>NC_089143.1:62345299-64909803 GCF_009819655.1 Sylvia atricapilla
ACCCAATCTCTGCGTGTCAGAGGTTTGCTTGCCACAGCACTGATTCCTGGTCAGTCCAGAGTAGAGCTGTACTAGTGACTGCACTTTTCTGTTAGAGTTGAAAGATGTAGAACAGCACGATCTGCTTGGTCTCAGGCACTGATTAAGGAGGGCTTTTACCCTACTAAAGGTTTGAGCTTTGCTTCTAGTCAGGTTAAGTTGTGAACAATCTCTTGACTGCCCTTCTGAGTTAGGGCCTGATGTGAAAGGTGTCCAACCAGGCCAAGAGGCTCAGGAGCCACAGCCATAGGGAATGTCAGCAGTGGTCTGAGGGCCTGGCTGTGCCTCACGGGCTGCTCAGCACCGTTGTCATGGTCGTGTTTGCTGGTGCTGTGAGATACTAACTGGGAAAATACTGACAGGTAATAAAACCTAGAGCTGAAGGGGAAGGTTACTGGCCAGCTGGCTTTGTAATTAATTACTGTTTTGTTATTGGCAAGTATAGAGCTATATGAACATATAATAACTTTTTATTAGTTTGTTTTGTGAGCAAGTGAGGACATAGGGAGTGCTGTAACCACTTGGGCAACAGTAGGTTACTTGTTTGCTTTTATGGTCCCTTCAGAAAAGAAAGGTGTGTCTGAAGTATGATATGTTCTATATGCATCTGCTGTTTCCTTTGCAGTAAGAGATGAAAACTGAGTGCTTGGCAGCTTTGCTCTTAGTGGAGTGGAGTTAACCCCTGAGGGAGGGAATGTCACCTTTCCCCTACCTGCTACTTGCAAACAGCTGCTGTTTCCAGTCATCTTCTAAATCCTTAATTTTGGTCCTTGTAGCTTTTAAATAGGACTGAAAGCAGATTGACTTGACAAGTGTGAGATGGATTTACCTGCTCTGAACAGTTTAATAAGCCTATGGAGGTTGTGCATGCTGTTTCAGCTTTCTGTTTAACCTGTGCTTTGCAATGCTTGGCCAGTACTTACCTTCTGTATGAAGATTGTAGCCTATTCTACAGTACATGCCAGAGGTTACTAATAAATGGATTAAGCCTTTATATTTTCCAGTCTTTGCCTAGTTCTCAAATGCACTTGGCTACAGGAATGTATTTTTTTTTTATCCCTGGTCTCTGTTTCTTCACTGTTGAAGAACTGGTGTTCTTGATGACTTACTGAACATGCTGAGCTGTGTATATGTATGTGTATACTTCTGAGAGAGAATCTCCTCTGCTGCTTAGACTTGGAGGGTCTTCCCTAGGTAATGTTCTTCTCAGCCTGCAGCTGGGTAACACCCTGAATGCTCTCTTGGAGTTGATTTTGGAGCAGGGATAGGTTACATGATCCCAGTTACTGCTCAGCTGTCCAATACAGCTACACTCAGCAAGTAGAGCGAGTAACATTTTATTAGCTTTTTGTATTAGAAAAAATTGAAATCTCAGGAAAGAAGGCATCTGGAACCTTCCCTGTCAGCTGTGGTAGAAGAGCTGTGAGCTTTTTGTTGGTGCAGTGTCCTTATCTCTGTATAGGCAGTGAAGTGTTGGCTGACCTCTTTGGTTTCCAGATGTGTGGGAAGCTAAAACCAAATTTGGCTCTTGTGAGCAATGAAGAGGAATATTTTCTAGTGACCTTGGAGTTTCAGTCTTGTAACTTGGAATTAGGCGTTTCTCAGCCAGGAGTTCCCTTTGGCAAATGATAGTCTGTCATCATGCTGCCTTGCTGCAAAAGGGTAACTGAGCTGGGATTGTCATTGCTCTGTGCTACACCTCTGCAAGCCCAGGGCTGGTTTTCTCTTCAAGTGTCTCATTCCGTAAGTACTTGTAAACTTTGTGCTTGAAGTTAAGAGCTGGCAACGTTCCCTGCATCATCTGTAAGGTAACGTAGTCCTTCCAACCTTTGTACATGGAGATAGAACTTGTATTTCTCCTTGCTGGAGGAATGGAAGGGCTTCGGTGTTAAATACAGGCAGCATGTTTTGGTCAGGCTGATGGTCTCAGCCACTGATCTCAGCAGCTTGGCTTCCCTGCCTTCTAATTCCATGATCCTCATCCCATTATCCCAGCACTGGAGCAGCCAGGTGATAATGTACTCACACAAATGTGTTTGGTGCAAAAGACCTGTAAACTGTTTTTTCAGGTTGTTTTTCTGTGCATGGTTTTCTCATAGATGACCATGCCTTGCTAAGAATTACAGTCAATTATCTGTTAAAGCCGTGGGTTTGTGACTAAGTAGCAGAGCATTTTGAGATAAAGTCCTCATTTTCTGACAAAGCAAAGCAGCTTAGGCTTGTGGATAGAGATTTGCAAGCAACCAAATAAACTTCAAAAAGTGACTTCCTTCTGTAGCTCAGTCTAACCTTTTTAGTAAGGAAAAACTAACATTCTTTTACCTCATAGTGAGAAATTGTGTTATTGTAATAAGGCAGCCGAGACTCTGTGTGCTCCATGTGGGAAAAGCCAATTCTTTATTCACATCCCTGATTTTATACCGTTGTCACAGACCTCGTGTGCAGCACCTGTTGGCTGGTAGTTTTCTTACTACTGCACTGTTCGGGCAGAAGGGGATTTGTGTGTGTGTGCTGAGATTCAGGTTGTTTCCATTTTTCCTGGAGGGGTTCTCCTGGAACAGATCTTACTGTTTACACAGGCACTTTTCAGCCCAGGAATAGGTGGTTGTGTTTAGTGGCAGATAAACAGAGATACTCAATAGACCAGTGGAAAACCTCAAGCACCAGCTGATCTTTAAAGCGGTGGTGCAATACAGGCGCTCCCTGCACTGAATTCCAAGCGGGACTGTTGATGAAGGTGCTTGTGGAATCATCTGGTTTTGCTGTTTTTCTTGAGCCCTGGAGATTTGTAGGAGGAGAGGTGGAGGAAATGGGGTTCCCCCTGCTTTTAGTGACCAGCTTGGCCAAATAATCTCCAATTCAACCCATCCATTTCTGCTTATTAAGAATTAAGCTGGCTTTGAAATGATCCATTTAACAGTGCACAGCAGCTGTAACTCTCTCTACTGTGTAGTAAAGAATTCTGATTCAAGTCTTTTCAGGTTAATCATTGTCAGCATCAATTTAAATCAATCATTCCTTGCTGTTTCTACGCATGATTTGGGTTGTCATCCTCCATCCTGGGGGACGAAGTTGTGCAATGGTTCCCTGACACCTGAACAATCCTTTAGACATAAAGCAGTGATTAAAGCTGGGAGCAGGAATGGATCCCGGCACACCTTGGGGGCTCCTCCCAAGGCTGGCAAACAGCTGGAAATTGAAGCTCAGCACTCACGGGAAGATCTCCCTGCTAAACCTTGTCCAAAGTATCCATGTGGTCCATGCCAAGATCATAAATTTCAAGCTTTTGTCGTTAAAAATCCTCTCCCCAAGGGGAGTTGGACCCTGACAACAATTTTGGGTAAAAGTGTTAATATTTTACCAACTGCCCAGCCCTTGCCCTAAAGCTGCACTTGGGTGAAATCTCGAAAGGACTCCCCACAGCCCTGAACTTTGTTCACTCTCCCTCCCAAGATTGCAGTAGCTGCAGCAATTACACAGAGGAGGCTTCCATTGAATCACCTCCTTAAATAAAGCACCATCCTGTTCTTGGGAGATTGGCCTTACTGACAAACAGCACTTTCCCTCTTCCCTCGCTGGCTCCCACAGATTCCCAGGCACCTTCAGGAGAATTTAGTTAAAGGATCAGACATCCCAGGAAAATCCAAGGCAGCTGGGAAGTTGAGTGAAAGCCCAAAATGCTTTTTTTTCCCCAGCATTGCTCCAGTGTTGCCATCTATTGCTGTGAAAGGATATGCAAGGAAAATGAAATCCAAAGGAGTTTATTCCTACACCATAGTTCTGTAGGAAAACTTCAACCTGCGGTGAGATTTATACACACAAAAGCTACTCCCAGAGATTTTTTAACAGCACACCAAAACCCCCAGGGATAAAAAGACATCCACAAAGCCCAGGGACAGCTCTGTTCCAAATCCCCAAATTCTCACGACAAGGAGCTGGATCTCCCCTTGTTAATGTTAATTAACATTAATAGTTTGTCTCACACCTAAAGTTGAAAATAAAATGTAGAACCTTCACCAGCATGCTGTGGATTTAGCTCCTCAGTGATAAGTGACTGAAAAACTACTGGGAATTCATGATACTCACTCACCAAGTCATCCTTTTAACCTGATTCTGGAATTCTGGAAAATAGACACAGTCCTAGAAAACAGCCTGGTTTTCCATGGCAAGGCTGTTGGGAGCTGCTGGAATATTTCCATCTGTTATCCACCTTGAAGTACAATAAAGTTAAGGTAGAGCCTGTTATTTCCACACATTTGCCTAGGCACATCAAACCCCCTCCATGATTTTATCTAGAGGATGCAAACAACCTTTTGGGTTTTTGTTTTGTTTTGTTTTTGTTTTTGTTTTTTTTTTATATAGAAAGTGAGGAGAAAAATCTTGTTGTCACCTCTCATGCCCTAAGTCATGACAAAACAGTAAATGTTTATCACTAAAAACAGCAAAGAGAAGTTGAGGAGGTGGAATTTGCCAGCCAACGTTTTGCATTATTATAAAATGAAACCTCTCCTTGCAGAAGTTAGGGATTAGTAATGAAAACGTTAAATGCAATGAATGCTTGATTGGCTGTGAGAGGCTCAGTTTCACTCAGATCAGGGCACAAACAGTTCTGGTATTACATTTTCACTTTCTAACTTCTTCAGGCAGCTCAGCTATCCATGTGGCATCCACACTTCTTCCACTCCTCCCTCAGCTGCTGTAGTGGTGTCCCAATTTCCTTCCCAGAGCACAGCCACATCTTCTGGAGATAGTGACACTGACAGGGAAGGAGGGCACAGTCCATTCCTGCGTTTCTTTCAAAAGCTCGCTCTCTCCTTGCTACTTCAGGAGCTCCGAGATCTTGGCATTGCTGCCAGCTTCCCTATGAGAAAAAATAGGAAAAAAAAAAAAAAGAGAGAGAGGGTTCAGTATGAAAGAGCAAAACCAGCTCCAAGTGTGCTCAGCATTGCACTATTCCCGTTACTTCTTGTCTGGCAAGACCTTGGACAAGCTGGGACTGTGGAAGCAAGGAGCTCTCCTGCCTCCCGGGGGTTAAAATGGAGCCTCGCAGGCTCTGGGAGCTCCTTGGAGACTCCCTGAATCCCAGGCGATAGCTGTCATCCTTATCCATCACCTTTCCTGTGGCAGACAGGCCTGGCCCTGGGACTGGTCCTTGCCCCCAGGATCAGGTGCTGCTCTGGAAGTGCAGAATTCACCTGGAAGTCACCTCACTGTGCTGTGGAAGAACAGCCCATGTTGCCTAAGGAACAGTGGGCCTTGGGAAGAACACCAGGAATTGCACTGATTTTCCATGCACAATTCAGAGCTGAATTTCACAGAAAAAAAGCCAAATTCTCCTTGAGGTGCAGCTCCTGTTCCATATTGCAGTAGGACAGCACAGCAAAGTGCCAGTCCCAGGACAGGTGACAAGAAACAGAATCTAACCTCTTTCCACCTGACTGACTTTTAAACCAGTCCAAAGTTGCTACAGAGCACAGGGTGCTCAGAACTGCTAAAACACAGCAGGTTTGTTTTTTAGAAATGTCCTAAAATGATCACTGGGAAGCCCCAAATGAAGCAATCTGAACTCTTCTCACACCTATCAGGAAGTCCTGGCATGGTCTAAGTGGTTCTGGCTCCGAGGCTTTGGTTAACTCCTGCCTGTGCTTCACCAAGAGAAGGCCAAGGTTTTTTCCTTGCTTGGGGATTTTCAGCCTCAGGTCCAGATTTGTGATATCATCCTTCCCCTTGAACAAAGATGTCAGGACAGTCATGGGGTTTGGAGACAGATTTTGGATTTTTAGTGACTGGCAAATTCCTCTAAATTCCCATCAAGTGGTAGCCCTAAAAACACAGAATTGCAAAGTGTTAATAAGAAAAGTGGGCGTTAGCACAGGATAAAAATAAAATCTGGTTTTTTTATAAACCTGAGTTTCATCTCAATTTGTCACAAAATTCTGTCTATGTAAGATATAGAAGTAGGAAATCAACCTTCATTTCACTTTACCTATGTACTGGGCAATATCCAGCTCATACATAAGTTGAACCAAATGATTGACATGGTTTCCATGAAGATTTTTTTTTTTTTATGTTCCACCAAATCCTTTCTCCTGATATTCTAGCCAAGCCTTTAGCATTTTCTTTAATTACTTGCAGTGTATTAGGTTATTGATCTCCAGGTTTCTCTGCAATTCTTCCACAGAATCTGCCAAAAAAAACTCTTGGATGTCAGATAAGAAAACTATTTCATTTACAATGATAAAATCATTTAGGTTGGAAAGGAAGTATGACAACTACAACTCTTTTTACATCACTGGTATCTTTTTGCATGTTTTTGAAACTTTATACAGTTTATTTATCAAGGAAAGGTAAAACCTCTTACCTGAAGTATCTCAGGATTCTTAAAAAATCTTCTTGTATTCTCTTGGTTGCCTTCCCCACAAATCTGATTTTCTTGGTTTTCAAGTCTTCACAGCCATTAAAGAAATCATAGAGTGTCCCATCCAAACCTAGAAAATATGAAAAAAACAGACTATGAATTTACAAATGTGGCTGACACAAGGAAACACTCTCACTTGAAAATTAGAAACTGTGTGGCTTGACCTGGTCTGTCAGATCAGCTCATTTATTTACACAGACTTTTGACACAGGGACAGAATTCACTGGCAAAACTCAAATTCACTGCTCCATCTACATAACTGTTATTCATCCTTGTCAGCATCCTTGTGGCAGTCAGTGGTGAACTCACTTCTGTGTGCTGTCCCTTGGTGACAGCATCGATCCCAAGAGCAGTCATTCCAAAATTCTGTTCATGGAGCTGCAAATCCCACAGACCTCGTCACTTTAACACAACCCTGAAATGAAAGGAAATGCAGAAGCTGCTCATTTTTTCAGTCTTATGTCTGTGTACAGTGGGTGGACACATGCACAGCAATGTGTGCAATGTTTTCCTACAGAGGTGAGAAATAGGAACTTCTGAAAATAATCTTGATGTTATTTCTTTTCTACAGAGCCTGCAAAAAATCTTCCTGCAGGAGATAGACTAAGAGCAAAGCAGAGGAAACAGAACTTGAGAGGAAATCAGGAGCAGGAAACATTAGCATCACATGTGGGCAGCCAACAGTATCTCTTCTGGTGATGACACAGCAGCATGAATGGGTTACATTCGTTAAAATATGGTAATTACTTGAATTCTACAATGAATAATCAAGAATCCCACTCCAGGCTTTAAAGCAGGGTCTCATTTAAACTTTTGCTGTGATACTTCAACAAATAAGGAGCACATATTCTACTGGACATGCTGCACATCCACATCCAGGTAGAAAAGATCCAAAGAAATTCCAAACCAACCCTGGCAGTGATGGTTGTGTGTTTTTCTCCCTTGTTATTGATCAGACGAGCCCCAGCCGCTGTGAACATTTCCTTCATCTCTGCTGGTGTGGCTGTGGTGGCAAAAGGGATGTTTTGTGGTGCCACCCCGCTCAGTAAATCCCTCACGGCCCCTCCTGCTATTCTCAGCTCACAGTTCTTCTTCTCAAATAGTTCTGGAAGGGAAGAAAAACCAAACAACAATAAAACACTGACATAATCAGCCATAACCTCCCTTCTCACAAAACTAAGCTCATAGATGGAGGAATAAACACTCAAATGTGCAGGAAGCAGCAAACAACTCAAGCTTCATGCAAAATGTGCTAATTAGTGGCACAGCTGAGTACCCACAGGTATTCTCCCTGTCATTCTGATTTTTCGGAAGCTTTTCTGAAATCCTTTTGGCTGGTAGTTTTCTTACTACTGCACAGTTCGGGCAGAAGGGGATTTGTGTGTGTGTGCTGAGATTCAGGTTGTTTCCATTTTTCCTGGATGGGTTCTCCTGGAACAGATCTTACTGTTTACACAGGCACTTTTCAGCCCAGGAGTAGGTGGTTGTGTTAAGGAACCTTTCAGACCAAGATTGGTTTTGCATGGGGAACTTGAAAATTGCTTAGCTGCACTTAGAAGAGATGCCAGGCCAGCTGTTAATTTAATAGAGCAGGCCTGATTTTTTGAGGCCTTTCTTTTATAATTCTTCTAATTCTTTTTTCTTTTGTAATTCTTCTAGTCACAACATTGTGTGACTCTGGTACAACCCTTGAAGAGAGCAAAGGCAGAAATGGGGGCAGTTCTGAGCTCTGATAGGCAAAGTCAGGTGCTGGGCACAGGGGCAGGGAAAGAGACACTTCTTCCTCTTCCCAGGGCTGGGCAGATGTGCTAACCCCTGCTAGACCGTGCTCCTCAGCCCCTCCATGCCCTGGGGAAAGAGGAAGGCTCTTTGTGCAGCTCTGGGCTAGCACAAGGACCTTGAATGTAGTTTTGATGCTCCTGAAGAAACGATTTTCAGTGGAGAAGCACTTGCGCCAAGAAGTGCCAGAGGATGGGAATGTGGCATCAGTGACCTGACCCTGTAAATTTCTGCCCAGCACAGCACTCATGCATGTGAGAAATAGCTGCTCCTGTGAGCACTGGGCCATGAATTAATTGGGTGCTCACGTGAGCTGTCTCGAGGCTCATTTGTCAATAGATTGAGTGCTTGTGCATGAAGTGATTGGATACTAAGGTATAAATAAATTTGGCACTCATGCATGAGCTAACTGGGCACTAACACATGAAGTTTGAGGGCATTCACAGGTGAAATAATGGAAGGCTGTTCATAGCTTCATGGGCTGTTCATGTACAGAACTATTGCACACCCATGCAGGAACTGATCAGGCGCCCATCATGCATTTCTGCAGTATTTTCTGCAGGAACTGGCCTAGAACAAATCCAAACCCAAACAAACCTTTGGGCAGGAGATGACAACTGTGTGACAGGCCATCCAAAAAGAGCTTTTATCTTCTGCATCCAAGGGAACTGACAGAAAGGGATGATGTTGGTCTCGCCTGCCCACGGATACAGAGCAGATATTTGCAGCCAGTGTTGACAAAGGGCTTGTGATGAGATCCATGGGGTCAGTGGTGTCCTGGCCTGGCTTTTATATTCCATTAAATGAATTGAGTGCCTGCACAAGGCACTAGAACCCTGCACCTTGCTTTCTCTTGATTTCCAGGAAGCCCATGGCAGCCTTTTTGGGATGGCAGTGGGTGTGTGGATTTGAGAGCCTTTGGTTTCCCAGTGGAAGTACCTGTGCCCTCCCAAAAACACATTGTCCCACCAGTGCTCCCCCTCTTCTGGCCAGTGGCCAGAGGTGCTGTATAGAGGCTGGAGTTTCAAGAAGCAGGAGCTGAACTAACCTATGACTTCACATAACTTGAGCAGTAACATGTTGGAAAATGTCCATCAGCAGGTATTGGAGGAAGCAGGAGCAACTCTTTCTGAGTGTCTACTTCTGGAAGTAGAGCTTCAACAAAGTGGAACTGAAACAGGCTGGAAATCTTGAGCTGGAGCTGCAAGACAGAACCAGAGCTTTAAGAAGCAGGAAATTAAGTTACCTGGGGCTTCCTAAGTAGAAACATGCTGGATCCTCTGTCAGCAAGAGCTGTAGGAAGCATGAGTCTCTCTTATCTAGAACATCCAGTCACTGGAGTGCCCATTAGCTGGAACTACAACAAGCTGTGGTGTCCACCAGCCAGGGCTGCCTTCCAGCACTGCTGAACAGAGGAGCGTCTGCTATCCATGGCCTCTGTTAGCCAGGGCCAAGGGAAAAATGACAGCAGGAAATCAGGGAATTCCCAGGGAATGGGAAGGTGCCAGGTGACATCTGCAGTGAGCAAGTGCAGCACTGTATTACCTGCATCAGTCCAAAAGGGCACAGGGATCACCTCAGGGCCTCACCCCACATCCCACTGCCCCAGCCAGGGAGTAGGGCAAGCTGTGAGAAACTGGAACTGGGGACACAAGTTCCAGGCTAAGTTCCAGCAGGTCATGGCTAAAACCTGATGCTTTTCTCTCTCTTCAAGTAATGATGCTTATCTGATGACAAATAAACTTCACTTTGTAATGAAACAAGCAGCTCCTTTACTGACAGAGGGGAAGGTACAAACCCAGCAGTGTGACATTTGATCCTTTAGAGCATGTCTGGTTAAGGGTTTTTACTGCTTTAAACTGCCTTTTCTAAGGCTTTGGTTGAGATTCTCTCTCTGGCCTTTCTAATTATATTTATCCTTTCACTTGACACTGGGTGGCAGCAGCTCTATGAACACACTATTCAGTAATCCATTTCCTCCTTTTTCTGCTATTCCTTCAGTATTTTCACAGTTCAAGAGCAATAAATTGGAAGTGCTTATCACTTTTTGACATTTCTATGCATATTTATGCAGAATATTTAACAAGTTAGCTGTTGTCTTTCTCTCTTATTAAAAAGAGGAGAAAAAGTGCATTTTCATAAAATTTCTGGCTCAAATGTTCCTTGAGATGGTGAGGGGACTGAAAAGGCCTTCTCTGGTTTCTGACTTTTGCCTTGCCTGCCTGACTGGCACACCCACAGTATTTCCCTTTCAAGCTGGTTTGTTTCCAGGTCCTCTGCTCTCACTGTTGCACTTCTTGGCTGCGAATTTCAGCCTCCCACATTCTCCCCCTTGTCCTTAATGTGGCTGTGAAATTAGTTAAATCAGTTAAATTGATCACTTTCGTCGCTGTTACTCCTTTTGCACATTATATCAACTGTTTAATGCAAGTTTCTCTTTCCAGGGTTCAGTCCTCTTAAGGGACAGGATAAGCTTTTGATCCAAAATGACCAGATTACACCGACCCCAAGGGCAATTCTTGTGGAGCTGAGTTCTCTTCCTTTTCAAAATGCCTTTCCTTTCCTTTGCTGTGGTATGAAATTGCCATGCAGACAAGGGAAAACAAGTCCTGTGTGGGGAAATCAGCAAGTCACCAGCCACCATCAGCCTATGAAAAAAAAGGCCAAATTCCTGCCTCTTTTGGCTCTAAAACATTAGGAGTCTTCTGCAGTGAGAGCTTTAAAAACGTTCAGGGAAGAGACAATGATGACGTGGGGTATTTTGGAGGGTTTTTTGTTCGGATGGTTTGGGGTTTTTGTGCTGTACCACTATACATCAAAAGCAAACAGCAGCATCGTGGTAGGGTTTAGGCAGAAGGAACTTGAAAACCATTAAGCCATTTTCTCTGGGGCATTTCCCTCAGAGAAGGCTTGCAGATTTGAAGCTGCCCTGGCCAAAATTTTAGACAGAAGGAACTTGAAAACTTCTCTTGGCTGAGAAGACAGGCAGCTGCAGACAACAAAATACTTTTCACTGCTGTGTTCTGGTAATGAAAAGAGCCCATCTCTCAGGTGTGGGGCTCTGTGGACTCCTGTCTTGGCTTTAAGGACAGCCAGAAGTGGTGATGTGCACAGGCTCACTGTACAAGAACATTCACTTTTTAATCCAGTGATCACTCCTGGGGGATGCCACCTGTTAAACTGGAAACAGGCTTGGATTTTCAGTAGGCATCAGGCCCTGCAAGCAAAACCAGATGCAGTATTTTCCAACAGCTGTTTTGTAACAGCTGCTCAAATAAATCCATAGTTTATAAAATTCAGTGTGACAATGCCTATTGTTAAGAATCTCACAAGCTCAACCAACAAACCCAACTGAATCTAATCAATTTGTAGAGAGCTCATTGCAAAATAGATTTCAGAGAGCTTGACAGAGAGCCACAGCACATCAAGAGCCACAGTGAGCTCACACTTGGGAATCCTGCCAAAGGATGCACCTGACCCCTGAGTTAAATCCTGCTGCTGTCATGCTGCTATCCCCAGGACAGATAGCTGGGCAATGTTTGTGTGGCAAACATCAGATAATGGGTTTACAGGAAAATAATTACCCTCCTTTTCCGTGCCTGGCGTGCAGCTCAGTTTGCTTTGAACTTGTAACTCCACGTCTGGCACCATCTTGCACACGATGTACAGGAGAACCAGCCCCTCATCTCTCACCTTTGATTACAAGAACAGCACCACAACTGTGGGAACCACATCCCTCACCGTGGACATGCAGCCTCTTCGGTGGTGAGAAATACAAGTGGGAAACAAATATCTGTACTGGGTGCATTCCTGTGTGCCTGCTGATTTATCCCTAGTGGTTTCGCCCTACATCAAGATGTAAAGAAGTCAATCAGAAATGTTCAGATCCAAGCCAGGAAACAAAACAAGTGTGCTACAATATTCAGGCACAAGGAACTTAAGAGAGAAAGAGGACCAGTCTTGTGCTGCCTTGCAACAAATGGGAAGGGAGGAAGAATTCAGGACAGTGTGCTACATTATATTTGGGAAGGCTGGCTTTAATTTTATCTTCTTTCCCACATTTTCTACACAATTTTGAGGAAGCCAAGTTGTCAAAATTGTCAAACTGTCAAAGGTGTCAAAACCAAAAGTAACACACAGCTCTCTAGAGAGACTTCAAAACCATCAAGAGACTTCAATCTCTTAGGACTTTGTAAAAAAAAGATAAAAAAATTCTTTTTGCCATTACACTGCATTCCCTCCCTCACTCTGCTGCTGTTCCTGCCTCTCTGAAGTTCTCACCTGCATCACCACTCTGATGTGGTAGTTGGGGAAAGCCACTACCATCTCACCAGCCCAGGGTAACTTTTCCCTCACCTCTGTTCTCTGCCAGGAACAATCTTCATCCCCGCTGCCTCCTAAGGCAGGTTCTCTTGTGGCAGAAGTGCAGGGAAGAAAGCACAGCTACAGTTTCTGAGGGAGCTACACCGTAAAAGGAAAGGACAGGACAGAAAGGCCCAGATAAGAGCACCAAGGACAGAGCTCAGACAATTGCTAACATATCCACAGCATGCCCAAAGCCTGAACGTCAAAACCCGTTATTCAATGACTTTAAATTAGAAAATACAGCAATAAGCATAATCTGATCATCATCTTAATTGTCCATTCAATTCCCCCATCATCTCCTGCACTGTGGCACTTGAGCCTGACTCACTTATTCATCCCCTTCTTTTACATCAGCATAACTCCACTGGTGCTGAGCTGAAGTATGAAGTACTTCTGTCTGTCAAAGACAGACGGTGTGAGATCAAGTAATGTTTAATCTCTACTGTATCAGCTTCTGCTTGTTTCTGGAAAATTTCCACTCAGTCCACCACATACATGCCAGAACTAGAATGAATTGAATGTACATGGGAACTCTGTATAAGTACAAAATAATCTGTGACCTCATTTATTGCAGCTTCTTGTACATTTATTTTCTCAACATCCACTAGGGAAAACAAAATCTGAGTGGGGGACACAGTGCAAGAAATGACATCAGTGGCCCTCTCTCCACAGTAGCCTTTTCTGCCTCAGTCTCTTCTGAATCACATAGACAAGAAATATAAATCCAGTCTATGAATCTGGACTGCAGTATGGAATGTGCTTGTAAAAAATCAGTGTCCCTCTCATTACATTGTAATACTTTATTTGCACACAAATAAACAAATGAAGTTAAACTTTATAAAGGAAATATATCCCACAGCTGCACAGACTTAATGCTAACTGCACTAAACTTAGCATACCGATATATTTTCACTTAAAAACCATATATATATCCCCCCTTATTATTTTTCATATATATATAAGGAAACTACATATAAATACAATGGAAAAATACATTCAAAAGCTTTTTATAAAACTTGGCACAATATTATTTTGACTGTAAGAAAAATATTTATGAGAGAAAGACAGATGTATGGAGAAACACAAATACCTAACTTCTAGTGCTTTGTTTAAATCCTGAAAATAAAATTTAGTCTTTGGTATTACTAAACAAAGTTAATTTGCAACCATCTAGAGCTCCAGCTTACAGCCTCTGCTGCACCCTCTCTGATTCCACTTTGCACAGGCTTTGCTGGCTGCAGGTTTCCAGAATAATTTGCAAAGAGGCAGAAAAACAAAACCAGCTAAATGTGTAGTGTCTTCTTCCAAGGGCTCCATCCAACCCTCATTAAACACAATGGAAAATACTCTATTGCCTTATTCAGGCTGAAGGCTATACAAAATATTTAAATAGATTTGCTGTCAAAGCGATGGTCACCCACCAGTGAAAAATAATTATAACCATGGAACAAACCATGGAACTGCCCCTGTGGCATTCCCTCCCTCATTTTCCCCTTCCCAGTGGGAAAAGTCATGACCAGGAGCTAGGGGATGATCCAGCAGCCATGGGTAACTAAACCCTGAGCACACAGTACAAGTTGCCTGGGAGGTTTTCCCTCCAGTGTGTGAAATGCAGTAATGCTGCGGCAGCCTCAGTGTGGAATTTTAGATTGGCCTTGGTCTCAGCAGGAGCTGAAATAAATACAAGCAGTGGCTGCAGATGCATCCATCCCATAAACCCAGCATGAAACTCAGGAACATCCCTATTTCAACAGCAGTTGGGGTTCATAACACAGAGCAGCAGAATTTTTCTGTATAAGCCACAAATGCACAACATCCATCTGCATTTTTTTTCCCTGCAAGGTAAAAGCTTTTTCTCCATCTATTTTATCTTCACACTACACAAAAGCAAAACGTTTTAAGAGAGGCACGTGGCTCTTTGAAGCAGTAAGGGAAATGCACACCACAGCCTGATTCTCTAGGCAACTTCTATTATGGATATACCTTTTCCTTTGACCAGTGTCACATATCCAACCTGGTACAAAAGACCAAGGGAGAGGCAGCTTACACAGTGACACCCTTTTAGCTGTAGCTAAATCAAATCAACCTTTCAGTAAAAGTCTCTATTCTACACATTTCTGGATCAATGCAATACAGGACATTTTGGGGGAAAAGCAAAACACAGCAGAGAAAAAGAAAAATGCCTATAGATCTAGCTACTGACAAGTGTCACAGCTGTTGGCTTCTGATACCCATCCTCTCCACCCAAAAGAAGATGTATGGTAACCTTGTTAATATCAAAACTTTAGCTAGTGATATTTTTAGTGGCAAAACCATAGATCCAATCAATGGTATCTGAAGAAGTTCATAGAGACACTGTGTATCAAAAATCAGGTTACAGCTGCTGACTGAATGCATGCCCTTGTTATAAAATGCACAGATTTTGGTGGATTATCCAAACAAGTTCTGGTTCTGTGCTGTCTTCTGTTCTTCAAGGAGTGCTGTGTAATTTGTGTAACTTCATTTTAAGCCAGAAACAAGATAGAACTGATGCCTGTGAGTCTCTGTAAATGTGCCAGAAGGGAAAATGATCAGAAATCCTTGTCCCAGCCTGAAAGCTCATCTGGAGGGCTCCCCACTTCGGGTGGATAGCTGTCAAAGTAGCTGTAATCAGTCGGTCCAGACAACTAGGACATTGAAAACACAAACAAAAGGGTCTTTCAGAAAGTACATCTTGAAAATGTTCTCTATTGATTATGCATCATTTTTGTTGCTCCCAACACGGAAATGAAAGGTTACTATGGCACAGATGACACCTTTCAATGGATGCAATTCCTTGTTCTTTAAAAGAAATACCTCCAGTAATTACATTGTACGACTGAACAGTGGCATTAGCCTTCTTATACAAAAGGACTTCCCAAACATTATCAAATCCTTGATTTCACCCAAAGTTTTGTTAATTCAGTAAGAAAACTGGGCCACACTGTACAGTTTGGATGCTATTTAAGATCAAATCTACATTCATAGGGTAGCTACTCAAAGCTGACCTCAGAATTACTTTTTTGTTTCAAATTCAGATCAAAGTGAGTTTCAAATGTTTCAAATGCTTTACCCTTGGTCTTTTTTTTTTTTTTTTTTTTTTTTTTTTTTTTTTTTTTTTTTCCTTTTTTTTTTCTTTTTTTTTCATTTTAGGGCAAAAGCAAATAAGCCATTTAAAACTGGGAGCTTACTCAAGGATGTTTTGGAACTCAATAGTAGGAGAACACAGCAATTTGTGGTCTTCACAGTAATATGAACAGTGCATCTTAATAATGTGCCCATTACCAAGGGAGATATATTTTTTCAATATTAGTTTCTGACCAAATACCATTTGTCCTAGTAATGGTGATAATGTAATGCAAAGTGCACAGGCAGAATAATATTCCCATTACTTGGCTGACTGTAAGTTATGTATTGCTTGCTCTCTCTCTCTTTTGTTCAATTTTCACAAAAAATGTTGAACTGTAATAATTCAAACGTATCTTTGGGAGATTTTGCTATCACCATCAGTTCTCCTTTGCAGCCAAGCTGTGTTAGTGAAGCATTATGATACTGAAAGCCAATACCTCTCTTTTTAAAGGCGATGTTAATTTCCTCACTTTCAGACCATCCCAGTTAAAACCACTCAACCACCTGATTAAAAAGAGATGAGAGACAGACAGGGAGAGACCAAAAGAGAATGACAGGTTCTTTTCTGACATTATACCACAAGGAGCTGAAAATCACATGGACAAGGGCTCTAAGAAGCTTTTTCCATGCCAACTCCTGTAACAACACAGTGAGAAGGAGAAATCTTGAGCACCATCAGTGCCACACAAGGCAGGGGCAGTTTCAGGGCCACCAGGCACTTTGGCACTTCTGTAAGGGAGGAGGTGCAGAGACAAGCAGGTTAACACATGCAGAAACACAGCCATGCAGAGACCTGTGTGTCTCCTTGGAATGCCACCCTTTTTACAGCGTGAGAAGAGGGAGACAAACAGAAAAATCAAAGGACTGCTTTCCCCAAGCACAGTGTAGGGCTTAGAAATGACTCAGATAAAAAGAGAAAGCAGAAAATGTGTAATTTACAGAGGGTTTTCTTTGTTAGAAAAAAGACTTGCATTAGAAGAATTCATTATGAAAAAGACTTTCTTTGTTACAAGAAAGAGGACAAAACCCCGAAATTACTGCTCTGGAGCCCTTAACTACTCATTCTCAAAAAGCAAATGTTGAAGAGTCAGGAGGTCTGAGAGGCAGATGCTGAACTGGCATCGATTTCTCTGAGAACTGAATTAAACTCCTACATCAACAACCTGCAGCAAAACTAGTAAAAAATAAGATGTCTAGATAATCATGCTGAGGATTTACATTCAAATTGTTGCTTGCTATAGTTGCAAATACACTCAGGAACAACAGAGATGTCTATGAGTTTGCCAGTCTGGGTTCTAACATATTAAAAATATTTCAAATTAAACCCCAAGTTTTCTTCTTGGCAGTCTCTTTTGCTTACCTGTGCTTCTTGATGTCATTTATTCCATTCCTCAAATTGCCTAATCTTTCTGTAGGGTTTTGCCTCAAAACAAAACAAAAAAAAAAAGGAAAAAAAAATAAAAAAAAGAAAAAGAAAAGGAAAAATATTAAGAAAAAGAATAAGGATAAGAATATATAAAATATTCCTATTTTTAAAAGAGAATTTATAGGTCCTAACTTGCATTGCATTTAACAGTTGCACAGGGATGCAGCTTGCATAAAACATGTGGCCTCATGAGGAAATATAAAGAAGTATTGCTCGCTGCTCATTTTTTCTGAGGATGGAGAAACCTTCTAGAAAGCCCAACCAGTGTCACTCAGCTGTGAGAAGCAGCACAGGGAAATCAGCTGGCTGAGTTTTAATTGCACACCCTTTTTTTCTTTTTTTTTTTCTTTTCCTGGTCAGCAGGTCTGAGTTACAAAAAGAGGCAGAACAAAATTTACAGCTACAAAGATCCTTCCGGTTGTGGTACACAAGAATGTTGAATACTGTCCCTGGTGCCATGGATGGAATCCCACAGGAGCTGGGAGCAAAGTCAGTGTCACCAGCCAGGGGTTGTGCAGGCCACTAAGGTAGGCTGGCCCTTTGGAAACAGCACCTTCTGCACATTTTCTAAAGGACTTAAGCCAGCCTTTAAGTGCCCTATGTTTTCTGTAGAATCTATATGCCTAAGTCATTTTGGAAGCTTTTTAATTTTTTTCCTTCTTTTTTTTTTTTTTTAAGAACGTGCTTGATTTGAAAATCAAATGCATTAGCTCTTTCCTCAGCCCCCACTTAATAAATTTTCCCAAAGATGTCTTTTAGAAAAAAAATCCCAGCTACAGAGAAAGCCCAGAGCCTCTGCAGGCTCAGAGGTGTGACACATACAGGGGCATGCAATGCATACTGAATATAATCAGAATGGATCATGCCATGCATAACAATTCCAAATGAAGTTGTCAGGAATTCAGTTCTGGAGTCTGAGCCCTAAAAGAGCTCAATCTATCTACACTGAGGCTTTGCCCCAAACTGCCCCTCCTACCTGCAGAGTCTGCGGATCAAATCTTCAGGTCGCCTTGTTATTATTTTAGGAAAATCCAGCTTTTCAATGCCTTTGAGAATCAAATTATATGTCATCATTTGATCAGCCCCAGAGAATGGTGGGCTAGAAAGAGAAAGCAACGCTGATAAATGGAACATCTGGCAAGAGCTGATGTGGCCAGTACTTATCTAAGCAAATATTTGAAAATATAGGAAAAAATATGGAAAAAAAGAGCCCACCTTCCTACTTTTACAACCTTCACCCTTTCAGCCCGTTTAAGATAATAGAAAGGCTTGAAGCTGAGAAGCTTCCTGTAGGTCCAGGTAAAATGCCTGTGTCCCTCTGAGGCTAACTCACAGAAGCTTCTACATTGCATTGCTGGTGAGCATTCCCAAAGAGATGATATGGAAGTGTTCAGGGAGCTAAAGGGAGAGCCCTGCTTACAGTTCACCCACCCCACTGCACCCCATCACCCACTAACGGGGCAAGGAACAGCCTGTTGTCACTTGTTCCTCACAGGAAACAGCTGCAGCACCTATAGGAGCCCCACACCTGCCAGTTAAAGCTTTTGGATAAGCCAGAACTGAGAATATACAACCACTGCCCCTCGGTCTGTGGCATTTCTGAGATGATGGAAGGTTAGACACGCACGAGAGGCATAAAGAAGCATCATTTTGCAAGGGTGCAAATAACCTTGGAAATGTTTCTAAAACCAAAACGAACTAGGCAAGAACTTTGTGTAGGAGGCACTTACCTGCCAGTGAGGAGTTCATACACAAGAATCCCAAGGGACCAAAAATCCACGCTGAAGTCATGGCCTTTGCTCAGAATGACTTCAGGGGCAACGTACTCAGGGGTTCCACAAAACGTCCAGGTTTTCTGCCCTGATCCAATCTTCTTTGCAAATCCAAAATCAACCTGATCAAAAGAAACACACGCTGCAGAATGTAGAGGAGTTTTGCACTGTGAAGCCTCAAGGTCTAAATTGCTTCCCTCACCTCCTGCAAAGATCCCAGAGCTGCTGGTTTACAGCTAGAACACCCACATGGTGCAGTTGGGAAGGAGAGAGACGTAATTCCACTGGATTACTGAATGTTGTAAAATAGATCCTTTTTTTATCACAAGTGATTTTCTGAATAGTTTCCCTTTTGGGGAGAACAACCCATGATTTCCTTGAGGACATGAGATTTACTGTCCCTGGAATGCAGTGGGTTGCTCATTGTTTTCAGAATGGATATTTCAAGCTCCCTGAAGAGCATTCTTGTTGCACTTCTCATGGTCACAGTAAAGCATTCTTTACTCTGTTCCCTCTCTAAAAAGAAAGGGAACCTATGACTGTAAATTGAATCAATGAATGTTGAACCCATGATTTTTTGAGTCTGGACAGTGAGGTAATTCTGCACCTGAGAAATGTGGTTTCTGTTCTTACAATAAAACTGACTGCTGGGAGTATTTTGCTTTTGCTGTTTATATTATGTCAAGAGCTCTCAGAGGCTGCAATTCCTCAGCCTGTCCATGGCTGGCAGTGGCTTTGCAATGCCTTTGTTCCTCACTGTGCAGTGAGAAGCCTGCCCTCTTTAGTGCTGAAGCACAAGAGTTACTACACTCCAGGATCCTGGTTCTATAATTACGTGCTGTCTATTTATATCCCCTCTGCAAAGAAACAGGATACAGGCACAGAAGGACAACATTACAATGGATTACATCTTACCAATTTTATATATCCTTCGGCATCCAAAATTAAATTTTCTGGCTTCAAGTCTCTGTAGATAATTCCTATTTGATGCAGATAGTCAAAAGCCTCTGTCACACACCCAACACAAAACTTGGTGGTGAATTCATCAAAGCTGCCTCTGGAACAAAAAGAATCACAATTAAGTTCTGAAAACACCTCAGATTATCTATTAACCAGATCATATGTAACAACCAGAATATTAACCAAACGGAACCAAATATCTTTGCACTGAATGGAGAACCTACTCAGTAGCCACACGGGGGTGGTTTTAAAGGGCAAGGTTATGCTGTGTTTGTTGTTACCTGTCTCTCAGCAAGCTCCACAGTTCCCCTCCAAGGCAAGCCTCCAGGAGCATGTACACGTATTTGTTATCCTTGAATGTGCGATACAGCCTGTGGAGACAAACAGCAGCAATTCAGGAAAAGCAAAATAAAAAGTGAGCCTTGCAGTGCCTTCCCTCCAGAACTCATGTGTGCCAAACTTCATTCCTATTAGTGCTGCCCTGGGGGTCAGCTGGGGGACAAAATCAAGGAAATCTGATGCTCAGCTTACTTTACAACGAATGGAGAACATATCTGCTCAAGGATTTTCTTCTCAGAGTAGATATGCTCTTGCTGTTTGGTGTCCACTACGTGTTTCTTCTTTATACATTTCATAGCAAAAGCCATGTTCTCATTTTTAACTTTAACCTGTGAATAAAAATGATGAAAATGCATGAGGCAAAGAAAGGATGTTTTATTAAATCATTCTCATTCTCACTGATATCCCTCTTTTCCAACACAGCATAGGACTGAAACTGATGGCTCTAACAAGGGACAAATTCCAGAGTTTCTGCAGAACTGTTATGTATTATTTTAAGCCAAGCATCAGATATTTTAGTTTCCCAGTCCCCACTTGTAAAGTGAAATGTTCCCTCTGCTCATTTTATATATACCAAATAGCAGCAGCTTGGATAGGGGCTACATATTACAATAAGTTTATGCCACAGTGGGTCCCAATTTCAATTTAAGATTTCTAATCACCAGCATAATGCAAAAGAGCAAAAAGGAGAGGCAGTTTAGGAAGCATGCTTACAAATGGTTTGGCATTACACTGAAATATTATCCAATATGCAATAAAAGGATGGAAGAGCCTCTTGGAAATGAAGGAAGCAGATATCAATGTTCTACAGCTGGATGAGAATTCAATTTTTAGCTTAGTATTCAGATGCTGCAGTAGAATTCCAGTGTAGAATGTGTTTTTGTGAAGCATGAATCAGAATTAAACAATTGATGGTCTAACTACTGTAAAGGATTATTGGCTTCACTGAAAGCACAAAGTCTCCTTTAATTTACCATTACCTTCAGCAGCCTGCACAGAAAGCATTCAGGTTTTTGTCAGATGTTTGCAGCTCAGCCAGAGGCGAGTGGAATTTAAGGCTTTGGGCTGATGAAGCTCTGGGAATCCCAGAAGCACAGCTGTTCATGCTACTGAATGTGACTCAAAAGAGCAATTAAAATGGTTGGAAATTTCCCAGTGAGCAGAGCTCAGAGGTAGCTCAGGCTGGCTGGAGCTGCTGTGGGCGTACAGAAGCAGTTCTGACAGCACAGACTGCGTGGAGCCCTTCAGATTGCTCCAGGTCCAGGCACATTCCTGGAAAAAGGGCTGCATTCAGGGGACATAATGCAGGCAGGCACATCTGTAATCTCCACATGCACAAACTGATGGCTATGTCTAGTGACCAGGAAAGGACTTTTAACAGCAGGAGATGAAGGCATACAAGAACGGATTTGCCTCTTTAAACACACAAGTCTTGATTTTTTTTTTTAAACTATGCATTGCTTTATGGAGAATTATTTCTGCCTGAGGGGGAAAAGCACATAGAATACAAAAATCCTTCACATAATCAGTGACTAAATCAATCATCCAAGACAGAGAGCTACATGAATAATTTTAAAACATTCTCTTACAAGCTCAACCCTTCCGAACCCACCAACACCCAGAGTTGTGACAACTTCTAAATTCTGGAATGGGGAAGGAGGCAACTGGGCTACTTTCTCCTTCAGCTCTATCATCTCCAAAGACACCTCTTTGGTCAACTGTCCACAGAAGGATCTTCCTCTGCAGCAAGAAAATTAACATGGGTTAGTGCTTTTCCTTGCCATTACTTTTAATGATCCTGTATAAAGGAAGGAGAAGGAAATGGAAAAGGAGGAAAGGGGAAGTGGGAAAGGAGAAGGAGGAAAAGGAGAAGGAGGAAAGAAAACCCTTCTTATTTCCTAAGAGGGTCTTAATAGAATCCTATGGAAGTCAATTAGAAGAAAAATGCTACTGAAATTCACGGAGCAGAATCGACAGTAATTTTAGCAAGAGCTGATCCCTGGTGAGATTCCTATTGATGCAGGCAGCTGCAAAAGTTTGGGCACTCCAAGCTGGAAAAGCAATGCTCAAAGGACTGTGTACCAGTTCCAGCAGAATGATCAGCAATAAGAATGCAGATATATTTCTAAACAGAGGAAAAATAAACTCTGCTAACCTTCCAGCAGTGCTCAGACTTGAAATCAGAGGCACATAAACTAGAAGTGTGGCCCACAGCTAAAACCCACATCGGTACCATCAGTGCTACACTGAAGCATTAAAAATAAACTGTTTCTTTTATGTCTGCTTCTTTCTTTTTGAAATTACACCATCTTTTGCACAGTAATACAGTTTTCTTAACCAGAGTTAAAGTTGGCCTTCAGGGGTTTTTAGCAGTCAAAGAACTTGCCATCAAAATGCAAAATCTATTTGAGAACAACATAATTTTTTTTTCTATGCTCCATTTTCCAGGAATAGAGCCAAATCTTGTTTGGAAATTAATACCCTGAGATTCTATGTAATTTTTGTATCAGAAAAAGTTTGTTTGGCTCCATAAGCATTGCCAGACTGTTTTATTACAATGACTGCTGTCATTCCTAGGGGTCCATCTCCTTCAACTACCCACCACGATTTTGCTTACAAATCTGTCACTCTTCTTTTATAATTACCTGCTATAGGTGTGACAAACAAATGATCTGACTTACTTTGCATGTCGTTTTTCATCAGCCTGGGCCAGATTAGCCACATAACCTTCCAGGTAAGTTTGCAGCTCCTCATAAGTTCCAACTGTTTGATTAAATGTCCTGGAAACACAAATGAAACATCATGAACTGCTGAACATTTAAGTCATGACACAGATGAAGTTGGTTGATACTCAAGGATCACTTCTTCCAGGCTCAAGGAATGATCAAGAAATCTGGCAAAGGGGGCAAGAGACCTGTATGGAGGAATAAAGAACTCTTGTAATTACTCAGGCTTAAGTGGGAACCACACAGGAGATGGGAGCTGGGTCAGGCTACTTGGAATAATATAGAGAGGTTGTCAGAGTAAATATAGATGAGACAAGGAGTTAATCTGGCCAAGGATGTCGAGGACAAGAAGAAAGGTGTCTTCAAATACATCCACAACAAAAGGAAAACGAAGGATAATGTGGACCCATTACTAAATAGAGCAGGGACTCTGGTGATAGAGAAGGCAGAGTTACTGAATGCTCTCTTTGCATTTGTCCTCACTGACAAGAACAGGCCTTAGGAACCTCTCACTCAGGAGATCAGGATAAACATCACCACTACAAGGAGAGAAAGAAAAGAGTAACTCTGAGCTACTCTTAAGCTTCTGTGCTCTGGCACCTGCTGTCAGCCTCTCTTCATTAGTATTCCCAAAGCACAGCCACTCCTTCAGGATTCATTTAAGGAAACATTGTGGTTTTGCCTACAGCCAAGTCACATTAACCCACTGGAAGTCATGCTAACCTGCTGCAAGAGACTGCAAGCCTTTCATTAAAGTGCAGTGTACTTACTCTCTGTCTATAACGAGGCACTCCACGTTGTACTCATCCGCAATAACGTTCGCTGACCTGACGTCGTCACTGGGAATTGAAACGCATTTGGAGAATTCAGAAGCATATCAAAATCCTCAAAGCACCTCACACTGCAATCATGCAAGATCGCAGCTGCTCTAGGGGAAACTCCTTAAAGGCCTCTGGCACCCTGTACTTGGATTAATGCTGCTGAACCAAATACAAAATTTAGCTTTTTACTAGTCATCATTATGGCCTAGCACAGTATTTTTTTCCAGTTTCAGTAGGGTTTGGATCATGACATCCTATAGCAACCTCCCAAGAAATTAGGGTGAGATGTAATTATCACTACATCAGGATTTACTGCTACTTTCTAAAATGATCCTTGGATATGAAACATTCCCAAACCCAAGCAATTCCCTACTCAATCACATATGTAAACATGTACTATGTGATTCCTTCTCTCTGTTTCTTACTGCCATGAGCAATGGAAACAAGAGTTCATTCCAGCCATGATGGACCTTATCCATTGTGAAATCACCTGGCACAAGCACAGTTTGTACTGAAGTATTAACAACAATCCACAGAGCAGAGGGCCAGAATTTGACTTCTACAGGGAAAACCAAAGGTAGATGCCAGTGTAAACTTTCAGGCTCTCTCTGCGACCCCTCAAAACATTAACCCAAATTTGGTCACTACCTTCATCTACTGAGTTGACAATCAAAAGAAAGATTATATTCAAAACAGGCATGTGTTGGAGAATTTGACACACAGCGATAGGACAATTGAAATCCTACACATCACCAATCAGACAGTGTGAACTGACCTAATGAGTGCCTTTTCTCCAAAGTAATCTCCTTTGTGTAGATTTTTAATCACCTGAGGTTGTGAGTGGTCTGTAGTACTCTGGGTAACTATCACCTGCAAAGTACAGGAACAAAAATTTTGTGAGGGGAAGTTTCAAAGTATTGCATGATTTTCTTTCTTTTCTGTGTATTTCAGAAACGTTTTACACTCAGTAATACTGCAGAAAGAGTTACATATATATATAGTTACCCCCTCTTCTCAAAAATTACACCCAAACATCCCTACCTCTCTAATTTTTGCTGAGGAGAAGGAATGCATCCATTATTGGCAACCCCTCAACATTTTCTCCTCATTCTTTTTAAAACAGAGCGGAATAAGGCACATTTTAATGACAGACTGAAAAATACTTCAGTTCCCACAGTGGGCAGATGTCATATGGGCTTTTCTCTTCTCAGCTAAATAGGCAGCACTCCAGAAGCATTAACTAACATTTCCCCTCATGAAACTCTGCTTCCACAGTAGCACATTCTGCTGATGCCCATGTAAGCAAAAAACAAACTAGAGTATCTACAGATACAGAGATGGTTTGGAAATGGGAAGTTTATTGAGGAAAATTCTCCTGATTTAATTCTTTAGAATCCTGTGTCAGCCTCCAAGGTATCAGCTGAGCAACAGAGGCTGCTGCCTTGCTCCTCTGGGACTAACAAATGAAAGGATTCTGAGACACCTCAGAGGCCATTCTCCATTAAGCCTGGGACTCCATTACTTAGACTTTTCACAGATCTATGTTTTGCCCATCAGACATTGCACCATCCAGGAGAAGACCTAGGGTCAAATCTCATTTACAAAAAAATTAACTTTACATCTCTGCCCCAGTGTCAAGAGGCTTCAGGACACAATTTAATTACATTTTAATTATAGCAGTATAACATGGGTTCACTGTGAATGGAAAATCAGGCTCCCTGAACCTCTGCAATGCTGCTCCAAGCTTTTATCACGGTATTGTGGACTTAAAAGCAGGTGCAAAACCACTCTGCACCATTTTTGCTCAAGACCACACCCCTCAAGACAGCTTTTGTGATACAACTCTTTGTACATGTTACTTTACAAAATAAGGTTTATTGTACCTTACCTTTCCTTTTGCTATTATAAAGAAGGTGTTTCCCTCTTCTCCTTCCCGAATAACGTAATCTCCCTTGTCATAATACTCCTGGGGGGGGCAAGTGAAAGACAATATTGTCCAACAAATCTTTGAGAGGTTACTATGCAGAGTTCTTAACACACGTGGACGTTTCACTGATGTTTAACTTCCTATATCCTTCATGCCTCCATGTGGAAAGAGGAAACATGTGAAAACTGCCCTTGGAAAAAACATCCCAGCTATGTTATATATCAAGCCTTTATTTTCAAAGGCTGCTGGCAAATGCAGCCCTAAGGCACACAGATATTTGGTTAGATCCCTGTGCTGGGGACCTAATGCCTCCCTCTCTTTACATTTTGCAGCATACGTGGTCCAAGGAATATGAACCTATTTCATATCCACATCACAAAGAGGTAAATTTAATTACCAAAGGACTCCTGGAGAACAACTTTGTACTTAATCTTAATAAAGGATAGGTTACAAATCCTCTTAACTACTTGCTTGACTCCTTTGATGCCAAAAACATAACTTCTATTTCACTAAATGTTATTATTTTCCGCCAGCTTGGAATTCAATTCCCATCACTCCACCACTCTCATATTAAAAAAGCACTGGGTTTTTTTATGTTTGCTGATTTATTCTTCTTTGTTATTTTGGAAGCTTACTGAATACTATTTCGAAAAACTAAACAATATCTTACCACTTCCAGGCAGTCCATGATCTTGGTTAATTTATCTTCAGGTAAGTTTTTCAGCAGGGACACACTTCCAGAAAACAAACAAACAAACAAAAGCCCCACAGCCCAAAGTAGATATCATTAACAATTTTTTATGACCTCTTCTCATGTATGCAATTTTTACAGTCATATTTTGTAACTAGTTAAACTAGTGGTGAACACAGTATACAACTAAATCTTAATTGGGAAGGTTCAAGCATTCTCATCCTGGTTTTTAGATAAACCAAACTTACACAACTTATAAATATGGCAAACATTGGTCACTTTGTAAATCAAGCTTGTATTTCAGGAGAGGAAGGACTTTAGTGGGTGTAAGGATTGATTTCAAAAGAATCCAGCAATTACAAACCAAATTATAGCATTATAGCAATTTAAGAATATATTTTCAAGTTCACTGCAGAGACTGAAAAATCGAAGGTTAAAGCTTCAGTACTCTTTGGGCAGCTATTGAAAGATATACAATTACAGTAAAACTCTGTGAACTTGCTGGTAAGGATGAAAAAATCTCCCACTCTGATCACTCAGACTCATAAAAGTTAGAAATTGCTATAATTTCCTATCTATTTAGGCTCAGCAAAGAAGTGAAATAGAAATAAAAAGGTGGAAAATGCACAAGACATTCTATGCATGGCCAGGCTTGGTATCTTGATTTGAAGGCCTAACAGAATGGTCATTCTGTGTTAAAAAGATAAGATATTACATCAGCTGATTATGGTTTGGAAACTCTCATCTCCCTGTCTTCCTAAGGAGAAGCATGGCACCACTCTCAGTGTTCCCTGCAGGAGAGAATTGTTCTGCTCTGCAGATTTCCTAGTGATTTTGTTGAAATTAGTTCATAAGTTGAGAGACATGCAGATCTCATATTCAAATCTCCAAGGATAAGGAATATTCCTTAATTTACTCCAGCAGCAAATTAACTACTCGTTGGAGGATTTATTTAACTTTATTTATTGTATTGTTTAAATTCTAGACCTCTAAGTTTCATAAACATTTATACTAGTTAAAGGCATTAAGCATGCATTGAAGTTTTCTAGTGTGATGCAGGAGAAAAACAATTAAAATGGAAAAACACTCTTAGGAATCTTAAAAAGAGAAAAGGACAAATATTCAGGCTTTTGAGGCCATCTTTGCATGAAGAGCACCTTTTCTCTCTGTTACAAGACAGGCACAGTATTGTTGTGCACCTAGTATGCAGCACAAAGCAGTATCAGAAATAGAAATTAATTGTATTTACCTTCTAAGGAAGTTTCTGTATTGCTCCTGTCTGGTTTGTGCTGTCACTCTCATGATATTTTGAAACACTTCTCTGTCCAGTGCCCATGTTTTAACATTAGTGATTG
This sequence comes from Sylvia atricapilla, assembly GCF_009819655.1. Lineage (NCBI taxonomy): Eukaryota > Metazoa > Chordata > Aves > Passeriformes > Sylviidae > Sylvia > Sylvia atricapilla. The sequence continues at coordinate 62,373,065 of NC_089143.1, forward strand.
CTTTAAGAAAACAACAAAAAAGAACAACAAAATCAGCAACGTTTCCAAATTATTTGATGGATGATATTAAAGCATCAGCTCTGGTAGAAGACAGACTAGTTATTTCACAAGGCCCAAAGCTGAATTTTAAAATATCCAGCACCTATTCTAATCAGACTTTTAAAAGAATTCAATTCCCACTTGAACAGTGCTCACTAAAGTAAGGAATAGATTTCCAGATGGTTCCTCTACAGAGCACTTTCCATGCAATTCCACAGGCTGAGCAACCTTGAAAATGACAGGGCTGAACACTTGGGAAAATCTACCCTAATCACAGTCACTGTGCTCAGCAGCTGTAAAATGCAAAGAAGCTGATTGAAAGAAACAAGAATGGTGGTTGGTTTTCCCAAAATCTATGATATTAAATGCTGTGGCTTTGGACCTGACTCTAATTCAGATTATATGCAAATGTCTGTGAGATGTGCACTAAGATAGAATAACAGAGGTGAAGAAATACATTTAATTTCATTTAATCCTGTGATCCTCACACGCTTTTCCTCCAAACTCTCCATTATATAAGGGAATAAAAGGTTATCAAAACATTAATGATTCCTTTTCAAAAGATAATAAAAAAATTAATACAGTAAGCAGGCACAGGGTTCAGCATCAAACATTCAAACCACTAAGCAGCCCCTGAGTGCAATCACTGACACAACAGAACACATTTTTTTTTAAAGCAAAAGGTAATTCTATTGAATTTAATCTGTTCTTTTAAAAGATGCTACATAATATTCAGCAGTTTTCCTTCTTCCCTGAGAGAGAACAGAACTCTGTTTTCTGTGAGATAAAATTTACAGAAATATTTAGGGCCATTGATTTCCTCCATTTATCATTAATAGAATAATTTTTTTCAGGGAACAAAAATGCCACGTTTAAAATGATGCACAGTCATTTCTCATTGTACACAGTGTACACATATGCTCTGCCATCTATCAAAACAGATCAAAAAATATTCTTGGATGCTGGATGGGAGAGGAAAGGTGTTACTTTGGTTTTACTTCTCTCCTAGAGAGCATCTTTCAGCTTATTTTGCCTGAAGAAACATGGCAAGTAGCCAGCCTATTGCAAATGTATTTCTGTATCTTACACCTTAACTGAATGAAGCAGTTACAGAGTTAGAAAAAAACACCTGCAATCTCAAAGATGAGATTAAAAAAAAAAAAAAAGAGATAGAAATTCAGAAACATAGGGGTAAATCACATTGCCAATTTCAAATAGAGCTACTGCCTGTGAAGATGCCTCTGAGCATCCAGAATGCTGTTTGGATGAAATCCTTGCCTTGTGAGTTTGCAAAGACTGCAGGGAAAGGGTGTCAGGAGATCCAGCACAGGGAAGGGTTTTCACATGTGTGTTTACTCTTCATGCTCAGTTATGACACTGTGCTGCTCTTCCTCCACAAGGACCACAGGAAAGCTTTTGGGGAGCTTTTGGGGAGGGGTGGATTTCTGCAATAACTGCAAGTATTCAAATACCTTTTCTTGTCCATAATTGGACAATTCATGTCCTACCTCAAAACCATTAATGCTAACAAAGGCCTAAAGCAGCTTGACATCTTATTATGCAGAAACACTACTTTATAATGCTAATACTATACAGCAGGCAAAAAAGAAAAATAGGAACATATTCAATTAGAGCAGCATGTTAGTAAGAAAAATAATCACATTACTGATGCTGTTCTGTTTATCAGGCAGCAACAAAACAGATTACATGTAATAACTTCCATCTGCATAGCCAGCAATGATTAAGTGCCTAAACTGAGTGCAGGAAGAAAGATCATAAGCTTTTACAGCAAACAACTTCTTGCTTTATTCCATTTGCTCCTTTTTATGTCAACATGAACTCTTCATACTTACTGGTGGCACAAAGCCCCTGCACATTTAGATAGGAACAGAAATTAGTCTTCAAACAGAAGTATTATTTATGGAATGGTGGAGTGGAAAAATTACAAACTTAACCATATTTAGTCACTTGCTTGTTTGTCACAGAGCAATTATGACATGCTGGAAAGGGAATCAGGGGTATTTAGTGGACATACACCCAGTCTTATGCAGGAAGAGGGATATTTGTGTCAGAACAACACTTAACAAATCCATCCTGGTCAGTCCCCAAATGCCAGCTGCAAAAGGATCTGGGCAAGACTCAGCAACATAAAGATATTACAGACTAAAATAAGCACAAAAGCTTCTAATTCCTGCATATTTTCTTTTCCTCTTGAATTAGACTGTACCCACTCTACTAAAAACACCATGGTTCTAATATGCTTTCAAACTCAAATGTGTAATTTCATGTCTTTCTACTGCATTGACACAAGAACATCAGAGCCAGAGACCACCACCTCTACTAAAGCACCCAAAATTAAAGCACAATCCTGCCCTAGTTGTTAGGATGCTACACATCAGGCTAACCAGCCAATTTGGAGGTGCCTAATGGTTTATCAGGGCTATGCCACAGATGGAGTTACATTCATGGCATAGTATTATCCAGTTCCCAAGCAGAAAAGAGCTCAAGGAAGAAATATGTGAGTATACTGTAGATAACCAAGACATGCAAACATCTGTTAAATGAAAACTTCTAAGAAAATCTGGATATACAGGGATCTCACAAAAAAATCCACAGTTTTCATTTTGAGTAATGTTGCTGTGTTTAACCTCAGGTACCTTTCACAGAAGCTGTCCGTGTGCAGTTGTACAAAATGGCCAGTTCACCAAATGCTGTCCACGCAGGAATTGAGGAGAGTAGTTATTTCTGCTGAAAGACTTCCAGGCTGCCCTCTGCCAAAAATCATCAGGATAATAGGTATTAAACCTGTGCTCAGCTGCACAGAGTGAATGGAAAACAAATGATATATTCTGACTTTGCCATTCCCTGGAACACAGGAATGGGAGCAACAGTGCAACAAGTGCTTTGAAACACACCTACAAACCAGTAAAGATTTGGGGTTTTTTTTTTTTGTACTGCTAATCTACAGATGTGCCTAGAAGGGAGGACCATTCTAAATCCTGATGAGATAAACCTCTGCTACAACAAACCACTCACTTGTGGTTCAGTGAGTGAACCAGTGTGGCGTGGTGTAAAGAAAAGGTATTAAAATAATGATCAAAGGAGAAATTACTCATGGTTTATCTCTTCATACAGATATATGAGTGTGCATATATATATAGTGTGTGTATGTATGTATATAGTATATATATATATGCAGAATGCAAAGGAGAGTGCAGAAAAAATAAAAGCACATTAAATCTTCTTCAAGAAGTTGTTCCTGAGCCTCACTAGCAAAAGTCAAAGAAAGTCTGAACTACTTCACAGTTCATGGCCCCAAAAGACCTCCCCTTAAACATGTTATGAAAGTTCTGCCCTCTTCTCTCCAAGGCACACACCATCATCTCAATAAAGGTTCTAAAGTGCCAGAAAAAGTTCCAGGTGCACATTTCCTTTCTGATATTCCAGCTGTTTTCACAGTGTTGTCATTTTGTCTCACAAGAATATGACCACACCATCACAAATCCTGCCTCCTCCTTTTTTTCCTGTAACATTTCTGTTTTCCTGACCGTCACCATCTTTTTTTTTTTTTCAACTAACCCATCCATCTGAAGCCAGAAAATGAGCTTTCCAACATATACCAGTTTACTCCTGTTTAAATATTCCCACCTCAACAGAACATACTGCTTATAGTGTGAGCTCTAATTCATATGAGTCTCTGGGACTTTTAGTGGTCCCCAGTTGATGAAATATGCAAATTAATCACAATATTTTTTTTCAAATGGTGAAATGATGGAAGAACTTACTGCTGATTTCAGGAGCAAATTTCAGGTGTTAAACTATAGCTGATCAGCAATTTGAGGCACAGTAGCAGTCAGCACAAATGATTGCAGACTTGACCTTATTTTAGGAAAGCATTCTTATCCTAAAGCTTTTTGTTTGCTTTGCTGTTTGCTTTTTTTTTCCCCCAGGAAAAAAAACCATGCTTTTTTAAAAAAACAAAAGAAAACAAACAAACAACAACACCCACAAAACCACAAAAAACAAAACAAACCCACAAAAAAGCAACTTCTCAGCTTTGAGAGCAATGAATGTGGACCTCATCTTTCAATTTCCCATACACAGAAAGCTGGTCTCTTACAAATATTGAAAAGTAAGTGTATTTCAGGAGTGGCTTCACCATTGAGCAGTTATCTGTATTTTAAATAATACCTGACCTTCCTCTGGGGAAGAAAGGGTTGGCTACACCTGCAACAGAAAGGAGTTGCTGGCCTCTGGGCTTTCAGAAATGAAAAAGGTAATGAAAAAACATTAAATCAAGACTCATGTTTCCAAGGTGCCTTTTGTTGCTCTCACTCTGTTCCATAAAAGTCACAGGTAAAACTTGCATTGCCCTCCACAAGGACAAACCACCTGGGAGCACAAACACCCTCACTGTGATTTCCTGCCAAACCTTCTAACCCCTTTCCTGTTTCTTGCCCTTGTGTGTTGTCCAGGTTGGCAATATTCACCTTTGAGCACAAAAATGTGATTCCCCGGTCTCCCTGTCGGATGACGTAGCTCCCCTGCTGGAACGTCCTCTCGTACATACATTCCACCATGTCTCGTGTCTGGTGAGGCTCCAGTCTCTTCAGGAACTGGTTTTTATTCAGGGCATCTGTGATAAGCTTCTTCTCACTGGTTGCAAACAAAAAAGCCACAGAGTTTAAAATGCCCAGTGTGGCTGGGGGTTGTCATTCACCAGGCATTCATCCCTCTCAAAAGGATTCCTCCCATTTCTAACACACTGCTCTGCCTGCCTTGTTCAGACCTTGTGGGAGGGCAGCCTGGTGAGTGGGGGAATTGTCTGTGCTGTAATCACCTGGTGGAACAACCTCATTGAACAGTCTTGTTCTCACTGCTCCTGAACAGTCTCCATCATTTTTTTGTAGTAAATGCGTAAAAAACGGGTGACTTGTAAAGACAAGAACTGTCTGTATTGAGCTGCTGGTGGCAGAGCCCAGTGGCTGGATTTTAAGAAGGAGAAAACATGGAAAAATAAACATGGATGGATCTGTGGAAAATGGCTAACCAGCCAAAACCAAGCAGGCCATAGTGCATTCTGGCTGTCTGGGTGTTCTGACTGACTGGAGTGTGTTCTGGCTCAAGGGCATCCTAAGAAACAGTGCCTCAAATCTGCACCAGAAATGAACACAATTAAAGAACTTCTGCACTGCTGGAGCTTTTATGGCCCTGCTGGTTAGTTTTCTTTTACTGCTGAAGTGAAAGATAAATTCTGCCTTCAAGTCCCCATGCTCCTAATGTCGACAAAGTCAAACCCCTGATGGATTTCTGAGGCATTTAAGGCCTCCTCTTGTTTGTATTCATAAAGCAATGAGAGGTTGTCATCAAAACTAGGTTATGTGGGAAAAATCTCCTGAGGACAATCCAGGAATGAACCAACCTAGGGCATGTAAATACTTACATTGTTACTAGCTATGTAATGACTGAAAATAAGTAAAGGTGATGAGATGAGGCAGGAAAATAAAACCAAGTAGCTATGGTGAGGACTGTGTTTAGAAATAGGGATCATAACTTACCTTCTGCTGAAAGCAACAGGGTTATTGGAATATAAGCTCTAACTTAGTTTTCATCTAAAACCAGCCTTGCTAATTTGATTCATCTTGGCCTGCATCATGTATACAATACTGTAATAAAATCCAGTAATTGCATATAACCTGATACGTAAAATGAGCACAAAAGCTTCCAGAACTATAGAAGAGGAGACTGTGCTTCTGAAAGTTTCATTGAAATCATTCATGCTGAGATACTCCAAACAAAATCCTGGCACTCAACCCCCCGCCATACGAATAGCACCAAATTGTACCCTTTCTTTTACAAATATTTCTAAAAGCGACTGGAGACACTCTGGAATCAATGCAAATTCAAGAAGCATGGAGCTTCCCCTCCTTCTGAGACAGCTCCTTCCACAGCTGTGCAGCAGCACTGTAGAGTTCCCTTACACTGCAGTGGGGCTGCATTAAATCCTTTCTCTGTAAAGGAAGCTGATGGCAGCAGCCCCAAACACCCCTGTGGACACTGCCAGCCTAATGGTTCTGTGTTTGCTAATTACAGCAGACAGAATTCTGTAGACTGGGAAGGTCACACTTTGGTCTTATGTGTCAGAACTGCCTGAACTTGACCTACTACAGTATTTACAGACCAGGTAAGGAAACCAAATGTTGGTGCCTTTCATCCTTTGGCTGTCTCAGCAGCAAGGTGATGGTGTCTTACACAAGTGCGTGAGTATCACAGGCTTGTCTAACTTAGAGGCATAGCAATGCACAGCTTTGTGGTGCTTTCTTTGGCATATGTTTGCCTCCAAAATAATTAGAAGATCAAATGATACTTTGACCACTACAACATCAAAAAAAATATCATGCATTACTCTTGGATTGCTTAAGCTGCAATACTTGCTTTGGTTCTGGCTGCTGCACTTTGCTAATCCACTGTCTCTTCTCCTGGCTTTTCTCCTCACTGCTGCTACAATTCTGTCTCTGAAAACCATGTGGTGGACTGCAGTACAAGGATTGTGCCAAGGAGAAGACAGGTTACAAACAGAACACTCTTAAAACTCTGATTTAAGCTACCCAGGTACTTGCGATAAAATATTAATGCAGTTCCCTTACTCTGGAAAATCACTGCTAGCTGAAGTTCTCAGCTCTTTGTGGTGACTCAGGCAGCCTCTCTGATTCATGAGGCACCCTCTAAGGTGCAGTGCTGGACGTGATGGATGAGAAAACACGCCTCATAGCTCTCAGGTCTACTATGGTACAGACTCAGATATGCCATGAATAATAAATCTCCCCACAAATCCAAAGGCACTAAAGTCACTGGCTGATGCCCAGGTAGAGTCTGGCTACCAGCATGTTAAACAGACTCTCAGGTTATGTCTGCACTGCAGGGTAAAAGAGGGTCTAAGTTATGCTTGAGGATACCACACTGATACCTCTGCCTGCAAGGTCAGCTCTGACCACAGAGATTTCAGGGTCTGTCAGAGCCTAGAAAGTGTGACTGGATTCAAAGAGGAGCAAGTAAAATTCTGCTCCTACACCATGATTCTTAGAAGCTGGAGAGAAGGAGGAAGCTGGCAATAAAGATAAATCCCCCCAAAGCTGTAAGATTCTCATCTGAAACACACTCTTCGTCTGAAGTCTGTGGGACACAGATGATTCTTGGTTAAAGTTACTCACAAACTCAACCAGCATCTGTCACAGCTGCAAAGCCTACATGAAAAGAATGAATACTTTAATCCTGATTTATCATGAGGAGAGGATATAATTATGACAAAAGTAATAAGCTTGAACACAAACATAGAAGCCCTCTGAAACGAGCTCACCTGGAATCCTTTCGGACTGTTGCCTTTTCAAGGGAAAACATAGTTTGCCTGCTCAAATCACACAGTGTGTTGTTGGCTCTGCAGATACACCTTCCTTAGCTCCTCTCCTCCTATCAGCAGAAACTTTAAATGGAGAAGGCTGAAGAGAGTGCTCTCCTTGAGTGCTAACAACATCCTGCAGCTTGTTCAACTGTATACACTTGCTCTGAAGCTCCTTGGTGAGTTCTGCTATGACCTTAGTCTGCATAGCCAGCTGCTCCTGAAGCTCAGCAACATGGTTTTCACTCTCTTGCAGCTGCTGGTCTTTTCTTCAGCTCCTTTTCCAGTTCAAGTACCTTGCTGCAGAGGACATCAGCTGGCCCATTGATCACATTGATGCCTAGGCAGGGGTCCATCAGAAACTTGTGGCTGGCAGCACAGCCGATGGCGAGGTTTGCCACGTGCCTGTTTGGCTGCCTCAGGTGCTTGGGCCTCGCTGATCCATTCCCCATTTTGTCCAGAGACCTAGGTGGGAAAATAAATCCACGGGTTTATTTCATTCCTGAAGGAAAAAAAAATAAATAAAATAAAGTCATGGGATGTTGAGCAGTGAATTTAGTAATTAGCTGGCAGCTGAATTTGCCATATGCAGCCGTAGTAAACACAGCTGATTGCTTTCATCCTCTCCAGTCCTGCAAGCCAGCAGAGTAAAGGGCAGGGAGAAGAGGTAAGGCAGGGGTGGTAGAAAATAAAGCAAGAGACTGTGGCTACTACTTCATTTTTGTGAGTGAAGAGATGTGTAGGCTCCTTTCAGCCTGACAAAGACGAAACAAACAGCAGGGAGGAGAAAAGCTTGTGCTTGACGGCTAAAGCAAGAAAATTGTTAGAAGCAAAAAATTAAAACGTGGGTCATTTCCCTATTGAGGAATAATTATTGCGTACACAGACTAATTTAACATTTAAATTAACTAATTTAACATACCTGCCTGGCATGAAGGGTATGTGATTAGTAAGTATATAGGTTAACACACATTAGCTGGCATCATTTCTGCAGCTCACTTACTCATCTAAAACTAGCGTAGTTTGTTAGTGTAACAGCTGCTATGCTGTCAAGGAACAATTCTCTTTTTATGGGGAATTCCCCCCTTCCATTGGCTACTTGTGAAAAGCCACCAGGAAAAAGAAGGTGTTGGGCTCCTGACAGAACACCTACGCCTCAAACAAGCACTTGTTGCAACCAGCAGCCCTCAGCAGATTTGCAGTGACCCACCTTCTTCTTGGACACAATCTTTGGCATGTTTCATTGGATCATTTCAGGAGGAGCAAGGAATCATACTGCTGTTGTGGTCAGGCATCAGCAAGCCCAGAGGTTGCTGTTTGCCCAAGATGATCACCTCTTTCAGGTTGAACTCAAAGTGATGTGGATTAAGATAATATCTTCTACGTTTATTAGAACTGAATAAGAACATGGCCCTAACAAGGTATGTTGATCAGATGACAAGCTCCAACAGTTTATTTTACTTGTTAGTAAAGCCATACTTTTAACAGATGCACAGTTCTGTTCTGGTTTACAGCCTTCAGTGGGTCAGAACTGAAATAACTTAGGAGGCACCTCACATTCCAAATCTAGTTTTATTTAAAATAGTCTTTCTTCCCAGCTCTGTCTTGCTTATTGTGACTTTGAATAACATTTTTCAATTGTGCCAATTTCACAGATGCATTTTGACAGCTGGTGCTTCAGCCTGTTAACAGGGACACCTCAGCATGTCAGAAATGAAGGCGAATCTGCACTGCACAGGACAATTTAAACAAATTGCACATCAGGGTACCGAATCAAATAACTCTGAAGAGGGACCTGTGTGTCACTGCACAGAGCTTAACTGAAGATCTTAGCTCAGCATGCAACCATATTTAAAAACAACCCCAAACAACCATCAGCATAAACTAAAAGTTACAATTCAGAGAGGAGATCATGGGAAACACATCATCACACTGTAGCAGTCTCTGCTACTAAATGCAGTGGCAGTCACTGCATTTCAAATAAAGAACATCCCATACACTTAAATTTATATATGGCAGAGTGGACTGCCCCAGGGCACACAGAAAAACCTACTGTTGGATTGTATCCAGAAACAGAACAGGTTTACCGTGTGATGTTTGAAGTTCGTAATCTCTCAGCCTCACTGGAGTGACAATGTTAGCAGCTTCTGTCTTCCATTGTATATGCACAGTTAATTGGGCAATGATCGAACAGTCGGATCTCACACATCCCTGTTTCCACACGCTGCCCTTTCGCGGCCACTTGTGTAGGAAACTCACGTAGTGGCAGGAATCAATAAAGACTGACAGGCGTTTCCGTAATTCAACATACAGCAGCCAATTCCAGCAGAAAACTTAAAGCTTTGCTCCTCCGAGGTCTGAGCGGCTTTCCCCGCAGCTCGGGAGACAAAAGGCGCTACAGGGCATTCACTGCCACAGGGCACTCACTGACAGGGCACTCACGGCCACAGGGCACCTCGCACGCTCCTTCACTCATCGCAGGCACGGGGCCGCGGAGCGGGCACACCAAAATCACCCGGGAGCCGGAGGTGTCCGAGCCCGCCGCGGGATGCCCGGGGATGCTCAGGATGCCAGGGGATGTCAGGGATGCCCGGGGGATGCTCAGGATGCCCGGGGGATGCTCGGGGATGCAGCGCCAGCCGAGCCCGGGTCCGCCGCAGGCCGCGGGGTGCCGGCGCTGCCGGGCAGTCCCCGCACCCGGTACGGCCCCGGTACGGCCCCGGTACGGCCCCGGCTCCCCCGGGCTCCCCGCCTCACCTGTGTGGCCGGCCCGGGGCAGGGCGGGCTGGCGACGGACGGGGCGCTGCTCCGGGGCTCGAGGCTCTCCCGCGGCTGAGGGGCGGCGGTGCCGGGCAGCCCCCCGCCCTCTGTCCCTCACCGGCGGTGCGGGGCCCGGAGGCAGCGCACCTGGCGGGGAGCCACCTGCGGGCCCCGCTCAGCTCGGGCCGTGCCCACAGGGTCGGTCCTGTTGGCTTTCCGCCGCCCCGGGGCGGGGCTCGGCGTGGCCAGGGCACAGGGATGCTGCAGCCGCCCTCCCTCAGAACTGAGCCCCCAACGCCGCTGCACGGCGCTGAAAGGAGCTGAACGTGTACTGGGATACATCTTCGCTCAGGCTCGCCCAGGATATCCGCATTTTTAACAGAGTCTTGTACAGGTTTCACGAGGGCTGTTCTCTCCTAGCACATATCTTTAGGTCGATTAAAAGCATCTGTCTCCGAGGGTGTTCGCCCAAACAGCCTGACAAAAAAATCAGGGCGGAAGGATTTTATAACAGGCAAAGAGCTGCATTCATGCCTCTCCTATGGATGCTGCCAAGAAGACCAGGTCTAACACCACTGTAGCCTCTGTGACAGTGGCTCTCCAGTTTCTTCTCTATAATTACCCTCTCCTCTTGGGACTGCTTGCTTACAATCTTCCTTTAGTTCCAACAGATCTCAGTGTTCCACAATCGCTGTCCATTGTCGGGATGAAGCAGCTCACATAAATTTTAACAGGACCTGCCCTCCAAAGAAAAAAAATTACAAAAAAATAAATTCTGCTCACATACATCTCACTACTGAACCGCCTCAAACCAGAAATGTTACAGTGCTCAGTGAAGCATGTGATGAGAAACTTGTCCCAGCAACCCCTCACGCTGCAAGTGAGCTGCTGGGATGCAGCAAGTGGCTCAGATTCACTGAGGAGGTTCTGTCAGCACCCTTTTTCTGTTGCAAAGCCCAGAGAAATGCAGCGGGGATCCAGAGGTGCTCCCTATTTGTGGCACACAGACTGTGTGGGGTCTTGCTGGTAAAGTGAAAAAGGGAAGGGGCACATCCAGGGGTTCACTCCCAGGAGCCTTTGGAGATCAGCATTCCAGACCAAGAAAGGACTGAAGTCAGCTGCAGGTGCTGTTGGAGGGTCTCCTGTGTGGGCAGGTCCAGCTGTCACACCTCCTTAAAAATTCCTTAGATATATTTTATATTACACTGCCTTTTTAGCCCTTCAGAATTTGTTCAGGGGGCAGTATGCTTGGGTAAAATCGGGATGCTTTGGTCAAACTAGATTAGAACTTCGTTTGATACAAATCAGCTTGAAAATTTGAAAGCTTGCAATTTTGGTGGTGTTATTGTGAAAGAAAAAGCTGTGCAATGTATCACACAAAGCCTATATCCTATAATAACCACTGCCCCATCTGCAAACAGCAGGGGCTGCAGTAAACCTTCGAAGAACAAGGGTGGCCTGTTGATAACCTTTCATTTGTACTGCTGTCTTAGAGAGAAAATAGATGAGACTCTATTGCAGGAAGTATTGAGGAGCAGGAGCCTGAAAACAGAGGGATTTAGATTGTATCTTTCGCTGCTTCATGTTTGTATCAGAATAAAATTGATGGTTTTTAAGTGTTGCTTTGTTGGTGGATTTTTTTTTTTTTTAGGTACCGAAATTGACAAAGGGATTACAAAATAACCGTGCTTCTGCTCTTTCATGCCCTGGGGAATATTTTTTATTTAAGAATTTTGCTCTAATTTGTAACTAACCTGTTCATCAGTGAGTAGAAGATGGACTTCACACCTGAAAACACAACACAGTCTCACTTGCCCACCATACCTCCAGAAAGGACTGTCTTCTTTGGGGTTAATCCCTTCTTCCTTCCACCTCAAAAATTTTTTTATGCAGGTGTGGGGTTGTCTTGTGGTTTTGGTTATTTAGTAACATATTAAAACACTATCAGAAAAACTGTGTTTGAAACCTAAACCCATCAATTACGAAGCTTAGCTGCTGGAGAGAAAAAAAAAAAAAAAAAAAAAAGAAAAAAACAACAAAAAAAAAAAAAAAAAAAAAAAAAAAAAAAAAAAAAAAAAAAAAAAAAAAAAAAAAAAAAAAAAAAAAAAAAAAAAAAAAAAAAAAAAAAAAAAAAAAAAAAAAAAAAAAAAAAAAAAAAAAAAAAAAAAAAAAAAAAAAAAAAAAAAAAAAAAAAAAAAAAAAAAAAAAAAAGAAAAAAAAAAAAAAAAAAAAAAAAAAAAAAAAAAAAAAAAAAAAAAAAAAAAAAAAAAAAAAAAAAAAAAAAAAAAAAAAAAAAAAAAAAAAAAAAAAAAAAAAAAAAAAAAAAAAAAAAAAAAAAAAAAAAAAAAAAAAAAAAAAAAAAAAAAAAGAAAAAAAAAGAAAAAAAAAGAAAAAAAGAAAAAAAGTGTGTTTTGTTTGCTAAAATGTATAACAGCAAAAGGTTTTGGTAGTTGTCATGCTGGCTTTGTGAATTTGTCACCCTGTCTGCACAGGACTGTAAATAAATATCTCAGGTCTGTGAATTGGCCTCTTGCACACTGAGTGAGAGAACCATTTTTGGGACAACACCCTTGGCAAGAGGTGATGCTGCAGCCCTGGCATGAGGCTGGGATCACAGCAGTGGTTGTTCAGAAGGCAGCAGATAACAAGTGAGATCCTGCTTTTCTTTCTGACGCCATTTGCCAAAAAATAAATCATCCTCCTCAGCCTTGTAAAAAAACCCAGCTTCTCATCCCTCCAAAATGATCACTGGGCAAAGTTCACCATATTTACTGTGTCTGTTTAAAATTGACTGGCAGGTTGAATGTTGCTGGATGTCTTCATCAGCCCCTTTATGCAGATCTGAAACAAAGGTTATGGCACACAAAACAGGGACTGCATGAGGGAAATGGCTTGTCTTAATTCCCAAACAGAAACCAGTCTTTAGATTACATGAAAGAATGGATGGTATCAGGATTCAGTTGAGACCTAGCACACTTGGAAATGTTCTCTTTTTTTCTAGTTCAACTATCACATTTCAAAGCATCCCGCTATTGTGGTTACTTTTGCATGCAAACCTTTTCTGGTGTTGACCCACGTCTCACCTTTACATTGCAAAAGTTCTCCTGTGGGACTGCCCATCAAGTCAGAATGTTGAGCAGCCAGTTAAACAGCCACAGCACAGCTTCTGAGCACTCCCTTGTCCTGAGCACTCTCCAAAGGGATCCATCTCAGTCCAACATCACTGGTGGTGGGAAAATAGTCCTGGACTGTGGAACAAAGGCTCACCAGGAGGGCCTGAGCATCAGCCCCTCAACGGTGTCCAGGCCTGGAAATAAACCCTTACAGCTCCCTTCACACTTTCCCTCCCTGTCACTTTTTGTCTCTTTTCTTTTTCCAGCTGCTCATTCCAGTGCCGCATTTCAGTTTTCTGATCAGTGCAGACATCTGGTGGTCGAGCTGGTGATGGCAGCCCAACGAGGGAAAGCCAAACAAGGGAAGGATGCAGAGGGCTTTTTTCTTACACTTTGGCCCAGTGATAGGAAAAACAAATTCTGCTGTGCAGCAAGGATTTATTTTCAGTTTTGTTCCCTTCTACCTTGTCATCATTTTCTTCCCTCATTTTCTTCCTGCTGCACCTGGGTGTTTAGAAGAAAGGGCAGACTGTGCCCAACAGATTGCAAGTCACTTCTGCAGTGCAAGTGTGCTCGGAGCAGCAGAGGAGGCTCTCCCAGCAGCTCCAGTGACACCTCCCTAAGCAGTATCTGCTACACAGATGCTCCACAGTGCAAGGAATGGCTTCAGTCAGTCCTGCCAGCTGCACCTCACTCCTCCCTGAGACAGCCAGGAGCAGTTGGAAGCAGGAATTTCCAGACAATGTGTGTGGTCTTTCCTGGACCACCTCCATCTGCCTGCAGTCTCAGGGCCTCTCTTCTTCTGGGATACATTTTGTGTCTGCTTTGGCTCTGTAGTGCAAGAAGGGAAAGGAGCTACACATCACTTTCAGCACATGCTGAAGAACTGCTTATGGAGGGCACAGATCCTTCAGTGGATCTGAAGGAAGGTATTCAAGCTCTCCCACTGAGATACTGTGCAGTAGGACATGCATGGAGAGTATTCTATAAATTGAAACAAAGATGTAGAGTCAGTATGTACTCCACACTCATCTGCTAAAGGTGGGATCAACCCCAATTTCACCTTTTCTGGGAAGGGCAGCAAAGAGTGAGGTCACTTCACCTGGAGGAGATGAATGAAGTGCTGGAGGTGCCTGGTTCCTTCCTGTGTCTTCAACTGCATGTGCAACACCCTGCCTTGTATGTGTGAGAGCAGGGGAATCCCTCAGTACACAAAGGTCTTTTGCCCAAGAGTGCAAGGCAAATGGAACTTGACACAAAAGACTGGTCTCAAGAATGAGCAGCCTCTCCCTTACCTCTGGCTCTGGTTTGTCTCTGTTCTGTGTTTCTTCAAAACTTAATGTGTTTCCAAGACAAGCAATTTCCTCAACTTCAGACAACTGTTTTAAGGCCATTTGCTTTGAGATATTGTCACTGGGAAAGCAGGAGCCAGCCTGCTGCCATGAGCTTACCTCCATTGTATGATTTGTTCTGTAACCAAGTAAATTCCAAATTGTCTGCTTACAGGAGGTTGTGGAAGCAATATGATACCAAACTGATAAATGAACGCACTGAGAAAAGCAGCAAGAATGTGATTGAGATAACTTGTAAGAGAGAGCACTTAGAACTAATGTTTTGCATTTGTACCAGTGACAAGGGTGAGAGAAAGGGGAGAAGGGGAGAATAAATTTATTCAAAACTATTTTATATATTCATTTGGTTAATTCCCCAAGTACCTGAGTATTTTTTTCCAAGAATTAAATATGTGGGTGATGGCAGGCTTGTTGCTTTTATCTTTACAAAAACCTACGGTTTTTTGGGGTTTGCACCTCTCGCTCTGCAGTTAAGAGGGGAAAAAATGTAATTACAAGAGAAAATTTATGTTGAATCATACCAACCAAACCTGGCCATTCCCAAGAGAAACATGCAATGAGTGCATTCTTGTCTCAATAGGATGGAAAATTACAGGGAGAAACCTCTGGTCATGCTCTCGATGCTTTTCTTTTTTTTTCATTCTGCCTTTTATTCTGTTCCCATCCCAAAATACCTGAACACTTTTCAGCTGGGCATTAAGCAAGATAACATCTGTGCTGAATCTCATTTCCTTTACTCCAAAGAAACTATTTTCCCAGGTTGTTCCAAAAGTGTTCCCCTGCTTTCTCTGTCCCTGTCATTGTACATGCTGTGCTTAAAGGTGTCTGCACGTCTTAAAGGGTCATCAAATGCCACAATGCTTCTATATTTACCTGTGTGCATCAATGCCCATAAACCCCCAGGCAGCAAACAAACCCAGTTGTACTGCGATTTGCCTGCAGACCTTGACTCACAAGACTCTAATGTAAGGCTATAAGATGCTTTTCATTATCTGGTAACAGGTTTTTTTTCTTCCAGTAGTTTAATCTGGGAGTGGTTTTGTTACTCATTTCTGCAAGAAGAAGCTTTCCTCCTTTTCCCAGGCTCACCCTTGTAATGTACAGTCCTACTGTGATTTCAACTAAAACATAGAATTAAAAAAATACATACAGTCATGGTTTCACCCCAGGCAGCCACCAAGTCCCAGAGAGCTGCTTGATCACTCCCCCTCCAAAAGGGTCGGGGAGAGAATCAGAACAGCAAAAGCCAGAAAACCCATGGGCTGAGATAAAGACAGTTCAATAGGGAAAGCAAAAGCCACACACGAGCAAAGCTAAACGAGGAAAGAATTCCCTGCTTCCCATGGGCAGGCAGCTGTTCAGCCATCTCCAGGAGAAGAGGGCCACCTACCTCAGTGTCGCGGTTTGGCACTGCCCCAGCACCAGGCACCCACCAGAGCTGCTCTCTCACCCTCCCTGCCACAGCTGGGCAGAGGAGAGGAGAAAAATTGAACCAAGGGTTCATGAGCTGAGGTAAGGACTGGGAGAGACACTTCACCTCAGATGAAGGTTGCAAAGTAAATTTCTTACAAACAGAATCAGAGCAGGATAATGAGAAGTAAAAGAAGCCTTTAAAACACCATTTCTTACCCAGCCCCTCTCTCCTTCCCATGGACAGCGCAGGGAGACAGGACACGGGGGTTTTGGTTCATCACCAAGATTTTATTTTCTTCTGCTGCTCTGGGAGAGGACTCCTTCCCCTGTGAGACTGTGGGAAGTTCTCCATGAACTTCTCCAACGTGGGTCCGCTCTCATGGGCAGCACCTGTACCACACCTGCTGCAATGTGAGTCCCTCCCACAGCAGCCAGTCCTGCCAAAACTGCTGCGACGTGGGTCTCTCCTCCAAGGCCAGGCTGCCCCAGCCTGGGAGCAGGGTCCCTCTCCACAGAGTCTGCCACTGGATCACAGCCCCTCCAGGCTCTCCCACTCTGGTGTGGGCACCTTCCCCAGGGGCTGTGGGGATCCCTGCATCCCTGTGGATCCCCAGGGGCTGTGGGGGGATCCCTGCATCCCTGTGGATTCCCAGGGGCTGTGGGTGGATCTCTGCATCCCTGTGGATCCCCAGGGGCTGTGGGTGGATCTCTGCATCCCTGTGGATCCCCAGGGGCTGGGGTGGATCTCTGCATCCCTGTGGATCCCCAGGGGCTGTGGGTGGATCCTGCATCCCTGTGGATCCCCAGGGGCTGTGGGTGGATCCCTGCATCCCTGTGGATCCCCAGGGGCTGTGGGTGGATCCCTGCATCCCTGTGGATCCCCAGGGGCTGTGGGGGATCCCTGCATCCCTGTGGATCCCCAGGGGCTGGGGGGATCCCTGCATCCCTGTGGATCCCCAGGGGCTGGGGGGATCTCTGCATCCCTGTGGATCCCCAGGGGCTGTGGGGGGATCTCTGCATCCCTGTGGATCCCCAGGGGCTGTGGGGGGATCTCTGCATCCCCGTGGATCCCCAGGGGCTGCAGGGGCACAGCTGCCTCACCACAGTCTCACCACGTTCTGCAGAGGAATCTTGGCTCAGGTGCCTGGAGCAGCTCCTGCCCCTCCTTCCACTGACCTTGGCGTCTTCCACGTAGTTTTCTCTCACATGTTCTCACCTCCTCCTCTTCTCTGGCTAGAAGAAAAAAACTGGCTTTCTTTTGATTTTCTTCTTATATATGTGATCACAGAGGTGTTATAAGCCTTTCTCATGGGCCCAGCCTTGGCCAGCACCAAGTCCATGTTCAAAGCCATCAGAGATTGGGTCTGCTGGACATGGGGCAACCCTTCCAGGAGCTTTCCACAGGAAGCATCTTTGTTGCCCCCCTGCTACCAAAAACCAGGCCATGCAAAACCAATACACGTGGGAAGACAAAACCATCACTCCAGATGTGCCCCCTTTCTGTCTTCCCCTCACTTTACATACTGAGCATGATGTCACATGCTCTGGAGTGTCCCTTTGGTCAGTTGGGGTCACCTGTCCTGCCTGTGTCCCCTCCCACCCTCCCAGGCACCCCCAGCTTCCCCCAGTGTGGCAGCAGAAAAGGCCTTGACTCTGTGTGATCCCTGCTCAGCAATAACAAAAACATCTCTGTGTTACCAACCCAAATTCAGCACAAACCCAAAACACAGCCCCACTGCAGCCACTGGTTCTGCACCCAGGAGATCCCCTCTGAAAGAAGATCAGTCTTCAAGGTGTCAGCCATGAATACCTGCTTTTTGAGAGGCCTGCAGGTGAGGGAATGTTCAAAAGCAAATAGTACCGTGTATTTGTGCTATTGATAATACTATGATCTCACCAGGAAGAACAATTTATAACGTATGTAGAAAAAGAAAAAAAGAACAAACCCAAAACAGGCAGAGCCCATGCATCTTATAGTGTACAGAGGTATGAGACAAAAATCTTTTCTTGGTGGTTTGCTAAGATGTCCTTTCAGATACCAGATTTATAGACTTTTTTACTGTATTCAGAGTATAATCCTTATGAATAAGGATAAAACTCCTTGTTTAATACTTATTTCAGTGGCCTCAGTCTTTTCTCTCTTCTTAACACTTGGCAACAGCCAGTGCCTGCAGCTCCATCTGCCTCCTCAGCTTCAGCCCAGTTGCAGCACCAGGCTTTTCCTCCATTTAGGTGAATTTAGGTCACCATACACTTTCATATAGCTTGTACACTAGGTGTACCTGTCAATAATTTAGGAAAAGCAGGATGGTTTAGCTGCCAGGAGGGTCCTGCAATATTAAACAGAACATAAAGGATGCGGTGAAAAGATGCTCATCAGGGGACACAAACCAAGAATTCAAAAGCACAAACAAGTTCACTTTGCAGTAAAGCAAAGATTAGAGGTTTTTTCCCAGCTCAAAGAGTTACATTTCACTAAGATATCTGACTGATACTGCAAGTGAAGTGAGATGCAGAGTTGTGAACATTTTATCATTCCAGTGAGGGAAAAAATAGTCAAAATGCATGATGTTAACAGAATCCAACATTTTCCTAAAATTTTACAAAAATTCTTGCAGATTATAAAGGCCAATGTAAGAAAAAAAGCGCAAATAACTAAAAAAGCAGCTTAATAGATTATAAGGGTGTCTAGCTTACAGCTTCATATTTTTGCACTAAAATCATACAAAAAACATGCAGGGGAACAAAACTGTTCCTACTTTCAGGACATGTCTGTGGTTCTCTTAGAAGACTGGGGTCTTGGCTCTCGGTTTTGGGAAGTTCAGGAGAAAATACCAGACACTGAAAGAGCCCCCACAAACTCACCACCTGCACTTACCATGGAAACACCAGTCTTGCTGCAGGATCCACTCAACAGCCACATCACTGCTCCATATTTACTGTCCTCTAAGTAAAGAGCATTTACACACCCCTTGGGTTCACTCCATGAAGGCAAATTTGGAATAAAGGGCACTTTGCATGCACTCTGCACTTTGAGGGACAAGAGGGGCCACAGAGAGTTGTTGTTGTCTTTCTGCTACTGCACAGGACAGTGCTTCAGAAGAGTTTGCAGAATGACAAGGTAGGAAGATCTTTTATACCTGATGGAGTGGAGGGGTACTGATGGAGAGCCAAACCAGAGATATTTATGCAGATAAAATAATGCCAAAGGCTAACTTGGCTCCCCATCAATCTTCTGTGCTTCAAACCACAGGAGCTGTTCCCAGGAAGGAAGGGGGCAATTCCAATGAAGAAAAATTAAAGGCAAGCAGTTTCCCAGGACAAATGCCCTTCCCCTCCACAGAACAGTGAAGTTATTAGGACATGATAAAGGAAGGGATGCTATTTTTAAGGGTGGTGGTTTCCAAGTAGAGCAAAATCTGTGCAAAAGAGCCCTTCCTGCAACAAGCTCCCCTTTCCCATCCAAAGGGGTGAATATGAGGATATGCTGCCATCACTTCACTATCACACCAGTGATACAGTATTTGAAGTTACACAAAGAAAGTATAAAATTACGAAGTTACACAAAGAAAGTATAAAGAAACTACCCAGGGTTCCAACAACACTGCAGGCATCACAACCACAGACCCTGCAAGTGCTGCAGCCCGGTCCTCCTGCAGAAAGGGTTAATCAGAGCTGTTACTCATTAAATACGCTCGTTAACAAACATTTTCTCCTAGGCAATCTGAAATGCCAGGTGCACAACATACTACAGGTTCCTGGACTGCTTGTATCAGCAGTCTGCATGGCTACTTTTACTACAGTCTGTCAGCATTACCGTATTATTTTGCATACTAATCGATTAAAATCCCAAGATACGCTGGGACACTGTCAGGAAAACTTTGGGTGGGGAAGAGAAGCCTTACTTTATTTAACCCCCAAAAACTGTATTTGAGGAAAACAGCAAATACTTCTTCATTCAGCTTGCCTCTGAACACCCATTTATCCAAATTATTTGCTCTTTGTAGTCTGAAGTAGCAAAGGATGGGTTTTTTGTTGTACATACAATAATCTCTGGGCTAGGACAAACAGCTCCCTGCCAAGGTGGTTCTCTTCCAGCCTGACTCCAAATGGAGTCACAGCCTTTTCCTACTGACCTTTTTTCCCTCTTTGGAGATCCGCATCCCCCATTAACAGCTCATCAGCCTGGAAGAAGACAAAGGGAATCAAGGGAACTGGCCGAGGGATCCTTTATAACAAAGCTGGTGGGCCATCCAAGGAGGACGCTGAACCCTACAAGGAAACGCTAGCACTCATGTACAAACCAAACTCAGCATTTTTATTCTTTGATTGACTTCTTGCTAGTTTTGATATTTGCTACCACCAGAGAAGAGCATAAAAACACAGTACAACATTGTTAACCAGTTAGGAAGGCTGGAAGAGAAAGCAAATCCCAGTACAATTGCAAGTAACTTGGTGGCGTTTATAATCAGGATTTTTTGTTTTTGAACGGATCAGCAATGAAGCAATAAATATGCCGCTGCACAGAACCAACAACAGGATTTAATCGCTAACTTTGTGGTTTATTGCATTACAGTTTAAAACTAAATGTTATCCATCATCATACATTCACCCACCAGGTAAATGACACTTTTTTCATATGCTCTATGCTAAATGGCTAAAATTATGCAGTATCCAAACTAGACTAGGACTAGTAGAGGTAGATATTGAGTGGGCAGTGCCAGGCAGAAATATTTTGTGAAAGTACTTCCTCTTTCATTATGAACAGTTAGCAGGTTTAACACTTTTTCATTAAAACAAACATCTTAGGGAAGCTTTTCAAGATGCTTTGGATTTTGTAGCAATATTTCTCTTGCAATATTGCAAACTCTTTGATATTGTCTCTCGTAAAATGGACAGGTTTTGTCCTCCCAGTTTTCTGCCACGATCTGCATGAAGACTAACATACAGAGCTAGTAGAGTCTTTGTGAACATATACTGGTTTTGTGTGGTGGCCAACAGCTGGCCGGAGGCCTCACAGTTACAAATAATCCCAATTATAATTTTATAACTGAAATATAATGATATAACTACCTTGGTTATGTAACTTGACCAGTTGGGCCACTGGGACACCAGCAGACATTGGCCAGTTAGCTAGGTGGCAACTAATTCAGCCAGTCAGAGCTGACCATGCAGACTTCCAAAACCATGTAAGGAGAGCAACCCTCAAAGCTGGCTTGGAACATGAACATGGAACATGAACATGGAGCGTTGTTGAGTCAGTCTCTACTGCAGTGGTTCTGCTTGTACCACTTCAGAAGTAATACACATTTACAGCTTCCTTGGCATGGGAAGAAGACTGCATTTATAGTATTTACACCTTCACTCTTATCTTTCCAGTAACTAAAAATTATTGGAAATAATTATCTTTCCAGTAATTAAAAAAAGCTATTTTGTATTTAATCTAAAATGGAATTTCTAGTATGCCACCTCCTTATAACTCACTTCAGTCTTCTTTTGGGGAGCTGCTCTATCAGTTGCTCCTTGCCATTCCCACTGCTGGCTGCATGTTCCTGGAAAGTGCCTCTGGCCAACACAGCCATTAAAATTAGTGGACTGCAGCTTTAATTTCCAGGAAATATAATGATGACAGCATGATCAGAGGTTTTTTGAGGCCCTTTGTGCCTCACCTCATCCCAGAACAGTTGATAACTGGAAAGCTCCTGGAAGCAAGAGCCTTTCCCCAAGCTCAGAATCACTTCCTCCAACTGGAACTTGGCCTTTCATTAATGAGCTGTAGAGGGCTCCAATCAATCACTGATACAACCGTGTAATTACACTACATTTGCACCATTTTCCTTCACAGCACCCCACAGCACTGTGTTATCACACAAGTGTACTCTGACTTCCACACAGTTCAAGCTATTTACATTACACTGAAGTAAAAAGCATTCATAAAGCCAAATTCCCTAGGGGAAAAGATTTCAAAGCTAGCTAGATACTGTGTACAGAACACTTACAAAAACAGTTAAAGCAATCACAAAAAAGGAAAAATAGAATTTTTATCTGGGTCTATTGAGATGGATTATGGTACCAAGTGGTTTTGTTGGCATTAATAGCATGTGTCCAAAACAAAACTGTGGCAACAGTGTGTGAATGCTGCAGGAATGACAGCACCATTGCTCCAACCCCCAAAAGCATCACATTAGATAGACACCTCAAGTCGTTATTTACCTTGCTCACGTGATACTGAAATTGTATTTGCACCTCTGGCTCCTCAGGCCTGATCTCCTCTGCCCTCATGGGTGTTTTCTTTCAGGGAAAACACAATTCAGCCTGAGTTGGTACACCAACTCCCAGAGTCTACTGTTAGGGCTGCAGCACCTCCAGACCTGGCAAATCAAATCCTAAAGGAAGATTTAACAGGCTGATCATCAACAGCTCATCTAGCTAGAGACCTCTCTGGGAAACTTGGAATTTGCTAGGGGAAAACCTGGGTGACAAACTTTCCTGTGTTCTGGCTGACAGTACAGGACAAGCCTTCCCCCTATGAATACACAAATATTAAGACCTCTACCAAAAACCCCCCAAAAAACCAAACAAACCCAACCAAAAAAGTCAAATATAGCTTTTAAGGCATTTAATACCAGAGAAATGAGTTACTGAATAGTTAAGTTGGAGGCTATTTTACCTGCTTATTCACACATGTGCCTGCATGCTTTGGTCTCTCCACTGAGGAAGTAAGTACCTCACCCACCATCACAGGGAAACCACAACTTCCAGTTCCCTCCAATTTAAGCCCACATCTAACTCTGGCATTGCTTCATGCAATGTGCACCACCTTCTCTTATCTAGGGCAAAATTTATTGTCTGAACATTTTTTGTCCCCAGCAAAGATACCCGTATCACGTGTCATCACCAATGGCTCCACTGATGGTGAAATGCTCCTTTCCAGTGAAAATCATGAAGAACCAAACCAAACTGTGTCATGCCAATGCTCTAGGTCGCTGACCACAAGTGCATTCCTGCACACCCTTCGGCAGCCAAGCACCAGTGATGACAATTTTGGATCTCAGCACACAAAACAAAGCTTCCATTGCAGCACAGCACTCTGCTACCAAAGAAAACTCATTGCACTGGATTTCAACTTCATTTCCAGTTCTTAAAAGCTCTTCCTTGGAAGTCTTGCATCTAACAGGACAGATGTGAAAATGAAGGAATAACGATTTCTTTGCCAATTAAAGAACCTCTGTCTTCAGGCAAACTCTTGGCTTAGTTTCCTGTCCTGGGCTTGCAGTCTTCTGGAAGGGCAGGAGTAACCTCTTTAATCCAAAAGCACCATCTCTGAAGCAGTGTGGATGCCTTTCAGCAGGGTTATGAAATCTTTAGGGAAATCAAAATAGATGTGTAGATGGATACTTCTGGAAGGCCCACCGAAAATCCTTTTCCCTGTTTGCACAATTAAAATAACAAGTAATTTCCAGCTTTTAGTTCATCTGTTTCAATGCAAAAACAGGCAGTGAAAAAGTAAAGGAAATAATCCCATTTATAGGCAGCACCCAAAAGCCCCAGTGTTTGGGAAAAAAATTTTGCTTGATGCAATTCACAATCTGTTAAAAGTGAGCACTCATCTGCCTCCAGCTTAAGCATCAGCAGCCAAGAAATGGGCAGCAACAGTCAAGAGGCAAGGCCAAAAGCTCGCAGGTTGTGTAGGCAAGACTGAACCATCTCCAGGAGTTGCAGAAGACATGCAGTCCAAGTATCTCAGGCTGTAGAAACAACTGAGATCAAGACATCAATACCAGAGTCAGGTAAAGGCTCTGTAGGTATTCTAGTCCCTAAAAGCCCAGCAGGTTAAATATACAAATACAACAACCCCACACTTCTGACAGAACTATACTGCAAATGTACACAAGGATAGGCTAACCATGAAAAGAAAGTGGAACTGAAGACACAATTAACAAAAGCCTGTTATTCTGACAGTCAGAAAACTACAAACCCCAATAAGTCTTCCAGGATCTCTTAACTGTACATGTCAATCACTGAATTCCATTATGTGGAAGAGGAAGGCTGTGTATCCACACAACAGATACTCTGTAACTGAACTCCTGCAGCAAAGAAGGCACTCACTTTGTAAGCTGTAGTTTATTTCTAATCTGTTTATATGATGAGCCTACAAAAGAAAAACATTTGAGCATTTATCTATATTATTAACACAGTAGACTTGTAGACTGAAGCTTGACTTGGAAAACAAAATTCATCCTAACACTGGTGGAACTCAAAAGCCAAGTAGCAAAGCATTGTGTTATAGGACTTCCCAGACATTCAGTATTTACATAGAATGCATTTGCACTTTATACTCAATGACCACCCATCAGCAGTGACATTGTTAGCATGACTGGACAGCACAGTAAGCCAACCCTGAGCTGCACTCTAGCAAACCCATTCACTGTCAAAGTACAACAACATAGATTGGTTTAAATATTCACACAGTTGTTTTTCAAAACGTTTTATTGCATTATATTTGGTACCTTATGTTTGACAAAGGAAATTACATCTGTAACTGCAGGAATAAGAAGCTGGTCTGTTATTGAAAAAAAAATCTTGGGCCCCTTAAAAGTTACAAAGTCTTGGGCTTGCCTGAAACAACTGAGCAAGAAATATATTCTTAGAAATGTAGGGCTTCAAGTATTACAAACCTGTGACACTGTGGAAAAGTTCCAGAGGTATCTAAACTGCAGCACTTTTTTTTTTTTTTTCTGCATAACGTGAACAAGGCCTGCTGAGGTTTTAATCTATTAGTCTCTTGATCAGTCAAAATGGTAGTCAGGAGTTTTCCTCTTTGCAACTTCAAGCCATAGTATGTTCTCATTTTGTTTTCACTCTACGTGAAAAATGCATGCGATCTTTCTAATTGGTGCCACATCACAGTGCATAATTTTATTTGGTTCTTGCATTACAGTTTTAAAAAGTTTGGCCAACCTATGCTGATAGGTTCATCTCACAAACAGCAAATGTTGATTCTCCCCTCCCCACCCCAAGTTTGATTCCAAGAGAGACCATTTTAACTGGTTCCTTCAGGTAAAAACTGTGGTGCAAGAACACCAAACTGACCGTGTACAGTGAATTTCAGAGACACAACAAGCTTATTGAACACACTATGTTTCTTAATTCTGGTTGATATCCGTATGTCCAAGCACCCCAACACAAGGAGTATGTTGCAGGTTTCTCTGTA
Source organism: Sylvia atricapilla (assembly GCF_009819655.1). Lineage (NCBI taxonomy): Eukaryota > Metazoa > Chordata > Aves > Passeriformes > Sylviidae > Sylvia > Sylvia atricapilla. The sequence goes on from NC_089143.1 coordinate 62,398,352, forward strand.
TATTCTGATTCACATTGCATACTTCCTATGGACACAATCATCCCCCGTATCAAAATCAGTCGGATGCTAAAGCCCCATCAACTTTGTGCTCAGTGAAAGAATCCAGTGCTAAAACAGCAGTTTTGCTGTCTGAGATAACAGTAATCTCACAAGACAAATTTAAAGTTAATATTTCTGCCACACACCTGCTCTGAGGGCTACACACCTCCAGGTCTCATATAAATTAGTTTAAAAACATGGGTGGAGAGGTGAGGAATAGGGTTGCTTATTTTTCCTTTTTTTTTTTTTTCAATTTTAGCAGCTTTTAATTTTTAAGAAACCAAACAACCTATAACCAGTAATATGTTAGATATTTTATATATATACTTTGTCAGCAGGATAAAAAAAAGTAAAACTATTTGAAGGCAACGGGTTTTTTTTTTCCTTCTGTTCCTTTTGTAAGTTAGAACAATTCAGCAGGTGCGTGACAAAAATATTATACACCAGATATGGTCCAACGTCATTTTTTTCCAATAAAGTTGTTCATATTTCATTGGCCAGTTCTTCAGGTTCTGCAGAACTATCTCCATTAACTGTGATCTTCATATCCTCTTCATATCCAGGGGGCATGAAAGCCAAAGCATAAGGGAAAAGCTTATGACAATTTGCTCTGTAAGTTTCAGATGCTTCTTTACAGTCTCCAAGGCTACCATCACATAAAGCTTCTAATACCTCCATACAAGTCTAATTAAAGAGAAAAATAAAGAAGTGTTATGGTTCTTAAACATTCAGCTGAACATTCACAAAACAAATGCTACAGAGAAAAATTTCTATTGTTTACAGCAGTTCTGCTGGCTGAGATAAGAATAATCTCACAAGACAAATTTAAAATAGTATTTCTGCCACAAACCTGCTCCAAGAACCACGCACCTTTCAACATCAAATCACATTTTAACTAAACACAGCATGAAATAGTGCAGTTTAAAAAGAGATCTAAAACACAGCTGGAAATCTTGACTATAAAATGAAATCCTAATTTGTCACTTGTTTTTTATTTTCCTAAAAAAAAATGTTCTCTTACTAAGTGGCAACCAAGAACCCCACCTTTCTTGGGATACACTGACCATTTCAGCTGCACATAACATACCTTTCAATCCAATCAAATTACTCTGATATTACCACATTTTTCAGATATATGCAGGTTCCTGTCCATTTTTGTTCATGATTTAGAAGAGGAAAAGGAGATTTCCTGTGGAATTTTTTACAGCCTGCATTGCAAACATGGAGAAACCAACCTACTGAGCTCCACTAAAGCCTCGCAGCATTTAACACCTGCCCATGGCTGTGTACAGACATTAGCACAGCCAGGCAGTCTTTTCCTGCTCCTCTGACATTTGGTACAGTTTTTATTTCCTCTGTGTACTGGGTAACTGCTCTGTCCTTCTGCTGTAGGGTTATGGAGCTCTCTTCAACCCCCTTTCCCTCACATTTGCTCTTTGTAACACTGGAATCCACTGAAGGTCAAATATATCTGGTTTTACGCCTCTAGCGTGCTCTGAGACAGCTAGTCTTTACTACAATGAAATGCAATAAATTTGATCTCTTTGCACACAAAAACAGCTTTCAACTAACACCTAGACTCCTTCAGATTCTCCATTTTTAGGACACTTTCAATTTCTCATCCAGAAGTTTAGCAGAAGTTCCAACTCTTCTTAATGTCAGAATCTAATGTTTAATTTCAGTGTTTTCAGTTTTATTACAACGCACTGTACAGGATGTTTATGCAGTGCTGAGCTGGTAAAAGCTTTTTCTAGTCTTACCAAGTTTGGACCTCCAAAACAACCAAGCATTTTGGTTATACTTAATCTTTCCCCAGTCCAACCCCAGAATCCTACTAACAGGTGAAAACCAGCAAATAGAAGGCAAATTAATTTTGTTTTCTAAATCTGTTGATAGTCTAGATCAAGCTCTTTGAGACCACTCAAAGAGTAAGAAAACCCAAACACAAAAACAACATCCAAACAAGAAAACTTTATGAGAAATGCTAAATTCGTACTTAGAATATAAAAGACATGAGTTTGCATCCCATACCACAACAGCTAGAATAGAGAAAGAATCTGAATCTTTAACATCCTAAACAAGCCTACAAATCAAGGCAAGTTGTCCTTTATTGTCTCTCTTTCCCCCACTCTGTCTGATCCAAAAATTCTGCTATGAACTTAAAACCTTTCACAATTAAAGTTCTATTGAAGCCACTATAATGCCTAAGAGATTTTTTCGAGAATCCATTTTTTGTCCACAAAAGAATAATTTTAAAGTAACATTTACCAAATTGACTTGCAATAGATCTAAAAAAAATGAGTGCACAGACTACTGTAAATTGTGAGTCAGAACTGACAGATCACCCCAGATGAAGGCTGGGGGAATGGGGAAAGGGGCGTGGAGGCAGTATCACAGGGAGATTATTCCATAACCACCAGAATGGAGCAAAAAGACTCAAAACTTGGTGAGTTTAACTTAACTACACACAAGTCGAAATTGTGCATATGCAGCTTTTATTCAACCTATGGTAATTCCCCCAGCTTGCAGAAAGTTGACTGTGGAAAGCCTTCCCAGAGTCTGTGCCACTCTTTTCTTCTGAAGAGTTGCCTGTGTGGCAGCCAAAGCTCAGACAGACTACCACCTTTCCTTGTGAATTCTCCCAATTTTATTAAGTTTTTCCATTACCTAGCACGAATGTGGCTTCTGCTGCTTTCATATTATCATAAACTATATTAACTTAAATGTGCAAAAAGGATATTAAATATTTCAGTTTGGATGAACCCAACATCCCTTTCTCTCACAACTCAACCTCTTCACCATAAGGCACAGCAATGATTTCAGCTTCCTCTTACCTCCAAAAATTGCCTAAAGTTTCCACAGATAAAACAGAAGTTGTCTACAATTTATAAATATGTTACCTGAAGATTTCTGTTAATAAGGGATTCATCCAGGGTCATTGCCAGTTCCACTGCCCTTTTCTGACTGGAAGGATCTAAATAGTACATCATTTTGGCAGCTGCAGGAGGAAAAATAAGATTCATCACCCAGTGGATGACCAAAACCATCTTATACACAATCATAAAACAGAGATAATATGAGGAAGGGGGGGGACTGAACTCTCCAGCAGTAGTTCATAATGGAAGCAACTTGGAGCATAAAACTTTGACACCTAAGCAGGTAGAAGGGAAACTCCAAACAAAGCATTAAAACAAATATTCTGCACACATTAGGAACATCAGGGCAGAGGTCCCAACATGTGCATTTCAGCAGCACAATGAGAAAATGAAAGAAAACCACAGACAACTTGGCAATTATGTTGTCAGAAAAACATAAATAGAGAAGAAAAGCACTCCAGAGGGAAGGAGAGTGATTGTTACATTGCTGGGGATGACACTGAGATACCACTGCCAGAGCAGCACAGAAAATGCAGAAGTAGGACAGAACAAGGAGAAAGGCAAAATACCTGATAACCTATGTGGCAGTGAGTCATAGTTCCTTTTAAGGAAAGCTTCATTGAAGTTCTTTGGATTAGTTGCTCCAAAAAGCCGATTCATTTCTTGGTTTAACACCGTTCTAACAGCATCAGGCAGATCCTTACTTTCAGATACTGTTGGAAAAAGGAAGCTGAAGTGAGCACAGGTAACCACAATAAAATGCAATTTATGTATTTATTTTAGTATTTTCCAAGTTTACATTATTAATGTAATTGGAAAAGGGAAGCAGTATTAAATTGGAAAGATAAATATTGGATGTGGTTAGAAGAAGCTTAACTGTGGCACTTTTCTGATGCTTAGAAAAAGCCAATGCTTTTTTACATTAATATACTCTCCCTCTCACTAATTAAAACCTATTAGGCTCAAAGTTTAATGTCATACAACTCTGCTCTTAAATGTGTCTACTCTGTAGCCCCCATGAGAAACGGTGACGTTTGGGGCAGGGGAAGGGAGAGAATTCTTCCAACTTTTACCAATAAGGACAGAATTCTAAGCCCTCTCCTTGCAGGCTGACACAGGCTGTCAGCAGAAAAGCCACAATCCTCATTCTGCAGTTTCCATTTCTTCACTGCTTTCAGGCTTCACATACTGCTCAGAGTCTTAAGAGTTCTTAGCAGTACAGGAATGACCCCTAAATCCAGACACAGTCCTAATAACCATGCTTAATTTCTGCAGGAATCAGTTGTTTAAAAAGCTTTCTAATACATGCTTTAAATATTTTGAATTAACTGTGCTAAAAATCAATGACTGAGGGTTTGGCATCACTTGGCACTCACAGATGGAGTCCTACCAACGATACATTACCACTGCTGAAGAGATGGATCATACACTCGTGAAGCCAAGGATGACTAGAATCAATAGCAAAGGCTCTCTTTCACAGACTGAAGCATCAGAAGGAACTTTTCTGGAGAAAAAAAAAAAAGTGTTGACAAATGTTTAAAAAACCTGTGGTAGGAACTCTGCATTGTGTTACAGGAGTACTTAGTGTTTGAAATTAGAATGATCAGAAGAATTTACAGCTGACTGTGTTGTAAACGTTATTTTTAGTATCATGCATCTATTTAACCAGTGAATTAAGTGGATAATCACCAAATGTTTAAACTGTGGTTTTTCAGGGACTGCTCACTGCTGGGGTGTTGGTCCAGTGAAAAGTTCTGTGTTGTGACAGGGATGGGCTCCTCACCCCTCATAAATAATTGCTGCTTAAGCTCCAATATACACCTTCACAATTCAAAAGTTGTTCACTTTCATCAAGTGTTCTCACCTACCTTTTCGAAAATAAATCTCAAAGGCAAAAAGATGAGTCTCTATTTTGTTCTTCACTAAATTCTTCAGGGGTGTTAAAAATTAATGGCTTCTTCCAAAGGGGCTTCAACCTACAGATTCAAAGAAGTGACACAACTAAGTCAAAATTCAAACTTAGTAACCACAACAAAGCCAGCTATTGCTGAGTCACATCAGTTACTCTCCTAAGGCAGTGCATAAGATGCTTAGAACCTCTTCTGTTACAAATTTTGCAACTGTCACTCAATGTCTAAACAGAGACTAAAAAAACCAAAATATTTGCTTTCTGATGGCTACAAATCATGTTTTACTATAGAGACACAAGTCTTCCCTTCTATCCTACATCAGTAGTGAACACAACTGGAGCTGAAGCTGCATTGAAAAGGGCAGTGTGGCTGCCCACATTAACCTACACACAGGGGCTGAGATGATGGTGACTGATAAACACCCATGACATTCTGCTCATGTGAGCTTCAGACAGGTTCCTGAAAGCTGCCAGGTCATGGTGACAGTCCCAGCCAAAATACCAACAGCAAGCTGGAAGTAATTAGATAATGAGAAAGGTCTCCTGATCTTAGCTAGTGTAATCCAGTAAATGGACAGCTTTCACACAAATTAGTTCTGTGCAAGGCTTCTTTACAGACAGGTTGCACACAGAGGTTTAAGATTACTCAAACAAGAACTGTCTGTTGTCCTTAGTTTTTTTTTTAATTAACAGAAACTACTCTCTAAGAAGCAAATACAAAGTTTGTTCTGTGCCAAGACCAATTCAGCAATGTTGAAGTGATACACTGTTGCAAACAACTTGAGATAAAGATCACAATGGACACCTTCCTGCAAAATATAACTACAGCACCTGTCATAAAAACACTCACATCACTTCTCCCTGCTGCTGATTTTACCTACACTGTGCACATAAACTATTTGGAACCTATAAAACCCCACTTCAAAGCCATGCCTTTAGTGCCAAAGATAGATATCCAAACAAGTCTAGGGGCAGCTGTTCCAGAAAAACTATTTGCAAGTGACCAGCTATGTCAAAAATGCTCTTATGGAACCATCTGCATTTGGAAGTGTCTATATCAGGATTGTGATATTGAATCTGGAATTATATTATATTGACATCTGTATATTAAAGACTTATCTAGATTTGCCAAAGGAATGCATTATACAGCTGCAACTATTCATTATAATCTTGGAGTCTGGCTAGATTTTTCATGGTTATCCCATGACATCCCTTTACTGCAGAACCCAATACATGCTGCTGCTGCATTTCCACCCTGGCTAGCACTGCAAGTAGTACTGCTTTTTGCAACCAGTGAACTAAACAACAGAAATACCAACAGTATTCTTAATAACTAGTCAAGTTTAAGTCACTTGTTTCCTGGCTAGAGAGTGAAGCTCGCTGACTCATTTTTCAGATATCTCCTCAAGAGCAAACATGACTCATTTCAGCATGAACACCATTAAAAAAACCCAGAATACTGGATCCATAAACACTTGTAATCTATACTACTATTACTATAAATGAATTTTTCCAGTCTCTATAATTTTCTTATCTTTCCCTCACATTTTCTGGAGTGTTTCCCACTCCCTACAGGTATAACTTCTGCTAAAAGAAGAGTCTTCTGGCTCACCTCCCTTTTATCTCTCTCTGCAGTTTTTAATCCAGATCTCAAACTCCATCTCAGTCTAGTCTACCATTTACTACTACAGCTTGTTTATTCCTTTCTTCCCCCCATTCAAATATGCAAACAAATCCTGTTAAAGCATTCAGTGCTTCAATGTTTCCTCTTTCACAGGCTGGCTATGCCAACAAAACAGTATCAGGAAGCATAAAAGAGTGAATGATAATCACCTCACACAGAGGACAGAAAGACTTCCACACGACCCAACTAGAAATAAGGTATAATCAACAAGTCAGTGCAGTAGACACATGGAGATAATTCCACATGTAGCAAGTGTTTATGACTTCAATTACTGCCTTGAGAACTAGGCACAAAGTTGTGATTTCCACACTACTGACACTACCTTACAAATCAGCCCTAGAAAAGAATTCCTTTTAAATTACTGACTGTGAAGAGATGCCATACCAAAAAAATAAACAAGTTATTTGAATGGCTTTTAAGTTTTACGTGTGCTCACTGCAACTTTTCTAGAAATTTCTAAGATTTTATTATTACATTGGTAAGCACCTTTGCCAGTTTTTCAGGGATAAGTTCCTCTTTCGGTCCTCCAATTTCTTCATCATCATCATCTTTCTTCTTTTTCTGATTCCTCTGTTGCTTCTCCTTCTCAGCATTTTTCTTCTCCTCCTCCAGCTGTGCTTTTTTCTGGGCTCTTCTTTGCTTATTTCGTAGCTTCTTTAGCTCCTTGTCAGACATATTTGCTATACACACAAAAAGGACAAAGCCACACAACACTGATGTCTAGTATTAAGAGCATCAAGCAGTTGTCAGACAACATCATGTTTTTAAAGTCCTATCTGCTAATGAGCAATGCTGTCATTATCTTTGTAAATGCTTATTTACTATTGATAGAATATTTTTATAGTCTATGCTGACACTTCAAATTCACAAATTCCATAGTGGAATCAGGGGACAGAAACTAAAATAATAGTATAATGAGATGCAGAATACTAAGACTTGACAAATTCCTCTTGAAGGATCTTCTACTGGCACCATTTGAGGTGCCCTAAGCCATAACTGCTGAACCTGCTCTCAAATCAGAAATGCGGGAAAAAAATAGATTATTTAAGCATCACAAGCAAGAGATGATAAATTTTAAGTTGCTACCTAGTGAAAATTCTCTGCACACTGATAAAATGCTAAGAAAGAGCTACAACAAAGCATATCTGCTTCAATCTCCTACTCCATGGACCAACCACCATGAGAATTCATGGTTCTGCAGTACAAAAATTTGTACTTAAGAGTTACAACTCTCACTACAAATCCATCATTGTTTTATAATTACCACAATAAAAGCATACATTAGTTCAATTTCCAGCAGAACATCTACTTTACCATGCACTCCAAGCTGCAATTTAAGTTGAACAGAACTATGATTTTGGCCACCACAGCTGACAACCATAACAAATGCTCAACCTCCCTTAAAATACCCACTAATTAGCGAAACGGCACGATGTATAAATCCTGAGGGTTGAATACCTGTATCAGCCTCATGTTCTTTATTTTCATCTGTTAAGGGATTATCATGAAGTTTCAAATAGATCTCTATGGCAATCCGTGCTGCTTTGAAGTAGAAGGGGTGCTGTCGAAGCACATCTTCTAGTTTTAACAAGTCCACGTAAGACCTAAGGGTGATCTTCCTCATGCAGTAAGTGTGGAAATCAAACTGGTCATCCGTGATTTCTACAAAATGCTGGCACAACGTAACATATAATATTATTTAGCAATGAGATATTAACCTGGACTTTCAAAATAACAGTTTAGTAAAAGCCTGCTGTTTGACAAATGCAATTTAATTATTACAGATGTTAACAAAACCCTCCAGAAATAAAGTCATGGTGAAAACAACAAAAGGCATCTTGGCCCAGAAACAAAATACACCAATTTCGCAGTCTCTTAAAAGTAACTACCTCTGAGAATTTTCAGTTTAACAGACAAAAGGTTTTACATTCATAGTATTAAATATAATTTGAGGAGTTTCCCTTCTATGAACTGCTCTAGTTTTTTTAATACAATATTATAATTTTAATTTCCACTAAACACTATGGCGATGAACTCCACCCTTAAATCAGACTTAATGTGAGAAAGTACTTTTTGTTCAAGCTCTGCTTTACATACCATCTAATGTCCCTTTGTTGTTTGAGAAGCAGCGAAGAGTCATTCCCCTCTTGAACTTCTCCAAGTACTTATGACTTGATCCTAAACTTAAGTTTTGTTTGTCAAAGCTCAGGATAGAAGAGTAAGCACAACAAGCTAAAGGCAGTCTCCTCCTTTGGAAGTAATCCCACAGCAGGTGTTTTACTAGCACATTTTTAAGAAGTAAAAAGTACTATTTCTTCAGTTTTAATTCCTCATATGCCCTTTTGATTGCTGCTACAGCACAGCAGCTTTTGCAGCATTATCTGTAATGGTTTCAGGATTCCTGAGCAGCAATAATTATTGTAAGACCTTTTACTACTAATGCACAGGCAGAGAATTTGTCACTGTTGAACATTACATCTCATGGGTTGCTTTATCATTTGGTACTGAGACACAGCAGGTGCTGTCCTTGCAGCCATTCAGCCCATTTCTGTGATCATTTATTGATAAAATGAAGACATGATAGAGATGCCTCAGTAGTCTCCATGATAAAAGTCCTTTTCCTGCAAAAGCTGATTATTTGCTCCTACTGTTTTCTCAGCCATGAATCAGCTATTAAATTCATGAGATCAATTTTCCTACTTTTTCTGAGACAGTTAAGATCTTTTATGATGTGAAGCATGAGATAAAAAGTGCCTCTGAAAACCAGAACACATTTTATCAACCAGACTGCCCCCTTTGCATAACTGGCCCCTCTAAAAGACTTAGAAAGCACTGCTTTTTCTTACAACAGCTTTGTTGATGGCTTCTGAATTCAATATATTTGCATATCTTATTGTTGAACTTCAACCAATTAATCAATTAATCCAATAAATAAATTAAACATAGTGACTTAAATCCCTAGAAATATTTTTTGAGCAGCCAAAGTTATCACTTTGATCACTTGTTTACTGACCTCTTCTGGTACCCAAGATAATTTACAGGACCAATAGTTTCTTACATAAAAGAATCTTACACTAATTTATTTAAAGGATCTGTGCAAACAAAACATGGTCCTGGTAAATCACAAACTGGTGTAGGATAGAAGGGACCTTAAATGTCATCTACTTCCAACCCTCTGCCATAGGCAGGGACACCTTTCACTACATCAGGTTACTCTGAAAATTTTACATCACTTTTTTCAAATCAGAATATTCCAAGGCTGAGTCCTCCTTGCATAAGGGCAGCAGTGCTGAAATCTTCTAACACCTCTGTATTCACAAAGGGGCAGAGCTTCTTGCTAAGTTCTGCTTTTTCAGCACTTTTTTAGAGCCTCAGCTGTCTGGTCTTTTTTTCTGGACTTCAATGTGCTTATAAAAATCCAAACCCAAATCTGATTATTTTTAAAGCAGTACATCCAATTTTGTTATTTACCTCAGTATGGATATCTACATTTAATGTGCAAGTATTCCCCCCTTGTTAATAAAATTTCTACTTTAAGAAGCCTTTACTTTTACAACAGCTTATTTTAAACGGTAGCTTTTTTTAAAAGAAGATAGTTATATTTTTGGCAATTTTTTTAACATTTATTGTGTACCTCTGAAACAATGCCTTAATAGTAACTGATATCTCTCCTTCAAGGATGAGCTTGTCAGCTTATCCACATATTTCTGGACTTAAAGTACACATACTCTTAGATTGAACCTAAATACCCATTTCTTATGAACACTGCCAGAACTAAGATAATTTTTGACAGTTTTCTGCTCTCATCTGGATCTTCAAGTAACTTTACGAAATCTTTTCATAATACACGGATTACAATGGCACTTTTAGAAGGAAATGTAATTACATAAACTTGCCAGTAACCAACACGAAACCTCTCCTGAAGCTACATGAAATGTACCCTTACTGCTCAGGAAGGTAACATATCAGCACAGTAAACTTAAAGCAGTGTTTTCCAGCAGAAGCAGCTGGGCTGAATACATACTCTCTCAATTTCATGGCATTTCTTAAGTGCTTCTCCAAATTTGTTCATTGCCTTGTAGGCTTGTGCACATTCTGTCTGAAACCACATGCACTGCATTTCATTCAGGTTCTCTACCGCCGAGGTTCCTTCCTAAAACCAAAAACAGCATTATACAAAAATAAATCTCACTGGATTTATCAGCTGCTATTTATCTTGTCCTAATTAAAAGCAGAAATAAAGGAAATGAACATTCAATCTCAGAACTGAAGCCCTGAAAGTTGGAAATGACACAGTTAAAACTGACTAGCTTTGTTGATTAATTAAAACAAATATAAAAATCTTTGTTACACCTATTGGAAGAGTCAGAAAGACACAAAGAAGAGCCAGGCAGTGACCATTTCACTGTGACAGCTCTTCATCTTTGGGTGAGGAGAGACCTTCATTCAGTATTTTTCAATACTGCGTGCACACAAATAACACATTGTGGCGTGGAAAAAATGGCAGAAAACTTCTAGCCCGCAGCAAGACACTGACACCTACAGGAAATCCTGTAGGATTTTTTTCCCCTTTAACTAAAAGTGCCATCTGTATTTTCCAGAGAACTGCTGATAGAGCTAAGCATCCTCACAGTAACAGTAGATTATTATTTCTAATGCAATCAGTATCTGAGAGAAGTCGCAAGGCAAAAGGAATACTGCTAACTTTGACATCTTCTGGTTCCAAAAAGGGGATTACAGTTGTCTTTTAAATCTGGTATTTATATATACTTGCACAGATCTATAGAACTTAGCAATGAAAGAGAAAGGCAGTGTTCAAAACAGCCTGACTTAGGCAACTAAAAATGAAGAAAAAGTGTCAGTTCTATTTTTACTATGCTTAATCTAGGACTCTTCTAATTATTGTTGTTAAATTAAGAAGCCTGTATTTGAGCACTACATCAAATGGAGATAAATAGGATTCTAAAGAGCAACATCATCAAATTATATTTTTCAAATTCAATTTTGGGTAACTGGTATGCTTCCCTTTTAACGTCATCTTAGAGCTGCTTAGGGCATTGAAGGAGGTCAAATCAACCTAAATTCATAGTGGGTTTGCATCAGAACTCCCACATAAAGCTACTGAGCATATATAAAACAGAACCTCCCATATGTCTGTCTGCACACAGCCTTCATTTCACAAGATCCTTCAGATTTCCTTTATAAACACCACTCTCCCTTCTCTGTTCAACCTACCTTACATTCCAGGTTTCTCCTGCTCTTTAAGAGAGGAGAAAATGGGACAAACAAAGAGAAAAGGGTTTACTTTTGCAGGTAGATCCCTTGTTGCCTGTCTCCCATAGACAAGACACATATGGCACAGCCAGTATTTCAAAACTATCATTTGACAAATAGTCTGGGGAGACTTCTCTGAGCTCTTCTGACTTTCAGTTATGAAAGAATAATAGGAAAAAAGTGCATTTCAAAAAAATAACTAACTTGTGTGACCATCAAACCTATCAAAATGGGATTATTGAAATTATGCAATTTCCATAACACAGTACTTTTCTTCCAGATAACTGGTCATGTGTAAGAACATGGAAAAATAAAAGAAAAGAGCAGTAACATGCAGCTTTCCTTCATCACTGATAAACAAGGACTTGGAGATGAAACATTGCTCACACAAGGCACAAGACACCTCACAAAGGCTCTCAGCAGTTCGTCAAACAAAAATTATGTTCCAGGAGATAGGTGAATTCTCTAACTTAACTACCATTAGAAAAAAGAGACATGGACAACTTTACCAGATCTTTCAAGTATCCTACAGTGTCAACATTAAACCTAAAGACTGTTGCGCAAAAATTATTTTCTCAGAAGTTCTCTCTAAAACAGGCATGCTGTATTTTTCCTACCTGGCAAAAATAACCAAATTCAAGCTTTATAGAGTTTTCACTTATTCCTATGGAATCATGCTTATCCAAGATTAATTCAAACCCTGCTACAGACTACCATAACTGAAGCAAGCAACCATAGTTGCTCTGAAACAGAACTTAAATATGATAGTGAAGCTGAGTGCAAAGTTAAAATCAGAAAGTTATTCCACAAGGGATTAGGCCCACATTATTCCAAAGACCTCTAGTTAAGTGCAACAAACCCGTGTAAACTTAGAACACATTTCTTCTGCTTCTTTAATGGAGTTTGCTTTCAACATGTATTTTGCACACTTGGAGTTGATAAATCTGTCTGCTGTGTCCAAAGCCTGAGCCTCATCCATCCACCTTGCAGCTTCTTTAATATTTCCAGCATGCTATAAAGATAGAAAATGAAGTCAGATTTAACTCAGTAATTATAAAACATGCATGTTTTATCTACTCACTGCTTGACATACAGAAGTTTTAAAAAACATAAATAGATTTCTTCAAAAGCGACACATCTTTAAAGAAAATAAAGCAGTTAAATACCTTTTCTCATTATGGAATTACTGGTCTTTTAGCACTGAATGCTTTTCCTGAAAATGTTTAAAGAAGCAGTTTGGATAATCCCATTCCAATATAATATCATAGTGCACTCGACAAAATTTTTTAACCAATCTTTCATCTGTTCTTAGCCCCTAAAAAAACTGGGGGTAAGAACAGATGAAATAATCTACTTTATCAGTGTGATTTTTAAACTGAGAATTCACATTTGGCTATACATTTCTCCTTTACTGAGCTAAATCCCTTCACAGTGGCTTTTTCATATGCAGCAGAAAACCCCACCTAGAGTAGCTAAACAATATCCTTACCTAGAAATGCAGTAAAATTCCTAACAAACAAATAACCTCTGGTCACTAAGAATAAAGCCAAACTTACCTTATAGATTTTTGCCTTCACAAGGAAGAGTTCTATCAAAGTGGGAGTACTTTCTATAGCAGCATTTATATATTCTAGAGCCAGGGATGGCAATCCAATTTTATCATAATGTTGAGCCAAATAATACTGGACCCAGAGTAAAGTGGTTGGAGGTTCTTCTTTACCATCATCTGGCAGGAGCAAAATGGAAAGAGGTTGTTTGTTCAGTTTATTACTAAAACAACATATCAGAAGCAGAATGCTCTAAATTGAAGTTAGAGAGGCAGAACTATCAGACCTATGAGAGCTTCCAAACAACTGGCTCCAGGTTTTAAGTCCATGAGCTTTTAAGTCTATCCAAGACCTAAGTGTATACTGCTCCCTTCTCTTTCTGTGGTTTTAAGGAAAAGGGAGTTGCATTCTGTTCCTAAATCTAAGTGTTTGCTTAGGGCAGTCAGATATGCAAAACCTCCAAGAACACAACACCTAAGTCCCCAGCAAAAGCTCCAAAACCACATCTCTCCTTGAAGATTGTACTATCAGTATATATTGTCTTTTGTTTGATGTTTCTGTAGTTACAGATCTGACACAGCTTTCAAACTTCAGTTTCCTGAACAGTGATAAACTTAAGTCTTAAAAATAGCATACTTGAACTCAAAACTGCAAGGAGATGACTAAATTCATGGATCCAGGAAAAAAAAAAATCAGAACAAGTGACTATATTTTGAATACAAACTTCATGTTTGACAGCTATGATTCAGTTCTGTGCTAGGGGAAAAACAAAAAATCCACACCAGCTCTGTTTCTTCACTCCCTATTTCTCCCCTGTGAATGGACATACAATGCTTACAACCAGCCACTACCTCCATTAAACACAACAGTCTCAGCACTCACCATTTGGGTTAAATAACCTGCAGCTTCTTAGAGAGGTTTCATAACCTATCACGAGCTCTTCTATGATTGCCACCTACACATGCAAGATAAAACACAGAAAAAATAATCTGTGGGCCAGATAGTATTTTATTTCAACTTGAGCTACTTGGTGTTACCCAAACTAGTTATTTTGGTAAGAAAACTCTGCAATATCCTGAATTACATTACATTTGACAATGTACTCAATCTCACTATTTTTAACAAATTAAGACCAGGTCTCCCTTGGTGAACACTTACACAGCTTAGAATTACCAGGTAAGTTTTCTACATCTACCAGCTTGGCCCATGTATGGCCAATGTATGTACTCCATTTTTCTCCCAGTTGTATCAGATCATCTAAAGCAGTGCTGATGGAGTGAACATTGAAGAAAATGGTTTCCTTCATCTCTTCAATACAGCACAGTTATGAGGTAAAACATGAAAAATCTGGTTAGAACACTTACCTTCTCCTTGTCTTTATATAATGACCTCAAAGTATTGAAGACTGGTGGACAACCTTTGCTGAAATTCATCCTTAAAAACTTGTCCAGACATTCCTTAAACTTTTCACCTTGAGAGGAAAAAGACCTGTTGATTTTGTTTTACCAGACATTACTCATCAATTGCAGATTGTTTATACTGTTAAATCAGAATTTAAGAAACACAAGTGTTGATCACTACCTGTTCAGCAAAAATGCACTTACCAGACAAAAAATTTAATGGTAATCTTCTTGGAACTAGTCCCCTTGGGTATTTAGTCCAGGCCTCTTCATAGATCTTTAGTCTCTCCATCATATTAGCTGGAAGAGAATTTTACAGTTTATTTTCCCCTTCCTTTCTGGCAAGAAGGAAAAGAGGAGCACAGAAAGTGATTTATACCTGACTAAAAAAAGAATCAGAATATATAGCAATTATAATATAATATATATAATGGCTATATCCTTCCTAAGTAATAGAATTTCCTCCTTATTCTTATTAAAACTAATGAATTAATGACTCCAAGGTACTCAGCATCTGTTAATTCCACTTCCAGCACTAGAATACTAACTGCTTATCTCTCATCTTAGAAGACCTCCTACCTTATCGCTGTCTAAAACCTTCAAAGACCACCATTCAGTTGTATTAGCTATAAGATTAAGATAACACAGACAGTAAAGGAAAAATTCAAAATTAGAACTGTCATCTAAGAAATAATTCTACTCTTTCAACCACACACAGACTATTGCATTTTTATGATTCTATGATTTTAGACAAGGTAACAACAATGCAAGAAATATTCTTTATGAAAACCCAGTACTATGACCACATGTACACACTATGAATAAATAAAACTATTATTTAAAATGTCCTCATTTAAATTTTGCTATTATTTAAATGAATACAAACACTTTTCATACATATAGTAATTTCAAATATGTAGAGAAAGCTTATTTACTACAAGATATCAAATCATTACCTGGCTTAAGTGCCTTTTCTAAGCCTTTGTAGTAAGCCCAGTTTTCAGGATTTCTTTCTTGCAGTCCCTTGTAGACTTCAACTGCTTCTTCAAGTCTGCCAAGCTGAAGCAGGAGTTCTCCTGTGTGAAAAACAAAAAGTTTCAAATTAAGGTAACAAAATACTAAAGCAGTGTAACACTTATCACTCTACAGTAAAAGACTGAATAATCCTCAACTCCATGCAGAAAAGATAAGCACCACATACAGCATTGCAAACTAGTTGACAGAAATGCTCTTACTTTGACAATAGCTGCAATTATAGTAAGATGTTAAAACTTGGCCTGTAATTCCTGAAACTTACTTGAAAATCTAATGCAAAATGCATGTGATTTGTCTTTTTTCTCACTTACTGAAATAACTGGTTGCTTTAAGCACAGTTTTTACTGCAGAAGGCAATTAAAAGCAGTACATGGTATTTGATGTATATAGCATCTTGAAAACCAAACTGAAATTGCAGAGCTGCAAGCTGCAGCAGAATGGCTCTTCAGTCTGGTATGTCATTAAACTAACTTCAGTGGTTTTAATCAAGCCACTGATTAGATGAATGAATTTTCAAGATTCCTTTTAATGATACTGCAATACAAATGAAAAGTGATAAAGTAAAGATTAGGTCTAACAATAGTATAAGCATCTTTGCTAATGCTGGAACTACAACAGGAGTTGATTTCCTATTTCACAGTGGAAAACTATTTTACAAAGCTTTGCTATTGGCAATTGTTAGACATGAACAGACTGCACACCAGAGGTGAACAGTGTCAGTCTAAGGCAAGACTTTCTTACCCTGTTTCAAAAAGAAAATGCAAATTTACCTTTTTTCTTCCCTATGTGGCAAAATTAACACAATTTTGTCAAGAGATGCTGCTTTCCACAGTTAGAATAGCTTGAGGACTACACACAGAATCTAGTGCCCAGGAAAACATCAATAGTTCACTCACTGAGAATGACAGAATTGGGAAAATAAACCCTAAATTCTTTCTCTGAGGTGAAAGTTAATTTTTTTCTATCTAATAGCAGTAAATGCCAACACAATTTTCAGTGTTTGGCAGTTGTACTTGATCCACAGTGGTTTTTGCACGTGTGCTTAGAATTTGTACACACTTATTTATTACCAGGCTCTTCTGGAGAATACACAGCAGCCAAGCCAGACCAAACAACAATGGGAGCTGTGCCCCAAAACATTAATCCCTTGTACCCTGTTGACAGTACAGAGACTGCAAAGTATTTCCATCCAAGTAAGGTAATTTGCTAGTAGGTTTTGTGTTTTGCTCTCAGGCTTATTTTTAATGAAGTCTTATTTGAAAAACCCATTTCACTCCTGACTTTGGACCTTCAAACACTATGTCACACAGTATGTCAACACAAAACATAAAGTATGTCAAAAGATCCTTCAGATGAAAAATAAAGTCACAATAAAACCCTACTCCCACTCCCAAAAGTCCCACTACTGTGTTCCAAAAATGATCTGTGCTAAATGATAATGCTCTATATACATTTCCTTTTATATGCAAACAAAGTAAGATATTCAGCTACTGTGGAGAGGCAACTGCAATCAGTTTCCTTGAGGAAGCACCAGACCTCCCATAATACTATCACTACTCAATTCCTAGGTTCCTTTTGCAAGGCAGTGAGATTACTATTAGCAGAAACAGGGAACTAGCTACAGCAACAATGTGAACAAGCTGGAGTAAAAGGATTTCTTCTCTTTACTTAATGCAACCATTTAAACAGATTCCAGCATGGGCCAAGAACAGCAGTACCTTCAACAGGTTGGCAGTTTCACAGAAAGACTGTACAAGCATCAAGAAGAGGAACAAAGCATGCTTTAAGAAAGTGCACCTGTTAATGAGCTGTTAGAATGGACTTGTATCACTGCAATGCCACCTACAGAATATAAGCTACAGTACTGTATTGATATGCTTTATGATTATAGTCCAGGCTTATAATAATACAACAGAAGCCTATGCTGGGTTTCCTCACTGAAGAGCCTATTTCTATACACTGCAAGGCTGACTGAGGACATTTAAAAGCCTTCTGCTTGGCCAAAGATGATTCTTCCCTTTCAGCACGGGGTATCCTTGTCAGGGCCACTATCAAAGTTGTAACAGTGCATGTCTGAGTATATTACTCAGACAGAACTTCAGGACATCAGCTTGGGGATCTCCTGCCTGAAATGCCTGTTAGCTTCAAAGTTTCAGAACAGCCTGTCTGTATTTCACTGATGTCTTACCAATGTGGGACAGGAGCATGACAGGGATGGAATACACCAGTCTTTTACAACATCAAAATTAAATTAATTAAGCAAAAACCATATCAAGTCTCAAAAGATGGGAAAAGCTGACAGTGTGGACATCCCATTGTATGCTATGTGCTTAAATGTATCTTCAGAAAGTGAGTGATTACCTTTAGTTTCTTCAACAGCCAGTTTATCACAGATCTGCTTTTCATAGGTACAAAGATGCTCCAAGGCTTCTTTATAGAGCCCTGCTTCCCGGAGGACTTGATTTTGATAGAGCAGCAGTTCACTGTACTCATAATCCACTTTGTCAGGTGACGTCTACATAGGAAAGCCACACACAGGACATAGTTCAGCCTTCTAATTCTAAAATTTGGCATCAAATTTATTTGACTAAAGAAACTGCATAAATTTTTCTCATCACGAAAACAATGTTTTATTTCTGGATTAAGCAGCACTCCCATATACCAATTTCACATTCTCCTCTTACCTGTTGTGTCTTTCTAAATTCCTCTAAAATTTTTGCTGCCATTTCATAGTCTTCCAGCAGATGGTAAGCAATAGCATAACCAATCCATGATGCTCGCTGTGCAGGTCGGAGCTGAAGCAACTGGTATCTTGTTTCCTGCAAAAAAAGTAGCTGCTAATTTTCCTGACTTTACTCTGATTCTCTGCAGAATTCATTAGGAAATACTCTGCCTTCAATATTCTAGTATTTAAGGAAGTCACTGGGAAATAGCTTTCTGTATGCATCTTATTAACCACAGAAAGAATAACTTTGAACTATAATGGCGTTCACTGAATAAAAAAAAATTAAGCCTTCACAAAATAACACGTCCAACCAAATCCTGATGAGTCAGACTAATTTTGTTAATGTATGACACACATGCTTTTCCTGTCTAACCACTTATGAACAGAACATAATTAAGGATACTTGGGTTGGAATTGCAAGGAACATTTACCGGTGTTTCAAATTAACCTTGAAAGTACACATGTATTTCAATAATTGGAAGGGTTCTTAGGCAACATGGGTCACGCAAACACGTCCCTATTCTTTGGCAAGAGGATAATTACAGCTGAAAAAGACAGCAGATTCGCTTGGTATCATGCAATTTCAATCTGAGGAAAATGCTATAACTTGTTTTGTTGTAGACTCCTGAAAGGCATTTTCAAGTAACTTAAAAGGAAAGAAGTTACTTCCTATTGAAAAAGCTGTCAGAAGTAGGGATTAACGCGTAACTAAAACCAGTTACAGCTGTTTTAACAGAATGATGATCACTCAAAATATTTTGAAGTAGGAGAGGCTGGAATTTAAAGCAAAAAAAAAAAAAAAAACAAACCCAACCAAAGCACAACCTTATTCCCAGTTTTGTGAGCAAACTCACATTCTTCAGAAACCAGCATATGATTAGCCATGAACTACTGACTTCTAAGCATCCTATCATTTAATCCTTAATGCATTCAGTAACCATGTGTTACAGAATTTGTATTCACATCTATCCAGAGGCCAAGAAAATAAGAAATTTGCCAACGCATTTTGCAAATGTGCCTTTGGCACCTACACTATGTTTTAGCTATCTTGTCTCAGCAAGAGCAGAACCAAATTTCTAAATTAATAATATGAAAAAAATCAGTGATTAAGAATTGTTCTGCCTCAGGAGTAAGTTCTCTGAGGACCTGTGCTAGCTGATGGTTCCACACAACTGAGCACAGAACTTGCTCCTGGGTATACTAATGTTACCCTAATTTGAAAAGGAAATAATACATGTACAGACCAACTAATGTGTTTTAAACAACACAACTTCAGAGGTTCAAGGGAAACCTAAAGAGATAAAAACCTGATAAAAAATTGGAACTGTCATTCACTAATGCCCAAGTTGGCCAGGAACCAAAATATGATGTTTCATGTTTCTGTTATTACCTACTGCTAGGAGAAACCCGGGGGGCCACTGATGTACAGGTGGAGGGATATATAGTACACAGTTATTAAAAAATACAAACTCCTTTACCTGAATAAAAGTCATATTCTGAACACATTGCCTCTTACCTACAGGAATCTTTTCAAGAAAAGAACAAGACTGGATATTGTCTACAGCTGGGTTATACAGCATCAAAAAAAAATACAAAACCAAAGGCAAGCAATTCTGCACTGAGCTGAAACTGCAAAATTTAATTTGCCATTAAGTCTTTGTATTTTATAGAAATTTCTCAGTAGCACATCTGCTTTTACTTTCATGAAGTGAAAGAGTGGCATACAGTGTTAACCCTCCAGACTGAACTATTTTTTTAAGTGCCATTAATCAATCTGCCACCTTTGCTGCAGCTCCCTAGATGCTGATTAAATGCAGTATGCATACTTACCCTGTAACCTTCAAGATCCCTCATTTGAATCTGTAGCAGAGAAAGGTCTCTCAAGATTTGAAGATTGTCTTTGTCCCATTTCAGTGCATTTCTATAGCATTTGATAGCTTCGTCATACTTCTTGTCTGACCTCTGAAGAAGGCCATAGACATGCCAACCTGGAAAACTCTATTAAGGCTTCCACTGAATTTGAGCAGAGACAAACATGAGCTCCAACATGACAGCTGGCAACAAGGTCTCGAGCTGTTTTATAAATGGACAGGAACATTACAACTCTTTTTGTAGGAACTCACCCAGTTCTATGTATACAGTCTATATAATATGCTGCAAATGTTACTTTTCACATACTGGGGAAGGAAATAAAGTAACAGGATCTCTGAAAACACTATTAGGCTTACTTCAACACAGTTTTAGACAACTGAAGTGCTCATACTTCCTGCACTCTAAGTATATAACCAGTCTTTAACAATGTAATGGCAACTACTCATGCTTCCAAAGCAAATCACATGCTTAAATGCCCACCATTGGTTTACTGTTGCAGATTAATGATAGAAAATACACAATGCCACAATAAGGTGTGAGCTAACTGTGACTGCAAGGACTGCAAAGCATCTGCCCTTTGGATAGCTTAGACAAAATATTCATTGGAAATTGAAAATTCTGAACTTCCAGTTTGAAGTTTAAAATGGCTTTTATTGCTAGTCTATAAATCAAGTAGTTGCAGAAATCAACCTTTCAGTAAAGCCCTATTTCAAAAGGATACAGACATGACTCTTCAAGTCATTCCTTAGGCCTCTGCGCACAAGTTCATAAGCTTCCTCTTTCTTCCCTAGACAGTTCAATGTTAGTCCTTTCATGGCCAAGGTTTCTAAAAAAAGAAAAAAAAATTAAGTAAGTACCAGTTTTTCATTTTCATGCTTTTTAAGCTTTAAACAGCAACCCTAAACATAGTATAAATGCAAGTTTAGATTCAGTTTTCATTAGCAAGATTTCACATTCTTTTCTCACATGGAAAACTCTACTGTCAGATTATTCATTTAATTATATCATACAGCAATAAACCTCCTATGCTACTTCCATCAAAACATGAAGCATTGTTTTATTTTAAACCTGTCTGCTCTACAAGCATTTGGAGATTCTTTTATTCACAACTCTGATATTTCTACACATCCACCCATACCAAAGTAGTTGCAAAAAACCCACAAAGCATTTCTGAACAGTGCAAAGTGACTCTCAACTCAGTATTAAGAGCTAACTAAAAATACAGTGAAGGAATAAACACCTTCTTCTTTTAAAATAAGACTATTCCTTCAGAAAAGTAGCAGCCCACAAAGCTGACAGTACTGAACAATATTCAGCCTCTTCCTTTTGTCTTTCACTTTTATGTGAGTGACTATCAATTTCCCAGGAAAAGTGATTTAATTAATGCATATTTGTATTAGGAAACTTGCACCACAAATCTTAGACTTGAATGATAAAGAATGGAAAGCTATGACTACTGGCAAAATCAAGTCTTTAAAATGACAAATCTTACCAAAAGGAAGTGCTTAATACACGCTTCTGTATTAAGCACTTATTGCTCTTATTGCTTTAGGGGAAATAAATTCACAGTGAAAGGGTATAAAACATTAAATTAATACTAAAACGTTTAAATGATTACTCTACTGTAAAGTACAGTGAAAAAGAGAGCATATTCCATTTGAAAACTTACCTCCATGTTCTGCAAACTTGGGATTGGAAAGGATCTGTTTACAGAACTTCAGCCCATTTCTATACTGCTTATGTTCATAACACCTCTGTTGAAGAACAAAATAAGTTTATTCAAAAAATTTACAGTGCAAGTATTTATGCACACCCGAAATTAAGCTTCAGTACAGCTACAGGTTTTAGAAAATACACTAATATTTTAATGAACCCTGTTTATTGAGCTTCTTGTGTTTAAAAATTCTTTCCATTGCCAGAAAAAAGAAAAAAGTTAGCAACACCATGAGTTTAAACATAAAAGTGAAGACATATTAGCATACAGCAGATTCTCAGGTAAGACATCACAGGAAGCTGAAGGGCCTAAGAGATTCAACTCTCTCTTAACATAAAAGCAAACCTTATGCTGAACACTGGAAAGCACTGAACCCACTTTGGCCAATTTTCCTGGATAGCAACTCCATGAGAAAACCAACCATCATACAAGCTGGAAAGACATATATATCACTGGAACTTGGCTTAAACTACCTCTGAAAGCAACCTCTTATGACCAGTTTGATTACAACATGTATGAGATACACACAAACTTTCAAAACTAGTATATAGTAACATTATCTTGCCATACTGGAAATGGAAACACTGCTCTACTGTTTTCTTAGTCCAACTCTTTTGACTTAGTCTCACTCATTATGTAAACTGACCCCAATGCACAACAGCACACAGCATGAACTTTTAAAACCAGTTTTAGTCTTTTATTTATGTAAATATACTTCTTGTGCTCATATTTAAATTTGAGCCAAAAGAAATAACATTAAAAATACCAATTCATACATTTTAGGTCACTTCAGCAAATGCTTGGAACCTCTTACATTGAATTTTATTGTAACAAAATGAACATTTATGAGCCCGGGAGGACACATCATATTAATCCTGTTATTAATTCCAAAGTCTTTCCTAACAGAACCTCACTGACTCTGGTCAATCCATTCTGTTGGCAGACTGGCTGCCAGGGGTATAAAAATTTGGTACAGCTCAGAGATTTCAAGTCCTTCTAAAGAAGTTGTCGCTCAGGATTCCATCTTTCCTCATGCTGCTCCAAAGTAATTACCCAAGAGTATTCATAAGCACATATGGACACCATGTGTCCTCAAAGCCCTCTCAATACAAATATTTAGGAGAGGCAGACCCAAGAGGTCTTCCCTTCAAGCAGAAGGTTCTAAAAATAAAACTTTAATAAGTTACAAGAATACTGGGGGAAATGCTTAAAAAACAAAACGGCATATTTACAACTTCTGTGTTTTATGCTGTTCATTATAATGAAAGATATTATTTAGTGTCTCTTTTTCTCTTGGAAATACTAACAATAAACTTCAAAGGTGTAAAAAACATGGTAAAACACCAAGTGCATGTATTATTTCCTATATAGCTGAAAAATTACAACTGGAGACCCAGATGCATCACAAACCACCCATCTTGCTCCCCCTACACTGCCACCAACCTTAGGGGAAAGGCTCACATGGAAAAGGAGGGAGAAGGAAAAAGCCCAGAGAGAGTAAGCAAGATGCACTCAAAGAGGAACAGATCAACAAAAGAATTAGCATGGTTTCAACCTGAACAGACCTTCAGAGACCACCCAGTCCCACCCACCCCCATGGGCAGAAACACCTTTCACTACATCACGTTTTTCTAAGCCCTATCCAACCCTGACTTTGAACACCTCCAAAAGACAACTCTCTCTGCTCACAAGGACAGGAAAAGTCAGAACTGTAAGCACATAGCAAAAGAATGTTTTAAGGGTTAGGTAAGACGAAATCTGAACAGGCAACTACTTTTTTTTATTAAACTTGACTAGGTATTACTTACACCTTCCAGTCATTATCAGCTTTCAAGTAGCTGTCTGAGTCACTATAATCAGCCACTAGTCAGAGCTGACAGACTTTTTTTTTTTTTTTTTTTAATTGAAACCATCAGTCATAAAAGTTACCAGCCAGGCCTCCTCCCTGAAAAGTAGAGCCTCCATCTGCCCCCACCCAGGCAGTTGTGAAAGCAGCAGAACCTGTCACAGAAGCGGTGCAGCCACAGGAACTGCAGAATGTGTCTGCAGTGTAACTAAGGCACTGCCACAAGCAGATGGGGCACTCTGGAGTTTTGCAGTCTGGCCTCGAGCACGGCTTGCTCAGATGCTGGCTATGAATGTGAAATCTTATCACTAAATGGTTCCATTTAATGTACTATAACAACCAGGCCCTCACCTTGAAGTTTAAGCAAAGTCATATATCCCGGGATGTGGTATTTCCTAGAGACAGGAAATATTTGCACATAAAATTTTCTAGGGTGATACAGAACTTATAATGCAAGGTAGTTTGGAACAGAGCAAGCTCACTGAGAATTGTAACAAATTCTTCCTTGAGGCTTCATGGTGGAAAGATTTACAAGTTTATACCCACTTTCATCTGCAGGAAAGTTCTCATAACCCAGAAACTACTTGGATAGGGGCAACAAATTATCAGGAAACAAACTGGATATAGTTTTATCTCCAGAATATAGCACTGTATATAGACAAGGCTATGTATATTCTGCAGGGAAGTATCAAAGGTCTCTTTTGACAGGTTATTTCTAGATCAAGACAAGTTGGAATGATTTCCTGTATACAATTTCTCCAAGTTTTCTAGTTAGTATTTCCAAGCTTATTTCATTCTGTTAATGCAAACATTTCAAACTGTGTTATTTCATGAGTTTCCTTATTCTGTATATGTGTTTTATGTACATACTGTATGTTTTGACAGTGGAAGGAAGGGAACAAACGAAATCGAGGTCACATTTAATTCCTCAGAAAAGAAGAGACTATTTCCTCATAGTGGGACCAACAGCACCATTGAGATTCCCCTGCCTGAAGCTGTGCACATACTTAACTCATTCTCCAGAGATTATGGGCTAACAAGCTTAAATCAAGGTGTGAATGAGACAGAAGGAAGCCAAGATAGAAGCACATGCAACTATGGATAGTACAAACCTCAGCGAACCCACAGTTTCAAGGAACAGAAACTTTAAACAAAAATCTTTTATTAAAAAGGAGAGAGAAAATATATACAGCCTGGGAAATAAGATCCTTAAGCAAGTAAGTAGCTTCTGAGTGAGAGAAGAAAAAAGAAGCAGCAATTTAAATTAATTTTTAAAAAAACACAGAAGCAGGAACAGTGACGTCAAGTATTCTTGGGACATAAAGACACAGGCTTTCTGGAAACAGGAATTTTATCCATCTGGGTAGCTTGTTTCCTCCCAGATGGACAGCTTGTAGCAGTCATTCACTGCCAGAGCTCCAACCCTTGCTTTAGGACAGATGTTCTGCAGAAATAACATATTTCTCTGTTCCAGAGATGGCTGGAAGAGCACAGTTGCTTGCACTAAGCTGAATGCCTGCACATATAAACTTCAAAGCCAGCAGTGAGAGCATGCTTGTGATGCTTGACAGACGAGTGCTGCAGCTACGACTTGTGACATCATGCAACGAGAAAACATAAAAGCTAAACTTTAAAAGAGGAAGGTTAAGAAGGCTAATGCTTCAGAAGAACAGAATCTGACTGTACATCAGTATTGAATCTATTACACATTTCCTGCCCTTCGAAGTTTTTTGTTTAATAAGTTACCAGATCTTTTAAGATATCACACAAGCCTTTCTATACATGCTGTGGCCAGAATTACAACCTATTCCAAACACACCAAGATTCTTTTTATACCCCTTAACTAATTTTCTATCTTTGTAGCAAAGAAATAACATCTGCTTTAATACAATTCTACAAAGAATTAGAAAGATGAGGCAGGCAAAGCACGACCCCTTCAAAATCATGCAAGACTATAGGATGTAAGTGACAATTTGCATTTGCATTGCTTCCCCCACCAAGTTTTTATTCAGTGGATCGGAATGCATGGCAATCACTAGACAGACTGACATGGAAATTTTAAGGAACAGAGATGACCCCATATTCTCTAGAACCCCAAGCCTGAGGTGGAAGGCAGGCTCGTATTCTGGTGTTCTCTAAATTGTATTAAGGCATTTGTGCAGGCTCAGTCTCTGGCCAGCAGATGCCTTACACATGCACACGGCTCACTGGGCCAAGTGTGAATAAATTCCTCCACATTTCATCTTTGGTGGCTCCCATGAAGAAAGATGAAAAGACTCCCACTGTTTACATCTTACCTACATCTAGCTACAGCTCATGGCTACATGGAGTTTGTATCCCCCTTGCCCCAGCTTCCCACTTGTCAATCCTCTCCCATCTACTCCCTAAACTTTGCTGCCAAACCTACAGGTAGTGACACTGACATGGATTCCTGAACAAGGTAACCACAAGGCTGTTAGACAAGGGCCATGCTACTGATTACAGGAGCACTAAGAGCTGCTTACAACAGCAGAAATTACTTTTACTCAAACTTAATTCAGAACTGTTTTCTTTATATATGGTATACACAAATACATTGTCACAAGAGCATTTTAGAGATTTTATATTTTTGAAATGTACCCAAGTAGGCCCTCTAATTATTTCCTCTTACATCACAAAGCAGTCTTAACATCCTACAAGTATTTAATAACTAAGGTAAATAATTTAATAGCCATCCAGGCTTAAATGTACTATTTATAAGACATTTTATAATAACTACACCGCAGACTGAAATGAGCTGTATGTTCAGCAACATCAATAGTTCACATCAGCTCAACAGCTCTATCTCAGCATAACATCAGGAGTTACCATGAGCCTGACTAGAAGCTTCACAGTGAATCTGCACTGCCACCAAGTACCACTCAAACTACACAAAGAACCACCTCGACCTCAACATAAAACAGAAAACTCCCTTTCAAGCAGGGACACTTGAGAAAAAACATAGGCACAACCTGGCTGATTCAAGAGTGTTTTAAAACTAATTTCCAGCAGTAAAACAAAACAGAAAGTCTCACAGGAGTCTATCCAACCTGGATTTTGCAGCTGATTAAACAGGAGAGAAGCAGACCCAAAAGTGTTTCATGAACAAGATGAAGACACTCACAGAAAACCAACATAAAGGAGAAACCACCTTTGTTTTCCTACCTGGAAGCATGCAAGACTAGAGGTTTTTCCTCAAGAGCAATTATCAAAGACAAGAAGGTACCATCTACTCTCCAAGCCACAAGTGGGAACACTGGGGCATAATTGGGTGCTTTCTTTTTAGTCTTACTTGAATCAGCACAACTGGTTATAAGAAAGCAGTGTGAGAATAGAATTGATACAGCAGAACCAGGTGGGTGGGATGGAATCACATTACCAATTGTCATGCCCTTAGAAATTGAACAGGACCAAAAATAGTGTACAATTTCCATTAAAGAGACAGAATTTTACAAAAATAACAGTATGAAAAACTTTGAACTGTTTTCTCCTCTAAGACTGTGTTTTACCAGGTCACACTTTTTACTCCAACCTAACACCTCACATCTGCAATTTAACTGGAGTAAAATGAATGGAAACTATGCCCTAATATTTAAAAACAACCAAGCCAAACCAATCAAACAAAAAGCCCCAACAAAACCCCCACAGGAAATCACTTCTCACCCACAAGTAATGCTGTAATAGCATCCTAACTTAGTCAATGCTGTGACAGGCCAGCTGAAGAAAATGAATTTCTTTACCAAATGAGTGCCAAAATTGGGATTGAGCCCCAAAAGATAGCACAGATCTAAACTGAACTTCTCTGTAGTTCACTGTACTCAGCCTCTCTTCCCTCAGCAAGTGACATAATCAGTGTCATCAGAGAAAATGTGTTGCAGAATATTTCCTATCACATACAAGAGCTACCAGGACAGCTGATCTACATGTGGCCACAGATGAATGTTTTATTTGCATCTGCAAGTCCCCAGGAGGAAACACAAAGAAAGGGTTACCCAATCCAAACAATTCCCAGATTTGACACTCTGCTGTCTCTTTCCTAAGGTTTTGAGGCTTGAGCCCATCCATCCTGGACAAGGAGCTGGACTAGATGACCTTCAAAAGTCCCTTCTAACCCAAATTATTCTATGATTCTACAACAAACCCTTTCAACTACAGCAGTGTGCTCTTAGGGGACCCTACAGTTTTCCCCAGGGGCAGTCATGGATGTACACTTGGGGCATCCCATGGCAACTATGACGCTGTGAGACCTCTGGCAGCAGGAAGCATTGGCATCCTAGGCCTTTGCATCAGCTAAAGTGTGCACTTGCTGCACAGGATATGCACTTCTGCCACTCTGATTCTATCTATTTCTTCCAGCACAGTTCAGATGCAGCACTTAACTAGATAGTAAATTCAGGTGCTGGGCAGCTCAAGGCTGTTTTCCAGCACACTTCCCCTCTCTCTACAGCTAGACAAGATCAGGTCAAGTCACTAAAGGTGCAGTAATTCAAGTTAAATGTGGTAAAGATGATTCTGAAAGCTGGAAGCATTAGGAGCTACTACTGCCCATGAATGAGTGGGTGCTTTGAGCACTAACTGTATCAAACAGCTCAGCAGCTCCAGGCAAAAGATACCCCACCACACAAACCCATTCAGTTTCATGACAAACACAAGATGTCTAAACACAAGGACTGAAGAAACCACACAAACCTTGCAGCTGGGTTAATGCTGAAAAAGTCTGGGGCAAACTTGCATAGTTTTCTGCTGTCCAACTGAAACCAATTATCTTCTTTCACTGCTCTCAAGTGTTAATTAATTGAACTGTTCAGTGTAACAAACAGCTTCAGCATTTGCCTGGTTCAAGGGATTAAGAAATCATCCTCTGCACAGCATGCCTTACCTTTTGGATGTCACTGATATCTTCCTAACTAGCAGTGCTTGGTAGCACACAATCAGAGAACAGAAAAAGTTGAAATTCAAATCAGTTAGGAAAAATATTAGAAATATGTGTACCTTTTCATTTAATACTAAGGAAGAAAAAAATAATTCTGCGCTACATCTATGCTTTTAAATCATAGCATGGTTTAAAATGATTCCTATATTTAACAAAATTCAGCTGGAAACAGGGGCTGACAAATAGTTAACTACAGCTCTGCTAGAAGACTAGAAATCCTCACTTACTGATGACAGACTTGCTGAAAAAATCCATCATTCAACATTAGTTCTGTTGGCCTGTACTTGCTTACCTTAATCTCTTCTTGGGGAGAATTACCAGGAATTTGGCCTAGTCAGCTAAAATAGACTGACTTCTGTTCATGACCCTGGAACCCCTACCTTCAGCCTTCACCCCTGAACTCATCAAGAAACTGACACTGCTCACAAGATATCCAGTATGCACAGGATACGTTTGGTTTTAAATGAGTATCTGAAACAACTAAGTGTATCAATTCAAATTCCAAGATCTGGCATAAAAATGTCTAAAGGAGCCTCAGTTGTTCTGGACTCAGACCTGAGTTCAAGTGTCCATGTGTCTCACAAAACAATCCAAGATACATGGTGAAGCTACTGGCATTTTCTAACCATGTATTACACCCAGAGTACTCCTCACCCTTAGCACTGAGCTAATGCAAGATGAGGTCTGGCAGCACTGAGCATTGAGAAATAGTTAAATGGGTCTATTAAGATAAGAAAGGTTGTTCTTCAACATTACAAGGTTCGCTAACTTGATTCTGTGGTATCACATAAGCAAACAGAAATCCCTGCAGCAAGTCTCACTGACCTCACTTCTAAGAGAGGCAATGAGTAATTGTTAATTTCCTTTAAATTCCCTATGCCCATTCCTGTTGCATTGACACAGTGCTGTTGCAGACAACAGATTTAAACCTGAGACACACAGACATTAAGAAAACCTTTCAAAACCAGAAGTAAGCACAGCTTCATCAAATTCCAACCAAAATAAAGGGTAGTAGCATATAAACCGAATTAACTCCCTTGCCCCAACTAAAACCACTGTATCAATTAAGAGTATCTGTGGACATAACAATGTAAGAGTGGCTATAATCTTACAACTGAGGACGTTTCTGTTAATGAGTCTTTTATTTTCACCAGTGAAACAGGTAAAATTATGCTGCTCCTCAGAAATTTACAGCAGTGAATCACGTTTCTACAATTTCCAACAGGCTCAGTGACAAAAAATGCCCTAATTTCATTAACAGGCTTTAGTAACACGTGTGTTGCTCAAGTGAATCCTCAATGGCATCCTAAAGTCTCAAACAGTAATTAATTTCTTAAAGGAGCTTTGAGAAATAGTTCTGAAAAATAAGATCAGTCATTCTGCTTAGAGTGGCAAGTCCATCCTGTACTTCCATTCCAATGTTTCTGCCAAGATATCGTTTCTCTTCCTACTACAATGGACCAAGCAGGGTATTCCTCTTGGCAAAGACAAACCAAGTGAATGACATCTCAACAGGCAAGCTATTGGAAGAGCCTTGTTAGCAATTCCATATTTTAACTAAAAGACAGTACATGGTAAAATTCCAGTGGTGTGCATACCTGATGACTGTACAGCCATGCAAATGCAACGATGACTGCAAGCAAAGCGATTCACTTGGTTACTGATAAAAGTGAAATTCTGGAAATCAAGGCTTTAATCTTGAATTACGATGACTTAAGAGGAGATTTCCAAGTCTGCCACCTCAGCAACCTTACAGTCAGCACCTGAATTTCTATGGACAGAATATTGTTTTTAAAGGATTCATGCTGATGGAAGTATTAGTAAAGGAGAAGCACTGGTCTGTCTAGTTTCAAAGTGGAGGGACAGGGAGCAGATTCTGGAATGAAGAAACAGGAAGATGGCCCAGCATGAGGGACTTGGCATATTTACAGCAGAGGCACTGAAGAGAGGTTGTTCAACAGGCTTTTTATCACCAGGAAGTTCCTGTATCACTCAGCAGAACACTTGTCAAAGCCAGCATGGGCAGGAAGACCACCAGCATGAAGACAATGCCCTCAGGCAGTGCAGTGTTTAGGTAAAAATGACCAGGTGAAGGTGAAGTGTCCCTGTCCTGCAGCAGACAGCTGGTTACTGCAATGCCCCACTGGAGCACACTGGGCCATGCCCAGTCAAGCCTGCACAGCACTTAGGGAAACTGACAGAGATGAAACATTAATAACCTGCATATGTCAAAACAGCCATGCCTAATCCCCAGTCCTCAACAGGGAAACCCTCATCTTCACACCAATATACACCAGCTCAGACCAGTAAGGCATCTTCTTCCTCAGAACACTACTCCTACAGCACAAAACAGAACTGTGAGTCACTGAAACTGTTTGAACAAGGACTGAACACACTTACACAACTGCACTGCTTGTTTCCAACATCAAATACAATGATGTTTCACTTCTTAAATACTTGCACCTTCTTTCTCTTTGATCATTAAAGCTAAGCTCACTAGGCACGGTGAAAAAATACCTGCACCACCTTAGTCCACCAGAACGCCAGGAACTTCATCCTGATGTTTCAAGGGACTGAAAAAACTCTTCCACAAAATAATATGCCACCTCTAACAGCTTTGTATTTACTTTTTCTTCAATACCTTTTCAATAAATATATATAAAATAAAATAAATATAAATAATATAAAATAACTTCTACATCCAAAGAAAACTTAATTGAATATTACTTTGGGATTTGTGAAATAAAACTGAACATCACTGAACTGTGCCTGACCAAATACAGCAGATTAATAATTTGGCAAAATGCCAGAAATTATCAAGGAATGTTTATCAGTTATATTTGATTAAAAAGAAATTAAAAATCAGTCAATCTCACTCCCTACAACTACTGGTTCTATAGCTGATAGTGAAGGGCAGGGGAAGAAAATGGAGTGAACTTTTTCCATTAGTCCATAGTGCATCCAGCCTTCTGTGTACCAAAATACCACTTACCCATTACTGTGCTGTGTTTACTACCCTTTCCTCTGCCTCCACCTTAATTCTTCTCCAGTAATTTCTGGACTGCCTAGAAATTATATGTGTTCAGAAGAACCATAAGGACTTGATTATTTTAGATATTCAAATGCTGAGATCCACTTTTGCTCCTAAATTCCTCAGAATCTCTGAGCAGTAGAATATCTATCGACCTGTAGACCTAACAGCAAATAGTTAAAACTATAAAACCCATATGAGCTAGACACTTTGTTAAAATGGAAGTGCAAGTTTAAGGAGAACAGTGATTGCTGATCCTGTGGGCGTGTTTTTTTTTTTATTTTTTTTATTCAAGCTAATCATGCAGATCTCTTTCCTGCTGTACTACAGGAACTCTGAATTGTAAAATGTCTTTCAAATGGAAAAATGTTTCTATCAGAACCTCCACGTGCCTGTAAAGCGACTAGCTTTAGAGGTTGGTCTAGTTACAGTGTGTTGGAACCCGCAAAAACAAAGTGCACATGCTTCTGAACTCAAAATTTGTCAGGTAAGTGGAAATGCTGGCTTGTGAGCAAACCCATACACATGTGAAAGGTACTGACCATGCAGGATGGTTACTACTAAACAAAAAAAACCAACAAAAAAACCAACCTCTGAAAGCTAATTACTGCCCTTTGCTACACAAAGCTGGGCAGCTTGGTAACATTTGTGTTACAGGTATACATTTGGGGGAAAAAAAAAGAAAGAAATAAGGCCTCAGGAATTGAAAACACACACAAAACAAATTGAAAAAAAATCCCAATTTTATGCTTCACTCACAAAAATTCAAGGCAGTTACCCACTTAGCTCCTGTGTTTATTATCTCCATGAAAATCAGAATGGGAATGGGTTCATACTTCTGCTAACAGCCTTTGTACCAATAATTATGTATCTGTAGGGTATTGCATCCTTCCAACAACACTTGGAAGCATCTGTTGGAAACATCTCAGGCAGGCAGGCTGAACAGGACACGTGGCCTGGCTGGGCCAGGAGGCAGCCTGGCTTTACCCAGGACCACCTCAGCCCTGGTGAGGGGGTCAGAGCTGCACAGGCAGACCCCAGCTCCTCCTACTGCTCCTCAGTGAAGGCACAGCAGAAGCGAAGTAATTTCATTTAGGGTCTGCACTTCGGACTTCCTAAAAGATGTCTCAGTAACTCAGGACAAACACATAATCCAAACTCCACGAAGTAGAGTCATTATCTGTAATAAGGCAGACAAGTGGTTAAAATTAGCAACATTTTCAGAGTGATGAAAACCAGCTTTGAGCCTTTTCTATTCACCACTTGTTATAAAGATACCTCATAACAAGACAATCTTAAATACTACACCTCTGTCTCACCAGCTCATCCCTATGAGACACAAGAAAAGATCACAATGACAAAACAGCTTTTAGCCTACCTAGACATCTCAAACTTTATTAAAGATTTTTCAGTTTAAAAAAAAAAGTGTAAAGAAATCTGCTTGCACTGGGGCACACCTTTTCTAATCCGAATCGAGTTATGAATGCAAGGGTGCTGAGCCAGCACTTTCTCCAAAGACACTCTCATTTCTTGTTTGTTCCTGCCCTCCACACAAACACTCAGACACATCCGAGCACAGGAAGAAGAAAAAAACAACAACAACAAAAAAGGGGAAGAAATAGAAACCCAACCAAATCCGCTCAGATTTAAACACAGACAATCTCCTTGATTCAGTGTGCCCTGTAATCACACAAACCATCCTCAATGTAAAGGAGCATGGATCATGGAGCAGCAAGGTTAGATCTTTCCCAGCCTATAACACATCAAAAACTACATACTCAGTACAAGGTCATACCAACTCGGAAGCAAGACTGAATCTTTCAAAGCAGGAATCAGATTTATAGTTAATCATATTTACTTTTTAACCCTACCTGAAATTGCATGTCTCATGGGCTTTCTACTTCTACATGCTCAATTTTCATAAAATATTTCGGAAACAGAAGTGACAGAAGACTATACATCACTCCCACATAAGTGGCAGAAGTCTACAGAACCTTAAGAATGCTGTTGCTCCAAGAGAACAGCAGTACTCATCTTACTTCTGATCTTTGGAAGGCCTCAAAATAGTAGCATAAGTCTCTTTGAAAGACACCAAGAGAATCTTAGACAAAACTGACTTCTGAGAGAAAACAGCTTGACCTAGACACAGAATCTTCTAAATAAATCCACTGAAGTTACTCACTAACAAACTTGAGACATTTCCAATTCGGCCCGAGCCCTTAGAAACACAAGGTTCCTGCAACACTACATGAAGGCTGAAACAAGTTCCTTACGATGTAGCTGAATTGGGTACACCTTGCTGGCACTTGGGCTGTAGATCACCTTAACCTCACTCTGAAAACCAGGCTTATTGCCTAAGTTCCACTGAACGTGCTCATCCATACGCCAGCCGCCACCCAGCAAAATCGATTGCCAAATTTCCACAGGAGTCGGCTGCATATTAAACTTCGGAAAGACTTCAAAACCCTTCATCCTTCTCCACTTCCTCCATCGAAAGCCATCTTCCTTCCCACCGACCAACAAACACGGTTATTGTCTACAGCAAAACAACGAGTTATAAAAGGCAGATAATAAGAGCAATAAAGCGAGCCCAGGGTGGGTGGTCGGGCAGGACGGCGAGCGATGAATGAAGCGGCGGCGGGCTGTTTCCCGGAGCCGCGGGCTCCTCAGGGCGGCCGGCAGCCGGAGCGGGGCAGCCGCGGAGCCCCGGCGGGCGGGACGGGGCGCGGGGCGCAGGCGGCGGCGGGGCCGGCCCGTCCCGGCCCTCAGGAGCCGCGGCGCCGGGGCCCCGCTCCCCGCCGGCCCGGGCTACGAGCCGGGGCCTCCTCAACCCGCTCCCCGCAGCCGAGCCCGGGCCTCCCGCCCCGCCACTCACCAGGATGCGCTTGAAGAGCGCGTTCTCCTTGGGCGGCAGGCTCACCGACGGCATCCTCCCCGCCGCCGGCTCCGGCGCCGCCGAGGGGTTCCGAGGAGGAGAGCGAGTGGGCGGGCGGGCGGGCTACGTCCCGTCCCCGCCGCTCGGCCGCCGCCGCCGCCGTGAGCCTCCCCGCCGGAATACGGCCGCTCCCGCCGCCCGCGCCGCCGCGGGCCCGGCCCTTCCCAGCCGCTCCCGGCCCTTCCCGGCGCTTCCCGGCCCCTCCGGCCGCCGCGCGCGCCGGGCTCCCCGCGCCAGCCCCGGGCGCGCTCACGTGGTCCCGAGCGGCCGCCGAGCCGCCGCCAAAATGGCTCCGCCGCGCTTCCCCCGCCGGGTCACGGCGCCCTCGCGCATGCGCCGCGGCCCCGCGCCGGCCCCGCCCCGCCGATTGTGCGGGCTCCTCCGCCGGGCCGCCGCCGGCCCGGGATGGTTCCGGCGCGGCCGCGGCGCTGCTCGGTGCCGGCGGCGGGCGGGGAAGGGCGGGGGGCCATGGGGTTGCGTAGCGCCCGCCGGGCCTTGCGCGGCGGAGCTCGCCCGCCCGGTCGCCGGGGCACGGGCGGGGCGGCGTGGTCCCACCCCCGCGGGCGGAGCCGCGGCCGGTCGACAAGATGGCGGCGGGCCTGAGGGCGGTGAGGCGCTGGGGGCTGCTGGCGGCAGCACCACCCCGCCTTGGTGAGCGGCGGCGGCGGCGGCGGCGGCGGTTCGGAGCAGGCTGGTGGGCTTTGCCCCGACCCAGCCCGGCCCAATGACCGAGGGCCGCGGGAGCCCGTCCGCCTGTGCAGGCGGCGGCGTCCCCGCGGGCCCGTTCGCCTCCGGGGTTAGGGGAAGCTTCGGCGGCAGCTTCTCTCCTTTTGCTATTTTTAATCGAAGCCCATTAGTTCGTTTTTCATCTTTTCTTTATTTGCTCTAAGTCGGTGTTGCTTCCAGGCCGCCGGCCCTTCCCGGGAAAGCTGTGCCCGGAGCGCACTGGATTAGCCCCGAATGGGAGGTGGGCAAGGCCGGGGCAGGGGCTTTGGGCAAGGCACGGCGAGTGGCATCCTTACAGAGCAGAAGATGCGGGGGGGAATAGTTGTTGCAGGTGGGGAACGGGCAAAAAGCACTGCTTCTGAGTTGTTGGCAGTCCCCCGTCCCCTCTCCCGCGGATCAGGGAGCGTGTGGGATCCTATGAACGGCCATAACAATGTCATAGAGCCCACTTCATCATTGCATTCGTTTGGGATTTGTGTTATGGTTTGGTTTTTTCCCCTGGCTGCGTGAATGTCAGTAACTCCTTGGTAGTCTAACCCTAAGAAATGTTAATGCATTTGTAATCTTGTGCCTTTTTAGCTTTTACCCGTTCTGCATTTGTTGCGAAAAAAGCGGACAATGCCCAACCAAACTGGCTGGGAGTTGGCTTGGCGTTTGGCACCAGTGCTGCCGTGTGGGGTTTTGTAAGTGTTTTCATTTGGTTTTGTTGAACTTCACTATTCCTTAAAAATCACAATAGTAATATGAATGCAGTGAGTGCAACCTACTGAGTTTATTGGAGTAATGGATGGTCGTAGCAGGTGTAAAGATTGAAGCATTATTATGATCATTATTTATGTTTTCCCAGCTTTATTGTGCTCTTATTTTAAGAAATGAACACCTTTTTAAGCTCCTCTCTGTTGCAAACTTAAAACAGCCGCAATAGAATTAATTCTTCAAGCCTGTTGGATTAATGCTTTGCCATTATTTTCCCCATGGTCTTTCCAAAAAGAAAGAAGACCTAGAGATGTGCCCAGCTAATGTTTTGTTTATCAGACTACCAGTTCTCTTTTTACTTTTCAGCTGGTTAAGCTGGTTTTAGCTGATTTCAATGGATAATACCCCATTTTCCTGAGCTGAGTGCAGATGTAAGAAATTCTCTGTTTCAGAAAACTCACAGACTTTATGCTGCTAAAGCGAGCAGAGTGTAGTAGCCTCAGGAAGAATCATGCAGGATAAGCAGCACTCCCATGGTGACAGTATTTTCAGAGTGGGATAAATTCCCTTTGGAGTTTTCCCCTTTTTTGGGGGTGGTGAATTAGTCGGCAGTGGGACCCCATCTGGTCAGGAGAAAATGTTTGTCCTGTGTGGCATTGTTTCCACAGTATTTTCACTTGATAATTTACATATGTTCTGTTCTGGATGGTCCCAGTTCCCTACTGGTTTGCATTCTGGTAACAGGTATTTTATATTCTGTAGAACTCTTTTTGTTGTCTGGATGCAGCTGTGAATTGTGTAGCTGTTTACAATACACTGCTCTTTTACAGCTTATCAAGCAGCATGATGAGGATCTAATGGAATATGAAAAAAGAAAACAAGCAAGAGGACATAAGTGTACAGAATGTTCATAGTAAGTGTGCTCACACAAATGCTTTTGACTTGGCTGAACACAAATTCTGAAGATCTTTGACATTCAAGATACTAAACTGACTTGTATTCTTTTTTCCCTCAGTACTTTGCATTTTGGCTTTTACTATTCTTTTAACTCGTTCCCAGCTTTAAGGTGGCTTATCTGTATTTTCATATGTTCACTTGTGTGCATGTTCCTTCTCAACTTTCTATTTTGAACATGCATATTCTTAGACAATAACACGTCTTACAGTGTCTACAATAAATAAAGGTTGTGAATTGAATGTTTTATAAACGGCTCAGTGGCAAGGAAACAGGAGTGACTAATGATAGCTTATCTTTCACCTTGTTTTTTTTTATTTTTAACATGTATCATGGGGTATGTTTTCTCTCAGTTTCACTTCTATGTGACACATAAAATGATGTAAGTCAATGCCTGTAGATGTGAACTGTAAGGGCAAAATGTGTGTATGTGGTCTTTGTCCGTTTTCAGTATAAAAAACTTAATTTGTGTTTCTGCCAGCTAGGAAGTCTTTGGGCATTATGGCCTCAGAGCAATGCCACATGAAAAAAATTGCTTATACCATAGAAAAACTTGGGGTGCTGTGGTTATTTTTCCCCATAAACATTCCTCTCTAGATAAAATTGCAGGATGTTGTGAGATGTTTCTGACCACTTTAATCACATCTGTTTTTCTTACTGCTAATAATTTTTTCTCTCCTTTTTTAGGCTGATGGCGTGGTCACAAGGAGATGTGCACTGTAGGGCAAAGTGTATGTGGCCTCGTCCTACAAAAAATGAGCACAGAAGAAGGAAAAAGTTATCTAATTACTTGTATGTTCATACATTTTGTGTGCATAATTAAAAATAAATTATAAAGTCTAGAAGAAACCTGAAACTACTTTTCTTTGCCGTTCATTTCATTCTCCTGGTCTTGTTTTATGCGGCATTTCCCTTTCATAGTTTATCAGTCTTATTTTCAAAACTGTCTTTGCTGTTCTGGAAGGTACATTACAAAGTTAAACATCAGATGAAGTTCAGTAAATATTCCAGAAGTGTATTCTTGCTCTGCCGTCACTTTCACCGCTACATCTATCAAATGAGCAAATTTGAGAGTAGGATCTGTATTTTCCTGGGCGCGTTTTGGGAAGTGGCCATTGCTGAAAGGTGCCCGCGGTGGTGAGATTGCACAGCCCCTGTCAGTCCTTGGGTGTGAGCACTGCCTGCTGAACACTTGTGCCCCCTCTTCGTGCACCAAGGTCAGCCAAGGACAAAGGCGGGGAAAACGGCAGGCGGCAGAATGTGGCATTGGCTGATCACTGAGGGGACAAAGAAGCTCTGCATAGAGAAAGGAGGAGAATCGGGGCTACTGCCTAACAGTGTAGGTAGGACAAGGCTAGCGGCACGGGTCTGACCCGGAGACGCCCATGACTGCGACAGTCAACGTGATCCCCGAGCAGCGCTTCTCTTCCAGTGTTCACTGCCAGCGCCGCACGCCTTCGGCACCGTGCTTAACCTCAGTGCCCTTCGCCGTGGATTTAGTTGATTTCTCCATTTTTTTTTGTCTCCTGGAGAAATTCCTTTTTAAGTAAAAGTGTAGTTCCTCCCTGTCTTCCCTCTCCGTGGTAGACGCCGTCCGTGTTACTCCCGGCTCTGTTGATGCAGTCCGTACCCAAGGCCGGTAGCCGTGTCCTTGCCTTGGGGCCGGTCGGTGTCGGCAGCGCCGGGCAGTGCGCAGTGAGCGCTGCGCTCCCGGGGGCCGCCGCCGGGGCTCCGCTCCGTCCCCGCCGTCCCCGCGGCAGCCCGGGCCGGGACCGGCGTCCAGGTGCGCGGGGCGGGGCTGCGGCCCGACCCGCCCCCGCGGCGCCCGAGGCGGGACCGCTGTCCGCCGCCGCAGCCGAGCAGCCGGGAGCGGGCTCCGTTCTGCCGCTCCGCCACCATGTCCCTGTGCCGGGCCGCCTCGCAGGCGCTGGCCTGCCGCCTGAGCAGGGCTCCGGCCGCCGCCAGCCGCCTCAAGCAGCGCGGTACGCGGGGCCGGGCGCACGTTCCCGGGGCCGGGCACACATCCCCGGGGCCGGGCACACATCCCCGGGGCGGCGTGAGAGGGCGCGGGCCGGGCGGCAGCGGCGGAGGGGACGCGCGGAGGTGGCGGGCGGGGGCGAGCCCGGTGCGGCGGGGACGGGCGGGAGCTGGGCACGGCTGCTCCGTCATCCTGCGCTCCGGCACCGGCTGCTGCAGACCTGCCGCGACCCGCTGCGCAGCCGAGCCGGCCCGGGAACCCCTACCCCGCCCCAAGGCAGCGCGGTGGGCGCTGCTGCCTCCCCTCCCGTGTAAAACGGCGGGATCCGTATCCCCCGGGAGGGCTGCCGGCCCCGGGAGGGAACGGGAGCGGAGCCGGTGTGCCACCACCATCCATGGCTTTTGGCGCATCGCGGGTTGTGTAACCAGTGGCCAAAAATAAAAAAAAAAGAAAAAAGTCTGCCAGCCGTGTTGGGCGATGGCAGCTTGCTGACCACTGTCCTGCTATAGCTGGCAGCCCGAGGGGAGAGGGTTAAGGGCACACTGCTGCCGAACGAAAATATAGATGTACGCAAATCCATTAGGATGCTGGGCTATTGGAGAGGAGTCTGAGAAGTGTGTCATGAGACAGATGATGCTAAAGATAATCCGGCAGACGATGGCAATGTTTTGACATTGTGATTATTTTTGCAGCTGTCAATTGGAATCCTCAGAGCCGTTTTATTTTTCATTTTCGTATATTTTTATTTCATTTTCCACTTTTTCAATAAAACGTTTCTCATCTGTGATCAAGTCACAAAACTCAGCAGAAAGCTTTGTTGACCAAGAGAATTGCGTGTGTTTTTCATGGGTCTCTTTTCGAGACGTACATAAGAATACAAGAGTGTAGTAGGAATCAATTTGTAACAAATGAATGGGTAGGACTGCTGTTAGAATTAGTATGTACCCAATCAGGTAAAAAATTGTGTAATCCTGCCTCTCTGCCCTGTTGGCCAATTCATGTGGTGAAGGGTATGTATCAAGGTATCAGCAGTCTGAGAGTTAAAAAACATGAATTCAAACGAGAAAGCTTTTTTAAAATTTCCCTGTTTTTAACTTGGAGAAAGAATTCGTTACTTCTGCTGATCATAAGGAATAAGGACAGATTAATTATTTTACCTACCTTAGTCAGGAACTATTTTACATTCCTTTTTTTTTTTAAACATTCCTTAGTCTATATAGGCTGTGCTCAGTACTTGGAAGCTGATGGCAGACAATGTAGTTCACAGAAAAACACCTCTTAGGTAGAGCTCAGCCATAGACCTTATTCAGTTGAGCCCCACA
Source organism: Sylvia atricapilla (assembly GCF_009819655.1). Taxonomy (NCBI): domain Eukaryota; kingdom Metazoa; phylum Chordata; class Aves; order Passeriformes; family Sylviidae; genus Sylvia; species Sylvia atricapilla. Next base: position 62,438,866 of record NC_089143.1, read on the forward strand.
CCCTGTGTGACTCAGTCATAGGATACATCAATAAGCTGTAACTCTCTGTTTTATAACCTTTTGGAATCATTGTTTCCCATAGAGAGTTCAGACTCCATCATTCTTTTTTTGTGATCATATTTTAGCAGCACTTTACATCAATTTACCTCATGGTTTTTGTAGTGCCTCCATCTCGCCAGATGTCATCTGGGAGAGTTCCTGGCTCCTCGGGAGACAGCATGATCATCTATCTCCTTGCTGGTGTTGCTGCTTTTGGTGGTTTATTTTATGTAAGTGTTTGGGGATGGAGCTGGTTGTGCTTTCTGAGCTGGCATGGTATAAAGTGTGTTAAAGAATATGGTCAAGATGCAAAGCATCAATGAAGGTAGATGTTGTAGCATTTAGCTAAGTGCAGCCTAACTTAAAAATCAGCTTAAGAGAATTTAGTGAAGCTGAAAGCTGAAAGCTATTGCTTGTCTGTTTTATTGTTACTTTGATATGTATTGCTGGGTTGTTCTTAGTGGAAAGCATATTAAAACCCTGTGAAATGAATGTGTCCAAAGATGGAGTAAGGCACCTGTCTCTAACCCCTTGCCTTGTCTTGTCAACCAGAAATTATAATTAGCAATATCTCAAAGTGGGCAAGGCAGATGTGAAATAAGTTCTCTGAAGCTGCAAACGGAAGAAATGAACCTTGTTTAGATTGAGCACAAAAAAAGAAGACAAGAACATTAATTACTTCAAGAAAGCATGTTAAAATTTTGCAAGCATCTGCTTTTTTAAAGCTTTTCAGTAACCATTCTCTTCCCTGCTTCTAAATATATCTGATCCTGTGCTTCACATGCCTAAATCCTCCGTTTTATAGCTTACTTCTACCCCTCTCCCCCAAGATCTGAGATAGTGACTAGCACACTCCAGAGAGGTACAAATTTCCCTGTCCCACAGAGTAAACCTCTTGAGTGGTAAGTAGCTATTTGTTCAAAATATCAAACATGTATGATTGCATTTCTGGATGAATAACATGTTCTCTTGCTGTCATGTTTTTACCACATTACAAAAATAATAATCTTAATGTAATTATCTTTTAAAACACTGTTTTTAATTCCTGGAACGCTGCAGCACTTCAAAAGCTGCATGGTATATTGTATTTGCTTTCTAACAACAGAGAAATATGAAATATGTCAATATATTAGTATAGCAGACTGTTAATTTTTTTTAACCTTGCTTAGGATAAATTTTATATGCATTTTAAGATGGGCAGTAGCACTTGCTTAAAGTCCCTTCTCTCCCTGAGCCCCCTTTGTGTTTGGTGTATTTGTAGGGATGTAGCTGTAAATTCAGGTCTAATTCCCTTCCAGGCCTACAGAGTAGTCAGTTCATCCCGCAGCAAGTTTACTGAACATACAAATACTCTTCATGAGAGAGCTGAGGAGTGGAAAAGCAATCCTTGGTCAAGAAAGGGTGAGTTAAGCTCTTCTCTCTTGTTCCCCGGGTACATGAGGATTTGGAACAGATTTCTGGATTGTCTAATCAGGCTTTAGCACTGTCCAAGTCTGAACTGTGTGAGTGGGAGTGAAGACAAAGGTGGTTGTGCAGTGTTCTGTTACAAAGCTGCTGCTGCAGCACAAATTTTGGTAGTGGCCTTAATGCTCAGGCAGTGAATCTGGTGTTTGATCCACCTGTGGAGTCTCTTTGGATGGAAAGAGTTGATGTGTGAATACTATTAATGGTATAATGGGTATTTGATTTGCTGGAAGCTTAATGAAACTTGACTGAACACGTAATGCTGTCAAAATCAGTTTTGTTCTTTTGTTTTCAGTGGGGGGGAAAAGATAATATCTTTTTCTCAGTCAACAGGTTGGCTTCAGGCCACATGCCATCAGGAACTACAGTTCAATAGAGAAAAAACCCTACATTAAAAAAAAAATTGTTTGAACTTGGATCAATTTTTTTTTTCCTACAACTTTGATTTTTGTCTTTTCTAATTTGGGTTTAAATGAAATGCAGGTGTTACCAAAATGTATAGCAAATCCTTCCTTAGCTCTTCATGCTTGAATAATTAGACCGTGTTAGCTCAAATACTTGTAATGGAATGTTGTCCCTGTCTACATCAATTAGTGTTGCAGCATTAATGAAAAAGGTAGAATTTTGGCAAGCGTGGCCTTGCCAGGAAAAGCAATTAAGAAAAATTCTTGAGCAATTACAAAATTTCCTTATATTTTTTTTATTTGGTTGTTATTTAAAAAATAAATAAAGTATTGAAGCCAGAGCACTTGAAGCTCTTCCTTTTTTTTTTTTTTTTTTAATGTTGACATCTAGGGAATTAATTGAGTATATTTCCATGCACACACAGAATAGATTTGAATAAAGTATCTTGAGTTTACATTTTGTTTTCAGTGTGAGAACATGGTTTAAGTTGTCTGCCTCTATAATTATTTCTTTAAAAATCGCTAGCCTTGAACTTCCACAAAACATACTTTAGTTTCATACTTTCAGAACTGTAAAATTACAGATCTTAAGATCTAAAGTAGTCACATACCTTAATTTCCAAAAAAGAAAGCAGCTGAACACAGTGTATTTTTAAAATGCTATTGTTTAAATAACTGTTGCTGAGAATTCAGCCATGATTTGCAATCCTTCATTGTCCCTAAAATAAGAAATGTAACCAGGACCAAAGTAGATCTCTCCTAGGGACCTGGTGTCCTGCTGTTCAGGGCAGAAGTGAGGATTACCCTTATTACATTCTGACTGCCAGAGCTGGGAGATCAGGGAAGCATTAAGCAAACCTTCCAACATGTTCCTAGTGATGTCAGTGTATTCCCTCTTTTCTCTTAAGGTGCACTTCTGCAAGGTACTGAGTTTTGGCCCTGGCCTACCCACGTGTTGGAGTGAAATACCCACAGTACTGAGCGCTCAGCAGCTGATCTTGGGTACTCTCCAGACGCCCCATCATCTGCTGCTTTGTGCTGCTTAATGAGTCACAGAAATGTCACAACCAGTGGCAGATGATTGCCGCCTCCCTTTTTATTGATAGTAAGAAGCCCAACATGTTTGTAAGGCCGTTCAGTGAATACAGTTGAAACTTGTTTCCTATGTGATTTTCGATATTTGACTTCTGACTCAATGCTCAACCCAGAGATTTTAGTTGGACTTCTGAGCAGCTAGTTCCAATTCATAGTACAAATCCACCATTGAATCAGCTCCTTTTTAAAACCCTTCCTCATTCCCAGCTGTGTACACCCAAAAGAACAGAACATTAAGAATGAGCATCAGTTCTGTTCTTACTTTTCCTACAGAATCCTCTGTGTGCATTCTCAAAAGAATTAACACCCCTCTTCCTCTCCTTTTTCTCCCGTTCCGGCATAATCATATTTTTGTGTTTATCTTGTCACAGTACTAGCATAGTATTGCTTTTCCCAGAAGTGCCATTGCAATTTCTTTCCCTGTGCATTCTTTAGAGTCAGTCCTTACACTTTTTCACAGTAAGCATTGTTGATAAGAGCAGTTAAAAAATCTGTTCTCAAAGTGTTCTGATATTTTTTTAGGGGCACAATAAATCAAGCTGAAAATAAGCTCTAAAACAGAGCTGGTAACCATAAGAAGTGATGGATAGAAAGCAGTATGCCAAGCAGCACGTTCATGGAGTATTTGCTGCCTATGGTAAAAGAACTTTATAGGTGGAAGAACTTAACACTGGGGAGCAGCTGATCAGAGATTCATTTGATAGGATTTTTGTGGTTTCTCATGTTGGGGAAGATTCTCCCCTTGTGCCTGAACCCAAATGTCTATTACAGAAAACAGTACTTAGTGAACAAGTCTGTCCAAACAAGAGAAACAATCATTCCAGGGTTCTTTGTTTATTAGAGGATTGAAATTATATTTAATGTTATTTTAATTAATGGTAACAGACATTTAGAAAGAGTTCTGATAGCAAACTTTCTGTGCCTTTTTTTTAACTGAAAGCTACTCTCAGATAAGGGAGGGATTTTAAAAGCCTCTGGAAGAAGCCTGACTCAAAGTAGCAGTAGAAAATCTGGACATCATTTGAGATGTAAAATGATGTTTTTTGGCTTGCAGGGTGTTCTACTTGCTTATTTAGTGAACACTGAGTTTTGTCTTCCATTTGTTGTTTGTGACCTTTAAGCTTGTTCCTGATTTCCTTCTTTTTTAGCTATGACTTTTCTTTTAAACTTGTCACAAGCTGATTCAATCTTTCTAATCTATACTCTGCTTTTACACTTTCCAGACTTTCTAATCTCTATGCTTTTACACTTTCCAGACACAAGGGAAATCTCTTTGCAAACCTGAGGAAGTTAAATACAAACAAAGGACAGTCGTTCACCATTGAGTACATTGCAGCCTACCTTGGGATGACTTTTATACCTTCTCTTGTAAAGCTCCATTCGTGTGAGACTTTAAAAGAGCTACCTATGTTTGCAAGGCCAAACCATATTGAGCTTATTACTGAATCTGCTTTGTAGAAGGCAGATCTGAGGTGGAGAAGCTGGCTGTTCTGAATTAATGCACTCTATATTTGACTATCCAATAAAGAGTACTGAATGCTGAGCTTGGCTGTTAGCCTGTTCTTTGTGTGGTGAATTTAGTTTTTGGTGGTTTTTAAAGTGTTTTCTTAAAGGGACATGATCAGGTTGCGTAATGCAAAGTTTTGATTTTTACTGAGCAATAAATGGACTTGTCTTGAAACCTGAACACAAAAGGATAGGCTTCCACTGGCATAAGATGACCAAGAAATAAAATTGATCTGTTTAGTTTTTAAACATATACAAAAGAATCAAACAAACTCTGACTATGTCTCTTTAAGCTCTTTTTTTTTTCCCAATTCTCACGTATTTTACACTGTATTACAAACTTTATTTCCAGTTCTATTTTTTTCTCGTGATGAGTTGATTCTAGTGGTGAACCTGTGATGAACAGTTGGTTTATAACTTTTCCTTTATGAACCTGATGTTAGTGCATGTTTGCATGGTGGTTGAGCATCTTTGTTGCTTTGTGCTGTTAGCTTGTCTCAGCTGAATTTGAAGTGATGCATGACTGGGAAACACTGTTTTTCAGGTGCTAAGGAGTCGGACCCACGGTGGTGTAAATGAGTCTTTAAAAGGGAGTTGTGAGATGTAAAAAGAAAATAGTCAGAAGTGGTCATGTCTCATGTAAGAAAGTGAGCTCTGACCACTTAAAATTAGCAAGTTATTTTCTTACTTATAGAAGACCAAATGTCTTTTTCCCCATGTGGTAATCCCATGGAATTATGCTCCTTCTGGCACCCATGTGTGTACCATCACTGGCCCTTTCAGCAAAGTGGTTTGAAGCAACACTTGGCAAATTCCCTTGTTATCCTTCCCTGCACCCCCAACACTTGCTCTAAGCCACAGTTTCTTTTCTTATCCCACTGAAAGATGTTATGAAACTCAGTAATTAAGAGTATGGTTTCCTCATCTTGTACACATAGTTTTCTGATGCCACATTAGACACTATGAGGGATTAATTATTGATCCTTTTTATTTTTTATCAATTCTGATCCCAAACCTTAGCTTCCCACTTTAAATGAGGATGATGATAAAAAAAAATAGTTGGTGAATTTTTTCTTGCATGCATGCATTTTACTCTCTTTATTGTATTGAATAAATCCTTAGAAGGTGATGGAGAAGAGACGGCTGAAGTCACTGAAGCAGAGAAGGCCAAGGAAGAGGCTGATGCAGGAGCTGCTGTTGAACCTGCAGCACAGGATGAGAGTGCTGGACCCACAGCACGGGATGAGAGTGCTGGGGTACCCCCAGAAGCTGCAGGGGAGGATGACTTACTGGCTCCAGAGGTTTCCCATGCTGTGGAGGAAGCAGAGCAGGAAGCTGCCACTAATTCAGAAGCTGCTGCCAATTTGGATCTGCCTGCTGATTCAGAAGCTGCTGCAGTTCAAGGTTAACTGATGAATGTGGTTTTTGAGTGTGTGTGTTGTGGGTTCTAAAGCTCTGCCTCTTACAGAACATTAAGAATGAGCATCAGTGTTCCTAAGGGAGTTTGTCCTGCAGTGAAAACTTAATTCAGGCATGAACATGACATATTAGCATAAGGGAATTAAGTTTATTAAATCAGTGTCTCTGAAAGCATCCTGCCTCTGGCACCAGAGTTACTGTCTAAAACAAGTCAAATGTTTGTTTTACTACCCCATCCTATTTCTTAAGATATTAAGTTGAGCACATAAAGTGGTCAGTTAAACAGTTGCTTCAGTGATCTAGTTTTTAAGGGTTTGTTAAGGAATCTAAACACTTTAGTTCACTAGCCATTCCACAGATACTGACACTGAATAATTACGTCTCTTCTGTCAATGTAACTTAAACAGGATCTTGCATAACAAAGAAAATGCTGTCATGGTGTCAAATTTAGGGACATATTAGGCTAGATTTCTACAACACAATAAAACATCAAATTGTTGTTAAACACTGAAATTGATAAGTGGCAAAACATTCAGTATTTTGAACTGTCAGGGTGTTTGAATTATTTAGTTTATTGTGCTTTTTTAAAAAATTGCAAGAATACAAATGCAGAACTATCCATAAAATGCACAAGATATAGGATTATAATTTAATTCGGCAGATTTTTAATTTTTTTTTACCACTCATCTTGAAAGGATATGTCTAAAACAGAGATCAAACTGAGATGAAAATTATTTTGAGTGCTAATTTATGGACATTTGTCATAGTACAGTCAAAGGTGTTAGCAAATTTGGAATTGTTTTCACTTTTTTCCTTGGTGACTCTGATGAGAAATGGATGCATCTTTATTGCCTTTTTAACAAATAAACTTGAGAAATAGTGCAGCACTTCTAATTGCTCAGTTTTACGAAAGTTCTAGGTATGAATGCAATTTTAATTCAAATGTGAATAGTTCCTGTGCTTGTCTCTGAAACAATCTATTATAAATAACATTTTGAAGCAATACTTAGTCTGATCTGCTGTAATACAGTTTATAGAAAGTAGAAGTACTTTGGTAATGATTATTACTGCTTACATATAGAAATATTTATAAGGTAGTAGTTAAAATACCTACAGCCCTAAAAATTTGCATTTCTATGGAATATTTAGACCACTTCATTTAGAAAAGTAGTCTTGTATGTTAAATTTGGTGAATTAGAGCCATTGAGAGATATGTTTAAAAATGTCTTGCAGCATTTCTTGCTCTACAGAGCAATTGCAAAATTTCACTTTCATTTCATAAGCACTTGCTCGTGTCTGGAAGTGGTTGTGTATTCCTTTAACAATGCTTATCTATGAGTAACTGTTAATTGCTGGATAAGGTAAGATCTTCTGTATGGTAAGTATTTCTGCCATTTTGTTAAAGAGGCTCTTCCCTGAGAAAGGGAAGCTAGGATCTTCCCTGAGAAACATGGTGCATAAATTGATTAAATATTAGGAAAAAATTCTTTCCTGTGAGAGTGGTAAGCCATTGGAAGAGTTTCCTAGAGCAGCTGTGGATGCTCCATTCCAAGGCCAGGTGGCTTGGGGCTCTGAACAATCTGGTCTAGTGGAAGGTGTCCCTGCCCATGGCAAGGGGTTGGAACAAGATGGTCTTTAAGGTCTCTTCCAACCCAAATCATTCTCTGATGATTCTGTGATTAAGTCTGAGGATCTCATTCTGGGCATGTTGATGTCACACACTGAGTGATCACTATTGGATAAGAAGAAATATGCTTGGAGCTGTTAGTTCTTGCTGGTGCTATCTGGAAGTGGAGGAGCTGTTTAGAAATTTCTGATTTCTCAGATCTAGCATCTCTGGCAACATAGTTACTGAAGAAAACAGCACTAGAACCAGACTGAAAGTTGTAAGGGGGTCTGAGGGTCATCCCAGGTGCCCTCTACCAAACCTTGCTGCAGTGGTTATTGGCTGGGTGGTAAAACTAGCCGAAACAAACCTTTGGGATGTAAAATTGTCAAGAAATTGAGGCAAGGGAGTGTTCTCCTTGCCTGGTCTCTTGGGTGCTCCTGGGATGTTACAACTTGCCCCTGAGCAGAGCTGTCCTGTGCCACTGGTCCCAGTGCAGGTTGCTGTGAGCAGCTGCTGGTGACACGTGTGCCCAGGGTGGGGAACCCTGGGGACCTCGCTGCGGTTCACATGAGGTTACACCCAGTGTAACCAAAGTCCTGGCCTGGCAGGCTGGACAGGCTCCTGCTCCTCAGCACTCCCTGCTCCCTTGTCCAGCTTTCCTCATCCTGGTGCTGCCTGCAGAAGAACAGCACAGCCCCCAGAGCAGTTCTTCCTAGCTCCTGACTGCAGGCAGGAAGGCCACCAGCAGCACATGATCTGACACACAGGCCTAGACCAGCATCCCTTTCCTCTAAGCTATGTAAAAACTAGTTTCCATTGGCATCATGCTCATGAGAAGATGGGGGTTTGTTTCAAAAGTTCTCTACTCTCTCTGTACTATTTTGTTCAGTGACTACTTGCAGCCAACTGCTATTGTTTTTTAATAAAATTCTAATTAAAACCCTTCTGGATATAACTCGCAGTTTTGGATTTAACCATCTTTATCATTCATGTTGTCTCCATTTGGAGAAAAAAATAGCATAGCTCTACTTTTACCGAGGTAGAGAAAGATTTTTCTTTCAGAACTTTGGAAGAAAGTATGTATTTAAGTAGCTTTTACTAGTTTTGTTGGCAACTTGGTGATACTTCTGCATATGAAGGTGTAAGTATTTTTACTATTACCAGTGAATCTCTGCTTTTTCAAATGCCATTGTTTCTTTTAATCTGTAAGGCTTTCTCTGATATTTGGAAGTGCAATCTATGAAGGGATGCTTGTCTCCTGCTCCTATATACAGATAATGTAAATGTATGATTATACATGGGATTTCTTCCCCCCTCCCCCCCCAAACAAAAACAAATATCAAACAAAAAATCAGCCAAACAACTCAGCCTCGGAGGTGGATGTTTAATACTTAATTAGGTTGAGCAATTTACAATCCACTGCTGGTATTGGAATTCTGTGAAATACTGTTACCAAAATAAGTACTGAACACTGTTACTCTGTTTCCAAGGTTTTAACTTCCTCTAAGTTCCACTTTTCTCTACCTTTTTATTGTTTGAGCTGTCCCTCTTCGTTATTGCCTGATACTGGTCAAATTCCTGTTGTTCTCCTTCTAGTGTACACTGTGTCTGGGACCATAAATTAGTGTTTCTTCAGACAAACCAAATGCTGTAAAATTCACAGATTGGCAACTGCTATTTGGATTAGGGCAGGTTGTTGCAACTGTGGCTTCTGCTGTTTGGGTTGCCACCATAAACTATTCTCCAACTCTGGTATCGAGGCTTGAGGTTTTGGCCTTATCACCTGAAAGAACAGAAGCAATTAGCCCAAAAGTGTGCTTTTCCAGGCTTCTTCCTGACTTCTCTAGGGCTTTTTTTCTAATTTTGAAAGTATTGAAGGGCACGGTCTCTTCTCTGTTTGTTATTTCCAAGGCCATTTGAGTGAGTGACTGGCTTTGGGGAGGATTAGTGTGTGAATGTGCCAGTGTTTTCCATGCTCAGCTTCAAACACACTGCAATGCCAGTTGTCTGCAGCCTAGAGAAACTCTGGGCAGGGGTTGCTGCTTTCAGGACAGGACTTTTGCTGACCCCATCACCCAGTGATGCCAAGCAGACAAAAGCACCCGATAGGATCAGTGCATGCTGGCTTGGCTTGGTGAGTTACCAAATTCTGGGTGTGCTGACTCTGTTAGTACTGAGAAAATGACTGAGGAGTCCTCAGGGGGGTTTGCAATTGCTCCTACTTATTCAGAGGCTTTCAGAATGATGTTGCTCAGTGGAACAGACGCATCCTTCTAGGGATCTGTTTGTGTGAGATGGCAGAGTGAGGACTTTTTCCTCTTTACTGGTTATGATAGATTGATCTAGCTAAATTAGGTCCTAAGAAGTTGTATTAGGTAAATATTATCTTATGGGGGAAATATATATATATATATGGAACTTCTGTTGGGTATTTCTGTTTCACATTTATAATTTTCTTTTATCTATCTCTTGAACTACTGCACTTATATCTCCCTGATCACCATACACTGGCCACTAGTCTCTTCTTCTTCCGTTTTTCCTTCATAAAAATCAGTTTTACATGAGTCATCATAGCATAACTGGAAAATCTTTGTAGGAAGAAAGTGAACAATATTTTGAAAAAAATCTGTAGAAGTTGTGAGCGTCTTAAGACCCCATCTGGTACATGGAGAGACTGTTCAGTTTTGATCAGCTTAGCCAAAAAGAGAATTTTACAGCATGCACTGGGCTAAGGGAGGAAGATTTTGGTAAAGTGAAAAAATCCCCTAGAAATTCCCAGCTAAGAGTGCAAACAAATAAGTGGAGCAGAACTGCCTTAAAGAACAATCTTCCTATTTGTCTATTCTAGAACAAGGGAGCAAGTAGCTTCTCAGAAAAAAAAACCAAAAACAAACAAACAAACAAAACCAAACAACACAAAAAACAAACAACCAAAAAAACCACTAAAGCTAGTAGAAGGACATACAGTGAATAATAATGCCTAAATGAACGTCATTATTAAGGAGAAAATAGATGTACTGCCTTTACTAGTATTAATAGCTCATTATCAAGACTTAAGAAGAACCCTTAAGTAACTGTATGTATTTAAATTGGAAAGCAACAACTCACTCTGGACAACAAAATCTGTTAATATTTGATTTACTGTACATAGTATTACCTGTGTTTGCAATTTTCCTGTAAACACAACAACCACAGGAATACTGTTAGTCTCCTGCTTTGGAGAAAAGATGGCAACAGGCACCTCTTGCTGTTTTCTTGTGGTGGCAGTTCAAACCAGAATGGAAAGGATAGGGATTTTGATATTAATCTTTGGGCAAAGTTTCTTATAGCAGAGAAAAACATCTTTTCAAACAACAACTTTTCTCCTTTAAAAACCATGTAAGCAGATAAAACTTGATGCATTACTTTTTTATGAGGAATGTTAAAGAAAATGTCTTAACTAGAAATTTTTTTAGAACTCCTGAAGGATTTAATACATCAAATTATTAGAGTGTTTTCATACACGTGGTTTATATTAACTTGTGCTAGTTTCCTTGTGATCTAATCAGTAGCTGAAGACTGTTCTATGTTTAAAACAAACAAACAAGGTGAGTTGCTTCTCACTGCTACAATTGCGTGCCACAGAACATAAACCAGTATTCTTGAAGTTTTATGAGACATTATAAACTGTTCTGGATTAATGTGGCATGCACTGTTATGCTTTTATTGTGACTATTATAGGCATCTCTGAATCTTTTTTAGATCACTGTTTGTAGAATAAACTCTCTGCAAGGGAGTCTTCTGGTCATTAGTATGAACTAATGAGGCTTTTCTTGAGATCTGGTGACCTACATCAGGCACAAACAACCTGTGATGTGCTTGGCTGATTGAACATGTTTCTCTTTCTGTATGGAGTGATGAAAACTTTTATTCTTAATAATGTGCTTCAGAATGCCATGGTTTAGATTCTCCTCATGGATTTTTATCTGGATTGTGGATTTATGTGCTTGTGGATGGCTTGCAAAAAGGAAAAGATACCGTATTTGTATAGTGGAAGGTTTATTAGAAATCCCAGCTTTCCTTTTTTCATCCTTGGGCTCTGAGCCTTTGGTTTGTGTTCATCCTGTGGCATAGCTGGAATGCCAGAGGGACTGAACTCCTGATGCCCATGGGCTCTGGTGAGGGAGGGCTGAGGCTGAGGCTGCCTTCGTGTTGTGTCCCAGTAAACAGCACAATCAGGCCAGGGCAGTTCCACAAACAATTCATCAGTTCCCAGCCACTAGTTCCTATCCTGTGCATTCAAGGATAGCAATGATCAGAGTGAAAAATGATCAGTGCTTTTCTAAGTAATTGTTATTTCCTTGACTCTGTTTGGAACTAAAAAGTTAATTTTTTTTCCTGTGTGGAGCTCAAGTGCTGATTTCACAGTGTTGCAGAGAGGCATTAGTCTGTGGTCAATCACCTGGTATCTTTTTGCATTTTTAAGCCAAATGTTGAGGTGTTAAGTGTTTTTCCTTCCCAAGCAGTAAGTTAGGAAACTTGCTCTAGCTGGTTGGAATCCTAAATGTTCACTGAATAAAATGCCAGAGAGAGGAGAGAGAGAAAGAGCATTTCAGATGGTCCTGAGTGCCATTCCTGGTGATGGGATGTTCCTGGTGGGTATCTGCAAGCCCTCCATGCTGAGCAACCTGGAGCTTCCTGGCCAGTGGCACCTGAAACACTTTTTACAGGGACAGCTTCACAGCTTTGCCTGTTCAGTCCCAAACTGCCTCAGTGATTATTATTTCCTGTTCCTGTTAATGTGGTTTGAGCCCCCATGAACAGAGGGAGGAGATGTGAAACTCAAGCCATGCCTGGGGTGACAGGTGGCTTCTGATGAAAGCATGGAAGGGGACCTTAGCTGTCATCACCACCTCAGGATTTGGAACAATTTCCCTTTTTATTTTCCCTAACGCTGATGTTACCTTAGGTTCCATCAACCTTAGGGAAAGACGTGAAGTTGCTCTTAAAGGAAATCACAGTTTCTTGCTACTTCTGCTGTCTTCTCCCCTGGATTAGATCTAAGTGATCCAAGTACCTCTGATTCTTGTGCTCTATTTTGCAGATTTTCTCAAACAAATTCTTGAATTACTTTCTAAAAGTGACAGACTTTGACTTTTTAAAAGTAAATTCTACTCCACTGCCAGTTTTCCATTGGCAAGTCTTTAAACTATGAAAAGGAACTGGGAATATTTTGCTCTGCTTATCTTAACATTTCAGGGGACATCCTGAGACCTCCAATGGACCTGACTGAGGAAGCTTTCTGTGAACAAAAGCATCACATTCTAATATAAGATAGTGTCTAAAAGACTGTAAATAAAACGCTGCTTCTAATTTCACAATTAAATTTGATTCCCCCCTCCTCTCTGCCTTAGGAATTTGTTTGACACTGGTTATGTTATAGGCAGCTTGAAATATCAAAGCCTTGTTTTGTAGTCCAGCTTTGGTTTGTGTGCTCCAGGGGGATTCCATTTGTATGATGCTGGCTAGCTTGTATTATTTTAGCTTTATAAAACCAAATTCTTCTGCAAAGAATACTTTTAAAGTAATTGAACCTGGTGTTTGGCATTACAGATACCAGCTTCATCTTGACTGCCTAGAAAAAAAAAATCATCATACGAAGGATACTGCTTTAAGTAAACTGACTCACTCAGAAAAGTGTATTTTTAAAGATCTTTTAAAATGGCAGGATACCAGTGCCTGTTTAAATTGTTGTTGTTGTTGTTTCTAACTGGAAAGATCACTTTCAAATGAACCAAAGAATTAGGATTAGAATCAAAATACGTTAGTTTTAAATGTATTGGTAAGGAAATGCAAAACTGAGGGGAGAAATACAGGCTGTACTCCTGAGCAGGCTGGGGTTATCTTGTATGGTCTTGTTATAAAACTTCTGTCCTGCTGGAAGGAATCCCCACCTCTCCCCAAGCAAGAAAAAGACTGAATACAGCTTTCATTTTAAAATCTGGAACAGCTGTCTTCTTCATCTCTATTGTAAATAAGGAAAACATACTTAGAAAACCACTTAAAAATACAAGGTAGAAGCTTAAAATCCAGTAAGATTAAAAAATATAATATACCTATTAGTTTTTACCTCTTCCACCTCCTTGCTTCAAGGTCATCTTACAGCATGTTTTCTACTAGCTGGTAGGACATGACAGCCAGTGTGAGCTGGCCAAATCTTGCACTGGAGCTTTACATCCCAGACAAAGAATCTTTAGGCTGATTCTGCATAAAAACTGCTCCAGAAAAGCTGGAAATCTTGTTTCAAAAGCTTGAAGGCTTTGGGGCTATGCAAGCAGTAGGATCTGGGTTCTGGAAGTCAATGCACATGCATGGGGTTTCCTTTTTTATTAGCAGGAGAAAGTCAATCTGGGCATGTTATTTTTTTTATTATCAGCTGCAGCAAAGATGAGTCAGTCACACAGGGCACACAAGCCCCTGCTTATCTTGCCACTCTGTTCTGCTGGGGGAATGCTGAGCTCACAAATATTCACACCATTCAAACTGACCATCATGAGCATGCAGAATCACCCTGCATTTGGACTGTTTGCTACTGTAAGTGCACGGAAGTGTACAGTTCTGCCCCCCTTCTCAGGGCTGCAAGGTCAGCACTTGAAAAAATTGTCTTTAAAGACTGCAGGAATTACTACTTTACACAGGAACCAGGATTTGATGGGTGCTTTTTTTCACTGAAATGATAGGGATGGTTTCATAAAAATTATATTTCTAGGTGAAATGTTGGATATCGTGCTAATAAGCTATTGCAGCCTCCTAAATCTGCTGCCTTATTAAAAAAAAAAAAAAAAAAAAAAAAAAAAAAAGAAGAAAGCAAACACAAGCTCTCAAAACAAATCCACTAACAAATCCACTATTTTCTTTTGTCTGTAAAATCAATTTCCTTTTCTGTATTTATTCAACTCAAGCCAGATGTGTTTCCACAACAGAAATGGTTTGCTATTGAATTAGGTGCATGTGTAATGTTGCCCAGTCATGTTCTGTTCGTGCAAGTGCAATTTGAGAGGATGCATTTCTCCTCCAAATGGTTATCTCCTAGAGCAGAGGAGCTAAGGACAGCCTGTAGCTATCCTGGGCAGGAGCAGGAAGTATTTTGGTTGGGATTCCCTGTTGCACATCAGCAGTGGATATTGCAGATGTGACACACTGAGGGCTGTGCAGTGGATGGATTTTGTGGCTCTAGCTAACCTTAGGGATGCTTGCCCTCAAAATCCCTGGTGTGTCCAAATCCTTCTGAGTGCTTTGGCAACAGCTGTTGATGCAATATGCAAAGCCCCTCGGCTACAGTTAGTAAATGTGATTAGTTTGATTCCTCTGAGGCTTGAAGTTCTTTTATATTGTCTTTTGTTGAAATCACAGCGAAGTTAAGCTCCTAATTCAGACCTGTAAGTGCTATGGTGTATATATAAATTCCTGGCAAAACTGAAGGAAGCTGTGGCCGGCAATACTGGGATGCAGCTACTTATCCCAGAAGGAAACTGAAAGTTAACAAATAACCAGTGAAAAAACTTAAGAAAAATGATCAACTTTTCAGAAAAAAGACAAAAGGTAATAATATACACAGGGGCTGAGATTTTTGCCACCAATATAATACCTTGTATGAAACTGTGAAGTATACCTTCTGTATAGAGTAATATGTATGTTCTGTAGAGTAATATATCCAGCTAGGATGGGAGGAAGCACAACACACCAAATGAAGCAGGAAAATTATGAAGCCATTTAACTCCAGGGCTTTTGATGAAGGATATGTGTGTGCAGAGGGAAGTTTCCCCCAGAGATAATTTAATTCCCCCAGAGAATTAAGAAAGAGCCCAATGAACCCCACATTTGTGGACATGAAGGGAAACTAAATAATTTTTGGCAGGCTTTTTTGTATGGGTCAGGATGGAATTATCACTTGACTGAGATCCATTTGGCAGGAATGCTGCAAGTGGGTGTTTTGGTAAAGATGTTAAGGAGCTGGAGTGGTATTGTTCTACAAGGATAATAAAGCAGCTGGGCATTCAGTGGAAAGCATAATATTAAATACCATGTGTCCTCATTGCAGAGAAGCATTTGTACAATTCAGATTATTTTGTGTTATTTTGTTTAAAAAGATTATTTTGTTCAGTTACAGCCTGTAGAAATCTTAAGAAATCTGGCAAAAATAGACAAAATGGATCATAATCATCACTGCATGAAGAAATGCAGGGGCTTCAAGTTTTCAAACTAATCATCATTCAGGAAACAACACAGAACCAGTGAAGATACTGTAACTCCTCTGCAACTATTTTGAAAAAATAAAGAAGTTTAATATTTTAGTATCTGAACTAACAAAAGTTAGCGGCGATTTCAGTCACATCCATTATTATATGCCGAGTTAATGACAGGCTTATTAACAACTTTGCAACAGTTGAACAGAGAAAATCCTTCATCCAAGGATTATGGAAAATGAGTCACCATTGTACCAGGCAGAGATTAAAATATCTTGTATGAAATAGGGTGTTGCTGCAGGATTTTACATGGACCAACTGCAAGAGATTAAACTGGATTCACAAAATATGAAATGCATGCAGATTAAAAAAAAAGAAAAAAGAAAAAAGCCCCAGAGGGTGTGAATAGCACTAGGGTTAAATTTAACATCCAGGGAAACACAAAGGAGAAATGCCTAAACTTTGTAGGGCTTTGTGCTGCCAGCTGATCGGTAGGGGAGGATGTGAGGGACTCAGGCAGTACGTTCCTCTTGCAGAAGGACCCACATGACAGTCCCCAGTCTGAGATATGCAGGGGGTTCATGCTCATCTTGTCAGGGCATCATTCATCTGGCTTTGCCCTGGGACCCCAGCAAGTCCCTTGGACAGAGAAAAAAATGTGTTGGTCTTGTGAATGGAATATGGAGTGTTTTCTCCAAGACAAACCACCCAAAAATAGGCTGAGATTTGTTCTGGTGTCAACTGAATGCTCAGGGCAGCCATCAGGAGGTTGGAGACTGTTTCCTGATTTCATGGTGCCTAAAACACTAGAAGACACTTGGACAGTATGCAGTGTGACAAAGAACCAATGCCAAGATAGTCCTCATCAGACTTTGCTAGAGATAAGGCCTGAAGGATAGTGACTTATGACTCACATGAGCCATGTGCACTGGGACCACCAGCTACTGCCACCTTTCTCTTTTCCAAAAGACCTGTGCCACCAGGAAGGGAACTCCTACAGAACTCCAGCCACATGTGCTCAAGGAAGGGATGGGAAAGCCACTTGAATACAAGCACCAGCTGAAGATTTGTGCCCTAACCAAGGGCAATTTGTGTATAAATGTAATATGCCCATGATTTTGTCTACAGATAAAAGTTTTTGAAATGCAATGCCTGCCATAAGACCCTTGGTATTTTAGGCAGTGACAGCTACTCCACAGAGATATGGATTAGCACCTTGGGAGGATTTCTGATAGCCATAAAGAATAATTCAGACCAGAGGCAATTTTTTCAGTACCAGTGGTTAATATCTGGTTTCAAAGCAGGTATTCATGTAGATGGCAAATAAACACAATTCCCATCCAAAGGAAAAGAGGTTTTGTTAAAAAGCAGAAAAGACCATGTTGCTCTCTCTAGTTGCCTCCCTCTAGATCTACTCTTCTTAGTGCAAAAGAAATTAAAACACTCACATGAAAAAAAAAATTAAGTATTGTCAGCCAGAGACAGAATTTTTTGTAATATAAGCTGAATGTTTGATGTTACAAACTGAAACCGAGCAGCTTGTTACCATGGCAAATATATGGCATTACATCAAGTATTGCTTGCTGTAAAATATCCAAAGTTCCAAATTTCGAATGTACTATTGCATAGCTCTTCCCAGGAAAGGCAAAAGTGCCATTTCCCGATCATTTATTTTTCTGTTGCTTCTTCAAAACCCAGAAAGCATTCTGAAAAGTAAATAACTGATGTTCAGAATGTGCTATATTTAAGTAGCTGCAAGGTGATATTTGGGGAAAGGTATGAGATGCTAGCTCTATAAAAGTCCTATTTGCTGCATTTATTGAACTTCTTAAGAAGCTGTTTACTTAGCTGTGTTTAATATCCATGTAGCTTAGTATAGGATGAAACAAGAAAGTCAGAGACAAATCTCCTAAGCAGTTAAAGAGTGTGATGATGGAGACCTCTGACAGGAAGGTTAGAACAGGGTAAGAGAGAATTTACTCAAGTAAAATTTGACATAAAACTGCTGGGTGATGTGTTCAGTCTTCCTGCAGTGTGTACAGAGACTTTCTATTAGTAAATATTACCTAATGCAGGCTTTTTATAGAGACAGATTGCTTTATGCTTAAAGGAGTATTGAAAAATGGCTAGTTGGCAATCTTGGAATTGCAGCCTGAATCTTCAGCCTGATGCTAGAATGTTTTTACATTAAAACTACCTATGATGTCTTTCCAAGGTTATGTGGAGTGTAGATGTAATGTCCTGTGAATTTGACAGAAATCAGAAAACAAAGCAACAGTATCTACAAGGGATAATATCTACATTAGAGAATATTTGCCTATGTCTAAATACATGAAAATAGCTACAGTTTATAAGTTTCTGCCCCAGGGTTGGAAAGAGACAGACTTTCCCTGGAATTCCATTTGCAAAGTTTTATTTGCATGATAAAATTTAATCATCTGATAGATTCTTTTGTCTTCAGCTTTTTCAAGCATATATGTTGGGCAGGTACTGCATGCTTTGTGAGCCTTGACTGCTCACTCTCATTTATGATGGTGAATGGAAAGAGAAGGCAATTATCTTTCTAATTTGATTCATAGAAACGGTGAGTAAAGTCTTGGATGTTGCAGCTTCTTCTGCCCATGAGGAAAACTTGGACAGTGACAAGGAAGGAGTAGCCTCAGCAGCTCAAGAGATTTCAGACACAGACTCAGAGAGCCAAGACACTGATGCTGAGGAGTTGTGGCAAACTTCAGAGGGTGCAAGAGTCCAGCTGGGTCTGAAATGTTTGTGTCTGTGAAGTGCTGGTGGCTGTGTGCACTGATCCATCTGCAGGAGCATGCACAACTCAAGTGATGCAGTGTGGCTGCCCATGCCCATGGCTGTGTTTGGCATCACAGGGTTAGCAGAAAATCTCAGCTGGAAATGATGAGCAGTGCAGTATGAGTAGGTTGCTAAATTTGATCATGGCAGTGTGGAGCCATGCTTAGTGCCCTGCTCAGTAAGTGGCTGGATGTGAACTTCATTAAGAATCAGAAATCCTCCTTGTACTGCATATAACACATTTTTTCAATATCTGATTGATTGATCTGAAACACAGAATTTTCTTAAATTGCATTGGTGTCAAGAATAATATAGCACATGTGGTATGAATAAAGCTTACAGTGCTTTGATTCAACTATGAACAATCTCATATTGCTGCTGAAGTTGAATGATGTAATTGAATGCTAAGGAAAATGTGTGTTAAAATCATCAGCATGGAGATTTTAAGCAGGAGTTTAGAAGTTTGGCCTCTAAACACCTTTAAAATTAGAATTAAAAAGCTAAAAGGAAAAATGCCTGCATACCTAATACAGCTTTTTGAATTCTATCCCTTTAGTCCAAGGATTCTTTGGACTAAGGGAAACAGCTTATTTGACTATTTGTCATTGAATAAATAATTTCCAGTGTTTCTCACTGTTTTTTTGTCTCCATTTTCAGTTTCTGAGGAGGAGAAGACAGCTGAAGAAGTTGCTAAAGAGCCCTAAAGGTACACAGTACAGTTGCAGCATGTGGTTTTCTGCTCTTCACCTATCTTTTGTTCTCAGTTAGTGGCCATTGCAGCATGTGGTAAGTGCACATGCACTGTAACGGTGAATTTGTATTTCTGCTCTCAACAAAAAAACTTTACTGAAATACTGAAGTATTTCTTATTTTTTGGGAACTACTGCCAGCATCTTTTAGAAGTTAGGGAGCAAATCCTGTATCAGTTGTCATGTTGTGTATTTATAGCTTTATCTTAGTGCCATGCAAACTGGATAAACACCTGAGAGTTGTAGGTTTCTTCCAGGAAAAAAAATGTTCTTTGGATATTTCGTTTAAGTTATATATGGCTGCTGGACTTCTGGATTATTGTTCTATACAATAAAGCAATAGCCCTCTGGACTGTTTTATTTTAAATAAATTTTTTCATTATTAGTCTTTCTGCACTTTCAATTTGTGCTAATGGAAAATACTGACTATAATACTCTATTTTGCTAGTGTCTTTCTCATGTGTCTTTTTTTTTTTTTTTTTGTCTGAAAAGTTGCAGACATATGTCTCTCAAGGTTTTTATTTTTGCTCAAATTGAAAGCTAAGGTTACCTGAGGGTACCACATCAGAAAACCAAATAACCAAGAAATTCTCTTTGCCCTGGAACACATAAATGCTGTGGTATAGCAAAGGCAATTGAGTTAGGAATCTTTTTGTTTTTTCCTTGTAAACATCTGACAACCCTACAAATTGTTGCTATTCCAGATTTTGATTTAGATGACAAATACCCTCCACAGCCAATTAATGAAGGCAGAGATGGTAACTGAAAAGGGTAGGGGTGGCAGGGAAGGCAAGCTGTAGGAAACATCTTTGATGTAACAAATCGAAAAGAGATGAAAAAATACATTAATCTACTAGTGTACAGGTCCACTCAATTCTGCTTAAACTGCTTGGACTCTTTCTGACAAAAACATCCCAACTTTATATGAATACAGCAACACAAGTTTACGAAAGGTTACTGAGTTTCAATCTGATCTTTTTTGGCTGGAGGAAAAAGATTTATGAAATATTTTACTACTTGGTGCTGGAAGATAACTGGCTGTCATTTGACCAGTTTACAAGTCTTGAGCCACGTTGCATTCCCAAGAAAGAATTCTTTTTTTTTTTTCTAAACTCTGACTTCGCTTTAAAACACGTTATGCTTTTTAAGGAATTCAAGGCAAAGAAAATGAAATTAAAAGAATGTTGATATGAGAATCAAATCACTATCTAGTTAACTTCTTAAAAAAATTACTGATTATTTGGTGAAGAGATAGAGGAAGTAGTAATGGATTAAATCCTCAGATATAGCCCTAAGTTGATGCTCAGAGCATGCCTGAGTAAAGATGCTCAGCTGTTCTACTGAGTGTGGCTATTGGGCCCAAATTGATGCTGCTATTGGGCCAAATTGATGCTGAACCACTTGTATCAGTAATCTCAGCAAAACCCATTGCTTTACCATGTATTTAAAGTTAAGCATGTAACTATTTGTACAAATAAGTCCAGCATGCAGGGGAATTCACTTATGCCTGAGCAATGTGGATGAACATGAGGGGATTCCTTGAAACTGGGCTTTGGTGATGGCAGCAGAGCAAGATTCCATCAGCCACCAGATAAGCATGATTTACTCATCAGGGCTGTGTATACTCTGTAATTCACTAAACTGGTAACCTGCAGTCAAATTTACAGTGTGCTTTGAATGTTTGCAAAGAAAAAGACCTGCTGAATTGTGTCTGTTGCTAAACATCATTTATTATTTCTTCCTCTAAATCAGATTCTTTTTTCTTTTTCCCAGTAAGCAGTGTGAATGCCTTTGTAAAGTTTCATGCAAACGTTTGTGGCAATCAAACCAGCTGATTCCCGTGTGAAACCTCATACTCTTCCTTGAAGACATAAAGGAAACCGTGCAGTCTGTCCTACCACACACTGGTTATTGCAGCCAGTGTTCAGTGCTGCAAGAGGTGATTTGCTTTACCTAGAGAAACGCTTCTGTGACTGACATCTCTGCTGTAGAAAGTAGCATCCAGCCCAGCCACTCAGCATGTGCTAAATACATGTGCTAAGAGAAGCAGTAGATTTAACTAAACCATGCCAGATGAACTCCTTCTATGTCCTTGTTGTCTTGATATCGACATTGATTTCTTACTTTTGCTCCAAACTGTTGTACGTAGTTAGAGCTTTGTAACATTCCATGGTAAAGCCTAAGCAAAAGGTTTTAAAATCAAGTCAAAATATCATAGAAGTACCTGTTAGCATCTTTAAATTGTATCACAGGGAAAATAACAACGTGTTTGCTCCCGAGTTTGGATTTGTGATTGTAAGCATAGGACATCTGGCTGCACATGAGCTAACTTTCCCCCTACATAAACATTTCAGATGCTACCATTCCTTGCACAATAACACCCAGGAGTAAACATTTTAAGGCTCCTGCTGCAAGAAGAAAACCTGTTTGCAAGCAGTAGCAGTAGGCACTTTATAGCATGACAAAATAGCACTGGTTGGTGTTGTCACCACGTATCAAAGTGGTGGCTCTTGCTGGGATGCACTGGGCTCTGCTCCTCCCAAATCTCTTTCGGCTTGCTGTGGTCTCTCTGTGTTGCTCTGTCTTGGCAGTGGCATGTAACGGTAGTGTAACAACACAAAGGTTTGGTATAAACTTTCAGACTGGCACAAATCACAAGCCTTTTAGGCCATGGCAAAGCCTTGTTGCTAAGATCTTGCACATAGAGAGCAAAATCCCTGTGAAGGGCTGTGGAACAAGTGTTCAAAGGGACAGGAATTCTTAGGGACTAAGGAAGAACCAAACAGCTAAATAACCTTGTTTTATCAGCATTAGCTTCATTAAAAATACATTTATTATGAATAACATAAGAACACACTATGCCACTGTGCTCCCAGCCCTCTGTTGTACTATGTCCATCTAAGACAAAATACTGAGAGCCCACTGCAGCCATCACAGAACTGAGAGTATTCTAAACCACAGCCAAATGAGGTATATTATGTGCTATTTATACAAAAAGTGTGTTCTATAAGGTGTGTCTGACCCTTTTCAAGCAGAAGTTTGGGAAATGTTGAAAGGGAAATGACAGCATTAATGACATTCCTACCCACGGCACAAAGCCACACGTGCTCCTTCCTCCCCTTAAAGAAACTTATAATAGTGTTCCAACAAAAATATAGCCTGTTGCTCCTGGACCTACTTAGGAATAACTGGAATAATGCAGAGGCAAAAGCAGGCTCCTGAGCCTCAAGAAGACAAACCACAGCCTTCTGCTTAAAGGATAAAGCCTCTGTGATTAAAAGCAATTTTTGTAGGCAAAGCTACTGGAATAAAGATCTTAGACTGATATTTTGGATGAGAGTCTATATTTATTTATCTTGTAGATTAAACGTGCTGTGATGGATGTACGCACTTAAATGTTCTATTTCTTCATTCTCACTAATTCCAAGTAAAAGAAGTTATTTTAACTGCATCTAACAGTAAGGTTTCTGAAATGGTAGGATTTTCTGAATGGCTCTTTATCTCTGGAACCTCTCTGGGACATGGCAAAATATGTTAGCCCTCCGGAACAGCTGCCTGAATGATTGAATCACAAACTGTGGTTTCCAAAGCTTTTCATCCTTTCAATTTCAAAAAAAATGTCAAGAGTCTCAAAATAGCCTGTACGTGTGCTTTATGCCAGAGTTCCTCTTTTTTTTTTTTTTTTTTTTTTTTTTTTTTTTTTTTTTCTTTTTTTTTTTTTTTTTTTCCTCTTTTGTTTTGTTCAGGTTTAATTAGAAAAAAACTAGATGACATGCAGCACAGCATGGTCTGCTTCAGCACTTGATTCTCTTAGAGTATAACAACAGTTATGCTTTGCAATTTGCAGAGGTCTGGCCATTGTTGATTCAGTCTTGCTACTATGGAGTCTGAATGCCACAAAAATTAATATTTTTCTGCCCTTCATTGTCAAAAAATGTGAATTTTTGAGTTGCTACACAAAGGCTGTGATGAACCATGGAAAATGTTGAAAGATATTGTTGAAATGGATCATTAAGGAGAACAAGGCCACAGCAGAGCACAGACATAATGCAAGACTAAATGAGATTGGAGGAAAGGTTTGGTGTTGAGAATACACTTCACAGGCCAGAGCAAAGCTGGAGATTCCAGAATTTGTCCAAACTGCACATTGCTCCTTTGCTGTCAGCAACTACTGTGAAAAGAGCTGGCAAGGATTTTCACCTCCCTCTAGTGAAGTCCTTTGTTGCCTGTGTTGATGTAGGTATAGAATTTCAATTTTATTTTCATTGTCTTCTTCAAAACCTGAGACAATTACTAAAAATCATAATTCAGACTGCGAGCTGGCACTCAGCACTTGGAAAATCTGGGAGGGAAATACTTCAATCAAGATTTCTTATGTCTGTGCAACAGGCTTTAATGATGTGATACTACTTATTAAATCTGTTTTTCTAGAAAGAAAAAACCATACCTCCCCCCCCAAAAAAAAAAAATTCCAATGAATTCCAACCCAGTCAAGAAGAATGTGCTGTGATTCTTTTCCTCACCTGGTGGGCTCTTTCCCTCAAAAATTTTGAGCCAACTAGCCAACCCAACTTCTGCTCTACCAGGCAGGTGGGAGGACCACAAAGTTCTTACCAGCTGAGTGATGAATGAGGAAATCTGTAGCTAAAATAAGTTACTTGTAGCGTTTGGCAGCAGATAAGCAAGTATATGATGCAGCACTGTGGCACTTTTGTGGCTGCAATCAGCTGCTGTAGGTGCTGTTTCCTCCCCGTGGGTGGTTAGGAAAGACAGAGAGCTGAGAGGACAGAGACACACAGAGGGGAGGGAAGACAAACAGGGACAGAAGGAATCTTAGGTTAAAAGACATCGGAGCTCACTTTGTTGCCCATGGGTTGGCACGTTTTCATGGAGTGCCATCCCTGTTGTGACACAGGTACTTCTGCTCTTCAGAAAGGTTGTCTGCCTTTCTTTCTTGCCCTGCTCACGTGTTGCAGAAGGTGAAAGCTGTGCAGGATGATGGAAGTTAATTCCATTCCCAAGCCACAAGCAGCAAGCATCACCATGGGTAACTGGATTCTCCTGCATTCTGGGTATTACTCCTTTATTTGGGATGCTGCAGGAGATTTTGCCTCCTCCAGCTTTACTGGAGGGGGCAAAGGGCTAAACCTGTACGTTTCTATGCTAGGAGTTATTCCTGCTGCTTGCTTGAACTACAGGTAATTAAACAGGGTAACAGTGTTTTTGCTTGTGGTTTATTGCGTGTTATGGATGAATAATGGGAAGATTGGCTTTTGCAATTAAGGATTAATATTGTGTGTATGGTAAGAGAAGCTTCATTGATGTATAGTTATGTTATTGTGATTTGTTGTTTAGATGTCCTCTGTTTTCCTTTTGGCTCTTTTGTCCTTTGCTGCGTTTCGTTAAGGTTTTAACAAACCTTTGAATTTTTTTAAAATAAGCGTCGTTTCTCACGTCGAGAGAAACCAATTGAATTTTTATTTATTTTAGAAATTTGATTTTAAATTTATTTATGTGTTATAACTCCATTTTCTGACACGGGGCGTAGAATTCTCTAGGGGCTGTACACCTGTGGGGAGCCTCAACATCTGCCACAACATGGAAGGGGCAGCTGGGCCATGTGAGGGGACAGGAGACACCGCCGACATCGCATCTCTGAAGGGACAGACTCCCGGATTCCCGGGGAAAAAATGCTCGGGAAATTGGGCTGTGGGAGGAGTCTTAGCACATAAAAGCATTTACCTGCAATGCAATTACCCCTGCTTTTTTTTCTTCTTCTTTTTTTTTTTTTTTTTCTTTTTTTTCCAGCCTTCTGTCCCTGTTTCCTGCTTCTCTCTTTTCCTCCTCTCCCCGCTCCCTCCGCTGTCCCCCTTCGGGAGGAACGCTTATCTTTCTTTATCAATAAACGGTTCTCAGGTGTAATATTGCCGCATTTGCGCTTCATGGCGTCCAAGAAATCTACCCAAAAGAATCCTCCCCGATTCCCGTTGTAGCAGGATGGGATATTTCTGTATCTGCAGATGTTCTCCACTCCCTCTTGATACTGTAAACAACTGAAATGATGGCTTTAGCAAACCCTGAAAGGCTGATTTTGATTAATGCCCAACAGCTCCTGCATAATAAATGGGCAACTTCAGAGCAAAAGAAAACTCTTCTTTCTGTGGCCGGTTAATTATTTATATAAGATTTCATGTGCAGATCCAGTCTCTTAATTACCTACAAATCTTGGTTTTTTTAGTGATACATAGTTTTCCTTATTTAAAAACCTTCAGGACTTAGAGATCTTTAAAAAATTATATGAGTGAGCTCTGCTAGTCTCCTAATAAGTGTTATACATTGTTGTAGTTGCTGTGTTTCATCTCTGGAAGTTCAGCTGCCTGTGTGTTTTCTTCTCAGTTCAGCATTGACTGTGGTTATGCAAACCAATAAAGAGGGAAATATAGAGAAGTGGAAGAAGATAATGTATCAAAATTAGAGTAATATGTATCAACATAATATTTCCTCTTTCTATCTCTAATGTAATTAAACTACTGCGTCCCATGGAGGTTCATTGACCGCTTCCCCATAATGTGTTTTTGGGTTTTTTTTCTGGCTTCTATCTTCCTGCATAAGTCTATCTTCTTTCTGAGTAGTTACTGGGAAATGTTATTCTCCAGTGAGGGCTAATGGAGCATAATTAACCATTGGACAACTCACATCATCAAGCAGAAGAGGGCAGTAAACCAAAAGCAGTAAGATTACTAAAACCTGGGACACAGAAAACATCCCTCATCCCCAAAACCTGGAGCTGAACAATACCAGAAGAAATTAAGAATGTAGGCTTTTCTCCCACTGGAGAATATTGGCTTGATTTTTTTGTTTGGTTGGTTTTTGTTTTTATTTGTTGTTAAAATCCAAATAATACCAATACTTTTCATTCCACTGTTTTAGTAAGTGACTAATTTCCAATGTAACAGATTTGGTGCTGAGGCTCTTATGAAGTGCCAGACTTGGATTAAGTGTTCAAGGCTTGACAGTTCCTGCCTCTGGGAACCCAATGAGGCTGGATGTGAATGTCTTTGTTACCATTTAAATTATTAATGAAGTTCTATGAAATCAAAATCTCTGCAGCCTCACCCCTCTTCACTTGCTACAAGTACTGGCAGCAGCAGGAAGTTACACAGAGTACTCAGTTTTAGTTATAAACAAAGAGAAAAGAAGTTGCAAGTGTCTGAAGTTGTTACTTTAATGGCTTGATTTCTACCCCACTCCCTTTCTGAATATTTCTTCCCTGAGTCTTGTGTTCTGTACCAGATATGAGATATCCTCACTCATCACTGTCAACGTCAACTGCAGAGCTTGGCTGCTCCTAAATGAAAAGTAGTTTTTAATGCTGAAGCATTATGCTGTGAAAAACAAAAATGTTTTTGAGGACAATTATCTTTTATTTTTTCTTTAAACCTAAACAACCAAAACCAGACTGGTTAGTCCCTGTGTGGAATTTCTTCTTGTTAACCATCACAATTTCCAAATGGTTTCCCTGTATAAGAAGTGGGCATTCTGTTTTGTTTTACTTCTAAATTAAGAAAACCAACATGCCATGTACATCCCATGTATTTTCTATGTGAAAATGAGGTAAAGTCCTCATTCACACTGATTCTAACTTTTTCTTTCTGAAATATTGCAACTGCTGTATTTTAAAGTCTAACATACAGCAACAAACCACTTCATCCTTTATTTCTATGCAATTCTTTCTTTTGTAAAAGCAGAATAAATTTATTCAAGAATAAAATTCTGCCTGAAACAGGTTTGTTTCAGCATTGCATTGTTTCCCTGCTGGAATCATGCAAGTCCCATGTAATTAGTGGTGTTATAACCCCTGCTGAGGATCAGAAGCTTCTTGATCTTACCTACTTTACAAGCAAAGTAGCATTTTGACTTTAAGAAAAGGAAAGTATGTGTTTGAGTTTTTGGTTTGAGGTTTTAACTTATATATTATTATTAAGCTATATTATTAAGGGATAATTATAAATGAGATGGAAGAAATTCAGAAAAGATTAGGCTTAAATGTGCAATTTAAAGGCCTTTACAGTAAAACGTAAGCTGCTTTAGGAGCTTACAGTATGAATAAAATCAGGAGGGTAGATAGGAAGTTTAAGTAAATGTGAATTAAGTTGACACTAGTCATGTGTCTTCATAGCACAGAAACCCAGCAGCAAGTCTGAAACTTTACCTTCATTCTGTTGGATCTGGAATTCTTCACAGGTGGAACTTTTATTTATCTGGTATTTATCTTTGCTAGCAGAAATACGTGAATGAACACATTTACCGACATCTAATTAGGTTACGTATCCCTGCAAAAACAACTTCAAAAGCTGGCTGGAACTAGATGATGGATCATTAATGTCCCTTCCAACCCAAACCATTCTATGATCCCCTGACCAAGACCACTCAAATGTTTCAGAGCTGTGCTAGGGAAGTGACCACTTTTGTGACAAATACCTGCAGCAAAATAAATATTCACCCCAAAGAGCCCATCCCAGATTTCTTTCCTGCTGGCACAGACAGCTTAAGCAACGTGCAAAGCACCAACAGCATGTCCTGTGGCATCCAGAGAGTGGCCAGCTTAAGAGGGCTGCAAAGCAGGAAAATATAAATCCTGCCATAGGTGGCAGGAAAATGAAAATCAGCTTCACAGAAGGGACCACATAAAATCTGCTTTTAGATGGCCTTGTCACCTCAGGAGGGAGCTACTGAGATGTGTGAAGCGGTTTTGGTTTAGCTGACAGTGGGTCTGTGTTCTAATGAAGCTGTCTGCTCCTTGCCATGAAAAGGATTAAGGCAAGAGGTTTTCTCATTTTTCTGAGTTTTAACTTTGGCCTGGGGAAAGAATAATAAGGAAAAAAAAAAGCCCCAAAAAAACCCCCAAACATTCAAACTCCAGAAAGTGAGCACATCAAATCGAGACTAATTAAGCACCAAAAATTAAACTGACAGCACTTAGGTCTGCCAGGCTGCAAAAATACTGCCATTGAGGGCTAAAATTCCCATCCTGCTGGATGTGTTTCCACTCTATAACAAGGCAATTTTTGCCAGGAAGTATTTAATCTTTTCCTCCTAATACCCCACCCTTCTCTTGACTTGCCCTTTTCTTCCATTTATTTTATAATTGTCATCTGCTATTTTACATCATCTACTATTAATGAGATGTTTACTTTACATCTTTGTTATATCTTTGATACAATTTACATGCTAGACTATCAATATAATTACATTTTCTAACACTGATTATTATAATTTCTAGCAGCAACATGGATGTCAGCTATATTGCTAATAAATGATAATGTTTTTCCCCATAATTTTAAAGGCAAACAAAAGACCTAAAAGTGATACTTCTTGCCTTTTAAAGAGCAGACAGACAACTGAAAATTTATTTGTTAATATAAACTAGGAGCAAAATCTGTAACTGACAACATCCAAGAGTATGCCTTATTACATGCCTGGCAGGCTTAGTGTGTGGTAAAAGTTCTGTTTTGCTATGGTTTGTGTTTTACCACAAAGCTCATTTAAATTTACACCTCAGTAGTGGCCCCTTATATAAGAGGCTGCTGGTAGCACCATCTATTATTAGTAATGCCTGACATGATTTTGGAAAGAAAGAATCACCAGTGTTTCCACGCTTCAGGGCACAGGACTGATATTTTTAGGGCTACCTTTAATCTCAGGGAGATGTTTGTGCCATCCCTGAGTAAAATTAACTACCCACGTGATTTATCCTTGAAAACTCAAATTGTATGTAACCTGTAAAAGTCAGCCACATTCCAGAGTGTAATGACTCCTGAAAGATTTCATTACCTTGGGAAAGGAAGCTGATGCCCTGAAAATGCAGAGGGAAGAAATATTCAGTTCAAATGTATAAGGAATAGGAGCCAGAGCAGTAGAGCAGCTGGTGGGAACATGCATCAGGCAGCAGCTGAAGACTGGAAATCAGAGTTGGCGAAGCAGGAGATGCACAGAGCAGTAGATGTGGATAATCAGATGGAAATTGAGATGTAGCAAAGGTACTCTGGCATGCGGATGGAGGTGAGGAGCACATGTGTGTGACTGAACTGCCTGTCACAGGGGCTGGGCTCCTGGCAGAAGGAAGATCCTTAAATCAGACCCTTGCAACGCAGAGACACAGGGGGCCAAATGAGTCTGAACAAAACCTTCATCCCAGAGCTCCTTACAGCAAGTGGCTTTTCTTTGCAGAAAATCTCCTTGGCAATGTAAGGGTTTCTTCCTGTCTGCAATGAAAATGTAATGCCCCCTCTTCAGCTAAAGCTCTTCTGTTTATTTCTGGGAAATGCCAAGAAGGGCATAATGGATGAAGCCCAATGTTTGCAAAGGAGAAAACCAGTTCTGTCCAAAACTTCGGAGCAGGCTAGACCAAGACAGCATCGATGCATACTCGCTTCGTGAGCAGAGTCTGACAGCGCACCTCGTCCTGCCAGCGAACAACAAAACTTGCTTTAGGGATCTGACTGGTTTCAAACCCGTGCGCTCTATGAGGCGGCTGCGGCGGGGTAGAACCGGGGGCCGGCATTTCAGCACCGCCCGGAATGGGTTCTGCAAGCCCGAGGCTCCGCGGCCGGCCAGGCACACGGGGCAGCTCATCCTCCCGCTGCCGGCACCGCGGGATGGGCGCGACGTGCGGCCGCAGGCACCTGTTCCGACACGGCGGAGGGGCAGCGACACCGTGGCGCGTTCCTCCCCTCGGCCTCGCTCCCCGCGCCCCGAACACGGGCTGCCGCGGGCCGGGGAGCGGCGGCGGGAGCAGGGGGCGATGAGGGGACGCGGCCCCGCGGGCAGGCTCCGGCCCTCCCGCGCCCCGCGGAGCCCCGCGGCCCGGGCCGGCCCCGCGCAGGCGCCGAGCGGCCGCGCATGCCCGCAGCGCCCCCGCGCGCCCGGCGGCGGGGGTGGGCCGGGCCGGGCCGGGCAGGTCGCGCGCTGCGCCCCCGCCCCTCCCGCGCGGGGCGGCCCCGGCCCGGCCCGGCCCCGGCCCGGCTCTGCCCGGGCGGCGCCGCCGCTTCCTGCTCCCGGCCCGGGCGGCCGACGGACGCGGCCTCCGGGCGCACGGGCACGGTAAGGGCGCGGCGACGGGTGCCGCCGCCGCCGCCGCGGCGGGCGGGCGCTGACAGGCGGCAGCCGCCCCTGCGAAGGGGCCGCGGGGCGGTCTGCGCTCGGGGGAGGCCGCCGCGGCGTGTGGGACGGCCTCGAGGTGGCGGGGCCGGGGGTCGCTCCGGCGGCACCTCCCACCCGCCGCAGCCGCACTTTCGGTTTCGCGCGGGGCGCGGCGGAGCAGCCGGGGCCGTCCCGCTCCCCGCGGGTCCGGGCCGGCGGCGGGCGGTGCCCGGCGCTGTCACCGTAAACAGCCCGCGGCAGCGCGGCCTCCCGCGCCGGGCCCGCAGCCTCCCGGGCCGGGCTGCGCGGGGAGCGGGGCGGCGGCGGAGCGGGAGGCGGCTGGGGCAGCGCCAAGGGGCAGCGCCTTGTTTACACGGGGCGGCGGGAGAACATGGCAGCCCGGGTGTGCTGGACACTCGCTGTCATGCGTGATCGCCTCTGCCGTGCCTCGTCCCTCGCATCGCTGGGCGCCCTGCGCTGCCTGCGCCGCCGAGAAACGGCACGAGTCTGGCGTACTTTTCATGATGCCGTGACCGTAAAACGTCGCGCTGGGTGAGCCCAGTTCGCGTTTAGCTGTTATCTTTTTGGATGTGTTCCCTCTTGTCTCTTGAATAATTCAGTTTTTCATTCTGCCCGCTCCCTCCCTTATGGCCGGTCGCTGTTGCCTTTCTTGTGACTTTTCTTTAGTCATTTAACTTCTTTAGCAAAGACAGCGCGACCTTACTGTATGTTTAAAACCGGGTTCTGAGTCTAGTCCTTGTTGCTTTCCCGTCTCCTCTCGCTCCATCTCTTATAGTGGACAGGATTAGTTGCTTTCGGAAAGGTGCTGTAAAAAGGATGGTTCTTTCGTGTGGTGCCATCAGTGACATACTCTTACATCTCTCAGGTTTCAGTAGTATCTGGTTCAGAAGATGCCTAAAGTTCAGACTGTTACACACATCTATATGTTCAATAGTCTCATCAGCAGCTCCGGGGCTTTATCTTCATGAAACTGACTTAAATCTTACAAGTTTTTGACCTTTAGAATGTGCTATCAAAGCTAATCGTGGGATTTTAGAATACGTGTGTTGGGGTTTGTTTTTTAAACTTACCTCCTCACCATTGAATTTAATCGTCTCTGTTGCTTTATTATGTAAAATGATGAATAATTCCTCCCTACTCTGGCTTGTGGAGGAGTGGAAATGATTGTTAAGGACCAACAATCAATTGTCTGGAAAGAGAGGTGCAAATTAAGGGAAAGTGTGCGAGACTTCTGTCAGAGGAAAGAGAAGGTTACAGGGTATCTTTAAATAGAGAGCAGTGGGAAGAGAGCTTGCTAATAGGATGAGATGCAGGAAGGTCCAGAAGAAGCCTGCTGAAGCCACAAAGCTTTCTGCAGAACGTTAATAGTTTCTAAGTGATTATAAGCTTACATGTTTTGGGGCTCATCAGCTTTAGCTATCGAGGTTTCCGAGCAAACTTTAGATGTTCAGGTTATGGAATTTTATATTTATGGAAGGAGATTTTGTAGTGTTTTACTGGAGTTGATGCATCATTAATTTGATTCAGCATAGTAGTTTCTGTGCATTCAGCAATAAACGTATTGCTTTTTAGCATGAAAACTTACAAAGTCTGGTGTGGCTAGGACTACTTTGCCCATCCCTCATCTTGATTTGTATTTTAGAAATTTTAGTGCTTGGTCTAAATTGTAAGGTACTGTAAACTGCATGGATTTTAAGGTACGGTGTGGATTCTATGCTCCCCTGACCTTGTGGATTCTAAGATTTACTTTGTATCCTAAGTTTGATATAACCCCTGCAACAAACTTCAGCAAGAAGTTTAGGGGATTCTTTTCCTGCTCAGACAGCTTTTTCAGTAACTTAATTTCTCAGTTCTTAGACTTGTTGAATTTCAGAAAAAGAAAGCCAATTTGCCATTTCTTCTGCTCCTGCCAGTGTGAATCAGCTAGCCAGAGCTGTAAATATGATCTGGGAAAACGTCTTTAAAAAACTTTTCAGTCAGCCTGAAATGTTTTACAGAGTATGCTATGGTTTGTATGTATCAGAGTGATAGTGGCATTTACTGCTGTATTTGAGGTTCTGCCTCTGAAAGAACACCTTAGTGCCCTTAGGAAGCCTTGTTCCTCTTAATGGCATTCTGCAGTGATCTTGGCCGGTGGATTTCTGCACATATAACTAACTGTTTTCAAGCCAACTTTCTTAACTTTTTAAAAAATTAAACCAAAAGAAGGCTGTTTTGAAAAAAAAAAAAAAAAACAAACAAAAAGCTGTATGTGATGCTACTGCTAGCTGGAGTCCTGCACTTGTGCTTGCCTCTGTGTAGGTATCCACATAAATCTCAGGATTTAGGATATGACCTCAATAAAAGGGGGATGTTGTTCCGAGTACTCTTGTTGTGGTTCTGACCGCTGGAGGAGCAGCTGCCTCTGGTCACTGCTGCCCAGACTTCTCTGTGTTTGTCTTGTTCTCCTGTGTGGGCATCTTTTTTCAAGCATTGTGTTTTGAGTTTTTGGTTTGGTTTTGTTTGGGTGTTTTTTTTTTTTTTTTTTTTTTTTTTTTTTTTTTTTTTTTTCTCCTCCTAGGTTTTTTTACAGTTCAAATGAAAGTGTGCTAAAGCTATTTGCAGAGTTATATTTAGAGTTTTGTTTTGAAATCAGTCCTAAATAGCTTCACTCTTGAAGTCTGGCCTAGAAGAGATGACCTTGTCTACCATCCTTTCCAAACTGTTTTTAATTCTTATCTTTTACTCTGTGGAGCTGCATTTTTGCTTCCCTGTTAACTTGATATGTGGTTATGCACAGGGGAATCAACTTAGATCCTGTTGTAGTGGGATGTGTTCATCACAGTTGTGATTTGCAGTGGTTTTGAACTTTCTGCCAGAAACATACAGAGAACAGTTTGGATTTCTTGTAGACTCACACTTGGATACATGATGTAGGTCAGATAAATGTACTATTCAGTATGGGAATGAGCTGGTATTTTGCAGCCGTTTTGACAAGTGCCCTGTAGCCTCTGGAGACTTGCTCTAATTGATTGTCTTGACCAGTGAAAGTTATAAAAAAAATTTGAGTCTTCTTTGTGTGTTTTGTAAATAGAAAATTCTTGCTGGTGAGGCAAAGTATTCAAGATTCAGAATTTTTAGTTTGGTTGGGGTTTTGTTTTTTATTATTTGATGATGGGAGCATGTAGACTTATTCTTGTTTTCCCATGAGATACGTATAAAAATAACAGCAGGGATGTTTTTGTGGTTGTAAGGATTTTTCCAAATGTTTCAGAATTAGTTTTTCTCTGAATTTTCCATTACCGGGAAGAACAGGAGTGGATGTCATAACTGTAACAACATGATTTGGTAATTCCTTTTGGAAGTGTTAAATTTACTGATGTTATTCTGTATTTTGCCTTATTGTAAGCATCTATCCAGAGAAGAATTAAATTTGTAGTGTTCATTTTTTGTTTTAATTTTTAATCTTTCTGCAGATTGTTCTGTAATTCAAAACTAGTACTTTGACCCAGCTTCTGTGCTGGCTAATTGTATCACTGGGGACAGCCTGGTCTTACAAACCTGAATCATCTCTTACTTTAAGAGTCTGAGGCTGATTGTCTTTTGGCCTTTTTGGCTCACTTAGTCTTGGGAATTGTGAATTTCTGAGCTGATTCCTGGAAGTGACCAGGCAGTGTTTTTCATTTTACAGGAATCAAATGAGTTGGGACTTGCTAGAGAGAGGATGGGGAATAGATTCAGTGTCCTACTGGAATTTGAGGGAGAAGCAAAAAGTCTTCCACAGAGACATATTTCATAGGGAAAGGGAGGAAGGGAGATGCTGGTTCATTGAGAAAGGGCTGTGTCTGTCAGAATCTCACACACATGTGGGTGTGTGGGTGTGTTTGAGTGTCTGCTTTAATTTAGAACTTCCAAACCAGACTGAACTGAAACTCTTTTACCTTCTCACTTGCTGACGAGTGGGCTTGTTGTTTTCTCTACCCTGGCAGAGTTTTGAAAACATTGCTGAGTGTCAGTATGAATTTCAAATCCTGTAATATAAAGACTTTGAGTACCTTGAAGGACTATTCCACATATCCAGTCTGAAGATACAATTATTTTTATGAGTGCTGAGATTTAGCATCTCACACATTCTTCTTTGTACTTTCTTCGCCCTGTGAGGTCCTTACTAGGATTTCCCACCTGGGAAATGAGGATTATCATTTATGTTCCCTTATTTTGGGAATTGCCTTAACTTCATTTCTATAGGAAATTGGTGATTCATGTAGAGATAGATCAGCATAAAAGTAATCTAAACCTTTTGTAACCTAGGAGACAGAAAGAACATGTTTTTGAGAGAACCTGATCTTGCAAACAGTATTGGGTGTTTTCAATTGCTGCAATTTGGCAGTTACTTGGCCACCTGTGTGGGATTATACTATGTAAAATATAAATATGCAGTAGTTGTGGTCTAGTGTATGATTGTTTATTTGCATTAATATTTATAATTAGTGGTTGTTTGCTTGCATTAATATTCTACATGAGAGTGAAATTCGCTTTGTGACGTGTTCAAGCAGAGGTACCGTATGAAGCTCTGTGTGTTCATGTGGCTAAGAGTCTGAGTTACAGGAATAATGCTGATGTTTGAAACAGGTTGGAACATCTGTGCTTCCAATTTGAAATGCAGTTTAATTTCTTTGGGCTTCTGTTTTGGGTTTTGATTCATTGGCAATATTTCTATTGTGTATATAAATGAAAAACTGTAGAAGAAAAGGTTTTGCAGCAAAACAGATCTTTTTCCTTTGGATTGATTATTTTAGTGTATTAATAAACAGCTGGTTTTCTACTTTACATATTTTTGAATTCAAAGATTTTTGGAATAATTGATAGTTAGGGAGTAGGCTTTTTGTTCTAAAAATCTGGAGGGTGACAGGTGTATATGGCTCCAAGGAATGAATGCCTGTTAAAGGCAAGCCTGAGTCTTGTTTGGGAAGCAGAGGAAGCCTTAGCTTTCTTCTTCAGCAAAAAATGGTGCTAGCTTTAGAAGTGAAACAATGGAAAATAAAGTAGTAACTGGAGGGAGGTTGTGCTGTTACAAATTAAATATGGTTAGGTATGAGTGGTGCTTTGTCATGTAAAGTGGACTGCCTATGTGAGCAAAAAAAAAAAAAAAAAGCCTTTTTTTCCCCTAAATTACATACAATTTTTTTCTTTCTTTTGAAATGTATCTTGTGCTTATTCCTTGCTTAGTTTGCATCTGGCTGGGGGGGATGAGCATTTGTAATTGTTGTGAGTGTAACCCTGCCTGTAGGAAGCCCAGTTACTCTGTGTGAATCCAAACAAGCGTTTCCCTAAATGTGCAAGATTACTTTAGTTTGAGCAGGCTTCCTGCTATTGAAAAGCAGACTCACAGAGTTTGCCCACTGGAGTATTGATGATATTTTTTTCTTCAGTGAGTGTTACATGGTCCTGTTTTCTTGCAGACCTCAGTGATTGTTGTAGCCTTCTGATGGAGGGGTTTTATTAAAAATGTTGGGGCAAATTCAGACTTTTGTTACAAAGCACTGATCTCAGTGTTTGCTGATGCCCTGTTTTGGTGTAGACATGCAGCGTGCAAGAGATTTCATAAACATTGGAAGGCTTTTGAGTATAAATTATGCAAATAACTTAAAATTATTTTGTGTTTCAGCAACCTCTGCCTAGCTGTTTAAGAGCAGTGGATTTTGAATTCAAGCCTTTGATATCCTGAGAGAGATAACAGTTCTCAAAGAATCTTCGGGGGATGCACCATGACATCAGTAGTGATTGACAATGGAGGCCCTGCCCTGGAGTTTGACAGCAAGGAAATAAAAAATCAAGAGGTTAGAAAAGTAAATAGTACTTATTAACTATCCTACTTTGAAACCTTTTATCCTAATTTGAAAGAAAATTTCACTGTAAACTTGCTGTGAAAACAAATGAAATGGATCTGAGATTGTTGTGTAAGGAGGAAGAGTGCAGCCATTTTTAAAATACCTTTTAGCAGAAGACTTTGTTACCACAGCAGTGGAAGCAGGAAGTTTTGAAGTCTGCAGTACAACTGTAGGCTGGGTTTACAAAGTTATGTTCTATACTAAGCTTTCTTTAAAGGTCTCAGATGTGTCTTGAGGTATAGAACAAGTTGAGCAGAGCGATACATTGACCCCTTTTAAAGTCAGCCAGCACGGCATATTTTATTGTATTTTGCATTCTTATCAACAAATAATAAATATATTCTACTCTCCTGTAGCTTTTAATAAACAGAATCTGGCAGGATTCTTCTTCTGCAACACTATAACTCATTATATATGTTTTTGCAGCCATTTTGATCCTTCAATAAGTAGAGATGAGCATATAGGCTTTGAAGTAGTCAGTTCTTCTGTAATAACTTATGCACTTAACCCAAAACATGTGTTCATAAGACACAGGTCAGATGTAGGTATCTTGCAGTGCACAGTCAAAGCCCTTTGTTACCTTTCATCGAGCAGAGGGAGGAGAAAACTTCCCACAGCTGAGTGTCTTCATTAGAAAGTGTGCTCTTTTCTAATATCTTAAAGCTGTCTTGTGCTTTAACTTTTAAGTCCTTAAACGCAGGAAAATATCTTTGAGATTTAGAAAGCCCCCCTCTAATGGCTGATAATTATCTTTTATTCTTTTAATCTCTTGCTTTGGAAGAAAATTTCCTTTAAAAAGGTTTAAAATTATTATCAATATTTCATAAAGCATGTAAGAACATAAGAGGAATATACTGATGTAGAGTTCAATAGTGCAGTATTTAGAGCATTTTTTTTCTTTTCTTTCCTTTTTTTTTTTTTCCTTTCTGTAGGAAAATGAGCCAGTCTCTGAATTCCCAGCAGTGGTTGTGGAGCCAGTTCCTAGTGCCAGACTAGAACAGGGTTACGCTGCTCAGGTCCTGGTTTATGATGATGAGACTTACCTGATGCAAGATGTAGCAGAGGAACAAGAAATTGAGACTGAAACTGTGGAAACAGGTAGACTTACTTAATTATTTTCTTCCATGAGGTTTTTGTACTTCTAGAAATCCCAAAGGAATGTGTCTACCCACGGGATGGAGGTCTTGACATGTGTTCACATCTCTTTCCTCTAAGCTTAGTTTTGTTTAGGCTTCATAGGTGACAGGATTACCTTGGCAGGTAAAAATGTCACTGTACATTCAGGGTGCTGCATTGTAACACTGTGTCTCCTCCCTCACGGGCAGGCAGATCTTCATTTATGTCTTAGCTACATAATTAGACAGGGAGTTTACTAGACAACTGAACTTGGAGTTTTTAAGTATCAGCTGAGCCAGGAAGTTGGTTAGAATTCAGTTTTACACTGTATGTGAGCCACACAACTGCAGGGCAGGTAGAAATAGAGAATGTGTGGCTCTATTTACCCCATCTTCCAACTCTTTCCCTTTCCTGTCTGCCCCTTCCTATCCTGTCTTTTTGGTGCAAGAGTTGCTGGTTTGGTTGCAGGAGTGGGTGGCAAGGGAGAATGGAGTTGGGTTGTTACTTCCTGGGCAAAAAGCCTAATAGATTGAAATTAACACATCTATCTATAAAATAACAAGTTAGGAATGAACAAAGGAGTGGAGCTTTGCTGTCAAAGCCGAAATGTTTAGTGATAAGCACAAATCTTTCTATACACCTCTCTCCAAAGAACAGGATCAGGAGGTTTGCATTTTCTGAGGGGCACCAAAGTATGTTTAAAGTGTCTGCAGAAACAAAAGCTGTGCTGCTATAGCAGCCTGATGACATGTGACTGTTGGGCTGTGATTCCTGCTGCCCTTCTTCTCTCTTGCTCTCTTGTGTTGCCTCTCATACTTCTCTGTGCTAATTTTGCAAGAAGAAAACTAGCAAGGAGACCTTCAACTGTTCTTTATTTTTGTTGAGTTAGATTTCTGCTGGGTTAGCAGAGTGTTGGAGTAGGGAGTTTGTAGTACTGCAGCCAAAGGACAGGTCCTCTTGGGCACTCCATACTTGAGTGGTGAGACCCACTTAGCATATGGCTCATATTCTGGGGCTGCCTAATTTAGAGCTGGAGTTTAAATTCATGATGTCAGGAAAGCAAAACAAAGGTGGGAGACTCTGTCTCAGCTGTTTAACTTGGCATCCCATTAAGTCTAAATGCATTCCCATCAGATTAGCTAAGTTTCAGTGCAGATTTCTCAGTAAACAGAGGAAGCAATTGTTCATACATCCTTCTCAAGTTGGATGTTACTCTCTAGCACTGCAGCAAAAATCACAGGCATCAGCTTCACAAGGAGGGGATGAACTAATGATGCAGATTTTGGGACAGTACTTAAAATTCCATTCCAAAAATTTTGAAAGAAATATGCTACTTAGAAGTTCAACAAATTAACAGGAAGAGAAGTTATGAAATAATGTATTTCCTAAATTTAAGTTCTGACTATGGTATTAAAACTTTTAAGATTAAGGTAAGTGAGAAATGAAGGTGTTCTTCCCAAACTGAGTTTTACAACTTAAGTTTATCTTTGAAAACCTTTAAGAGCTTATACTTTGAAGGTTTTTGTATTCAGAAGTTGTTTTTTAAACATTAAATATGCTGTTTCTTTAGTAGATTAATGGCAAACAGAACAGTTATTTTAGGATAAAGAGCTGCTGCAAATGAACTCTTTAGGTTTTTAAGCATAATTTTATGGCCATAGTAAAGTGGGGGAAACTGCAATGAAAACCTTGTAGCTCTTCTATAGGAATAGTTTTATATAAGCTGCTGTTCAAAGAAAGGGACATGGGTGCTTCCAAGATTGATATTTGAAAATATAGTATTAAGATTTAGAGGGCAGTTGATCTGATAATTTGATGTCTGTGGCTGGAGATGGTAAGAGATCTGTCTTGACTGAGTGTAGCTTGATGTTTTCTGTGTTGCTTTTGTTTTTCACAGTTTGACATTAATATGTTCTTAAAAAATCAATGCGATAAGGTGATATATTTAAATCAGTTCATATATTTTTTGTTTAAATAGTTTTGATCTAAGAATTAATGGGCAGTGAAAAGCCAATAAACAGTGGAAGAGAAATTAAAATTAATGAAGATTTTAAAAACCATGGATGAACACCCATAGCTACAGTCTATCTTTTAAGGATTATTTGTGTAATTAATTAAAACCACACTTACTAATCCAGTGTAATTATACATGACAATGAGTAGTGGTCCTTGCACAGAGCTAATGTCACTGTTGGTGAGAGGTTTAGGCTGTTGTGAGGGAGGCAGTCCTGTGGGGCATGAGTTGTGACTGTCATGTTTTGGCCCAGCCAGGAGTCTTTCTGAATTGTTTCTCATACAGAGAGGTAAAATGAGCTGAGAGAAGGTATGAAAGCCCCGAGAAATGTTCCTTTTGGTAATGCACCATTGTTAGCAGTGAATTGCAGGACAGTGAATCTGAGTGTGCTGTTTTTAAACTTTAATTTTGTAGTAGAGATGCTGGACTGTGGGGAGGCAGCAATTTAATGTAGGAGAGAGGTGGTAACAGGTGCCATGGTAATTGTTAATGGGGAAACAGGCTAAGGCAGTAAACAAGGTACAATGTTTAAATTGCGTTTTAAGGTGTTAATTTTTTGAAGTGCATACCTTTATTATGCTAATGATCCCAATTTAGAGAGGTGCATCAGTTTCATTTCTGTACATCTTAGAAGAAAAATGTATTGTTGCTAAAATAGTCTCAATAGATTCTACTTCATAAATGACAGAATTAATTGCTACAAAATTTTTCATGTGATTTGAAGAAATTATTATCGATGTACCAAGAATGAGTAGACTTAATACCTTTTGTGGTCCTAGGTTCTACAGACAGCATGGTAAATACTAAAACCCATCTTAAAGAATCCTTGGCAGTAGTTGAAAAGGATCCCTTTTCAAATAATACTTCCTCCTTTGTCAGTATCTTTCCTATTGGCCATGGACCTGATTTTTCCCTTTCTTGTGACAGTTCATTGGCAATTCCAATTACTACTGATTTACATGGTTTGTAGCATTGCAACACACATTCATATAGCCTTGGGCTACTCTGTGGTTAATCTAAAGCTTTATAATTTATTAAAATGTAGCATTATTCTAGCCTCCAGATATAGGGATCAGTACTTGTGTGAAAAATGTTGTAGGGAAGCTGCTGTGGGAAAATTTACTTTGGGCACTAAAGAGATGATCTATGTTGGTTCTACTTGTGGTTTGCTATTCTGTGAATGGGTTAGAACCTGTCTGGACTATAAGGACAGTCAGTGCTGAACCATGGGCAGAATCAGGATCTGCAATGTTGTTTTTAATTAAAAAACTTCTCACATCTATGAATGTTAAGTGTTGATGACAGTGAGGCAAAATTATTCCCCTTCTGGTGCATGTGCTGTTGTGTAGTGCTTGGAGCAGTTATGCCACGGGTGTATACATCTGTTTTCAGTAACATTCTTAATTCAGAAACAAAATGCAGCTGCAGCTTAGATTTTATGTCATCTTTGTTGGTGTTCCCTTTTCTGAGAAATTATGGAAAAGAGCTCTACAGCTGCTCCATGGGCCATAGTATTTTAACATAATGATAACATCTGAATTGTGGTGGCCAGTCCTTTCTAGATTTTAGGTTTCTGCCTTGCAGCATTCAGTGCTCCATTCATACTGAAGGCATGCTGCAGGACTAACTATTTTGTAATAAAGCCCAATTTAACTGCACATTTCAGGCGTAATTTTTATTTTCTGAGGCTGACGTGAGGCTAATTCAATGGTTTGCTAGTGTGGGGCATTATGGGTTGGACTTCAGATGAACAGATAGATTTTCCTCTAAACTTCCAACTCCAACTGCAGCTGGGAGTGAGAATTTGTGGGCTGTTACTCTGAAGACTCAGCCACAGCATTTTACTAATGCGAGCTGAAAAATTTGAGGGTTTTAACCTTGAAATTAGAATGCAATGGGGCATCCAAACCTATTGTGGTATGAGTGTACGAGGGTTAATGGTGTTTATTGGCCAAAAATACAGTGACAGATTATTGAGAGTAATAATTTTTAAAGGTTATCTGCATATTTAAAGGGAGTTGTGATGGACAACAAAATGTAGGATGAGAATAAAGCCATGTGTTTGAGTTGGGCATTTAAAAACATTCAGTGGACTTATAGAATAAGTGTGTTGTTATCAGAAAAGCCTTAAGGACTTCAAAATTGTACATCTGGGACAGAGAAACTACTCAAGGGTGGCATCGTTTATATGTCAGCTATTGCCAGTCTCAAACACTGTTGATTTTGTAAAACCATATCGAGTGCTATGCAAATACCTGAATTATCATTGTCTAATAGACTGCCTTGGGAACAAGGAGCTTCCTTATGCAGCAGGGAAGTGTAAATATTGATTGTTTGTGGGTTGGTGATTGGTTGTTGTTTTCCCCAAGACAGTTGAATTTTCTTACTCTGCATGCACAAGTAATAATACTGGAGTGTAGACGCTTGGTATTTTGATTAACTCTTTCTCAGTTTGTCAGAGGTAGTGCCAGACCCTGAGGATACATTTGTTTTTTCTGTTTGGAATCATTAACTGCTGTATGAATAGTGACATCAGGATCCTGAGTCCTGCTCTCAAAGGTGCAGATTGTGACACCCTCTTGGCTCTGGTATTGTTAGACTTTATAAGGTGTTGTCAAGAAAATGAGCTTGGCATAGTCATGGCCCATTTTCTCAATATTTCCCTGTGTCTTCCAGGGACACTTTGTGGTTATTTTGCTATTCGGGCATTTTCTACTGTCGAATGCACAGTGGATGACATTGATGACATTGATGTGCTGATAAAACAGATGGCTGCATTTTCTTGTATGTTTTCTGGCATTTAACTGTTAAAAGTGTTTCTTTGTGTTATTACCTTTGCAATGCAGTAATAGCTGTCAACAGTGATGGCCTGTTGAAGACAGCAGCTACTTCTGTAATTAGATGGGAATTTCTTTGTGATCCTGGGCAAAACTGACTTTCTGTAACCTTAAAATCAGTAGATGATTTGGGCACTTGAGACAGGGCATTGCCTGGACTTCTGAAATTACTTGCAGCTTTTTGGAGTGGTTGGCATTTCAGGATTGTTACTCTGTTATCATTTGCAATATATCAGATTGCAAATACTGCCCTCAGACTGTGACAGGCTGATGCTGGCCAAACGCCAAGGGCACCAGCAAAAATCATTTATTCATTTTCCTCTGCTATAGTTAAACAGAAGAGGGGGAAAGAAAATTCATGGGGTGAGATAAGGATTAGGAGAAAAACACTTTAAGGGCAAAACAGCCCTAAAATATTAAAAGGTATAAAGAAAAATTTATTAACAGAATTGAAAGAGGATAATGAGAACTAAAATAAACTGTTAGAACACTTTTCCCAACCCCCAGCTCTTCTTTCCTTCCCACTTACAGCACAGGGAGACAAAACATGGGATTTTTAGTCAGTTTGTCACTTAGAAAAGTCTTTCTTCAGTTCACTTAGGGAAAAGAATCTCTTTTGCTATGCCAT
The DNA here is from genome assembly GCF_009819655.1 of Sylvia atricapilla. Lineage (NCBI taxonomy): Eukaryota > Metazoa > Chordata > Aves > Passeriformes > Sylviidae > Sylvia > Sylvia atricapilla. The sequence continues at coordinate 62,481,806 of NC_089143.1, forward strand.
GGGGTTTTACCTACAGGAGACAGTTCTCTGTGAGCTTTTCCAACATGGTTTTAATTTATATGGCTAACAGTCCACCCAGAACCTGCTTGCAACATGAAGTTCCTTCCATGGGCAAAGCAGTCTTCTCACAACTGCTTTTTGTGGGTCATTTAGCTTATGGCATGCAGTTTTTAAGGATATAGTATAAAAGCAAGGGTCCTCTTCCTCTATTTCTGAAAGCAAGGGTTTTCCTTCTCTCTGTTCAAGCCTCTCACCTGATCACAGCTTTTCAGCATCCATGCATGAGAGCCTTTTTCCCGTGGGCTGTGGGTGAATGTTGCATCCCCCCATACACTTCATGAATTGCAGGGAAGCAGTTTGTTGTGTTACAGTCCCCACCATGCCTTGGGGAAGAATCTCAGCTCTGACGTCCAGAGCACCTCCTCCTCCTCCCTCTTTTGCCTCTTTTATGATAATTGCCTTTTCCTAGGTTAACTCTGTCTCACCAGAATACCACTGGAATCTTCTGTGGCTAAAAGTAATTAAATGAACACAGTTTTTCCTTTCTGGTTAATTGTTTGCTGTCAGTGAAAGGACAAGGTGCCATTGGAAGGCTGTACTTTTAGCATTTCAAGCTGCAATGCTTGTGAAGTAGTTTTCCGAGAGAAACTAGTCTGTTAGCAAAGAATGTTTTCATTGTATTTCTTTGAGCTGTAGGAAACATAACTTTGTGTAGGAGGCTATGGGAGTGGACAATGACAATTCCTCTATAAGCACTGAATGCTCGGTTAGTTTTGAGGTCTTTGCAAGGAGATGCTTAAGATGATTGATGATTCTATTCCAATCCAAGTCTGCAAATCTAATGAAACCCAGCAGTTTTTCATATTTTGAATTTACATCTGCTGTTTGGGATGAAATTAGTCACATCCAGCTGCTTTTTTTGGAGTTATCTTTCAGTTCTTAAAAGAAATCAGAATGAGTTTTAGCTGGTGTATATTGCAGAGAAGTGATATATTTCCTTTATTGTGGACAAAGTTGTCCATATTCCTTAACCAGAATGCATGAGCTGATAGATATTTTACTTTTCTGTTTATACAAATATGGACATACAATTCACTTGTCTTAAAGTTACTTAAAACTTATGACAAACAGGAATGTAGTAAATAGAACCATCATTTTGAATGGTAACTTTCCAGCTTATTACACATTTTGACTGGTTTTTTTTTCCTGGTGGTTGGTAAATGTAGCATGTAGGTCTACCTGGCTATCTTGACAGCTGAACTTGTGCATTAAAAAATTACAAGTTTAATCTCTGGATACTAACAGTAAACCCCTCAACAATAAACAAGGGGAAATAAACCTGTTTCTGTCTGACAAAGACTGATGCTGGTTGGGAATATGTTCCTCTACTTATTTTATTTTTTTTTACTAATTTCGTGCCAGAGAAATAAAATTTCTGCAATTTCCTGTGACCTTGTTCCATTACAGTAAGTATTTTTTGCTTCATTGGGCCACCTACTGAGTAGATTTTGTATCCCTCTTTGTTAGCCTAAAAAGGAGGCTTTAAAAGTGATTAAAAAGTTAAATGCACGTTTACTTTTTTCCTATTGCCTTTTTCCCCTGAAATAATAAGATTTTATTGGCATGACAAATCCATCAGCATTCATAAAATACTAGAAATCATATAATTTAAACAGATAAAACTGCAGGACTTTTGGAGAAAGTTGCATTCCTCCTTAAAGACAATGTTATGATTTAATACTAATATAGGTAAGGTATGCACAGGTCACTTCATAATTTGTTGGCTTTTTGTATATTCATCTTAAAAGCGCACAGGCTCAGATTCTTTTCGGTTTCAACTGATTGGAATCCCTTGGGCATCCAGTGATGTTCTCTCTCTGTGTATGATCAGAGAGAGGGAAGAATCAGAACACTTGTGTGCAGCTGTTCAAGCCCACTTCATGTGCACTGGCAAAAATTGTGCTAAGTGTGTGCTTGCAGTAGGAAATAAATGCTACTTAGGAAAGTGGTATTAAACCAAGAACTTCATGTTTAATTTTTTTTTTTTTCATTTTGGACCTATGGGGTTTGCCAAAAGTTAGACAATGCAAATTACTTGTATGCACTTATTCAAGGAGTCCACACATCTCAGGCAAAACTTTATTGGGTATGAGTCAAACACTTCAGTTTGTGACTGAAAGCTGCAATCAGCAAACAATCCTCACTGAATTATGCAGCAATCAAAAAAGGAAAATACTATGAGTGCCCCTTTTCCAAAGTATGGTAGTGTGAACTCCTGTTGGCATGGGTGTGGATCTTCAAAGGCATTTAGCATCTCAGTACAGCTTTTGATCTGGATCTAAACAGACGAGCTTTTAAACTGTATTTTACTGCTTGAAGTGTGGGTAAACTATAATTTTGAACAGGAGCTACACAGGACAAAGTGACAGCACTACATGGTAATTGCACTACTCCGTACATAAGCTGAAGCCATGGTGTTGCTAAACTACACCATGTAAGGCTTCACTTCAATCTGAGGATGTTGTAATGAAGGAGTATTAAATTTTATTGCCCGTTTAAGTATGTGTCTACCTAGAATGCCTTTTCTTGTCCTTGGGCTTGTCTCCACTAAGAAAATTTCTGCTGGAGAATACAGCAGAGTCCCCTAGTGGAAATACGCTGATGGAAGGAATTCTTGTTAGTTCTGCAGTTCCACCTCTCTGAATAACAAAAGCTGACAGGAGCACTCTGCTGTTGGCTGGATCTGCATGAGAGCTTTTTGCCCTCACAGCTGGCTAGTTGCCTTTTTTGTCCACGCTTCTGGCTGTGGAAGGATCTTAACTGGCAAAATTCTAGCACAGACTTACCCTTAGATATTGTGGGCTGAATGTGAGAATGAATGATGTTGCTTGCAGGTCTTGCTCTTTATCTGATGAGGCACTGAACAAATTTAATGCCTTACACCCAGGAATAGATGACTGCTGTCTACAAAATGCCTGATTTTTTTATTAGTGTATTATAAATATTATGTATAAATACAGTCATGAAAATGTATTCCTGTAATGTCTTGAGAGTTGTAGTGGAGGAGTAGGAGTTATCAAGAGTTTGAAGCGCTGAATTTACCAGCTGGAGTTGATTTTTGCTGGATGATATTTTGTGATTTCAGTGCTAAGGAAAGCTGCTTCTAAATTGTTCCTTCTGATCTAGGTCCTAGGACTACTGAAACTTGAGAGGGGAAGAGGTTGTGTATTCTAAGATTGCAGCTGGACTCCTTCACCTTCTTTTAATGGAGCTGTGAAGATGTGTGTTCAGGGAAGGCACCGTAGGCAGCAGGTGTTAGTTAGATCCTTGGCTTAACAGTGCAGGCCTGCTCAGGTGTGTGTAGTGTTAAAGAAGGAATTCTGGTGTGCAATTTCCCTGCACAGCTCTGTGTCAGACATACGTGGCTTTTCTTGGTGCAGCTGCTCTTTGCATGCAGCTCTGAAGTTTTACCTGGGAGTAATCAGCGCATGGATGGGGTGGGAAGTGTGGAGAGTGCGTTCTCCTGGACTGGTGTCTCTGTCCAGGACCTGGCAGGTGTGACACAGGTGTTCTTCAGGGGGTGAGGATGCAACCCTAAAAAGTGCTGGTAGGGCTTCGGGTGTTGCCTTTTTTTTTTTTTTTTTTTTAAATTAAGAGAGCAATGAAACTTTTTCATCCCCGAAGTGTTTTTAGAGGTGAAGGATGGACGGGGCCTCAGGCTAACTGGAATAAGCCCTGTTACTCTAACGGAGATAAGGTGGATTCCAGGCACGGAGGACCGAGCTTTTCTGGCAAGTTGTTACTAACACAGGGGCCTCAGGGACTTGTCAGGGAGAAATCTTGTTAATGCGTCAGTGGTTGCCGCGGTGAGGACTGTCCGGCTTATCCCGGGTACGCGGGTAGCCGGTCAGACAGTGGCACCGGGGCGCGGAGGATGGAGCGGAAGGCGCTCGGGGCAGCTCCTTGCCCTCGGGCGCCTCCGGCGCCGTGCGGGAGGCGCGGGCTGCGCGGCGGGCGGCTCTCCCCGCCCGCGGGCGGCCCTCCCCGCCCGCGGGCGGCCCCGCGCTGCGGCGGGAGCCGGCGCGGCACTTCCTGTCTGGGGCGGGCAGCGGAAGGACCGCGCGCGCCGCCCCGCAGGAAGCGCTCCCGCCGCCGCGCGCCGTGGCGGTGAGCGCTCCGCCCGCCCGCGGGAGCGCGCCTCGCCGCCGGCCCCTGCGCGCGCCCGCCCGTCAATGTGAAGCCGCTCCGGCAGCGTAAACATGGCGGCGTCCGTGCATGAGGGGCGCAGGAACCAGCTCGACCTCCTCATTCGGGCCGGTGAGCCGCGCCGCGCCGGGCAGACGCGGGGCGGGAGCGGGGACGGGCCGGGGCGGCGGGGAGAAGACGCGGCGCACGGCGCGCTCCGGCGGCGGGCGGGCGGCAATGGAGGGCAATCAGGAAGTGATCACCTTGGTAGCGGCCGGCCCGGCGAGCGGCCGGCCCGCGGCACTTGCCTCTCGGCGAGGGCGGCCGCGGCGGTGCCGCCCGCGCCGGGAGTCGCGGCGGGGCGCGCGGAGGAGTTTAGCGGGGTTTTCGGAGGCTGGGGCGAGAACCAGGAAGTGCGCGAGGCTGTTGTCCTCCCGCCTTTCCCGGCCCTTTCCTCGCTCCGAGCGCCGCCGCCACGCCGTCCGAGCGGGCAGGCCGAGCGCCGCCGCGCACCGCAACGCAGGGCCGCGGCCCGGCCTCCCCGGGCGCCGCACCCCCGCGCGCGTCCCCCGCCGTTCCGCCGCCCGCCCCCCGTGCCCTTTTAAACTCGGCTCCGGCGGCGGGGCGGGAGGAGGCGCCGGCGGCAGGGCCGCGGCCCCACGTGTGCGACGCGGGGGGGCGGCGGCGCCCCCTCCCCCACGCGCGCCGCGTAGCGGAAGCGGCGCGTTCCCCCGGGGCCCCGCGCGGGGGAGGGGCGCCGGCCGCCAATGGGCGCGCGGCGGGCGCGGGAGTGGCGGCGCGGCGCTGGAGGCGCGCGCGGCACCGGGGGGAAGCCGACTGTAAACACGGAAGTGGCGCTCCGCCGCCGCACGTGGCCGCTCCCGCCTGCGGGCGCCCCCGGCGGGCGGGGCAAGGGCGGGCGGGTGCGCCGGGCCGGGCCGCCCGCGGCTCCGCGGCCGCGGAATTCCGTTCCCTGCCGCCGGCCCGGGCAGGTGCCGCGCTTTCTCTGGCCGCTCCTCCGCGCTGTCAGACCTTGCGACTCCCGGCCCGGCCGCTGCCGCGACGTGGGCCGTTTACCCGAGCTGTAACACTTCTTCGGGGTTGCGTCCAGAGTCCTTCAAGCTTTGGCCTCTTTCCGTTTTGTTCAATCTGTCTGACAGCACGATAGTCTGGCCGTCTCAGGACTTGTCTTTTAAAGTGCGGTAAAGCCCTTGGAGAACGAGCAAGGTTACAACTGACCCAGCCCTCAAATGCAGTGTCAAGCGCTCAGTTCTCCACCGGAGTTGTACCAGATCTGATTTTATTTTTGCCTTTACAACATAGAGCTCAACTTCTAAAAGTAGTCATTGGAACCATAAACAGTACGCTGTAGGGCATTAATAGGTAATGAATTGTGCAGTAACGGCACATGAATTTTCAGAGAGAGTCAAGCTTAATACCGGCTTTGCCTTGACACGGCAGTGGGTTTTTACAGGCCTAAAAGGTGAATGCTCTGTCGTTTACCCGTGTATTAAGGTACGCTTTCAGAAAGGGCCAAGTCACGTAATCATCGTGGTTTATTTTATTTAATGTGGAAAAATACCCAGGGTTTTTTGGAGGGGGGTGACCCACACCCCAGACATGCAAAAATAGCTCACTTCAAAGCAGTGAAGAACTGTTCGGCTGCACAACAGAAGGGGAGTAGGTCCTGAGCATTCACACACTTGAGTCTACGATGGAGCTTCCCTTTGCCAGTAGAACAACTCTCATTTCTGCAGGTCTCACTGCCGCGGATTTACAGAGCTGTTTATTACTTTTGATTGTCTGTGAATAGAGAACGTTTAAGTAGTTGATCACTGTGTCAACACCTTCTTAAGTCACTGTAACTAGATTGCTTGAGAGCAAGCCCTTAGATAAGCAATGAATTACCTTTGCATTGCAATTTCTGGTGTGCTTTGTCATACGGATCTCATTAGCCCAACCAACTTGATTTCTTTTTTTTTCCGTATTTACATTGCAGTGAGTGATACCTAGGCATGTCTAGTATTCCTATCATCATACTATCAAGATACCATATCTGTTTACTTAGTTTTGTATGTAGATGATATCACGTGAGGAATAAGTGAGGAATTCTTTATCCTAAGGGTTTATAATAATTATATGTTGCCTCTTCCCGTGGCTACTGGTTTCAGTGTTGACAAAATTTCAGTGTTTAATAACTGTGGGAAGTTAGGTGGACCAAAATTGTTACTGCTTAGGGTAATCTTAATTGCCAGTTGTAGAAGCAACTCCTAAATGACTTTACAAAGATATGTTTTGACTTTGTAGTTAATATTTCTGTCAATATTGGGCTGATAACGTGGCTCACAGCGAAACAAGTGTTTTGAGATCATTGCCCTCATCTTTGTTACTGATGTGCCTTTATGCAGTGGGTTAGGCGTCATCCTTAAACTGTTTGCAGCTGAGGGTCTTGAACAGAGGCAGGCTGAAGGAAATACTGAAAAACCCAAGGAAATGTTTTTTTTTTTTGGTTTCTAAATAAATTTCTAACATAAAACAAGCAGTGAACTGAAGAATGCTTTCTTTTCCAGTCAAGTTTTGCATATAGAAAGATTTCTGGGTACTACCTATGGAGGCAATTCAACTGCTTTTAATTAAGATGTCTTTCAGAACTGTTACTGACTTTCACTGCTGTTTTAAATGCTGAAATGAAACAAGCATGTGAACGCCACTAAACTTTAATGAGGTTTATTAGTGTATGTGTAGTCACTCTTTACTGAATTCCATGCTTGGAATTGTGAATTCTTCATTAAAATGTTGCTTTGGTTCCCTGATAGTATTAAAGGGTAAGCTCTTGCAGGTGCCACAGTTAAGTCTTGGCCTGGTAAATGCAGACATGGATAGCACTTCAGGTTAAAGGTGGGGAAGGGGGGGCTGTAGTGCAGTGCAAAAAGAGCTCTATTTTGAAAATTCCAGTCCTTTTTTTTCGGTCTCGTAAATTGCTTTCATTAATTTTGTTAGTCTTATGTTAAAAGGGGGGGTAGCCTTACATTGTAACCAAATGGATATGTTGCCACCGTTTTTTTCTGTAAAGCTGAAGTACAGCCCTGTCAGACTTAATTACCAAAGTTGGTGGTTTGTAACATCTGTTGAGAGCCTTGAATAATCTGCTGTGCACATTATTTGGGTAGAAAGTGGTGCTAGAAGACATTAGGCCGACAGTGAAGATGGACATCAGCTAGACTAGTTTTCTGTTTACACTTTAGATTTGAATTTGTTTTCTGAGTTGTTTTTTTTCTGTAAACAGATAAAAATTTTAATGACATATTTTAAAATGAAGTGCTAAGGACTCAGATTCTTTCATAAAAGCAGTAAGATGAGATTTGATTTAAAAGAATGGAAGATAAGTGCTGGTGTTAGCTCTGATGCGTTCTAGATCAGTAAAGAGCACTTCTCAGGTTACTCAGTTACCCAAGTGTGGAAGATTTACTTCCAGCCACATAAGCCACATTGCTTCATTTGGGCAAGTGACAGTTCTTTCTGGAATGATTGTATTGTATAACAGACCTACACCTTGTATTGTTTACTGAAACAGTGCAGTCTGTTTTAGCTTTGGGGTCTTGCATATAGTTGGTAGCATAAATATAATAGAAATAGAATTGGGCATTTTTGGAGAAATGGGTGTTGCACTTCAGCCTTTGATTAGAAATGTTTCTGCCCATTGCGATACTTGTGTGTCAAAGTTTTGGGAAGTTGTCTTTTTTTAATTGTGGAATCCTTCTCCTTTGTGTTGCTTTCCTCCATCTTTTTTTGTGAGAAGTGTTGGGATACAAGTGTAATTTAGTTGATCTAGTAATTTGCAAGAAGAGCTGCCTGTTCTTTTCTTGTCCCATCCCCTCTCTAGAGAGCCTGTTACCTCACTTCATCTTTTATGATTTCTTTTTTAGCTGTTTTTCAGTGTCATGTCTTCTATCTGTGCACTCTGACATGCTGTCTTCTGTTAGACATTTTCTAGCGTGTCAGAAAGATATTTTACATAAATTTGTGCTAAGACACATAATTTCTTCTTTTTTCTTCCCACTGTGTTGACGCAGTAAATGCACCTGTGAGCAAATGCAGACTCTTGATGTTCACTGGGCAGACAAATGCCTCTAAGGTTAAAACCATGTACTGGATAAAGGAGAATTAGTTGGGAAGACTTGAAACTTGGTAATAGAACTGAATTTAGTAAGTGTTATAATAGCTGTCCTTTTGGCAATGTTAGGTTAGTTTGTTAGCTGTCATGATAGACAGACAGCATGTGTTGTTCCAGCCAAAGCCAGAAGTGTTACTATTTTTTGCTTGATATTTTTCAGGTGACGGTTTTAGTGGAGTCCCAAGTAGCTCCCATTGGAAATGCACTTGTGAAGTGTGTGTTTGCAAACATCAGAGGCTTTTGTGGAATAGAAAGTGCTGTTTTTATTGGAAATGGAAGGGTTGCTTAGGGGAGAGGTCGAGTGGCTCCTTTGCTCTGCTGTTATGGTTTTGCAGTCTTAGTCCCTAATGCTGGTTGTATTTTCTTTCCCTCCACTCTGGTCTTTCAGCACAATATCCTAACACTGGAAAAGTACATAGATGGCTTTCTGCTGTCTTTCTTGCCTTGTTCCTGCCCTCTGCTAAGTACCTCTTAGTTGTGGTGCAGCATCTAAACTGTTCTCTCTAGGAAAATTTTGTATACTTTCAAGCATTTTGGAAGTAGTGGATTCGGTACCCTCTTAAAATTGAAAATTTTCAACTAAGTTTAAATTTCTTTGTACAAGTCCTTTATATACTGAACGTAATGACACAGAAGCAGCTATCTGGTTGGAGAAGCTTTTGCTGACATGCCTTGAATCTTACTGCATGCATCAGAATAATAACATTAAATACTGTTTTGGACTTTCTAATTTCAATAATGTCATAGAATTCATACATTTTTAACTACTATCTGAATATTGTTCCTGTATTCTGATAATCAGTGAAAATTTTTATCAGGTAGGTGAGGGAAACTTAGTCATCAAATCCAGTGCAACTGAAACTTGTCTTTAGAAAGAGAAATGTTTAGGCAGAGGTTTTCCTGTTACAGTGCAAGTGGTCAGCTTCTGGCTTTGGATATGCCCAAACAGCTGCTTGGGAAGGAAAATACTTGGCCAAGCATGGGGAGCATCCAGGATTTGCAGCTGGGGAAAGGGCTCATGGTGCAAAATTTGTGCTGGTTGCCACTGGTTATCCAAGGAACAGAGTGCATAATAAAGGCCCTTTCCTGATTTTCCTGTACTCTTAGGTAGGCTTTCATTGTTCACAGCCTGGGGTGAAGCAATGTTGGAATGTCAGCTTTAACAGGCATCTGCTGTTCCAAAAGATAAAGCCCTCTAAATAGAGCCCCAGGCCACAGCTGACAGGCTGTGGTGGGAATCCCAGCAGCCAGCCAGCAGGCTGCTTCTGCAAGAACTTTCAGTCACCTGTAATTTTGCATTTGTGCATCTTCCACATTTCGTCCACTTTCAGCTTCTGGTTGATATGTTTATTCTGCTGGCAAGTAGGTTCTTCCGAGTTTTTAACTCCTGCATTTGAACAAACTGCAGTATGCTGGAAGGCTTTTACCCCCACGTGAGCCTGCAGGGAATCTGTGTGTGTTCCCTGTTTCCTTAACTGGTGTTTTGTTTCTCTGCTTTTCACTGAACAAACCTCGAGTTATTTCTTAAACATTTTTCAGTTACAGCATAGGTGCCTTGAAGTTTTCATAGAGAATTACTCCCAAATCCTCTTTGGTTCTGTGATACTAGAGATAGGTGACTCTGCTTAGGCTAAAGATAGATCTCCTGCTTGCTGGCTGCCTTGCTGGAGTGCTTCAGCTTAGAGCAGATGGCCATAAATGGAAAGAGCAAGTGAAGAGAGACAGTACCTTGGCCAGAGTGTGGATAATGGGCAACAGGTGTCCCTGCAGTCACCACTGTTCAAAACCTTTACAAGGGTGAGGATATGGAGTTAGCTGTGAACAGAATTCACTGTTACATGGTACCTTGGGGTTTCTTTAGTGTTGCTGCCGTGTTCAGGGTGCTGTGATCTGCAGTGTATCAAAACAGTACTCTCTCAAAGTTGTATTATTTCTGATTCATTAGTTTTCCTAAACTTTCAGAACTTGAAAAAATATCTGGTTTTACCTTCTTCCCTAAGTTTTTGCATAAAGCACACCCTTTATACTGTTTGTTGTGCTTTGTGTTTTTTTTTTTTTTTTTTTAACAACCAAGCTGCTAAAATGAACTCACAATTACTTTTAATGTCAGAAATCAAAGCAAGATCTGTGTTTTGGAAATTGGTCTTGTATTTACATATATATACATATATGTGTATATATATATATGGCTATACATAGACATGTATATGTATGTATTTATCCAATAGACTGAAAATTTGAAGAGAGGTGACTTTTAGATTTTAATGGGATAATAGTTGGAGATGGTACAACTTCTCTGTTCTGCTGCGTTAATTTGTAATCACCCCTATCACAATCTGTTTTTTTTTCTGGCTAATTTGAAGGCAGAAGACAAATCTCAGTCTCTTTCTGTAAACTCTTGAACTCTTCATGGAAATGAGGAGCTTGCTTGTGAACCAGAAATCTAATCTAGGAAGTGACAGTGTCAGTTCTGCTTGTCTTATGTCTTCCCTAAATATTTCTGTCGACAGGAAGGTATAAAATGTGTGAAGACCTCTTGATAATTTTGTGTTTTTCATGTTAAAGATTGAGAAGTACAGTTGTACAGGGATACATGTGGATCTCTATAAGTAACCAGTTACCATAATTATTTTTGTATCCTCCTGCAGTAGAAGCATCAGTTCATGGCAGTAATGTGCACTGCACAGATAAGACGATTGAAGCTGCAGAGGCCTTGCTTCATATGGAGTCTCCTACCTGCCTGAGAGATGCCAGGAGTCCTGGTATGTCAGCCTCAGTCTCTGCTCTGGAGCCATTTCTCCTTCTACTAATCAGTAAAATAAGCAAACTGGGAAACCTATTTCTGTGGAGAGCTGTCTGCTGTTTAAAACACTTGCCTGCATGTTTAAAAACTACTGGTTTGATTGAGTTTTACGTGATGTCTCCACCCTGCAACAAGTATACTTACAGATTGAATCATTTATCTGAGAGGGATTGTTGGGAAGAACTAGCTGAGTAATGACATATTTAAAATTAACTTTTCCCCCTAAATATAATGGAATACTTTTTCACTGTGCAGGTGACAGAGCTCTGGCACAGATTGACCAGAGAGGCCATGGAGATTCCATGCTTGGAGATACTGAAAAATACAGGATCCTGGGCAACCAGCTGTAGGTGGCCCAGCCTGAGCAAGGAGTTGGACCAGGTCCCCTTCTATCACCAGCCATTCTGGGTTCTGTGCATCTGACATTTTAAGCTGCTAAAATAGAGTTATTTTAAGGGAAAAGTATTTCTATTCATCTATTTTAGAAAGAATACCCAAAAACTATGTGTTGCAAAGGGTTACCAGTCTGAAAAACAAAACCTTAACATTGATGGTTACTTCAACTGACTGTCCCTTCTGAAGTTACTTAATATGTGTTGGGTGAAATAATGGTCAAACTGAAATGCAAAAGCTACAAAATCGGAAATGGAGATCAGAGTAATGATCAAAGATGAAGCTCTAATTTGTTTAAATTAAAGTTGAGTTTAGTTCTGAAGAATATTGGTGTGGTACTTGTTTTTGCCTAAAACTACTGGCAAGTGTGCTTGTTTTGGGGAGTTGGATTGATTTTTGAGGTGACAGGATTTTGGAACAGAAATTTGCTACACCATTGCATATGCTTTGTTTAAAATAATTTTATGTAAGACACCAGGTAGAGACTTCATCAGATATTCTTTTTTTCTTCTCTTGTAGTGGAAGTTTTTGTCCCTCCTTGTGTGTCCACCCCAGAATTTATCCATGCAGCCATGAGACCTGATGTGATCACAGAAACCGTGGTGGAAGTGTCAACAGAGGAATCTGAACAAATGGATGTATCTCCTGTTCCAACTTCTCCTGATATCCATGAACCAATGAAAAAGAAAAAGGGTACATACGGCTTTTCATAGGCGTAATCTCCAAATTTTGCTTCTGTTGTCCACTGCTGTGGATGGTGCAGTTGGTACAGGGGAGGATGGATTGGATGGTCTGATCTCTTTGCTCATACAAACAGATTGATGGGAGTCTGAATTGTGAGTTCTTAGAAAAATGGTTCTGCATGAAGGAAAAAGAGAGAGGGAGCAAGAGAATGGGCTTTGACAAATCATAAAGGAAGATGGCTTCTGGGTTGTGTATTTAACACAATGCGGAGGAAGGACAGAGTATTCAAAGAGGATTTTGTGGTGGGGGAACCGCTGGTGTCTGAAATATGGATATATTTGGTGAGATGGTAGACTTGGGGTTCATGCAACGAAGCAACAGCATAAATATTAACTTAAACATAAATCAATTTACAAAATCATAGTATCTTCTTCATGAAATTTTTGTCTGTCTAATTGGCATGTCTTGGAGGAGAAACAATTCAGAACAGTGTTTGATTTCTAAGCATTTTGCTATCACATCAGAGGTTCTCTCTGATCTAGCAGTTTTGTTAGAGGCATCAATGCAGTTCATATAGTTTTAGGAATATTGATTCAACAGAGTTTCCAGACACACTGAGGTAGAATATTTATTGTAATTTAGAGGGAAACAAATGCAATGTAGTGATAAAAGGGTACAAATCCAAGATCTGTGAGTCTCAGATTTAATGAAAATGCACATTAACTTGTCTGCAGTTGAGTTAAATCTGCCTATGAAGTAAGCAACCAAATGATAATTACACTGAATGTGCAGTAATAATCTAAGAATCTAAGTTTATCCATACCTGTAGTAAGGAGACAGCAGGGGAAAATTACTCAAACAGCTTTTTTCAGGAAAGGCAAACTGTAAAATTTTACTCTGTATTTGATTAATACTTCTTTTTCCCCGTGTGCTATGTGCAGCTGGCCGTAAACCCAAGACCCAGCAATCAGCTTTATCTGATGGGTCTCCAGATCTAGGCATAAAGAAGAAACCTAGAGAAGGCAAAGGTATGTTTTTCCCTTCACTGAGTCTTTAAAAATTAGCAGTGTATGCGCATGGTATTTATCCCAGGAAATGTGCATATCTTTAAAAACGTGCTGGATGAGATTGTACTGACTTTATTAGAGTTTATTCAATGTCTTCAATTTTGTTTGTACAAGATTTAGCACAAGGATGTACGCTCTAGGAGTCTCCTCTAGTACCCTCCACAGTTAATAGGCTTTCTCATTTTTTTATTTGCTTTACTTTGTGGTATTGACTTGTGATGTGTTTTGTATCAACTTAGTGCTACACACATAATTTATTAGGCTGCTGCTGTAAGACTTGCTTTCAAGTAGAGGCAGCACATGAGCATTTAGAAAGGTGGTGGCTGGAATTATGATTTCTTAGTTAATTGACAAACTTCAGTGGGAATATATTCCTTGACTCATAGGTTCAGTTTAGTTTAAGGGGAAAAACAAATGATGATGGGTTTCTGTATTGGTTGAGTGGAGAATTATGTGCAGGAGAGTTCTCGTTTCCTAATGTTTCTCCTCATAAATAGAGGTTCCTTTCTTGGACTCCAAGCCCCTGCTACTAATTCAGCAAGAAGACAGACTGGGACATTTGCTCACAGGTTACCTTTGAGGTGGTGTGCAGTGTATCAGCTCTTCCCCTGCCTACAGGTGAAAAATCTGGATCTCTTCTCTTCGTGCACTGAAAGTTGTTGGGAGATGTAGCTGGGAGTAGCAAAGTTTAGTGACTTGGAGTAGCAACATGTTAGCTGGAAGAGTGTGCAGTGGTCAGCTCCACTCTTATTTGACATTTGTTTGAAAGCAAGGTCTCTGCTGTTTACATAATTCCTTATCTGGCTACAGCTCCTGAGTCATCATGTTGGTTGGCAGGGCCAGGAAGAATGGGACTGACTTCATGGAGATGTTTGCTCATGGAAACCAGTGCAAACACTGATTAACTTCCCTGCAGTGCCCACAGTTGCTTTAGATTTGGTGTAGCAGTGGACTTCAGTGGAGATGACAGATTTTGCATCTGCTGTATTTAAAAATACATCTTGTTTAATTATTTCATTTTTTTTTTGTAGTCTTGAATCCTTTCTTTTCTTTCTATTTCAAATTTTAATATTACACCTTTCTGTTTCCTGAACAGTACTTTCCAGTTGTCCCAAGTCCTAGTTTCCTGCACAAATAATTAGAAAAAGAAGGCCTTTATTTCACTGTTCTCGTTCTTGTGCTGGTGAATTCAGCTCTATAGCTTCCTGTTTATTAAGTTGGGATGGTACTGCTTCGTGGTTTTTGGGAGTTTTTTAGTGTTCTTTTAAATTTATTTAATTTCTATGACCCTTCCTAGTGATCTACATATGTCTCTTGTTCTTATGAAGTATCTCATTCCATATTTTATACTACAACTGGAATAAATCAGCTTTTTTTCTTGATGTCCTGCAAAATATTTTGATAAATGGATTTAATTTTTTGTTACTTATTTTAAGAAACCACTTGCAAAGGTAGGCTATTTCATATACAGCATGTTTTTGGAAAACCAGGAATTATTCTGTAGTTCAGTACTATCAGAGTTAAGTCATGGAGAAGGAGAGGTGACGGCACACATTTGGAAAGGGGATCCTTTGTTGGCATTTCTTCCTTTGTGCATTCTGGGTACTTTCTGGTGCAGAGTGAGACAGCTGTAAATCTAATTTAATTGTGTCTTACAGTTTATTTATTCTCTTGAAGTTCCTGTTTGCTTTCTAATCCTGAAACTCACTTATATTTTTGCAAAAACTCTGTTGCAGACCTACAGCATTTGGTGGTTGACTCAGGAATTCTCTTTCTATGGAGCTAAGGAATAAAACCCCAGGGATTAATTCCCTAAAACTGAGGATGATTTAAATATTCCTCAATTGTCTTGTTGACTCTTTCCTCATACGGGTTTTATTGAAATGGCTCTAAAATCTGGTTGGATTTTGGTAGCTCTTGAGTCAGTACTTGCTGTTGCTTGGAGCACATTGTAAAGCACAGTTTTTCTCTGTGAGGTGCTTTTCCAAAAGATGGAACCTTTGATCTTTTTTATCCTTTGAGGTCTTCAAAGATAGCTGACTTGTCAAAACCTTCAGTGGTCTCTAATCTGCCTTAATTTTTAAATTTATCTTTGCATGGTATAACAAGTGTTATGCTAGGCCATTAAATCTCATGAATTGATGACCTTTTTTTCACACACAAACAAAAATATAGTTTGGTCCATGTCCTTGGAGGTGAAGAATTGTTATTAATGTTCTGAGGTTATTATTCTTGTGGATCTATCTTAGTTCTCCCTTCTCAGAAACTTGAGGAGTCCTTTCCAGCTGTACAAATTGGAAATGTGATCTGCTTTTTTTCTTTGGGTTCTCTGCCATAGATGGACATGGTGTGGGGTCAGAGTGCAGACAGACCCTGTGCTACATTCTATGGCATCCTAATAGTCACAAACCCCTTCCTGGGGCTTCTCCAGAGGACATGGTGCATCTCTTGAATACCTGACAAGTGCATTAAATTCTTTAGCCTGACTTCATTTTATATCCCCCTGATTACAGAAAGGTACATGGGATTTCTGCCCTGTGAATACTGGCTTTCAAGAAGTTGGACCTAGAAGGATGTTGGTCACTCTGCAACACACATTTGGGAAGGGTCAGAACAGGGGCTGTCACCAGTTAGTGTGAGAGCCCCAGATCCTGGACAAACTTAACCACAGTTGAGGTGGTTTGTTGCTGCAGGTTGTATGCCTTTTAAAAATTACTTATTTATATCCTCCTGTTCTGCAGTGTCATAAAATATCCTGGCATTTTCATGCCCTGTTTAATCAAATATGAGAAGAACATTCTAGTGCTCATCCTGCAGAATAGATAGGTACTGACTTCTTTTCAAAAGGAGAGAATTCAAGAACTGGCTGAACAGGCTCCTGTGCTGTATGGCAGATCACTTGGATTAGCTCCTTTCAGAATGTAAATACTTATGGAAACTTTACTAAACTTAACAGAATGAATGAATATGTGCATGTTACATCCTCCGTGTAACGTTGCTTGTGATGCAGGTCATATGGAGAACTTTCTGTTATTTTTAAATGTGGTTTTCTAACACATAAATGCTTTCTGATTATAGGAAATACAACATACTTATGGGAGTTCCTTTTGGACCTTCTTCAGGACAAAAACACATGTCCTCGATATATTAAATGGACTCAGAGAGAGAAAGGAATCTTTAAACTTGTGGATTCAAAAGCTGTCTCCAAACTCTGGGGAAAACACAAAAACAAACCTGACATGAACTATGAGACTATGGGAAGAGCTCTGAGGTAAAAAACCCCTCTTAGATCCTTAAGTTATCTACTACAATTTAAAATCTGATTCTTAATTTTGCCCATAGAAGTATAAAGATTTTGCAGTGTTAAAAATTTTGAAATTTTAGCCTTCAGTCTTGCAGTCCTTGTAACTTTCTATGTTACTAGTAAATTTGCAATTTTAATTCCTGAAGTATGTATTTGAGGTTTTTCAGGTAGATTTTTCAGATCCTTTGCCAGTGTGTTCTAACAGCTTCTTTCCATACCTCCTTACATTGTAGATTTTACTGAGATTACATCAGGTTTTCTTGTTAGCATAGAATGAGATTTTCTTTAAAATCTGTCACTATGTTGCTTACTACTTAATTGTACTTTCTTTGCAGATACTACTATCAAAGAGGAATCCTGGCAAAAGTTGAGGGACAGAGGCTTGTATATCAGTTTAAGGAGATGCCAAAAAATATAGTTGTCATAGATGATGACAAAAGTGAGTCCTGCAATGAAGATTTGTCGATGCCTACAGATGAAAAGTCCTTGGAAAGAGTGTCTTTATCTGCAGAAAACCTTTTAAAAGCAGCAACCTCTGCACGTGAAGGAAAAAATTCTTCTCAGTTAAGCTGTACCAGAACAGAAAAAGCAGTCACCAGAGTTGTGAATATTGCCTCACCACCTCATGACACATCCTCATCTCATCCTTCTACTACCACTGCTACTGTCCCAGCAACAACAGCTCCCAGGTTTGTGTTAATGGGGCCGTTAAATTTCCAGAGTCCTATTGCTAGATGTGCAAAAGTTTGGGGTTGGGTTCTTTGCTTGCCAATTTGGCTCTCTCTTTCTCGCTTTCTCGCTCACTCTCTTTCTTTCTCTCTCCCTTCCTTTCTCTCTCCCTTCCTTTCTCTCTCCCTTCCTTTCTCTCTCCCTTCCTTTCTCTCTCCCTTCCTTTCTCTCTCCCTTCCTTTCTCTCTCCCTTCCTTTCTCTCTCCCTTCCTTTCTCTCTCCCTTCCTTTCTCTCTCCCTTCCTTTCTCTCTCCCTTCCTTTCTCTCTCCCTTCCTTTCTCTCTCCCTTCCTTTCTCTCTCCCTTCCTTTCTCTCTCCCTTCCTTTCTCTCTCCCTTCCTTTCTCTCTCCCTTCCTTTCTCTCTCCCTTCCTTTCTCTCTCCCTTCCTTTCTCTCTCCCTTCCTTTCTCTCTCCCTTCCTTTCTCTCTCCCTTCCTTTCTCTCTCCCTTCCTTTCTCTCTCCCTTCCTTTCTCTCTCCCTTCCTTTCTCTCTCCCTTCCTTTCTCTCTCCCTTCCTTTCTCTCTCCCTTCCTTTCTCTCTCCCTTCCTTTCTCTCTCCCTTCCTTTCTCTCTCCCTTCCTTTCTCTCTCCCTTCCTTTCTCTCTCCCTTCCTTTCTCTCTCCCTTCCTTTCTCTCTCCCTTCCTTCCTTTCCTTCCTTTCCTTTCTTTTGTTATGTTATGGTTTTGTTTTGGGTTGTTTTAAGAACCAGTTAAAAACCTGTCTCTCTTAGGATTGTCTGTCCTTGTTGTCACTTGTAATGGTGCCCCAATGTGTTTTGGCCTAAACACAAGTGTTTATTTTGTAGGACTGTTCGTGTGGCAATGCAAGTGCCCGTTGTCATGACCTCTCTGGGACAGAAAATCTCAACCGTGGCAGTGCAGTCGGTAAACACAGGGTCACCGTTAATAACCAACACGAGTCCAACCACAGCAACAACTCCCAAGGTAGTAATCCAGACAATCCCTACTGTGATGCCCACCTCTGCTGAAAATGGAGACAAAATCACAATGCAGCCCACCAAAATCATCACCATCCCTGCCACGCAACTCACGCAGTGTCAGCTGCAAACAAAAACGGGCCTCTCCGGGTCAGGAAGCATCAACATTGTGGGAGCCCCGTTGGCTGTTAGAGCACTAACCCCAGTGTCCATAGCTCATGGGACACCAGTAATGAGACTGTCTGTTCCTGCTCAGCAGGCCTCTGGCCAGACTCCTCCCAGGGTGATCAGTGCAGTTCTCAAAGGTCCAGAAGTTAAATCAGACACAGCCGCTTCCAAACAGGAATGTGAAGTGAAAACACTGCAGCTGGTAAAAGAGGAGAAGCCAGTGGATGGAAGCAAGACTGTGACCCATGTAGTAGTAGTTAGTACACCCTCAGCTATTGCCCTTCCTGTAGCAGTGAAAACAGAAGGAATCATTACATGTGAGAAATGAAGAATGGGTTTCTTCCAGCACGGACTTGTAACTGTTACGGTTTTGAATATACTGACGTAATTGGGGGAGGGATGTGGATGCCACCCCCAAGTCATAAAGGAAAGTTTTGGAATGTTAATAAACATGCATATGCTGAAGACTTACTGGAAAAAAAAATATTTTCCCGTGTTTCAGTGGGAATTAAACCACACTGATATGCTGATAAAAACTGCCTCTTCCAGTTGGGAAACAGCTGAACCTATGGAGAAGTAAAGAGAGAGGGACTGAAAAGGGACCAAACAATTTCACTACGCTACCGGTTACCAAGTTACACTAAGACCTGAAACACTAAGAGAGAGCTGTGTGAGAGGTTTGCCTTGGTTTTTAGTTTTCAGGGGGAGAGGAAAGTCTCATTGTTACACAAATGGCAAATTTGATGCATTTTATGTGCATACCAGCGATTACTACTGTGTGCCCACAGTACTCAACTGGTGCTATGTGAAAAACTATGCTACTAGGTGTTGTAGGAAGTGAAATAAAGGAGATTAAAGAGCTTCTAAAAGAAGAGAGAGGCCTAGAGGGATTTTTGTATCATACAGCTTAAGCAGATTCAAATTGAAAGCCTTAGACTGATTTTCAGTTATCTTTCTTGAAATAAGCTAATGGCTTGTTTGTGTAAAGCTTTTTTATTAAAACAAATTTTTTAAAAACCTTGTACCTAGCACAGTATTGTTATAGAATAACATGTAACATATTTTGTATGGTAGTTAAAAGTCTGTCTAAATTTCTTAATCGTGGACAAAGTAGCAGCAGGTTTTCTGCCTTCTGCTGTACCATGCCTGTTTCTCTCACTTAGCCTTGACATCTGTGCATACATTTCAGTTTCAGCTCTACTCTCTCTTCAAAGGTCACGCCCAGCATGAGCTTTTGTCAGGTAGTTCTAAACCTGTAAAGTTTTTTTAGTTGAAGTTAAGAGGGAAGTACCAGTGTTCAGAACGAACTATAATAGTTTGTATATTCAACATTTGAAGTATATTCTATTTTGTTGTACTCTTGTTTCAAAGTGTATTCAAGTAGGTTTTACTGAAATACAGAAAGAAAATTTAATGGTGTTTTGGTGTGCTTTTTATTTTTTTCCATCTTCCTTTCTGCTAACCTGTTAACCTTCTTTTCTTATTTGAATCTTCCAGGCATTCATCCTAATATAAATGATACAGTGTGAAATTTTGGGACTCTTCCCTGCTTCAAAGGGCTGACCAGCTCTCTCACTCTGTTTAAATACCTGTGAAGCTTGCTGTAGCTGGTGAGGTAACTTCTGGCAGAGGTCTGGTTCTTACACATTTTTAGGATGGTGAGCATACACATGAGCTCTGTGAACTCCCTGACTGCTCCTCCAACTACACCAGATATTAGCTCTGTATTTCCAGTCCATGTGCATGGCTTGAGATGTAGCTTACCCTGGTTTCATGGGCACCACACTTGCCCATCAGGCTGTGTGTGGTCAGGTGCCCAGTGCACCCCCAGCTCCTGCTGATACACCCTGAAAAGTCTTCAGGGCAGGAGCTTGGGTCATCTTGAAATTATTGAAGACTAAATAGTCATCTAAGTACTTCATGCCTGGTGGAGCAGTTTTAACAACTGTCTGGAGCTGAAGTAATGCTGAAGGACACCAGGATGAAATACTTTACATGCTGAGAACCAGGTTAGTTGTGGAGTCCTAGCAGCGAGGCCCATTCTTCCCTTCCGCTGGTAATGAAAGTAGAAATAGCTCCACACAGCCAGGCCAGCATGTGGGGGGCTATGAAAGGCTTCTGGAAAAACTATTCTTTTTCATCCTCTTCAACAGGGAAGTGGAGTTTAAGAACAAAATGAAGCTGAAGCAGATGAAAAATTGTGTATAAGGCAGCAGTCCCTTCCATTTGTAGCAATCCAAAAATCAAAGGTTCTTACATGTTTCTGGCACGGGGTAGAGGACAAAGACCCCTTCACACAAGGAAATGGAGAGAAAAGAGGACTTTTTTTCCTAAGAGGTAGGAAAGGGAAGTAGGGGAAGCTGGGCAATCACTTGATTAATTTGGCAGTCTGAGAGGCACTAATGTTCTGCCGAAAGGGAAATGGAGCAGTGTGAAGAGAGGCAGGTGGAACAAATCTGAGCCAAAAGACAGGAAGAGAGAAACAAGTCTCTTTAAACCTACAGTTGTAAGTCCAATCTGTAAGAAACCCTATTTTAAATGGCTGTTATTTGATTGTATCTGACAGAGATGCTGCATCTCAGATCATGATCTATCTATGTTGAGTATTTGTAATGAAGACCTTTCCAACACTTAATTTAGATACACTTGAAGTCAAATGGGGACAAAACTATCTTCCTGGAATTGGATAAGGATCTCCAGCTGATGACCTTCTCTTAATGCCAAGACTTCATTATGTAATGGCAGAAACTAGAGGAATGAAGACACCCAACTCCACCTGTGGTGGGATAGTCAGCTCTGAGACACTGCCACTGCTGTGCCTTGCCACGGGGCCAGTGATGGTCCTTTGGCTCTCTCCCCTGGCCACCAGTGAGTGGCACATGATACTGGCTGCCAGAGGGTATTTACCTGGAGTTCATGAAGTGCTGTGAGAATCCAAATCTGCGTGAAGATGTGCTGTAACTGAAATGCAAAGGGGGCTTAACCTGATCCTGTAAATTAGTGTGTTTTTTTAGTGGTGGTATTGGAGGAGGTGGCCTCAGGATGAGGGCGCTTTGGTCAGGTTTGTAACATCTGAAACAGATGAAAGGAACACTAGAATTTTCAAATACTTAGTATCTAGCTATACTCCCAGGCTTTGGCAATCCCATTGAGAAACTTGTTTTGTACATGTGTGAAAACAGGACTCTCTTTTACATCTGAATCTGGTGGCTCATGTAGAAGAGTCCATCCTTGGCAAGCAGGAACTCGTAGATGTGTGGGTAGAATGAAACTTGTGTGAAGTGAGTATGCTTTATACATACACAGACATACTTGGTACTGCTGATTTTGCAGATAAAAGCTATTTTTATTTCTCAAATCCACTGTTTTAAGTTACAGAATGAAAAGGGTGATGCTGTGTAATCTACAGGGGAAAAAAGTCTTAACTATGAGTTGTAACTCAGCATAAATGTCTGAGTATCAAAAAATAAGAAAAAGTTGAGAGGGGAATCCTGTTCCAGAGAGAACTGTTTTTGTTAACCCTCTCTTGCACATCTTTCCCAGTGAAGGGTTCTGGGCCTTGGCACAACTCAAGTTGTCTGGGTAGTGTGCTGAAAGGAAGGCTGAGCTCTTGGCATCCTCTGCTAATTGATTTCATCAACTTTAGGGCTTTGGAGAGTTAGATCTGAGGTGCTCAGGAATGAGTGAGCCAGGGGCAGTCAGAAGTTGAGGAGAAAATGGAGAGGTGCCTGAAGCCTCAAGCTGGTACTGGGCATGGCATGCACAGCAGGGATCTCAGCTGCATGTGAGGATTGTTACTGCCAGAACCAGCTGAGTGCATCCTGCCTTCTACAGACAGTTCAAATAGCAGGTGTTAAGCTTATTAAGAAGATCCAAATGACACTATGTATTTGGAATCTAATTGTTCTCCAGGAGAGATAGTGTTTTAATAAGCTTGCAACAGCTTCTGCCTCTCAGCAAATTAAACAAGTGGGTCATTTCTTCCTGCAGCTTGCTTGAGAATGACGGAGAAGTGTCACTGCTAAAGCTGAGGCAGCCTTTATTCAAGATGAAAGCAAGGGATCTGTGGAGACTTTTTTTAGCCTTGCTGTGCTTATAAAGCATACATCCATAAGAAGAGCTTGGAAGACATCTTTTACTGTAAGAGTCGTACTGCTACATAGAAAAAAAATCCTTTCTGCTTCTGAAAAAATATTTAGTGTACTGATATTTATAGCTGGCAAAATATTTCAGTGCTGCAAGCTTGCCTCTTGCTGCATAAAACAAAGCAAAGACCAATAATCCATTTAAGTTTTCCAAAAGAATCTGTCTGCAAAATAAGTTATGGCATGTACTGAAGCTGCCTGGAAACTTAGCAGTTAATTTCTGCAGCCTTTTTGTTAAAATACAGCAGAAAGGGTTCATCATTGGGCTGTAGCAGGGATTTTCTGAGGACAGTATTAAGAATTGCCTTGAGATTATGAGTCCCCAGCCTTTTCAGTTATTCCAGCCCCCCCTGCCTTCAAAATTACCCTTTAAGGAGTTGAAGCAGTGAACATCTACTGTAACATGTCCAGGATGAATGCAGAATCCCAGCCCTTTCCACTTAAGGAGAGGTTTTGCAGTGATGGCAGTATCATACAAATCATGGTTTGTTTGATTTCTTGTGTATGAGAATTAAGTGTTGCAAGCCAGGGTATGAATTAAAATGTCCTAAGAACCATACAGATACCATAAACTCCCCTGTGAGAGTGACAGTGAGGATTCTGCAGCTGTGATAGCTCAGTTCCTGCTGGTAAAAAGCCTCCCATAATCGGGCCTGTGGCTCTATGCTCTGGCAGTGGGAAAAGTGGCACACCTTGAGTGGCCTGAGGAAAATGGAGCTGCTAATACAAAAGGGAAATGAAATCATAGGCTTTTTGGTGGGAGTGGTGGGGTTTTTTGGCTATGGTTTAATTAATACAGACCTGATATTTGCTCTCAAGTCAGGGCTTTCTCTACCACAAGTGTTTCTTCCAGAAACTGCCAAAAGGAGTCTGGATGGAAGCTCCAGTGTGAGTCTTTCTGGTGTGAACTTGAATTCTGGTGGGAGTTTTTGTAGTAGATGAGCAAGGATTTGACCTACTAAAGGTAGGTCTTACAGGTCTACAGTTGGTGTTGATTTTAGAGGTGTTGATGACTACAGATACTAATTAACAGGCAGCTGTATTATTTCTCCTTTTTGCAAGACCATTTGAGGGAAGGTCCTAAGAGAAAATAATCCTGACGGAGAAGCACTGCATCCCACCCCTTCTGCACAACTGAGGGCAGCCAGCACCAGAAAAAGGAAGCTGGCAGTGCCTAGTTGGTATGAAACATGGCAGCAGTGCTCAAAGGTCTGTGTTTATGTGAGGCAGTGGGAGTGTTGAATCTCCTGCCTAAAATCTCACCCAAAAATGCCATCCTTCTGGCTTCCAGGGACACAATTTGCTCTTTCTGAAATTCCAACCAGAGGAGGTGCTGGCATGTTGCATATGTCTGGTATGAGTATTCACCAAGGCCATTGTCTCCTTGGTGGTAAAATCCTTTCTGTCTGGGAAAAGACAAATCCACATAAATCCCAGGCTGGTTAAAGAAACCTCTGCTTGGAAGCAGACCATTGCCCTCATCCTGCATGGGTCAGGAACACGTGCAGAGTGTGTTACAGCTGCACAACCACTTCATTTGTTTGCCTGATGGGGAGTGTGTTTGTGTGGGAATTTGGGATGTCCACTCACCAGACTCCAAAATTCCCTTCTCAGCAATGCAAGTATAGTAATTTCTGGGCTGTGTAGAGCTCCCACCTGTGGTGTTTCTTCTCCTCAAATGAGCTTTTAGAAGGAAGTGGCAGATACAGCTGCATCTTGTAAGGGGCCAGCCTTCCCAGGCACACTTTGCAGCCCTCAGGGAGGAATTCTTGCACCTCGCTTTGCAGGACTACCCAGGTTTGTAGCTCCACACAACTGTTGGAAAAGGGAATATTTACAGTGTAGGTTGCCTCTCTAACTAGACAAGTGAGCAGCTTAACAGCTAAGCATCGATCCCTTCAGACTTCTTGTGCAATTTGGACATTCCAAGTCGGAGAAGGAGTGTGCTGTGAAGGCAAAGCAGCCATGCCATTTGGAGATCAGGGTTAGGGGTGGGGGAAAACCCACCTAGGGTTAGGTCTGGAAGGGGAGGCATCAGCACCAACCTGAAGCTCCAAGTAGTTGAGACAGGTCACCTCCTTGGCAACAGGAACTTGGGACAGCAAAGTGAGAAAGACAGCAGCAGAGAGACTACTTTTTTTCCAAAGAGTTTTATTAACAAACATCTGGAACATTTAAGAGTTACTGTGCACCCTACTTCACATGGAAATACTGCTTTATTTGCCCTGCCATATCTTCCTAACTACCTAAATGTCAGCCCAACTCCAACTGTTGTCCCTCTTCCTATGTCATTTTCTGGTATAATGGCATGTTTACAATCCATATATGCAATTCCTGTGTCACCAGTGAGCATCACAGGAGTTACTCTATTAACACACCTCTATTGTAGCCCAGAGTTTCCCTGGATCCCAGGAAGAGGCTCCTGAATACTGTCACTACGATTTCCAATCAGATGCAGGATCACCGACTTCTCTCAATAAATAAATTTTACCTTATAACAGGTTCCAGTATAGCTTTAGATTCTGAACATAAATAAAGGAAAATCTTTCAACATTAAGACTGGCCCTTTACTGAAACAGCAAGACTGACAAGACTACAAATTTAAACCATTTAGAAAAGTAATACTCAAAGCAGAGGAAGAAATAGTCCCTGCTTACCTGTGTCCTCCAGAGGGAAGCACAGACAAAGGTACAGTCACTTTAGAGCCTACAGGCTGTATGTGTGTGACAGACACATGCACATTGTTCTGGAAAAGTGAGGGTATTACTCTGGGTCATACTCAGCCTCTGTTTGCTCACCTGCTATTATTGGAGGGGGCCTTCCTCACTTCTAATGAATTTGTCATCTCAGGCAGGTCATGGAAAAATGACAAGACCACACTATGAGCATAGCTTTTTGTCTAAACTGCATTAAACTTCCTCCATATTGCAACAGAAAAAGATTTCAGATAATCTCACTGGGTAGTCGAACCTCGCTCCCTTTGGTGCTTGCAGAAGTTTAACATGAAATAAATAAAATTAGCATGCTGTCAGGGAAGTTGTTTTACAAACACAAGTGT
Organism: Sylvia atricapilla; assembly: GCF_009819655.1. NCBI lineage: Eukaryota > Metazoa > Chordata > Aves > Passeriformes > Sylviidae > Sylvia > Sylvia atricapilla. The sequence continues at coordinate 62,507,453 of NC_089143.1, forward strand.
TATGATTTAAATACTAAGGCCTCCACATTCATTAGAGGATTAAATCCTTGTAACACGGGGCTTAGTGAAAGGATAAAGCTCATTTGCCTTCTAGTTTCCAAACCCTGATGTGGCAAGAAGAGCATGATGAGAACACTGGCTTCCTTCTTCCTCCCTCGAAGGCTGCACATTAATGAGGGCTGAACAGCAAGTGTAGCTCCAAACAAGTGCCTGAAATAATGGTTAGTCAACAGTATTTCCTCACCTTTCAGTCTCATCTAGCTTCAAGGGTTTTCTCTAAAAGAAAAGACTGGTGAGTTCAGACACTGCAATACCAGGTGGCATTCCAAGACATTACAGCAGTCTGTCAGGGTCCTGGTTAAAGCTAAAGTCACATACAAGGGACAGGTGATCGGAAGGGTAATTGAAGGAGGGCAGCCTGTTGGGCCCAATCTGCTCTTCAGTCAGCAAGCCCAGGGCCGAGTTCACATTCAAGGCGTGCTGGGAATACCAGATATAATCCAGCGTGTGCCGGCACTCTCCAGAGGGCCGGATCTTCCAGGTGGTGTAGGGGGGCTCCGACTGTCCGTCGGGGCTCAGCAGCTTGTAGGCGCTGTTCAGATTGAGGCTGGAGTTGGAGAACTCCCTGTACACCTCCTCGGTCGGCTCGGCGTTGAAGTCTCCGCAGACAATCAGGGGGATCTTGGCTCCCTGGGTGATGTTCTTCAGGTTCTGCAGGAGGTCGCAGCCCTGGGCGGAGCGGAACCTCTCCCAGCCCGTGCGGGCCTTCAGGTGGGTGACGGCGATGCAGAAGAGCCTGCCGGTCTCGTGGCACTTGAGCGTCTGGGCGATGGCCACCTGGTTGGTCTTCAGCTTCATGGCGGTCAGGCGGATGTTGGCGCTGCTCACCAGCTGGAAGCGCTCCTTGAGGAAGAACATGGCGCAGCCGTCGGGGCCGTTGTTGCGCTCCACGTCCAGGCACGGGGACCACGGCTTCGGGAAGAAGGTGCACTGGTAGCCCAGGCGGCTGAGGAGCGGCTCGAAGGTGTCGAAGTAGTGGTCGACTTCCTGAAGGCACAAGATGTCGGGCTTGTAGGCGAGGATCTCCTCCAGGATGAGGCACTTCCTCTCCTCCCATTTCAGAGCTTCCATGGGGCACTGGACGAAGTTGTCTTTGCCTTCCCCGAGAGCTGGAATTAGCAGGGAGGGGGGGACAAAAAACCCAAAAGTTACCGATAGCCAAAACAGCCTGTCAGCTCAGAGTTTATCAGTTTACTCACAGGTCATGGGGTTTTCAGGAGTAGCTGGTGACTTCAAGGGTACCAGATTTGCCAATGGGCATGAGAACCCCTTCTCAAGTCACTGGAGCCACTCCAAAACCAGTTCCTTTTACACTTTCTCCCTCTCTGCCCACTACACAAGGGCAAGTACTTTCCACATGTGGCTGCTGCAGCTTAAGCCAAAATAAAATGGGTTAAAAGTGACTTAACTGCAGAAGGTTAAGACAATCCCCGTGAGGGAAATTTCCCACACCAAAAGATTTTAAGATGAGGCTGCTGCACTCCTCAACTTACAGCCTTGATTCAAAACTACCAGTTAAAATTATTTTGAATCATTAAGAATTCCCCCCATAGCAGACCTGACCAATAAAGTAATCAGAAACTGAAGAGAAACTTTACAAATAAAACTTAGGAAAAGGATAAGTCTTTTCTGAGGTTAACAACCCTCTAAAACTGATGGGTGACAGCTTTTAGAATACACTGTGTTCAGTTAGGAGAAGAATTCAGGCTACTTTTGGCATCAACGTTGCAAGGAGAGACCTTTTTTCCTTTCCTAAGGGACAGAAGGAAAGCCACTATTTCAAAATGCTCAAAATACTCCCCCTGGCACGCAATCAGCTATAGCTCATGTAGTTCACTCCTCTCCCTTTGCTCTGCCAGGGTTTTCCTTGCTGCATTTGGTCTCAAGGTCATACCTTGAGCTCACAAACATCTCCTACCTTGGGCGAGGATGTTCCACTGCATCACCCGGATGGGGCGGTGGTTACTGGGAGCATTTTTCTTCAAGTTCACAAAGCTCCTCTGAAACCGGGGTGGCCGCTTCTGCAGAACAATCTGACATTCCTCCAGCAAATCCTTGGGGTCTATAGGATCCAGCTGTGCTGAGTCCAGCTGCTCCAGGCAGCCTTGGTGCTGGGACACGGCACCGCTGCTCAGCGTCTTGGCGAGCACACTGTAGAGTCGGCTGGTGCTGTTTCCCATGGAACACACTGCAAGGGAAAAACTGGTGTTAGGATCCACCACAAAACTCTTCTCATCACTTGGGTACCTTGTTGCAGTGGCAGCCATTGGTGGTTTGTGCAGGAGCCTGTTCCTGAGTCTCAGACAAAATAAGAAGAGTCCAGAGACAGGTTAGTCCTGTTCAGTCTCATGTTCTGCCTGTCATCAGGGCCTGCCGCCTGCAAACCAAGTCTGATTTAAGGCATCATGGTGCTGTCTTCTAAGGCAATAAAGAAGTCTTTCAACTGGAATAACAGGGCTAAGATTAATTCTGCATAAGTTGTAGAAAACACAATAGAGCACACTTTTTCCCTGTTCACAGAAGAGAGGGCCCAGCAGGAGGACAAATGCTGCTTGCTCCTTTTTTCATGTGCAGCATTTGCTTCTGATGGAGATGGCACTCTGTCTGGCCTGGTAGCCTGTGTCCATCTGGGATACCTCCAGGCTGCAGACTCCAGCCTGCAGGACAGCCAGCAGGGTGACTCATTCCCTCAGGTTAGTATTTAATAGGAACCTCTGATCACAGTTTCATTTATCCCCAAAGCAGTAATGTTGTCATGAGCATGAAGCAAGGAAGCAGCCAGATGCTTCTGCTGGCTTGTATCTCAGGGTGTGGAGTGGAGAAGGCGGTGTCTCCCAGCTCCACATCCCTATGTTCATTCCCCCTCACCCTCCTCTCTCCCTGTGTCTCCTCACTCTTTTGTGCTGTGCCCCAGCTCGGCAGTTTCCAGCACTCCCTGCAGCCCTCCCGGGGCCCCAGCCACCTCCCGTTCCTTTGGCCACCTCACCCACAGCACACAAGCTGCTGTCCCCAGCTCTCCCTGCTAATGCAGCTGGCCCTCCCCCAGCCCTGTGTCCTCTGCAGGGAGGTTCCCCCATCCCACATGGGGTCACAGCTGCCATGGAATGGGGAAGCACGTGTGCCCCTGCTCTGTTCTGCCCTCTGGCTTACGCAGTTTGTGGTATTTCTACACTGTGTGTGCAAGAGCTCTCCAACCTTATTTCAGGGAGAGGGCTTTGCTCCTTCAAACATGGGCAGGAAGGACTGTGCTGGCACCACAGCAACTTACATAAGAGGCAATGCTGATTGAGTTGTCTCAACTTCCTTATTTACTCTCAGTGACTTTTGCAAAGGGAATCTTAAGCAAAAGAACTTCAGTGTTGCACTGCTGCTGGCCCACAGTGGTTATTAGGTAAGTTTATTTGTACATTTAAGTTACTTAAAAAAGGAAGAGGATGAAACAATCTTGTGCTCACATCTTGTGGCAGATTTGGGGTGCTACCCAACACATCTCCATGTGCAGACTGAACTAGAGCACAACCAATTTTAAGAGCTGGTGACAGATGTACAATAATGACAGGCTAGAGGGGCAGGCAGGAAGGATGGGCACCCTTACAGTTCAATAAACATACTCAGGAGGAAAAGAAAGACTACAGCATAAGCCTCATGTCCTTGTATTTAGGAAAACAGATACATTTAAAAGACACAAAAAGTACTTGCTTTAATGTGTGTCTTGTTCCATGTGTAAGCCCATGGAACAGTTCCAAGAAAGCTGTGAATTTAGATTAGATATAGGATGTTGCTCCTCATCTCCATCCTTTTAGTTAAAGTACTAGGAGTTCCTCAAACTGAAATGTGATCTTGAGCTCACACATGAACGTCTTTCTAAGGAAGCTATTTTAGTGCTTCAGTTTCTGCGGTCTTTCTCTGTTTACAACTCTTCTCAAGAAGCCAAGTACTGCTGAAGTAGATGAAGTGGCTTTTAATAGTGAGGGAGAACACAAAATCCCTAAGCAGGACCCTGACACAGCTGTGAGGGGAGAGGGGGAAGGAATGAAAGCGCGCTCTGTGTTGGATACAGAAGGGTGCAGTTTACACACAACCAGGGCTGCCAGGCAGCCACGTAGAAACCCAAAGAAATTAATACAGCTTTTAATAGATGCTCCACAGGGAGCCACTCACCTATTTTTAGGACAGGTACAACCCATAGCTAAGCGCTGCAACTGGAGATAAGCACACAGTGTTTTCTGCTGCATCAGGGTTGCAGTCAGCAGCCGAGTACGAACATGGCTCATGTGGGGCTCTCCAAAGGAATACTGGGGAATAATTACCCTCCAAGAAGCCATTAGCAAGCTCTTAGGCTGCTTGTGGCTTGACCTGAGTCAGAGGGATGATGGTGAAAGGCACAAGGTAGGTGTAACACAGCTGGAGGCAAAGGTCTGTCGGCAAAGCCCTGGGCAGCTTACAGCTGTTACAGCAGGATCAAGGCTGAGTTCAGCCTCCACCTGCCAGGCTGCAAACAAAGCCAGGGTATTGTCTAAATCCCATCATCCCTGGGATCATGCTGTATCCAGCTCTTTATGGGGCATAAAGCATAGCCTAACCTGTGCTATGGCCCAGAACTGATCTGACAGCTTTTAAAGTCAGCCATGTCTTAGGAAGGAAAATGAGCTTCAGTCTTCTTTTGAGGACCCAGAGAAGAGGGTCTGGACTCTAAATTAAGCCCTTTCAGTCCTGATATAGGTGGCTTGAAAGTTCTTGGTTGAAAGACTGGGCTCCTTGGGAAGATTCCAGCTTAAGATGACTGCTTATCTGCACAAGTTCTTTGTACTGAGTGCTGAACACATGACAACACAGACAACTGCAGAACAGGGACCAGACCAACAACCTGAACACAAAAATGCCAAACACAAAATCCATTTTGTTATTTCTGCAATGCTGAACCACATCCACAGCAGCCCAGCTGTACAACACAAGTACAAGGTGACCACTCTGAAATCCTGCAGTGCGAGTTAAGTGACCTGTAACTTGCTGGGATAAAGTGTGCTGCCAGTGCTGTGACACTGTGGTGCTGGTGTGGGCAGAGGCACAAGCAGACTCCTGGGCTTGCATTGCAGCAGTGGATAGCAAACATGAAAGTGATTTTCTCGGTGTGATGTAACAGGGAACATGGACTCAGCAATTACTAGTCAAGGTATTTAAAATAAAAAAAGCTCCTTCCTCTCAGCAAGGGTGGTACCTCTGCATAGTAAGGTCAAGGGAAGAACTCAAACTGTGACTTAAATGTAAGAACAGGGTGTAAAGTTGGAAGGTTTCTTGAATCATCCAGCACAGAAGAGATGAACTTCTAGGATCTCAGGCAATGAGCCAGAGACTTTAAGGACTTTGCTTCAGAGATGAGGGCTACAGAAGGGTATTGGACCCTGACCTTTTGGGTAAGGTGAACAACATTCTCATATGACCTTTCAGGTCATACCTCTCAGCACCACTTTCAGCCAGAAGCCCTATCCTGTTTGTGTATGGCAAACAGGTTATGTTTGTGTATGCATGTTTGTGTACGTTTATCACAGGGCTTTTTCTGCCAGGTGAATGGCTCCACACACCTGCAGTCTGGAGTTGCATCAGCCTCCATAGCCCCAGAGGCTGGCAGAAGTTAGAGATGCCCTCCCTGGTACCCCAGTTTTAGGAACAACTTGACAGGCATCCCCATGTGACAAAACCTGTGCTACCAAGGTATACATGTACAACCCTGTTTGGGACAGCAATGGGAGTTCATTAGAGCAAGGCAGAAGATGTCTGTTCTCAAGAGACAACACCAGAAAGAAGAAGGAACCTCAAAACCTGCCTCCAGTAATATAGAGAATCAGAACTTGGCACAAGCTCTGGAAACCTTTATCTTCAGGAGTGCTTTATTAATCATGAGCTTGATTCTGCCAGCCCTCAGATGCATATGCTCTCTCTTCCCTGTAGTGCCACGAAGCTTCAATCCTGCCATATGTCATCCTGGCCTAGCTTCAACAGGAGGAAGAGAAGCACCCTGCCCCAGCTTGGCTTTTACACCCCTCCTGTAACAGCAGCAACAGGGGATGAACTCACTTCACCCCAATCCTAGCTGAAGGCAGGAGGGCAAAGTGGATCTCCTGCATGCCAGGTATGTAACACAGCCTTGTCTTACAAGCAGTGTAATAGCAGCTGTGGCTGCTCTGTCACTGGAAGTGTCCAAGCCCAGCTTGGAGAGCACTTTAAGCAACATGATCTAGTGAGAGGTGTCCCTGACCATTGAGGGAGGACTGGAACCAAATGACCTTTAGGTCATCTCTTCCTTAACCTTAACCATTCTTTAACCCAAACCATTCAATGATACAGAGTTGGGCTTATCACCCGTCCCACCAGCAACAGTCTGGAGCAATGCTGGCTGTTGCCAGGCTGCCCCAGTTTCCAGCAGGAACGGCTCCGGGTGAGCCTTCTGAGTCACGGGCGGATCCAGGTGATTTCGGGCCGGATCCGGCCGCAGGGGCACAGCCCTGCCCCGGCCAGAGCGCAGCGCTGGGCACACACAGCCAGGGCGGTGTCCGCAGCCACCAAGGGACCCGACACTTCCCGCGTCCCATGTGGGGATGGAGAACGGGCTGTAACTATTTCACGGTGCAGGCAAGCAGGGGCCTGACCGCCCGCGGGGGTAACCCGGGCTGTGCCCACACACGGCCGTCAGCGCCAGGCCCCCGCTGTGAGTCAGGCTGACCCCACACGGAGCGCGGCGCTGAGGAGGGCCGCTCCGCTATCCGAGAGCACGGCCCCGACACCCTCCGGCCCACAGACAGGTCACCCCACGGGTACCCGGGCTCACTCCGAGCACCCACGCGTGGGCGCAGAGGGTGCCCTGTCCCTCAGCTGGAGGGCGCCGAGCCAGAAGCGCCCGCAGCTCCGGCGGGCTGTCCGGCAGCACCAGCCCCGCTCACACCGCGCGGGAGAACGCCACGGCCGCCGCCTTAGAGCCCAAGGGCCGGTCAGTCCCGCAGAGGTGGCTGGCGAAGGGACAAGGAACACGCCGATGCCGCCAGGAGAGCCCAGGTCCTGCTCCGGCACCAGCCGCCCGGTTCCCGCGGCGGCTACGCACCGTGCCCGGTCAGTACCCACCTGTGCGGGGCGGCGTCCCCGGGGCGGGCGGGCCGCCCGCTGCTGCCCGCGGCGCGGCGGGGCCCGGGGCCGGCGGCTGGGAGCGGGGCCGCGGCAGGCGGGAGGCCGAGGCGACGGCGGCGGGAGCGCAGCAGAGACCGGGAAGGGCCGAGCAGAGGCAGCGCGCGGAACTCTGGTACATGCTCCCGGCGGGACGGGGCGGGACGGAGCAGAACCGGGAGGGACCGGGAGGGATCAGCGGCGCAGCTGCTCCCGCGCCCGCCCCGCGGCCGCGCTTATAGAGGCGGCGGCGCCCCGCGCGGCGCCTACACCGGGCGCTACCACCCTCACCCGAGGGGGAGAGACAAGAAACGAGCAAACTCTCCCGGCACCCCCGCCCGGGCACCGAGCCCGTCCGCGAAGACCGGCGGGGCGGCGCTTTCCGCAACTGTCCCGCCGCTCCTGCTGCCGCTGGCGGGGGATGCTGCGGTAGGAAGAACGCGCCCCGTGGCCGCTCCCGCCTCCCCTATTCCGCCGCGGAGTGGTGTGGCCCGGACGGAGGTTTCCCGCTGGTGACGTCAGCAGGAGCGCCCTCTGCTTCCACGGACGTCACGGTCCGTCCCGGTCTGTCCCGGGCAGGGCTCGGCACCGCCGGGAGCCGCGGGGCTCGGCGCCCCGGACAGGGCTCGGCACCGCCGGGAGCCGCGGGGCTCGGCGCCCCGGGCAGGGCCAGGCACCGCCGGGCAGCGGCACCGCGCTGCCTCGCTGGGACACCCACATCCCGCTCCCTACTCCCGCCACCTTCCCTCGGGCCGCGGCACTCCGTGCGTGGCATCATCCCCTGCGGGAGCTGCGAGGCGCCGGGCTCGGGGGAGAGCATGGGGTGAGCCCCGATATGGGGGTCTGGGCCCCAAAGCAGGGAGCTGGGGGCGTATTTCTCCCCGCTTCCCTTGTCCTCTGTGCTCCAGCGCCTTGTGTCTGGCCAGAGAGGCCAAGGGCAGCCCGAAATTAGGACACTGCCTGCCCCTAGTCTGAGCAGGCTTCCTTCTGAAAATGTGACACTTCTATTTATTTTTTTCCCCAGAAATACATTATTTTTTATGTGTTTGATACACTACCGAGTACTACGATACTACTGCAGATGCCTTCTGTGAGGGGTGCTGCTGCAGGAGCTAGGACAACCTGGCTGCATGGCATTAGACCTGGGTCTGCTTGAACGCCCCTGGCTCATCCCTCTTTTTCTCTGGCTTTCCCTTGCCAGGAAGATGGCATTAGGGCACAGCAGCTGACGCCTGTGTTTTGGTGTTCTAGTGTCTGCTGTCAAGTTGTTGGTGTTTCGGGTTTTTTTTCCCCAGCTTGCTGCCCACTGGGCTTAGGCACCAAGTAGCCATCCTCTGGAGACAAGAGAGAATAGTAGAACCTTTTGGTGGGAAAAGATCTCCAGGATCTTCAGGATGGAAGGTTTTTGAGTGCTGGGGGCATCCTTTTGGTGAGCTCCCAAGCCCCAGCAGCCCACTGCACCAACTGTACAACAGGATGGGGGACACCCAGGAAAAGGGGAGGCTAAGGACTCTTCTAGTCCTGTCACATTAACCAGATGGAGCCAACAACCCACCTCTGCAACTGCCAGGCAGTTTGTGATCAATATGAATGAGTGGTGATCCTCAAAAATGTGCTGCAAGCATTAAAAAAGACCATTCCAGAGCAGCCTCAGAAGAGTTCAGCAGCATCACAGGCTGGGCTCTACTGCTGAGCAGAAGTCAGGTTTTGGAGAGGATCTTGCCTCTGTTCTTTGTGCTGTCAGGTTGAATTACCTGCAGGCTGGCTGTGCGGGTGACGTCTGACCTTGTTCTAAGCTGCAAGCAAAGGGGATTTCACAACCTCCCTGAGCTCCCAGAAAACTGTTGTCTGTTTTGGCGTGCCTCTGGGTACAGGGGAAAGGGAGTTCTGACCTGTCCAGTGACTAAATTGGCCTCCAGGGCTGGAAGCAAATGCAAGATGCTATCAGAAAGACGGGACTTTTCCACTGGCATGTCATAAGATCTCTGACTTTCTAGGTGCTTATCTTTCCTAAGCATAACAGCTGATCCTGCTTTCCCCAGTGCAGGAAGTGTGTCTTGGCTTGGGCAACACTGGTTGATCCCTGTCCTTGTTCTGGCAGTCTTGTAATCTTGCAGGCTGTTTTTCATGGGGCTGGTCTTTATTTTCCCCTATAAAAAATAAAAACATGCTTCTTTCACATCATGTCATCTAAATCTTTTCTTATTGCTCCCTCCTCAAGCCTCTCCTTGCCCCAGCTCTTCCCCACTGTCTCCTGCATACAGCCCACCACAAATTTGCTTGTCTTTTTTTGTGTTACTCTCTGTTCCAGCCATATTTGTCATTGTCAGGTCATTCTTGACCACAATTTTCATAGTGCAAGGAACTTTTTCTTCCCCTTTGAAGGCAGGTGCATTGTTTGTCTTTCTTTCATCACCTGGTACCACTCTTCTTGCCTGGATTTTGGAAGGCACTTGTTAGGGGTTCAGAGACAACTCGGGAGAATATCAAGTGTCTTGAGATGATGGAGGTTAGGTTTTCTTTCTGCCCATCCTCTACTTGCTTTGTTTCCTTGTTGAGACTTTTCTGTCTCATTTCTAGAGCTGGGTTAGATCCTTTGTACCATTTTGATGCTTTGAACTGTCTTGACTCTGATTTCGTCCCATTTTCATCCCTGGAGGCTTGTGCTAATTCTGTTATTCTCATCTGTGATTTTATCTCTGTGTCTTTGTTACTCATTTCCTTTCGGATTATCAAAGCATAAGTGGTGATAGTCTCACAACTCCTCTACTGATGATGTTTTTCTCTCAGTGCTGCTTTTCTCTTCGAAAAGACACCTGTAGAACAGCTGCAGTTTCAAGGGTGGGTCTTAGATCTTGATGCTTAAGCTTACACCGGGTTGTGTGTAGGCTCATCTAGCCCTCTCTAAGCAAAATACTCTAATGTAAATGTTTTCCAACAAACTAAATACCCCGAGAAAGGTGATTAAACAACGGGTAGGTAATTAGTACCTCACTAACTTTCCCAGTTTTATTTTCTGTAAAATTAAGTAGCCTGCCCTCGGCAAAGAATGCTGGGGGAGAAGCAGCTGGAGAGCCTGGGAGGGAAAAGGCTGGAGCCTGGATTTCTCTGCTTTCAAGCACGTGGACCATTCCTTGAAGATCTCTCAGCTCTGATTCATATCCTTTCCACTTTAAATATGCCTAGAAGAGACAGAGGCTTGACTGCCATGCAGGACTGGGAGCCCTGGTTCCTTGTGGGGCTCTGCACCTGACTGGGCTTGTCTGCTCTCAAGTCTGGGCACCCTTACCAGAAGGGCAAACTTGTGACTAAGAGTTTATTTCCATGCTTGCTGTGCATGAACCTCTGTAACCAGCTTTTCCTTCCCTTTTCAGAAGGCCAGATGCTCCTGGAAAGGAACGGGATTGGTGATCCAAGGAATCCATGGGCTGTCCCAATGGCCCTGCCATTTCTGGCGGGATTTGGCAAAGAAAATCCCTGACAGTAGTGGCCAAGGGGACAGGTAGGCTGGGTTTTGCTGCTGACAGATTAGAGACTTGGTGACGGGGAAGTTGCTGACTTTGTGTCCTGATCAGGAGATGAGGCAGCTGGGCTTATCTCTGAGCTCCAAGTCCTCAGCTCCTGTCAGGCATTTGCTGGCATTCAGGTGCCATTCCTGATGGCTCTTTGTTCTGCCCTCCTGCCCCGTGGAAAAAACCTTGGGTTTTCCCCAGAATTGGCTGCTCATCCTCCTCACCTCTTGTTCCAGCAGATTTCTTGGAACTGCTCACCACCTAGTGAGTTTAGCAGTCCTTAAGTAAGTAATGAATGGCAGTGCAATATGTTTGTTATTCTTTTTATTTTTCTGGTGACTCAAGTAGTTGGGTTTAAGCCAAACCACCTCTGCATGTAATCTCCAAGGAGGAAGGACAGAATGTTTCCTGCTTGCTGCTGTACTGCATGTGCTTTTCTCTGCTCTTTTGGGTGTTGGCTTTCCTTAGCCAAGTGTGCCCATACTTGGATGACAATAAAAAAAGCATTTGTGAGAGCAAAAGGAGTCCCTGATGAAGCTGTTTTCCACACATACCGCTCTTTTCCCAGGACTGGGAAGAGTCGTGATTTAGCTCCAAAATGTGAATCAGTGTTTGCTTGGCATTCCTTGGGGTGATTCAAAAGCCCTACTAGCCTTCTATGGAAAATAAAATCCTTCTGAAAATACACAAAAGATATTATTAATTTTAGGCACGTGTGACTTGGTGAAAAGAGAGAAGTTTCTTCAGATATCCCAGCTATCCCATGCACATCTGACTGATGTTTCCACAAGCTGGGAACAGTGAGCAAATGGAGAGAAGAGGTCCAGGTGAAAGGGAGCATAAGCTGTGAGAAATGCTTTTTTCTTAGTTTTTTTGACCTCATCTTACCCTGGATGATGCTGATGTTTCAAACATCCTGCCCTGACTGTTAATCCTTTTTCCAATGCTGTGGAAATCTCAGGACCAACAGGCTGTTGTTACTTAATAAAAAACATGTCTTTGACTGAAGTTTTCCCAGCATCTAATAAAAGCAATGATTTCCTCAAACTCCCCGTCCTTGGGATTAGTAATTGTCTGAGGATAATGCTCCTTCCACCCCCTTAGTCACTTCCTCCCAATCAGTCATCCCCGTGTCAGGAAGGCTTTTGTGCCGTGTTTGGTGCTTCTCTAACTGTGAACATGGAAAAGCATGCTCTGGAGCTACCATCTCTGGGGAGATGGACAGCAGTCACTGGAGTGTCACAGCGGATTAACAGGAGGAAGTCTGTGGCAGTTTGATTCTGCACAGCACACATGGCGGGTTTGAACTTCCTGGTGCACACACAACCCACCCCCTGATTTCTCCCATGAGCAATGCCATCACCTGGAGTACTGGATGCTTTCCTGTGGGATGCCTTGTGCCTCCCAGGATGCCCTTTTCCCCTGTCACATCACCAGGAGCCCTTCACCTCCCCACCATCAATCTGCTGTGGGGCTTCCTCCCTTCCTGGGCAGCAGGCTAGGAGTGCTCACCTGCTCTCCCCTCCCTGCCTCACCTTGCTTTGGGCACCTGGGAAGGAGCTGTGAGCCAGGAAAAATGTGGGGATCACGGTAGGTTTGCAGGAGGCTGCTCTGAAACAAGATCACCTGAGGTGAAGTAGGGCAGAGATTTAGGTGTTTAAAACAGGCAGCATGGCTGAGATAGCTGAGGTGGCTTTCCAAAGCCCTCAGCATTCATTTGTCAAGCATTTCCGTCACTAAAGCATTTCACAAAGTGGAGCTCTGCCACTTGAACCCAGTATCTGTCTTGCTGAGAAATGAGTAGCAGAAAGTCTGGGCAGCAGATGGTAAAGTGTTCCAGGCAGTTAAGGAAGAGGGAATGATAGTGACACTTCTGATATTTTGTTAAAGAAACATGCATGTCACTTCATCTCAGGTATGAATATGCACTACAGTTGGGATGATTAAATAGAGTACTTTGTATTTAGAAATAAGTGTCTGTCTAAGAGGTGTCTGCCTTGACTTTGTCTTGTCTTGACTTACGTTTCTGAATCTACTTTCTGCCACTTTGTAATTTTTTTGAATACTTACTTGTGCTCCAAGGACCTGCTAGATGACTTTTTTGGGCAAAGCCATTTTATTTTCTTTCTATGTGTGTTAGTGACTTTGAAAGGAAGCAGTGAATAGCTCTCCTTTGAGCCGGTGCAACCACTTGTGCTGCAGTGCTCACCTGTATCTGAACAAGGGGAGGATCCTTCATTTCCATTTAGCAAACATTTCCATTCAGCCATTAGTCTGCCTTTTAAGAGACAGAAATGGACACATTTTCCATTTAGGATGTTGTTTTGACATGGCTGTAGCTTTTGAGCAGTTGTCAGATGATGACATGTAAGGTCTCCTGGCAGGGTTACCATTTCCTGACCTGCTGGAAAGACCTGGAACTCTTTGTGGTGCATGAGTGGTTCACCTGCCTCTGGTCCAGATCAGTGGAGGTGCTGTCCCTGTGGAGCTTCTGGTGATGATGTACTTCCTGGCACACAGGCACGCAGAGGCAACAGGAGTGGGTCTGAGGCAGCACAGTAGCACCATTCATCATCACTGGTCCTCTCTGGTGCCCATCCAGAGGTGATCTGCAACTGCTGCTCTCTGACACATGCTCCAAGGGGCTGAAGATCCATCCTTCTTCCCAATGACTGCTTTGGGATATCTTAGGCTAAGATAAGGACAATCTTCTTGACATAAGCATCATTTTTCTTTCATTGCTGCTGTCGGGGCTCCTGTTGAAAAGCAAAGCGATGGAGAACTGTGGTCTGACAAAGGGATGCCAAGGACCCTTGGCTGGGCACTATGATCCTCATGTAAAATGACACTAGTTTTCATCTTGCTAAGTAAATGCAACTTCTGTTTTTCATGGTCTCTTACTCTGGTTTGATGTTACCTCGGTGCCTCAGTAAAGAAACCTGCCAGTCATCAGTTTCCAGGCAATAAATTTGTAATTGAAGAGGGACTGTCACAGTGGAGCTGGCAGCCATGCCCAGGATTGGACTTTCCCCTGGGGTGTGCTCAGTGGAGGCACACTGGTTGGGCTGCCTGGGGACAGGAATTCAGGCAGCTCCCACCTCCTGGTGGCCATCCAACCCTGGCCAGAATCCAGCTGTGTCTGCGTCACTGGCCCTGCTGGTTGTGCAAGTGCCCCTGTTACCAGCGTGACCCGTAATGTGTTTCATAACAGTGCTGGCAGGACTCTGGGACACTCTGCCCTCTACCCTACCTGGACTCTGGCTTTCCCCAGTGGCTTTGCTCAGCTCTGACCATCCTCAGCAGGAGTTGGGAAGCCCGAAATTCAGGCTGGGAAGCTCTTGGTGCTGCTGGACACGCAAAATTGGAAGCTCCCTTTTGGGCATCTTGGTAGAGTTTTGGGCGTCTTGTGCCATCTGCAGCTACCCTGGCCTCAGGGCACCTGGTTGCAAGTGGCTGAGCAGTCCCTGACCCCTCTGCCCTGGTTCAGGCAGTGAGTTGGCAAAGCTCAAGGTTTTGCTAAGTCCCAGCCCTGAAGACAAGGTTTGGGAACTGGCTGCTTCCCAGGTGTCCAGCTGGGCTGTGTCCTGTCCCCAGCTGTGTACCAGAGGCTGCTTTGCCGAGGTAATGCAAACAAGTCATGGCAAAGGCCACCTGGGCTCTGCCTAGGTTTATCACCCTGCAAAAACGATCTGCTTATTCCATACCAAATTCCTCTGCGAATTCCCTACTTGAATTGCATCAAACATAGATTTAATTATGAATAGATTTTTGTCCTTCCAAGGTGGCTTCAGGAGACATGGAAAGGTTCTCTTCCCTCCATGGGTGCACCCTGGAGTTTGGGTGAATCTGCTGTTTTCCTCAGAGAACAGTTGAACTTTCTGCCATTATTGAGTTCTAGTTTCTTTTTGTGAAAGAAGTTCTAGTTTCACCTCTATCCAGGGATATCAGGGGATTGATTAGGGCTCTCCCTAACAGACTTTCAGGAGATCTAAGCCCAGAAGACATTTGCAGAGAAAGTCTGACAGGGAGCTGATCCCTGCAGAGTGAAAGCATCACTCTGCTTGGTATGGCATGCTTCCTGTCTTCAGGGAGCTGTCAGGTCTGTCTTCTGAATCCCTCCACGTATGTGTCAGTGTCCCCCATCCTCTCTTCAACCTGTTGTGCTGCTTTACTGCTCTGGGGTTCACTGTGTCACCACAGCTCAGACCTGGCTTTTGGAGCATGTGCTACCTCCATCTCCTGCTCCTGGGTGTCTGGCATGGAGCAGGCAGCCCATGATGCCTCTGGCTGATGCCAGAGAAGTGCTCCAAGGCAGCAATGGTCTGAAGACATACTGATTTTATTATCTCTTGCCTGTTTGGTGAGTTGCCCAGGACCCTTCTGAGATCCTGCTGAAATTGTCTAAATGATATTTAAACATCCTTGGCCTCTCAACATCAAGTAGGGATGCACTCAGTGACTGACAGGGTGAGGGCAGTGAAAGAGTCATGCAATAGATCCACGAATGTGCTGTTAAAAAAAACCCCAAAGATACTTCTGGGGTAATTTCAGTATTTATATCTGTTGGATGGACAAGGGGCAGTTTTGGATAACTTTGCAATGGAGCAGAGACTGACCACTCACCTCAGGAAATTAGGACCTTGTTCAACACCAAATCCATTTCCCCTCCACTGAGCTGAGTCTAGGTTAGCAGAAAATTCCCCCTGAAATGGACAACAAGCCTTGGGCACTAAAATTCATGGTCAGAGGACTGTCTGGGCAACTCAGGGGCAGCCTGGTGACCTAGTACAGCAGCAAGGCAGCACAGAGCAAACCCATGACACAAAAAACATGCTTCCAATCGAAGTGAAGCATCAGCAGCTGGGTGGTTGATGATTAGCAACTCCAGCAAGGCTTGAATGTGTGTCCTGGAGGGGAAAGGCTGTTTTGCAATCTTTGACCTAACTGAGCATCCCTCCTGTGGTGCCATTCAAGATCCAAAGTCTAGCAAATCAAAGGTCTGATTTTGACTCCAGCTCAGGACACTTTTAGGGCACTGTCAGTGGGCAGTATCCTGGACTGGTGCCAGAATATAGAAATTCTGGAAGCATTTATTCTTTGTACAGTGCAGGGCAGACAAACAAGAAGAGAAATGCCTCATCACAAAGCCTGTCTGGCTACTGGTGATAGCCAAGTTCACATTATCACCAAACTTTCTGTAACTGCTGTACCTGACTGTTGTAAATGTAGGAAGTTACCTTTTGGTTGTTCTCGTGAAACAGCATGGTTGTACCACTCTCAATTGTCATGGCCTTCCTCAGAAAACTTACCTCCTGTGTTGTCACCTCCATTTAAGTGGCTGAGAGTCATTATGAAGACCAATTCCATTTACAGCTTCTGAGATGAGGTTTAAGAATGGTGTTTCCTAATTTAATGTTCCTACTGACACACCCCAGACCATGTGCTGCTTGCTCACTTTCTCTTCACTGCTTCTGTGGTGAAATGGAGAGGAGAACTGGAGGCACAAAAAGCTAAAGACAACAGGTTGAGATGAGGACATTTTACTAGAAACAGCAATGAACTAAGAGAATTAACAGTAGCAACAAGACACTAATAACAGAGTTAAAAGATAGGCTGTAAACTATTTACATGATTGATTGCTCATCACACAATTCACCGTTCCCACTGAAACACCCCAGACCACAAACTGCTCTCCCACTTCCTTCCCGTTCCCTCTGCAGCGGGATGGAGAGGAGAACCGGAGGCACAAAAAGTTGAGACAAGAACAATTTACTAGAAAAAAAGCAAAGAAACAGAAAAAAACAGTAACAACAATACTAATGGCAGAGTGTTCAGGTCGGTGCACAATTAACATGTGACCGGTCACGATGTGGAATCCAGGGTGATGGCAATGTGACCACGCACCACCGAAGAAATGGCACCACCCTGTGTCTGTGAGGTGGCATCAAATAATTGCAGGGCTATGCTCTTCCTGGCTGCTGCAAAAATTAACCCCGAGACAAACGATAAATGAAATGCCCCTGCATTTCCAGGTGAGGTGTCGAACAAAGGGCAGAGCTGTTTACAAAAACTCTGCATATATTTATTCCCTCAGCTAGAAAACAGTGGGATTTGACAGAAAAGGAAACACAGCCCTGGCCTGTTTGAAAGGGAAAAACCTCACAAACTCATGTGCCTGATGTTTTCAGGTCATAGATGGGTTTTGCATATGGTTTTGTAGCTTTCAGCATGAACTCTGCATTGCTGTAATTGAATGGTGTCTGGTCCGAGCTGGCTCAGTGAGCACATCACAGCTGGGCTGAATCCACAGCTGCACCTGTAGGTGTATGGGAAAGCAGGGGCTTTTCCACATGGATTAGTGAGCATTGCATCATTTCCAGCACATCGTCTCCAAATCCTTTAGTGACTTCCACTGAGATAGATGGCAAACTCTGCAGCAGCTTATTTTTGATTAAAGAGTTACATATTTATAATAATGCTTCCAGTTTCAATTCTTTTGATCTCAGACAAGTGCATTGGGAACCCTCTATTTTTGTTTCTAGGTCAGTAAATGAGTTTCTGATGGGTAGGGGTTCAGCCTAATTTCTGAGTGACCCTTGGTGATCTTCCTGCCAGCATTTTGCAGTCTTCATCTCTGCTCTCCAGGATGCAGCCCTGTATCCACACAAATTCAGGTTTCCTGCACTAGATGTCCCTGTCTTTACAGGGAATTTAGTAAGTTGACAGAACAGATGAATAAACTGGAAGGGGGAAGGAAGTTATTTGAAAGGGATGTGTAAGGGACTGAAAACCATGTTTTCAATTATGTCCAAAATAAGGACGTAATTGTTCTCTCTAAAGTTTCTCTCTAAAGTTTACAAGAGGAATTCAGTGCTGCCTGAGAAAATGAGGTCCCTGAGAGCCTTTTCCAAGGAAAGCACAGGGGTCTAGTGGCCATCTCTTCATCTGTCCCTGCCTCTGCAAGGTGCATGTGGTGGGATTGACTCTGTTTTCATCTTTCTCTTGGGGCACAGACCAAAAGCAAGTACCAATAAGAAAATAGTTCACTGATGGACAGGAAGGAACAATTTTCACCTGGTTTCTGGAGTTTCTTCCAAAAAACATCTCTGGGTTGAGGAGAGTTTTAATCAACCCTTTGATAGAGCAGACAGGATGAATAGACTACAAAGCAATTAGGTGCATGTGATGGGCAGTATTTGCTGGCTATATTAACCTTTGTGTTTGTGTTGTCTCAGCTGGAAAGAAGAAATATTTCATGTGTGGCATCATGCCATTCCTGATCTCCTTTTCCTCCAGTTTTTTAATCAATTCAAAGGATGCTTCAGCCAGCTAGTTATGGCATGTATAAATAGTGCTTTAGGCAGTGTTGATAACAAGGCAAATATGGATTTTGCTACTTGATATTTTCATTCTGGTGTGAGTTTAGCTTCGCAGATGTCCTTGAAATTAGAGAATTTGAAATTTGTCCTTGAAATTTGCTTTCTTAAAGATTTTACCTTGAAAGAGATCATGGACAGCTGGGATTTGCTACAATGGGAATATTGTTTCTTTTGGGTTTGGCAGGTGATGGAGCATAGAAGCACACTGCCGTGCCAGATCTGCATGGCCTTATCAGGTCTCACCAGGATATTGCATCTCTCCTTGCCTGACAATGGACTATTTCTGGCTGTGTCACACATCAACCTGGGGTGGAGAGCAGAAAGCATTTGTGGTGTGTCACTTCTTATTTTCCTGTGACTTGGCTAAAATACACAGCAAGAGGGTGAACAGGTCTCATGGAGCACTCTTTGATGTCCTGACACTTTGCATACTGGGAAGTTTGGAAATAGTCAGCACTGCTACCCAAATGCAAACCTACCAAGCAGTCCTATCCATTCAGGATGGCCTCGGATGGGACTTCTGGCCTTGGATTGCATCTCTGGGCATATCTGATGTAATTGATTTCTTCAGCAACTCTACTCCTCCCATGGTGGAATTGGTGCCTTGGGAAGGCTGACCTGACACAGAGACTGGAAAGAACTACAGAATAAAGTAAGTACTTATTTGAAGGCCCTTAGGATACATCTCAGGCAGGACAGGGCCTGACCAGGGCTAAACCCAAGGTGGATTAAGAATGATCACAAAATGGCTGACTGCTCACGAAGTATTACATTTTTATAGGTTTTGGTCCATTTGCACATTGGGGTTTAATTGTCCAATTCCAGCTTCAGGTTGTGAGGTCTCATCCTTCTTGTTCCTCCCTCCAGCCCACTGTTGTTTGTGCTTTTGGGCCTGAAAGTTGTCCTTGGTCTTCAGCAGGAAAAGGATTTGTTTTGTCTCCCTACTCTGTGAAGAAAGCTTACTGACACTTAATATGAGGCTCAGAACTACAGTCCTAGGCAGCACAGAATCTGAAAAGCATGAAAGCTGAAACTTAAGGCATCAGAATGATCATAGAATTATGGCATTGTTTGGCTTGGAAGGAACATTAAAGATAATCTAGCTCCAGCACCCTTCCACTACACCAGGTTGCTCAAAGCCCCATCCAACCTGAGGTGGGGGGCAGGTTCCAAAACCCTCAGTGTGACACTGGCAGGCTTAGCAAGGAGTTATGTTGTCCTTCATATTTTTGTTTGCTAGGATGCAAGGAAATTCCTTTATCTAATGCAAACCTTGTGTCTGTTTCTAAACTAGTTGCATGTAGGGACACAAAGCACTCACCTTATGTTTTGCTACAGTTTATCCCTGTTCTCATAGCAGCTGCTTAGCACAATTTTCCTATTCCACTTCCATTGGTATGACAGAACCACGAGGGGGACTTTCCACAGCAGTGCAATGAGCCATGCAACCTCTGAACTTGCCTCTGCTTTCCTCTTAACTCTTGGTAAGTGCACAGCAGAGGCACAGACACCTTCTGTGGGCTGGGAGGATGTGCTCCTTGTGAAGAGGGAGCTGAAAGGTGCTGCCAGCACAGGGTTTGATGCCCTATCCTTCCATAACAGCATTCTCTTGCATAGAAAATAGGGACAGGAAACCATGTGATTGTTTGAAATCCTCCTCACTGTGGTCTGTAGGGCTCTGCTAAACCAAAAGAGAAATGAAAAGATCAGCTCCGTGTCAGCTAAGTATCAATTCATTGTGAATGGTGTCTGGAAAGACCTGGAGTGAAAATAATGCATAGGGGAAGAAGGCAGCTGCAGGCTCAACTGAAAAATGGCAATTGCTTTTTTGTAATGCCTTCAAAGGAAATGGAACAATAGTAATTTTGTTTGGAATTTATAATCAAAGGGGAAGTGACGGTTTTGATTGAAGAGGGAAAATTGCTTGATTATCTTCACTTTTTCTATGACCGTGTAGGGAAGTCTTGTCCCCTGGTGGTGAAAATGTGAAAAAGGAGAGGGAAAGAAAAATGCTGCTTTTGTTTCCACTTTATATTCTACTAACATTAGCAAACAACACTTGCTTTTCAGAGCTGTTTTTCCACATATGTGAGAGCTCCCTGGGGAAGCACAGCAAGGCAGAGGCTCTGGCAGCTGCAAATCTGGATGATTTCCTCGATTTCCCACAATTATTCAGTTATATCTAGCTCTGATCTGAAAGAGCCCTGAAAAAACAGGGTTGCTTTTTCAGCCTTCTTGTCTGTGAAATGAGATGATCCTTACTTGTTTTCTAGAGGGTGTAGGAAGGTTGAGGATGGTTCTCTTTTTGACATATCCCAAGAAGACCTATCTCAAAGGTTTTTACTTGTTCAGTTTGGAGAAAGAAGGATGGAAGGTGTGGGCATTAAGAGGAGTGCAAAATGTTGGATTTGGGTGACGATCTTTTCTGAGCTGGCTCCTGTAGATGTATCTGCCTCTTCTTTATGCTTCTTCCACAGATATGGCAACCCAGTGAATGAAAAGAAAAGGGAGGAAAATCTCAACCCCACATCTTGACCATTTATGGCAAGTATATTTTATTTATTGCACATCCACAGACTCATCTGGACTCATGCAGCCAAATTGTGAGGATATGTTGAGTTTTCCAGTCCCTCCAGGGCAGAATTAATGTTAGAAGCTTTATTTTTTTCAGAGGACCATGCCCCTTGTCCACCAAACCTGGGCTGTGCTGAGCAGGGGGTTCTCCAGCAGTACCTGGAGTTGAGTAATCAACAAGCAGAGAGTGAGAAGGAGATAAGGACAAGCCAGATTTCTCCCAGTATGTTCATTTTGCAGTCTCCAGCCTTTTAAACTGCTATGGTTTGGTCTTTTTGAATGCTGCAGCCTGCATGAGTAGAGCTGGTCATCATGAAACACTAAACTTCTGAAACCAGAAAGGTTTGCTTTGGTCTCAGTGACATCTGGAAGTCTTGGGAAACATTTTAGGGCTTTCTGCCTTTCAGAAGCAAGGACAAGCCTTGTGTAACTGCCTTTCCCCACCTCAAGCGCCCTTTAACATCAACTCACTGAAATTTTAGCATGTCCTTCATGGAAACAGCTATCAGTTGAGCTTTTAGCAAATCTGCCCATCTCTTGGTGTTTCTCTGTTTCCTTATCTTGTTTACAGAACAGTGTTATGTGAGGCAAAACTCATTTGCTGGCTGGGAAGAGACACTGTACTCAATAGGGTATTTATTTACTGCGTACCTGAGGTATAATCTATTCTCTGCAGTAATACAGGCTCCAAAATGAATGGGTATTTATTTATAATAATATAGCAGACAGTCCATACGGAGGGTGTCATCTTGTTTGTAATCAATCCTGGCGCAGTGCTCTGGCTGCAGCAAAGTAACACTTTGCATTAAGTGATGAATTGGTTCAGTCTTCTTATTCTGCCTGTCATTTTTCTTCTCTGAAGATGTATTGCCTCCATTATGCAAGCCCTGGAGGTGAGCATCAAACATCCGTGGGTGCTTAAAAGGGAGTGTACACAGAGATCATGCATGGTCTCATGTGGGAAGGGAAGGGAGCCATGCTGCTGATTACAGGGAGACGTGTTCCAAATAGGTGACTCTTTGCTGCCTGAGCCACTCTTGTGGTGAGGTAAGCAATGATTTATTCCTCTAAAGTGCATCATTATTGCACTAACGTTGTATTTCTGGATTGATTTCAACTCAGAATCTGATGACAGAGTGGATATTTTGCTGCTGGAGAAATGGACCATCCATGACATCAAACAAGATAGATATATCTTAAAAGAGACATCCTGGGTATGCTGGGGAAAACAACAAAACCTCTGGAGGTCTGTATCTGGGTGCTGAGGAGATGCAATTGATATGTCTGTGTTGTCAATTTATGGCTGTTACCATCAAATGGGAAAATCTGCCCACTGCTCATGAGTGAATTGCTACAAAAATAATAACTCACTTTATGGAAAATACTGTATAAAATGGAGCCATACAATAATATTTGTGGTCTGTCTGGGCTTGGATCTGGATATTTTACAATGCAATGCTGCCTAGAGAAGGAGGGCTCTGAATGCCAGCAGGGTGGTGGGACAGGGAGAGAAAATGGAGCTTGCTAGGTGCTTTTGTCCCTGTGCCCTTCCCTCCCATGTTTGTCCAAAGCCTGGGACACCACGTATGTCTTGTCGGGGATATTTCCCACATCACTCATCCAATGGCCCTGTGCCTCCATGATGTCCTTTAGTGTGTGGTGGGTTACACTTGTTTGTGTGTGCCTTGGCTTGTCCTGCACATAAATATCTTTGAGGGCTGAACGACACTTAGGAGGAGGAGAAAACAGGCCCATCTTTCATGTATCTCTTGTGATACACGAGGAAAGCTTGCAAATGTCCTTCTGTCTTTGTAAAATCAGAAACACCACGCATATGAAGGTTGCTATCTGCTCTACTTCCCTTGAGGCAGGAGAAATGTTTCATTTCTCAAAGAAGCAGCTGAGGTGTGCAGAGACAGCCCTTGTCCTCGTCTCTGAGATTTAGTGAAGGGGTGAGAAAAGCACACAAAGCACCCAACATACACTTCATGGTCTCAGTAGCAGCCACTCAGCTTTCAGTAGGAGTGGCTCAGATCCTTCCCCTCTGCTGCTTTTCCATAAAGCCTTCTAAGAGAAACAGGCTATGTAAAAACACGTTGAAAAACTGGGAAGAAATTGGCATGTTTGAAAGAGGCTCAAGGACCTCTTTGGCACCTTTATATGCAGCACAAAAAACCCCAACCGGAATATTGCTTTTCCTTTATAGGCTTTTCCCATTGTTCCTTCTCTGGCTGTGGAAACTGCCTGCTGGGCTAACGTGAGAAAAGGCCTCAAAATCTGTTATTCTTCTGAAGTGGGAGTTCCCACTGGGACTTGAGCTCCTGCTTCCCTGGGTTTGGGTTGAAACACAGGCTGATGGGTGTCTGATGTGTGCAGGGCAGAGTGTGCTGCAGACATCCTCCCAACCCTCAGCTTTCTCCTTAGACAGGCTCCCATGGTTTCAGCCCAGGAGGAGGCTTTGCAGCCCCTCAGGCACTGCAGGTGTGGTGGCACAGAGCCTGCTGGGGACTAAACCCTTGGAGGGCTTGCCTGTTTCTTTGGCACATTGCAGTGACCTGCTCGGCCTGCTGGGTGCCTGTCTTCTTTCCCTGGGGCTGACTTACCTGGCAGCTTCCTGAGCATCCAGCATTGTTGACAAGGGCAGTTTTCCCTTCTGCTTTTGATGATTCCTGGAGAGAAAACAGTGGAAAAACGCTGTGAGATTATTATGTAGGAAAACTGCTGATGCTCAGGGTCCAAGAGCTCGATGTAACATCAATCAATCTGCCATGAGTGTCACTTTCAACTTCTGCTGACAGTCACTTTCCAAAGTCTCACTCTGGAGCATCCTCTAGCTGTTGTCTGTAACCCATTTGATCATTTCCAGAGCTTTCACTGTAATGCTCTGTTTTATAGTGTCATCTCAGAGACAGGTTATTAATTTGCTCCCAAAATCTGGCTCTGCTGCATGCAGTCTTGGCCTAAAGATCATGTTATGGCCAAATTCTTCACTCTAAAATTCAATCTTTTGAAGAGAGGAAACTCACTTGTATGGCCATTTTGAGTCTTCCTTGTTCTTTTTGGAAGGGGAAAATTGAGGTTTGGTGTGGATTCTTGGAGTTCATTATTGACTACAGAGCATCTCCCTGGTGTCTGGGAAGTTGTTTGGATCCTGGCTGACATTGCTGTCAGACATCTCTTGGGTCTGATTTCAGCTTGGGAAGTGTCAAAGGACAATTTGCTCTTTGCCTCAATTTTCCCATTTATTTAATAAATAATAAATGAATATTTAATAAAAGGAAATAAATGGTAAATAAACATTGCCTCCATTGACTCATACCCTGACAGTTTCATCACTTGTGAGACATGTGGAGGCATCATTGCCAGGAGTTTACAAAGCCCCAGGTCTTTAAGGGAAAGCCCTCTGTTGTGAAGTGATAACATGGAGGACTTGAGAATGATTCCTGTCTCTTGCTCACTGGTTGGTGTAGCAGCTCTGCTTTTTCTGAGATGGACTTTGCTTTAATGAGTCTTGATGCCTCTGTACCACATATATGCCTTGAGCTCATCTTTGCACTGCCTTTTATTTTGGTCCATGAACTATCTTTCTCCAAACTTGTAGGCATTTTGCTTCTGTCTCTCTCTAAGCCTTGAGTCCTGGCTGTGTGATGAGACTACACCTTCTCTCTATCTCCAGATGAGATAACTGGAGTTAGGTTACTTCTGTCTCCTCTTTGGACCCTTTTTATCCTGAAAAAGGATTTAGATCTGATGCCTGAATTTTCCTTTGTGTCTAGTTCCCTCAGTCAATTAAAATTTCTTGGTTTTATCCCAATCTTGTTTCCATTCTTTGCTGACCTCTTTGACTGGTACAGCTGCTTGCAAGCTTATCTTCCCTGAAATATGTTTTCCAGCTCTGCCACTCACCTGCCCTGCTTCTTTTACTAGCAGTTTCACAGAGTCAGCAAAATCATCCCAATTCACAACTTTTACTCAGTTATTCCTGTCTAAATCTGAGACTGGGCAGGTTTTGACAAGGAATTAAGTATGTGAAAACCACTGCAGTTCAATACCATGAGTGCAGTGACCTTGCAGAGTTTTATTTGCAAACTCCACACCTCCAGAACAGCTGAATATCAGATTGAAAGCAACCTGACCTAAATTCAAACAAGCAGAGTGAGAGACAAGCATGTGCATAACAGAGGCCAGCATGGGAGTAGCAAGGGTGTGTTAATGTATTTAAAATATATACTAAACCCAGCAATAAAGCCAAGTGCAAGAGCAGAGGAAGGCAAGTGAGAGATGGAACTTTAAGGATGTTGTTGGCAGTGTGTACATGAACACGTTTGTGGTAGGACTCCTTGGTGATTCATAACTATCTGCACTGTGACTGTCTGCAGGACTGGCTTTTTCTACTGGGATTTTATTTTCCCTTCTGAATGTTTGTTTTATGGTCTAGAGGCAGCCTTGCCTGCAGAATGAGCAGGTCCTTCTCTGGGGCACTTTTTGGGCTCTTCTGGGGATTGCTCATGGCCCAGACCTATTTTGAGCAGAGATTTATGATCACTTTCCCAGTCAATTAAAATTCTAGGTATTGCTAAGGCAGAATTCAATTAAGCCTAATTGGAGCTTCTGATAACTGATTTGCCAGACAGAAACAATGGTGAGGTTGTGGATCCTAGAGGGTTTCTATCACTTTTAAATAACTTTCACTTCTGTTCTTGCTTGACGCTGCTCTAATCTTTCATCAAGCCCCGTGGTCTTTCTTACATAAAGCAATTCAAATGTTGATTTTTTTTTCTGTCATAATTTATCATTTTGACTTATTTGTTCTTTTTATGTCTTCTTCTAAATGTGAGGTGGGAAAAAAAAAATGAAACCACCAAACACTGCAGAAGCCTGGAAATGTTTTTTGTATCAGTCCCAGTTGTCTGACATGAAAGATATATAGCTGCTTCTAAGAGTTTGACAATTCAGTAACAATTATCTAGACAGTTACAATAACAACTCCCTTTTCTTTTTCTGTAGAGAGGGATGATGAGGTTTTAATGAATTGTCAATAAAGATTAAAAAAGGGAATAAAATACCAAGAGGAGAAAAAAAAAAAAAAAACCCCAGGTGCAAACACAGTGCCATTAAAATACAACTCAGGTTTTGTATTCTACCCTAAATTTTATTTTCTTGGCATCAAGAACTATTGTGACAGTTCTTTGCACACTTGATTGAACAGGGAAAACTCATGGGACTGTATCTTAGTCACAGAATGCAGAACATGTAGCTCTCATTGCACAGAGCAGTCTCACAGAGGGATGAATAATCCTTTCAGTAGTTCAATTTGCCAGAATCTGCAGCATGTTGTTTACTGTGTGGGGACTAATAACAAAATGGCAAATAGGAATTTAAAAAGTGAGAGAAGGAGTGATATATATATATATAGAGAGAGAACAATGGCACCTGGAATGTCCAACTTCTCCATCCTGTAGTGTGTTGTTGTCACTTGCTGACTGCAATACTTCTTCCTGGAGTTTTATTTTCCATGGTTTCAGGACTACAATTACATTTCTCTCTGCACATATTATGTGTCTTGCAGTTCAAAGGAAATGACAGCAACCCTCCACATAACTGTGTTTTCAGTGTTTCCCTCTCTTCGTGTGAGATAAATGGAAGAAAAGCCATGGGCAATTATTATGTAGAAGTCAAAGGGAAAAGTTTCTTTGATAAGGAATGATTGTGGAATTATACAATTGCCAAAGGAGAACAGGTGGATGCACTCTCTGATGTGTGATTACTAATGAATTCTCTGTATTCCTTGTGGAAAAGAGGCACAACTGTAAAATTAAATAGTCAATGCCTTTTTGATGAAAGGGTTTGCAGCCACTGGTGTCCTTTATCAAAATACAGTGAGCCTTGAAGGAACAACTAAAATAGCAAGTCTCAGCTTCAAGTAAAGCAAGCTAAGTGGAAAAACTCCACAAATGGCTTTTTGTCTGGGAAATTTGTTAAAAATGTGTTCTAGTAGCAGAAACCTTTTGCCTGGGGAGGTGGTAGGGTAGGGTTTTACCAGGAGGCACGAGGCTGCTGAAGCTGTGGTCACTGCCGTAGGGCAGATGGGCAGCAGATACAAGACCAAGTGAAAATGTGTTCAAAACTAGCTTCTATTGCAGAACTCTGTGAGGGCTGAGTTTTCAGAGAGGTGTGTACACGTAAAGGAGAAATCCTCTTAATTCAGTAGCACCTTCAGTCACAACTTCTGGGCTGAAGTAGTGATAAAAATGCTGCAGTGTGAATGGAAATCTGGGTGGTCCCCTGTGCTCACAAGGTGCCTGCTGTCCAAGGATTGCAGAAACTATGGAGAATGCTTTGGGGTCCTTTGGGGGATGCCATGGGTGAGCCCCTTACAGAAACATCTTAATTACACACTAATGGATGTCAGAGTGGCAGACAAGAGAAGGGCAGTGTAATGTATATATATCCTAGATACAAGCTGACAGCTGATTTTTGAGTACCTTCTTTCCTCTAGTGATTTTTAATTTTGGTTTTTAGAGTGTTTAATAGTTTGAATGTCAAAATTTCTTATTTCTGTAAATATAGCTATATGATGGCAATTTTTTTCTATGTTTATTTAGGTAGTTCATTTCAGAGCCTGGAAATGGGAGGAAAGTTGTTGTATGCATAACATTGTCTTGTATTCTAGCCACCTCTATTTTCTGCATTTGACTTGGTCATTCAGGCTGCCTGGTTTCAGCCGTGCTCCCCACAATCCAAATGAACTAATGAACACATTAACAAAGGTGGTTAATCACCTTGCAGCAACTGCATGGTGTTCCCAGCTCTGCTCCTGAAGGACACTGGGGCAGTCCGTGCATTAGGAAGGTGCTGTGAATTCCTGATGATGCTGTGGCATTTCTCGAAGCCAGAGCTGTGCTGGCTTTCTGCAAATAGGCCACGAGATGGCAGCAAAGGCTTTTGAGAAAATTTTGTACCTCAAATTGTTTGTTGCCTAGGGATTCTTGAAAGAGAACTTGATCATAAATCCACAGTTTATAATGCATCCTACAGAGTATATGTTGTATTGTTCCCTGAAATATAAGGTTTCTTTTTCAGTAGAGAAGGCCCTTTTTCCTTTGTTTGATTTCTTTTTTTCACATCTAGCATATTCCCATTGTTTAGTACTATTTGAAAGAAATAGGAAAGCAAAACCTTTAGTTTTGGTTGGAAGGGGCCTCAAAGATCGTGTCATTCCAACCCTCCCTGCTATGGGCAGGGATAACTTTCACTAGCAACCAGGTTACTCCAAGCCTTTGGTGTTTGCCTTGATCACTGCCAGGGATGGGACATCTGTAGCTTCTCTGAACAGCCTGTTCCATTGTGTCACAACCATCACAGTGAAGATTTTGTTCCAAATATCCCATCTAAACCTACTCTCTTTCAGTTGAAAGCCATTCCCCCTTAGCCTAGCACTACATACCCTTGTTAAATATCCCTGTCTTGTGGCCTCTTTAGGTACTGGAAGGTGTTATAAGAGCCCCTGAACACTTTTCTACTTCAGCCTGTTTTTGAGAGGTGCTTTTTGCACTGACAAAGATGTTAAACAATGCCAGTATAGGGGATCATTCCTGGCCAAAAAATGAGCATTACCTTTGTCAAAAATGTATTTATGCTCCACAGAGAGAAAGTGACCAGATGTAGGAAACCATTTTTGCAGAGCTCTCTATTTAGTTATGAGAAAATAGTTAAGGAGGAAATTGAAACTTGGTTTTGCCTTTTTTCTTTTTTTCTTTTTTCTTCTTTCTTTTTTCTTCTTTCTTTTTTTTTTTTTTTCTTTTTTTTTTTTTTCTTATTTCTTTTTTTTTATTTTCCTTTTTTTTCTTTTTTTTTTATTTCGTCACCAGTTATAGCTATTAGGTAGAAATTTGGAATAAAAAACTTGTGGGAAGAGAAACAGAAGTTCTTTTCAGCCACATGGTGACATTATATGCATCCTTGATGATAATGTGATATGGAAAGAATGGCAGATATTCATGAAGGTGAGGAAAAACAGATTATGTCTGCCACCTCCTCCCACTGTTCAACCTGTTCTTATAATGAGGATTACTTTTAGCACTTTCTTCTTAGCAACAGTAATGAAAAGTAGGTGAAAAGCCATTAGCAAAAAGGCTTCCTTATCATCTTACAGGAAAATGTTGTTAAAGACAATGTTGTACATGACTTGCTCAAAAAAAGCCTTTCCAAAAGAATTGCTTATAACTGCAGAGCTACAATGCAGAAGCAATTTAGGATTCTTCAGATTGATTCTGTGACATGCTGGTGATGAAGTTGATGAGGGACTGTGTTGCAAAGGCAGTTGCCATTTCATTTATACTGATGGACAACTAGGATGTTAATCCAAACCTGTCTTCTTTCAGTTTAAAGTAAGAACCCTGTCACTACATGCCCTTGTAAAAAGTCCATTCAAAAAGTCTCCACAATGTCTTTGAATATAAAAAGAGTTGAATATATTTAGTCCCATGAATTTTACAAATAATTTATTGGAAATGAACAAGTAATTATTAGAGGCTTCTGTTAATGTGTGTTTTTTTTTTTTTTTTTTTTTTTTTTTTTTTTTTTTTTTTGCTGCTAGCATTGGGTAGAGTCATCAGTGGGTGTCTGAGTCCCAGAAATTATCACTGAGGGTGCTCAGTCTGCAGTTTGGGGGCAGCAGCAGCAGACAAAATCCCTGCTCCTGTTTTCTGTTTTCCAACTTCTGCTGTGTGGCAGAGCTACTTTTTGCCACTGCAGAGCAAAATTGATTCAGGAAGATGTAAAACCGTTTGGTTGGTTTTTTTTCCTCCCTTGAGAGTTTTCATCTGAACCTGTACCCTTTTCCCTTTCACCACAGAGTTGTGGCAAATATCGATGCCATGCTTGGATGTATCACCTAGAGGGGAAGGGCAGACAAGTGAGTGCAAGATTTCTGTTGGTTTAAATATTGCAACTTCAGAGTGCCTAAGGCCAGAGGGATGTACACAAATTCCCTGGATCCTAGTGGCTCTGTCTTCCAGTCTGACCAGTTCTCTGTCCTCTTTTCTTAAAAGTTTGTAAGTATTTGCTTGTGTCTCTGTAATACCAAGGATGCCAGCTCCCTGCACTGTGCAGAATCAAGGCTTGAGCCTTTGGGCACAGGCTCGAAGTCTGTCCTTGGGCAAAGCTAAAGCATACAGCTGTGGTGCAGAGATATGCACAAAACCCAACATCATTATTTACATTGTAAATTCGCACTTCCCTTTGTGTTATTTCCAACATTCCCAACATATTTTTCTGGCTCCCCTAGTAAAACAAAAAAATAACATGGCACTTATACACAGCTCCTTCCATGAGTGGCAAAGAGTTTCATTGAAGTATTCTTTTCTTGCCTTCATTTTAAACCTAAAACCAAGCAGACAACATTTCTGTGACACAGTAAGGGAGCTGGTATGAGAGAATTTTACTCCAGAGACTGCAGTGCATTCTCAGCTTTATCAACCTAAGGCATTTTGTCCTCTGTGAAAACTATTTTTATTATTCACCCCGCTCCATTCCTTGACTTTTATATTGTTGTAGGGCCCAATCCTGTAGAGAGGGGTAGGGGGCAAGGATTAGTTTATGAACAGACTCAGATTTGAGTTTGGAGTGGGAATTACAAAACAAATCAGAAATGCATCTATAGCTTTTGGATGGAGTCTCTTCCCATTATCCCTCCCACCTTCTCTGTGCCTTTATAAATCGACACAGTGAGGAAATCCTTCTGCCTTACACATTTGTTACCCAGGCCTGCAAAAAGATCTGTGTTTTTTCCTCTGAAGGTTTGCATTGACAGGGGAGAAAACCACCTCTCAGCTGAAACAATTCGTATTTAAACATTTTCTCTTCATGTGCATCCCAGTTAACATGCCATCAAAAGTCTTGCAAGGGTCCCTAATTAATAGGAGGCTGGACAGAGCAAATGACATGTCTCAACCAATGTCATTCTCCCCCTTTATTGTTTCTGGACAGCGAGTTATATAGATTCACAACATAGTTTACAATTACAGGGCATACAAAGAATGCAAGCAAGCCTTATTTATCTTAGTCTTAATGTGGCTAAAGTGTCAGAGCTACAATTCTGTATTTAGAAGAATTATTCCCCAGGACAACTTAATGTGAACTGTGAATTTCTGCTGTGCCATAGCTGTGAATTTTTGCTGCGTCACTGCGGCCTGCAGGCCCCAGAGGCCCACAGGCCTCACAGGCCTCACAGGCCTCACAGGCCTCACAGGCCAAAGGGCCCAGTCTGGAATTGCTCAACCCTCAATAAATCATGTCCTTGCTCTCTGCAACACAAAAGCACAGTTGGATAATCTCTCATAGAAAGAAAATTCCTTACCTTTTCCACTTCCCAGCTGACTCCTAATGTTTTACCTCAAATATGCCTCTCCTCAGTCTCAGGCAATGTTCCTGTAATTCATTAATACTTTCAGTCTGTGTCTGCAACACAAAGTCTGCAGAGCTTCTCTTGCCTCCAGAAATGTTCAGAAATATTTGATGGGATGACTTACAGAAGGTGGTGTGATTCCTACCTGCAGAGGCAAAGGTAACAGTCGTGGGAACCCATATACAAGGGAATTAAAAGCAGGCTGGGATGGAAAGATGGGATTGACAGGGAGATTATGAGAAATAAGCTGGCATCTTGAGAGTTGTCCATTTTACACTGAATTCTTCTCCTAGTGTTTATGTAATGCCTTGTTTTTGCCACAGCCATGTGTGAAAACAGAGGCATAAATAAATTTTATTCCTGTTTCCTTAGTCAGGAACCTTCTCTGTGCAAAGAGCCCCAAGACCTGTCTTCTGTCCTTTCCCCAAGGTCTATGGTCCCAGAAGGGAATGGGATGGGATCTGAAAAGCAGAGTTAAGGTCATTCAATTGTGTAGCCCTGTTTTTCCAGGCTATGCTCCATACTGCCATAACCACCCTGGGACAAGCAGGGCACATCAGGCTTGTGGGCTGTATTCCTGTTTAATTACTGAAGAGTGTACAGGAGCTTGCAGGCTTTGCTTATGGCCATACTTTTGTCCTATCTGACAGTTTCTTTTTTTATGTATGAGCACAACTCCACCACCCAGAAAAGCCAGGTGCCCAGAGAAGGGCATGGATGTTGTGGATGTTGTGGATGCCCTGTCCCTGGAAGGTTCAAGGCCAGGTTGGATGGGGCTTTGAGCAACCTGTTCTAGAGGAAGATGTTCCTGCCCATGGCCAGGAAGTTGGAATGATGATGCTCTTTTGGTCCCTTCCAAGCCAAACTGATCCGTGACTCTAAAGCAAGAGTTGGCATTTGGGAGCACCTCCACAAGTTCTCTGAAGAGTTTTGCCATGTGCTGCCAGAACAGAACAGGGATTGGCAGTCTCACAGGCAAGGATTGGCAGTCTCACAGGCAAGGAGGAGTATCAACACCTTTCCCTTGCAATGAGAAAATAGGGAACATTGACTTGTGTGATAATTTTAGGTGGATGATTAAATCTGGCTTCTTAGGCCCTCAGCTGAAAATTCAGTTTAGGTGACTAGTTTTCTTTTCATACACTGCTTTAAAATATTTTGTTCTGCCACCACTAATGATCCTGATGCTGATGGTCTTTTCACTTTAACAAAGTGCAGGAATGCCCAGCCTGCTCTGCATTTCTGATGGCTCTAGGCTATGAAAACATAAAGAGAAGACAGCTTTTGGTTTAAAGATACATATTCTACCCTGAGGTAGACTGACTGCCTACCCTATTCTCTGTTTGAGATGAGTTAGGAGAAAACATCCTGAAAGGAGCATCCCCTCTAAAGAAGGCAGGTTTTCTGTAAGCATGTGTGAGGGGATAGGAAAGATGAAGATGAAAAAGGGGAAGAAGCAGAGGAGTATTCTAGTCTATGGTAGGTTCACAGGGATTTACTTATGCTAAGGAGTCCAAATAACAATGTGAGAGCAAACGTTTCTGAAGTGAGGCAAAACTGAATGCTGATGGAGGCAGCTGAGTGCATTAGAGATAGTTTTGCCATGTGACATATACTTTCCTTACTGCTTGATGGTTCTGCATATACTATTAATACCTGTGGTTGATACCCAGAGGATAATTGCAACTTTAATGGGAAGTGCTGTTATACATATTATTTACAGTGCTATCTTGCTTTCATAAGAATCACCAGACTTAACTAATGTTAAAAAAGTCGTTAGTGGAGAGTACATAGATTTGCTGCACCATATCTTATCTTTTTGAGAAGTCTATTCTGTCAAAGAAACATAGGGATTCACTTAAGAAGGCTCCACTGTAGCACACACAACTTATTTTCCTCAGATAATGAATGCAGGCACTCAGAAAGTGCTTTTGGTTGACAGACTCCAAGAAGAGTGCTCACATCATTAAGGGATCCAGAAGAGCAGCAGAGGCTTCTGAAGAAAAGAAAAGGGCACTTTGGAGTGCAAATCCCAAAAAGCAGCACTATAAAGTGAGCTCCTGATTGCTACAGATACACTGCTGGTTGATTTTAATGAAGTGAGAATACAGCTGAGTTTGGGTTTAACAGATAAAGCAGATTTAGGTATAAGATTAGAAAGAGAAAGATAGATGTGCACACTGTAAAGGATAGGCCTTTGCCCTCAGCAAAGCTTTCTTGTTCTGAAACCAAGTGGATGGCATTTCCAACATCATCTCAAAAGAGGGCAAGGCCTGTGCAATATCCTTGGGCTGGCCAAGGCTTGGGATGAGGCAATCTGCATTGCCTTGCTGAAGTAACGTTTATTGCCTATAAATAGGCACATTTGGAAAGCATATTTATGCAGTAAACAAAGGTGTGATTACAGTAGAAGTAGGTATAATGTAGGTTTAATTCTGCCTGCAATTACCTCTCTAATGAAACTGCAGAAGTGACTTTAATATGCAGTTTGCTACTGGAGGAAAAGCCCTGCAGCAGCACTTTACATGTGCTGCAGGTGCTGCATCCTTAGCTAATGTCTGCCAATTCCTGCAGCAAGTTTGCCATGGAAGAAATGGGAAGCTACAGACTCTATTACTACATCTCTAATGATAGATGAAAACACTTAATTTCCCTCTTCCAGCTGAAAAGAAATCTATGCCTGAAAGAAAAAAAATACATGAGTGAATAAAATGAATTGTGGGTTACAGTGAGCAGGACAGATTATAATAATGCACTGCACTAGATTCTACCAGTGGTGCCATTTGCTGATGATTGCATTTACTCTGATCAGATTATTTATGACTGCTTTTTATGGAATGTGAACTTCCTGTACAGTTTGTAAGATTTGTACAGTCTTGGTACAATCTCCAGCCCTTTTCTGTGTAAAGCTGGAGAACAACTGTCAAGGGAAAGCTGTGATTATTGTATTGTTTTAGTGCATAAGCACCTAATGGAAACAGACAGAAATGTGGCCATATATACTGACACTCCAGTCTTACTTTGCTGGGAAATAATGAAGCCATTGCTGTAAGAACAAGTAATTAAACACAGTTGAGCCAAAGCAATACAATAATATGAGTGTACAGGAGAGCTGAAAATGCAAGTCTGACTTGGTCAATACTATCACACACACTTCAACCACTGTCAGTCTAATTCCAGTTCTATGTTATGGCATTAGCCTGATGAAATAGGAACATCTTTCCAACAACTCTGGTCTATCTCCACTTTGGTGCTGTTACTGTGCTTCTTTCACATCAGTGTGTGGGGCTCATGACCAGCCCTGATGCTATTGAATGACTGTGGTGGCAGCTCCTCACATCCTTTCACAAAGACACCATTTGATTTACAGCATTTGGACAGAATGAGGAGATTCTGTAACCAAATTTTCTAAGATTCCCTGAGTCATATGTAAGACTTTCAGTTCTGCCTGAAACGTTCAGCT
Organism: Sylvia atricapilla; assembly: GCF_009819655.1. Lineage (NCBI taxonomy): Eukaryota > Metazoa > Chordata > Aves > Passeriformes > Sylviidae > Sylvia > Sylvia atricapilla. The sequence goes on from NC_089143.1 coordinate 62,542,004, forward strand.
ATTGTAATGAAAATGATGAGATAATAAGTGGTAGGGATGATGCTTTTGATTTGGCTTGGTACTTGGTTAGTTGAAAGTAACAAGAAATTATGCCAGGAGATAATGATGCTGTCTCCAAGCTGAGGGCACAAGAATGTATCTGCATTTGCTGTAGTAGGTGGTATGATTTCTACATATACTTTTCTCCTGGCTGCCATTTTACCATTTCTTCCCTAATTTTTGTCAGGTTTTCACAATGGCCATTGTTGATTTATGCCTCTTTTTCCTTTCTTCCCCCCATCATCCTCCCCAATATGCATAAATAAACCATAAACTTTTATTCATTTTGTTTTAGTGCCTGTTTCCACCCAGCCCAGATGACAACCAAGCCTGGCTTTTTGGCTCACCAGGACTGCAAGGAAAATGAAGAGCTTCGAAACTGAATGTGAGGGAAAACAAAATTGATTTGGGTTACTTATTATTTCCTGATTGAAGTTCCAAAATAGTCCTAAGGAGATAAACAAGCCAGGAACCCACCAGATTAGACAAATATACTCATGTGTAGCGCTTCATATACATCATTATCTGCTTAAATAGAGATCTACAAAGTGTCCTTATGGCAAAAGAACATCTGTCTGGTGCTACAGGTAAGACATTCATTTTTTTCTGAGATTATTTCTAAAATAAATGGGTTTTGATGAATGTAGTAGGTAAGAAATATTTGGGGATTCGTATTCAGCAGTAGGCTGTACTTTATTTTTACTGCCCAAGTGCTGGGAGCACAGCACAAATATTTTCCTCCCTGCCAATGAATACGTGTTGGTGGTCAGGAATGATGGATGTGGTAGCTCCTGTCTCGGAGTAAGACTGTGCAATTCCAGTCTGGAGATTGTTATGAAAGGACCTGATGAGTCCCCTGCCTTATTCTCATTGCTGTTTGCCACATCAGAACAAATCTGTTTCACACTGCCAGCTGCTCCTGCTGCAATCTTCATCACAGGCTCCAGAACAAAAGGGAAGAGCAGAAGGAAGAAAAGGCCTCCTTTCATGTGGGAATTTTGTGGAGAGCATGCAAATGTGACATTAGCTTAGGCACTGAACTAAGAGATAGGGTTGAGGTGGTAGACTGCAAATGTGAATACCCTGATTTGTCTGACTGCTGGGGATCCTGTGGGGGTATCACTCCCTCAAGGGGAAACCAAAACAGTGCTATTGGTTCAACTAATAACTAGAATAAAGTCCATGATCTCTGTGTGTAGGAAATGACCTTGCAGGTACAGGAGAAGAGTACATGTCCTCTGAGGGCTTTCAGTGTGCCTCCCTCAACCCAGTTCAGTTCCCTCAAGTGCAATCAGTGACAGGAGTTTGAATTTATCCATAAAAGAACTTGGAGTGAAACTGAGGACAGAAGAGGAAGGAGATGAGAAGCATGTGCCTGAAAATGGGTAGAAAACCTTGGCAGAACATCCTCTGCAGGAGCAGCACTGCGTTTGGACTACTCTGGTGGAAACTTCACCACATCATTTGGCTATGACGTTTGGGAAGCAGCTGGTGCCAGTCTTAAGGATGGACTGAGACAGTGAAGCCAGATAAGATAGCTTAGGTATGTGAAGGAAAAGCCTTTTCTCTTTTTTCTATTTATGCTGGCCTGCAGCAGAATTTGATTGAGGTAGTGGTGTTTTTAGTTGCCTTTGTATACCTTTTATTTTCTTCAAGAAATATTGAAGCCTAAAGGCTAAAATTGGAATAACTTCCTGGTAATGGGATAATTATAGGTAACTATTGAACTGCTTGCAGGGGGTGTAATGGTTCCTCAGCCCAGATGGTCAATAGAAAATTATTAATTACTACACATGGCCTGCCTTAGAGATGCAGTGCTAAGGCACATAGACTCCTTCAGCACAAAGGTCAAGTCAGAGAATACACATGACTGAGAATGTGATATTTACAGCTTTTGTTAGGAAGCAGAGTGAGCTGGGGCTGCTTATTTACTTTTCATATGGAGTTTTAAAGAATTTTGTCTGAAAAGACCGAGAAGTAAGAAAAAGGGTGCTAAAGGAGGAGAAACATATCAGTGATCTGTGTGATGCCATCTTCCTTTCCACAATCATTCCCTTTGCACAGCATCTGGTGGCCTGTGGGAATTAATAAGATGGAGCCATGGGGGGAATCCTGGTTCCTTCCTTCAGAAAAACTCAGAACCCCATCCTTGTGCCTGGCCGTAGTCTAGGGGAGCCTCCCGCCATGAGACTTGCACATGGAGCCTGGGGAAAACCCTGCCTCCAGGGACAGGGAACTGGGTTTGATTTCCTGACCTGCTACAGGTGTCTGAAGTGATATTTTTCTCTGCCTTACAGATGGTAAAGAGAGGTAATGAGAGGCAGTCCAAGCCTGTGCACATCCCTCTCCTCGAGTTCACACCTCTGAGACAGATCCATCAAAACTGCCTCAGAGAGAGTGAGGGCAAGTGCATTCAAGATTATGAGGTATTGAGGTGTGACCATGAGGGGATGAGTAAATACTGGTGACAGCTTCATTGCTTATGTCTATACAGACAGGGTAAGGGCAAGAAAAGTAACAGGCAGCTCTGGACTTGTTACCATGGTTACATGCTCTGTCTCCACTGAAATCACCTGAGTTACAGCTACCATGCAACTAACAGGGAGTCCTGGTGCTGTTCATAATAATGAGAGAAAACATGCCCTCTCAAAAAGACATATGTCAACTGCATGCAGAAAAGCTGCAGGAGAGGCATTTTCTGTAGAGATGCTTGCTTTAGTGACCTTACAATAGGTCTGGATGCTGAAGATTAAATCCAAATATGCCTTTGAGTTTTGAAATTTCAGGTTATTGCTTTGCTGCACTTTGGGATGTATTATTTCTTCTGTCTTGCACAGGCTTTGGAAGATTTCTCTGTATTTTCCCTGATGTCTAGTCTTATTTTTTCCCTCTGATTTAATAAACCAAATTGTCTTTTTATTTATTAGAACAAAACCAGTCCTGGAGAAAATGGATAAAGTATGCTTCTAAGTTGCTTCATTTTTGCAAGCCTTGTTGTATCAGTAGAACAGACAGGTGGCTGGAATAACTAACAGAGGTACTTGGATGACTGAAGGCAGGAAGCAGAAGACATCTGTCTGAGTGTCTTGAGCTGCCAAATTCCTACACCCAGCCCTAGGGACTACTATCCTGCTGTCACTGTCAATATAAAACTTCTTAGTCTGGCATTTAATGTGCCTCCACCTGCAAAGCTGTGTTTAAAATAATAACCCTTTATTTTATTTTATTTTATTTTATTTTATTTTATTTTATTTTATTTATTGTGTGAAGTAAGTGGATTTTAGGATTCTCATGTGCTTGCCTGGAATTATGGATGCAGAATGAATTTATGTCAGCAAACTCAAAGAGTCCATAGGACTTGTTGCTCCTTGAAGGGAGCTTCTGTGCATCCATAGGAAAAGAAAATCCTATGAAAAAGAGAAGAACTGTAGGGGCTTGTTTCAGGGGTTGTGACTAAGATCCAGTCACCCTGAGCTGCATGAAGAGAGGGAGTGAAGAACATTACAGACTTTCTAAGTTTGAAGAAATGAAAAAGGCCATGGCTTTTTTTCAACAGAACCTTGAGTGGTTTTTCTTTGTTTTTAGTCTTTTTTTAGGCTCTCTTGGACCCTCTCTCTCCTGGAGCTACTTCAAAGTCAGAGAAACGAACTTGGCTCCTTCTGGAAAAGGTTTGGCCATGCTTTTCTGCATGCCAAAAGCCCTTTCATATAAACTCTCACCCTGGGATAATAGTTACGAAGTCTTCCTGCTTTTCTTCCCCAGTCTAACCTGGAAAGCTTTGCAGTGTTAATTAGGCTACTGTAAGGATTAGGAAATGACATTTTGTAAGTTGATTAATGCCTGGAAAAGTGATATGTGAGGCCACCACAAACTGTTCCCTCTCTGCCAAGCCACTACAGCCTTTACCTTTATTTCCAGCTGTCCTGGCTCTGAGCAACAAATAAATCCCATTCTGCTTATGCTAATGCTTAAGCCTTGATACTGGAAAGGAAAGAACTCCTTGTTGTGCTGTCTGTCAGCAGTTTCTCCTTCTGGCAGCTTTGTATCAGCTTCATAGGAAATCTCCTAAAAACTGAAGGTTGCTTACCTTGTTAGTCCCTTAGTAGCCTTCCCCTTCTATTCCTCCTTTCTCTTCAAGAGAGACCACAGAAAAGCTGCAGTAATGCCTGCTTGATTTTTGTTTGTATGTTTATTTTCTTGACCTCGTCCCCAAATTAATTGTAATTGGTGTGATGGGACTTTACTAGAATTAAATAGTCAGGAGGTTTTGGCGTCATGTATTTAGCTCGGTGGAGAAACCGAGTTCTGAATATGCAAAAAACTCTGTTCCAAGTAAATTAGACACCACTACCTGACCTGTGCTCATTACACAGTAAAAAGATGACCTATCATCATTACAGCACTTTCTGGTCCTTTCTTTTCAGCCACAGGGTTTTAATGAGTCTATTTTGCTATATAATTTATTATCCTTAGGGCTTCTCAAAAAAATTCCATTTTGTTGAAACAGGGTCATGGGACCTGAAACTGTTTTGTGCTATTGCCCTCCTCATTGGTCAATAACTTTTGAACTCTTCCAGCAACTGGCAAGAAAAGTCTCCTTTTAAACTGTAAGCTAATAATAGGTCAGGCTCTCCAGAATCCACACCTTGAAGGACATATAGAGGAAAATTCTTTTTAAATGGAGATATTTAGATATTATTTCACATTTTGTAGCTAATAGACGTTTCTTCTTTACTCTTTGCCTGCTTTATGGAATTGCCAGCCAGATTACAGAAGAGAGAAATAGTAAAAAAATAAATGAAATATAAAATATATAATCATGAAAAACAGAATACATAAATATCTCTGCAGGTACATTCAGAGAAGTCCAGTAGGATTTTTAAGGCCAACCCGACTAGAGTATGATTTTAAATTTGATGTGAGTTACAGTAGCTAGAAAAATTGTTGAGGAGAACTGTCATTTTTATGAACCCAGGTTGGAGAACTGTCACTTTTATGAATCCAAGTTGGAGGGGAGGCTCTTTCCATTGGTGTTGCAATCATACAGGACAGGGAGAGAGAGCAGAAGATACTGAAACACAGAATAAAAGTGATTTTTTGGGTAGCAGATAATAAAAATATCTTGACCTCAGGCTTTAAATTTCCTTTAAAATCCCTGCTGTTACTGAAGATGTAGCAGATGTGTGACAGCAGTAGGTAACTCCACTCTGGAGAAACCTCCAGTCCTGATACATTCCAGCAGTCCGTGGGTTTCTCCAGGCACCTGCTTTGATACAGACACCTGTCTTCATAAAGCAGATGGATTGAAAGATTAACAACTGCCATTAATGTCCTGGCTATGAGTGTTTGTGAAGTGCTCTCTAGACTCTGGGTTATCTTTAAGAGTTCATTCAAAATTTTAATCATTAAACCAAAGCCAAGCACAACCTGTACGTCCCTGCAGTATACAATTATTTTCTTTTTGCAGCCTGTTATCACAATATACAGGCTTATTTATTGTACCATAGGGTCAATCTTTTGTCACATAAAGACAGGAATATAGAAGCACAGTATTCTCACACACCCCTATATAGTCAGGGCTTTATTTTGTGAATAAACACATACAAATGTGTGAACAGACATTAAAGAATACTTGGCTATTCAAAATATTTAATTGACCAAACGTCTTCTGTATCTGGAGTAGGAAGAACATCTCTGAACAGAGCAACCAAAGTCATAATGCTTGTTATCATTTAGCATCAGCTAAATCAAGTGTCATAAAAAAGGTTATTAACTACTTCAATGAAGAAGGCATACTGTATGTTTTTAACGATTTTTTTCTAGACAACTAGAGCTATGTAGTCTGTGGCATTTCTTGGTGCCAAATATTAAATGGCCTCTAGGTGGAAAGGCATCTTTCTCATAAATAAAAGGAAATATTATAATGTACATTAGCTGGCATATGCACCATAAGCATCAGGAGCAGCTGCAAGCAACAAGTGTAAGCAGCACAAAATGAGGCATTCCAGCTTTCCAGCAGCAAGAAGAGGCTGACTGTTCACGTAGCTTTTCAAAGCAGTGGGGACTTGACTCCTCAGCAGTAGCGGTGCAACAAATATACTTTTCTGCAATCAAAGGTCATTTTTCTTCTCAGGGAAAAAAAAAAAAAAAAGCAATAAAAGTGGGGATTTCATTCTTGAAGAAAATAAATGGGATGGTCATAACCTTTAAACTCTGTGCTTTGAGCCACAGACCAGCAGTAGGAAGCAATGCCTATGGGGAATTGATCCAAAAACGCTGGGTGCCTTTCTTCCTCAGAGCAAATGTGTGAGATATGTAAGACGATTCAGGAGAAAAGACTCCTTTCCTTACTGGCCACAGAAGACAGTGTGAGATGGCAATGAAGAGCTCTTATTACAAAGCACTGGGGATACACTTGAGAGCAAGATTGCTCCTTCATGTGGTGTAAACACCTCCCACTTGGGTAGCTCAGATGCTGAGAACAGGCTGTCTGCTGAAACAGGGAGCTCTGAGGCTACTAATTTGTGCTGCAAGTAACTCTGTCAGTCAAACTGGTTTTGGTCAGTTAGAGGATTTCATCTGCTGAGTCTGCTTGCAAGCAGGGCTTCCAAATCCTGGTGTTAAGTTGTGTGGGTACAGTTGTAGTGTACAACTACAGTTGTAGCTCCCCTGTGCATTAGTAAGATGTTCTTTAAACATACAGAAGCAATTGAGTTTGTTCACAGACCTCTGCATATATTTTGGGAGGTAATATATACACAGAATCACATAAACTCTTAAATGAAAACTTATCCTAATGAAAACAAGCTCTACAGCCTGTGTGAATTATGTTTGATTCTTAATTTTCCAATGTCCATAACAAGCTACCAAAAAAGAACAACCTGCCTGAATCAAAGGAAGGTGCTTAATTAGAATCTTGGAGATATGGGGTACAGCACATCAACACCCGAGAGAGGCTTTCCACAGTTTGTGATCCAGCAGCCGACCTGCTTTGGCAGTTTGTTTGCAATAGCAAACATGCAGAGAGCAGTATGAAAAATGAACCCAACAACAATGACTCTCTAAAGAAAATCCGATGCATTTTTTTACAGTCAGACTGAAAGGGAGACAACTTTTCTACATTATTCAATACACTTACAGAGGGGTGTATGTGCGCTTATGCTGGTAAGCCTTGATAAAAATGGAGAGATAATAGAATAATGACTTTTAGGTTTCCAGTGATGATTGGCCTATACTTGTGTCAGATTCGAGGTGTAAACAGTGTAACAGATAAATTAATCTGTAAAAGACAGCAGTTAATGTAAGACAGGTAGATAATGGAAAGTAGCAATTAGAGCTAATGTGATGATAGTGTCACTAGAAGACCAAAGTAGAACACACCACGACAGTCTCTGCATATCATGAGCAGAATAGAACCTTTGGACGAGATTTATCAAGGAGACCATCCCGTTGATTCATGAGCTGTAGAAGAAGGAAATACAGGCGACCTAACTCCTGATAAGTAACAGTTGTGTTAATTGCCCAATACAGACTCGCCCCTGATGAGTCACAGCTATGTCCAATAAAGATAAGTGCAATAAAAGGGAATGGATTAGCTGAAGGGAAATCATGAAAGAGAAGAAATCTTGAAGAGGGAATGAGAGGATCATGAAGAAGAAGGATCCTGAGGCGAGAGGAAACCCTGCTGTGAGGTCAGTCTGGGTGTGCAGTCAGAGCCTGTTGTTGGAACCTGTAGTCACAGCCTGCAAACTGATCCCTGCAGTCAGAGGCTGCAAGGGAAACCTCCAGTAGGAGCTTGCTGTACCAGAGTCAGTGCATGGCTGGAGTCAGGATGGCTGAGCTGTAAAGAGGAATAAACCAGAGCCCTTTTTTATGCTGTAATGAACAAGAAGTCTGGGCCTTGGCTCATTTCTGCCCTCTAACGAGAGGGCTGCTGTAACAATAAGTTTCAGGAAAGGATTGCTTTGCTTTCCAAATGCCTTCTCAGAGGAGAATCTGGGTGTGCCTGTATTTAATCCTAGTCCAAGATTTGGTCAATGATTTATGCCTGACAAGTTATATGTAGTTAGGCCTTTATATGCTGTTGTCCTAGAGGATCAAGGGTGACATCCCACATATATCTACATAGGATGATATAAACAGTATATTTATTGCCATACCCTGTCAGAAAACAGAATTTTTTCTCATCTTCAAATGTTTAACACTTTAACTGTTCAGTCAGGTTTCTTTCAGCTGTCTTCAACATGACAAGCAGAAAATGCCCACTTCTCCATCAGCTTTTTCTAATAACTTTTGTCAGTAAAGAGAAGTCCAAGGTACTTTCTTCCCAGTTAGGCGCTGCACATGTCTAGGATTAGTTTTTCTGTGATGCATCATTACTGTTTGTGTCGAGTGTCATGAAAATCATATCTGTGTCTGTGTAAAGCTGCATTAGGTCTGTTCTCACCTTTTCCCTTTCAGCAGATGTTGTGTGTGGGTCCTGCTAGAGGGAAAGGTTCTGGCTTCTTCTCAACCAGGGCGTGAACCCAAGCAAGGTTTTTTTTTTTTTTTTTTGACACCAGCCTCTTGCAGGATTGATGGAGTGCATTGGGGTGTTTCAGAGAGGTTGATTGTCCTAGTTTTCTAGTGGCAAGGCGAATGGGAGATGATACTCAGAGGAGCCCATTCTTCAGCCACAGGGATCTCCAGTGCAGGCAGTCTGTGGAGACCCATAAGGTGTGAATGGAGGCAGATGTGCTCCTAGCATGGCCCCAGTCATGAGGGGGACCACCGTAGGACAGGGTTTAGAGCTGGAGCTTCTGTGCTCCTTCTGTCCCTTTCTAGATCTCAAGATCCTTCTGATAAGCTGTCACAGAAAACTAGGAGTGTGTAGGCTGGGGGTTTCATCAGGAATCTGGGAGGCATCCACAAATGCACAGTGTCTCAAACTCAACATCTATTCTGTTTTGCACATTGTATTAAAATAATAGAGAGTTTTGTTAAATATTGCTTGCAAGTTTCACATTCCTTCATTATTTGAACGCTACCATGCTTGGACAGAAGTTTTTCAAAGTCCTATTTTGCACATTGTGTTAAAAGCAGAGCAAACTGGCTGACAAGCAGGTTAAAAGACCCCAGGGAAAGAAAAAGGCAGTGAAGCAAAAAGTGCAATTGGCTGCAGAATTGTCACCTGCAGTGCTTCTAGATCTGTATAGATATCTTCCATTTAGTACTGTCCAAGCTAGAGTAAAAGAGCAATAAGGAATTCAGCCTGAAGGCACTGGAAGAGCTTGTGCTGATGGGGTTGCTGAGCAGGTGATGTCAGGAGTACCAGGTGGATGTTGGCTTATCAGACCAAATCCTGTTTTTTACTTCGGTGTTTGCAGTCTTGAGGCTCACATGCAGCTGAGCTAGGGAACACCTAACCTTGCCCAGCTGCTAGCATCTGACCATGTTTTCTCCAACACAATATTATCATCTAAACAAGTGGTATGTCTTCCATTTTAGAATTGTGTGCTGAAGCAGAGAGCTGCTGCAAGCCCCAGTCTTATGAAAGAGGCTGTAATTTTAGGGTTCTTCTTATTTTCAATCCATTATAAGAAAGGATAACATGTGGTCTAATCTCATTTATAATTTTGTAGGTTTGTCTAATCCAAGTTTTTGTTGATAATATTCTCTTTAGAATTAAACTTCAAACAAACACCAAAGTATCTGAGGGAATATTCCATCTTCTTTGCTAGCTGAGCATGTGGTGACAGCATTATCAACTGTCCTGTATCATTAATTTTGAGGAGGATAAAATTGGAAGTGCTGTGACCTGATCCAACATTGAGAATTGATATTAAAGTACTTAAATAGTCCTAAGGTTTTCAATGGTTTATAAAGGATACGTAGGAAGGTAAAGAGCTAGAGTTCTATAATTTTTAATTTTGGTGTCTTAATATTTTCTACCATAATGAATTATGGAGGATATTTTTGGTAATGCAACTGATGGATGCCTGATGGCCAGATAAAAGGGCTTGGGGACCTCTCATCCCTTACTAAGCAACATTACTCATATATTTTTCTCTGTCCAGGTTGTTATTTCTGGGTTTGCCCAATGTAATTCAAAGTTGCTGCAGCTGCACATCTGTCAGTGACTGGAATGTGGGTTTCTATTTTCTAGTCTTTTCAATTTTAAAGTTTTCTTTCCTAAAGATGGAGAGGTAATTTCTTTCACTGCAGTCCTTCAAGATGAGGGCTGTTCCCAAAGAGTTTTAGCAAGTTATTTCCACTAGCTATTCCTTCTACTGCGTCTTTAAAAACTGTGTGATCCTAGTGCTCAGTTTAGCAGGACTAGCACCTGCTTCATTATTTTATACACTTTTTTTTTCTATTTGTCTCAATCATCTTAACGTGGAAGTCATCTTTAGCCTTTAATTTGCATTGTTGCTATGCTTCCTCTGTGTGTATGTGCATGTAACATCAAAAATGGGGGCTTTTCATGCTCTTTACTTCCTAGCTTGACTATTTGGGTGGTGGAAATTCTCAGGAGATGCTGTGCACTGTCAGATCCCAGCTACAGCTGTGCCCCATCAATGCAGGAGCTGTGAGGAACAGAACTTCCCTGGAGACACAGAGCTGCTCATGTTTTAGTGCTCTACCAGATCGGGTTTCCTCCTCTCCAGGCCTTTTTCCTCTGACATTTTGTCTCTCAGCAATGTCTGTTTTGTTCTGCTGCAGTGTTTTCCCCAGATGGATTTTAGGGTGAGAATAATCCTACAAGCAAGAACCAACAGAAGAAATGTCTTTCTCAACCAGGCCAGGCCCATCTGCTTTTACAGTGTTGTCTGCCTTCAGCTTCCTATCTATCTTCCTTCGATAGTCAACACAGGACAAAATGGCCTTATTTCCACCTAGTTCTTACTCTGGCCTTAGGCTCAAAATGCTGACTTCATTCAGGCAGATGTCATTCTAAAAATTCTGTATGCCAGATAAGAGTGGCAGGACTTCAGAGTCTGGTTCTGTGCTGGCTTTGGTACTGACTTGTTTGATATTAGTCCATCTGCTTCCCTTAAGATTGCTTGTCTGATGAGAATGGTGATCCTTAACTGAAAAGTCTGAACACTTTAAGTAGGGATCCATCTAGGGCTCTAGAAAGCAAACAACTTCACACAGGCAGGCAGAATAAAATTAGGTAGGAACAGAAATCATCTGCTACAGCCCAGTGCCCCTCATCCCTGCATCAATTACAGGTGAGCTGATTGTGCAGCAGCAGCTGATGTACCCTAAGGAAAATGGTTATTGGAGCTGCTTTCCTTTATATGTGTAATTTAATATCTTGATCTGTGTCAGAGGTGAGGATGCATGAGTCAGGGAGCAACAGACTTGGGAGTCATTGGAGAAAACCCAGGGTAGACTGTCCTGCTTGTGAGTCCGGGTTCTGCTGATCAGGCACTGAATTTAAAAAAAAATTGTCCACCTGTCCTGTATCTTGGAGCACTTACCCATGAAAAGGAGAATAATCTCTACAATATGTGAAGTGCTTTGAAGTCTTTTCTGAGCAGGGAAGACAGACTGTTTAAAGCCTTTTCTAATGGAGCTCTGATACTTAAATATGCAGCAGCGAGTCAGAAGAATCAATTTGTTGCTTCTACGAGGGGCATAATTCATTCTCCCTTACTGAAAAGATCAAGGACGCAGAGGCAACTCTCTGCTTCCAAGTAAACACTCCTTTTATGTTTCTTTAGTGCAAAAAACAGGCAATAAGCAAGGAAGCATAAAAGGAAGTCATGCTGCAGGCTTTTACCTGAAGTAGGTGTTTTGTCATGGATTAATGGCAAATCATAATACATTATTTATCAGATAATAAGTGTGATAATTGTTCCTATTTATCATGAGCCTACCTCAGCTCATTCTCCTTTCATGCCTTCAGTCAAGCTGCCTCTGGAGATTTGCAAGACAAAAAACAGTCCAAAGGTCATTCCAACAATTTATACTCATAATGACATTCTGATTACCTCCTAATTGAGAAGTGTAAACTACAGACACTTTAGGTAATGCAGCTGACCCACGTTCTCATGACAGAATGCCAAGAGTCCTTGTCTGTCTCAGCCACCCAGAGAGCAGCATCCCCTTTCTCTAATAACCACATCTCCAGAATGAATTAGGAAGAAAGTTTTATTATCATTACACTTTCCCTATAGCAATAGCATGATGTTGATGTGTAGTTATGATATTATGGAAGCATTGCAACTCTGCCTTGGGCTGAATTCCAGGACTGCATTGTAGCATAGCATTTTGGCTTTCAGTCAAAAACCTGTCTCTTCTTGTTGAGATGGTGTGAAGATAATAATTCTCTTTTTTCTATCTCTCTATTTATATTTCCTTAGGCATTGCAAAAAAGAGGTCACATGCAGAAGGTACTCATTGCTGTAGGATTAGAAAAAGGGGGTATATGTAAAATAGTTAAAAAAATAGGAAAGTCTTGGCCATAACCCTGCAGGAAGCCCCAGGCCTCTGGGCAGAGCTGAGTAAATTGTTAATGCTTTATTGCCTTGGATAGCAGGGTGTTAATGCCTCCCACAGCTGAAGGCTCTCTGCCTGCTGGGAGAAACACTAGGAGCTTTTTCCAGTGCCTCTGCTACAGAAGAAATAGCAGACTGAAGGACCACATCCAGTGACTTAAATTTGCTGATGTCTAGCCAATCCATTGCATGCCTGAGTGACCCCTGAGTCCCTCACAGAGAAGGCATTTTGAAGAGGTTTCAGTTGGAAAGCATGGGGTTAAACCTGTTTGCTGCTGGGTTTATAGACAGGAGCTGGTGATGTGACTCCAGAGCATGACCTGGAATTGTACTTCAGGAGATCGCATGACCTTTCTTCACTAGGCTGTCTGTGCTTTCCTTGGTAGATATGTATTTAGTGGCATTAGCTGGTGTAACCAAAATTTGCCAGTAACTGGAAAACTGTGGTCTTTAAAACAGAATGTGACATGTAGAATATGAAAAATGCACATAGTAATTTGTTAAGTTATAAAAGTTGCCTGTTATTGCCTGCTGAGCAGCAAGTGTGATCCTTTGAGATTTCAGAAAAAACCCTGGATTAATACTGTGGATAATAGAAAAATGGATAATGCCTTATATTGCTGAACTGATTCAAGTTCAAGGAATGCCTCTGTTGTGTGTCTCTTGAAAAGCTAATGATATCCCTCTGTGAAAGAAGAGTGTGAACTGAGAAAGGGTGATATGTTAACAAAAGTTGAAAATACAAGGAGCCCTCCCAAATGTTGATATGTTGTTGATGTGTTTTTTGCCCTGCCTCACACATGGCAGCCAGTCTCTTGTGTCATGGAGAGAGCACAAGTGTTGCAGTGTGTATTCTAGGAATTTCTATCCATTTGTGGTTTTTTAACATGCTGTTCTGGATCTTCACAGTGTTCTTCCAACCTTCTCTCATTGTAATTTCCAAATCTTCCTTGACATTCTGGAGCCCCCCACCAAAAGATAGTTGGGACTTTGCCTAACTCACTGAGAAGAGGGCTGATTAGCACAGGGATGAAACTGGTCGGCTCAAAGATGCCTCTTTGTGTAAATCAGTGTTTGATAACTACAACTTGGGAAAAAGGGGAAAAAAAAGGACTCTCTAAAGCACAATTTTTGTTTTACATCTGTGGTGAGCTATCTTTTGGTTTCTCTTTACATGATACCATGACTGTTGTTTTTCAGCTCTTCTCCTGGGTAGGAAGGTTGTAAAACATGGATTTCTAGACAGGGGTGGTGGTTTGTTCCCTTAAGCTCTGTCTGACTTTTTTTCAATCTGCCTGGAAAAGGGCAAGCAGTCTTATAGGAGTTACGTGGCAGAAGATACCAGAGTAGTCAGCTGGATCGTGGAATACCAGATGGTTTGAGTTGCAAGGGGCCTGTAGCTTCTCTGGGCAAACCTTTTCCAGTGCCTCACTATCCTCACAATAAAGGAATTCTTCCTAACATCTTAGCACTCTTCCACTTTGAATCCCTTCTCCTTTGTCATTACATGCTGATTGAATGAAGACTTTGCTGGAAGAGACATATCCACCCAATTACCACATGAGCTCTACTCTCTGCCATAAATACCTTTTGGTGTGCTTCAAAAGGGCAGTATTGTACCTCAGAGAAACCTGTACTTGCATTCCAAGTCTTTTTATTAGAAAGCAGGTCTCCTGGACAGGTGGGTAAATCCTGCTAATTTGGTTCCTGCATTGCCTGGCTGTGGGGTTCACGTTGCTTGTGGTCACACTGGTGGCCAAGTTTTTTTGAAAAACCCAGTTCTCAGCACAATAAGAGGCCAAATCCATTGAAGATGGTGTAAAAGGATTAGATTGCCTTCTACTGACTCCTGCTGCTGAATGCAAAAGTCCCAGAATTACACTGATGACTGGGACTTGTTTAAAAGTGTTGTTATATCACACTCGACATTGTTGGAGACTTACCAGATAAATTACCCCAAACAAAACCTTTTAAATGTGTATTTTATTGTGCAGTAAGTCAGGAGAAAATGTAAATTTTCTTGCAGAGAATGCCTTATGAGAAATTGTCTTCTGGGAAATTGGGATTATAGTTTTTAGACACAGCTTGATTGAGACACTGCTGGCAAACAAGAGGGAGAAGATGTCCTGATTTTTCAACTTTGCTTTGTTTGGCAATGTCTTCTGAAAAAAACCTTCCTATCAGCATTATTCTGCCAGCCAGGGTAAGGAAGGTTTTCTTTCTTTTAAACATTGTATGAATTCAGGCCAAATAATGAAGGTGACAAGCAGTCCCCAGCTATACATGGGAAAAACTAGCTCATACTGACTTGTATGCAAGTGGTTTTATGTTTATCACAGAATGGCATAAACCATGCTGTCCTTTGCAAAGCATTTATGGCTGAAATCTTGTGTAGTGAGAGATTCAGTAGGTTAGGCAGGGTGGAAACTAAATTGATTCTCTTTGGATGAGCTCAGTAATGGCTAGGAGTGCAGCAAAGGGATCAAATTGCTTTCAAGTGCCAGAGAGCTTTAATTTTTTTTATAGTGGTTATAGGTTTTTCTGGTTTTGACATAGTTTGATATGAGATGCTTTCATGCTATCTCAGGAAGTGGGTGTTTATAGCAGAAGAGCATCAAAATTGCTGAGAGTGAGTTACACCAAAGGTTGTGGTGTCTTTTAGCACAAACCTCCAACAATTTCTAGCGTAAAGGGAAAAGGCCCAGTGCAAAGTGTACCTTCCTCTCGTGACCACAAAAGTGATCTGCAGTGAGAGAATACAAGAAACATTACATTTGTGCTCTGCATAAAATACACACCAGAAGACAAGAGAGCCCTGGGAATACACGTGCTAAGTAACTAAATTCAGACATGCTTGGCTTATGGTATCAAAGTTCCATTATTGCTTTCATAGCTCATGATGCTGTTTCTGTGCTTTTCTATACCCTCAGAGGCAGGAATATCTAGTCAGAACTCAATTCTGCATCTTCCACAGTGATAAATGTTTCTACTACACCCAAATCAGGATGAAAGCCAGGAATAAAACCCGTCTTTATTAAACTGACGGAAGGAATATAAGGGCAGTATCATGCATTTGCTTAGCTGGTGGTGGGTTGTTTCTGGAAGTGTCAGTATTGAACTAATAGCACAGCCTTTTATAGTGAGACATATTTGCCTAAATGCTTCCAAATTAGCTAAGTCTCTTCTGTGCTGGGGTCTTTTTTCCCCCTCAACCTTGTGCATATATATACTGCCTTAGGTTTTGACACTAACAGCAGCAGAAGTTAATCAGATTCCAAAAAGTTTCCCCATCCACACGATAGTTAACTTCAGAGCAGGGTGTGGAGACTCATGTGGCAATACACACACTTTCAGGGAAAGAACAGGGAAAATCAGGACAGACTGGGAAATGACCCAGCTAACCTTTCTTCCTTTACACAACACTGGCTTTTTTCTTCAATAAAGTCTCACTCAGAGCAATGTCAATTTTTCATCACAGAAAATTCCAGTGCACTCCCAGGGGGTTTATATAAATCTCACTGTTCTTTCTCCTTTTTTTTTTTTTTTTTTCCTTTCACACCCCCCACACCTGAGTCCCTGCGTTGCCATTTCTTTAAATCTTTTACCCTCAGGTTAGTACTGATGGCAATATGGATTACCCATCACCACCTCCAAATATTGCACAAAGTCTTCTCCTGTTCTCACCCTGCCATGCTTCCAGCCACAGAAGTGATGAAAGAAATTGGAAAGGAAGAAATCCTGAGCCAAGCTCTATGCATTTCCCTTTTTTACAGCTTATTACTTTCTGGATGTTTCTTTTGACTTATCTTCAATCATTGTGGAACTAACTCTGAAGTGATTCCTGAAATATCTGTTCCTTTGCTACAAGTTAACAGCAGCACATACAGTGTGAGAAAAGAAGGGCACTTAGGGCATCAAGTTAAACAAGAGCTTTGTTCTGACTCCAGCTTTTTTTTTTTTTTTTTTTTTTTTTTCAGTGTAAGGGATTTTCTTCAGCAGGAGCACACTAGTTAGACCTTTGTGTGCCTAAGTGGCAATCACATACATGCAATCTCTGAGCTCCATGGAAGCAGGGAGGGGTTAAAAGCATGCCAAAACCCCCCAAAATCCCCAGTAACAACAAACTAGTTTGGAGTTTCCTTTTAGTCTCCAAATCTTACCTTGCTGAGCAGTTTTTTAAGGAACATTAAACTTTGAAGGCCCAATGAACTTACAAACAAGGGCAGATCATTGCCTGGCTAATGAAACAGGTTCTCAAGCCTAATATACAATCTTCAAAAAGGGAAGGAGGTGTAAGGAGCTCTGCGCAGCACAGGCTGTAGTTTCCAGGGGCTCAGCTTCTGGAATGGAAGTGCTGGTGGCTCTGCCTGCTGTATGCCCTTGCACGAAGGATGGTGGGATGGCTGATGCTGTAGGCTGCTGTAGTGAGTCACTGCATCCTCCTGTCAGGAGGTGCTGAGAGCCTGGGTTTTCATTCAAGCACTTCCCTCTCTGATGGAATTGCATTCAGTTTTTATGGGGTGGGAGTTGGAAATGAGTAAATGGTGGGTTAGTTATCTTTTTTTCTTCTGTTGTTAGAGCTGGGATTAATGCTCAAGAGATGCAGTTCATGTTTGGACTCAGATGTTTATTAATTCTTATCTATAGTACAGTCTCACAAGTTGTGAGTTCTAGCTAAAAAGATAAAAAATGGCCGTGTCTCTAACTCCCTCCAAGGTCTTTTAAGTGTGAGTTGTCCAATTATGAAATGACACTGGATTATTTTTATTTTTAACCCAATAACCAACTACCTGTGGTCTGCAATGTGGATTTCTCTACCCCATTACAAAACACCACCCAAACCCTTGAAGAACTAGGTGACAGAAGGACTAACTACCCTGTGCCCTAAATTCTCCATCTTGCTTTATTTATATATTACTGTATACTAAAACCTTAAAATCTAAGTTTTCCACCATGTGATATCACACACTCCTATTCAAACTAAACACCCAGAACCCCAGTGCTATCACTGAATTTTGGAAGCCTCTTCCATGGCCTCAGGTCAAATGTAGTGTTTTCTTGAGGGTCAGTGCCTGTCAGCACAGAAAGACTAAAAGTCTCGTGCTCAGGGTTCTAACAAATAAAAATAACTCTTGTCCTTACCCTTCTTCTGCACTGGCGGGACCCTTCCTAGAGCTTTGGTTTTTTTCCTTTCCTTTGTTGGGATTAATTCCATTTTTAAAGGCTTGTAGTCTTAGAAATGAATCATCCATATAAATTACCATAAGCTGGGAATCCTTTTCCATTCTTTAATTAATCTGGTCCATTGATCTGAATAATTTTTGGGAAGCTCTGGAAGCATTTGGGTCAGACTCTCTGAGTTTAAGCATCGGCTCAAATAGAAGAGTCCTATCAGACTCTTTTGAGTCATCAGTTTTGGACTGATGAATTCTTGTCTCCAGCATTGACACTGACAGTTGATTTTTCATTTTCCATCAGCCATACACTTTACAGAAAACTTGCAGATGAAGAAATTTATTTGTCACTAGTGGGTAGAGAGGTGGTGGAAAGAGGTGTGGATTAGTCAGACTTCAGTGACTATTTTTGGGAAAAGATGTGAAGTTAAGAGCTAGCTCTGAGGTATGAAGTAAGAAATCTGATTTCTTTTTTAAATGCTGATGAAACAGCCATTCATCGCTATGTTCTGTATTTACATCAAACATTAATTTGTCCCTGGGAATATTACATAAAGGCTTCAGTTAGCCCCAGGTTTACAAGAAGTCACTCTCAGTGGATTGTCAGAGCACAAAAACCTCCCTGAGAGCCAAAAGAAACTTCTCTTTTTAGAACCTCTAGGGTTTTGCATTCTTAGAAATCCTGGACTATGTAGTTTTGTTGTTGGAAAGTTTATATGGGTTTCTCCAGTCCGCTTGTCAAAACACTTCTTCAGGCCTCATAGGCTGTGGTGTGGGAGTATCAAAACTCCATCAGTGTTATGTGTGAAACACTGCCTTACTCTGCCACTGTTTTATTGTGAAAGAACTTTATAACTGATTTGATGACAAAATGAGCAGAGGACTAGGTTTTGTTCTGGCTTTCTTTCAAACCTGAAATTTGTATGAAATATCTGGAAAGCTTTTTCAAAGGCAATGCTGGTAAACCACTGATAATGACTTTTTTTTGTGTGTTGTGAACTCTTCTGTGATGGAGGCCTCTAGGAAGAGTGTTGAGACCCAGCTGGGGGGACTAGCACAGGGAGAGAGGGCTGGGCAGGCTTATGGGCAAGGTGAAGTCTTGAATGTGTT
The DNA here is from genome assembly GCF_009819655.1 of Sylvia atricapilla. Taxonomy (NCBI): domain Eukaryota; kingdom Metazoa; phylum Chordata; class Aves; order Passeriformes; family Sylviidae; genus Sylvia; species Sylvia atricapilla. The sequence goes on from NC_089143.1 coordinate 62,560,812, forward strand.
CCTCTGCTGCTCTGTGCCACCAGTCTGAGGCAGGTGTAATTTCCTGATGTAATTGCAGCTCTCTCCTCCTGTCACCATCTGCTGATATGTTTTTGTTCAGGAATTAGACAGGAGAGATTGAGATGTCTGTACATTTAGCCCTGTGGGAGGACCTCCAAAGAACCATTACTCATTTTCAAGATGCTGAGTGTCAGGACTGGATGTGATTTTTTTAGGTCATTAGCACCTAACATTTATTTATGGTTCTGGCATTTCAAAAACCCCATATTAAAAATTTATTTTTTCTTTTTGTCCTGCATTTTTGCTGTTTGCTTATTACTGATCAGGCAAATCCAGTAACTGCTTGCAGTATATTGCCTTGAGTAGTTAAAGATTTAGTTGTTTTAAATGTAACTCTTTTTTATAATGTTCTTTTTCTTCAGGTAATACAGATATAAATATTGATTGGTTGCCTTTTTTAGGCTGAAAGAACAGAATTAACTTGGTTCTGTAATTCTACTGTATCCAGTGACTTATCAGCAGTTAGTCATTTCTCCTGTGCCTTCCAAATAGAAAAAAAGAGTTAGCATTTCTATTTACAGTCTTTCTATTTACTACTTTCACTTACAGTCTGAGCACCAAGATTACCTCTGCCATAAAGAGGGTTTACTCAGTATCCTCTCTGGAGCAATGTCTGCCAGATATTAATCCAGTGGTGAACATCCTCTGTACTATATCCTCAGTAGCACCCATCAGGTGGATTGCTGCCTTTTCCTTTGCTTCTCACTTTAAACAAGAGATGATTTTTTTTTATCTGTGCAGAAAACTGAGTGTCTGCTGTGAGTGTAGGAGAGAATAATGCAATTTGCAGAATCAGTCTGTCCCAGGTTTGAACAGCTTGGGAGCTGCCTACTGGAAACACAAATCTTCCTTACAGGGTGTTGCAACATTTTTCTAAGCACTGAGGGCTGAACTTGTAAGACAACAAGGATGACAAAATCTTGCATATAGAGTATATATGAACGGTATATACTGCTGTATTAAACTGACATAATAATTAAAAGAAATAGAATTAAAACTGCAAATGTACATATCATTTTGCCACTGGATCTTTTGCAATGCCTTTGCAAAAAATTTTTTGTCAACTGTTCTTTCTGCATTGTGCTTCTTTCAGTGCCTGAAGTGCTATCCTACATGAACAGGGGAAGCAGAGTTGTTACTTTCAGTGCATTCTCTTTTCAGACAGAATTTTCAAGAACTGTAATAATTTTTTTAATGAAGGGGCAGTTGCTTCCTGAAATAAATTATCACTTTATTTTTTAGTTAACTCTAGTTTTGGTACCTAGATGTGACAAAACAAAGGAAAGTCCTGTGCACTGTATTACTCCTTATGTTGGTATCTCACTTGCTATTAAGTAATCTTTGATATCTCATCCACAGCACATACTTTCACTCCTTCAATAGTAAATGACAAGAGAGAAGCACCTCGAGGGATCTGTCCATCTAAAGGCAAGTTCCTATGATGAAGTTACATCTAAGATGAAATTTATTTTGAAATGTTTCTTTTCAGTGGCTCTAGGCAGAACTCAACTGGCTGATTAAAAGTAAATGCCTTTGTTTAAAGTGTTAGTATGAATTGGATAAACCCAACATTATGAAAGTTGTCCCTTCTGGGAAAATGAAAATAAACAAAAGGATTTCATTGAACTTTTTATGAAAACAGTGAGTTCTGAGCAAAATCCAAGTGTGAGCATTTGTTTGAAAAGGTATTTGCTCTAGAATTGTTTTGCAGCTCCTTATTCTCCAGTGTAATACAAGTTTCCTGTGATGCAAAATATAAGAGAGAGCATGGGAAATCTGAGTCAAGGTGAGAATGGGAAATAATCATATTGGCCTTTTTAAAATAAAACACTGAAGTGACATGTTGTGAGGAAAACTCTTCTGAGTTTGGGATTTTATATGTTTTAGAGATAGAAAATGACAAGATACTACAGAAAAAGATTTTAGTTTAAAAGCAAAATTCCCCAGTTTTCTTTCACACTGGTTTAAACAGAAGGTTTTAGGGTGAGGCTCTTGTAATTCTGGAATGGAAGTTCAGTGGTATGCATTTTACTTTAAGGTGTAAAACCAGGCGTGTGTGACTGCTGGAGACAAAAAAAAAAAAAAAAATAGAGAATCCCCAGAGGAGAAACGCTTCTTGTGTTAGAACCTTTCCTTACACGTTTGGATTAGGAAGAAAACCAGGCTGCTTTGTGGTCTGCCATAAATGCAACCATCCAGGCTAGCAGTTCTTCCTAGCTTTCATCCTTTTGGGAGACTCTTCCTCGACTAGCAGAGATACTTTTATTTTAATGTGACATGGATGTGTCTTCAGACTGTTCTGTGGTCACTGTGACAAACCCATTGGAATTCCTGTCAGCAATAAATGGGAACCACAGACAGTTAAAGAGACAAAAGAAAGGCAATGCACCTGAGCAGTCTGATGGTCAGCTTTAGTGAAAGGAGCTGAGGGATGTTGGATATCCTGTTCCATATAATTGCATAAACAGACTTAGTAATTCCCTCCCCAGGCAGCTCCTCTGAAGGCAGTGTGGGTGAGTGGAGCATTGAATGGTGGCGGTTATACTTTTCCCATCTATCTCTCTTTTTTTTCTTTTTTTAAATTTTGTAGTTAGAGGTGTTGTCAGCTACCTGCCTTGTGTTCATCATTGTCAGGGCTGGCAGTATAGCAGATAACTGAATGGATTCAGGGCCACCCAGGGAATGGCACCTGACAGGAGCTCATTCATCACTTTCATGTCAGAGCTCTCCAAGGAAGATCTAGCATCAAGAGGTAATCAAGGCTCACAGGGCCACATGGGTGTTTGGGAGGCGTGCTCTGCATCACCAAAAAACCGAGATAGCAAATCTGGTTTGTAAATTAGGTGCTTTTCTGGAGAAAGCTTAACTGTGTCACCCCAAGCATATTCCTGATAATATACATATGCTGTGACTGCTTGGGGCCACAGCCTGATCTCTTCCCACCTTCCAGGTGAAAAGTAGCAGCTGCAGCTAGAAGATTGGTGCATTTTAAAATGTGCTTAATCTATGATGATTTGTTGAATCAGGCAGGCTCACTATTTTCATTCCTTGTCTGGGCATTTGGGCTCCCATGTGGTCAGCCCAGAAAGGGCAATGCCTTGGCTGCTGAGGTCAGGCACACCCTGCACGGTGCTACAGGCTCTCTGGACTGCATGAAAGTAAGAGAGGCTGCCCTTAAGATAAAAGTATCCTCTTACTATCACAGAATAGGTAGGGCTGGAAGGGACCTCTGCAGGTCATCCATCCAGCCCAACTGCCCTACCAAGGCAGGCTCACCTCAAGCAGGTGACACCAGAACACGTCCAGGTGGATTTGGAATATCTCCAGGGAGGGAGACTCCAAAACTTCCCTGTTCCAGTGCTCTGCCACCCTCTACATAAAGGTCTTTCTGTCTCCATCAACATCACTGAGTTTTGCATGAATCCTCTTTGTAGGTCAACTTTTGTCTATTTGAAAGACTTTCCTTATTCAAGGTATCTTCAGCTAATTCAATCTTTGTCTTTCTAAGATGCCGCTGTAGAGGTTGGCCAACACTGAACTCTCTATGATACTTTGTGATAAGTGATATGGTGTTGTGAATGAGAGGAAAACTTGTTTGTTCTTGGAGAGGCGCTTTCTCACTTGTTGCTAGAGTAGCCATTGTTCTGCTTCGTGCTGTGTGACTCTTGGTAAAGACATCAAGGGATTTTCTTCCATGAAATCAGCAATAAGCAGTCCCTACATTTGAAACTGGGGTCTGAATTTGCTTTGCTCTCTTCATTCTGCATAATAATCTGAAGAACTCTGGCATGATGATTACTAATGTCATGCTGATAAATTAGTCTGCATGTGTCCCAGGAGAGTTGAGAATGGCCTCTTTAATTTCTTTTTCCCTACTCAGGTTCTCTCATTCAGTAATTAGATGGAGCATTCCCCTCACTTTTTTATTTTTTTTTGCATTTACACTCATGATGACTCTTGTACAGCTCTCCAGCCTGAGCCTGAGCATTTCTACACAGTATTTTTCCTTATGGCTAAGGCTGATTGCTCTTCATAGCTGACATGGCTTTTCAGTATGTGAATGCTTGGAGTTGCCTAGAAGGCATTTCATTTTGGATCAGAAAAAGTCCTAGAGGGTGCCTAATTAAACTCTAAGTTGTATGAAATCAACTATTTTTCTTTAGATAGGAAAGTTTGTCAGAAAGAGGTTTTTGGCTGCAGCAAACCAGATTGGTGTAAGACATCACAATGGAAATAAGACAAACCCCTCAGATATATATATATATGTATAAAATATACATGTATTATATATATCTAGTTGAATATCCTTTAAGCAACATGATAATCTGAGAGAGTGTATGTTTTTTCTGCTTGAATTAATTTTTTCTAGGATTGCCACAGCTTCAAAATATACAGAATGATGCAGCTCTGCCTCAGGGCTTTTGTTTAGCACAAACTATCAGGTTAAAAGTGATAGTCCTTTTTGGCAAGTCCTATAGATTTGGCTAGTATAATTATATATGTTGAGAGGCAAGGTACCTGTTGCCAGAATATTTTGCCATGTCTTGGGAAAGAAAGAAAGGAAGCATTACAGCCTAAGAGCATTACAGCTTAAGTAATAACCAACATAAGCCCAAACCTAGCAGTAGTTAGTATGTGGATTTCAAAGGTTGCCATTCTGAGTATGGTTTTGACTTCTGAGTGGGCAAAATATTTCTGCAACCGACTGGAATTTTCTGCCGTACATTACTTAACTAAACTGATTCTAAATTGTCAAGACAGTTTAGAGACTTAAGGCTTTCTATCACATATATTGTGCAAAGTCCAGTGGATAAAAGGGAGTGATCTTAACCAAGTTCTATGAAATTAAAGATTTGGTAACTCCACAGAGGTTTCTCCATTCTGAGATCAGTTTTAAGACTACTAAATTAGCTAGTCCTAGTAATAATAAATTTTCTTTAGATTTGTCTCTTGATCATGTGAGTCGTTCTCATTTCTGGGAAAATGTAGTGTAAACTTAATGGTTTTTGTCAGGAGAAGCTGTTATTATCTTAAACTGTATGTCATCTTAATATCTGAAAAAAATATAATTTTTAAAATAATGGTAATAATTATTTGCCTCTGCTCAAGCTAACTTAATTTTGCTGGTGATGGTGAAGGAATAGAATTGAACTAAAAGTGGCTCAGCTCAGGTTTCTGGCTTTTTGTTCTGAATATGATAATTTATGGTTTGTTTGCAGAAAGACCACAAAAAGAAGTGATATGGGGAAGGATGTGCAGAGTCCATTTGCTTGCTGGCTCTGGGAAAATTTTTGGGACTTTTTTTTTCTTTCTGAATATTTAATTAAGACAGAAGACATATCTTTCTTTGAGATTTCAAAACATGCTGCTGGCATAATTCCTTCCTTGAGAGCCTTTGTGCAGCTGCCTTATTAGTTCTCTTTTCATTAACAGAAAAAAGTCTTTGCAGATTGGTCTTCAAGAAGTTAAGAAACCTTTAAATGTCTAATAGGCAAACCAATGTTTTCTTGATTAAACAGAAAACACTGTAGCTGTATTAAAGAAGTTCTCTATGTATTTTAATGTTCTTTACTATCAAAAGGAGAGAACTTTAAAAAAATAATTAGAAAAGTTTTTTTTCAATGGAATTTTATGTGGAATAAAACAAGTTGGTTTAACTTAATATTTATGTATCAACCCTGATGAAGAATGGATTTCAACTCAAACACCACCTTGAAACATTCTGAACACAATGCAATTTATTTAAAAAAAAATACAGAAAAGAGCTTTTCTAAAATATCCTACTAAATTCTTTTCCAGTAAGAGTTCTGCTTTTACCTCTCAGCGTGCACTTTTGCATAGAATGATTTTTTTTTCTTTCTGTTTTGTACAAAATAGAATTCTTACTACATTCATTTGTAGGAAAAGAAATTTATCTGGACTAGATTTTCTCTCATCACTCAGAATTCACTAGAACAATAGGAAATGCAAAACTCTAAAATAATCCCGATTATCTGTATTAAGTTTTTGTCTTTACACTGTTTGTTTCATCTGTTAAGTCTTGCCCTCTGATTTGAGAGGTGATCTTGGAGAGCTAAAGGAGAAATCTCCAGGAGAGTCCTTAATTTGCCTGAGCACTTCGTTTAACAAAATGTATAACCACAATCATCAACAGAATATTGCACCATCTTTATCACCATCTGTGTCTAATTGTAGATTGCCTATTAAGAGTGCAGTGGTGGTGATTACAGGTGGGAATGGAAGCTTTAGTTTTTACTAGGGTTGCCTGACATTTCCCATTATAAGACTATTTTCTGTTCCATTTGATAATTTTCCAGCATTGTAGTTAATTTTCCATGCTGGGTGATTGCTTCCAGCTCTTGTGGTGGTGGTTGTGGGTGTTGTGGATTTTTTTTTTTTTGTGTGTGTGTGTTTTCTTTTGTTCACTTATTTGAAGGAATTTTCATGTTGCAAGGTTTTTTTGCTTGTTGTTTTTGAGGCGGAAAAGCAGACAAAATGTTTTGGATTTTTTTTTTTTTTTTTTCCCTAGGGAAATAATCCCTGTGATCTTTTTCTCTTTAAATGCCTGACGTCTATCCCAGTCCTTCAGGGCAGATTTGATACATGAGTTTTGCGGGGATCTAGGATCATATATATGAATGAGGTTGGTTTTTTTTTAATTGAAGGACACTAGGAGGAGAGAATACAGGTGACCTCCTGTTGATGAGTAACAGCTGAGTTAATTACCCAATACAGCCTCACCCCTGAGGAGTCACAGCTATATCCAATAAAGATAAGTGCAATAAAAGAGAGTGGGTTAAGTGGTGAGGGGGAATCATGAAGGAGGAGGAACTTTGACGAAGAGGGAGTGAGAGGACCATGAAGAAGAAGGATTCTGAGGAGAGAGAATCCGTGCTGTGAGGTTAGTCTGGGTGTGCAGTCAGAGCCTGTTGTTGGAACCTGCAGTCACAGTCTAGCCAGATAAAAGCCTGCAGTTCAGCAGGAAATAACCAGCAGTCAGAGGCTGCAAGGGAAACCTCCAGTAGGAGCTTGCTGCAGGCAGAGTCAGTGAATGGTTTGAGTCATGATGGCTGAGCTGTAAAGAGGAATAAACCAGGATCCTTTTCATGTTGTGATAAACATGGAGTCTGTGTCTGGGCTCATTTCTACCCTCTAACAAGAGGGCTGCAGCAAAAAATGACTACTTGGTTTTATTTTGAGTTTATAATGTTTTTGATATCCCAGCCCCCTACAGAGGACTGCTTGGTTTACATTAGTCACAGGCATTCCTCCCTATTGATAAAGGGACACTCAGCTGCAAGGATGAGAGAAAAGAGAATTAGGAGCAACATAACACTACTTATCATCTCATTACAGTAGTCTTCCAATGAAGTAAGGGGTGTACCGATGTACTTAAATTCTGTTTTCTTTGCTCTGTATCCATGTGATGAAATTCCTGGCTAATTGGGAACTGCCTGCTTGTCCATGTAATGCTGTAGCATTGCCAAAGACTGAAGTTACTTGAGGAAATGTCATCCAAAAAATACAGGTCCAGTTAATAAGTCTTAATGTTCTTTCATGTGAAACAAAATATACACTTGCTAAAGCCTATAATTTTTTTCTTGCTTACTCCCTTTGGTAAAAGGGAAAACAAATACTGAGATTACAGAACTGAGGATGTATCATATATTATTCATGCCACATCAGCACTCTCCTTTCCCTCCTTGCTGTGCTAATGTCCATCAGGCCAGTACACAGGGTGGGATATTTGGCAAACAATTTGTGGCCTGCTTGGTCCACACAGTCTAGCATTTATAATGCAGCACAAAAAAACCCCACCAAACCTAAACAAATCCAGTAAAGTTTGTCTGCATATAAGGGAGAATTTCTATAGAAATAACATGTTTCTGCAATTTCTCATAGTAATGAATTATGTTTCCTATAAGCTAGGGCCAATAGGGTCTAGGATTGAAATACAGGGAATTTTATTCTTTATTAGCACACCTTTAAGGTTTCCTGCTCCTGACAACAAATTGTACACACAGTTTTGAGTAAAGGAGACAAATATCAGGTGGTGGAGCTCTTCCTTTTCACTTGATGCTTATATCATCCAAGGCTAGTAATGGCTTGATAAAGGACTCTGTAAATATTTATTCATAATATCTGTCTGATATATAAAAATAACTCAATTCATCAGCAGGAGAGAATTTCTTTATCTCTTGCAGGCTGAGGTGATGACCCACTGTGTTCACTTCCACTTTGATCCATTCTATAACTCTGTAACTCCTTTAAAATGCCACTAAGCAATTAACAGTGAATACGTACAAATATTCCCTTTTCTGAGTAAGACTGCTTCCTCACAGAATACTCACTGGTTCTTAGCTGCCTACCTGAGGATAAAAAGTTTTTCTCTTGTTTTAAAAAGTATTTTGATGCTCTGTAAAGCCACTATAGCAAAGAAGGCTGTCTCTGTATGCTGTCTCTCCTGCTTCTCTGAGAGCTCAGCCAAGTTGCTAGAGGTTCCTAAGAGAATTCTTATTCCTGCTAAGTTAAGAAGTGGAAGGAAGCAAATTGGAATTGTGAAACCAGTTCTTGATTGAAAAGAACAGCTCACACTTCAAGTTTGTGATATTTTCTTTCTCTATCTGCTCCTTCCATTTCTTTTTAACTCAGCTGGGGTGATTTGTCTGGTATTCAAAACTGGTTTTTGGGGTATGCTACACATGGGATTTTGACTTGATTGAACTATAGACAAGAAAAGGGCTAAAAAAACATCCAATTTCATCTTATGTAGTGACATCAGTGCTGGTTTTTTTTGGTGGTTTTTTTTTTTTTTAATCTCCTGGCTTCTGTTTTCCTCAGGTGTTTGTTCATTGAATGAAAATGAAGGAAGGGTTAATTTTCAAGAAAATTTTGATAGTAATTTTTCAGATGATAGACACATTAAAATCCAAGTGGATTCGTCACTATGCAGCACAACTATTGCTTCTCTAAAGTAAAAATATTAATTTTCCCAAATTAGCTGTTACTAGACTGACTTGCCCACTGATTTAGCTACTCCACAGTCATGGGTGCATGGCTTAGTGAATGGGTTCTCAGAATACTTTTTATGATGTCTTTGTCAGTGAGGGCAATTTATTATGGAATTGTTGTCAGAGGAGAAAACATGAATAAGGTCACTGCAGAGTGTGAAACAGTCTCTCATACCCATCAATCACGGATCGAGGCACATTTAAACTTGCTGGAGAAGTTCATTCTCCTTCTCAGGATTTGTCTCATTGTTAAAATTGAAGCACTTTAAATACCAACTTGTACGCAGAGCTCCATCCTTTTCTGGATTTTTCTCTGCCACATCTGCCATGCAGCTGTTTCCAAGGGGCTGCCCTGCGGAGGGGTTGGGCTGTGTGAGAGCCCAGGAAATGGGGGATATATGTGCTTTCCTAAAAGGAAATGTGGGTAATTTGCTGTCATATGGTGAGAAATGGAGGAGGTGGAGTTTGGGTGCACAGGGAGAAGAGCAGGAAGCACAGCCGGTTTTGTGTCCCAACCCAAAATCCAAACAGGGAGAGTCAGGGAATTACCTTGTTGGAAATGAGTTTTTGCTGCTTTCTCTCATGCCTGCCCTGACATTGTCCAGCTTCTCTTGCTGCCACTTATGAGGCTGGTGGTTTTATTAGTGCTGATTCTTTCAGCCATGCACAGTAGGCACAGCCAACACTGGTGATGGCAGCAAGTTTCTCTCTGGGGACACAAGGGGGTTGAAGTCCGCTTAAGGAACTTCTGCATTGAATTCCATCATTTCAGGCTGATTCCATCACACATTCCCTAATGGCTGCAGTTTTGAATGTTTCAGCATCCAGTTCTTTAATTTCCTCCTCCTTCGAAGGCCATCCTGTTTCTGCTTCAGGACCATGGCAGAGGTGTCTAGATGGTCAGCATGATGCCTTTGATCTCAAAGGAAGGCACACAGGAGGATTCTGAACTGTGATGCCCCTCTTATCAGGACAGTGTGACAGCATTTCCTCCTGAAGCGACTGCTGCTCCAAGCAGAGAACAAAGTGTAGTATTTTGTTTGTAATTACAAATAACTCTGTCTGCCTGCACAATTACCAGTACTTTAACCTTTTAGTGGGAGGCAAGTAGGAGAGTAGGTGAAATAACAGCCTGCTTCTAATATTGGGACTTTTTATGGTATCATCATTCTGTTAATATTTTTATCATTAGGTGTATTATTTCAAAGGGATTTTGTCTCTGTTCCCGTGGTCCCTGTTTCCAAGGTGAGAAAGGTCAGCAGCACTGCTAAGTGATGTGGTAATAAATGAGAGGTGAGAAGATAAACTGCTTGGTCCTGCCCACTCACCTCCATCCTTGGGATGCAAATTGACTCTAGGACATGCAAGGGCTGCCAAGAAGTTAACCTCCTAAAAAAAAAAAGAGTGCAGCAGCAACAAATGAACTGTCCTTTGGTGAAAGAATCTTAATGTTTCCTTAATTACACGCCTGTAGGGTATGCACAGTTTAATAGCAAGCAGTGGAGATGGCAATTGGAACTTAAGTCTTGCAAAGTTTTAGAGTAAACAGGTACTGTAGTTTTGAGAAGTGATAAGGGAGAAGAAATTGAAGTAGATTGGAGAGCTGGGATTTAAAATGTCTGATGTTATTCAAGTCCCTTTCCTTTCTGCCAATACTGAAACAGAGATGTTCATTATAAAACCACCTTACTGAACAGACTCTCACAGATTGTCTATTTGAATGCGAATGCTGTACACATTATTCCAGCAGAGTGATACTAGAAGATTGCCTTTCTGAAAAATTGTATTCCAGCCTAACCACACGTGCCTGAGAGGGCAAATACCTTCTAAATTAATACATAGATACAATCTAATAGATTTGTTAAAATCTCTGATTTTTGCTATGCAAATACGTTTCTCCTTCAGGAAGGACTGAATGTAGCTAACCTGCCATGTATACAAGTAAGGGAAAATGGAATAATTTCTGTTTGGTTTTAAGCCCTTCAGACTACGTTGTTTGAAAGTGTTTCAGATTGAAAATAATTAGTAGAAGAGTGGTTGCTATAACATAAATCTGTCAGCATTTTGCCTTCAAGACCAGTGGGCTAGCATGCCTCCTGACAGCTGGCTAAGTGGCTTCTCAATGAGTGATCTCCTGTTTGTTTGCCTCCATGATTTGCTTGTTAGGCCTAATATTTAGGGTTATGAGAGTCTGTATTATACATTGTCATATGTATATTAGATGATGGATTGAGGATCTCTGCTTTTGTGTTATTTATATGAAAGGAGGAGTGATTCATCCTGGAAACAAAGAGGGTGTGAAGTTCCTGGAACCTAAGAGTAAAGCAGATTTTCTGCTTGGACAGTCAGCAGGATGTTTATTTAGGTCCTATGTCTTGGGACCCATGTACTCTTTGGTTTCTCTTGCTTGAGGTGCTGCAATTCTGGTTAGCTCGTTATTTGCTCTGTTCCACTCTGCTTTCATTGACATGGGACAAAGCAACCCAGTTACCTTGAGGCCTGAGGGTCTTTCCCTGTCTCCCCTCTCTCATTTTTTCTGAATTCTCCTTCAGATTCCCAAGGGGGCCAGTGAAAAATTAGCTTTTTGCTGAAAAAAAATCAGATAGCTAAGAGGGAAGAGATGGTGTTGTTTTTGAACAAAACTAGTTTTTGAGAACTCTTACATTTCAGAAATATTTTTTGCTTTGAAGTGTTTATGCTTCAGTGTGTTTAGGAATTAAATCATTTCAAGTAATTTAATGATGTGAAAATTAAAGGTTTTAAAGACAAAATATGCTTTCAGCCAAAATGATTTGCCAGATTTGGTGTTAAGCAGTAGTCTTATTTGCTTTAATTCTGAACTTTTCTGGAACACAATGCATAAATATTTCTGGATACGTTTTTGGACTATATGACCTTACCAGAGGGGAATAGAAGACTTCAACATAAAGAACATGTATGATGCAGGAATCAGCATCTTTGGTAACATTATCTGAGAGTAAAAAACCCAGTCCTTCAAAGCAGAACTACTGAAGATCAGCTGAGAGCAATGAAGTCGACAGTACAGGCTCTCTTGGATTTTTGGGGCCTGAAATGTGAGTCGTGACTTGGCCCATTTCTGTTAAAGATGATGGGAAAGAGGTAGGCACAAAACTTGCCTTGTCAGGTGGCAAATGGCCTGCCAGAACCACCTGCTGATAACATCGCTTAGAGCATTTCCCAGAGGAAAGATGCTGGTGCCAAGAGATGATTTTTTTTTTTCTGCTCTTCAGAAGAGAATCTTCAGGTGGTTCAAGCCAGAAAATGATAGTTACTGCTGAACTGTAGATTAGACTAGAACAACTCAGAGTAAATTATGTGTCTAAAAGTGAGAGCTGCAGTAAACCCTTTGAATTTTATCCGAATCTTGGAAGTCATCAATGGATGAAAGATTTCAGTGTATCTGAGCATTATTTTATCTTATTTTTTTAGGGAAATGAGAGAGAAGGAGAGGCTCCTATCACAACAATGTTGAACATTGACCTTTGGTTAGCCATTAAAGTGAAATTAATTTATTTTAATTTGTTTTAACAGGTGTTACAGTAAAATGAATATCAGTATTCCTAATCAAGGCAAATGAACCTCAGAACAGTGCAAGCTCAGTTTTTTTCCTTTTCCTCATTATTTGTACAGATCTGCACTGTGATTCTCCAGTGCTTATGACAGAAATGCTGGTTTCCCCTGTAGTGCTGGCTTGTGTCCTTCTGCATGCTAATGCAATATTCCATTTTTAATTTGAAGGTAATAGATCAGTGAATACATGAGGCTATCATTCCTCTGCTAATGTGAATCCAGTCATGCAGAAACCCTGAGGTTTATCATAAACAGGCCAGCTTCTGGGCATTCATCATTTAAAATTCAATTTAAATAATTTCTAAGTGTCTACTTTGTTTTCTGCCTTTCAACTATAATGCACTTTTTTTTTTTTGGAAAAACTTGATGTTTACTGTTAGAAGGTAAGGACAGATGATAGTGCTGTTTGCATTTGTCAGCTAATTTTTTTCTATCATTGTCATTCTCTTTATGACTAGGAGGTGTATTGTAGATGAAGTATTTGTCTTGATTAGGATTTCAAATAGTTTCACGGGGACAGGGAATATAGATTTCTGCATTTAGTTTTTTCTCCCCTTTCTGGCATGGCTGCACAGATTGTGGTGCAGTCCAAAAACATGACCCCCCCCACATGCACTATATCCCAATTCTACTCGAATTTCCCCTTTTTTTTCTGAACACAGAGAGGTGGGTGATGTTGTCAGACTCATGTACAGCATGCTGGGCTCAATGAGAATATAACAGGCTGCTAGAGGTGATTTTACTCCTGTTTTCACAGTGAAAGGAGACGACATTGTGAGGTCTTTTAGGAGATCAAGTAGGTTGATTTAATGATGTAATCAAACCATATCTGCACAGCTCTTTACCTACCACAGCATGCATAAAATATTCATGGTCTCCCTCTGTGATCCTTAAGGCCTGGATGTGAAAACCCTACCAGGCCTAGTGACCTGGTACCAAAGTATTCAGATGAACAAGTGCCACCTGGTACTTACCAGAGGGAGGAGAGTGGGAAAAGGGCAAATTCTGGGGGTGCCTAAGTGTGGGAAATGGCCAGAGCACAGCACAGGGCAAGCCCACTGCTGGGTTTAGGATGAACTCATTTGTGTGTGCAGAACGTGACTAGTGCTGGGTGATGCTGCCCCCAGTGATCTCCCTTCCTGCTTCTTCCCGTGGCTGGGGGTCTGGATGGTTCCCAGTGGTTAGGAAGGCTGTCCTTGCAAGGAAGCCACATCTGCAATACTTGTTGATTGTTCCCATCCTGTGTGGTTCGGAGATGCCCTGTCACAAACTCCAATGTGTTTAGGTGGTCTTGGCAGAACAAGAGGGCAGAATAATGTCCACGAGATGGAAGAATGTTGGTTGCTGCTGACATTTGGCACTAGACTGGGAGTGTCAAGCAGATAATAACTGTTTTTTTTTTGACCCTAAGACTAGGCACTGCAGTTACAAGTAGAGTTAACTAAGGTACAGCCCTCCTTACAATTTGCTTTTTATAGTTTTTAGACTTTGCATTTCTATGGTTAATTTTTTCTTCAAGGATTGCTTGTGTTGGGAAAAAGAAATCATAGTTTTTGTCTATCTGTTTGCTTTGGGCTAATCTCAGGGTGATATACAATAGCTTGGGGGTCTGAGAAATAAGACATGAGTCAATATTTTTCTGTTCCTTTATATGTTATAAGCAGGCTCGTGTCACCCTTATAATGTCCTCATACACTTGTATTTTAAAGATTATTTTCTCCTTGTCTGTTTCTGTTATTCACAATGCTTTCATACTGATGTGTCAAAGAATTCCAGGAAAAAAACCTCACAGTGTGGCTTGAGGGCAAGTGTGGAACATTTTAGCTCTGAAAGCAAATTGTTTTCATTAAAATAAAAATGAAAGTATGCATTATATTTGAAGCTAGGTCTCTTTTATTCAGAATATATGGGAGAAACCACAGCTTTGGTTGTGTTTTACAGAATATTATAGAATAGTTTCTCTTTGCCTCTGTAGACATCAGTGATCATAGTGAATCATATTCAATTAATCCTGCCCCTTTTGACATTCATGGGCACATTTGTATTGACTACAGTGAAGCCAAAATCTGTTGAATTTGTTTTACATTGGGTGATAGAATTTAAACCCAGGTGAGCCTGTTTCTTGCCAGCACTGTATGATTTTATTTTTACTTTTGTGTGTTTCCTGGCTGTGTAATGGGATGTTAATCCAGATTTTCCGGTGCTAGAAGTGTGAGAAGAAAGAAGGGATGTTTGTTTTTACCTTTCCTTCCTTTAAGAGGTTTCCTGTCCCACAGAAAACTTGATGAGGAAGTTTACCTTCTACATGCACATTTATAACAGGTGAGCAGAAACTAAACCATAAAAACCCCATCCAGGTGAATTGTTGCTTAATGCTTTTTACAATGAGTTAAGGTAGAATGGCATTGCCATCTATTATCAAAATGGTTTCTTTATAAGTGTGGATTTTAAGTGGTGGACTTCTTACTGGGGGCTTACTTTTCCATTTTGCTGGACTGCCTGTAAAATGAAACTTGAATGCTAAATGCTAGAGTTTTGAAGTGTTGTAGCAATAATAAGGTTAATTATTGGAATTTCAGTTTCAGTAATAGAGATTAACAGAGAATAGAGAATAACAGCTTGTTGTGCTGTCTTTCTTCCAGATTCCCATAGCACTGCACTCCCACAACCAATTAAATTGTAATTACTAATTTTTTTTTCTTCCCGTCTTCCACAACTATCACTGAGGATGGCCATATTGTCTTTCTGGTTCAAAGGACACTGTAAATAACTACAGCTAAACAACTCTGTGGCTCCGTCAACTATTTCAGTTGTCCCTATTTCATGTGATTTAAAATAGAAACACTTTTTTTAGTTTGTCCAATGTTATATAGAGTTGTTTTTTTCCATTTTTTAATGTGAATTTTTTGAGACAATTGGTTTTACATCTTTGGCCCTACTGCTTGAAAATTTAAAATTGTACTTGGTGGAGAAGAGAGGGGAGACAATCTAAACATTTTTCCTTCTCTTTCCTAAGAAGAATAGAGCAAATGACAAGTGTTCTTAGCTTTTGTTTCTCATATTTCTAACCTTACTTAACTTTTCATAACACCTCAAGTTTGCAGAGGTTACACAGTGGAAAAGTTATTTTGATTTTTCTCTTGGATTTCTGAATAGTGTCTTCAGTATTGAAAGGAGTTTTAAAAATCTAGAGTGAAAGGTGAACATGCAGAAGATCAGTCTGTGTGTCTGAAAACAGAGGTCTTCTTTCTGATGATTTCTATATCCTGAGAAAGTAGAAATATTATAAATCTGGTGTAGCTATTTCTAGAACATGCTTGTTTTTGGGAACAAGTTCAAGATGAAAATTTCCTTTTGAAACAATGTAAGTGAAGCCTCCTTAAAGGCATGCTAAAAAAAATAATTTGGGTGACCTGTGAAAAAGTTGTCCAAAAATCTTTTGATTTGTTCCATGGCAAAACTCTGACCCGGTCAGTTGAGCAATGTCTCACAGCTGCCACCATCAGCTAGAAGGGTTACCAAGGAAAGTGACCCAAACCTTTGGGGCTTTTTGCTGTAGCTGCTGCCATAAATGGCTGCAACTCCTCAGAAAAACAGGAAAAAGAAAGCTACCTGTCCTGGGGCTCAGATCCACAGGCTTGACCCATGGATAGTCAACACACAGCCTCATCTCTCCACAGGGAGGAATGTGCTTTGCTGTGAGAGCTGCAGAGGAAAGCAGCTGTCACTGGGATGTGGGAGGGCTGTTTTTTGTTGGTCAGGTTTGGGACATGCCATTGGAACGTGCTTGCTAGGGTTCTCCCAAAAAGCAGCAGGGCGCCCAAAATGCTCCCAAAAGCAGCATTCTTCCCCAGAGAAGTCGATTTGAAATCCCAACAGTGTGTTTCTGTGTTCTGTTGGAGGAATTTTAACTTGGCCTCTTGGTTTACTTTCAATTTGTAAAACACCTGGGATTCTAAGAATCAAACTAAACTTCCCTGCAGTGCTTGCAGGCCTAAGGTCTTGCATCTTGTCTCTCAGATGGAGATGTGAATTGAGTCTTGACTGGAAATGTTAATATCACAACTGAGAGAGCTGCTATATCACTCAGCCTGACTCCAGAGGGAGAAGACCAATCACTTCAGAGTTAAGATGCTTGAGCTAGCAAAAGCACGTGGGCTATCATTGACATTCAGATGTAATTTTTTTGCACCATTGGCTGATACTTGAGAAATTCCCTGGGCTTAGAAAAATAAGGGTCACTGAAGAACATGTCTCAAGGCTGCTGTTCCCCCATATATAGGTAGGATAATGAATTTCCACACTCTGGAGAATAAGATGCTACATTTAAACTTTTTAAGGCATGAACTGATTTATATGACAAGGTCGTCTTTTTGGCTAATAACAGTATAGAATGTCTTTAGTGAGACTCTCTGGAAAGAGTAGGCTAAACACTTAATAGTTTTACAAAAAATAAGACCTGCAGTCCCTTAATCTCCACAGGCAGCCAATTGAATCTGTCATGCCAGATCCTAATCTGGTAGTGCATTGGGAATCCTGCATGAATACAGCTGGGCATCTCGTGTACAGTCTGGAGAGTCTGGGTTTATTATTAAGTTATGTTCAATAAAGCATGTCAGAATGGATTCTTTTTCAGGAGAGGATTTATAGGCACTAAGTCTGGGTTTTGCTGCAGCCCCATGAAATACACTTTTTCGAATATATCTTAACAAGTTAATGCAGTTAAGATTTCACTCAGCCAGTTTATGGAGCCTCTGAAAATAAATTTAGTTTCAATAGAATGACATCTCTCATAAAAGACAAATCCGTCTTTCTTGAAATTCAGGTTTTGAAATGGGAGCTGACAATGGCTTGTACTGTCAAAAGTATCTTTGCTGGCTCAATCTCAGGGCAGCCACTGTGTGACTTACCCTTCGTTTAGGCTGCAGAAGACAGAAGGTCACAGAGAGAACAGCATTTCTCTCCTACATCAGAGCTTGCATTGGGTCTCATTGAGAATTTCTCTTTGTGCTCACATCTTTGTTTTGGCAAGGCCAGCTGTGACCCATGCAATGAACTTGTGCAGGACCTACAAGGAGGGGACGTAGAGTGGAGGGTGAATGACAGATAATAGCATGGAAACCCAACAGAATCACCTGGTGCATGACTAGAATTTGTCTGAATGAAGTGTCTTTATCTGGAAATTCTATAGCTGGAGAGTGTTTTGTGTTTCAGTTGTGTTGACCAGCACACAGCAGGTTCCTATGCAGACATCAAATGAAAATCAGAAGTTTTACTTTGTTTTGTTTGGTCCACTTGAATCTACTTCTTAAATGAATGTTTGATGTTTTCCCCTGTGTTTCTTCTAAGAATTTTTTTTTCCTACTTGGAAATAGTCCTAGTTACAGATGTTAATGATCACATATTAGCTATTTTAGATATTCTGGTTTCTGAATAATCTGTTCTTCCATAGCCCAGTTTTTCCAGTGTGTAATTCCAACAATTTGAACTTCAAAAGTTTGAAACTGACGTACTTCTTGTTTGCCAGAAAAAGATGGTGTCCAAGTTGAAATTAGAGTCTCTGTGTGCTTCTCAAGCCCTTCAGTAGTAGTTCCAGAAGAATCCCTTCTGACTTTCTACAAAAAGTAGGTTTTTGGCAGGTTTACATTAAATTCCACAAAGTGTACCACTTCTAAAACCTATATTTGGTTCCTAATATATACTATTCCTTTACTAGCTGTAATATAGGTTCCTTTATTATTGTGCATTGCTTTATGAATCTACTAGTAGTGTTTCCTTTGTTTATCCTCTGTAGTGAGAAGCCTGTTAAAGCCTTATCTGCTTTTCCTTGTGTCTATGCAACAAAATAATTCATGTTGTTATAGATCTGATTAGTCATTATTACAAACTTGTGACCCAGAGTGGATTTTGGGGTCCTGGTCCCCTTAATAAAACTACTGCCTGCTGTCAGAAACCTGGGCAAAGGCAGGGGCCATCTAAAGTCTCCCCCCTCCATTTGTAACATGAGGACTTGAGACAATTCAATGGCTATGTTGAACTAACCCAAAATTGTATTTGAATGATTCAAAATAATATTTTAGTGTATTTCTTTTTATATGTGTTGAACTCTCACAAAACATTGTTACAGAGCAAGCATATAAAAGCATTTGTAAGATGAGCATGGTTGGTTCTTATCTCACTAAAAGCAAAAATGTTATAGAAGCCTTCTGTAGTGCTATCACAATCTTGTGATAAATATTAGCATTTCTCATTTATGTAGAGCAATCATATTTATGAAGAAAATGCACAATTCCATGCCCAAATTCCATAGTCTGTAGCAAATTTCTGTATTTTTGATTGTTTTGGCACATTCATGTTTTTTACATATATCATATGTAGCACGACTTGTTATTTACATTTCGCTGTTTTGCCTGGAATTGGAAGCAATTTGTGGCAGTTGGAAATCAAGCAAAAAGTGCATTGCAACTGGAGTGTGGGCAGCCTAATAATAGCAGTATGGAGAGCAATTGGTTTTGTGTAACATCCCTCCTTGTTTGCTGAGCATTACCTTACAGTGATATATTCAGTATGCTCTTTGCTTGGTGTTTGAGGCAGGGAACTAGCTGCTCCCTGGAAGTGGATTTTCTTTTCTGACTGCCAATTTATATTAATTAATTTGATAAGGACAGCAGCTATATCTGGCTTTCAATTCCTTAATCTTTGAGTAAGAAATGGAAATGTATTAGTCAGAGATAAATACATTTTATTTTCTCCTGTGAAAAAGCCCTTTAAAAATACTGCATTCTTGTAGCAGGACTGGCCAGCACAGTGATGAAAGCAATTTTCCATTGCTGGAGGGAATTGTCTATGGTGCCTGAATGGAAAGGATAAATATTAGCTGATATTAAAAATGAGGAATAAAATTTTGACTTGAAGCAGTAAAAAATAGTTTTGTGGGCTGATCTAAGGATGCCTTGGCCCCAGCAATAAGGGTGTCTATAAGTTCTCCCTAGTGTGGATAAACTCACTACAGATGTCAACTGAAGATCAGGAAAATAAGAAGCATTTCTTTGGGAATCAATGCATTTTTGGTGCTCCTGTTGGTGAGGGTTTATTATCTTTCATGATGTGATGCTTCCTGTTCCACTATTATATCTCAAGTGTGGAATGAAGTATGTTTTTAATCAAATGAATTATTTGGCAGTACACACACTGTGATTATCCAAGAATTTCCAAAGTTTGAAAAGATATATTTTTTCCTCTATTAAACAAGTCGTCGCTGAATTCATAACTGAAATTAATTTCTGGAATCTTTGCTTTACTTCAAATGAATTTACTGTGAAGGCAAATTCCTGTAGTGGGCACAACTGAGGTACTTTTTTGGGTACACTTGCTTTAACCATCTGTTTATTTATACATCTAGTCCGGATGACAAGTTATTAGGGCTCTTTGCCTTTGATGGGCTTTGCTGAGATAACCAGGAAGGCTCTTGGAAAGTGACTGTTTCACCAATCTGGATGTTTTCCCCTAGAGGCCAGCCTGACATCATTACTCACAAATGAAATCAGTAGATTATTTTTTATTGCTGGATGAAGGACTAAACCAAATTCAAGTGAAAGATTCAGCAGGTTTTGGTGGTTTAAAGGAGGCCATATTTTGGCTATTTAAAAAGAGATTATACTCTTAAAAGCGCTGTGCAGTCAATCTGTTTGATGACCCTTACCAGCAAGCACAACATTTACTCAGTTACAAAATTGCTAACAGCATAATAGGCATGGAGTTGAGGATAGAGATAGAGTAGAGCTTTGTGTTTTTTTGGGTTGACCTTTCTGCCTTGTTTGAAGACCATTTTCAAAGAGCTCTGAGAGGGATCTCAATGTTTCCCTGAACAAGTGAAAGCTTTGCTGGGAGTCCTAATGGGGAGAATTGGACAGCTGATTTCTTTGTGAGTTTGGCTTGGAATAAAATAAAGATTATATTAATCATAACTCTATCCATTGTTTATGGATGCTAGAGGGATTTTTCTCTTTTTTATTTTAGTTGAGTTGATTTGCAGAAATTCAGTTTCTGCAGCAGCACTCTCAACAAGGTACACAGTGCAACACAAGAGCTTCAAATTCAGTTTCCTGTGCAAGAGGTGGGTAGGTTGTTTCAAACACTAAGACTTCCTCAAAGATTTAGCATTTTATTGGTGGAACACAGACAATCTCACATTACATCTGTTTGCAAGAATTGTATGCTAACATTTAACAACCTCTATATTCCTTCTATCCTTCCTGTTTTGAGGGAGGCTGGGTTTTTTATGGAGGAGCTGGTCATCCGCTCTTCCATGCGCACAGTGATGTTTGTGCCTGCCTTTGGCTCTGGGAAGGGAGATGGGTGCTGGTGCTCCTTCAGGTGATATTATTGTAGGTTTTGTAAAAAACACTTGTAGAACTTGGATCTGTCTAGGCAAGATCATTATCTTGTATGTGCATGTGTATTCCCATGAATGTCTTTGTTCTGCTTGACTGTTTCTTAATCACATTTACCTTTTCCTTTTTAAATGAAATATATCAGTATTCTATATCTTTGAAGCAAATGGGTGGATTTTTTTGTTCCTAATTCATGTTCAATTACAATTTTAACAAAACATTTGGAAAGGAACAGTGTTCCTCCTCGTTCCTGGGTGCAATGAATCCAACTCTTTCTAGGCTGATTATATTCCCATGAAAAGTGATGAAGCTGCTCATCTCACTTATGTGAAATGATAACTTTGCAGAAATCAGTTGCAGTATTAATGAAGCAAAATACCACTCAGCATCAGGAAGGCTGGTGGGAGAAGGTGAAGTGCAGTTTAAAGCTTTAGCTGGGTGTTATAATAGTTAGATTGTTTGTTCTACACAGCCTAAATGGCTGAATGCAGAGGTATGATTGAAAAATGATGGCATGGGGTGATGTGAATGCTGGCAAGCTCAGAGGACCCATTTGACACAGTGTGCCTATTCTAGAAAGCAGCAATGAAGCAGTTAAGATAGATGGGAGTCATGCAGCTAAAAACCCTGCATGTATTTTGAAAACTCATCCAAGCTACTTGGAGCCCATTTTTATAGCTGTCTCTCAGGATTTGTGCACAGTTTCTGGAAAACACACTGTGTGCTGCTGATAGAAATAGGTCTCCTTTTTCTGCCATCCAAATGCCAAACAAAGAGGAATGGAAACCAAAGGGAAGTGGAGTGCTTTTGTAAAACCTGTCACTAGCAGGGTATTTTGGGGTTAGCTGCAGTCAGGTTGCATCATTCTCTGGATGCCCGTGTAAAAAGTAAATTTCTGCCCAAACAACATAGCTGACTTGCTCCTTTTTTTTTTTTTTTTTTTTTTTTTTTTTTTTTTTTTTTTACCAGAAGTTTAATTTGAAGGAGGAAGGCATTACTTTGGTAACTAAAATTATGGGGAGTTCATGGACTTTCTCTGCTAAGAAAAACAATGAGTCCAGTTTTACTGTAAGAGAGCATTTTGATTGGCAAAACAGGTGCTGTACATTTTTGAAATTATTTCTTTGTGACTACTTATGCAGAAACCAAGAGTTATTTCACTGCAGAAAAGATGTAGGTGTGTTTGAAAGAAATTATTGGCTTCTAAAAGTGAACTTTATTTTTAATTCAAAAAATCCTAAACTCTTCAGGGTTTTTTTGTTTTGTTTTAATTAGACTAAGTTGTACTTCTTTGAATACCGTCTTTAGAAGCTTATTAAAGACTCCAGGTGTTATCTTCAGATGAAAGATGGAGAGTTCAGTTTATGCTCCATGATGACAGACTTCGTCTACTTGAGGATCTGCCTCATTCATGCCAGCCATCAGTATTAGCACATGAGGGATTTCCTTCTGTGTCCTTCCAGAATAGACATATTCACTATTTGCAGGATGTGTCAGAGAACAGTAATTTCTTGCGCTCCATAACCTGTAAGTAGGTAATTGAAAGACAAGGTGGTCCCAGAGCTCATCTGGCAGCTACTTTTAGTTACAGGAAGCAGACCATTGAACGTGCACCTGTGAGGTGGTTTTGTTTTTTTGGTGTTCTTATGGGCTTACTGGATGTAGTTCTTCATAGTAATCATAGTACACATTGTCATGTTTCATAGTTTTGTAGTAATCAAAACTGCTATAGTAATTCTAAGATTAATGAATTACTCTTGGATACCTTTTGTACCTGTATTGGTCTTCTATAACTAAACATATATAATCCTCTTGTAGCTGTGGTTGTCTGAAGAGAGGAAAGACTTGTAGAAAGAAGTCTGGTTTTTCGTTAGTTGGAGAAATCACATACTTGAGTCAGATACCTTTTTTTTTTGTTTTGCTTCTGTTTCAGAAAAAACGTCTAAGTAATCAATGCATCTAAAAAGAGCACTGCAATAACATCTTGAAAGTTAGTAGGAATATGATTGTGTGGACTCCAAGAGTAATCATTTTGTGTTAGGATCTAGTTGCTGAATCGCTACACAAATACTCCTTGCTCAAATATGTAAGAGCATTTTTAAGTCTCATCAGGACAGACCAGGGGAGGTGACCTTGGAAGGTCATGAATTTCATGTAAATAAAAAGTTCTTCCAATGTTAACATGGCTTTTACATCAGCAGTAAATGCTAGAATAAGGAACTGAATTTCACCACTTTGTTGGTTAGACACTGATGTATCTACCAGGTGTGTTGATGTCTGATCAATTTTAACTGCTTTCCCCACTGCACTTGGTGGTCCAAGCAATAAAAGGGACATTATCTTAATTTACCATTCCTCAGATCTGTCCTCTCTGCTCCAGTTACTGAGGATGCAGGCCATGCCTGGTTATTGTGGAGAGCTCTAACAACAGAAAAAAAACATTATCTAGACCTCCATATGGCACATCACTGGACTACCTTGACGTGTGCACTTTTGTCTTTGGTCATTTCATACAGAAAATACAATCAGACTTGGCTGTCAGATGAAATTCGTCACATTCCTCTTGTAGGAACTGAACTTGGTCCAGTGCGATAAATACAGAAAAATACTCACCCATAAAATTCAAGCAGAGCCTCTGGTTTCACTTCACTTGGCTAATTTTCTGTGGGTTCTGGTAGGAGCCACTTCCTGGCTGAGCAGCCTGTTTGTATGATCAGCACCTTTTCCTGCTCCACCATGCAATAGAGCAGCATATGGCTTTGCCCCAGCTTCCCAACAGGGACCTTTC
The DNA here is from genome assembly GCF_009819655.1 of Sylvia atricapilla. NCBI lineage: Eukaryota > Metazoa > Chordata > Aves > Passeriformes > Sylviidae > Sylvia > Sylvia atricapilla. The sequence continues at coordinate 62,584,655 of NC_089143.1, forward strand.
CTACAGAAAAATGTGACTTTCTGTCTTTTTGAAAAGAAGAATCATAAAACCAAGATCTGTTAAAATGCTTTGCTAAGATTTGGGCTGTGTGGAGTTGTGCAGATTCCTGGTGGTTAAGGCCCACCTTTCAAGGATGAGGGCAACAGATGTCTTTAACAGAGAAAATCTGTGGAAAATAAAGTGGTTTTGCATAATAATTATGCTCAGCAATATAACTTGGGCTCTCTCTGTCATGGTAGGCAGGACTGGGCTAATAGTCTGTCCTTAATAGCCTTGGGACCACATCAGTTGTGGTCTGCTGGTAATCCCAGTCAGAAGTTTGTGCCTTCATGTTTGAGAAGAATCTTCAGGAGGTGGCAAGTGTCACACCTTGGTATGGTGTTGGGAGAGCTTGCTTATTGTTCTGCTGGCCCTTGCCTTAGGTTTATCTTACTTAGAGATACTTAGATCAGTTTAGAGAGCTGCTTGCATTCCAATTCCCTTTTCTAGCACTGTGCTCTTATTGTCCAGTGCTTGAGCTAATTGCAGTTCAATCTTTTCTTGAATCCTCTTCATTTGTAAGACTTCTGGTTGGTGTGAAACGTGCCTCTTTCACAGGAGCCTGTTCAGGGATTTAATATTGCATCAAGGAGAATAAGATTAATCTAGAAAAGCATCTAGAATTAATGCAAATGTAATACATCTCAGATATTAACACTGTAGAAGTCAAAAACCAGCAGGATGCCCTTATGGTTGTGATAATTGAAGCTGTAGCTAATTCCCAGTCTTGGTCTTGCTCTTTCTTCAGTTTGACAGTGTGAACTGAAACTGGAAGAGGACTCCCAGCAAATATTTGGCATTTTTGCTAGCGTACAGAAAAACCTCAGCAGAGAGGGAGAAACAACAGTCGTCTCTCCCTGAGAGGTGGGGAAAACAGTTTAATAGTAGATGGAATACAATGTCAACATAAATGTAGGACTATAATCAGTCAGCTAGGGTAGCCTGTCCTGTAGTAAGAATTACCAACATTATAAATAGAAGAAATTGTTCATAGAAGTTTTCTCTGATGAAAAGGATGTGTTCTTTGCATTTTGCCTTGTTTCTGTATGACAGTGCATTTTTTTGTCCCCCCCCCTCCTTCTTCCCTGCTCCTTTGGGCTTGTTCTTCTGTTTTAAAGCTGGAAATTAAGTCTTTTGGCTTGCACTGAAACTCAGCTGATGACTTCTGTTCCATAAGGAAGACAGCACAGAAGTTTCTCTCCCTGTGCCTTTTTTTTTTTTTTTTGTGTTGCAGGAAACTTTTTTAAAGATCAGTAGTCTATTGTTCCATTTTGAGACTCAGGCACTCATTCCATGCCCCATTACCCATGGAAGAAGGAAAAATAGACTATTATAACGGTAAGTGCAATACTCTCAGCTAATGGCCAGTATAAGACGTGTGGTTTGCACATACACACTAGTCTTTGAGAGAGAGTGTATGACTTTGATATTCCTTTCTCTAACGAAAAAGCAGTTAAGAGTGCTGAACAGTCTTCTATAGAAGAGATAGAAATTCCACCCACTTATCTTACACAGGAAGAGCAGATAGAATAAGATTTGAGAGAAATACCTCTAGACTTGGTTAAAAGATATTTTGATACTGGAGTCCCAGTAGTGATGTACAGCAAAACCCTTTGCTTTTAAGTGCTGAACAATTATGATCGAAATGGTGTGAATAAAATGGAATGTCCTTGCAAAACAATGGCAAGAAAGGCATCCGCTGTGTGATAATAAATAACAAGGGGTAAAGTGGTGCACTTGTGACTTTGTTTTCTTCTGCTAGTGTCTCTTGCTTTTACATTGTTTTTTAAGGCAGTAGCACAATTTTTCTCCACATGTGTGCACAGAAATGCACTTTTTTTTTTTAAAGAATATATATGTACAGTAAAACTTTATAGTCCAAGTCCATTTCCTCACCCAATGTAAAAGTCTTGGTTGGGGTGCATATAGGAGGAGGACCTAGCTTGTCCTTCAGCTGGTTATAGTAAGTGGTTCAATAAACACGACTGATAATGATACTTTATCTTACACTATCAAATACCTTTGGTGGCCAGTCACTCCTGGGATTTATGTTGGGGCCATTTTTGTTTAGCAGGCTTTTTTTTGATGACATGGAAGTGGATATTGAGTCTATCATTAGTAAACTTACAGATGGCAGTAAGCTGGGAGTGTGTGTCCATCTGTTGGAAGGTAGGAGGGCTCTGCAGAGAGATCTGGAATGGTTGGATGGATGGGCAGAGTCCAATAGGATGAAGTTTAACAAGTCTGATTGCAGAGTCCTGCATTTTGGCCACAACCCCTGCAGTGCTGCAGGCTGGGAATGGCCTGGCTGGACAGTGCCAGGATGGAAAGAGACCTGGGAGTTCTGGTGACAGCAGCTGGACATGAGCCAGCAGTGTGCCCAGGTGGCCAAGAAAGCCAATGGCATCCCGGTCTAGATCAGGAATAGTATGGCCAGCAGGAGCAGGAAGGTCATTCTTCCCCTGTACTGGGCACTGGAGAGGCCACACCTCGAGTGCTGTGTCCTGTTCTGGCCCCTCAGGTTAGGAAGGTTGTTGAGACACTTGAGGACATCTCCAGAGGTGGCAATGAGGCTGGTGAGGGGCTGGGAACACAAACCCTGTGAGGAATGACGGAGGAAGCTGGGATTGTTTAGCCTGGAGAAAAGGAGACTCAGAGGTGACCTTATCACTCTCTTACAGGTAACTGAAAGGTGGCTGTGGCCAGTGAGGGTTGGTCTCTTTCTCCAGGCAGCAGCTGGCAGAACAAGAGGACACAGTTTCAAGCTGCACCAGGGGAAATAGAGGCTAGATGTTAGGACAAAGTTTTTTACTGAAAGAGTGAAAATGTACTGGAAAAGTACTGCCCAGGGAGGTGGTGGAGTCACCATCCTTGGATGTGTTTAAAAGAAGACTGATGTGGCATTTATTGCCATGGTTTAGTTGAGGTGTTTTTAGGGCATGGGTAGTACTTGATGGTCCGAAAGGTCTCTTCCAGCCTTGTGATTCTGTGTGAACTTTTCCACATACACAATATGAAAAACTGACTTGTGGATTTTATTGCTGTATTTATTTAATGAGCTTGGTAGGAATATGCATCAGAAAACAGCTGGCTGTAGCCCCTGAGATCCCTGTGAATTATGTTAATGAATTATGCGGCATATGGATTATGTTCTCTTTAAAAAATTGTTAGATGTCATAATTTCCATTATGTTTGGCATTGAAATAGAAACATAAAAAAACTTCCAAATCCAAAACAAAGAACACCCTTATATATATGTAACTAGTATTTTTTCTTTCAAAGTGAATAAAATTTTGGTTTTTTTCTACTTTGGAAGTCAGTTGGAAAATTCTTTTTAATTGGGGTTGCAACAGACATTTTTCTGGCACTCAGCTGGTTTGAAAACGCCACTGCTCATGTCTCTAGAGTTTTAAGGGAAAAGTATGGGAATACTAAGTATGAGAATGTGATTGTGTGTTCTTGTCTCATGTGGAAGGAGCTTTCTTTTAGGGGGGTGGAAGGTTAAATACATCTTTATGGTTCTGGGTTTACAGCAAATCATAAAGTTATTAATGGCCAAGGCTTATTAATGGTGTGTGCAACACAGAATTGTAGCTTCATCAGGCTGTTCTGTTCTAGGTCTGAATTGTAATTCATCCTCTCTTTCAGATGGGCATTGCCACCTAGGCCTGATTATTATGGAAAACTTGAAAAGTTTTATTATTTCTATTGGCCTAATCCTTCTCATTGAGTTGTTTTGCTATAGTTGAATGGCTGAAGCAAGGACAGATTGTCCTAAACTAGGAAGGTTTTTGTGGAAGACAAGGAAAGGGAAGCTTTGTGCAATGTCTAATTTGAGCATTGATCTTTCATTTCTTGAGAGTTAAGTGTGTGATGGTCTTAAATCCTGAGCCTAGGACTACTGAAGATAGGCTAGGTTATATGGCTGCTCCCAGGAGAAGGCAATCCTATTGCACTTAATAAAAGGGCAAGGCCCTCAATAGTTAAAATAAATGTCTGTACTAAAAAAAAAAAAGGATTAAAAAGCTAAGAGGTAAAAGTTGAAAGCTTTGGTAACAGATCTTTAGTTTTTGTAGATTGAGGGCAAGTGGTACCTTTCTACTTTCTCAGTCTCTGGCAAAATGCTTTGTGGTGGGAAAGGTGGTTGGGAAGTAACATTCTTGTTTTAGAGCAGGCAAGTCAGAATTCAGTTGTTAAGTAATAATACACAAGAGATCAATAGATAATTTTAATCAGATAAGTGAAAGAATTAATGCTAAAATTAATTTGAGAAGGACATCCACAAAATACCATTACATACAATTTCCTTTGCTGGTTATAAATACAACCATGGTTAAGCCTTTAACAGGTCAGTAACCATGACATTTAATTGCCAGCTGCCTTTAAACCTTGAGCAGGTCAGCAGAGACACAATGCTATCAGGGATAATTTTTCATTTATGCATTTCCATGGAGTGATATATAATGTCTTGCTGAGAAGGGTCCTTGTGGGTGTCAAACACTGCTACTGCCTGTAACAGAAATAAAGGGGGGAAAAAAAGGCTGGCAAATAGATATTTCTGTGAATGTAACTTTTAGATTGCAAGTAGCCTTGAGGCTAAAAGATAATTCCACCTCTGCTGAGGGGAAGTAAAGAGGTGGCAGGTGAACAATTCAACCTCTGTGTTATTTATTGATTGAAAACATCTCCTGGCATGTGTGCTGCTTCTGAAATTTATTAAAGCCAGTTGGACATCCAGTGTGATATACACAGACTCGCTCTCTTCCTTCTTTGAATTTCAATTTTTAAGTGCTTCCTAGAGACAGATATAGAATCACTCATCATGTCTGGTGTGTATTTAGGGCTGGAGCCAAAGCTTATTGAAGTTGTTGGTTGTCTTTCAATTGACTTCCACTGGCTTTGGCTCAAGCCTTCAAGAAAAAGAAAAAAAAAAAAAGTATGACACTATTTGGTTCAGTCTAAAAGTGCTGAAACAAACCCAGATCTTGCTTACCCTCTCAAAATAAGTGGTGATAGGGTAGATGAGGAGACCTACATAGGCCTGGGGTGTTGTGGATGAAGGTCTTTGTTTCTCTGTGCCTGCAAATCCCCAGCTCCTGGTGCTGTGTAGCCAAGCTGGAGGGCAGGAATTCAGGTCTTGTGCTTCTCTCTGTGCTCCTCCTGCATGGGGACGATGGATGCCAGATGCCTGGAGTTCAAGGTGCTTGTCACATGAGTGTTGACTCTGCTGGTACCACCAGCTGCCACAAACTCTGTGCCACGTGTGGTGGGATTCCCTCACACCTTGGGCAATTACTTTGGTCATAGGCAATTTGTTCTACAGAGGAGAGTGCTTTAAGAGAACTTACATAATTATCTTTCTGTTATAAGGAACTCCTGCCAGTAGTGAAACCACACTCACTAATTGAAATTCCTTACGGCTTTCCCTTGGCTGATAGGGGTGACAATATTTATAGCTTTTAAAAAAATTGTCTTCCCTGGGTTTGAAGGTTTTCTCCAGACAAGGGGAAAGGATTTGGGTAAAATAGAGGCTATTTTCCCTTTCAATTAATGTTAAAAAAAAAATAGTAAGTCATAATGGCCTTTGTCAGAGAAAAAGGTGGAAAGGCAGAGAAGTTCAGAGCTCTGCAGTGATGCCAGCTACAGCACTGGGGAATGCAGTAAACATCAGAAAATGGTGATCCAGTTTTGGGATACCATTTTAGAAGATATATTTAAGCTGTTTGGATCCTCAAATGTCATTTAGAATATTCCCTTTTATGCTTTCAGGGGACCAAAAAGTTTGTTCAGTGAAGAGTTTTTCTTCTAATCTGTTTTTCTATAACTTTCTAACTTCTCTGTGATTGCTTTCTGTCTCTGAGTTAGTGTTTCTTGTCTTCCACAGAGGCTCCGATTTTTTTGTCTCACAGACTGGTGCCATATACTCAGTTCAAATCAGAACAAGGGTCTGCTAAACCATTTGTGTCCCAGGACTAGCAGATATGGGCTGGCCTCAGGTTATTAATGACCACCAGGTCTTTAGTGTAAGACACACCTTTTCTTTCTTTCTTTTGTGTTCATGAAGAATGCACTTTATTCTTAAAGAGAAAATGTGTGGTACTCTCCCCACCATATTTGGCTCTGGCAGCTCATGAGATATGACCCTGTTCCTATTCTTATTCCTAACGGGACTGACACTACATCCTCTAATTATTGTTCAAATAGGTTCAAGAAATTTATCTCTTCTTGCATCTTGGTGGCAGAGAGGAAGTGCTGTGATGATTTCATACTTTTGGCAGGTTGTACAGGACATATGGCTTTTGCATTGCGTTTTTGCAGCTGGCAGGACAGAGCCAAAAAGATGGATGAACTATTTGTAGGATTGCCTCCTATTCATTTTGTTCTCTCTCACCCAGGTGCATTTTTTCCCTTGCACCCATCCTTACAGACCTGCTTCAGCACAAGCTTCTCCCCTGGCAGAATAGTATTAAAATGTCACAATTGACATCTAAGGTTCATTAAGATGAGAACGTTTCTGAGTAGGCTGCTTTAATTCTGAGAAGCATTTTGTGTATTCCTGATCAAAAGGTTGTGTTTGTGCCTTGGTAGGATTTCATCAGGAAAAGGATGAGATGGTGCCTTCCAAAGCAAAGGTGTTTCAGTTTGCTTTGATTTTCCATCAGGAAATGCCTGGGCAAAAGAAGGATCATGCTTTGTTGCAGGATGTCACACTGCTCTTGTTGGGGTCATGCTTTTTGCTGCTGACAACCCTGCTTTGCTTCTGGCTGTGGGCATCATTGGGACAATGGACCCTTAAAATGCCAAAATCTGTCAACCCTGTCAACAAACAGGATTTTGATGCTTTATAGACATACACCCATCCCATATTGTTTGATGCTGCACTCTTTTGTGTTTGCTTTTTCCTTATGTTTTTTGTCACACCTCGCAAAGGCAAACTGGCACCTGCCCCAGATGCTCCTGTTTTAGTAAGAGTTTGAAAAAGAAAAAGGTTGGATCAGAAGCCTAAACAACCTCCATCCTTGGAGCTGGGCAGAGAATGGCTGAGTGCTCCTTGTGCTAAATACCTGCCCATGGCAGGGCTGGGACTAGGGACACCCCATGTTCCCTTCCATCGATGTGGTTGTGGGACCTTCTGACCCTATCATCTATTTCTCATATAGTTTCACCCACTCTCTCCCTGTAAATATCCTCTGAAGGAACAGCCTCCTGACTTCCTGATCATGTACAGCATGTTTTGAATTTTCTAGAAGTTTCCAGGAAGCTGTGGTGCAACTGTAGATTGCAGCCTTACAGCCATAAAGGATGCTTATGAAAAAGAGAGAGTGCTACTTTTTACATGGGCAGACAGTGGTAGGACCATTTCCTACTAAGAGAGGAGACATTTAGATTAGATGTTAGCAAGGAGGGGGAGACTGACATAAGTTCAGGGGTGAGTTTTAGATCAGGTTGTACAGGGGGACTCCCATTCTCAGGGACTCCTGAGCAGCAGCCCAGAGCCCTGTCCAAACCTGGGATTTCATGTCAGCCAACTGGATGAGGGTGGAGAAAGGGAGCATCACAGATTTAAACAGCTCCAGAGAGCATGAGCAACTTGGAATGCATCAAACAATGTGGGCATGGCAGGCAGGGTGAGCAAGGAGGTGTGGTATCCCTCCTTTCCCTTTAGTTCAAGTGGAGTGTTCAGGAATGGTTTCCACACTGCAGGCTGCTAAACACTCTGTGTGTCAGAAAGGATGTAGCAATACAAGTGGATCTGCTGTGGACGGGTCCAGGCATTATGGGGCTGTAGGGAGGGCAGAGCCTGGTACTGGCATCAGTGGGTAACAGGTAAGCCCTGAGGTTGTCTCAAGTGTGAGGTGAGAGCAGGTCAGTGATCTGCTCTGTTTGCTGGTACAACTCCAAGAGGAGAGGGAAAGGTTAAGCAGTGGGGATCTGAGGAAGGGATTGACTGGTGGAACCATTCTGCATGTGCCCTAAGGCAAATGTACCAGCCAAATGCACCTCAGGAAGTGCTGTGGCCAGTCTTGGGCCCCCTCCCTTTAAAGGTCTTTGAGGTGTTGGAGTGTGTCCAGCAAGGGCAACAGGGTTGGTGAAGGGTTCAGAAAACATGTCATATGAGAAACAGCTAAGGGAACTGGCTTTGTTTAGTCTTGAGAAGAGGAGGCTCAGGGGAGGCCCCGCTGCTATCTAAAACTCCCTGAAAGGAAGTTGCAGTGAGGTGGGGGCCCATGTCTTCTGCTGTGCCTTCAGTGAAAGGACCAGAAAAAATGGCCTTAAACTGAGATGGGAAAAATTCAGATTAGATATTAGAAAAATAATTTCTCTGAGTAGTCAGGCATTTGAATAGGCTTCCCAGGGAGGTGGTGGAGTCACCATCCCTGGAGGTGTGTAAGAGGCATCTGTGTATGGGGCTGGGTGACATGGTTTGGTGGTTTAGGGGTTGCAGTAGCAGTGCTTAGTATACGGTTGGACTGGATGATCTTAAAGGTCTCTTCCAACCCTGATGATTCTATCCTCCAGACAACTTACCTTTTCCAACTATTTATCTCCAGATCTTCATCTATTTGTATTTTTATTATATTCTGATATTTATTATCAGTTGAGGGACCACAAGGTACAACTCAGTGTTGGCATGAAAATCTGGATGTGTCTCATAGAAGAGACAATTTTAAAGAACAGCCACAGCGTTATTTTTGAAATCTAGGCTTGTCACATAGATATTCTGTCCCTGGATGGTATTAGGGCACCATTGAGACTTTGTATGAAACAGTGATATTTATTTTATTTAATAATAGAAAAAATCCTTGTATAAAAAAACCCCCATAAATTCCAAAAAGGTTGAGAAAATTGCTACTAATATTTAATGTGAAATGAAGGGCCACGAAAAATGGATGAGGACCAGGAACTACTAGCAACACTTCAGGATCCATTAATTCAGAGACAGTTATAAGATTAGGCCATAATTATCTAACATAATACCAATTTAAATAAACAAGCATTTCTTTTACTATTCCCATTGGAAGCAGCTTGCAATTTTACAAATGCTAAAGCTTTCTTGTGAAAATCACTGCAAAACTCTCAGTGAAGGAAATAGGTAAATTGGCTTTAAAATTCTACCATCTGGAGACAATCTGGAAAATTGGTCTTTAAAACAGATGATAATAATAATACTTAAAAAGGCTGTCATCTATTTTTTAACTCTGACTGCTGTTCTCAGTGCAGTCTAGGCTGGAACAAGGCAAATACTTTTATTGGATTCTTGTTCCTCTACACCAAGTATGATACCTTTGGTGTACGTTCGTGATTTGTGGTTTTACTGCAAGGAAATTTAGCCACACAGTTTTCTTTAAAGATTTTTAGAACTAAAAGAAATGCCTGAGATGGCGTAGAAGAGAAAAAAGAAATTGAATTAGCTAAGTGAAAACACAGACATCTAAATTAATTAAAAATGAAAAAAAAAATGTGGTGGGGCAAAAATTGGTTATATCAAATTTTCAGTGTTCCTGTTATAAAGAGAGACTCACATAGCCATAAGCTTTGTCCCATTGACTAAAGCTGTAGATAGAACATGTTCCTGTAAGTTAATTAAAAAAAAATCTGTATTAAAATTGATGGTGTGTATATTTCTGGATTGTAATTGGTTATAGCAGCCAAAGAGTGTGCAGATACACAAGATAAAATACTTAATCTGATGCAAGAGGTATTTACCTGGCATGAGACAGGTAAATTATGGTATGGCCAACCCTAGATCTTGGCAAATTGCTGTCTGAATTAAAATTTTAGCAGAAACATTGCGTTCATCAATAGATAATCAACCAAAAAGACGCATTCTGCTGTTCTTTGTCTTTTGTGTTTCTACTGAATGGGTTTCTTTCAGAGATCATATCAGCACATTGCAGAGGCTGCATAAGTGTTAATAGGCACTTTGCTGAATTTTTGAAGGCTGGCAAAAAGACCTTCCAAGTGCAGATCAATTAACCCTTGGTCACCAGGTAGTGCAGCAATTGTCAGGGGAGTGCTCCAGTGCCACATTAAGTCCCCTGCCATGCTCCTGGGTTGAGGAAGGTGTCTCCTCTTCTTCCTCTATCTCATGAATAGTGGTAGCTCTCAGGCTACTTGCTGGGTCTGCCCAGCATTTAAATTCAGCAGTAAATGTATGAATTGTGATATGCCTATACTGTGCTCAACCTGTAAATCTGGCCTTGGGATTGTTTCTTGGGCATCTGCTTCAGGGAAGCTGAACCGCCCCTTAGGATCTTTGTGCCATGACACAGGATCCTTGTGCCATGGTCTGGCCTCTGAGGCTTCCTGCCTGCCTCTCTGGACTCTGTCTCTGAAGAGCAGTTTGAGACCAATGAACACTTTTGCTGGAGATGGCAAAAATGGCCAAGTTCAAAGCACAGGGGAGTTGTGCTTGCCCTGCACTGCAGCTTTCCTGGGCAAAAGGCCGTATTCCCATCTGCCATACCCCGGTATAACTTTGTTGAAATGAGCTGATCTATACCAGTGTGGGTTTGACCCATTGCAGCTTGGGTACAGAGGAACAAAGAAAATCTTCCTGCATATTGATGAGAGAATGAAACAATGAGTTCTGGGGTTGGTGGTGTCACGAGGAGGAACGTGGCTATTTTTACCTATTCCATCAGAATGAAAAATAAACATGAATGAACTGCATGGAATTGTTAGGGTTTGCTTTTGTCTTTTCTTTCCCTGCGTGGTGGCCCTTGCCTTGGGGTGATTTTATGATCTTCTCTTCCCTAATTGTTGTCTCTGTGCTCAGAAGTGATTGCCATAACTTTAAGGTGAATCCAGGAAGAGGGGCAGGCCTTGGGGCTCTTGCACGGGCTTTTTCAAAAGTGTAGGGGATTACTTTGTTGCTTGGCTTCGTGTTAGCTTAGGAGAGAAGGTTTCCCCCCCCCTTTCTCTGGTCTTGGAGACTGCAATCCTTCAGCAGCTTTTTTTTTTTTTTTCTTGAACTGTTTGGCTTGGTCTTGGTGTGAGATCAGACAGTTGACAGGAGATGATCGGCTGGGACTAGTGGGGCCACTCTGCCTTAGCCAGACCTCAGAAAAGCTGAAAAGCTGACCCAGACAAAGAGAGGACCGAGCTTCATCTGTGGTGAAGAGGAGACCAACATCAGCGATTCACAAGTTTCCCATCTGGTTTTGCCCAAACTGCTGCGTGAACCTTGTGTTTTTTCTTCCCTGACACAAAGGCTGAGTGCCATGTTGTTCCTTCCTGCCACGTGGTTGGCTGTTTTTTCCCCTTTCCCCTTTGCATTTTGGTGGTTTTCTTTTTTCCTTTTTTTTCTTTTCCTTGTTCTGTTTTGAGTGTGTGCATATGTGTGGTGTAAGGTTCTGACCGTTCAATACCTAGCAGTTATTAATTTTTTTTCCTGTGTAGTGTGGACACTTGGTTTGTCAATAAACAGTTGGGTTTTTTCCTCTTTCATCCACTAGTATTCATTTTCTCAGTGTTGGAAAGGGATTGCTGGAATCCCATTTTTTGTTAGAGGAGACACTTGTTCCAGAGTGTTCTTTGCCTAAACTTGTCTCTTAACTGAGAGAACCCTGAACCACCTCTTGCCTTCCTCTTGTCTTCCTTCACTGATACAGTCCTGAGCTTTATAGGAGTTCGTATAGATCCCAACAGTGAATTTTGGTGTAGCCTTTTGAGATGGCTCACTGTGGTTAGGCTTTTCTGCAGGGGATTGAAATCCACATCTGTGTATTAACATTTAAGCCCCTCTCAAGGCTTGTTTCATCTGGCTTCAGAGATGAGAGAAAACAGTTTGGAAATCACATTATTGGTTGTTGTCGTTACTTTTTCACCTCCTGGAAGCTATTAGTAAGTGATATTAATGAAAATGGAAGGGAGGTCTCCTTTTCATGAGGGAGGTACCTTTCAAGTTAGTGAAACTGACTTGGAACCTGGTGTTAGAGAAAATGAAAGCTCTTCACATGTTTTGTATTATGGCTTTGCAGGTGATAAGGTACATCTTTCAGGCAGAACTCTCACAGTATTGTTGAAGTTGTGCAATTTATTTTTTTAATTGTTGGAGTAATTTTATCCACAAATAATAGCTACATTTTTATCCTTTTTAAAAAACAGGTGTCTGTTACACTATGATACAGCATCAGCACCCAGGACTCAGGTTAAAAAAAAAATCTAAAATCAATTACTTTTGGGTAACTGAATTTCTGTTACACCTGAACACTATTTCTTCTGGAGCCTGGCATCTCAGTAAATACCTTCTGAAAGTGGCTTCCAATCAGGATTTGAAAATTTATTGAACCATTCCTTACCGTGAGTGAGAAGACATGGGTTAATTTCTTAGTTGGGATTTTTTTTTTTTTTTACCATTTTACACAGGAGAAAAGTCCCTTCTTTGCTTAGGAGTTGATGCATAAGTTGTATATGGGAAGAGTTGTCAAGATGACTGTCAATAAACCAGACTAAGCCAGATAAGGTTTGTGTACAGACTGGTTTTCAACCCAGAGAATAAATATGAGAGAGATTCAGCAATTCCATTTGAAAGGCTACAGTTTGCTTGGAGATGGTTTTGTGCTTCCTGAAGAAATTTTTCTTCCTGACAGCTCTGGAGGGCAGCATTACCCTTCAGATGACAAAAGGCTTGCTCTTAGCTCCTTCATTAATGGAAAAAAGAAGAAGTGAATAAAATATTATTTTTTAAAAAGTACATGTGTGTGGGGAGGGGTACAGGAACAAAATGAAGGAGAGAGGAACAAACTAATTAAAAAAGTAAAAGAAACACTAACTCAGAATACAGGAGTGGGGTGGGGGAGGGAAGGAAGGTGTATTTGTTTTTTGGTTTGTGCTGTCTATTCCTTACATATTCCTTCAGAGTGTGTACAGTACCAAAGAATTGAAATCTTCCTAGTCATGCTATACTAGATAACCTCCTGAAATGGAAAACTACTGTTATCTTAACTTCTCTGTTAACTTCTCTCTATTAATTTTTGCCTATCCATCTTCTCACCTTGTATGATTCTATACAGCAACCTGGAATATTAATTTTAAGCCACAGCTATTGAAATATTAAACTGGAAGCCTGTTTTGCCTGCAAGTAGCCTCTTAAAACCAGCTGCATAAGCCCCCTTTAAGTCCTGCAATGCCTTGTGAGAGCTGTATTAGTAATGGCCAAGGGCAGCAGGGAGAAAGTTAAGAGCCCTCTTCCTTCTCCATCCCTTCTTTTTCTCCCCTCTCCTCTCTTTTCTTTCCTTTTTTTTTCCTTCTGCCTTATCTTTTTGTAGCTGGCACTCTTAGTTGTCCTTATCTGTTTCAGACCTGAATTTTACTTTCTGCCAGGGAAAGCAAACATGCAGCCTCAGTGCCAGCTCAGGTGTGTTAGAGCCTGGTGGCTCGCAGTGATTCACCCTGGGCTGCAATCCCTGCACAGCCTTTTCCTGCAGGTTCTCCCTTTAATAACTTGCTGTTAGTTCCAGCCATGGTTGTCAGAGACTGGAAAAGGTGTTCTGTTTCAAGACATCTTGGGAGCTTGGAACGTGTGGTAGGGCCAAGGTCAGGCCTTGCTCTGGTGAGGCGGTGTCCTGCCCCAAAACCCCTTCAGCTCTACAGTGTCTGTCAATTATGGCATGGAGGCAGCTCCCCAGTGCTGCCTAACCCAGTCCCTGAGTGGCCAAGAGACTGAAAGTCCCACCTGAGAAGCAGGCTTTAAGAAGCCTGGCCATGAAGAAGCATGTTGTTATTTTACCCTGCCTTCATCTTGAAGCACTGGAACCCAGGAGTTGTGCCTGTTTTTCCATGTCTTTCCTCTCTTTCTGTTTTTCTCCCTTTCTTCTTCTAGCTCCCTTCTCGTGGAGCATAACACTCAATGGATTACAAGTTCTTCAATGTTCAATGGGCTAAGTGTATGCTGGGATAAGTGATATTATGCTGTATTTACTCTTTTGCCAATGTTCCTTAATTTTCTGTAGTTTGCCAGTAAACTTTTGGGTATTTTTACCTCTTGAAAATACTTATCGGAGTTTTCTCCTTTGCACCTACCAGAGCAAAAACCACCTTGTTTTAGCTCTAGGTTTTGGTAACTGGGGTGTAACAATGATCCAAAGGATGCTCTCAAACTTTCTGTAATGGGCTCAGGTCATGTGAAGCTGTGGCACTTCTTAAAGAGGTAATCAAAGTAATCACAATCCAGAGGCAGGTCTGAATATGGATGCTCAAACCTATTTTTGCTTTAAGCCTACCTTGTAATTGCAGCTGAAACTCAGTACAATTCCCTTCCCATGTGATACCTTTCTGTCAGTGTCTGATTTTGGTTTGCCTTGGGCTGTTTCATGTCAATGTCCTCTTTGCCTGACTCCTAAGAATGTTCAAGTGCAATTCAGGATTGCAATGATGGTGCTGTGGAAATGGCAGTGGAACAAGCTCCTAGGATTTGTGATGGTTGTTATGTTGTCCAGAATGTTGTCTTCATGGACATCAGTTCTGTTAGCTTAACCAGAGTCGCACAGGAACTTGGTAAAGGAAATTTTTATTTTCCTGAATAGACTTCATAACTCTAGAAAGCCACTTTATTTTTTTTTTCCCTTTTCCCCCCAGAATAACTTAGTCTGGGACAAGTTTCTTAGGCTGGAAATAACTTAAGGGAAAGAAAGAAAGTATCTTGGGTGATGAGACCAAGGTTGAAGGCTATGGCAAACCCAATTCAGCAAGAGGACCTGGGTCTGGTATCTTGTATGTCAGGTAAGACTTGGACTGTTCGACAGTCTCAGGCTTTGTGTTTGCTTTCACTTGTTTATAAAAAAAAATAAATCCAGAGGTTAAGACTTGTCCTGATATAATACACAAAATAGTTTGAAATTTCCAATGCTTTCTCAGGAAAAGGAAATAATGCTCATCCTGCATTCAGCTCTACAAATGTGTGTGAAAATTCTCACAAGGATGAGCCTTTACATTTGAATAGCAACCTTGTCGATGGCACTGACTTAATTTAAATGAGAAGAGATTCTTTCCTCATATATGGAGGAAACTTTTGGAAAGAAAGAGGCAACAGAGGAAATGCTTAGCTTTGGCCAAAAGCACAGAATTGGGCAGGCTATAAAAGACCACATGAAGATTAATTGCTTCTGTTGAAATTTAGCTTGACTGCACAAGGTTTAATTATTTAATCATAGTACTGTCTTTAGCTGTTGAGGACAGAAACGTAGTGATTCTGTTACCCTTTCCTACACTCCTGCATTTAATTTATGTGATTTCTTGTACTTAACCCTCCTGCTCTCCGAATAGGAAGAGGGATTAATTATTTATTTCTTGGCATGCTGTTTTATCCTTGTGGTTTTTTGTATGTCACATGTCAGTTTTACCTGGCTGATTACACTCATTGCGATTGATGGAATGTTGTGACTCATTGAAAGCTCTGGCAGTTATTGTTTATTCACTTGAATTCCAGAAGAGTCTAGAAGCTTTGGAATGAGACTAATGGGTTTATAAGAACTCTACAGAAATGCTTCCTGGTTCTCTCTTTCAGTGTCTCCTCCTTTCTTTGATAGATGTTTCCTCCTTTGACAACTTAGTTTTGTTGTGGTTTGGTTCAAGCTTTAAAAAACACCTTTCTTCTATTCTAAGCTTCTTCCAAGCTTTCATTGAAAGGACAAAAAGCAACGCATCTTTTAAACTTTTGAAAGTTTATCTTTTAAACCCTGTGAGACTTAGGAGCAGAATGCATTGAAGTTACTGAGAATTTTCTATGGACTTTGGTTGACCTGAAGAATACCTGTCAGGCAGATGTTTGACCGGGTGCAGCATTTCCAGACGTGTAATTCATTGTAAGTGATGCTGCTTTGCTTTACCAGAGTGCCTGGTGAGTCCAGCTTACTCCTGTTTTCCTGAGGGCACTGCTTATTTACCTGCTTGTGGATTGCCTGGCCACTTGGTCTGGTCCTTTTACTTGATGACGTATCACAGTGTACTACAGTTTTTGTTTTTGAGTAATAGCAACACATAGTGCTCTTGTGTAATAACTTGTGGAGATTTGCAACCCATTGTGCTGGGTTTGGGTGGCTTGATTTTTTTGGTGAGGAGGGAAGAAGCCAGTCACAGAAATGATTCTTCTGTAGGAAGCTGCTAGAAGTTTCTTCCCCGCCTGGCAAAGCCAATTGCAGACTGACTCTGAAAACAGACATTCTGTTGCATTTCATCTTCTTTTTGCCAGAGTTGGGATTAAATACACTGGGCAGTATTTTGTGTTCAGACTCAGATGTTTATTAATTCTTACCTATGTTACAGACAAGCCTTAAGTTCTACAGCACATCTAGCTAACAAACTAAAAATGGAGCTGTTATCGCTCTCTCTACAAGACCTTTTAAGGATAAACTGTCCAATTGAGAAATGACATCTAGATTATTTTTACTTTTAACCCAATAGCCAACCACCCATGGCCTGCAATGTGGACTTTTCTATTACAAAATGCCACCTAGACCCATGAAGAAGGTGAAAAAGGAGGACTGGCCTCAGCCCTAAAACCTCCATCTTGCTTTATATGTATATTATTATATTCTAAAATCTTAAACTCTAAGTTTTCCACCATGTGATATCACACACTTCTATTCAAACTACACACCCAGAATCCCAGTGCTATCACTCAATTTTGGAAGCCTTCTCCATAGCCTCAGGTCTAATGCAGTGTTTTCTTAGGGGTTAGTGCCTGATGAGCAATTCTCTGATGCAGAGCTTGGATTAGATCAACCTTTCAGTGCTGCAGTAAAAACTTTTCAGTTGACAGAACTTGAGAACAAACAAACCTATGAATACCAATTCTCTCTAGAGTCAGAGAAAAGAAGGTGAAGACATGTGAGGAGAGTAATATGGTGATGCTAAGGTCGGTGCAAAAGGGAGAGAGGAGGAGCTGCTCTGGATGTTGGAGTTGAGATTCCTCTGCAAGCCATGATGAGGACTATAATACAACAGTTTCCCTGTAATTTGTGAAATGGATGGAGGAGGATGCAGAATTCATGGGGAACCCATGAGAAAAAGTAGCTCACATTAGAGCATGTGGGTGCTGAGCAGGTATGATCTGGTGAGAGGGCTGAACAGAGAGAGAAAGAGCTCTTGCTTCCAGAGACAGAAGAAAAGGACTGTTGCTTTTATACTAGAACAGCTCATCCTTAAAAAACTGTACCTCCTGAACTAATGGCCAATGCAAACAGTTGTGGGAATGCTGCTTTCCTTGTGAGAGGGACTCATGTTGCAGCAGGTTTGGGTGGGATTGCTACTGGAAATTAGAACCCTCTTGGAGAACTTCACAGAGAACTGTCTCCCGTTGGAAAGACCCCACAGCATAGCAGAAGAGACTTGTCTCCCTAAGTGAACTAAAGGAAGACTTTTAGAAGTGACAAACTGACTTGAGCCCTCCATTTTTTGTCTCCCTGTGCTGTTGGTAGAAAAGAAAGGAGGGCTGGCAGGGCGAACAGTGCTCTTAAAGGTTTTAGTTCTCATTATCCTCTTTTAATTCTGTTGATAAATTTTTATTTATACTTTTTAAAATTTTGATCCGGTTTTGCCATTGGAGTGTTTTCTCCTAATCCTTATCTCACCACATGAGCCTTTTAATTTCTATTTCTCTCCCCCTCCTCTGCTGAACTACAGCAGAGGAGAATGAGTGAATGATTTCCCGTGGGTTCACTGGCATTAGGCCAGTGTCAAACCGTGACACCCATGTTTCCAAATGTTATGTAGGTACCAATTTATAATTGAGTAGTTGTCTGCCTGCCAATTGTCCTGAGGTTGTGCTTCCCAGCTGATCACATCTAACTCAAGCTGTTTTCCATTTTCCTGACTGTTTCTATGATACAGGGTTTGAATTTTGGATGCTGTCCCCCACCATCTTTGGAAACATGTGCTGTAGTAGTGCTGTATGCACAGTTTATTGTTTCCTTAGCTGCTTCAAAACTTAAACAGAAGTGAACTAGAGATTTGCTGGCAGTTTGTTAGAGTCAGGAACCAGAAGAGAGTGAAGCAATCCAATTTCTGCGACACCTTATTAGTAATATTTATTGCACCTTGACTCACATGGCATTGTTCATTCATCAAACTTGCACTGGGTGTTGATAGTTCCAGGGCTGTATCAGTCTAACCAGGCAAAATTTCATTCCTCTGCTTAATATTTTGGTTTTTATTTACAACTTGCATTTAAAACAAACTTTCTCATTTCATCAGCACAAGGGCTATTATTGTTGCAGTGATCTTATTGATTGCCTTTTATCTAACTTCGAGAGAAATGGCATTTTTAGCTAAATGGCAATGCTTATTGATAGAATGGGACCTTAGCTTTCAAAAATATGTACTTCATGACAGGATTTAGTGTATTCCTTCATCATATTGTAGCTTTTCTTGGGACCTCAGCCCAGTGTGCGAGGCATAATAATTTTACAAATGAATACAGCATTTCCTGAAGTGAAATATTGACCAACTATTGGCAACTAGTACCTGAATGTATTCCTTTACAGTGAACACCAGTGAAAATATAAAGTACATACATTCAAGTATGAGGAGAAGTACTACTCTCTGTATGTATTCAGATTGCTGGGACAATAATCGGTCTGTCACTCTTGGTAAAATTCCAATCAGATTGTGTTGGAAGCAGTAATAAGATTTGGAGGCCTCCAGGACTCCTCTCAAAGCATACTGGTTGGCATTTGCCTGGTGACCTTATTCATGATACCAATCCCTTAAAGCTCCAAGCAAATATTCTTTCCTCATGGGGTACTGATGCTGTGGGAAGGCAAACAAAATGTTCTTATGAAGGGAAAGCCGCTTGAAGTAAACAGCAGTAAAGCAGCACTATACTGCCAATGGTAAATAACACTTTCTATCCCTCTCCCTTTAACTCCAGGGTTGCTCTGGGTTGGATGTCTGGGGGACAATGTGTACTTTGGGTATACTGACATGGCATTACCAGGCAGATAGAAATTCACTCCTGGACTATGAATGGACACAAATCATTTATTTGTGATCAATTAACAGCATGATGCTTGTGCAGTCCACTGCTGAAAAGGGCATCTTGTGCTGTTTTTTCCAAAGTACCACTTTTCCACTTTCCTGATTAGCTTCACTTGCTGCTTGTTACCAGTTGATAGTGAAGTCCCATATGCCTTTGGCAAGTCCAGCTCTGGATGTCCAGGGTAACATTTTCTTGGCTCCTGTGGAATGCTCCTGTGCTTGATTGTGCTCCACTGGTGTCTCTACCAGTGTGAGAGCCTCAGGGCTCTAACATAGACACCCTCAGCTCCACTGCTGTCATCTTCAGCTCCTGTGGGAGCCCTGAACTAGGCAAGCACTCATCTTTGCCCAAGGAGAAAGCTTCTCTGCTTTCCTTCCAAAAGTGGGATGGAGGTAAAGGGCACTTGGTGGCTAGCATCAGCTTCTGAAATTTCTGTCTCTGCAGAGTGGCAGAATGCTTCCCCATATCCCCTGTTGTTAGGTACATGCTTTTGCAAGGCTGTTTGGAACAGATTTCCCTCAGGAGAATCTGAGGCAGTTGCCTCACTTTGGGGACACTAAGTACAGCCCTATTCTTGTACTGTATAACAAGGGGCACAACCTTAAATGCCTTTTTGATGAAGAGACATATATCCGAAGGTAGATAAACACCTCAGACAAGCTCTTCTTTTCTGAGGGAGAAACTATGCTGCTGCTGCTTTTTTTCTTCCCCCTCCTTCTTTTTTTCACTTAGGGCAGGTGATTGCACTGGAAGCTACACTGGTGTTTTAGGGCTGCAGTGGTTTAGAGATTTTTCTCTATTTTGTTACATTTGTTTTCTACTTTTCATTAAGGATTTTAAAAATATTTTACTGTTGTTTGCTCAGCTTCAAAAAATGAAAAGATTTTGCACTGTGAATGGAAAAACAGATTATATTGGGATTTACAATTCTGCCAACACATAATTATATTTTTTACACTTAATCGAACCTGAATTTTTGTTTGTGGAGGTAATAAGTAGGATTGTTTGTCTGGAGTAGAGTGTGTTTCTGGTTTTGCCAGGTCAAATTGTGATCTGAAGCAGATGATGATGTTTCTGTGACATAGAAGTTGGGGAAACTAGGTTAGACATTGGTAGATTTACAGTTCTGGAAAGCAATAAAGAAGGTTCTCTGCTGCATTGATACTTTTCTCCTGTCACTTAAACCCATCAAGCTTAAAAAGATTGCCCCATCTGAAAGAATATGGAGCCATTCTTGCCATCCACATATATAGAGAAGGTAGGCAGCTGGATGAGAATTAGAGGACTAGAGGCAATTCCCCTGCTCCAAACAAATGGATAATAAATTAGAAACTGGTAACCTGAGCCTGTAGCAGAAGATGAAGTTTTATTTTAATCTTCAGAAACTGTTCATCAACTGAGCAGATATTCTTCTGAAAACTTTAACGAGAAACTAGCTTAATACTGGAGTGGCATTGCCTTTTTAAAGTGGGATGCTGCTTTGGGACCTAAGCCTGTTTTGATTTCTGGGTTGGTTTTGCTGTGTTATACTTTGAGCTCAGGTAGTATGGAGAATTTACAGAAGGAAACCCTTTTGTTCCCAGCAATTTCTGACTTCCTTACATTGACCATCAGTCCTTGTAGCAACTGGATCATGGACACCATTGTGATGCAACAGAATCACTTTCTCAAACAAGTGAACAAGTGTGGGTGTTTTTATGTTTTTGCTGTTTACAGTGTAGCTGATCAGGAGAATAAATGGCAGAGCAGGATGTTTCTTGCTCTTATCACAAACACTCTCACACATCCCGCAGCAACCCATGCTGGAGTTGCCAATTAGAGCCTCCTCACATGAGTATTTATGGTTTGGTCATGACCCTTTGGCATGTGCTTTCTCATGCAGATGTGAAGGTCACATCTGCAGTCCTCTCTCCATGTCAGCCTGCTCAACAGCAAACAAGGAGATTGGTGACACACAGACCAGAGATCAGGGCTCTGTGTGACTGGTGGGAGGTATATCCTCTGGGAATGACAGATGTGTGTAATGTAGGTTACAGAATTCATTGAACCTTTTGATGAACACGCCTGAAGTATTTGTCAATAAACCACAAGGAATGAACAGAGGGTCTTATTATTAAAAATTCAGACAAGCGTACATTTTAATTATTACTCCTTTGCTTCCTGTGGGGTTTTGGCATGGGAAATAAAAGTACTCACTGAGGTGGTAAGATTTGTTTAAAAATTTGTACTTTGAAGATTGCATGCAGAAGGATTTTGGGGAATAAAAAGTTACCAAATGACATTTTAATTTTTAATCAAAACAATTGCTCCTGGAGATCTCTGAATGAAATTTTTTTGTGGAACCCAAACTGAATAAACCCCATTAAAAAATCACTAATTAGATGGTGATTTTTTTTTGGTAATAACTACTGTGTTCAGGGATTATGCGTATTTGCAGTAGTTTTGTAGGTGCTTGTAGGAGTAGCAGCAGGAGGAAATCTGCCCAAAGGACCACTGAAGATTTAATGCCTGATACTTTTTAAAGTGAATTCAGTATTTTCCAAATCCTATTTCTTGTTTGTTCTGCAAAATGATATTCTGGTATCTCTTGGAAGTTAACACTTCTGTCAGAGCTCAGTTCCAAGCTTTGGCTCTGTATGGAGTTTCTGTGATGGGTCCTTGGGAGCTGGTGCTCCACTCCATGGGCCATAGAGAGGCTCCTTGGGGTGCAACTCTTCTTGCAGTGTTCTTCCACGTGGTAAGGCTATGACTTTCCTGTCTGAGCCTTCAAGATGCTCAATAACCCATGTTGCTGGACATCAAAAACGCTCCTTTGCTAATTTGGCTATTTTAGACATGGGGAAAAGTGCCTGGTGGAGAGGGACTAGAGGTATTTTTTCCAAAGGAATACTGACTGGACCCTGCATGGGAAGGGGTACATTAGTACCCATTGTGTATGGCAGAAAACCCAAAACTGTGTGGGACAGGAGAACCTACAGAGAGGGGAGCCATGCTCATCTGACCCCGATGTCTCTGCTTGTAGGGGTTGGGACCTCTTAGAATTTAGCTGTAGAAGGGTAGCTAGAAACTTGCTTGCAAGTATTAAGATTTTGAAATAATTCAGTGCTGTGGTTGTCCTTCTGGATGCTGATTCTGGAACGTATTGTGTGAACTAGCAGTGATTGCTGCTTAATTATGTGTTAATAAATTAATTAACCACTCAATCATGGTTTGAATTAGAAAAATGCAGTTTTACCCTGGTGAACAGCAGCACTGCATCTGGCAGAATGTACTTGATCCAGGCACATGAGCAGTATTCTATTGCCTGAGTGATGACAGAAACTGAAATGATGCCATCTCCCTGATTATTGCAAAAAAAAAAAAAAAAAAAAAAATCCTTTTGTGGTCTGTGAGACTATTCTTGGCCATAAGGAAGCACTTTCTATTACTTGTTTCTGCTAGTTCTTTTGAAAGACTTGACACCCGATGACTTAAAAGTCAATCGCCATACCTGGAAGTCTTGAGAAAACATGCAGATGTATTGTTTAGGGATGTGGTTTACTTGTGGACATGAATGTGTGAGGTTAGTTGGTTGCTTTGATGATCTTAAAGACCTTTTCCAACTTTAATGGTTCTGTGATTGTTGAATAAATTGTAATATATGCTTGGAAAGTGTCATTCCCAGAGTGATTGCTGAACTTGTGCAAACAGGGCTAAACCCCACATAAGTTAGTCTGAACAAATCAGTAAGACATTAAATTAGATAAATTGTTAAGTGCTACTGATTTATTTCTTTGCTTCTCCTGCCATGCAGTTCAGAGTGTCTGGGTCACGCTGATTTTTCTTTTCCTCATGTTTACGTTTTCAATGTGGTATTTATATTGTTTTTGTACTGGTGAAAGTGTGCTTGTGGATTTCCCAGCCACAGCAGCCAGAATGCTGCACGCATTTCCATGCAACATATGCACACGTATGTGTGATTCCACTCTGGAGTCAATCAGCCACTAACAGGCTCCAAATGTTGTCTCTGCTGTGCTGTCACCTAATGAATGTGCCTGTAAACTTCAGCACACTGATTTTGCTTATATAGAGGTTTTGGCATTTCAGTAAATCAATCTCTTTTCTACTTAAAGCATTTTGAGCCATCTCCTCTTTTAGCTCAGCTTCAATGATGGGGAAGGTAAACTAAAATCCCACTATTCAGCCCATGATATTGCAGTGGCAGGTCCCTTTGAAACTTTTTAGAATAGGAATGTTTGCTTTAGAGCTCTATGTCATGTTGAAATCTATGGAGAGGCATTCTTTCCCAGAGAGATCTATAAAAGGCAACATTTAGCTGCAGTTTCTAGTCAATATGTTTCTTTATCATTGACACAAACTAATAGTTTCAAAATATTTAAATATAACACTCCCTTTAAAAACAAAACTAATATTCTATCACTTGTGGAAAAAAAAACTAATGAAAATTCATTGGAATAGAACAGCAGGACCTAACTGAAATTACTGAATTATTTTCTCTGTTAAATCAGAAATAGTAGAATAGAATGAAAAAGAGGAAGATGTGAATATATATAGATATATTTGGTGAGAATAATTTAAGAATACCTCAAAATACCTACCTTTGTTGAAGTCTGACCTATGAGTCCCAGCAATGCAGGGTCACCGTTTTGTTCCTTGAAAGACTCCATAAAGTTTTAGGTTTCTCACAGGGTGTCTACAAGAACATGTGATACCTAAAGCATTTTTAAGTCTCAGAGAATTTTTGTTTTTTGTGTAGGGCATGAAAAATGAGACCTGTATAAATGGTTTCATTGGGTTCATTCTGGAATTAAGCTTGTTAACAAAACCCCCCAGTGTTCTTTTTTTTCCTCCATTGATTATCAAGCTATTTGAAGACTGTGTTTTAATTAGCGGTATGTTAAACTCTATATTGCACAGGGCACTGGGAACTAACCGGAAGGATCCAAGTGATCAATGTTTAAAATCTCTTTACAAAAATTACTGATGATTTTCTTACTCTCCTACTTCTAAGATTTAGCGTTACCTGTGTTACTTATCAAAGTGATTTTTGAACCATTTAAACCAGATGATAAAATAGTTTGGGTTGGAGGGAACATACAAACGTGGTCCAGTCCAGGCCCCTGCAATAAGCAGGGGTGTCTTCAACTAGATCAGGTTGCTCAGAACCCCATCCAACCTGATCTTGAGTTATGATGGGTGTCATAAAGATATGAGTGTCATAAAGATACGACTTTGCTCAAATATTTCCGGTTCAATTTGAACGAAGATAAACTTCGTACTGTGATCACTTGATTTATTTTTTTTTCCCCCTTGGTCTTACTGTCCTTCTCAAGGAATCATTCCTGATTTTATTTCACTGACACTGAAAACATGCAAGCTGTTTACATTTTCATAAGATCCTCTTTCCACTGTCTAGTCCTGCTTTTGTTTAGAAACAGCAAGCAATGTCCACACTGGCATGTGAATCTGATGTGCTTTAAGTGAATATTTTTAGGTATTACTGTTAAGGGATTATTTTCAACCTGGACAGCCCACAGGCAGCTTCAGATTGGTCTCAGTGTGATGGAACTATTGGGAGAGAACTAAAAAGAGTATGGAAATGGTAAAAAACAGAGGGATGAGGGCCAGATGATACAAACTGATTTGGCACCAGGCTTCTCTGGTTCTGTTTCTTGGGATGAAGGAAAATTGGTGATCGATTATTATTTAAGTGTTAATAGAGCAGATTGCTACATAAAATACATGAACAGAAGGAGAAGAGAAAATTTCTTGTTTACATGAAGTGTAAAGCCCGTTTCTAATTTTTTTTCTGCACTTGGGAATAAACAAGGTCAGATTTTTGTCCGTATTTCATATGAATGACTGAAATTGCCCTAAACTGGGCTGATGGCAGAGCCAGTATAAAATTTAGGCAGTCACAAATCGTTTCTTTTTCTCTGCTTGCCCAGCTTTTCTCAGGTTTGTGAGTGCCCAGTGTTTTCCAAGTCCATCCCAGGTCAACAGCAGTAATGAACACCACCTCTTAGAAAAGCAGAACAAACATGCTGTCATTAGCATCGTTTAGGGACCTCCTGTTGTTTACACCTTCATTAACTCAGGTGCTGGCAGTATTGTGACAGGATGACAATTTATACCTTATCACTGATTCTGCTGTAAATGGTCACTGAGGCTGAGCTCAGGGTGCTTGTTCTGAGGGTGACAAGGAGGCAGCACTTCTCTTTGTGCTTCCTTAGCAGGCCTGAATTGCCCTGAACAGGTTTCACCATTAACATTTGCCTTAAAGTGCATAAAAACATTCATTATTATATGATTAAGCCCAACTTCTTCCCTTTCCCTTCCTATGGGAGAGCATTGTGCTCTGTTTGCTTTGCGTCTTAAAATAATCTATTGCTGTTCTTCCCATTTGACCTACCTCTGGCTCTTCTCCTTCCTGACTATCCCACTGCATGTGCACAGAGTGCTCCTTGTTTTCAGTTTTCCTTATGGCCAAATTACAGCTGCTTGGAATTTTTTTTATCTGAGACCTGTTGCTGCTGCAGCCCAAATTTGCTGCACAGCTTATAGAATCTAGTGAAGGTGAATAGTTTCAGTGAGCCAAGGGACATTCCTTACCTGCTTGCAGCTCAGCTCCTTGAACACCTGGAGCAGTCAGTGCTCATGCATCTGGCAAGTAGTTGCTCAGGCAGGCATTTAACAGAATATACAATTTGTATATTTTGTATACAATACAGGTAAATTCCCTGCATTTACCAAGGGAAATACAACAAAAGCAAATTGGGCTTTTTTCGAGGTTTTTTTGGTCAGGTCTTTAAAGTAGTGTGTAATATGAGACTTAAGCAATTCCTTCTTCCTAAGATTAAGTCAGTGCCAAATTAGAATTTGGAACGTGAAATTACATGAAATTGAGGGGATTCTTTATGTAATTCTTAGAGTAATCTTTGTCTTTGAATTGATTTAAACAGTTCTGTGTAAAAGCAGACAGAGGGGGCAAATATGATACAGGTTGTAAGTAATAATAATCACACTGGAAAAAAGATAAGGCAACATTTCCAATCCTGTTTTAGAAAAAATTAGCCTGATTATCTTAAAATATACTTAGTGCAAGTGTATGCTCTTAAGTGTCTGAATGACATCTGCATTTTTAAGAGACTGAGGAAAATTTCATGTGTAGCACTATTTCTCTGAATTGTTCCCCTGACTGCTTTTCAAAAAACTAACAACCATCTTATTTCTGTGCACATGTAAATATCTGTGGTTTGGCCAGTTATTGTTGGATTTGGAGTTGTCTGACAAGTTAGAAAGAACTGTGGAAAGGACCTGGAAGAGTTTTGGATTTAACTAAGCAAGTGCAAGGCAAGTTAATCAGTGCCAAGAAAAATCTTATATTTTCCTGATGTGGCATACATGAAAATCGACCAGAGCTCTGAAATGCTACTTCTCTCTCTTCCCTTACTTTGAATAAAGTTTCCTGTATCATTCAAGAGGGTACAATTATATTTTTTATTAGAAAACAATTATCATTAGTCCAATGGATTTTTTAGTAAATGTGAGAAATTCATTTGTGCATATAAATCCTTTACTAACTAATCCCTAATAGATAGTATAACTGGTTTTAGTAAGTCCAACCTATAAGGTTAATATTCCTGTATAATGAATAACAGGAGGCCTTAAGTTTAGACTTTGAATATTGACTCAGTCTTGTAGGGAACGACTTAATAATCAAAATGCAATAATCTCAATAAATAAATTAACAGTTTGTTTTGAAACCTGTGTGCCAGCCAAGTCTACACTGTTACATTTGTGTTGCATTGTTTGTAAATTGGGAGATTTTGGACAAGCAATTTCAGCTTCAATTAAAGTAAGCCTGTCTTTGTTTCCCATTTTAAGAAGCAACTTGTTTGTGTTCTAGTAATTGCTATAAAGCTGTGTCTTTTTATGCCATGTTCTTTGTGCTGTGCACTAGACAAAGTCCCTCTCATAGGCAGCACATATTTATTTAAGAGCAAATTAAACACCCTTCCTTTTGTTATCTTTGAAAAGCTTATTCAATTTACAAAATCTGCAGTCAGACATTAGAAAGAAGGCATTTATACAAGCTGCCACTAACCAGTTGTATTTGTGATGTATGCAGGAAACTCCAGGGGTTTAAGGAAATCTGTTTACACAGCATCACAAATTTGCATCTTGGAAAGACTGACTTTCCCCATTGCCTAAAGCAATGTAAGGATCTTCAAAGCAATGTAAGGATCTAAAATATTTATATTTACTGTTGATATTGCACATTTATTCTGAATATACATCAATCCTCATGTTACCTTCATCCTGTCATCCCAGTGTCTGAATCCACAAAATAGATCAGTATCTCTTGTTTTCAGATCTTTCTTTCTCTTTTGTGTTAAGGGAGACTGCTCCAAATATGATGTAATAAAAGTTTTATTCAGATTCAAGGCTGATTTTGGAAAAAGAACGGAAACCATCATCTAGAAGTTGCAACTCTCAACAGACTATTTTTGAATAATGTGATGTATTTTATACAGTTCTCTCACTGCTTTACCTTGTTCAGTTCCCTTTGGTCCCCTACCTTTCTGAAAACATTTCCATTGAAATAACTTTTATACTAATACATTACAACTTAAAAAAGATACATCTTCATTTTCTTTTAAAATTACTGGTTTTACAATTCTTGGGGAAATTTGACTTAACAATCTTGCTGCTTCTGCCTGAACTCTGATTAAAACTTAATCTTTGAGGCCTCTTTTGCCATCCTTGCCTGCAGCCAAGGCGACAGACTTGCTTAGATCACAGCCATAGGTTTGAAAGCCTGATGCTGGCAGGAATGGGGGTTCTGTGGGACAGTGACAAATCAGGAGGGAGAGAGAACACGTAGGAATTTGTTCCTTTGGAGGAGAGTGTCAGCAGGATGTGCCTTTACTGTTCCTGTCCTGTATGTGAGTGAGGTACCTGTTTCAGGGGTTGTGTAACAAGTCATTACAATATCTTTTGCAAGTGTGTCAGGGGTTAGACTGTGACCCTTACCTTCTGCTTGTAGGAACATCATCAAAACCAAGCCCCTTCCGTCCCAGCTGGATTTAGAGCTGATAAATCAGGCATACACTTTTCACCCAGATGAGGTGTATTTTGGAAGCCAGCCCGGAGCCTGTGGTAACACCTAATGACCACGTGCAGCCATCCACGCCACAACCACAAGGCAAAATTCCTCTTTCAGAAGGAAACTGAAATCACCCCCAGCCATTAAATAATAATCCCTGCTTTGTTCATAATTTTGCTTGGAGGCATGGTTTTTCTCTGTTCTCCCTTAAATGTTGCAATGTCTTGTTTCAAAGGTGAGCATGTGAAGCTGTTTCCCTTCCTCTTTAATTAGAGATCCTTGTAAAGAAGATACATGGGAGAACTGAGTGTAAGTTTCTCATGCATCCAAGATTTTCACAGAGGCTGAAGAATTGGTCTGAACATGAAGAAAGATTCTGAAACATGATTATTTTTAGATCTGCTTGTACACCTTACAGGCTAACTAAATTCAAACTTTAAAAGAGCTCTATAAAACCTAGTAAAGCTGAGTATAGAGGTTTTACTTTTGCTGTTCTGTTCCAGTAAATTTTTATGAAACTTGAGAGCAGATAATTTACAGTAAAACAACAGTAAATCTGAGAATAATGAAAAAAGAATTCACTACAATTCTATCAAACTTAGTTGAAAATTCTTATTATTCACTGTGCAATTGATTAAATCAAAGATAAATAATTGTATCATTTAGGTTGCTTCTGAGAAAAGGTCTAGATTTTTTTTGTCTATATATTTTTCAGTATTATATGTAGTGTAATTCTGGGGAAAAGGCTCCAAGTCCCTCCAGGCTGTTCAGAACATCCTTGATTCTTCTTTAGTTACTCTAGCACACAAGGAATCAGCTGCTTTCCAGATCTGATTTGATCTTGGAAAAATGAAATGATCACTTGAAGACAGCACAGTGTCTTTGGCAGGACAGGCTGGCTTCAGCTGGATTTGGATATGGCCCAAACTCTCATTCAGAAAACCCAAAATGTGTAAATAACTTACGGCGTCCCAGTTGGTAGAACTCTGCAGAGAAATCTTTCTCATGTGTGCTTATTTTTTCATCCTGAGCAGTGACACCTGTTGTCTTAAAACTTGTTCTAGTGGTAATTTCCATGGAAAACCATCTGTTTATCAGTGAAGAAGGCAGAGTAGTTATATTAATCCAAGCAAATATGCTCACTTCTTTAGAAATCTGCACGAGATATGGACAGTCTGATAAGGCAGCAAGCAGAAGTTGACATACAGTTTACAGTTTCACCACCATTGACTTCTACACCCTGAGTCCCTTTAGAGGGTAAAACACTAAACCAAAGTTGGTAGAACTGACCTGAATAGAACCTCCTTCTTCAGACAATAACTTGAAAGGATTTCTCTGTGAGGATGGATCTGAGAAGGAAACAGTGCTGGAACCCAGACATCCAGTGCTTTTGGAGACAGTTTGCTCCGACAGTTGTGCTGGAGGTTGGGCAAAAGCTGCTTAGGAATTGGAAGACTTCAAAAAGTAATAGAGTATCAAGCTAGAGAGAGTCATCAGTGGATAATAGAAAAACAGAAGAACTGCTGGAAAAAGCCTGAGCAAAATACAAGGGCATTGTCAAATTTGAAACTGAGACTATGGAACCTGATATGCTAGGATGTCTTACATTTTTGAAAGAAAGCATTTGTGCAAAACTACATTAATAAAGTCCTCAAAAGAGAGAAAAAGGATGAAGACTTTCCTTTTGTTGGAAATGAAGACATCCCATGATACCAAGATGCAAATACAGGAAAACTAGCCTTTTAGCAACCTTTTCTAGTAGAAATTGTCCTTTCCCATGGAAAGGGCTTGGAACTAGATCTTTAAGCTGCCTTCCAACCCAAACCATTCTTTTATCCTATGAAAGCATCTTTTCAGGGATGGTAAAGCATGACTATATCCATCAGTGGCCATGGCCATGTCCACAGTGTGAGCTGAGCTGGAGAGGGCTGGGAGGTAGGGAAGGGCAAGGAGTGGAGACCTATATGTTATGCAGACCTCTGCAGGTTTATTATCAGTATTCCACACTTACCCAAGTTTTTAGAGAGCCATTTAAGTGTGGGACAAATTTGCAGTGAGGGACTGAAATTAATACACGCATGAAATCATCTTTTTCTAACCTCTTTCTTTTAATATGGACAATTCTGGAAGAGCAGGAAATGGCTCTAATTAGCTGAGCACCAGTGACCTAAAAAGTGTGCTTGCTTTGAGAAGTGAGAGGTCTTTCCAGTCATCTGGTGAAACTAATTTTTCATTAATTGCTCCACTTTTCTGTTCAGGTCAGACCTATAACAGTTTTCATTTTATAGTGGCACATTTTGACACGGTTGAGGGTATGGTTATAACTGTGTTACTGTCACCCTGCCTTACTACCCTTCTCTAAAGTGAATGAACTTAGTTGAGGTCTGTTCTGTAGCTTGTATCTGGCACCTTTCTTGACATTTACCTTCTGGCAACAGTTCTCTGACTAACAGGGATACACCAGCAAAAAATGGGAAGAGGAGGCTTGGCCTGGAAAAAACATGCTGGAAGCACTGTGTGCAGCAGTGTGGATGGTCATGTAGCTGGGTTTTAAGGAGAAGTTTCTGGTTTCAGCCCAAGAATTCACTCACTCCCCTGTGCCCTTTATTTCAGTACTTATGTTAGAACTGTGGGAAGGTTGCTAAGGAAGCCCAAGGCTGAAGGGTCTGAGCTACACTGGGCAATCTGCACTCAGGGGTAATTATGCCAGTTTGTTTCTGGTAGGAAAGCTAACAGGATTAAATTTCTTTTTTAAGCAATCCTTCTGGATTTTAGTTAAATGCATGTGCAGAATTTCTTTAAAACATCTACTAGCTAAGAAGTATATATATATAATATATATATATATACACTTAGGCTGTCTGACTGTATCAGTGGGACATTGAAGACCTGCTGTTTTTTAAGCAGGGACTACCCTTACATTTTGATGGCTATTGTAGGGTTACAATGGCCTGAATGAATTTTAACATAGTCAGTTTGTGTGCTCATTGCATTCTAGTCCTAGCACTGCAGACTTGGCAACAACGAGATTTTTACCAACTGCATTGCTGGTTTACAGGACCAAAGCCCACACTCTTTCTTTCCCCTCCTCCTTGGAACACTGGTGTACTGGGTACTCAGCCTCTTCTCTCCTTGTGGTACAACTGTGCTGAGGCAGAAAAATCTGTGCTGGGGTAGTGTTGTTTGTACCAGTTAATTTTCCTCCTGGCATGGTGTGTAGCAGATTTTTAACTACTTCTTCATGGCTGACATTGGAATAGGCCAAATGTTTTCTCTTAGATAAGTTTGCCTTATATGTAATAGTGAGGTTTATTTTGGATCAGGGCATGAAGAGAAGATTAAAAAAGGAGCACTGGAATTTGTGTTTCTCTGTCTATTTACCATACACAGGGGTAAATGAAGTGTCTGGTGCTGAATGCCATCAACTTCAGTATGCCACATGTTACCAGATTAATTATATGTATGGTGGGCTGAGCTAAAATGCTCAGAGTTCTTCCCTCACCTTTGCTGCTCTGGTGAGAGCAAAATCATCAAAGAGACACCTCCTCTTCTTCCTTTAGAGACAAATGGTGAAAATGAGTCCTGGAAACTTGCAAACCCTCTGTATTTTGGAACTGTACTTGCTGTGAGGCGAAACATTAAATACCTTTTCAATACCATTTCAGTAATGGCTCTTGACTCTGCTCCTAGAACTTATAGAAAAAATGATGTCCACAGTAGTAAGTGTTGTCACTGTAAAGGATCTCTCATCTTTCCTCAAATTTCACCACCTCTCAGCAACATGATAGCAGCTGCCATGCAAAATATTTGCAGTAAACAGTTTGATTTTGTGTGTTTTTCCTCTTTCACAACAACTTGTTCATAAATGCTGCAGTGTTGTGGTTATCAGCACACTGTTCAATGGAGTTTGGCTTCAAGTGTAAAATTGGGTCAAAGGTGTATTTGTGAAACCTTATCTAGCATTTCTTGAATCATTTTAGTAGACTCTTAACTGGATTAGTAGTGCTGACAATAATAGTAA
Organism: Sylvia atricapilla; assembly: GCF_009819655.1. Classification (NCBI taxonomy): domain Eukaryota; kingdom Metazoa; phylum Chordata; class Aves; order Passeriformes; family Sylviidae; genus Sylvia; species Sylvia atricapilla. Next base: position 62,616,806 of record NC_089143.1, read on the forward strand.
TTTTAAAAAAGTCTGGTAGTGAATTCTTTTTCATGGCTGCTCTTGTCAGTATTGCTGGAAATAATTAATCCACAGCACTGAGGTATAAATGAATGACTTAGCACTTATAAGTGACTCTATCCTCCATTCTCCTCAACATTAGGCACCTATAAGTTTGAAATGGTGTTATTCTCTCTTTGGTCAGCAAATAATGAATTTTAATGCACTTTGAGCCTCCTGGAGAGGCATACACTGTTTAAAATTGTCATTGGGAAGTGGTACTCTGTCATCCACAGCACGGTGTCTACATTTGGTGTCCTGTGGTTGCTGGCAGTGATCCCTCTGCATAAAGCTGGGGGTGCTCTTAAAAATAAGTACTGGGAGCTGCGTTCTTTGTTAAGTGTAAACTGGGACCAGACCAAGATTAGCAAAAGTCTTTTAGGGAGTATTCCTGCAGGACAGATGGAAATACTTGTTCCGGTGTTCCTGATTGTTGGGGCTTAAGTTTCTTTTTTGTTCCTTTTTACCTTTAGGATTTTCCCTGCAAGTTGCTAGGATATGCTAACTTGAGACAACCAAGAAGGGGCTAAGCTTAGGTGGAAGGAGAGCATCTGGCTACACTTCTCCTTTTGGGAGCTTCTCTCCAAGCCATGGAGATACCATGAGAACAGGTGGAGGAAGGGAATGAGGGCAGAGCCCCTTATTTTCAAAATTATAATTCAGAAGGAGGGAGTTTGCATTTTCCATTCCAAAGGAGGCTCCTGCCTTCATTAGCAGACCCCTGTCTTTCAAACTAAGACGCTGATCACAGACTATTCCCAGAGATTGCCTCATTCCAAAATGCTTTTCTGAGATGAATTTGGCCTTGAACTGACTAGATGGCAGCTTTTAGGTGTTTGTATCTACTCTTTTCAATTATGAATAAACCTAATTCAAGGTGATTCCCACTGTGCTACAAACAGGAGCCATGAGAATCATCTCTGACTTGATTTTTGGATCCTTTTCCAAATACGTTTGGGCTGAGAATTGAGAAACTTCCAGGCATGAGAATAGCCCCCCTGAGATCTGGACACAAAAGCTTAACCTGCTGGTGTTACTGATTACTGGGAAACCTGTTTGCTCTGTTGAGGTATTTTGCTCTTTAGGCCTTTATAAATGCAGCACCGCTTGCCAGAGAGAATATGTTGCAGGTTTTTTTATTCATCCTTCTGTAGGGTTGCTTTTTTCCCCCCCTTTGTTTACTGAAACTGCACAATAAGTACAACAGCATTCTCATATCCCCATGGAGTTTAGATAAAACTTAAAAGAATGGAGACAGAATCATAGTTCACCAGTCACTGATATGATCAAGCTTAAATAATTTGCAGCCTCTACTGCAGAGTTGTCCCCATGTGAGATTATTCCAAGCCTAGTCTCTAGCTGTGCACTGGCTGTTTCTTTGCGGTTTGCTGCTAGTGAGCCTCTATCTTTTGAGAAACTATTTAGATGGCAGAGTCTCTGCCTGGTGGGAAAAGGTTTTCAGTGCTTGTCTATTGATCTTACAGCTTTGCTGCAGTGGGAGAATGAAACACTGTGCATGTTTATATGCTTAGAAGCAAAGAGTAGTCTCCTTTTCCCTGCTTTCCTAAGATGTCATATCTTAAAGGAAAGGAAAACAGGAAAATAACAAATTTATTCTCAGAGTTGGAAGACTATGAATTATTTATCCTTTGAAAGCTTTCACTATCTCTGCATGAAAGGAAGTCCTATTATTAAAAGCAAGTGTTTCTTTCTCTGCATGTCAATAAGAACGAGACCAGAACTGACTGATTTTTGTGGCATCTTTTCCTTTAGAGAGCTGGACAGCTTTACCTGGTTGTCACCAAGAAAATGTTTTTAAAACAGCATTTAAAATAACCTCTAATGAGTTAGATTTGATATTAATGTGAGATTAGACCTCTGCTAAAAGGTCTATGAGAATTGAAAGGTTAAACAGAACCTTGGAGGTGTTTCTGTGACTACATAACTTAGGTTCTTTTCTATCTATAAAATTTATTTTCCCCATGTATCCAAAGTTTTTGGTTGAGTTTTTAATTCAGAGAATGTTTATTATGACTCTTGGATTTGTGAGTGTTTACATAATCTAAAACACTTGAAAATTAACATACTGCTCCGGAATATGCCCACCATCTCACCCTGGCACTTCCTCTGTCTTGGCTTTACAAACTGAATGGCTTTTTTTTTGTACTTGTGAGAAGCAAGCCCCACAGACCTGACAGATGCCTGTTTTCCCTAGGGGGAAATCATCCCCCCAGCATTTCTCTCTGGTTTTGAATGAATTTTAGGGGGTGAGATATAGAATGATACACTCCCCTTTTACTGCATTTGGACATCCCCTGTGTATCGTGGCCAGAAAAGCATGAATCTTTTCTTAAATTTGTAAGGTGAATATAGACACGTTCATTATTTTCTATAATTTAGTCACTCATTGTAAGTTGTAGTAAGTGATGTCCTGAAATCAAAGTTATAGGCCAAAACAAAATATTTTCTTGGGATATGTTGAACTGTTGGAACTGATGTATTTTCTTCTGTGGTATTTGTAGAGGATCAGAGCTCCTGAGCTGGGGGTAGAGTGTTATATAGAGTGTATAGTAGAGTATACAATCCAGCACTGCCAAGTACACTACTAAACCATTTTTAGTGACCCTAAGGGCCATATCCACACAATTTTTGAACACTTCCAGGGATGGTGATTCCAACACTTCCCTACAGGACAAGTAGCACAGCCCCCTGCTTCCCTGAATGAGGAGGAGATATCTGGGGCAGACAGAGATTTTATCATCCCACCTATCAGAAACAATTTTTTGCTATTCTCATTTTTTAAATATTTTAAAAATTAAATGAGTTTTAAATTGACTGCTTTTTTTTTTGAAAGCAAGACCAGTATGTGTCATTCTTCATTCAGAGAAGAATTTCACTGTGGCTACAAACATACATTCTGCAACTGGAACACCTGAAGGAACACTCACCCTCTACTCAAGCTGAAGTAGGATCCAGAGAGATAGGAAGCAAAGGATTTGGGCACACTTTTACAAATAAGGAGTATGCCCAGGAGTCCCTGGAATTCCTAGATACTCCTTGCTGGCATCCAGGCCACAACACCTTTGCTGAAGGAGGGAGCTGATCTTGGTAAAACCAGTGACGTTTTGCCTGTCACTGCCACAGTATTTTTTTGATGGTGGGATTCCAGGATCTCGGAGGTGGTTTCCAAGTTTAATGATTCTGTCTGGGCTTCTGTTTCAGGACACCTGTTAGTAGCTCTTCAAGTCAAACTTGCAGACAAGTTAAAATGGGATAAATCCCTCCAGTGGCCACACACTAAGTAGGTGACTTCCCTGGGAGTTTTAATCCTGGACAGCACCAGGCTCCTTAGCCAGGAGGCTCTCCTCCTGTAGCTGGAAATCCTGATCAACACCAGGACTATATGCTGTTCTGCTGAACCAGCATTATACCTCTGCTGTTACCAGACCTAAATGGTCTTAAATGTCACTAATAAAGTAAGGAAATGCTGTGCTTTTTGTTGAGTGACTATGACAAGCCTAAAAAACCTCCTGCAGCTTTTACAAAAATCCAGTTATGAAAAATATCCACAGATTATTAATTATAAGCATATGTGGAGCTATTAAAAAGCTCCAGCTGGGCAAAACATTTTTGCAAAAGTTTGGGTTTTATGATATATATGAGAGACTTAAACCTCTTAAGATGCTTTGCTGGATTAAGATCAGAATTCTCCAAAGAGCCTAACACACATTTAACTGGTCTTTAAAAGCAAAACTAACTTCCTCTAGATGCTACTAATAATGCTTGTACATTAAATTATTTTAATGCAGTCATTCTCAAGCACTGTACATAGAACCAAGTGTATAAGTAAATAATAGGAGAGTTCAGATAAATCTGACAGAAATTGGGTTCTGAAGTGAAAGTCTTTCATCACTGTAGATGTCATGCAGCAGATAATGCAGTTTAGTCTTATTTTGCTTGTGTCTCTTCACTTGAGCAGAAAGCCCAAGAAGTCTAATTCAGGCTGTTTATAGGCAGTTTTTGTATCTTCTTGGCAGCATAATGTTCTCTGGGGCTGGAACATGCAGCTACCCTTGTTTTCTAATAAATCAAAAAGTGAGGACAAGAGACAGTGAAGAAATTATTTGCTACTGATCCCTTACCTCTCAAAATGGAGCATGCAATTAAACATGTGCAGTGTGTGCATATTGCATTGGTGTCCATCAGAAGATAGAAAAGAAATGCTCTGAACACTCATTCTTAGTGTGGTTCAATACCTGCACTTTGGTATTCCTAATGTGCAAATTGTCACTTGTTGGAACAAATATTTGAGTCTCCTGATGTTATTTTTTTCTAAAAACGAATGTGTACTTCCTTTTTCTCTTGTTTTTGGGTGCCTGTTACTTGCTATCTTTGACAGCAAATCCCAGGAGCTCAGGAAACCTTGAGCTGAGGAAGAGCACTGGATTTCAGCTCTAATTTTTCTTGAGGGTGCAAGGCACACACCTTTGACAAGTCTAAACAGTTGCAGAGGTGCTGTGCAGTTGAGCCATGCAGTTGGTGTGTGATAGATGCAGTCAAGTTTCCCTACAGAAGCTGAATTTTGCAACGCCTAATCTCCAAATCTCAGCTGGGTTCATGAAGGAGATCATAACGGGAAATTTCACCTCTAGGCCATCAAATAATTCTGGAACTTTGGCTGTTTGTAGAGTACTGATGGGATAAGGTGCCTAAAGTAAGTTTATGTGCTGCAGAGTTGGTTCTTATGGGTTTTGAGCATTGCTGAAGGTAGCAACAGGTAGTTAAATTCTACTACCCAGAGCAGCTGACAAAGAGAAAAAGAGAAGTAAAAGCAGAATGTATAGGTGGATTCCAGGAGCCTTATTTCTGAGGTACTGTTTTCAAGGAGATCAAGTTAATGCTGGATGGGCCATGGAGATGATCAAAGAAAACAAAGGAAAGGAGGAACTGCCAGTTAGATGTCTACAAATACATGGCTGAATATTTGTCTTCAGTGCAGATGTCATTTAGAATTGTTCAGAAAATTGTCTGTTGCGGGAAAAATAGAGACTGTCAGGATTTGAAGTCCCTGGATATTTTGGGAGTAAACTCTTGATATGTGGACTGTGTGACCCTTGGGTAAATGCCTCAAAAAAGGTAGAGTTGTCAACATGGCATCACATATTTCTTGCAGTCTTAAAACTGTTAGTGCACCAAAACAGACATAATGTTTTGGAGATGTGGGTTGGTGATAAAATATAAATGATGGTGATATGCTTAAGACTTCAAATAGTACACTCTGGATTAACATGTCTACAAAAGGAGTTGGGATTTTGACTTTTTAGGCTAATATGGAAGCTATATTATATCATGGATTTTTTAGGAAGTGTGGATGGAAAGAAGAGTAACCTTGTCTAATAGTATTTGTGCCATCTCCTACTTTGTCCATAAAAATCAAAACTGTGAGTTTTAGCATGAAACTTTCTGCTGACTGTGGAGTTTCAGAGCAAGAAGTGGGAAGTCGGAAACTCCAGAACTCCTCTTACTGTACACTAAAGATATTTTCTGCATTTACATATGAATTGTGACAATTCTTACAAATGGAGAGGGAGACCTTGGGCAAGTCCTTGCCTCTGCTCATACTAATTGAGCAAAAGTTATTAAATGCATCATCTGAGAACATGAGTAGTTCTCAGATGATATGTCTGGCAGTAGACAGTAGTTTTATTGAGGTAGCCAGCACTCCAAAACCACTTTTGCTTGCAAGTTCTTAGTAATGACTGATCAGTCCTATTAAAACATTAATTATTTATTGAATAGACCAGTGAAAACAGACATAAGACTTAAACAGGCTTACTACACAGGAATAAAATGAAAAGAAAGGTTACTAGTAAATAAAGATACAGTGCGATTATAGATGTACCTTATGATACAGCTGGCAAAAAATAGTATAGATTAGGAGTCAATTTCACCAATGAATGATAGCTGTGTGCAGAGAATCTCCTTTATTTCTCTCAATCCCCTGGGTAAGTAATTCAATGTGAACATCTTTGCCATTGAGGAGAGCTCTCTACACACTTAAAGAGTGTATAAGAGATTTCTGATTTCACGAAAATCATAGTGGTCTTTTACAGTTGAAATTGTTGTGTCTGTAGTCACTAATTTTAGGTTTTCTTTCCTCACTATTCAAGTCAGGATGCATATTGCCAGCTAAGGAGGTTCTCAGCTGAGGTAATTTATCACATGACAAGCCATTCCAGTCCGATTTTAGTCATATGTGGTAAGGAGATAAGGTTTTGCTGTATCAGGGGGTGAAAGGTCCTGCCACAACTATTCACCAAACTAATTCAGTCCTGATATGGGTGAAAGACCTACACATTTCTACTTATTTAATTTGATTTCTTTTTGGGGAGAAAAAAGATCTTATGAAGGAAAGAGGAGTGTGTTACTTTTGTTTCAAAGTGTATTTGTGGTAGGTATGAATTTGAGGGTCCTAAAACATAAGATAGTAATTGTGACTGCCTGTGATAGGCTTATCTCTAAAACTCACATCTCTTTAAACTATTTGAGACTTGAAAGATCTGAAAATGTCTGTTGCATTAAATCTCCTAATTGTAAAATCTCAAATTATTTCCAGAATGAAATGCAAAATAGAAAAATTTACCTGTGTACTTTTACATTGAGGCCCAGAAATGTGGCTTTCATGATACAATTTAGATAAAATGGGAATTATAGCATATTAACATGATGAATTTAATAATTATGTTTGGAATTTCTATGAATGCATGGCATATATAGAGTTTGACATAATTTGTCCTTATACTAAGTGTACACAGAAAACAGGACTACTCATGTTCTCAGATGATGCATTTAATAACTTCTGCTCAATTAGTATTTTATAAGGCTTTGGTGTCTGTTTCTACAAGAAATGAAGTTCAAGGCAGACTTTTCTGTTTATGGAATGCCTTTATGTAAAGACAGACACAGTTTTATTGGCTGTAAAATATTTTGGTATTTGGGGGCTGACATGAGAGCTGTTTGTGCTGATGTCCTTTTCTTACCCTGTGGTTCATTTTGAGGCCTCTGCTGGCCTTGAAATGAGGGGGGATTTGTGATCTTTGGGGGGAGCCTTTTAGGTGCTTTGAAAACCTGTGGGACAAAGTTCACAGGGGAAGGGGGAATGGCAGTTGGGGTGATTTTATTTTAGTGCTGGAGAGGTGGTGCCAAATGTGAATCTGAGCAACTAAGAAGGGAACAACAGGCATAATTCCTACCATTGTGATGAAGAGGATGTGTATGGGTACCAGGGAAATTTACATTCCCTTGGCAGGTATAACAATTGTCATGTGAGTTGGGCATGTCTGACATGTTTACTAGGATGAGAAAGCTGATACCTTTACAACAGTGTGTCACTGTTGCATAAAGTTTTGGTAATGCAACAGTTCTATTCCTTGCAAAATAATAAGTTAATGGTTTACAATCCCACCACAAACTTGCTTTTCTACCAATTTTGCTACTTTTAATTTTTTGCTTGGTAATGCCAGTGTAATCTTAATGCATAGACATTAGATGAGAAGGGCTTTTAGAAGCCCAGGTATGAGATCTCAATTATAACAGCTTCCACATTAAAATCCTTTTAAAGTGACCAAATGTTCCACATGGTGGCTTTGGAGAATAGCCTTGGTAGTTAGTATAGGAGCTAAAGAGAAGCTGCTAGTCTAAAATGGGCAAGCCTACAACCTAATTTCCTGTCACAGAAAAAGCACTTAAGAAGGGTATGTGTTTGTTTAGGTCTACTGTAACCTGTACACAAAGGCTCTGGTGGGTTTTGGGGCTCTTCTGGTCTTGGTGTTGCATGGGTCTACGCAAAAAAAAAGGTTTCTATTGCAGAATGCTGGAACTTTCTGGACAGTTACATTTTATCTTTAAACAAAACTTGAAGCATGGTAAATGCAGTTGTAATTTATTTATATCTCATTCCTAAATATAAGATTAAGCATTACCATGTTTGTTCTGCGAAAGCTTTCAGGGGATTGTGCTATTTACTGCAAATTTTAATTGATTTGGTGCTACTGTTTAGCAAAGCCATCTCTTGCCACTGCAGCAGGACCTTGTGATGCAGGCTATCACAGGAGCTAAATTTGGTGCTGAGGCTTTATTGAAGGTTTTACAGCATTACATCTTAGCCTTGCAGTGAACTGTCTGCAATTTATTGCTGTGTTTTGCAGCTAGAAAGTAGAAAAAGAGATTGATGTTGGAATCATTTTATCTCCTAAAGTCTGTAGAGATGTAGTTAACCAATGGCATTGGCTTGGTGAGGGTTTTACAGCACTTTTTAAAATTATTCAAGGAAAATGAATAAATCGATCAAACTCATCCATTCCTTTACTGGGAATGGTTGAGGAGCTTTTCCATGCAACTTTCATGTCAAAAAGATTAGGCTGCTTCTATACTTTGCAATGAATATAGGTTAATTTCCAGTATTATTTGGTTTTGCTGTTTACTTTTGGTAGACTTCAGCTTGTAAGTGTGAACAAGACAATCTATTCAAAAGACTTTGGTTTCACCAAGCGTTTAACGTTTCTTGCCTGTTCTTTGGGACTGTTTTTTCCTTACTCCCTGCAGGGAATGGGCCCTGGGTTTTAGGTCCAGGCATTTTCAGTTGGTGCAAGACCTTTTGAATCACATCTCATGGGGCAGACGTTGTCAAAGCAGCCAGAAGTGTTCCTTTGTACTGAGCTGCTCGTGGGGCAGGCACAGACTGCCAGCTTAATTTCACTTGCCACCAGCCACTACTAGCATATTAAATTGCATTATACTATTAAATATTTGGAGAGACTTCCCAATTAGCTGGTCCAGTAGCCATAATTTCCTAAGAGGGATCAGCCTAGACAAAGTGAGTGTGGAAGACAAGCAGTTCTTTACATCTCCCCCTCCTTACCACTATCACCTAATTCCCAGAGGCTGCTTGACAGGAGATTATCAACCATCCTTAGATAATCATGGTATTTGGAGAAGTAAGGAGCCTGTTCCAGGGCAGGAGGGGCAAAAATGAGAATGGTATGGGAATTCTCACTGCTGCATATTACATCCAAATAGAGGAGGCAGTTAAAAAGTCTGTGCTCCAGCACATACAATATAGAAAACAGGGAAAAGTATCTTACAGGATTTCTGTATTTCTAACATATTGGAGAGATTTTGAAAGCAATGTGCCACAGGAACTTTTTTTTTTTTTTTTTTTTTTTTTAATGAAACCTGTCTTTATTTATTGTAAGGCTTTTTCTGGTTTGAATAAAACAAGATATTTTACTTTACTGAAATGTTTTTAGCTCTTCCTCACGGCAGAAGTGGCATATCCTTTTGTTCATTGATATTGCTGTGATTTAGATGATAATACCTGCGTTTGCTTGTAAAAATATTATTCTGGAGGTAGTAAAAACTCCAAGGATTAGAGATGAAACCATATATTGATAAGAACATTTAAACCCTGCAGCATCTTTCAGATGTTGTGAACCACATTCAACATCAATAGCATCTTCTGTCAAGAAGGGAGAAAGAAAAGCATAAATGTAGAATGACAGTTTCTCACACTAGTTTTCTCACACTATACACTGGAAAATATTTTTCCCTGTCTTACTATTTCAGGATTAAGCAGTATAAAAGGAGAAATGATGCTCAAAATAAAATGACAGAGACTAGGCAACTATTCCTTGGAAAAAAGGTAAGGTGGGGGATTATTAGGACATTGACATTTATAAGTCTCTAAAAGAGCATGTAATCTAGCTTTTCATAAAAAACAGGCATTGTTGTATGCATTTCTAAATGTCGTGATGAGGACACAACCATCACTATTTAGCTACTGTAGGTTTGCTCCCTAAGTATTTTGTATTTTAATGATTACCACCTTAAAAGGTTGAAGATGGGGTTCATAAAGAACATGAATTGGAAAGAAACCCGTCGGGCTTTTTTACCTCTTTTGTTTTGCTTTATATGTCATGTTTAGTTCAAAATTTCCTGAATTTCCCCATTCCTTGTATGTTTATTTCTATCCCCTGCCTTAATGTACTGTTAGAGTTTAGGTTTTCTCAAAGGAATTTCTTCCTGTTTGTTGACAGGGAGATGTGGAATATCAGGGTCAGCTTTCTAGGTAAAATGTCTTTTTCTAGATAAAATGTCTTTTTCTATTTCCTTCCTTCTGTCCTTCCTTCCATCCTTGAAGGTCCATAATTTCAAAGTTATAGTAATTTGGCTAGAGGGGGATATCTTTCCATTCCAGGAAGGTTCCTGCCTTCCTTGGCAGATGCACCTGGTCTTTTAAACCAGGACATGAATATGGAACATCTACATTTATACATTGTTCCTTAATGTATAAAGAAGATGCTGACTCATGTCCGTCTTCAAAGATATGCAAGCCCCAAATAATGAAGAGCTTGTATGCCTGTTCCCAACCTCGCATCTTTTTGAAACATAACAAGTTTATTTTCAAGGTTAGTGGTTATTTTTCAGGACGTTTTTCCTGCATTCTGGAAGAAGCTACATGGTTACAAAAGGTAGTTAAACTGAGAACTCCAAATTGACTGCAGAATGCTGCATGTTAGCATTTTTTGAATGCTTGCTGATGTAACTTGACAGTCCTGGAGAGACTAGGAGCAGAATCTGATTAGAGGGCTTGCAATGGTGCAGCAGCAACTGGCACAGGGCAAGGAGGAGACCTCTACACTTTTCATCTGCTGGCTTGTTCCAGAGGTGATGCTAGAAGAGCTACAGGAGGGTTTTGTGTCCTTTGTGCACTATGGGTGCCTTTGTGCTGTATATGACAGTCATTCCCACTGCACTGGTGGCTTCCTTGGTGACTCGTCAAATAAGGAATGAAGTAACTGAGGATGTTTATGTAAGGATAGTAAGCCATTATTACCAACCTTGAACTAATAGCAAATCTTAATTATTGTTTAGAAGAACTTTGTGGTATGACTGCAGCTGGCTTTGAGAGTTCATTTATTGAATGTGGAATCCTGTAGAACCAGGAGCAATGCAAAAAATGGAGAAGACTTTGTATCTGGAAGAATTTATATATCTTCTGGTTAGTTTGTTTTCACTATGTTCCCACCTGTGAAGCATACAATGTATTTACAAAGAATGCTTATATTTATTGTTATTATTACGAAGCCTTTACTATAAGGATAACTTCTGCAGTTGATAGATAGGTTGGTATCCTAACTGGGTTGTGTAGTTATAGCATACTGGAGCTTGGGTCCATTCCCTTTAGCACTATTCTGGGACAAATCCTGTGTTTTGGAGAACACTGAGATGATATGGTGTTCCTGCTTCTTACATGTTTTTAGTACAAACATATCTTTTAGAATACATTTCAAGTTCCTTAGGAATCTTCAAGCAGAATTTATGACAGAAATGAATTTCCATGCTATTTAGCATGGGAAAAAAGCTTTTTAAACATTTAAAGTAACTTTTCCATAGTTTTTTTAATGTATTTTATGTTCGCAGACTAAAACACTCATAATGTTGCATTATGCTGTATATAGGTGAAAAGAGGAAACCAGATATGGTTCCTTTTTATTATTTTTCTTTTGTGGCTGGGTAGAAAGATCAAAGATATTTTCTCTGCTCATAAAATAAACATGTATGTGGGGTTTTAATAGAATCAGACATTGTTTAAAATATCAAGGTTTAACTCTAGTGGTGCTTGTAGTCTAGTTCACCTCTCTTTTGCCTTCTCTCCTCAATCTGGTGTGTTCAAGTATTAAAGTACTATGTTATTCTGCCTTAAATGCAGAGGTCAAAGAAACAAGGAGACATTAGGAGTGCCCAGCAATTGGCATATATATTCTCTGTTCCTGGACAGAGACATTATCAAACTCTTTTTTGGGAACCCAGACCCAAGATTTTACATCATATTTGGTTGTTATTTGTTGCCTATGTTGAGCTGGAATGTATGATAAGGTGTTCACAGACCACTGCAAATCACATTATTATTCTTCCAAGATCTGTAGTATATGAAAAAAAAGTTATTTTAGCTGCAAATCCAGATAAAGAGTAGAATAGTTTGATTTGGAAGGGTCATACAACACTCATCTAGTCCAAGTGCATGGATGATGGAGGGATAAATTTTTCTCACTTGTCTTTTGAGTGTCAGATCCTGGGCTGGAATTAACAGTGGAGGGACTGGCTGAACTGAGAAAGGCAAACTTATGTCTGGAGAATTGTTCCTGTGTTTGTGAATACAACTTAAGAATCTTGGGAAACTAGATTGAAAAATATAAAAGATTAAATTAAACTGTTTTGCATCTTTACCCTCATTTCAGTAAGCAACTCATTAGTCAGTAGATTAAGCTGTTCCCAAGATGTCATTTAAGTAGCAGAGCAAAATCATGGAATCATTGAAGTTGGAAGAGATCAAGTCTGACCATTAACCTGGTACAACCAAGTCCACCACTTAATACAGAAATTTGATACACAGAATATCTGTCTGAAGTCCAGGTGCCCACAGACACCCATCTCAGCCCCCAGAAGGGTTTAATGTGGGGTGCAGGAATAGAAGTGTCTACTAAACATGCTATCTGAACTCAGGGGTACAGTACTTGAATTGTTTTACTGCCTGGATTCTCCAGACAAATACAGGGACAGCGTATTTTCACAGCTCTGAAGTGGAATAAAGAAATGAACCCACAGGCGTTCAGAGCCAGATTTCCTTCAGTCTAATAAAGACAAAGTATTATTAATACAGAGGGTATATAAACTCAGGTCTGAAATCTAAAGGAAAAAATAACCTGCACTGTTTAAGCAGAAAGTTCTTTGCCAGGTCAGTTTAACAGCTTGTTTAGAGATCTCTGCAAGATGCATGGCTCTGCCAGGGCTTTGTCATCTTCTGCCAATCTCTCCTATGCAATGGAGAGCCTGCAGAGCTCTCTGCAAGTAATTGTAACACTCCTGAGTTCCAGAGCCATATCCTCCAAAAATTGCAGGAAGTGTCAGCATTCTACAGGATTTCTGTGACACTTTTTTTTTTTGGTGGTTGTTGTTGTTTATTCAGTTTTGTTTGTTTGCTTGTATGTGGTAGGTTTTTTAATTTTTTTTTAAATTTTATTTTCCCTTGTGTAAGATGTCTTTCATTTTTCAGTGGAAGAAAAAGGAGAATTTGCAAGGCAGTGGAGGAAAACTGAGACCTGCATCTGCTGAATGTGACACATGGATATGGACACCTGCCCCATCTGGGAGTGTTGCACTTTTCTTCCCCTGTGAGTGGGTTTGGTACATTTACTTCTCTAAATCTTAACTGTCCTAAGATAGCTGCAATTCTAACAATCTTCTGGGTTTTTTTCCCCCCCTCATGTTTTATCTCCTTTCTTCATCTTCCTCTTTTATTTTTGCAATGAAATAAAAGGAAAATTTCCCACTTCCAAGTGGACTTGGAAGAAGCATAAGACTGACAAAGGGCAAGGGCATTCAAGGAAAGACTGAGAAAGTAGGAAGAGATATTTGCTTAAAAAAAGACAACAGAAAATGCCCTCCTTTGGGTGGAAACTGTGGATTTTGACGGGGGGTGAATGAACAGCCATATGGGGGAAAAGTATTTCCCACTATGATGGGATGGACTCCAAGCTGGATAAGTAGCTGCCATCGCAGGGAGGCAGATATTTCAAATTTGAGGAATTATTTTGTGTATATGTGGATATACTGGTCAAAAAGCCAGTAACACCTTAGCAACTCTGTGTTTTGAAGGTACCTGTCCTTTCAACAAGAAGTAGAAAGTGAGATGCCAGTGGTGTCCATATACAGCCCAGATTGTGTGAATAGAGGGTTTTCTCATGCTTGTGTTCTTTAATTCAACAGCCTGTCTGCAGTGAGGAAAACAGACCCAACAGGCAAAAGTACAGCTGGCACACAGCACAATAAATGACTAATTTTCACTCAGCAAAGTTCTCTAAATGCCTCTACATGCCAGACTCTGTGGAGCCATTTCTAGGATCTCAAAAGAAAGATTAAAACAATCTCAAATACACAGAATTGACAGGGAAGTAAACTTTTCTATGGAAGGGACGCAAGAAGCCAGATGGTGAGTGTTGCACAAAGCCAAACAAATCCAGTCTCTGAATTCCTAAGGCATATAAACCTCTCCACAGAAATTAAATTTCTCTGGAAAAAAGTGAACTGTATGCAAATCCATACTGTCATAATTCTGTCATGCAGAACAAAGATCTTGTAATTTCCCAGTGTTGTCCTTTCCTTACCCTCCTGAAAATGTGTTCAAAGGCATAAAATCAGAAGCATTTTCACTGGAGTAAGCTGGTAAGGAGATGAAACAATTACAGGTAGCAGAGGCGGGGGTCAGTCAGTAGTTAAATGAACTCCTTTTGTTGTTTGCAGTAGCTCTGGATCCACACAAAGCGTCCTCTTTTGTTGCTGCATTGTGCTGTTGTCTGATGATGCAGCCAGCTCTTCAAAGAAGACTGTGATGGATGATCTGCAGCTTCAATTCACAGAGTTTAAAATATGTTCCTACATGCCTAAGATGAAACTGATTGAGGTTGTGTTAATACACGTTGTTTAAATTCCTTGACCAGTGAGCAGCAGTAATAAGGTTTAATAAGATGATGGCTTGCATAAAGTGGGCTGTAAGTCTGGGACTGTTATCCTGTCACTTTGCAGAACTCATTTTGTTTTCATATGACATTTATTGCCCAACCTTGCTCACTCAGTTCTGAAGAAAGATGTACTAAAATTGTAGAGTTTTTGTCCTAGAGCATCTACATGACAAACAGAGTGGAAAGATTTATGTGTGAAGGAGGGGATTATGAGAGTTTAGAGGGCTGTGAAGAAACCATCTGTAGGGACACAAGTGACATAAAGGTAAGGGATTTTAGTATTAATGTGCTGTTTAACTGTTTGCTATTAAATTTTGATTTTAGCTTAGAATCCAGGACCCTGTGCTGGTCTTTTCCATGCATGGTAGGACACGCTGAGAGGATTAGTGAAGCAGAGTGCAAATCAAGAGAATGAATCAGCTGTAAGTGATTGGAATTGTGATCACGTGGGAATAAAGTGCCAATTATCTTTATCTGCTTCCAAGTCTATATATTGAAGTTAGTTTTTCAAATTTTAATTAGAATTGGCTAACATCAAAAGTATCTTTATTTCTTCTGAACAAAACAGAACCAGCTGGTAGGTGTAATATGTGAGGATAGAAGCAATTAGAAGTTCTTCATTTTATTTGAGACTTTGTCACTAAATTATTGAATGTGTTTAAACCAGTTTGCCTTTTCATCCTTGGAAATGGCAGCTTGTGGCAATTTATTCCTCCATAAAACATAATATAAAAGTTATAGAAGAATGAAGGCTATTTTGATTAAGTGTAGTTGCATGTTTTTATTTAGACCTAAAGTTTGTCTGGGTTTAGATATATATTGAGGTATTTTTCAGTGTCTGTGGTTTTCATTGTGATCAGATGAGTAAAGCTTAGCAAAGTCACTCAGAGTTTGACCAAGTCATAAATGAATGTTCAATTCATTCAGCTGGAGAGGATTGAGAGAAATGGTTTCTGAGAAAGAAAATGAAGACATCTGTTACACTTGTCTTTTTCTTGTCTTTAGAAAACAGAATTTGTCACTGCTTTGGTATCATCTACTTCCAACTCCTTGCTGTCAGCAGGGGCACCTTTCCCTAGACCAGCTTACTCAGAGCTGCATCCAAGCTGGCTTTGAACACTTCCAGGAAGGGAGCATCCACAGCTTCTCTGGGTGACCTGTGTCGGTCCCTCACAGCAAAGAACTTTATTGAATTAAAACCCTACTATCTAACCTAAACCTACTCTCTCTCAGTTTGAAGCCTATTCCCTTTGTCCTGTCACTGCATGCTACTGTAAACAGTCTCTCTTCATCCCGTAGGCTCCCTTCATGTACTTGAAGGCTGAAATCAGAACCCCCTAGTCTTTTTTTTTTTTTTTTTTTTTTTTTTTTTTTTTTTTTCCCCAGGCTGAACAAACACAGTTGTCCCAGCCTTTCCTCAAAGAAGTGCTCCAGCCCTCTAATTAACTTGGTGGCCTCCTGTGGAGTCACTCCAACAGGTTCCATGTTCATCCTGTGCCAGGATCCCAGGGCTGGATGCAGCACTGCACAGAGGATCTCATCAGAGCAGAGGGGCAGAATTCCGTCCCTCCTTTTCTTGCTGCCCACAGTGCTCTGGATGCAGCCCAGGACACATTTGGCTTTCTGGGCTGCAAGTGCACATGGCCAGGGCACATCCAGCCTCTCCTCCACCAGCACCCCCAAGTCCTTCTGGGTAGGGCTGTTCTCCATCTTCTCATCCCCCAGCCTGAACTGACATCAGGGGCTGCCATGACCCAGGTGCACCTTGCACTTGGTCTTGTTAAACCTCAGGCAATTCCCATGGGCCCGTTTCCTGGAGCTTGTCCAATTCTCTGTGGATGACCTTCTGTCCTTCAGGTGTGTCAACAGCACCACTCAACTTGTTGTCATCTGCAAGTGTGCTCTGCCATTAATGAAGATATTAAATATGGTTGATTTATAGCTGAGCAGAGTCAGAGAATCATTTATGTTGGAAGAGACCTTTAAGACCATTGAGTGCAACCATTAACCCAGCACTGCAAGGCCCACCTCTGAGCCATGTCCCTAAGTGCCACATCTACAAGTTTTTTTTAACTCTTGTGGGGATGGTGTGATTCCACCACTTCAGTGACCAGCCTGTTCCAATACTTGAACACCTTTTGGTGAAGATATTTTCCCTATTGGCCAATCTAAACCCTCTGTGGCAGTTTCCTTTTGTCCTATTACTTGTCATCTGGCAGAAGAGACCAACCTCCACCTGGCCCCAGTCTCCTTTAGCAGTGGTAGAGAGCCATTATGTCCCCCATGAGTTTCCTTTTTCCAGAATAAACCACCTCTGTTTTCTCAGCTGCTTCTCATCAGGCTTATTCTCCAGACCCTTCACCAGGGCTCTCAGCAGCATTTCAGGTTTTCTTCATCAACTAGAGAAGTTAGGAGAACATGAGTTAGTGGGAATGGAGATCTGCATTTTATTGTCAGTCATTGGGTTCCTCATGCTGTGTAAATCTTCCTCTTGCCTTTTTGCATGACTTTGATTTTGTCGGCATTCAATTTGCTGCAGAATCAAGAAGATGTATGCATTGAGCCAACTTAGGAAATAAGCAAGCTTAACAAGGCAGATCCCAAGTATACCTCAGAAAATTCCTGCTGCATTCTATAATGGAAAAGTAAACTCACCTCCAGTTTGAAGGTGAGAGGTTGAGTGTGGAGAACTGTTAGCACATCTCAGCAGTGCAGGAGGTTTTATGCCCACAGTTATGTCATATAGGAGAATCAGTGAGTATTTATCACAAGTTAAGCCAGCAGAATAAAATAGAAAAAACATATGACTGGGTGACCTTTGTAGCTTACACAATGTCTTTTATGGGAAACTTGGAGGACTGTGAGCACTGATGAGCAATGAGAAAATGTTTTCACTTGGAACTCATAGGATTTAACAGGACTTGCCCAGTCAGATGAGAAATTAAGTTTATAATTCCAATCTCTGCATTGCCAGTCATATTTTTATTGCTAGGTCACATTTTCTTTCTACCACATGTAACACAAGGCTCTTCCTCACTAGTGTTGCATGAACTTTTTCCTTTAGCTAGTTTACACCTACTCAAAATAAAAAAGAAATGAAACAGGGGCCCAAAAATTTACCATGAACTGTTTAAACCTATGCATAAATGCCTTACATCAGAATGATATTGTCTTTACTTGATGGATGGAGACATGTACCAGATCTGTGAAGATGTCAGATTAAAGGTCTAATGCTCCAAAAAGAAAGAGGGAATGGAGATGGGATTTATGATTTTGTTAATGAATCACAAATAATTCAAAGGGAAAACCTGAGAGAGCTTTACACTAATATATGGGGTTACTCTGGTGGAGAACTCTGATCTCTTTCCCAGAATATGTCAGTTTTGTTATCAGAGAAGTCATGTGGACAGTGTGGAAACCTTTCTGATGAGGCAGACAAAAGGAAGATGGCAATAGAGCTTTAAGAATCATGCTTCATGTAGGGTGGCTTTTTTTTTTCTTTTTTCACTTTTTTTGCAATTCATCTTATGAAACTGAAGCTGTGATCAGTAGAATGGAGTGGTTTTGAAAGACTTCAGCTATGTCTTCTGACCAAAAAAGAAACCCAAAGAAAGAAAGATAAAGAAAAGTGTGTGAGAGAGAAATTAGGTTTTGTTCTAGAAAGTGTGGTCATTTGAGCTTAGGCCCCACACTTGTTTGCAATGGCATTATTGGAGCAAAACAAGGTCTAGCATTCTTTTTAGTCTCACAAAACACTTTAGATATACTGGTTATAGTTGAGAAATCAACACAGCATCTTTTTGTCACAGTATATGAAATATCTGTGACCTCCCTCAGTGAAATGTTCACCTGGTATTAATTTCTTCCCACTCCAAACAATGGCTTTAATTGCTTGAGCATCGCTTTTTGCTCTTATTCGTCCTTGTTCACTCATCAGTCCTTCTCAAGGTGATAGTGTACTTTGAAATGTAGTCCTGAGGCTTGCTGGGCTCAAGGCTTACACCATTATCTCTGTCTAAGGGCTGCAAAAAGTATTTTTTAGTCCTAGTTTGTAAAGTCTGTCTAAGAAAAGCCTGTGAAAATGGGAAGGGTGAAGAGGCTGGAAGAGATCTGAAGAAATTATTATATTTGTCCAGCCTCTTTCTCAAAGCAGACTTGATGTCTCAGGTGGATCAGGGTGATCAAAGCCTCTCTTAAGGATGGCCTTGTTGGCAAGAAGATGCAGAGAAATTTGCACCAGGAGACAAAAGGTCTGCAGTTTCAGAGGGCTGTCTGTCCTGTCTCACCACGTGTTGAGAATCAGAAGGTTTAGTCTGGTCTACTTCATCACCAACTCATCATCACCTAGAGATAACCCAGTTGGGAGCACTTTGTTTTCCCAGTGAGGAAAAGGTCTAGGTGGTTGTTTCATTCAGTTTTTTAAAGATTTGTTATTTTTCTTGAGTGAGGCTGCTGGAGCTGTTAAGTGCTTTAACCCTCTTGATGCTCTCAGAGTTCTGCCCCAGGTGGTCAGTGAGATGGAGAACCACACCATATTAACTTCTAAACTCTGAAAATTTGCATATTGCCTTTGCTAAGTTTAGATTTTGATTGCTTGTGGTTATAAACCTGGAGTTGAGGTGCAATTGTGCCCATCAAATGGAGGATGAGGTCTGCCAAAATGTGATGAAGAAGTAAGTTTCTGGTAGAGTTTGTGGAGAGTTTCTCCAAGGGTGTGCATTGTGGCTTTGCTGAGTCAGGGATTTGCTGGGTCACAAGCTTTGCTTTGCTTTTGGCTGTTCTCAGCATCACTTACAAGACTGGATGATGGGACAGAACCAGGTAGTCTGGCTCTGTGCTTCAGTTTTAAACATTTACCTGCAATAAACAATAATGTCATTGCTTTTGATCAGATGTTATTTATTATATAATAGTGTATAGTTTATTCTGATTGCAGAATACAGCTTCTAAGGGGATCTGAAAATGTGTAAGTTGTGCCTCCTTAAGAAGTCAATCAAAATAATTGTTTTTAAAGGTTTTCTTTCTGTTTGAAATGAACACTTGACCCATTCTATCAAAACAAAAGATGAGTGTGGTGGTAAAATTATATCAGCTAATAATTTAGTCACACTTTCTTCTCATGTGCTTATTAGTCACAGGGACCAATAATGGTCATGGGCTTCTGCTTGAAGGTGTAATAAATGTTTGTGTACAGCAATACGAGAAACAATTTATGAAAAACAGAAGGCAAAATGTATATTTTTGTTTTACCCTGCAACAAACGTATTCCACTCCTAGTTTATGATACAAGTTTAAAATAGACAGAAATCAACAACAGGGCCTGTCAAATCCCACCCTCCCTTTTAGGTTATATTAAGCTTTTGCTCTATGCTTTCCTTGGAGGTTGAACATAGGTGTGTTTCTAAATACACATACATATGAAAAATGTGTGCATAAATGTATAAATGAAAAATGAAAATGCTTGTTACAATTTTCCAGTAAATTCTGAGACAATTTTGAAGTACCTAATTCTGTCTAACAGAGAGAAGTAAGTAGGGGTTATATATTTTTGAAACTGATGAATAAAATTGCCGTAAATGTATTAAA
This sequence comes from Sylvia atricapilla, assembly GCF_009819655.1. NCBI lineage: Eukaryota > Metazoa > Chordata > Aves > Passeriformes > Sylviidae > Sylvia > Sylvia atricapilla. The sequence goes on from NC_089143.1 coordinate 62,637,010, forward strand.
ACCTGCACCTATAAATGATGTGCACTGGTTATTTGGCTTGGTAGAACTAACCCTTCAAAAATAATTTTTCTTTTCAATTGATATCATTTTAGGAAATGAGATAAGCTCTGTGTCCCTATGATATGCTTAAGAGGACAAAATGGTGGTCCACATTCTATGCTTCAGCAGCCTTTGCACGTAGATCTTTGTTCAGGAAATGTTTTAGTAGACATTATTACAGCAGTGATGAGTGGCAGTTCAGAGCATCAGAGCTCCAAATGCCAAGTGAAGAGGATCCACTCAGCAGCTGCATGCAAACAGCAAAAGATACATTTCTGGGAGAATTCCCTGAGGCAAAGGAAAAACAGGTGGGGGAGTAGGGAGAAAATAGAAACAAACACTATCAGTTCTTCAAGATCTGAGTTTTGATGAAAGGGAAGATAACTGGGAAACTTGTTTTGAAAGTGTGCTTTGATACAGAACCAAAAGCTGAAATACAGACATTAGGGCTAGCTGGCAATAAAATGACTGTACTAAGAGATGATATTTTAAATGAAAAACTGGGAATACAAGTGCAATGAAGTTGATGATTACTAATGTAAGTTTTAGCTTTCTTTGTGAAGACAAATGAATATTATCTATGTATTACGATTCGATAGTAATTTTTAGGTGCTTTTCATTTTAATAATAGTCACTGAGAAGTCAGTCTGAACTTAATTTAGAGATAGCACAAGACAGACTTGGTTATATAAAACACCATTAAAGAAACCTGTATGTCTTATCTAACTCTTGGTGAAGAAGGCAAATGTGAGAGATCCAGAATGCATTCTGAAAGGATCACTTAGATTTTTTAATGAATTAAATTGAAACAAACTGCACCAGGTAATTACATTTAGATTTTTTTTTTTTCCCCAGATCCAGCCTGGTTAGTCTGCTTTCAGTTGCTCTTTCAATCACAAAGTTAGAAGGTGGGCATGTGGAATTGTCCCCTGACTAGAAGGAACAAAATGCTTTCTGTTGACTTCAATAGGCTGGACATTGGATGCCAAGTCTCAAAAATCAGGAGATTTGGCAGTCTTATAAAAGGAATTCTCTTTGAAAGCCCTCAGGTTTTTTACCCAGAAGTGACAGCACTTACATTCTTCAGAACTCTGGCCTTGAAACTTTTGGTACAGTAGGTTAAGATTCCATAGGGACCTTAATCAGTGACATCCTTCATAGGAGTAATGCAGTACATTCCAATTAGTTTTGGAAATGATTAATAGAGAAGCATGTTTAAAGAGATTTTCTTCAAGCAGCCAGTTTATTTCCATTGACACTCACTGGGTAATCCTTAGTTTATGTAGTATGACAAGATCTCTTTTGTGAGACATAGATTTTGTGATGAGACACACCAAGCTGCAATCACAAGCAGAGATAGTCTCTTAAGCTCTGAAAGTGGGTTTAGCTCAGTTATTAATCTCTGTGCTAAGCTACTTTTACAGTGTATGGTGCATGGGCCATCTAAGATGTGCCCTATACCCCAAAGGATCTAACAGGGACACTAATAATTGCCTATACAGTGTACAAAGACTGATTCTCCCTACAGAGCATTTCTGACCCATCTGAGGGAACTCAGCAGCTGCCAGAAGGAACAGGCATGGTGCAAAAGCAAGAGGATAACTTCTGTAATGGATACTGTAAAGGGAGTGGAGGAAAGGAAAGTATAACCACCTGTGCTTGCCTAAGACAGCAGGCTTAATTCTCCACAAGGCACTGCAGGACTTTGATAGCTGAGAGTGGTCAGTGCTGCTGTTCTGTGGGTGAAATTTCCCATCTGCTGAGTATCTGCTCAGCACAGATTTTCAGCATGTTTTACCCATCTCCCCCAGCTTTTTTCTTTCCAACTGATTTATGATTTCTGCTAAATCAGAGGAATTTGCATTTACTTATGAATCTGTCAACCAAAGGACCTCTTGAATGTTTTACAGCACAAATTAAATTAATGCTTTGGTACAGCTCTTTAGAAAAGTATTAGGTCTGATGCAAAAAGGGGTAAGGTTCCAGTAGCATGCTGCCTAATTGTATATGATTTTCCATCTTCTAAGTCACTTCTCTTCCTGCACTAATCTGGGGTGGTGCTGCTTGCCTAGGAGACCAGGACACATTTAAATGTGTATGTGGCAGACCTGCCACATACCTAGGTCCTGCTCTCCGTGTGATTGTTTGGCCATTGCAACCGTGAGAGGAAGTGATGCCCTTTGGGTTTTGCTTTTTTTCTTCAATATGTTCTCTGTGTTCTTCGCACATGTATTTGCAGCTCTGTCACCTATTGTATTAGTAGCTAGTTTCCCCAATACTTTTCCATGGCCTTTCTTTAAGCAGAAAGACAAATTCCAGAGCTCCAAACTCTGGAGAGTACAAGGCCCCAATGCTGTCTTGGTTATTCCTGGGAACCAAGGCTGAGAACAACTTTTCCTGATACATTCTCATGGACAAAGTACAACCAGTGCCAAGGAGGGGACTCCAGAGAAGGGGCTCGACCTGGGGGGAAATTGCATCACTACTTGTCCTTTTAACTGGTGCTTTTTATTAATTATGCTCATTTCCTAAAACCTGTAAAAATGTATTCACCCCCCCTGGAGGGGGTGGGCTGTTGTGGACATCTTTCTGCCCCTGAATGCCTTCAAATAAAGATCTTATATTACTCTTATATTACCTCCTTATTAAAATTATCTCAAGTTGCATTACCAGGTGGGCAAAAAGGCAAGAGAAGAGGAGCCTGCACTCCCTGGGGTTGTGTGATTATACAGATCTAGACTGGTAAGGGTAGGATTCTGCCCTCCTTGATCATCCTTTTTATTTATTGGCTTGGCACAAAGCTTCTTGCTTTTAAACCTTGGAAGTGTCCCATGTGACAAAGCAGTACCTTTCTTTGTTAAAAGATTTCAAGCCAATAGAGATGGAAGATCCCCAGTAAAATCAATGAAAAACCATCCAAAGCAAATAGACTTACAGGTGAATAAGCATTCATTACTATTTTTATTCTGAGCTCACAAAATCTTTGTCTATACTTTTTTGCTAATAAAAAAGCACTAATTTTCCAAATATTAATAGAGGTGTATGGGCAGATTTGGGGCTTGCAGTTCTTCCTGAGCTTAAACAAAGGAAATGCAGTAAGACAAAAGCTTTTCCAAATGGGCCTGTAAGTACTTGTTTAGCCAAGTTCACATCTCACCAAGGACTGATCTTTCCACAAATCATAAGCAGCATTAGGGAAATAGAAACACTGCAGCCAATGAAAGCTTTAGTCATTTCTGTGGCCATCACAGGGAGTATTTCTGTACAAGTAGACATCTGCAGCCATCTTACTTACTGTGCAATTTTCCAGACCACTGAGCACTCAGGGCTCAGTAAAATACATGGTTGAAATGAAGCTTGGAAGGCCACGGGAAGAGTGGAGAGTCTCTGGAACAATCAGACCTCTTACTCCAACACCATGTTTTCTCATCTGTTTTAGTGCTAACTAGTGGATATAGATTTTTTTTTTTTGTGCTGGACATGAGAAAACACATTCTCCTATGCTTGCATTTGCTGGATGTATCTTGTTTGAACTGGTTTATGTACTGACACATTTTGCAAAGAAAGTCCTTGTTCTCATATTTTGGGTGGTTCAGGATGACAGAATGCTGCTGCAATTTCATTCACTGATGTATCTTCCTATTGCCCTGTGTACGAAAAAGCATGAGGTTGTTTATTTGAGTATCTTTGAAAACTGCCTTACTTTGATGTGGAAAATCCTAAGCCTATAAAATGTAGTTCCTTTCTGTGGCATAGCTTCAGGAATATAGTCTGAATTTTTTTTTCCTTTTTGAAGTGAGCATAATTTTGCCTCAAACCTGCTTACAACATAGCTTTGCTGATTTGATGTCCCTTTGTACTGAAGCAATTTGGTGGTCTAAAGTGCCAGTGTGACTTTCAGGAAAGACACCAGACCTCTGCTATGGGAGTGCTCTGTTCTCATGCTCCCTGCAGTCTCCCGTGACCAGAAGTGAAATTTCTGTGAAGTACCAGCATGATTAGGTTGCCCATATCTGCTTTAGCTTCTCAAGTACACATGACTGGGACTTATACCTCTTTGGATAGAAGCCAAAAATGTATTTTTGTATTTGCCCAGACCCTCTATGGCCTGCTCTTGCATTCTCCTTGGTTGCAAAATGTCAGCTTTTTGGGACTTTGGGTTTTACTTGTTCTAGAAGGGATTTTATGGTTTGAGGCTCTTGACCTATGGTGTATGCCTGGGAAGCTGGCCAGGAGGAAAAGAAGACTGTGGGGCCAACATGACATATGTCTTGTCTCCCTCATGAAGAAACTTCCCTTTGCAACTTGCTTTTTGTGGGTTCTTCACCTCATATTCAGAAGAGTACACTCCACTTTCCTTAAAAACATGGTTTTACCATACCTAAAGGATGTTTGTATTTTAGACTCCCAAACCCTTTGCCATACTGATGTTTGGTATTTCTATCTGTGCTTCTCTGAATACCCTACTCCAGCTCATCCTTTAAGGCTGAGTAGGAGATGGGGGGACCAGCAAGCTGCATCTCCCTTGAGCTGGATCTCAGATGAGGCAGCTGCAGGGCTGCAGTGAGGCAGTAGATGAAAGGATTAGATCAAAGACAGAATGACACCTCTAGCACTGCTCTAGAATTGGAGATGGAGGTGGACAGGATTTTGGAGTGAAGCTCTTCACACAGCTTCATGTCTGGGATAACATGAAGATACCTCAGGAAAAAAGTAACATAAGTAGAAAAGGTCTGACTTGTGATATGCTGTGTCTGGCAGCCTGAGCAAGGTCCTTAGACCTTCATGATGAAGCTACCAGTGGCCCTTTGGGGCAAAGAATAAGCACATTTGTGTTTGTGTTGGCTGTTAGAGCGTTCTTTGCCCATGTTTGTTCCTGGGATTGTTTTAGTCTTGGGCAAATGTGAATTTAAAGAGTTAAGATATAAAAAAATCTTCCTCCCCATACCAGGCGTCACATTATTGTGCTGACTTGCAAACCTGGAATATGCTTTTTAAAAATACAATTTTGGGTTTGTAAAAGCACTTACTGAAGATGCAGAAACCTTTAATGAAGCACTAAAACTGGTCAGAGGGTGGTTATGAGGCAAGTCTCCAAGGTAAAAACGTGAGGCTACAGGCAACACTGTCAGAAGCTCAACAAAGGACTTGTGAGGCTTAGCAGAGGCATGCAAGAGATGGGTTGGGTTGGCTTGTGTGCCTACATGGTGCTGGTGGAAAGGGCATTGGAACAAGATCAAAACCTTTTTAAGATTTCTGCAGTTTGCATAGTTGACTGGAAGGGCAGGCCAGGCCCAGGTTGTTGGCTTCTCTGTCTTTCCCCAGGTGTTGCTGGGCTGAGGAGAGGGAGAAGGCTGCTGCCCAGCTGTTGGTGTGTGCCTCTCTTGGCAGCTCTCCACAGGAGGATGGCTGGGTTATTTTAAATATCTTCCCATTAATTTCTTGGAGTGACCTTGAACACTCCTGCCTTCATTTAAAGCCTCTGGAGTATGTGTGAGGAGCCAATTTAATTCTGATCTGTTCGACAGAGGCATGTTGGGGAGGCGTTGCACATGTGCGGCCTGCAGAAGGCAACTAGAAGAAGATGGGAGAAAGTCTTGCCTCTGGAGACACATTTGCCCGGCAACCATTCCATATCTCACATGGGACAAGCAGTCAGCAGGAGACCACCAAGGACACTGTACCCTCCAGAGAGGTTTTGCCAGATGGCAAAAGGTCTCCAGCAATGGACCCTGGTGGAGCATTTTCATTTTCTTTCCTCCTTTTCTGTCTTTTCAACTCTTGTTCAGTAGGGCAACTTGTTTTCTTTTACCAGTAAATGGTTCTCACATACAATATTGTCTCATTTGACTTAATTTTGTCCTAGACCATCAGTTTTATAAGAACTTCTTGCAGTTCGCCATAGTGGAACGTGAAAATATGTAATATTGTCAATTTAGATAGTAGTATTGCACATGGGCAATTCTTCCATCCCTCCAAATAGATAATGAAATGAACAAAGTACAGTAGCTAGTCTGATGCCAGTTTTAAAGTCCTAAATACAATGCAGTTTTTGGCCTGAATGCAATTTGCATCTTGGAGTGAGCATGACAACCCACCTCATGCTGCATACGGCTTCTGCTCTTGAAGAAAAAGCAGTTTATTGTCCTCAGTACTGGGTTACATGCAAAAATGCTGGCATAGGATTATGTCAAGACAATTGTCCTGAATTTTTACTTAAAGTTGTTTTCTTCTTGTAACAGATGCATTACACAGATGCAAACTCCTAATCCCATGGTGGTTCAGCTACTTCGGTGCTAGAGCATCTTGGCAGCTCTATAAGCATTGAAATGCACATCAGTAAAAAGTTGTTTGAGCTTGTGGCTAAAACCTGTTTTCATTAGTGTTTGGCAGCAATCTTGAAGCAAAGGCCTCTGAGCTACTCTAGTGTGAGACTTACGCCATGGTCCTAGTCACCTGCTGTCACTAAACATTTCTTAGTACTTTTCACAGTAGGAAATCTATTAACTCTGGTGGGTACATGAAGTTCAGTTTGGATAATTACATTTTGGGTACATAAAGTATTGCACCATTGTATTTTCTGTTGGTTTATCTTTTCCTTTTCATTCCTAAATCATGGTGTGGTAGTTACAGTTTGTTGTACAGTATTTAAACACGCTTTACCTGTGTCAGTAAAGCTAAGGCCCACAATTAGCCAGGTTGCTGCATCTTGCCAGGCTGGTGTAACATTACTGGATAAAGCTGCAGTGTGTGTTGGGGTGGGAAATTGTAGGAGAAGGGAATACAGGTGACCTTGTCCCTGATAAGTAACAGATGTGTTAATTACCTAATGCAGCCTGATGGATCACAACTATATCCAATAAAGGGAAGTGTGATAAAAGGGAGTGGGTTAACTGGTGAGGGGGAATCTTGAGGAAGAGGGAATGAGAGGGCCATGAAGAAGAAGGATCCTGAGGAGAGAGAATCATTGCTGTGAGATCAGTCTGGATCTGCAGTCTCAGTCTTGCTGGGTAAAAGCCTGCAGTCAGAATCTGCAAACTGATCCCTGCAGGCTGCAAGGGAAACCTCCAGTAGGAGCTTGCTGCAGGCAGAGTCAGTGAATGGTTGGAGTCAGGATGGCTGAGCTGTAAAGAGGAATAAACCAGGACCCTTTTTTATGCTGTGATGAACAAGAAGTCTGTGTCTGTGCTCATTTCTACCCTCTAATGAGAGGGCTGCTGCTGCAGGAAATGGGCTGTCAGGTGAGAGTGGGCACAGTGGGGTGTGTCTTGTGGCTTTTGTTGAGCTGTCACGCTTCCCTTTGCCTCTTCTTCTGAGATTAGTCATAATTTTGTACCTCTGAGATTCAGTCATGAATCTCTGTGGGTGTGCTGAAGTGGGAGAAGAATATTCTTCAGTTTTTGCCACTTCCCCATTTCATGTTTAAGTCTTATGACTTTCCTCAGTACACGAGGCGATGCAGTTAACTGATCCACATCCTGCATTCACCAGCACATCTGTAGCAATGGTGAGGTACCTCATTCACAACACGGACGTGTTGTAATTTCTTAAAACTGATGTTGAACATCTTTGAGTTTGCAAAATCAAAGGCTGACTTCCATTGTGATATGTGGTGACGCAGAGAAGAACTAGGTGATTTTGTAGTTTCACAACAGGAAGCCAGGCTACTTCTCTTTCTGAAAGAGTGCTTGTCTCTACTGAATTGCTAAATCCAGAGTAGCTCCAGACCATTGGCAGTCTTATGAAAGGGAGAAGATTGAGGTGGTGTTTGAAGTGGTTAAAATAGCATTGCAACTAATGTAAGCTGCTGTTTATAGCAATCTTAACTTGCTTTTTAATCTTGAAACAGAATATATTTGTGTATTGCACTCAGGTGCTGCTGTTCATAAAAAACCCTCTTAAACTGTGTATTAACAGGCAGCAGATGAGTGTACATGTAGGTAATTGTCTGAACTTCTGGATTCAAGCATGCTACTCCCTGGAAGCTTATGGAAAACTGTATTAGGATCTTGTTTGCAAGCAGGAAGATTCTAGATTCTCAAAAATATTTTTTTCTTGTAAGTCCTTTCAGATGTGATATTAAACTTCAACACTAAACATAGTCCTTGAACATCCCCCAGCTTGAGAGACATTGGTTTCTAAACCTGGTTTTGCTGGGTCTGGATTAATTCCACAATGGCTTTAGGCAGGCACACCCAATCACATCATCCCCTTTTCTTTCCCCAGCTCAGTCTTTGCATGTGGCCTACAAATCTGCTCTGACTCAAAGGGAAAAACAGCTAAAATATTTGGTGAAAAGATAACATGACTTTAAGGTAGAAGAAATATCTGTGAGAATATATCTGAGAGTTGTTTGTACAAGATCTCCTTTAGACTATGTAGTGGCTTTGGCTTTCAATATTGTCTGTACAGCCAGAGAAAGAAGAGCAAGAAAACAAAGTCCTTTTTTACCTCAGAGAGGAGAAACAAAATCCATGTGACAGACTATTTGGATGGATAACTGCAAGCAAGGATTAGGAAGGGAAGTGATAAGGAGGGAAGAGGGGATATTAATTTCATAAAATATGGAAGAAAAGAAAATCCTGGAAGAAGTGCTGATGCACCTGAAGGCAAGGAAAGGGGGTTAGATGCAAGGGGGAAAAACAATTCTGAAAAAACATTGAAGGGCTTGTCATGCAATTAGTGTGCTGTAAAGTGTGTGTTACTAACTTCTGCCACCCACTGTATTGCATTTGAAATTCAAATGACGAAGTTGTCTTTCCTTGCTTTTCTCTGTAATCTCTGTTTAAGGAAAATGCTGTGATGTGAATCAGATAGTGAGGGATTTAGCAGTGTGGGGTACAGATTCTTCCATTGCCCTCTATCAAACCCACTCTATTTGTCACTTCCTGAACAGAAACTATTAGAATGCAGAAAGCACAGTAATATCATAGCCTACCTATACCCAGGCTGGAAATTGCTTTACGTGGCACAAATATAGAATTTGCTTCAGATTCTACTCTCTTGATGTATTGCACTTGAGGACCCTCTTTTAAATATGCTCCTAGTGCTTCTTCTTTCTTAAACCTTTAGTATCAGATTCCTCCTTTACTTTTCATTTCTTCAGCTGCAAATGAAATGTATTTTTTTTTGTTCTGTTTTTGATAATTTTTTTTTTGGGGGAGGGGGGTGGGGGGGTGGTGGGGGGCAAGGGAGTGGACCATGTTGCCCAGTGTTCACACTAAATGCACAGATTTGCACCTCTGACTCTGGTGACCATTTATTTGCCTCATACAGACACAAATTCCAAAGCAAGTTTTTTTATTAATCAGTTGCTTGGCTTGCAAGCAGTGGGATCTGTTTAGGACATAGAATCACAGAAGGGTTTGGTTTGGGAGGGACCTTAAAAACCATCTAGTTCATACCATGGGAAGCCACACCTTTCACTAGACTGGTTTGAAGCAGGAGAAGCAGCTGTATTTTCTAGTGGTTTTAATCCTTCTCTGAAAGAAGCCTGTCACCTGAAAGGGAGTAGAAAAGAGGAGACGACACACATGGCTAGGGCAATGTTTATCACTTGGCTACCACCTCCAGTGGCACCAGTGCACAGATTGCAATGTCCTCCTGGGCATGGGATAACTCATGGGAGGGAGCTGGAGACTTCAAATTAAATGGGGCCAAACAGAGAGAACAGGAGCATGCTAAAATCCAGGGGACAAGTTTCTCTTCCCTACAGATACAGAAGTGGGAAGAAGAAGCAGGAGCATGGGTCATTGCAAGCAAGGCATCAGTCCTTGTAAATCGACATCACTCCATCAGAGACAGTTCTGTTCCATGCCATGAGCCTTTCATCCCTCTCCTAACCTCTGCTGTTGTTGTTGTTGCGCTGCTGCTCTCTCTCCTGTTTGTTGCTTATCTGTGCAGCCACTCAGAGAAGTGATTCTCAGGGCAAAACTTTGAAACCTGGCCTGAGGACAGTGCATCCATCTGGTAGAGATTCCCTGCCAGCCACAAGAGTGACAGAAATTGAAACAAAATGTTGCCATGTTTGGAAACAGCCAGGCTAGATGATGCTGATGTGGAACTCCAGCAAGGGCTGGGTTTTCCCCCCTGTGAAGAGGTTGGGAGATTCCTCTCAGACTTGTTTTAAGGTTAGGTTATCATTGGTGGGGAAAGTCTTGCGTGACTTGTGCTTTGTGTCCTGTGACCTCTCAGTAGCTTTCAGGACCTGCTTTATGGGGAAGCTCCAGGGGAAAATTGCAGTGTGGTGTGTGGATTTAGGGTGATCTGAACCTGCTGGAAATGGCAGGAAAGAGATGTTGGAAGGGAAACCAGCTTTCTGGTTTAATATGTCTATAAAAGCCACCCATATAAACAGGAGTGATTTCCCAACTCAGGAGTTAGCATTTTTTTTCTAACCTAGCTCTTCCATAACTGAAGAAATCTGGATTTTCAGTAGTTTCTTTCTGTCTTTGGCTTCAAAGGAATGGCAGATTTTCACTTGGGGGTTGAATGCAGTGCAGGCTGTCCTGGTGGTCCTCAATTGACTCGAACTGATGCAGCTCCCGTGAATTAAGGCAATTGCCCTGCTGCATATTTGTCTCCTGAAATTTATTCTATTGCTCAGCACCCTCCAAAATATTCATACTTCTGCAACAGGAGGCCACCAGTAGTGCAAAAGCCATCCATTGAAGAAATTAAGATCTAAAATGTTTCAGGAGAGACAGATCCTTAGAATGAGGTGGGGTTTTTTTGCAGAACCTAATGGACATCAGTTTCATGTTTCTTACAAAAATTGGAGGGAATCTGTTCCCCTGTGGTAGAGTTATAAATATATTTTCAAGTAAGGTGCTTTTAAAAAGTGTTTTTAATATCTGATAGGATTATTTCTATTTGTGGTTTTATTCAGCCCTGGAGATGTAATACTTAATATTGTCAGAGCAAGAGCTTGGATTCCACCTCAAGTCTGAGCCTGTAGTCTGCTTTTCTTTTTTTTATGTTTTGTTGTTTTGTTTTGTTTAAACCCTTGTTTGTTTTGCCCTACATATGTAATTACTGTGACTCTTAAAATGGATGGATGATGACTTTTTCTAGTGTGTAAGATGTGGATCAGTTTCAGATCCTCAGAGAAACCTATCATGATATTTAACAGACTTCACTTATCTGAGCAAAAATTACTCATTTAAACCATTATTAATATGATGATTCAGGCTCTGTTAACAAGCAGGTCATGATCAGACATATAGATGTACTCAGATTTATTAAGAGATATCTCTTTAGATCTCTGCTGTCAGATGTTATAACTACAGGTCTAACAGAGAGCCCCTAGCACAGAGGAATGTAGTCAGCTTTTTACTGTATTGTTCTATTTGACAAAAATGAAGAAAATAAATCTGTTATTCGTTTAGATTAGTTAATTTATTAAATTAGACTATGTCTTTGGCATGTGTTGTTTTTATGTTCTCAAATTTGACCACCTGAGCTTACAGCTTTGGTAAATAAAAGATCCTCTTCAGTGCTTTGTTGTGACATGTTAAGCTTAGAAAAGCTTTCATGAAAATGGTACAGACTAGTTTTTGCCATTTTAAAAGTTATTATTAATAATATTTTTTTTTCCCTGCAAGAGATAAAAACAACACAAAAATCAGATTCTGGTCTCTCCCTGAATATTAGTATTCCAGTCCCTGTGGCAACACTGTGAACTGGCATGAAAACAGGCAATGGCTTGCTGCAGCAGAGAAATAAAGCAAACTTGCATCTCTGATGGCCACATGAGTGTCTCAGTTTCAAGCCCTCTGGTACAGTGTCCTCCAAAACTGTGCTTTCTTAAGGGCTTGTAAATATCTACAGGCTCTTTTATCATTCAGCCACACTTGGGACCATCCCAGTCTTTTTGCTGTTAAATTACAAGCATGTCCCTGCACAGCCCATCCTGCCTCACCTGCAGGAGCTGCAGCAAGATAGGCTGATGTTCTCCTCCCATCCAGCTCTTGCACATACTTATGACCTTTTGTGAGCCTTTAAAATATTCCAGAAGAACAGAATTTGTTACATCTGCCACAACAACAACAAAAACAGTTGCTTCCTTTGATGGCCCTGCAGACAGTTGCTTCAAAGGAAGAAGGCCATGGGAGCCAGCGTTCAATTTAATTGACTGTGTGCTTTGAATTTTTCTCTTCAGTAGAAAACAAGGATGCAGCACTTACACCCGCGAGCAGAAATGTTGCTAGGGTTCACTTTTCAGCTACTACTAATGATTTCCTGAAGAAGTGCAGGCTTCCTGTAGACTTTAGTCAAGAGGTAAAACTATGCTGTTTTTTCACCCCATGCTTTATTTAATATTTTCTATAATTAATCGAGGTAAATCTGAAGTGTTGCGCTATCTTCTGCATCTTGTGACTTTCAATATTTGCGTTATGTCTTGTGTTATATATTCACTTGTGCTGATTCCATTCCACTATGGGTCCTGCATAAGTCATTAGGAATACGCAGGGGAAACAGATCTGTGCTGCCCCAAGTTTTATTATCCAGTGGCAGTTATCAGATGCATCAGATGCAGGGGTGACACAGTGATCAGGATGCTTGTGTTGATCACACATCACCTTGTACCTGGCCACTGTAGCAGTTGAAGCTGATGTATTCTCTGATAGAAAAAGCAGAGAGCTCCTTTCCACGCTTTGATGAAAAGTCATGGAACACTGAAGTGTGTTGTCCAATATTGGATTATCATGAAAGTATTTGTAGTACTAAGGAAAAATTTGCCATATATTTGCCTTTTCCCCTTCTCAGTGTTTTTGCATCCCAGAATTTTTGCAAAGGATAAATCTTACAGATCCTTTTATGCTTCATTTTTTCCTATCAGCAGGAATCCAAACCCTTGCAAAGAGATATTTGGTTTTTTCTCCTTCTCTCACTATTTTTAGTATAGTGAGTTACTTTTCTGTTCCTTGTAACATGCTTTGCATTGAAAATAGCTTTCTAAGAGCCTAGAATTAAAATAACGCCTAGTGCCTCTGGATGTACCTAATATTAGTTGTCCTATGTTTGTGAAATGAAAGGCATCAGAAATTAGCTAGAATTGCTACCTTCAATTAAGAATGAGCATGAAAAGTGAAGAAAAATTAACATCTCTGACATTAGTCTTTCCTGACTGCTCTTTGTTACTCGGGTGGCTGCAGACCTGCTGTGTTTTGGAGAGCTCCAGGCTCTCTCAGATGGGTCGACATTACCCTTGGCATTGGCCTTCCTCTCTCCTCTGCTGTCTACTTAAAAGTGCATGTGGCCCAGTTCATATGGTACACTGTGGTGTGGGGCAAAGTGTGGGTGGAAATATGAAAGGGAAAATAGCTGGGCTAGCTCCTGGTGTTTTGTTGTGTGACCTCCTCTTGTGGTAACCCTCAGAACCCTCTTCTTGAAAGTCTCTGTGAAAGCCCATGGCTCTCAGCCTTCCCTGAGATGCCTTCAGCAGTGTTCCCACCTCTTTCTGCCTTTGGGGTTGAACTGTCCTTGCCTGCCTCTATCCCCCTCTCCCCCCATAATGATGAGACACCTCTGGATTTGTTTTCTTTCCTTTCTCCAGGTAGGAGGATAATACACAGGGAGTACTTTTAGATGGAGCATCAGTGAGCTTGGAAGTGGCAGATTTACAGCTGAATTCAATGTTCTTAAGGATCTTCTCCAGCCTAAAAGATTCTTTGATTTTTATAGCCAGTTTGTATGGCAGCAGAGGGGCCTATGGGCATCTTCCACTCACAGCTCTCTGTCAGGCCTGGCCTTTCTGTAACAGTGCAACAATGAGTTCTCAGGCCAACATCCTCCCTGTTGACAGCAGAAATGTTGAGGGTTGTTTTCTTGTGAGAAAATGACACAGTAGCTCACATGACTAGAAAGGAGGAACCTGCCCACAGATGACACTGTGCATCATCCATCCGGTTTGTGCCTGATGCTGCACGAATGTGGGGCTCCCAGTGTGGGAATACTTGTTATCTATGTTTTTCTCTGTTCCATCTTTTCAAACTAGGTATCTTACTAAGCCACTTGTGGTTAGACTTTCTTGCTAAGACTTGCTAAAAAGGAGCCCTGTGGCATCTGTTTCCTACCTCACCCCCAGTGCAGAAGGCCTGGTCAGAGGAGCTTGAAGTCATGACACTGTGAAAGTGGGAGTGCTGTGGGGTCAAACCTGGGGTGAAACTGGCCTTCAGCCAAAAAAAATATATATATATATATATAGAGAGAGAGAGAGAGAAAGAGAGACAGAGACCCTATAGCTGATGTTTGGGTCCAGAGAGCTGTTTCCAAACACCTACACCCATGTTCCCCTCCCTGTGCTGTTGTTCCTTTGGAAATGAAATGCCAGACAGTGGATGGGCAAGGAGTCATGGCACACCTGGATCATACCGAGTGACTCCAGTTGCTCTGATGACAGGCAGGACTGCAGAATTCATCCACTACCCTATGGAGACAAACAGCTGTGACTGCTCTGGGGTGTTGGTGATTGTTTCCTGTCAGCTGTGGCTGTTAAAAGCCTGTGGCTTTTAATAAGATGATGTAAAAAAATTCAAAAATGTAGTTTTTCTGACTTTATGTGAAATTGTAAGGGTCTATACATAAATCTGTAGTGAAAAAATCTGTCTTATGTTGACAAAGCTACACAGACTGAAGGTTGAAGTATTAGAAATGGGTATTCTGTGAACTTTATCTATCATAATAATGAATAATTTTAAAATATCATCCAACAAAATAGGCACTTAGTAGGTTTTTGCACATGTGTTCATGATGTGCATACAGTAATTCTTGTATTTCCAGCTATCAATAAAATAAAAATTTGTGCAGAATTTTTTTTAATGTGCTCTTATTTCATCTTCTTTCACTGTCTATTTTTCACACAAATATTCCCTGGTTTGTAAAACATGGAGATATTTTTAGATCTCTCCCTCCAACAAGAATGTGAGGTCAATATGGTGTTTATATTTTTCCAACAAGTCAGTGTGATGTTACACACTGAGATGTGGGGTGTTTCTTTCCCTCTCTGTTTTACTGCTTTGCAATCTAGCTTTAAAACAATGCCAAATGTCCAAAATACCAGAAGAAAAGATCTTTGAAAGCTACAGTTGTCTCATCTTGGTAGGATTTTCTCACTGAAGTAATTGTCTGCTTGAATTTTAGAATGTACACCACTGTAAAGGGCCAGTAGCTACTTTTTTCTTGTCAGATTGTATTCCATAACTTCTAATGCAATTTTTCAAATATATCAAATTTTGCTCCAACTTTGCCAATGATCAAGACTCTAAATTTAAAACCTTGTTTTAAATGTTCAGATTTGTGCTAAGTGTTTATTTTGTTTTTGCTGTGATTGTCTCAGCTCTGGTGAGATCAGAGTTGTGATTGAAAGCCAGTATGCAATGCCCAGTTTTGTTATTAAGGTTCTCATGGGATTTTATAGCTTGCAAACTACATTTGCTCAAGCATAGAAAATTTCATACCTCATCCTCTCATTGCCATTGATCAGAGCAGTTTTGAAAATATGAGAGTATTTGGGTATCATTTTGGATCTGGAATAACTTAGGTTTGCCCATGTGTTGAGCTCAAGAAGATGAGATTGGCTCTTTCAGGACTCTAGGAGTGCGTTTTTCATGATACTGATATGGAAAACAAGTTATGGTACTAGCAAGTAGCTTAATGAGGGCATAAATGTTTTAGCAGTAATATTCAGTGTACTCTTTGAGGTGGGACCGGAACTCTGTGTTCTGCTTCACTTCTTACTCCACAGATAAACTAATCTTAAAAGTAAGGACTGAGAATGAAACTTGGAAAAATTTAATTCTTTACTGACAGCTGCTCCATGCTGCATCACTGGACTGCCATCTCTTTTCTTAGCTAGCATAGCAGACTACCCAAATAAAATTGCTGCTCTCAGAACACATAGAATGTCTATAAGTCACAGCTTGTGTTGGCAAGACAGGACTGCTGAGGTGATGGTACCCTCAGTTTTGCTAATTTGTCCATCATTTTGTCTTCCATACAATGAGAATTTCAGCATCATCAGACTGGCAGATAAATATCTAGAAATGGTAAAGTAGTGACATCCTGTATATGTGTGGGGAATGTGCGTGTCCTCCTTCAAAAAGGAGACCTTTAGAAAGGCAACATACAAACAAAAATCAGCTTTGCCTTTTCCCTGTGTTCCAATTAAAATCTTGTTGTTCTGACCCTGTGAAAGTTGGGTCAGAATATGTTGTACTTTATTTTGAAGGGCAAAGTTGAGGCAACACAACCACAGTCTTAAGCACCGTTTCTGTGGTTTCACTCAGACCTGGTTAGATGAGGTGCTCCTAGGGATGCACTAGAGGTGATGTGGGAGCAACATCTTCTGTTGGAAAACAGATCAAGAAAGCTTTGAAAATTATTTTCATTTTTTTATTTTAAAATTATTTTTGTTATTTATTTATTATTATTCTTTTATTATTTTCTGAAATTTTGCAAGATTGTATGAAAGTATAAAATTAAAATTACTTCATTAATCTTACCTGCTGCAATTTCAGCATGAGATGAGGAGTAATTGGTTGTTTCCATTTGCAAGTTTTTACCTTTTTTTTTTCCCCATCTAGCAATTCCAACAGCAATAATATTGTTGTCCATCTGTTTTTTGATAGAATAATTGAATGTTCAGTGACTCAGTTATGGAGCTGGAGAAGAAATTGCTCACCACAAGTGAAGTGTTCTGCAAAGCACAGGGGTGATGATGTTATCACTTAATTACATGCTTCCAAGGTAATCTTCTCAGCTTTTCTTGGTTAGCCCTTCTGAGGCTGTACAGGGCCAAATGTGACCTTGAGATCCATCACTTGAGAGTGCCACTGACTCCCATAATACAGTTCCAGGTCTCTGGGCTTTGCATGGCTTTCAAGAAACACAGCTTGTCCAGAGCAAGTAACAGTCACCTATTTCCATTTTTTTTCATTGCTGGGAACACATAAGAAAGGACTGCATACTCACCAAACTATTATTCAAAAGCAGAAATGGATTTGAATAATCTGTTTGCTTTCAAAATCAAAAAATATTTAAGAACTGTGGTAACTGCAGTATTTTGAAGGGGAACCATGTTGGAAACTTGCTTTGCTGACAATCAGTTAATGATAAAAAAAAAAAAAAAATAAAAATTAAGTGTTTCTAGGCTCTTAGCACTGTGACTTTTTAATGAAGAATTATGAACACAGACATGCACATATGCAGACACCTCCACACTGCCCCAGGCAAATGATTGCTAAAATTAACAGCTTGAATAGCTATGGTTGCTGGTACACAGGCAATTTTAAGTGTTTCCTCCAAAAGTTTTGCTACTTTTTACTGAGACTCCCCCAACACCCGCAAATACTTCAAATGTCTTTGACGGTTTGAAGAAAATGGTTATTTGTAACAGAAGACAACAAACAAATTTCTCTTTCCAGATCAGATGTAGTAAAATATTATGGAAAGGCCATTTTGGGATGTGTGGGAAGAGACAGGGTAGAACTGAGTTACAGTTGTGGGACACACGGAAGCACATGGCAGCTTAGTGAGAATTACCATATACGGAAATTCTTGTCTTGGAGAAGTGTATAAAACCAGATCCTCTTTTTGAATAAACAATTGAGATTCCCTGCTGGTCTGAGTCTGTACCTGAGTTGTTACAAAGAGGAGATGTCATATTTTTATGTACTCCATAGGAACTGATGCAGCCTTACTGTGCAGTGGAGGGCAGTGAAAGGAAACATTTGTCGCCTTCCTGCTTCTGTCTCCTGCCACATTGTTTTTGCTTTCTGGGGTTATGATTCTGTTTAGTGTGGTGTAATAGCTCAGGATTCTGCCTGAAATATGCACCGGCAGGTCTGGTGGTTCACATGGCTGTAACAGTGGCGGTGTGGAAACATGAGGGGCTTACCGAGTCATGGTGGTTCACAGTCACGGGTGTTTGTTAGAAAGAGAAGGAAAGCTGAAGAAGAGGGAACTTGCCATAAATGTGTTCGACTGTTCTTGAGCAAGGGTAGATCTTCAGAGGGTACATTAACTCTTTTGATGGCAGAAGTTATTGAAAATTCCTATTTTGACCTTTTGGTGCATTTTTGGAGCGACATGTCTTAAAACCTTTCCCCCGTGTAGAGGCTGATATTTAGGTGAAGGATTTAGTAGCTATTGGAATGGTTACTTAAATTGTATTTTATACAAGTATCATATTACACTAGGAGAAACAGATCAGATTACATTTGTGCATATAAACCCTAGTTAAATGTTCTTTTGAACAATGCAAGCCTGGGCATCATTTTTTATGGGTGTTTATTTTGTGTTGGGTTTTTCTCTTTTATTTTTTTTTCCCCAAGTGTTAACAGACTGTGTGGTTAATAGTACCTGAAACTCTGCCAGTGTCAAATATAAACCACGCATTCCTTTTAAATAGCAAATTTATGAAGATTTACAAACTTGAGAGATGGCAGCTACCAGAATTTTCAACAAATTATTGTTTTGAATTCTTTCTGCTACAGAGAATTAATTTGAAAGGAATTCAGAAGGTAACATTTTCATCCTATTTAATTCCTGGAATGCTTTATCTGGCAATTACTCTCTTCATTTTATACCCTACTTTATATTCTAATAGGCTATATGGTCTTTCTCTCTTTAAAGAGCAGACTTCAAGGGGGGGAAGTTGCTTAAAGAGGTACAGTTGCAGAGAGATTCAAAATTATGAGCTTGTTGAATGCTTCAGTACTTCTTTATCCTCCTCAAAATAAATGAAAAGTAATACAGAATAGCCTTAATGGGTTTTCAAAGGAGTACCAAACTGAAGGGTATAAGCACTGTGGAAGCTAAAAAGTCAAGTATTAATTTAAGTGATTGCCACTCCTATCACTGCGAATATCTTCCATTTTTTTCATGCTAAACACCTCCTCCCCCCAGCCAAGTCATAAACCAGTCTGAACAATGACTGAGCACTAAATGAAATATAATGAGAGGTGTTTAGAAAGCCATTTATGATAGTAAATTCCGTTAGGGGAAGTTAAAAGGTTAAATGCTTGTGCATGCAGCATCTCATGACGTAAGTGGCCTGGGAAGGGCAGAGGTTAGTTTTTTATATGGTTCCTTTCCATCCCTTCACTTCTCTGTCCTGCCTTCCCACTCTGCCACCCCATTTCTGAATGTGTTCAGGGCCACATTGGATGGGGCTCCGAGCAACCTGGTGTACTGACAAGTGTTCCTGTTAAAACTTGGGGTTTTTTAAAACAAAAGCAAACCTGAGATCTTTCCTATCTTATAAATCAGGGATATTTTCTTTTGTAAACCAAGCTGTCAAAATCATGTAAAGAGATAAAATCTTGAGCTTTTACTATTGATAGAGAAAAAAAAAATTCCAGGTTTGTTTTTATTATGACAGGATAAAATTATTTTCCATTTTTAGTCTGCAAACTGTCTCTGCAGATCGATGCTACCAGCATGCATGCCAATTCAGTAATAATTGTTCCGGTTTCTAATGCAAATAATGCAAATATAACATCATTCCTCTGTAATCCAGTCTTAGTATTCCTAAATTCATGTGTCTAGGATGATATTGGCCACTTTGGCACACTGACATCCCCAGTATTGAGCTTGTGCTTGACTGATTCTTCCCCACAAGTCATTTAGGCTCCAGCCTAGAAGCCAACCCAAAGTGGTTCAGGAATGTGACTCTCACATTATTCAAAGGTACTGTGTCCCTCAGCATGGAGAGGAGAGTGTCCTACCTTTCTCCAAGGAAAATTATCCTTCTGCATTGGATGCGCTTGAAGACTGGAATTTGCTCAGTGATGAGCTATGGAAATTAGCCCACTGAAAGATCACACAAGAAAATGTTTGTTGTTCTTTTTCAAACTTTCCCAAAGAAGCTTCAGTGCATGACAGTCTTTATCTTCCATGCACATAGTAACAATTTTCACATTTCCTAATTTCTGGAAGCAAATGTGATTTTTGTTCTGTCATACATCTCAAGATGTTACTGTTGCCTTACAACGACTTCTGTTCTTCTTGTTGCTAATTAGGAAAAAGTAATTCCAATTACTTTTTTTTCTAAGTTACTCAGCAATTAAGCAGAAAAATATTTATCTTTCTAATGTTTGTTCTTAGAAGCTACAGAGCTTCAAAAGCTGAAGATGGCTATTAATCTTTTATGCTATTTTTGAAAGACATTGTATCTTCCCCCCCCCCACTTTGATCTTTCTCTGTAGAACTGGATGAGGTTGTTTTCATTTTACTTCTTTTGAGCTGGACTGATGATGCTGCTCCTTGAGACTTAGGAAATAGATGTGTTGTGCTGACTAGCATCTCTCTTCAGACACTAAGCATGCCTTAATCTCTATAGAAAAATGTGTTTTCTATGAAAAAGTATTTATTTAATGCTTCCAAGACCTCTGTCTCTTTGCTGTACTTGCTACTAATTTGTTTTTAGTGTGTGTTTCGGATCACTGATCAAAAGATTGAAAGGTCTATATCAACACTTAAAAGAAGAAGGTAAAGTGCTGGGTGGTGTCTTTTTCTTTTTTTTTTAATAGTATTCCAATAGGCATAGCTTCAGTTCCAAGGCATATACTCTTCTCTGGCACCTACTCCACAGCAGAATTGTCCATGAGTGTGCTCTGGTTTGACTTATCTCATATAAACTATACCAGTCAGCTCTCTCAAAGTGAAGCAAAACATTCAAGGCAGCCTGCTGAGAGGACAATTTCAAATCCTCTTGAGATCTTATAGCTCAGCACTACTGGATGCTGAAATAAAGATTTGACAGGACAGCTCAGTTTCTCATTTTCTGGGGATTAGTATTCTATCCCTGATGACTTAACATAAGTGAGAAATGCCCTTGGGAATCCTATGGCACTTTTTGAGTGGTTGAGCTCAGTCGTGGCAAGGCTAGCAGCATGATGATATGATGGCTGAAGATGCTCTGGTCATCACTGGATTTAGGGAAATTTTCAGGATAGTAATTCGCATTTCCCCAGTTGATCCTGGAGTGTGCATACCTGCTTCTGAACTTCTCTTTGCATTACTTTCCTTCTGATTTAGGCAAGATACTCAGTCTGGGTGCTAAAGAGAAGTCAGGAACCTGAAATTGTATGAAAAATACATACGAACTTTTTAGTACCATGGGCAGATAGTCATAAGGATGAGGAATGGAGAGGGGGCTGGATAAGGAATAACAGATGTAATTTCTCTAGAGGGATGAGAGCAAGCAAGAGTGGAAAAGAATCCCTTGTCTGACACATCCTCCTGAGAGTCACTGGATAACCTTAGTACCAGGTTGTGCCTGTAATAATGGTAGCCATAGAGCTAATATTTTTCCTTTCCTGATGAACTGCCTTGAGGTTTTGTTCTTGCTCACAGACAACCCTAGGACAGGCATGTACATTTTCCAAAAATGATCATTCACCAAAAGGTCTCTAGAATGAGGTATCTCTCCCATTCCTCCTTTTGGGTGGATTCTGAATCTTTTTTATGGAGAGAAAACCTACTTACTACAAAAACATTGAAACATTGATATTTATGGAGAGACTAACATCAGCTCAGGATGATGGTACTGGCATTTGTTTTTGCTTTAGCTCTTCATGTGTTTTCAAGTGCATTGTAAGCAAATTCTGCTTGATTACAGGATCCCTTCTGTTGCAGGAAAAATTGTCCATAGGCAAGATAATTATTTGTTCTTACTCCCTGGCCAGTACTGTGCACAATAAAGAGTGCTCTGGTTGTATGAGGTTGTTTTGCATGGCCGATGCCTTCTCACATTTCTACCCTGAGCACAGCGAGTCCAACAAACTGGGCTTGGCTGCTGTTATCGCCCTAAAACTGCCTAGCGTTTAGGTTTCCTCCTGATGAAAAGCATTACAAGGGCCAGATTGCTGCTATTAATAGCAGATGTGATCCACCTCTGGCATGATGCAGGGATTCAGTTCAGTAATCCGTGATATTGCACTCGCTTACGTTGTGTTGTTCTTCAAGTGGAAGAGCAAAGCTCGTGATGCACTTTATATTACATTCACTTAAATACAGGGAGCTTCATTCAAATGAGTTTTGTATATGTTAAAATATGTGTTCAAGGTCTATCTATCTATGGATACCTAGAAAAATATAGTGGAAGATATCTGTAATAATAACAACACTATATTTACTGTATTTCTCCCACTAGTGGGAGATACATATTATGCCAAATTCTTGGAATTGTTCAAAGCCAGGTTGGATGGGGCTCTGAGCAACCTGATCTAGTGGGTGGCATCCCTGACCATGGAAGGGCAGTTGGAACTGGATGACTTTTAAAGTTGCTCCTACCCAATGGTACTCTCTATATATCACTTTTATTTGCTCAACAGAGCCTCTAATAAAGATTAGGAGGGCTTTCTTCTGGGTGTTATACTAACACAAAGTGAAATTCCCCTTCTCCAAGGGACCTTGGTGTTCTTATCTAAACTCCTTGATGAGTAGGATCTGCTGATGTGGAATGAATATTTAACAAAAAAAGACAAGTTGCGGTTTCTCCAGAAAGATAAATATAAGCCAAATATATGTTAAACTAATAATGAAATTATTGTGTGAAAAACTTCTCACAGAGCTGAAAACATTAATGTGTTTTCTCCTGGGCTTTTAGATTTTAGATGACTCTTGACTTTTTTTCATCAGAACTTTGTATAAAATGGTCATAGAAAGAGAAGGCAAGAGACAAAAATTGACATTTTAATCTTGTTTTTGCTGCTAGTATTTTTAACTTTTTGGAACAGAAGACTCTACATAAAGGTAAAGATTTTGCATCCATTTGGGCAAAACAAAAATGGGAGGTTGATCTTGTTTTTTAAAAATTTTTATTTTGTGATGTGAGATGATACTGAATCAGATACACTGGTGGTCATCTCTTGTTCTAAATACTTGTGAAGAGGCAATTTAGTTTTCATTTTATCTCAACGCTGAGTGTCAGAGGCATGTGGAGGAATGGGTGCACGTGTGCCATGTACAGGAGTGAACTAGAAGATGGGAGAAAGCCTTGTCTCTGGGGAGACTTTGCCTTAACATCACCTCACATGGTGTTGTTGGCTGTCAGTAGGAGACACTCATGCTCAGAGGGGCTTCTCCAGTCAGATAGCCAAAGGTCTCCACCAGTGGACTGCAGTGAAAGGTTAAGGTTGGTCCAGCACACCCCCTGTGTGTGCTGGTCCATGGACCTCCATGGCACTCCCTGATCAGCTGCTGGCAACATCTGCTTTTTCTCTCTGTCTCCTCTCTCTCTCTTTCCTCTCCCCCTTCCTTTTCCTTCCTTCCTTTCTGTCTTTTCCAGCTCTCTTTCCTTTCCTTTGGGGAACTTTTTTTTTTTTTTTTTTTTTTTTTTTTTTACTAATAAATGGTTCTTAGACAAGGTTTGCCTCGTTTGACTTAATTTTGTTCTTGACCATCTAATTCTAAAAGAACTCCTCTCATTTTCCCCCAGTGGAATGTGACAATGCTACAGATTCATATTTCTCCAAGAAAGAGTATTTTCAGCTTGTAAAATCCTGAAGGTTTCTATTACTAAATGTTTGCTATGAAAATGATCTCTTTATCATTTTCATTGGTAAAATATTAAAATAAATTTCCATCCAAAAATTCATAACCTTATCCTATAACTAGTGACTTATATACCATAAATTATAAAGAAATATGTATTCCATAACAGCACAGGAAGTGCCTTGAGGCAAATCTGAAATGTCACGTGTGCATACTGTAATGTAGCATAGATTAAATTTGCATGCATTCAATAGAATGCATGAAGTAATATAGTGCCACTGAATAAAATTAAGGTGAAGATTTATTTTAGGCATCTTCACTCATCATGTTTTCTGTGAGCTGATTTTTCAGTAAAGTAAGACTTTTTAATGTAGGCCATCTGAATTTGAGGAATACAATACTTCTTGTAATCAATATAAACCAGTTAACATACCTTGATTTGGCCGTTTTCTGACAATGCAATAAAGACACATTCACTTATTTTCCCCGAGATCTATAGATATGAGTTGCATTTGTGGGCAAAAATTTCAAGACACAATATAACAAGAAAAAGATGAGATTTTCTCTGTTATATCAAGATGAAGTATCAAAGAACTATTTCTCTGTGAAGTTGATATCCTGGTGAAAGGTCAGGGGTGTCTGCACTAGGTGCTGAATTTTGTGAAAATTAACTGAACAGTTCATTTTCAGATGCAAGTCCTTATTTATTAGTGTCACCCATGATAGGAAACTGCACATGGCTGGAGTCACTAACAGGTTTTTTTTTTTCCCTTTTGTCTTTCTGGCAATGTCCTCTTTTTCCTGGAGCTCTTTTCAAGCAGGTTTACGGGATATTTGGTGCAATTGGTTTCCTGGAAACTGTAATTCTGACCAGTGTTCCCAGTCCATGCCAAGTGCCTTTCCATGGCCTGGTAAGAGTGGGAAGGTGGTGTGAGGTTATCAGTCATGATGGCACAGGGTTACACCTGGTCACAGATGGCAGTGGGACACTTGGGGACAAAGAGGGTCTAGACTCTTTCCACCGAGGAGAAAAAGTTACAGCAAGAAAGTCATGGATAATGTGACTATAGAGGAGACAAGCAGAAGGTGAGGACTCACCACTGTTCTCAGGAGAGCAGATTCCCAGCGAGAAAATACAGGAAGGACTTATCTGGATCCCAGCTGAGGGGTTGAATGTGTTGATAATCTAAAACTTGGTTGTATTATGTCTAATTGAATTTCATCCTTATTTTCAGATACGAGCAAGAGGTCTTTCATCCTACTTGGATTTAGTTGGTTGTAAGGATGTCACTTGAAAGGTAGTAACTTTTTTTTTTCCTACTGATATTTTTCATCTTCTTTTTTTTGAAGGCCCACCTGATCTGACTTGAATTTGTGTGTACAGCTTCCTCAGCCAAAGCTAGATCCCTGGTAGCCTTCAAATCCCTTATTTCCTGAGCTGTCTCTGGTGAAGTTTATTGAAATAATGACAGCTGTAAGCCTGACCTGAAGCTTGTTGCACATGAGGTGGGTCAATCAACTTAGGATCAGTATCCTAGAAATATAGTTCAAAACCTCTTACCTTGGCTTCTGTTTCAAATCTAACATTCAAATAAAGTTGTATGTCTAGGTTTAAGTATTCTAAACAAAATCCTTATAAATTATATAGATGTGAGTTTAAATTATGCAACTTCAAGTATAATTGAAATGAAATCTGAGGTTAAAACGTAGTATAGATGCACCCCCATAACCTTAATTCTGCTCTTTGGTTACAAATGAAGTAGCCACAATGTGCTTGTCATAGAGTGAGTGCTGTGATCCTTTAAAGAACCTGCAATCAAAGCAGGACAATAAAACAATTGCCCAGTAACACCTGTGCCTGGGTCTCTGTGGAAAGGGAAGCTTCTGGATCAGTTCTCTCACCTGACATGCTTATTCAGGGCATGAACTGGTATATAGAGCACTGATCATGTTTAAAAATTACCCACTCTGAATAGTAAGTAGTTTTGTATACCATTTACTTATGCCCACCTCTTCATCCATCCCTGGAGATATTCAAGGCCAGGTTGGATGAGGCTCTGAGTGACCTGGTCTAGAGAAAGGTGTCCCTAATAATTGTTAAGGTTCCTTCCAACCCAAACTATTCTATGATTCTATCTCCAGCCTGCATTTAATTTTCTTTTCATCATCATCACAAGATATATTTTGCAGATATATGTTTGGGGGTACACAGTTTAGGGAAACATTTTCCCCACTAAAAATTATTCTATTGAATACTCTCATAATGTATAGACAAGTGTCTGAAAAGCAGAGTGATTTTTCTCTGAGATATTTATTAGAGAAATTGATAAAGTGCAAGTGAAACATTTTAGATTAAGTAGTTTCTTTATCACTGAAATGTGAATGAAGTACAACTTGTTGCACTTGAATTCTGTGCCCTGGTGGCAGCTAGAATTAGAATTAGCTTTTATTGTGCTTTTTGGATATTACTGCAGAGCAGAGGGAATGGATTATTTATTTTAAATCTGTTTTTTTCTGCAGAGATCCACACCAAGCTTCACTACTGCAACAATATTCTCAGACATGGGCATAGTGTCTGAAAATGCACCTTGGTCCAGGAAACTAATGAAGATTAACTCATGTACCATTAAGTTTGTTGGGAACTAAGCTAGAAGGTCCATGAAAGGTTTAGTTAGCATCCTTGGCATTTGCATTTCTAGTAGCTAAAGTGACGTAGAACAAGGAGCGGAGGAAACAACAAGATATATCAGAGGAAGGAAGGGAATGGTGAGCAAAGTGTGATGCTTGTACTTTCTTTCGAAAATTATTTGCATTAGCTGTAAACCAGTTTGGTTAGATGAGAAACTGAACAGATCACTGAGAGATTTATGCAGCAGTGAAATTTTCTTTCCTGGAAAGCATGATGGCCAACAGCTGGCCTGAAGGCCTCACAGACACAACCCAGACCTTGACTTGAGCAGCCTGTGCCTGCGAGAAAAAGGAGTAAACATCTTTAAGGAAGAAAGCACTGAAAAGTGAAAGGACCTACCTGAAAGGAGGGGATGCTGCCCACCCTTTGGTAAGCATGTATGCAGGAAGCTATTGGCCAGTGAACTCGTAATAAAACTAATAACAAGTCACTAGACATTTGGGATTGAACACGTATTTTTTTAAATCCATATAAATAGGGGCTGTGAGCAATAAAGATTTCTTGAACCTTGAAGTGTCATGTCCATCTCTACTGTGGCAAGAAAGATTAGAAATGCAGGACAAAAGCAGATCTCAAGGACTATGTAGTCAAGTTCCCTGTCACCACAGGCTCTGTCACTTAGCTCTTTCTAACACTCTACTTAGCATTCCTTTGTATTTAGAAATTTCATTCTCCCACTAATTTGCTTAATTCACTGTGTATCCCTGTCCCTGATACATTTATTAATGTCTTTTTAAAATCACAGATGCATTTTCACTGTAACTGGCATCAGGCTGATGGGGTTTATCCTCAGTGATCTACAGTTAATTTTTATTCATTATTTTTATTTCTGTAGCATGGCAGTTATTGCTAGAAGATATATAGAGAAGAATTCTGATGTCAAATGGAAAAAAATTATTAATATATGAGTTCTTTGTGCTCTATGTGTTCCACATGTTATAAAGCAATTCTGTTTGATGAATTGCTTTGGAAAAATTTAAATTTATAATATTTTCTCTTGATACTTAGAACTCCTATGTTATGCTTATTAGTTGCTGCTTCATCACCATCACAGAGTCGTGTGTACTTGCCAAACTCTTTTATTCTGTTAGTTGTCATTTTAAGGGCACTTAACCACAGAGCTACAATGGACAAGACAGTATCTAGAAAATCTCCTGTTTTCTGAGCAACATTTGTGACACTGTTTCCACTCAACGCTGTTTTCCCTTGTTAGTATTTGGTGAGCAAAGATAATTTCCATTTTTTTGCTACTTAGAATTTATAATTGCTTGCTGGCTGCTTTTCTATGCATCCTGCACTGATTTTGGTATTGTAGTGAATTTAAAGTATGAGCAGAAAAATATACCTGTTGAAAGTTCTTTCATCTTTTTTGTGTTCATCAGTTAGTGAGCAGAGAGGCACTAATAATTTGATGTTGGTGATTACTAGAAATAATTTCAGATGGAGCAGAATATCACAGGAAAGGGCTCACCAGAAAGGAAAGGAAGGAAAGAAGCAAGCAGTGAGAGTTCACAAGGGTAAAATGTAATCTGAACTGGCTAAAGCAAGGTCAGATATCTCTGCTTAGCAAAGTCCTAATTAGTAAAGCTACTGATGAACTATGAGAGCAAAACTGCCAGACTGATGTTGATCACATGAACCTAACTCACTTAATTGGATTGCATTTTGCCACTTTGCAAGTCCTAATTGTACAAGGAGGTTATTTAGCAGCAAGCATACTTTAACTCTACAAAATATATTTTCCCCTGTCGTACCTTTCTTCATTAAAATAACTCTTTCTCAAGAAATCTGTTTCTCCCCAGGTTGGATGGCTTTAATGACTATGGTTATTTTTTTGTTCTGTTGTTTTTCTTATTTTTTTTTATCTTAACTAAATATTTACAGGTAAAACCTGGTCAATGGAGTGTTTCTACAGAGGTGAGATGTAAATGAAAGAATGTCGCCACAAAGTAATTTTCCAGCCTGCTCAGAAAAAATAAAGCGAGACATTGTTTTTCATTGCAAGGCAAGGAGAGATGGTAAGATATTCTTCATTTTCAGTAGTCCAAACAAATAGTATGGATTTATCCATTTTGTTATGGTGGTAGTTGTGCAGAAGTGCTTACTGGGTCAATTATTAGATCTTTGAGTTGTGTGTTTAGTGCTTATGTTTTTGGGTTGTGCTGATTAGAAGTTTCAAATATTGGCATAAACTGGCTCCCACCAAAACCAGTGATAAAGCTTCCATAGTGGCACTGGTAGAAACAGCTAAACTGCCTGGTAAATCATCCCAGTGCACCTTCTTCCCTGAACATTTTTCTAGAAAGTGACTGCCTCATCATGTGTGTAGATGCCTACTGCTGGACCAGAGCTAATTAGTTCAGCTCATCAACACCATTTCACTGTGCTTATGTGATTTAAAGGAAGCCTCTACACACACCTTGCTGTGTCAGTGTGAACTTGCCCCAGAAAGCCAAGTTTCATTACTTTGATATCTCTTTGTTTCTGAATGGCAATTCTATTTCCACAAAAGGCAAATGCCTTTTTTTTTTCTTTTCCAAAATCAAAAATGAAGATGGCAGCTGCCACAGACAGCACTCTGATAGGTCTCTTCTGTTTTCTGTAGAGTCCAAATCTGCTTTTCATATACAAATCCCAGAATTCGTCTCTTAGATCTACAAAGAAATCTTTAATGGTTTATGAATATTTATGAAAAAAACCCAAGAAACTGTTAGCAGGTAGGAAATCACAAAACAACTTCTGTTTCATTCCTAGCTGGCCAACACTTTTTTTTTTCTCTCAAAGAAAAAATACTGTATGAGTTCAAAAATTGTATTTAAAAATACTTTAAAATGTTCCTGTTGCACTCTGCATTCCCTTTCTTCATGATGTGCACAGCCAAACTGGCCAGGGGCTGCCCCTGCTTATTCCTGATCCAAGTGTCTTGATTTTCTGCCCCTGAAACCTGAACAAAGTGAGGATGGTACAGTAAGTCATGCAAATCTCATCCTGTTGGAGGTCTTTGGATGTTGCCTTGCTGTCTACTGCCCCAATAATATATGCCCTCAGCCCTCAGGCAGGTGCTGGACACCTGTGTCTAATTTAATTTCTTTTTTTTCTCTTCAGGCATCTTACCTTTCATCTTCCATCACCTATTGCAAATCTAATCCAGTCCATTATATTTCAAGGTAATTTCTTGCTGAAGTATTTGAAATACGTTACGAAACTAGAAGTGAGGAAGGGCAACGAGTACTTGTGGTATAATGAGGGCAATATCTTTCACTTCCTTTTTATAAAATACTATATGTTGCTTGTTATGTCGGGTTTGGTCTCTGAGAATGAGGTGTCATAGAGTCCAGTGAGATCTTGGCAAATTGTTCCTTAGCTAGGGTTCTGTTCTTAGAAATGACCTGTCATCAGATGATGAACATCTGATCATCTCCAGCTGTGGCATCTCTGAAGATGTGTGATTGCATGTCTGGATTGGCTGATTCAAAAATACCAGAGTAGCCAGCCCTTCCAAATCCCCTCCTGAGGAGAGGAATTGAAAAAAAAAAAAAAAAGTTTAAAAATTAAAAAAAAAAAAAAAATTGTATGTAACAGTTTTATTTTAATACTGCTTAGAAAGTCTTTTGGCATGTTGAAAATTGGCTAGTGTCAAGAAATTCAGATCCACAGAGACCAGCCACGAATCCAGTGGTCAGGCCAAAGAGCAGCTGCTACTGCTGACACCATTCGCAGCCTGAAGTTCAGTGCTGTGCTCACTGCTAGACCCACCTTACTGATCTTTTAGGCTTAAACTCTGGAGTAGGTTTAAGGGCAGTGGTGTGCTAAATGTAAATGTGATATCATATTTTTTACAACAGAGAACACCAATTACTGTAAAAATATTGGATTTTTTAAAGTTAAATCTGTGTTGAAAACAACTGAGATGACATAAGCTGTTCCTTCATTAGGTAAACAACACCTTTTTTATAACCTCAAAGCCAACAGGCTCTTGAGAGTGATAAATAACTTTTGGCAGAGAAGCTGTAATCATTGGCTACATTTTTGCCTTATTAGTGTAAAAAAGATAACCCATATATAAGAGAATTGGGCACCTATGTAAGAGACATGACCAATATCTTAGGAAGTGATTCAAAAAGACCAGAGCACAGGAACAGATAGATCAAAATTGTGGAAAAGAAGTAAATATGACCCTCACAGATGGAAATTATTACAGACTGAGAAGCCACCAAACACAGAGATATTTCTAAGGCTTGCCTGACCTACTAAAGGGAGGTGGATGAAGCAAAAGACGTCAGAGCTGTATTAAAGATGAACTGATGTGGAGAAGCTCAGTCAAATGCTTAGCATTTTGCTCCTTCTCATTATGAAAATACAAAGGGATATTGAAATTAAAGGCAACAAATTTAAAACAGATAAACACATTTTCATGCAACATTTGTTTAATCTATAGAAGTTGCCAAGGCAGGACAATGCTGTTGCCAATAGCTTGATTTAGGTAATATAAAAGATGAGACACACATGAAAAGGGGTTGTTACACAAGCCAGGAAAAAAGTTATATGAACAATTATATAAACAATTATATGGACAATTATATGAACAATTAATGAAGATTCAAGGGAGAAACAATGATCAGCTGCTGGGTGTTGGAAATATCTGATCCTTGAGTTTTAAGAAGGCAAACCTTCTCTTAAATTCAGTACAATTTGGTTCAGGCCTATATGATTTGCTTTATTGTCCCACCCTCTCCACAGGATGGCATAATTGCAGAAAAAAGTATATTTAACTAAATGCTGCTTGGTGCCTAACCAAACACAGGATTTGGTGCTAATCTGCCTCTTCTGCTTCCTTTACTTAGGAAAATATTCTTGTGAAAAAGCCAGCTAATGTTTGGCTTGACATGCTGGAGTTATCCCGCCCTGTGATGTTAAAGCCAATTTACACTCACAGCTTCAGAACAGTTTTGGGCAAGGATCTGGTTATAAAGTCCAGAGTTGACTCCTGCTACTAGGTGAGGCTTCCTGCAGGAATGCAAAGCCACAGGGATTGTATGGTAAATGGAGAGTATTTATTAGCATATTTTTGCTCCTGGGCTGCACAAGCTCTGTCATGTTGATGTGATACCAGCATTTTAATTACAAAATTCTGGAGTGGAGACTTTTAGCAATTATATGCTCTAGTGTCATCCTTTTATTAATACAAAAAAAATGCATTTGCAATTATCTGATGCAAAATACAGTGGAATTACATTGGATGAATATAAACCTGCCTGCCTGCAATGTGTTATTAATAGCTAATGTTAAAAATTATTTTGAAAGGAAAGCTGCAATTTCCCAGTTTTTCTCGATATAACTGGAACAAACCATTCAGTCAAAAAGACTCTTTATTATCTCAGATCTCCTTTATAATATCCTGCCTAATGTTTAAAACATAAATTCTTCATATAGTAGAGTATTTTTGAAGTTAAGCTTAGATCTTTAAAATTTTAAAGTATTTTTTCTCGTAACGGTCATTCTGGCTGTTTTGTATGCTGTAATGATCAGTAGTAATTCAAATTTCTTCCTTATTTCTTCCTTTAAAAAGGCTTTTCAGGACCTCATTTTGCACATACTCATTAAAAGAACAGATATAAATGTTGTTTGGATTGCATGTGTGTGAATATATCTCAAAGATAAAATAGTCACCACTGGATTTTCTGTGTCTGTAAAACAAGAAGTCTCATATTTGACAGGCTGCTTACTTGGATTCTTCTCCCAGCTCAGTCATGTCCTGAAATCTTTATTATCCTGCTATTGTCTTGCTGGTCAGAGGCTATGGAACAAATTGTTGTGATAAATGTCAATAGTTAATTTAACTTCTATTAAAATTTTCTTTGTCATAAGCCTTAAATTAAAGACTAATGGCCTGTCTTTTATTATTTGCCATGGCAGTAAAAACAGGATTACATCTGGCTTTGGCTCAAAGGGAAGGGGTGATGTGACTTGAAAAACTATTGCACAAATATAAGGGCAGAACACAATGACTTCCTGCTTTTGGAGATTACCTGATCCTCTGCCCAAACTCGAGTTCATATTGAAATCACTTCTAGTGAAATTTTAACTCATTCACTGAGGCTGTAATGGAATCAGTTTTTAAAATATAATTATTATGCATTGCCTTTGTGCAGTACATGTCTCTGGAAGAGCTGTATTTTCAAGATCTTTCCTTCTTTAAAGGAAATGTGCTCTAAAGGGGCAGTCTATGTAGAGCATGGACTAGAATTCTTGTGTGGGGGGAAGGAATCCATTAAAAACCCCTCCAAAACCTAAATTAAGGGAGTGTGAGGAGATGGACAAAGAACAGGTTTTTCCATTGACACCTCTGATTTTGTGACCCCCCTCAGTAGCTATTGCAAATTTGGAGTTTCTGAGAGAATTGGATGTGTTTTTCTGAATTAATAGGTAAGGTATGAAATATTAATGTTATCTGGTTTTATTGTTAGCCACTTGGAAAATGTGAACAAGGCATTGACTGGAAAAGTGCTTATTTCTCACCAAGAATTTCCCTCACAGCAGGTACTGTGGAAGAGATGTGAGTCCACAATTCAGACTGAACATGAAGCATGATTACAGGGCACTTCCCTTGATTGAGAAAATGTTATATGCTACTGAGAATGCAGGCTTATAAAGATGGTTATTCAGTGATCATTTGTCATGCTGATGGGTTAAAGGACAAAGTGGATGGTGGAAGCAATGTGAGTGTTTCTCTGTCATTCTTTGATTAGGTCATTAGGTTAGAGATGAAGCATCTTGAAATTAAGTTTGTGGAAAGTTACATTCACTTACTGTTAATTGCTGACAGATGAAGATATTTTTGTTAGGAATTAACTGTCATACAAAAGAAAATTTAAAGTTATATGCTTGAAGTTCTCCATTTTTCTAACGTGAAAGTTATTTTAGGATTTTTAACATTTGTTATTAAAGATTTCAGATTGCCTTAAGGTTCTACCAGTTATTTTGTGCTTTATTTTTCTGCCTATCTTGATAATAAATGTTAGGAATAAATGAATATGCTGTGCATAATGCTTTTTACACATTTAATGTCTAACTTCACTAAAAGTTCTCCAGGGAGAGTCTCATCAGTAGAGTCACTTTAACTTTTGGAAAGTTTGTTTTGAAGTTTATAATCTGTGTAGCCCCTGTGTCACACAGACGAACTCATCTCAGACTGGTAACCCGGTCAGCTGTCTGTGGTTTGGATTTCCTTTTTTGTATTGGCATACAGGAAGAATTCTTACAAGGTGGAGAAAATATCAGTGGATTCAATCGTATTTTTTTCTCCTTTTTTGAAATGCAGCATTATGGCAGTATTAAAATTTCAGGATGCTTTGAATGTTTGATCTGAAAATGAGAAAAACTCATACGCTTTGGAATGAAAACTGGAAGGGAAAGGAAAAATAAATACTGCAGAAATTTTGTTAAATATTTTAATATTGTGGATGAAATATATATGTGGGTTATAAGTAGGACTAGAGCTATGTTGGGATTTGAGCCTTTCATTTCTAATGTATCAATTCTTTCTTCTTTTGAAATATACAGAGAAAGTGCTAAGGTAACCACCTTCCTCCACAATCTATTATTTGAAAACAGGCAATTAGGAGAGCAAATAATTTAATATTAGTTGACAGATCATTAGCCTGTAAGACAAAAAGTAAGAAAAGACAGGAGCCTAAGGAAGCAGTAATTATATTTGGAGTTGAGGGGAAAAAAAAGGTCTGAATTGAGAAGCATGGTAATAGCTACAGGTTAGGCACAAGAAAGCAGAAAATTGCTGATACAAAAAAAATTAGGATTATGCCTCTTTACTGACACTGAGTCAGCTTGAATCTAAACACTAATTGGCACTTGTAGGCTGATCTCTGTACTGTTCCTTCATGACTTGGACCTGTCTTGGGGGATGGTATGTGCTGAGTACCTGGGTGGATGACAGCTGTGATGGGCAAATTTGGGAACTCATATCCCAAAAGGCTGGGTCTTCATTAGGATGTGCTTTGAATGGTGGAAAATAGACTCAAGTCCTGGTAAAGACAAAATAGCTGGACTATTTCCTATGCTAAAATTGGGTTTATATGTCCTGCCATTTCAGGAGGGAGGAACTGGGGGGATGTGTTGCAATGAGCAGCTTCAGACTGGAGCATGATATTGAAATGGGAGTTTCATGAGACTGAAACAATAAGCTGGACAGCCCCATGACTAGGCTTTTAAAATAGAGATTTTCTTTTAAAGGGTGATTTAGGTTGGGTTGTTACTTCATGCCAAACCTACATTCAAATTTCTTGGCTTTCTAGCTCACCTAATTTACAGCGTGGGGCAAATTTTATTAAATATCTTTCATAATGAAGGAGAGGTATAAGAAACACCCTACAATGACAGCTGCTGCCAGACCTGTGCATGGTGATATAGTCACCACCCATGTGCAAAACATTCCAGTAGGGAACAGCAGTGGGGGATGGATGTCCTGGGACAAGGAAGAACACCTTTACAGAAATAAAGATATATATTTATTATCTATAATTCTCATTATAGATAATAAATATATATTATTCAAGAATTATAATGAGATCACAGCAAAGAGTGGTCTGGAACAAACCTTTTACTCTGGGCACATCAGTAACATGTGTTCTACTGTTATTGAGTAGGTGAGTTAATGGAGGGTGTGATAAATCCCCAGCTAAACAGTCACTACCTGAAATGTAGTGACTAAATTATACCTTGGGATTTTGGATGGCTGTTTAATTATAATTAGCTATATTATAATTTTTCAAAGTATTTTTTCCACTTTTTTTTTTTTTTAAGGAAAAAGCAAATAACTTTTTAATTAAATTGAAATAGAAAAAAAGTTTGTTCTTCCCTTTTCAATGTTCTTTCAGAATGCTTGCCTTTTGTTAAATTTTCTTCTCTTCTCTCCCAGTACTAAAGGCTGTCTTTAATTAATTTCCATTTCTTCATGGCAAATTATTAGGAAGTAGAATCTGTAGTGGAGATTAAAACAAAATTTTCTGTATTCCCAGAGAAACCTGGGTTCTGAACAGCTTAGAATAACATGCAGTTCTTGAATATTATCTAATTATGTGTTGGTGCTTTTTTTTAACAAATTCCTAGGAGAATAAAATCAATGCTCTCTTACTTTAAAGTCCCCATTCTGCAAAGACATTTGCATAAGAGTTTAGCAGCTGCTCAAAATTTATGAACTATATACTCTTCTCATTTGAAGTGCATTTTTAGAGGCAATTTAAGATATTTTTTAGATTGTCAGTAAGATATCTAGTCATATAAAACTATTCTATAGGACACAGTTTAGTACAAATGTTCTTAAAAATTATAGCACAAATCCGTCATTCAAAAATAAGGGTATGGAATTTCAGTGACATGCTTAGAGGACTTTGAGTTGATAAATGGAGGAAAATAATAAGTAGAATTATGGAGGAAAGGCATCTTTCCTGCAGGAGAACAAGTGAAACAAACTTGATTAAATTTTGGAGCGAGGCTGTCCCTCTAAAATCTGAATATATTATAAATATAATACAGCACTTGTGAGAAAAAAAAAAAAAAAAAAAACAAAAAAACAAAAAAGAGATTGATCTTTTAAGTCAAATGACAGCTGACAAAGTTAGGACCTCTCACCAACACTATTTCATCTGGTTATTCTTATTTTTCCCTTTATTTTTTCTTCTGTGTGTATACCTTTATGATGACTGGAATCTGGGACTTCTCTGATACAAATACGTGATTCTCCTGATCTGTCTTACAGCTCCTTCAATTCTCTGTTCTGTTTCTATCCAGTGATTCTAACTTTAAAGTCCAGGAGCATATGAGATAACTGATATAGGTATATTTGTCT
This sequence comes from Sylvia atricapilla, assembly GCF_009819655.1. Taxonomy (NCBI): domain Eukaryota; kingdom Metazoa; phylum Chordata; class Aves; order Passeriformes; family Sylviidae; genus Sylvia; species Sylvia atricapilla. The sequence goes on from NC_089143.1 coordinate 62,673,105, forward strand.
TGTCAGAGGAATGATACATTGCTGCATAGTAATTGACATTTTTAAAGAGTGTTGTCCATGCATATTTCAGAAACTGCTTTCTTTGACTAATACAGGAAGTGGAACAGAGGAGTGAACTTATAACACTGGTTTTGGGGGAAATGAGATAATCTAAAAACTTATGTAAAGCAAAAGTTTCCCATAGAATTTAATTTGAAATTGAAGATTTCAAACAAAACTTCCTTGGCTTATGCTGTTTCTTGATGAAGTGCTGCTTCTGGGCACGCGTAGAAACACATTAATGCATTAAAAAAACGGCATAAAAAGTAAAATCCTACAAGTTCAATTTTTATGTGTTTCTATTGGCCAGACTTTCTTTATTATTTTGTGTTTTCTCAGAAACAAAATTGAGAAGTTTTGAGAGAAGTTCAGAACTTCTCAGTTCTGAGAAGTTCAGAAATTCAGGGTACCCTACAGATACGAACTATAGCCACAAAATGGAACTGGGTTGGGATGGCTGAAATTTTCTTGTTAGTGCAGATGAACTGGGTTGTTCTGTACTTTTTAGTTTCAGTTAATCAAAGTTTCCTTGCCTGTTAATTTGTGAGCTATTGAATTACCTTTTTTTCCCTTTTTTTAAAAAAAAGGGTAAATCAGACAACGCTGTAGAAATACTGTCTCAGCACTGAAGCTTCCTCAGCAAATCTAAATGACAAATATTAATCAGTATTTTTGCATTTATAAAACCAATATTTCAGGCCAAGGAGATTTACTCTTTGTGCCAGCAATGAGCCCAATAGCTCATGCTTGACTTTGGAGGTTTTGAATGGTACTGAAATTTGTCATGTCTGGTTCTGACTGGCTTGTGCCAAACTCCCTCAAGGATGCAAATCTCTTCAGTTCTCCACATTTTTGTCTGTCATACAGAATAAGCAATTTCTTGTGTTTTAAACATGAATTCATATAAGAACTTTAAGAACTATAAGTTAATTAATGCCTATTTTAAATGTCATTCATAATGACATCTTGTGTCAAAAGTAGCTTCCACCACCAGTTTCTTTCCATCCCATCAGAGAATTTATGAGCTGTTAACTAATGCCAAAAATTCTTCAAAAAATGTTTGCAGTTTTCTGGAAGTCCTGACTTCTGGAGGGAAAACCCTAATTTTTTATTAGAAGAAGAGAAGAATGTGTTTTAGATCTCTTGGTTCATCCCTTTTGCATGGAAAAGCCTGAAAATATAAGCTTAATTCCTCCCTAATGCCTCGACAATACAATAAAAAAGATTCTATCTGAAAAAAAAAAATTGATTTTAAAATGCATTTGAGAAAAGGGATTGTTACAGGAGAGGTAAAGGCTGACTAATGAATTTATAAGCCCAGGAATTAAAAAGACTCTCTGTGTTCTGGAACTGAACTTAACTTGTGCAACTGGAGGCAAAGAAATGAACTCCTCCCTTTTATCTTGCCTGTGACAGCTAACAACTTAATCTTCTCTGGTTGCTGTGTGGGTCAGACATTTTTCCTGGTTAGTGGATTACAGGAACAGAAAGCTCCTGTGCTTGTGAGACAATTATTCTGATCTTCCCACTGTTTGTGTGTTATAAAATTGAGATAATCTTTCAGATATTAAATAGATGCATTTAGAGTCTGAATAATTTGGTGCTCAGCAGTGTGTTCTTCCGATCAGTCAGTTATGAGCCCACTTTCATTTGGAGATCACCTTAAAAAAAGGTGTCATACAAACAATAATCTGGTGTTCCTCTTTAATCATTCACTTATGCAAAGTTTCTTTATTTGTTTTCAGGGAAAATTCAAGATGTGAGGTTGGCAGGAGTCCCAGATGATTCAGAGTGACTATAGTGTAAAACAGTCTTGAGCAAAACCATGATTCTGATTCTTATGATTCTTTTATCTTTTATATCAGTGTGTAAAACTTGGGCAGGTATGTCTGAGATGGGAAAAGTGGACTGGGTGAGATGGGATCCGGATGTTTAAGGCCTGCTTGGGTGGGGCTCTGAGCAACCTGGTCTAGTTGAAGGTGTCCCTGCCCATGGCAGGGAGGTTGGAAAGAGATGGTCTTCAAGCTCTTCTTCCAACTTGAACCATTTTAGGATTTTATGGTGTATTACACCTTAGGCCAAATGTAGGCTTAATATTAATGAGTCTGTGCTGGGGTGGTAGATGAGGCTGTTCTTGGGCTCTGTCTCCTTTGCAACAATAGTAGATCTGTATATATCTACCTCTGAAGGGAATACATGGGGAGCAGGAGTTACTGACCCCTCAGAAGGATGTTCAATTAGCAAAATTGTGATTTTTTTTTTAGCAAATAATTTCTCTGACTATCACCTAGTAATTTCTTGCATGACCCCTGTATTCTCTTGGTCATCTTGGTGTGTTTTTCCTACCATTACTTGTCCTCGCACTGCTCTTGTCTTGCATTATTCATGGAAACCTTTTCCCTGTATGCTATCCTGTTAGCCAGCCATTGTTTTTACCTCCTGATCTGGGTTATATAGGAAGAAAATGTCAGTGGGAAGACTTGTATCTTGTTCAGTGCCCCTTCAAGAATGCTGCTGTTGTTTTGTGACTTGGTGGGTTTTTTTTCTGCCTGTGGTAATTTATAGTAGCTGCTGCCCTTGAAAGGGCAGAGCACAAAGGTGAGCATATAATTATGGCTAAAGGCAGATCCCTGAAATGTTGAGCCTTGGCACAGTGCTGTGGTTTGCATCAGAATTCCAAGCAGGGCTAGTCCACGATACAGGAGAAACAACGTGGGAGCAGGAGCCCATAACCAATTAACTAACCAGCACAGACCCCTGCTTGATCCAAGGGATCAGAGAAATGTAAGCACAAAAGCTTTCTTTGGAGAAATGTTTGAGAATGACAGCTAGAAATTTTCTTGTGTCATTGCATCTAGGCATAGCTTGTTTCCTTTTTATTTCTAGAGAAAGTGGATATCTACCTGATTCAACAGTGTTTCTTGAAAGGTAGCTCTCAACCTGCTGGGAATTCCAGATTAGAATAATAATTGCAGGATTATCCTAGCTCTGCTGGATGATGTTGCTTTCCTAATGCTTCCCCTGAGCTTTATTTGAAGTCTTTAGTGAATCTCTTTCTTAGATGGAAAAAGGGAAAGAAATACTTGATTTGCTCTTCTAGAAATCCCTAGATAGGACAAGGGTTATGAATACTGAATGTTCCCTTTGGACATATTTTCACTCATTTACTGTTGCCACTTTCCAGTAAACACTTCATTTTAATGAAATGACTTATTGAAAGCTCTGGCATGTGATCACTGGAAGTGGCAATAAATATTAGGGGCTTAATATTGAGCTGGTCTAAAGGAAGACAGTGTTATATGTTGACTCTAGTAAGTGCTCTCAGACTTTTGATGTCTGCATGTCTTTCCAATGAAATCTGATGATCTTGGTATAGCTGAAATGCTGAGAGTGTTTGAAAAGTGAGTTTTTAGAAGGACCTGAGTTGTGCTTTTATTATATGTCATAAATAATTTTGTCTTTAGTATTGGGCCCACATATAAACAGAACAGAACTCTTTAAGGAGCACAATTTGAGTTCAATGCACTCAAGTTTTTGTTGTCTGTTATTTATATATTCCACATATTTCCATATTGTAATGATGTTTGGTTTTTTCCCACTAAAACAATTTACCATCTTTTTTGGGAGGGATGGCTGTCTTTTCTAGGGTTACTTTTTTGGCTGTTGTTCAGATAGATATGAGTAGAGAACAGCATCTTGCCTTCAGAATATTCCTTTTAGAGCTCAGCAGGGATACAGTGCCTGGGATAGCTACGAAATTATTTTTTCTGTTTGATTCACACTGAGATAGAAGTGGGTCTTTAGATTTTTTTTTATAGCCACCAAGACCAGAAGTCTTGTCACCTCCTTGGGCCTGGGAGTAGAAATTCTGGGCAAATGGCTCCAGCTCACTCATTTAAAAGCACAGGGAGTTTTTATTTGTTCCACACTAACCTGTTTCAGGAGTTGAAATGTTTCACGAGGTAGTTGTCAGTCTAACTCAGTGTGGTTTCCCAAGAGCTACCAGTGTCAGAGGACTGTAGTGGGCTGACTTTGGCTGGACACGAGGTCCCTTCCACCACTTGAGAGAGGAGAGAAAATATAACAAAAGATTCATGAGCTGAGATAAGGACAAGGAGAAATCAATTGCTGATTACTGTGACAGGCAACACAGACTTGACTTGGGGAAATCAGTTGCATTTATTACCAATCAAATCAGAGCAGGATAATGAGAAATAAAATCTTAAAAACATCCTCCCCCTACCTTCCTTTCTCCCCATGCTCTGCCTCCTCCTCTACAAGCTGGGCAGGGAGACAAGGAGTGGGAATTATGGTCTGTTCATCCCACATTTCTCCTGCTGCTGCTCAGGGAGAGCAGTCCTTGCCCTGGGTCCCTCCCATGGGAATGTGTTTTCCATTAACTGCTCCAAAGTAAGTTCTTCCCATGGGCTGTAGTTCTTCACTGACTGCTCCAGGGTCACTTTTCCATGGGGTGAAGTCCTTCAGGAACAGGCTGCTCAGTGTGGGTCCTCCACAGAGTCACAAGTCCCACCAGGACATCTCCTCTAATGTGGGCTCCTGTCTCCATGGGCCCTTAGGTCCCTGACAGAAACCTACTCTGACACAGGCTTCCCATGGGCTCTCCAGCATCCTTTGGTCATCCACGTGCTTCAGCCTGGTCTCCTCCACCAGCTGCAGGTGGATCTCTGCATCCCTGTGGATCCCCATGGGCTGCAGGGGCACGAGTTACTTCACCAGGCTGCATGACACACAGGGGGGAAATCTCAGCTCTGGTACCTGGAGAACCTCCTGCCCCTCCTTCTTCACTGACCTTGGTGTCTGCAGAGGTGTTCCTCTCACATCTTCTTAGTCTACGTGCAATAATTTTTTTACCCCCTTCTTACATCTGTTATTCTAGAGGCACTACCACCATCTCTGACGGGCTTTGCTTTGTGCAGCGGTGTGTTCCTCCTGAAATCAGCTGGCACTGGTTCTGTCAGACACAGGGAAAGCCTCTGCAGCTTCTCACAGAAAGCCACCCCTGCAGCCCCCTTGCTTCCAAAACCTGGCCATGCAAACCCAACACAGGAGCCCAGAGAAAAGTTGCAAAACTCACTCTGGAAAACTTTTCCAGAGATGAGGCACAGCTTCTTTATCTGTTTTCTTTTCATTACTGTTAATTTGGAATATTTTCACACTAATGTTGGATCTATTTAGGATTTATATGGGATACTGTTAGATCCTGATCCCCTAACCTTTGTGTTTTCAGTTTGTCAGTTAGATTTAAATATAAAGCACCCTGAGTGCCAATTTAATTTCATTGTATTACTGACTAGGTTTCTGGCAGTATCCTGTCTCTAACTGTCCAGGCTGCCTTCTGAAGGGAGCTGCTCATAAAAATATACTTCTGAGGGCAATGATTAGAAAGGAAAAACTAAAAGAAAGGGTCTGTGCTGAAGGAGGAGCCGATACAGTCAGAGGAAACTTTGCATATTTCATGCAAACTTTGCCCAAGCTCTTGCATGCATAAAGAAGACCTCGTGTACATACTCACAAATGCAAATTGAAAGAAAGCCCCTCTACTGAAGCAGTTATTTCAAAATAGCCTCCTAATAATTTAAATAATCTGTGAATTTATTGTTGAAATATTATGCAAAAATAACTCATCTAGAAGATGCTTATTGGATCTCTAGGTGATGTGTGGATATTGATTACTAAACATCATATTTAGTATTTCTGATTAGCCTTAGAAACACACCAAAACACGGAATCACAGCATAAAAAGACACATGTTTAGGGCTGAGCTTGTGCTTAAAGGAAGGACTCAGCATCTTTGTGGAGCTTAAATCTCCCTGTGCTTGTGAATTCTCCCCCAAGCTGTGACCTATTTGAAGCCTGGAGGAAATTTGCAGGTAGATAGGGAGAGTCAAGCCGCCTCTCTCTGCTGGGGCTTGCTTCCAGGATGAACCACTGCCATGCTGCCCTTTCAGCTGTCAGCTCGGGCTTTGTACGGAATGCAGAGGTCAATTAGCATCACGCTGCTAGAGCTGTTACTGCCCATAATGTTCTCCATACCAACTTTGTCAACTAACCCTGATGTCAGGTTGCCCTAATGTGCTAAAGTAGGATGAATTAGGAGTTGATTCATGAGTGGATCAGACATCCCTGCCTTGAGGCCAGCAACATCTGTTAGGCAGATGGGGGAGGAAGGCAGGGAGTGGCAGCAGCTTCACCTGTCCAATTTTCCTCTGCTGCTGCATGTCTGCCAGAGCCCTGTGGTCACAGGTTGCCCCTCATTAAAATGTCCTTCCTGGACCGAGAGTTGCTGCTCATTGTTCTCAGTGAGACTGAGGTTTATGGGATCAAAGGTTCTAGCTTTGCTTGACACATGGCCACAGGCTATATTTGCTTACTGCAAAAGACAACTCTTCCACCAAATGAGCCTGAGATGTGCAATGCTCTCTCCAGCCCTCAGCATATGGAGAGGGATGGCTGCAGTTTGGAACTTTTTCCTTCCTGCTTTTTCAGTTTTTCTGAAACTTCTCTTCCTCACCTTACTGGACTGGCACTGCAGTTTTCTAACGTGTTTCAGGAAATCTTTACCCTGTTTGTATCTTAAAGACAGTGCTTGTTCAGCTGCAGGCACCAATGAGCCATCCAAATGCTACAAGGTTGGCTTAGTCACCCAGTTTCAGGGTATCCCAGTTGTTCTTAAAGTCTCAGCTGTCATGGACAAAAATTTGCAGTCAGTCCTGGACACTGTATGCAAAATAGTTAACTTTAAAAATTTAGCTGTAATTTGAGTTTGCTTGGTGGCTTGTTTTTCTCTGTAGGAGTCTATGTTGTTTTATTAAAAATGATAAATGAATGATTTCCTGATGTCTTGCGGATTACGGGCTGAGGAGTCCTGATCATGTGAAAAGTCTTGCCAGCATCTGAGAAATTTCAGTCACAGTCAAGGCCTTCACTGGTGAAGAAGTTGTTGCTAACATTTGTTAATTATGTTTGTATTTTTCTTAACCAACTTCCCAAATTCAAATAAGACAGAAAATTGATCTGCCTGATGAAATTTATCTCTTTGCATACTTCAGGATTTTATTTAAGTTGCATCTAGACTACATACTGGGTTCGACTATGGTGTATGAAGGCATTTTATGTATAGAAATGGGATTTCAGGAGTAAAGGATCACTTGGGATGCAGAATGCAGAACTGGGAGAGGGTATGCACTCCTGCCAAGCCTCGTAATACAGATGCAGCTCAAACTTGTGTTTCTGCTTATGATGGCAAAATAAATAGTAAATGGTACTGCCTTTTCCCCTGGTACGAAATCCAGTAAAAGACAGGCATTTGTTTTCTTTTTGTGCTGAAGAAGCTACTTGTATTGGAAGTGGAGCTGAAAGAATCTAGCTGTAGGATGTTATGGAAGTACATACTCAGCAAACAAGAATAATGAGGAGGAACATCAGAAAATACAGGCGATATCAGTAAATGGGACAAGCCATATTGTCAAAGGTTTAGTCAGAAATGGAAACTTTTCTTCTTGGCTCTCTTAATATTTTCAAAATGGTTTTCCAGTCATTGCCTCCTATTTATATGTATTAGTTTGTGAGAAACACGGAAGAAATACTGCTGATGCTCAACCCCTGCCGGAGTGTAAAATCTGGAGAGGATCTCCTCTCAACTCCCAGTCATTCTGAGCACAGTCTGAGCATAAAGATGCAGATGGCCAGAATGTGGAGGCAAGAGGGGAATGTGGGAAATAGCAATAGTCCCAGTGAAGCGCATCCTTACACTCTAAAATTTTATTCTGTCAAAAGCCCCATGCTTTCCTTACAGCTAATTAACATCCTGATATTTTAAAGTTACAAGATTATTATTCTTTTAAGATGCCAAATCAGATATAAACCTTAGCAGATGTTTACCTTCACTCATTTTTAGTCTGCTCAGATGAGACAAGGAGAAGTTCAGGACTAGATTCAGAGTAGTTGTATACTAAATATACTTGTATGACAGGAAAAATCTGTGCTAGTTCTCTGGAATAAACGTTCCACTTCTCATTTCATTTGATCACTTTCTCTTTCTTTTGCAGAACTCCTAAATGAATAAAGGATTTTTGGTTGTCAGTTAATTACAACTATTAACTAGATTGTTTCTTTACCCCAAATTTATTGAATCACTTGGCTTCTGGCATGACAAAGATTTGATGAGGTTAATGTAGCACAGGAAAATGTCAATTTAATGTAGGAGTTGGCATTTGTTTGTGCCAAATTTTATTTCAGTGTTCTGAAAGTTGTTGAACACTGTACAACAGTTCAAAAGTTGTGAATAAAGCTCATCAGATATTAAATCTGTTTCTATATCTCTAAGTGAGTGCTAGACAGCCAATTAGTAAGGTGCAGTACTGGGTGTGTTATTACTTCTTCCACTGCTTCCCTTACCCGCATCCTTCCAACCAAATTGTCTCTCTGTTGTTCAGTTTCACATTATTTGATGAAGATAGAAACATCTGGTGTCTCCTGGGGGCTTGCATGGAGTCTAGGATGGGAAAGGGACACAGGCATGGACAGACTTGGACTAGGCTCCTAGCAGACTGCTACAAGACTCTTTTCCACATAACCCTTCCTCCACAGCGTGTCCTAATGTGTCTAATTACACCATACCAAGGGATTAAAATCCACAGCAATGACCTGCCTTGGAAGGAGAGTGGGGAAAAGGGAAGGCATTTCTATTCCAAAGTCCTGAAGTGCTTGGCTATTATGACCCCTTTGCTCCTAGCCAGTCTTACCTAATTTCCATTTTCATACGTTCAGCTTTCCTTCATAAGAACTGAGGGTCTGTAAGTGAGTCTGTAAATGCTTTCATTATTGCCTTTGAAGCTTTTCTATTTCTTGTGCTCCATCCTTTTTCTCATTCTGATCTCTTATTCTGAGTGTGTGCCTCAGGGAAGCATTACAATAACATTGAATTCTGCAGCTCCTGCCTCTTTCTCCAACAAGCACACACGTGTGTGAGACCCACGCAATGTGCACGGAGCCATCCAACTTTGGGCTTTAAACTGAAAGAGGACAGGTTTAGATTAGATATTTGGAAAACATTTTTATGATGAGAGTCATGAAACAGTGGCACAAGTCGCCCAGGGAAGTTGTGGATGATGTATCCCTGGAAGTGTTCAAGGCCAGGCTGGATGGGGCATGGACTCACCTGGTCTAGTGAAAGGTGTCCCAAGTCATTGCTGAGAAGCTGGACTAGGTGACCTTTTAAACTCCCTTCTAATCTAAATTATTCTATGATTCTAAGATAATTAAGCAGGAGGAATTTGGATTGTGTTTATCTTCTTCAGGAAAGAAGTTGTAAATCTAGTGCTTTCAAAAATCATGAAGGAACAAGATGGTATCCTGTGCAGGCAGAGCAGCAAACCTGCTCAGTCTGTTGTGGTGTCTTGGAAATAAAATGGATATTTCTGCTAAGCACTTTGCACCAATAAATACTTTAAGCTCTTGGCATTATTAATTGTCCTCACATTCTTTGAAGCAGGAAAACAGCCAAAGGTGAATAATCTTAATTTCCAGTCTCTTTATCTAATTTAAACAGTATTCAGTGACCTTTAGCCAGAGAATGATTTTTCAAAAGCCTTTTCAAGCTCTATTTTAACATGACATCCAGACTTTCAGCTGTGCCTGAGATTTTACCAAGCTTAGGGGAAGGTCAGGGCATTATATAAAGCATACCAGCTTCTTCTAGCCATGTTCCTATAAAGAAATAATATAGATCAATAAAGCATGTTGAAGTCATTATAATATAGATTTTGGAAATTGCTGTTAGCACAGCACTTGTGGATATTACCTGAAAATGTGTTTTCTTTAAGGATGAGTGGCTGCAATATCTGCTGTCACTCTGTGACTGGGAGCTTTCTCTGCATGCAGATATCATGCCCAACTCAAAAATGAGTTGGCCAGGTGGCAGTCTTGATATGTGCTTTATTAAGGACACATGGGTAAAAGGACAAGTTTGTCAAAACTCTCATCATCCTTCAACTAAACTAACCCTGTTTTGGAAGTTTGGAAATTTTTAACCTTTTTTTGCATCTATGTAGTCCTGACTGGGCAGTGACTTTGTTCCTCTCTATTAAAATGTTAAATTATTTCAACTCTACCTAAATAAAAAGAAAATCCATAAGGAGCTTAATGCTTTATTTGCTGTGGCATACTTCCTATTATAATTATAAAAAATTTCCAGTTGTCACCTGCTGTATTTTCTAGCTGCTCACCTTTTATAGACAGGGCAAGTTCAGGAAATTAAGACAGAAGGAACAGAAAGAGATAGATACTCTCTTTTTTTTTTTAGTTTCCTGGGTTCGAATGGAATCTAATATAAAATATGGTCCATAAGTTGCACATATTGAACTACATCCTAGGCTGATCATCCATATTTTGAAGAAATGGAGAAAAGCAGATCTAAATATGGATAGGAGTAATTGATTTACTTACTTTTAAGAAAACTATTCTATCATCTATTGTTCATGTAAGAAAGAAAATCCCAGGTGTGAAACAGCTGCAATAAAATAAAATTTCTTGTCTAAAAGAATTTTCAGGTTTTTAATGACCTTAATTTTCCATAGACAGTATTCTTTAAATTCCTCTGTGATGCTTCCAGAAGCAAAACAAATGAGTAATATCTGATTAATTCTAAACCAGATGAGATAAAGCTGTTATAGGACTATGCAGTTATTTGTTACAATGTTCCTAACCCGGAGTGCTTTGCTGGGCACTGACATGTTGGGTGCCTTGTGTTGTAGGGCAGGAATTAGTTTGCTATAGTTCTAATAATTATAAGGTCATGAGATCTATAAAGAAGTAAAATTACTGCTAATGCCAGGTGAGGAGTTTTTCCAGAACAAATGTTATACTTAGCTGTGGTATTTAATACCTTAAGGAGTGAAGCTTCCAGAAGGGACTGTGTAAGTGTGGTCACCCCCAGCTCCTCTGTGAAAGCAGAACGAACTGAGCAAAATTAAGAAGTCAGCCAGCCCCACCTCAGCACATGGGCTATGGGCAGGAAGTTTAATGCATTTTCCTGTTCTCCAATTCATTCCATTATTGTCCCTCCATTTCTCATTACTTCTTGAAATTCAATCCTTACACAGGAGTAGCCAATCCTAGGGGACGTCTGACGGGTCAGGCAATATGTGATGTATGATGACAAACCCTGGTGAGGACGACTGTGTCCTTCCTCAAGACCCAACAAACATGTTCAGCCCTTGTCTTTATGGTGGTATTTTGGGAACAAAATACATGACTTGTGTGTTTGAGTTCTGATGCCCAAAGATAAGTTCACAGGAGTGACAGTTGCTATAGATGTAGTGCTGTTTGCAGAGTGATCAAGACTTGCTTTGGAAACTACTGACATGAAGTTAATTTTCTGAGGAAAAGTCTTCACATAACTGTGAGAGCCATGAAATTCCAAGGGATTTTAACTTCCAAGAGTTTGGAAACACTTTCAAAGTACAGGCAGTCTAATTTCACATGAAGTCACATCCTAAATATATTCCTGGAGAATAGATACTCCCTTAAGTAGAGGAAACAAATGCAGACAACTGTTTTTTGCTCACCAGTTATTGTTTTAACGTCAAATATCAGGAGCTTCATAAAAACCAAAAAAAAAAAAAAAAAAAAGATTTTCCATAATGATTCTTTCTTAATAATAATTGTTCCTACACATGTTACTGCCTAAAGGAGATAAAAATGAATCTGATAAATGTCAGAGAACAGCAGCAAAATTTATTTTGTAGAAGTCACACATTGCAAAAGATTTTCCTTCGATGTCACAACCACACATAACAGCAGTTCCTTTCTCAAATGGTTAAGTAACATTTTTTCATTTGAAAGATTTTAATTATATACTGTTAGAGGATGGTGATTTGTTGCTTTTCAATATTTGTTTATAGGGACCTTTACAGCAGGAAAGTTTGGAGTTGTACTTTTTTTGGTAGATTTTTTAAATCCTTTATAGAAACCTTTAAATGTGAGGTCTTGTAAACTAACCTGTGTTTTCATGAAGTGGTATGTAGGATTGCAGACCTCTATTTTAGAAGTGAAATATAACGATTTATAGCTGTGAAGTTTACAAGCTCTCAAGATTCTTTAAAAAATGAAAAAAAACCCCTGTTTACCCTTAACTACCCAGGGATACTGAAATACAAGCTTTGTACCAGGTTTTTTAAAATTCAATTCTGCATTTCAATGAACATTTATCTGCTTTTTATTGTTGAATATCTTTTTGGCATTGTGAATAATAACCTCTTTTTCCGAGACATGTAAAATACAATTGAAACTCGACTATATACCTGAATGCATTCTGGCAGCAATTATATAAATGGTGTATTTGTGGGCCTTGCTTGAAGCTAAGAGGTATTGGATTGTTTATAATCAACAAATGGGAATAAGATGCCATTTTTTTTTCACCTGGAGAAGCATTCCTTGTGAAGTTGGCTTCAGCAGAGCTATCTGGAAAGCCGAATTTACTGTTCTCAGTGCAGCACTCTGCCCCTCCTGGGTCCCAGACTAATTTTGGTTTATGGCTCTGTGTACAGCTCAGTCACTACCAGCTCAGGGACCTTCATCCAGCCCTCCATGAGGCAGTGGAAGTTTGCTTTGGTTTGGATTCATTTGCTCAAATGTAGACCCTCTGTTGTGTGTCTACATGTGAATAAACGGCTAGACTTCCTTTGCAAGCAGTGAAAAAAAAAAGGGATGAATGTCAGGGGATACAGCTGATTTCATTTTAATGTTAGATATGTGAAAAACATCAAATGGTCAGGGTGCTCAAAATGCCCTTTTCTCTGCTATCTGTTTAGCAGAGCCTGTGGTACAATATATAGTTGAATATAATGAATTCTACCTTATGTTTAGTCATCTAAATGTTTGAGAGATAATTATATGTTTTTGGAAAATTCAGAATGGTCATAAAACCAGGAGAAGTAGTAGCCTGAGGAGCTGAAAGCTGTGAATATGAACATTCACAGGTTCAACATTCAAGGCTTGCTTGAAAATGTTGGCCTTTGTTTGCCATCTTGTAAAGTATAATACTGCTTTTTAACTGCAAACAATTTTATCCTCTCCATAAGGAAAACCAGACCCACAGTCATGCAAGAAATAGGCCATGAAGGTATGGCATTAAAAATAGCTTGATTCAAACCTGACTTCTAATCCTGATTTTCCTGTGTATTACATCTACACCTACAAGATAAGTGATTATTAATTACTACAATAGCTATTTCTGAATATACCAGAATATTTGGTCTGTCTTTCCCTTCACTCTCTTCAAAAGCTTGTGTGTGTATTGGTCATAAATAGCTCCACCTAAAGAAAAATGCTGAGGGGAATTCTTTCAGGATCCATCTGTGGAATAAGATTTGCATCTGTGTCTTATTTGTGTTATAATGCAGCTCCAGTGTATTGACCTTTTGGCTCTCAGCAATATAAAAGATGTCACAAAGGCCAAAATAAAAGAGGTGTAAAAATGTCTAAGAGGTTGAATTGCCTCTAAGATGAAAAACAGCAGTAGGGTCTCAAGCTGAAAACACATCACTAATAAATGACCAGCTGCTCTCTGTTAATAGAAGCAGTGTGAAGACCTTCAATCAACTGATACTTGTAACAGCAGTTCTTGGATTGGCCATTGGAATCTAGATCATGCAGGACAAGGACATGTTAATATATCTGGTTGGTAGAGTGAGAAGGAAATAATTAATAAGAGACTATGGGATCAAGGTTGGCTAGCTGTGATTGAAAATTAGAAGTGTTGCGCATTGTGTGATTTCTTTGGTGTAGATGTAATGAAAGCAATTTTGGAAGGTTAACAATTCTATTTCACTGATGCTTTTTGTAATTCAAAGCAAATATCTTTGCTGGTAATTTCTGCTTGTGCTTCCTGAAATCCCAGTAGTCAGAGAAAATAATTCTGTGCTCTAAATTCTAATCTTTCTTTCTTATTATTTCTTCTGAACACAGGAGTCAGTGTTAATTTTGGGTAGGAAAATATCTTTGAATGTTATAAGCAGTGGCATGTAGGTAACTCGCAGAGGAATTCTCCAGTGTGCCTTGGAGTCATGGATCCCCTTTCCAGATGCCTGGAGGAACTGGACAACTGCTGTCTAGTCCAGGTGCCTGGATTCTCCTTCTTTGGGGTTGGGATACAGTTGGACCATGGCCATGGAAATTGCAGTCTGATTCTTTAAATTATGCCTTGCTCTGAAGCACTCTGTCCATTAGACAAATAAATTTGAGAAACAAACACATCAGCCTAAAGGGCTGTCTCATTTCTGTTACAGATGGCTGATACAATGGTTGACTATTGCAATTAAGGGATGAATATTATGTGTATGTTGAAAGAAGCTTTATTGACGTAGAGTCAGGTTATTGTGATTTATTTAGATGTCCTCTGTTCTCCCCATAGTCTCCTTTTCCCCTGTATGGTTGCCAAGGGATGGCCTTGGTGGATGGGACACGTGGAGGGCTTTACCTGTGCCCCTCCCATGGGGCATTTGGGAGGAGGGACGGTTTGTTACTGGGGGCGTGGCATGGCAGCACCTGGCCTCCAATCAAGCTGCAAGAAAGCAGTCTACACCAATAGACGGCAAAGAAGGGTTGATTGGCAGACTTTGGGAGGGGCCAGGGTTGCCCAATGCAACCTGGGAGGTAAAAAAGGCAAAGCAGCCATTTTGTGGGTGAGCATGTGGCGGTTTACTTCAATGCTCCCAGCACTGCCCTTTGTTAAGATTTTTAATAAACCTGTGCAATTTTTAAAAGTGAGCGTTATTTCTCACAGCGGTAATGATCTCTGTCTTCTGTTCTCCACCTCTTTTTTCCCTCTCAGCTCTCTTTTCTATCCTCCTTCAGTAGAAACACTTGCCCTTCTTTATCAATAAACAATCCTCAGATAAAATATTGCTAGGTTTAAGCTTTTTTTTTTGTCTGAGAAATCTATCCAAAAGAATCCTCCCCGACTTCCCCCTTTACAATGGGATGGGACAGCCTGCATAAAAAACCTCTGTATGGTTGGCAGATGTGATACAGGAACTTTGGAATACCCATGCCCAGCTGGAACATCCAGCTGAGGCAGGAAGATACCTGAAAACATTACAGCAGTGTCAAGGCACATGAATTTCTTTTAAAGCAGTGTGATTTGACCTGTGACTTCTTGGCCCTTCTGCTTTACTAGGATCCTCAGTAGGAGGTTCTGCTCTTCCATTACTGATGGGACAGTGATTTATGTCTGCTAGCACTTTTTAAAAAGTTTTAAAACATCAGCAAGGTCAAATTTGGGGATGGCAATTTGCCTACTACCATTTTAAGGAAAGAATACCTCAGCTGACACATTTTAACTGTAGCCCGCTTCAAAATCAGAACTCATAACTTCTTCAATAAATACAAGATATTTATATATTTGTTTTCAGGTTAATAAAGAGGGACTATGTGCTCTTTAAATTGTCCTGTGGCTTTGCTTTTCTAAGTGAACATTTATGAAAGCATCACAGCAATGTTTTGAGAAGTTGTTTAAATGGATTCCTCTTTCGTTCCATGTTGCATCAAATATCTCTTGAAAAATGACAGCTGCTACAGCTGATAAAAATGCAAAAGCTTTGGATACAGAAAAAAAAATATGTCACCTTATACCTATACAATAGTTAAGTACTGGCCAAGAACAACTGCCTGCCACAGAGGGGTTTAAGTGCATGGCCAACATGATAATTTGTGTCTTTGTGCAGTCAAAGCAAATAACTCCATTTAATTTCAGAGAAATAATGCATAACTTTATGCTGGTTTTTGAATTAGTTGTATCTTAGTCATATAAAACCTGCGGATCTATTTCTTCCCTGGCTACAACATAATTTTCTGTCTTTGAGCGTAAGCATTTAGTCTCATAACAGTGTATAAACTGGGTGAAAATTTTCAGTGAAAATGAGGGAAAGAAGGGAGTCTGTGGCATAAATAATTTCTGGTTTTAGACAAATTTGTAGTGTGAGGATTCCTGTTGGGCACAGTGTGACCTAAAGTTATTACACAGGAAAATTAGATCTGCAAGTACGTTGTGAAAATACAATTAGAAACTCTCTTCCAGACCAAATACAGAAAGGCAGAACTGCTGGAGTAAGAGAATCCTCTTTGGAATACCTCAATACTCTGCTTGCTGATGAAATTTGTGTTTAATGCTGATTATTGTTGTTGTGCTGCTTCCACCCCTCCCAACCCTCCCATCTTGAACCTTCTTTGTACTCCCAGTTTTTCTTTTGAAGTAGTTCTCTTCTTTGGTCCTAACATGTAGAAGAATTAAATAAGGCTCTCCGGGCTGCTGAAAAGATCACAATCTGTAAAATGAACTGGAGGATGGAAACAAAACTCAGTTTGAACAATAAACAAAGAAAATTATGAGGGTCATAAGAAGAAGATGAATCCTCAATTACCACAGTAGCTTGGCCATGAAACTATAATAAGGGGAAAAGAAAATCCACCCTAGCATATCTCATTTTAATTAAACTCTATTGTTTTTAAGTGCTGTCATAAATTTTGCTACCAGATTTATAAATCCTGACTTCTTACCTCAGTCTGATTGCAGATTGGGAGGTGCTATGTCTGCACAGATTTCTGTGGATTTAATCAGAATTAATTTGATGTATGAAAGGACTTCTTCTGTAGACCAAAATGGGTATAATACAAAGAAACCAGCAGTAAAATAAAGCAGCTGCAGAAGAACAGAGTATCAGTGAGACTGGATTTTGTGTGCTCCAATTAAACTTTTTCACTTTAGTATGTCTTTAGCATGTACTTGGTGATGTTTAGTTGGTAGATAGGAAGATGTGTGTAGATATGAATAATTTGTGAAGCCCACTGGATCTGGGATGTGTTAGAAGATCATGAGCTCTTCTGAAGCCCAAGAAAGGCTATTTGCAATATAAGTCAGGCAATATTGGGGAAAATATACAGTAAAAATTGAAGTAGGTTTTCTTATTGGGAATCCTGCTTTTTATGTTGAAAACTTTGAATGTTGAAAGAGAACAGTTGTCCACACGACAGTCTGAAGATAAAGTCATTCCTTCAGGTGTTTATGGTGCCTTCTGAGAGAAATATGTCTAATGTCTGTTGGTGCCCTTTTTGTAATTTATTGAGTCTCCAGAACACAGGGAAAGACTGAGCTTGTAGGAAGTCAACTTTGACCACCCCTGAAATGCAATAGTCTCTTAAGTGTGTGTGACTGTCTTGACAAGTCTCACAAAGGAAATGGAGATGGGAGGGAGGAATGGAGGGAAGGAGGAAGGCAGGGAGATAGGGGAGCAGGGGTCCTGCAGGAGCTGCTGATCATTATCTGGGTAGAAATTAAATTATAGCACTGTGATGGACACAGTTAATTTTATAAAGTTGCTGCCTGATCTTTATTGATCCCAACCAGACTCTGAATTTATTGTTTCTTTGGAAGAATCATAGAATCATTTAGGTTGGAAAGAACTTTTGGATTATGGAGTTCCACCATTAACCTAACATCTTCATGATTAAACCACACAGTTTTACCAGCAAGCCTATTAACCAACCCTGAGATCTTCTTTCATCATGGCAGGACACAAACAGTCCAGGACATTTCTGGAGGACATCAGGAATAACTTCTTGCTCCAAGCAGCTAGGGTGATGCACAGATAGATCTGCTCCTTGTTAACCTGGAAGACATTGCTTTGGGATGTGGCAAGCTGTCAGGTTTGGATTCAAAGGGATTTTGAAGATCATATTGTTCTAATACCCCTACCATGGGCAGGGATACTTTCCACTAAACCAGGTTGCTCAAAACCCCATACAACCTGATCTTGAACTCTTCCAGCAATGAGGCATCCACAGGTTCTCTGGACAGTGGCTGTGGGGTCCACAAAACAGTGTGTTTCAACATCCCGAAAATATGGGGGAAGGAGATAAGTAGAGAACAGATCCTGGACTTCATATTGACCTACTCATCAGTGACTTGGATGAAGGGGCAGAGGTCTCCTCAGTAAGCTCACTGGTGGCACAAATCTGTGAGGAGTGACCAATACTCAAGAGGGCTGTTAGCCCTTCAGAAGGACCTTCATAAGAATGGAGAGATGGACAGAGAAGGATCATCTGAAATTCAACAAAGGCAAGTGCAGAGTCCTGCACCTGGGGAGGAATGACGCCCTGTGCCAGCACAGGCCAGGAGTTACCTGGTGGGAAGCAGCTCCGCAGAGAAGGACCTGAGGGACTTGGTGGACAGCAGGGTGTCCATGAGCCAGCAGTGCCCCTGTGGCCAAGAAGGCCAGTGGTGTCCTGGGGTGCATTAGACTGAGCACTGCCAGCAGGCAGAGGAAGGTGATCCTGCCCCTCTCCTCAGCCCCACTGAGGAGCATCTGGAGTGCTGTGTCCAGCTCTGGGCTCCTCCAGTACAAGAGGGACATGGAGCTTGTGGAATGTTGTGGAAATTCTTAGAGTTCTTAGAGACCGAGGACATGATTTATTGGGGGTCAAGCAATTCCAAACTGGGCCCTTTGGCTTGTGAGGCCTGTGGGCCTCTGGGGCCTGCAGGCCGTAGTGACGCAGCAAAAATTCACTAGCAATTCACTTGAGGTGTCCCAGGGGATAGTGGGTTTCTAAATGTAGTTTTATAATATTGAAACTTAGCCACCTTAAGACTAAGATAAATAAGGTTTGTTTGCATTCTTTGTATACCCTGTAATTGTAAATTATGTTGTGAATCTATATAACTCGCTGTCGGTAAACAATCAAGGGGGAGAACGATATTGGTTAGACGTGCGTTTGCTCTGCCCAGCCTCCTATTAATTGGTGTCCCTTGCAACAGTGGAGCAGAAGGCTATGAAGATGATGAAGGGACTGGAGCATCCAGTGAAGAAAGGTTTAGAATTGGCCCTGTTCAGCCTGGAGAAGAGAGGAGTGAGCGGGGCCCTCATCAGCATCTGTCAGCGTCTGCAGGGAGATGCCAGAGGAGGGACCAGGCTCTGCTCTGTGGCACTGAGAAACAGGACAAGAGGCAATGGGCAGAAACTGATGTGCAAGGAGCTCCACCTGAATTTGAGGGAGAATTTCTTGGCTATGCAGTGACCAAGCACTGTAACAGATTAAGAGAGGGTGTGGAGTCTCCCTCACTGGAGATATTTAAGAACTGTCTGTACACAATCCTGTTCTATGTGCCGTGGGATGATCCCGTTTGAGCTGGGGGGGGGTGGGACCAGATGACCCACTGTGGTCTCCTCCTGAGCCATTCTGTGACTTCAGGAGAGCTTTGGCTCAGCTTGTGCAGCCAGATGACAGCTGGAATGACATGGGAAGTTAGAGGGGAAGGAAGGTCAGGAAGAGAAGCAAACTTATCAGGAGATGTCTGTGTGTGGAGAGATGCAACCCACCACTACTTCTTACCTTTTTGCTTGTGGGTGAATGATGCAGAGCAAACAAAGCAGGATATCTAGTCTGCTCCTCTGAAGACTGGAAAAGGACAAGACGTCCCAGTAGCTGTTCAAGGAATCTAGATGTCTCCATAGCAGACAGGGCTGTTGATGCCTCTTCCAAAGAAGTGCCTTCCTGGATGAGGCAGGTAGAGCAGTGGATAGGTTGAGCTGTTGCTAAAGCACTAAGCCCAAGAGTACACTCAGATCTGGCCATCTGGTGAGTCATGTCTTCCCAAACCAGCTACCTGTACAGGCTGGAAATTTTCCATCTTTCTTTCTTGTGTTTGAAAAGTGATACCATCTTTCTCTTGAATCAGTGATGAAAAAATAAGTTATAATTTAGTTGCAGGCTTGAGTAATGACTTTATATCCACCCTGATGTCCTGGTATATTACCAGAAGGATAATGCAATTGAACTAGAACATAATTTTGGAAACTCCTCTTACCAGTGGGGTTAAAGGGAGACCAAATCTATTGTGCCTAGTGTGTGACTTCCAGAGAAACTCCACACATTGCAGAGCTCATTAGCAGGGTATAGTAACTATGAAATGTATTTTGAAGGAAAGCTAACTATATAATTATTTGGCTTTGATAAAACTTCTGCTGATGTCAACTGTCTAGCACTAATCTTAACAGTGCATTGAAGCAGAATATCAATGGCTTTACAATTTTTCCTTTTTCTACAACTTGAAATGGTGGTGCCAGTATTGCCTGATATTACTCCAAGCACAAAAAATTACTGCTGACTTAAAAAAAAAATTTAAAAGGAAAAAAGACCAAGTGTCTTAGAGACTTCACTAATAAAAGCTATCCACAGGACACAAAATTACAAGTCCTTATTGCCATGGCCTTATTGCCATGGTTGTGCTTTAACAGTTTTTTGTTCCAAAAAAACCCAGCCCTGGAATCCCCTGCCAGAGCAGCTGAGTTACTGCCCAGCTTAGCCTTTGGCTCTAGTCATTCACATGGGGCTAAAGATTGCCTTGTACAATAGATTTTTCTGTATCTTTTCTTACTGTAATTATTACACTTCTGGAAGCCGCTGAATGTTTTGAGCTCAGTTGCAGCTTAAGTTGATCTCCTTTCTTTACATTTTATTCTGGTAATATTTACTCTTCTTTTGGTATACTACTGGGTTTGAGGAGAGAATTTCAAATACCAAAAGATCAAGAAATGGGAATGTGACAGTGCTTTAGATTTTTCTTCAGCTATTCTTTAAACTAGCAAAGAGATTTATGTGAAAAAGAAAATACTAATCTTTAGATGATGTGGAGGTGAACTAAAAAATGCACGTACAATATTATTTAGGTACCCATAAATATCATGAGTAATCCTGTAGCACCTACATTTTGATTTTAAGTATGTTTATATGTGTGATGGGCAAAGAACTGCTAACAGCGAAGCTGGAAGAGGTAGAAATGCTTCCTTTTGGACCACAAATCTTGACCTGACATACAGTGATAGGCAATTTCCTGAAAAAGGACCCAAGTCCTTTGTCATTTGTCATGCAAAAGTGAGGAATGTGTCATGTTATGCTCCAACCTTCTAAAATGTCCCTTTCCCATGCTTACTCATATAGAGAGTTTTCAGTAAAGGAGCAGTACAGAAGGTATGCATTGGATTGTAAAGTTCCACCACTGGCCAGTTTTATATGTTGTTTTAAAGCAGACATTCAACACAAGACAAATCAAGCTTAAAGGGGAAGATCTGTTCTGAAAAGTCATTTGGTAAACCCTGAGGAACAAGGTGCTAAGTTGTCTCAGCTTCTGCTAGTGAGTGATTGCCTCATACTTTAATATGACTTTGACTTCACAATTTTTCTTATAATTTGTACTACTTCTGTTCAATTTTCCTGTTTTATACCATTTCTCACATAACCACTACTTGTTCAGATATTTCTAGTGAGAATTCTTATGTAGAAATTTTCACTCTCTCTGCAGGCTCAGTGGTTGTCATCCTACTAATCTTAAGTAGTGTGGAATTGTGTTTTTATATATACTACATAAATATTAGAGATTGAAAGTTTGGATAGAATTTTGTGGACGTATTTGGTTCATACTCACGACAAAAACAGAGCATGGCAACAAATTTATCACAGCATCTACCCCTAGGTGAAAACCCTGCAGTTTTCTGATACATTGCAGTGTTTTTCAGTGCCTTCTCTTGTTTATCTGAATACATCTATGTGCTGTTGTGAAACTCATTAGAAAGCTGGACTGTTTTTCAAAGCTGCTCCCTTGGCTGGGGCAAAGGCATGGAACAATCAATTGTTTCTTCTGTGATTCCTTTTATGTTCCCAAGATCCACTAGTACCAAGTATGACCAAATTAAGCCTTGCCATGCTTTTATGGGTAATTTTGTTTTGGGTTTTCCTTTGCCACCAAGGGTAGCTTCTTGTGGTTTTTTTCCCTTAAAAAAGTCTTTCTGCTAAAGTTTGTCCATCACTTTGTCATAACACATAGTGATACTTTTGTGTAGCTAGAGAGAAGCTTGCCATAGATTTGATCTAGCTTAACAATGTTTTGACATACACTGGAGTACACACAATTACTTCCCTTGATAGTTAGCAACCATAGGAAAAGCTTTTACTAGAGAGATGCAGCTTAAAGATAGCCAGTGACTTCTGACTCTGGCTTAAAGCTGGGCTGTGTAATGCTAGATAAGCAGAGGAACTACATCACCTTTTGCTGTGAGAGCCTTTTATGGTCCAGAAGGATTATATGGATATGCTTTAAAACCTGAGGAGCTAAGGGACAGGTCAGAAAGACAAATAGAGGAAAGGAAAATGATGACATGTTTTCAAGCTGCTCTTTTTCCTGAATTATTCATGCCCTCCAAAAGTTTCCACTTTTCCCTGTGTTTGCTTCTTTGGTTAGTAATGTTTTCTCTGCCCAAAGATATGTCTATGCCAGTCTCTTTGTCAGACTACTGGATTCAGTTTAAGGCTAGGGGTTCTTATATCTGTTGGTCATTCTTTTTCTTGTGTTTCTTGTGCCACTGTTATCTGATGCCGAAGCTTTATAGTGGATATATTCTGTTTTTACCCTTCTTAAGGGGTAGTTCATCTGGCAAACACCTCATTCTGCTGCCTCTTCTCCTGTAGCTTGCAACTTATCCCCCTCATTGATGCACTTACACATGCATCATTACACATTACCTAATCATTATCTTGAACTGGCAGATGGTAATTGCTGTATTAAAATTCTAAGTAACTTATTTGCCATGTAGGACTCAGCAGAATGATATGTACCTCATATGGTATGTGCCAGTAGGTTGATTAGAGTTGCTGTAGGCATAATCTTTTCCAAGTTTTAAAAAATTACTCACAGTTTTCATATTAGCTCAGAACAAGGCAAAGGTTGAAAATGAGACAGTTCTTGGAGCAGAGTCTACATTTTCTGCATCCTTTTATGAGGCCAGTCTAGCCTCTATCTGCCTCCAGTGACCCACACTCGAAAGAAGAAAAGGAGAAATATTGTAATGAATCTACTTTCTCTGGGTAAGGTGTCTATTTCTTGTAAAAAAAAGATGCAAATGAGAAATAAAAAGCCAGAGCTGCTGGGCTGCTGATCTTGCCAGCACTGGAATGGCTAAAATACCATACATTGGCATATGCCATGATGTTAGCATGGTGGAGATGTTGTGCAGAGGTGAAGAGTATTTCCATAGTGCAAAAAATGATAAATGACCTACCCTATGCCTACAAAAGTACTTGGCTCTTCGTGAATCTCTTTCTGCACTAGGGAATTTGCTATCCATACTTAGGCAAATTTGTTCTCCTCTCCACTGCTGATAGGTGTGATTGTAATTCAAAACTTCATTGTATGGACAATGTCCTCTCAAAAGAACAGCAGTTCCTCTCAAAAGTGCAGGAATTGCAGCAACCTAAAGAGCCCCTTTTGCAAAATACTTGAGGGAAGAGACAGAAAGTGGTACAGGCTTTTAGTGGTCAGCCACCACTCTTTACGTAGCAGGTTGCACCAATTTTAGTGAAAAAGTGATGATCTTGCTCAGCTTCCCATGTTGTTAAGAAGTCTTTGTTTGGGGTCCATCAGGAGAGCTGGACAAGAAACTTTGTGGCTTTGTTTTCCATCACCTTGGGTCCTGCTGGGTTTTGAGAACTGACCAAGCCTTGCTGGTGTGCTTGTAGGATAGTTGGGAAAGATGTTGGTCGATTCAGTGACCAGCTGGGATGGACACTTGCACTGGAGCAGCCACGATCAACAGTGTATACCAGGATGAGAAGATGCCTGTGTGTGCCTGTGTACAGAGCGGCCTGAGGAATTTCTGTTGTGTTGATTGGTTTATGTTTGTAAATTTAAGACCCAATCCGTGCCTTAAAGGCTTTGCAACCTCAAATTCCGTGTTGAGTTTTGGGCCCTTTGCCTCAAGAGAGGCATTGAAGTGCTGGAGTGTGCCCAGGGAAAGGCAAAGGAACTGGGGAAAAGTAGGGAGCACATGGTGAATAAGGAGGAGCTGAGGGAGGTGGGAGTGTTCAATCTGGTGAAAAGGAGGCTTGGGGGAGAGGAATGAAAAGTTGTAGCCAGGTGGAAGTTGGTCTTTTCCCCTGGGTAATGAGTGATAGGACAACAAGAAAGGGTCTCAAATTGTACCAGGGAAGTTTAGATTGATATTAAGAGAAATTTCTCCACAGGAAGTATTGTCAAGGATTGGAACAGGCTGCCCAGAGAAACAGTGAAGTCACCCTCCCTGGAAGTGTTCAGAAAACTTCTAGGTGTGGCATTTCGTAACATGGTTTAAAGATAAAGACAGCAGTGCTGGATTGTTGGACTGGTGACCTGTAGTAGAAGGGACTACGGGTGACCTCATCCCTGATAAGTAACAGTTGTGTTAATCACCCAATACAGCCTTACCCCTGATGAGTCACAGCTATATCCAATAAAGGTAAGTGTGATAAAAGGGAGTGGTGAGGGGAGAATTATGAATGAGGAGGAACTTTGAGGAAGAGAGGATTATAGAGAATCCCTGCTGTGAGGTCAGTCTGGGTGTGCAGTCAGAGCCTGTTGGTGGAACCTGTAGTCACAGTCTAGCCAGATAAAAGCTGCAGTCAGAGTCTGCAAGGGAAACGTCCGGTAGGAGCTTGCTGCACGCAGACTCAGTGAATGGTTGGAGTCAGGATGGCTGAGCTGTAAAGAGGAATAAACCAGAGCCCTTTTCATGCTGTGATAAACAAGAAGTCTGTGCCTTGGCTCTTTTCTACCCTCTAATGAGAGGGCTGCTGCAACAGTGACCTTAGAGGCCTTTTCCAACCTAAATGATTCATTGATTCTTAGTACTACTGAACTATACCTAGTGGAATAAAGTAAAGTATAGGAGTTATTGGGCAGGCAGTGGGACTGGAGATATTGGTGGTAAATGCAAGAAGGAGGAGGTGGCAGGTGGTGGAAAGAGAAGTTGAAGGATCTTCCTCCTATGGTCCACAGTCATTTGGAGGCTAATAAGTGTTTTTCTTATTTTGAAAGCAGAGTGAAAAATTCCCTTTTGCTTGTTACTCACCTTAGAGAAGTTTTGAGAAAATTATAATAATTTTGCATTAAAAAAACTGACATGTACTCTAAAATAAGCCCCTTTTGACATTTGTAGTTGCCACTAAGATGTAATGATGTTCACAACAAAAACGATGCCACAAGATTCTGATGAAATTTATGAGAAAAGCAATATGAGCATCTTATTGATAATGGGCATCGCCAAAGCCAACAAAGGAGGGTGGACTGCTTTCTGTTCAAACCAAAATCAATCACTTGATAGTCACATAAAATCAATGATTAGTGCCATCAATGTCTCTGCAGCTGCATGCTGAGATTAGTCGATGATTATTTCGCTGGCTGAACTTTTGGAGTAAGCATAGTTAAATCACATAGACTTGAATAGATATTTCTTTCTGCACTGCTGTGCTGAATGTGAGCATGGTGATTACTTCCCTTTCCTTCCATGCAGCTTGTGTGGTATGATAAATACATTTGTGGTGTTCCTGGTTTCTGCTGCCAGCTGTTAGAGTCCCTTTTGCAGAAGAGATGGTTTATATCTCCAGGTTCAGCATTTCCTTGATAGTTCATGACAGAGATTGTCATGCAGCTAATGCACGTTCCCGTGTGCACTGGATGAAAGAAGCTGCTTCTGGACCTCCATCCCTGCCTCCCTCCAAGAGAATGTAAAGCTGAAATTTTCTTACCCACGTATTAGGAGTAATAATAGATTTAGCTACTCAAATGTACAAACATCATTAGCTTCAAAATGAGGAACTGCTAAATTTACTTTCATCCATAAAATCTATCTGATTTTTCGTTCTTGTTGTTTAATTTGCTATTGGATGTATATTGAAAAAATTCATGACTGATAATCTGATGAAATGGTGCCTCTTGTGTGTAGAAAACTCTACCTGAATAAGGAGCTGAAGATGTCTGTGAGAACTTACTCCAAATAATTCAAGCTTTAAGCACACCCAACAAGCATCTCTTGAAGGGTCTGAATGGATAGATTCTCTGGTGTAAGCAATTGAGTGAAGACTGTATTAATTATAAGAAATGAAACAACTACAGTAGAGAAAGATACAATTTATTTTATTATGACTTACAAATTTTTGGAGCCTGATCTGAGGGCAGAATTGGTCCATATATAGTTCAGTTGCAGAGAGAAGGACAAGAGAGGAACGTATTGTGCTAAAGCATTAATCTGTTGACTTACAATTACAGTGAGATCATTCTCTCACTGTATTAATGTACCACTTCTTCCTGTGTACAGCTCAGATTGGCTCATCCAAACTTTGAATTTTGGGAGAGTTCTACCAAAAAAAGTAAAATATAGTTTGAGAATTTTCTGGTGGAATTACTTGGAAATATTTAAGCACTAGAAATTTTCCTGACCTAAATGAACACTGTAAGAGACTCAGAACTCTCCTTTACCTTTGGCTTTTTTTTTATCGCCTGAAGAAAGCTTAATGTAATAGTGAAATGTGCTATAATCTGTCTCTCAGAGGTCCCATTCAGAAATTTATCTTCTTTCTTTTTAGCATTTAAGCCTGACCACTACTTCCTGAGGAATTTAAAAAGGAAATGTTAAGATGTTCATAGTTTAAGTACGTACAGATGTCAAATTGCTTTGTGAATGATATTCAACAGTGTTAATGAGGAGAAAAAATCCTATGATAGATATTGGTGAAGATAAAGATTGGGTTTTTTTTTTTTACTCTTTCTTCTTCCATATGTTTCCTTAAAGTGGTTGAAAAATACATCTAATAAAACTTGCCTCTAAACTGAAAGGAAACAAATTAAAGAGCAAGGTAGTTTGGAGTTTTAATATGAGTGGATAATCTAAAATAAAACATATTTTAAGCAGAAATATAGAAAACATTTTTTGTTTTGCTTTCTCCAGAGTTAAATATGTCTCAAAAGGGCTTATGAAAATTCATGGTGGAGTAGAGTTCTGGCAGTTAAAATAGAGGTAATTCAGATGCAATTTTTATGTCAAGAGCTTTTGGGACTGCAGCTGAAGTCAAACTTAGGGTGGATGGTGTTTGTTGGGGAAACCAATCTGCCACGTGTTGAAGAACTGCTGTGATGACATTAAGCTACTGTACAGCAGTTAATGAGGGAACAAAGAAATGACTTCTTTGTTATGAAAAGAGATGATCCTGGAAGAGAAAGGTGAACAATAGCAGCTCAGTATTAACCTCTTGTCTCTCTTTTCTCCACCAAAAATAAATCTTGGTATTTTTTCTTTCTGTTAGCTTTTAGTTGAGAGTGCACCAAAAGAACACCAGGTTACCATGGGGAGGCTTCAACATGAGTAACTATGACACTATTGATTAAACTAAGATCTGCAAAAATGATGACATCTGCTAGTTACAGTGTTTGTTTCCCTGATTTTCTTGCCGTACTCAGCCAACCTACTGTGTATGAACAATAACTGTAGAACTGGGCCAGACTGTGATGCCTTCAATATTTCAGAGATGTAGATGAAAGCTGGCCAGCTGATGGGATGAGGCTGCACAAGGATGCTGTGTTCTGCCTTGATGGATGTGTCACTTTGAAGGCTGCCTTTTAGTCTGATTCATCCAAAGTATTTCTATTTTGTTTCTGTCTGGAGAGACTCTGGGTGCTAATGCAAAGATGTTTTTAAGCCTGAACAAGTTTTGTTGATATACAGAGTGGGCATAATAGAGAATGGAGAGATAAGCATGCCACAACTGAGATGTGTAAACGAGCAGTTGAGATTCTGAACTGTTTCACTGGTTATGTGATTTAATGCTCTCTGCTTTGAATGAGATTCACTTTGCACTCAGTCTGTAACAGAGAGTTTTGTTGTGCTGGATGCACCTATTAAATGACCTGCAGTTTCCTTAAGTGCTATGCCAAAAGGGAGGAAATATATAGAATAGAATAGAAAGAAAAAAAAGTTTAAAAAAAGTTTTATTACAGGATAGAAAAGAAAGGAGGATTTAAAAAATGGAAAGGAAAAAACCTGGCATTTGTTAGTCGGCTGTTCATGTTAATCCTCTTTAAGACACATGTGACTTCAGCTGGAAAACCTCTCACATTTTTCAATCTGTTGTGAAGCAGTGAGCTTAGTGACAGTCATAAGAACCTTTAAAAATCTCTGAGCAGTTTCTAGCCCCTCTCAGTGTCACTCTCTGACTCTCTAGGCTGGCATACCAGCACTGCTCAGTGACTTGGACCAAATGATAAATACTAAGCCTGCTTTTATATATATATATATATATCAGTTAGTCTGTTCCAGGACTACTGGTTCAAAATGACATGTCAGAAATTGATGTGTGGATTTTTATGCCATTTTTGAAGAGAGACTTGAACAGAATTTTTATTTTGAAAGTGGAATTTAATAATCTGCAGTGTGTGCCAAAAAACCCCATGTCCTGGATTTCAGCTGTTAAGGTAGTTCAGAGGAGTTACCAAAAGTCCTGAAAGGACAAAGCAGAACATAATGCTGAAAGTTTTCTTGAATGACTACAGAGGTAACAAATTAAAAAAAAAAAATAAAAGAAGATGTTATACAATAGATCATTTTGTCTCTTATGTTGTCAAAGTTGAAGTGGGCTCATGTTATTTTCAATACTTATCCAGATTAATTCTAGTTGTCTCAGGGAGATGGATTTTACTACCATATACACCCAGAGCTACAGACACAGGGTTATTTCGTTTTTGCTTTGTGTGGGATCTTAAATATATTACCAGGAAATGTGGGTTGACTGAGAAAACTAATGATATGGCTCACATGGTCTATCTGTATGACAATGGTTTTAGACCTTAAAATGAAACTATTACCTTTCATAATACAGGGGAAAGAAAAACCTAGAAAACAAAGAAAGTGGTCCGATTTGGGGTTTTTATTTCACCATTAATTTTTCTGCATTTTCTACACACAAGAACTGAAGAGATCAGCTGTCTGCTTGAAATAGATTTTTATGCTGAGCTCAAGTGAAGTTTATTTTTATCCCTTTGGTGCTATCATACTGTCTTTACTTTGCCTAAATTTTTAACACAGTTATACTGATGAAATTTGATATTGTATAATTCTTTTCACATTGTGAGAAATGAAATATGTAGGTGTCTGGAAAAACCAAACAAATAATTTATCTTTTCTCAGATCTCATCAACTCTGAGATCTTGGGTTTTTCCTGTGTATAAATACTTCAGTCAGATTGGTTGCCAGTAAACCTGGTAAGTCTATAGAAAATGAATGAATGGTAAAAAATAAAAAAAAATATATGGAAAGATCTCTATTTTATCTGATGGTTGTGAGATGATATGTCAGAAATAAAAGATGAGGATGTATTTTATCATACCAAGATATCACTCTTAAATGAAACCTTTTAGTTCATGCTGTCAGACTCTTTCTTCTTCTTAATTGATTTCCAGGCCCTAACTAGTATTAATGAATTCAGTGATAATTTTAAGATTGTGTTTTTTAAATGTAAGTGTGTCATCTATTTTCATGTACTGCTTCTCTATCAACTGAAAAGATCATCTCTAAAATTGACATGTGCATGTAAATTTAAAAGAAATTTAGTTTTTCCTTGTAAAATGCTCCAGTGAGGGTGATTAAAAAGTACCCTGGAAAGTGAATCATGATAAACAGAGGAAAAGCATTTTGGGAATATGACCTTGAGAAGTCTGGGGACCTGGTCCACAAATTCTACTGCCACTAAATTTTTGATGGCAAGTAGTAAAAATCAATGCAAAGGTTGAATTGTATTTGAAATTATATTTTAAGTGAACTAACAGTAAAGCAGTGTCTGACTGCACTAGATCACTAAATAAACCTTAAAGCAGGTGATACATGAAAGATAAAACTTACAAAGGGACAATATATGAATGGAAGCAGCCAGGCAGGCTGGGGGTGTGGCCATCAATTTATGCACACAACTGCATTTTCAACATAATTAGCTGTCTAATTGAGCATTATAGCTTAACTGACACATTTAAACATGTAATTTATTTCAATGCACACTGCTTGTAATCTATTTCTAATGTTTGCTCTTCAGGATGGCATCAGACTCTAGAAGAGGAAATTATCCTTCTGATGAACAGAAAAAAAGAACCAAGAGTATATGGAAAAGCCCTGAATACAAATAAATTTCTGTAATTTGAGATCAGAAGGGGGGAGCATGGAAGCAGAAGAGCCACACAGAGGAAGTTAAGTACTGAGTGTGACTGTAAAGACACGACTTAATTTCAAATATCAGAGATGTGCTGCACTTCATGTTATCAGGCTGCTGTGCAAATCTGACTGGTTCAGCTGGCACCTAGGTAAGAAGGATATTGTGGGAACTGAGAGGTTTAAACTGCACATCTATCTCGTCCTGAGGAAGAAAACATCCTTTTCTCAAAGTGATGGATATTGCCATACAGATATGACTGGCTTTTTTCATTCCTGGACAGGGACAAGGACCCATCATCCGTTCTCTGTTAAAATGTACAGAGTAATCTGTCAGCAAGTTGCAGAGGAAGGAACAAGAAGTCCCTTCATTCACAGTTGCATGCTCCCTGCTGTGCCAAAATTTCACTCTCTGGATGATAGCTGAGCACCTGGACACTTATTTTTGGGGAAGAAACAAACCAATGCATGCTTTGTTTTGTTCCCAGATTTTATTTTTTTTTCTTTCAGGACTTATTTTCTGAACAAAATAGTGGCAGATTTCCTTTTGACCCGGTATCCTTTAGTAGTTACACCTCATTATGTATTTTGTGGTGCTGAGCTATGAATCTGCTCCTTCAATTACCGAAACTGCCAACAGACATGAAAATCCAGAACCATTTCTCCTTTTTATCTTTGGGATTACTTTTGCATACTCTGACAATTTCCTCTTATAAACAAAATGTAGTAACAGCTACAGTTAAGGAATGCGGAACAACTAATGTGAACCTTTGCTGCCAAAATAGAAAAGAAAACTTCTTTTTCAAACCTTAGGTTGGCACAATTCCTGGCTTTTCTCCTCACTTTTCCCTCTGCTCTCCACACTCCCAAGTAATTAATTATCAGAAGGAAAGAAGAGGAATTAAATGCAAGATCATGCAAGTAGAAATAAAAATGTATGAGCCTTCTACCCCAAGATGAATTCACTGAAGTTTATAGCAGTGGATTTTGCATATCTGGATAGATAAGGTAGAATAAGCTCAGAAGACAAAAATAAAACGATGTATGTAAAAGGATCTCTGAAATTTGCATAGGTTCCCAAATACATGGCTGCCATGCACAAGCCAAGAGGAAAGGGAACACTTATAGAAAAACTGGTCTTTGTAGCCTTTCATTGGGAGATAAAGGGAGAGGTAGGATGATGGACTGTAACTCAGAGCATCATTTCTCATTTCCAGTTTTTTGACAGGACAATTGTCAGGAGGTAGGATTTCTTTGTTCCCTAGTCTGTTCAGAATAGCTCATGTCAGGAGAAGCAGTATTGGAAATATAATGAGAAATACATTATATAGAAATTAAAATTCTTTACAAATTTGACCTTTCAGTCCTTTACACCATGCTTCATGGTGATATCCTCCATTTTGTGAAGAATAGCGAGGCTGTCCATACAAAGAGGAGAGCATTTCAAAAAGCTCCCTGCTATGGGAGGGATTAGGATAACCTACTACTAGTTATGGGATTTGTTGGAACTTCTGGATTACTACCTCTTCTATTTTCCCTTTTGATAAAGAAACAACAAAGCCTTTCCCATTTGGAAGAGGAGGAGCAGTGGAGGAGGAGAATCAGAGAAATTATTCCCTAATTGCCTCTAATGAAGTAGTTCCTATCTTAATGATACTGCTCATTCTTGTTCTGTTTCGAGAAAAATAGGAATTCCTGTCTTTGAACTCTGAGCTGACTCTGCTTTGGTGGGAAGCAGAAATGACACCAATGCCGAAAGGCAATCTGGGAACTGCTGCCTCCTCACCAAGGTTTCTGCTTGTCTGTGCACTGGTGTGGCCACAGAAAGCTGGCTGGTCATGTCCATCTCCCCCAGTGTGCAGAACTGGCATGGCCTGAGGGGCAGGCAGGACAGGGAAAAGCTCTGGATTTAGCTGCTTTGCTTGGTGAAGGTGTAGTTGAGCTATCTGGGATAATGATGGATGTCTGCATCAGAGTGAATTCTGCATTGTTCATGAAGATTCATTGAGACTTGGGCATTCGATGCCTGCTGGAAAGGGGCATGAAAAAAATATGGAAAGTAAGAATAAATTCAAATGGGAATGGGTCCTACTTTAGTTCTGACTTTACTCAGTGTGTTTTCAGGTGGAAATAAAAAGGGTGAGAATTAATGATCAAAAACTAAAATAAAGCAATAATTAATGGCAAGATATCCCTTATGTAGCAGATTCATTGCTGTTATGACTGAGTTTAATGTTGTTTTCAGAAAGCTGAATTGGGCTCTTTTCCTTAATTTCTCTGAAAGGTTTTATAAATTGAAGATAATTATTAACAAAAAGTTTACTCAGATGATTAACATAATCTCTCTACTTAACCTGTACTCCTATCCAAGTAAACATTTATTTCTTGTCTAAATTAAGAATAGATAAAAGCCTACTTTGTGTAACCTGAAGAGAAATTGATACAGGAGCAGTTTTGAAATTGATACAGGAGCTCAAGTTTTCCCCAACTTAAATTTCTGTGGTATTATGACCTATTCTGCAGCAAGTGTTCCCGTGATTAATAGTGCAGCATCTTTCTGTACTCCCTCTCTGCAACACTTCTGTCTACCACAGAACATCTTTTACAGGAAGGACTTGTGCTACTCGAAAATGACCACCATTAACTTGGTGTGCTGTTTTAACTCCAGTACAATTTGTATTTTGATTCAGCAGATCACTCAGTAAAGGAGCTACATGTATATTCAGGGTTGCGTACTCAAGGGGAGGGCTGCTTCAGTGTGGGAGAGGTTATGCAATGGGAAGAATTTGTTTCAGCTATAGAGACAGCTGACTAGATATGTTTTCTTGTCTGCGTATTAGCTTGAAATTTCACCTCTGTGTGTTAAAGAGGTGTGAGAGTTTTTATCCTATTGAATCCTTCTCTGTGAAGGGACGGTTAGGGCCCTGAAGCCTCTAGAAAAGTGTGAACAATACTGATTATATTCATTTATTTTAAGGCAAGAGCCCTCAAATTGTGCTTTCTTACAGAGTCATCTCAACTCTCCTTTCAAGAGTGCGAGCAAGATGTTAACAAAGAAGAATAAAACTCTGAGGTTAGTGTCCATTTTGTTGTGAAAGATATGATAAGAGTAGAACCATTTGATAGGAAAGCCTCCTCTCTTAATCTTTGTACTAGATTAAAGGTGGAAGGGATGGAAAAATGCTGGAAGTAGTGCATTACACACAGAGAGGGTTGAGCTGTTGACTATTTCTAAGTTTATATGTGAAGCATGAGTTTGAAATGTGCCTAGAAATCCATATCAGTACTTTTTGTTGTCCTGGAGACTGAACTTCTCAGGATCTGGGTAAACTACCTCCTCACAAATGTGTGGAGGGGAAAGAGGGCATGTTTCTGGCATGGTAGCTGGTTTGCACAAAATTTTAAAGTCTAGAAGAGGCAAGTCAGAAATGCCCAGATACTGTGTCCGTCTGCCACACACTGACTTCTTAGTCCTCTTACTAAATGTCACAATACGTGGTAAAAATACAATGTTTGAATAGACAGTTTCTCTGAAGAATGGATTTTGAATGTGGAAAACAGGAACTTCATTTTCAAAGTAAAAACAGAAGCTGACCTCAGCACTAAAATGCTCCTCTCTGTAGGAGTGTGGGAATAATATATGGAGCTGCACTGGTACAAACTGCTGAAGCACCCTGGCGGTGCTCCAAGCAACTGCTTTTTTCTGATGGAGTTTTTAATACTTCAAGAAGACAAAGTATGTGTATTTAGATGCCAATAAAATGATTCCCTGTAGGATCCACAGGCTGCATTTCAGCCCTAAACTGCGATGGCTTTGTGAGTGATTGACTGCCAGCCACCGCTGAAACATTTCTGGGCATGTACGTGCTTTTGCTTATCTGCAGGTTAAATCCCTCCTTGTGGCAAGTTCTGTCACTGCTTCAACCCTTAACTGAGATGCTGCTGTCCATCTCTGTTGATGGAGATGTTGTGCAATTGCTGCTCAAGGAGCCCTGACCACCCCAGAGTTCATCGAGTGAAGTCTGACCTTGCTGTATTCATGATGTGCTCAGTGCCCCAACTAAGATTTGTTTGGTCTCCAGACACGCACAAAAAAAAAAAAAAAATCTACATTAAAAGGACCAAAAGGGAAAGAGTGTGAGCATTTCTGCATATGGCATTTGAGACACGAATGAGAACAAAATAATTCCCATTGCAATTATTCTTGGGTAAGAGTGTAGGTTTTCTGCTTAAGAAAAATCAAATCAAACTTCGTACCTATTCTCTATCTAGTCTAAATTGTGTGCAGCAGAAAGGGAATGAGCTTGCTTAATCTGGTGGGATAGAAAAGTGACCTTCTGTTAAGGGTGGAAGTAAGGAACTGAGCTTCAGATTATGGCAAGAGATCTGGGAGATTTCCCCACTTAGTGGTCAGTAAATTAAAAGTTTGCTTAAGTTCTTGAATTCTCCTCTCCAACATTTTCCATAGATTCTTTTCATCACAAAATTCAGCCGCTGAATCTACCTGTCATACCTGTGAACTGGGGTAAGTATCATTAACCCTTTAAAAAAAAGAAATGTATGAATTATAGTGGAAAACCATGATTTACAGAAAGTTCAGCACCTGATCAAATAGAAAAGTAATGCAAATGGAAAATGATAATATATTGAACTGTATGAAAAATACGATAAAAGTGAAAATGGAGTTGCTAAAGAGCCACGGTTAAATTTGACAATCTATGCAGTTGTATGTTTTCTTCACATTGCAAACTTTTTATCTACTGTGAAAATTTCTCCGACAAAAAAAGGGGAAATGGGTTAAAAAACATTCTCTGTGCTAATTTTGTCTCTATTTGAGTTTTCCAAAAAGCTTTTTTTTTTTTTTTAATCTGAAGTGCCAATTAATTCTCTTCTCTTCACATGCCCAGCCTAGCCTGAGTCATCTGAAGTAAAATCCTGACTCCCTGAAGCTGCCAGCAATCTTTTCATCCTGCCAGGTATCTGGCACATGCAGTTTTAATGGAAATTTACCCTGAGGTCTTGATTTCTTGAGTGCCATGGGGTGTCTCAGTGTTTGCATCCAAAAGCTGAGGAAAAAATAACATGGGGACTCTGAA
Source organism: Sylvia atricapilla (assembly GCF_009819655.1). Lineage (NCBI taxonomy): Eukaryota > Metazoa > Chordata > Aves > Passeriformes > Sylviidae > Sylvia > Sylvia atricapilla. The sequence continues at coordinate 62,708,311 of NC_089143.1, forward strand.
AATTGTTGTCTCATTCTCCTAATGAGAAATGCAAACACAGAAAACTCAAGAATAATATTTATGTACAGCTTTGCTTAGGTTATGATTACATATATCCCAGATACGAAAAATGAGACAAAACACACTCGTATTTTCACATCCACAGGGCTTCAGTGAGAATTGGCTTTCTCTCATGTGGCGCTTTCATGCTTGATACCAGGTGCTAATGATTCCTGTCTGCTTAAAAAAGACCCATTAAACTGTCAAACCATTCAGCCAAATTGATCATGTCTTTTGAAATAGAACTCTAATAGTGAGAAAAATAGGAGGATTTCTAAAATCCCTTTTTCTCCCCTTCTTTTCCACCTGAAAATTGACTGGCAGCTATCAGCAAATTGAAGACATGGAAACTTTCAGAAGCATTTGCCTTCTAAACTGCTTTGCCTGCAGTCTTCTTTATATCAGATTTTTATTTGCTTCCTGCATTCTGTTGGAAGCTTTTGACTGAGAATACAGGGAAAATATTTGAATTGCTTTTGGATTTCTTATGGAAGTTTTATCTTACTTTTAAAATCTGTGAGCTGGATGTGTATTTCATTCCTCCTCATTTTTCCTTTTGCTGCTAAATATGTTTGTATCCAGCACAAAGTGGAATGCAAAATAATTGAGTAATTTGTAAGACTGACTACAAAATAACATCCCCCCAACATTCTCAGTGGTTCCATTTTAAACTAAGGATTTGACCTGTAGTGGAGGTAACAAAATATTTTGATATTTTCGCAGTTCCATGCTTGCATTAAAACTTTAAAAGTCTGTCCCAATCTGCTGAGATTTTTGTTACTTTGTAATGATTTATTCTCAAACACATCTTAATTTTTAAATGCTTGTAGATTTCTTTTCCCCTCAACATTAAAATAGGAGCTAAAATCCCTATTAAAAAATTCTCAGTGCTAAATTATCTACATGAAACAAATACTTTTAGGTATTTTGCCATCCTTTGACATTTGAAACCACACTACTGGTTTTCTACAGGGCTGCTTTCTGAAGCTCACAAACAACTTGGCATTATGCACAGAAGACTGAGATCAGTTTTCTAAACAACATTTTTTCATGCCATGCCACCCACATATGAGAGTTTGGGGCTTTCCTCGCCTCTTCAGTCTGGCTGTACTTCCTCTTTTATTCCTGTGTCTCCAGTCAGCATGGCAATGTGTGGCTGGAGGCTTGACTTGTGACTCCTTGGATTTGTTTGATGCAATAAGCTGATAGACAAATGCCTGGAAACATTGTCAAGGTATGATCTCTACATCTAGAAATTAAGAGTTTTTGTGGGCTTGAGAATTGTGAACTCAAGTTCAGGGTGGAACTTTAGGTCCTTTGCTCTGCTGTGTTCGTTGTAGCATTACCATAATGGTGAATGCTTTTGTATGTATTTTGTAGCATTCCCCAGGGGAAATACCAAAACTGTAGCTTCTTTGGAAAGATACAGCTGTGTCCAGATGTTGGGAGAAACTCTATTAGTGTGATAAATGGGGAAAACACCGTGTCAGGTGTGTTCAGCCTGAGGTACTGAGGTATTGTTGTTCTCTGTGATGCACAAGCACTGAGAAAGAAGAGTGTTATAGCTGGTAGGAAGGTTATTCACACCATGAGAGGCCACTGATGGCATTCAGGCAACCAGTCTGGCCTGCTGAATCTTCTGGCTGATGCTTTAGCTCTTTGCAGGGTGTAGGTATGGGACTTGTAGGCTTTTCTGATAGAGATTTTGTTTGGAGCAGACAGTGGATAGATTGATCAGGGCTGGTGGTGAGATTCAACAGGAAACTTTCATAGTGATGATCTCAGTTAAGCTCTAAAATGTTTGTTCAGGAGAAAATGTCTATGAACTGAAAAAAAACCAAAAACAAACAACCAGAGAGAAAAAAATAAAAAGGCTGTGAACAATCCCAGATACCATTAAAGGTTGAAGGTTTATTTTCAGAACACTTTTTAGGAACATGCTTCAAATAATTTCATCAGTCTAAAGAAAATTGCACCTTATACCTTTTTGTTCTGCTTTTAGAGTGATTTTTTTTTTTTTTTATGAAAGAATGGGGCTGTTCTGAGTGTTGGACAGGTTAAGCTCTCTGCTTTCAGAAAACCTCTTTGAAGAGACACTGAGCATTGTTTGTTGTGTTTACATAGTGGGCCTTGCTCTGTGATGAATAATTGAAGTAAAAGTGGCTGGTGAGATAGAAATAATCAGAAGAGATTTTGTGAGTGCACTGTAAGTGGGGTCAGCAGACAGTTTTGACTTTCTTCCATCTTCATGACCTCCTCAGGACTGAGCTCAGTTGATGGATAATTCTCATGAAATTCCCAGAATATAACAAATAATCCTCCAACACCAAAGAAGTACTCCTTACCCTGAGTGGAACTAATAATTGGAAGTAAGGCTGGAACTCAAAGAAGAAAAGCTCCTATTTTTCTTATTTTTAGTGGATAGCATTGAGAAGCAGTGTGCACAAACATACTCCCTGGGAAGGCTACAAATAATGAGAGGCTAGCAAGCTGCCAGGATCTAGGAAAAGGAGTTTTCTGCATCCAGCCTTCCTTATAAATTTCACTTAGAATTTCACAAGCTTTGCCTGCATGCTATCCCCATATCAATGAAGGAGCAAGCACCTTTTTTTTTTTAATTTTTTCCCCTCCTGTGTGGGAGAGTGTTAATTGCTATGCCCAGAGGGGAAACATGTATTCTCCTGGCTAGTAATCAAATGATATTTGAAAGCCATTAGGCTGCCCAGCATTTGCACCGGATGGTTGTTGCAGACAACGTGGCTTGCTGGGAGCTGCCTCGGGGCCGTCTGGTTACTGAGCTTTTGGTTTGATCTTGGACCCAGCTTCCTGTGTAAATAAAGGGTAAACATTAGTAAAGAGTGTCTACCTTAAAGTATCAGATATTTGAAGATGTCATGTGTTTCTTCGTTAAAAGCCTTTGAAAATAGAAATAAAGGTCACCAGCCCAGCTCAGTTCTCCGGTTAATGCTCTTTGCTGGTTTGATTTGATCCAGTTGCCAAATCTTATTGAGGGGAACGTGCATCAGGGGAAAATGACCTGGCACAAAGTGACGCCTGGTCCTGGCTTTACTTGTACCTAGTGCCATAGAAACTGGCTTGGTTTGGGCTGTGGAGTGAAAGGGAAGGTCCTGCCTGCCACCAGCCTGTGCAGTCACACCTAGGCTACTGTACAGGGAAGTGAGGGATCAACAACTGAGCACATCAGTAGGTGGAGGCACAAATAGGATATGTTCAGAAAACCGGGCTGCTCTGCACTCTAAAGCTACAATCACTTTGCTTTTTACCTGTATGCATTTAAAACCAGATAAGCTTTTTTAAATGCCTTCTTTTATCTCAGTGCCAGCTATTTCAGGTGAGCTATAGCTGAAAATATGAGGCTTTAAAAACACTGAAGTTTTACAGCTGCAGGATGTTCGTAGTTCAGGGTTTGTTCTTTCTCACGTAACTTTGAAAGCACAGTTGTGCTCTGAGCTCAGCGCGTGCTTTTTGAAGGATAAAGTGGTTTAACTGATTTTATTTTTACTCCCAAACCTAGGTACTAATTAAGCAATACCTGTAAGAGCAGTAACTGCAGCAATAGCGTCTCACTTCACTGATTTAATCTGAAGCTATTAGCATCTGCAATAGTTATACCACCAAGAATTTCTCCCCTTTGGCATATATTATAAAAGGCTGTCCCTCGATTAGGTCAAAAGTGCTCGAAGGCTATTGATTTTTGATCTGTTTTAGGAGAATGTCCCTCTTTTTAACACTTTAATTGCTCAGGTGAAGCGAATGTATCTACGCATCTGATTACCTGTTTATCTGGTCAGGGGCGTTCTGCGGGAACACGAAACTCCCGTTCTGATCCCTGAGCTGCTGGAGGTCCTGTGCTCTGGGTCATTCACGGGAGGTGGCTGTAAACCTTTAGAATGTGATTTTAACAAAGAGGTGGTGTTGCGGGGCTGTTTCCCGACATCCCGGCTGCACCTAGGGGAATGCCTGTTCCGCGGAAGGAGCCCCTGCGCGCTCCTTGGGCTGCCTGGGGAGTGTTGCTAAGTAACTCGGGGTAACACCGGGGTTCTATGGATCCCTTACGGTGGGTCCTGGCCCCTGCAGAGAGTTCCGAATTAGTAACATGGACGTGGGACAGGCTGATCAGCTGCGACGCTGCAAGTTCAGCCCCCGCAAACTCAACTTTTGCCGAGAGTTTTTCGAGAATGAAATTGGATTAGACCCAGGAATGACGTACGCTGTTTCATTTCTTTCCCCCTTGTGCTCTGAGGAGCTTTGTGTTTAGGCAGGCTTTTGTTTCTGGCTCTGAGCTTCTTAAAAAAAAAAAAAAAAAAAAAAAAAAAAAAAAAGGAAAAAGAAATCGGGAGTGTGTGTCGGGGTGTCGAGGGTGCTGTGCTCGCATTGATTGGCGCGGGTTAGCTCGGGCTGCTTGCGAGCGCTTTGTTCTTCTCACCACCCCCGGGTCAGTTGCACAACATGCCCCTGCGGTTTAAAAAGGAAAAAGAAAGAGGGGAAAAAAAAAAAAGAAAGGAAAAAAAAAAAAAAAAGAGAAATGCTGACTAATGCCAGCGGTTTCTCAAATGGCTGATGCAAACCTGGAGAATTTGCATCATCATTCAGCCTAGAGTAACTTGGTATGACAAGAGCTTAAATACAAGTCCATGCGGAAGCTGAGCTGGTTTCCAATGATAGGGCAGTGCCACAGTGTGGAAACGCAGGTGTTCCTGAGCTGGGCTTGGATCACAGGAAGGGCTCACACACTCCTCAGGAGCTTGTTACCTGTGTGTAGGAGCAGTTGGAAAGATAAGAGGAAGCGACAAAGTAGTTGGCTTACACAGAGAGGGGAAAAAAACACCCCTTCGGTTTCTGCAGAAAACTTTTCTGCCTGTGCTTGCCAGCAGTGTGCTGGTGGCACTGTAGCATGTTTAGGAAAGCTGCTCTGCCCACGGTCTCTAATGGAAGCTACTTGCAGGGACAAGCTAATGGCAAGTTGTCCTCTATGGACAGCGAACAGCCAGCCCGGGAGGGAAAAGTTGTGCTGAAGAAGAAAGTGACGCTTTTGAGGGGCATATCCATCATAATTGGCACTATCATTGGAGCTGGCATCTTCATCTCTCCCAAAGGCATCCTGAAGAACACAGGCAGCGTGGGCATGTCCTTGACTGTCTGGACAGTGTGTGGTATCCTCTCGCTTTTTGGTAAGTCCCTGAAAAGTTTCTAATTGGTCTAGAGGGGCAGCCGGTGAATTATTGCGATTATTTCTCTGATTTTGCTATTGGATAGGAAGTCAGAGTGCAGAGCTGGAGCACCAATGGGACTACAGAAGGTCTGTGCTGCACGATGGGTTTGTGGAGTGCAAAGATTTGCAACCCCTGTCCCTCCACTCCTGGCACCAGCCTGTGAAAGCTGGAACCATAATTTTTTTTTAATGGGTTCCTAAAGGAACAGGAAAACCGAATGTGCCTTTTTTCCCCCTACAGAATGTGCTGTATGTGTATTTTTTCTCCTGTCTGTAAAACGAATTTATGGTTTGCTTGTAAAGCCCCCGGCAGCTGGATGAGCACGCTGCTTGAACACCTCTGAAATGTTTAGACAGCTCAACCTAGTTCCCGAGAGGCTAGAGCAAGGTCTGAGAGGAACAATTCCCACTGTATATAAGCTGTATTAGCACGAAGGGCAGCAAAACAATAATACTAATAACCCTTCTTCCCAGCTTTTTTTTCTTCCTTCCTCGCTCATGATGTTGCTTTGAAAGATTGGGCTGCAAAACACAGTGTGATGGAAGCAAATTTGCTCTGGGAGTTTTACTGCTGGCCTGCTTATTGTGGGAGTTTTTTGCTAATTCTTTGTATTCTTGAAGAGTGTTGAATTCTGAAGAAGTCCAGTTAAGTTGTTCCGTACACAAAACCCTCATTCAGAGAGGAAAACCCCACCCTGGCCCCCGTGGGACAGAGGGTTCATTGACCTATTTAATGAGTTAATCTCAAAGAAACTGAAGAATTAACATGAATATTGGCTTTATTTAAAAGGGAAACTACTTGTTTACTGGCAGGAGGTGAAGAGGACAAAGAGGTACTAAGTGTCTACTTAATAGGCGGAACATGCAAATGCCACCTTGTAAATTGGCTCTGAGCTTCAAAGAAATATTCTTTACAGGCTAAACCCACCCGGGCCAAACAAACAGTCCGAGTAAGTTAGGAACAATTTGGGTCAAATGGTAAATGTATGGGTACAATGTGTAGCATAATCTCTTGTACAAATGTGGAAGTTCTGCCTGTGACAAAACTCCCCTGTCAAGAAAAATCTCAGATGCTATTTGTAACCCTGTAAAAAGACCTTGGTCTTTTGAGTTACTTAACCTAGAATTTGCTTAAGCACTGCATTTGTGGCTCTACCTTTAGTAAGTAGTAGTAATCTTCTGGCTGTACAAAAAAGAAAATCCCCACAAAAAACCCAAACCAAAACACAAAACCCCCTCTCTCTTTTATCAGACAGATGTTTTTAGGTCATTTTCCAGACCTCTAGATATGAAGAACTGTGTAATTTGGCACAGCAAAAGGTAGTATCTTGTTCTCAGAATGGACCTGTTATATTTTTTTGGTTGTTCTTGCTTTTTTTCTTAATATTTTATTTTTTAGTTCCCTGCATGACTCAGTTGTAGTTAAATCACATACAGAGGTCACATAAGGCCTTGCTGAGGCTGTGTTTATAACATATATTAAAACACAATTTCATTTCATCCTGAGCCTCAGCAGAAGAGGCTGGCAAAAGAAAATGCAGAAACAACTTTTTAAAATGTGGCTGTAAGGGTTCATTAAATACGTCTTCAGGTAAGCTAAAGAGTAGAGGATGAAAGTTGCCACGTTTTTTGCAAAGCCCCAAACAAAACCAAATGAGCAGTGCTGGAGAGTTTGTCATCATGTGGTACAGCTTTAATGGGCTTGTACTTGTGGTGTGGTTTTGACAACTGCAGTTTAATTGAAAGTGTTGTTACCTAAAGGCATCAGGGAAGAGAGCTGAAATGAGCTCATGTATGTCTCTGATCTTAACTCTGTGGCATGCAGTGCTAACAAACTTTATTACTGTTTATTGCTGGCTTCTCAGGGCCTTCCAAGAGGGCTGTCTATATTTATTGGTCGTGGAACGCTATTGATGGGCTCCACCTTTGGAGCTGAAAATCCTCGGCTTTGTAACTGGCTGATGGTTCCTGACCTTTCACTGCATTTGGAGCACACAAAAACACTCCACCAGTGTTGAAAAGCCGACTAAGCCACCCCCTGAGTTTTGTATGTAAGATGTTAGGAGTACTGCTGAGGAAAATTCTTATTCTGCAGATGCTGATTCCAAATTTTGGCCATTTGGTCGCTTTTATCCATGGCTGAGGAGAGGTAATACATTTTTCAGACAGTCAGAGTTTGAGCCAGGCATCTCTAAGGCTGAAAGGAGTAGATCAGCCTTTGATAACAAGCAAAGGTGTCAGAAATCTTTCATTTAGTGGTGCAGTCTGGCTGCCTGGGAAGTACGGTGGGCTGGTGTGACACCCCATTTTATTGTCCCTCTTCAGAAGATGCAGAGTACTAAGACTGCAAATAGCTTGTCCAGTGCCTTTAAATATAACTGGATAAATGTTGTGGTTTACTGTATGTCTAACTGAATGAATGAAAACTTACGAAATTCATTGGAAAAAATTAAAATATACAAGAAGTAGTCATGATACCACTGCTGCTCTGTTGTTTAGGCTATAAATGCTTTGATAGGTATTTCTGGATATGTCTCATGTTGGCACTGTTGAATTCTCACAGGTGCCCTCTGCTATGCTGAGCTAGGAACATGCATTAAGAAATCTGGTGGTCACTACACCTATATCCTGGAGGCCTTTGGCCCATTACCTGCATTTGTGAGGGTCTGGGTTGAGCTGCTTATTATTCGGTAAGTGTATCATGACCCTGTTTCTTCTCTGGTGGCATTCCACTTGTCAGTCATTTAGAAAAGTCTCTGATATGTGTTGGGCAAAAGAAAAAAAAAATCCAAACATATTTTGGTCAATTAACTGTGTTCTTTTACTACGATTGCTTCAGAGGGTCTAAAAATGCTGTTCTGCCCATCAGCTTTGAGGTGTTCAAGGAGACACATGTGCATATATGGGGGAAATAAGAAAACTCCCTGCCACAAAAATTCAATTACTCGCCTTAATTTTGCCAAGGTTACTGTGTCCATTGATGTCACTAATAATGCTGTCAGCCATACCTAGCTATGGTACAGTGAAAGAGAGAAGTCACCCTAACGTTTCTCAGTCATGGCACTCACTACCTTCTGGATCAATTACTGTTGTCTGTGGGTACAGGGATAACTCCTGGTGAAACTATTCTCCAGTAGTTTTCAGAGGTAGGGGCACCATGTATGCTTTATATGTCAGATTGAGCCCTGAAATTTTGCCTTTGTGGGGTGTTGGAGAAGTTGACTCTTACTCTGAAAAACACTAACTGAGTAAATAAAGAGACATTGTCTTCACTTACTTAAAATATCCAATATATTGCCTGTGACTCATGCAGCCTTTGACGTCGTGCAGAGGAATTACAATGTGAAGATGTTGAATCATGTAAAATAAACTTTCATAATGTAAACGGATCAAGGTATCAAACTCACGTGCAGCCTCTCTCCGTATTTTTATAGTTTTGCTGAGTTTGGAGATCTTGATACGTGTAGAACAGGGCGACTCACTTATACAAACCGACTTTGGGAATGCTCCATCCCCGCCTCAGGCTGGTTAGCGCTGCTTTCCCCTCTCTTCCGCAATCAGCAGATTAGTCACAAAGGAGGCACAAGCCTCATTTCCAATCACAACTATGTTTACATAACACTGACAAGTTCTAGCATAGACTCTTGAGTTTGAAAGTGCTGACGGTGCTGAGTCATTATGAATCTATAAGTCCTTACGTTGTTTCCAGAGGAAATAACTCTGCGTGTCAGATGGTCCGACACAACCTCCCCACCAAAACGTAACCTTTGAGTTAATGGCATCATTTCCATCAAATGTGGTGAAAGGGCAAATGTCTCAACTGTATGAACCTTTTGGCAAAAAGGAAAATCAGGCAGTGGAATGAAACCTATGTTATCACAGTGCTGTGAATGGCTGTATCATTTCACATCACAGAATCAACAAAAGGGAGCAGCATTAGAAATCCCCCTCTTAATCTGCACCTTGCTCGACTGAGGCAACTTATTAACCTAGGCACAAACACCCATAAGAAATCAGGCATCATAAATTCCTTTCCTCATGAAATAAATATTTTTTTACGTATGACAGCGTCCCAGGAGTGCTGTGAAAATGCTTGTAGTCATCGTGATCTGCCCCACACCCAGAAAATAATCATGTTGCATAGGAGAGAACATCAGTGGATTCTTTAATCACCCGATCTGAGAGGCAGCGAGGAAGGCACACATGTTGTAACTTGTGATGATCAGAGCAGCACTGCTGAAACTCTGTGTAGAGTTTTATATCTGACTCCTGCATCAGGAAACTAATTGACTGCTACTATCAAAGAACTTGAGAGCTTGTGTGTGTTTATTTTTTTGTTTTCAGCAGATGAAGTTGCACACACAGAGTGCAGCTAGGCTGGCTTTTCTTCTGAAAATTTGCAGGATTATCACACTCATAGGCTGGTGAAGGAGTCACAACCAAAATAGATGTTTCCTGCTCTCATGTATCTCTGTAAAGCCACTACTTGATGGTGGAGGACACACTTAACTACTCTGCCTGCATACTGATTAGTTCTGCCTTACACTGTGCTGCTTCTCACCCAGAGCAACTGCAAACCTTTTTCTCTGCCAAAGCCAGGCTGTCTGTATTTTATATATATTTGTATACCTTTGAAAAATCCCTAACAACTACTTTTCAAACAAGTGAAGACAGCAGTGTGAATGCATTGTCTGTAGAGCTTCACTGTGGTGGTTGCTAAACAAAGTCTGGGTGCGAGTGTGCTGCCAGGTGCCTGACTCACCTGTGGAATGTGCTGGGACCCTGCCCTGGTCCTTATCTGGTGTCTTCCTGTATCCTTGCCCTTCAGTGAAAGCTGGTTATTCTACCTGCTCCTGAGCACACAGCTATTGGAGCCTGCCAGCCTGCCTGTGCTACTGTAATCTAAAGGAAAAGCACAGGATCAGTAAGGTTGGAAAAGACCTCCAAGATCATTGATTCCAACCATTAACTCAGCACTGCTGAGTCTACCACTAAGCTGTGTCCCTAAACATCCCATCTGTGTAATTTTTCAGTCCTGCTCCATTCTTTGAACTTTTCCCTCCATTGATTGACTTCACTGCCAGCAACATCTCCCCCAAGACATGGGAATGTCAGAGGCAGGGCTGTTTGTTAGAGGTGTAATTTAGGAGCTGTGTTTTTAGAAACATAGTGGTGTGGATAGCCGTGACTGCTTCTTTAAAAAGGTTTTTCCTTGAAATGGGAGGGTAAAATCCAAGTCCTGGGGAAAGGAGCAGGGACAGAAGAAAAAAGTCTGGGATAGCTCCAAAGAACTGATCTTTCCATCTGATCTAGGGCACTTCAAAACTACTTATGGCAGGCTCTATGCAGTGCTTAAAAACTGGAAACCTAATGATCATCTGATATGAATTAGAAATATTGCATTGAGGTAAAGTGTCTGAAAATCCAGACAAAATTTGCAAAGCCATTTGCTGGCCAGTGAGAGGAACATCCCCATGCATGGGAAATGCACGTGCAGCAGCCCTTGCTCTTCCATGCAGAAACTTACTGGGGAAGATTGTTCTGTTCTCTGAGACTCTGCAGCTTGATCCAGCACGGTCTGTGACTTCTGGGTTGAGTCATAACACAGAGAAAGTGGGTTTTGTTTCCAACTTGCACCTCCCTTGTGGGAAAGTATTTAATTGTTTGATGGAGAACGACAACGTCTCTGCAGGATTTTTACCCTCTTCCATAGAATTTTTATCAAAAGTCTGTGAAGTGATATGTTAGAGTTTTTCACAAGAAATTTGCATGGACTCTTGTTCAACTCAGAAATCCTTTGAGAATCATGTGGCCTTCTGTCCTACAGCGTGTATGTGACAAACCACAGATGCCACCAGCTGTCCTAAAGAGGGTGAAAATGTCCTCCCAAATGGAATATGAACTGTAACGTGCAGGCACAGGCTAATTTGCTACTAATGTGTGTCATTGCTAGGGTTTCTGTCAAATAATAAGCTTCTCTAAAAGAGAAAGGCTGTATGAATATTTTGAGCATTTCAAATTTTTAAACGCAACAACTTTCTGGGGTGTTGGAGAACTTAACTCTTACTATGAAAAGCATTAATTGACCGAGTAAAGAAACATTATGTCTTCATATTCCTTTTTTTAATGGTGTTCTATGGTACACTGTAGGGATTTTTGCTTTCACTTGCAGTGCTAAGAAATTGTTAGTCAATAAAAAGAACAAATTCTCTTTGTATTTTAGAAAATCCCATTTGGACTGCCTCAGAATTTAATAAAAGACCTGGGTAGATCTTGGACCCTTATTTTAGTAAACCAGAATTCTCAACTTGAATGGAATTCATTTGCTTGTGTCTCTGAGGGGTGAGATATATCTGGCCACTAAGCTTCACTGACTTTTGTGGAGAGTGTTGCCCATGTAATCTGATTCTGGCTATGTTCACTTCAAGTGAGTGAATGAAGATTTCTATCTATACTTTTCCTTTTTGATTATGACTGCTTTGCAACACGGAAGCTGTAAGAGCCACCCTGGTAAGAGGTGTTGCTGTCAAGATCAGAATCACTGAGTAGTGCTACATTCAGAGACTTTGGTACATGTCAGCAAAGCTGCAAGAAAGCACCAAAATTAAGGGTCACAGTTCCTTGAAAGTGAAGTTACAGCATGATCCAGTAAGAACAATAACTATGTACTATTGCAGATTAATTTTGTGACTTTGTTTTTTTTTTTACTCCAGCCCTGCTGCCACAGCAGTGATATCATTGGCATTTGGACGCTACATCTTGGAACCTTTCTTCATGCAGTGCGAGATCCCAGAACTTGCAATTAAACTTATTACAGCTGTTGGCATCAGTAAGTATCCAATTTTAGGTTTCAGGGAAGGATAAAGATGATAAAAATTGAAAAAAAAGTAGCACACTGAGCAGGTAGTTGTTTAATGTAAAATCATTAATTACTGTGCATCCAGTGCCAGGGGCACCTGTGTGATATTTTGTGTGTGTATTTGTGAACAAATGCAGGAGTAAAAAAAAAAACCAGCAGACTTTATCAATGGCAGGGAAAATCTACTGGAATTAATGGCCAAATTTTCATTATTTTTGTAGAAGCAATTTCAGCCCCTAAGAGATGGCCGGAGATATGGAAGAATGATTACCTGCTTTAAGTGTTTTGCTCTACCTTGGTTTTAGGAGGCAGTTGAATGCCAGGTATGATGTCATGAAGAAATGTAGTTCTCTTGAGTGCAGACAGGCAACATGAGGTCATCTTCCCCAGTCCCACTCTTTCCATCCTGGCAAGAATCCTTATTGAGGCACTTGTGGTTCAGAAAGCAGGAACTGAATTTTGGGAGCAGAACATACAGCCTGGTGCGTGGTTCTTGCTGGCTTGTTGTCCTACACTTCCTTACTTTTGTAGTTAGTGTAAAAGGGATCATTTAGGATCATAGAAAGCCAATATTTGCAGTGGAAAGAGGGATACTACCCTGAGAGCAGAGGGTTTACAGTGTACCTGGGCTGGTGTGGAGGATGTATGAAATGGGAAGGCACAAAAGGGATGGGAATGGAACTCTGGAGCTTGTAGCATTAGAGGCTTGTTTCCAAGTCTGTCTGGTCACTGGTGAGGCTACTCCTTGTGGGCACACATTGGAATTCAGCTGTGCTAGAAGGGAGTGCAGAGTAGACCAGAGTAATTAGTAACAGATTGTTCCTTTCAATTTGCTCAGTGCACATATCAGAAACAAAAAGACTGGAAAAAGGAATTAAGACATGCAAAATGATCAAAGGCCTACAGGAGACCCCTTCAGGTTTGCACAATAATAGGTTCAGTTTTTCTTTCTTCAGGGCAAGGAGTTCAATTGACATTGAAATTTCCAGTCGCCAGGTTACTGTGGCTTTTTGTGGGAGCTCTCTTGATAAGATTTCCTTTCTGCTGGGAGTCTTAAAAAATCAGTATGTGACTGCATTCCTTTCTGACTTAATTATGCACAAACTATAGGTTTCATAGGAGTAATTGAATTAGGGGTTTGATTTTTGAGGTCAATGACTTTTTTGCACTACATCTGTCTAAAACATTTCAGTGCAAGGTAAGAGTGAAACAGATGTTCAGTAACGTTAAGGTCACTGAAACAGAAGGAATGTTAAGTGAGGACTCCATCAAAGCGTTTTGTTAATTGCATGTGATTCAAGCACAATAGGTGAACAACCTGCAATATATTTTTATTACATTTAATTTGAGTGAAAATCTGTGTGATAAGCCATTGGCAAAATAATTGAACAAAGAAGTAGCGTTGCAGGGAAGGTCGAGTTAGGCTGAAATAATCACAGCTTGAAGGGAGAGGGGAGGTCACAGCAGATGCTCCTATGCAGCACAGGTAGGATGAACTGGCATTTCACTGAAAGAAGGGAATCTTGCAGGGAAGTTGTAGTGGTGAATGAGATGATGCTGAGAAAAACAGTGATGTGTCAGACTGAGGCTTTGTTCTTTGCAATTTGCTCCACAGTGGAGTTTCACTTGTAGTAGTTCTTAGAACTTCTGCTGCACTTAAGCTCAGCGATCCCAGAGTGTCTGACTGTTCTCCTTGTATGGTAAGAATCAGCTGCTGTGGCGGTAATTGTTATGAGTGTTTGGTACTGGGCATGTAGGCAGCATGATAGGTAAGATTAAGTTGGTGAGCTGAACAGACACTTTGGAGCCCTGAAGATTTTATAATCCAATATAATGGTGCAAAAAGTTGTATTTGTTTCCACTTCAAATTTTAAAAGTTAATCAGAAAGTGAAATGACATGCCTGTTTTTCTTACCCATGTCTGGTCCCTTTTCCTTCCTTGCTTGATGAGAGAGCACTGGTTGTGTGTCTTTATTGCACAGGGAAAGGCACTGGGATTCACCACTGAAATCTGCCCTTGGCTGAGACTTTGTTCCATTATTTTACCTTGTAATTTCTCATTGTACGTAAAAGAAGAGGGAGAAATTTTGAAAATCTTCAGGTGATCCCCTGATCCCAAACACAATCAGTCTTATCTAAACAATTTCCTTCAGATGTTTGTCTAAACTGGTCTTAAAATCTGCAGCGTGAGAGTTTTTTAAACCCTCACTAGTACTGTAGCCCAGTTTTTTCCTTTCCTTGTCACAATCCAGATTTTCTCTTTATTTTTTTTTTCCTCTCCACCTGAATCTCTATTGATGCATCTTAATCCTGTTATTAAAAGGTTGACTGAGATGGATTCAACCAGGATTATGTTGGGGAGTGGCAAATACTATTCCTTCTCTACCAGCCACCAAAAAATATTTATTGTAGAGGGGCTACAGCCATTCTGCTCCCCACCATTTCCCTTCTGTGCCTCTTCAGGGAAAAATTAATGATAGTGCAGGGGAGAAGTAGTTCAGATGAGAGTTAAAATGTAACTTCTGGACATGGTGGCATTTAAAAAAAAAATCCCTTGTTGCTTTATTATTTATAGGAAAAAGACATATGCTGGGCACAAAATTCCCCTCAAAATCACCTCTTCAGAGCAATCTTGAACAATCTGTAGAAACAAACTTTCTGTTCTACAATATGCTGCTTTCATTTATAGTTGCCTTCATTACGGTTTTTCTCTTTTTAACAAGACCAATCAACCAAAATGTTCAAACATTTCAATGTCTCAGTAGACACAAGGATCCTTGTGTCTTTCAGATGCCACAGCTTTCTGAACCTCTGAAGCAAAACCTTCCTGTTCTTTTCAAACTTAGAAATCACTTGCGTTCTCTTGGTGTTTCTTAAGCAAACCTTCACGAGGAGAAAAACCTAGATCAAATAAATACTGGATATGCAGATCCCAATTTGTCAGCCTGCCATAAACTTTTTCTCAACTCAGTTAATTTAACTGTATGTTAAAGAAGATAAGATATCTGAAAGATTTTTATTACACTATACATTTTACAGACTCATAGAATGAGTCATAGAATGGTTTAGGTTGGAAAGGATGTTAAAGATCACCCTGTCATGGGCTGGGACATTTCCCACTAGATCAAGTAGCTCAAAGCCCTATCCAACCTGGCCTTGAACACTTCCAGAGGCAGGATACCTAATTACTACAATTTTATGAAAATAAATGACCAGGTAGAGGAGAGAGAAGCTGGATGTGCTCCAGCACAGGGAAGGACAGCTGAAGAAAATGCAAGCAGGAGACTAGCCCCTCTAACTTCCCACTTTGTTCCAGCAGGACAAAATAGCTCCAGGACAAAGCAAAGGGATGTTGTCCACCTTTGTTCTGATGCTGAGGGTAGTCTTTTTAGGAGAAAGGATTGAAAATTTGTTCTTCTCTTGCCTTGAAAGTTGATAGACTCCTCCATATTAATTGTTTCTTGACGTGAAGAAATATCTTATCACCCTGCCTATCATTGCAAAAAAAGGCCATATAATCATATAGTTGTATCTATTAATTTTACTTTTATCTATTAAGTTTAGTTGTATCTATTAATTATTTTTCTAATAGTAAACTTAAATATCATGGTAACAGGAAGGGCAAAATTGCACTGTGCAATGGTATCAAACTTTTCTTTCAATATGTAGGAATGGAGCCTGTTCCAAACTTTTCACATGGCCTCTGTATCAGAAAGCAGATAAACAGGTTTCACCCATTAAAAACTGTGAGACTGAAAACAACCTACTAACTCACTTGAGTTTTTGCACTAATTCATATGTGTATTTACACTGCAATAATATAAATTTTTAAAATATTTATTTATTAATATTATTTCTATATATTTTTTGGAAATCGGCAAAATACCTTAAATAACCCCAAACTTTGGCTGTTAGAGGTAAAGTTGCTTGAAAACTGAGGTTAGCTGTACAGGTCTATTGCTTGCTAGCAAATGCTCCAGCCCCAAGTTTTGTTGGTGTCCGTGTGAGTTTATGATTAGATACCTTTTCTTCCCTCATCATGGCAGATGTTGCAGATGCCTCTCTTTACTGCTGACAGCCTTCAGAGAAGCAGTTTGCATTAAAATATGTCTTGGCTAACAGGGATATACTCTGATATGCTCTTTGCAAATATGCTCTGATAGGTGATTTTGTGCTTCCTGTGACTTTTAATTGGCTCATTCGGGTCTGCAAATTGAGGGTATTTTTTGGCTTTTTTTTTAAATTCCCTCACCCTAAAAGTCTGATAAGTTATGGGAGAACAGTTTTCTTGGTCTCCTGCTGAGGCAATGGTATATATATTGTGAAAAGTAGGCCAGGATGTAATGCTCAGTGCTGCTTCTCCCGTTAGGTTTTGTTATCCATCTATAGCTGTGTCTGTGGGCAGGAAAGAGATTGTGAAAAACATGCTTGGTGTTTCCATTGTGTTTGATTGTTCACGAGCCCCATTTTGTTCTTCCTCCACACTCCTCTTGGTTAGGATTCATCTTGTTTTTACCGAGGTACCTAGTTTAGGTAATCTGTGCTCCCCATACAGTCAGTGGAGAAAGAGGAAAGAGAAACTTCCTGAAGGTAAACGATCTCATCTGGGATAGGCATCTCACAGAGGTATTGTTATTCATCCTCTGGAGCTAACTGCCTTCATTGAGGATGCAGCCACACTTAACGCCTGACTTTTAGTTAGAAAAGTTAGACCCGAGTCCTCCTTTCACTGCCCTTTTTCTGAGAAACCGCTGCTCCTTCTGATATTTGCTGAGATTCCTTATCAAAGTGTCTGCAATCACTTTCTCTAAATATCTCCAATAGGCCCTATTCTGAAGATAAATGGCCATAGTCCCAGAATACAATGTCCTTCCTGAATCCTGGCTCAGCTGTCATCATCTTTCCTTGCTTTTTAGCAACTTTCTTCCTGACTCCACTTCCCCATTGCCCTTCTCTACCCAGTTGCTAACACAACAATTACTATGGTGCTGGAAGTTGTGTAAGCCTCACATTTCTAGACAAATGTCTTGCACATAGAACCATTAAGACTAAATATTTTATTATAAAATACTACTACTATTATCGATAATATAGAGTAAGCAATAATATATTTATATTATGTAATATTGCACTATATTATAAAAAAGACTGTTAACTCTTATAGCCTAATAAGTACAAAAAAAAATTAAAAAATATAAAACTGGTCTCAAATTTTCTAAGCACTTGTAAGCACTTAAAGTCTCAGCCCTGCAACCTGGATTACTGCTAGTGTGGTCCTCCAGCTCTGCCCTTCCTCTTAGGAATGACCATCAAAGGACATTTGTATCAAGGGACCTTTTACAAGGGCAAGCAGTGATAGGTGTCCTGGTTTCAGCCAGGTTAGAGTTAATTTCTCAGTAGCTATAACAGAACTGTGTTTGGTATTTGGAATGAGAATGGTGTTGGTAACACGCTGATGTTTTGTTAAGTCCAGTTTATCCATAGCCAAGGACATTTTTTCCCTGCCTCCATGCTCTGCCAGTGAGGAGGTTCACAAAAGAAATTGAGAGGGAGCATAGCTGGAACAGGTGATCTGAACTGACCAAAGGGATATTCCACACCACAGAACATTATGCCTGATACATAAACTGGGAGGATTTAAATGAAATGGCATCTGATATGGGTTTGGGATTGTAAGACCTGGCTCTGTTCAGTGGGTGGTGAGCAATTGTATTGCACAGCACTTGTTTTTTTTTCCTTTGTATTGTTATTATTAACCATTATTATTGTATTTTACTTTGTTTCCAATTATTTAACTGCTCCTATCTCAACACACAAGTTTTATTTTGATTCTCCTCCTCATTCCAGTGGTGGGTGGGGGGTGAAAAGGGGGTGTTGAGCAAGCAGCTGCCAGGTTTAATTTCCATTTGGGCTTAAACTGTGACAATAGGATGAGGGGAAATGGCTTCATACTGGAAAAGGGTTGGTTTAGATCGGGTACATGGAAGAAATTCTTCTAATGTGAGTGGTTAGACACTGGCACAGGTTGTCTGGAGAAGTTGTGGCTGACCCATTCCAGAAGTGCTTGAGGCCACACCATCCAGTAACATTCTCATATGTGTATCAGGAAGGTGAAACCAATGCATTAGAAAACCTGGAGGAGCTCTCTGCACTCATGTTACCTGCTCTGACCTGTGCAAGGTGACAGATTGATTGCTGCAGTTAGCTTGAACTCTGGGTAAACTGGATATCAAATTGCAGATTCTCTTACACAAAAAACTCCTCCTTGACATTTTCTTGTGCTCTGGTCCATGCCTGGGCTTCACTTTCTACAGAAGAAAGGTATGATATCCTGAGTCTTCTAGGAAAATTAAAATAAGCTTGTGCTCTCTGTGGCACTAGATTTTTTTATAACTTAAACATTTCTGGTCAAATGAATATTTTGAATATTTTTTGCTTAAGTGACAGTTGTTAGACTTGCTGGTAATGAAGCCTCAGGAAAAGAAGGGGAGACTCAAACAGCACTAATATTTATCAGCAACCTAAAGAAATCTTTCAAAATTTAAATGAGTCAAGATATGTCAGTGTAATATTGGAACAATAGAGTAATGAATCATGGCCCTGGGATTTTTCTGTTGCCTGCCAAATATAGGTATACAAGGAAGTAAAAAAGAAAAAAAAGGTATTTGGGTGTCAAGTGAAATTTTGCAGAAGTCCAAACGATTTCTTTGTCACTTCAGAACACTTCAGCTCTGAAATATGGTGAAAGTCTTAGTAAAGATTTTGATCTTCAAGATGCTTTTCTGGTAAAAAATTGTGTTAGGTGGTAATGTGAGTGTAAATTGACTTGTAAATTGCTCATATGACAGTGGGACTGTCTCTCTCCTAAATAAAAATTCTAGAAAAATACTTTCCTTTTTTTGCCCCCTGAAATTTTTATTTTATTAAAATATATATAAAGAATACATTGGGATCCAGATTACTTGGAATTTTCTCCCTGTTCCATCAAACCCAAACTACTTTCAGTTGAAATGAGTAGATTTTAAAAATATTTTTAAACCTCACTGGGGAAGAGAAACTGTATAAATGAATTGACATAAATCAGTGTTTTTTTCCCCAGAAAGCCTGTGCCATGTCAGATTTACAATGCTAGCTCCTACAAACTAGCTCACTGTGCTTTTGTGTGATGTGGCTGATCATTTACACAAACTGGTGCTCTTGAGAGAGCTTGAATTACGGGAGGATTGAGATGAGGAGCTCTTTCATTAGCTCCATATGATGGCAAGAAGGAGAGGAACATACTTGACCATGTTTCCCTGAAGCAGCAGGGGAAAGAGATTTTTTTATCTGGTAAAATGGCTCCCATTTTCCATTCTTTAGGGAAATTTTAATTTTTTTTTAATAGCTAAGCTCCTTCTGTTTAAGTAAACTAGAATAAGTGGCACTAAAATGGCAAGACCTGCCCTCCTGTCAGTCAGTGCAGTAGGAAATGCTAGGAGATGCTGTGCTTGACCCTGAAGGAGATGCAAGCTGACCAGACAGGCTGTAAAAACCCTTCTCAGTGATCTCTCCATATGCTGGTGAGCTGCAGACCTGAGCTTTGTTTTCAAGAATTAAAAGGTCTCTGTTTCTTCACTAATTGCTGAAGAAGGGGTGGAAAGAGTGGGAATTGCACTCTGGCCCTCCTGCATCTCTGATAGTACAGCAAAGAGGGGGAAGAACATGGAAAAGAGGACCAGAGGTAAAACAGTTACAAATTTATGCATGATTTAAAAGAGGGTGAGAAAGTTTAATATGGTTATTCATTGTTATTGTTTTATAAAAAATACAAATCTCTACTCAAAGCTGCACAGAGAAATCTGGAGTGACAAGAGCTGGGCAATCAATTTCTTTCATCTGAAGCAGGGTCCTGCCAGTCCGTTGTCCACCAGCAGCTGACAGTTCTGGGTCAATGAAGCTGTAATTTGGTGTGAAGGATGTCAGGCAGAGAAGGGATAGATGGACGGTCAGTGCAGTGGGCTCAGCTCAAGCCTTTGATGTGGGACCTTGAAGAGGGATGGGAGAAGTGGGAGGACAAGCTAGAGAAGGTTATCAGGGTGTATTTCCTTTAATGCATCTATTGTTTGTGTAACCTGTCTGCTGGCAAAGAAGTTTGTGGTAATTATTTTCCTTCTGACTTTTCTTTTTCCCCTCACAGCGCTGGTGATGGTCCTGAACAGCACAAGTGTCAGCTGGAGTGCCCGCATTCAGATGTTCCTTACCTTTTGCAAGCTTGTAGCAATTCTGATAATTATAGTCCCTGGAGTTATCCAGCTAATTAAAGGTATGAAATGAAAAGTAAATGCTTTTAAAGAGCTTTCGTCTTTACCCTCCGCGGTCTTTCCCCACTTGCCTCCACCACGTAATGCTTATAGCAGCAAAATCTCTTAATTAGTCTCTGCTTGCTTAACTGAGGCTCTGTTCTGTCATGTCATTGATTAGAGGTGGAACTACACTGGGATGATCTGATGTTTCCTTCAGCATGCCAATGAGACCATTCCAGTGAGACCTGCTTTTCAAAGGAGCAAATGGACTGCTCTTCTCTGTAATCTGTCTTTGGCCTGAACTTTGTGACAGGGGCAGGATAGGATTTAAAGAGAGATGTGCATACAGCTCTCCAGAGCACATGCCTCATCCAGGGAGGATGTCTGCTCTAGTCATGGTGCATGTGTGTGGTGGTAGAGGGGGCTCACAATTCACAGAACCACAAAATCACATGATGGTTTGGATTGGAAGGGACCTTAAAGATAATCTAGTTCAAACTGTCTGCTGGGGCAGAGATATCTTTGACCAGACCATGTTTCTTAAAGGGCCAGCAAAAGCCTTGAACACTTTCAGAGCATCCACAGCTTCTCTGGACAATCTATTCCAGTGCCTCATCACTGTCACAGGGAAGAAGTTTTCCTAACATGTAGTCTAAATGTGCCCTCTGTCACTTTATAGCCATTTCCCCTTGTCTGTCACTATCACTACATGCCCTGTTTTCACTGACAGATGCTCAGCTACCTGTGGAGACTTTTTCATTCCAGCCCTCTGAGCAGCAGGTGTGAGATGGTGACAAGTCATCCCTACAACAGGTCACCCTCCCTACAAAAACTACTACATTCAGCACAGAGGGGCAGAGTAGGGAGCACTCTTGAGAGTATTTGTGGCAGATTTTATCTATCAAAAAACCATCACAGTTTTTGGCTATGTCCCGCAGGAGGCTCTTTTCTGATATTTCCCCCAAGTGAAGAGCACAGTGTCAGTCTGTGCAGTGAGCTCAGTTTCTCAGGGACAGGTGTCTCTCTGTGGTTAATATGACTCTGAAATAGAAGTTTTCCTGTGTAGCACTCTGCTGATTCACTGTTTTTGTTTTCTTGTTTTTCACTTTCTTCCTGGCACTTGCAATGCTGTTTCCTGTTGCACATGACATATGAAATGTGCAAAAATTCTCTCTTCCCATCCCCCCTTTTCCTGGACCTTTGGAGCAGGTAAAACTCAGGTTTGGTTGGGGTTTGTTGCCCTGAAGTAGCTCAACTAGTGTCCCTGATTGTTCACTGGGACCTTCCTCTGGCCACAGTTTCTCCCTTAACCAAAAAGCCTCTGCTTCAATGGGAAATTTGACTGAGGGCTCAGTAAAAACAGAGTGAAGAGTAGAGGATTTAACTCATTGCAAATTTAACTCTGGATTGATTAAGTTTCTTCCTGCTCCATATCTGTGCAGGATTAATGCTTCTCAATAAATTTGGAATATGGTGGGACATCTTTCAAACTTTGTAAATGAATAAGACCATAACAAAAGTTTTGCATATATAGATATATAGCAAATTCTTACTTGATGTAATATTAATACAGTACTGATTATCATGGTAGGGAGTTACTGAACGCATTTTTATATGGTAGAAATGTTTAAGATTTTGGGTTTATTTATCTTCTAAACGTTGCTTCTGAGTGAAATGCCAACAAAGTTCATTCTGATTAAAATGTTGAATGAGTGAAATGTTTCCATATCAAAAACTGCTGAACTCATTCTGCTCTTTCATGTTGATGTAAGTCACTGCTGTAAATGACAGAGCAGTGAGTGTCATCAAGCTCAGAATGCTTTGAAACAAAATAATAGGTCAAATTCTCCTATTGCATGAATAAAGATGCCTTTTACAATTGCTGTATGAATAATAAGATGAATAAAGCCTTTTACAATTGCTGGCAGATTATGGCTGCAAGGGTTGGGTCAGAATTTAAGGTCAAGGGCAGAACTTGATGTCACTGAACTGTTGGGTGATAAAATGTTCCATGATGTGTTATATTTATTTTTTTAAAGTAGTTATAACCAAAGAGCTTATTTTTCAAACTTTTTTTTTTTTGTTGTTGATTTTGCAGGAGAAACAGAGCACTTTAAAAATGCCTTTGCAGGGAATGATGCCAGTATTATGGGATTACCACTTGCTTTCTATTCAGGAATGTATGCCTATTCAGGCTGGTAAGTGGATAAAACTTATGTGTATTTGTCCTGAAAACAAACACTAATATGCTATAACAAAGCCATCTATTTATATGAAGCCATGAGTATCACATTCTACATCTTTTGCCAAGCTACATCATACAGCTAGGGTAGTTCTCACCACATGCTCAGTGGTCATTGTGCCAGCAGCTCTGCAAAGGAAAGATTTTTCTTTTTCAGTGTACAATGTATAAACATGCACTGATGACCAAAATAATCACACCACAAGAAAGGCATATTCTTCATTTTTCATTAAATATTTTAATAAAAATGATAAAAGGAGTAATGAAGCTTTAATTATTTTGAAGAAGTCAGTAATTATATAAACCCAATCTGTGATGTTATGAGGTTGTGTGGCCCTTAACCTTGCTGTGTAAAAGCAGTATTTGGCAAGTAAGAATCAATGAGATTGGTATGGACCACAAAACAGAATAAAAATCTCCAGATTTTTACACTTCTTGCTCCAAGAGATTTGGACCACACTGACAAGAAGTGTGACTGGCTCCCACAAAAGTCAAGCGCAATTGACTGTGAGCTAAGGTATGAGAATCTACCTTCAGGTATTCTGCTCAGAACTTTCAAGCCCTTTCTCTCTTTTCCCTCCAAAGTACATAGCAGCTGGTTTGAAAGGTGCTGCTGCTTCTCCAATCTGCCTTTACAATTTATTCATGCTCATGAGGGCTCCACATTGTGCAGTGCCAAAGGGCTTTTGCAGCAGCAGCGGCGTGGGGGGAAGAAAGCAGACTACAGTGCACAGAGTGGGCTTATTTTGAGATAGCTTTGTCTGCAGGTCTTCCCTTTGCTTTCCACAGCCTCACAGGCAGCCAAGTTCTTTTACCTTGCACAAAAGGCCAGAGCTGCAAGATAAGGGGTTTATTTATTTAATATGGAGGGACAATGGGCCGAGCGTTGGAGTTCTCTGCCCATCTGTAACTCCCTGGTTGCAGGAGCATTGTAAATCTGCACACTGAAGTATGAACAGAACTTTATGTATTAAATGGCAGCGGGGGAAGAAACCCAAGGGAGTCCAAAGCCTTTATCTGGGATAGATATGTAAGAAAAGAGCCTGGCATTTTGAAGCCTCAAAGAAATGGAATTGATTATGTGGACAATCTCTACTTTCTTCCTCCTCTCTCTTATAACTGCCTCTGTCCTTTGTATCCATAAATGTGATGGTTTCTTACTTTTTAAATATTAGCCTAAGTTTTTGTATAAAAACAATTTTAAAAGCTATTTAATATTATTCAGAGTTTCTTTCCTGCAAAATACCTCATCAAAAATACTGTTATTCTGTTGCTGCTTTCCCATTTTTCACATAACGGTTCCAAGCCCTGCAATAAAAATCATCTTTTTTTCCCTTTACACCTTCTGACTTTTATTTCAAGGTCCTTATTTGCCCCTTATAAATGAAATTAGCAGGAAAAAAGACCTAATGTGACTAGTGGTTCTTCTGAGCTGTCTATTTATCTTTGTCATCAGCTAAAATTCATCACCTCAGAGCATGGAGGAGCAGACCATTAAGTGGAGTGGCAATATCCTCACAATATCAGTTTCATGAGGCTAAATCAATACGATTAGCTGAATATGAAGGAGTGTTGTGAGTGTTGGTGGTGTGTCCTGGGGTGCAGGCAGAATTTTATGCATAGCTCACAAGACTGTTAGCTTTTAACTGTTAAGTTTTAATGATATAGCTTTGAAGACACAGAGAAAAGCAGTATCTCTTCTGTGTGTGGGTTCATTCTGCCAAGAGCAAGTGTAGACTATTTGCTATGTAAAATGCTGGCTGCAAAAGGACAAGTGGAGAAATGAATGCAAGGAAGCATGTCTTTGCATCAGTAAAAGGACTGATGCTGGGCTATCACAGAATGGTTTGTGTTGAAAGGGGACCTTAAAGATGATTTTGTTCCAACCCCCCTGTCAAGAGTAGGGACACTTCCCACTGGACCAGTTGCTAAAAACCCTGTACAACCATGCCTTGAACACTACCAGGGACAGGGCATCCACAGCTTCCTTGGGCAACCAGTTCCAGTCCTCCACCCTCACTGTAAAGACTTTCCTGTATATATATAAAACCTAAATCTTCTTCTGTGTTCTGTGCACTGGAAAGTTTAAAAACAAATACTGATGTTTTCGCATAAGGTCACAAAGAATTTCAGGCTCAGTGACAAAATCACTATTTTTACAAAGCCATGAGCCAGCATTAACTTGTTCTGCTGACCCAGTTCTGCTCCAAGACTTGTGATGGGGCAAAGCTCCCAGACTTTCTGCCAGATCAGTCACCAGTTGCTTATTCACTGCAGCAGCGCTGGCTCAGGTGCCATTTGCCTTTCTGCACAAGAGCAGAGGACCAGCACAGGCATTGCATTGACTGCTCTGTTTAATTAGACAAGATCTGACCTTGGGCCTGTCTCCAAGCCAGGCACCACTGTGATCCAGCCAGGCACAGACCTAGTGCTAATAAATGTAGAACAGGGGATTGGTTCAGTGACCTTGAGGCTTATGGTTGCTTTGTATGCAGGGCTGTGCCTGGTGAGCAGCTACTGTGAATTCCCATACAGAGCCATCTCTTGAATGCTGCTGGAATATGATCAGGGTGCAACCTGTACTGGAGGTGGTGCAAGAGCATGCAGGGCTAGCAGCCTGTGTTTGAGATTCTATACTGCAAACTGGTGTGTAAGTTCTTGGTTTAGGAGGGGTTTTCCCAAGGCTTCAGTTATTTGTGTTGTTAAGAAACCCTTGCTGAGTACTCTGATGGGACTTTTTGGCAATATAACCTGAAACTGTGAAAGGCAACAAGCACAAATGGAATATAGAGCTTGAATGGTGCATGTGTGTGTGTATGTATGGGATTAGGGTAAATCATTACCTGTGTAGTATGTCAGGGGAAAAAAAATCTTAATTACACACTGACTTTACATAGTTATTGTCTCTTTCTTCTCCTGATTTTCTGTCTTTTCTGAGAATTCCCTTCCTGAGTGTGGGGATAAGGGAAGGTTAAATATCACTCTCTCCTTAATCCAAACAAGGGCCTGGAAAACCTGCTGTAATTAACAGCAGTGCTTAAATAAAAGCATCGTCTTGATTCTTAGTGAAAGAAATGCAGCATAAAAATATACGACTACAAGAATAAATCTTATAATACATTTTATAACTATTTTCTAGGTTTTACCTCAATTTTGTTACGGAAGAAGTGGAAAACCCTGAAAAGTATGTACCTAATGTTTTGCTTGACTTTTGAAAAATGGTTGTGAAATTTTAAATGTTATAAAAAGTAGTGATCTTCAGAAGTTCTGCATGCTGGTCAAGGTGCTTGCCTTCCAGCAGATCTGGTATCTATTTGAATTGCAACTGCTTGAAGATTTGCTATTTTTGGTCTGTTGTGACCTTATTATGTATTCTGCTTTTATGTGCACAGAGAGCAGAAAATTAAGTAGATCTCTGGGGCTCCAATTCTCCCCCTCAGGATATGAGTAACTATCAGTGGCTCCTTTCAGTGGAAGTTACTGATATCCTGTCAGGGAAATCTTGCCCAAGAAACTTATCTGCTGCGATATTTGCCAGTTTTGCTGTGTTTAAATATTAATCAAATACTTAGTTCTACTTGTTTTAGATGTCTCAGGAATGCAGGATCTTGAATACACATCACACAGCATCCAGTCTAATTAAACTGAACAGGGAGTGTGGGTTGGAGCTTGTTTCCAACCAGAGATAAATACTCTCACATCACCTGCCTGTAGAACACGGGAAGAAACGTTATCCTGTTACATAGGGAGAGTTGGATTTGTCCCATCTATTTTGGTAGACATGTTTTGGTACCTGGGGCCAGTAATTAAAAGCTACTAATGTTTTCTAAAAGTTGAGGAAAATATGCCTTTTCAGATCAATTTGGGTTTTTTGAGGAAAATAAACAATTTAATTGATGAAGAAATTAATGGCTAAATACAATTTTCTTAGGTTTTTAAAATAAGATAGCTGGCTGGGTACCAAATTACTTATTGTTTTAAAAGGACCCCCAGCAGTGTACACTCAGATAATAGAAATCTGAGACATATGAGGAAAGAAAACCCCAAGCCACTGATTGGGAGCATGCAGAAGGTTTTTGTAGATTTCTTCAAAGTCTGAACCAAACCTGCTGCTGTTTCAGAGACCTGAAAATCATTATAAGGAAATGGAAAATAAAACATGAGGCTGGTAGAAAGACTGGCAGATTTCCATTGTTTCAGTGACTTTGGGATGTGTTGTGTGTTAGCTGGCTTTTTGATGTGATCAGGATATGTAGAGTGAGAATTGTGTGACTGGAATCTGAGGCCAGACAAATGCAGGTAGAAAATACTGCATTAATATTTATGAGTAATCATTATGACAGATACCTATGTACAAATGGGTTCTTCACTGGTAATCTTCAGCTCTGATAAAACACTATTTTAGAAGTTGTGGTTTAGTAAAACATGACTCTGGATGTATTAAAATGTGTAGATGTGGCACTTGGGGGCATGGTTTAGTGGTGGACTTGGCAGTGTTGGTTTAATGGTTGGACTCAATGGTCTCAGAGGTCTTTTCAAACCTAAAGGCTTCTGTGCTTCTGAGTTATTTGTGTCAGTGGACCTAAAGATTCTCAGCCCTGAGACACACATGAACCCAAGCTGGATGATCTAGGGTTTAACTACCAATGATCTGTGCTCTTTATAAAACCATGAGAGGCAGGCATTAAAACCAAAAGACAATCTTCAATTTTTTTGTTTTTACTTTTGGAGAATTGTTGTATGACAGACTGATTTTAAATGTGAAACTAAATGTAGGAGTGAAGGGATTCTGGTCCAGGACATCTACTACTTCAGAAAATTCTGGGGAGATGAGTTAGGACCCAGAGTCTTGCTGGTATGATCAAATTCAGCTAGAAGCAGTATAATTTGTAAATTGTCATGTGGTTACCTTATCATGTGGTTACCATCAATACTGTGTGATCTTTTTAAATGTGCAGATGTCTACACCCTTTGGGGCTTTTCATACACTTCTGTGTCTCTGCAGTTCTTTTAACTGGAATTCTTAGTAATTTTCATTATAGCTATTTTGATATATGCTGAGGTTTTTGTGATATGAGTCAGAGGAGTGGCTATTTTTGAATGTTTTGCTCTCTGCTGCCTAGGACAGAAAAGCACAGTTCCTCTCTTTTAAAAAAGCTAAACACTCATTGAAGCATGATAATCTCAGTTAAGAGAAGTGGTGCTGGTCCAATTCTGATTTTTTTTCCTTTGCAGCTAGGATGTGAGGGAAGAGGACTGTCTTTTCTCAGCTTCTCTGTTCTCCAGATTATCCTTGGAGAACTGCTGAAGTTATTTGTGCTGCTAGTGAAGGTGTAGTACTGGAGGGCAAACCACACAACCTGGCTGGTTTAGTGTATTCCAGGATGGCACTGGAAAAAGAAAACCAGCTTGATATTCCATGTGTAATGTTATTACAAGGCTCTTGAAAATTCTCTTCATCACTCTTCCTCTTGAGGCTGCACTCTGAGAGGATGAGTAGATGGCCAGTTTTTACAATCTCCATGCAAAGGTGTAATGTAGAATAGAAGAGAGTGGGATTTTAAAAATTGCTAAATAAGTGGCAGGTGATGGTGGGGCAAATGGATTGCTGCTGTCTGTGCTGACAGAGACCTCTGCACCACCTGTAAATGGGAATTCTGGACTCCCTTGAGCTGAAATAAGCAATTAAATGAAACATTTGGAACATTTTTTTTTTCTGGTTGCCCCCTGTGTATGGCTCTGTTGGAAAGATGTCCTGAACAAAGGCCTGCTCCACCATTGCTCCCAAAGCTACAGGGCAAGGGAATAGTGTGGATTAATCTCAGTGGCAACTGTCTCAGCTCCCCCTAAATCCAGTGCAAATGTTGGATGAGCCACTAATTGTCCTCCTCCTGTAAGCATTTATTAAGACTCAACTGTGGGGGTTTTTTTGGCGAGTGTGTTTTTTTTTTTTTTTTTTTTTTTTTTTTTTTTTTTTTTTTTTAACTTAAAATGCTGTCTTTCATTCTTGCTGTGAGCCTTATGTTAAAGGTTGCACTGAGCAACCTGGCCTAGGGGAAGGAGGCCATGGGCAGGGGGCTTGGAGCTACAGCTTTAAGGTCCCTCCCAAACCCAAACCATCCTGTGATTCCACTGTAATGTACTTCTACATAGGTATGATGTAGCTGGTTTTAAAAAGGGAAGAGGAAAGTAGAGGCTTGAACCACTTAGAGCTTGTAACAGCTCCAGCTGTGCAATTGGTAATGTTTGTCAATGGTTAGGGTGGATGCAAATTACCACAGTGAGGTCTTCTGTCCTGCACCTGCCAAAGTGAATATTTGCCTGAGAATCAGTCACAGTTGTGCATTTCCAGGTGTGCAACAGCTTTGGGAGTGACTGAGGTGAACGATCAGCTCCATCCCACCGTGAACCAGCAGGCTGCAAACCCCAGTGAATGTACCAAAGGGATGTGCCAGGTTTACAGCAGGGGGATGGCAGGAATGCTCTAGCAGAGAGTGGGGATGGAGCTTTGAGCAGCCTGGTCTGGTGGAAGGTGTCCGTGCCTAGGGAACAAGATGATCTTTAAAAATCCAACCCAAAACATTCTGTGGAGAGGGGCCTTAGAATATATCCTGAGATGCAGATAGGAAGGCAGAAGCATCTGCTCTTAGACATTAAGTTTCCCAGATAGGGATTGAATTTCTTTCCGTGGTGTATGGCACAAGGAAAACCTTTTGGAGTATGGCATGTGTCACTGGGAATGCAGGAGAGAGACAGGGAAAGGGGGATGCTCCAGGCCCTTGCCCAGTCCCCTTTGTGCTCCAGGCAGCTGTTTGTGGAGGCAGGAAGGGCTTGGGAGGCTGTGGGAGTCTGTAGAGGTGCAGCTGTCTGCCTGGGCACAGTAAATCCCACACTAAGGTCTATAAGTAGGATAAATATTCTGGGTTTTAGGCACTGGGGTGGTGAGGCAATATGAAACCCTAGAGAGGGAGAGCTGAGACATTGCAGGAAGCACCCTTTACATTACAGAAGGGAGAACAGTAAGACTTTAAAAAAATATCTCAAAGTGAATGAACAGAGTTTTGAAAGTAGTGTTGAATTCTCACTTTGGAAATGCCACTGTTCCTTCTTTTGTGTGAGGACATTGTTATAACCCCAATTATCATAAGATGTAAAAGTAGCTGTTTCTGTCTCTTGCTAAACTCCCTTTTGGTGTCTCATTTTTAAGCCTAAACTCATTTCTTTATTCCTGTTTGTTCAAGTGCTTCTCTCATGCAGCTATTAGTAGGACCTGAAGAAACATGAAGTTAATGTTTATTTTAGAAGGGGCTGTAGTTGCAGTGTTAATGTACAATTTTTTAAAATAGCCTGAAATAATTTTATTATCAAGAATATGTGGGACAACATTTTAATGTGACAACAAAATTTTTTTTTTTAAATTATGCTTTGCATGTATGGGCTGGGTCAATAGCAATTGTTTCAAACAAAATACCTAAATAATCCTTGAAGCAGAACTTCATCAAAACAATTTTGTGCAGCAACATCACATGCAGCTCTGATTTTTTTGATTTTCTTACACTATAAGGTTCTCTCTCAAACTGAGGCTTTATTTGTATTCTGTTGTTAAATAATAGGCGAATGAAGGAACAGCCTGGTCTCTGAGAGAGTTTGTCACCTGAAAATTGACAGAAGCCATGTTGTCTGAAGCAGGAAATTCAGAGGACTAGAAATCATGCATGTTGAACTTTCAGACTCATTTCTTGTACATAGTCTTTTATTTCATCTGTATTCTTGAGCACCCACTATGTACTCTCAGGAAAGAGGCTGAGGGGAGGGAAACTTAGACTCAAATTCCTTACTGACAACAAGTCTGTCATCAAGTGGGCAACTTGTGAGAGATGTTTATAACCCTAATTTTACTAAACAGTTTTATTTCTTCGGCTGTGTAGGGTTTTGTTGGTGTTGTTTGACTTAGGAAATATTTTTCATTTAGTAGATAAAAATGATAGAATTTCAAAGGACGTGGATTCTGAAAGTGTTTTACAGCATAGATTATTTGCAGTTGCAGTTAAGTACAGCTGCTCTTTGGCATAATCCTTTCTTATTTTCTCTCTCTCTCTCTCTCTCTTTTTTTTTTTTTTTTTTTTTTTCCCTTTCCCATTTCTTCCTCACCTCCCTTATTGAACCATTTCATTTGCAAATATTTCATTTCTATTTGTAAAAAAACTTTGGTCCAGCCCAGGCAATCTGTCATTGTTTAAAAAGTTACACAGTGCAAAGAACATATTATTGAGATGTATAGTGTTTATAAGTGTGGTCTCAGATTGATAAATCATGTCTTGTGCTGTTGAAAAAGTGAGAAATGAATTGCTTTGCTGTGACCTTGGGGTCTGATATTAGTCAGTTTGTCTATTAGATTTTGCCAGTGTTTTTCTCACTTCATTTATTCCTTCTTTTCCAAAGCACCAAGAAACAGTAGCTGTACAGCAAGTCACCAGAGCTTGATGTCATCAGACATCTTGTAAAATCAGGATATCGAAATGTTTGATATAATCTATTTTTATACTGTTTTTAAATAATGTGAATGTCATGTCTAGCTAATGTGTGCCACCCATTCATTCTAATTATAGTCAACTCTGCATCTATGAGGGCTGAGTGAGAGAAATAAAGTATTAGGGGTGTTTTCTTCAGTCTGTCTGAGCATTATAGAGATGTAGATGGATGGGAGGGGAATGGTGGCTTAGATGCTACAACTCTTCCAGCTCTCTTGTTATTTTTAGCTCTCTGATTTGTGGTGCTTCACCTTAAAATGTGAAGCCCCCTACCAAAGTCAGTCAGAAACATGAATTGCACTGTTGCTCATTATCAATCTAGCCACTGATTAAGGATCAGATTCCCAGTAATCCAAAGAGTGAAAAATATTTTCATTGTTAATTGAGAGGATGTAAGCCCTTGATGTTTCTGCCTCCCTGCTTCTTAAGGGATTTTTTTAATATTATTTTATAATTTAATGACAAGATTTACTCTGAAGAGGAATACTAATACCAGTACTCTTAGACAATAGGTTTATCATCCTGGAGTTTGAAATCTTTCTTGTGTCATTATATCCTACTTATTCCTAAAAGATGCATTTGACTCCAATTCATTTTCTTCATGTCAGGCAACAGTGCCAAATATTCAGTGCAGAAGTTATAGGATTACATTGTGATATTTTACCTGAAGACAATCAAAACAGACAAATGCTAATCTTTCCAGTATTTTGTAAAGCACATTTGCTCATGTGAATTCATCAGATTATCTTAAAGGGAAAACCAGGTCAGTTATGTGAGCATTTGCATATTTCCTTTATATATTATTTGTGTCTTGGTATCTTTTTGTACTTGAATACTTTTTCTTCATCCCAGAGTGAGAATGTTCTAATTAGCTTCCCCACAGCTGTTTTTATGTCTCTTTAGTAGAAGTTTTACACTTTCTAAATTTGGCTGTATCTAATAGCATTACAGTTATCTGGGAGGCATCTCAGATGAGGTATCCAAACCCGGTAAATTCAACATCAATTTCTACAGTTTATTTCTGCCCTCTGTAAGTGATAAAACTGTGTTTTCAGATCTATACAATCCTTTAATGGTGAGCTGAATCTACCAAACAAGGAAAACAAATTAATTTACTGGCTCAAATGTACTTTCACAAAGCCAAGCATGGGTTTTGCTATTTATAAAATGTATGAAAGGCATTTAATTAAGAATGCGATTCAGTAGCATTTGTGTGTGTTTGAGAGGGACAAATAGACAATTACTAGCTCTCAGGAGAGTTGACTCACTCACCAGCATGAGACTGTTCTTAATAAAATGATCTTTCCTTTACTTTTGCTTTCTTGCTAACCTTATTAGCCCCTTACTATTTGCATGACTCACATCTTCAGCTCAACAATTATTGTTTCTTTTAGAAATTACTAATAATTAATTTCTGAAAATAAGTACTTCAGTCTTAGATGCATGTTTTTAATGGATTCAGACTTCTGAAATCCCACCATGGGAACTAGCTTTCTTCCCTTCATAATTTCTTTTATTATTTTTGGTTGAAGGATGCCACTCTTGCTGGAAGTTGGACATTCTCTTAGGAGTGAGACCCAAATATCCAGAGTTGCTTTGCCTTTATATATATTCTTTTTTCACTCCTAGTTTGGGAGATTTTAGCCCAGGCTTCTCAGGGCCCCATCCAACCTGACCTAGAACATTCCTGAGTCCTGGCTCCAGCCTCTTCACTCTTGTACTTGTTGGAAAGCAAATCAATGAGAGACTCCACGTCAGAACTACAAATTAACAGGAAAATTAAAATAAGTGCAAAACCCCACTGCCTTAACCTGACAGAAGTCAACCTGACACCCTGTTGGTCAGGGTGGTGGTAGCAGTCCAATTAAAAGGTGGCTGCAGTCCTCTTGAAGTGATAGATGTGGTTCTGTTGGAGCAGTGATCCTGTAGAACGGTTTGGTGTTCCTCTGAAGGTCCAGTGGTAGTTATGTAGCTCTTGTCCTCTGGGAATTCAGTGGATAAGGCTGTTTGTGGTGTTCCAAGCCTCAGATTATATTCAGGTAGGAATTTTTGATACCTCTCCATGGGCGGAGCATCTCACAATGGTATTTTATCAGTCATGAAATCAGACTTTGATGGCCCATTAGCAGAAGATATTCCCTGGGAGAAGAGGATGGGCCATGGAAGAGAAAAAGAAAAAGAGAAAACCCCACCTGGTTTTAACAGATGTTAATAGAATACATGGTTTTGGCTACATCTTACGTTGTAACCGAAGACAACTCTCCATCCCACTCACCAGGAGATGTGCCATAAATGCCCTAAACTTGACAATCTGTTGGTTCTGCTGACAAAACATGTGATTTAGTCACATGTGATACATGCAAATGGTTCAAGGGTTGCAAATTGAGCCCTAATTGGAGTGTGTCTGTGATAGGATTTGTTTAGGGTCACTGAATCCACAAAGTATTTCCAACCAGAGGAAGACATGAAACTCTGATTTAAAAAAAAAAAAAAAAAAACAAAACCAAACCTTGTGTGTTAGCAGCTTGAGTTAAAATGGGGAAAGTGTCAGAATGGAATTGGAAATGGTAACCCAAACTAAAATCCAAAAAATTGGTTTCTTTCTTTTTTTTTTTTTTTGTTCACTTCAATTACATTGGACTGGATTTTTGGATTTGATAATGTGAGTTGTCCTGTTGTCTTGTAGTGAAGACATTTCTTTGGCCCTGTAATTTTTGAGAGTTTCAACACAATAGCTACCATATATAATATAATTAACTGAGGATGCAGATTCGGTCCTTCTGTCCTTATTTTCTTTATTCTTGGCCATTGAACACAAATTCCTCCCGCTACACCTGAGTGTCCCCTGCCCCACAGGTGCACTGGACCCTCCTGAGCAGCAAGTGCTGTGCCACAGGAGAGGGGGAATAGAGAGAACAGCTGGAAAGCACAGTGTACTGTGCAGTCTGAGTCTGGAGGGATACAGATGCATGGAGAAAAGCACTGCAGACCTCCTGCCTTGTCTTTGACAGATGCACTTTGTGCCTGAGCTGTGCTCTGAATTCACCCCAGCAATGGATGTGGGCAGCAGAGGGTCTGGCAAGATGACTCACTGCA
This sequence comes from Sylvia atricapilla, assembly GCF_009819655.1. Lineage (NCBI taxonomy): Eukaryota > Metazoa > Chordata > Aves > Passeriformes > Sylviidae > Sylvia > Sylvia atricapilla. Next base: position 62,742,593 of record NC_089143.1, read on the forward strand.
TGAATTCTCCTGTCATCTGGGTGATCACAGCGAGCAAAGGCTTCAGCAGCAGAGATGACAAAAGGGCTGCAGATTTCATTGGGCGCTGTTCCTTTTCCTTTCCTCTGAGACAGGCAGAGGCAGCCACTGTGTGTGCCTGCACTTTCCAGAGGCTGCATATTTTCCATTTAGTTAGGGACTGCCTAATGGATGCTGTTACAGTCTACCATGTTCAGGGATGTGTACATGACAAGCATTCAACACATTTAATCGGATTTATTTATTTATCTTTCCTTTTCCTGTGTGCAGTTGCTTGCTATTTTTCCCCTACTTTTTGTTTTGTTTTGTTTTGTTTTGGTGCTTATATCACTGCTGAGTCCTGTGGTGAAATTCTACACCATGAGAGAGATAACCCCCGGGTGCTGTATCTTTGTCATTGGCAGCTGCTTTCTAAACCTTAGTTTAGCATTTGAATTGGTTCAGCTGTCTTCAGTTCTTTCTATCTCCTACTTCCACTTCATTATCTTTCTATCTTTCTATATTATGTTTTAAAAAAAAGAAAAAAAAGTGATGTTCTGTTTAGAAATTGACTGCAGTGAAGAGCGGCAAGGTTTAAACTGATATGCCAGTCAATATGTGTAAATTAGAGAAGAGTCTGATGTAATCTATAGTGTCTGTAAAGATTTCAAAGATGTACCTTGATCATTAATTAAGACAATAAGGATGTCTTATACAACTGCAGTTGAGAAGCCTAATAATTCACTATCGAATGAGGCAAGGCAAGGTCACTTGTGTAATTGCCTGTTCTAACATTTATATTCCTTGTATAAAATACTCCTACTCACATGAAAGTTGAGCTGAAGGCCATGGAAATATTCAGGACTAGGCAATGCAGTTTTCATACGTAAACTTCGAGGGATCACTAAAGAAACACGGTATTTATATTTTTCTATGTATTTGTTTGATTTTTATAGACCTAGTTATTCTTTCATACAGAGTTAATTTATAGCTCAGACCTGGCATGAGTGTTGGAGAAGAGTGAGTGGGAAAATAGCAGAATAAAAAAAGGTGCTATATATGCATGGTTAGATATAGTATTGCTGTGCTGGGTTTTATCTGTGGATATGTGTGTTGAAATTAATAGTGCTACCTCTGCTCTTTCCCCCCTAATTGTCTGATATAGAATCTGATTCTGACTCCTTTTATGTCTCAAAAATGTAATAAAGATACCAGCAAGGCATTAGACAGAAATCAGGAAGGTAGTCAGCTGCCTGAAAAATCAAATCTATTCAGCAAACATAGGTGGAGGATGGAAGGAAAAAGATAAAATTGAAAGGGCAGAGAGTATAACACCATGCTGCTATATACCAGAACATGAGGTTAGTGGTGGTTCTGTTCTGTGTGTGCTGATGGGAGGGAGGATGGTAAAGCAGGGTGGGAGTGCATGCTGTCAGTAGGATTGTCCCCCTCTAAGGCAGCATCTACATTAAGGCAGTACTTCTGAAGCCTTTGCTTTGATATGTTTGTTTCTGTTCATGTAGACTCTGTGGCTTAAGATAAAGGAACCAACTTGAAGTGAAAATGACTTTGTGAATTCCTTCACAATTCTGGAGACAACTGAAACTTTTTGAAGACGATTTGTTAGAACTATCTAGTAGTTCTAAAAGTGCATCACTGGGGCAGGATCCTATTGCAGGAGGTTCCTGCAAACTCACTGGAGGAGGGGAGACATGTGGATACCTGGGCTGCTGTGATGCATGTCCTTAATTCTTTTTTTATCCAGGGGTAGTGGAGAAAGGGGGTCTGAGCTAATCTCTTCTGAGGGGATGAGGACTGAGCAAATTGGTCGAGGGGGAGGTGTCCCTGTCCATGGCAGAAGGTTGGAACAAGGTGGTCTTTAAGGGCCCTTCCAACCAAAACTATTGAATTATTTCAGTCTTTTGATTTTTATTAGTGACTGCTTTTGTTAATTCATTGGTGACCGTGGAAGGTGCCATGGCCAGGCACGGGTGAGGTTCTGCTTGCAGTGTACACAGAAGGGCCAAACATCTACATGGGAGTGGACACTTAGGACACAAGCCCTCAAACAGGTCTTCCTCTGCCAAACCTGTGGCACCTCTTATGAGGAAGCAAAGTCCAGGGAGCTCAGCTGGATCTTCCTGCCCTCCCTCTAGCTCCAGACTGGAGAAGGTGTGTCCTGGGTGCCAGGACTGTGTCTTGCTGCTGCAGAGGGTCCTACAGCCACTCTGCTTCATGGAGCTTTGATGTCTCCAAGGTGTGAGGATGTGACAAGCCCATGTGCTGGCCCTGCCTGTCCCCACAGTGGTTATTCAGTGTGTAGTGCATGGTGCTGTGCCACTGCACACAGCAGACTGCCTCTTTCTAGCCCTCGTGGCTCATTTTGTTTGCCAGTGATAACCTGATGAGTGTAAGGTTTGTTTTCTTTCCTGTTACTGGTTTTACCTTTTTGTTTTTTAAATAATTTCTGTTTGTTTATGTGAATCATGGTTACTATGATTCAGCTCTCCTAAGGAAGTAAAACAAATGTTTATCCACAGTCTCTCTGGGTAGCTGGAAAAATTGTAATCTTTATTGTAATTTACCAGCAGGGTAATGCAATGTAATACAAAACATTATAACCATCAAAGTTTCCATTGCCCTGGATTTTGCTTCATTTTCACCTGCTGAAACACATGCAAAACTGGTCTAACATCTATTACTGTTTCTCTGAGGGACACAGCAGTACCTGTACAGAAGGGTGACAGTATCCTCCTTATGGGGAACCTGAGCTGCTCAGCAAAATATTCATGGAAGGAATAAAAATCCCTTGCAGGACTCATGTTCTGCTGAAGGTCCAGAGCTGTAGAAGAGGGTGTATTTTACTGAAGAGATAATGGGTTTCTCAGGGCTGAGCAGCTTTTCTCTTTTGGTGGTTCATAAGCAGGAGGCCCGACTGAAATTACTGGAAAGGAGATGGGCAAGAGTGTATTAGGGATAAATAGAAAAATGGATAAATTCACTAGGGTGAAAAGTGCAGCTGAGATGGTTCAGAGCACTCACTGCAGCTGCACCACATCTCTTTGTCTTGGGTCCTGGGGGTGTTGCACTCTTTGTGAAAGCAAGAGTGTTTTATAGAACTTCTACTGTGGGTGCTGTTCTGCATCGTAGGCAAACCTCTCCCAGGTTTTCTCCTTCCCACTTTAAAACTGGAACCTGGTTTTGTCTGATGTTTGAGCCCTTATTTCTGTGTTTACCAACGGCATTAGCTGACTAATGGTGACTAGGAAAGGAAGTGACTCAGAGCACTTGCCCTACTGTTTTGGTCTGTGATTTACATCTGTGTTTCAAACAGCACTGAAATCTCACTGCACACCCCAGTCAAAACCATGAAATTCCTTATGAAATTGTAGGTCAGCCTTTTCTCATGGGTACTGTCTGTAGCCTGGGTATAGAAAAAGAGGTCTCACAGCCATTTATCCTGGTATTTGTGAAAGCAAGCCACTCCCAGTACCTATGGTTAGTTACATAGGGCAGTGACAGCCACTTAAATTCATAGCGCAGTGTTGTGATCTGTATGTGGTGCATCCTCTCCTGGAGCCAGAAGGGGATGACCCTCTTCTGCCACTTTTTATTTCTTTTTCTCTTTAACTGAGAGGCTAAGCCTCAAAAATGAGGAAGAGCAGAGTGCTAAGGCAGTGTTAGGTAAGCTCATGAAGCAGCACCTTGCTTGCCATTAACTGGAAATCTTTAATTGGAGCACCATTAGGCTGATGCTGGCTGGCACCATCTGACAGAGGTGGTGAGATGACTGTCACAGAAAGAAGCAAGACAGCATTTTTTACTGGGATAAGATACAAAATCGGAGAATAAAATGCAAACAAAGCAACGGGCAACAAAAATTGCAAGGGCTGTATGCTCTTTATTGCAGCCAAGCACATCAGATTGGAGTTTTATAATGCACAAAGAGTCATTAACATGTGCCATGCTGCCATGAGTAGCTATTCTTTAGAACAGCATGGTCAAAATACCAACAGCAATGGTCTTACCACACACAAGAAAAGGAATATGTTCCACTTAGTTCAGCCAGCACAATAACTTACTCTGACATAGTCTTTTTGTATGAGACATTAAATGGGGTTCTCTTACCTGATTGTTCATCTTTTATAGGTAATGAGATTGCTGGCTTGTATTTAAGATATGTAATAGTTATATCAAAATGAGACAATTTGACTTTGTACACCTCTCTGTAGTTGAGTACATCCTTTCTTGTGTTTTTTACAGCAGAATTTCCATCAGAGGAGCATTGATCTTAGCTAGTGAATGCTAAGATTCTTACTCCCTTGCACACTCCTTCACTGCATGGTGGCTGTTTTATGTGAGTTCTTGTGGGTGTGCAGATTTTCTGGGTGCAGGTTCTGGTCACTTATAGTGTAGTTTACATGTTGATATTTGGCTGTGAATATCTTGGAATTTTAAACACACAGTGACAGTGATATTTTATTTATGGAGTGACTATTGTAAACTAAGTGACCATTAGGATTTTCAGTAATTTAAATTACAGTGCAGCCTATATCCGCAAAACATAAGTTAAGAGGATTTATATAAGATTATAAATGCTCCAGGGGTGCTGTGAAGTGAATAATCTGCATTTCACAAGTTGTGATGCTGTGGTTTATTATGTCAATCCTCATTCACTTGTGACACTTGCTGTCGAACAAGTGCTGTTATTTGCATCTTCACCTTGTCATTATATTTTGTTTATTGTGAAAAAGTGCACTATATAATAGCAGTATTTAGGTTTTTGAAGTATGATGAAATGGAAGATCCCTTACAAGAATAGTTTTGATATCATCATTTGAAAAGATCTAACAGCAATTTGGAGACCTCCTCCACAGAGAATGAATAATGAACAGGAGCACTCTGATATGACAAGAGGTTTAACTTCTGTGTGGGGATATTTTAAAGGAAAGAAAATTTACATTCATCCAAAGCTGTAAAGGAATGTCAGGCACTTCTAATTTATCATATCTGTTTATTACAGGAAAAAAACAGTTGCTAAGCAAAACCAGATAAAAATAAAGATTTATCCACAAGGAACAGAGAACACCATGAAGTTCCTTTTCCTTGGGCAAAACTCCTATTAGAGAATAATCTGCTTGTGAGTCTAAGGAAGAAATATTTCAATGGATGTTAAAATAAGCAGAAATGCTTTAGGATTCTTGCTTGGTGATTGTGAAAGCCGTGAGGAGAAGCTTTTTCTTAGTTGCAGGCTATCCCAGACATGAATAGGTCCAAGCTGTAGGCCACTTCAGCTTGGTGTTAAGTGTTGACAGAGTCATGATGCTGTAGTAGAATGACCCTGGAGCTCAGTGAATTACATATTTTCTCTGCTTTTAAGAACATAATTTTGCCCACAGAGGCCCAAATCCTGCCATTTGTTTTGTGCTTACTTTGGTTACTGAAAAAATGTCTTGCAAGCACTATTGCTAAACTAACACATAAATTTGTCCTGTTCCCCAGAGCTGGTGTTTTTAAATGGGGCCCTGCAAGAAAAATGAAGACAGAATTTTTAACAGGATCTGTTTCAATCTATAGGAAAAGGGGTAATAGGTTTAGATTAGACACATGGAAGAGGAGGTTTACAACGAGGATTGTAAAGCAGTGGAATGGGTTGCTCAGGGCAGTGGCAAATGCCACATCCCAGGAAACATTCAAGGCCAGGGTGGGGTTCTGAACAATCTGATCTAGTGGAAGGTGTCCCTGCCCCTCCCAGGCAAGTACGATGAGATGACATTTAATGGTCCCTCTCAACCCAAACCTTTCTATGATTCTGTGATTATCTAGGTTCACTTTCAAATGCAGATGTCAGGGAGGCTGGTGCTGGAAAGGATGCCATGGAGTTACAGCATGTAGGGGCTTTTGGTGGCACCAGTACAAGATCCTTTAAAGTTGATGCTGTGCCTCAGGATAAGAGATAGTGTGGTAAATTCTGTATAAACCCTCATTATCACTTTCATTTTAAGATTTTAGCATGGAGGAGTAGGGCATTTTTGACAGAGGGTACACTGAACAACGTGCAATTGCAAGGATGAGTCAGCTTTAAAATCCTGAGTCTCATTGATTATACTGTCCAAGATAATTGAAATAGGCTAATAAGTCTGGCTATTTCATGTCACTACCAACTGCAGGGAACTTAATTTGCAGCAGAGTTTCAGGATTAACTCCCTAAGGTTATGTTTAAGGTTATGCTTAAGATTTCTCAGTTTGAACACAAAAAAAGTAAAACTCATCCTTACTGGTCATTTTGGAAATTGTGCATATTTTGCTTCATGATACCATTTCATCAGAAAATAGAAGGATAAGCTTTTCTCCTATGCCTGTGATTGTAGTTTCAGCATTATGAAGGCTTAGTGAGAGAGGATTTCAGCTTACTATTTCCTTACTCAAAGCACAGAAGGTAATAAAATAGAAAAAGTTGATATTCCCATTTGAACTCCATTCAAATGCTTCCAGCCACTGTGTGCTGCAAAGGCATATTTAAGCTCATATTTGGAGTTTTATGGTTTCTATTCTATGTCAGAACTCCTACAGAGTTATTTCAGTTTGCTTTATGGGCTCTCCCACACCTGTAGGTGGTCTGCTGGGCTGTCCTTAGCAAGACCATAATTTCCCTGCTTTCTGCAGAGAAAACAATTTATCTGCCAGATAGCTGCCTTCATGGCAGTGCAGTATTGTTAAGACATCTCCTTTTAATTTAATTTACACCTTTTTGTGTCTTTAAAAATGCTAATGCTTTAAGGCACCTGCAGTAATCATTTTTCTCATTTTGAATTCCTTCAGAAGAGGAGCCTGTCTTGGTAAATGATATTTCAGTTTCCATGGTGCTCCTTATTACAAATAGCTGCTCTTTTCATCACCAAACGGTGCAATTTTCATTCATGCTGAAATATCAATGGTAACATGCAGCAGCAAATTGCTCCTTTATGATCCTTGGCATTGTGGAAACTCTCCTGCTCAGAATTAAATGTCAAGGAATTTAGCAAGTATGAAAAATCTGGCTCCTTTTATGCACATACACACAGAGACATATGCTCTTCCCTCCGTGCTCTGTGCACCTAAGCATTTACCTTCCTTTATTATTTACTGTAACAAGTCATTAATATGCTGCCAGTGATGCCTCCCAAAACGTCCAGCTTTTAGAGGGGCTGAGAGGGTAGCATTCCTTCCTGTACCTTCCACTGGAACTGAGCGAGGTGTTTTGTATTTAGGCTACTTGTTCCCAGGCTGTGAGCTTGAGTATTTCATTTTGGGAATGATAGCAGCCTTCCAAGTGTTGCTCTGTCATTTGCACTGGCCCAAATTGGAAACCTATATGGTCAGTGTGGGCAAGAGAAAAATACACACAGGTCAAGGCAGGGCTCTGCTCCCTGAGAGCACTGAGGTACTTACAGGAGTGTGGGGAGGGCACTGTGACAGGCAGCAGAGTTTTCAGTGGGATTCCTTTCACAACCACCGTGCTCTCTTTTCCTGGCCATGATATTGTTATGCAATAGATGATGGCTTAGGTTTCTCAGCTACGTGGCCTGATGGGCACATTTCCCAGCTCAGGTTCCCTTGTTTATAATTCTAAATATCTCTTACTTCCCCACTGCCAATTACTGCCAGTGGTCCATCTTTCCTAGAGAAAAGTGATCCTGTCTGGAGAAAGTAAAAGCTGTTCATAAATCAGGTGCTCAGGGAATTAATAATTTAAAATTCCCAAGAGAGCCTACTGTAATACGTTAAACTACTTTTAATACACAATTACTTCACTTCCTCCCTTTTACATTTATATAAGCCTGGCAATGAGGTATGTGTTGGCATGGGGCAATTAAGAGGAAGGTAGACCCACTGTCACAGGCTAAATAAAGCAGCTTGGAGGAAGTGCTTTGGATTGTGGCTGTGCCCCTTTCCTCTTCATTTCCATATGGGAGCTGGGTGCAGGGTGGTGTTTTGTTTTTATGGCCCCGTGTGGGGTTTGTTGTTATGGCTTCCTTGCTTCCAAGCAAGCACTGTGATTTACTGGTGCTTCTCACCCTGGTCTACACTACTGGCAGTACTGGGAACACTTCTAACAAATAGACCTCAGGAGAAAATAAAGTGCTGGAGCTTTTTGAGAGAGCAGAGGTGCTCCTTTCAACTCCTCATTGGAAGAGAGCTGGGCAATAAAGGTAAAATCTGAGGTTTTGTTTTGCCCTTCTGGTGGAAAAAGTGACAAACTTCCTTGAGGACATTAAGGTTTCCCACAAATGAAATAAAAGGGAGGTGAAGTTAAATGATGATGTAAGGTAGAAACATAGAATTCATTTATCAAACTCAGGAGTTTGTCAATATATATTGGCAGGAGTGACAATATATTTGTATTTGAATCCTCTGAATTTAGACTATGCTGCTTTTTAAAAGGCAAGCTTTTGTGAGAATGCAGACAACCTTTTAATTACAGGTGGAACCTAAACCTCACTTGTGTTGCAATACAATAGATAAATAACCATTGTCTTCTGGGCATCTTCACTACCATTTCAGGCTCTGAAATGCAAAATGCAGACCCTTGGCTAGAGATCCTGCATTTTCCAGGCACCTGGCTGTTCTCTGGTTAAGCCTCCCAGACTAACAGAAAGCACAATTGAGTTCCTGGGGTTGGCCTTATTCCCAGTAGGTATGACAATGACAATAGGAAAGAAAAACAAGCTCCTTGGGACTTTCAGGTTCTCAGGAGGGATGTAGCTTGGGGTCAAGTTACAGTGCAAAATAAAAGCCACATTTGGTTATTCACACGTCTTTTGGAAACAGTTGTAAACTTTGTACAACAGGTTTGCAACTGAGGTAACATGAAGATGTTGATCACTGCCACTTGATGTACTTATGGAAACAGAGTTGACTGAGAAATCACAGGAAGTGATCAATATTTTATGTTTCAAGTCTGTGTTCCATTTCTTCTTTTAAAGAGATTTTTAAAATTAGCCCCCATAATAGCTCTATGTGCTGCCTCTTGTGCTCAATTTCTGGCTCCTAACAGTGCTCACATGCCTGCTATACAAGAAATGGCTAAGCAGAGACAGAGAGACTAATATTTAATGTTGTAATCTCAGAAGTCCTTTGTGTATTTAGCTGTCATCATTGATAGAATAATGTTGGCAACTATGTTGGCATAGATTTCTTTGGGAATGCCGGTAGTGCTATCCACTCCATGCAAAATCATTCAGGATCCTGCCTGACCATGAGGACTGTCTCTGGCTGGTAGTCCAAGTCTCAGATCAATCCATTCTGCTCTTCCAAGAAACATGTTTCATAAAAGGTATTGACTTGACAGGGTGGGGCTTGGGCCGTGACGTAAATGAGCACTCTGGTAAGATCTGGCTTGGCAACCGGAGTTTGTACACAAAGGCATCACAGTCAGCTTTATATCTCCATCAAAATGAAATAAATCCCCTTGTGAGCATAACAAGCATTCTGTTTCTCAAGGGCTGTGTGTAGATTTGCTTCATGAGACTTGAGCTGGGAGGGTTTGCCTGAAAGGAGATGTTTTATGGAAAAGAGGGTTACCCTGTGCAATTAATACCTAAGTCTTAAGACAAGGCAGCATTTATGCTAATTAGTTTTTGAGGAAAACCTCTTGGAAAAAGTGCTGAAAACATCTGAGAAGTTAAGAAAATTTCCTGCCTTTTGCAGCACAGTGATAACACAGTATGACCCTTTAAAGTCAGTTGGTCATGGAAGACCCTATTTACACACTGTAAGCAATTATACTCTGAACCAGTGAAGTCAAACACTGAGAAGTAAATAAGTAATTAGCACAGCAGAAGCTCTTTTCTTTTCTTGCTCGTGGTAGAAGGCAAGAAGGCTTGTAAATACAGACTGTAGCCTGATTCTTCACTCTTTTATCCCAGTGTCATGCTGCTGTGTCTCTGAAGTAAGAGATATGGAACCAAAGCGTGGAAATGAAGAAGGGGAACCATTTAAAATTCACTTCAGCAGTAGCATCCATGGAGCATGTGGTGGTGTAAATGAGAGTGCAGCTTAATGACTGGGCCTTCCTTTCTTTCATTCCTCCCCTCAAAATAAAAAAAATGATCACAGGTTGATTAAGGGCACTTATGTAACTGAATATTGTCTAAGCTGGAAGACCACAGACTGCAATTTTCTTTGATCTGGAACATAAGGATGGGACATACTGGGAGGCAGTGAAGGGAAGAGATGATTTGCTGATGGGAATCTTCACTTCAATAAACAAAATAATAATAGCTTCTCACTGAAGTCATCAGTTGCTGAGACACTGGTTAGCATGTAGAAATATGTGGATTTGAGAGGTGCTGGGATGATTCCCATCCCTTTTGTCTCTCTATTGCTGGCTTTTATTCAGTCCTGGGAGGTGATCTCCTTTGAAGTTTTACATCCACCTTTTCTCCTAGGAGATGGATGAGATTGTGGTTTTTTTCACCTGTTGACATGGTGAGGACTATTTGATCCGTTCAGTGTAACAAAGTGTTGTCTCATAAGCTGCTTTTTACATGAAAAATATGTCAAGGACAAGTGAGTTTATATCAAAATGTACTGCTTGCTGTCCAGGATTTGGGATTTTCACAGCTCATGGAATGACTGCCTGGGAATGGTGAGAGACATAGTTTGGGCTCTGGAACACAGCCCTTACCAAGCAAGCCTACATGTCTTCTAGCCTTGCACTGAACCCCTGGGAATATTAAATTTCTCTTGCCACTTTCTGTATTTGGTTCCTTTTTTCCCAGTGTCTGCTTATTTGGATAAATTTGCTCTTGTGATAAATTTGCTCTTTTTCTGCCAAGCTTTGGTGCTATGGGCAGTGCAGTGGATGATTAGATTTTTTTAAGAGGTTTTTTGTTTTTTCTCCCCAAAATCTGGGGAGAGTTCATTTGGAAAATTGCTTAGCAGATTGCAAATAGTGAATAAATTGTTGCACAAGGGAACTTTTGAAACTCCTCTGGTGGTAAATTTTCAGCTAAGGAAATACAGAATGTACAGCATCATGCTTATGAAAACTAAGCAAATACTCGCCTGTAAATCATGTGAGGGAATTAGGATTTCTCTCCTTCTTTACTATTTTAATTCTAAATTTATCTGTAAAATTATCTTCCACAATTTCCTGTTATGTGTAATTTCATATAACTTTGTCAGTAATTAAGTAATATATTTCAGCCCTTTTATTTATATTCCCTGGCTGGGTCCTGCTAAGGCAGCTTTATCCAAGACAGTTGACTATGATGAGCATTTATAAAACCTGGCTTTGATTTGGATGCAAGGAAAAGGTTTTGGTAGGACCACTAAGTGACAAAGAATGTGGCAACAAGGTTCTTCACCGTTGTGAACTCAGCTGGCTTGGAGGAGTGTCTTGGACTGTGTGGTTGTCATTTCATAGAAAGAACAGCCCTCACTGGACACAGCTCTTAGTGCCCACTGTTTGCTGTTGTAAAAGTTGCCATTGGCCCGGGATATGTGCTGTACATTTCTAGGAATGTTCCTCAGCTGATTTATTGATATGGTTTTTCTCATCCTCATGTTCTTGCTCTGGCTTTCTTTCTCTTTTCCCCTTTATCTTTTTTTCCCCCCCTTTTCCCCTTGTCTTGCTTGCTCTGCTTTCAGGTTTTTCTTGTAAAGGTATTTGTAGGAGTGGAGATGTACTAGAGCAAATTATCAGAAGATCTATGATTCTGCAACACTGAAGGTTAAATGCAAAATCCAGTGGTTATCCTGATTAACTGAACCATATGCCCTGGCTCCAGTGCCTTTCACAGGCTCTAGAGGAAAGAAATTTGCTTCCAAGCAATATATAGCATTCCTTGGCAACCATTTCAGCCCTGTATAGCACAGGATGGGCTAGCTGTATTCCCAACATTGAACTTCTCTGAGATGGTAGGCTCCTTGGTGACTCCTTTTCTGGGAATCACAAGGTAAATGTGCTCTTTGTTCAAGTGTGGTTCTTCATTACAGTTGCTCTGTATATAGGGCAGAAGGGGAAGATTAACTTTGAATAGCAGCTAGGGATGGGTAAGTCTTAAAAAATATGGAGCTTCAATTCAATCTTAGTCAACATTCAGCTGCATAGAAGCTGCCCTAATTGTCTCTCACCCACTTTTTAAAAGACTTTTTAATTATAGGGTCAATATTTTTCTAATTCAGATTTCCTCAGATTCCTTTTGATACCGATTTGCTGCAAAGTGAGAAGACATGAGTATTGCAAAAAGACTTTCCTGACAGCAGCTTCCCCTTCTAACCAAGGAGCAGCCTGCTTGAATATCATCTTGACACTAATGCTCAAGACATTTCCAAATAATTGTATAGGTTTGGAGCTCATATCAAGGCTAGGTTGGATGGGGCCCTGAGCAACCTGGTTCAATGAAATTTGTCCTTGCCCCCACCAGGGAGACTGTAATTAGAGGATGTTTAAGATATGTTCCACCCCAAATCATTCTAAGATGGTATGACGATTCTGTGATCAGCACCTCAAGGTCTACCCAGGCAAAGAGCTGGTTTGAAAAGAGTTATTCTTCCTTTTGAAATCTTCCAAAATCTCACTCTAAAATGAAGTGCAAAACTAAGAGCATTGCCCTATAGTAACCAGTAGCTGTTTCAGTGCAAGTTGAAGTTCTGGGCTTGCTTTAAGTAAATGAGATATTGTAGTGTCCTGTGTCTGAGCACTCACAGTGCCATGGTTTTTAAGCCATTGACTGTTCTGAGGTCTTTATTGGTAGGATGAGATTTGTGTTTTGCTTCTAAGATTTTTTTCCAAAGAAATCTCCTACTGATAGGGTCAAGTTTCCTATCAGAAATTTTAGCTTTGATGAATCAAAATCTTAAAAAAAATAAAAGTGGAAAATATGTTTTCTTGAATTTTCTCTCTCTAGTCCAAATGTCTCAGCTAGCTGTGAGGCAGCTGTGAATTTGTTTTACATCAGAAACATGGCTTATCAGTATTGTGGGCACTCAGTGTTGTGTGTGATGCATAGAATGCAGAAGTGAAAAGGTGGAAACTGTATTAATAGAGGCAATTTAATGGAGACTAGGACCTAGGTACTATTTTTCTTACTTAGAGATAAGATTTGAAAGTCTGGAGAATATCTAAAATCTTCCAAGAAAATTGGTACAGTGATCCTCTCGGGAAAGGAGGAAGTCTTTATTGCTAATGGCATTACAGCTTTTATTCCAGCATGGAGGCTTGTAGTTCACACCAGAGTCTGATAATGGGATCCTGTTGCAAATTAGGAACTGTCTCTTAAATTGGATGGATAGAAAAGACACAATTAAAGCTCTCACTCCGTGCTTTTGCATATGGTTCCTACCTGTCTGTCTGTGTTTTTGGGTGATTTGAGGACCAAGTGCAAATGTAGGCAGAGGTGTCAGTGAGAAACGAACCACACTGTATGGCTTATCCCTGAAATCTTGAAACTGGCCTTTTATTTCTGTCTAAACCTGTCACTGGAAGCAATGGGTAATAAGCAGCACTTGAAAGGGTTGTGCAGGCACACGACAGCCCTCTGAAAGCTCGCTCCTGCCAGGAGACAAAAGGCAGTGCAGCCTGAGCACTTGTTTCCTTCAAGAGCAGGGACTTGGGAGCTCAGGAGTCACAGCATCCCCTGTGCTGCTCGAGGCACTGGGTTATGATTTGCAGGCTTTTTAATGAATAGTGCTTCCTGACTAGTTCTGGCTTGTGTAGGGGTTTTATTCTTCTGAGTGTGTTTTTTTGTTGCTGTTACTATCCAAGGGCGTTAGCACTCCTCAGCATAACAAAGCAGGACTTGCTGTGCTCAGATAATGGTCACGTTTGGAAACATGATTCTTCACCCCCTCAACCCTCCCCGCCCCAGGTTTGAATTGCCATTTGGTTTTACCAGAAATTAATCTGGGATTTAAATTAGATGTGAATGTAAGGTGTTTAGTAAGAGTTACAACAAACAAGGATAATCTGTTAAGTTTAGCAATATGCTTTCAGTCATTTAAGTGGTATTTGTGAAAAAAGCCCAAATTTGCTATATTGGGCTAAAACCCCTCTTTTTAAGATTGGAGTCAGGGCTGATTTTTCCAAGAGCTTGGTGGTTGAAGCATTCATCTGTGATGCAGAAAATATAGATAAAATACCTGCTCTGAGAGGCTTAAAAATCCATGTATCCCTACCTTGAATCAGATGCTAAGAGGATTGACTTCAATTTACACCCAGGTCAGGTAAGAAGCTTAACCCAACTGATTGCAATACATCTGGCAACTGACCTACAAACCCCATTTTGGCATATATTATCAACACATGGAGCTGCAGTATTTCATGTGTCCAGAACTATGGGTTTTCCAGCAATACAGCACCTGTATTCTGGGCTCTTTGCTCCAGTCCTTGCTGTCATTTCCTCCATCAACAAACCCGGTTGACTGGCTTCCCTTTTTCTGGTTTCTTCACCTGAGATGTGTGTATGAGGTAGCTGTGGCTACTTAATACAGTATCATGATGTCTTACCCAGATTTGGTGTTACATTACTGGCATTGATCCTCTTACCCACCCGTGTGCCTGGGTTAATGGGAGCATTTGACACCATGGTTTCTGAGGTGGGCAAGATGTGCAGCAATGATACTGTCGTGCTTTATTTATTTATAAATACATTTATTTATTCAGTCTCAGGTCAGAGCTTGTTTTCAGCTCCATACAGCCATACTAATGTGAAGGATCTATTTAAGAAATAAGGACTGATAGTGAAGAAGGTCCTTAAATTCTGACCCTGCTGCATTTCCTTGAGAAAAATATCAGAAAAGAATGGATCTTTGTGTTGGGTTTTCAAAATGCCTTTTCCTTTGAGGTGATTACAATAGTCCTTTAGAAATGCTCTTCTGGAATACCAGAATTCATAGTTCTGTCTTTCCTTTCTTCCACTTGCTGGGGTGACGTTCTTTAAATATGGCCACCTCTCCATGCCTCCAAAAGCAGCCTTAATATAGACAGCTGGAGGAACCAGCCATGAGAGAGGAGCCCTCAGCTCTCCTCAGAGGGACTGCACATACTGCCATTCTCATCCTTGGAACTAAAGGATTAGTTTCAGATCCAAGTTTCTTCTTGATGCGATGTAGATATCAATAATATTAGGTGGAAAGAGACTGGAGTAACACTTGAGGCATCTGGGTTTTTCTCCTGGCTCAAACACTTGGAGTGTAGCTTTGGACAAATTCACCGTGCCTCTGTTCCTCCTTTTAAAACCAGAAATAATTCTGGTTTGTCTGACTAGAAGGACATGCTTTATGAAAGTTTGGCATCATTATATATTTTTTTGTTATTGTTCTATCTTTTAGGTAGGATGGCAGGGGGGTTATGCTTTTCAATACCATTTGTGCTGTGCTAAATTTACAAATTTGTGCTGTTTCCATTTCTGTGTCATATTCTGCTCTCATGTTCCCCTGAGTACTGAGAGGGATCACTGGGATATGGTAAGGTGTGTCAAGAAAGAAATACAGCCAAGGGGAAAGGGCAGAATTTTGCATGCCGCATATTTTGGTATCCAGGGGAAGATGTCAAACACCTCCAGGTGTTTGGGTTCAGCTTGCAAGTCAATCTGAGTAGTAAATGAGAGGTGGGGGGCAAATGGGAAGCACGGGAGCCACAAGCCCCTTGGTGTCCCCAGAGGACTCCCTCCGAAATGGTTTCTCACCTCTTCATTATAAACCTATTTCCATTGTCTAGAGGGTGTTTTTAATTCCTTTTTTTTTTACTAGTAGATTCTAATGATGATATTTTGGGATCACCAAATGTGCATTCACCATCATTAGTGGCTTCTTCTCATGTTATTTGTTTCATGTTCAGGGATCAGCAACCAGATTGCAAAATAATGAGCTGCCTTGTGTATTTCAGAAACATACCCCTCGCAATATGCATTTCAATGATTATCGTCACAGTTGGCTATGTGTTAACAAACGTGGCTTATTTCACTACAATCAGTGCTGGGGAATTGCTGCTTTCAAAAGCTGTAGCAGTGGTAAGTTACAGAAGAAAAATACAAAGATATATTCCTGCTGCAGTTATGTTTGTTGATATTATTCTTATTTTCAGGGGGTAAAAAGATTGGGTGGCCACATCCAGTCAGGTTTAGCATGGCAGCACTTATTAGCATCCTGGTGAAATTTGATTTTTGACTGATGACTGGGATTGCGCTTCAGGCCATCAGTAACATTTATAATGTAACATTGGTCTGTATTTATTTACCTCTTATAACAAAGTCAGTGGGACTTAAATTTCATAGCCAAGTACATGCTTGAAAAATTCAGCACTAAATTGTAAGCTCAGCTCCTGGGAAGCAGGATATTTACGGAAGAGAGAGCTCTGACTATCTTGTGTAGCAGAATACTGTAACTTTGTCTCTGCACAATGTGTGTCCTGAGTGCTTGGGAAGGGGCTTGCTGTGAATACTGGAGCTCATTTGGGAAGGAGTTGCAAAGCAAGTTGGCTAGGAAATACTGCTTTGATTGTTCTTGCTGAATTGTGGTGATGACACTGATTTTTATGTTTATGGTATCTGAGTCACAATGAGGAAATGAATAATTCCATTTCTTTTCCAGTAGTGATACTGCCTGTGGCTATTTCAACTGACGTGAGTTTTGAAAAATGACCAAATTCTGTAGCTAATGGGAGGTCTCGAAAGAAAACATTTTATAAACATGACAAAAACTATGCATGTTGCCTGTGGTTTGCCCCAAACTCCAAATAAGGCTCTTCTGCTAACCTAAAACACTAAAGCATGAATGGATGGACTATACCACTGGCTAGTACCAGCTGAGTGCAATGAAGCCTGTAGGAAAAAGACATGAGGTGTGCAGGTCAGACCTAGATCCTTTCAGACTTGGTGGTTTTCTTCTTTGGAGCCATAATGGTCTAAACTGACAGGAGTCAGGGGCTGATTCCACCTCCTCATTATTGCTTCAATTGGAGATCTTCCACATGCCTTCAGGGGTAAGGGTAGGACAGCTTAGCTGTAGTAGCTGTGCTCCCACAAAAGAGGCAACAAATGTCCAGCACAATTTCCAGTGAGGGATGCAGAGAAGGGGTGTAACTCACACCATGATAATTTGTTAACAGAGAACAATTATCTTCCCACTGTATGAAAAAATCATTGTGTGTTTCTCTCTCTTTTCTAACAGACCTTTGCTGAACGACTAATGGGAGACTTTTCTTTAGCTGTACCAGTGTTTGTTGCTCTCTCCTGCTTTGGATCCATGAATGGTGGTGTTTTTGCTGTCTCCAGGTGAGCACTGCTGATGTTCCTGGGGGTGAGGGCTTGGGAGACGTACTGGAAGTATGGAAGCAAGGGGAAGGGAGAGAAGGGTTCATTGCTTTAGCAGGATGTGAGACTTTACCAGGCATAGGGCATTTTCTCACTTTGTTTAGGGTACTATCTTTAAAATCCTTTGAATGGTTTGGAAATGAATCTCTCTGAGGCTAGCCCTTAACCAGTGGCTGCTTTTTTTTTCATGTAAAGGAGGAAAACTGGAGGGAAAATATTAACTATTTCCAAGCGCCAATCAAGGGGCACCTTCAGAGAGGGTTTTGATTTCTGCATGTGGGTTTCTCCTGCAAGTGCTTTCATTTAGAACGCCTGAAACAAGACTAAGACGTGCTGCCCTGCTCTGTGACTTTCACGAGCCACTTTGCCTACTCACAATAATGAGCACATTTAAAGTCTGTCCACATTTATTTCCCACCAGGATGTTCTTCGTTGCATCCCGTGAGGGTCACCTTCCAGAAATTCTCTCCATGATTCATGTCCGCAAGCACACTCCTCTGCCAGCTGTCATTGTTTTGGTAAATCATACAAACAAATGTTCCTGCACTAGAATTCATATTACAGGCTTGCTCTGGAGGATTCAAACAGAATTTGGGGACTGCTTGAATCTCATTTATTAATGTGAACATGGGCTTTGGGCAGGGTGGAGGACAGGAGAAAGAGGAATGATATTTGGGAGTTGTTTTTGTTTTTTCTCCTCCTTGCATTCTTGCCTATCACTGCAATCCAATTCATATCTTACTGCTCTGAATTTCTAAGGACCTGCCAGTGATGAGCTAGTTCCCTTTCAGAGAAACAAATTCCAGTTAAACAAACAGAAAGGAGATTAAGTTAACTGAAAGTTGAACTAAACACCAGCATCCAGGAGTACCCTAAAGGCTCATTGTACTGCCTTATAATGACAAATGCAAACAGTTTTGCACTAAGATAATGGAGGAGGAACCCTCAGCTGTTCAGCATAGTGGTGATTAAAAAATGAGAGAACATTTTCCTGGGACATAGTCTGTGAATTTTCTAAGGAAAACCACTGGTGCTTTAGTGGAAATCCTATTACTGACTTCTAAAATAAGCAGCAAAGGTAAATGTTGGCCATGTGTTAGCTTTGCAGACTCATTTGTATGGTAAAATGTTAGGACTAAATGTCAAAATACCAACTTTAAAGTTCAGATTTTGTAGTGCCAGGAAGATTTTCACTTAACTTGCAGTCTACATAATCATGGGTGTTCAGCCCCTCTTTTGGGATCAATGACTGCAGTGTATCTGGATAGGCCTCTGCCATATTTAGGGGCTTACAGCTGAAATAAAAGATGCACCTAGGAGTCGATGCTAGTAAGAGCAAATGCTTGTGGAATTTGAATTGTTTTTTTGTTATTGAAGCCTATGTCTATTGATGCTGAATTGTTGAATTTTATATGTGCACCTAAGCTTTGAAATTTTGAAAATTAGGTGGTGTGATTATGGTGAAAAATTTTAATGAAATCAGTTTTCCATAAACATGTAGTTTGCATTTTATTTCTTTGAGTCTAGTCATACCTAATGGGTATAGTGCATTGACTGTTTTTTTGTGGAATGAAATGCACAAAATGTATTAATATATTTTTTCCTGACAGACATTTTCTGCTATTGTATATGGTCCTGTTACACCAGTGCATTGATTTCCTTTGAAAAAGGCAGATTCTCATATGAAGATGGCTTTCCTTCAAAGATTGCAATTTTTTAGCACACCTTATTGCAAATAAAGCAGTGCAGGATATATTCTACATCAATAGTAATTTTAGCATTTCCCTATTTTATTTCTCCTTCCAAGTTCTGCACACTATAAAAAAGGAAAGAGCTCTTGAGGATAAACTGAAAAAATGAGCAAGTGTCTGAGGCTTGTTAAATTAAAAACCAAAACAAACCAATCCAACACCTTTTTTTGAATTAAAAAATCCACGCAGAGTTCAGTCTGCATTTCAGTCTGCATCTCAGTTTGCAAGTTGAGCTACCTAGACCAGAAGTATTCCTCACTAATATGAAAAATTTGATAGATGTGTGTAGTAACTCATAGAAATCTCGTAATCTGTTATCCTACTTTCTTGCATTTTTCTTGATAGCTCTCCTTCACATGTGTTATTGTATATGGCTTGCATTATAGCCAAAGCTGAGGTTTTAAACTTGTAGAGGCTGGGTCTGTAGAGAAGAAACCTTGTCCAATATAATTCAGTTTCCCTTGACATTTACATAGCAGTTTGCTCAATATCTGTGTGTAAGGAACCAAGTACTTTATAAGTTGTTAGAGGTTGGAGGCCAGAGACCCGCATTTGAAATATTGATCCTTCTGATTCAAATCCATATTGTCTGCATTGCTTTGAAAAAAAGGAGAGAGAGGCTGTGAATCTAGATAAATAATGCAAGTTAGTTTTCTCTGTTTAAGGATTTAGCCCAGTGTTTTACTGCATCTGCAGTTGATTTCACCTATTGCCTTGTAACAAACCTAAAGGCTCTCACTTCCAGGATCTCCCCTCTTGCTGAACAGTGAGGGATATGGTGAATTTGACTTACACCTTCATGCCCAAATACAAGGACATTTTTTGTCCAGATGCTACTTTGAAATAGATCCATGTAACCTTCACTAACCATCTAACTCTCTGTTTTATACATAAACACTCTATTTTAGACATAACCTTCTGCCTGCCTCACAGAAGCCTTTTATCTTAGACTAGTTTTTTTAGGAGGAACTGTATTTATTCTGGTCTCCCCTTTGCTTCTTGCTCTTCAGTAGCTGCCTGAGTGACAGCTAAATTCTTCCTTCTGCTTATAAATATTTGCATTTACAATGGGCAATAAGTCTACACGTCACAAGTCTGAAAAGCAAACCCAAGCTGGTGGCAACCCAGTGTGCCCAGCTGGCATCTCATGGTGTGGAACTGCCCCTTGCCATGTCCCGTTTGCTCACTTCCCCTTTGAAACCTGGGAGACTTCCACAAAACACCAAGAAACCTCTGCTTTCATGAGATCAGATGTGACCAATATTGAACTGTTCTTATTGTTTGCATCAGCAATTGACAAATAAACCTGCAGTGGGCTCAGATCCCATGAGAATGTTGTCCAGGATGCCTCAGCATTGTGGTTGTGCTGTATGCCTGTGTGTTTTCGTCTGGGTCACAGGGGACAGATTTGTATTGACTGTGTGTGGCCACCCAGGGCAGATATTTATTGATCCAAAGGGGTCTCAGGGGACAGCAAGACATCGATCACGCACCTGATTGCATGACAAAGGCAAGCCTGAAGTCTGTGGCAGTCAGGTGTGTGCATAAGGCTGTGCTGCTTGTCTCTGTGGCAAAATTTGACATCACTGCTGTAAAGTAATAGAGATCGATCTACTAAACCCCTCTTATGCTCTGAATTTCTTTTGCAGCATCCTCTCACAATGATAATGTTATTCAACGGGGATCTCTACAGCCTCTTGAATTTCCTCAGCTTTGCCAGGTGGCTTTTTATTGGACTGGTAGTTGCTGGGTTGATTTATCTCCGATATAAACGTCCTGATATGCCTCGTCCTTTCAAGGTAACATCTGCTCTCTACTCTTTTACATGAATCCTCCCTCCTCTCCGTCCTGTAGTCAGACAGCAAGGGAGGAGCTGATGGAACAAGCTAACCTCTTTTTCAGGAAAAGCAGAGTTAAGAGAAAGAAGTGTTTTGCAGTGAAGACGGAGAGTTTTCCTGCAAGGCCCCCAGTGCTACCCCGGCTGTGTGAAATGATTCTTGCTTCTTCCCTATGTGTGGGGGGCAGAGACTGGAAGCTGCTGTGCTGAGATGAAGGCATTTTTTCAGTTTTACCTGTTGTGTTCAGGCTGTGTGATGTGAGCTGTGTGAAAATACCTTGAGCCCTCTGCAGTCACCGAGGGCTCAAACTGCAAATATTTAGGTTACATGTGCCAACCTGATTTTCAGGCAGTCCTCCATTTAGTGTCTCCTTTGATAAAGGCCTGGATAATTTTACCACCAAAAAGTCATGTTGAGTGTAAGAACTTACGGGCGAGCATTTATGTCATTGCATATCCAATATCAAATGTGCCCATTTTCTTTGCAAATAAATGGTTAGTGTGATTGTTGTAATATTTGGCCTTGCAGTGGATTTGCAGACAGAGTTATTGTGAACCCAGAAAGAAAATGCTAATAGTCCAGCTCCTTGAATAGCAGCTATTTTGACCTTGGTTCTGATATTTTTCTTGCTTCTTTTAAGTAATGTCATACAAAGTAAGTTGTCCCATTGTGTATCCAGAAAGATAATATCCGTCATCAAAAAATAGAGAACTATATCCCTATTTAGATGCTGTCAAAGGGACTGTTTCGTGAAGAACTAATGATCTGTATTGTTGCATCCTTGTAGGTATATTAGTAAATAAGGAGGTGAACAGTACAACCTATTTTGCTGTGATTAAAAAAAATGCTTTGACAGTGCACAAAAGAAGAACAGTGATGCTTTGAGGCATGAAAGGAAGAGAAAAATCTCCAAGGAATTCTCAATTCCTCAATTCTCCATTACACTCAATGTCTCATAAGCCATGCCTGTAGGCATTTCCTTCAGAGAGTTGCTAAGAGAGTGATTGTATTGGTGTTCTTGAAAATTGAGGAAATAAATTTGATATGGTTACTTTGTATGCTTTCAACAGTGACACTGGCAATGCTATCACTCATACAGTCAGAAAGTGCTTTTTCAATGGCTATCAGGGGCATAACACTATCAAATATCTTTATCACTAGTCAAATTACTGTTTAATTTGCTCTCTTCCTGCTAGATTTTGATTTTTACCTTAGGAAGAAAATCAATATGTTCTTAATAGTTTTAAAAGGTGACTTGAGCTCCTGGTTGTGTTTTAAAATGTTTTCTAATGGGTAATTATCAAAGCGGAAATCTTTACTGAGGTTAGAGCTGCTTACTTATATGCTGAGGGATTAGAGGAAGGGTTTTTACAATGTAACTTATTTACAGTCCTTACATTTTAAAGGATGTAAAACACTGGAGTGTTTTAGAGTGTAATTAAGAGACTTCTGTGGTACTCACTGCATAGCAGTTGGCAGGGCCTGGTGTCTGCAGTCACTGACATTTTGTGTGCCTGTTCTGGATACCCTTATTTCCCCAGAACTGTCCTGTACTGCTGGGTCTTACCCAATTTACATTTCATGGCAAGTTAAATGCCTTGGTCATTACTTTACATTGACCTTATTACTGAATGGTTCTTTGTGTGGTTATTTTTCAGGTTCCTCTATTTATTCCGGCGTTGTTTTCCTTCACTTGCCTCTTCATGGTTGCGCTGTCACTTTACTCTGACCCAGTGAACACAGGGATTGGATTTGCAATAACCCTGACTGGCATTCCTGCCTACTACCTCTTTATTGTGTGGGACAATAAGCCAAAGTGGTTCAGAAAGCTTCTAGGTAAGTCCTGGTGTGGAACTTCTCTCCTTCAGGAATTTCTCAGAGCTCTCCCCATGATGTTGCCGTAAGTTTTCTTGCGTTTTGAGTGTTTGCATTTTTGTAGTGGAGATTCCCACGCAGCCTCATGTAAACTATGTATTGTTTACATACTTCTCCTCTGGGAGGAGTCTTGTGATTGATGGTGATGTTCACCTTTGAGGTTGAAGAGGTGGCAACTTGTGTAGTCAATCTTTTGCCTTTTGATAAAGCATATATGTGTGGAGTCAGAGAAATTATAAAAGAGCTTTCCTGCTTGACCTCCTACTGCCTGCCTGGTTCTTTTGTGTCCCTAACAGCAACACCCATGCCATGAAATCCTTTGGATCGATGCTCTCAGCTGCCATGAGCTGGGGGTGACAACACAAGTGGCTTTTGGGCACATGCTCTAGCATTGCTCTGCCAATGGCAATCAATGCACCCTAACTAATGAGGTACATTCACAGCAAGGCTGTTCTTCAGCCAGTGATTGACTTTAAGTGATTGATGCTTCTTCCCCTACTTCCCCTACAGCCACCTAATTCCTTTTAAATCACCTTTGTCTTCTCCTGACCCTGTCTCTGTGCTAATAAGGACAGTACTGCACTCCTTGGAGAATCTGTTTGAAATCTTGAGCAAAACAGCTGTGATGACAAGATTGAGTTTGGTGTTTCCCTTCTGAACCCATGTGTCTGTGGAGCACTGAGAAGTGTTTGTAATGGGATTGGAAGTGTCTGGAAGGTCCAGGCAGCCTGGGCATGGGGATGCTGTCCTTAGCTGTGGCTGCTGACAAGGTGATAACAACATATACCATGGCTGATGTGCCTCTATGGAAATTATTTCTGTACTTCATGAAGAATGACCTCTGTGTGACTTGGCTAGTAGTATTTCATGCCTGAAATACATTGAGAATCCTCTTGGTACCATTTCTGAAAGGTTTTGAAAGGATTTGTGGAAGTTCTGATATGTTAGAGAAGGATTATTTGAAACATTTCAATTAGAAGTCAGTATTATTTATAACAGCTCTTTGTTCTCTTTTTTTTTGTTGTTACTCAGCATGATAGGCTCCCAAAATAAAGGGAATTTTCAAAACATGAAATAAGATTATTGGCAAAATGTTTCAGGAATAATGGATAATTTATTAAACAAAACAAAAATAAAATTTCTTTTGCTGCAAAACTAAAACTCAGCCTGTGAAACCTTTAATTAAAAATGGTTGATTTCTATAGATGGTGAATCAAAAGTGCGTATCGTCTTCTGTGCTTCAGTCTTAATTGATGATTTAAAATGGGCTGCTCACAAGAAAGGAATAGTGCTTTTATATGTAATTACATTATAACCCATTGTATGTATTTTCTCAGTATAAATATGTTATAGACTTACAACCTATCTGCTGTAGAATACTTGAATTTCCCTCTCAATATATGCTGGGAAGTCCATAGTCAATAGGGCAGGAAGTATTTAAAGAAAAAGATGTTAGTTTAGAGTAGCAAATTCCTAATTTTATAGCCAAAAAGGTATAAATTACTTCCAGAGTCCTGGGAATGGGTAGAAATTTTCAGTACAAATTACAGCAGTGGTATGCAGAAGGACCTTTTATTAAGTAGTTGAGGTTTAGTCTGTTTATAATTTCTTAGTCTTGACATTTAGGATCTAGGAATTTTTTCCCTTATCAAATCCAGGAGCTTTTTGGCATTTGCCGTCATCTCTCAGAGGTTTTGGAATACTGCTACTTGAATTTTGGCCACGGGATGCCAGTGTTGAACTGCATTACTTGGGCAAGAGAAAGAATATTCTCTTTAAGGTAGACTGGATAGATGTGAAGATTTTACTGCCAGCTGTGACAATGAAGGTGAATAATTCCTAGCTTTTGAGATAACACAAAATTCTCCTGCTAGGAAGAAGTCTTTGTGCCTGTGTCATATCTATGGATGGGCATGGTGTACTGGCTCAGAGGGGAAGGCAGCAGAAACCAGTCAGTGAGGGAAACAGCTTGTTTGCTTTGCAATTATTATCCCCAAAATAACAACAGTAATGACAGAAAACTGATGCTGACAGTTTTGAGGTGGAGCAGAGTGGAGATTTACTTGTGAAATGAACAGATTTTTCTTTTCCCTTAGAAGAAGCAATAAACCTTCTGTGTGGAGTCATTAAGCTGGCATTATTTTGGGAGACCCATTGTATAGCCTGAGAACATTTACAAAAGGTATTGAATGAGGATAAATTAACTTAAAGCACCTCTGTGAGATATAGAAAAGAAATTGGGCAGCTGTAAACTTGATATTCTAACGTTGAAACAATATGTGTTACACAGGCATGAGAGCATAATTCCAGAACAGTATAAAAAAATGAGATTGTCATTTAAGAGGTAGATTTTTGCCAGAGTAACTTTCTATGAGAAGGTAAATGACTTCTTTTTTAAATTTTTTAAAATTATTATTTACAAAGGAGAATGTGCTTAATCCGATCTACTTAGACTTAACCAAAGCATTTTGTGTGATACCAGTGGGGAAGTAGGAGCCAGCTAGTGCTACCAATACTGCTCCCAAGTTGATTCATGGGCAATGGGTGTGGAGTTTTGAAAAACCACCTTCTTGAGGCATTGACTGCTTCAGCTGCCCAATTGTGCTTTGGCAATGAGAGATGCCTGTTGCTCATAGAACCCATAAGGTGCAAATACCCCTGGGTACAGACCAGCCCCACATAGGGTCAGAGGGAATATCCTGAACAGGCTTTGTAAGGATCAGAGGAAAGGGATATTGAGCAGCCAGAATGAGTAGCAGGATGAAAGAGCCAGCCTGAAGATGCATATATTTCTGAAAGGAATTTCAGGCTGATTACACCAGCAGAGCCCTCGAATGGATTACCCAAAGAATCCTCTCCCAAGGCTGGGAGTCTTTGTTCTGTACTTATGGAATTTGCATTGCCTATTCTCCTTACAAAATTGCTGCACTTAACAAAAGGTAACTTTACAGCTTGTATGGTTTGTAGATTTTGGGAGGGTACTGTGCAGTGAGAGTAACATTTTGTTCTCTCCTCTTCCAAAGGAGTTTTGCTGTAGCACTAGATGTTCTGGGACAAACAATTTTCATCTAGTACAGGCTTCATTTGACCTCTGCATTCTTGCTTTTTGTAAAACTAATGTGAAAATGAAAAAGTTGAGCCTAGTAAATCCTAAGCAGCAGATCAGTGTGTAAAACGATGCATCACCAGTACTACAATGCTTCTGTCTGCATTACCTCAGTTGAAAACCCAACCTTATACTCACACTTAAAACATCTTTATTTCTTCACAGTGGATTGAATTGCAAGAGGTAAAATCCTACTTTTTTGAATTGAATCCTACTTTTTTCATAGCTGAGCCCCTGCTGGAAATGAGATGCCTTTATATAACAAAATATCTCTGGCAGGGCTATTTAGCAACCCCAGAGGATGACACTTGCTCACTTAGGACACAGTATTATCTGCTCAGTTTGCTTCCCTTTGTCGAGTTTGTGATGGGATCCACGGGAGATTATCTCAGCATTTTGTTATTACAGGTTTTATGTCCAGTCATATATATGCGATAAAATTCCTGCTTTCTTTCCTCACCTAAACTTTGTGTGGTGCTTGTGTGGGTTTTTTTTATAAAGGTTGTCCCCTGGGACCCATTTACAGTGAATTCTCCTCTCAGAAAGGGAAAATTAGGATTTAAAGTGGGCTGGGGAAATTATCTGCATTGTCATGGTATGTTGAATTGTCTTGTGACAAATGTGGAACAGGTCCTGTAACTCTAAGTGCTGCTTCAAGCAGACAGCATAGAGGTACTGCCTGGAAACAGATTGGAACGTTTTCCTAGGGAAAAATGCTCCTTAGGCTGACTTATTCTGAGTAAATTGCAACCAAAAAATGCAAAGAATGCCAGCTCCCCCAACTCTGCTATTGCTTCATCCAAGGAGAGAGAAAAACTGCTGCTTGGAAATGGAACACTGCGTAAGGTCTGTCCACTTAAGTGAACAAAAGCACAGCCAGATCTAGAAATGTCCAGGATTTCTCTCTGTTTCTGTGCCCCTTTTCCAAGAGCTGTCATGTCACAGCTCAGTTTCATAAAATTCTTTTTCCCTTTGCTTGTCCTCAGAGCTGGAAGAGCTGGGATGGCAGGGGCAAAGCCCTGCTGTTCCCTGCTGGTGGCTTTCCTCCTGTCCTTTGTCCCTGCTATGCTCAGCCCAGCTCTGATGTCCCCACTGTGGGTAGGGAAGGCAGATGAGGAGGAAAATGCAGTGTCTGGAGACTCTCAGCCTCTCTGCCCCTATCAGTTTATAGTCTAAGGGCAACCTGGCTTTGCACTGAACTGGTGACATCCAGAGAAAAGAGGAAAGGATGGTAGAATCTGCCTTGGACAGGAGGTCAGAGAAGTGGTTTCAGTTCATATCTTCTGTGAGTTGCACTGTTTTACCCTCCTGGCTTTGCACTGTGTCAATGTCAAAATTCATGCCAGACATTCAAGAAAAATGAGAACTTTCTTTTACAACAGTTTCTGCTTATTTAAAATAGGATACTAAAAAAGAGCAATAAATGAAAAGAATTGTAGGAAAATGACCTTTTTCTATTCTGTATATGCTATATGTGAATTAATGGTGCCATTTATACATCAGTACCCTAAAAAGAAAACCACCAAAAACCAGAAGGAAATAAAAGAGTGAAGAAAAAAACCCCATGAAGTTTTTTGTTTAGGCAGGTCTTGGGACAGGTAAATAAATTTATTTGAATTCTTCCAGACTTTTTTTTCAACATAACATCTTGATTAAAGCTAAGCAATTATGCAGAGTAGTAATTTTTTAAGATAGCCTTTAAAAGCATGCAGACTTATATTGAATAAGATTATACATTCATACCCTTCCATTATTATTGTATATGCATAGCCTTGGATCAGAGGCACAGAAAACCGCTAAAAATAAGAAAAATTTGAGTTTAAATGATATACGTTTATGTGATATACATGACCTGTGTGAAGTCTATGTGCAATTAGCCTGGATAGAAGCTAAGACTATTTTGCTGTTTCTCCTTTTTCATGCCTCCTGCAGAATTGTCACCATGTGCTTTTATCTTTGCAGGCAGGATAACCATAACATTGCAAATCCTCTTGGAAGTCATCCCAGCAGAGGAAGACCAGAAATCATGATCATCATGTACAGCTTTTGGTTTGGTGTTTCATTTTTTACCTGAAAGAAAAAGAGTAGGGAGACTTATCCCCCTTCCTAACATGCTGCAAACTGGAGGAAAAAGTCGCAGTTGTGATGGACACCGAACGAGTCGCTCACCAGAACTGTATTTTGTGATGCTGTTGCAAAATTTTTTTAATGTGATTGTCTGTAGGCAGAAAGCAAACACTTGTGCTACGAGGGAACTCTTTACTGTTTCTTTTAGTACAGTGTCTTATTTTAACAAACTGTAAGTTCATCAAGCAGCGATTTTGTTTGCCCTGTCCTTGAAGATAGGTTTAAGTGACGTGTGATGGCTGGGTGTACTGTGAAGAAAGTACCTTGCCTTCTGTCCCTGGAGATCTCAACTCTCACCAGGGCAAGGGTGAGATAAAGCTGCTGAGTTTCACATACTGCATTCATCCCATCATTCTGTTTGGCAGCCTGATTTGACTTCTTTTGACTCTCTGGAAGCCCCAGCACACTGATACAGAAGCACCACTCCCCAGACCTTTGTGATGGCAAACTCAAGGTTTCTTCATTCCAGAGTTCTTATACCACAGCCAACAGAAACATCTTTGAGACCTAATGTTTCTGCCAGTGGAGAAGAAACATTTTAGCACAGGAATTTTATCAGTAATTTTATGCAAGTTAAATTTTTTACCAGGCTGGAATTGATCACTGGTTTTACGAGTGTTTGTGCACCTACACACACAAAATCCAGCGAGTTGAGCAATGACCTTCAAATCAGTCAAATTATTTGAATGTCACCTCCATTGTTATATGAATATTTCCTGTCAGGAAATATATGGTCCTGCAGTTATCAGTCAGGCAAATCTGATTTTAAAGTTTTGTATCAGTGTTGGTGGGCAGAAATAAATGTGAGTTGGTGGGAACATGGTAAAGGCATGACAATACATGCAATATTTTTTTATGAATAAGGTATAAGGCAGGCTACTGCAGATTTGCTGGTTTGAGTAGGATGTGTGCCTGATCTGTGGACTGTTCATTCAAACACACTCCAGTTAACAGGGCTTTGGAGCACTGAGGAATATGTGCTTTTCCTGTCTTCTCATGGGTTTTATCTCAGCAGAAACAGAGAAAGGCCTTCAAAATAGATAAAATAAAATGAAATTGATCTTCAGAACTATTTTTGAGCTGAGCTCTGGCTCAAATATGAGCTGAAATTTTGCTCTTTTTAAAAGATAATTGTATAACTAAAGAAGTTTTTTAATATTTAGAAACTGAGTTTTATATTCTTAATGACTACCCAACCTTAAGGTTAAGGTTTATTATCACTCTGTTAAGAATATAACACCTAACTATTGAATGCACTACTATTTGAGCTGTCTGCTTTCAGCAAATCATGTTTCATGAAAATTCTTATGGAACTAAGCAACAGTTAACTTCCTAAACTGGGAGAAAAGCACAACTAGTAGCCAGACCACTACAGTAAAGGGAGACTGTGTATTGTATATGTGATGTATATATCCAGAATATTTACTGCTTTAATGGTTTTAAAGGTACAGTAATGTGTCTTAAATGTATACACATTTTTTTATACAATTTTGTATCCCTGTGGTGGCATTTCACAGAAGTAGGGAGATACAAGTAACTGCTTATGGAGAAAAGCAGTAATTTAAGACACAGAAAGCATCTTGCAAACAGTGTTTTTCTTTAAATGTTTTCTGTTTACTGTAATTTAGTGTTATTTGAATTTTTTTTTTAGGCATACATTTTGAGAGAGTGGTTTTGTCTTTTGTGTTGACAGTGGATATGTTTATTTAGTGCTTACATTTGGGTCACAATTCTGCCTTTGAGGCCATCTCCTGCCAACCTCGTTCACTGGGGTTTGGCCTCTGTCGTCATGGAGCATCTCCAAAGCACACAAACTCTACTTCTTTCTGACAGAAATAAACTGACTGGCATCCTCCAGGAGTGCACTGTTCCTCCCCTGATGAATGCAAAGTGCATGGGATCCAGAGCAAAACCACTTCCAGGGTGACAGTGGGTGCAAGTTCTTCTCTCTGACTGTTTCCTTCCCATGTGTTCACTCCTGTTGTGCCATGTTACTTGAAAGTTCACTTGTAGGCAGTGTTAACTTGTAGAAATAAATGGGCTCCATAAATAAAACCTTAATGTTGCTTTGTTTTCTTTTTGTGGTCTTTAAGGTTTGGAAAGGTTTCTGAAGCCTGATTCAGTGAAGATAGTCTTGCTAGGTTAAGTTCATTTGAAGGGTTAGTTTATCCCAAGGGAAATCCTAGGACTTTGTGATTGTGAAGTTGTATGTTTTAGGAAGGAAAGAAATTACATGCAAAACAAAAATCTGTGTTTTTTGAAGGTGCGCAGGGATTTTAATTTCAGGTTTAGTCTCTTTAATGCAGCACATTGCAAAATAATGTAAATGTGTTTCCACTGTATTATGAAAGTCAGTATTAAAGGTTTTTATTGCACTTGAAAGTAGAGGCATATTTTCAGAAATTGAGGAAAACCATTTTTTTCTTAAAGCATCAGGTTCTCTAATAAGATTGTTAAGTATCTCTTTTCAGAGTCATAGAGGAAATTCTTAGAGGATAAAGGATAGACTTTATACATAATTTTTCTTATTAAGGCCTGAGGTGGTGAGGCCAATGAGGGTAATTCTGTGCAGAATTTCAGTGGTTCTTTTTCTTGCCTTTTGCAAATGTTTATTAACTGGATGTGGCAAAATATATAATTCTTTTTGTTTAGGTGGTTGTTGCTGTTTTCTTTCTTCTTTGAATTTGTTGCTTTTCTGGGGTGCAGGTAAAAGTGTCACTGAAGGCAAGAGAAGGAACATCTTATGTGAGCAGCAAATACTGCTCAGGTTTAGTATAACACAGAGACACTGTTCAGCACCTGAAGCCTCTGAAGGGGCTGACGTGCCTTTGCATCCTCTGATCTGGAGTATCACAATTCCCCCATAAGAATTATTTGTTTTCAATTCAAATTGTGATAGAGGCTTCTTTTGACCACTCTTAATCTTTTGTATTTTTCAATCCAAGTGGTGAACAAAAAACTCTGCTTGTCAACGCTTCATGTGCCTTTTTCTATATGTGTACAGATATAACTCTTTGAATGTATATGCTTCTGCTTTTTTGATTTTCACAGGAAAATCAGGCTTCAATTTAAGAATAGTTTCAAATATTCAACATACAGAAGAAAGTAGTTACTTATATCTGCAAGGTGCATAATTGTGTTGATGTAAACAAGAAAAAGTGGATTTCCCATTATGTTCAGTGCCTCCAGAATTTCTGACTTAAGAATTAGCTATATGTCAGGATCCAAACAGATTTTAATTAGCATAAGTCTTTGAGAAATGGAGGTATTTCGTTTTTTCAATGTACTTATCAAATATTGTGTTTAATGCCCAGCATACCATGGATAGCTTGGACAGCAGAGCATGGAGCAGGTCACAAACATACTGAAATCCAATACAAAAATTATATTTATGTCTGCAAAGGATGCAAAGTACAAAGACTGGCATTCAAGCCCAAGCAGGAGTGGCCAGGTAGAAGTGCAGGATAATGTGTGATGACCCGTATTTGGTTATAGGGCAACTGCCTAAGGCTGGAGCCTCTTCTGCAGGACAACCATCAAAAAAATGTGTACTTGTGCCCATGCCAGTTTGTGTCCTGCCTAAGGTGCTGTGTAGTGCCCTTTAGCCTGGCTCTCTCCATGCAGGATAAGTCTCATGGAGGGCTGGTACTGTCAGAGGGAGATGGCAAATGGAGATATCCCTGTGCCTTTTGTCTAGGAGACATCACTTGTGATTGTTGTTTTGCCCCTTGTACATCCCTCTGCATTCTTGGCACCTTTCCTCTCTGGTGGTGTCTGGAGTAACTGAGGAAATCCTCCACACCTTGAACATCCCTGGGGATTTGGCAAACTGATGGAGTATTTCAGTTGCCTTCAGAAGCCTGTAGCATTTTCTTGCATGTTAGTTTGTTTTATATTGTATTTTTGCTGAGGAACTCTTGGGGAACATGTCAACAATTGACACCATTTCTGTTAACCTCTGCTTTCTTGTTTCTTTTTTATTCAAAGAAACTTTTGAAATAGTTTTTCCTTGAAGTGCAAAGATCCAAATGCATAAAACACCTGTTCCAACGAAGGATTAATTTTATCAAGAGAGAGTTTGGATCCTCTTCAAATTCCCTGTAATAGGAACTTCTGTGGTGTTGTGATGTATATCAAAGCTTCGATATTTTCTAAATATGATATTGATGATGATCCAACATGGTTATAAAGATGCTGTGACTACAGTTTTATGCTCCTGTAGCTCATTTTCTGCTCCCAACTCAGGTTACAAAATGTTTCCAGTGCTAAGCTTTTCTACAGGTCTTTTTCAGATCCAGGAATTCACCTACCTCTCCTTTGAAAGGGAAATGCCATCCCTTCCTTTGTGGTGCACCTGAGCCCCGACAGCTGGATATTAGCAGGTGACCTTGGCTCTAGACAGGCTCTTTGCTGAGCCCAGAGCTTCTTCTGTTCAAAGGAAGTTGGAGCCCTGGGTTTTAAAAGGTAGCTGGATTTTGCAATTACTTCTGTCATTTGCACTTTGAAAGTTTTGTAAAACTGTCAGATAAGAATTTTGGTGCTATTTTTTTAATGTGGTTGTGTGTGTGTGTGTGATTTTTATTTTTTTCCTCCTCCCTGTTAGTTATGAGAAATTAAATGTTATGGGATCTTCTAATTTTACCCCGTGCCTTTGGCTCTGCCTGAAGAAAGCCACTTGATGCAGTTTCAGCTGCCAATATCTCTTTGCCACTCAGCCATTACAGTGTAATTGGGTCTAAAGTATGTGTATGATTTGCTGCTGGCAATGCTGGCTTCTCTTAATTATGACTTCCAGCTGATTTCTAACAGTACTCATCAGTGAATATGCATAGCATAGCAGTCAGACTGGTGCAGATGAATGACTCTTCTTGAGAACTTGAGCTTTCATGCTATTTATCATCAAGTTGCTTAAACTCATCAAGGCAAGATCTCTTGCTTAAGCTGGATGGAGGCTTTCAGAAGGGCGTATGGCACAGCCCAGAACATGAGTGCACAGCCTGAGATATTTTTTTTTGCCAAATGTTTTCCATATTTGGCAAAATTTCTGGGAGAAAATGAGGAAAGTCTGAGAGGTATAAACATGACCTCCTAGGCAGATGATCTCCCCAGTGCTTTCTTCTGCATTCACCCTGACTGAAGGCTACAAATACATTTTTACTGAGAGCATTTCTATTCAGAGTATCTTCTGCAAGCCAGGTCTTTGAAGCATCTGTATTTAATTTTAAGTTGGGTGCTGTTCTTGCCCATCTGCTTGTCATTTGTTTAAACCCCCTGTTTTTCCTTGCCTGAAAGCTGTCATGCCATAGAAAAGCTGTAACAGTACTTTTAAAAAGTAACACAATCTTTAATTAGACATAAATTAGGGTCACATACAGCTCTAAAGCAGTTCCAAGCAGATCTCTCCTCACAGGCTCGTAGAGTTTTGTTTTGTTTGCAGATTGCAGCTGGAGGATCTTAAAGATTATCACAGCAAATACTCAGCTCCTCTCAGGTATAAGGAAGTGGTGTTTTAATAGAACCCTTGCACTTGCACTTGCACTCCAACACCTGATTAGGGGTCCTGACTTGGCCAACCTGGCATTAGAAAATTTGGGCACCTAGTAAACCCCATTCAAGGCTATGAGAACTCTGAGAGATTTGGACAAGCTAAAAAGACTATATGCACAGCAGTGAGTTTTATGATTTGCCATGAATGTATACTTAATTACTTGCATATTTTCAATTATCGATAGCGTCATTAAAAAAAAATCTGTTATACTGTTCTAGAGGGACATTTCAGGTTTCCTGAGTTTGTTTTTTATTATTTTGTTCTTTTTTTGTTCTTTTTTTCTTTCTTTCTTTCTTTCTTTTAATTTTTTTTTTTATTTTTCATTTTTCTTTCCTTTGTTTTTGAGCATTACATTCAGGACAGCTCCCTCAGGTGTTCTGCTTGAAAGCTGGAGCAGACATTGAAGCTTTTAAGAGAATTCTCACTGTATTTTCTCTACATTCACTGCACAGTGCAATTCAATATTCATAAATTACTTTTGGCTGCTGTTAGTATTTCCCATCTCTGTTTGCTAATTCATGTACCAGATATATTTAAAATGAATCATTAAACATCAGGGGATTTGATGCTTGTTCCACATGCAACAGCTCACCATTGAAAAAAACTCCAGTGCTTTGTACTAATGCTAAGCCCTACCTTTGATTTTGTAATAAATACAGGAGTCAGAGGCAGAATAAATCAGACCCTGTACTGTCAGGTTGGCAGAGATGATTGATCATGCTTTTCTGACAGCACTGCATTTGACTACATGTCTCATGCAGCCCCACTTTAGATCATATAGAGGCATCTGGATGATGAAAAGCAGGCTGGCTTAGAACACAGCATAGAGTGCTACACCACTGTCATATTTATTTAGGGGCATGTGTCTGCTAAAATGCTTCAGGTTGTAGCTCATGGTAATAATTCTCTCTTGTGTTGAATCCATCTTGGCCCATTTTTTATTCCTTTACCCATATTTTAAACAAAAAGTGTTTTCTAAAACCTTTCCAAAATGGAAACATAAAGCCTTTATCTAAAGCAGACACATGTGGGTAATAAAATAGCTCATCTCTGCACTCCCTAAGAGTGCTGTTTTTAGAAATGAAATCATTATGTGTTAGTCAGAAGGTTAGGTGGTCACCCAAACACTCATATTCTTCCTGCTTTACAAAAAACCAGTTTGCTCAAGTGTCAGAAACTCTCTAGCCCTACAAATTTGAGTTTGGTTGCTGTTTGGCTCTTGGCGATGGATGCCTGCACCAAAGCTCTGGTCCTGAATATTGAATTTGGATCTGAAACCCAAAAGTTTCTCTGGGCAGAGGGAGCAAGGAGCAGCAGCCTGTGGCTGTGTCCCAGTCCTGCCTTGTTGGTGAGGGGTTTGTGTATCTGTCATAAGAATAGAACTCATCTGGAAGCTGCTCTTGTGGACAAATTGTAGTTCGTTCACGTAATTAGTATGTCTGCATACGAGCCACAGACTGGTGCAGCACATTGTGTCTGGTTTTCTCACAATTTTTCAACATGTTATTTGAGATACATTGATGTTTGGCTTATATGGCTTTGATTTGGCTTTCTCTTTTATAATACAAAGGATTTTCTGTATATACATGTACATATATTCTTTGAGGCTAGTGATGCAGAGCTGCAGCCCTCTGTTGCAAGTTTAAGACAATCAATGAAGTATTATTTAATGCATGTCAACTTCTTTTTAAATACTATTTCTAAAGTAAAGTGCAGCAAGCACACAGCTACCCACCATGGAATAATAAATTGATATAGAATGTGTGGGGAAAAGGCAATAAGCCAGAATCATTAAAAAGCTTAGTGCACCACTCCAGCAACACAAAGCAGTTGTAAAGCTGAGGCTGGAATTGCACACGTCAAATGGTGTAGGTCAGTAAATCTGGCCCTGGTAATTTTATTGCAAATGTCATACAAGCCAGAAAAATATTTAGATAATTGAAATTACCACTTTTAACAATGGTCTATAAAGCAGTGAATGATAATCAAGAGGTACTTTCAAGCTCTTTGTTGCAAACCTATAGTACTTCACACTCCATTTTTCTCCAATATAAACGAGACAAAATAACATGGACTCTATTTTCCTTCAGATTGGAACATCTTTTTGGTAAGATATCATACCAGCCCCTAGTTTGCCAAACACTACAACTGTGCATGGAATGAAGGCTTGTTATTTTGGTCTTGGAACAAAGTTACATTGAAAAAGGAAAAGATAATAAAAAGGAGCTGTTGGAAAAACATTAAACAGATTTTTTTTTTTTTTTTTTTGATTGATGCAAATCTGCACCTGTGTTTACTCATATCAAAGTGACTGTGCATACCAGATCATGTGAACATAGCCCTTGGGTAGGTAGAAAGGCTGCTGCAAACTTTGAAGTCCTTTGGAGAGTGTAACAGCTACTTGAAGACTTTGGATATTCTTCACCCTCAAAATTAAAAACTTTTTTGTTTTGTATTTCATCCATTCCATATTTTTCAACATTGCTCTTAAATTACAGTGATTTCCTTTCTTTCTAATGAAACTGATTTAAGAGAAGATTCAGTCTCTCAGGCACTAGATAGATCAGGTTTTTAATGTTGGATCAGCTATTTAAATCACTGTTTGACCATATTATTGGCCACTGTCTCTCATTAAGCTGCCTCCCAATGCCACCAGGTAGGGAGGCTACTATCTTACAGCACCCCATCCAGGCAACAAGTCTTTAAAATGAACCTGGGAAGAAGTGGGAACACTGCCTTGGATCGTGTTGTGCACAGGGGTGAAATGTTTCCCTGTGGATAAGAACTGAAATCCCACCAGAAGCATTTTTAAAACGGAGGTAGTTTTGCTTACTTGAGTTCTGTGCAGAATTCTGGCCATCACCTTCTAGCCTATCAATCTGAGCTCTTTCATGAATACTAAATTAATTTAAAAAAAAATCAGAGTCAGTAAAACAATTTCTGTAGAAAAAGCAGCAGCATTGGGAAAGCAATGGAAATACGGGTTTGCATTAAATTCTCCTTTTTTGTCAGATGAGAGTCAGATTCAGAAGTACTACTGCAAATATTTTTTAAAAAACCCAACAATTTCTCCACACTCATATAAAACATTTTGTTCTCAAATGAAAGCAGACAGATATGTGGGTGCGTGAGAGAAGAAATAAAGCATTGCAGGTGGGAGAACAAGTAAGAGCGATGTTCTGTGTGCTAATCCTGAAACTCTGGGGAAGGAATGAGTGCCAAAGGAGGGGAGTTGTGCTGCCAAAATTTTGGGACTGATATTCCTGTCTCTTCTCCCAAGGACTTCCAGCATCAGTCTTTCAGGTGCTGCCACTCTCTGGGTGGTGAAAAAGGTGCAATGTACCTGGGAAAGCCAGGGAGAGGCAGCCCCATACCCAGTGGGACTGTGGAATACAGTGAGAACAAAGTCTGAGAAGAAATGGGTGGCGTTTGGGAACTCACCCAGAAGCCCGTGTTTGTGACAAATGTAATTTACTGGAAGCTCTAAAATCGTGAAGTCTTTTATACCAAGCTCGAACAGACTGTATAAAAGAAATGGAGCTCCAAAGTGAACATAGGGGTGCTGTCAGTGTTGTCTTTCTGTGCTCCTGTCTCTGTTGGGGGATAATTAATTCAGCTCCCTGGAGAGATAAACACAGCTCAGGGGGGAAAAAAAACCAAAAAAACAACCAAAAAACAAAAAAGAAGGCTCAGTTCATGAGGGCAGTTGTGAAAGCTGGGTTATTTTAGGAGGCTGGAGAAAAGGAGAAAGATAACAGTAGGGAGACAGGCTGAATTGAGAGGATCAGGACAGTGTGCCAACAGTTATCACCTGTAGGAAGGAATGGAAAGAATGGGCAGAGTTTTCTCCCTGTGAATTTCAAGTCCTGGTGTCTTGAAGAGGATACTGTAAGCTCAAAGTCCTCTTAAAGAGGGATGCCAGAGTTACAGACCTGTCACTTCTTCCGGAGGAAACTGGTGGCTGATGTATGAAACCTGAGGGAAGGTAGAGAACTGCCTGGGACAAGGTATAATGATCAGAAACTGAGCTGGAAAGAGGTCCAAGCTTTTGCAGCATTCATTTGTATGAACAGAGAATGAATGCTCATATAAACCTTTAAAAAGTTGTGATTTTTCTTCCATGTTTTTCCCCATATTTACATTCAGGGAACAGATGCATTTGAGTGTGGGTGACCTTGTACCAATTAACAAAGTGTGGCTTCTTGACAGTTGACTCATATTCAACAATATTTGAGGAATAATGTTTTGAAATCTTTAGCCTACAATTGAGGAATTATATCTATAAAGAAATTGTGACTGACCAATTGAGACAGGCACATAATATTGTTTCTGTTCTGCTAAGGCACCTATTGATGTTGTGACTGCCCCATTCCTGGATGTGTCCAAGGCCAGGTTCAACCTGATCAAACGAAAGATGACCCTGCTCATGGCAAGGGGGTTGGAATAAGGTGGTCCTTAAGGTCTTTGCCAACCCAAACTCTTCTATGATTCTAATCCAAACATTCATGTTCAAAGGATAACAGGAAGGGCACGCACAAAGGGCTTCAGTTACAATGACACTTTTGAAGTAATAAAATAAAAAACTAAAAGGCACCAACACATTTTGTGTTTCCTTTGGAACATCTAATTTGATATATTTTAAACTGAGTAACTGAGTATTCAAATGTAAGAGGAACTTACAGAGCCATAATTTAGAAGTTGTAGACCCTTTTTGGAATGGTAATGTTTTTTCTTTCCTTATAACTGTGTTCGTATTGCTCATGGGGTTCCAAAAGTACTTTGAAATTTTTGCTTGCAGTTCAAATCCATTCCTAAAAGATTTTTTCATTAAAAAAACAAAAAGTGCATTGCTTTTATTTTCGTATTCAGTTCATATTCTTGCATTCTTGGCAATGCTAGCAGCAGACCAGGAGGTATCATTCCAGAAGCAGCTATCTGAAATCTAGGCAGGCTTACAGATTTTACATTAACAGCCTGTTTTGCAGAGATCTTTTACTCTTCATTAACAAAATACAGGTTCAATGAGTATCATGATACTGCTGCTTCTTGATTTATGTTTCTGTTATTACAAAAATTGATTGTGACTCCACTTCAGTTGGTATTCCTATCTATTATAATATGCCATATTCTATATGCCTTTTTTCTAAGACAACAATTTACATTTAGAAATTCTAGTCCAGAAAATCTTACCTTTCATAATTTCTTTCTGTTTTTCATTAAGTTTATTTACAATAATTGGTAATGCTCAGAGTCCTGCATCTCAGTGTACAGTTTTTTTGTCTTCCTGCCAAAACCTTCAGCATCATTCTGCTGTCCTTGGTACTTGGTGTTTGTGCTTGTAAACAACTACGGGATTTCCTTACAGAGAGATTATTGATAGGACAAAGGGGAATGGCTTCCAGCCTAAAGAGGGTAGGTCTAGAATAGATTCTAGTTAGGAATTCTTCCTTGTGAAGGTGGTGAGTGTCTGGCACAGGTTGCCCAGAGAAGCTGGGGATGCCCCATTGTGAATGACCAAGGCACAGATCCAGACTGGCAGGGAATCTGAATCCTTTATTCAGAGAAACAAGCTGGGTTTATACAATTTTTCAAGGCACAGTATTCCACTGCATGAAAATTCTCACTCTGTGACCCTATGCCATGTTGCCACGTCAACAGCACCTTTTCTAAATGTCCTTTTATGGGCTGATCACCTGTAGGAGAAGGGAATACAGGTGAGCTCATCCCTGATAAGTAACAGCTGTGTTCATTACCAATACAGCCTTGTCCCTCATGAATAACAGCTGTATCCAATAAAGATAACTGAGATAAAAGGGAGTGGGTTAGCTGGTGAAGGGAATCATCATGGAGGATCATGAATGTGAGGACCCTGAAGAAAAAGACTCATAAGGACAGAGAATCCCTGCTGTGAGGTCAGTGTGGGTGTGCAGTCAGAGCCTGTTGTTGGAACCTGCAGTCACAGTCTAGGTGGGTAAAAGCTGCAGTCAGAGGCTGTAAGTGAAACCTCCAGTAGGAGCTTGCTGCAGGCAGAGTCAGTGAATGGTTGGAGTCAGGATGGATGAGCTGTAAAGAGGAGTAAACCAGGCCCCTTTTTATGTTGTGATAAACAAGGAATCTGTGTCTGGGCTCATTTCTGCTCTCTAACAAGAGACCTGCTGCAAAAATCATGTGCTGTTCATCCATCTGTCAGCTTCCAGCAGTCTTCTCTCCCCTAGGAGTCTGCTGCCATGTGCCTCCTTGTGCTGCCACGTGCTTCTGCAGGCGGGTCCCACAGCTCAACTCCATCCCATCTCTTCCTGCACCCCATCCATGAAAATGTTCAAGGCCGTTTTCCAATGTATCTGCCAGTGGTTTTTGGCCTGCCATCCGCCACTGGATACAGAAATAGCTCCTGGAGGTGTGGAATAGAGAGACAAGATCTGATCCCACATGTGAGTTTATGTCTTCATCTCATATGAGGCAGATACTCCCCATTTCCCATTGGCAGCGCATAGATCAGGACTGTGCCTCCTGTGGCTGCCAGCACCAAGAGAAAGAAACTGTGCAGGCAAGACACTACAGTTATGATGAATTTGAACCTTTTTTTTTAGTACTGACTTGGAAAGTAGGCATCGTTGTACTTTGTTGTACTTTGACTTCTGAATTGCATGAAGTCATTGAACAACCACAAAAAGAAGAGTGAGGAAGGCCATAAGAAGTACTTCTGCTGTGGTATTTTTCCTCTGTAAAGGTGTCATAGACTAGTTCCTTTTATTTATTTATTCCTTTATAGTAGGATATACTGAACTCAATTTTTTAGAAGGTATTTTGCTATAAGCCTCTTCTCTGTCTTTACCTTTGTAATTTGCACTCCATAGTCAGATGAAGTTATTAACAAAAGGCCTATAAATTTAAGTCATTAAACAGACTCTCTGTCATTCAACTGAAAATAATTCAGGATAATAAACTGAAAACATTAAAACTCCTTCCAAAGTGAGAGGTAGACCTCTTGTCCAGAGATCTGAAGACTCTGGGTCACCTAGT
Organism: Sylvia atricapilla; assembly: GCF_009819655.1. NCBI lineage: Eukaryota > Metazoa > Chordata > Aves > Passeriformes > Sylviidae > Sylvia > Sylvia atricapilla. Next base: position 62,783,158 of record NC_089143.1, read on the forward strand.
AAAGGTGCCCTCCATTCACTATTTCTCTTGTCACATTTGTCATGGTTTCCAGTGCAGCAAAAGAAGACTGGTGAAAATGGAATACCTGGCCCAATATGCAAAACCTCAAAAGTTTCTTAGTGGCTCAGAAGGTGACTCCCTGTGGTCAATGTCAGCATTTCTGTGGGAGGAGATACAGCAGAATTGAGCTACAGGCTGTGGGAGACCTCACTTTTCAGGGGAGTCTGGTACAGTTGCTAAATTCTTTGGAAGTTATTTATTCACCATGATAACTGTTGATAGATGAAAAGTCTAAAGCAGAGTGTAAAATATCCTGCTTTTCCAATACTGTAATTCCACTTGGAAATGCTCCTGGTAGCAGACTGAGCATGGTCAGTGCTGCTGCAAGGATTGCTCATGGATTCAGCAGAGAACAGGAAACCTCCTGGTTTAGTATCTAGCAGTGCCACTTGGAACACTCTGCCAATCTGTGCTTGCATGAGCCTGAAGAGTTTAAATATCTTGATGTTCAGAGCTCTGTAAAACATGCACTAAGCCCACCTTCCTTCTTGAAATGTTGCCTTAATATATATTAAAGTATAATGCAAACTTTCGTGAAGCATTTTATCTCAGAAAAGAAACCCTTTAAAATCAAAACACTGGGATACATTATTAATCCTTACTAATAATTTCCATTGATAAAAATATTAATAATAGTGGTTATCATCATCCTGCTGTATCTTTCCTCTCTGGTGCTATGGCAATTTCTGCACCACATGTGTGCTATTCAGACTGTTCTTCCTAAAATACTCACTCAGATTAACTGATAAATATGTGATTTGCAAATGCAGTCCCCAGCTGAGTTGTGCATTCCTAGTTAGCAAACTGCTTTGCCTCCTATATATAGGTATGTGCTTAAGTGCTTTTTCAGGTGTAACTTAGATGCATGATATCAGACAGAGCAAAGGGTCTAACAGAAAGCAAAATTTTTAACGTGCTGTACATTTATTTCCACCATTTATTTATGCAACCTCTGTTCTGAGGGCCAAATTTTTGTTTAGCATAAGTGACAAACCAGGCTAAGCAGAAGAATGTTTCTGTCGTGCACTGCTGTTACAGTTAAACTTTGCAAAATTGGCTCTTTAGTTATTAAAAAGAAAAGATCAGGAAAAAGGAGAGGGAAGAAAGAAATGTAAAACTTCAGAGATAAGTTATGTGGCTGCTATGAAAGAAGAATTCTTTTGCTGAAATGTCAATAAACAAGACTTGAAAAAAATAGAGAAAATCAGTGGAACAAATTCTGAAAGCCACCTGGTCTTTGTATAGGATAAATTAGTGCATAAATGCAACTAACTCCCTCAGCCTTTCATTTCTGGCAAAGGTGAAGTTTTAGGCCATGATATCCTCCATTAGTCATTTCATTAGTCATCTTGCCATCGTAATTGGTATTGCCAGGCTAGATGCCTGCATTCCAGCTTTTCTCCTACCCCCTTTGAGCAGGGAGAGCACTTAGTCAGCTCTTCTAGGGCTGGCTGTCCCTCTGTGAAATGTGATCAAAAATCTGAGCACATTTTGAGGAGAGGAAGAACGTCATTCTGGAAGACTTCTCTCAATGTTAATGCATTTAATAAATGAGCCTTAGGAACTGGGCATTTTCCTAGTGGTATTTGTGAAGTACTTAACCATCTCAAATGGCAGAGGAATTAATCTCAGGCTTAAAACTGCCCTGGTTTCTTCCCTTTCTTTATACCACTCTCTGTTGTTCTGTATGTTGCTTCATTTCCTTATAGGATTTTATATTTGCATATAAGAAGCACATGAGAAAAATTGGGTTGGAAGGGACCTCAATGGATCCTTTTGTCCATCCTGGAGTCTGGCTTACAGGCTGACACTAAGTGTGTGAGTAGGACAGAGGGAACTGGGGGTGTTGGACATTATTACCACTGAAGGTCTGCAAACCTTCAGGCAGTGTTTGTGGTTTCTCAAAGAGAAAACAAAGCTCTCTCACACTGTGGCACGACAGCACCTGTGGGGCCAGGAAATAAAAACATTAAAATGGCAGAAAGAGCAACCAAAGCTCCTGTTAGACTGAAGATAATAGTAAAATTAAATTTTACTTTTAGAATTTGATGTGTGTAAGTGACCTTTTCCCAAGTAACAACAGATAGGAGAAGATGGAATGTCTTCAAGTTGTACCAAACCAGGTTTAGATTGGATATTAGGAAAGAATTCTTCATGGAAAGGGTTGCCAAGAATTGGAATAGACTGCCCAGGAAAGTGGTTAAGCCACCATCCCTAGAGATATTTAAAAAATGTGTAGCTGTGGTACTCTAAGGTTTTGCAAAGGCAGTACTAGGTTAGCAGTTGGACTCATAGCTTTAGAGGTCTTTTTCAAGCAAAGTGATTCTGAGATTGTATTAAATAGGTGCTACTGCTAAAGGAATAGTTAAGGCAAGTCTGGACTTTAAAACAGAATGATACCATAGTTTTCTTTGTAAATAGGCCTGTCAGGACAGCCCACTCACCTCAGCTTCAAGGCACATTTTCACATCTCTTGAATTTTTGGCTTGCCTAAAACATTTTGAATTTTTTTTTTTTTTTTTTTTTTAATATAGATGCATGTAAATGTCTGTATATGAAAGGTGAATTTTTTTATGGAAAAGTTTTGGTTAGGAACAATTAACTACTTCTACCTCCAGGCACCACTGTAATACCAAACTCAGCTCCAGGTTTAGAGAAATGTAAAACTTGAACTTCTGTCGCTCCTCAGCAAAACCAAGTATGTATTTTATCACCAGCTGCTGAAATTCATGTCATTGAAATCAAGAGCCAGCTGAAAGCTGACTCAGCAGATTGTACTTGTGTCATAGACAGAAGAATGCCTAAATTATGTTTGCAGGGCAGAGTATGGCATCTAAATTAATACAGAGGAATTGCCTCGTAAGTAATCTCTGCTGTTGCTCTGCATTGCACTATTTGAGGATCAGAATTCAGCACTACACTAATTTTGCAGATGCAGCACTGATTCACTTTGGATCTTCATATCTTTTCACACAGAGTGAGTTTTGATGACACAGATTATTCAGAGAACCACACTAGCTAGACCATTAAACCCAGCATTAAATCCAAACTAACTCTCCAAGGAGCTTAATTCATTTCATATTAGGCAGTACACTGTTGCTGATGACTCCAGTGAAATATTTAAAATACAATGTATTCCACCAAAAGAGAAACAAATGCCAAAAATACATAAGAGCAGGCAACATTGCTCAATTACTGCTGGGGTTTTCTTCTGCTTGAAGAGACACCAAAGAAATTCCATAAACCACATGGTCACCCTGGGTGTTGCATTGTGTAGACCTGCATTTCGTACTTAACAGTGAGCTCTCTGGAGAAGTCAACATTGGAGAGCAGAGCAAGTGAAAAGCAGAGTTTTCTTTTTGCATCTTGAGGAATTCAGAAGCCCTGGGGCTTTGGAGATTTTTGAGGGGATGGTGGGGAAGAAGTATGTGTGTTAAACCTGTGACAAAAAAAACCTAGGGAAAACTAGGAGGAAAATCACTTTTTGAGAAACTTGTGTAGCTTCTTACATGTGGCAGCCAGCAAGTGGGATCTGCTCCTGGGCTGTGAATCATAGAATAATTGCTGGGCTTTCAATAGCCAAGCAATGTCAATGGCAATGACATTTTCAGGACAGACCCTCTGTTCCTGAAGGTTGCTTCATCTGTCTAGAAAGCACTCATGCCTCTCCAGGCCCCTCTCACCAGAATCAGCATGTTTAAAAAAATTAATAATAAATGAATAAATCCCAATATTTTATATTTGGAAATATCCCATGTGTTTCAATGAAAAGATATTTTTCTGGAATTTTCCTGGCTTGCTTTGTTTGGGGTATTCTCTCAGAAAAGTGCTGGCATTTATTAAGATACTTCTCTGGTCTGGCTTTGCTCCAACAAAGCATGGCCTCATTCCAGCCTGCTGTTAATGACAGTGCTGGAATGACACACACCAGCCTACTCATTATTGTGCAGAGAGAAAAAGCTGCATAAAATAGCCTATTTAACAGCAGAGAAAATAGGTAAACTTGACAGGCTTTGGAAGCAGACTGACTATAGTCAGGCACTGGCAAGTGTAAGAAGCATGATGTAATCACATGCTCATGCTTTTATCGAACACAAAATTCATTTGAGAAAGAAAAGTGGAGAATGTTTCCCTCCTAAGTTGTATCTCCTGTAAGGAAATAGCTGATTTCTCCAGAGGGTTGGTTAAGGAGGAATTTATATTTTGTTGATATTTTATTCCCTCAGTTTTTTTGTTCTGTTTTGTTTTTTGTTTGTTTTACAAAAGAAACTCTTGCTGTTATTAATTATAATCTTGCTTTCCTAAGCAGATGTTTCATTGTTTCTGGTAGGTGTTCAAGGTTTTGAGCATTGTGACAATGCTTCAAAAACTAAGAATATTCTCTGTAGCTCACAGCATTACTCTTTTGAAATGCATTGCCTGCACTGTTAGTATGCTGAGTGCAACACCACCAGAACAGAGCTGATATGCTGCTGACACACTTGAGCAAAAGGAAATCATCTGACCCAGGATGCTCAGTAAGGCCCAGAAAATAACTGAAATGCACCAGAGAAAGCAACAAGCTGCAGCTCACTTTTAGGAATGGCTTGTTTTTGAGCCTCCTTTTCTCAAAGGACGGAGCTGCCAGAAGACCATGAAAAACGTTGTTATGGGTCAAAGAGAAGTCGTCTCTACAGCATCTCCAAAACCTGGTCTAATTCCTGTGTGCTGTTTTGTGGGCTAGTCTCATAACAGTAGTTTGAAGATGGGATTTAAATGCTTTAGGAAGTGCAAAGAAGGGCAAGAAGTGAGTGCACTGCAGGGAATTAAATGAATGAGTTATGTATGAGGTGATGTTTGGATAGTACATTATCTCCAGGCCTAGAAGGAAGGTGACAGAAGGGGGTCTAATTGCATGATGTAGTCCCTAAGGATGTTCATACAATAAATGGATGACAGAATGTGTTCACACTTGAAGGGAACAGATAAATAATCCATAGACCTTGTTTGAAGGGAAGAAATGAAAAGTTCAGACTACCCATAAAATGGATGGCTTTTGGCATAAAAACAGGCTAAAAACATAACTATTTTTTCCAGGTTATATACATACCTGTACATAGACATGCATAGAGGTGTATTTTAAGATGGGATATATTAGATGACCAGATACAAAAAACATTTGTTAACCTATTGTAAATCATGCACAAGCATTGGTATTCCTGCCTTCTTTTTACCAACATTTTTTTACTTGTTCACGACTTTCCTTGTTTCCCTTTGTTAACTTTTTGACACAAGGGAAAGGGCAGAGGAGGTTGCCATTTCACATGACACAAAGTTTCATGACCTGATGCTACCAAATCCCTTTTTCTGTTCTAGTGGCTCAGAAATGCTGCAGGTCTGGTAGAGAGAGGTGGCCCTTTGTGCCTCCAGGGAGAGGAGCTGTGTACTAGGAGCACAGTCTCCAGAGGAGGCTACCCATTGCCTGGAGCAGGAAAGGTTTTGTGGAGTGTTCCTTTGTTTATTCTGCCCAAGAGGAAGAAAAATTCCCCAAACCTGTGACAAGCATGCTGTGTGGAGAAGAACACATAGAGAATGGAGCCAAGGCACCCTGTGACAGTGAGATCACACAAACTACACATTTTTTTCCAAAGTGTAGACAAATTGCCATGTAATTATGTTAAGCTGCAACAATGACAGAGGTACTTACAGAGGAGGTAACAATGATTGCTGTGGGCAAAGCAGTAATGAAGTTGAGATTTTTGCACTGTGAGGTTACCCTGACTTTGTACACACCAGTGTACCCCCTAAAATCCAGAACAGCCCAGCTGACCCATCAATACAGTGTGCTCAGGCAGACCAAGTCCTGCTGCCAGACACACATAAGGGGCTGATTGCACTTGGCGTTTCCCTTCAGTTGCTTTCCAACTTAAATTTCACTTTTTAGGGCTCAACCAGATGAAGCTGCTTACTGCAGCTGTGAGGCCTTTTCCTCCATGAAGAGCAGCAAAGCTCCTTGGCAGACTCCAGCTGCCTGGGCTGTGCTTGTTCAGCTCCTCTGCTGGCCAAGGTCCAATGCCCAAACCTCTGGCTGCTTGTGAGACTTGCACTTCAGCCATGACTTTCTTCAGGAATCTCATAACACTCCCTTCATGCTAGCAAGTGTCCTGGGATAGAGTTCATGTTCATCTTAGCAGCTGGTACAGTGCTGTGGCTTGGATTTAGTATGAGAATAACATGGGTAGCACACTGATGTTTTGGCTGTTGCTCAGTAGTGCTTACCATAAATAAAGCACTTTTCAGTGTCCAAGTGTCTGCAGTGACAAGATGCACAGGAATCTGGGAGGGAGCATTGCTGGGACAGCTGAATTGAACTGGTCAGAAGGCTGTTCCATATCTTAGAACATCATGGTCAGTATAAACTGGAGAGGGTTATCCAAAAAGACTGGGAATGGGCTGAATATTGGCCAGTGGGTGGTGAGCAATTTTATCATGTGCAACTTGTCTGTTGTGGATTTTATTTCTTTCTCTTCCCCCGCCCCCATTACTATAATTGTTATTGTTATTTATTTATTTTATTTAGTTTCTATTATTAAACACTTCTTAGCTTAATCCATGACGGGTTTTTTCACTTTTTCTGATTCCCCTCCCTGTCCCACAGTGGGATAGAGGGAGTGAGTGAACATCTGCATGGCACTTAGTTGCTGGATGGAGTTAAGTTATGACAGTACAAAAGAACTCACCAGCTTTCTCTGAAGGCTCCTTGGTATGGGACAGACAGAATAATAATACAGTCAGGGAGCACTGATGTTCTTCTCTGAAGCATTTTCCTAGGGTATTTTAGGATGATGTCTGTGGCACAGTGACTCAGTTCATGAGGACCTCCAGTCTCCCAAAGCAGTAAGAATTCACCAGCCAACAGACCTCCTCAGATTTTGGTCCTTTTGTAGATTGCTGTGAACAATACGGCAATATGTGAGGAAGAAGAACAGCAAAGGTTTGCTGTTCTAGATTTTTGGGTATCTCATATGGAGGGTGCATACCCATAAGGGGCTACATTATAGGTGTTCTGTATGTTGATCACATTGAGCAAAATGACACTGGTTGTGCAGAGATGCTTGTGTTAGCAAATTTGTCCCAAAGTTACAAGGCTATTTTCTCTGAACTGTGCAGGTACTTTGAACCTAGAGCAGAATTTTCTGTGCTTAGCAGGCTATTTTTTCTCCTTAGGAGGTTTAATTTGTTCAAGCAGTAGAAATGACCTTGCCAGAACAATGACTTGTTTTCAGATATCGTGAGAAGCACACAGAAGATGCTGTTAACTGTTGCACTTCATTGGATAGTGCACCTGAATCCTAAAAGCTCAGAACTCATTGACTGTGAATCATAAAGGACAGCTCCTCCTGTACTTCCTGCCTGTAGAATACCAGCATGCAGAAAATGTAATCATTATCAGAAAATTAACTTTCCTCCAAAAAGCTTTAAATGCTGCTTTGAGATGCATACCAAGAGAAACTTGGTATGTCACCTGTCACTGATGTGCCTTTATACTGAGTATTTCTGCTCCTCAGAGAGGGCACTGCCAAGTATTCCTGTGCTGAATGAAGAGGACTCCAGTGCTGGCCAGAGATCCTCTGATAGGGCATGAAGAGTGACACAGGTAATGTGTACTAGATGAGCTGCTGCCAGGATATATATCTGGCAAAACTGGAAACCTTCCAGGGCAACTTTTAATATTTTTGGGATTAAATCTGAGCTGCTGCACTGATGAATGAGGGTTGGCAGTGTGGTGACTGCTCTGAGTGACAAAAAAGAGGGAGCTACTCACACTCTAAAAACACAATTCATCTATACAAAACCTGTGCTCTATCCCCTATTCCATGTTCCTGGAGGTGAAAACCATCCCCATTAAGATGCTGGAGGTGTGCTGTGGCTTGTGAGTCAGCACCTTTGAGGAGTTTATGGTGGGAGTTGAAAACTTACTGAAGTGTGATGCACAAGAAAACAGAAGAGCTCCTGACATGTGTCTGGTGTCTTTGTTCAGCCTGGTGAAAAGTTATAACAAACACCATGTCTCCTAGCAGTGTGTTGTGACTCCCTCCTTGTGTGTTACAGACGGCCTGTCTTCTGTACTGGGAAATTCTTGGGATCTGTGATGGCCATAAAAAGTCCCCTGAAAAGGACAGTGTCTGTCAAACCTCCATCCTACACAAAGTTCATTGTCTATCTACCCTCTGCCCTTGATTGCCTCCTTGGGTCCCTGAGCCACAATGCACTAACTCACTCACAGAGTTTTCTACGATGACACAGCTGAAAAACAGACTAGAGCATATGTTTGAAATCCAGGTAACAGAAAGGCAGATTGTGCTGGGAGAAAGTCCAATACAATTTAGAGAAAGTCATGCTGCTGTGAGGTTCCATCACTCAAAGTTACATGATAAAAAAAAAAAAAAAAAAAAAAAAAAAAGTACAAAGTACTTAGTTTTAATTTAGTAGAAGTAATTTTGATTTGAGCTAGGCTGCATGCTGTCTACTGAAAACAATAATTTATAGACTTTAATTGTAAAAGAGTGAAGCCTTTTGCTTCAAAGAGCCCATCAGCAATCTGTCTTTCCTGTTTTATCAGTAAGCGAAGCTGAGAGCAAATAACAGATGGGGTATGTCCCTTAGCACCAGCAGTGAATGCTCATGAAATACAGCACAATCTACCTCAGATGTGTTGTGTTTTTTAACAGTAGTAGTAGGTGTGGGGCAAGATGAATAATTAGCTCAGATCAAAGACCCCTTTTTTCCTGCTGAGAAGGTGGCAGCGGCTGGCACTTGGGAAATGACCATGTTATTTTGGTGTGATGGTTGAAGCAGAGAAAAGCAGCTTCAGAAGAGAAGTAGAATGAATTTTAGGGGATGATAGGAGCATAAGAAAGATTTTTATGTCTGGACTCAGATCTCCCCCCCCCCCCCCCCCCAAAAAAAAATCCAGTTAACTCATCGCCTCATCAGGAGGCAAATAAACCTCTTCTAGCCATAGAAAAAACTGAGACTTGATTCTCCAGCTGACTTAGTACTGCAATGCAGGGAGATGATGCAGGGGGAGAGCCAGTCTGCCTTGTCTGCAAGGCTGGGTAGAGCACTGGATGGAGCATGGCTGTGTTGGATCAACAGCCTCCCTGGGCACACAGAGCCCAGCCCAGTTATCAGTGCACTCTGTGATAACACTGCCAGAGCCCTTCTGATGCCTGTGTTGCCTTGGATAGCACCATCTGGATTTGGAAATATCTCTTAAACGGCTAAGACTTATAGGGGTTTATTAAAACCAGCGTGTTGAGTAGGAAGCTTTTTAGCTTGCCCAGCAGAAAGCCAGAGAAATTTTTAGGTGCCTTACTCAGAAATGAGAGGGAAAGGTCTCTGTGTGTAAGGATGCACAGCTGTGAAAGCTGGCCAACTCTTCACTGCTCTGAAAAAGCAAACAAGCAGAAAAATCCTATGAATAAAGCATCACAGAATGGCAGAGAGAACTTTCAACAGACTGGATTGTTCAGAGCTCCCTCCAACCCAGCCTTGAACACTTTTTGCGGATGGGGCATCCACAGCTTCTGAGGGCAAACTGTTCCAGTGCTTAATTATCTTTGGTGTAAAGAATTTCTTCCTAATACCTGATCTAAACCTTCCCTCTTTCAATGTGAAGCCATTCCCCCTTTTTCTATCACAACCTGGCCTTGTAAAATATCCCACTCCAGATCTTTTGTAGGTCACTTTAGGTACTGGAAAGTAATTTAAGGTCTCTCTGGTGTGCTTTCATCTCTAGGGAGAACATCCCCATCTCTCTTCACAGGAGAGATATTCCAGGTCCAGGATCACAATCCTGGGCCTCCTCTGGGCTCACCTGGAGAGGTCACCAGTGTCATGCCAAGCTTTCTGAGGGCTTGAGGGGATTTTGGTCTCTACCACTACTGAGAAAGAGAGAGAGATGTTATCTCCTTGAGCTGGGGTTCCTCATTGATTTAATATTGAATTCATTCTGCAAGCAGAGACACTTCAGCAGGAGAAATCCAGCATATCCCTGAGTATCGAGGGAAACGCTGCTCTCTCCAGGGGATTTGTCATGGCATAAGTGCTGGGGAGTTCTGTGTGTTAAGGCAAGTCACAGTCCAGTATTTTCAGCATTTTAATTTCCGATGAATGCACTTCCGTGCAGGATGGAGAACTTAAGTCTTATCTGAAAGATCTATTTCTTACATTTCCAATTATAAAATGGACAACTGCTTTACATATGTCCACTATCTGTTAGTTTATGCTTATCTACTCAGCTGTTACTCTGGCTCTGTTTAATAGAGAATGCCAGAGGGCCAGATTGCTGAACAGTGTAAATTAACCAATTCCACTGACATCAGCTGATTCTCAGAAGCAGGAATTCGGGGCCTTCCTGGGTGGGTTGAACAGAAAAGCAGTGTGATCTGTTCGCAAACAAATGGAAACATGTAAATTGAAGTGATGCTTCAGCTGTGGTGGTTCAGGCTTCTGTAATGTGAAATGTTCCAGAGCCATGGGACTGATTTTTGCATGGTATTCAACTTACCTTGAAGCTTACAGGTGTAAGTGCTTGTTCCATCATTCTGAGCTTCCCAAACATTTCAGGTGAAGGCACTGATGTCAGGTTGAATGTGAGTTGAATTTCACTTGGCTTAAAATTCTGCATCTGGAAAAATAAGAAAATTTGGGTAGAAGTGATGTGAATTCAGAATAAACTCAAGTTCAGTTGAGTTTCACTAAGGTCAGACCTTTGATGTGCTTGTGAACAATAAAATTCCAGGATATCAGAGTTGGATTAGACTTGGAGGAATGTTTTACATAATCCTCTGAGAAAGCAAACCAAAACTCCATGAAACCAAAAGCAAGAGCTTCTAAATTCTCCTGAAATGGAAGGTGAAGGATATTATATCATGCACCCATGTAATTGCAACTGTTTAGCCTAATGATGATATGTTTGTGAAAGTGAGATTCTGACATGTTTTGAAGTATAATGCTGTTAAGAAGACATTGAGTAAGTTAGAAAATAAAACCCCCAAACCAAAGCAAGAATCATTATCAGAAGACCTAAGTATCAGTTGCATATGTTACTCCAGACTGAAAATATGTTCTGGAAAACAAGCAGGAGATGCTTTAGTGGCAGTAGCCAAATATAGAAACAACAAGAAAACAATAATCAGAAAAAGAAAACAACAGCATAAAAGAGGCAAAAATATTTGCAAGTGTGATAAGCAGATAGATACAAAGTTTCTCTGGCCTTCATTTTTGCAGTGTTTTTTACATTTGCATTGTTAAATGGCTGTAAAATTCCTGTACTTACGTAGAACTGGGTTCTTTGGGATATTCATCACTCTGTCAGGGGGAAATCCTTCCAAATTTGTTTTAGTAGCTATTTGGTTTACTTCAAATTTTTTTTTGTTTGTTGAAAGGAATATCAACTTCTCATTCACGTGTGCCAAAGAGTAACAAGGAGTAAAAACCCACCAGTTTCCCTGAAGAAGAAACAAAATGAGACTTTCTTGGTTACTGGTACTACATAACTGAATATTACAGCAGCAGCTATGAGAGGTTTTTTTTTACCCATTACATATAAAAAGCCAACTGAGGAAAAACTGATGATAAACCACTATGTAGGCATTATGGGGTTCTGGTAGTAAAAAAGAGAAAAACATGAGTAGTTTATGATGTCTTCAGACTCCAAGGACACTTATATACCTGTATCATGTTTTTCTGGTTTCAACACTTTCATTATCCTATACCACCATGAGGAGCAACATAATTTTCCTGCATTTATGGCTTGTGGAAGCCACATATACACAGGCTTCTGAGGAAGAAAGTCCCCATCACTGTATTTTGTCTATAAAAATGTCTCCTCCTTGGGTACTAAATCCTAGTATTGGGAGGGACCGGGAATCCTGAAGATATTTCTTCTAGAACAGTAATCTTCCTAAAGTTTATCAGAACCTCAGGAAAAAGAAAAAAAAGAGAAATGCTGGTTTTATTTATTTATATTAAAAAACCCAATTGGAAAAACAAACAAAACAAACCCAAACCTCAAAACCCACAGCAAAAAAAGCACAATATAACCACAAAAACCCCAGAAAATGAACAAACAAAACAAAACTTAAGCAGTCAAACAAATCAAACAAACAACCAAAAAACCCAAACCTAGAAGAAAAAGAGAAAAAAAGAAAGAAAGGAGGAGAAAAAAAGCGCCAAATTAAAAGCACTAATAAAGTGATTTTCTGTTTTCATTTGCAAACGTAGTGACAATATTTCAGTGGGAGACTCAATAATAAGAAACACTGAGTTTTGTTTCCAGATATGGGTCTGCTTCTCATAGTTAAGAAACAATACATGATATCATCTTTTGCTCACTGTGGATGACAGACTCCTGACTGCTTTTAAAGAATCCTGACCTTCTTTTTTTAGCTCGAATAAAATATTTTCCAGCATGTCTTCCCGCTTAGTTGGGAACCTCCCTGAAAAGCGGCAGACGCTATGAGACTGCTAATTTTTAACCTACTTTTTACTCTTTTCAGTGCGGCTCCAGTCGAATCGCAGGCGCGGTACAGAGTTGGGAAGATGCTGGACTTTTCCCTGCCTCCCTGCTCTCGTTCTTCCAGCGATCCCCACTAGATGGGAGTATCAGCCCAGCTCCGAATTCCAGCTCCTCCGGCCATCCCGCGGCGCACCTGCAAAAAATATCGCTGCCAAGGGGAATTGCCTTTTGATTTTTTCGTTGTTTGTTTTGTGGAAGGAATCGGTGTTCGTGCTGTTCTCAGGTGTTTGGTGCTGCTTCTGAGGAGGATTCTCAGCACGGAAGGTGATAGCCGTGTTTAATGTACGGGGTGGGAGCAATTCCCGCTGTCAATCCAGACTGGGGATGAGCTGATGGAGAACAGCCCTGCCCAGAAGGACTTGGCAGTGCTTGTGGTTGAGAGGTTGGACATGTCCCGGCCATGGCAATCAGCCCAGAAAATTAAATCTATCCTGGGCTCATCCAAAGCCCCGTGGGCAGCAAGGGAGGGAGGGGATTCTGCCCCTCTGCTCTGCTCTGGTCAGAGCCCACCTGAAATGCTGCATCAGCTCTGGGCTCCCAGCACAGGGAGAACATGGACTTGTCTAACTGAATCCAGAGGAGGGACACCAAGGTGACTGGAGGGAAGGAGCATCTCTCCTTTGAGGAAAGGCTGAGACAGATTTACCCAGCCTGGAGAAAACTCTTGGGACAGCCTATTTCTTTTGATGCTTAAAGGGCGCTTATAATAAGAGTGCAGACAGATTTCTTACCACAGTCCAGTGTAATAGAACAAGGGAAAGTGGTTTTAACTTTCTAAACTGAAAGAGGTTTAATTTAGATTAGATACAAGGAAGAAGTTTTTTCTATGAGGGTAGTGGATCACAGTAACAGGTGGTAGATGTCCCATCCCTGGAAACATTCAAGGTCAGGTTGGATAGGTCAATTAGACCAACCCAACCTAACCGAAGATGTCCCTGCTCATGGCATGGGGGTTGGACTGAGTGACCTTTAAAGGTCCATTCTAACCCAAACCATTCTATGATTCTCCACTTAAGATCTAGGGATGCACACATGGCAGCTTCATGCGGATCAGGCTGATGACTGTTGAGAGAAATAAAAGAAATAAAACCCACCTCTCTAACAGTTTTGGGTTTTTACCCTCAGATGTATTACCTTGTATCTTTTGCATGCTCTAATTTTTCATCACAGTATTTAACATAGATAGCAGCTAAGAGGAGGGCCATTAATAATGTCTCAGAATGAGCTATGTTTTAGCAGTTGTATTTTGCAACATATAGTCCTTAATGGTGTTTAAATTTACCTTTTGTTCAGATGCATCATTTGGGTCAGAAATCCTGGCCCTTGTGCTGCATGTGATTTATGCTTTTATTGCTGTAATTTTCAAAATCAGTATTCTTTCAGAAGGGGCAGTGTTAAAATGGAGCCAGGAGTGCAAGCTCCTGCATTTCTTCTTGGGATTCAGAGAATATCTGGAATGATGAAGAATGGACTTCAGTTTCCCAAGCTAAATGTTACCTGTTTTGCTTTAAAAGACATTTAAGTTCTCCTTTCCATTTTCACTGCCCTCCTGACCTTCTTAGGTTGTTTGGAGTGGCAGGTGTAGCAAAGTATTTTGATGATGAGGGTTTTGAAAATGTTTGGTAAGTTGAGCAGAAACTTTTAAAGGAGAAGAGAGGTTTATATTTTTTTTATCCATGAGTAAACAAGTAAAGCCAAAAATTTACTGAAGATTAGTGAGGAATAAGGAAGGATTCTTGTGTGTGCAGTCTGTATATTGCACAGAGCATAGTGAATGAGACAGAGATCAATATGCTTTCTTCCAGTCATGTCTTTCTAACGTGTCTTAAATTATGGGATCTTCTTGTTTTCAGTCATACTCTTTTAAGATAGAAAATTACATAAAGACTAACAGTGAGAGTATGTTAAAGCCCCAGATATTTTGCTCATGAGGCAGGTAGTGACTAAATTAAAGCTTTATCTCAGCCATACTAATGAGATGCAATTGCATTGCAGTCTTTAATTACATGATTGCTTGGACCAGACCCGCAATGCATATAAATGACTGTAGCTCCCTCAGAGTCAATGCCAGTGTACACTAAAAGGGAATGTAATTCCTTTCCTTGAACAGAGTAATTTTCCAGAGAAAAACCTTCATTTACTTGAATTAAAAGAAATTTTATGTATAAAGTATTTTTATCTTGTCTACTTACCCACAGCTGTAGGGGGCTGCATAAGCTTATCAAGGGCAGTATACCAGGAAATGTGTTGTTATTATATTACATCATTAAAGACTGATCATATACTTAAAAACCTGTATCATCATCCATATGGACAAGGGGCAGAGCCCTGGAACCCATTTTTGGCTGGCAGCTGCCTAAATGTGCAGTTTCCCCATTCCATTAATGTGTAATTTTATAGGGTTGCTCCAGAGCCCTCTTCAAGTATTATTGCAGCATTTCTTTCATGTACCTCTCTCATGCCAGGACGCAAATATATTGCTCATAATGCTTCCGCCTATTTTTGTTTTGCATCAGCAGTTAAGGTAAAAAAAGCTAGATCTAATATTTCCATCCCTCCCCATACAATTTCCTTGATTATAAATACATAATAGTTTTGGATTCCCTGTGCTAAACTGCTGCAGGCTCCCTGTGAACATTAAAGGTTGCTGTTAAATGCTGGCCAGTTCTGAATATCCCAGCAGGCATTAAAAGCCTGCCATGAATGTACTGACTTGGCCACATCTCTCTGGCAGAGGGGCTGCAGTGCTGGGTTTAAGTAGCAGACCCTACAGAGAGGACCCAGGTACATCCTGCACTTGCTGCCACATGCAGGCTCCTCTTGCCTTGATTTTTCATGAAAACTGTTGTGTTTTTAAACTTCCTGGAGCTTAATTAATAAACACGACAACGAAGTGAGGCTTGGCACAAAGCCCTTTCCCATCCAGCACATGGGCATAGTAGGGTAATTGCAGTTATTTACATTTGGCATCCAGCTGACTGAACTAAACAGCACAGTATCTTTTTTTTTTTTTTTTCCTCTTGGAGTAGAGAGGCTATTAAATTAAACAGGTTAATGTAGCTGCAGCATTTCACCCCCTGCTATCCCTGCAGCCACAGTAAATCTGCCACCTGTTTATTTCCATAAAAATTCAATTACAGCACTACCAGTTTATTCTTCTTATGTGTGCTGTTAACTTCAGGCAGTTTCAGACTCAAAGTGCATGGCCTGTTCCTTTCCGAAGCTGCTTTTCTGATGCTTCTCCTTGGCTTGCAGCTTTTCGTTTGGTTACAATCCCAGCCCCACACCCCTTGAAAATGAGAGAATAGTTTTCTGCTGTGATGCTTTGCCTTGGTGGTGCGAAAGCCAGAAGCAACATGTGCAGATACAGACAAATACACATAATATACACATAATATACACATATATACACATTTACACAGATCTCCCCCACCGTGGGGCACAAGCAGAGAGCTGGCTGTAGGCTCCCAGCAGAAGTTAAAAGAGGTTACCAAAACAGGCTAATGACTTACAGTAAACCAGACTCCTCTTAAAATTATGCATAAACTCTCCCTCTTTCTTCCTCTTTCTTGATTTTCTCCTCTGACAGAAAAAAACCTCTCTCTGTATCAAGGAGGTTCTGAATGAGAAACCCCTTCATATTCGGGTTGCATTAGGTAAAACACAGTCTTTACAAGATCCTCCTGGAGACTCTTGTCATTGAATCAGAAGCAGCAAATGGCCTGGACTGGCTGTGCTGGCTGCAGGTGCTCGTTGGGGTGCTACAAGAACTGGATGAGGGTGTCAAAGGGAGGAGAGGAGGGGAAAGGCATGAAGATGACTCACTTGGCAGACTTTGTTTCCTGGTGTCACTTCATCCCCTCAGGATCCCAAAGGGAATGATAACATTTCATTTACTCCCTTATTTTTGGTGGGACAAGTAAGTTGGAAATGTTATTCTTCTGACAGTCTTATTTCTGGTCAGACGCTTGACTTTTTCCATTTCATCACTGTTCCCTCCTCTTCCTCCACCTTCACCTGATTTTGTGGTTAAGAGCCTTTGCTCCTGCCAAAAACAACATTTTTAACGGCGAGCCTGAAGGTCAGAACTCAGAGAAAGAAAGAGTATTAGACTCAAAAATGTGTATGCTGTCATCCTTGGTCCTGGTATTGCTGCTAGCACAGGTATTATGGGAATGAAAGGATCCTTTTCCATGTACAGCTACTGGGAGAGCATTTAAGGATTGATGAGAATAGGAGCAGGGCGTTCTTGCTGCAGAGAAGGGAAAATCACTGTTTTGTTTTTTTTTTTTTTTTTCTTCAGGGGATGGGATAACCTCATTTAAAAGTTGCAGGAACCAAAAGTGCCTCCTTCAGGACTTATGCAGAGGTTCAGAGGCTGATTTTCTCCTGCTTCATGTCTGTGCCCTGGGACACTGTAAATGGCCACCAAGCCTGTGATTTCCCTAGAACATCCCTTGTGGCAGCATTTGGCAGAGGCACAGACTGATCTACACTGAGAAGAATAGTCCACTGGGATTGTGGAGCTCTTGAGAGAGACTAGATTTATCAAACCCCCCCTCTGTGGCAAACAGGCAAGTGTTTTCCTAAAAAAAACCCCAAAAAGCAAAACACACTGCAAAAAGAACATTGGCTTATAAAATATTGACTACTATCCTGGCCTGTTGCAGTATTTGTTTTGATTTTTACAAATACATATCCAATCACTCTGAACACATTTTGTGACTACCTTCTTCCTCCTGAAGTTAGTTGAGAGTGTTGCTTTTTGTCTTCTTTTCTGCTAGGGTCAGTGCCCAGGGTTCCAACAGAGAGAACACACTCCAAAGTCACCTCTTCATCTTGCAGAGGCTTGGAGGCTGCTGTGGTGGGAGAACCATTGCATCTCTCTGAAAGGGAGGATGCACTTGCCTCATCCTCTTTTCCATGAAAACATAGCTATAAATCAACTGTGTTGTGTTTATAAGAGAAAAGTGCACTATAAGGAAATCCTGCTACTACCAAATTATATGGGAAGCCTTTGACACAAATGCTGTGTCCACTTTCATATACTTTGTCTGAATTTCGCATAATATTTTACATATTTATTATGTATGACTAATAGCTTTTGGAAATCTCCCTCATTTTTTATTTTACTGTTTTCCTCTCCAGAGTGATGTCCATAGGAGAAGAATGGCTGCAGAGTTTTGTGAAACGATTTGAATTTGGAATGACAATATTTTCAAAGGACAATTAAGAGAGAGTAAGTGAGGTTTATATCAATGTTATGGTATTTTGTCAGAACCAGACATGGCTGAATTTTCTTTGGATACCAAATTACTCGTCTTCAACGCAGTTAAACAGTAGTATTTTTTTTTCTTTCTGGATGATTACAATCTTTCAAGTAAAATTCTAATTAATTTTTTTCTGTATTGACTATCATCTTAAGCAAAACTCAACAAGGAATTTATGCCTCTGCTTGCATTTCAGAATGCAATTGACTTGGGGTTTCTTTACATGCCAGAGTTCAAGTTTGCCTCCTGGTTCAAGGATTTGGATAAGCATGTTTAAGTCAGAGTAAATGTTTGTGCAGGAAGGAGTTCTTGGGAGGAGCCAGAGCATTAGAATCTAGTCTTTCTGCAAAATACAGGATAGCAAAATGTTGCTGTTTTTGTTGTTGAGTAGTAAGGGCTTACTTTAAAAAAAGAAAAGTATGGTGATGTGTTTGCTCTTGCTGCAGGTTATATCATGTGCTTGTTATCAAACTCCTGGAGTCATAAGGCTACGTAATTTGTATTAATTGACCACAAGCTGTATTAGAAAGATTGTCGAGGAAATGATTAGAGAAACCCAAAAACTATTGGACAGGTTTCCAAATCTTTCTTGTTGAGGGTTTTAGGGTTTAACTGACAGATTTTACAGCAGCCCTCCATAAGAACGAGCAGGTCATTAGTTATTTTTTTCATTATAGAGAAATTGTCATGTAATCCTTGTACAATGACCATGTAGTAAACGTTGATTCTGTGGCCTAGTAGGGCAGTTACCCCAACTAATATGTGGTCAAAGAAGTAATTTTATTCTGGAGAGACTCTTTTCATGATGAATGGTACAACTTTGGTTTTGTTTTTGTCTTTTTTGTTGGTTTGGTTTTTATTTTTATTTTTTTTGTTTGTTTTTTGTTTTTGTTTTGTTTATTAAATAGCAAAAATTGAGTTTTGGGTTGGATGAGTCTTTTTTACCATAGAACACCATAATTTTAGACTCTTTTAATGTTTTTTTATATAGGTGAAATTTCTCAGCCATGATCTTTTATGTCACATAATCCCCTAAAGGAAGTTTTAATGCATTTAATAATAATAATAAAAAAAAACCCATAGTTTTTATCTTAATTCAAAAAAGTACTCTGTCCTGGATCCAGGATACTGGATTCAGATGACTGGATTTTACCAATTCCTTTCAGAATTGTCTAGAAAGGAGGAATTTTAATTTATGATGCTCAACTTCCTGGAGGAATATTGATAAATGCTGAGAATGGAAATGTGTTACTCTTTATGGATGCTATCATTCCTCAAGCTGCACATAGGAAACCTTCCCTCCTGTTATCTCCCATGTTTATTTATTTTAGTCTAGATCATGCATTTGTTATTTGCTGTCTACATCTTCTTCATAAGAGAAAGATCACTTTATCCTTTATCAGGAGACACTTGCTATTAACTCAGGCATACAGAGTGCTCTTTGTCACCATACAGTTTGGATTTACATATAATTTGTTCTCCTACTTTTATGGATGGATAAAGTTCAGTGCCAGCTGGACCTTGAGTGCTGTTCTGATGAATAGGTGGATTCCATCCAGAATGGAACAAATAAGGGGCACTTGGAAGTAAAAACTTCCAAGTAACATCCTCACCAGATTTTCCATGGGGTAAAAATATTTGAGACTGCCTTGTATTGTTACACAAATTGTTTGGAAAACAGAAAGGTCTTCTTTCTCCTTCCCATACCTACAAAATGAAGATAGATTTTCCCAGATTATGTTGAAGAGAATGAAATCAATGGTTGATCAATTGTCCAAAAGTAAAAAAAAGCCTTGAAATTGTTACATTCACCAGTCAAGATTGAGCCACTGATGATATGTAATTATCCTTATTTATGCAAAATATAACTATATAAGAATTCTACATTACTGAAAAAGTTGGATTTTGAATAACCTTGAACAAATATTTTAAAACCAATAAATATATACATAAGGAGGGAGGGAACTGTATTCCTCCCCTCCCTTTTCTTATCCTTTTTTCCCCTCAATTTTAGTTACTTTTTGTGACACACTTTACAAGGACTGGTAGAACATATTGAGAACATGGGAATAGAACACTGGGAATGTTTCATAATTTGACTTCCTGTATAACTGTGAAATCAATGGAAGCTTAAATTGTGTTAGAAAGAATAGAGAAAAGGCAAAATTTCCAAACTGTGGTTGTGCACACAATTTTCAGAGTTATTCTTGTTCCTGTTAATTTTAAATTCTCATGTAAAATTTTGTTTAAGAAAAAGAAAAAATTGCTGGGGCTTGACAGCATTGCTCAATCCACCCTTTCTTCCTGTGAGGAACAGATGTCACTACTCTTCCTAAGGAGTAATGGTTCATATACCAGTGAAAAATTACTTAGAAGAGCATCCAAATGGAGTATCCCATTCAAATAACTGCAGGAAGACTGACAGCTTTAAAAAACCACTGACAGCCAGAACCTGGGGGTGTTTGTGGGCAACATTAAGGTGTCAACAGCCTGACAGAGCTTGTCTATCATTCTAAAAGGAGACGATGCATTTGGAGCTTTATGAGGTAAATTACTATGAAGGCAGTCTGAGAGATCACTTCCTCTGCATGTCCCTTCCAAGGATAAACTGGAGGCTAAACACTGGTTTCCTGTAAGATTTTGATCAGATCTTCTTGGAGGTGTGAATGAATAACAATGGTGTGATTTTGTCTTTTAACCCTCTGGTTGAATTTTACTGTTTGGAAAACAGGAACAAGGCTCATTTCAGAAGTTCAGATAGCATGTGAAATTCTCTCTTTTTTCCCCTCTCCCCCTAAAGTTTCATCAAAGCTTCTCCACCAGTGGCAAGATTCATAGTGCAATTAAACTAAATGAGAGATTCCTGTGTGCTCTCGAGAAGCAGTGATTTCAGGATTCTTAGGTTATATTTCATGTGAAAAATCAAAGGATACAAGCCCCCCAGTTTTTCCTTCAGCACTATCAGATGGTGGCATTTACTGTGGCAGAAACATTCCTTTAAGCTCATTGGAATACAGTAACTTGATCTTTTTCCTCCCAGTATTTCAGTAGGATAACCAGGTGGCTAAATCGTAATTTATTGTGAGTTCCAGGGATTTTTTTTTAACAATAATCAAACAAAGATCATAGAATATATTTATAAAAGTGATTTTTTATCAGAAATTTTCATTTCTTATCATGGGTGTCATTGGGCCACAATGGGGCACAGAACACAGTTCCATAAAAATGGGTTTCAACTAATCAATTTAGGTAAGTTCAGAGAAAGTTATGTTAGTTCATCCCACTGAGATTTATATCTTTGTGTCTTCTCATTGGATGTTTGCGTGCAAATTACTTGATGGTTGCTAACAGAAGGTTGTTTTGTAGATATGTAGAACTTTATTTTTAAGAATGTGAGCTGCAGGGAGGCCTTGAAAAGTCCTATCAAGAGAATTTGAAGAAATAATAATTTCACATGGGCTGCATCTTGTACTTGAAAAACAGTGTGACAAGTGCAGTCTATTTTTGATTGATAAAATTAGATAACCTGTGTTTTCAGTGTTCTTAATCTTCACTAATACTCTGAGAATATCAGTCACAGTTTACCTGTTGAAGTCCTCATCTTGAGCATCAGATTAAGGTCCCTGATTTGTTGCATGAATTAGTTTTATTGTTTTTTATTACAATTAATAAAAAAGATCTAAACAGGGTGCTGTACACTGTACTGCCAGAGTTAGTTACCCTTTGTAAAGCAGAATCATCAGCTGTAATCATCTGTCCCCTGGTACATTTTATGGACTACATAAGAGAGGAAACAGCAGTAGTGTGTGTGTGTGAGCTCATTACTTTTAAAGGTGTTTTGCAATTCTTTTATTGATGTAATTAAGTCAAGAGGAGAAGTTGTAGGAAGGCCGTTCCAGATAAAGGCTGCAGAAGCCCATGAATACAGATGTTCAGCCACAGGTAGGGATGGGTAGACAAGGGATCAAGCACAAAAGCAGATATCCTTGCAAACAAATCTATTGAGGATTTACAACCTGCTGGCAAATTCTTGACAAATGAGGGGCAGTGGAGCTGTGTGAGAGAGATGTACTCCTTCAAGTCCCTGTGTCTCTGAGGCCTGAGCAGCTCCCTGGAATGGGAAAAAACCGCAGAGGAGGGTGTTTGACCACTCTGGGAAAGAGGAAATTAAAGCACTATATGAATTCTTCTGCAGGAACAAAGTAATAGCAGAGGTCTGTGCAGGTGATGCAAAGACAGGGAATGCATGAAATCTCTAAATGAAAATAGAGTCCTTTCATTTTAGGCAGAGCAGATGTTTTACTGCTTATCTCATGGTGAAAATAAAGTCCAGCATTGTGTATTGACTTCTGCTGTTCTGTAAGCTGCAGGAGTAAGATGCCAACAAGCAATTTCTTTCCTGATTTGGGCATTGGAAACTTCAGATGCAAAATATTTACTTTCTAGCTGATGATAGATGTTTGTTACTCTTTCTCTCTGTAAGATTTTGTGGTAAAATTACTGATATCATCCTTGTTCAGTTGCAAACTGTATATAAAAAGAAACTTTAATATTCTAAAATATCTTCTGTTTTTGAAGTCTGAAAAACTTTCTAAATTTGAAAATGGTTGAGATGCTTTTACAGATTAAGAACATATAACATTAGAAACATATTTTTGATCAAAATTATCACTTTATACACATTTTTCTACTTGCTCTCATTTATCCCAATACATTTTTTGTAATCAAAATGTGTACAATCAATCTCTGTGTGTACATTATCTTATCATCCATTCATTCTTTCAATTTGTTTCGACAGGATCAAAGAAGAAATGTGAGGGTGCCAAGAAAAGAAACAATTACAACAGAAAGAAATGGGCTTGTTACAAGCCTACAGGCAGGTAAAATGTTATTTGTTCTACTGTGAAGCAATTAACAGCTAAGACTGTGGGAAATTTTTAATTGAGTATTGATTTGAAACAAAAGCAGTGATCACTTAAGTAGTTGTGTTCTGTTGGACAGCCCTCATCTTGGCTTAATGCAGACTTTCAGACAACTGTGTTAACTAATGTGTATATGACATTTGCCTTTTTAAAAACCTCTTGGAGGATCAGGATAGGGATCTTTTGGATGATCAAAAATGTCAGTGTTTGGAAGATGCTACTATGAGGTTATAGGTGGCAGCTATGAGAATTCTCTTCAGTTATATAACAGTATTGAAGTTTCATCTTCAAAGAACAAAACTGGTGTCTGTATTACCTCCAATTTCAGCTGAAGGTCCTTTGCAGTGTTTAAGTTTTAAATTATATGTTTGGATGTTTTTCAACATGTAGTCAGGAACATGTATTCCTGAAACAGGACTCCCAGTGGAGAAGTTTTGTTGGAAAAGTTTCTCATGTCTTAGAAGAGCATCTGTTTGAGACTGAAGGACTTTCACTCCCTTCTTAGCCACAAAAGTTAGTTTCCTGACAACCTTTTTTTTTAAATGCTTTTTTTTTTGCCAGGGACAGAATCAGCAGGTTATTTTTCTCCAGCCCACATTTTTTTGGTGTGATATATTTGTCTCCTTTATTTTTACATTGTTTCTTGTCAAGTAATTCTCTTTGCACGCCCTTATCTAGCTTGGTAGAAGCTTAGCTTCTACTTTCAGCTGAGAAATCAAATATCTAGTTTTAGTCATAAACCTTAAAATATTGATGACAAACACTAATTGATGTTGATTACAAATCTGAAGTAAAATATCTTTGGAAAAATATTAACTGCTGTCATTTATAAACATCAAAAAGATTGATAGGCCTTTTGTCTGTCTCTCTTCTCAATGTGCATACAGATTTTAACAATCTCACCATATCTTTTCTTGTGCTTCTATTTCTGTGCATTTCTTCCTCATTGACAATAGTTTCAGCACAGATGGAAATGTTAACTGTACTCTCATGGAGCCCTTTCTAAAATTCTACCTTCTTGCATCGTAGGCTGGCCCAGAAGACATTGTCTATCCTAAACTACAGACAATAAAATTAGCAATCTTATTGCTGTAAAATGTGCAAATTGCAATCTTATGTTGCTGCCTACTTAGAAATTCACTTTTTGTGTGCACTACTGGTTGCTGCTCTAAATCAAATGTCTAGTGACACTGAATGATAGTTACTGTGGTTACCATTTGGTAGGTGTGAAACTCAAGGATAGAGGCCCACAGTTCTGCAGAAGTATCTGAGCTTACTATTGCATCCTCTTCCCTGGACAGTTTTAAAAAAGGAGTTTGGGGAAAATTGGCCCATGTGTTTCTGTAATGAACTGTCACAGGACTGAGGGTGACGCAGTGGAATTCTGGTGCTCAGATGTCTGCTGTAACCATTTTAATTTTTCTTGTTAAGAGCAAGATTAATAATACACTGACGCTTCTTGTTACTTATAATTCAACAGACACTGCAGTAGGATGAGTGTTGCTAATTATGATGAATTTATATTAGGCTAATTGTGTCTAAACTGGCAAGTCAAAAGATTCAAAAAGTACAAACTATCTTTTAGACAGACAGAGGAAGAAACATTTAGCAAAAGTGAAAATTCTCATATTCCAGTCAATTTCTCAAGTACATTTGTTAAGTTCTTTTGCCTCCAACATCTCCAGAAAACCAAGTTTGACTGGAGTGAATTCACTAACAAAACTGAATATATATTTCTGTGTGTAAGAGCTAGTTATATTCCTGCCTGAAACACCTGTCAGGCTTGTCATGCCTAAAATGAGGGAGACTGAATAATGACTTAATTTGATGAAGAGCAATAATACAATTGTTTTGTGATCCTGAATATTCTGTTATAATCTGTTATTCCCTAAGTTTTTGCATACACAGCATCAGAGCAAAAAGGTGCCTTTTTTTTTTTTTTTTTTTTTTTTTTTTTTTTTTTTTTTTTTACTGTACAACATATCTGAAATTTCATGGAACAGGACTAATGTTCATTCTTACTCATGTATTTTCGTAATGCTTGGAGCCCATTGATTTTAGGTGACCACTCTGTTTCTGTTACAAAAGCAAGAAATTCAGAATTCAGCATAAATTGTACCTGTCCAGGAAGAGAGTAGCTGTGCTTCTGTCCAGGCATCTCTGTGTTCCTTCAGCATAATTTTGAAAGCAACTGTCCTGTCACATACCGAGTGACAGGGAATGACAAGGAGGAAAGTATGTCTGATGTCTTCATGTCATTTGGGGCCATCTTCCAAGTTAATGTGGGAGCACATAAGAACAGTGACCTGATGCTTCAGAAATGGCAATTCATAATTTATACTGGAAAGCATGTGAATGACAAGCTCTGATAATCCAAATATCACTTTGAATAGTGTGAGATGATAGTCTGATGAATGGTTCTGTTACATGGATAAGAAAGTGGTTGAACAGTCATACCCAGAGGGCTGTGGTTAGTGGTTCAGAGTTCCAGTGGAAAGATGGAGAAGGACTTTTTATGGAGACATGTAGTGATAAGGACATAGGGGAACATCTTCAGACTGAAAACTAGGTTTAGATGAAAGATTAAGAAAAAATTCTTCACTATGAGGGTGGTGTGGCACTGGCATGGGTAGCTCAGAGAGGTTGTGGATGCTTCATCTCTGGGAGAGTTTAAGGCTAGAATGAATGGAGCTCTGGGCAAGCTGATGTAGTGAAAAATGTTCCTGTCCACAGAAGAGGGTCAGAACTAGGTGATCTTTAAGGTCCATTCTATGATCCATTCCACATTTTTTCTCCAGCCACCCATGTGACAAATACAAGTCTTCAGAAAGGCTGAACAGATTTTTGATTGATTATTTATGAGAAAAAAGTAGTCTCTTCCACTGGTACCAGTGGCCCTTTATGGAAGAAAGAGCCAGCAATGTTTAGTGTTAATATCTGAGCGCAAAGTGATGTAAATGGGCACCTCAGTGCTGCCCATGGGGAAATGAAAATCGCAGGCACAGATTGCCTTGGTGTTGTATGCATTGCCAAGGGATTTACTGTCAGAATTATTGATTGTGGCAAGTCTTGGGGTCTTTTCCCTCTGGGTAAGTAGATTACACTTTAAAAGTTTTCCACTTTAGGCAAAGTTTTGATCTGAAGGAAGAAATGTCACAAGTGTGTTCAGAAATCCATTTTTGGAGAACACGACAATGAAAAGAAGATGAGAAAAAATCATTATTCTGTCCATGTTAATTTTCTACCATTGGACGTATTGGACTTCTAAATAATTTTATACAGTATGCATATAAGAAGTCTTTGCTGAAGTGTTCATGAGAAGCAGTGAAGGAAAATTATGTATATATGCATAAATGGTATTGTTATACATCTTATGTGTAATAAAAATATGCAATTCATGTTTTCTTGGTTCCAAAGCAGTTGTGTTATGACCTTATAGGTGCAAATTGGCTGCAAAGGAGCTGTGGCAGGAACAGATTGTTAAATGCCTTTAAGAAAATTTTACTTATTTCTTAACAAGCTGCTTTGTGTGTGATTTTCTTAATCTGCTGAGAAAGAAGTATAAATTGGAGTTGGTGTTTGTCTACATAATTTCACTGTATTTTGGTATAGTAACCCAGCGGAGTGGTGAGGAAATACTACATCTTTACCTGATGTTTCAGTTCTTTGGCTGGCATGTGAGCACAGCCAGTTTTTACTACAAGGATGTAAGTGGATTTACTTGTGGGGTGGTTCTTTTTTGATCAGATTTGTATTCTCTATTAGACCTATCCAAATGTCAGAAGATACAGAGCCATGTTCCTTAAGTGGGTTCTCTTTGTCTTTTCAGGATTTCTTGGGAACCCCAGAACTGTCTGTTAATGCACTCAGATTTTCATGTCAAGAAAATCTGCAGCCTTCCTTCCTACTTTGTTCTGTGATCTGACAGATTTCACAAACGATTGTAATCATGGCTTTCCTAGCTCTGTGCCTGGGTAGGGGACTTCATACTCAAGGGAGGGGAGGGCAGAACAAATGAACAAATGTTGCTGATAGTCTGGAAGTCCTGATTCACAAACCTCAACAAGTCTTCAACCATAAACAACTTTTTTTTTTTTTTTTTTTTTCCTCGCTCTGGGGGATATGCTATTTCAGTCAGATGGAAGAATAGATGTTATGTGTTGAAGGCATTACTGACCATCTTCAGCTTTAGAGGATTATGTAGCTTTAGGCACTGAAGACTAGACTGTTATATTTGGGAAAAGATTGTCTACAACCAAATTTCTCCTCTTGATTTCGTATTGCTGTGGTGAGAAAAACTACATTCATAAAGAAACATCTGCTATGGAAAGTAGTTTACCAATTACTTTGGGATAGCAGATGTTATTAGAAGTGCAGTTTTCCAAAATTTTAGAGTAATTTCTTTTTCTGCTGCTACAGGAAGCAAAACAGATTAAGAAAATACCTTCAGTTTTGTGAAGTTTTCACATTTACTTTGTTGTGTAGTTTAGGCATTTTGTAGTAATTTCCTTTTTTTTTTTAGGGTGAAGGACTTAAAGTTATGAACATATCTGAAAATTCACTCTTACTTCTGATTGGTCCAGTTCATCAGAACTGAATGTCCCTCCTCAGAGAGTCTTCATTAGGATTTATATATTAGATACCCTTGTGCTGTACAATCCTTCACTTACAGCAGCTGACTGAGCTAACTCTGGCTGCTATAAAGTTTCCATGATATCCCACTCTTGATGGAGCTCCTAAGTCTGCATTTTATTTTGTTCAACGTGAGTGGAAGATCAAAGGAAATGCAAATGAAGTAGAAAAATCAGAGTGGCTTGGTGAAAGGGATGGACATCTATCCCCGAATTACTCAGGAGTGTCAGAATTTAGGTGATGGACTATCATTATCTCACTGTTACCAGTTTTTCACTCCTTTAGATGTTCTGTACCATGGCTTGTTGTCTTGTGTCAACATCACTTTCTGTCATTTTGGGGAGCAGTCAGGGTGGAACTAACAATTACACTGAAAGCTGTCCTAAGATTAAAAACATGTGAAGTTTCCTGCATTTGGTGATGGTAGTGAACACAGAGATGCTCTTACTTTTCTCCTTTTTATCTCTTTTCAAACAGTTGTTGTTCTGAAAATTTAGATGAAGGTATTTTTTTTTGTAATAAAGGAACTACAATAATGTGGGAAATAGTCTTAAAGGAATTTTCTAACAATATACTGCACACCATTTGAAATTTCAGAGAAATTTCACTGTATAACTTCACAGCAAATTGTTAAAATGCAAGTGATAAGCAAAAATTTCTGTTATTTTTCTTGTCTAACCTGCAACACACTAGAAGGGAAAGAAATTTTGGAGAATAGTGTTCACTTGTGTTCTACAATGCTCAGAACTACATTATCCATCTGGTGTCTATATGCTCATATCACACTGTCTTCTCACATCTAGTCATTCTTCTGTGCTATGGAACACATTTATTTCAATGACTGAATGGTTTTGGTATGAGATTCTAACCATAGCCAGATGATATGATAAGCTTAGACATACAGTGATAAACTTACCCATTGAAGTGTTTCTTTAGGTCCTGTGATAACTGGGATGAGTAAAGCAGTCGATCAGTCATTCAGTCTTCATATTTCTGCTGTTTTTTTTCTTTTCAGTAGAATATATGCTGTAATTCAGAAATTATTTCAAGAAAAGAGGTACATCCACTAGGTATGTGCATACACTGGCTTATTTTGGGGGAAAACCTAGTCCTCAGTCTTATATATGCTTCACCAGAAAAATAGATTCACAGGTGAAAGAGCAATGTTTTGAAAGAGGTTTTCAATAAGTATGAATCACAACCAGAAAAAAGGTAGTTTCATGTTACACTTTAAGGGCCATGTAAATGTTTTTTTATGAGGCTGCAATGTAGACTGATCTATGATTTAAAAAAAAAAACAAAACATGAGGGATCAAGTGTGGCTTCACTGGTTCATAATCTGAGCCAAATTTTGCACCACCTAAACAAAGTCTCCAAGGTGGTTTGCATTTAATTCTGGACTGTCTGGAATTCACCTTGTGGACACAGTTAAACCTTTCGGATATAGTCCAAGGAAGTGCTGGGTGGGCTCTGTGCAAAGACTGTCTTGGTTTGGGGTAGGAGGCTTGAGATTGGAGGCTTTTGGGTTACTTTATTTAATGGTCTTGTTCTGCAATATGAGGCCTCTGGATAATAGGAGGCTGGACAGAGCAAACGACATGTCTCAACCAATGTGGCTACCATGTCAATCTTCTGTTTATTGTTTACCCACAGAGAATTTTATAGATTCATGACAGAGTTTATAATTACAGGCTGTACAAAGAATGCAAACAAACCTTATTTATCTTAGTCTTAAGGTGGCTAAAGTGCCAGAACTACAATTCTACATTTATAAACCCATTATTCCCCGGGACACCTTACTGTGAAATGTGAATTTCTGCTGCGCCATAACCTGAGGCCTGCAGGCCTCACGGGCCCCAGAGGCCTACAGGCCCTGCAGGCCAAAGGGCCCAGTCTGGGATTGCTCATCCTCAATCAATCCAAATATAAATCATGTCTTCACTCTCTAAGAGCTCTAAGAAATCCCAACAGGGGTTCAAGTGCATTTTGTCATATTATAAAGGAGAAAGCAAAGCTATAGGAGCAAGTGGAGGTAGATCCTGAGAGAGGATATGAGAAACCTGAAACATGCCTGTGGTCTCTCCTGTTGAGGAATTGCACACACCTCATCAGCTGGTCTTCTATACATGTGCAGGAGCTGCTTTTATCAAAATTGACTCTTTCATTTTATTTCTGTAAGTCTCTGGCACCATGAAGTATGATTTAATTTTTTTTTTTTTTCTGTGTGCTTTGCAATATCTGGAAGCAAGGTCATATATAGCCAGCCTAGTCATTGCCTCCTTTTTATTGAGATTGATATGAAGATATATACACACTTCAGTCTCCCTGGAAAGAAATATTTCAATTCCATAGGTGTTACTGGGGTCAAACCCAGTAACACATAAATTCCTCTGCTCTCCAAATAGCCCTGAGGAATTCCATTGTGTATGTAAAAGTCATCAGCAACAGGTTCAAACTCTGTACCAAACCAAAAGTGTAAATATCACCTAACAGGCAAGCTTACAAAAATCACAGGGGTATTAACTCCAGGAATAAGTGTCCACCTTCCCAGAGCTTTTGTTGTCACGAGTTTGGGTCCTGAGCATTAGGCAAACAATGGACTGTATGGCAGGGTTGTAATATACCACTTGAAAATTGTGCTCTTAGTAGTTGCTGAAAAAAACTGCAGCTTCCCTGAGTGTAGCTTCTGAGTGTTCCTTCCCTTCCATTTCAGAGGTTCCTTTAGCTCTGAAAGCTTGGTGACATTTTAGGGAAAGTTTGCAATATTTCTTGCTTTGATTGCTGGGCTGAGCAAGAGCAGGTTAAAGCCTCTTCTCTAATTCAGATTCCCAAAATATTGAAGTGACCAAATCCAAGGGAGAGAAACTGTGTTAGGTGCTTACCTACACTTGGCAGACTGTCAGCTGTCAGGCATCAATTCCTAGTATTGCAAGATGACATCTGAATCTCAGCCAGTCCTAACTTTCTAGGCCCTATAAATATAAACCTCTTGCCTCTAAAAGAAAAAAGAAATGGATATAAATCAACTGATTCTGAAGAGCAGTTGATGCAATGCTCTTCCACTCATTTTTATTCATGTATATCTCTGTCACATGGATGAGAGATGGATATAAGGTAAACTTGACAGGGCATGCCCCTTGGAATATGTCAAAGGCTTTGGCTTGTTCAAATTTTATTCTGTTCCTGTGTGTTATTAGTAGGGAAATCTTTAGCATCTTAAGGGGATTGAACTCTTATTGCTAAAGTAAGAGAAATTGCATTTCAAGTGCTTCATGACGGAGTTTTCAGCTCTTAATACTTAGTGAGGCATTGATGGTGAGGCATTTCTCTATTCCAAATGGACAAATTATATTGGCAGATGTAACTGCAGGAAGATAAGCAAAGCATCTTGTGTTTGAAGTGGAAGTTGTGCGAGTGACGAAGGGCAAATTGCCAGTGGCCTCCTCTCTCTGAAGCATCCTCTGTAGCTTGAACAGACATTAACAGCTCTTCATAAACTACCCGTGGGTGTTTTAAAATATTTACTATTTCTCCCTCTTTAAAGTTAAAGCCTGCGTCTGCTCACCGCCAAACAAATCCTTTAAGAATAGACGTGGTTTGCTGCTTCTCTGCAGTTGGTACTTAGCACTGAAGAGAGAAACTTGTGTCTGTAATTAGAAATTAAATTCCTCATCCCCCCTAATGTGTGAGAAGTTCTTATTCCTTCATTCTTGCCCCCTTGTTGCAAGTCTGAGGCATCTGGCTATCCTGAAAAAGCCTGAGACTCCTAAGGCAGACATTTCAATGTTAATAGTAATAATTAAAAAAGGTATTCAGCTTGCATTTTTAAGTACTGAATAGTCCATGTCAAGTAGCTGAGAGCTGAAGATGAGTACTTGTTATAATCACCATTGTTTGGGAAAGTAGAAATGGACAGTTAACTGCTGAGTAGTACCAAGACTTCTTGAGAGGAGCATGACCCCCTTTATGGTATCTGTGGATATGGAAATCTAATTATAATGTACTTTAACATAGCAGTTATATAAGCAGACAGATTTGCTTTTGACCTGTTGTTTTCAATGGACCCAGTTAAATCCTCCTGATTTATTCTGGTAGGTGGCAGCTTGGTTCAAAGTTGGATGAAATAACAACACTTCCACTATGAATAGTAATATTTTTTTTTTCCAAAGTTATCTCCAAGTTGGGAGGAGGTGAATAACTACATTGAATTACTGAATTCTGTGTGTTTGCACTCAGATTAAATATGGGTTTTTTGGTAAAAAACTAATCACTGATACTTAACATATGTCACTATTGTTGCGGTATTTAGTAAAGTCTCAGATTCTGCATAATTTAAGCATAAGGCTTAAAACCCTAGCAGCACAAGCTCTACAGAGATCAAAAACCAGCTGTTTCCTGGCCATTAGCCCCTGAACCCCCATGAGTAGCTTTAGTGAGAACATGTTTTGCACCATTTGGAGCACGAGAGAGAGGGTGCTCTGCTCTTTATTCACCCAGAGTAGACTGGGCTGCCTGAAGCAAAGATACTCCTTCTGCTTGGCCACTGACCACAGGTGTGCTCAGGCTTTTAATTCAGTACAAAAAGCTTGCCCGTAGCCACAGAGTAAATTTAGGAGGTATAGTCAGCTGCCCTTTAGCACAGCTTTTTCTTTGGAAGAATAACAACTTCACTCCTTTTCCTTTCCACAGGGAAATGAAAACACTTTTACAACACTTGCTGTCCTAGACATTTAGCATGTAGGGGGACATTTAGTGTTTTGCCCTCTGCATCTGATGACACTTTTTCTAGTGTCAGTTGCTGGTGGGGCTGTTGCTTTTGCCCCAGGCTGCTGCTTCTCTGCTTTGCTGACCAAGCACTGAGCACTCTCTCTGTCCTGGTCTTGTGGGTCAGTGTGCAGTCATTAGAGGTCTGGGGAAGGTCCAGTTGAGGACACAGAGCTCAGATGCCAGAGCAGATGTGTGGAACACACAGGCAGAGCTTGTGGGAGGGTGTCCCCTACGCTTGGCAGAGATGGTGGGTGCTCTCCAGGTCCTGGTCAGCAGAACACTGGGACTGGGGCTTCCAGTTAACATCCCCTCCCAGACTGGGATTTACATCAGAGCTACTGCCCTGAGAGATTCCATGTGGGAACACTGCTGTATTGTCTAAACTTGACTGTATGGCTGGAATGCTTTGTGCTGATTTCTGTGTTCTCCAAATCAAATCTAATGGAAAAGTAATTTTTTACTAGTAATAATTTTATTTTAATACTGACTTATTTCTACAGTAGTAGATGATTAAAAAATGCTTTGGAGAAAAACGTTGAGAAACTTGTTCTAGGAATGTCAATAAGAATGTTTTGACATTACTGTAACACTACTGTTTTTTTCTTCTTGTTTCTCCCCAGTAGAATTTGGCAAAGATCCATTGATTTAGTTTCATAGGACATTGTAATTATTTTTTTTTCTACCAACTTTCCATGTTGTATCTATGTTGCTTTTCTCTGTGCATCAATATCTGAAAAGAATATCTGTCATATTTATTTTGTGTATTTCCATACAAATAAAAAGATTTTATTAAAACAATGTCTAAACTTACCCTTCATGGAACATCTAGATATTTTTCTGCTGAAAGTCAACAAGCTTTTTGACTAATACATTCACTCACCAAAGTTTGGACAACACCTCCCTGAGCATGATCCAGACTGCTCTGCAGAGAGATTATGTGGTGTCCCATTAAGAGCTGTGGCAGTGAGGATGCAGATTTCTTTATGCTAATCTATAAATACGTAAACTCTTGATGTCAGAGTTGAGGGCTCATTTTCTTTTTCTCTGTGAGCTGTGGCATGTCTTCTCTGACTAGCACAGTGTGTGATAACGTGTGTATGTTAGCTTGGCTGAAATGCGCTGGTTTTGTTTTGTGCAATCTTTTGCTGTCATTAAGAGCAGCTTCTCTGCCAGGTTTGCTTGCCCAGGCTCTTTGTGTTACCTGCAACTAGGTGGGCATCATGATCAGCTCAACCTTTGAATATCCAGTCAAAATTTCTTGCCCACTGAATAACTATCAAGCGACTTTAAGTGCTATGCTATTAACTGAAACGTTACAATAACATCGTGGCTGTGTCTGACAACCCTGACATGACATTTTTTAAGTTCACACTCATGCCAGGGTTAAATTAACTGTGCGAATTCTGACAACCCAAATCATGCTGCTTTTCCTCCAAGCCCCTCCGTGTACAGAAGGATCATTGCAGGTCACAAGGGTCTCAGGCATGAATCTGGGCTGTGCATTATTCTTGTCTGTTTGAAAAATGTAGGCAATAATGAAGCTTATGTTGTTGACTTAGAATTGTTTCTCAGGAAGGATGTCTGCTTGTGGTCAAGGTCAGAGCAAAGTAGAGGAAAAACATGTTGATTTTGGTTGAGGAGAAAAAAAAAAGCTGTTTTTGAACGACTAAGGTTCCCTCAAAAAATGTATTATATAATCACCCCAGAGTGGCCTCTTCCCCCCTGTGGATAACCCATTTATTTTGTTTTGCTCTGGCCCTTCACAGCACTACCCGTGTGAGTACATTTCTTGTATAAACTGTTAGGATGTTGTCATTTGGTGTCACTCCCAGTTACATACTTGCTTTGTTTTTATTTTTTTGAGACACTGGAGAATAAAACTTGAAACTTCCACTGTGTCAGTATCATAAATCAAACGTTTTGGTGGAAGATAATGGCACATTTAAAACAAAAATGACAGAGACTTCAATAAATATAATACCTAAAGAGCAACAGCTTGTCTGCAGCTTGAATTATAGTTAATTAATTAGAGTCAGCATTTACATATCTAGTATGGTGTATTAGTTTAGAAAACAACAAAGAATAAATTTATCCTTCCAATGCATTTGATCAATGTATGAAAATCAGAACAAATTTTTTTTATCCTGTTTTTATTTTATGTACATTATTTAAGTAATGTACAGCCTTGGGTAAAGCTTATAGAAAAGTTAATTCAACTATTCAATAATTTTAATTGACTTTCTTCGAATGTTTGAGAAGAATTTCTTCTTCCATTTACTGAAATCTCTTCTTTCAGGATTCAAATGCTTCCTGCTTCAGTCCATGTACTCCCATGAAATGTTTTTTTGTGGGATTGAACCCTGCAGAGATTATTCTCTGGAGGACTATGCTTTTGTATACTCTCTAGGATGCAGATGGGCTTTAGAGACCTGCATGGGGATGGGCTTGTGTCCTTTGTACAACATAAAGGGTGCAGAATCCTGTTTTTAGGGGTTTCAAGTCTGTCATAGCGTTCGAAGCAATGAGAAATAAGCCCAACATGGATAAGGGGATGCCCTTTGCCAATATGATGCAAAACTAGGAGAAATTGTTTGGTCCAGCATAAATTTGCAATAACCATGCCAGGAAGATTCTCTATAACCTGATCTGCTCAGTCAGCAGGAAAATAGTTGTCACTGAACTTTATTGTCACACTTGCAGTGAGTGTTTTTGCATACCAGGCAGCCCCTGGCATCAGGAAATATTTTAAGAAGCATGTGCCAGTGTGGTGAGGACCAGCACAGATTGTTTGTCTCAGCACAGCTCATATTTATTTAAACAGAGGGAAGAGTGCTACTTGCTGTGAGACAGGACCTATTCCCCTGGAAGCCAAGAAGAGTATATGTAAGCAGACAGACTGATATAGAGCCAAAGGGTTTTGAAACATTCCATTAGACAATCCTTTCCCCCGGTTCCAGATTCCTGCTTGCTCCATGAGTACCTCTGTGCTCACTGCCAGCCCTGGTGCTCCAGTCCAGAGCTGTTCAGGTACACAGTGCTCTGGCTGTTCTGGAGAAGGAAGTGTATCACAGATCTCTAGAACACTAATCTTTGGTATCAGTCTATTAAAATACATGCTGTTTTTTTTTTTTTTTTTTTTTTTGTTTTGGTTTTTTTTTTTTTAAATCAGAAGAGGATTAAAAAGGCTAAATACTGAAGGAACTGCAACATTTTGCTCTGTGGTGCAACACATATGAGTTACTAATTAATTATAACTATACTTAGCGGCTATGTTTAAATTAATTTAAAAGTAACTGGTTTACAGGATGTGTCAAGAGAAAATTTAATTTTTAATTGACTATGAATAGGCAATAAAGACTGCTTGTGTGCCTGAAATGGGAAGGTAAAGTAGTCAGGACCATTAGCAGAGGTCCCAGACTTTGACTGTATATTTGCAGACTTGCAAAATGATACTGAACCAAGTGAGTTCACTTCCCTGTGGATGATGTCTTAGGGCCACGTTTAAAGTCTGCCTGTGCACCTTGCTGTGACTAATGGTAGCGTCTGGATAGCACTTCTTTCACACAGATGTGAAATGAAAGGTCCAAAACTTAGACCTCTGAGCCAAACACTGTGGACCTACTGAGATCAGAAGAAATATGAATCCAAATTTGAGTTGCTTTAGATCCTCTATCACCTCTGCATTGATCAATGTTTTTTCCACATCCGTAGTTTACTGTAGAAGGGAATACAGATGACCTCACTCCTGATAAGTAACAACTGTGTTAATTCCCAATACAGCCTTGTCCCTCATGAATCACAGCTCTAGCCAATGAAGATAAGTGTGATAAAAGGGCGTGGGTTAGCTGGTGAGGGGCAATCATGAAGGAGAAAGAATATTGAGGAAGAGGGAATGAGAGGACCATGAAGAAGAAGGATCCTGAGGAGAGAGAATCCCTGCAGTGAGGTCAGTGTGGGTGTGCAGTCAGAGCCTGTTGTTGGAACCTGCAGTCACAGTCTAGCTGGGTAAAAGCTGCATTCAAAGTCTGCAAACGGGTCCCTACAGTCAGAGTTCAGCAGGAAATAACCAGCAGTCAGAGGCTGCAAGGGAAACCTCCAGTAGAAGCTGCTGCAGGCAGAGTCAGTGAATGGTTGGAGTCAGGATGGATGAGCTGTAAAGAGGGATAAACCAGAGCCCTTTTTTATGCTGTGATGAAAAAGAAGTCTGTGTCTTGGCTCATTTCTGCCCTCTAATGAGAGAGTTGCTGAAATGTTTTAGATTTTATACTCTACCTCATTTGACTTTCAGCCCTGCAAACTCTCCACTTGCCCATTTGCACAGCCAAAAAGTGGCTTAGGCACATATTTATGATATCCTTGCTGTAGGGCACTTCAGAGATGATTGCTGTGTTTCTAAGTGATATCTCAGTGAAATCATAATGTAAAGGATGACTCTGTTATCTCTGCTAATCAGGTGAAAATACAGCTCAGAAAACTTCATTTAATGCATCCTGGATAAATCTGTCTCTAAATCCAACAGCTTTTATAAATTTGTGATTGCTTTTAAAAGCAAGATCAATGCACAAACATTTTTCTTTTAACAAATACATGCTTTTCATATTGAAGGGTTTTAGCTTTGCTGTGGATTCAAGGGTTATTCATCATTCTTAACTATATTGCTTTTAAAAATTATTACAAAACTAAGCAAACAGGTTTCTGTCATGGTTAGATTATGTTCTTTAATGAATTGTCTCCCTGGTAAGTAACTTAATGTTGAGCTCTCAGTATCCCAAACTTTTTGAAAGAATGCCTTATAACTTCTGACATTTGGGACCATTTTTAAAAAGCCTTCAATATGTCTTCTCAGTTTTTGTTCACTCATTTTGCTGTCATGCACTGAGTTTGTTTAGGAGACTTGATGAGGTTCAGAGACTTCCTCATAAGTTTCACTGCTGGGAAGGGTAGAATGCTAAAGGCTGCCACCTTTTCTGTAGCTACTTGGAGGTGCATAAAATAAAAGCTCGTTGATAATGCTGTACTTTTTAGCAATGGTTTGTGACTTCTTTGTTATGCTAGTAGTGGCCAGGCAAGTAATCCTGAATATTGGCATAGGAGACACCTAAATCACTTGTCAATCTGACTCAGGAGTTCCATGGTAGGGGAGCAGAGGTGGAGATATTAAAACAACATTTTTGCATATTCTCTTTTTATTTTTTCATTATTGACAATAATTTAAAAAAATTGACTGCAATCCATGGCTGTCTGTAGCTGGGGAAGTCTTTTTTTCCTCACTGAAGATTTCATTGTCTTCATCTAGGCATGTTGTTTGTTGTTCTGAGCAAAACTTAATTTTAATAGACCCATGGCAGTAAATATTTTGAGGCATCCCTTCTAATTGTTTTACAATGGCAAGTATAGGTCAGAGCTAGCAGGGAAACCTGCTAAGTCAACCAACGTAATAAACTGAAAATGAATTATAAACTAATTTTCATGACTGACAATTCCTCTCTGAATTAGAGAAGAGAGTAGATCAGCTTAAGAGGAGTTATGGAGAAATATCAGTTTGATTAATGGATAGTAAGCTTGCTGTGGACTGTATATGAATATGGATTTAAACAAAAGCTCCCACTTCTTGTTTGAAGTGAATCTTTAATGCCCAGTAAACCTTGAAGAGAAAATACAAGCAAATACTATTCTTCCCACTAAGAAAGAACTGGGGATAGAATTGTAAGATCAGTCAAAGAAACTGGATTCAGAGGTGGCACTCTTGCTCTTTATTCTTCTTGTGTAAAGATTTATTTTTCTCCTTGATGAGTTCAAACAGATGCAGAGAGAATGAACCAGGCTGATTTTGTGTGGTTAACAGGGCAAAAACGCTGAATTACTTATGAAGAGGACAATGCTGACGAAATATTAGGCCTACAAAAAAAGAGGGAATTTCATGAGGTCAGTGTAAGTCTAGTATTCAATATCGATCTGAGGTTCCCATGTTCAGTGCCCTTCTCTAAGGGAAGTAAAACTACAAGGGATGAACTATAAAACCCATATACAAACCCTAAAACAACAGATGACAGAATTTCCATATCTGTCTTTGAAACTTCTGACCAGTTTTATGACAGTAACTTCTGATTGTGTAACTATAACCTCCCCCTCTCCAATTATTCTGATGTAAACTATCTTAACTTTCTGATGTAAACTAACTTAACTTATCTCTTAACTTTGCTGGAGAAGGAATAATTTTCTCTGAATGAGAGACAGTGGATAGTGACAATGGTCTTGGGAGCATCTGGAAAGGAAGCTTACAGTGGAGGGGTTATGAAGCCTTGATTCAGTTGGGTTCTCTTTAAACTGTTTAAGATTATTTCAATAATTAATATGGTTGTATAACTGATATGGTATGTATTTGAAAGACTTTTTCCCCTCACCAGTATTTTCCATTCCCTTTGGTCTAATATGTTCTTTCACCTGGATAAAGTAAATTATATTTTATAGATTAATTGTCCTCTTGTCTCTGTACCTCATCTCCTATATAAAGTTTTTCCTTACTGGTAGTCTAAAGGAGTGATTGGCATTTTGTTCTCTTTAGATGACAAAAATATAGCAGAGTATTCTGACCAGTTAAAATAAAAGAATGAGGATAATGAATTCTCAGAATTTATAGCCATTTCACTTACATGAGAGCACAGAAATAAGCAACCCTAACATCTATCCAAGAAGTCAGATAAACCAGAATGTATCCTAGGGAGTTTGAGACAAGTAAAGCTTAATGGGAAGGACTGTTGATTTTTATAGGCAGTAATTCTATTTAACTGGAATTTTTTCCAGCTTATTTAGTGGTGCTCATTATCTGGTCTTTATCAGTCTCATTACTTACTTCTTACCATGCTAAAGAAGTGTTCACTTTCATCTTACCTGTAACTCATAAATGCAGTAATTTAGTTCTCAGTTCTCTCTCTGTGGTTGATAACTGCCTAATTCTCCACCACTATGCAGTTAATAAATCAAAATGCAGATTAATCAAGACTATAAAAGTCTCCTGTAGCTTATTTCCTTTCTATACCCCAGGCTTATTTTTCATAAGCTCCTTTGTAGCATGTACATGCTCCTGTGTTGTAGCATGTGTAAACCAGCTTATTTCAGAGGTGACTGAGGATAGAGTTCATACATTTAGTTAAAACTGACTGTCTTCCAATTGTTTTGTACTATTATAGTATATAGTTAAATACCTTTTTTTTTTTTTTTTCCTGTAAAGATACTTTCTGATGATAAGAACACTGGCATCAGACACATCTCTAGTTTGCACCTCTATTTTTTGTAAAATATCTACTCATACTACACAGCTTGTAAAGACTTAATTTTGGATAATGCATGCCATTGAAAGGTTGCGCTGAAATCATTCTTTGATTTATAGGAATGAAATTGGAAGAAGTTGCTTTAAATTTTAAGTTGGAGTAGACATCTGCATGCTACAGTGCTAAATTCCTGTCTGGCAAGTGCTGGCTTCTGAAGCTCCTGATTGCTTGGACTTCTGGGGCCCTGGCTGCCCTATATTGCCTTGAAGTCATTACAAAGAAGTTTTTGGGATGCCCATTTTGGTTCTAAATGAAGTAGAAATCAGGCGTTGCTGTGTGGAAATTTCATGGGTTTGCCTTCTCCTGGTTCTGCTCAAACTCATAGAAACATAGAACGGGTGGCTTTGGAAGGGACTTTAAAGATCATCCTGTCTCAACCCCCCAGCCGTGGTCAGGGACATTTTCGATGGGAATTCTCACAGCCCCGTCCAACCTGGCCTTTAACACTTCCTGGGATGGGACACCAACAACTTCTCTGGGCAAAATGGAGAAATAGATATATTAACTGCAAGTGAGTAAGATTGTTGTCGAGGTATTGCAGAAGGGAGAAATTCCTTTGTTGGACTTAAATGGAAGGGCACATATGTGCAGGAATATTCAGACAAAATCAGCTTCACGGGAGCAGACTCCAGACCTGTTAGTCAGAAGCAAGGTGTTGTGGAACGAAGTTCAGTGATGGAAAAGGAAGTGGAAGGGATAACTTGAATCCTTTAAAAATGGCCAAACGCTCAAGCACTGTTATCACAATGTTATCAGCAAAACTTGATTTAAAGAAATAAAGCTGTTTCTGAGTTTCAAAAACATGGAGTCAAAACTCATGCCTGATTCTACAGCTTAAAAACATTGAGGATTTTTTTTTCCTAGTTCAATTTAAGAAAGAAAAGAAACGACCCTTCTGGCTGTGGCCATGTATGCCAGCCATCAGCCAGGAGTAAAGCTTTACAGCTGACTTATAAACCCCTGAGAGATGGGTTTTCTAATGGAAATACTGACAGCCTCTTGACTAGCAACACTAGCAGGCACTGTTGTAAAAAATGAGGCTGAGGGACACATGATACAGGGCCCAGAAGGTAATTAATAGCTAGCGTGAAATAAAATATAGACACAACATCCCGCAGAGAGCATGACTCAATGGAACAAACTTGTAATAAAGCACAAAGAATGTCTGTTCAGTAAAGAGCTGTGTGAAACTGCTTGTAAAATAAATCATGAGCCAGTGCTAGAGACAGCTGAGCTCCCTGTATGTTTCTTTTAAATAGGAGGATTAACAAATGCCCCTTCACTGTAAAAAAAGCCATTTTTGGCAATGCAAAATTGCAGTTAAAATAAAATGAGAAGGAACGAAATGCTAAGTACACCTATGCAAACAAGATCTTAAGGCACTCCTCAGCAGAAATATGGCAAAGGGAAGTTACAATTGTACCTGCCATCTCATCTTTTTAACCAAGTAACTTTTGGGCTAGCTCTCATTCTGATTTAACCCAACTGTCTTCTCGTTTGGATAACTTGACTTCATCCTTGTCACATGTTATATGTCAAAGCAGGCATAAAATAGTTTTTTAATTACCTTCCCTAATTTCTAAGCTTAAAAAAATTTAAAAATCGCCACCACAAAAACCTCCCCAAACCCAGATTCTCTTGTCTCATTTCTTGCTGTGCTTCCACTGCTGTATGAGGCTGTAGCTATGATGCCTGAAGGTAAACTATTGTTTTGGGATTAAGCACTAGGATGCCTGATCATGGCTTATTATTGTTAATTATTAACAATGTATTAATACGCTCCTACCTTATTATTGTTAATAATAACACATGTTCACATTTCTAAAGCAGAAAAGTAAGTTACTCCAGATTCCTAATCCAGTTGAGCTAGACTCATAACGAATGTGTTCTCAACACTAACAGTCCCCACACCTCAAATCTTGGAAGGTTTCAGCCTTAGGGTGGTGCAAGCACTTGCCGTGTCACTACTTTAATCTTTATCAAGCAGTATTGGCAAGCCTTAATCCAACATTCCTTGAGTTAGGACTAAAAATAATTGATGAGTGATAAATTTCAGGTTCTGGGATTTCTATCACTAATTAACAAGTAAGAATATCAAAGGCCACTATTTAAAACTGATGACTGAAGCTGAAATAAGGCAGCACTACAATGTCCAAGTTGGTTTTGTGATATGCAAATTGTGTAAAAAACACAATCAAAATTATCTTATCCAAATACATTTTTGTAGTTTTCTGTTTCTGCTTTGTTGTATTTTATGCATCCTTAGAGGGAAAAATCAGAAATTGCTTTCTATGTTCTTATGCTGCAAATCTTCTGTCCTGGTGCTTCTCAGTGTTTTTATTTCTTGACTGAAGAGCAGGGACCTGCTTTGTGTCAAGCTCTGTACAACAGGGAAATACCACACACATCATCTTTGTGACATACTGTTGGAGACTAAAACACTTCCCTTACATCATCTATGCTACAAAAGTAGCTGAAGAAGTGGGTTTTTTTGTGATTTCAAGCAGTCTGCTAGTTAGTTTTGCCACAGTTTCAGTTCCCTATCATTCTCAGGAGGCAAGATACCTTAAACTTAGTATTCCTTTAATGTTAAAGCTTTACTAATAATACATTAATAATCTGAGTGTGAAACATAGCCAATCACAAAAATAGGTTTATAGAAAATTGGGATCAACTCCAGGAAAAAACCCCTCAAACCTCCTTAGAAATCTAAAAATAGTCTTGTGCTATTTGAAGTGAAAAATGTGAGAAGCAAACTAGTGAGACCCCCACCTACCCTTGGCAGAAAGTTTGGAGGCTCCAATAAATGAGCTTTTGCAAATTGCAGAGGGTGATTTTAATTTTATATTCTCTGCCTTTCACTTTGCTTTGACTCTGACATGTGAGTGGTTGGAACAAATGTTTTCTCAGCTGCTGCAGTCATGTGATGTTTATGCTGGACATTAACAAAATGCATAAATCCCAGCTGAAGTGAGGCAAGGGCCTTGATTCTTTCTTATTCTGTGTATAAAGTCTTGGACACTTGCTCCATTCCAGAGCTGGATTATGGACTGTGAAGTATTTTGCAGAGCTGAGTGTGATCATATTAAAATCCTTCAAATGTGGACCACCCTCTTTCCAAAATCCTAATTTCTCTTGTACTTGAGCAAAAATAATTTGAAAATCATTACTTCAAAAATTTTTAATTGTCCATTTGCATAGACAGAAATAATTTATGCCTCCTGCTTGTACTGTGTCAGAGACAATTTCTTGTCTGCTATTTGGAGTTTCTGTCTTAGATTTATAGCTGGCTGAGTCTCATTGCTTGATTTATAGAGAGGCTGCAGATGAGTGCCCCTATATTGCTGATTTAAAGTAGATCTGTTATCTAAATCTTTATTGTGCATACAAAGAGCTAGGAATTAAATTTAATGCCCTTGACACTTCAAAATATCAGTGTGAGAACCCAGATGTAGAGGAACAGTGGCTTTTTATCATCATTATTTATGGACTTTCACATCCAATGTCATTTGTATCTTAGAGTTACATGGCAATTAAGAAACTTTATTAATAGCAGATCAGGTTCCACAGTCTTCACGTTGGAAATGAGAAGGAATTTCAAGTGTTTTTATTTGATAATATCACAGCAGAATCAGAAGCTTAATTGTTCATGCTGGGGTTTTTTAATATTGCAAAAACAGTGTTTTAATCATAGCTTTGGTACTTTACATGTTTTGTTTAGCCCTGTGTAAACTGGAACTTGACATTTTGATAACAGGAAGTATTTAGAAATAAAGAATATATAAATAGAAAAGGCTAAAACACATGGTTAGTGATTGAAAAAACAGATAATTGCACCATAGAAAAAAAAAAATGTTCATACCCATTTTTGTCACTTCCATTGCAGTAGCTGTGTCTTTCAGTGAATTCCTCTGAAGGTTATCAAGGTTTGACTGCAGAGTTTGAAGTGTGAGAAGTCTATTAAAACAACCATTTCCCCTTTCCTCAAAAAGCACTTAAATTCAGGTTCAGAAAGGCTCACTGGTCAAAAAGGCCTTTTGACACCCTCAGTCAAGCATCATCTATTCAGCTCCTGTGGGGGGGGAAAAATAGTAGTTT
Organism: Sylvia atricapilla; assembly: GCF_009819655.1. NCBI lineage: Eukaryota > Metazoa > Chordata > Aves > Passeriformes > Sylviidae > Sylvia > Sylvia atricapilla. Next base: position 62,826,803 of record NC_089143.1, read on the forward strand.
TATCCTTAGTGTTTAAAGAACAACCCAACTCTCTCATAGCTGCCTTGCACCAGGAAACTAATGATAGACTTCCCTTGCAAGAATAAAGGCAAAACTGGCAGAATCCTTTCCACTGGCTAATGCACTGACACCCAAACTTAGGAGAGGCAGGGATTAAAGAGTGCTCCCTTTGAAGTTATGTGTAGGGGGAAAATTTACAGATCAAATATTTCACTTGTCTATCACTCAGTGGGCAATTAAGTCACATGGGTAAGCTGATGTGTGACCTGAAATTGGATTTGTGCCTTTTTTAACCTCTACAGCATTCTTCAAAACATCAATAGAAGCATTGAAATCTACTTGAGACATTTTTCCTAGTGCTCATCTCTAGATTTGCAATTTATATGTTAAATGATTGAAAGTGATGTATATAAGTAGTAAACTGAAAGGAGAAAGTGATAGGTTTCTAATCCTGGGTACCAATCCCTTAAAAAGAAAGGAAATTAACTCTGAAGACTAGCTAATCTGCTGCTCCAAATAAAATAAAAAAAATAGTCAGTTTGGTTATAAACATCATGGTGGAATGTAGATTGGTTTTAACCGAGAAGTTCTGTGAATAACACCAATGTTGGTCTTTTAAAAATAAAAATTTATCTTTGGCATTCTAAACCTGAGACTGGGGTATTAAATATCATGTGGAATGAAACATGAAAATTGCATTTTTATTTGCATATCATTCATGTGGACTCAGTTCAGTACTCAACAATTAAAGCAATTTTGAACCGTCACTATGCAAAATAAAAGACTTTAATGCATATATGATGGTTTAACTGAAAAAAAATTGTACTAGCATAAAAAAAAGAAAAATTCCTGAAGAACAACTTCCTTCATGGTTACTCAATGAATTGAAAAAATCTTCAAAGAAAAATAAATAAAAGCAGAGAGGAAAAATACTAATGTCACCAAAACAGTTGTAACTCACAGTAGAGTTGCAAAGATTATCAGCAAAATACAATATGTAGGTAATACAAAAATGTAGGTAATGCTTGTGAAGAGATATGCTGAAGTACTAAAATAATGAGATTTCATTTTTTTCTTCCATTATGTTATTCTTTATGGCACCATGTTATAGTTGTAGACCCTCTGTTCAGGAGAATTTTTTTAAAAAATATTTCTGATTATATTTCTCATTTCCTCTGAATATACTCCAGACTCTCATATACGAGAGCTTTTATTTCTCTCCTTTGTAGTCTCTTCTGGGGTTTTAAGTGTTGTGCTGGATCATGTAGTAATTTCTCTTTAATGATCTTCCTTTTTTTATGTGTGATGAGTACATGATTGGTTTGTGGTGAACACAGCCCTGCTTTCAGTGTAGAGTTTCTGTATTAACTTGATGGTATCATATATTTGATGTAAGTTGTTCTTATTTCATTCTTGAGAGCTCCACATACTTTTCTTTTTCAAAATGTGGTCATTTAATTCCTGCTGTCACTTGAGTTCACGACTCTTTCTTATGGCTGTTTCAGTGCCTGTTCATTTTCACATTTATCACAGGCAGAAAGGTTATCTAGTTCTTAAACCCACAGTTGTTACTATTGTCATCAAGTGTAGCCTTAATGATGGTTTCTAAATACTACATATAGTGGTAGAATCATGTTTGTCTTCAGCAGCAGACTGATTAGAGAAAAGCCATTTATTGTTGAACATCTCAGTAGGAGGATGACTTTCAAGTCTCTACCTATTCATAGCTAGAGCTGATAGGTCTCTAATTCTTTAGAATTTCCTTGCCATCTCTGTTCAAATAAAACAACCAACAAGCCTGCATACAAAGAGCCAGTACAGGCTTTTTTTCTCTTGAGTGTTATGTTGTTAGGAGTTAAAGCAATTTGTATGCAAGAATGTTTCTTAATTCACTTTAATTAGATCTTTAACTTCTGTTTCTATTCTTTTCACTGGCTGCATTCACCACAATTTATACATCGTATTCCAATTTTTAGTGTGTTTGTTTTTTTTTTTTTTTTTTTTTTTTTTTCCTCAGTGATTCTTTTATTCTGCTATACTAGCCTGGTCATGTTCGATCATTTGCACAAATCACTGTGCCACATTTTTCTTATGGCCTTATGCTCTGATTAAAGATAATGAGAAGTGAGAACTACCTGTATGGCATGACAAATTAATTGTATTTGAGTCTAAAGTGCTTTGCAAAGGTTTTTGAAAAGCAGTCCAGATTTTGCTGTTATATTGCTCATTGGCAGAGAGATGGTTTTCATCCATTTTGCCATATCCTCACATAGAACAAATCAGTCTTTCAGTCTAATTGTGATTTCTCTCTCTTATTTCTTTCAGTCTCTATACTACTGTTAGGAGTATCTCCACTTCACTTCTTTAGACCTCCAAAGTGGTAAGTTTACTTCAGTTAATTTACTTCCAGTCTCAGTGGTACACATAAAGTTCATTGCTGTTACATGTCTGCTGGGAGTTATGGGGAATATTGATGTTGGTGGGATCTCATGGTGTGTGCTGATTCCATCTGATTCTTGGGCTGCCCACAGTAAAACACTTGGTATGCTGGATTAAAACAAAAGAAATCCCTCAGCTAGGAAACTGAAATTCTTTTTAAAGAATCACAGTTCTTCACAGATTTTAAGGCATCATTTAATTGCGCCCTCACATTGGACAGTTTTGGAGAACGCTGAGGCTGAGAGGAGGAAAACTCCACACTGGGTGTCAGAGTGTGGCATTTCTATCCTCTTGCCTAGGATCCATTCTTCACATTTACACTAGCACTGGGATGTTTTAATGGATTTCCAAGGTGTTGATACCTCCTTTTTGAACGGGAAGACCTGCCAAGAGGCTTACATCTGCACCTGACTTCACCTGATGTGGTCTAAAAACCTGGGATTATTTTCTACTGGATAATGTCTGTCAAGAGATTATGTGTTATTCATGACAAGGTCAAGTAGAATCTCTCTATAACAACTCAGGTATTTAAGTGTCTTCTCTTAAACCTTTCAGTGTAGATATCCATAGGGATGGTACAACAGCAGGGACAAGGGACCTCTGGATAACTGTTCAGTATAGGAAATCAGATGAAACAGAGCTTGCTGTTATAAACGGGCAGTTTAGTGAATGGTCTCATTCCCCTTATTAGCCTTTATATTAATTATGGTACGTTAGGAAAATGTGAGCCCTTCTACATCCAACTGTGTTGGACTCTACCAAAAGAAAACATTCTGATCAACAAGAAATGAAGGCCAGAGTTCTGTGAGTCCTGCTGTGATTTGTTTGGGTGCTTAGAGACAGAATTGGGTGGGAAGAGAGAGGGACTGGAAGTCTCTTTGCCTTGACTTCTGGAGAAAATTGTAGGTTCTGCAAATAACCACCTCTTTTGGGATCTGACTCTCCAGTATCTTACAATATGATTAGGAATCTATTTTTTTTCTTTTTTCAAAAGATCCAAAAGGAAAACTTGGAGACAACAAGAAAAGGGCAGAGATAAGGTTAATATTCAGGGGATCTTTTTTCCCCATAAAACTTTCTTCTGCCTAAAGAGTACCAAAATCAAGTGCATCTTTCTAGGTTTAATTTTACCTTGGAAACTAAATTCCCTCAGGAAGTTAATGATGGTTAGGCAGATGACAAATCCAAAGTTTGGATACTTGTTTGTTCTGTGTCCTTTTTCAAAAAAGAAAAGTTTGGAAGTAATTAGACCCAGACTATAAAAAAAGTGGGATTCTGTGGCTAATATGAACCAAAGGGACAATAAAGATTGTTCAGAGACCTAGGTGTGTCAATTTAAACTCTATGAAAGCAGCACCAACGCTCTTGCACTTTATTAATTTCCAAGTGCACAAAAAACCCCTCAAAAAACCCCAAAACTGAAACAACCTCAAAAAAGTAACCAAAAAACCCAAACCAAACAACCAAACAAAAACCAACTCCCCTCAAAAAAACAACCCCAAAAACCTACCAACCCCCCTGCTTCTTCCCCTTCTTGTTCCTTTCTTCCAACTGACATCACTAGAGAATGAATAGTCATGCATTATGCAGCACAGTTATTCTATGGGAAATGTTCACAGTCATCTAAATTAATGGAATAAGTATGTAAAGTTCCAACTGCTAGACTCAGAGGATTTTCAAGCACAGATACAGTAACAACAGCTGTTTTCTTTAAGAACTCAAAGTAAATTCATTTTAAAAAATTAAATATGCCTACATGCAGCATATTTTGACTGAGTTGCAAAGAAAGAATCCCCATTGCTTCTGCTCTTACTGCAACATATTGCTTTTCATGCTTTCCCCAGAGTATTGAAAGAACACTGCAGATGTTCTCATTTAAAGGCTCTGTGTCCTGTTAAGTAGACGAGAGAGAAGTCTCCGTGCAGAGTCTCAACCACTTTTCAGAATGATGGTTAGGAAATATTTTCCTTCTCTGTCAGGTTTTTTGTGTGAGCGTTGAACCAGAGTACCAGTTTTCACTTTTTGGAGAATGCGAGGAAGCAGTATGCGCAAACAAATTAGTGAAATTTAAATTAAATTCAAGATTTCAATTGAGTTTCAGTGTTTTTAGTTTATCTTGTATTAGTGTTTATGAGTCAAATAGTGTAAAATGGGGAACTGATATCTAAGGATTTATTAACACCATAATTAACACTTGTAAAGTATTTTTTTACACATTGAAGTTAACACAACGTTGTTGTGGCCGAAGTGACCCAGCACTCAGACTTGTTGAACTTCATGTTGTTGTGATGCCTTAAGTTTTAGCTTTCATATTTTCCAGATTCTGTACTGCACTAGTATATAACCCTGAAGTTCGTGTAAAGTGTTACCAGCTTCTCCTCACAGTTTAGGTAGACAAAACAATCCTTTTCCAGCCTGAGAACTAAGGACACTGTTGCAGCTTCAGGCCAAAAATGTATAAACAGGGGAGGCAGCCCCTCAGTGCCTGAATGGCTATCAAGAGGACTTTCTTCTTCTATTTGACTTTCTGCATCTGAGTTTCTTTTTCTAATCTAAATTTATTTTGTTGTTAACTTTTTTCTTGTTTCAATTTTAAAGGGTGTGTTTCATTTTAGTGCTTAAAAAAAAAAAAAAAAAACAGGACAGTGACTTGACTAGCTGATTGTTTCCTTATCATTAGACTTTGAAGTGTCTATGTCAGTGAAAGGTAGATTTAAGAGCTAAAGCTTTTATATTCTCAAAATAAACAATTATTGAATCATCCAAAAGCATATAGATAGCTTTGAGAGGTACATTGAACTAAAGCAATAATTTAATAATAATATTTGGTAAATATATTATATAGAGGCCTACTCTCAACTCCTTACTGTATTATCAGGAATTATGGTTGCATAGGCTAAAAGGCTTTGGACAGTTTGGAAAACCAGGCAGGAAAAGGGTGCGATTTCAACTAGATTGCTTTCTGAGGAACTTAACTTTTCTGATCTCAGCTGGAGAGAAGTCCCCTTCACTATGTATGAAATGACAGTTTTGTACTGTAAAATCATGGAACACAGCCCAGTGGCTGATATTGACTGGAATGGAGAGAAAAACCTTCCTTTGCCCTGGAAGGAAGGAGAACTTTCACAAATATATCTGGTATCTGTTTGGTGGCTACAGCTGGCAAACCTTTCCGAGATGGGGTAAAAATGAGAAATATTTTTGTAAATGCACTTACTTATCATTTTTTACAGAAAGATGTCTGCACTTTTATATTAATGTTATTGGTTCTCTGTGTAATTGACGGGTGTCTTAATTTGCTTTGCATGGATCTTAGGCAGTAAGTGGGGTTTAAATGTGTGACATGTGTGGAGCTGACCAGGAAACTCAAGCTGTAATTTATAAAATGTCTTGCTTGCGATTAATATTAACTTTTTTACTAGTTACCAAATTTCACCCCATTTTATGCTTCTGTCTTGGATTACTTGTGATCTGATTGCTTGGAATATCTGCATGGTTTAAATTTTTGTTTGTATCAGATTCTAGTTGCAGACCGGGAAAACTAATCATGACAGCAAAGAATATGGAGCATTTCTTACTAAGGATCTACTCTCATGCCCTCAAACTCAAATAAAAGTTTATTTTCAAATATCCTCTTCCTTTCTTCTTCCTGCCCTCAAATTTGTGAGTCAGTGTCACAAACTTTGGAGTACGAATGATGGCGCAGTGTGGAGCAGAGGCAGGATCTCCCCCAAGTGGTTGATCAGTCTTCCACCTAATTGCTTACTCATAAATTCACTCATTCAGTGCAAAACTCATGACAATTATAATAAAGCACCTTTACTGATACTGCTACATTGGAGCCTGGTTGAGCTCACTACTGCAGACAAAATTGCATAGGGAGTGTAGGAATTAGTTTATTTTGTCCTTATCTAAGGGATTTCAGTTGTATCTTCTTTTCCAAAATTCTCTTTTTGAACAGTGAAAGTGGTTATCATACTGAAGCTTCAAACCAGCATTTTGCAACTGGATTAAAAATATATACTGATAATGTTGCTTTGTTGCCAGTGAGAGCTTGAAACTTTCTAAAGAAAAATAATAGAACCACCTCATAAATAACTTTGTGGCTTTTCAGCATAGGGCAGACAACCACATAAATAAAATACATCAAGTGTGTGCTGGATTGAGATACTTAGGCTTTGTTGCAATTACTTCTAGAATATGCTGACTGATAATAGAGTAAAATGGTATAAAATTCAGAATGTGAGTGCTCCAAAGCTTCCTTGAGTAAAGAAATAGCACATTTACTCAACACAGATTTTAAAATTACCCAAAAACTCTGGAGGCTTCTGTACAGAGGACTGCAAGGGTGAGTACATGAGTCTGAAACAATAATGAGCCCTTTACAAGGTTGGCTGCAGAAATTTATCTGTCATTCTGACATGCTGGAAAAAAATCTACTGGAAATCTTGGTGGCAAGAACATGAATTGGACTTGTTGAGATTTAAGATATCCAAAAGCAGATTATTGTGAAGACATTCCATTAATCAACCTGACAACAGGAAAATCCAGACAGAGGGAAAGTATAGAGCTGTCTAGCTACAGAATGGACCATTGCTTTTTTTTTCCATACACGTTCTAGTGCTAGAGTGTTTTTGAGCTATTCTCATGAATTTTATATATTGGGCTGGCTATTACTTTACATAACACTTTATTTTTATAATCAGATTATAGTCTTTTACCGTATCTGGTCATCTAAACCTTGAGTTCCTTTTCTTTCATGCAGCACTGGAATCAACAGGGCACAAGTTCCTGGGGAACAGTAAATAGCAAGAGGGGCTTGTATGTGTGGCTTGTGATTCCTGACTCTGTAAGCATGTTATTATCAGATTTTGTTGGTCTTGCCATTGTACGGAGTAAGGCAAAACATTTCTATGCATCCTCCTTCCTTTGAGGTCCTGGGTTTAGCTGAAGGTTGCATAGCCATTTGTTAATATTAAGGCTGTATATTTGGACAGGTAGGAAAAATACCAGAAGCTGAACCATCAGTGAAATTTGCACAGGCACTTTATCTGTGTAATATATGTTAGTTCACCTTATTGCTGCAGTATGGCTTTTATCTTCTGGTATTTGGTAAAAACTATGCAAACTGTGGATAACTTTGAAAACGTACATGTTTTCAGTCTTTGCTCTATATCGAATAAAGCAACAAACTCTTAAAGCCAAGAGGCTATACATCTAGCTGTTTCTGTCTAAAACTGAATTCCACATATTAAAAACATTTTGTTTAATAAAGATTCTTCATACACAAGTGTAGCAACAGCTTTTAAGCCACTGTCATTCTTCTAAAACCTGTAGTTCCTGCAGCAGGAATTTTCTAGGCACCGTTAGACCTGCCTTTCTGTTTTTAAGGACTTGATTGTGTGCAGGAACTGAAGGTACTCATGTTAATTTGTAGGATGCCTATCTGATGTCCTGAAGTGTGGATTGGTGATAAATACTATTGAAATATGGCTAATGTGCTGTATCAGTTAATAGAGAAATGTTGTCTCATCTTCATTCCAGCTGGCAGCTGGAATCCTTTGGAGTGATGCTACCAACACCAATTTATGCAACAGTAACTTTATGTTCCATAATTTTCCTTGTAATAAAGTAGTAAATAATAACCTTTTACTACCAGAACTTATGTCTGGAATACTATCCATGAATGTGTTCTTAACAGCAGGAGTTTGAAATGGTTTCAAGATATTAACTATGAAAAGGAAGAGGCTATAGTTCACTCTGTTGTCTTTCTATCTCTGTCTTTCAGCATATCCCTTCTGTCTCCTATATTCTTCCCTTTACCATCAAGACCCTAAAGTTCAACATTTTTTTCCTACTACAGACAGTCTTCTCTGATATCTAGTCTTCACAGTCAAAGGAATCCAAATTTCTAACCTAACTCTTTGGCATGGGAATGTGCCACATAAGACACAACAAACTTTTATCTTAGTATGGTGTCTTAGTACGAACTTTTATCTTACTATGTTCACATGAGTGGCTGGAATCAGATTAAGAAGGTAATGTCAGTGAGACAGGAAAAAAGGTCTAGGGAATGAGGAATCTGGCAGCATGGAGCTGTACAACTAACAAGGAGCAAAGTAGAGCCAGCATAATTTTTTTTTCTGCTGTAAGAAAACTGGCATTTCTAAAACAAGTGCTATTTTAAAAAATATACTAAAAAAACTCCATAAAGCAAGATGCCCATTCCCTTTAATGTCTTATAAAGTCCTATATTGAAAAGTTCTCTTGTTCCCCAAGGATCAAGATGCAATGGGTTTTCGTTTCAAACCGTGGCAGGTTAGCCTGGAAGAATAACCTCTTCCTGCATAGGAGCCAAGTCTCTGGGGAAAAGGCAGCAATGGAGTGATAACAGTATAGAGCAGCAGCACTCCTTGGGGATGCTGCAGGCTGGGACCTGAGTGCCTCTGCCTAATTCAAGCTCTGTATTCCATTGCAAGAACTTTATGATAGCTGTGAGGACTGCTGTGGTCTGGAGGCTTTCACAGTTCTTCCAGTTCACCTAGAATCAGCTAGGAATTTGTGACCATGTTGGATGAAACCGTTATCTATCTGCTTTATTCCAGAGGGTAGAGCACATTCTCTTTGCCTGTGCTGAAACACTAACTTGTCTTTTGCAGAATAAAGTGCGCTTTCAAGACTATTTTACCTCTCTTCTAAATGAATTAATAAATGTGGGACTAAAAAACTGTTAATCAAGCCCTATACATAAAATAAATTGTTATGAAGAAGCAGGTTTTGAAATGAAAGCCTCACAATTTCAACAAAATATCTTTCAATTTTTGTAGCTCAATCTTTAGCAACAGAAAGCACTTGAAATGCCATTTTTCTTTGCCTCTACTAAGTGGCATGTTTTTACCCTGAAGTCTTTGTTTGAGATTGCCCAAACATAAATAGATTTCTAATCAAGAACAGAGTTCTTTCAACACTTTTGTGGGCTTGTAGTTGTGAACTGGCTTCTATGACAAAATTATTCAGTTAAAATGGTTTTTTTAGGCCATGAGTAAGTCATACTATGATAACTTATTCATCTATTGCATATGAATATTTTATAAATAAAGTAGTTTGACAGTTTATTTTTTGTTAATCTCAGTTTCTGGCTAATGAAGTGTGAATGTGAAGAAATTAGGCTAATCCAATATGAATTTGAATTAGCAGCAGAGAGTTTGGTTCTATCTATTTTGCACCTCAGAGAAATGGGTTTTGAAGAGGGTGTTGCTTATTTAATGCTTTACAACTAGAAAACTGAAGAAGCATGAGGAAAGAGCTGAGGGAAATCTTGAGGAAATGGTAGACAGCAGGAACAAGCAAAAAATTTTGTGAGTTTTTCTTTAATATTTTTATATAACTGTGAGGTACTTAATGAACGTGATCTACTACAAAATCACTTGAAAACCAGGGGAGTTGTGCTAGAGTTGTCTTTTCATTTAAAGATCAGTGCACAGCATATTTGCTGAGTCATTAACTTTATTTCAGCACACAGTCCTTAACTGACTTCAAAAAGACAAAAGAAAGGCAATCTAAGCCTCAAAAAAGAATATACTATGTTATTTTGCTTTGATTATTCTGGATAAGGAAAGACTAAAATAAGTATTTTGTGTGGCACAAGAGATTGGATTTGACAGTTCCTCTGTGAAGGACTGCAAAGTAACCAACAAGTTTGATGCCAAAAAATGACATTAAGGAAGCGGTAATGTTGGCTGGCAGCGTATAGTGCTTTTCTAAAATGCCCGTGTGAGGGCTTTAATAAAAATAAAAAATTAAGAAAAAAAGAAAAAAAAAAGAAAAGTCTCAAAGGTTATCTGGACAGGCAGAAGCAGGGGATGAAGAAATCACCTTTGCAATGTTGCCTTGCATTAACACACACTGCATATGTGTTGTGTTCTGTAATGAGGAGTCAGGGTTTTAGATTCCAGGAGCAACACAAAAATTTTAGCAAGGAGCCACCTCCACGTTAATTATCACCCATCAGTTTTAAGCCTTTCATCAGGTAACCTCACATTTTTAATTTTCTTCAATAGAGATGTTTTTTAAATCTTAATGAGGCTAATGCAGTTGACATGTATGCATACTCTTATGATGCCCTGCATCTCGTTAAAGGTACAAAATAGTATGTGATTCATAAGGGTTTCTTAATACTCCTGTGCAGTTTAAAGAGGAACAGAGATAAATAGAGTATATTTTGAAGTATTTATGAGTTTTACTGCTTGACAGGAAAGGTAGAGAATTCTCAATAACCAAAAGAACTTGACAGTTTTGTTACAGAGTAAAGACAGTAAGTAGAAACATATGAGAGATGATTGATGTTCTTCCAGACTTCTTCCATAAAATACAGCTCTGTCTACCCAGCACAACATTATTCTATAACTTCTCGTTTTTTAGTCTGTTGAACTGGATGCTGTGGAAGCTATGACCGCATGCAGAAAGTTGCTCTGTGCTTTCTGGAGTTTTCTTTGGCTTTAGACACGTTTTGTAAGCAAATTCAATTATACAGATTCATCCATTCTCAGCTTGGGCTAAAGCTTTTTGGAGGGCCTCCTTTTTATATTCAGGAGCCAAGAGCATGGGAAGTGAATGACCTAAAATTATTATTTTGAAAATGGTGTAAAAATTGCTTTATTAACCCCATTTGGAGATTTGTGGTATAAATAAGTAATATAGCTACCACTATTTTAATTTGAAAGTGTTAATCAACATGCAGCCTTACTAGATTAATTTGTGCTTGTAAGGTTGCACCTTACAATGGTTTAGGAAGGACAACTGTGGTAGTATCAGATCTGGATATAACTTTTCTTATGCTATTACTACACAAACACAACATTTTCATCTTGTGTGGAGGAGGTCAAGTGCATTCAAGGAGCCAGGATTTTCTGCATATCTGTGACATTCCAGTCCTGCAGATGATGTGGTAGCCCATGTTTTCAATGGTATGAGGGTGACAATGAATGAAAATGACTGCCAGATGTGTTCATTAAATTTGATATTCCAGGGAGACAGATCTTCAACTACTTTTTAATAGTCCCATTGAATCAAAAAAAAGTGTGATCTTTCATTCAGATAAAATTAAGATAAATGTTTCACCAGTCCTAAAAAAGTATGTGTAAATATATTAATTTCAATGTGTGTAATATTCCTGGTATCTGCTTCATGAAAATGTTCTTTCTGTAAGATTTTGAAAATAACTGCTATTTTAACGGTTCTACACAGTTTCTATTCAGTTTTTGCTTTTATTTCTCTGATCTCAGCAAAATCTCATTAAAGTGACATATTTTAACGTAATGAAATGAAAATTTAAACATTGCTTGTCACTTTTGGGGGGAAGAAAAAAACCCAAACTTGTACTTTTACATACTAGTAAAGAAAAAGGTACATTCTGCAAAGAGTGTTTGAAATGCGCATTAAAAAATATTTAAAAAGTTTGTCTGAAACTTCAGCACAATTTTATTCCTAACTGGGAAACTTTTGTTTTGAAGTTGTGCTTACTGTTTTCTTTTCAAACCCTTCAGGTTTGTTGAGGCAGAATTCTAAAACGTGCTCTTTTACATGTTTTAATTTAATTAAAAGTCGTGTTTTAATTTTGTTTTATTTTAAAATTAGGACTTCCTTGATTTGCCATAAACTCTTACAAAATAAGTGTTTCATGGAATGTGGTAATGTTATTGAAGGTGTTGCTTTGAAGAGATGATGATGGGAATATTCTACATGTGTGCTGGCTGTGTTACATGAATATCCATATGTATGCGTTGCATAAATGTAACATTTAATGTTGCTGTAGAAAGGAAAGATCATGCTTACAGGAAAATATCCAAAAAACATGCCATCACATGCTACTGTTAACACAGGTGATTCACTTTTCTTTTCCGCTCCCCTGCATGTAAAATCCTTGTCTGTTCCCCGCAGTGAGGTTGTAAATGCTGCTGTCAGTTTGCACCAAAAAGTAAACATGATTATGGTACATGTATTTATAGTAAATGCCTTTGTTTTTCAATCTAGAATGTATTTTAAGAGGATATGATTTTCTTCTGTATTGTCGTTGCCAGGAGACACATCTAGTGCAATACTATTGCTTTTATGTTTTCCTTGCTGCTTTTGTCACAGACAATTTTAGAATGTGTGTAGGTTTCTGAAAGCTGAGCTAGCACAGTTAAAGGCTGCTGAGTGGCTCCTGCCCGGGAGTGGGGACATCCTGGGTTCACCAGGTCTGCTCTCTGGGCTGAGTCTCTGAGCACTGCTCTCTGTCTGTAGATGGCAGTGGGCATACACTATTTCCAATGCAGCATCACAGAAAAAAACTATTTCAGGTTCATATTTTCAGACTTTCTCCCTGGTGTTCCTTTCCCTTTCCCTCCCATTCCCTTCTTGACTTTTTAGCAATATCTACTGATTTCTTCTCATTTCAGGTGTTTATGTCTTATATCAATTCTCAAAACATGCATTCATTTAACTTTAGCAGGGGTTATTTTTAAGCTTAGTTTTTTTAAGTGAGGAAATATTATAATGTAACTTCCAGAAATGTCATAATGTAATCAGAACAGATAAAGCATGATGATTTCTCATTCCCTCCCCTTGAAGTATTTCTTTCTGTTATTCAGTCAGCCTTTGAAATTGAAGGCTTGTGGAAATGTCTGTTTTAAATGTATCCTTTAGAGTCTAAAGACTTGCTGTTGTTTCACTTGGGGATCTGAAGCCACAGGGAAAAAAAAAAATGAAAGAACATGGAGAAAGAGCAGGATGGTTGCTGCCTGGATAGGGGAATGTGGGAGAGCTCAGGGGATGTGTGTGCTGGAGAGGTAAACTTGGCCTATGAAGAGGTGGCAGCCTCTGGCACTTAGCAAAAGAAAACTCCTTTTGACCAATTAAGAATACAGCCAGATGTGACTGTAAGGGAAGGAAAATGAGTCTGAGGGGTTTGTCTCAGACTAAACCCTGCTAGTACCAGGAAAAAGCCTGATTCAGTCTGAATATCACCAGTGTGTTTTTCCACTAAAGCTGCTTACCTTATTTTAAAACTATTTTCTTCTGAGCCAAGTAGATAGATTGAGATATTACCAGCCTATGCATTTGCACTGACAGTTCTCCAGTCTGATATTCAGGCAGTAATGTTTAACAAGTTCCAGTGAGAAAGTTGAAATGGGGGTGGGTGTGTAGAAATTCAGTATGTTGGTGTACATTTAGCCTCTTTAATACTCAATAGTTACTGTGTTGTCTCTTTCATGTGAGAAAGTTAATCCAGGTCTTTTACTTATGCATCTTTTCCCCCACTTTACTATTCATATTACTCAACTCTAGGCTCCAGATGGGACATAGCTAGTTTTCAGATCCTGTCTTTGGAGTTATTTCAATCTTTCAGATGCATATAAATAAAAGTAAATAAAATGAAATGGCCTGCAGGTTAGAGGAGGTCATTCTTCCCCTCTTGCTGTGCACTTGTGACACCCCACTGGAATGCTGCCTTACAGTTCTGGTGCCCCCAACACAAGGACATGGCTGAGGTGGCCTCCCAGTTGCTAAAGGGCTGGAGCACCTCCCCTGTGAGGACAGGCTGTGAGAGTTGGGGATGTTCAGCCTGGAGAAGAGGAGGTTGCATGGAGACCTCGTGGGAACTATCCAGTATCTGAAGGGGCTACAGGGAAACTGGAGAAAAATTCTTCATCAGGAATTGTAGTGTACTACAAGGAGTAATGGGCACAGATTGAAAGAGGGTAAATTTATGTTGGATATTAGGAAGAAATTCTTTACTGTGAGGATTGTCAGGCACTGGCACAGGTTACCCAGAGAAACTGGGGATGCCCCATCCCTGGAAGCATTCAAGGCCAGGTTGGATGGGGAATCTAAGCAACCTGGTCTAGTGGGAAGTGTCCCTGCCTATAGCAGAGAGGTTGGGACTAGATGGTCCTTAAGACCCATTCCAACCCCCTTAACATTCTATAATGTCATCCATACTTGTGTACTGTTCAGGGTGGCAAATGCACCAGAATAAGTCTCTCTAGATTATATATATTTTTAGCAACTAGAGAGATTCTGTCAGCATAAGTTCAGAAGGTTCAGTAAGATCTCATATTTTCAGGTGTCCTAAATCTTTTATGTTTTAAGACACGTGTACATGTAATGCCAGTCCCAATAGCCAGAGGGCCAAAAGGAAAATGTGCCAGTGTTTACTTTTCTTGTTACTGATTTTTAAATGTCAACAGGTAATATGTAAAACAGAAAATTAAAAGAAGAGACAGGAATGTGGCTAAAGGGTTAATTTGGAATAAGAATGCCAGAACCTGCTGCTGGTTTTCCACTTAGGTGAGACAAGGCCTGCCTTCAAGCTGCTATGGATACGCACTATTTTGTGGCTGCATTTCAGTTCTCTTCCTGTAAAAGCACTATTTTTGCCTCTAGGGCTTGATGAAATAGGCATGTTGAATTGTGAAGTACCAAATGTTGGAGGAAGGGAACATAATGGGAGGTGAGGAAGCTGCTTTTAAGCTCTCCAAGGCTACTCTGGAAACTTTATCACATAAACAATGAATCCAAAGTTATAGAAGCACAGGATGTGGAGCAAAACCACTGAAAAACAAAAACATACATGAGAGAAAAGTACATGTAAAAAGCATTTCCAAGATGCTGTTAGTGAATGAACATAAAAGGAAATGTCTTTCAGATGAGCATAGAAAAGTAGAAGTAGCAGTCAATTACTCCAAGCCTGCAAAAGCAATTTGATATCCAAGAATCCAGATGAAACTCTGTGCCCCTTGCAGTCAGTTGGCTACAGGAGGTCTGTGTGAGTAGAATTTCTCTCCCCATTCTTCAAGTCTGTTATATGTTACTGGAGACCTATATTCTTTCCAAAAAAAAAAAAAAAAGGTCATTTCATAACAAACATATGCTAAATTCTAGATTAATTAGATCATAGCTTTATAAAGTAAGCTGGTAAATGTGCCCCGGGCCAGGAGGACAAGGTAATTATTCCATACATGAGGACCTTACCTACGTGGCTGTTTTGCCTTTGATCCTGCAAGCTCTTTATGTCATACCTAATCTGAACCAGATGGGCTCTTCTGTTGAAGTCATTGCTTGCTGACTTGAAGTTTTCCACTGAACCAGGCTAGCATCAGATGAAACATTTGACATGAAGTCAGAAGAGTAATAAATTGAAATATGCAAACTGAAAAGTTGCTTCTGGTCACATTTGAATCATGGAAGATTTTGGGTTGGAAGGGACCTTTAAAGGTCAATGTCCCTGCAGTGAGGACTGCATTTTCTTCTAGAAAAGGATTTTTTTCTCTAGAACAGGTTGCGTGGAGCCCTGTCCAACCTGACAGTGAATGTTTCCAGAGATGGACATCTACCAACTCTCTGGCCAACATTTTTCAGTGAGCTGGACTCAGTGCTCTAGGTGGAGTGCCAGCAGAGGTGAGTACACCTCATCCTTCTTAACCAGTGAAATTCTTTTTGTTTAACATTTGCTGGAGAAAAAAAATTTAAAGTATTTCCTTAGGTTTTGCCTTATTAATTCTCACTTTATTTTGTCCCAGCAAATACTCATCTGAAGACACTTGGAAAAGAGTTGTAGAAGGAAGACTATTAGGTCACAGTACCTGTGAGGTGGGATGCACTGTGGCTATGTTACAGCATACACACCCTTTTGTGGGGGAGTAGCACACCAAAGATAAAGAGCAGACCCAGGTAACTTCTGGTCTGATCCATGAATCAAATGGATAATTCTGAATTAGAGATCCAGCACCCACACTGTTCCTCTAGAAAGGGAATGGTGACATTTGTCTGATAGAGCAGGTTGCTTTTCTGACTGCTATACTCGACTGCAGAAATGAAGGGATGACTCTGACCTATCTAAAGGTTAATTAAAAGAAGTCAGAAGTAGATCAGATAAAGGCCAGATCTTCCCTCCTTGCTCATGGGGAAGCCCACCGAGGGTCATTTGAATTTGAAGTCTGTAGGACTGAGCACTGAAGATGCAGAGCTCTGAGCAGATTTTGGTTGTGGTTTTAAATCTCAGCTTCTTTTGATGTCTGCTGTTTGTATGTGATTGTTAGCAAAGTTTTAATAGCTGAGTATGATTTAAGATCAAGTAAGAAGTAGTAGGAAGGGATCAGTGGTGACCTATGAGGCTTAACCAACCAACAGGGATGTGAAGATAATGAAGTTATATAATGACTTTTTACGTATATAAAACCCAATTATATATGCACAAACAGCATAAGTCACCACAAAATTACCACTAGGAAAACAAGTATACTTATGGCATGAGTAAAGTAAATATATGTACGTTACAAATTATTACAAAATTCCAGTTCTGAAGTTATGAACACTTACTTATATACACCTATTAATATGTGACCAAGCTGCTTCAGGAGTGTGGTTAACCAGCAATGGGAAAGTCTTACTTAAAGATGATCTGCACCCTGGAACTGGAATTTTTCATGTATTCCCAGCCAGGATCCCATCTGTCAGGGGGGTCTGGTGCTCCTCTTAGGCAGGCAGTGAGCTGCTTTTTTATACCTTTTGGTGTAGATACATCACTGTATGTAGCACATCAGCTCATGAGATACCTGATGCTAGCTTGTGCTTTCCTAGAAGGCAAATTTGTTGTCACAGTTTGTGTCTTGCTTCCATCAAATTTATTTTTATCCTGCCAACTACTCCCCATGAAGAAAGCTTAGGGTGAGCTTGTCAGAGCTTGTTCACCATCAGCATGTTTACCAGCTTGTATTTGTAGGAGCCCCATCATTAGGCAGAGATCATAACAAGACAAACAACAAGACATGCTTACAGAAACCACTTAAGCTTTCTCAGACTTCAAGGTCCAAGAACATGATGTAAATGTTCAAAAAAGATACCCCTAACCCTTCCTTCAATATCTTTTTTCAAGGAAAGCTTCATGAAGTAAATAACCACCTCAGCTATTATCTCTCTCAAGCATGGCTCTCTCCTCATCTGTCCAATGAGATTAAAACCAAGACAACTAGTTTGACTGTAATGTTATAAACGGCACATTGTGTTCATTTTCAGAAGTATGGTGTTTACTGTTCTTAGTTTTAAGTTTATGGCTCAGTTCACAAACCTTGAGAATTTAAAACTGATTATTCCTTAATGTAAGGAGCTTGGGATTTGGGACCTCTGGAGGTAGCATCTTGTGTCTAAAGTTTATGGTATTTAATGTTTTCATAGTTAATGCAATGCAACCAATCCCTAGAATCCATTTCATAGAGGTACCAATACATCTTATTTGCTTAGCCACACTGATGGCAGGGTAGTGCAGCAAAATTAGCAATCAGATAGCACAGAACTAGTCTGGGTTTTTTAACCACCAAGAGTGGTTTTTAAATAATGAGTACTCTACAGATAAGATAACCAGAATATTCATGCAAAACTTGATATGCTGAGAGGTGTCAGCCAAAGCCATTCTCTTATGGGTAGCTAGTAAGTTGGCTAGCTAAGTTTTTGCGAGTAAGTTACTTTCCCAAATAAATTAGGTTTTTATTTGGCAGCAATTAGTATACAAATGGGTTCTTTTATTTCAGATTATAATGGAAAAGTCTATACTTGTCATCAAGTACAGTCCCAGGTCATTGACATTCAATATATTCAAGACCTTCAAACCTCACAGTCGTTTTTGGGATTTTTTTGCATGCTTTAGACTGTCACTGGCCAAAGCCTAGGAATAGCAGTAAGGACCAGCAAGTGTGGAAATTCAGGATGAAAACCAGGATATTCCTTATGATCTCTTTTTTTTTTTTTTTTTTTTTTTTGGCTGTAGTTTGCTGAAGTTTAGTGCTGCTGAGAAAGCAGCTGCACGTATTTGCAGTCACTGTCTCCTGACAGGGAACACCTGTGAAAAGCCTTTGTTCTGTACTACTAACTGTGAGCCTGGCTTAGAGTTGGGATACGCTGCTTCCCCTGTAGGACCCATGAGCAGGATGATGCTCTTCAAGTGCTTCATTTTCAAATAAGACAGAATAAATGCTCACAAGCTTTCAGTTAAATTTCTAATTAAAAGCTTAAGGGCAAGTGATGGTAGGTGTTTTGTGTTTGTCAGTGCTTTGTCCAATAATGCAAAAACTCCTCAAGTAAAGTGTGAAGTTGGTAGATGATAGAACTCTGAGAAAGGTGTTTTCCTTTTTGTTTGTTTGATTGTTTTGGTTTCGTTTGGATTTTGTATTTTTTGGGGGTTGGCTTGTTTGTTTTGGTTCTGTTTTTTTTTTTTTGGTGCCAGTGGTGAATCAGTAGAGCTGATTTTAGGACTGAGAGACTGACATCAGGTACCAGTCTCTCAGTCCTAAAAGGAAGGTGGGAGGAGAATCTGCATCATAGGAGCACTCCTGGAGATTTGGAGCTGAGGCAATAACTTGAAGTAGAGAAATGCATTAATTAAAACAGTATATGAGGCCAAAACAGCAGTCCAAGGGCCCAACAAAGCACATCCATGGTGAGCATTTGAGGCAAACATCTTTGACACAGGAAGTTTTCCTTGGCTGGTTCCCTTTATCACTATAATCCAAGGAAATGTTAATGTATATTCTGAAAAGACAAGAAGATTCCCCGGAAGTATTCCTGTACTAACATTATTAAACAATCCTTTAATGTGTTCTGTTCTTTTTTGGCTAAAGAATAGAGCGATAAATAAATGTCTTGAGAATCAATAATTCTGTTCAGTATGTACTTATTTGAAGCCCATGATTAAGTAAACTTTAGTAATTTGGTACTCAGTATGTTGAGGGTTTTTTTCTGAAACACTCAAACTCTTCTGGTTTTCCTAGGGAATTATATTGCTAGCAAAGTCATTAGTGTTTGCACATCAGTTTTGAGCCAAATTATGAATATCCCTGAATGCAAGGGGGTAAGTTTCTAAGCTACATCATTACAGAACAAGTGCATTGAGAATAAGATTTTTTTTCTTAATCCAAAGTACTTGGGGAGTTTACTCCTGAGTATTCAAATTAATCATTAATCACAAAAGCAATTTGTTGGGCATTTGAAAATCATTACCAGTTTAAAAGACTTAGTTTCTATTTCAAAGCTTTCAGTGGGCAAAAAAGCTGCAGCTGTCACTAGAGAATACCCAATCTAAGCAGCAATTTAAACACTGTGTTTACAACAGACATATGTGGTTTAATTTTCACAGTTTTTTGTAATCTGCCTTAATATATATTATTCATTCACAGGAGGGAGAAATGGCCTTCAGTAAAACAAGTACATTTGATGTGTTGAACCTGGCACGTTGAAAGCCAGTCTGCAGAGTTCCTCATGGGACAAATTGGTGGGAAGCATCTTGCCCTGGAGAAGTCCAACAGCAGCTTCAAGCTGAGTTTACGTACACTTTCATAGAGGCTTTGTGATGAAAAATAAGTGACATTAGGTGTAGGTCAAAGGATGCAGCAATTTTCAGGAGGTTGTTGCTCTCTTATGTGACAATTACAGTATGAGTTAGGTCCAGTGTAACTTTACAAGAGCATTTCAATTTGGTATTTAATAACCCTGCCTTCAGTAAACAGGCAGCTCTGAAATCTGCCATTCTGGCACAGATGTGTAAGTCCTGGGCATCTTGCCTATTGGAAAATCCTTCACTAAGTTGCTTTGGGAATTAGCATTGCTACAGAGGCATGTAGCTGCAGAGAACCAGATAGTGAGAAGGAATATTTGAATTTCTGTATGCTTTAGTCTTCAAAAAAATGCCTGCATAAGGAGATATTGTTTTGCTAAGCTATATAGGTTTTATTATTTGTGTGCAAGGATTATTTGCACTCATTCTATAAAAATGGGAATGTATTTCAAAACTAAATGAAAGCAATTAGTAATATGCTGCACTAGTTTGTAAACAAACCAGCGGGAGATTCTAAGTCAGAACAACAGTTTAATAGGAAAGTTAAAATAAAGTCGAAAAACACTGGCTAAACTGACAGTCAGGATCCAACCTGACACCCTGTTGGTCAGGGTGGTGGTATCAGTCCAATTAAATGGCAGCTGCAGTCCTCCTGCAGTGATAGATGTGGTTCTGTTTAAGCAGTGATCCTGTAGAGAGGTCTGGTCCTCCTCTGAAGGTCCGGTGGTGGACCTGTAGCTCTTGTCCTCTGGGAATTCAGTGGATAAAGCTGATTGTGATGTTGCAAATCTCAGATTATTTATATCCAGGAAGGAATGTTTGGTTCTTCCCCCTGGGTTGAACATCTCACAATGGGATGGTGTAATTTTATCAGTCATGAAGTCAGACTTTGATGGTCATTAGCAGAAGATATTTTCTGGAGTTGTCAAGGAGGAGTCATGGAAGAGATAAAGAACAGTACTCCATCTGGTTTTACCAGATGGTGATAGAATACTTACTTTTGGTTACATTTTACATTGTAACCTTAAATGACATATACCTATTGTCTCTAGTCGATAGGAACCCTCCTTCTTCCTAGGGGGGCCTTTCTTTCCCTTGATATGAGGCAATAAAAGGCATTTAATCTTCAAAGAAACATTCTGTACTCATTTCCTCATGGAATTTTTGGGAATTTTTACTATTTCACACAATATATTTTTACATTGGATCATATATATTACATTTATATTTCAGGAGATATCTGATTTGTGAGGGCAGATTACCATGATTGTGAGTTGGGAGCTGGAACAAAAAGATTGCTTTAGCCTTACTGGAAAATGTCTTGGTTTATTCTTGATTAGAGCCCACTAAACTGGAGTTTGGGAAAGTCAGTAAAAACAATGTATGGATGTATCTTCATTTCCAAAATCTTTGTGCAGATCAGGAAATCTGGTAAGTAAAAGATCAAGTAGAATGTGTGTTCTACTTGTAAAGCTATAATTATTGTAATTCAAATACTCCATAAGTTTGCCTTACAAAATTTAGACTGAGTTTGCTTTTAAGTGGATGTGAAATTTAATAGGCAAATGTATGGCAAAGAGCTGTTTACTGTGCCAGAGTAGTAAGTGGTTAATGCAAAACCATGCTCAGATTGTAATTAAATAGTCAAATATATAATATTTCTTCCATTTTATGGTAATTCTCACCTTAGAAGAATTTCTGTACTGGTGTACTGATACAACCTGTAGTTATCCGCTGTGAAAAACAGCTGGAGGTACCCCATGAGAACAGACAACTAAGTCCCGATTATCCCATCAGAGCTGGAGTGGAAGAAAGATGCTTCAGGGACATGACACAGGAGTGGACTGGAGACTTTTTGGCTCTCAGTCACAAATACTTTTGTAGAGGTGCAGATGCACTTCTGTGTCTGTGCCGATCCCATGGCTGCTTGATGAGCTGCTTGTCCTTTACATCCTGGTAGAGACCTGATCAAAACTTTTTAATTGCGTTACTCCAACAAAGTCTGATCTTTGCCTACTGAGCTGCAAAACAGCTGGAGCCCTCCACTGTTTGAAAAATGTAGGAAAAATAATTGGAAACTGATGTGTCTCCCTGAAATAAAAGCTCCAGCTCAGGGGAAAGAAAAACCAAAAACAACCCCCCCCAAATGAATTTCTTCCTTCTTTTTGCACAAAACTTACACAAAAGTTATAGGTGAAAGATAGATTTCATTAACATAACAGGCAATGTTCTGTTTTCCACCCCAACTTCTACTTAGATGGGAAAAGCTCAGAGCTGATTCAGATAGTTTCTACAGGATTTGTCGATCAGAAGCTTTTATGAAAATAATGAAGGTATGATACACAATGCTGTGGACAGAATATAGATGATCCTAAAAAGTTGGTATCTCCATGCTCTGCTGGAAGTCCTTTATTTCTCCTTCTAATTTCTTTGTGAAAATTTCACAGGAGAAGAGTATTATCTGCTTGGAAATAGTGATTAAAAGTGCAGAAAATATTTAAAACATCTCCTTCTGAATACAAACCTGACTGAAGTAAACATGAAAATGCCTATTAGTATCACCATGCCATAAGGCTGTGGTCTTTGTAGAAAAGCCTGTGACTGCACAATCTATGCCTGAGTTCCACAGTGTGCTTTTTAAAATCTACTGCATGATAAATGACAGCAAAGGGCAGAGTTGAACTGTGCATCCATAGCAACAGGATACTCCAGTGGCTTGTAAGATGCAGTAACACCCAGCTCCTTATCAGATAAATTACTATCAGGTCCAAAGTGCCTTCATCCACCCTCACTGCTCTGTGAAAAGCAGATAAAATATTCAGCTGAGAAATGTTGATAAATTCCTGTGGGCCACAAGGCAAAATGTAGCTACCAGGACCAAGAGGATGTCAAGCCCTGGCAATATGAGTAATCATAGGAGACATGAACATCTCCAAAACTCTTCAGCATTTATAGTTTTCCAGAACCTGCTGATTTCCAAAGCTTAAGCCAAATTATCAGTATGAAAAAGAAGTCAATAGATGTTGACAGGCAAAAAATGTGGTGTTGAAGGAAAAAAAACCCAGTATGCAGGAGCATAAAGCTTTTGCTCTGCAATTTAAACAAAACCCAACAAAGCTTGTTTCAGACAATTATAATTTTGTGTTTGGGTTGATGATAAATTGAGGAAACCTTTGGTTTAGTGTTTATTGTGTGTACAAACACCAGTAAAGAAAGTCAATAGATGGTTAGCTAAGGGCCTCAGCACAAGCCAAGTTATGAAATTGGGATTAAACTGAGTGAGCAGGAATCTGCAAGACTTAAGGCTCAAACACCCAAGGGGAATTTTACTGTGTCATGTAATTTTAGAAATTATATGTGATTGTGCCTAGACTTTGTAATACTCCAATGCATATGTATCTGCATTGATATATCTTATTTACTGATCTCTCATTAGAGTTGACAAGTACTGCATCAATGATATCTTCTCTGTAAAATACTTCTGTAAGAAGTTATGAAGCCCTGTGACCTATTGTTATATATTTGAACATACATTTGTGTCAAAGGTATGACAATTTTGTTTGTCACTACATCTTCCCGCTGTCATCCAGTCACTCTGCCTGAGCAACCAGCAGTTTTTATTCAGTCTATATAGCCAGAGTTCTTCCCACAAAAGCTAGGATGTGACTGAAAAGTAGGAGATATGGCTGGGTCTTGAGGTAATCTCATTTTCTCTTGCTGGCATGAGAAAGAGTGTACTAGTTTGAAAACAAACCAATGGGCAATCCCAATTCAGAAATACAATTTAATAGGAAAATTGAAATAAATGTGATAATACAGAAACACTGACAGAAGTCAGGATAGAACCTGACATCCTGTTGGTCAGGGTGGCAGTGGCAGTCCAATTAAATGGCAGCTGCAGTCCTCCTGCAAGTGATAGATGTAGTTCTGTTGGAGAAGTGATCCTGTAGAGAGGTCTGGTCATCCTCTGAAGGTCCAGTGGTGGTTCTGTAGCTCTTGTCCTCTGCGAATTCAGTGGATAAAGCTGACTGTGGTGTTGCAAACCTCAGATTATTTATATCCAGGTAGGAATGTTTGGTTCCTTCCCCTGGGTTGAACATCTCACAATGGGATGGTGTAATTTTATCAGTCATGCAGTCAGACTGGGATGGCCCATTAGCAGAAGATATTCCCTGGAGTTATCAGGGAGGAGTCATGGAAGAGATAAAGAACAGTGCCCCATCTGGTTTTACCAGATGGTGATAGAATACTTACTTTTGGTTACATTTTACATTGTAACCTAAAACAAAGAGCAATGCTATTGCACCACTCTAAGGAATTAGGAATTAGCAAATACACCAATTAAACATCTTTTGAGAAAAATAGATTGGACTCCATGAGGAAGTGTGGAAGAACTGCAGTACATCTTCAGTTAGACTGATGTAAAGTGACCTCAGAAGAAATCATCTTTCTTCAGAAAAAGAAACAAAACAGCAGCATCACTTCTTTTGGGTATTTTATATTCCCTCCACCCACTACCCCCTCCCCAGATTTCAAATATAAACCTTCTGACCATCATGCATGAATGCTTGGTCTCCTTACAGTGGTTCTGACAGCTAGAGGAAACCTGTATTACTGCTCATATCTATTGTTTTTGACAAGCTTTATTTTAGTATACATAGCTAAGAATTCTTCTGCGAAAAAGTTTCAAAAGCAATATAGACATGACAGTGTGTGAGTAAGAGTGGGTTCTGTGACTCCATGGGCAGCAGAAGATATCTCAGAGAAAGTTCCTAACACAAAATTTAGATACGACTTAGTAGGTTTTCAAAATGTTTTTTGGTAGATTAAATGATCTGAAGGTATACAGTAAACGTAATATTTCTTTTTCAATTATTAAAAGAATATATCAAGACAATTTAATTTGAAGAAGAAAGGAAATTTCAATATGTGAAAAACTGAATTCTAGAGCTTTTGGAAGAGAGCCGAAGTTTGGAAAGCATGCTATCCAAAATTCTTGTAATTCATTAAGTTACTGAAGAAAGTGTAGAGAGCTCAATAATATTCCTGTCTCATAACTTCTGCATGATCACATTACTTCAGGCTTTGTTCAACAATATCAAATCAGTTTTATTGACTTTAGGTTGTAATCTTTTTAAGGCTTTATAAATCATAATAAAACCAGCCTCATTTTTGTAGATGAGACTTAGGGAAAAGTAAAAAGATCTTAATCAGCGAAAATGGTAAAAAATATGATGTTGTATTCAAATAAGGTCGGGGAGAAAAAGGCAGTGGCACAATTTTACTATTTCAGAAAAGTTCTAAGTCTGCACACTTATTTTCTAACCAATTTCTAGGAACAGTGTCTTGTACCAATGTTGGGCTCGTCCCAGTGGCTGCTATGGGGTTGTGTTTTGGGTTTGTGCTGAACACAGGGTTGATAACACAGAGATGCTTTTATTGCTGAGCAGGGATCACACAGAGCCAAGGCCTTTTCTGCTTTTTGTGCTTTTTCTGCTGGTGAGGAAACAGGGGGGTGCTTGAGAAGGCAGGTGGGGACACAGCCTGGATTAGTGACCCCAAGGGACCAAAGGGATATTCCATATTGGCATCATGCTCAGTATGTATAAAGTGAAGGGAAGAAGAAGGAGGGAGAGAACATTTAGACTAATAGCGGTAACATCCCCAGTCACTGTTACCTGGGATGGGACCCTGCTGTCCTAGAGATGTCTGAACACCTGTCTGGCCATGGGAAGCAGTAAATTAATGCTTTGCTTTGCTTGTGTGTGTGGCTTTTGCTTTGCCTGATAAACTTCCTTTATCTCAACCCACAAGTTCTCTTCCTTTCACCCTTCCAATCCTCTCTCCAAAATAAGAATGCCCCATGTTCCTTGAGTTCCATGAGACCATGTTCCATGTTCTCTTGCTCTTTCCTACATTGAAGAGTGCAGAAAACATACAGATAATGAGGAAACTTGAGAGCTGAACCTTAAACCCATGAGTAGATAGTAGAAAATAATTGTATTCTCACTGTATTCCATCTGCCTTTGATTTACAGCCAAAACATTCTCTGTATGCTGCTCTGCTGATTCAAATGTAAGTGAATATCTGGATCCAGATATGGAATCTGGGAGGTATATGAACTAGTTTATAAATTAGAATAGCTGCAGAGCTGGTGGATTTTGTGTTTTTTGAGCTACACAGTCGTGGTAGGAGACTGGACTCATTAGTTGGGAAAGGCCTGTTAAAAATTATGCACTGATGTGTGTGATGAGAATATTAAGAACTCAGAGTTTTATAACCTAATAAGGAAAGATTAGAGTGTATACAACCATGATATTCGGAATTCTATTCTGTCGCTAATGAAAAAATAACGTATTTAAAAATGCGATTGAAGCCAGTGTATACAAAGTAGGAAACTTCATTTGTTTGCAAAGTAAAAAGTTTAGTCTCTGCTTTACGTGTTCTGAAAATTCAATTTATTAATAGCATAGCTCCAAAAAATAAGTGTCATGATACTGGGATGAGCTTTCTTGTACAACCTACATTCACAGTCGAAATGTACTGCTTTATTTTTGGTGGCTCTTTCTATCCCTATTGGAACTGTTTTTCTAGCTGCTGTTTGTTTCAGAAGCTGAGAGATACTGCAGAGGAGCGCTCTATTAAATGCTACCTCCAGGAAAAACTAAGTTCTAATTAGCCTCAGAATGCAACTACAACTGTGCCAAACCTGACATTTACAGAGGTAAAAGCAGGTTGAAAGATTTGGGGTTTTGTTTTTCACTTTTATGTTTCTATCAGTAAAGTTGGATTTCAATTTTAATGAAAATGTTGGTGGAAGTTCTGTATAGCTCGCAAATTAAATTTCTGTCTTCAGAATTGTTCAGAATAGTTTTCAAAAACTGGCTAACTGATTTTTCTTAGGCTTTGTGCACACACCAGATAAAACATAAAGCATCAAAATTTCCTGAAAGGTTATTTCCTTTCTTACAGCAAATGTGATAACTAAAAAGAATGTAAGATTGTTTAAAAGGTCTGATAGTGTTCATTTCCATGTTAGTAGATTTTAGACTGGCTTTCAAACATTCAAAGGCTAGCACTTCAACTGCAGATGATGTAATCTCTAAGATTTTCAGAAATTACTATTATATATTAAAAAAATCCACAATCTATAATTAAGAGTAAAGGTATTCTTAAATTCTTAATATTTTTATTAATTGAGAAAATGGAAGAAACTGTGGTGATATTGAACAAATGTCAGAAAATAAGTGTTGGAAGCTAAATATTTATTTTTACAATTCCTTGTTTTATATGCCTTCTGTACATTTCATAATTTGGTCTCTCACAGAGTGGTGAGAGAGTTGTGGGTAATGTCTTGCAAACCCATGTAGGTTTTGAAAATCATGGTGATTTTATACCCATGGCAAAGAATAAAAATTATTTTTTCTCTGCTTCTGAAAAGCAGAGAAAATCACTTTATAATGCCTATCAGGGCTAATTTTAAAAAATATAGTAGAAATTACTGGCAGTTGCTGTGAGATATTGAATGCTGTGGGAGGTGTTCAGCAGAGCCTCTATATAAAACTGCAGTCAGAGCCCACTGTTCCCCCAAGAGCTGCCAGCTAATGTCCAGTTAAACTTTCAGGAGGAGGAGTTACTCAGTTCAAAGACTGAATTCTGGATCAACACAAGAGGAAGAATTGAGATAATACATAAGGCATTTAGAATAGCAAAAGTCTGGTCTTGGACTCAGAACTGGGATGGAGACAAGGTAGAACAGTTGAAATATTGTATTATTTGCAAGATTAAAAAAATAAAAAAATCCCATTCAGCATGATATAGTAATTTTTAAGCCTGAACCCATATACAGCAGATACTGAACTGGTTTTTCCAAGCCAGAAATGTGTATGTACAAATGTGTTTCATGTACAAGAAAGAAGATTTAATTATTTGTAATCCAGTCCTCTAACGCCTGAGTTGTCTCAGTTACTCACTTTAACAAACAGGTAATGTTCAGACAGAAGTCTTCCACGATCCTCAAAATCAGTGGTTAGCATACACAGGTGCCTTAAGCAGATCACAGAGTCACAGAATGGTTTGGGTTGGAAGGGACCTTACAGATCATCTCATTCCAACCCTCTGCAATGGGCAGGGACATCTTTCACCAGATGAGGTTGCTCAAAACCCCATCCAATCTAGCCTTGAACATTTCCAGGCATGGGACAGGAATGTCCACAGTGTTTATGTTCCCTCTGCATATGCAGCAATGGAGTGGTGAGGTGGCCAAGGCTGATTTTGGAACCCAGTTAGCTTCATGACTTCCTGATGGGGAAAAAGAAGCTGTAAAGGTGCTCTGGTACATGCCATGATATGCTGACACATACTACTTGTGTCTTCCTCTGAGGGAAATTTCCTTTGGCTGACTGACTAAAATTTGTACAATGGAAGTGCCCACGACTCTGTGCTGTACTGTCCTGCCCAGTGTGGTTCCACTGCTGCAGGCAGCAGTTTCCTTACAAACTACAGAACATCATTTTTTATATTAGGAGGGAGCCCTCACCTCAGACCTTGTTTCTTGCCATGATGGGCTTAGAAGCAGGTGTGTGAGAGTTGTCACAGACATTTAGTGGAGATCTGAGCTTCTTGCCACTTAGAGAGAGGGTGCAAAGCTACCAAACTGGTTGTCAAAATGAGTTTTTTCATGGGTCCTAATACAACAGCTAAATTAGGATATTGCACTTTCTTGGGAGCCAAAAAACTTTTAAAAGCAAATACCATATATGGTGACATAGAAAAAGAGAACAGTGAAGAAATATTTGTCTTTCCCCCCCACATTTCAAAATAAAAACTGCAGTTAAAATGGTTCATGGGATTTATGACTATATGCACAAATACATGCATATTTATGTCATGAATTTCCCTGAAGTGTACCTGAGGCAAAGTGAACGCTGAAATCTAATCCATCCTTTTGCGTAAATGTCTGAATTCTGTCTTCCTCTTCTTGAATTTCTCTTTTTATTCATCTTAAATTCATAAAGGATCCAAAGAAAGCATCAGGATATTTTTACTTTGATAGCAACTCTAAACATGAATACTGCACTGGTCTCTATGAAGCTGCATTATATGAACATTTTTTATTGTTGATCAGATTTTGAAGGACTCTATTTTTCTGTAGTCCTTCTTCAGGTTAAACATCCTTTCTATAAAACATGACTACTTATATGTCTGTAGGTGTATGAAAAAATAAATTGTTCATGATCTAACCCATAAAGAAATATTTATTCTTGGTAAGATACTAAGCTGTTGTGTGACTTGGGAGAAACAACTCTGCCTCTGTATTTCCTGACAGCTGTGAAACAATTCTACTTCAAAAGTCACAGGATTTGAATTTCAAAATAACTTACAGGCTGGAAGCAGGGCTTTAATGTTTTTAAAACTTCAGCAGGCAACTGAGAAAGAAGCTGAAATGAGTCTAAGTGTCAGGAGAGTAGTAATTTTCATGTGTACAGGGCTTTAAAATCTTGATGTTCTCCTTTTAGAAAAGCTGGGATGAACACCTTGAACTAAATGGAGAAAAAGAATAACCCCAAAATTCCTGAGAGACCTGCAAACGATAGAGGCATGGGCTGAGACTGGCAGTGAATCTGAATCCTTCATTTAAAGAAAGGAGCTGGTTTTATACACTTCTTTAAGATACAACATTTCCTTATATGGTGATTCTCACTAAGCCTATCACACATTGCCACATCAGCAACATGCTTTCCTGATGTCATTATATGGGGTGATCACGGGGTGTTCAGGTGTTTGGCAGCTTCCAGCAGCCTCCTCTCCATAGGGATCTGCTGTGTGGCACCTCAAGGTCAGGCAGAGACAAGCTACTTCCATCCATTGCTTTGAAACCAGTTCCTGGGTGGAAGAATCAGTTCTACGTACTCTCTAGGAGTTTGCTTTAGAAGTTATAGCAAATTATTGTTTTGATTTAGTTTTGTGGTTATCTTCCCCTTCCCTGTTAAGTGTGGCTTTTTATAGAGCTGTTCCATAAGGTCCAGGAGGAGGACAGCATGCTTGGCGTGAAACATTATGAAAGTTGGGAATGAATGGTGGTGAGGAACTGGCACAGGTAGCCCAGAGAAGCTGTGGATGTTCCTTCCCAGGCCAGGCTGGATGGGGCTTGGAGCCACTGCATCTAGTGGAAGGTATCCTTGCCCATATCAAGCACATTGGAAAGAGCAGAATTTAAGGACTCTTTCAACCCAAGCCATATTATAATTTTTCAAATCTATCAAGCGAGACACTGAGGAATTGAGGAACCTGGTCTTGCTCTGTGTTTATCTATGCTCTTTGGAAAACTGACAAAAGATATTAAGGACAGACAAGATAGTTTTGCTGGTTAAAAAAAATGAGTCAATGGAGCTGTAAACATTAGCCAGATGCTAGCCCAAGGTGGAATAATGAAATGGCTACTCTGTGAGTCTGTTGAATAAGAAATAGATAATATAAATATAATTAGGTTTGTCACTATGGAGCCTCTTCTCAGACAGGTTTTATTTTCCACCCTCAGGAACCGAAACATAATTTGTTTGGAGAATTTCTCTGATGCTGTAGACCAAATCCTTCCCAGCTAAAAGGAAGATGAAGGGTACTGGGGTCCCAGTGTTTATCTTACTACAGTTTGGGGACTGCCAAACCCTGTGGTCCCTAACCCAGAATGCAGCCTTCTGGGCTGGAATTTAGACCCATTGGAGCGAGGTGACCCTATAACCACAGAAAACACCACAGATGAATTAGTTGAAAGTATTCAGAAGGCAGCATGCATTCAGATGATGTATGAGTGTAAGCTTTACGAGAATCACCTGTGATGCTGTGAGTAGATGCTGACTGGATGATCCTGTTAATAAGAAGGCTTCTTGATTCTCTGAAAGCAATGACATTACAATTACAGGGGAAAATAGAGGCTTTCTGCTGCCCTGGATGGTAGCACCTCCTTCCCTTCAGGAGATACCACTGCCCAGAGAGGCAAAATGTGGGCCAGGGGAGAGGTAACCCAGGAATGGATTAATTTTGGGTGAAAGTACAGTCCAGTAAAGCCAGTAGTCAGAAACCCAGAAACTTGTAGATTGAGACATGCTCAGTTTAGTCCAAGAATTCCACCCAAGATTTCCTCCTATGCCAACCAGAGTGGGTGGAAGTTTTCACTCATGAGACAGGCAGTTTTGTCACAGGGTGGACAGAAGGGAATCCTGAAAAGACTAATGGACACAAACCATCTAGGACAGGTAGTGTCAGAGTGGCCAGACACGATGTCCAAGAAATCGTATACAAAAAAGTATCACATAAGGCCCGATGCACCTCCCTTAATAGATCTGAGCAGGGATGAGTGTGTACCAAAGAAATCCCATACAAGGAAACTCACCTAGTTTAGGCAGAGGAGGTGCTAAAGGCTGGATTAGGAAATTTAAGGATCAAAATCTACCACCTTAGGGCTTTGCTAGCTACAGTGAAACAGAGAGAAACTGTCGCTGGGGGAATTGCAGGGAATATACTCAGGGAATAGCCCTTTACCTCCTTCAAATTCTTATGTGTATGAAGCAGAATCCAGTGAAAAGTCTTGGGGTGGACAGAGGAACCATATTAATTAAAATAGGGGACTGCTTTGGCGGTGCAGTGTGTTTGTTAAAGTATGTTTGTTGCAACCCTGCTGGTGCACTTACTGTTTCCAAAGATATTGTGTTATTTCTTTTGGCAGGAGAGGTTGGATTTGCACTCATGTGCTGATGGAAACATTTAAAGTTATAAGGCCAGTTTTGACAGGAACACTTTCCCTATGACAGGATGGCCCAAAGAGCTTCAGTTAGGAAGTGATATGCACCACCTCAGGTTATCTGAGAAATTGTCATTAGGCCTCAGCCTTGACAAACTGCACCTGGACAAAACCCCTCTCCAGCTTATCAGAAACACTGTTCCCAGGAACTAGTGCTGTCTAATGAGCACCTGGTTTTTAACAAAGCAGCCTTACAAGCTTTGTTCTTGTCTGAATAATAACCTGAGTAGAATAATATTTCTGTTGCTGAACAATTAATGAAAGTTACCAACTTGAATTTTGGCCAGGGTGGAAAATTACTGTGACTAAAGCCAACTCTCATGAGACCCAAAAAAACAGTGGTCCAAAGTGAGATCTTTTCGAGTTCTTAAATCCCAGAAGATAACTGGCAAATGTGTGTGTCTCAGGCACTGATAACTGGATGGCTTTGGAGCCAAGGAACTCTTAGTAATAACAGACAAGGATGGTTGGTAATAACCAAGGATGATTGCTATTAAAATCCTGTGAGAAAGAGTAAGTTTTGGCTAGAGAAGGGAGGCCAGGTGGAAATACAGCAGCACTTCTTCACGAGAAAGACCCACAATGCAGTAGAGCAGAAATGCAGGAACAATTGGCAGGAAGTGGACATGGACTATAAGGCAGAACTGGGACCACCCGAGACCCTTGAAACCTCTAACCCCTGCCCAAAAGATGTGAAAGAATAGACTGCACGTGATAAGTAATTAACATAGAAAGTGAGAAACCTGTCTTTGGGGCAGTGAAATCTGTCCATTAAAAGGTAACTCCCCCTCCCCAAGACTGAGTGTTACCCTCCAGATGCTGGACATCTCATCAGCTGGACCAATGCAGCTGGAATGCCACTTACTGCCTGGACTGATGTTGAGACCGGGATTGGCATGCCATCAGCTGGACTGACACTGGAGCACGGGCTTGTGATCCCTCTCTTTTTTTCTCATTTCCCCCCTCTGTTTTTCTTCTCTTTAATTCATCTCCCCCCTTTTAAATAATCTGTTTAATTTCTCTCTTCCCTTCCACCCTACACTTTTATCACCCCCCCTCCCCCATCATGAGTTTAATTTCTCTTTTCCCTTTACCCTTCTCTTTTACCCCAAACCCACTCCTGTGTGCCTCTATACTATGTCAGGGACTAACATACCAATTTCCATGTCAAGCACGTAATTTACTAAAATAATCTCTGATTGATGGAGGACCCTTTGACTGTTGTCATTCCTTCCAACCAATGAACATTTTTTAATCTTAAGTGCTTCTTTCCTATTAAGAGATGTTCATCACAGATCACTCCTACAAAGATTTTTTTTTCCTTTTACCTGAAGGGTATTTTCTGTTTTACGTCTTGCCTCTTCTTGTTTCACTGCATGTATACAACAGAAGTGTGAATTGTTTAAACTATCTATCAATTGCTGTTGATAGAAATACCTCAGTTAGTTCTCTCTCAGGATTTTGGATGCTTGTGGAAGTGAAAGAAATCCTCTCTCTGTGTGTGTGTGTGTGTATTTACTTCATCATCTACATTTATAATTCTGATGGTTTCTGATAGCAGTATAGGCACTTTTCACTGCTTTGATTTATATCTACAATAAATAGTAGCCCTTAATCTACCTTTATTTCAACAGTGGAATTGTACTTATCTACTTTCAGTCTCTGTATAGTCTTCATAATATGTATAGAAACACTTTGTATCATTCCCTGTCCTCGACAAGCAGTCATTTTAACTTCTTTCAAAATCCTAGTTAAAATTTTTTCTATGCCCGAGCAGTTTTGAACTAGTTATAAAATATATTGTGTAGAAATTCAACTTATGCTTCTCAGCCTTTCAGCTATTTTATTACAAAAATATGGTATTGCACCTAGAATAATTGGAAATTTAAAAGGCTATGAAAATGGATAATTTTATTCTGAAAACAAATGTCAGTTTCCATACTGATGTTTAGTTTAATTTTGAAATTGTCATTTTTAATCTGAAAAAGTCCCATTCTAGTGAAGAAGATGCTGGGAAATTGTAGTACAAAATGTTGAATTGAGTCAGACACAAAACTGCTTTGTAAGAGTTTATTCTGGGAACCATTGTACTAAACTTGAATTTTTCTACTTCAAATTTGGCCCTAAAGGTATTCCCAATCTTCAGTTTAAACTGTTTTGCTACAGTTAAATGTCTTGATCATAGTTTTGACAGTGCAATTATAAATCAAATTGATATGAAAGGAAGCTACTGAGTACTTATCTTCTGCTTTTAACTATGTAAACACATGAATTTATAGATATATAAATATATACACTTGCCCCACAGGGAAAGCCACACCAAACCCTACCAACATCAATATTTTGAATTTAGAGCTCTTAAATGCAATAAGATGGAGTGTGTCTGAGTAAAACAGTATTTTAGCCAGTTGTATTTTACTCAGCCTTGGAAAGATATAGCAATGAAACTGCTTATATTTTAATTAGGGATATGGCACTGTTTTGTTTTATTACTCGTGGGTCCCTTCCAAATCAAGATATTCTATGATTTTCCATTTTTTCTTTGTTAATTCAGAGGTTATAAAATAAGAATCCATCACAATAAGTGAAATCTTGGCTTGAGTCAAACTTTCTAAATTTATGTTATGCTTAATTTTTGGCCCAAGATTTTGGATTTAGGCCCTGAAAGTTGTAGTTAGGAAGTGTGTAGGTGGCTACGGCATGGAATAAACCCAGAGCTTGTTTTTACTTTGGCGTTCACGCTTAGGATAAAAATAGTACAAGTAGTTATAGTAATAATAATAGTAATAGTAATAAATGTTCATCAGAACGTATTTTCAAAGGCAAATACAATTCTAGATATTTGTTTGGATAATTTTTTTTCAGTGAAAAATACAGACTCTGCCTCACAGTGAATGAGAGAAAATGGGACAGTGAAATGCTACAGTTTCTAGAAGTCAGAAGTCACTAGGGCACCATACTGACTTTTAAAATAAAGAAACACATTAGTTGAATTAGACTTTGATGTGGAAGATGAATTATTTTATTAAGCCAGCCCACTATTTTTATTGTCTACTAGTCCTTGAAATGGAAATATAATTGTAATGTGCCCATTTAGGAGCTATTTATGTTGGTTTAGTTTCTGTTCGACTGAAAAATTTTAAACCTAAGTAGCTAACTTATTAATGAGTTCACTATTCATTAATAAGAAGAAAAGCACTTGTGTTTAATAGCTATGATTTTAAATCATCAGTACTTAGGCATACAGATCCATCATTTTTACGGATAGCTTTTAAATTATTCTACCACAGTTTTGACATAACATTCTAGCTGAGATATCCTCATCATCTTCCATTTTTCTTGGTGTGTTGATTTGGCATGGTATGATTTTTTGGCAGCAGGGAAGAGACACAGGGATAGGCTCTGTGAGAAGCTGCCAGGAGCTTCACCATGGCCGACAGAGCCAGTCTCTGATGGCTATGAAGATGGACATGCTGCTGGCCCAGTTAGAGAGGATGGGGACACATTTATGTAATGACACATTTAAGAAGAAAATCAGAACAGCACAAGGACAGATTTTTCCATGCCAGGGGCAGAAGGGCCAGAGTGGCAGCAGCTTCTCCTTCCCTGTGCCTCACACAGCGCCTGTGCCATGGCAGCCTCACCGCCTGGCCCACCGCAGGAACACGGCCAGGGGCTCCCCACACAGAACCCACACGACATCAACCTCTCAGTGCTTTGGGATCCTGCAGGGAGCTCGGAATTGGTAGAACTCGTTGGCAATGGTACCTACGGGCAGCAGCTTTTTGTAGTCGGAGGAGGAAGTGAAAACATGTGAGGGAAAACAATATGGCAGCACTAAAGTCAGTAGAAAACAGGGGGAGGAGGTGCTTCAAGTGCTGGAGCAGGAATTCCTCTCTGTAGTGAGGACTGTAGTGAGGACTGTACCAAAACAAACTGGGCCCCTATAATGCATGAAGTCCACAGGGGGATGCACAGATCCACTTGCAGTCCATGGGAAAAGTGCTCACGTCGGAGCGCGTAGATGCCAGAGAAAGCTGCAATCCAGTGGGAGACCCGAATGGAGAGAGAGGGCCCTTGCTTCCAGAGAAGCCTATCCTGCACCCTGTAGGTGAGTGACCCATGTCACAACAGATTTGGGAAGACTGTTTGCCCATGGGAGGGATCCCACAGCATAGCAGAAAAAAAGACTCCTCTTCCTGAATGAATGGAAAAAGATCTCGAGTGATGAACTGACCAAAACTCCCATGCTCTGTCTCCTTCTTGGTGAGAACGAAAGAGGGGCTGGGGGTAAGAAAGGTGTTTTAAAACACTTACTTTACTTCTCATTATCCTCCTTGGGCTGTTAATAATAAATTTACTTTTTACCTTTAGTTTGAATCTGTTTTACCCTTAGAGTGTTTTTTTTTTTCTCCCAGTTCTTATCTCAACTCATGAACCCTTCATTCACTTTTTCCCCTCCTCTGTCCAACTGTAACAAGAGAGGGTAAGTGAATGACTTTCATTAGGGCCTGGCATTTGGCCAGTGTCAAGCCATGATACTTGGCATTTCATTTTCGGGAGAATTTTTATTGGCTTATGAAGTATATTTAAAATTTGACCCAATTTACCATGTGTCAGTGTGTTATTCACACTTTAAATCTTGTTCTAAACTGTTAAAAATTATTTTTTTCCACAGGGGGAAGGATTTTATGCAGTTGAAACACATTCTTTGTTAGTAGAGAGTTGACTTTCTCTTTAATGGTCTAGTATTTTTGGTCAAATTATTAGTTGTCCCTGGATGAGGAAAAGACTATTTGAATGGCTGTTCCTTTTAATCCAAATAATCCTGGTCTCTAAAGAGATTAACATAAACATGTATAGTTGCTTCCTTTTGCCTCTGCTTCAGCGGTTTGGTTGGTTGGGTTATATGCCATCTCTGATTTATAAAGAGCAAACCAAAAAACAAACTAAAACTCCGTGAAAGCAATGGCTAATTAAAGCCTTAACTACTGACTGAGAGAGCAGCATGAACTCGGTAAAAAGTGGATTGTTTATTGTTCACAACACAGATTGGGTCAGAAAATAATTATTGCTCACATGAGAGGTAACTCAAGTATCTGTTTGCAAGTCTATGGAAGCTGATGTAGTATTGATGTTCTTGCACAGACCTAGTGAACTTTTAAACTGGGTAATTTGCTTGAGGAAGAAATTTTGTGTGAAATAGGCATCAATTAAAATTGTTGATGGGAGCTGCTCATTTGTGAGATACAGCAAATGGATGTCATCTGGTAATTGACTGGGCTTATGCTGCTAAAATGTGAAATTAATCTGTTTTGTGGCCTCAGTAAACACTGCTGGAAGAAACAATCAAAAGAGGATGGTTATTAAATTCTTTGAAAAATTAAAATTGTTGCCCTCACTGATAAAGAGCCTTGCGTGCAAACATTATATAGTTAATTTATATACCTCTTTCATTCTAAGTGTCTAACTTCTTAATTTGGCCGCTCCTAGGCAAAGAAACTTCCTTGTACACCTAACTGATCTCAATACTAATGAAACTCAAACACTTTGTTCTTTGAGATGCTGAATTGTTGGCTAATGCATCATTGTGGAAGTTTCAATGCTTACATAAAATTATTTCTTTAAGGGCTGGTACAGTAGTGTGTATACATAATGTCATATCTCTGTACAGATATTACTGCTGCCTTCAACTGGCCCTGTTCTCTGCCACTCTTTATACTCCAAGCAGTGTCTTGCTTAAGAAGAAACTCTCAAGTGCTCTATCACATCAAGCAGAATCTTACAGTCTTGAATGGCAAATTCTGTCTGAATATTAGCCTGTGGTCCTCCCTAAAATCTTGTTGATTATTTACTAATTGTTTAGTTAAGGTACAACAAATATTGTAGGGTTCAGGCTGGGATAGAATACAAATATATGTAAGACATCTGAATTTACAGGAAATAAGTAACTTCAGCTACTTGACATCTAATAGCTTTCAAAAACAGACTCGAAAAATTCAAAACTATGTATCCTCAGAACAATGGTGGGCATGAGGTGTAAATTGAGCATGGTTGGAATTTTCACCAAAACAAATCATATTCTGCACAAGTTCATGCATAATTTTAGTGTGAAACATACTTTGTCAAAAGTTTTGTTTGGAAGACTTCTTCCACTGCTAAAAAAAATATGAAAGTAACTGGAACTCATATTTAAATCTTTCAATATTTTAGCTAGCTCTCCTGTAAAAAAAACCCAATCCCAAACACAATGTGCAGAGGATTCAGCCCTGGAACAGACCAAAGACTGATAAAGACAGTTTCCAAGTATGAGGTATTGATCATGTATTTTCATTTATTTAAGGCAACCAAAAAAATCCATCGGTAGAAATAAAAATGCTTTGGTGCTCTATCATTATTACTCCAAGATAGTTAACTATAAGGTAGCTTGGTTTTCACATTAAATGCCAAAAGTCATTTGACATTGAAAACGTGCCTCTGTGTACTGCAAGAAGGCAAATAACTCTGGATGGCATGTTTTCCATTTGCAATTCCTGTGACGGGTCTAGGAATGAGAATGTATCA
The DNA here is from genome assembly GCF_009819655.1 of Sylvia atricapilla. Lineage (NCBI taxonomy): Eukaryota > Metazoa > Chordata > Aves > Passeriformes > Sylviidae > Sylvia > Sylvia atricapilla. Next base: position 62,864,974 of record NC_089143.1, read on the forward strand.
CAGTTGCTTTCCTGGCAAAAATCAAACCAATAAAATGTATTCCATTTTTAGCAATAATACTCACAACAAGAACAAAATAACAGCAATTTTTAAATATTATGTTAACTTGCTAAATACATTAAAAATCTTGATGTAAAAGACTGCATAAATATTTAAATCCTTGTTAGAATATTCTTGAAATCTAGGCAACTCACACTGCAGCACCTTGATGCTTTTTCCTCTGGATTTAATAGCATGGAAAATCTAGCATAGGGAGGAATCCTATTAGGGTTCACTAAAAAACCTGATCTAAAATAAACAGATGTTCAATGCACGAATCAGTTTTTGTATATTCCAATACTTCAGAGCTGGGAAGGAACATCTTCGTTCATCATACCTCCTTTTGTACTACTAATACAGAGTTATTTTGTGTATTTCAAAGGCGTAACTCCAGGACAGAGTTAGATAGTTTGCATCATAACCAATGCATTGAATATGATTTCAAAAAATGTTATGGGAAGAAAGGTTCAATGAAGTATTTCAGAGTAGACCAGGGAATCAGAATTTTATATGAACATTCGCCTATAATATTAAAGTTGATTGCTATAAACAAGGAAATGCAAGTTAGTTTGATCTTAAAATGGAAAACTTGTGAAGCACTGCTTCTTCAGTCTCCAAATGTTGAAAGAAGAACCCATATCCATTTCAAGATTGATTTGGGGTATTACTCTTCAGGCACGAAAAAAATGCAAATGTTAGCCTAATATTTCAATATTTTGAAAAGAAGGATGTCTGTAGGATACCAGATAGCTAGCTCTTGGGGCTTTGGTAGGTTTTGCTTATTTACTGGGTTTGGTTTTCTCTTTCTCTCTCTCTTTTTTTTTTTTTTTTTAATTGATAGAGAAGTAGAAAGACAGGGTCAACGCCTGCTGAGATGTTTACAGCTACTCACACATCCTTATCTCTAATTGGAGTGCTGCAGTTCCAAACCAACTTTTTTGCCTGTAGGTAAATTTTCACTTTCAAACATTGTCAGCATGCTTAGGGATTTAACTTGAGGTGAAAGTCAGGCTGGTTATATTTATGTTTTACCCTGAATTTGTCACTATGAGTCTGGGGATCGATATCTGGAGTTCCACCTTCTTTACTCAGGATTTTATTCATTATACTTACATGTGGAGATGACAGAGTGCAAATCAATGTGCTATGTTTAACAGTGTTTAAACAAACAAATGTCTACTGATTGCCAGGTACTGCTGCAGTTCCTCGTTTTCCACTCATAGCTAGACTTTGGCTCACCAAATTCTTGTAACACAGACACAGAAATAGCAGTTAGAGTTCTCACTGTTACAGAAAATATCACACACACATTGCCCTAGGCTTTATGTATGTCTCCCAGGAGCAAATATATAACCCATAAGCTTATAAACTCTGCAATTTTTTTTTCCTATTTGATGAAACAGAAGCAGGAATAGAAGGAAGCCCTGAAGCAGAGATCATGTTATTTTTTTTCAGTAACAGGCATGGAACATGACAAACCAGAGACAGCAGTGTGACAGAATCACAGAAGACATTGAGTAAAACCTCCACTGGCATCTTTCATGTCCCGAGATCTGTGTTCTTAGGGTCACACAACTCATATCTTCCCTGAACCTTATTAGCCTGCTCCAGCAGGACCATCCGTATGCTAATGAGACCTTTGAAATGCTTTCCATGCTTTTGTTATTTTAACTTCCTAGCACATATCAGAAAGACCAAAATTCTCCTTTATTATTTTACTACCTTTTAACAGCAGTAGCCTGGATGGCAGTTTAGAGTGAGTGGAATAAAAATTCAGTGTATTGCTAATGACTCAGTACAAAGGCCTCTCTTTTGCTTGGCCTCTTTTTTTTTTTAAACTTTTTTTTTTTTTTTTTTTTTTTTTTTTTTTTTTTTTTTTGACAGGAGTAATCTCTATTTCATCTCTGCTACAAGCAGTGCTTTTTGGCCAATTTGTAACTTCAGCTGCTTGGAGAAAGCCTGAAGGAGATGTGATAAAACCAGACTATGCAACAAAACATATTCTATAAACACGCAATATGCACAGAGAAATAATTTGAAGTATGAGGGGGAAATGTCAATTAGGATGTCTGAAAACCAATTTTGCTTAAAACTTGAGGGGTTATGTATATGTGGCATTTGCCAGCTTTCAATTTATCCTTGGAGGGAAGGCAGACATCAATCATACTTGCATGTCAGCTACTGTCAACAGTGCCAAAATTCTTCAGTGGACTTTCTCATCTGGCACAAGTTAATTTAGAATATATTAATGTAAGAACTCTTGCTGGGATTTTTCCTTATAGGCACACAAAAATTATTTCACTTAAAATATATGCTATGAAAATGAATAATGTCTCCCAAGTTGATATTGCTCCAAGCTTGCCTTCATTCAAATGTTGCTGATTATTAGGAATTACTTTTCTTTCTATGATTAGAACATTTTGAAAGATTCTAGAGCTAGAAGAATCTTCTAACAATGAACTTGTGTGCTTATGTGCTCTGAAACAGATATATTGAAAGCACCTCTCACAGGTCTTAGAGGTCTTAGATCTTAGAGGTCTTTTCCAGCCTAGATGATTCTATGATTATAAGTCTGTCTGCAATGCTGTGATTAAAAAAATAAGTTTTTCTCATGTCAAGATGAAAGACTACTTTTCACCTCTCAGATACGTTATATTTAATCTCCTTACTCCCCAGCAGAGATCTATTACTATTAGTTAATAACAAATTTAACATATTTCTAAATCTGTTGTCATGTTGTTTGGCCTTACATTTTTTCTGAACGTAGTAAGATGATTTTCGTCTGCTTGGGCCAGATTTTGCAAGCCTTACTCCATTTTATATTCTGTAAACTTCTTTTAAGCAGAAACTAGGGTTCTCATGGGGCCCTGGTTTTAAGGGGGAGCACAGGAAAATACTGAAGTATGAAAAATATAGAAGCATCTTGTTTATGGTGTGTATGTGTCTATGATTTTAAGTGTATATTTAAATAAATGTTCCATGAATTTGGTACTTACTCATTTTCAGCTTTTCACTGTTTATAGTCAGGCTTGGAGCAGACTTTGACAAATAAAAGGATAACAGCAATTTTAAATTGTTTTAATTGTTTTAGCCACACAACTACTGCCTATTGAGCCTTCACATGCTTTATCTGAGTGCTTGCAAAAAATGCATAGTCAGTTGTAACAGTATCTATGATGCTGGAATTGCTTTGCCCTCTGATGTTTTGCAAAGGGTGTAATACAAGTGTTTGCAAAACCCTCTGTAGCTATTGAAACTCCTAGGGGTAATCCTGTTCAAACTACACCATCAGAATTTGGGCAGCTGTCTAAAAAAGATTTGCAACTTTTGTTCTTCTAAAGACAGAGTGTTTAGTTGTTTCTTTTTTTTTTTTTTTTTTTTTTTTTTTTTTTTTTTTTTTTTTTTTTTGGCTCGACCTGAAGTCTCCTTCCTTTATTTAACAGTGGTCTACTACATTCTTCTGGAGTTAGCATGCTTCCTGTGGCATTCCATCATTGTGTCAAGGTGGTGCTTCACAATATTTTTCACATTTTCTGCCTCATATATCAAACTGTAGAAGTTATCCATAAGGCATAGCTGTCATACTGTAAAATTTTTAGTAATGCTCTCATTTTTATCTGACAGCAAGAAATACCTAAAGTAATAAAAAATCATTTCTACTTCATTTTTGCTTTGGTGCTCATTCTGTCCCTGTCAGTGTCTATATGTTATAGTAGGTGAGATTTATACATCTCCTTACTTGGCGTTTTGGGGGAGCCATGCACAGAACCTGACTCTGTGAAATTATTCCTCTTTTCAGGATTAAAAAATATATATATTATTTCTACTCACAAAACCTTCCATTGAATGTATTATATATGCTCTATTTGAACATAAATCAACACTTCATTGAATGTTTTCTGTTCTCTGCATGCTCTTTTTTTTCTGTATAAATTCTTACATTCTCCTGTTTCTACAGTTCTGAAGAACATTAAGTTTCTCAGTATATTTGCAGAGAATTATTTTATTTGGGAGAGGACACAATGACAAATCTGCACTTTATATACTATTCAGTTGAATTGTGTCATTTATCTGCAAATTCAGTCCTCAAAGTAATTAAAATAATCCTGAGGAGAAAATAAAATAAATTTGGTATATTTAAAAGTTATAATTTCCATTTAAATCAATATATACTGTCACATCATATAGCTGAAAAAAAAGATTGAAATCCAAATATCGGAGCGTTTAACATGTTTTACCTATTCTGGAGATTCTATTTGAGTGTTCAATGTTACTTCCATGCAGCCAATACCTTTCTGTGATCACTAAAATGTCATGTTTTCAAGGTCATCTGTTTGATACTTCACTCGATTTTTCATGAGGTGCAGGTTAACTTCAAAGAACGAAGAGAATGTACATCTCCATTGGATTGAGTCTGTAAGACATTTGTTAAATCATGTCTGAAATATGAGATGTATGACTAAACCAGAATTTTTCAGTTCTGTTATCCATAGTGGAAGTCTAATACTAGACTAATAAGTAAAAGTATGTACTGTACAATAATTCCATCTGTTTCCCAATAGCTCCCACATTGACTCCTCCATATTATTGACTCCCATATATTGTCACAGATTGATGAAATAGGCTTTGAAAAAGCTAATGCAAATATTGGCAGGTTATTTCAGTGCCTCCTGGTCTTTAAAGGTACACAGATTTAAATTTCTTGTTGTGTGGAGGCACTCTGTCCAGTATTAGCAATTCAAATAAGAAGCTGTGCCTTATACCAGAGAGCAAGAACTGTCAGGGTTTCAAAGTTAATTAGACTAAACAGACAACTAATTACGTCTTATTAAAATGTAGAGGACCTGTGACAAATTGCACTAATTGCATGTTCTTATATATCTGAAGAGGTCAGGCTACTTAAAAAGCATGTTGTTAATGGAAGACAAATGTAGTTTTATATGCTTGATAGGAATATTATAAACTGCATTATTTATGACTCTGGTAGGAACACTTAATAACTTTAAGCTTTAAATCAAACTGTTCATTAAGCTAGGGAGTCAGCACACAGTCCTGAAAATAGTCTGTAAAAACCTGCTGCCAATGTAATATTAATTTGAAGGTCTGTTGTTTCCCACCCCCCGCCACCCCTTGGCAACACAGATATACTGTTATTTTAAACTATGAAAACCCTAAGAGAGTTACAGCTCTTTGAAGTTTTCCTCTACTGTCCCAACCAAATAGCGCAAAAACATTTTATCATATTAATATTTTCAAGAATTATGTAAAAATCAACCACTCTCAGGTCTAAACGTTTGCAACTCTATGTGATAATTACCAGTAAAATGAAGAAGAACGAAATAGTGGGCAATAGGACAAAGAATACAGAAGAAAGATGAGGAAGACCCCTAAAATCTTTGTAGGTGTTTGTCCTAGGGTGTCTTTATGATGCTTGTATCTCCAGTTGTCTGTTCTGTTTATGATGAATATTAAGTTCTGCACCTTTAAGACTGGTTCCAAGAGCAAAGGGGTGAGAAGAAGGGTGCAGTTTGTTTTAGAAATTACACTCACTCCCTGCCATTCCTTCTCCTGGACTGTGCTGTCTGCAGCACAGACAGACAGAAGGAGAGAGAGGGAGCTCTCCTTTGCTTTTAGTTAGGTTTTTTTTTAGCTGACTGAGGCAGAGAAGCTCTCCAGACTGTGGCTTTTATTTTTCTTGGGACTGACTGGCTCTGCTCTGGACTGAAAACCCAGAAAACACTGGGAGTTCACACCTGTGGCCCACTGGGGCCCAGAACAGCATTTTCCAGCTCAGGAGGGACTGATAAGAGACTGAGCGAGCTGAGCTAGACCACACAACAAGGACTTTCTGAATTTGCCATCTCTTCAGAACAGCGAGAAGTTTTATTGCTTAATATTATTCATTTTTTATGCTTGTGAATGCTTTACTTGTTAAATAAACAGTTTTTCCTCTTTTCTCCAGGGAAATCCTTCCCCAAACCAATACGGGAGAGGCACTTGATTCTGGTTTCCAGAGGGACCCCTTTGAAAGTTTTGTCCCAAATTTGCCTGTAGGAGAAAACAGGTGACCTCACCCCTAATATGTAACAACTCTGTTAATTAACCAATAGAGCTTTGGCCCTGATGAATAACAGCTGGATCCAATCTGGATGAGAGAGATAAAAGAGGGGATTAACTGGTAAAGGGAAGATCATCATGAGGAAGGAACCTTGAGGAACATGAAGGAGAGAATTATGAAACAGGATCCTGAGGAGAGAGAATCACTGCTGTGAGGTCAGTGTGGGTCTGCAGTCAGAGCCTGTTGTTGGAACCTGCAGTCACAGTCTAGCCAGATAAAAGCCTGCAGTCAGAGGCTCCAAGGGAAACCTCCAGTAGAAGCTGCTGCAGGCAGAGTCAGTGAATGGCTGGAGTCAGGATGGCTGAGCTGTAAAGGGGAATAAACCAGGGCCCTTTTCATGCTGTGACAAACCAGAAGTCTGTGTCTTGGCTTGTTTCTGCCCTCTAATGAGAGGTTAATGTTGGCTGCACCATTTGCCCTAAACCAGGACAGTGTTGCTGTTAAATATGGAGCTATTGCATTTCTGACTAGATACACTAATATTTAAAGTACTGATTATCTTACATTTAAATGCTTTAGAGTAAGTTTAAAGCTGGGGTATTTATGATCTGCAAATGAACCAGGCTGAGACTAATGCAAGAGTGAAGTTTTGCTATGATGGAACAAAAGGGAGGTGCCATTTCAAATCACAACTAACAGAGGAGGACACAGAATCGCATTTAGAAAGCCTTTGTCAAAGGCTTGGGAGTACATTATTTCTTAGACTGCTCTTAGGATAAAAATCAGTGCTAAGAAATATATCTGGAGTGAAAGCCAAGGACACCACAGTGATGTTAAATTTATGATGCTTGCGCAGGGTGGTAACCATACATGCTGAGACAGATATTCAAAATCACAAATTTTCCCAGACACTTCCACAGCAGAAAACATAGAAGACAGTGTTAGAAATTTTGTGGTGCTATAAGAGCATTACAGATAACAGTCTGCAGGAGTAGTTTTTATTTAAGGTATTGTGAGGAACAGTAATGTCCATAATCCTTTGAGTTTTTAGGGGGAAATATGATATGGCTGAGTATGATGTTTAGAGTACATTACATTTTTTTTGATCTTAATCTTATTAAATGTCAAGTTTACTATTTTTGAATTCTTACACATTTCTCCCCTGATAGATTAATGCCTAGATCAATAATTATTCTTGCTGATGGTGGTAGTTTGTAAGAGTCCCAGGAATCCAACCATCGTAGTGCCTAATTGCTTCCAAGTTAGTGAAAGGTCATTAGTTTGTGTTTTTTTTCTGACAGCAAAATCATGTAGTTCTTTTCGAAGTACATTGTTTTGGCTGAATAGATTCAAGTTTCAAATCTGAGTAAATGCTAGAAAATAATCTTTAGTAGGAGAGATGTATTTTGTAATGGAGTCCTTCATACTTACTGGAAAAATCTGTAAAATTAACTCCACAAAGCCAAAGAAACAGGACATAACTTTGAGTGTGACAAATATGGAGATTTAGATTCCATTTCTAATAAAAAATATTTTTCCTTGCAAGCATACAAAATGGTAAAACAAAGTGTTGGATTTGGCTCAATGATCCTGCCTGTTCAGGTCGCTCTGCAGAGCCTTCCTACTCTCCAGCAGATTGATATTCACTCCCAGCTTGGTGCCATCTTCAAGTTTGCTAACAGTAGAGTAGGTTTCTTATGACTCAACAAATTGGCTTAGCCACGGTGGGTTATAATTTGTACCTCATTCTTCTGCATCTGTCCTAGTTTCCATGGAATTTATTTCAGTAGGAGAATTGAAATCCTTGTGTTGTAGTTTTCTAGGTATTTTTGCCAAATAAAAAGTGTTGGATTTAGTTGATTTTGCTGTGGGGGTGTTTTTTGTTTGGTTTGGTGTTTTTTTTTTGTATAAAATCTACCTACCTGATAAACATCTGTGAAATCTCGTCAACTCGGCCCTGCTGAATAGTACAAGGTACAATAAACAGGGCTTATTTAGTACAGGATAACTGAAATAACCAATGTATGATTTGATTGCAACACAACTGTCTGAGAATTTGCCTTTTTCTATGCTACTTCATTTGTTGTATGCTGTGCATGAACTATTACACATAATGAGTCAGTGCATTATATAATTTAGAATGTTTGAAATCTTGATTACAACTCTTCCCTCAAGTTGATGAGAATCTTCTACTTTACAAGGCAGTTGCACTTTTAAGTCCATTCCATTTTGGCAGTTGTTTTGATTACATAGCCCTGGATTAAAAAAAAAAAATGGATTAGATACATATTTCTTGCTAACTTGATAGGCTGTGGTGTTGCTGGAATGAAATTTGTGTAATGCTTCTAAAAGCTACTACTATGTGGGTTTTCTCTGGCTGTGCATCACTGGTCATGTTTCTGTAATATATTTTTCTTCATTAAAGGGAGAGGCTAAAATCATCTTTTTGATTAGCTGAAATGGGTAAGAGTAATATTCTAATTTCATTTAAGGAATGAATCTATAGATATGTTTCCTAATGTCTTGACTACATCAGAAAAGAAATTATGGTTATTAATAGTGAATACAGTTATATAAAATGTAAAAAAATGAGAGAGGGCTAATTGTTTAATACAAATAGATATATTTTGATTACTGATAGGTGCACAGTTCAAAGGACTTAAATTATTCTATCATTATAGGGTACAAAATATCTTACTTCAGCAAGCTAATTAAGTATAAAATGAAGTATGTAATTTTATAGCCTCCTGACTTAAGAACATTCAAATATATAAAGAGAAGATTTTCTTGGGTATTCTTCTGAAAGCAAAAAGCTGATATGGTTTGACACTCTCCTTATTTTCTAAACTTCATAAATGGTTTATCCAGTATATTGCTATGCTGGTAAAAATGTTCAGTTCCTGTACAGTGCTATGTCATACCTCTCCTTGTTATGAGAAGTGCATCAGAAAAAAAAGTCACTGCTTTCTCATATTTATCCCCTAGGGCTGTAGTTTAATTGGCCTATGAACAACCTCACACTCAAGAGTGTCTGACAAATCTTGCAGCTACACAGTGGTGACTGAACCAAATGCTCCAAGATCTTTTTCTTGCCATCAACAGTATTAGAGCTACGTCCCTTGATGTTCCTGATTTTTCACATGAATATCACCTTAGCTGGCCTTTGGCTTTTAATGATGGTACTGAGCTTACATTTGCTTCTAGTTAATGAGCTATCATGGAGTGTTGTTAACTAGTCTAATTTTAACCATATGTGAAAGCCATACAGACTCTGCTTTTAATATAAATTTGTGATAAAATTTGTTTTCTATGAGACTGTCTCCCCTTAACTGACCTGTGCAGTAGCAAAAGGAAATTAGCTACCTCGGAAACAATTAGGTTATGTATGTATAGCCTTAATACAATACTGGTAGGAGCACCTTTTATATTTTCCCAAGAGAGGGACTGCAGCAGATATCTAAACTTGAAATATTGGTATGCCATGCACAGAGAATGTGTGTACAAGTGACACCCGAGTAGATTGAAACAGAAGTCGTTGGTGGAATGAAATCTTCTTCTGGAATGATTAGGTTATACTCCCCAGTATGTAGAGCTTACAGATAGCTGCCAAAGTAAATCCATGTAGAGAGGAAGAAGGAAATTGCTGTTTCTGAATGGCAGCCTCTGGCTATGCTCCCCAGAGAAGGTGTCAGGACCAGAGATGATGAGTTTCAGGGTCTGACAAGGATAATAAATTGATCCAAAATAACCCAAACCTGGTGAACCCTTGGGTGTTCTGCATGATGTGAGTCTGACAGGACTGCTGTGCATACATCTTGCATCCAGGGAGGGAGACAAAGGACTGTCCAACTGGCTGAGGCTGATGAGTTACAACAGGTTAAGGTGTTATGGCTAATTATTTTGACTTTAATTAAAATAAGCTTCTTTGTATTGGAGACCAGAGAGGGCAAGCAATTTACTGATATTGCTAGACATGCATATTTAAAAAAGTGGTCAGTAATAATATAAGCAGGCATGAAGTTTCCATGACCAGTGTGACATCTCTATCACTGCAAAAGTAATCCTGAGTGTGATGACAACACACCAGTAATATAATACCTAGTGGTTGCTGATTATATCAGGCAAATGAAAGCATTATCTATATAGTGGATATGCATGCTGAATGCATGTGATATGCATATAGTCTCACTATACAATTTACTGCAATGGGGAATAGAGTTGCTCAGACGTAGGCACAAAGTCAACATTTTCACTCCAGATATTTTCACCAAAAAAATTTGTTCCTTCTTATGGACAGACAGGACTAGATGCTTATGTGTCTGGCAAATCAGTTTGCAGCCAGATGGATCAATTTACTACTCCACAGATAAATGATTTTCATGTAGCATGTTACACCTGTGTTCAGAGATTGCTGCTTTCTTCTTCACAGTATTTGGCTTCACCAGAGTATTGCAAATTTGTAATGAAATTCATAGACTTTTATAGAGTTTCTTGTGATGGTCTCTAGAGTATCAGCATTCAACTAGACAGTGAAAAGAAGGCAGATATAATTTTCTCCTATTATGTAAGTCCATACTCTGCAGAATTAATTCAGAAAGTCAGACTTATTTTGTGTTTACCTGTCCTTTCTTATTCCTGTAAATTTGAACTGTTTACTTTCTGTGCAATATTAAACATTCCCTGATTTCCTCTTGTTCTACATTAATCCCTGTTCCAATGTCACAGGTGACTGGTAAATAGCATTGTTTCGTTATTTGTACATTTTGTTATGGGATAGCAAATGCTAAAAATTATTGCACCGTTTGAAGTAACTGCATAAACAAAATTTAACCAGAAATCCTTAGAACCTATCTTTTAATGCTGGAGAGAAGTAGTTTTTCTCATATTTGCAGTAAACTCAAAGACATTTATTCTCTATGGCCTCTAACCAAATGCATTGTTCAGTTTAATGTTCTTATTTCTGCATCTGCAAAATGGTCACTTGACTAATACACACGGCTTGAGGTGCTCTGTTGGGGTGCTGTGACTTAAGTACCAACATATTTATATTTCATTATAAGGGATAAAAATTTCTTTGTTTTGCACATATTCAAAGCTTAACTACATGACAATTTCACTGTCAGACTCTCATTTGGCAAATAGAATGAATTTAGGTATGGAGCCCTTGATTCCTCATTCAGTTTAATTCTTTACAAGACCTTTTATTTTCCTCTGGGATTCTTTTTTCCCATTTCTCCAGTTGTTTCCTTAAGCCTGATACATATTTGCAGCAGCAATGTGCTGAAATTATAATTGAGATGAGGTACTGTGATCATCCTTATCATCTGCATATGTCCCCACATTGAGATCATTAATTTATTCTGGTTTGCTATCTTAAAATTAAAACTGATTCATACTTTGTAAATATAATCAAAGACAACAGCTGGCCTCTTCTGTATCTTTAATAAAACAGAATCTTCTCAGCAATCTTTTTGTCTGGAAAAATTACTATTTTATTTCAAGACTAAATCTCTTCTTTTTTGTGTCAGTTTGATGAGTGGCATAAACCATTTGAGTCTAGTTCCAAAATGCTGCTATTATGGAGGCATCATTAGGGGCTCCACAGTATAAACTTGCATTTTGATTTCCAATAAAAGCAGGACTAAAATCTCCATTTGATACTTTAATGATTGAATTGAATCTTAAGTTCAGCACAGCAGCTTTTCAAGGGACAGTTGGAATTTCTATTCTTCCAATAAAATATTTATAACAGACTTCAGTAGAAGCATTTCAAAAGGATCTTAGAAGTGCTACTTTGATTTTAGTCTGTCTTGGCTTTCCATAGCTAAGTAAATAGTAGTGCTCACAAAATTTTAGCTAATGATGTTCTGAAGGTTTTTTGGGCATAGATCTTTTCTCAGAAGTTTAACTCTCCTGTTTTGGAATAGCCTAGCCAATTTTGGTTAAGATTAAGCAATAAAACTTTCTCTGTCCATATTCTTGAGGCACAGTATTAAGGCAAGAGAATCACAGGAAATATCATGTGCCTATCTTGCAATACAGAATTTCAGAATTAATTACAGAATTAATTAATTACAGAATTAATTTTATGACATTATGCATAGTAAAGGGACTCTCTTTACTCAGTGTAAGGAGTTCATTTTAGTTGTAAAATAAATTCAAATACACAGGTTGAAGTTGCCAGATTGAAGAAAGACTTCTTCAATCTGGCAACCTTAAGACTTCTTTTAATTTCTGTTTTCTGTTTCTTTAAGCCCTTTCCAATCTGTAGGCTTTATTATCTCTCTTTGGTTACTGCACTGCATCAAATGTTAGAAAGGTAAATAAAATCTCTTATCTATTGAAGCCAATAGTAAATAGAGCTAGTAGGATGTATATCTTGTCTCATTTCATGGAATAACTCCCTTGTAGCTATTGTTTTAAAGTATTGTTGCATTTCTTTTAGTTTAGAAATTTGAGCCAGTCAATTCTGGCTGCTATTTATAATCTGAAGATTGAAAACTCGATTTCTATAGGAGTCAGACTTGTCTCTGAGCAAGAACACATGCATTTATTTATGTATATTTAACACTTTCAAAACAACATGATGCACTGCTTCCATTCCTGAGATGGAAAGATATAAAAATGACAGAGGACAAAAGCTGTGAAATAGTCTCCCATACAATTTTTTTCAGTGTCTCAGAGAAGAGAATCTGTGCTATTAGCTAAAATGAGTGGCCTTTCATCTCAGAGATGTGAAGGACAGTATTTGGTGCAGAAACATTGACTACACATCTAGAATATCCATTTTAGGTTGGCTTCTATAGTGCCTTTCCTCCATCCCTACAACATGCCCTTCATTATCATCACCAGGCAAACAACTGCTGGCTCCATTTTTCCTGGTATGTGCTACTCTAATTGCATGGAAGGAAAAGTGATGTTCTCTGAGTTGAGCATGATCCAAGACCTGTGAAAAGCTGCATCTTGCAAAGTTTATGAGAGGAAGAAACTGGCTCCTGCTCAGTGGGAAACAGTGGTAATTAGGAGTTAGGCACTGCTGTCTGTGAAATCAGCACTGAGTGCTTTTCCTTACAGAAGGAAATATGCAAGACTTTGTTCCTGTCAGGTCTTTGCACCCTGTGTGCTGTTAAATCCTGGTGGAGGGTTTCCTGGCATGTTAAGTAGTGGCTGCATGTTGAAAGCTCCCATGTGATTGCAGAAGTGCTCTGTATAGAATTGCTTTCATATGATAGGTGGTGATGGAGAGCGAATGTGATGGGGAACAGGTGTGCTGGGGTGGGAAACTGCAACGGGAAAAGAAAAGAGCAAGTTTCTTTCACATCATTTGTACAGGGAAATATTTAAGAACTTGTCTGCTGGCTGGCTCTGAGGTTTCTGAAAGTCAAGCTGAGTTGTCCTCTTCTTGTTTCCCATTGACTCTTGTGGCAACTAGTCCAGACTTGGTAGAAAGGCGCTTTGTGCAATGGACAGGCAAGTGAATGAAAACAAAGAGTAATTAATTAGATTTTGAAGCAATATCTTTTTAACCATATGGTTCAAAAGGTTGCTTTCTACTACCACTTAATGAAAAAATCCAAAAGTTGGAGGGGCTGGAGTTTTGAGACTATTACTCTTTAAGCAGTCACTAAATCATGTATAAAACCACATTAACACAATTTAAAACCCTTTAAAATAAAAACTATCCTCTCTTACATACTACAAAGTGCTGCTTCAGGTTTTTAATTATTCTGTGAACTGCTAAAGTCTTACTTGGCAGAATTTTTCTCATTATCTTGTGGTGATAATCCTGCTGTTGCCATCAGATCTAAGTGATTGTGAATGTGAATACACAGCTCTGCCATTTAAGCAAGTGTTGTACCTCTCTGTCTGGTTATTCATAGTTGTATGGGTTCTTTAGAAGGTGTTTCCAATGTCCACATGGCTCTTGGTGGCAAGGTTTGTAATGGGACTTGCCAAACTGTATCTAGGTGGCCCTTTTCTGCTAGCTCAGCGAAAAGACTTTCACGGAAACTGGGAATTGTTTTCTATGTAAAAAATGCTCTGGATGACACAGAGATTAAGTAGTTAAGAAGGAAGAACAAAGTGCTCCTTCAGATTGTGGTTAGTGAGGGTTTTTGTTTGTGTATTGTTCAATGATGTCTGCAATATCAGGTGCCTCTCGTCCACATTTCTAAAGTGGCAGCTCTCTACTGTCAAAACCTGATAAGAACAGCCTCTCAGTGGAGGCCAGACAGTCTGCCTTTTATCGTTCTTCTCTTTATAGTTGAAAGTTTTGAATAAACGTCCTGCAAAATTTGAATGACTTTGCAGACACAACATTATATTAACAGATGGATGATTTTGGGGTTTAACCCACTGTTGGTGTAGTTCTCAACCATGGGTTCAAAAGTATTATACCTACTTCATTCACAAATCTTCAACGTGCTTTAGTAAGAAACCTGTTCTGATTTGGAAATTAGCTGGCAGTTGTTAAACATTTAGCCTTTTTATGACTAAGAAAAATAGAAATAAAGGCATCGAGTTAGTAAAGGCTCAAAACTAATTGAGAACTAATGGCTAAGGTTAATAGCACCAGTGAAACATTTGTCTCACCAACCTAATGATCACTAAGATAACCAAGATGTTTGAGTGAGAATGATAGCTGTTACTTTGCTGACCTAAACTCAGAGAGAAAGCTTGGAAGAGAAATTAAGTATAGCTGTGCATTAGAAAGTAGAAAAATCCTCAAGAGCCAGTGTTTAATGATAAACATTGGTCAGTAAAATGGCATCACTTTAATAGGAGATTGTCCTGGTTGTGGCCAGGACAGGGTTAATTTTTGGACTAGCCAGGAGAGGGGCATGGTCAGAGGGCAAGACTTCAATGGCATCCTAAATTTTATCGGTTATAGAAAAGTACTTTCCACACACTTATGGGGATGCCTGGAAAAAGGCTGTCTGGAGTTAGCAAACCAGGGAGTGAATTTCTGCTGTAAATGTTACCACATCTATTATCTCTCAAGCTCTCCTAAGCTTTGCAATTGCTTTTACTGATGTGACTACTCTTTACTGAGAGGAAAACAAAATTATATGTGTATGCACCCAAAATAGACTTGAAAGCGGATCCTGAAGGTGTGATTTATGTCTCTCTTTACAAGGAAGAAAAGCTGCTTCTGCAGCCAGACAGTTCCATTCTTTTACCCAGATAGGTTAGACCAGATGATCTTTGCTGCTCCTTTCAACCTGGTATTCTGAGACTCATTGTATTTGGAGTCCTTATCTATACCAAGATAGAAACTAGATAGAAAATATGCCAATAACCAAACTCTCTGGTTTTTAAGCCTTTCTGGAGCTTTTGTATACTTTCTTCCTCCCAGCTCCAACAGCATTGCTGGTTATACCTTTTGGAATCTTGTACATAAAGCTAGGAGAAGGAGCTCTGAATAACCCTCAAGATAACTCAGGCTTTTGTTCAGTACCTATGTAGCTAATCTTTGGAAAATCACTTGGCTGAAGTGTGGTTCATCTATAGCTTTTACTGTTCTTTTTAGCTGTACCTGAAGAAAGAGAATTTCATCTGACAGACCAATCTTTCTTTTTAATGACATGAAATATAGGGAGAAGTGGAATTACTGCTTCCATAAATCCTGGCTGATGATTGCAAAGCTCTTTTTGAAGTCTAGGCCTTCAGAGGTACATTATCAGAAAACTGCATTGCTAAGCTCTCAGATGCATGGTATTATCTGACATCTAGCATTCTATAAATTCCAGGAACTTTGATTCAAAAGGATGCAGACAGGTAATTCTTCAGTTTTAAAACTTTTAAATTTTCAAATTTTTAGTGCCTTGAAAATGTACTTTGTCCCCCTATTGATCTCACTCTTTTCCATTCAGCAATATTGATTTGTTTTCCTGTCTCTTAAATGTAACAGAATCCAGACGAGACTGTTTTTATTTAACAACATCCATTTAAAGAGTACTTTAGTATCTTCCTGCAGCAGTATCTTCGGATGAGGCTAGCACAGCTGTTAGGATGTTGTTCAGCAGTGTGCTGTTGAAGTCAGAAGAGGACACAATATATTATTTTTGTGCAAACCATTGGAAAAAAAAGTTCTTATTACCTTGATCCTATTTTCAATAGATTTTTTGATGGGAAGTTTGGAAGTATCTTTGAAAATAAATGATAACCTAAACTAGTTTAAGCTGGGGGTGTTTAGCCTCATGAAAAGGAGGCTCATCACTCTCTACAAGTCCCTGAAAGGAGAGTGTAGCCAGGTGGGAGTTGACCACTTCTCCAAGGCAGCTGGCAACAGGACAAGAGGGCAGGGCCTCAAGCTGCACCAGGGAAGGCTCATGTTGGACACGAGGAAGAAGTTCTTCACAGAAAGGATTGCTAAGCACTAGAATGGGCTGCCTAGGGAGGGGGTGGAGTTCAAGAAACTTCTGGATGTGACACTCAATGTCATGGTCTGGTTGACATGGTGATGATTGGTTGAAAGTTGGACTTGATGCTCTCAGAAATCTTTTCCGACCTGAATGATTTTGTGGTCCTGTAAACTAAAATTATCGAAATTAAGAAAGCTGTGATTAATTCTGTAAACCCATACTGAGGGATTATGACTTCTGCAGATGGAACTAAGTTTAAAATGAGCGATGTCCATTTCTAGATGCCCACAAAAAACATTATGTACATTTATGTATATTTCTAAGTCTTTAGGCTGTATTCAGCTTAGCTGATATAACCCAAAGCTAAGAGAAAGTGCTACTCTCTGCAGCTGGAAATTTGTGCCTTTCATGATTTGGAAAGTGTATGCCAAAAGCTGCAACAAATAGTGAAGTTCTGATAGCTCAGATTTGCTTGCCACCTACAACTCACAAATCATTATGGGCACAGGAAGCGCAGTTTATGTGCTGTGTTAGGCAGTATGAGTATCACTCCTCAACATCCATAGTGAGCTCTAAATTTCTTTCCCCCTGCAACTGCAAGGGGAAAGTTTGGGGAAAGTTTGTCTCATCAAATTGAAATCCGGGATAGCATGAACCCTGGGCAATGTATCACTTAAAATGGTTCAAATGACACTGAAGGTGTGTAGTACTGCCATGGATGTACTTAAATATTTCTGACCATGTATATATCTTAAATTATTTTTTATTTCTTTTGAGCTAGTGGAGATCAGTTTCTTTCTTTTAATATCTGTAGAAGACTTAATTTCTTGTTTTAAAACCAGCCTTTAAGGTCCTCTCTCATTATGCAGTTGTTAATTTTTTTTTTAGAGCACTCACATAGGAGGTCAGGACATGAATTCAGTTTCTTCCTCCTGAGATAGTTCTGTAACTCTGGGAAAGAATAATGTATATTAAGTCTTTGATCATTATCAGGAAAACATTGGATCAAAAGAGAGGACCAGAAAAACTGTGACTGTATCATTGGCCAGCAGTTAGGGCATTTAAATGATCAGGGAGCTCAGTGGGCAGGAGGAGTGGGCTTCAGTTTCTCTGCTTGGTATTAAACCTGGTACAGTTCATAGAATTACTTCCCAAGCCCACTCATGCAAAATGGAATGGATTCTTGAGAATGATGCCAAAGTGCTTTTTTTAATGAATAAAATCATGTTATGCCCTGAGAAAAATCTGCAAATACTTGAGCAATTTAGGTGGAGGATTCTCTCTTACATTTTCAGATTTGTCGACGTTATCAGATTGGCAGTTCTGGGCTGAGCAAGGATACAATGCTAGGTAGTCAGAAAAAGTCAATTTTGTTGATTAAAAACTCAACATGAACCGTCAATGTGCACTTGATGAGCCCAGAAATCCAAATGTATCCTGGACTGCATTCAAAGCAGTGTGGGCAGCAGGGGAGGGAGGGGATTCTGCTCTGTGGGACTCCACCTGCAGTGCTGCATCCAGCTTTGGGCTCCCCAACACAAGGATGTGGAACTGTTGGAGCTAGTCCACAGCTGGTCGGGAAGTTGCTAGGAGGACTGCAGCTCCTTCCCTATGAGGACAGGCTGAGAAAGTTGAGGCTGTTCAGCCTGGTTGTGTGGAGACCTCGTAGCAACCTTCCAGTATGGCAAGTGGCTACAGGGAAGCTGGGGAGGGACTCTTCATCAGGAACTGTAGTGATAGGATAGGGAGTTCAGACTGAAAGACTAGATTTAGCTTAGATGTTAGGAAAAAAAATCTCTATAAATGTGGTAGGGCCCTAGCACATGTTGCCCAGAGAAGCTGTGGATGACTGACTCTTGGTCTATGGGGATGAGCTGCTGCTCATGGAACTGGATGCTCTTTAAGGTCTCCTTTCAATCCAGACCATTCCATGATTCTATGAATTCAAAAGCTCAAAAGAGACACAGAACTCCTCTACACCATGCCCAAGATTAGACGGGAACTGAATGAGTGTTCTCAGAATTACAGTTTTGGACTTTGATACTCAAAATCGATAGAGTTTTCTGCTATTGCATGCTCTTTTCATTTTTGATTTGCTAGATCTGTTCTTCAGTATTGCATTGAAAGGAAAGCTTAGAATCAAGAAATAAAAGAATCAGAAAATCCAACAAATTTCTGTACAGACTGGGATCTGAATTGTGCCTCTCAGGTTCACCTGTACTCCAGAAGTCATGAAGTCTGTTACATATTCACTTCCTTACACCCAAAAGTGCTCCTTCATGTACATGCCCCAATACTTTTACCTGCACCAAGGGGATTGTAAGAGGTGATGGTGCAGTGAGGATTATTATGAAATGAAAAACTTCTGTGGAGCCACAACCTCTCTGGGTAGCACAAACTTCAAAATGACCCCTAGGTAGCAGCTTTATGAATGCTTTGTGTTGGCACATCATCAAAAGAAGTAATCCATCTTTTTTTCTCTGTTCCTTCCCGCTCCCTTTTTTGTGTTGGTACAGTCATCTTGGGAAGCAGTTTGGAGCTGAAATGAATGTGGGAAGTTCATCTGTGTGCTTTTAGCCCCAGGAGATTTTCTGATCCTATTCACTGTACATCCAACACTTTTAATAGCACAAAGAGAGAACTGGAGTTGTAGGTGAGTGCCTGGTAACAAGGACATAAATCTTTGATTTTAAGTGAAATTCCTACTTTTTCCTGCTTAAAGTACTTCTGAAACTGTTTCTTTGGATCAACAACAACCCAATGGATAAACTATGACAAGATGATGTTAGGGAAACATGGCCATTAGTATCAAGCTCAGAATTTTAGTCTTTGTCTTAAAATAAAAATCAAGATGTGTCAGACTGGGATTTATGAATAGGTAACAAATGCATCATCCCTGCCCTGGAAATCATTGTGGACAACCTAGACCAGACTGCAAAAGAGTGTCTCTAGTAGAGATTTTGCAATATGAAGTCAATTACAGTTCTATTTCGGTCAGGGATTTGTAATGGTCTAGCTTCCCTTGGAAGGAATGTCAATCAAATAACAATGTTGCTCTTAGTTAAGAAAAAGTTCCATTTCTTTTTGTGGTAGCTTGCAAAGAAATAAACTTGTAAGTCTATATAATATTCTATTAGTCCTGCGTGGCAGTGGTAAGGCTGGCAGGCAGCCCACTCTATATAGTGTACACATGCCAACAGCACATTGCAATGGAAAATCAATTCTCAGCCAACTGTACTTGGATTGGAAGGAATTTGAGCACAGTTAGTGTTCCGAGTCCTAAATTGCCACCATGATGTCTTTGCTCAAAGATAAATCTTAAGAAGGTATTGGAGTAGGGCTTGTTAAGATTGCATCTGGGAATAATAATTATACTAAGAGTAGTATTAATGCCATTTCGTTTGAAAATAATGAGACATGGCAAGTAAGAAAGAGATAGAGATAGACCGATCTCACAAAAAATTAGAAATCTAATTAGTGAGATGCACACTGGTGGTGTATGGAAACAAAGGTGGGATTAAAGACGACCATGGTGTTGCTTTTATAAAATTAAAATAATGAACACACAACAAAGAAAATATCTAGGAGCAATAACTACACTTTATGCATAATAATAATAATTCAGCTTTCCGTATTGCATGTTCTTACAAAGCAGTTAAAACACAGAAGAACAAAGAAAATTAAGTCCCTGTGAACAATACAGATCGAACCCAGAATGGTTTCAATCAAGTTTTGGGGTATTTTTCAAACCTAACGAGGTTAGATGTTAGTGCCAAAAAACTTGATACTTTTTATTTAACAGTAAAAGAAGCGAAGAGGAAGAGAAGAAGAGAGAGAAAGAAAGAGGGAAGGAAGGGAGGAAGGAGTGTGAGGGTGAGGGTCCCCTGCAGCCCTGCACCAAAAGTTATAGGATCCACTGGATTAATGTATGTTTGGGCCAGATGGGATTGCCCAGATGCCTCCCCTGTAGAGGACAAGTTTGATTCTATCCCTTGCAACACTGTGGATCTGTTGCAGCATGCGCAGTGCCCTGCTCCAGGGTCTGGGGACCTCTTTGGGGGGGACCTTTGATGGGCCATGACATCCCCTCTGAAGTTCTTCACATAGATGCAGCTTTTCTTGGGGTGAAGGGCTCCACAGCTGAACCACCCTGCACAGTGGAGGATGGGCATTCACTGCCTTGGAGCAGAGGCTTTTTTACCACACACCCAAAACCTCTCCTCCTCACCCTTTGGTGTGAGATCTGTGCCAGCCTGGCAGCTGAGAGCCCCGGGGAAGTGGTCTCTGCCCTGAAGGTACTAAGCTTGATCCCAGTGTGAATGCATTCTTTCC
Source organism: Sylvia atricapilla (assembly GCF_009819655.1). Classification (NCBI taxonomy): domain Eukaryota; kingdom Metazoa; phylum Chordata; class Aves; order Passeriformes; family Sylviidae; genus Sylvia; species Sylvia atricapilla. The sequence continues at coordinate 62,885,767 of NC_089143.1, forward strand.
CCCCCAGCCCAGACCTGAGTCACTTAATCATTTCTCCATCAACTTGCCTTATACAGGTCCAGGGCCTTAGACAGAGTGTGGTAATCTTCTCTGCAACTTTTACACAGTTTTGCTATGATAGGCAAAAGTCTTTCATGAAGATGTCTAAGTCATTAACTAAAACATTTCAGTCTCTGATGCATGTTCCCTGGTGTGTCTCTACAGTGAAATAATCTTATTAAAGTGCTTTTAGAATTTGGTCTCAGGTTGGTTTGATTACATGTGGCTGCTTGACAATGAATTTTATGCCTCATACTTTGCCAAAAAGGCTGATGAATATAACATGAATGTTATTGGGATTAACAGTCTCTTTTGTCTTGTAATGCTACAATTGATGTATTTTATTTTTTCTGTATTTGGGAAGAAATCACTTTTCCTTTTCCAGCCATACTTGATTTGACAAGTGGTGGTGTAGCTCCTCTTTTTCATGCCATCCTAAGTAGTTGCCATGGTGTCACCGAAACTGTGAGAAAAACACAAAAATCTCCAAAACCATTTTTAGTGTTAGAGAATGATGGCATTACTTTATTCTGGCCAGGATGTTGTTCTGGCTAGGATATGCAACAGAAGTAATTTCATTCACACATTGGCTGGGTTATGCAGAGAAAATAATTCCACCACGCATGGAGTTTAATAGATTTTTTTCATGTTTTATATAGTCAAATCCCACAGAAATTCATTGGTTCAATGTTCATTGGTCCCAAGTTGTGCAGTTCTTAGTATCTGGTTTCCTATTGGATATAAATTTCTTTGCCTCTGGTGCTGATTAAGTTCCCATTCTTACCTCTCTTTTCCCAGACCAGGTGTATCAGACCATGCCAGGGGAGATGTGCAGAGTTGATGGTCGTTATCTTCTGTGTATCTTCTCTACTACTCTTAGTCTATTATGATGCTCATCAGACCTCACCTAGAGGACCAGTCCCCTGAAAAGAAACTTCAGTTCCCTCCCCTGGGGGCAAAGGAGAACAAAACTGACTGAAGTTACATAAAAATTTTTAAACTTTGAATAATTTCCAACAATGGGAATCTCAGTCTGTTTTAAAATTTGTTTTCAGTACTGTTTAAAGTCCTATTTTAAGTTTGGAGAGCCTTGATTTAAATAGCTGGTCTGCAAAAGCTAGATGGTGTCTATTAGCCTGAAGTTGCCTTTTAGGTGTAGTGGGTTTCTTGCAAACTTCTTGCATGTGATTCAATGCACTCCTACAAAAAAAAAAAAAAAATCCTATTTAAAAAATGAGCACTCTTTTAGCACTGAACCTAAGGGCTCAGCAAAAAAAAGCATCTATAATTGCATGAGTAAATAGAATTCATTTATAATGGTGAAAGTTGAATGAAACACTAGTGGTGAAAAGGACCTACTGCTGGTTTGGTTTTAAAAGAAAGGCTACCTGTAAGGACTGGCTTCTAGAATACTGAGTGGTGAATATACTTTCTGCCTCTAATTAAAACACTGCTTGAGACACTTTTCTTTGGCCTATAAATGCTGTACCTAAATCAAGTGTCTGATGAAGTTATCTGACCCATATTGCCTTCTGAAAAATTCTCTTCTACTTTCTTTGTCTCATATATTTTTATTATTTGGGCAAAAGCCCCCAAACCAGGCCTTTCTTGAGTTCTCTAATGCAATTTAAGCAGTGAAACAGTTCCATATTTTGACTAGTGTCTAGAAAAGGCCATTTTCCTGCAGATACTTAATGAATGAAAGAAAATCTTTTATAACCTTGAATGCCTGCGAATGAAAACTTAATTACTTTTCTCAGCAATCAATGAGCAGAACAACACCAATTGAAAAATAGCTGTCTCATAAATGAAATAAATGGCTTTAAATATGTTTAGAAGAGACTTTTAACTTCACCAGAGATATGATGTTCTCTCAGTGAGTCTCTTTGACTAATCCACTGGAAAAATTTAGAGTTAGGGAAGTCAAGGTCTGCTTTTCAAAGGAAATATTGGTAAGGATTATTATTCCCTTGTCCCCAGCAGTTCTCATAATCCCCTTATACTCAGAGTAGGATTTACAAATACAAAAATAAATTACAAAACTGGAATGCTCTGAGGCTTTCTGTGCACAGAGCTAAGAAGGAAGCCTAGATGTTTTGAATCTTATTTTGAATTAAATATTAGGCACTACATATTTTTTCCCCTACTAGGCAATGTGGATAAGAAAATAGACAAATATAGGTCACTAGCAAGTGGCGGCAACAAAAATCTAGACTAAAACGATTCTAATAACATATTTACAAGACAGATCCTGAAGAAGCTTGATTGAAACTTTGGGATTTGCTTTGGCCAGTGTCAAAGATTTTCACTAAGGAAGTCAAAGCAAGGTTAGATAAATAAAGGCACATGGAAAGATAAGTCAACCTAGGTGATGGACTGAGCTAAGCAGTGTGGGATTCTTTCATGTGCATCTTCAGAATGACACTTTTACAATGAAAAGCAAAAATCTACAGTATCAGTGTTCCTGTTAACCATTTCAGAGGGAAACATGAATGGACTTTCAGATAATTTATATAAACATGCAGGGAAAGTTCCCCTCAGGACCTGAAATGTAGATGAAATATTTCGTATCTGATGATCATTTATATGGTGTTTTCAAAAGGTACTTTGCTACCACAGCCTGAATAAGAGCTTAATGGGATGAGTTTTCATATCCTATTCCTACTAGACCCAGACTGTCTTAAGGGAATACCTGACAACAGGTAAGTCCATTTTTATATCTTCTGCTGAGATACTAATGGTAGAGTGTGTTTCATTTTCTTAAATGCAAACCTGTTAGAGACTGTTCTTCTTGAACAGCATATGTTATTTTAATCCACAGAAAATATCTGTGGTCTACTGTTCCCCTTATAATTTTTCGCATAAATGAAATAATGCTAGAGACTATGTGAGAAAAAGCTTTCTTGTGTTATTTCTATCCTTTCCTGTGACTTTAGACCATTCCTTCTGATACTGCCTTTTGAATTCTAAATTATAATAGGTTGCCTGGATTCTATCCAAGCCTTTCTTAGATTAGGGTTTTTTTTTTTTAGGGAAGTAGTCTTGGGGGCCTTTCAGGTGGAATTAAGACTCACTTAAAGTTGAATCCCATGGCAGAACTTTATGAAATATTCAAACTAAGCCATATGTTGTTCAGACCATCAGCAATTAATGTAAGATGTACCTATGGCTCTGAACATTGTGTAATCTAATGGGCAGGATGAAGAGAGATTTTCTTTTAGAAAGAAACCATCATTTTTTAACAGATCACATATTTTCCATTCAATCAGAACCCCACTAAATTAAGTCCTTATACTGGATTATTTTGTGTCATGAAAAGTAATGTCAGTTGATGGCTCAAAAATTTTATTGTGAACTGAATATGGTCTCAAAGCATCCATTATATCTGTGGGGACATATTTGCACCTCCAAACCTCAATTTTCTACGCTTGCCTGGCGATTAAAGAGAGGGCTCAAGGCCCTCCCTGATCCATCTGAAAAAGATCCTGATGCCAGGAAACCCTCTATGTAAAATGTTTTGTGTACTTAGTTGAGCATTTCACAGAATAAAAGTGAAGGTAAGAATAGTACTTCTTGATGGTCAAAAGACTAATCTTAATCTCAAGAATTACATGGAAGTGAGAGCAAAGCAGAGCATTATGATGTGACTGTTAAAAGATGTGGTAAACCTGTAGTTCTAATTACCTAATTTTAAAATGACTTCTAAAATTTGACTAAGAAAAGAAATGCACAAAAGAGAGTATGAAAAACACCAGTCCAGTCTGATGATCATGTGGCACATTTTAAGCACTTACATAAATGTTTTAGCATGTAAATGAATGTTCATATACCAGTCAATGGAATGACTTGTCTGTCAGTCAGAAACTGGAAAAAGTCAGACAAGAAGCAGAGCAGAAAATGATCAGTAGAGGTTTTGTAAGAGAAGTATCAGAGCTGATAGGAAAAAATGCTGTTGCAAAAATCAGCTTGAGTAAGTCATAGTAAGAAGAAACTATGATAAAACGATCTGTCTCTTCTCAGCCTCAGCAGATTCAACAACCACTGAGGTAGAATGAGTGAGAATGGAGTTTTCTTACAGCTTTGACACTTTTGTGCATCTGGGCTTCTTGTAATCGGCATAACTGCACTTATGCCAGCTACTGTCTCTCCTTGGGTGAATAACTCTGTGTGTGTTAATAACCTTGAACAACTGCCAATATATTATATATGACTTAGGGGCTTGCTGTACTTTGTTCTTGGTATGATGATGTTTCTTACCTAGTAAGTTTCTTATCTTCTTTCTAAAATACAAAATGCCCCTGCATTCTGGAAAATGTTTCAGGCTTTGCTTCATACTTCTCCACCCGTGGTAGGGAAAGGCATGCAGGAAAAAACAAGAAGAGTGACTTAGTGGAGAGAAGCCAGATTGTCACTGTTTGAAGCCTCTGAAGAGGCATGCAAGACTTCTTGAATCTTATTAGACACAGTTTATTTGGCCCACAGCTTGTTTGTGTCAGAATTTTTAATCTTTAAAATGGGTGTCACTACATCCATTGTCTACCAGACAGGGCTCTGTGGGGATCTGTGTATTAAGAATAGTCAGTTCATGTGAATCTCAGGCCATTTGAGTATGAAAGAGAGAGGCTGATACTTTATATAAGCTGCTGATGCACTGCTGCCTGCACAGGGTAAAATGATATTAGTGGATTATGCTCATTTTAGTAGGTTAGAATTTTGCCCACCGATGGACAATGAGTACAGGTTGTTTAAAGCAAACATATATTGTGTTTGGCAATTTACTAAGATTTAGAGGGCAAAGAGAAACACAGCTGTGATACAGTTCACCGTGAAATTAAATAGCTGCTTGCTCCAGCAGCAAGCAGAAATCAGCCCTCTGCCAGAAATCAAAGCACTGCTCCCCTACACAGAGGTAACACCTATCTTCTACCACACTCTGCACAAATACAGACTCCTTTCAGTGTCCCCTGGCAGTCAATACTGCTTAGGCTATTTCAGATTAGAAGAGAACTTATTCCAGGCAAAATACAACCATGGAAAACAGCCTATTACAAGGTATCCCTGCCTTCATGGTTTCTCTGCATGTGGTTCAGAAGTCTTTGGTTCTCCTGGCATAGATTAAAAGAAAAGAAAAAAAAGTTTACTTTCTTTAATACTCTCATGTGTGGATGCAATTACTTCATGGTTTATACCTTAGAAGAACTAAAAATTACTCCTCCCCCCACCTTAAGACATGCTAGCTTCCATTGAGCAAGAAAATAAAATTAACAGTAATAATCATTAACAGATTAAAAAAAAGCTGTGATGTGTGCATAAATGCTAAATTTCTAATCTCATAGATGCCTAGAAGAAAGCTGAAAAATAAAGATAAAAAAATATATTTGTAAATAAACTTTGTTAGTGAAAGATTAGACAGCCCACACCTTTAATCCTAGGTTCTCTAAACCCTTAAACCTCAAAACCTCTAACAGAAGAAAGGCTGGACCCTGCATTGGAAGCAGAAGCCTCACTTTCTTTCAACTCTCTAGCCCACTCTAGGTTTAAACTGCTTATAGACTACTGTGGGTGGGAAATCTGGGTTTACAGTTTCAAGGCAGACATTTGAAAGACAGGCCTTTATTTTGTCATAGGAAATACATATGTCACAGACCTGTTGTATTCCCATTTAGGCTTCGTTCTATCTCTTGGAATACGCTGTCACATCTCCACTAAGCCCTCTCCTATTTAACCCAATGCCTAAAATGGGGATCTTTTGCAAACACTCATCTCCCCCATTTAGTATAGAGTTGCTTCATTTTTTGCAAGAGAAAATGAACGGGCAAAGCTGGAGCACCTTAGTGCTGAATTATAGCTCCCGCAAAATTGTAATGGTCTGTTATTTCCCTTCCTGTGATAAAGCCACATGAACACAATGATCTCTCTCTCTCTCCATCCATATATATGCATACACACAAGAAGCCAGTGTGGAGAAATTAGTCAGCTGAAACTAATGACAGACAGAAAATGAGACCTTTATCTCATTTGGAGGGCAGTTACTAGGCCCTTGTTTTATCAATTTCATCTTGAAAATGCCTCAACAGTTATATGGCACTTCCTGGGAAGCTGAAGGATAAACTATACATTTCAAATATTTATGAGGACAGAGCTACCAGCTGGGAAGTGGGACACTTATGAAAAACTTAGTAATAAAAATCTATTCAAGTTAGTAGGAAATCTTCTGTAGGATCCCCACCTCAAGTGCACTTACTGATGCATAAAAACCATTAGGCTGAGCTTGGCACAATATTAGCAAGTAATTGCATCAGAGGGAAACTTAGGATTTATTTGCCAGTCTTAGTTCTGGGTAACAAACAAAATAAATGATGGATTTGTTACTGGAAACTTTATGCAGTTGTAGTTCTGAGGCTTTGACCAAGGGTTATTTTGGAACATATGTGATGTCAGTGTGGCTGCTGTCAGGTTCAGTATAATTTTGGTCCCATATGAGTTGATGTGAGTGTTCTGTAGTGCTGGCAATTTGCAAGGTGGTACATACATTGAAGGCAAGTGCTTTGGTAATTACTTTAAATGCAGTCTTCTGGGCTTTTAAAGCATTCAGGGAGCTCAGGACAGATTCCTATCTATACGCATATGTCATCACAATGCTGGAAGAGCTGTTAGTTGGCTTAGAAGGGAGAATGAAGCTGGCATGTGTGAAGTTCAGCTCAAAAGCAGTCAGAAAAGACATTTGCATCTTTAAAAGTCACCATGCCCTTTTCTCATCCTTCTTTTAATGTCTGAAGTCTCTTTCACTTTTTCTTGGAAAGACTAGGCCCTCATTTGCTAATGGAATAATGTGCAACATTACAAATCTCCTCAAAGGAAAAAATAATTCATGTTCTTTCATGGCATTACATGAAAAAACTGCAATTTGGAGGAATAGTGAAGTTTTCACTGGTTGTACTGGTTAATTGGACATGTACGTCAGCAAACCCTGCTGCAATAATTTTCAACATTTATCATAATCTATCATGAAAATTTATAAACACCTGGCCTTAGTTCTCAGTTACAGTATGCTCAGGTAAGAGTTTTAGACTGAAAGGAGTGAGAAGGCAGAAGATTTCTTAATCTTAATAAAGCAAAGATACCTTAGACTCTCCTGAAGCAGTGGGCTCATCCTGAGCTCTGGGAAGCCTTTCAGCTAACATAGCCTGAAATTCAGTTTTGTAATTAAAATATTATCATTGTCAGACTCCATAGAATGTGTGAGAAAATTTTAGTTTGGCTTCTGGCTCTCTCTACCATATCAGTATAATATGCTTTCATACTGTGAGGAGGACATGTTTCTGCTAGCCACTTTAGATAATGTTGAATTTGTCAATTACTCCTTGTAGGATCATTTTCAAGTTCTGTGAAAAAAAATGAAGAGGAAAATTCAGTAGTAAAAGACAGATAGTACCATCTTTGAAAGTACTGCGTTCAAACACCTCCTAAAAAGAATGTATTCTAATCCTATTAACAACTACTGGCAAAATTACTAGAAAACATGATACCAAACCGGACATTTCTGTTCCTGTGATTCTCTCTTATTGTGAGTTTCATTGTGAGTAGTGGGTTTTTGCAAAGTGCTGAAGTCAGATTCAGTAGACTTTTATTCTGTCTCTATAACAAGGTGTCCTGAGTGTCAAAGGTTGTGGGTCTCTCTTTTTTTTTACTTGGAAGTCAAGTAGATATGTCGTCAAACTTCCCCTTTTCTATGTCTGTTTGATGCCTCCTTTATCAAGTAAAAACTAAATATTGAAAATTTATCTTTCTCAGATGTATTTTATAGGATGCCACAGTTTGAAGTCTCACATAGCAGAAAAATTATAGGACTGCTATAATCAAAACCAGTTTTAAAGCCAAAAAAATGTAGAATTGTCTTCGTTTAAAAGACAAGTGGCTGCCAAGGAAGGCAGGAACCTTCCTGAAATGGATAATATGGCCCCCTTCCCTCCAAATTTATATAACTTTGAAATTAAGGGGCTTTTGGGCAAAGATATTGAGAAAAGGAATACCAGTTCTTTACTAGAATAGATATATGTATAACAAGGCAAACAAACAGGAGCAGTAGCAGAGCCCCGGGTGCTGCCTTCTCTGCTGCCAGCCCCTTTCCCCTTGGATGCAGTTCCGGGCATGACCAGCAGGGGCGCTGGTGGCTCCTGGCTGGGCAGGGTGGGTGCAATGAGTCCCCCACGCCTGCAGGGGGCGCTGTGGCGGAGCGCAGCACCTCTCCCTCATGGGGATAATGGTGGCTCAGGTGACAGGGAAGGAGAGGAGGTGGCTTTCCTTTCCAAAAGTCATGGGGAGCAACCGGTCTCAGCGCCACTCTGGGTGTGCATGCAAACATGTCCTGTAGTGTGTATCATTTCACAGTCATTACCCTTGGCCCACTCTGAGAGCAGGCTATTGTCTTTATATCTGCGTGCAGAAACTTTTGGGGTTATTTTTCTTCTCCTACATACCTCAGACGTCATCTGTGCCATTGAAACGTCTCTGAACCATGCTGAGGAATGCACTCTGAAGTTGCCTGCCAGCTCTGTTTGGCTAGCATGTATCTCACAGAAATAGGCATGCATTGTCTTCTCCCACACATGAATCTTGCCTCACCCCTCCTCTTCCACTTTGGCAAATTAACTGTTCTTGGCAGTCAATCACAAGCTGCTTTTGGCAGTAATTGGCAGTTTATACACCTCTGCTCTAAGGGTCAGGCCATGCTGGTGTCACATGTTAATCCAGTCCTATCTAACCCATCAATTTTTCTTTCTTACACCTGTTAAGTTACATTACTGTAATTTTTGTGCTATGTTCCTCTAACCTTGCTGTGAATTATTTCTTTCCATTTTTTTCTTGTTCTGCCTTGGGATTGTTACAGTATGTACATTATTTTTGTTTTCACTCCAGGCTGAGAACCGTAAACTTTCATCTGGGCAAAAAGGTTTTAGGAAAAAATCCTCTGTACCTTGACATTTTCATCAAGGACCGTGAGCAACCTTTTGCTCATAGCCTTAAAAATTAGGCAGCAGCAACAATTTTGTTTCACATCCCTTTAAATACGTGACCTTTTCTAGGATCTAAGAGTGAGGCTTCCTAAAAGAGAGCTCTTACTGGAAGCTTGGGTGGGTTTAACTGCTGCAGTTTGAGGTCTTGCCTTTCCCTTCCGCACGGATTTAGAGACCCTGGGGCCTGGGGTAGGAGATGCAATTTTTTTGAACCATCTTAACGTGGTTTCCATCCCAGAGGTACTTGTTTTGTACTGAAACAGATGAAATACCCATGGTGAATGAATATGCCTTGCAGCTTCCAGGGATCTCTTTCCTCAAATATCTGTGCAGATATCCCAAAAGATAACCATGCAATAAGTGTGAGTTCAAAAACTTGCTGTATAGAAGTAGCCTCTATTCAAAATAACAGAAGAAATAATAGTAGAAAGTAGCTTTTCTGAAACTATAGGTAATTCAGAAGCCAGATTTGAAAGATGATATGCCTGTGAAGCCTAGGCATGTCTTTGAGATACTTTAAAATGCTTTCAGGAAAGAATATCAGCTGATGGATTATTGAGAGACAGAAAAATGCTAGCTGGCAGCAGTCTGATGAGCCTCACTATTAAAAAAAAAAAAAAAAAAAAAAAAGGAGAGAGAAAAACACTTCAGGAAAACAAAATCCTTGCTATTAGATCCTGAGAGTGTGTAAGCTTGAACATAAGAATGGACATACCAGAGCAGACCAAAGCTTGGTGTTACATCTCCTGCAGTGCATTGATGGAGGCAGAGGAAATGACACAGCCAAGCTGAACTTAGAGCAACATTTCCCCTCAGTGTTCCTCAATCCTTCATGAGTATGCATCTCTCATTGTCCTACTTCAGAAGTGATATCTCCGTAGCAATCCTACAACCACCTTTTAGGATTGCAGGATTGCATCAACTCTTAGGACAGTGCAACATATGGCCACAAGGCTGCTTCCCCTCATCTTTTTGCAATTCACAGCAAGAAAGAACTATTGTTTCATTCTGTTTTCCTTTCTTTTCATTTAAAGGATGGATTTAATTGAACACATTGTTTTCAGTCTGCTAGAATTCCATGGACAGGTTTCCTGCTGCTGAGGGGCCTTCCTGTCTTTGGGACTGGTTTGGTAAAATGACATTATTTTCACAGAATCACAGAATGGTTTGAACTGGAAGTGACCTTCAAGATCTTCTTCCAACCCTCCTGCCAAGGACAGGGACACCTTTCACTGGACCAGGTTGCTCAGAGCTCTGGCCAACCTGGACTTTATTCCATTTAGCAAAAAAGACATGCCACATTGTCATCAGACCTACTATTTGATTGCAGTGTTTGGGACAACCTCCTGGTCGCTGGGGGCATCATCTGCCAGCTCACATTAGTCAAGACACCTCCGTGAACACAAATCTAAAAGGATCAATGTGTACTCTGCAAAATCATGCTGATCACAGTGTTCAAACAAAAATAATGCAATTTCTCTTTATGACTAATGGTGTGAAGGGTGGAATGAATGTCTTGGCAAGATGGTAAATGACATACAAAAGAGCAAGCTGGGCAGACTGCAAGAATGTTCTCATACATTGTGTCAGCCTCATGTTCTTCCAAGTGCTTTAAATAAGTGTTCTGTGATAGAGTGTAGTAATTCTGAGGGGGCTGCAATTCCCAGAGAGGGTTTCCAGGATGTTCTTGGTGGGAAACAATTTAGACTTCCTGCTTTTGATGTCTGTAAAGTAAAACAAATATTTAAGAAAGCATCTTCTCCCAGTGTGAAGCTTTATAAAGCTGAATATTTATTGTTATTGACAGAAGCATAAGAAATAACATACAATGTCAGCTTTTCAATACTAATAAACTGGTAATTTAATTATAAATAATATAATTAATATATTAATAGTAGTTTTATTACGTCTTTATTAAGTTTATTGCAAAATAATGTTTTGCTGTTGTTACAAATGAGACAAGGTTCTGACTTTCTGTAGACAGTTAAAATATCTGCAACACAATTGGATTTGCATGGCAGCATCTGATTTTGGGGTGTCAGGGCATTTGGACTGTTCTTCAGTATCTCAACCAGGGTGCTAAACACCTGGAAAATTACCAAAAATCCACAAAGAATTCAGTAACTTCATCAATGTACAGGTCTCTCCAACTGGCATTTTGGTCTTCAATTTGTGTCTTCTTCAAAATATGAAAAAAGTACTGAAAGAGACAAGAATGGTCTGTATCATCTTTTCCCTTCAGATCTAAAGCTGTGTTGAGACCTTCAGAAGGCAGGCTGTCATCTCTGAGAACCTGTAGAATTGTGTGCTCAGGTGAAAGCATTAAATCTGTCACATTCAGAGATACCAGTTACAAAGCAGGGTTAATGCTAATCTCTAGTTCACCTTTTGCTGCCAGACACACCAGAGCTATATCCCAAATGGAAAGCACCTCTCAAGTACCCTCTTTGAATACCATATTTAGAAAAATAACTGTTCAAGATCGTTTTACTTTTTTTGAGTGAAGAAATGTGGCTGTCAGCTTCACAGAAAGTCCATGTTTTCAAAGTTTTATTATATCTAGAGCAGATGGGGTTTCAAACTGTGAGTGTTAGCGGGGGCTGGGAAAGGTGACCTGCATTGTACTTTGGGAAATGAGATTTTCTGCAGAAATGGTGTTATTGTGATTATCTATGTTATTCTTACTCCAGTATGAGAAAAGTAATGATACATTGCTTGAGGCTAAGTTCTGAAATTAGAAATTGAAGTCAGAACAGAACCCAGATGTTGGCTTAATAAACATTGCACTGTGCTGCTTGCTCCCTGCTTCCCACCAGCCCTTTGTACTCTTGGGACAGCCAGGAGTTGTGCTCTGAAATGACAAAACCTCTAGTGCTTTTCAAGGATTTTATGAATTAGGTGTTGCACTGGATGAGTGCTCTGTGGTACTCCCAGTGGTTGTGATATCAAGCCCCTCAAAGTCTGAGCCTTCAGACCTGAACCAAAATTTGCATTTTTTTTAGTAGTTAATCAGTAGTTATAGCTAGGCAGAACTCATTAAGTAATTGCTTGGCTTATTCTTTGTTTTATTAAATAAGGAAGTGAATCCCAAGATGAATGGCTATCTGGATGAGAGCCACCAGGAATGAAGTGAGCGGAACTGAGCAGTAACTGGGGAAAAGATAATTATGGCAGTGGGAGATCGTGGTGACTGACTGGTTGACCACCTGCTAAAAATGGGCCCCTGACTGAAGAGGAGAAAAGAATTGCATGTGAGGACTAAATAACATTAGAATCAAGAGATAGAATAAGCAAATAGGGATTTGAGTCTTAATTAATGAAGAAGTTATGTAATCTGTAACCAATGAATGCTGATGCCTCTGTTTGTTGAGATGTATAAGTAGTGCCAAGTTTTGATGAGTTAGTGTAAAGTTTTGTGGGTTTCCAACTGCCTCCCTCCTTTGTGCAAACTAGAATAAGGAGTAGGAGTACCTTGGTGTGTATTGATACTTAGCAGTGGGTAATGAGCCTATATTCAGACCAGTTGGATTGGTATAGGAACTGTTGGTTGATTTTGTCTGAAATCCCCATCCTCTCTTTTGCCTGGTTTCTACCTCATGGAGTTTGTTAATCCTCAAGAAAATAGGAATTATCACCACTTTTCCAGTGTTTTTGGAAAGTAGATGTAGAAATATAGTCGATTGAAAGAGTTTAATTGCCATGGACTGTAGGAGATAAGAAAAGTCTTATAGTATAAAGGGCCTTTGTTCACTTCTGTTCACAGAAAGCACTTTGGGAAATGTACAGCTGACATGAAGACTAAAGACAAGCTGTTTAACCTGCAGGTGGACACTGCATGATCAGAGTGTTAACTGGTCAAGAGGATGCATGGACAGCAACACAGGAGGTGGCATGCTGCCAGTGTGTGTTTGTTTCAGTCCACAAGAGTGTTTACAAGTATAATTTTAGCCAGAGTAGTCTAAAAGCCATACCTAGTTGTAAAGTATATATATAAAGGCCTTGCTTGATGACAATAAACTTGATTCTCTTTGGAAGAAGCAGAAGTCCCTGCCATCATTCATGACAATGGGTAGATTACCATCATGTAACTTTTTTCCTTCCTATTGTCAGCAGGATTTTTTCAACAGAGTTTATTTCCCTTTGAGAAACCTTATACATGCATGGGGGAATGGGGTGACATCAGGTTGGTGTCTTGTCACAAGTGGGGTTACAGGGCTCTGTCCTCCACCCTGTGCTCTTCAACAGCTTCTAACAACCTGGATGCCAGGCTTGAAGGTAAATTTGCTGATGCCACTAAATTGCAAGGAGCTGTCACCTTCCTTCAAGCACAGAGAGGCCTACAGAGATACCTTGATAAACTGGAGGGCTGGGCAATCACCAACCAGATCAAGTGCTGGAGAGTGGATTTTTCATTCCCTTTGCTCACTATTTAGCCCTTCTTACAATCTAGTGCAATTTTCTTCAATTTACATCTTGAAAAAGGAAAAGAAGTGCCATTTGATGAGATTTAGGAGGTTGACTCAGATTCATTGTTGGGGATTCTAAACAACCTGGACTAGATGCTCATGCTCATGGCTGGGAGGTTGGACTAGATAGCCTTTAAAAGTACTTTTGATATGAACTATTCTATGATTCTTTGATTAACATGTTTGTCCAACTCTAGAGGAGATCAGGTAGTACTGGATTCCTGGTAGTGGAATGGGATTGTCGGGTCAAGACATGCTACTTGTTTAAGTCACTCTGCACAGGACTCCTAAATATAACCTAAAGGGAAGCTCCTGAAGCACATGTAACAACATAGAATAGAGAATACTTTTATGTCTCTTTATGTTCTTCAAACGTTTTGTATTCTCATTATGTGTTTGTTGACTTAGTGAAGCTGCAATCACTCTTATTGGAATTTTGACCAGAGAGCTAATAATGTTCCTACATTAGTTATTAAGTCAATTTTCTGCAATTTTAGAGGCAAATCTCAAAGAACTAGGAAATCTGAGTAACTTCAAATTTGGGTTTGTGTTCCCACTTTTGCACAGTTAAGTAATTTTTTTTTTTCAGAGAAATCCCAGGTCTGAAAAATTCCAGGTCTGAGATCTGCCCCAATTTAAGGAAAAAAAGCATGTCTTGATGTGTCTGTTTCATTTCTCTGAATTACAGTGGAGCAAAATCCATTAAAGAGATGTGAGTCAAGAAGACCTCAGGGACACTGTGAAGTTTAGTTAATTGTAAAGCAAAAAACCTCTTACTTATGTGCTAAAGCCACACCACTGTTCAGGAAATCACATTAAAATGAACTTAAATTTAAGCTTATGCATAAATCTCACTAAACATGTGCTAAACAGGCTTCCTGAAGACAAAGGCTTTTTTGAACAGAAGCTATAATTAACTTGTTGCATTATTCTGGAATAAAAACTTCTGCAGAAACAAAAATCAGTTGTAATCATATTACCATACTCAATGCATTGAAATAATCCTATTTGCTATTATTTTGACTTCAATATTCAGCTTTTAAACAAAAAATACAAATGGTCAAATTTAAATATGAAAGAGCTTTTTAATTGTAATTATATTTCATGAAACATGAGTTCTAAATAAAACAAAATAATTGCAAATGTGTTGCCAGACTACATAGAAATTAAAATAACTTCTCTGAAGAATGCCCTTAATAGCTACACAAGCAATTTTGCTTATACATTTTAATAGTTGCAAGAACAAAACTGCAATCCCAAATGCCATACTGTTCTCAATTATTTTATAGTAAGCAAAGGACAGAAAAAATGTCATGTATATATATTTCAATGACCATTTCAATCCTAATTCTACCTTGACTCTGTAAATTAATTGCTCCTATATAATTTATTTTGTGTATGTGATATCTTTTTTCCTTTTGAGCTTCTTGCCCCTTCTTTGTGTGGACTTAAATTCCTTAGTTAGTTAAACAAGAATTTAAGAGTATTTGTGATTCACATGCACAAACAGTATCTATAAGTTTCAGTGATGCTTTTTCTGGATTTATATCAGTGAGTAAGGCCTGACCTTATTGCTGCGAATATAAAAAGCATTGATGTGATATGTTTATGGTAAAGTAGTAGTTAAACAAAACATCAGTTCAGAGCTTTGCTGGCAGGATCTCTGTGTGCTTCGAGGAAAGAGTATGGAAAACATATGCTGACCTCATTAAGCTTGGATGAGTGCTCTGCAAGAATTTTTTGCGTCTGTTTTTTCCTTCAAAAGAAAGAATTTTCCCCTTTCTCTACAAACCTCAGTGATTATAATTCAGTTACTTTTCTCTTACAGAATTTCCTGCTTATTTGTCCAGTATTTTCCCTAGACAAGTCAGAGGATACTGAAACATAGTGTATTTAGTGAAGTGAACACGTATTTCAGTGAAGTGAAGATGTCCAGGAACATATTTGGGTACAAACTCCCAACTGTCTCTGGTTTTCAGAAGGTCTTTGTCATTGTTTTGGATCAGGCCAGCTACTAGACTCCTGGTTTGGTTTAATGGTTAGCTTGTGGTAAGAATCTTTTCTTGTAGGAACTCTTGGGAGCAATCCCTTGGTTGTGGAAGCCAAAATTCTTGTTGGAGGAATGGGACCTGACAAAGCAGATAAATGAACATCTGGAGGGTTATTCAAAATTGGTTAAAATACTAAATAAGGGTTGGACAGTTAGAAAAGTCAGTAAGTGTGGGTAGTACAGCCATTTATTTGTGTGGTTTATCCCTTGACTGTCAAAGGCTGCAGAAATCTGGAAGTTCATAGGAGGTTTGTTGGAAGCTAAAGGCTTTCCAAAGAAGTTGCTTGGATTCACATTCTGATGTTATTTTCTTGGTATGCATATCTGTCTCTTAAGTGTTAAGGACAGTGTTTTCTGTCTGAAAAGGAATTTTTTTCTCCTTTGTGGATCCTTTGCATCTGCAGGTGGTGCAGATGAGACCCTATGAGAACTGTGTCTGGGAATTGGGATTGTACATCTGTAACTCATTTTTAGTAGAAAATTTTAAATATTATGTGGTAATAGTGTGTTATTGAAACACTGTTGCTTTTCAACCACTGAATAGTCATTAACATTGGTATTGTAGTGTTTGTACTCTGAGGAGAGGCTCTATTTTCCTGTTCAGAAGTCAGAAATTACCATGCTGATCCACATACCTGGCTTTCATGACTAGCCTAACAAAAAATTTCCTGTGCCTCTGTGTAATTGCAATATTTACTTGCTTCTTGCTCTGCCTGTTTGTTCCCTCCATTATTTGGTAATTTTAAATAGGGTGGGAAAATTCTTCTGCAAAGTTTGTGCAGACCCTGGTACAACACAAGCCACTTCTGGGCTTGTGTATCATGTATGATACGACCATCACAGTGAATTTTTAAATTTTCTTACTGTCCTTTTTTTATTTTTGCAATTGGCTGCCTTTGTCTTGTGTTTTACTCTTCTCAAGTGTGTCTTGCTGGTCATACTGCTCTAGATTGGATACAATAACCATACAAGTCGATAATATTTGTTAGAAGAGGTTTAACTTTTTTTGAATCACTCCAGACGTGATGCACTGAAGTTTTTCTATTTGTATTAGCCTTTTGTTTAACTTTTCTTTAAAATTATTGTCAATCATCTGATCAACTTCAGGCTAAGACAATTCTGTAGTTTAACACTGATAGGAAGCTAATCCCCACACAAGCACTCCACCACAGCAGGATGTTGGAGAAGATGGGAAAGGCAAAAGGGAGGAAAGAAGCAGAAAAGGCACTCTTGACAGTCTGCAAGTACTGCTCAGCAATAGCTAAAAAATCCCTGTGTTATCAGTATTGTTTTGGTCACAAATCCAACACATAGTAAGAGCTACTATGAAAAAATTCAGCCCTATCCCAGCAAAAACCAGTAAAGATGACTCACCCTGGGGAACTGCCTGCCCAGTTTGACTGTGTGCTTAAACCACTTCCTTGCTTACCATTTGCAGTTGATGTTTTCTTTGGAGTAAACTGCAGTTTGGGTAGCTCATAAAAACTCCAGTGGTGTTGCATTTTCCTCCTTTGTCTATCATGTTCCAAGCTGACCCTTTGGTTAGGAATTGCTGTCACAAGGATGTACATAGCTAGTAAAAGCTCTTTGTTTTTTGTTATATGTAAAAGTTTTGTCTTAGTAGGTGCTGTGGAGATGCCGCCTTCTCTCTCAAGCTCACAAGTGTTGTTCCAAGGATATAATCTTCCTAAGACAGTCAAGACTATGAATGGGCAATACCAGATTCCCTGTGATTATATTATTTGCAAATTTGTGATGCCCACTTTTTTTTTCTTTTTTTAAAATTATTCCTCCTTTCCATTATTGGAAATTCTCATTCTTTGCTGATCGGGTACATTTTAACCCATCTGAAAATAATTTGCAGAATTTATGTTTCAGGAGGATGAATACTTACTGCAGGGTAATCTTTCAGGGAGGCACTTATATCTCAATATATGATTCAGAACAGGATTCAAGCAAATTCTCATTAACAAGATTTATTTTATTGTTTAGGTGTAATAAAGTTGGGCCATGAATTGTACTGTCTTTAGGTCATACAAAAAGAAAAGGAATAGATATTAATACTCAATATTAAACTCCTGCATTTATTCAGTGATTTTAAGAGAATTCTTACTTATTTTTAAAATGCTGCAATTTCAAAATAGATTGGGTTTTGGTAGTAAAGAGGAATGTGCACCTTATTTAAACCATTTTTCCCTAAATTTTCTGAAACCTCCATGTTTTAGTAAAAAAAGAGCTTCCACTACCTGTGTTCCCTAAACCTGTGTAATTTTCACAGTTGAACATAGCATCGAAGGAACTGTGATGTGAATTTTTTTGGTCTTGTGTATGCACAATGGTAAAAACATTTTAAATTTGTTGAAATATTTGAACTTACACAGTACTTTATGAGCAGATTCATAAATACAAATGTTTCCACAGAAGGAAAGCATGAACTCGCATTCTTTCTCTTTTACAACTATTTAATCTTTTGAAATGCAATTTTCAGCAATTTTAGCAATTCCTCTTTCGCGTAAACTCGATTTTGATCTTATTGTGCATTTGTGGTCTCCTGAGTATTCTGTACTTCCCAAGATTTAATTAAGATATTTTTCTAAAGTTATACCACAATATTTGGCTTCTTCTTTCAAGAAGAAAAACAGTTGAGGCCTCTTAGAAGTTAGGCTGTATCCTGTAGTTATATTATGCCGAGACTGGATAATGGTCTCTGTGTTATAACTGCTGTATAAACACTCTGGAGCTGAGCTTCTCTAGAATCAAGGGTGAGACAAATTAAGTCAGCCAAATTCTTCTGAGAAATTACCTGCCGGGGAAGAAAGAATTGTGGTGAATATGCAACACCTTTCAAATTCAGAGAAACTTGGGCCTTTTTCCTGCTTGGGAGGATGGGTTTGCTTACCTATGCAGAAGATGAATTACAAGAATAGATTACACATAGCAAAAGACCCCTAAAATTTATATGAATAAAACCCAAAAAGAGAACAATAAATATTTTCTTTGATGCTTATATGATAGCAGTACTGGATTAAAACTAGTTCTCCAAGTGATTTACTTGGGTGGTGAATGATGGTTGCTTTGCACCACTCCTGTATCCAAATGCTAAGCACATGGTGCTCCTTGGAATACTCTCATATGTCCTACCTTGCATATAAAAGATATGTATAAAGGATACATAAAGTCCTTCCTACTGTGCCTCCAGTTTTCCAAGCTGAACAATGTTTAATGAGTTTGATACATGCCCATTGACAATACTATTGTAAATAGAAAACTCCTCATACCCTATTCATGCAGAACCAGTTTATAAACACACCTAAAAGTAAGTATTATTTTCCTCCTGGGCAAAGCCATTTACAAGTAGAAGATTTTAATTTTCAATTTTAATAACAAGTCAAAGCCTTTGGAATCTTCACCACGGGCAGTATTTCCTCACCAGACCTTGTTCTTCTACTCTTTAAAATGCAGTTAAAGCCTAAATAAGGACCTTGAGATATTGTTACCCTTATGTCACTGCCTTTGGTGCAGTTATATAGCCAGAAAGCCAAGGCTGTAAAGGAGAGCTGGGAAAAACAGGCAGCCAGGCAGCATTTTAGTTTACAACTAAGGTTTTTCAAGCATAACATTTTCTCTAAGAAATGGATATTTTGCAAACAAAGACTGCACCAAATTTGAGAAAGGGAGGAATTATTTTTTACAAAAAAAAAAAAAAGTTCAGTAATTGATGCAATGGAGGCTGTGGAGAACCAAGAAACCTTTTTTCTTCATAGTCATAAATTCTCCCTTCAGGTACAAAAGAGGCATCTGTCTTCAAGATTTGTTTGTGAACTATTGTCACCACAGCAGGTTTCTTTTCTTGGGTGTGTTTGTGTGTGTTGGTTTGTTGGGTTTTTAGGCAGTTCATGTCTTGATTTATAGGTGTAAATCACTGACAGTACAATCATAAATGACCATAAGATCATTCCTTGCTAAGAAATGGCTGAAATCGGAATCTTTCTGTCTTGCTCTTGATCAGTCATATAAATGTATGCAAGCAATTATAGTTACAGTGATCCTGCAGTATGCAAGTAAAGGAAAGTAACTGAAATCTGAGATTGCTGGTAAAGTTTATTCATTTGGTGTACTTTTTCATTCTGTAGAGCTGCTGTAAAAATGCTCTTTAGGTCTGTTCTCAATTTTTCTAGTGTTTTCTTTTGATGATCAGAGGACTAGAACACCTCTCCTGTGAAGACAGGCTCTGGGGAGACCTGATAACACCTTCCAGTACCTAAAGGGGCTTCAGGAGAGAGAGACTTTTTAGAAGGGCATGTAGTGACCTAAAAAGGGAGAATGGATTCAAACTGACAGAGGGCAGGTTTAAATTGGCTAGTAAGAAGTAATTCCTCCCTGTGAGGATGATGAGGTGCTGGCACAGGTTGCCCAAACAAGCTGTGGATGCCCCATCCCTGGAAGTGATCAATGGCAGGGGGTTGAAACAAGATGAACTTTATCTCATCCAACCCAAACCACTCTGTGATTCTATTGTTGAAGCAAATGCTGAAAGCTATCTTCAATCCCAAACTGTAGCACCTTATTTGATCAACAAAGTAATTTACCATTTGCTCATAAACTCCTCGTATCCTTTTATTTAGGTACGCAATGAAGGTACTTGTGGACTGAGATGTGAATTCATGTGGGTAAAAATGCCGGTCTTTAATTTCCATTGCAATAGTACTTTGAAACAGAACAGCCTTTGTTGACAAGGTTTCCTTTTACAGAGCTACTCTGTGCTTCTTGGACTTGAACTCATTTTTTGTTCTAACCACTGTGAGACTTGGATATCCACTTGTGTCTCAAAGCAAGAAAATGTTTTGGTTTTATTCAGGAAAGCTTTTCAACAATGAAGAGTCAACAGAGATGTTTATTCTTTTAATGATAGATTTCTGCTTTGCTTCAGTATCTCTGCTCATTGAGTTTAAAATGTAAAGCTGCTTATTATGCAAGTCATGGGATTCTTTAGAATTTAAAAGAAGGGAAACATATCAAATAGCAATGCAACACTTCCCGAGTGCTTATCTGGCAGACTAGAGAGCCGTGATATTCCACTTGAATCAACTGTTTAATGACAGTCATTATTTGTGTAAGATTTGCTCATGTAGCAACTTGAGTACTTACACAAAGAATAGAAGCTTGATGAAATAGAATTAAGAAATGCATGCCAAACCATCTTGTTTCCACATTTTTTTACATTAGAAGATGTACTCTTTTTCCATAAATGGAGAAGTTTCTGTCCCTTAATAAGAAAGAAGTTAGAAAGTGCTCCTTTGAATTCTAATTAAGTTTATTTTATCTCTAGGAAAAATCTGAAGCCTTCTTCCTGTTGAACATGTTGCAAAAATGTATTTTTCTCTGGCATGCAAGTTTCTATTTGTGGGCAAGCAGAACCAGTGAAATGATCCAAGAAACGTGTTTCTGCTTGCTGAACAGTACTTAGTAGCAAATTTTGTTACTAATATCATGGGATAAGAATCATCCTATATATAATGCCTGCAATTTGTGTGCCTACGTTTAATGGACATAAATCATGAATTTCTTTATGTGCATCTCACTTTAGAGTGAGATGTGTAGTCCATTGAAATGTTGCTGCTTGAAATCAAAAGACAAAACTTTCAACAGTGTTAAAATGACAAAAACAAAAGCAACTCCTTTACAAAATCACTTAGATGCACAAATATGCCTCTGTGCAGCGTGATGAAGGATTTCCACAATTTTTATAAGGTTAATTAATGACTAGGTCTAGCAGATGCATCCAATAGGAGACCAGTTGTCCTGGTAACCCATCCTTGGGCCAGCCCCTTGGAGCTGGTTCAAGGGCTTTTTTCCCCTATTTCTTGTTGTCTCTTAAGTCCTGGTGAAAAACAAGATGTCCTTGACAGCAAGTCTCTTCTTAAAAATAAGACTAAATAGACTTTCAAGAATATGTTAGTAAGTGTTAGCTTATTGTGAGAAAGGTCAGGAGAAGTCCTAGAAACCATATCACGAGATACATATATATATATATATATATATATATATATATATATATATATGTTCTACAGGGCTACAAATATAAGGAAAAAATGTAAAAGACTAAAAAAAAAAAAATCTTTAGCCATCAGTGCCACTCATCTCCACGGGGAGATTCTAGTGAAAGGGTTTCAGACCTAGACTTTGGCAGTGTAGATGTCTATTTTTGTTCTGGCAAATCCTTCCATGTAGGCCCTATTAATTGGGAAAAAACATTCTATGAATTTAATGTACTTTTAGTCTGAAAGTTTCCTATGGATATAATTTTAAGCTATACATTTACATAGCTTGTGTGTTTGTAGGAATTTGGTCCTTGCTAAGGACATAATTTTTTCCAGTTCATATGTTTTTTGAAATTATTACATGAGGACAGAAGTAAAGATTAGACACCAAGTGACTCCTGCAAAAACTCTTGCCCCCTCTGTTTTATCCCAAAGAATGATTCTGGACGACTCAGTTTGTGGAATCACATTCTTTTATCTAAAGATATGGGTGGAGTGTCTCTACTGTCATTAAGAGTGACAGTATATGTGTGCTCTCACGTTCATTTTATGTATGTCTCCTGATACATTTGCCCAGAAAAATTCTTGGATAATTGCCGAATTGCTTATGTAAAATAGAGACAGAATTTATGGTATGAGGTCTGTACATAATTTTAGACTGCAGAATCTGAGTTCTGTGCAATGAAGTGCTTAGAAATGTATTATAAGCCAAGAATTATATACTAACATTTTTTCAGCAATAATTTTTAATATGAAATAAATTTAATGATGAGTATGGCACATTCACAGACAAGTGAAGAATTAAATTGAACAAATTGCTTTTCATAAAGTGTTTCCCGACTCCAGCTATAAACAACACAAGTATTGAAATACCTTTTTCAGAATACAAATAGGCATTTACATTAAAATTAACAGTGTAATCAGAAAGAGAGTGCAGGTCATATGGTAAATTATTCTTAATGTTAGACTTCTATGTTTGTACATGTCTTGACTTTTATAGGCAGCATCATTTGAATACGGAATATTTAATTTCTGGAGTGCATACTATATATTTAATAGATAAAAGTAAAAAAAATGCTGGCTCAGGCTAAAGCTAATTTAAGTCTTTTTACTGAAATGATCACCTAATTCAAGACATTTCTACTAGAAAAATAATTGAAAAATGAAGTGCAGGGTGCAGAATAGTATATTCTAAAAGTAATTGTATAGTCTGTCTGATAAAAATCTGCTTAAATTCTCTTGAAATATTAAAGGACCATCTAAGGATATTCTCTGATGGCTTCAGTAGTGGCTGATCTCTTCAAACTCCTAGTGAGTTGGAGAAATTGAGATGTTGAATCCATTAGTTTTTCTGGAAAAGGAGCAAGAAATATAGAACAATCAGAGTTCATTAAAATTGAAAGATAATTTTGTTTTCTGGATTCTGCTAGAGCTTAAAAGGAGTTTCTGAGCTTCAAGATTCTGAAGAGCTTTGACAGCTTAGAATGCAGTAAGCTAAATTTCTTGTAAAAAATATTTCTTTTGGCAGTAACACTGATCTATAAATATTAATGGTTCAACTTAGCATACATTAGAATTCTATGGAGGGCATCCACAAGGAGCTCTGTAGATGCATTTTTTCCACCTGTCCATCCATGAAATGTAACTTTTTTTTTCAAGGGAGGAAACACATAACAAAGGATCCCCTTTTACTTGTCAATGAATCACTTGACTCATGGCTGACTTTCAGCTGTCTAATATTCTTTCTGGCCTGTTGGGAGCTGAGACTTTTCTGTGGGATTCCCAGGGCTGGCATTTGCAATCAATAGGCAAATATTGCATATCAATAGACTTGATATGGGTTGTTGTTGTGTCTTCTTGAGTGGACACAAGAGAACAAGCACTCACTGCCCAACACCTGTGATCTCTGTATTCACACTGAAGGAGTGTCTGCTGATAACATATGCTACAATATTACCCTCTCCTTTAAGCATTTAATAGAAAAGAACCAGGAATAAAAACCAAGGTTCTGGGTATACTCCAAAACGTGATAATCTTAATTCTTCCCAATGACAAGCAATGAGTGGAGTGAACACAAAGCAAGTGAGAGGTTCTCAAAAAAGACATTCTTGTTTGGCTGGTGATTGTGGGATTGTCCAGAATGCCATTGCTGCTGGCAATGGTAAAGTAGAGCTCTCTGTGGTCAGGATCCTGGGCAGATCTAAGGACTAGCTGCTACTTAAAAGAAACAAATTTTTTGTCAGAAACCTGTGCTATAGTGTGGGATATCGATGATGCCCTCCAAAAGAGCAAGTGAGCTGTGTGTGCTGAGTGTGACCTCTGCCATTATGACACTAACAAGGGGTGTGGAATCAAATCAGCACCATGATAACACTCAGAGACAGTGACTCGGGTCAACCTCTGTTCAGCAATTGCCCAGCACGTTCATGGTGCCTGGGGCAGGATCCAGAAAGTCAAGTCAGTGCACAAGGGTCAGGATAAGGAGGTGTGAGACCTGGCAGTGCCAGGGATGAAGGGCAAGATGTTTAGCTTGCCAGCTTCTCTGAAGGGGAAGGCAGGGGATCCTGCACTAAGCTCCTCTTTCACTCTGGCTCTTGGCAACCAGAGGTCTCTGAGAGTTGGAAGATAAACTCCCAGAGCCAGTAGGGCTTGGAACCAGAATCAAAGAACAGTTTGGGTTGGAAGAGACCTTTACAGGTCAGCTAGTCCAACCCTCCTGCAATAAGCAGGAGCACCTCTGCTTAGGCCAGGTATTCTCTGCCCTCTCCAACCTGATCTTGAGCACTTCCAGGGACAGAACACCTACTTACCTCTCTGGGCAGCCTGTTCCAGTGTTTCACTGCCCTCATCATAAAAATTTCTTCCTCAGGTCTAGTCTGAACCTACCGTCTTGTAGTTTGGTGCCATTTGCCATTGTCTGATCACTACAGGCTCCATTTTTTTTTAAGCCCTTTTTAAGCATTGAAAAGTCACAATATCAACTTCCTGGTGCCTTCTCTTCCCCAGGTTTAACGCTGCCTAATTTCTCAGCCTTTTCCCCCAGGAGAGATGCTCCAAGCCCCTCATTTTTTTTTTTTTTCTGGCCCTGCTCTGGACCTGCTTCAACAGGCCCACTTCTTTCCTCTGCTTGAGATCCCAGAGCTGGATGCAGGTAGGGTGAGAGAGGAACAGTGGGGCAGACTGTTATAGCCATTAGTTTGAATGCCTAAGAAATGAACGTATAGGTTGCGCTTATTTGTTGGTACAGGATTAAGATAATTTTTACCTCACCTCGCTACACAACAGGTGTACGTATGTATATATATATACACATATGTATATATATATACACATATGTATAAAATGCACGTTTTCTGCTTGCATTTTTTAAATTTTCATTTTATTTTGGTAAATTCAATCAGCATGAGAAGGGTTGCACGAGGAATAATCTAAATGAGAGTGAAATAGGTGCAAGATTGGCAATGTAGGAAAAAGGAATGAAACAACACCCACCCCCCCAAAAAAAAAAACCAAAAAAAAAAACAAACAAAAAAACCACATCTAATGGTGCAGTGGAGATGGTCACAGCAATGTTTGCTGCAATTCATAGCAGGCTGACTATGTTTTCCAGTTCCCTGTGTAGAGAGATGTCATTCCAAGCCTTTTCTTACCCTGAAATTTGCCTCTCTATCTGATCTTAATCAATAGCCAGTCATGAGTCATATGTATTAGTCATGTGGCTATGTGTTAAATGTGGTTATTACACACAAATATGCTGTGTGAAATACAAGGATTAATTTATGGCAAGGCAGAACTTTATGTCGGAAGGATTCTTTTGCAAAAGGGACATTATCACCCTGAAATGAGTTCCCAGCCTTTTAAAGGCTTAGGCAGTTCTAGGAGCAGTCATTAACAGTCTGTCTGGGCAAGGGGACAGTTTGGAGGAGGCACAGGAAATATTGGCATATCCTAAACAAGGGATAGTGCTGGGTTGCTGAGAAAAGGAAGGCTTCAGCCCTTCCTAACTTCATTATGCTCTCCTCGAGAGAAAGTGGGAACACCTGGTTTACACCTAAGGATTCTCGAAGGTGAATAGGGTCAGTAAAAGACAAAGGGTCTGTCAAATTCTCAACCTCTCTCTGTGAAGGTTTTATGATGAAGCTGAGAATTTTATTCCAGCTTATTAGACTTATTTGATCTGCCAAGTATGCAGAGGTGACTGTGTTATCTGGTCTGAAAACTCAGAGGCTAGAAAGGTATTTTTTTGGAGGACAGGGACTGGGACCAGGGATGAGGGGACAGAGACCCAGGAGATAACCACACTCTAGTTGCAGAGCTGGTTTAAGAACTGGTAATGAAGGAATCTGGAAGGGTAAAACCGGCTTCCCCTGGTGCATGAAGTGAGATATGTAGCACTACACTCCAACCTCAGGAATCCAGAGAACCTGGGGCAGCAATGCTAGAGGGGAAAAAGCAATTTAAAATAAGTAAGATTTTTATATTTGTCTGGTTTCATAGTGGTTTTGCTCTGTCAGTCTCAGTTATAAAGTCAAGGACTAAAGAGGGCATTTGAGCTGAGAACATCCTGTTATGAAATTTAATAAGTACTGCTAGTACTATTTCATCCAGAAATGCTTCCACTTGCTGTGAAGCAATTACATTCTCTGCTCTCCCTCTCTCTCTCTGTGTCTTTCTCTTTCCATTTCCAATAAACATCAGAGTAGTCTGCCCACATTTTTCTTAACTTAATGTGTGAGCTACAGTTGGGAATTGTACCTTAATATCATTTTAATTCGTGTTAACGTAGCTGAGAGTTTAGCAACCCTCAGCACCTGAGCACCACAGGAATAAAAAGGGGACACTATGGGATTATTCCAACACCTTTATTTTTTTTTTTACATTTCTTTTAATTTCCTGTTTTCTTTAGTAATATCCTAAACTCTCATAAAAGTCTGAATATAATAACTATTTGGATGTTAAGAAAAAAAAATCCTTTTTTTATTACAAGGGTATAAAGCATAATGTTTTAATTGCAGGCAAGAAAGCATAGCTGGAAACACCAGCCAGCATAGATCTGTCAGAATTCTTTCTGTCTCTTAATTGTTGGCTTTGAGCAGACCACCAAAGATGACAAAACTCAGGAATCATTTTAGGGAGCTGCTGATGCTGAAAGTAAGATACCAAGCATCTGTTTCTGGCTCATTAACTTACAAGCTACCTTGATGTGGGGAGAAAGATGTTTACTTGTTATATTTTTTCCTACAGTTTTAGCATGAGGTTTTACTGAGTGTTGTCTTTTTTTTTTTTTTTTTTTTTTTTTTTAAGCCTGGTACCTACTCATACACACAGCTGTCCTGCAAATCTGATATCTTCTATCTAGATCTGCCAAACTGAAAGCATAATCTGATGCCTAAGTGATGCTTTCACACTCACTCACCACCATTCCATCAAAGAGGATGCTCCTCCAATATTCCTTTTCTCTTTTCTGCAAATTTACAGTCAGTGAGAGTACTAGGTCAGGTTATTGCAGGACACAGGACCTTGATATATGTCCTCCAAAGCAGCAGTAACACATGCTAGCTGGGACAGATTGTCCTTGAGGGGTGTCTCAGTGAACACACCCAACCTCTGTTGGGGCTGTGAGCCCTGAGGGTGCCCCAGACCTCCTGAGGGAATGTCTGGGCTGCACACCAGTTTTCCATGCAGAAATGTAAGGG
Organism: Sylvia atricapilla; assembly: GCF_009819655.1. Taxonomy (NCBI): domain Eukaryota; kingdom Metazoa; phylum Chordata; class Aves; order Passeriformes; family Sylviidae; genus Sylvia; species Sylvia atricapilla. The sequence goes on from NC_089143.1 coordinate 62,913,076, forward strand.
ACTTTCAGGGCTTTATTCATCATGCAGCTGTGGGAGCCAAAATACCTGACAACATTTTGAATTCCTGTGTCCTTTTGGCACCAAAAGGCACCTTCTCTTTTCAGTGCACCCAAGGTATGACAAGAGTTTGCCATTCTCATGTTTCCCCATTTTTGTTCCCCCATCCCATTTAGCTAAGTCCCACTGCCTTTCTGATTCTCCTCTACCTTCTCTCAGCATATTTAAGGGGTGACCCTTCTCTCATTAGAGGTGTGTCCTCCTGAAAGTCATATGTGATAGGAAGACTTCCTTACTTAACTACAGAGGGAGAAAAATTGGAGTCTCCTTGTCAGAGATTTAGGTGCTTCTTATTAGACTCCACCTCCTAAACATCCTTGCACAAATTACTGAATAGCTAACACAGGTCCATGTCCTTAAGCTCTAAATGTGGCTCACAGTATTAGACAAATCTTAATTTGCTTACTGCTGAAGTAGTAAACCTTTGTGTTTTTTTTTTGGTTTTTTTTTTGTTTTTTTTTTTTTTTTTTTTTTTTTTTTTTTTGCTGTGATCAGAAGAAAGAAAATCGTGTTCCCAGAATGCAAATCTTGCTTTTTCTCTTCTTCATGGTACAACTTTACCAGGCTTATGCTTGTTTGAGTGCCTGTAGCTTGTTTGAAGGAACAAGAAACATCTGCCCTCCACTAATAATATGAAGTCTTATGTAAGGGTACGTTTTTCAGCATACTTCAAAGGATATCCACTGAATTTGTGGAGGTTGCTTATTTTCTGTGGGGACAATATTGTCCCTTAATTGGGCTTTTCAAATGTAAATTCCCAGCAGTGAAACATTTTAAGGATAAAAGCATTTGTTTGTGGCATAATGCCTCCAAGTGTCAAGAAATGTGAGTCTGTAATCTCCATATGTTTTGATTACTTGCTATCAGAAGCAGCTACTTGCAAAGTAAAACTTTTTTCTTTGTTTTTTCCTTCTTTTTTTCCCCCCCTCTTTTAATACTCTAGCCACATCTACTCTGAACTTACACCTGGTGCCTGTCCTGTCTCTTGCCACCGACATATGACTGTTTGAGTGGGAACAAAACCACTTTGACAGATGGGCATAAATTCAGGGATGCCAAACAACCAGTTCCTGCACTAACTTTGAATGCTAACGTGCCATTCACACCCTGTAGTGTCAGAACAACAGCCTATTCACAGCCCCAGGTCATTAGGAGAGAAGGGAGTGAGCGGAACATGTGGTCACGTTAATAAACCTGAAGATTAAGTTGTTAGATAATCAAATAAAAATAGGTAAGAAATTAGAATAAATTGTCTAACATCTGAATTAGAGAACCAATAGAAGAAATAGAAGGAAATCATGCATTTTCAGTGCGAGCAGCTCTGTGTCTGTCCAACTGATGAGGAACTTTGAAAGAAATCCAAAATAAATTCTTTGTCCAGGATTTTACAAATGGCTTGTTTAGCTGCAGCAGAGAGATTTTGTAGCTTATGGAGTCGCCTTCAAAAGCCATCCTTAGTTCTGGCCCACTCCTAGTGATCAGCCATTTGCATGGGCAGATCCTGACAACTGTAGAAGAGGAGACAGACTATCCAGTCCTTCTCAGCTGCTTTCCAGAGTGTAGCAAACCAGGTATGCAGCAGCAGTGTTCCGTAGCTGTTGCCTTAGTTCCACATCATTTTTCAAAGAAAGGTTTTGAAGTGAAAGAAATTACATGGAAGATAAGTTTTCTATGTGAAAAGAAACAGTTCAGCTGGCTCATGTCCATGTCCTCCCTCACCATGCAGTTCTTCAGGGGATATGGGGCTGTAACTTGTGAATTCACAGTACCCCCTGCTCCAGTGAACTGTACACTGCTGGCGTTTGTGCGCTGTACTCTGCAAGGATTTGTTTCCTTTGTTTTGCAAGGAATGCCTGAGACCCTGAGGGATGGCAGCATCTCTCCTCTCCTTTCTTAGTAATGCTTTTTCATGCAGAGAAATTGAACTTCTTGGCAGGGGTTTGGGGTTTAGGGTAGTTTTAACTCAGAGGAAAAAAATTTGGAAGGGAAAAGCCCTTTATCATCTAAGACTTATTAGCATGGCCAAAATTGCACATGAGTCTTTGTTCTTGGTGTTTTCTCTTGGCTTCGTCAGGCTTCCAAAAACATTTAGCAAAAAGGAAACTAGGCTCAGGGGCTGAGATGGAATTTAGGACAACTGAATAGTACTCAGACTTAACAAATTAAGCTGACTTTTATCTGGACAAAGGTTGTTGATTCTTTTGGGGCATCACTGGGATTGGATTTGCAGTTTTAGCTACATTTTATTTAACTGGGTTTTATTTAATTTTCATTCTGGGTATGTGTTGAAATTTGTTTGTGATGGAGATTTTTCCAGTCAAAGTCTAGGTTTGTTACCAGGGCATGAGGAGTGAATGACACTTCCTGGCCTTCTTCAGCTTTAAACTTAGAATTTTTTACTGGTGACCTCCTGTTGTGGCTCTTTCATCCAAGTTTCCTGTTACATTTTTTCCATGCACATGTTTTTTCAATTTGGAAGAAGGGTATATTTCAGATTAAGAAACTGAGCAGAAAAAGAAATTCCCTTTCTGAAGGAGGGCCTTTTTGGGATAATCCATGTATGGTGTTTTTGGCCACAGACTTGACATGTGGAGGCAACACTTGATTTAAAAGTTTGGAGGCAACACTTGATTTAAAAGTTGCTATGGAAAACTAAAAAGTCACTACTCTGTTTTAAAAGGTATTTATAATTCATTTCCAAGCTAGCAGCATAGATCATTAGACCCTTGTTTTTCAGAACACAAAGACGGTTCTGGTCATAGTCACAACAGATTCAAGCAGCTAGAGTGTATGGAGATTTTGGCTCATTTGGAAACTGGAGAGCTCAGATCATTTTCTGTTAAAAGAGGGACAGTTCCTCAGAAATACTTCTCTACCTTATAAAATCATTGGCATCCAAGAAATACATACATGTGGAAATATGAAAATTCCTGTGAGAATAGATAAACCTAGCCTTTCGTTTTCTAGCTCTTGATCTGCTAAATACCTATTTTATGTATCTAAATACATAGTACCATCAGGAGAAAAACCAGCACAGTCTAGAGGAGTGTTGCAAGCATGATGAGCTATGAACCACACCTCACACATCTTTTATTGCAAAATAGCTCTTTGCAGTCCTGTTCTGCTACTGTCCCACGGGGAAAGGCAGGAAACACAGGCACCAGAGTGCTGTGGAGAAGCAGCAGTGTGAGCCCCATTCCAGCCCTGCTCCTTGTGTTGGAGCGGGAGGCAGGATGTGTTTGTGGCCAGTGCACCTTTCAGCTGTGCATAACACATATTTTCATCCTGAGAATTGCAGATGGACTTTAAGGTTAAGTTGAATTACGAATATGATCTGATCAACTGAGGACAACAGTTCCTTGATTTCCAGTCTGTCAGGTTTAAATCCACTCTTGGGGCAGATGGTAACCACATTTGAGACAGCTGCATGATGTGCTAAGACCCAGCACTGTGGCTAGCTTGCTTTTGAGGTTTGTTTTTTTGTATGTATGCATGTGCTTTTTAAAAGCTATTCATTTTCAAAAATCAATGTTTTGAAAGACAGAGGAAATCCTGTTAAATATTGACTTTCTCTTTAAATGCCAGATGTTGTGAGCTTTCCATCTGCTAATCACTTCCTAGACAGATGCCTGAAACAAGATTTTAGCCCTTCCTACCTCTAAAAGAATTCTCCTGCATCTCCCCTCCTTCAGCCTTTCTTCCCATTCCTCACACCAAACTCTGAATTTCTGTATTCCTACAGACATACTGAAATATATGATTTATTTCTACTCTTTCTATTGTTTTAGTCTTGCATTTTATTTAGTGCTTACCAGTCTTCTCAGGTATAGATATGATATGTTTGGGACATTAACAGAGATAAACTACTTGCCACAAAAGGACTAGGGACATTAACAGAGATAAACTACTTGCCACAAAAGGACTAATAGATATGGAAGAACCTTTGAAACTCTGGATCAGGCATCACTTTTTTACTCTGATCCATCATTTTTAGTGATTCCATTATGATCTCTGAACTGCTGGAATTCAGCTGCAAACTGAATGTTTGTACAGTACTGACAGCAGCTTTTCAGGAGCCTACAGAGCCTCAGAAATGTAAGGAATTATGGATATCAGGTATGGATATTCATATCCATACTCTTGGCTGCTCTTGGTGCTGATCTGTCCCACGGAGTGAAGTCTAGGGGGTTTTCCCCTATACATTAGGAACAAAAAAGGAAAACCTTGGGGTCACAACAGAGGACCGTGTTGTGCCCTGCAGTCACATCAAGGATGGTGTAGAGTGAGGTGTTATCCAAGATGTTTCAGTCTCTTCTTTGTCCATCTGGTGGATCAGGAGGCAGAAGCACCCATGGGACCAAGTGAGTGATTATGATTGCAATGCTCTAAATCACTTAAATCTCACTTTAGACTCATCTGGCAGATGGCAGTGGCCTGGTTCAGGTAATTTTGTTTTCCCTCAGCAGTGTGTCAAGGCAGACCTGGTTGGGAAGGTGTGCAGACCTATTAATAATGTCTGAGCAGGAAAGACACCCAAAGAGAGAGGAACAGGGAATTGAGCTACTACCATGTGTGGAGTGACCCAGGTATCAGGCCACTCCTGATACCATTAGCTTGGAGTTTTCTAAACCACTCCTTTTGAAATGGTTACTCTTTTATATGAATAATTAAATATTTGGTGGATGAAGGACAGGATACTAAATAGATCAAATGTACTCAGATCCTTCATATTACTCTTCTCTTTTGTTTTTCCTACCAACTGAATATGCACTTTCTCTGCAGTGCACATCAACATCCTTTGTGCTTTCGAGCAGTGAAGTTTGTTTAATTCCTTTTTCAGCCTCTTTTTTTCCCTTAATATTTCCATCATAATTTTGAAGGTATTTTTAAATGTGTATTTTCTAGCTTAGTTTCCTCTCTGAAACCAAATCTTAACTTCTGTCTCTGAGTGCTGTGTAAATGTAATGTTGGCTATGTGGCTGTAGAGTTAAAATGAGAAACATGTTTAGTTCATAATTTCTGATTGCAGATCTAGTTCTGAGTCAATCAGACCTATATTTTAAAGGCAATTAGAAGTTTTAAAGGATTTTAAGCACTTAAATACCATTTCAAACTGTGGTTTTGGATTGCTTGAAAATGCTAGCATACAGATAGATTGAGAGAGAAATAGCAAAACATTAAGATAGCAACCAGAAAGACCAAATAGCCTGGAAACAAAACACAGGCATGCTATAGGTTGAGTTCATCTTTTTTCTGCCCAAAATGTTGCAATATGTTAAAGTTTTGTGTTGGACTTTCGGCCCAAGAACAGGTCCTGCTGGCAATGTGCTGTGGCTAGGCCTGGAGACAAGAATGCTCTGAGCTTTAAAAACAAGGGAGCTGCAGGAATGAGTTGCAACACAGCCCACAGTGACCCAGCTAGAAAGGGGTTAATGTTTGCTGGCCCAGGCCAGGCTGCAGAGGCTGGCCAGAGTCACAGCTTACTGTAGCTGCATGCATGGAGTTCAGCACTGAACTCTGAATGAAGCCAGACAACATCTGTGATGTAAACTTGCCCGATGGCTCCATTTCAGATGTTGATGACCAAAAATCCTGCTTAATATGGAACACAGGGGATGTTTGGGCTTGAAGAAGTGGCAGGTAGAACAAGATTATTCTGTTTCATGGAGGATAGCCTTAGATCTCACATTGCTCTGCTCCAAAAGGACGAGCACACCTTTGAAAATTCATCCTGAAAGAATATGGGCTGCACTTTGAAGCACACTGCCTGGCCAATTGCTGGAGACATGCTCCAGCCTCTGACTCAGGTGCCAGGCAGAGAGCTGTGAGGAACTTTGCCCCTGTGAAACTTTGTTGAAATTAGAAACCACCACCAAAACCCACCAGAAAACTGGTTAGGGATGTGAACGTTTTTGTGACCACGTGCTTTTGGAAATGAGCTGCTGCCATTTCCAAATTTCATACATTTAGCTCTGTTGATTAGATTGAGCCTACCTCGTTAAAAACTGCATGAAAATGTTAAGTGCACCTTCCATTTATATCCACCTGTTATAAACATACTCATAGGGACATAGCTCACACGTGCCCCAGTAACTAGTGATATTCCTTATGTTTATTTAAATGCCCATTAATTCTGTTGTTTGATTTTGATTTAATAATAAGAATGCCCTACAGTGTGTACAGTTTTGAAAGCTGTGGAGATACGGATGGATTCCATAAGGGGGGGGTGCAGTATCCATCTGGAATTCCACAGGAGTGATCTTCAGCTGCTGGGATTTTGGGAGGGTGAATTATCCTGAGCTAATTTTGCACAGCCCGGGCTGGGTTTCTCCTACTGTCTCATAATTCTGACTGCTGTGAAGAAATACCCAGATCCAACCCTTGTGATCTTTCTGTTCCAAAGAAACTTAAAAGCAAAAGCTCTGGTGTTTTATAATCCAGGAAGCTTTAGTGAGGAAAGGCTTCTGAGGCAGGACTGAACTGTATGTCTTTGGCTCAGTTTTGGCAGAATTAACATAAGGAAGGGTTAAACAGGTCTTGCTATTATATCTAAAATCCCCACTCCCATAGGTCCCTGCATTGGTTTAGATGAGAATGTGAATTATTTTTCTAATTATCTCCAAGGCTGGCATAATCTAAGAGGTTAACCAGTAAGATGTTGGTAGATGTAGAACAGAATCCAGGTCTCCTGTCTGTGTCAGCTCCCAAATCAGCCTTTTAAGGAAAATTCCCAAGACCAGTCACTGTCATTTCTAAGCATTAAATTCACTGGTATTTTAATTTTTAAACTTTCATACAGCTGAAAAATGTTTTTCTTAGGCTCCCTTGATGCTCACAGGCAAATTTCTTTCCTTTTGTTTTTTTTCTTTTTCTTCTTCTACCTAAGCCTTCCTTTAACTGGGGGGAAAACTCACAAGAGAGGCTTTATGCTACTTTCCTGTTTTTCAGCATGACAGATGCATTAGAAAGTGTAATGCACTCTAACAAACAGGGAAACTTTGCATATTGAATATAGCACATGAAATAATAAAAGAAGAACAGCTGCTGAGAGACAGAAAAGGAAAAAATAGAGATAAAAGTTAACTCAAGTTGTGTTTTATATGAAGAGCTTTGAATTCAGTCAGATTTAAAATTCAACGCCGAGTACATTTACAGACATCTGGGAAATCAGGTCACATGCTCTTTGTTAGGGCTGCTACTACTCATATAAACCATGGCACACAGAAATGTAGGCCTGTCACAAGGACAACCTTTTTCTTTCATAAAATGACAATTTAACCGTTACACTCATACAGTGATAAATGTGACCAGTGATGACCAGAAGCAGGATAAAATCAGAAAGAGGCTCTAATGGGGTGCTAGCTTTTCCAGAGTTTAAGGCTATCTGACTCTACATGTTCAGAGAGTAACATTTGTGCCAAGTCTGTATTTGGTGCATGAATACTAAAGAAACCCTTATGCACCAGGAAATTAACATAGCACTGATGGCATTAGGAAAGCACACATGTATTGCTGCAGAATAGGTAACTGTAAATAATGCAGTGACTTTGTGGGATTTTCCTCTGTTCTTGCCACTGATCTCGACTGTCAACATATAGCCAGCCAGGAGTACATAGACAGCAGGTTGTCTTGGCTTCCCAGGTGTCTGCCATATGTGCTCTCTGTTGAATGTTAGAATTAGATCAGACTCACCTAAGCCAGTGGAGCATCCATCCCCAAAGCTTCTGGGGTTAAGTTCACCATGGTTTTGCTCTCTTACATTGGCTAAAGGCTGCAGAACAAGGCAGAGAGCCTCAGGGAAAGTGGGTGAAGGTGCAGAATGTGACCCTGATGCTGAATGACCTTCTGTAATTGTGTCTGCTTACCATGAGATGTCTGTCCCCAGTAGGCTGATGGATAGGAGTTTAATCAAAATGATGTCTGCAGTATCCTAAGCATGAATACACAGGGAATGGTTGTGGCAGTAGTGCTTGCACTTGCTTGAATCATGAGAAATAGGAAGAAGATAAAAATAGGACAGTATAGATTACACCTTTTCATTGCATTTTGGTTTTGCATCAACCACTCCTGTAGATATCTTCAGTTATAAGTCCTCACACATGTTTTAAGTTCTAAAATCGGGTGTTTGTCCCCCTCCTTTCCACAGGGGAAGGCTGAGAGAAGTTGGCTTGACTTGGATTTGAAATAACATTAATTTCAGTCCTATGAGGTAGTGGACTATGAGACATGACAAAGTCTAAGCTAAATTTTCAGAAATGTGTGTAGTGCTCAACAGAAACACATATTTTCAGAAATGTGTGTAGTGCTCCTCAGTAACACTTTAAATGAAAGAGAGAAATAAGGCACACTGGTCATGCCTCCTGCATTGCTTTCTTTGCTTGAAGTACACAGCAAACTTAATAAATCCCAAAGAAGGTATCTGTTAAAACCCAGGCATTCCTTGTAGGCTCTGGATGCTCCTTGTATGCTAATAAGCAGTTCCTTCCCTACCTCTTCCATTAATCCTTTCAGTCTCTCATTCATTCTGTTGAACAGGCCCAACAGGTCTGTCTTTCACACCCAGCACTGCAAATGTCAGAGCACAGGTTGCACAAATTTCAGCATAGCAGCTCAGAGCCCAACATCAGCAGTTGGACCAAGCCACTAGTGGGCACTACATGTTGTGCAGTATTTTGAGATTTGTTGGGGAACTAAAAATAATTCATCCTGTTGGCTTGAAGGGAAAGCAAAAATACATTCATGTTTCCTGCCTCGGTCTCCCTGCAGCATCAGTTTCAAGAAGACAAAAGACTGAAGGTTGAGGGGCAGCAGTGCGATACTCACAATAATTTATTTCTAGTTTCTTTGTTTAATTGGCTGAGAAGTGGGTATGAGCAAGTGAGATTGTTCCTGAGGGTGACAGCTTGGGCCTTCTGAGCAGAGTTAATCCAAGAAACCTTCATTGCCAGGTGACATGGGCGAGTGGCATTTGCACTGACATGGATAAGGAGTGCAATGGTGTACTCTTAACAGTTGTGGTGTGAAAACAGAAGCCTTCTGTGGGGAGGTAGCAGTAACCAACTCGGGGCTGATATGGTTAGAAGATGTCATACTCTTGTCACAGAATAATGATGAGATCAAGGTATATTTTCAATGAATTATTGGATTTCTCTGATAAATTCTCTAGTAGGATTCTCATCGCATCCATCTTTAATGGATTTAGCTGTTGCCCAAGTTTTAGGAATTAGACTGTTCTTGGTTCCACTGTTAGCCCTTTTAAGTGGGAAGATCTGTGCTCTCCAGCCAGTCCCATTAAAATTCAGAAGGAATTTGCAGTTTCACAGGGAGACACTCACCTGCCTGCATAAACTCTCCTCTCCTGCCCTGCTGAAGTTGCATAAAGAAGGTTGTATAGAAATGAGAATCTGCCTTTCCCTCTTTTTGATCAGGGATGAGAGACCTCTCTCTGACAACTGCATTTAATGTGATGATGGTAGGAAGGTGCTCTCAAAGCTGTTAGAGAAATCTAGCCTGATACCATTCCATCAGCCACAGCACCTGAAATCCTTTATTCATTTGCAGTATGTGGTGTTTCAATTTCCCTGCTTTTTTATTCCTCTACTCATCTGCAGTAAGATCTTACAATCCCTCAAACAAAAGCTTTGGAGATGTTATTTGGGGTTGCACTGGATAGATGCCAGTTTGTATTACCTGATGAAACAAGCCACTATTTTAAAAAAGGCATCATATTTCTTTGGGGGGGGGGGGGGGCATGGGGAGAAGGGGGGAAAAAGTAAGGAAAGATGAAGAAATCTTATCTAAGACACCTGTATTTTAAGTGTTGAATTTCCCATCACATTTTCTTGATGAAGATGAAAAGCCTTAAAAGAAAATAAGACTTTGCAATTAGACGATGATGCATGAAAGGATGTGTCTGGATAATGTGACAGATGATCCTAACCTTCATTAATGTGCTTTAATTGGATTAAGCTCTCTGAAAAGCCTTTTCTTCTCTTTCAAAACCTGCAGGGCTCTTGGCTGCATGACTTTAATGTACAGAACATCCTGCAAAAGGGAACTCATCCAGCTTCATAGAGGTATCCTGAGTTAACATAAACACCTTATCTCCAGTGACATAGACCCTAGCATGCCAAAGGGGTGTGGCCATCAAGTGATAATTGGGCAGTTACAAGATTTATTGCAGCATTTGGAGCACTAAATCCTTTTACAGACTGAACGAGTCGCTGTGCTGGGGCTCGAAACTGTCAGCAGAAATATCAGTTATTTTTAATAAAAGCGCAGATTATAGGTGATTGACGAAGGGGCAGCCTTGCTGCTGCTTTTAATCCTGAGAATGCTATTCCCTGCCTCGTCTTGCAGTTTTCAATAGGCCTGCCTGTGGAGCAAGGTGTTACTGAGTATAAGCCAAAGTGGCAGCCATGCTCATGAAATGATGGACAGGAGCAGAATAAATATGTGTTTTGCCTTGCCAGGCTGAGAACATATTCTGCACCATTTAAGACTATTTTTTTTTTTTTTTTTGTGAATGGAGTTTAGTCACACAACTTTTTTTTTTTTTTTCTAGTCTCTGAGTCCATACTTACTAATTTTGTCTTCTTTTAAAGACTCAGCACTGGCAAATTCCTCACAAACATTCACTGTAGTGGATTTGGGTGCTGCTTATGGGCAGTTAGTGGGTGTGGGGAAGATTAGAGAGAAATAACTAAAACCAGGCTTAGAAGTAGGGATAGGGTGGGAGATGGGAGCTCTGTGCTGGAAGAAAAAGGGAGGAGAGAATCTTTCTAAAACAAGAAATATGTTTCATGTCTCATAAAATGGAGTATCTTGTGTTAGCCCATTTTAATGATCATGGTGCCTTTCTCTTAAGTGGTACTTAACCCAACCCAGTAAATTACATGGTTGAACATAGGTTGTTGCAAGTGATGCTGGCAGTGGCAGTGGTACATCTAAGTTGGAGTTGTCATTGTGCACTTCTGAACATCTGGTCTTTTAAAGGTCAAAAAAGCAAGGGCAGCTGGTTTTGAGTATTCTTTCAGTATAAAGTCTTTTTGTTCTTGAAAGACTTTTTTTTCTTTTGAATTTGTTTAACATACGTTATTTACAGTAATCCTGGAACTATAAATTCATGGGAAGCTATCAACTATATTGCAGCTACAATACTTTGTACAAAGAATGTTCCCACAGTATGTCTCTTTAGGGATGTGTCTGGGAGAGAGCCAAAAGTTTTGAAATACTTCATATTGATTCATGGCTCTCCAAATGTTATTTTAGTCTTCAAGATCACAGAATGTGGCACACTCAAGATTTATTTATTTTTTTCCATATTTTAGCAGTGGTTTGTCAGAGGTCTTTGTCTTACTTTTAAGATGACTTTTGCAGCTTCCTTTAATTTTTTTTTTTTCCTTCTTTAATTTACTCACATGGTTCTGGAATAGTTGACTTTTACTTTGGGAATATTTTGACTCTTGGTCTTCCCCTTAGTATTAGCAAGAGAAAAGGGATTACAGTTTTTGTGCTGCTTTCAAAAAGCTTAGATTTGGGTTCTATTTGCTGCTTGAAGGCGTAAGTGTGGACAGTAGTAAAACCAAGTTAGAAACAGGTTTGTTCAGCTCCATTCTCATTCTTTGATGTGAATAAGTCTGTTCCTTGCTGCTTTTCAGCCTGTGGAATTCTGTATTTTACTGAAGGAGAAATAAACAGTGGTTTAAGGCAATAATCTGTTGGCCTAAATGACTTCCTGATGGACAGGATTTTGTTACAGTGTGGTATCATCCCTCAGCTCCACTGAAGGTGATGTGTGGCAGAAAGGCTCATCTCCATTCAAGAAAAAGTGCACAGAGCAAAGTTACAGACACACAGACAACTCAAAGTTGATTATTTTACATTCACTATGAACTGCCCTTCAATTTTTTTTTTTTTTTTTTTTTTTGCCACTGACATTTACTAAACGGGTGACTTGGTATAACCTTAATAATTCTGTGAAGCCTGCATGTTATTACAACTTTAGAACTGGAACTTACTCTTAGTCATTACAGTACAAAAATAGAACAGCAAGTTGTCAACTCTGAGGTTCAGACACCTGTTAGACAAATTATATAAATTGCTTAAAATTGTTAAGGTGCACATGTTTATGTAGAAAATATTTTTTGCCACCTCCATCTTATACCTAGATGTCTACTTTGAGCAACTGCACAAGAAAAAATCCCATTAAAAATAGAAAAAAGCCTTTTACAAAGTCCTTGTTTGCCATAACAAAGCCATAAGGAAACAAATCCCATTTTTTTTCTCTTCCTTTCTAGGTCACCTTTAGCTAACTTCATGTTGCTTTACTCACTGACCCCAGTGACAGTCTGCTTCAGGCTAAAACTCTTTTCCTCTGCAAGCTGCAATGTTTTTCATTAATAAATCCTCTAAGGTCAGATGTTAGGAACAAAAATACATACGTGATTGTAGCAACCAGCAGGGCAGTGGCAGTGCTTTAGGAAGGCACTGCTTATCAGCATATTGGAGTGGTGGCAGCCTGTGCCACCCTGTGGAGTGGTGGGACATGGAACTACAGCCTCACAAAAAGAGCAGGAGATGAATACTGGCTTAGGATTGACATCTTTTGTATGCCTCTAATTGAGGTTAGCATTTTTCCCTGGGATCATGATCTGACCTGCCTCTGAGCACTGGTGTTCAGTGTGTCAGTGGCTCATTTGAGGGCGCTGATGTTGTTCCAAGGCAGTGAAGCTCAGGCTGTCTACAAATCCCACCTGCCTTCACAGTAGAAGGTGGAACTTTGTAACATGTAATCGATGTTCTCTTTTCTTATCCTTCCTCAGTTCATCTCTGCACATGTAAGATTTTTTTTTTTTTTCCTGGCTGTTTAGGCCTGTTGTCCACCCAATGTGGAAGAAGAGGCGGTATGCAAAATAATGTAGAACCAAAGAAAAAAATCTTAACTAGCATTTGTAGTGGTGGCAGATCAGTTTGTTTTTTTTGGTTTCTAGAATAGAATGGCTCTTGTGGTACAGGCATAAAATTTGCAACCCAACAAGATATTAAATTTATGTAGCTTAAGCTCATTTGTTGTTGGAGGCTCCCTGGACTGTCTCTAACACCTGAAATGGGCTGAACTTGAGGTTTGAAGACATCTCTCTTAACACAGAATAACAAACTCAAAGGAACAGTTGGTTGGTTGAAAAAGAGTCCCAAGACCATTGATTCCAACCTTTGACCAAACACCACCATGTCATCTAGACCATGGCACTGAGTCTTTTTTTAAATACCTCCAGGGATGGTGATTCCACCACCTCCCTGGGTAGCCCATTTCAATGTTTTATCACCCTTTCTGTGAAGAAATTCCTATTGATGTCCAACCTGAACCTTCCCTGGCACCACTTGAGGCCATTTCCTTTTGTCCTGTTGCTTGTTGCCTGGGACCCCTGCCTGGCTACAGCCTCCTTTTAGGGAGTGCTACAGAGCAATAAGGTCTCCCCTGAGCCTCCTCTCCTCCAGCCTAAACAACTCCAACTCCCTCAGCCATTCCTCACAGGACTAACCCTCCAAACCCTTCATGAGCATTGTTGACATTCTTCAGCATCTCAATGTCCTTCCTGAACTGAGGCTCCCAGAACTGGACACAGCACTTGAGGTGTGCCTGCATCACTGCTGAATACTCAAACCAGTTGAGTCTGAGTGCAAAGGTTTATCCTGGTGCTTGCAGTTGTTTGTGAGCTTTCTGGTTCTACTTTTTTATCTATACTGTTCACTTTGTTGAACTGCAGAGATTTGCTGGGTCTAAACTAGATCACAGGATCAGAGAATAAGAGAATAGTTTGGAAAGGACTTTAATGATTGTCTAGCTCCAACACCCTGCCATGGGCAGGGAAACCTTCCACTTAGACCAGGTTGCTCAAAGCTTTATCCAGCCTGGCCTTGAACACTTCTCTGGATGGGACATCCACACTTCTCTGGGTAACCTGTTTCAGTGCTGAAATGAAGGGTCTCTGAAGTGTACTCCATTGCGTGCTGTAAGTCCATGGGATATACACACACAGTTTGGAAGTGCTCTCTAATTTTCATTACCTGAGCAGGCTAAAAGCCTTCATGTATTAAAAAATATGGGAGCAAATACAAAGTGGCAATATATCCAAAGCCACCATAGAACAAAGGCTGGTTTTGGAACCCAAATCTTTAAGAGTGTTTAAGAGGAACAGTCCTGTTGCTAGTTCTCTGAAGTAATGCTTTGGAAAGAGAATGTAGGTGATGCTTGCAAGCTTCGAAGCTCCCTGTCTTTATTGAGAGGGAACAAAATCACCTGAATTCTCTGCATCGTTCTGGCCTCTCTGCTCCCTAGTTTGGAGCCAAACATATGGTAATTGGTTGTGGGCTACATCCTCCAAGCTGGCAGGACTGGAATGCTGTCTGCCAGCTCATCTGCCCCGTTCTTTCTGCAGCTTTCAAGGACTGCCTGTGATATTGCCCTTGTGCTGATATTTGAGTAGGCTCAGACTTTTTTATAGTTCCAACCAGGAAAACCATTGGAGCCCTCCAAACAGCTATGAACCCGAGCCAACTGCAAAAAAATTCGGAGTGAAAGAAGAAGAGTTATATCTGCCAGGTCACGCTGGGTGCAAATCGGCTTTGGAGCTGCTGAAATGGAAGAGGAATTCCACCATGTCGAACTTCTCATGAGAAAACAGCCCTCTCTTCTGTGTCCTCCTCCCGAGGTCTGTGTGAGTCAGTCCAAGTGGTATGTGGTTTACAGTACTGAGGAAAAAAAGTAATAAGAATCCCAAGGAGATAAAGATGCTTATTATAGAACCCTTGTACTACTAAGCTGTGTTTTTCCCCAGGGCAAAATGTTAACAAGTGGCAGCGGTCAGGGTGAATAGCAATTTAAAAGTATTATTCTCTTATCTGAACAAAGATGTTCAAAAACTGACTTCATCAAAAATCCATTTCCTTTCATGTATTTTACTACTGCATTGCTGATAGTGTTTCTTTGCTAGACTATCATTTACACATAAATATAATCTTTCCCCTTCTTCTTAATTAGTCTGTGCCAGCTCAGGGGACTCTTCTGAGTTCTGGATACGATCTGTGGAAAGAGCTGGGCATGGAGCTTGGTGTTTTTCACAGGAAAAAATCAGAATGTGTGCTTCAACTTGATGCATGCTTTATGTGTGTGCTGGATTTGCTCTGCTCACTCTGGCAGCATGTCAGTGACTTAGAGCTTATTATCTTACGTTGGACTTGTCCTGGTGAAGGCTCATTTAAGAACAGTTATTGCTGTGAGGAAAGCTGAGAAATCATTTGATAGTTACTGCTAAAGGGACAGTCATCAACCAGCCATGTCATGCACTTGGTGCCTTAACTGGCAAGTCAGTGATGAGATGCCCAGCAGCTCCTCTGTTAACCACTCTAGCTGGGTAGCATGGGCTCACTTAACTGCACCTTTTTTTCTGAGGGCTACCATTCCTCAAGGCTGAGGAAAACTGGGAATCAGTGCATCAAAGCCATAAAATCAGATTGACTGGTTCCCCCTTTGTGTGGCCTGTTTTGCTTCCCATGTGCCCTACATTTCTGTGAATATCAAGCTGGAAGCCAGATGCAAAATGGGATGCTATTTTTGCTGCTCCCCTGGGATAGTAATAATAGTAATTGTAATAACAGTTCTATAGAGTAAATGGCAAGAACTTTTGCCCTTGCTGTTGTGGGAGTAGGACTGAGCTGTGTGTTCCACAGTGAGCATCCATGTAGGATCTTGTGTTTCTTTCTCAGCTTCTGGGTATTTTTGTTTCCCCTCTAATGCCACACCAGCTACTGATAGGATTTTATAAAACATATAGTTCTGTTAAAATCTTCTAGGGAAGTTTTCTGAAGTGAATTTCTCTTTCCCTGAACAATCCCAGAGAAGCAAAAGGAAGCCACTTGATGGATGTAAGAGTCAGTACGGTCAGGAATGACAAGACTGTGTAGAGATCAAGTTTAACTCTAGATACATGTCAAGATCCAGTTACTAAGGTCCTTAGAAATGCCTCTGCCCGAATTAAGGTGCAAACGAGACCAAATACCAGTAACAAGAGTAGGGGTTTTATTTAATAGTAAATATGGGAAAGAGAGAGAGAAAGAAAAATAGAAAATAGTTTTGGGGGGGGTGGGGAACAGAAAGAGAGTAACAAGGACAGAACAAGGAAAATATCACCACTCCATGGATCCCAACGACGCTCCATTGATCCTCTCCAGCTGGTCTTCTTGGTGGTGAAAATCCCCCCAAAAAAGCTTAGAATCTATGGACTATTTCAGTCTCTGACAATACAAAAGACCAGAATGTCAAAAGTCTGATTGGAATATGTAGAGAAAAGTGCCAGCAAAGGTGAATTAGTCCAAATATTTTTGGCATAATAATAATAATAATACTTTCATTTAATGCATTTCTTCTAAACATATATAATGCAATACATATTTTTCTGGTCAAAAATGCAACCTTCATATAATTAATGTAAGTACAGTCATGTGAGGCTCTTTCTATGAAGCAAAACAACCTGAGTTAAAAGCATTCTTCTAAAATATGCTATTTCTGGAGCTGACCACAATTTTATAAGAGGAAATTTGGAAGTTTATGCTTCATAGAAACACAGAGTGAGCTCCCTTGAGTCGGATACAAGACTGCTGAAGGCATCTTAACTTCAGATTTACCTGAATCTTGTCCACAAACAAAACCACCTATATTAGATTCTTCCCTTGACAAAGATCACATTTTTCTTCTGGAAATTACAGCAGTTATGTTAGTAGAGTTGAAACTAGCTTCCAAGCAACTCCTAACAAATTTGTCTCAAAGCTATTTTATCTGAAGTTATGTAAAGTAACCATTTCAGGGACATGAGATTCCTAATAAGGAGGATGTGGCATATTATAACTGCTACTTTCATTATAACTGGGGGAGGGGAGGTGTGGAATATAGGATGGGGTGAGGCAGGGTGGGTCTGCTCAGAATCTGTCAACAAAAAGAGATCTATTATTTGGAAGTAATTTGAACTTACATCCAGATGCTTTTGGTAGGAAGTCTCCTGCAAGTTTTTCTGATTTTTGTCCAAGGATGTGCTTCAGCCTTAAAAATTTGAGGGCCAAATTGCTTTCCTTTTTTTGGAGGTGGTACACCTCTGAACCTACCTTCAGACTGGTTCTCTGGCTCCAGGAGTGGCTCATTGAATCCACCACAGCTGAATACAGACCACAGCAGCAGGAGGAATATTTCTATTTGAGAGGATGGTATTGAAGGAGGTCAGTGAAGAAAACAACTCCTGTAAGTAGACATAAATAAAGGTTTATTTTTATATGTATATTGTTTAGTAGGTGGAAGGATCCTTTAATACAATATACAAACTTCTGCAGAGCTTCTAAAATAAGTCACTCTGGGCTACATCAAGAACTGATC
Source organism: Sylvia atricapilla (assembly GCF_009819655.1). Classification (NCBI taxonomy): domain Eukaryota; kingdom Metazoa; phylum Chordata; class Aves; order Passeriformes; family Sylviidae; genus Sylvia; species Sylvia atricapilla. The sequence continues at coordinate 62,930,558 of NC_089143.1, forward strand.
TGTGGACACTACAAATGACCCAAGAAATTAGCAATAGGTTGCAGTAGAGACAAAGGCTGTATCCTGTTTCCTGCTTTCTTTCTCCTCTACCAATAGCACGATTTTGCTCTAAGTTGGCTGTGCTGTCCCATCCATGACATCCCATGTATAGTCACAGCTCACCTGCCTCTCTTCCTCTATCCTTTAGCCACTATTACAAGGGAAAACTGACTACTTTACGTTGTTATCTCTCCTTTTTGCCACAGTTTGCTCTAAGGTCTGGATTGGGATAGAAGAGGAAGTCTGAATTAATTTACTTACCTTTTGTTAGTCACAATAGGCACTGGGTGCAGTCTTCTCTCCCAGTCAATATTTCTCCTGTGGCACAGCAACTTGTGTAACCAAAACTCTTTGGAAGTTGCTCTTGAGATATGTTTTGAAGGGAAGAATGTGCAGTTCCAGGCAGTTCTAGAAATAAATGATTTTCAGACTGGATCTTCTTCTGTAGACAATAAAGCAAACTCTTTCTTTGCCCATGTAATTGATTCAAAGTGGCCTGTCTGGGCAAACACTAAAAAGGGAGCAATTAGAAATTGTTGTTAGAGTGTGAGTAGTTTACATGTTGAAAATGCAAATCTGAACATAAACTTGAAAATACAGCTCTCACAGGCAGAATGATGAGAAACTCTGAAGAACAGCACTGAAAATTACTGAGGCTTCAAGTACATGCTTCAGCATCTTCCTTATGTCTGTCCTGCCATGCTAGCTTCATGCAATGCTGTGTTCTTCCAAAAGAAAACAAGAGTGTTACAGATGGGCCCAGTTATCTTAACTACAGGGTGACTATACACGTAAATGCTGCCCATTTCCATTCAGTTAAGTGAGTTATTTAAAAAGCAAACAAACAAAAAGAACTATGGTGCCCATGCTCTGTCTCACCATTTGTTTCTGTTCACTCACATCAGTGGAGCTCAGTTTACATGATCCACCCCAATCAGAGGCCAGTACTGCTTCATCAGAGAAGAGAGCTTTGCAGAAATAAAAGGCACATTAGAAAAGAATGTGCTGGATAAAGGAATAAAATATTCTTCCTGGAACTAAATGACTTAAAAAATATTTTATATATTTATTTATTTTAATAATAACAAAAACACCTAAAAATGAGGACAACTGTACTAAGAAGAATTCCTTTATATCTTTCAGATAAGGTTAACAAAAAATAATCCAACATTTTGGACCTGAGTGACCTTTATCAAAGTCAAAGGCTTCTGGCTACACTGAGTTATCAAGGCAAAACCTGTATGCCCTGTACTGTCCTTGATAAAGGTCACGTGAGACTAAATGTCAACCCATTTTCATCTCTTTACCTTAAGTAAAAACATTATTTTATCTACTAAGCTGTCTTGATTCATTTAGTGTTTTAAGGAATTGTTTGGGTCCAGCATGCCCAGGGGAGTTTTTTGTTAGTTTATAACAAATGAGATGCTGAATTTGGAACAGGCAGCACCCTAGAGCACCTGCTTTGTGCATTAAAGAGTAAAGTAAGGCTGGTTGTCTGCCCCTGTTCAGGACTCACCTTGCTCTTTTAGAAGTCAGGTGAGAACAAAGAAGAAAGCTTCAGGAGAAAGTCAGGCACTCATGAACTACAGGGAGTAGTGTGGCATTAATATAAAGCCAGTCTTTTTTTTTTTGGGCTGTTGTCTATAAATAGTTTTCACCAGAGGCCAGTTTTCTCTCATATCTGATCCTCGTCCTGTGCAGGTCCAATTCCTCTTGCCAAGTGTGACCTCCTCTATCAGTTGCCCTCACTGGTTTCCTACGAGCTTAGCTACAGGCTTCTCCGCACCTGAGGAACAGACTGTGCTCAGTGTTCCTGCCTCTGTTTATCAACAGCTGGGTTGGAGATGTCAAAGGTCAGTGAACATGTTTGTAGCTTCTTCTTTGGGATAATATTTTTCTAAAAGATTTCTGGTTGTTCAAGTAGGAGTAATGTGCATTATTTACTTTTTTTAAGTGGCTCTGGACGGGGCACCATTACCTGAGGGGGGGCTGGAAGGGAGTTGGAGAGGCACTTTTCTCAAGGGCAGGTAGTGACAGAATCACTGAATGTTCTGAGTTAGAAGGGACCCAGAAGGATCATAGAAGAGATTATATCCATAGCTGGCAAGCTAGGCTGTAACAGGCCATGACTGGCCCCATATGACTCTAATCATTTATTTCCTTGGACTGTCCCTCCTTACCTGGGAGAAGGGGCTGTCCCTCAGCTTTTAGGTAGTTGTAGAGAGTAATGAGGTCCCCCTGTGTCTCATTTTCTCAGGCTGAACACTCCCAGGTCCCTCAGCCCCTCATCCTCAGACTTGTGCTCTAGACCCTTCTCCAGGTCTGCTGCCCTTGCTGGACATGCTCCCTCACCTCAGTGAGGGCCAACAGTGACATGCACAGCAGGGTCCATAGTGCTTGAACCCCAAAGCAGAGAATTCTTTAAGCTGAAAGAAGGCACGTTTATATTAAATATTAGGAAGAAATTCTTCTCTGTGAGGGTGGTCAAGTACTGAAACATCTTGTCCACAGAAATTGTCCCATCCTTGGATGTGTTCAAAACCAGGTTGGATAGGGTTCTGAGCAATCTGATCTAGTGGAAGATGCCCCTGCTCCTGGCAAGGGGTTGGAACCTGAACAAATCCATGATTCTGGCATAAAGATGGAGAGGTCATAACCTCAGAAACTGCCAAGATCCCAGGGTGTTTCCTGGGGTAAACAGCAGAGATGGAACCCTGTTAGCATGAGTGTTGTAGCAGTTGGAGATTTTATAATTATGAAAAGCTAAGGAAAGGTTTTGGGGTAGCTCTCTGATGAATGGGCCTTTGGACCACAACAGAACCCTGAGAAGCACCTGAGAAAAACCTGAGGCCATGGTTTTCCTGCACCAGATAAAACATTCAGCATCAGATAAATGATAGGGCAGAAAAACTTGAACTGCAGAAAGAGCAGGAAAGGGTAAGTTCTTGCCTAGCTCTTCCTTGTCAGCTTCCTGCAGCATTTTGCAGTCAGTGTGGGGAAAAAGGCTTTGCTTTGGCTAGGCAAGTTCCTGGTAATAGTTATATTTATGCCAAAGGAAGATTAGTTTTTCCTGATGGCTTCTCCAGTAAGTCATCCTTTCCTCCCTTTTCCTCTTTTCCCACTGATTACCTGACTAACTTTGTCCTCTGTTCTGTTCAGGCTTGATTGGGGATATAAGTTTAATGTGGTAATTATTTCGATCAAATTAGGATACTTAATCCGGATTTGCAAAATGTCAGAGCGTCTGTCTTATACACTTCATTTTGTCCAAGCCTGAATTTATGCTCATTTGCTACTTGACTTTAGGAATGCACTTGGCATTTCTCTTATTCTGATATGTGAAGTGAGTTCTCAGTTAAAATATATAACATAATTGTGGAATATCCATGAATAAAATCTTTAGGTGGGGGTAAACTGTTCCTGAAAGGAACACAGCAAGATATTCCAGGAAAATCAGAATGAATTTTTGGTGGTGTTAGGAACCTCCTTTGGGTAATCACTTATTCTCCTAATCATGATATTCATAGTTTTCTATTTAGTTTCCAATCTCTCTCTTTCTATTGTTCTTGATTTCTGATGAACGTAAAAATTAAAATCAGTGCCTTCATGACTATTCAGTTATAAAATATTTAATACTGAAGCTAGAATTATTGAAGTTGGTTGTCACTAGTCTAATTCAGTTCTGATCTAATCAATTCTACTGCCTGGTTTTAGCTCTAGTCAGGTTAGCATTGGACTAGTAGTGCAAGCTGCATTTAAAAATACTGTCCTGAAAGATCAGTTGTACAGTTAGAAAGCAAACCAGTGAGAGAGTCCAAGTCAGAATTGTAATTTAATAGGAAAATAAAAATAAATGCATTAGTACAAAACCAGTGACAGAATACAGGATACAACCTGACACCCTGTTGGCCAGGCTGGTGGTAGCAGTCTGATTAAATGGTGGCTGCAGAGCTTTTGGAGTGATGATGTGGTTCTGTTGAAGCAGTGATCCTGTAGAAGAGTGTAGTTTTCCTCTGAAGGTCCAGTGGTAGTAGAAGGGTCTGGTCTTCCTCTGGGAATCCAGTGAAAAAAGGCTGCTTGTGGTCTTCCAAGTCTCAGATTATATCCAGGCAGGAATGTTTGGTTCCCCCCCGTGGGTGGAGCATCTCACAATGGAATGGTGTAATTTTATCAGTCATGCAGCCAGACTGTGATGGCCCAGTAGCAGAAGATATTCCCTGGAGTTATCTGGGATGAGTCATGGAAGAGGTAAAGAGCACTGCCCCAAATGTATTATACCACTATCTTCATAATCTGTTAAAACACTGGTTCATCTTACAAGATGAACAGTATATAGATTTATTCTAGAGAATAAGTAACATTCCTACTTAAAAAAAAAGAAGAAAAGTAGGATTGCAGTCCAAGGTGCAAGCCACTCCATCTCTTCTGTTCCTAAGTAAGACAAGGACAGCTAACAGTACACTCATTATTTTATAATTAGTTTGCATTCATCTACCTTTGAAATAATGGCATATAGAATTGTTTCAAGTCATATATCTGATAAATCTCATGACTGTACAAAAGTGGAAGAAATAAAGTTTACAAGAACCTGAAGTAGCATAATCTAGTAGGTTGAGACAAGAGAAATAAGGACAAATAAATGGAGTGCTATTTAAACAGTATTTGAGGTTTCAGAATATTTTGCTGTTTCTTCTGGAGGAACTACTGATCTGTCTACATCTAGTTTGGTTATATCAGCTAAGGTAAGAGGTCTGGACTCATTTCTACTATTTAAGCAGATTGCATGAGCTAGATGATGGGGAGCATTTTTGCTATGAAAAATAACATACTATACAAGCTTCCTTTTCCTTCTTGGAACAGGATGTGACCTCCTCTTTTTGCTCTCCATTAAAGAGAGCCTGTCTGAGGAAAGCAGTGAGTCTGGAAAGTTTCTGAGGTAGGAATCTTGTTTGGGTGATGGGGAGATTGTCTAACCCCGAGGCATGGGCTACTTAAACCACTGCAAAAACACGTGTTGGGCTTGGTGAATGTGAAAGGGGATTTTTGTTACATAAAACAGGTCCAGGGCAGTGTTCTGCATGATGTCAAAGGAAGTTACTATATGGCAAGTAACTTGCTAAAAAAAAAAAAAAAAAAAAAAAGAGCAAAGGTTATACAAAAGACCTTTGTGTATCTCCCAGGGCAGCACTCTGTCAGGATGCTTCTACAACTGAAAGTTCTTCTGTAATAACCCAAGAAAAAGAACACTGATTCTCCATCAACTACGTGGCTGCAAATGTTTTTAAGGTAATTAAAAATTGCCTAAGATTTTACCCATTTGCTTGCACTAGTTCTGGCTGGTTGTCTAAAATTCACAAGAATGTCTCAGATACAAATGTTTAATAATTTCCTGGGTTGTCTGTTCTGTATTTCAACAATAAAGCAACAATTACAGAATTGCAAATAACATGATCAGATTTCACTCTATCCTTCCTACTTTGTAAATAGATCACTGATGTAGAGACATATTTTCAGTTTGCTGCTTGTAGGTACAATATCAAAGATAGCTCTTCATGGTCATCACGAAATATATTCACATAAAAATTACATTAAATAACAATAAGAAAGGAATTTTTTTCCAGGTGTGTGGTCTGCATTTTAAGGCAAAGTGTCAAAATTAGTTGCATTTCTAGCTTCTAAGGATGAAGTTTTTTGGAAGATCTAAGTGATGAACAGCTTGATTTTTACTAGAGACACTAAGTTTTTGTTATTGATAAATGAGCATAATCAAGAGGTGCTAAATGCTTTTGGAAATTCCACCTATCCTCAGGTATAGTCTAGTGTGACTTAATTTATATATTCATTTCCTGTGTCCTACTTTCACCATGGGCTAACTTAGTGACTGTTTTTCCACACCTATCCAAGTTTGAGTGTTTTTATTTTCCAAAGTATCAACAATAGCTTGAAAACTGCCTCTTATTTTCTTTGTCCCATTCAAAAAATAGGACTTTTTCTCCTAAATCACTTGGGTATTTAATGAAACAGCATTTCCCTCCCCTCACTTTTCCCTGTTTAAAGAATGCAATCTATTTGCTGAATCTATTTTGGATCTAAAATCTAAAGATTTAGATCTAAGATCTAAAATCTAAAACCATTTTTCAGAAATGGTTTTATTTTAAGCCTCAGTTCTTCACATAAAAAGTATTAAATGACCAGATACTTCAAATGTTAAACACGACAGGATAAGCCATATTTTTACTGTCTTGAAGTATAAAGGAATGGTTCATTAGCACCTGGAACTTCAGTCACAAATTAATTTTTGAAGGTAATGCCTTATTCAGCAAGACTTGAACATTGTCTGGCGGGTGTTTTTATGCTGCAATCCAAAGTGCACTCAGCCCCCTGGAGAGGCTCCTGAATCCATCAGCAGGGTTTGGATAATGACCAAAGAACAATGTGTGGTTAGGTAGGACACTCTGCCAGAGTGGAGCAAGGCTGTAGTCTCCACAACAGGATGAATTGGCAGTCAAGTCTATAAAGAATTCTTCAATAATATTACTTTTGGCTGAGTCTCTGTGACCTCCCTTTTTTTTTTTTCCTTTTTCTATAGTATTCATTTTGGCAGAGGTCAGTAAATTCTTGGTTCCCACAAATTTTCTTAAAGTGTGACATTTAAAAAAAGTTTTGAAAGAATGAGCTACTCCAGAAAGGATTTAGACCCTTCATTTTTCTTCAGACACATATCCAAATTCCAAGAAAATAAAATATGGATGGAGGAAGAAAGTAAATATTAGTATCAATAACATGGAGAAGTATCTTCAGATAATATGTGACCCTGTCCTAAAGGATGCCTGATATGATTTCTTTCTTAAAGGTCATTTATTTCAATGCAATTTAATTTATTTCTCTTCATCTATTAAAAAATATTTTGAAAGGAGTATTCATCAAGAAAGTTACCCCTGTTGGTAAAATACTTACAGCTGTAATAGCATATATAAAAAAAAAGAAAAAAATTAGATGCAGTTTAATATATAGTGAAAAGTAATAGTTTACAGCAAAAAAGATTGGTGAAAGTATAGATCATATTAGATTTTTACTGTTCTATGATGCCTAGAAAACCTTCACTCATGTATGTAACCCAGTGGAATATAGTACATAAAGAAATTAAGACTTCAAAAATGTTTTTTTTCTGTTGAAAACCATTAAAACATATCTTGAAATGTTAAGAGTATAATTTGTCAAGGGAACAGCACATTGGTGGACTCTACATCTGGGCTCAGATTCAGTATTTTTAAGCATTAATTACACACATCAAGAGCTTCTTCCAGACTTGTTAATGTCACTCGTATTGTAACACCTTACATGGTCTTCAGTGCTTGGCTATTGCAAGGTAAAAACCTTCATTCACATTTAATGATTTTGGGAAGTCTCTCTCCTTTTTAAACTTCATAGAATCTTTAGACTTCAAAGATTAAGACTGTTAAGAGCTGGTTCTCATTAATGACTAATCAAATGCCTGTTCCTGAATGTGTTTTCTGCTGCTGGTATAAGGCACAGCAGTAATAGTCCAGTTGGTGTTTTCAGAGAGTAACTGGAAAAATGTACTAAAAATAATCTGACATTAAAAAAAATTCATTATTAACTGCCCACTTTTAATATAGGTCTGCGGGACAGACATTGATTTTTATAAAAATGTACCTGTTATTTAAATGTATGGTCCATTTATCACTAGACCTGGAAATACTAATGGGCTTTAAAAATGTATTATTCTGCTATACATTTCAAATGGAGTGTCCCATTTTAAATAGTCCCTAAAGAGCCACTCATTTTAATTTGTGCAAGAAAGTAATTAAGATTCAAGGCAAGAGATAAATCAGATTTAATGTGTTTGCATCAGATTTAAATTGTCTAGAATGTTAAGAACCACAAAACTGTATCCTAGAAGTGTCAATTCAACTAATTAATTTTTTTCTGGGCTACAGGTGCATGTGAAAATATCTCTCTTAAGATTACAGGCAATGCAGAAAATTTTGTTTGGTTTCTTAAAAACCAGGACTCATATCACCCTGTGGAGGTATGAGCTTCATAAATATTATTTTTCTTAGGCACTCTAATAAACTGGCTAAGATCTCCTTATTTTTTTTTTTTTTACTGTGTGTCTAGTACTATCCAGTTGTTGCTTCACAGCTTAGCAATAATTGCGTTCAAGGGTGTCCAAATATTGCTCTGCAGAATCAAAATTGCTTGATAAACATTGCTTTGTGATTCATTTGGATGATTATTTGGATGATTTTCCTAATAAAAGGGAAAGTGTAAATGCTTTATTTTGTTTTATAGCCTTATATTAGAATTAATAAATACTAAATCAGGGGGAAAATAGGCAGTAATAGGTGTTTGTAAGCAAAAAGTATGTTTGTCTAGTGTAGCAGTATGGACTATAAAATTTAATGAGAAATTAATTTGGAGAAGTAATTCTATGTTTCTGTATTTGCAAGGTAATTTGTTCTAAGAACTGTCTTCCCTGTTGATATAGGGATGATGCTATCAGAACAGAGTATCACACTGTTCTGCTCTGAGATAATATTTATTTTTTTCCTAATGTTACTTGCATTAGGGGCCAGTAAATAGCAATTTTGTTCTTGTAGTAATAGAATGCCATGTAATAATTATATCTCTGTGATGTTACCTGCATAGAGAATTTCCTGAAGACAAACAGTTATTGCTGAGCGTGGCACCCATGAATAAGAAAGACAAGATTTTTTTATTTATCATTCATTAGATTCACCACCCAAACTATGCCGAAGCTATGATCTTTGTTAGATGGGAAGACAGCTTATTGACAAAAATCTCTTGTTTCAATGGCATCTACAACATCCCCCATCCCTGGAAGTGTTAAAGGGCAGGCTGGAAGGTGCTTTGAGCAACATCCTTTGCTGAAAGTATTTCTGCATGGGGGTTGGAATTTGATGGTCATTGAGGTCCCTTCCAACCCAAACAATTCTGTGATTCCATGATTTGTTACAGGAAACATAAAGCATTGCAGTCAGGGAAACAGAAGTTTTTCTTACATGACTTAGATATTCCTGATTTTTGTTAAAATGTCTTTCTTGAGTCAGTGAACTACATTTCACTCTATAGCTTCCCTGGATTGATGGCTTGTTAATAGACATCTGTCTGTTTCTGTTAATTCTCACTGAAAAAATCACTGTATGAATGAGCAACTGTGACTAGCCCCTAACTGCATGGCCTTATGGTGTTTTCTACAGCATTTTATCCATTTTTTAATAACTTCATATCTCAAAATGGACCCTTTGCCTTCCTCCATCTTGAATTTACAGTGCATTTTGTATTTGCATCAGTGGGAAATCTATCATCATACTTTGCTTTTTCTGTCAAGATGCTTAATGATTGTTCACAAGACTGATCCTTCAAGAACCACATCAGAAATGCCCCCCAGCCCCAGTTTCTAACACAACCTGTACCTCCACTTCACCCAGATCCTTACCCATTTTGCCCCTTTCCTACATGTCCTGTATATTCCCTATGTTTCCTAAATTAATATTTTGCTTTGTGCTGTAGTGCTTAGTTCTGCATGGAGATCCATTTCTCTCCATTTTTTTTCCCAACTTTATTCCCTTTTTCTAGAGAATAGGTTTTACAAGAACTTAGCCTGGCCAGGCTTTATATTCTACACCCACTTTTGTTCACTGTCAGAATATTTGCATGTTTTTGTAGTTGTATAATAAAATCATACTGGGATGAATCCACCAAGAAGAGTCTATTGAAGTTCTTCTGGCCGGAAAGCTAGGACAACTATTCCTGAAAACTGTGCTGAATGATTTAATTCTCTCTAGAGTTATGTGCTGAATATAGATTACATTAAGGATGAAAAGAAACTTGCATGGCATGGGCTGCAATTCAAAATCTGTGTTTTGGTATTTTGCAGAGATGAGAAAGAAAGTTCATATCATAAACTAGTTAGTTATTACCCAGTGAAGACAGCAAAATTCAGAGTGTGTCTTTTCCTTCTCAATTTTTTTTCTCTGAAAAGTTTCTGGAGTGCAAGGAATTTGGCACTGTAGAAGAGAAAGTTATCATCACATCCTTCAGGGTAACTCGGATAATTTCCTCTCTTCACAGTCTCTTTCTGGTCTGGTACAGCTTCCTCAAAATCTGTATAAAAACTCTACCTGATCTGAAAGGGTTGACCTGGGCACTGAGAAAAATACTGCAGGAGGGGCAAGGAAAAGAAGGGCCTTCCTTTCATAAATCTATGTTGGCTGAGCTTGATCCCATGGTTGTCCTGTGTGTGCTGTGTGATGGCACTCAGAAAGATCTCTTCCATAACCTTGCCCAGAACCAAGCTTAGGCTGACAAGCCTGTTACTCCTTAGATCATCCTTCTCACCCTTCTTGTATGTGGACATTACATTTGCTGATTTCCAGCCAGCTGGAATGTCTCCAGTTAACCAGGACTACAAGTTCTTTTGCCAGTTCCCTCATTGTTTTGGGGTGGATCTCATAGACTTGTGGGTGTTTTATTGGCACAGCAGGTTCCCAAACCCTTTTCCTTGAGCAGATGCGTGGGACTGGAGGACCTAATGAGGTCTTGTCCAACTTCAGTGATTCTGTCACAGATTATTGTTAACCTTTCTTGCAAGGCAAGGACCTCATAACCTCTTTATCTGGCCAATATCTAAGCTCTTATACCCGTGCCTGTTGATTTCCAAAACCCAAATCCAGTTCTGAGCTCAGTATTTTAGTTAGTTCCTGTTGTATAGTTGATACTTTTAAAACACTGCTATGTCTGATATTCTACAAGATCAGACAATAATATACTATTTAATGAGCCACTAAAGGTTTGTTGGCTTGAAACACAAAGGTGAGGACTCAAAGACCAAATTTGGATGTATGGGTTAGCAGATCCAAGGGGTGCTCTGCTCTTGGCTTGGTTAGGGATATGCTGTCACTGAAAGCCTGGAAAGGTCATTCATCTCCCCTAAGAAAACTAAAAGTAGAAAAGAAGACCCGTGATTTGAGGCCTACCTGAAGCTGTGCCTAATAAACATTACAGCTTTGTGTTTCTCAGTGCTGGACCAGGGGATTAGAGAGAATTTGTTTTGCAGGAATAGTGAGTGATGGATGAGGAAAAAATGAAAAGGTATCTAATATTTGTCAATAACTTGGGAAAAAAAAGCCCAAATAAAAATAAAACAGAAAAAAACAACCCACAGTTCTCCCCAGAAAAAAAACAAAACACTTTCTTAGCTTGGTTTTGTTTGGTGGTTTTTCGCTTTCATTGTTTTTGTTTCAATACTCTGCTGAGAGCACTTTATTCAGAATCATGCTGTTAGAACATCAGTATTTCTTTTTCTACTTAGCCTATAACTCCTTTTGCTCTAGCTACTTGTTTTCTCCATGGTATTAGCTATCTTTTGGCACACAAGTGCTATGTGCTGAATGCTATCTGTCTCAGCCTTACTCAGAAATAGTGGAACTTGATCTGAAGAGTGAAGAGGGGATTTTGAAACCAAGTCCTTTGGACTCAATCTCTTAAGGGATTTTGAACCCCCGCAATTCTTTCTGAAATGAAACTTCCTCTGATTTCAACAGTTTTCATTTCATATATGCTTTATGCAATTCAAATCTGGCAAATTAACTGCAGCCATATTATCTGACATTATAAGAAGTACTTGAATATAATATATTATTTTACACAAACTTATCAAAAGTTTAATGTTGTTAAAGAAGCAAGAGAATTTTTGGCCTTTTTGATATAAAATTTAAATTCCTAGAGTAATTCCTGCATTTCTAAATTACCTTCCAACGACAGACAGAAATATGTTCAAGTGAGAAAGAGTGCAGAAGGTAAGGCTTCAACTTGATGTGCAATTTCAGTTCCAGTTGCCCTGAGGAGCCTGAGGGTTAACACAATTTGGAGAAATCATGAAAATGCATGTGATGTATATATTTATTTATATTTACATTTGGGACACAGAGCCTACTGTATGGTTCAAGGAAATTAATTCACAGCTTTCAGTCAAGTGTCAATGGACCTAACGGGACTATGAGTAAATTATTGCATATAAGGGGTCCTCTCTGTCTCACAGTTAATTGGTTACCAGGGTCTCTGCTAGTGCTGGCATCAAGCCTCATTAATGTACATGGTTTAAGCATTGTACATTTGCAGCAGAAAAAATTTCTTAGAGTTTTTTAATTTTCTGGCGAGAGGCTTTCTAATTAAGGGCATGAGAAAGTGATGACCATATAGATTGCAAGTTCAAAACTCATCTGTTTTTCCTTTGGCAGAAATTGTAGCACAACTCTGTAAAGTACCTCAGTGTAAACACAGGAAGAAAGCAGGGCACTTCTCAAATAACATGCCTCAGCTCAGCTTTTCTCCAGTTTCCCTGCGCCCAACCTGTGCTTTGACAGATAACTAATTGTGACAAGCACACTCCTCCCGTGTGGATGTGTAAGAGTTTGTGAAGGATTATGCTTCACCATCTAAGTGTTCAAGTCACTAGGGGAGGAAAAGTGGCTTTTGTTATAATTTCAATTTTCCTTGCATTAATTACTATGGCCTGGCAATGCTTACATCATGTTGTGCAGAGAAAACTTCTCTTACCACCTGCATGGGGCTCACAAGCTGCTCAACACTCTCCATTTCAGAGCACCTTCAGACTTCATTTTCACTTCTCCCATACACTTCTCCCAGAGTTTGGCTTGTTCTGTGACTGTCTAAGTGTCCCTTGACAGCAAGGTAGAGTTTGCACTAGTTCTCCTCTGGAGGGGTTTGAAGCTACAACATGAGAGTGTCAAAGCTGCTAGACAGGCAAAAAAATCAAGGAATAGTGTTGGCTTTTGAGAAAAAGCAAAATGTGTAAGAGCAAAACCACAAGTAGGGACTCAAAGGGCCCTACTGTCTATATGACTAACCTCAATGGTGCAGGGTTTACCTCAACTTCCAGAAAAAAATCTGACATCCGATCATAAGCTGCACAAGTTTACACAGGGTGCAGATTAATTCTGAGCAAGTGAGCTCCAGAATCAAGGAGCAGAATGAAATTGTTGCCCTGTCAATGAACAAGCTGAGTAAAGCAGGTGTGTCAGCATAGTAAGGTGGTTTTTTTTTCCCCTGATATCATGGCTCCAACTTTTCTACCTATGCTCCTTAGGCCAGAGCTGAGTCACCGTATGGATGTATAGGAAACCTTGCCTGGCTGTGATAGATTCACAGAAAAACACATATTTTGTCTTTGTCCTGGGTCAATATATTTCCACAAGCAGGTTTAGCAGGCATCTGGCATCCACAGGAGTACTGTTCTTTGAAATTGGACCAATGTCAGCAGACAAACTTACGTGCCAGGGGACGTTGGTTTGGTTCTAAATAATCTGTTTAATTAATAATTTAACTAATAACAGACACAAATATCAGGACCTCCTTCATCACTTGAAATACTTTACAGATCAGGCCTTTCCTTATCCCTGGAGTAGAAATAATCTATTCTGCTTGCAGTTCTACTGAGACCTCTCCACAGGAAATTTTTGCATCAGGTTTCTTTGAGGAAGCCTTGTTAATAGACCTAACTAAGAATGCAATTCTCTTTACAATGCTTCAAGTCTCTGAAAAGGCCTTTCAGACTCTCAAGAACTGTTTCAATTGTAAGTCTGTATATGATTCTCTTCAATGAGGAATTCACATTTCAAACATATTTCTGAGAGGAAATAGGGTCTGTCTTATCCCAGGAGGTCAATGGACAGAAGTATCTATCTAGACCAAATTGCTTCTAAAGCTCACTTGATGACAGGGAAGGAATGCCTTTCTATTGAAAGGCTTTGAATATCTTCACAACTGTCTCTTCAGTAACCAGTCAGAACTGATGACTCTTTGAGACATCTGACATCCTGGGAAAATGTCAGTATCTGAAATAAAATACGTACTTAGCCCTCAGCCCTATTCCTTCAGAAGCAGAATACTGTATTTCCATTTCTTTAGCAAGGAAGAATTTGACATTTGCTATATGGGTCTGAAGACCCTTGCTCACTTGTATGTGAATGTCTAAGGAGTGCACAGACTCAAGAATGGCCCAGCATGGAAAAGAATTCAGAAATTGTCAGGATGGATTTAGGTCTTCCTTAATGCAATACTTCCCAATTATACATATCTTATTTGCGGCTGATATTCAAGGAAAAGCAAGAAATAAAGGAAAGGAAGGAAGTTTCAGAAAGGAGCTGTTTTGCAAAAACAGGACAACACTTCCCCATGGCTGGACACCTCATGTAATGAACCTTACCTATTCCAAGCATATTTTCATAATTATATTTAAGGTCGAGGAATTGGGTTTTGTAGTTTTCTTGTCAGGTGTTTTTTAACTTCTTTTGTGCTCTCAGAGGTTTTGACTTCCTTAAACTTGAAAGACTTCCTATTTATTTTTACATTTTTATTTCTTTTTTTTCCTCTTATGCCTTATGCATCTCTTCTTTCCCCCCCGCCTCCTTTGATTCTCAACTTTAGCTACAGTTCTATTTACTTCTTTCCTTTTCTTCTCTATTCTTAATTGCTGCTTTTGTAAAGCTGAAGTGAAAAAGGGGCCTAAATATTCTTTCCAAAATCTCTGAACACCTACCAATGGCTTATGGAGAGAAGTTTTGGGTTTTTTTTCTCCTTTTTTTTACTTTTAACTGTTCTTTAAACAATCTGAGAGTGCATAGTTTGTTCCTGGACAAAATGTTTTGAATTGAATTTGGTCAGTGCTGTTAGAAGGCACTGCTAGGGCTATGTAATGCAATAACACATAAACAATTAGTGAATGTCAATGTATACCATTGGAAAAAATGTCAATTATAAAAATTCCATAGTTCTAAAAGGTTTTAACTATATATCCTATATTTTAAATGCTTAAAGTAATATGTCAATAGTAGCAGAGAGCTAAAAGGTGCTAATATTAATATTTTAAGGTTGTCTTAGGTTTTTTTTTTTTTTTTTTTTTTTTTTTATTAGAAGTAGAAAATAGGTAAATTTAGATTACACTGATCCTGCAGGATGATAAATGTTTTCTGCCACTGGCTGCTCAGATTTCCAAGGCAGGCAGTCCTGTTCTTGCAGGACAGACCACTAAATTAACACTTCTTCAGGCAAGTTCAGTTTATGTTGGACTATCAGGAGAAGTAACACGCTTAGCTTGAGGAGAAAGTAAGAGAAAAGAGCTTGTTTAGATACATTTTGCTATTTCACACCAACTTTACCTCTTTGATGCTCCCCCTCCTTCCACTCCTTTACATGTTGTCTGCACTTATATTATCACATTTAGGCTGAGAAGAAATGTTCAGGCATGTTGGGAAGAATCTGTATGTTGAAATGCATCCGTCCTGTCTTTTCCAGCACACATTTTCACCAGCTGATTGTTCCATTTCATCTGAAGTCATGACGGGAAAATCCCAACATTCCTGACATTGGATGGAGCAGTTTCACGAGGAACCTAGGGGAATGGCAAAATTCTGTGGAAGAATAATTAAAACCTTATGGAATGACAAAAAACTCAGTCATCTGTACCCTGACTACATAGCATTGCTATGCTGTCTATCCTAGAGAGAAGGGAAAAAGATGAAGCTGCACATTTTTACTCCAAATCTTCATGTCACGAACTCGATTCAGCAGTGCAGTAATTCAGCAATAAGTTGAGAATTATGACAGGTTTTCTGGGACAGAATAAAACCTGAAGAACTAACAGATGCTACCATATTAAAATTTCAGGACATAAAGCATATCAGGAATTAGTGGAGAGAAAACAGCATCTTTATCTATTGATGAAATTTTAACCTGCAAATTAAGTATGAAATAAGATTATTAAATTATGTGTGTTCACTATGGAGCATGGGACATTAGCATTTGGAAGCCTGTTAAATTTTTTATAGAAGTTTGGTCAGTGATGTGTTATCTGAGACCCTAAAAATGAGTGGATTAAGTTGAATATGAGCAGAGACAAGCAGAGGAAAAGAGAAAGACATCAGAAAGTTCAGACAAATTTGGAAAATCTTTTTAAAAGCATCAGAACTGTGGAGCCTTTCTGAATCAAATTGTTAGTTTGTCTGTTTTTTCACTTATTATTTTACCCCTTGATCTGGGAGTTATCCCTACATATAGCTTCTATGCTGGCACACAGCAGTATTTAATTTTTTTGCTTTAAACAATGTAGGAATTATTTGATGTCCTTTCCATGTGTTCCTCATTAATGTCTTGAAAGCCAAGGGACTGACCTCCCAGCATTTCCTGCTCAGAAATCTTTTAGTTCAAATGTTTAGGCAATATCTAAAAATAATTGTTTATAAACACATTTTTAGAACTCAGCTGCATATTCAGAGTCAAGCTGGATGTGAAGGACATCTAGAGTTGTCCATGTAGCTAGATCTGGAATATAACTTGTTTATTAGAGTTGTTTATTAAGAAAGGACAAATAAAAAGAGAATGGTAAGTTTGATAAGGTTCTGTTTAGTCAAGGATCTAAATAAATTCCTGAAAGTTTTCTCTTGCTCTCAGTTACTTGTTGCCCTTTGATCCTGTACAGATGTCACATGTGATGAGATCTGTGGGACTGTGATGAGATCCAAAGCAAACCTTTTGCAGACTTCCAAGCCACTTTTCACACCTTACTACAGCCCAGGTTATCCAAACAATAGGTAATAAACCAAACAGTTCAAGACCTTCTGCCACCATTTTGCAGAATGGGACCTCATCCTTCTGGACCAGTGTCTGAAGCTCATCTGGGAACAGAGAAATAGGTACAATCTATGTTCTGTCGTTGCTCTGAAGATTAATAAATTCAGAGTTAAGTTTGCTTGATACTTTGGCCTATTTTGAATCACAGAGCTTTATATGCTTTAAAATCCACCATCTAGCCTGAGTTGTGAATCTCCATGTAGTTTTCAGTGCCACCAAGAAGGCAAGGAAAGATAATGCTTTTTTAAAAAAGATATTTCAATTGAGACAGAAAAAAGGTGATAGTTAAGTAGTTGAAATTGTAAAACTGGTGCATTTACATGAAAGACAATTTTTCTGAATGTCAGTTTAGGGATCCTGTATTTTGACATCTACAGAAACTGGACTACAAAGATTTTTTATACTACTCTTTTGGTATCATGTAGTTTCTTTGTTATTATAAATAGAAAGCCAGTTGTTGATAGGTTTGCTGGGAACCAGGCATGCTTTTTCAGAGAAGAAAAGATTTTTATTTTCTTTTCGTGTGAAACACATCAGTAGAGCTATATTGTTAGATCTTTTGCCTCCATAAAGACAAATTTGAATCTGATTAGAATGGGGAAAAAAATAACCAGACTTTTACTTATTCTAATCTATATGATTTTTATTATTACAACATAATTACCACAGCTACAAGTAAAGCCCAGCTACATTATGAGGAAAAAATGTCAGTATACTTTGCTTTGGTATACAGATATTAAAAGGATCATTTTGTGTCTTTTCTCCAGGAATGGCTCTTTCTCATTCAAGACAACTCTATCTGGCCAATAAGAACATTCACATTCTCATAAGGAACTGCCTTAACTTACCTGTTCCACTTTACTTTTTGGTTGTAGAATGTGCTGTCACTTTTCTCAGGTTTTCTGCTTTATTTCAGTGGTTGCATCCTAACAGTTTTCTTCTTTTCATCTGTTTAAAGAACTGCTGTGCTGTTTTATCAGAGAAGTTAAAAAGCTGCACAATACTTAATTTTATGTTTGAGTTTTTTTCCCATTTAGAAAATAGATAATCCAAAATACCTTCACCTGCAGGATTTTATTTCTATCTTATGTGGGCATCCTAATGTTCAACAGGTAGTTTCTACCAAGGCTTCCAGCATAAGTTATTTGATACAGCTTGGCAAAAACGTAGCTGAGCATCAAAGAGATATTAACATTTCAGTTTGCCAAGAGTGGCAGATTGGATTCAAATCTGGCAAAGAAGACTGACAGTAATGGCCTCTTAAAGAAAGGTGACAGATTTTTTATGCTGTTTTTTCATGTGCAGTCTAAAAGCATGTCGGAAGGCCTAGCTAAAACTCTAAAGAGGAAAATACATCTTATGGCAATACTCAGCTAACAAAAAGGCAGGGAGAAAGATGCATACAAACCTCAGGGCATTCCTTTAGTCCAGACACATGGATTAAAGATAATAATTAATAGGGATTTTTTGCCTTTCTTTTGTCACTCACAAGTGGCTTGCATGCACATTGTGGAGCTGGGCAATGTGTACAATGTATACCTGCTTGCTGAATAAATTCTGTGAATAATTTGCAGAGTCTTGCTTGTTCAGAAGCGTTTCACCAGTCATGAAGTTTTGCTATGCAAACTGTTTCCTTTGGAGGTGCAGGTCATAGAGCATGTCTGCTGGAGCAGAGTAAAGGTTTGGAAAAAAAGATTCTGATGATAAATTTAATACTTTTTTTTTCCATTTGAAGAGACTTGTATGTCCCTACAGAACATGGTTCTGCTGATGTTTTTTTTCTGATCAGTTCTAATGCTAAATCTCTGAAAAAGTAATTAGCTAAAGGAAAATGCAAACCATATGTCTGTACCTTTCTCCATAAAATGACATGCATATACAAATATCCAGGAAGTCCTGTAGATCATTTGGGTCCTATTTAGACTAAATTAAACATGTTTTGGATCTCACCACTCTTGGAAGGCAGTGTACTTGTCTAATCCACCAGTCCAGACTATTAATGGAAAATATTTTTTTCCAGGGTGCATGCCAAAAACCACACTTAGTGGAGCTGCAGAGAGGAAACTTGAGAGTGGGTGATGCATGCTATTTCCTATCTCGAGTCTGCCTGTCTGCTCTTGCCTGTCCAATAAATCTGAGCAGCAAAACTCTAGTGCTGTAATAAACTCCTTAGACTGGTTTTACAGGGGGATGAGGTAACTTCAGCAGGACCTTTGCAGTTCAAAAATAAGTAAATGCATTTCCTTGGTAATGGGAATCAGTTTCCTGGCTCTGAGTGGGAGGCACTGAGAGCATTTCAGTGGACACAGGCATTTCACTTCAGTGCTTCCTGGGACTGATGCAATTTGTAACCTCCCCTTTTGAGCCCACTGCCAACTTTTTTTGCCTTGTTTCAGCTTTTCAAACCCTAAATGGGTGAATTTCCTTGAGAAATGTGAACAGGGGCTTGCACATCATTAGCCAGCCTGCCGTGGTTGGTGTAATTCTCAGTGTCATTCAATGCACATTCACTGATGAATGAATTTGCATAATAATTTCTAACGGCTGGGCTTTGATCAAAGCCCATCACCCTGTGGGCGAGATGCTGAAAAAATATGACTGGAGCAGATGAGGTGCAAGTGAGGATGTGGTGGGTATTAACAGCCATATGTTGAAAAGGTGTTAGCTATGTGACCTCTACAAGGAAAATCCACGTCCCTGGAAATGTAGGTTGGTGCTAAGGAGGGCACTAAACTTTTCTTGTGCTTCCTCCTTGTCTTGAGTTGCAATATGTAACCAAAAATTCGTATTTTATTTGCCATCTGTTGAAACTGGTTGGGGAGGTGTTTTCTTTATCTGTTGTATAACCCATTCCTCATAACTCCAGGGGGTAGGAGGTGGGTGTCTTCTGTTAATGGGCAGCTGTTAAAACCAGGTGCAACAATGTTCCTTATCTCTTCCACAGCACATCCGCCCTACAGGGGGATATCTGCTGTTCATGGGCCATTTAGGCTCACCAATGATATGACACATTACATCATCCCACTGTGAGATGCTCCACCCAGTGGGAAGAGCCAAGCATTCCTACCTGGATTAAGCCTGCAATTCAGAATGCCAGGACAGCATATTTTTCCACTGGATTTTCCAGAGGAAGACCAGACCCATCTTGGCACCACTAGACCCTTCTACAGGATCATCTCTACTCCAACAGAACCACATCTGTCACACCAGGAGGATTTATTTGGACTGCTTCCAACACCCTCATCAACAGGGTATCAGGTAGTATTCTGTCTCTGTCAAGGTTTTCTAGGATTTTTTTTGCTTGCTTGCTTGCTTGGTTTTCTTGTACTGCTATATTTGTATTTTTAATATTCCTAGTAAAGAACTGTCATTCCTATTCCCGTATCTTTGCCTGAAAGCCCCTAATTGCAAAATTATAATAATTAGGAGGGAGGGGGTTTACATTCTCAATTCCTAAAGGAGCTCCAGCTTTCCTTGGCAGACACCTCTCTTTCCAAACCAAGACACTCCTCACTGTGGTTTGTGTAATCAACTCATTGACTGGCATTTCCTGGTGTGGCTCCTTGGGAAGCAATATCCATGGGTGAGAGCTGGTGGCCTTGCAGGCTGCTCACCACAGTGGTCTTGAGCTACTGAGAGAAGCTACAAACCCTCTCTCTGCATGGTTGAGCTTCCATCAGTTGCATGGCTGTTCCCAGCCAGAGCCTTGCCCAAGGCAAAGGTGTCAGCCTAAATAACAGGAACCTCAGCCTGGCAGGGAGAAGATGAAGACAGCATGGCTCAGAGAGCATGGCTGACAATGGGCAGTGGGTACTGAACTGCAGCTGGTGGAATTTTAAAGCACTAAGAAAGAACAAATAAGATTTTCAAATATGCTTGTGTTTTGCAAGGTGAGAAGGGCCACGACTTTCATTTATTGGAACAGCAGTACTGAGACATTTTTAAAGCAATTTTGTATTGAAGTGGTTATTACAATACCTAATCCTTTCAAAAGTGTGTTTTGTGAGCATTTTTAAAGTCACATAATAGCTAATAATGAAAATCTTTGAAAGAAGAAACACATTTTCCCTGCTTTCCCTTTGTGAAAGCTACCCCATTTTTGAATCACTATGAACAAAACAAGACATGGAAAAATGAAAGAAATTACACAGCCAGCTTCGCTTGGGAAGAGGATCATCTGTTCACAAGGCAAGACAAATCCCTGGATGTAATAGTTTTCCATGTGAATGAAAATCTGGTGTAGGCAAAGCTATTTAAATTTATTAATATCTGAGAACTATGTTGATATGTTTTTAAGGAGCTTATTCCATATAAATTGAGGGATTTTTTTCCTAACTCAGAAATATCTGGGAATGAACTGATGAAAATATTCTCACATCTGTCTGGACTTGTTGATGACGGTTTCCCAATGTCACAGAGACATAAGACCTCTTTGCATTTTTTTTAAGCTTCTG
Organism: Sylvia atricapilla; assembly: GCF_009819655.1. Lineage (NCBI taxonomy): Eukaryota > Metazoa > Chordata > Aves > Passeriformes > Sylviidae > Sylvia > Sylvia atricapilla. The sequence goes on from NC_089143.1 coordinate 62,951,749, forward strand.
GTTTCCTATTCCAAGCTTAAACTGAGTTCAAACAAGTGACTGAAATATTTCCAGCTGGTACAGAGGAAGCTCTAGCAGCTAACCCGTGATGGGCTCAATGTGCCATTCCCATTTGAGCTGCAGGAGGAAGAACTGACAGTATTCTTTTTCAGGTTAAGTTTATTGAAAGGTAAGTACTTGGGGAGCTCCACAGTGTAGGGGAAGAAAATTCAGGCAGGGCACTGAGAGCACTAGCTTTGTGATTTATTGCATATATGAGGTCCCTAAGAAAAAGGTTATGGTGAGTTATGGTGAGGGAATAATTTTATCTTTTCTAACTGACAAATAACTCTTCTTTATCCTTTCCAAGAGAGACTCATTATTTTGTCAAGATTTTTCCTCATTAATGTAGGAATTGCTTAGGAGAAAAGTCTTTACAAAAAGCCTTTTCCATGTATCTGAAATGATGAAGAGCTGTACTTTCTAGGAAAAATAAGTCTCTGAGATGCAGACAGGAGCTTTGTCTTTGTCCATTTATAACATAGCATTCAGTGCAACAGCTTGAGTTTAAGAAGCAACTTTTGGTTTTGCAAAAATATTTGGGTTCATCATTGTGATGAACATCAAGAGCACAACCTTCTGCAGATCCCAGATGAGGTGCAGACCTGGCATTTGTGAAAACCATATTCTAACTTACAGAGAGCTGCTTTGGACATTGGCTGGTTTCAGGGACCCTAAAGTACTTTATTTCTACATAGGATGCACATCTAGAAAATATCCAGACATTTCAAGGTTATAGATTTTTCTGCTATTTATGCACTTGGCAAGACAAGGGCCGTGGTGATGCACTCTCTCCACTTCCCTCTTCCCATCCTCCTTACATTATGCTTCTCCTCTCCCTTCTTCCTGTCCTGTGGTCCAGGGTTGTGATGTAGGAGGAAATGATTTTCAATGATATTGAGTAAAATCAGAGTGATTTTATTGAGTAAAATGAGTGGGAGCCATTCAGTCACCTGTGTAAAGCCACACAGTGCTTAACAGGGTTATTCCTCAGTCTGTAATGGCAATAAACCAAAGTGATTCGAGTGTAGGTGTCTGTGAGATTTAGACTTGCACAATAGGCCAGGTCATGAGCTAAATGAATTTTGCAGATTAAACTGGTATGTGCTCTTGAGCCAAATTATACGTAATGGGAGCTAGGTGGGCATTTCAGAGCTCTCAGGAGCAGCAGCTTGCCTGGAAAATGAATGCCTTTCTGTGTGCTGTTTTAAGAGACCGCTGGAGAATGAGGGTTGCCATAGCAATACAGAAAAATTTTAAACAGTTAATACTTCATGCATGGCTGAATAGAGTGGGCTGAGCAGCAGAATCTGCAATCATCATCTTTAGCATGAGTAGGTTCATTTTAAATGCATTTATTTAATGTTTTCCTGTGTCGCATTGGGTACTCTGCAGAACCTCAAAGTGCTGTGCAGTGTGGGAGATCATTTGGAGCAGCAGCACTCAGGGGCAGGCACAATTAAGTGGAGTGATGACAGCTGAGTACCACAACACCAGATGACTCAAACCTTGGTGAAGGACCAAGTGTGACAGTAAGAAAACTGCCAAGTGATGTTGTGTCCATTTGAAAGAGATAAGGGCCTTGATTTTGACAGTCCCTTCTACAGCCAGGCTCCACTGTGAGCTGCATATCATAGAAGGCTGAAAAAAAAATCTTTTGAGGAAACTTGTCACTTTCCCCTAATGCACCAACTATATGATTCTCATTTTTTGATGTTTTTTTTTTTTTTTTACCTTGATTCATCCTGTACCACTGTTAACAAAATTGAGTGCTTTCAGAAGCCATAAAGCAGCAGGGAGATGGTTCTCCCTTCTCTGGCACACCTGAGGAATTAACTCCCCAGGCTAACTGTATAGTTGATAAGTTTATGAGCTCTTATGTGTTTTAGGGGTGTTGCTTCAGTGTCTGTTTTCATCATCTAGCTGTTTATAATTAAGAGTCTCTCCTACAGCTCACTTTTAGATTAACCACCTTGAGCAGTTTTGTTCTACCATCAAGCTTTTTCTTCTCATTATCTGAATTTTCTGACAGTTTATGACTCTGTTGAACACTCTGGGTCTCAGAACAGGTCAGTGTGGGATTTGTGACAGAAAAAAACATTTCATCACTTCTGAAAAATAAACATTAAACCCGTTCCCTATCTTTTAATAATGCTTAATGCACAAGAAGATTTTTTTTTTTTTCTTTCACATGGAGTAACACGAATGTGGGATCTTGTCAAAAGGTTTTGAAAGACAAAACTTTCAAAAATTTCTCTCTACCAAATCCAGCATGCCTTAACCTAGACATTTTCTAAACCATATTTTTTCAGCTTGGGGAAATGAAGTTGCTTATTAGATGAAGATAATATTTTCCCTCCATGATTAAGAACTGTCACAAGTAGCCTATATCCAGATTTCTCCTACAAGCACATCCAAACCAGTCCCAATGCTTAGGTCCAGCTGCTCTTGGTGCCATGTTCAGCACATTATTCCAGGCACAGCAGACATAGGAAGCTCAAAAGCCTCACAACAAACACATTGTTCTGAACTGAGTTTGTTATGAAACCACATTGTCATCAATGCTGACAGAGGCTATTATTTTTTTTTTTTCTGAATATTGTGCAAAGCAATGAATCCAGCTATGGACTTGCAAAGTTCCATTATACAGTCACCCAAGGGGCTTCTCCTTGTCCTTGCTGTGCATACAGAAATGTGCAATCTAGCAAGTAACTTGTGTGTGACTGCATATTTTATTTTTTCTCTAAACACTGTGCTGTCAAAACCTATCTGTCCAGTCACATAGAGGACCTGTATGTCAAGATAAGCTAAATACCATTGAATAGGTTAATTATGACTAAAAAATCCATCCTTTTTGAGCTTCCATTTTTTTTTAATTGATTGCTTTTGGTAGCGCATGATGTCTTAGAGGTGCTGCCCCCAACTTTAAGCACAGTCAGGCTCATGGTCAGCTGTATGCTTTCATTACCTGTGGTGGCTGTGTTCATTTATAAGCTGACATGCTCATACACCTCTTTTTCAAGAGAAACCCAGCTGTTTTTATAAACCACAGCTTTTGCAAAATCATCCATAGGCTGTGGTATTCTTTTCTGTATCAATAGTCACAATAGATTTGTATTCTTTTGGGTGTCATCTCTGTTTAATGTCACTGTCTTTAAAGGATTTCTAGTTGTTTAATTGTGATTTTCCTTTGAGATAGTTTCATGACTGACACATTACAGAAGTTGCATTTTTCTGTAAGAGCATCTCTGTCTTGATAATCCCCTGAATGGTGGTAACACAGAGAGTGAGGAGGAAGGAAACAAGCTGTCAGAAGATGTGAAATTTTATATCCTTCAGTTCCCTGTCCTTTTTATATCTTTGGATTGTCAGGAGAGAGGTACTACAAAATTACTACAATGAGTTATACCGAGATAAAAGAGATGGGTGAAGAAGGAAATACACATCTGTCTCCACTACAGATTTGAACCACAAGTCTCAAAGTGACTAGCTCTTGCTTCTCATCTTTAGCATTCTGATTCCCTTTCAGCTGCATTTTCTAAATAATTAAAGAGTGTTTCCAGACCCTCTAATTTTCAGAGATTTAGTATAATTTGTGATATTGTTTCATAAGATTGGGCAGCCAAAGTGTTTTGACTTTTCAGAAGTTAGAAATCCTTAGGGATATGCACTCAGTACAGTATCACCAGACTCCTTTCTTTATCTTCCCACATTCCCACCAATGCACAAAGGTACATGTCAACTACAAAAACCAGCATTTTTAGGTCTGACCAGCTTGCCTTGGTTCTGCTCCTATTTGTGCTTCCTCCCATTGGGATACTGAGAAATGTTGAAAAAGCAAGTGTTAATAATCCCATAGTCAGTTCCCACAAATCCCCCTTCCCTGCTACGTACCCACAAGGATAGCTTGGGGACTAACCAGAGAGCAGCTGAGCTTTGCAACATGCAGGAGATGTCCTCAGAAATATAGTGACATGCCCTCCACAGTGCAGCAGCAGAATGCAGAACCACGAAGATGGCTTTAGAAAGTGTGTCCAACTCAGATGCCTGGGCCCCAGGGGAAAATATTCCAGTTTATGCTGTAATCCCAGCATGTCATACTTCCCATTTGAACAGGGACCTTCAGCTCCTAAGTGATGTCAGAGTAATAGTAGCTTTCTGAGCTCAGCCTGCTTGCTTTTGCCCAAATCTGGAAGAATCACTGCAGATGGATGAATGATGAAACACTGTTTTAGGCAGGGAAAAGCAACAATATTATTGTATTGCTCCTAATGTATGTGTTCTAATTGAAAATTGTTCTAAAATAAGGTAGCTAGGAACATTTTTTTCTCATGTAGTTTCTTATAAGTCTTCTATTTCAGAAAAGGTGGACAGCAAATGCTACTACTTTCAAACACACCACATTAGAAAGTGAACTGGAAATTACAAATATTTTATAAATCTCTGGTTGTTGTACCCCCTCAAATTAAGGAATATAATAGAATTTTCCCTCCTGATTTATGAATCTTCCTGTAAGAACTCAAATAGCATAGCTCCCTTCCAATAACAAATTTGGCCACATTTCTAAGGAAATTAATACCAGAAAAGCCTCACTAAGAATTCAAATACTCTCTCTTCCCCAAAGCCCTACCACAATGGATAAAAACAGGGAGAAAAGAGGGAAGAATGAAGTAACATGAAATGTCTCCAAGTGTCAGAGAGGGATTGGTCAAGGGGCAGGTATTTCTCATTTATTTATTTGATTGTTTAATTCAGTGAACACTAACACATACATTTGGCAGTGAAAATACAGTCTGTATTTTCTGGTTGCTTCTTGGGACAATTTAGGTGACTTTTTTTTTTTTTTTTTTTTTTTTTTTGCCTGCACAAACATAAAATCTGCATTCTGTTAAAGCTTCACACAGCACAGGCTGGTAGAGAAAGAATATGGGTTAACAACCATTGTGTTTTGATCGTCTCTAATGAAGTAATTATGAATTCACCAGAAAACAATACTTACAAGAATGTGGCATGTATAATACACACAAAAGAATTTATTTCCTCACTCAAAATAAACAAATCACGTTAAGAATGTAAGCACTTTTTGATCTTTGAGCTCCCATGTTGGGAATACTATTTCTCAGAGGGTATTTTAACATTACGGCTTTGCTGCGGAGCAAAATGGGAACTTTGGGATAGATTTTTCCCTTTTGTTATTATGTGGGTGTGAAAGAAAGCTTCCTGAATTTGGGGAGGTGAAGGAGTTACCTCACAGCTCATTTTCTTTCTTAAAATACTATCTCTGAGTAGCTGAATGCCCTCATATGTTTTCTGTTAGGCTCTCCAAGTTACTGAGGAAGGAGCCTTGGGAGCTGGTGTGGGATGTGAAGCACAGGAATTTGTGCAGTTTCCCCATTATTTATATAATGAAAAAGCCAGGATCACTGAAATAAGCTAAAAAGATTGTCACTCTGACCAGATGCTTCTGGCTAGCAAATTGGCACTGAGCCCCAAATGAAAAACCATGATGAAGCAAAGCAGAATCATGTCTCCTTTTTAATGCTACCTGGAAAAAGCATATCTTGTCCATTTTCCCTTTCCTTTATTTTTTTTTGGTTCAATTTTCAATCTAAAGAATGTGGCAATATATCTGAATTTCTTGTCATGTCCAGCTTACAGCTCTTGAAATTTATTTTTCATGTACTTGAAAACACCTATCAGGCCAGAGGTTTCTAAAATAGCCTTCTGCCTTCCCACCAATATGCAAGTTATTACACCACTCTTATTGGAGAAGCCATAGTGATAAATATATAATTTTGCAGGGATTTTTCTGAAAGGTTTTTCCGACATGACCTTTTCTTAAACTCAGTTCCTCTTCTTTTCATCCCTTTTGAAAAAACAAACATGAAGTGGTGAGAAAGAATTTGGTACAAAGGAGTTGAATAACATTATCATCCAGGATACTGGCTATTTTTAAGACCTGTTATTTTGTATTTTGCTGTCCTCCGTCACTTTCTTCTACAAGTCAGTTCAGGTTGTGTCTGAAAATCACATACTGGAAATATTATCCATCTAGAAAACAAACAAAAAAAAAAAGGGAAGAGGAAGCTATAAAAAACTTACCAAATCCACTTTGCTGTGCTTTCTATTAAGGCCTCTTTTTTTTGGGTCATGTGGAAAACAAGGCATCTAAATTCATATTATGGAAAAATGGGATTTGTGTCCTTGTATGAATATTTACATCTCTTCTTGCCTGAAGGAAATGAGCTGCATCATGGTACAGTTGTTCCCAGCCATGCCATGGGATCACTCCTTTTTTCCAAGAGGGTTGATAAGGCTCACAGAACTGTCCTCATTCCTTCCCCTTCCAAATAACAGCCTTGCTGCTCAGAAGTTTCCCTTGCACAGAGATTTTTTTTTTAGAAACAAAACGAAAACAGATGCTGAAGAGTTTGTATTTTCCATGCAGCATTGGTTTGGTCGAGCATCAGCATTAATGTCAGATGCAATAGTGTATTTCCATTGCTGACATGTCGACAGGGTGTGATGTTGGCATTTGCTGTTTTACACTGAGGATCTGTGCTTTTCAATACCATTTTTAGTGTGTAGCTGTACCTGAAAGACTCAAGGCAGACAAGTTGCTGTCTCTGGGGCTCCCAATGCCAGTTACACCCTCAGTTAATGCAGTTGCTCTTGGGCTTTGTTTTTCCAACAAAATGGTCTCTGAGGGTTTAGGATTAGTAAAGAAAGTGGGAAGGGGGGAATAAGAGAAGACAAGGGTGGCAATGTGTTCTCTCTGGAGAATTTGTCAAGAGGCAGGACAGTTCTGCAGGTTTGGCATATTGAGGGTTTATATAATGGGAGAGCAGGTCTCCTTTATAAATTGCTGTGATGATAACAAAACCACATGCCCTCCTCCTCTATCCAAGGAATAATAGCCTTCATTTATTTTTATTCCATTATTATCTTCCCAGATACACATTCTCTGACTATGTAATGGCTTGAAATGTACCCCAACTAGTCTCCAAGTTCAAACATTTCAAACTCTTCGCATCTGAACTAAGAAAACAGTAACAGAGACAGAAAAAAAAATCTTATTTAGGTGTTAAAATAAATGTGTTCAAACTCTTACGTGCAGAAGCCAGAGTAATCAATATTCCCCATTTCTAGGGTGGGTGATGCTTTCAAGACCAGGCTCTTTGAGAACCTCCATTGTGGAGACATTGGAAAAGAGGAGAAAGTGTTCTGGAGGCTCATCATCACAAAGCAAGCCCAAATATGAGGCTTCTCTACTTTATTTAAATTCCCTTGCTCTGTCAAGTCCATATATTTTATTGTGATTGGACTTTTAAGGAAGGAAAAATTAAATTATGAGCCCACATACATAAAACATCAGAAAGATTCTTGAAGGCAACAAAAAAGAAACTACCACATGCTTATAACTTCCGAAGATCCCCATACCACCCTTCTCTAAGATGCCAATTTTTCCCTCTCTTGGGTATGAATTTTTCAGCCATCTAACCTCTTCTAGTCTTTTAGCCCTCTGTTATGAAGCAAACCCACATGGTGCTCTTAAATCACAGACAACTTGACTCGGGAGGCTGGAATTCAGTACAGTGCTGAGGGGTTGTCATGCTATTGTCCTGTCAGGTTATACCACTAGTTCCTGTTTTAACTTTCCAAATCATTCACAGGATAGTATTTTGTAATAAGATAAATTTAAAGCCACAAAAGCATGCTGAGGCCAGATCCTCTAGTGAGAAAAGTTAAGCAATTTGACTTCCTCTGCTCTGAAGTGTCTCTGAGGTAAATTGGGTTGCTATTCTCTTGGATTTACAGAGGTATGAGTCTTTTTTTTTTTTTTTTTTTTTTTTTTTTTTCCTTCCTTAAGAGATCAGGCATTCAGAAGTAAATGCTCTCCTTCTGGTTCTGTGAAGAGCTTTTACATTTCAGTGGTCATACCATTGTAATGAGTGAAACCAAGGGACCATCTGGTCCCCTATTTGATCTCTGGTAATGGCCAGTACCAGATGCTTCAGAGGACAGAACCACAATCTGCAGCGGAATAACTAGACAACAAGGGAAAGGGTTTTTTTTTTTAACTCCTGTCAATTAGGGGCTCATTTATGCCTTATAAAATGAGCATTTTTTTATTGCTCATACTTTTTGTTACCCAATAATTTTAGTCTTTAAATTGTTCAGCACTATTTCAGTCTTGGATTCTAGAAATACCAATGGTAGAAATACATTTCTTATCCTGTGTTACCTTTTTCAAGGCTTTATTTCACCTTTATATTTGACAATAATCACAGGATTCTATGCTTTACAAAATAAAGGCAATAGCCATTGCAGATAAGTTTTCAGAAATAAAATCATTATTTGTTTCATCCTGTACTTCAGCTTGGACTTTGTGTTTCACCCTAGTTCAGTGGGAATTTAGTTTTGTACTGATGAGAATAGAAACTGGAAAAAATCTTAATAAATACTAAAGCTGAATTTACAAAAAGCTACTCTTTGAGTGGGCCTTGCTTTGATGCAGGCCAGACATAACATTGAATTCAAACTTATAATTCGGAATTATTGAGTCTAATTAGTACCTCAGATCTCAAAGGCTCTGTTGATTTCATTTGTGTCTCACTGCATGTTTCTACAGCCTTTGCCATAGCAAAGTGCCACCTTCATTAGTACTTCTTGGAGGTATTTGCTGTACCAACTGCTTCGTAATAATTTCTACTTTGCAGGGCTTTGTATTAAGCACAAACTGGATTTATTTCAGGCTCCTATTTCCAACTAATGTGTTACAATGTGTTGCTGTTGGCAAAGCAGTGGGGTGTTCTTAGTCAGCAATGGTTTATGTATTTTATGCTGTTATTTTTAGCTTTTAATAATTTCCTTTGTTTTCCCTTTAATGCCAGAATGGTGAACATTTTTATCTTGTAAGACAAGATTTGATGCACTGATTGTCTCAGATCTGGAAGACTGAACAAGAACTTAAGAGCTGAATGTCTGTATTGCACCCAGGTGATGCAGAGTCAGAGCTGTGCAGCCCAACAAACCAAAGGGGTATTCCATGCCCTGTGACATCATGCTCAGCAATAAAAGCTGGCAGAAAGAAGGAAAGGAGATGGTTGGAGTTGTGGAGTTTGTCTTCCCAAGTAACCTTCGTGGGTAATGAACTTGGCTGAACACCTGCCTCCTGCTGGAAAGTATTGAATTCATTCCTTATTTTGCATTGATTTTATGTATAGCTGTTGTTTTCTCTGCTGAACTGTTTTTTTCTGAACCCAGGATTTCTTTCCCCTTGCCTCTCCCCCATCCCACCACAGGGGAGCGAGTGAGTGATTGTAAGGGGCTTAGTTTCCTGCTGGGGTCATTCCCCAGCAAATACTAAAAAACTCAAGCATCCTTCCCAAACAGATATTGACCTCTTGGATTACCTTTTAAAAACTATTCAGACTCCAGATTCCAGAGGTCTTTCAGACCATTTCTCAGATGTTTAGATCTGCTTTTATTAATACCTTTGCTGTGCGTTATAATTTTCTTATTTCATTTTGCTATTCACAAAAAGATCTAACAGTGGAAATTATGCCTTTTGTTTTTTTGTTAAAAGATTATCAGATAAAGAAAGGTTCACAAATCACATCTGCAATCTAGCCAGAAAAGGATGGTGAAGAATTAATTAATATATTGGAAGACCATGCAATAGAACATGATTTCACTTCAAAGTGCACAAAGAACCAGCACATTCATGACAGATTTTCTTTGCAGCTACTTCTGGGAACACAATATAAAAAACAAACTGATGCACAAATCGAGAAATAGTGCAAAAGGCATTGAAAGTTAACTGAAACATTGTGAGGTGTCATTTTGTCCAATCTGTAGGAAACTTACAGATGTCAAACAGCTGTGAAGTCTCTGCTGCTCCATGGCAGAGTCACAATTGATTTGGCTTCACATAGAACCACGTGTATACATAGATGAAAAATTCATGCATGCCCAAAAAATCACCATCAGTCTTTTGGACAGGCTTAATGTGCAATCTGCTGTATTGGTATGGATGCAAATTTGGCAGGTTTGAGAGGCTTGTGGCGTACAAGTGTCGATGCAGATTGGTTCCTGGATAATTAAACATGCAAATGCTGCCTCAGCTCAATTAGAAGGTGATGTCTAGGTGCAGTTGGTCCAAGCCCTGCATAACATGGGCATTTGAGAGCCTGTCATCTGTTAGAAATCATCCAGGTTACACAGAAATGTTAAGATGGCAGCTGTTTTACTAAAGACAAAGTTACCAGTGTTTTCAGCTCAGCTTGGTGAAAATGTATCAGCAATTTTTACAAATCACTGCCATCAGTAGAGGGGAAGGGAAGAAATGAGTAAAAAATAATCTTGCCAGCTTGAACATTTACTGTGGCATAAAAAGACATTGATTCTCACTGTGGCTAACTTCAAGGAATCCTTTGACAGTAAAAAAGCCAATGACAAATTGGCACAGGGAAGGGATGAATGAAAGGAATAGGTTTTCAATATACACATAACGTAAAGCATGGCCTCAAGTCACCAGATGGCTCAAGGGATTAGCAATGCTATGTAGTCTTTTCACCTTCTCCTGTCCCCTCCCCTTCAAGAAACAGGTTCAAATGTTCAAGCAAGCAGCATAAGCATCCAGACAGACACAACTTAAATGATCTTTATCTGCAACAGGCAGTGTAGTAAAAGTGGTCACTGCTAAGTAGTTGCCTCTTGAAAATAATTATATGCTAGGGATGTGTCAGTGTTTCTTTATTTTCATTGGGGTTAAACTGAAATCTTCCCTCTGAAATGTTTCAGTTTATTTTCAGGCCCTTTCAAAAACTTCATTATGTTTATGGTAATTTTGTAAATTTTGAAAAGAAGCACCATCCAGAAAAAAAAAAGCAGTGCAGTTTAAAAACTGTTACAAATCACACAATTTTTTGCTTCAGTTAGGAAAGATCAGATGTGAACAGTAAATCTGTGAACACACAGAAGGCATATGATTCTGATTCTTAATTTTCAGTGTACAGTTTCTGTTCTGTCAGAGATGTTTTGATGATTTTGCTTCCGGTCAAATTGTTTTCTTAGGGGAACACATGCACATACCATAAAAGTATGATCATGACTGTTAGGAAATGAAAATCCTCTAGGAAATCTTAGTAAACTACTTTAGACAGCTTTTTTTTATTTAAGACATCATGTGAGAAATTGTGGGGTAAAAGCTGTTGAGGAGTTATCTTTTCCTCTGTGTTTGCAGTGCTTGCTTAGTAGATAAATTAAAGTACTTTAAACCTTGTAATGAGAACAAGAGGCATGAAAATCAATAACCAAAATCATTGAGCATATTCTACATTTAAGTTGACAGAAATAATTGAAGAGAAGAACAAAAAAGGCCATAACAAAAACCAAACAACTAACGATGGAGAAAAAGGTAAGGCAAAAAGCCACTGAGGTTTATGTATAAGTGTAACCCTGAATATTGTACCATTTATTCGTTTGTGATGCTCCTTTAATTTTAAAAAAATATGTGTCTAACTTGAATTTTAGGCTGTTCATACTCTGCTAGCACTTAACAACAGAACTAAATTATTTTCTTGTCTTCAATAGAACTAAGAGTTTACCTTCTGCAAGACAATGTAGAAGAAGAAGAAAAAAATCTAGTTGAATTTAATGACCTGGTTTTATGCTGCAGATTTTATAAAACTCTGCTTTTCTCCTTTTGCTCAGTTACTTGCCTTCTGATGCCTATTTTTGCAGCTAGCTGCAGTACAGTGTATGATTTATACTTCAGCTTCTAAACCATTTATTTTCTTAAACGTTCAGGCAAGTTCTTTGTGTTATATCAAAGTTTATTTTATAATTCTTGACCTTTCAAGATGATATACTGGCCCCAGTGACATCACTGGCAAGGCTGGTTTGGATTTGAAAAGAGGGCAGGTTACTCTCAAGGATGCTGTTTTGGTAAGGCTGCAATGCTCCCAGGGAGCTCCTATATTCAGGTTAGATCCATATTGCCTGGATTTCACTCTGTATGGTATTTTTTTTTCCTAGTACATGCTAATGGTACCTCTCAGATAACAGTTCCTATTCATCAGCTGTGCTGATATTTGGGCACACCAGAACATGTAAAGGACAAAGTTTGAGCTGTAGATCCTTACTGACTCTATTAAGTCACAAGATAATACAATTTGCAGCTCAATTTATGACTTAGTGCAATTCACTGCCCTCCTTCCTTTCCACCGAGGATGTAAGGGGTGTGATTGCAGATTATGGGGCAGAAAAACATAAGTTTGAGATGGGCACAGACTGGCAAATCTCCAGAACTGTGGGAGGCTTTGACAGTCCCTCCCTACTTTAACTACTCCACATATTCTTTAGAGTCAAGGTGCTTCTCTCCTCTTGTACTATATAGGAACATGGAGAACAAGGAAGAGGACTTCTCTGTCCTTTGCCCCTTTATATTTAGGCTGTCCCATTTATATTGAACAAAACCAGAGAAGACAAGAATGCTCAGCTTGAACAACAGTCCCTGATTCTGCTAGGACCTTTCAATAAATAATTGCTTTGTGCATAAAGAAATCATTAGATTAAATGTCTTCATGGAAGAGAAGTTCAAAACAATGTGACAGCCATCACTGAGCAAGCTCAATACTGAATAAGCAAATTTTTTGCTCAGATTCTCTTTACTTATATGGTCTTGCCATTATCATGATAACTAATGAACCAAGAAGAAAAGCACCAGGAAAATAAATAAAGCAATGTAAGCTAATCTTGAATACAGTTTGGCTTCTGGAAGCAGGAATGTTGGATTGAACTGTATGTTCAACAAGGTCCACAGAGCAAATCACCAGGCACCCCACAAGTTCACTGCAATTTACCTGAGAATAAGGGTTTACATCCCAGTAATCCTCTTCTGAGACTCTTTTTCAGGTTTTTCACATTTTGCCTTCATCTCATTTTCTGCTAGTTAATACTTCATAAGTAGCAAACTATCTTGTTTTTTCTTTTAGAACTTTGCTTTGTAATCCTCTTGGAACTTGCTGATTTTTTTTTCTCTGTTATATATCCAGTGTATCGTGATACCATCAGGCCACTTACAGCATGAATTTCACTACACTCGCAAACTTAACAGTTTTACAGTGCAATTACTGTGATGTATTTGGCAGACATATGAGCCTGCATTTCTTATTTGGGTAAAACTTCTATAAGTTCATGAGTTAATCAGCAGAGACAAATCATGCCAACACTGAATGCATAAAGTTTGCTTTGTGTTTATGCATTACTTCATAAAACTTGAGCATGTGCCAGTACACTGAGAGTGTTCAGCCTTAGGCTTCAGGAGCTTTTAGCATTTCCTGCTTTCCCTGGTTATCATGGGCTTCTTCTGTCCCTCTGAAATATATGCATCGTTTTATATCAGCTAAGGTTTCAATTCAACTTAAAAAAAAAAAGGGGGGGGGGGTTGGTCTGTTGCTCTTCAATCATTTTAGCCTAGTGTGTTGGTTTCTGTGAAGTATCTTCTGTATAAAGTGATGAAAAGAGTTGCAGAACTGGTATCAAACCAGAAATTTACTGTAGGCACAGTATTTCTACATGAACTGTTTATTGAAGTGCACAATGTATAGCTATGGACTAATCATGGATAACAGAATGTAAGACATAAATGCTTTTTGGTAAAGTACACTTTTTAGCCTTCTCTGAGTGCTGTTGGAATTGTTTAAAAAATATTTGAGGCACAAATTTTGTTTTAGAGGAAAAACTCCTTAAAAATCTAACTGAAAGACTGTAAAGTTTGGCCCCAAGTTCAGTGCCAATATCCTCTGTGCTAGACTTAGTTTGAAAATGGGGAGTTTCGGACAATTTTACAGTTGTTCTCAGATTACAATAAAATACAAACCAGACTCTGGAAATGTGCACATGTTATTGTTAGCCTGTGTCAGCTCTGTCAGCTCTGGCCCCATAAAATAAATTGGAAAGTGCAGCTCTCCGGCAGAAAGGCGCTCAGACGGCTCAGTGTTCAGGGCCATGTGAGATGGGATGGAGGTGGGAGGAACACCCTTTTCAGAGGTGGGCACAGGCCATGTAAACAGATGTGGCTGGGCTGAAAGGGGAGCCTGAATGGGCGCATTGTTCCCTGCCTCCCTCCAGCCCAGCAGGGACCCGGCACAAGCCCCGCTCCCGAGATGGGAGCCTGAGCTCTGCCTGCTGCAATTCAACAAACCCTGAGTGCACTCAAGTTTTAAGTCTGTCTAATACCACGCTCGCTCACCTCCCCAGAGTCATTCCAGAGGCATTCCTGAGCAGTTTATAGGAGGATTTCCCCCCCCCCCCCAACAGTGTGGCAGAATTAATTTTAAACACACAGTTTCAAGGCGCTTGCTTTTTTTTTTTTTTTTTTTTTTTTTTTCCTCCCAGTGGGACTTTTACGTTTCATAATTCATTACAGTTTATTTTTGAAAGCTGTCTGTGACATGTGATGAACATATAAACAATATCTTTAATATATACACACATACATAATGCTGTTCAATAGCTTTACGTTAAGTGCATTCCAAGAAGGAAGACTCGGGAGATACTACAAACATATCTTGTGCAATTACACATGATAAAGTAAAATCTTCTAGACTAAACTTCTAAGCTGATTGTGGGGGCACAATTTAACAGTGTTGATAGAAGTTTATCTATTAACCTCCATGCCTCTGCTGAGCTTCTACATGTATGTTCATGGATTTGTTTCACTGGGAGCTGTTATTGTGGAATACTTGCAAAGGTCACATATAGGAGCATTTGGAAGCTTACCCAAGTTGCTTTAAGTAACCCCAGGGACAGAGAGTTGTGTGATTTCTGAGGCCTTTGTAGGGAAGAGGCAGAAATAGTAACTTAATTCTAGTTTAAGGGCTTAACTAGGCTTCTTTCACGGAGATAAAACAGCACAGTTGTCCCCAGTTACCTTCAGAAACTGAAGCTATAAATGAAACTTATAAACTGAAGTTATTCGTGAAAAATTTAAGTTCAGTAACTTGTTGTTCATTAAATACACACTGTTGCACATTCTGCTGCACAGGAGTGGTGGTTTTTCCTCCCCCCATGTAGTGATAAAAGTTTGTAATCCATGTATTTCAGATTTGTAAATTCTATCATTGTGCCAACTGTGCGTGTGAAGGTCATGAATGCATTTTATAGGCATTTCTGGGAAATGAAGCATGCCAAACATCACCAGAACAGAAAATGAGAAAGTGAAACAGAAGAAAGAGGGTAAAGGAATGTGTGTTTTGCAAGCGCCAGTTTGCATTTCTTTCATAGTCAACAATTAGATGTAATTCCTCTGTAACAGCTCACAGAACACACACAGTCATAGGTTTAGTTAATTTTCTGACCCTAGAGTAATTTTTTTTTTGTATCAGCAGCGGCTTGAGGAAGCAAAATGAACCAGCATGCTTGAAACAGTATTTCAGGGTCACCCTGCCAGCGTTCAATTTGCAGTTCTGCTGTAAATCTGCCACCATAGGCAATGTACAGGAGTGTGCTCAATCCCTTCTTTGGCGGGGATGGACTAGCTTGTTTATTTTTTGGCACACTATTAAAATCTAGTTTAGTTGTGGCTATTTTTTTTTTTCTTTTGGTACTATGATTTTGTCTCCAAACTAGTGATAGGGAGTAAATAAGGTGGCCTGACTTAATTTCTTGTTCTGCCACACACTCTGACTCTGTGTCTCGTGTCATTAATAGATCTAATAGGATTTTGGCATGAAACCAAGGAAGGGGAGGGAGGAAGGGATGAGCTGCAGAGAGAGCTGGTGCCTCTCTCAACCCAAAAGCAATGTCAGGCCTATCAGCCTTCTCTTTAGTCCTCCCTGACAGAGCTAGAGGCATTTCTCTATACATGAGTGTGTCTCATGCATTCATGAGGCTTTTTGACACCGCAGCCCCTTTTGTTATGAGATAGATCACAGCTCTGCCCTTCTCCCAGCTACCATATGGTGCAGTGGAAAAGGGGCTTTCAAAGGGAGAGCAGGGCTGAGGAGCTGAGGCAGGGAGAAGAAAGCGATCGAACAGCGGCAGATGAGATTGATTTATTTTCACAGCGAAAGAGGAAAGTTACTACGACTGGTGGAGAGGGAAGGGGGGTTCACTTGGAATAGGAAACTGTCTCCAGAGCAGGCGAGCAGGCTGTTGGGATGACAGCCATGTTGTGCTTGTTCTCTAGGCACGGAGCTTGAAAATAAGCATACTTGTTTTGTTATCTTAATAATGCTGGCTGAAAAAAGCTGAGACAGTCTTATAGCCCCTCATAGTCTCAGCCCAGCTTAGATTTTACATTTCTCTGAGACCAAAATCTCTCTGCCCTATCGTGTGTGCAAATCTGCCAAGCTTTAATCTGACAATGTTAGAAGATGCAAAAAAAAAAAAAAAAAAATCTTTTTTCATCATGGTGTTTGGGGAATGACTTTTTAAAGGAAAACGCCAGCTGATAAATTCTTCTCTCTGTTCAGTGAGTGCAAATGCACTAAAATCAACGGAGTTTTTCATACTTACAAGTCATTACCTTGTTTTACCAAGGTGACTTACTCTATTAAAAAAGGATTTTTAACTGACTCAAACTTACTATGTGCTATTTTTCCAGTCTTTTACTTTATTCAGCTTCAAAAGGAAGTCTGTTTCGCACCTGCCTGCAGCCACTTTGACTTCCATATTTGGTGACCAAATATTTCAACTTAAAAAAGAAAAACTAAAATTATACTTGTGTGCCTTAATCAAAAGAATTTCTTATTGAGATTTTCTAAATTGTGTGGCAAAATGAACTTTGATCTTGATGTCAGTATAGATCAGAAAAATACATGTAAGGCCAGACTTCTCAAAATTTAGGGAAAATTCTCGTAAAACAGATTAGAATTTCAGTTTTTATTCCTAGAAAAATCATTAAATCTGTATAATTATTTTAATATCCCTGTGGGACTGAAATAAATGATACAGAATGCACAGGAAAGGAATCAACTACATTACTTGCAAATTTTGAAATGTTTTGTTCTAAATACATTTAAGGTCATTTTGAGTCTCCTGAACTGCTTCAAGAGAGTTATGGAAATTACAATTCAAGGAATGTGTGAGAGGACTGGGAAGATCAAAGATAGAGACTATTTCCACAGAAAGGGAGGATACATGGATGGAAGAGGCAATGATGTGGTACAAGTTTAAAAAAACTGTGCTTGGCACAGTAGTTAGGGAACCATTATTCACTATTTCTCAAGTAAATGACTGGAAGACACCCAATGCCAGTTTAAAATAAAAGTTGTGAAATTAATCAAGTAAAGTCTCTCATCTCACTGTACATGATTAAATAGAAGCTTTCATTGTTGCTGTAAATTCCGAAGGCCAGAAGTATAGATGGGTTTAAACAGATTAATCTGAAGAAGAATAAAGTTAATATTACAGTACCTGAGATGCAAACTGTGGCTCAGGAAGTCCTAGTAATAGTGCATTTTGGGGAGCTGGGACAACATGTCAGAAGAAGCAATAAATTTTTAATTTTCTTCTATTGTTTTACCTCTTCTACTGACCACTGCAAATGACCAAATGTATATAAAGTTAACATTTTATCTGCCCCAGTATAATTTTTCTTTTGTTCTTATAAAATATTTATGAATTCCAGTAAGTTGGGCTCTCTCATTGCTCCATTTATCCAGTTATGGGTACTATTCAGATGTTTAATTCTGTAGTTCACTTTTGAGGTTTAATTGGAGGGAAGATATTGAAGCATTTGGGAGATGTATCAGACAAGGAAAGTTGTCTCAAAGGGGAATACTCCAGCCCACATCCCATGAGACAATAAGGAAAGCTCAAGTGGTCCCTGAAAGTGACTCCAAACATTTTCTAAACAATGAATTGCTTGACTTGGATTTGTAATAAGATTATGTTTAAAAGTGACAAATCTGTTTTTAATTTAAAAAAAAATCCAGCTTTTGTTACAGATAAATATCCTATATAAAGGCTAGTGTTTCCATTTCCCAAATTAAGTTGATTTATTGACTATTGCAGATGGCAACAGAGGTGTTGGGACAGATCACACAGGTCCAATGAAATACTGTAATACTTGGTGTAGAGAAACAGGGTTGTCCTCTCACACTATTCCCTGGTCAGAGGAGGTGGAGAAATGCCAGTCTGAATTCCATTGGCTTGGATTCAGCAATGCCTTTGAGTAAGAGTCAGCAAAGCTTGTTTTAAGTTAATGATGGTGCTACACACAGCCCTCATGGAGAACATGTGCAAGGGATCACATTCCCCTTTTATGCACATGCCAGCCCTTGAGAAAAGTAGAATGAGATGAATAAAACACTTCACCAGGATTATTTCTGAGAATTTTTAAATGAGTCATCCAAGTTTCATGTCTTTCGTAATTTAAATTATCTACATAATTGTGCTTTTCCTTCTGCAAATAAAAACATATGCAAATGACTGAAGGAAGGGAAAATAATATTTTTGTGAGCAAGTGGTGGTCACAAAAGAACTATTGTGCTACTCGTTATTGCACTTTTTTCTGTCAAGTGAAAAGACACTGCCATTGCTAATCATCTTAAAAATACTGCTACTTTTTGAAAAATGAAAAGCAGCATTTGAGCTAAATTCTAAGACTGCATGGTAAATCAGTGTTAGTCACAAGCATGTTTATTCAGCATTCATCTTCTGTAGCTAATTTTACAATAGGAAGAGAAAGACAATTTTATACAAAAGAACAGAGAGGTAAGTAAATTTTTTCTTCTTTTATTACTATTATCGTCATTGTTTTGATTATTATTTTCACTCAGGATAAAGAAATGTTCTGCTGGGTGAGAATGATGACCTAGCTTCCAGGAGTGCTATAGGGAACGGCATGTGAGCCTTTGTACTTCCAGAATTCCAGCCCCCTTGTCCCCTGAACATCCAGAATTGTGGTACTGTCTGGTTTAGGACTAGGCAGGCATGTGACCTTTTTAAATCCATTTGATGATTTTTTGGCTATGAGTTTATCTAATCCTTAACCTGCTGATACCTCTAGACAGGAAATTGGAAATATCAATAACTAATGTGAAAGAGTACATTCTTATAATGTTTAAATCATTGTTTCACAATGCAAAGGAAATTGTTTATTAAAACACACTGTTTCATATGTTTTATGGGATCAAAGAATTTAACCAAATAGCTCTTGGTTTCCACATGAGATTTAAACCAGCCAGCAAAATTTGTGATATTCAAATAGACAGATTTACAATTTTAAGACAAAATATATATAGCTATGAGTTTAATTGTCTCAAGAATGCCAAGTACAATAAAACAAACCAAAAATAAGTGTTCATAAGTTTAATTGAAGAGAGCTGAAGTAGTTAGCACCTTACTATATTCTAAGTAAGCTGCTTATGCACTCTCACATGGTCAGGACACACAAGTGAAGTGAAATGTTCTTGACAAGGTCAAGCAAATGATTTAAGAGTTTGATTTTCATAAGGACTGAGTCTCAGGTACAGATTAGAAGAATGAATGCAAATTGCCATTCCTTTAGACAGATGTCTTTGTTCCTAAAATTAGTCTCTAAATATTACATTTGGTAATTACCTGGTAAAACTTCCTTATTCTTACAGGCAGAGAAGGAGTTAGAATCTTGGTGCTTCAAGGGTAGGTAAAGGATGTTAATTCATGAAATGTTTTAGCAGCCTCACATTATTCCCAGTGTGTCTTGTTTGTGAGTCTGTATTGCAAACCAACAGTAATTGTATTGCATGGGGTGGTTTTGCCCAGTTTTTTTTTAAAAAAAAAAAGCTAAAGCATCAGAGATATCTTGCTTCAGGTACCACAGCTAGAGAGAATCCTAAGGCCATGTGATGTGGACTAATATTTATCCCTGCATAAGGATAAAACATCTATCTTGATTTTCACTGGATACAGAGTTTTAGAAAATCATTTGACAGGACATTAGACAAGAATTGCTCTACTCAGGCATCTCAGTGCATGATCCTGAGTAGCACAGAAGTGTCAAACCACATTTGATTTCAGTTGCTGCTGTTCATGCATGGTTTTGACAATGAAGGCATTATTATATCAAATTTATTCAAGTACCATAATTAGGCATCTTGTCACTTTACCAAAAATTATGTCTTGTCAACAACAGCAATGACAGCAAGAAGTATGGGATATCTGTAGAAAGAGATGCATATTTTATATTTAAAGATAATGTGATATACTTAGAGCCTGTTGTACATATTGTTTTGGTTTTTTTCAGAGAAGTTAACTGAGAGCACTCATTTTATCTTGAGAGCCTTGCAGCCTCCAGGTAGGTCATTGCTACAGTTTGGAACTGGAGTTGTTCTTGAGTCTTGCCTGGCATAAGAGGATTTTGGGAGAAAGGTTTCTCATTGATGATACTCAGAGGAAACAACTGCTCAGAAAGGACTGAGCAGCTTCTACTTTATTGAGAAAACTTCAAAAGCTGTGACTAACAGTACTGAAAACTTACATTTGGAAATGCAAACACAACAAAGGTGTAGGTTGCTTTTACATTGAACAGAAGATTTTTGGAACACTTAATGCATCACTTATTCCTACAAGTCCTTCTCATTTTAGCAGCATTAATTCAATAAGACTGAAGTAAATAGCTCAGATACTGCATAGCTAAACTAATTCAGTAAATTCCTGGGACAGCAGTGTCCCACAGCTTGACACTAGCTAATCCTATGCTTTTGAGGGAAACATTCTTTTCATTTTGTACCCAAAATTTCCAATAGCAAGATGAATCCAGCTTACAGGTATAGCAAACAATGCCTAAAGTAGAACTGTTAAGAAATTATGCTTGTAAAGGCTGTAGAGTAGAACTCTGCTCTCCAGTTAAAACAAATTGTTTTAATTTTAAATATGAAAATTTTTGATAGCAATGAAATTTATCAATAGAATCCTAAGCAGAATACTTAGAAGATTATTAGGGATTCTTTAAGTCTGTGTGGGAAATAAAACATCCTTATGTAAAAATTCCTATTCCTGAGTTAAGGCATTATCAAAACTGAGTAGTATAGGTTATCCTTGGTACTGAAGCAGAAGAAATTGGTAGAAATTATGGTGCTTGAAAAATGTTTAATATTAAGTCACTATTATAAATAAATTTTCTTTTTTTTTTTTTTTTTTTTTTTCTTTTTTTTTTTTTTTTCTTTTTTGAGACATTATATAGAACCAGCCAATTCCTTTCACTTGAAACTCCTGGGTTCTCAGCAGCTTTTGTTGAAAGCAGCCTTTTACATGACTTTAATAACATAAGTTACGAAATTTTGCTAGGTACATAAGCATTGTAGTGTTGTAGTTAATTAAAAAAAAATACTATTCCTTTCATTTGGAAGTATTCAATGCTTTTATCCACAAAATGTCTTCAAAGAAAATGACACTGGTTGTGTCCATGGCATTGCACATCCTGAGATATGTGGTATCCTGAACTGTGTGAACTGGGATGGAAAAAAATATGGAAGGAATACCTTTCATGTTTAATGCCCAATAAATGTTAGTGCATTAAATAATTATTTTGTTTCCAGGTCCATTACTCATTCTGCTGTCTGCATCATATTTCATCCATCTCTTATAAGCTGGAAGTGTACTTTGGTTTGCTACTGAGATTTAAACTTTCTGCCAGATGTTTTCTGCTACATTCTGGAAAAAACACCCAACCTCAAACATATGCTTTGTCATTTTGTCCTCAGGTTGAGGACAGCTCAGTGGCATTCATTTCTAAAGCCTTGAAAGATGCTGTAGGTAATTCCTAAAACAAAATGTCCTGGGTTGTGGTATAGGATGTATTCTATCATCTTCAGTTAATGGCCCATCAATGCCTTGCCCATGACTCACAGATAACTCCCTCCAGGTGTTATCTCTCTTTAATGGGCCATCAAGGACCTCTCATATGACTCATCATCCCATTATGAGATGCTCTGCCCACGGGGAGGAGCCAAGCATTCTCACCTGGATATAAGCTGGGATTTGGGACAGTAGATGCAGCCCTCACTCACTCGATTCCCAGAGGATTTGAGCTACCAGACTTTTCTATGGGATCACTGCTTCAGGAAGACCACCTTGCCTGGACTCCTTCCATCACCCTGATCAGGTTGTATTCTGACTCTGTCAGTGGTGTTTTTTGTATTATTGCATTTATTTCATTTTATTTTATGTTATTTTATTTCATTTTATTTTTCCCTTTTCTTCTCATTAAATTGTATTTCTGACTTGGAGCCTCTCACTCGGTTTGTTTTCAAACCACAACACAAAGCCAAACATAAGCAGAGGCCATATTTCAGAGAGCAAAATAAGCCCCCATTTCATTACCGAATACAGTGCAGTAAGTACATTCAGCCTCTGAACAGAAACACATTTCTTCTGGTATTTCAACCCTACAATATATTGAAGAATCCCTGTGGCCAAATAAAGTAAGATGAAAAAATCCCTTCTAATGAGAAGCAGGATACTATCCTGTTTCTCTTTTATGGTGTCAGATGCCTTCTGATGCTAAAGCTGGATCATACAGCCCTTTCGTCACACGATCAGTAAGTAAACACTGAATCTCCCCTCTTCCTGTCCCTGCTCCTTCCTCTCTGACCCTCAGAGCAACTGTGTGAAGAGCAAAAGAAAGAGAAAAAAGACGACTTCCATGTGCTAGGATTTAGCTTCTGGCAAGAGACATTATAAGGAATTCATTTCCTGGCACACAATTTACATGTCCAGTCCTCCCTCCCACTCCTTTTCTCTCTCCCACCCTTCCCCCGTTCCCCTCCTAAGCTGTCTTCTCACTCCGCAGTTCCTGCTGCAACTTCCTGCCGTATGTTTGCTTTCTATTTTCATATCCATGGGAAAGGAATCTGCTCCAGCACAAGGCTGCTGTCCTGCCCGTGCCCGTGGTGGTCCTCACTGCCACTTTTAGCTGAGGCCACAGGTATTTGGGCTCCATTAAGTGATGGTGAAACCATTCAGCAAATGACAGTCATTAAATTTTAGCCGAGTCAGCTGGAGAAATTTCCTCTTCTCTTTGAGGTTTTTGCTTTCTGCTAGCAAGCTCCAGACAAAATAATTTTGCAATTTTAAATATTTAATCTAAATCCTGGTTTAGGGTTTTATTTTTGGGGAAAAGAGTTATGTCCCTCTTGCTCATTAAAGGGCTCTCTGTTGTGTATCTTTGATGCTGCTTTGGGCAGCTCTGCTACTTTGATCCTCTTAGAAACAGGCTCATTACAACATCCACCTCACAGAGTAACACTTCAAAGCTTTGCAAAGGACAAAGGGAGGAATTTAGAAACAGAGCCAAGTGGCTCTCAAGTATCTTGACTAAATTAACTTTGTATTAAGTGTTACTGGCCCAGTTGCAATTTTGAAAGGAGGAAACAAAGCAGTAACTCCATGTGCTCCTTTCATGCATTTTATATCAAACTAATAAATATGCTTGAAATCTTCTAGGACTCTCTGGCACAGTGTCTGTTAAACAAAGCAGACACCACAGTTGTATCAAAGTTAGCAGTTGCTCTGGAGATGCAAAAAAGGCAGATTGAGGCTGTCAATTTTCTTGATTGATATTGTTCAGAATGATAGAGCTAATGATGAATAACCAGTGAAATTAACAGAGGAAATAAGCAGTCCTCAGAATTATTATCTCCAGAACCAGCAGTAACCACATTCATCTTCAACACTTCCAGTTCTGTCCTTGCTGTAATGACTAGCATTATGGGTCATTCTCCAGCCTAAATTTATTACTTCTGACATGTTTGACTTAGTACTTCAGTCAGGAAGTCATTACTGTTACGATACACTATTTTCACCCTATGCTTTCAGCACACATTGCAGTGCAGTGCCATTAACACCAGCTTCTTGAGCAGTCTTGTCCCAGTGAAGGTACAATGACAATCAGAGAGCCCAGCCAGACCCTGAGTATCACAGTCACGCTCCCTAGCAGTGGTGGGCAAATCAGTGTAGCCCTAGTGAGTGATTGTCAGTTTAGATTCTTATATTGCCATAATCCCTGTCATGAGAAGGGTTTTTACTCTTGAAATATCAGGTGACTCTGGTTTAGGTGGTGATGATTCCTAACATAAACCCTGTGCATGAGGTGCTGTAAGTTAAATGCAGGTGCCATTCATTACAGACTTTGAAAACATCTATGTTGCTCCCTCCTGACAGCAGGAAGACTTTAGCTTGAAAGCTGTGATTTTATTATTTATTCTTTTTATTCTGCCTTTTGAATCTTTTACCCGAAGGTTTTATTGAACAAATCAGAGTACATTTTCTGAGCTCCCATTAAAATAATCTAATCCTGTCAAGACTTTGCTAAGCTTGAGACATCATTAATTTATAAAATTCTCCTTTAACTAACAGGTGTTTTATAGTACTGAGAGTTACAATGCAAGTCGTGCTTCTGCTTTGAAAGTGTTGTAAGAGTGTAATAAACAGAAAAAATCACCAGGAAGCCTGCCCCTGTTAGGTTCCAGGATGGAGGGTGCAGATGGCTGCTATTTATCAGGGCTAGACCATGTTCATTGTATGCTTTATTGCTCCAGAAGAACAGTCATAGTACCTTGCTCACACATATTTCTACTCTATCTTCCTAGCAACTCTTAAAATGTACTTATGTGTCTCCCTGAACCATTAATTTCCTTCCTGAAAAGTTATCAGTAAATATAATCAATGAACTATGATTTTTCTAGGGGGGAAAAAAGAGTGCTTTATAAACTTTTTATAATATAAGAAATTTCTTTGAAAATAAAGAAAATAATATTTTATACACATTTGGTCTGCCCACATGTATTGCTTTGTGAGGTATGAATTCAGAGCTAATGTAATTTCAAGCTCTTTGTCTTGATTCAACAGGACTCTTGGGAGTCTTCTGGGGAAAACAGAAAGAAACCACGACCTGAATAGACCTGTAACATGGATGAATTTTAGGTAGAACATTTGAAGACCAACAATAAAGCTGGTAATTGATCTATTCATTCCACTTAATGAGTAATCTACTTTTCAGCCACTCCAGCCCATTTCAGCCTACTCAAATGGATGATACAGTGACATCTTGCTTCAGTTTTTGTGAATGATTTCTTCTCTGCTGTCAGTTGGTAAACTGGCAATTAGGTATCACTTTCATTTCTCTGTCAATATGCCCTGGAGCTGAGGCATTTTCCTGGAGTTTACTGTGGGCTAGAGAGTGTGAGAGTTGCTGCTGTTTTGGGCCCTGGAGAGTTACATGCTCTCCTGGACATTGAGCCTCAGCATGATACTTTATTCTTTATTTTTCTCTTTAATGAAAACCACATTCAGTGTCTAATGTCCTAATGTCTGATTGATCAAAACCTTCCATCCAGAAGGCCACTTAGCTTTTGTACTTCACTGACAAATCAGGAGAATCCACTTGGCATAGGCAGAACCCATGGTTGAGGTTAGGAGTGTAAAAGTGCAGACACCTGCAGTGTGACTTATGTCTTCATATATGTGTAATTTTTGACCCAGAATGCTGGGTAAACAAGAAATCCTAGAGTTGTCCATGTCAGGTTTGCTTTGAACATTGATACCTGCTCTGTCTGGAACATAAGGCATCTGTATAAGGAGTCTAATGTTTTGCAATATGGCAGAAATGTGTACTGCATGCTGCCTGAACTCTGGGATCAAATCTTCCCTTTGGGAAGTGGATTTTAGGTAGAGTAGCACTTTGCTGTTTCTACTGAACCTGATCTCTGAAGCAATTTCCCAAAGCAAAGATCAGGTTATAATGCAGTTTCCTAAAATTTTCTCACTTTTATTCTCTCACTAGCCATAGAGCTTTTGGGCACTGTCAGCAAATCCCAACAGCAATATTTTCTCCACCAGCATATCAGTGACAGAGCCAAACAGTGGCAAATAGACTCCTTTCATAAATGCAGTTATTCCTCACTATTTCATTCATGTCTGTTGGCATGGGGATGCAGTCAACATTGTGATTTTGAAATAGCAGGGCACTAACACAGTGGTTGTTATGCCCTTTTTCTATGTAGAGAGGTATTTATTTCCCTGACTGTGCTCACCAAAGCAGGGAATCTTGAGATATTCTAAAATATTCTTCCACTTGCAAACTGATCTTTGCCATTTCTGCCTCTAAACTTACGGTGTATCTATCACCAAGAAACTCAGAAGTATTTGAACAGAATACTTGCTGACTGACATTTTGCCTTGAGGAAATAAACTTCCTGTAACTAAGCTCCTGGAAAAAGCTCTTTTGGGGCAATTGGAGGTTTACTCTCTCCTCATGTTGTGCATTCTCTCCTGAGGGTGATTCTTTCAAAGCTATATCCTGCTCTCAATTTCTCACCATTTTTAACACAGTTGATCTTTAGGCAATGAAATATTGGTTTCTATTCACATCTGAGTTCCTCTCAGTTCTTTCCCCCAAAGTCGATCCTAATCCATAATTCAGTTTCCTTTTAATATCTGCTTCAGGCATATCTTTATGGAGAAATAGGCTGAATTTTACACAGTTGTTAGCACACCCAGTGGGACATCCATGCCCAGTATATGAGGAAACCCAAATTTTACTGGCAATTTTAGTTGGCTCATAATGTTTAACAGCTCTCTGCCATATTCAAACAAATAAGATTTTTCCTTGGAAATGATAGGGCTTGTATTTCACTATCTGTTCCATTCTCCTACTTCTCTGTTTTGCTGTTGACTGAAAAAGATCCTAATAGAACGAATCATATTGTGTTTTAAAACCTGCTTACCAGAAGTCCCAGTTTAGTTCTTGCACAATTTATTCTATTCTATTTTGAGCTATGTATCAGCCTCTGTAACAGATACAAAACCAGCGAGTAGTGGCTCATATTGCATTATTCAAAAATCCCTTCATTTGCTTGGAATCCAGATCACATATGAGTTTTAAAAAACTGTTCTATTTGCAACTGCTGTCTTATGGACAACTTTCCCTCCCCTTTAGTCCCTCTATTAAAGATGCAACTGCTTCACTTACGAAGCACCCTTACCAGCACTATGAGTACACATAACTCATCATGCAGTGTCCTGGAATGTCGTCCTTCTACAACTTATAAATATATTTCTATTTTTAAAGCAACTTATTACTTCCTTATAAGGGAAAATCAAATCCTGATGCATTTCTCAAAATTGTGACAAGTCTCTGGGAGACTGTTGTCTAACTACACTCTTCAGTTCGTAGTAAGCTTCTCTCTCAAAACCTTAGGTTTATCAGCTTATGCAATTTTCAAAAGCTAAAAGGAATACATAGTGATAGGAATATATTAATGAATTTGGGCTGCTTTCTCATGGGAATCTTGTTTATCTATTTGTTCACTTTGTAAGTTAAAAAAAAAAAAAAACAAGCAAACTTTTTTTTTTTTTATCTGGGAAGCTAAGAAATCAGAGGAAACTGTAAAAGACAAACAATGGAAAGGACTGACAAAATAGGACTGGAGGGAAAGTGCCAGGCTTTTTTGTGCTTTTAGTTACAGCTAGTCTTCATTTTACTCCCAAACTCATGGACAACTCCATTCCCTTGTTTCTTTATGGCAGAAATAAAACCCAATTTTAGTTCTTTTCTAAGAAGAAGATTAAAAGGTATTTTTTTTCTTTAATTTGATAAAATGCCATTTTAAAGGCCTCTAGATAAATAGATACCCTAAGCAACCTAACATTTCTTGCATTGTGTGGAGCTTAGTTTTTAGGTAATTTCATCTGAACTGCTGTGTTCTAAAATATCTTGAGAGTTGACACCATACAACAGTATCTAGGTGCTTCTGACTATAGAAATCTGTAGCAGTAGTAGATGCATTTATTTCCCACCCATACCTTTTATAACTTTCCATAGCAGAAAAGCTTTTTTTTCATCTTAATCTTGCATGCTTAACAGAAAAAGGGTCTATTTTAAACACAACTTTTCATTTTGGAAAAAAACCCCCAATATATTAGCACTTCTTAGTTTAAAAAGGAGCATACTGAAATATCTATTTTTACTGACAGTAGTAGAAATTAATTCTTTGGCAGGATGACAGGGTCCACTTCCGAATGAATTCTGAAATGTCTGTGTGGATTTTTTCTAAGGTATTTATTGAAATTATAAATTTTATTAATTTTTGTATTATTTGAAGATCTAAGACAAATGAACACAGACAGATCCATAATAATGGAATTTCAAAATTATAGCTGCATCATGGGCTTATCAAAATTATGTACACAGACCAAATGCATTATATTTAGCTGGCTATTTTCTAAATACAATAACAGATAAGCACCTCAAGGCTGATAAAAATGGTGTGTATAAATATAGAATCATATAATAAATTAATTTTTGTTTACTAATTCGTAATGTTCTCCAATGTTCATGCATTTTGGAATAGACAGTGAGTTGTTAATCTGCTAATGTATGTGAAATGGGATCTCTTACATCATCTGGGATTAACATGCTGTTTACATGGCTGTTAAGTAATGGATGAGATAGTGGAGGCTGAGGACAGGGCACCCTCAGTGGCTGGTCCTGATACTACTCATGAGACCTCTGAGTTTCTCTGACTGCTGTGGGGTCAGCAGAGCAAAAAGAAAAAAAAACCAAAAAAACAACCAAAAAACCAAACCCAAAAGTTTGCCAGTTTCTTTCTGCAAGATGAAAAATGAGATGGTAGAGTTCAGTGATTCAAAGAGTTTAATGTGACCAAACTGAGACAAGAAACTGCCCAGCCATAATTCACAAACTAGCATTACTCCAGGTAACATGACAAAGTGCTCTGGCCCAGGGAGACTTAGTTTTGATGTACTGGCACCTGAAAGAGAGAAGTAGAATTAAGAGTCACATAAATTGTCTCCCACTCTGACCCCTCTTAAGATATTGATTGGATAGGGCTCATGGGAGAGCACAGAGGTTTAATGCCAAGGCTGATGAAAACTGACCCATTTCAGTTTACATGGGACTGGCAAGATGGATTTTAGAGGAACTGTGGCAGAAAAGCCACATGTTTCAACTGATGAATTGATCTAAAATTGAATCCCTTGAAGACAGCAGATGGGAAAAAAAGCAAAGCTTTTATTATATGGTAGAACAAATAGGGACATTTCCAAACCAAATAAATAAGAAGAGGAAAGCAGAACAAAAGGCTTTGTTACCCACCTTTATAAAAGTGGGTAACAGAGGGCTATGGACTCAGCCACTACACCAAACCTTTCTTGTTCTATATTTTGCAATCACCAGCATTGTTATGAGCCATAAGCCAACAGCACCTCACTGAATGACTGATTTACACGTTGACTGCAAGTATTACAGTCAATAATAATTTCATGAAGGTATGAGGAAAATACATTGGGTTTGAGGTACTGATCTATCTCTTTTTCTAACATTATATGGAAAATATATTGGTCTCATCAGTACTAAAAGTGTGATTTAGAGTGGCCTCTGAGATGCATGGATTCTACAAGCTTCAGCCTCAAAACTATACAATTATTAATGCTGAAGGCTGGTCAGAAGCTAATATGCTCTGCCTACAATTTCTGGACTGAAACTGTTGCTGAGGGATCATATATATATCTTTTTCTATCTATATAAATCTGAAAAAAAGTAATTAAATAGGAGTTTATGACTGATTGACTAAATTGGTTCACAATTTAAATCAATCCAAGATGCTAGAAGTGGTCCCAGATTCAAGATACAAAGGTTTCTTACAGTGCTTAGTCATGGCTATGGAAGATCTGTCTAGGTATGGAAGCCCAGTAAACTTCAAAATGACTGTTGTGAATTAAATGTGCTGAAACTGCTCAAAAATGTTGTCTGTAATTTGCCAAGTCTCATTATACAAGGATAATTATATTTTTTTGGAACTGCTTTGGAAGTGATACCCTGCTGCTTCTATTATTTTTTCCTTTTCCTTCTAAATAGCAGGATTTTAATTAGAGTTTCTGTCTGGAATTACTTGTAGAAATTTAATTTAATAAATTACCTTTAGACAAAGTGGTGTTTTCTTTCTTTCCTTAGCAGGTACAGCTGCAAACACTGAACTGAAGTGCTTTCCAAGCAAGATCACAGCACATGGATGGAATGAGCTGGGAGATATTAGCATTTGCAGGTAGATATTAGCTGGCAATACCTGATATGGTTTATAAGAGTTAGGTATGAAATAATTTGCAGGCTAACAACTTCCCTGTCTATATAAATGCCTCACAGATATTTTCTTTCTTTCAGAGCCATATTTCTGCCCACCTTGTGCAGCTGCATTTGTAAGATGCCATGCACAGCTCCGTTCCTCTCCAGTTTGAACATGGGATCAGCCCTGCACCAACCATGGCCACAGAGCTCCCAGGCAGCTGCCAGCCAGGCTGAACTCTGGGTCTTTCACAGCCCAGTCAGACAGCACTCACTTGGGCCTGCAAAACTCTCTATAGGGTTTAACCTTCATTATTTCAAAGGGGCCTTTGGATATTCATTTACTTTTAGAGAAAATGGCTCTGAAATTTCCCAGCATTGGCTATGGTGTAACATTTTGCTCCCACTAGACTCACCTATAAAGCTGAAGGTCAGGTTTGAGTGGATGAGTTGATTGTAGCACAGCGTAATGTCTACTGGCCTATTTTTACCTTTAGAAGGAGCTAGAACCCTCTATCCAGATTTTATATTCATTTATGCCTATTTGCTAAGTAATTATTTTCTTCTTCATCTTTCTATACCCTGACGCCTTAATCTTGCAGCCCTCTTGCTGATGTTAATGAGAAATTGCTCCTTGTCTTTACAATGCTGTTTTTCCATCTCTTAGCACCGAGGCATCGGATGATAGTTCATTCTGCAGGACTTGAAAGCATTGTGTTGTACTCCTCTTTTGAAGAATGCATTCATATTAACAGAGCTCAAAACAGGAGCAATAATGACAGCCTTACAAACATGGTTACTAGCTGAGACACAAGTACAGTCACTCTCTTGAATACATCACCCAGGCATTATTTTCAGCTCCAGAAAGCAATTTC
The DNA here is from genome assembly GCF_009819655.1 of Sylvia atricapilla. Classification (NCBI taxonomy): domain Eukaryota; kingdom Metazoa; phylum Chordata; class Aves; order Passeriformes; family Sylviidae; genus Sylvia; species Sylvia atricapilla. The sequence goes on from NC_089143.1 coordinate 62,982,742, forward strand.
CATATTCTACAGACAAAAAACATGACACCTGTCTCTAGGAGAAGCAGAAACAATCTAATATCTGTGGAAATACAATGCATCTTCTAAATGACAGTTTCAGGGATATCTATAAACTCTCTGTCTGGAGGGTATTTCATTAATTCCAGTTCCTATAAAGTCCATCATCTACTTAAGACATGGAAAAGCTTTTAACGAGCAAGTTCTCTGGCTCTCAAGAGACAAGGTGTTCCAAGAAAACAAACAATTCAACTCTATTAAGCTAGTGCTCAAGACCTAGTGCACTAAACTTTGAAGGGGGAAAAAAAAACGCCAACTCAAACCAGCGAGAGGTTGAATTTGTTTTTAGTACATCTTAAAAAAAAATCTGAATAAGAAAATCCAGGTGACTAAATAAAACATAAACTATCTATTATGTTAGTAATGTGACAGAAAGAATTAGTAGTGGGCAGGTTGCACTCACAGCACTCTGAGAAAAGGCAACAGTGCAGGTCTTGGTTTCTCTCAGCGTGCTGAATTTGTGACAGGAGTATGAGGAGAATTACTGAACCACTGCTGAGCTGAAAAGATACTACCTGTACACCAGGTAGACCTTGTTTTTTCATGCCAGGTTAACTGCTCTATGGCTGAAATATAGAGTGTGTTTTTAAAAGAAACACCAGCTCTATATGGGAAAAAGGAACTGCTATTTTTATTTGAACAGGGAAGGCTGTTAGCTGATGTTAGTGCCTTATGCAACAAAGATTGTGTGTTTCTTCCAGATAAGAATCATTCCCAGTGTTATCTGTTCTAGGCTAATACCCAGATTGGGAGTCCAACAACTTCTCCATGCATTCTATTTTTTAAGTCCTGTTGGAGTTTTGACTCTGGTGTGCTCTTGGTTTGAAAGACAAGTGTTGTTTTAAGCCCACTGCCAAGGAAGGTGGGAACCCCCTTCTCTCTGGATCATTATAACTTCGGAATTACGGGGCTTTCAGGCAAAAACATGGGAAAAGGAATAACAGTTCTTTACTAGACTAGTTATATGTATAACAAGGCAAACAAACAACAGCTGCAGCAGCACAGCAAAAAGAGGAGGAGCAGAAACCCAAGCATGGGCTCCTTCTTTTGTCCCTCTTAAATATTGTTTGTTACTGTTTCACAGCAAGGAAATGGAAGAAAATTCTCTAAGAGAAGGGAAACAAAAAGGAAAAATCCTTACCTCCAACATATGCCAAGTCTGCATGACTGTAATGCCAGCACCTATGGCAAAGAGTAAATCTGTCCAGAGTCAGGCTCTGCATCAGTAACACAACTCCTTGATCTCCTCTGATCTCACAGCCTTCCAAAAGTAAGCCAGACCAGTCAAAATTGCTTTAGATGGCTGCTTCTCAGGTTTGGTTGGAAAGGGTAATATTCTAATTCATTCTTTTTCAGAGATCAATGGGAAGGGCTTTCCTTGTGATGACTGTTCTGTAGATTTTTTTCCGAATCTAATTCATTTATTTCACTGTCTCTTCTCTGCCAGTGTTACAATGTTGACAAACTTTGCCCGGCACACTTATTTTGTCCACAATATAATCAGACTGGTTGGAAATACACACTGTAATTAGAAGTCTCATCACCTAGAAAAAATTAGCTGTCTGATAAAAACTTGGCAATCCTTTCTAATTTTAGCAGGTTAGCTGTGCTATTCTAACAACTGTTCCATGCAATGTCACATTTATCTCCAAGCTGAGGAGGAAGAGGAGGAGGAGTGGTGGTGAAGACATGGACCTCCAGCATGGGCCTAGTAATACATGTGTTAGATGAGTTAAGATGGAAAAATAGAACATTTAAAATAAAATGCTGAATAGCAAAAGGCATTAAACTTATTCTGCTGCCTGATGGTTTGAGCTGAGGCTTCTGCAGCGATTGTCTCTGTGCAGCTGTCCTAGTTCAAAACAATAATATATTTTACGTGCCTGTGTCTATCTATTCCCCATTGAGTTTCTCAATGTTCTTGAGAAACAAAACAATTAAAAATGATCTTAGGTAATGAATGAACCTCTACCTGATCTGTTTCTCCAAACACAGTTTCTGAATACACCTAGCCTACCTTCATTTCTTCCTCAGCAATGGTACTTCTGAAGATCAAATGCTCCTGCTTTCAATACTTTTTTTATTTCTCTCTGTGTGCATGTGTGTTTGTCTATTCCAGGTTATTTGGACTATGAGTCATAAAGTGTTCTGAAACAATGGGAACAGCACCAGATGTAGTAGAAGCTCTGCTAGACCACAGCAAGAAGTTCTTCAAGTACTGAAATCCATTGCAGAAATCTAGTGCTTACTTTAAAGCTGGACAGTGTATCACAGTGACTATTACAAGTCAGTGCAGAGCTCATCACTGGAAAAACTCATCTAACTTTATGTTTGCTTGTACAAATTCAGACAACTTGAGTGGCTCTGTGATATATGTAAAATAAAAGTCTTTAGTCAGGATGAAGAGCTAGCTAAATTGCTGGTGTGATAGCGTGGCTGACTTCAAAACAAATACCTATTGATTATTTCATTAATTTAGCAAGAGACTACCCCAAACCTGGCCTAGAACACAGTGATTTGTGACCCTCAAATTCGAGGAGAAGCTCTACCATAGATTAGAACTAAATCAAAGCCTCCACAGGATTCTCTTTTGCTTATACTACCTCACTTTTTCTTCCCTCTGGCCACAATGCATGTTAGTGAAGGAAAAATTTATTTCCTGAAGCCATTGCTGCCTTCAGCAATTTCACATAGCTCTAAACTATGTGTAAAAATCTCATTTCTTAATGATGTTAATGTTGCTGAGTGCATAGGTCTGCAGTACTCAGAGTTTTATGAATAAATATCAGCTCTAAATTACTCACCCTGTTTGAGCAGTAATCACTCAGACTCTCAAGCAAAGAAAAAAATACTGTGTTCTTTTCTCCTCAATTTACTTGAAATTCTAAAGTCTTGCAAACTTCACATACTTTTAAAGGTCTGTCTGCTTCAGCATTGTCATAAAACTTTTAACACTTCACCTTTGCATTTTTCAGGATGTGCCCTTAAGCTTTCTCTGGAAGTATTAAGACAAGAATTAATTCTGCCTCTACAACAATATCAAGTTTTCCTGTCACCAGCATCCTACTTGTGTTCTGTAATGGTAAATATATTCTTGTGTTCTGTAATGGTCCTCCTTGATAATTTATCTACATACATTCAGTTTATTGTTTTTCTTTCTATATTATATCCTGGTACAAAAAATCCTTAAATGTATGCATTTCTCAAGCTCTCCTTGATCCCTTGTTTATTGCTTACACATCAATTTTTCAAAAAGATTATATCTGACCAGGTGATTATGAAATAAATATTAACCCCCCCCAAAAAACCCCTACACAAAAGTATTCTTGAAGAAAATATGCTGTATAAAAAATATACTCCTCGGAACTTCTTCTTTATGCCTCCTATCCCTTTTTCTTCTCTCCAGAATCATCCTTTAATACTACTTTCACATTATCCTGAAGTAAAAGCTTCAAAAGTTGCTGTAATATGGGAAAGTGTCAGCTCTAATAGCACATCTGCTTGGGATACAGTACCCTTTCTTCTTCTTCAGAGGAATGTAATCTAGTCTTTTATTAATAACACAACTTAACTCCAGAAGGAGATGATGAGGAGACCTGAACTTCTCTGTTTTGAATTCACTTTGTTAAAAAAGGTAAATTTCAGGATTGTGCCTGTCATCCAAATAATCAAAATCTCCATTTCTCTACAATATTATCTACAGCTGGATTTGCCTCCCCTCATCTTATATAAATTTTATAGATTTTATTCATGCATTATTCCTGTGGCGTGGACTGTAGTTTTTGCTGTAATACACAGCATGAAATCTTGAAGAGTCATAGGGTTTTTCAGTTATTGAATGACAGATGAGCTGTCAGGACTAGATTTTTCATTTTTAAGGCATCAAGTGTCTAAATATTTAGCTGGGCTAGTATTTCAATTGTGTTTGGGTGACTAGCCATCCATTTTACTGTTCCTTCAATGGTTCCCGCAGCAATTATTGAGTTGGACATTAAATATTTTTCCAAACTCTTGCCTTTGCACACTGGAATTTCAGAGTTTCCTAGAACATTCCTGAAATTTCTATGAATTCTCTGGTTTAGCCAAAGCGATGGTATGGATACTATGGACAGATACATCAGTATGAAAGTTAATTACAGAGGTTTGCAACAAATACTATCAACTTTACTTTTGAAGTCTTCATCAGGCTTATTTCTTGCTGTTTATTATATCTCAGATATTTTCCTTGCTCCTTTCCATGGTGCCTTTACCCCTACACTGACAGGTCTGTACAGTGCTGACTCAGAGATGCTACTTACCTGGCATTGCAATGGAGAGATCAGACCGAAACAGGATTTTGAAAGCTACTCTTTATGACATGGGAACTGGATTTTGTTTGGTTTTCTTCATAAATTCCCATTTGTGAAAGCTTTTGGAGAACTGCAATTTGACTTCATTTGGTAAACAAGTGAAATAAAAGCCAAACCTTTCAGATGTTTTGAGAAAAGGAGTAGAACAGAAGCAGATACCTCTTCTGTGGTCAAAATTTACTGGGTGATCGTACTCTTTAGACAAGTTCTCATTTAAAGTTTTGTTGAGAGAAGCAGGTTCTAGTAAATATCTTAATTTAGGTGAAGCAGCATATCTTGCTCAAGCTATGATTAGTTGAAAACATCCCGGACTGTTTCAGCAGGAACACAGAAATTATGCCATGTTGTTAGGCTGGTTTGCAGTCTGCTGACTGCAGAATGCTTTTATATTGTTTAAGCATCTGCACAAGAAATGTGCTGTTGCTTCGAGCTCAAATCATCAGAAAAGCAAAGGAAGGAGCTGCAGCTTCTCATCAGGTCTTTTCTTCCCCAGTTCTGCCAGGTGACTGTCTCTTTTCTGCTGCTTCCAGGAGTTTCTCTCTTTCCTGTACTGCTGGCTACTAATTGAACTCCCTGAAGCATTTTCCCCAGCTTCTGTTCCATTCTGTTCCTTGGTTTTCAACGTGGACCCTGGGACCCTTTCTGCTTGTCACTTGAAGCATCCAGATAGCCTCAAGCCAGGGAGTGCTGCATATTTCTCCTGCTCCTCTCACCCCAGGACTCTTTTCTTTCATGGAGCATATTTGGAGGTGCCCCACAGCTTAGGAAAGGCTCTATTCTTTTCCACATTTTCTCTTGTTTTGAGCTCAGTCACTGCTAATCCCCAGCATGGCACCCAGCATTTCTTTCCAGCTGGCAAGGAATTTTTTCTCTCCCTTCATCTTTTCCTATTCCATTCCCACAAGACACAGCTGGGGTTTAAAAGCGATAATTCAATCCACATGTCCAAGGAAGGTAAACGAATAGCCAGTGCTCCCCAATCTGTTTTTTTGGAAATCACAGCACTCAGGGCTTTGAGTACCCTTCATACAGGCACAGTTTATCCCAGAAGTTTGCAGAAACCTGCTATTAGATGACCCAGTGGGACCAAGGTATCATTTCTTCCCAAAGCTGCAGAAACAAAATGTAGCACTTTCAACTACAATGCCTAATTGTGAACATTAAATATTTTGACAGCTGGAGGAGAAAACACGTCCTGGAAATGTCCAGGATTGTTATTCATAAAGTGATGCAATGGGTAGAAAATCTAGCTACTTTAGTATATAAAAAACCTGAAATCTTGCATTCCCTGACAGAATCTAAATAAAATTTTTCCTTTGAAAGAAAAAAAAAAGTGAAAGAAATCCTTATTAGGTGGTGATTTTGTAAAGATGTACTCTGATAATCTCTCAGTTAAGCTGATCTGAATAACACTAGAGCTGGAAAAGACCCTGATTTTAAAGATCTTTGAATGTAGGTCTTAACCATACAGAAATAATAGGTTGAAATATGCGTGAAAAAAATTATCCTCTCTTTTATGCTAATCTAATCTTTTGGAACATCCCTTACATAGACACACAGATACATAGACACAGACAGACAGATATCACTTTGTGCTGGCACTGGCTGTTAACAGAAAGAGCTTGGTCTGTACAAGGTCCTGCTTCCTCCTCCCCATTCCAACAAAAAAGGCAAATGAACAGGAGCACAAGGTTTTTTTTTTTTTCCCCGGAAACAATAATGGGAAAAGGGAGTTGTGCATTTGAGATACCTAGAAATAATTTTACCACATTCAGCTAAGTAAAACACAACCCCACAAAAGGGAAGGTGCTTAAACTTTGAGCATCTGATGCCATCCCTTGACTCACTTAACTGTGCTGCTTTGCTGAGTGGAAAATCTAGTTACTTGAATGTATAAGGAAAATGAAGACTTATATTTCATGACAGAATCTAAATAACATCTTATCTGTCCAAGTGAAAATCATGTCCATTACACTAGAATGGTTATGTACATCATCCTTCTAGTTTACATTGTTAGTGTGCTTTTACATCAAAGATGTCATTTTACCTTCCATCAGACATCCACGGATCCCTCGTGCAGCCTCTCTCTCCTCCCGCTCTGCCCTGGCTGCTCTTTGTTTTACCACCAGGTACCATGAAACTGTAGCTATATTTTTTGAGCCGTTTTTCACAGGCTGGAGTAAAATGTATTTATAACACGAGTAAACTTTTCATTGTAAAAGGTATTTCTTCATTCAGAAAAGTGTCAGAACTTAGAGAGGCAAGTGTATTGTTAGAAGCAAGGGTTTCACTATAAAAGCTTTAAATGATGTCTTAAAGCTTTTTTGAATGCAGTGTGTTGTCTCTGTTGCTCTGTAAATCAGAGCCTGTTAGAGGTCAAAATATTATCCTTTAGAGAAAGGCTTCCTTCTTTATGAAGCAAACTGATGGACTAAAGTTATATAAATAAGATGTCTGCCCTGAGACTTAGGTGGAAAAATACATCTTTGTTGTCAAGCAAAGCAGAGATGCTAGTATGAAGATGGGGTCTATTGTTTCCCTGAGATGCTCATGGATAATAGCTTTTTGCTTACTGTGGCAAACTGAGGATAATATATATTCTCAGTGTTCCTGACTCTTTATCCAAAAAACCATGAGTTAATGGCACACTACCCACTCCTAGTGATGAGGTATGTACAAGAAGGAAGAATTTCTCAGAGTCAATAAACCCCACTCTATTAATTCGAAATATCCTTGGCTTTTATGTTTGACCTTGGGATAAGTACATCATTCCAATAATGGGATTAGAATATTATTATCTTTCTATTTCTTATTCAAGTCTTCAGTTGATCATAAGTTTACAGCAAAATCGCCAGTGTCCCTGCAGAAATGTGTGTTTGTATACATAGATTTCAAGGAACTTGGTTGTGAAATACGACTCCCAAGGTATTTAGTATTATCAATATTCTTCTGTGATATCCTGTAATAAAATGGTAATAAATTAACCTCAAGCATGAAGCTTGGATCCTTGGCTGTACAACAGCTTTGCCAGTCAGCAACACTGTGATTAGGATTTAACGATATGGAAACATTAATTGTCTGCAATTTGTAATGAGGAATTCCAGATGCTTGTAAAAGTCCCTTTAAAACTCCAGAACAGGGATAAATGTGAATGTCTGACTCCTAAGAGCACAAGCACATGCGTAGAAGGAACCCGTTCCTAAGCAAAACATTCAGCATTAATTTGTATTTTCAGTCTTTTTTTCATCTGCTGGCGGCTTAATGCTGAAAGAAAGTTTTCCTTATCTGAGTTGATAGCTAACAGTCAAAGTTGTTCTCTTGTCTCTGTATCTTTCAGAGGCAAGGAAACTGATTTATAACAATACATGGATGCACTGAATTAGAAAAGACAGTTTCAGAGCAGTGACATGTTTTTCTTCCTACAGTGCACTCTCCACTGAGATCTGTCAAACAGGCTGCAGGAGAGATGTGTGTACTTGGAAAGGTTCTTCTGCACACCCTCTCCTCTTCCTTCCCTTTCCCATTTGTCCTTTTGCTCCTCTGATTGTGAACAGCGAGCCGCTCTGCCCATCAGAGGGTGAAGGAGAAGGGGTGAAGGTCCTGCTTCATGGTTAAAAAGGACACAGGAGCTGGTGAGGTGTAATCCCAGCTCCTGAACAGAACTGAGCCCATCACTTTGGTGGCACAGACAGCTTCCACTCCTTTGCAGCTTAGCAATTGAAGACCTTATCCAAATTTCACCCCAAAGCTGCTATAAAAGGCTGTGAAGGCTTTGAAATTAAACACAAACTTGCTTTTACTTCTGAAATATCTAGGGAAGACTGGGTGATTTTTCTCCGATGCTTAGGTGTCCTAAACTGCTGCTTCAAGAGAGTGTTTCCTTAACAAAATGGCCATGTGCATTGATAAATCTCACACCAGTTTTACAGACTAAGAGATGCTCCCTTGAAAACTAGACTTTATGTAAAAATTTTATCTATTTTATTTAGTATTTCAGAGATGTTACTTTAGCATGCCAATGTGTATTAAATTTGATTTGCAAATCTAGGACAACATTTGTTTCTTACCCAGTTGTAGGAAAGGGACAGTTGTACCTGTATAGAAACTATGGATGCATTTATACGGAATAAGCACACTCTCTGTGGCTTTGGATATTAAACACATTCCTACCACTGAAACAATTTTTCCCAGGTCTTCCTCTGTGTCCAGAATGCAAAAAGAAGCTTCTTCCAGCCTTTCATAAACTTTCAAATCCCAGGAGCAGTGTACACCTTTGTAGCCTTAACTGTTTTTTGGTTTTGCTAAACAGAAATACCAAGGAAGATTTTCCTATAAGATGTCCCAATATGCATCTATCTGTAAAAAGCTGAATCCAAGCTGAATATAAACTGGCTGCTCCTTCCAGAAAGGCCTTATGGAATATAGCTCAGTGTGCAGAAAGAGCGCATTTGCAATGGTGTACATACATATATATATATACACACATACATATGCAGAAGTTTTGACAGAGACAAAATTTTTACATTCAGGATAGATTTTGTCACAGACATTCAACTGACTGGATGAATAAACTCAACCTGTCCACCTACAGATACAGGCACAAAAAACATCAGGGAAAATAGCCCTTGAATTGGGTCTGCCATTGAGTTCACATCCTTCCATAGTTGTTTTTGGAACCCTATGCTGCTGCTGGGGACTGCTAGAAGACAGTGATGGCTTTTCTGGGAGAAAATTTGGGCATTTGAAAGCAAAGATGTCGACTTCTTTTCCAAAGATAAAATTTGACTTTCTCAAAAAAAAAAAAAAAAGGGAGAAAAATAGTTTTCAAAACAATTCAAAACAATTGTAACTTCATTGGCTTCATTGTAACTTACAAATGAAACTACTAACAAAATTAATTTCAGTATAATGCTGATTATATATGTGTGTATGTATATTCATATACTCATATTTACATATTTACCAAAAGGGTAAAGAAGGATTATTTTCATTTTAGCCAATCCTTAAAATTGCAGAAGCAAAAAATTAGTGCAATTTAGGAGACAAAAGAGTGTTCAGTGCACAGAAATAACAGATATATTCAGATAAGCACCTGCATCAGGATTTTGCATTAGTAAAATTAAAATTATCAGAATTATTAGGCCCCTTGATACAATGGTTCTTATACAATGAAACAACTTAAGTGTTGTTGTTGTTGTTATTATTGACATTTGGGTTTGTTTTCCACAAAAATAAATATAATACAAAATAAAATTTCACTGAGAAGTTGTGTCATAACACAAAACAAAGAGTTAAGATCATACTTACTGATTTATTGGGGAAATCACAGCTTAATGCAACAACTTCAATCAGTTCAATGCAATCAGTTCCAGCAATGTATTTTAAGTCCTACATTTTGTTACTATCTATTATATTTTTTAAAATTTTCTAATAAATGCTTTTTTTTCCCTAGAGTGTAAAAGAAAGATCTTCACAACCAGAAGTTCTCCACTCCCTGTATATTTTTCTCTGAGGAAATGATTTCTTTTTAATCTGCCATTCATCTCATCCACATAGGAACAAAGTAGATTTTCAGTTCACCTTTCTTTTGGATCAATAAGGAGTCATTGGAAAGTTGAGTTTGAAAACTATAGTGAAAATCTACATATGTGAATCCTGTGTAAATGAGTCCTTAAATATGTATGAAATAGAAAGATGTTTGAACCCATCTTCACCACCAGAACCCAGGTAGGTTCTTGGCTGGGCTGTGCAAGTGAAGTCGCATCTTGTCAAGGAGATGTGGCAGAGTGTTTTTATTTCAGGCAACTTATTCCTCGAGGTTAAATACATGCCTGTACACAGAAAAATTGGGTCATGTTCTATTAGGTTTTGAAAAACTAAAGGTAGGCAAAAAGTAGACTTTGTAAAAGGCCATGGAAGTGCCACTGTGAGGCTGTGAGTCCCTGGGCAGCACAAACTGTCGTGGGAGTTATTTCTGAATAATAATGATCATGTTTCTTGGAACTGACCTGGAGTATAAATGATAGATCTTCAAAAAACTAAAGCCTTATAAATGAAAGATAAGAATCTCTTTTTAAATTTGAGAAGGAATCAATTATTATAAGTGAGGTACAAAGACTGAGCTGGTATTTAAATAACAGGGTTTTCTCCTGTGGGTCAGTCCAAACACAAAACATCAGGCTGGCCAGGAAGGCTTTGGGCTGTTTGAGTTTTTTTTTTTTTTTTTTTTTTTTTTTCTAAGCAGTGTAAGCTGCTAAACAACTGCCCATAGCCAGATTTAACCATTATGTGGACTAAAAAAATGAGAACTGGCTGTTGCTGCCAAGTATTGAATGTCCCTCATTTCTCCTGATCATTTGTACATTTTGGTTCAGTCAGACTTTGAGTAGACTTGGCATTAAGGTTATTTCCACACTGTGGCGTTTGTTCCCATTTGGATCTTAACTTGCTCTACTTAAAACTCGTGTCTGGATTTTCTATTTCTCTTAAATCCAGAGATTCAGGCCTATTTTAAAAATATATACTTTTTAAAAAAGGCTGACTTATCGAGTCTGGGTTGTTGTGGGTTTTTTTTGTCTATATGTTCTAACATTTTCTGAACAAAATTAACTGCTTAAAAATTATTTAAGCAACTGTATTTCTGTCAATATATTAACCTAATGACTTTACTCAACCTTTCTAAGCACCTGAAATGTCTCCCACTAGAAAGACAGATTTTATTCATATGTATAGACATATATATACATATATGCAAATACAGACATATCAAATGTAAGATGAACCTTGATGCATTCTACAGATAATTTATATGCCATAGACAGGCCCTTGTACAAGAAATATGACATTATTCATATGTTCTATTAGATTGCATCTCCAGGATATGTGGATTTTTCAACCTTTTGAAGAATTTCATACTGTTGACAAAACACATTTAGACTGGATAAACTTTCTTTCGCCCTTCACCTTCCCCTTCCATTTCCTTTTCCCTTTCCCTTGCCTTTCCCATAAAGCAAAGCTTTCAAACAAACTATTTTCTTGACCTGTGGGCTCTTGCTAAGTGTTTCACTGCTCAAATCTTGGGCTTTCCTGCCTAAAACCTTTATAACTTGGATGGGAGTTAAAGGGTCCCACCTGTCTTGGCTCCCAGCATATGGGCCTTGGCCTCAGCAGAGCTGCCCTGCTCCTGTATGCAAGGCCATGAAACGTGACATCCCTTTTCAGGACCTTTATTATGTAGTGTGTGTTTTGTTTTGTTTTATTCCTACTCTGTGGACTATATTTGCCTGTCAACTGGCCCTGGAGAAGGAACTGAATTCAGAACATGGCAAATTCCCTGTGTAGCTATACAGACCCAGCAGCACTGCAGTTGTACATTCTCTCCTCATTTCCCATGAAATGTGGTGCCAAAATCAAAGTTTTAGACTTGATAAAGTCCTACATGGAAATCACCTATTTTTGACAAAGGATCTACTTTTTCTACCAAAACAACTTAAAGGGAGAAAGCCCCAAGTGTGGCACCCACTTTGAATGAATGTAGTTCTTCTGTTGGCAGTCAAGAATGTACCTAATTTTAGGAAGATATATGTGTGTGCATAAATATGTATATCTATACATACACAAACTACTTTTCTGGCTCAGAAAACAAGTCACAATGAACAGTAGAGAGGCAGCAAAGGCAATTCCTCTGATAAAACAAAAAACAGCATAAAGCATGCAGATGAAATACAGTGATAATCATGGGAAAAGGAAATATTTTTTTCCTCAAACCTCAAAGAAAAATCTGATGTATGTATTTTTCCTAGGCGTTTTCCATTCAAGGTAGATGTTGATACCTAGCTTTGTAGGTATTCTCCATAGGTATGCTCATTGTGACAGGTTTTCTGCATTTGTGTACCATAACAACCCTGTAAGTCACATAATAGGCTGTCATTCACTGAAGTAATTTAGCAAAAGAGATTGTTTAAAGGAATGGTCTGAATTTTTTGTACTTAAATGCATATGTGAAAATTCACACGGAATGGAAAGAGAAGTCTAATTAATTGTGAAAGACGTTCCTTCTTTGGGCCTCCTGAACCAGCACAAACAAATAAATAAAACAAATTAATTTAATCCTATTTCTGCATCAGTTTGATTAGTTACAGAAACAGGTGTTTTAAGGATATTTTTGTGTGTTTGTTTGATGGTAACTAAGAGCATCAGGCACCTCAGTATTAAGCTGATAAAGCTGAAGAAACTGACGCAACCACCAATTCTGGGAGCTATCTCAGATCACAACCACTTTCATTTATAGCAGACAGCATTCAGAAGCAAGGCCCCATCTAGGAACAGAGTTTAGCACGGAGGGAAGATTTTAGGGCTGCAGGTTTGCAGGCTTTGATTTTTTCATTGGTTCCTTGCTATTGTAGTCAGTGGTAAGAATACTGAGAGAGCAATTTTGCATAGTAACACTTGTAGTAAGGTAGGTGTAGCAACTGGGAGCCTGAGAACTGAAAACTGCTGTAAAGCAGTAGTTTCTTCAATTTTCAACAAAAAGCAACTGATTAGGGGAATTTTTGTTCAGGAGAATGGGACAAAGATAGTATGATTTATCTGTTAACAAAGCCAGGCTGGCTTTATTGGACTCATATATAAATTTATATTTATGCATTTATTTATGTCTTTAGTTCAAGATAGAGTTTTATTTTTTTTCTTCTTGGGGTAGTCATGGTTCTTGTTTTAAATATGCAGTGTGGGCATTTGATTTGAAGCACACCAAGTTTTCATGATAAAAATGGGGATAAAAGGGAAATGTCTCTGAAATGCCCTTCTCAGTTCATCAACATGAGAATCAGTAGACTGTGGCTCTCCTTCAGCTGAGAACAGAGAGAAGACTGTTTGGTCTCTTTTCCATGGTAGTGCTTACATAAATTCAAGATTTCTTTCCCTTTTTATTTCGATAAGAAGTTATATTCTTTCAGGTGTGTTATTGCTGCTTCAGTGCCAGCATTTCTCTTCTCTTTCAGGCAAATTAATTTATAAGAAATGGATATCTGTTCAGTTAAACTTTTTTTATGGCAAAAGAGAAATTGAATGTGGCCCACATCAGTAGTCACACAGTTGAAGAGATTTTATCTTCTTTTAATCTTGTCAAAAGAAGAGACCTTTCCTGCACCCGGGTAGAATTTGGCCCAGTAGCAGATATTTGGGACTCCAGAGATATTCAGGTATTCAGGTATTAAGATATTCTGTTTATATATACAATCCAGGCAAACCAGAAACACAGTAGCTCCTTCTGCAGCCTCCAGGTATTTTATTTCACTCCAGGTAACTGGAAAGAGATGGCCATTTCCATCCAATGTCAGACCAAAGTCAGAGATTGGGACTCACCTCCAGTGAGGTCCCTAAATGGCACAAGGAAGTCAAATCATCCCAAGCCAACAGGCACTGATGAACTGCAATGATGTCTAAGGAATACCTCTGAGAATAATGTCTTCTCAAGTACTAGGTAGGGATCATAACCTTGCTGGATAACGACCAGATCAACTGTTTTTGTGCTTGAATGCTGTTTGGCCTGAGAGGATATCAAAACAGAACTTAGTTAGGAGTAATAATGTAGAATAAGCTATAACTTTCCAAACTATACACTTAAAATGTTACTGGCTGCAGGTATGAGACATCCATATGATCCAGGAGCCACCTTCAAATTTCATCAGGATTCAGTGATACGCACTTTGGTTGAAATTATAATTCATAGGTGCATGTAGATATCTGAGCCAACAGATTCCATCCTTCTCGTGCTCAGATCAACAAAGACTTCGGAGTTTATCTTCTTTAGTTGTGAGCGAAAGCTGTTGCTAGAGCTATCTTAGGATAAGGTTCTTTGACATCTCTAAATGAGCCAAGGTGATCCCTAATGAAAAATAATAACTGTTTAAGACTGAGGTTTGCACTGCTGAAAAAGAAAGCACCCAGGTTTACCTTCCAAACAGGCCTGAGGAAATACATGTTGATGGCTATAGAGCATGTATGGCAGGTTGCATGTTACTTAACTGGTTTAAAGTCAGTGCAATGTTTTGTCTAAAGTTAACAACAAATCCCCTCAAACTTGTTAAAACCACTGAGGTTTTCTTCATATATGCTTGTACAATTATCACTTGGTTTTAGAGATTTTAGAATTCAAGTGACAAATTTTGAGGGATTTTTATTCTTACCTATTGAACCATTTCTTTATTAAGGAACTAAAGAAATGATATTTGAACTTCTATGTTATAGAAGATATAAAAATATATTTAATAAAATCAGTGCTAAAACAACACAGTTGGGCTGGAAGTTGCTGGATTACTACTAGCAACAATTCTAATCTTTGTAGTGGAGCTTAACCTGTGTAACATTTAATCCTGATAGTAATACACCAAATCCACTTAGCCTCTACAATTTATTTTACCAATTTTCCTTTTTTATCTATTTGTTGAACTCCTTTAATGGAAATTGTCCATATGTCATACTGGGCGTGCTTCATTTATTCTGCACTTCATTTGTAGCTTCATTTTGTGACAGAAGTCTACAAAAAGTCTAAAAGCACAAATCAGGAGACCAGTATCTTAAAAACACGGATGTCCTAATGAAAAGCACCCATGAGCAACAACCATAAATACTTGAAAACTGTAAAGGCAGGTTATCAAGATACATTTATAGATCTTTTTATTGCACTTATTTCCAAAAGACTTTCTCTATACATAAATACATAGAAATACAAATATATATATATATATATATATATATATATATATATATAAACAATTTATTTCAAGGAAAAGTCCCCACAGCCATATTTGAAAAGCAAATATTTCAGTTTATGCTTAGTTCCAGTCACCACAGTATTACTATTTATTGGTGGAGTGAATTTATGAAAAAGAAATGCCAGCTGCCTCATTACATCACACTGAAGTGTTCCAAGATCTGACACAGATGTTTTGGACCATAGAATTGAGGGAAAAATTTGGGTGTACCCATATTTATGCAGCCTGGTGAGAGAATGCATTCCAGTAAGTTAAGGTTATTTTGGAAGAGTCTTACATGTTTATTTCAATTGATGTTCAGTTGAAACAAAAACATTTCTGATGGAGGAAAACTTTATTCCAATGGTTCCAGAAAAGCACAGCACATACTTTTGCTATGTTTTCTATACAGTTTATACCTTTTTTTCTAGCTATAAATATGTTAAACTTTATAGTGCAAAAGGAACAGAGCTCTTTCATTTGAACTAACGGGCTTCTAATGAATTTTGTGAATGCTAATATGCCCACAATACATTTCATACAGCTGATACATAATGCGCTACTTCTAAAATGGGCCTGTGTAAATTAACTTTGAAGGGTGTGCATGCTGGTCTTTCACCCAGTAATTGCATGATGTGAACCCCCACAGCAGCTGATTTCAGAGCTCACCCTGGCAGATTCTTGATGGTGGAAATTTGCCACGAGGATTACATCATCTTCCAACAAACCACATGTGCATGACAACAGTCAGCAAACAATTACTTAAAACCCTATAATATAATTCGTAATTTGACATAATAGGCTTTTCTTTCAGGGTTCACATTTCCATGACAAAGCCTGGGGAATTGGGGCACTTCTGCAAACAAGCACAGGCTCTGGACATCATCAGTGGGGGAGATGGCCTTGTCCCTCCTCTCCTCAGTGCTCCAGGCTTGCACAATTTCTGTACTGCCTGGAACTTGGGATTTAAACTGTGACAGTCATCATTTTGGAAAACTCATTAAAATGCTCCTATTTATTTCTTTTTAGCCCTGAGCGAAGCCGATGCCCATCTTATGTTTTCTCTAACAAGTCAGCAAGGGGGGAGGAAAATAAACCTCTAGTCATGATTTATGGAAAAAATAACACTTTCTTGAGTTTTAAAAACATCTGAAAGCAAATGTCATGCCCGTGCCTCTTCTCCAGCTCTCTGTGATGTTTTCCATTCTCCTGTGTTACAAAGACTAGCAAAGGCTGAGTCTCAGGAAAGACATGTTGTGGTAAAAGTATTTCTGCTTTAATCTAATATTCTCCAGCAAGGTCACAAATCACTAGCTATGCAACATTTGGAAACTACAAAATTTTTGCAGATTCAGGCCTTGAAGGCCTTCTGTTTTCATTGTTCATCGACAAAAATCCTTGATGTGTATACAGGAGATAGATCAGTTTAAATTCTCTCCCTCTTCCTCCTTCCCCTCCTCCCTGCTTTTACACAAGTGATTTATTTGAAAAATGTGTGACTTTTCTAATCATCCGTTTATGGGGCGAGGATTTTCTGTAGCAATGAAAGGACTTAAGGCCAGCAAGGAGAAATTATGCAGCTTCTATTGTAAGGAAATGTAAAATGATTGCAGTTTCATGTGGGGTGAGAACACTTAGAGGAATGTGAAGTCTTTATCTGCAGATGTGAATTAATGATTTGTTTAGACTGCGGCTGCCAGAGGAAGATGTGAATAAACAGAAGGTCCTACTTTCCATAAGGAGAAAAAAAATTTACTTTTTATTCTTGTTTCCAAATTAACACAAAGGTGAGAAATGGACTTTTTCTGCATATCTTTAAGAAATGGGAAAAAAAAAAAGTTTTTCAGAACTTAGCAAGTGGTTGGGAATATAGAAGTGCAATAGTGACGTTGTTACACAATACTGCTGAATCACAGAAAAAGGTTATAGGCTACAGACAGCAGACATTAGCACAGATCCACACAATGTGGTTTTCAGGAATGAAGTAACTTACACAGAAGGGAAAAGAGCAACTACCACGAATAGCGAAAGTGCATCACCAGTGCTGTCTGTTGATTTTAGGCTGTTTGTAGCTATTATCTTAATTTGCTCTTCCTTCCCTGAGTGTTCCTCTGTGTGATTTGTTTTCACAGCCCCCTGCCCAGATTCAGAGGCAGAGGAACCCATAGGTTCAAATGAATGATAATGAGCATTGTCAGAGAGGCAAGAAAATTGAGTCCTTGCTCTGGCTGCCTGGCCAAGAGCTGCAGGAGCTAATTGTGTCAATGGTAATGAGACCAAGCAGGCAGCAGATGCTCACGTGCCTTTACAATCCAAATCCCACCAACAAATTCCTCTCACAGAAACTTTGAGGGATGTCTTGGCACCCTGGAGATGGTGATAGACCCGGTCTCAGCCACATGCCACCTGCTAGAGCCATTGTTAAAAAAAAGAAGGAGAGAAAAAAGTGCCTATTATGATAACAAAGTTGTTTGCTGTCTCTGGCAATGACTTTATGGCACTAGTTTTACCATACTGCAGCTATTGAACAACAACAACAAAAAAAAGGAACATCTGATTCTTTATACAGAAACATTTTCATTGAGCACTGTTAACCACTTACTTGGGAAGCCAGATGTTCAGTATATGTTACGTATTCTGCTGAAAAAAAAGTGCCTGCCTTTTTCCCATTACAGCTCCCACTGTGTCTGCTTCCTCCAGCAGGTTTAAATTTTCACGTGTTTTCCCACTACACTGGAGCAGGGAGCACGTTTTCCTCTTTTTTTCCCCAGAAAAATCATGAAGAAAAAAGCTCAGATACCCATGTGGAATACTGTATAAATATTTACTGTAAAATAAAATAGACAACATACTTGTTCCTAATTCACAAAGCAGGCTGGGTGGTGGATTATGCCTGAGGTTTTGAAGAGAGAAAGGCCATTGTGGGTTGCTTAAAGACAATACATTTTAATGCAAGCTTGCTAAATTCTGCAGTAGAGAGAGGTTTAGATCCTTCCAGGAAATATTTGCCCAATTGCAGCTGTTTCTGGAGAAATCTGATGAAATGTCCTTTCTTGCCACAAAACTTTGTGTCCAGCTTTGCAGTCCTGTGGGGCTCATGCTCTTCAAGACATTTTTAAGTGTCTCTGAATCTGTTCAAAATCTTTCTGGGCATTGGGCTGGTTTCCTGTCAGCCTTGGCATCAAAATCATAAAACATAAATTAAAGTTGGAAAGGGCCTCTAAGACCATCAAGTCCAACCACCAACCTAAAGCTGGCAGATCCACCAGCACCATTTCTACAAAGAAGGCAAAAGCATCTTAAAAAACCCTGCAGCTACCTCTGGCTCCACCACGGCTGCACTCTGGTTGTGCTGAAGATGACTGACCCATTTCCTTCTTGAGAGACCCTGACGTCCTTGGAACATTTTAGTCACTAGCAGTTGCTGGAAGTAGGTACATGTGTGGATCTGGATCATTTGGCTTAGGCTGTCAGTGGAAGACTGACCATGGGCTTTTTCTGGTAAAAAGACACTTGAAACACCAATTATGCTCCTTTTTTAAAACTCCCAGGGGTAATGGAGGATGTTATAGCTCCATGAAAAGCTTGGCTTGAGCCAGTAATTTGACAGACTATGTATTGCAACCTTGACTAAATTCACATCTACACCAAACTTCAAATCTTTTATTTCACAGAAACCTCACCCCTGCAAAGAAAATGATCTCAAATGCAGCTGCTTCTTTCTGCTCTTTATAAAGAGTGGCCTTGAAAGCATCATCACATCCTAGATAGTGTGTTGCAGGGTACAAGAGCAACACATTTGTCAAAGCAGAGTAGCAGCAGTTTAAGACACAGAAAGCCTTTCAAATTTATTCTTATAAAGTTTTTCAAATTCCAGTGCATTTGGTGTATGAGCTTGCCAACATCTAGAATAAAAGCAGATGTTGGAAATCCAACACCAGTACAGGGCCTTGTAGGACCAGTTACTGTACCCCAGGCTGAGAGCACAGACACTGCTGGTGCTTTCCCTGTGGGGAAAAAGGAGGTCTGGGGGTTTTGCCTGCAGTAGTGACCAGCTCACCCCATAGTGGCTGCATCACAGGAGGTGAACAAGTACCTTTGTTCCTTGAGTTCCACTCTGCATGAGCCAAAGGTTATGGCCACTGTCCTCTGGAGCCTTTGGCTCTCTGCATTTTATGTGTTTCAGTCACAGAGACGATAAGAAAGAAAAAAAAATTGATGCCTTTGGAAATGGGTGGCTGTACCTGCTGTACACAACAGGACTTACAGCTCAGTTTGGGTGGCTTTGTAAGAAAGTAGAACAGGGCTACACAACATTTTGTTGGCTTAGGTGCAGTGGGAAAGAAATGTGTTACAGTCCTGACTGGTGCCCTTTCTCCCAAACATCTATAATGCTCAAACCCTCTTCTGGCTCTAGTGTATGCATTGCTCTTAAAGGCAGTTTTGGGTAAACAGTTATCAATTAGAGACATTTTAACTCATATTTTACGAGACAATGACTAAACAAAATGACAAATGCATTAAAATGATCAAACAATGGAATTTCCATTGTATACTGTGGCATATTAACTAATCCTCAAAAAAATTCAAAAGCATCTGCTGATATATTGCAGGGATTTGTTTATAACAGAGATCTAGTAAACTGTAAGACTTATGCATATTTCTCTTTTTCACTTGGTAAATCTTTGAGAGATAAAAGTTTTATTGGTGCAGAAAGAGACTGAATATCTGGGTACTTATCATGCATGGGGCATATATTGGTTTATTCACAATTTATATACACAGTGCTGCATTGCAAAAGCGCCTTGGAAATTTACTCATGTAGCAGAAAACATGATCCCCTGCCCTTTGCTACGATGATTGATGATAATGTAAAACCTAATTTTAAACTCACATTTCAAAAACTTTCTCTGCCATCAGCAGGTGTATAGAATTTGGTGGTTTGATGTATTTTAATAACCCATCAGTTCTTTTTTTAAGCAAGTTGAAAAAGTGAAAACTATATGTCAGGGTTCTGAACTAAATTTCACTGTTTGCTCCTTCTTCTGAGTCTTGGATTTTTGTTCCAGGGCTTTTACTGGCTGTTTGCTGAGGCAGGAAAATACTTTTTTAATTACCTTTGACTTACTTACATCACCTTTACCGAAAATCTTCTGGATGTCTCTGAGGTGACAGTGTGGCCTTTGATACAGCTGGTGGAGACACTGCACAGCAGGGGCAGTGTTCTGATGGGAACAGATACTGCTAAGACACATTATCTTCAGCAGGAAGTACTGTAAGGCTTAGGTATACATGCATATAATCAAGATGTAAGTTTTGTGGAGGCCAGGATTGACAACTTTACATGGACTTTTTTGCTTTTCTGATTTTTCTGCCAGAATCCCTGACCCCATTTTTGACTGCCTTTTCATGTGAACTAGGTAACTGATGTCTGAGACACATTGTTTAATATTCCACAGATCTAAATATGTGCTCTGCCTGAGATACTTGGTCCTAACTAAGAAGTCTGTGATGCAGAGGCCATATTTCTGATAGCCCAATGGTCTTTTCTGCCTTTACTATCTCTTCAAGTAAGTCAGCTTCTGATATCCCTCAGTTCTGAGAAGAACATCAGGTATAAGCATGACTGATCAGAGAGTAGATTGGACAAATAAAGCATTAATTTATTATGAATTCTGTTATATGATTGCAAAAAAAAAAAAAAAAAAAAAAAAAAAAAAAGGGACTGAAATGTAAGCTTCTTTCCACTCACTCCAAAGAATAGTACAACATTTACCTTTGATCAGCTTTTTGGGACCAAGAGTGAATGTAAAATGGCAACACACATCTGGCTACAAGAATACTCCTCACTCAGTCTGGACTCATGCTGCAGCAGATGGAAGTATTAGCTTTACTTTGGGAAACAGGCTTGTTGAAGAGGAAAGGAGGAAGAGAGAGGGAGCGAGAAAGAAGGAAGCAAAAGGAGAGAAGCAAGAGGGAGGGATGAAGCTCCTCAGTTTTGTCGTTCATTATGACTAAAATGTTCTTTTAAAATACGCTACTGACTTAGGAAGACTTGTCTTTCACATTCATTGCACAGGTGTCAAATAAAATTTTATCTTGCAATGTCTTGTGCAGTGGAGCATAGCTCTTGTGACATTTTGTAACATAATGCAACGTAAGGTAATAAATCAGACAGAAGTGAATAAAACCTCATTTTTCTGTATGTGTCTTGAGGAGGGGAATGAACCAAATAGCACAGTGCTAATTTTACTGTGCTTCTTTCATTGCTAAGATTTTTTTTCCTCTCCCATCCTTGCTGAGGGACTATTTATCAAAATAGTTCTTCAAAGTAAAATTCCTTTTCACCTAATTTTTGCATATATATGGTGCATCTAGGAGTTCATAAAACTTTTAGAAGAAAATAAAGGCTTGAGAGCACAATAAAACTCCTCAGAGTAACAAGGCAGACTTTAAAGTGTATTGTCCACAGAAATAAACCTCCTTTCAGCTAAATGAAAAATAATTAATCTGTTGTGCAGCTGTGGTTTTTGAAGAAGCACTGCAGGCAAATGAAAGTGCAATTTAGAGTCAGTTTGTTTCTCCTTCGGTACAACAGTGAAAAATTGGAGTGCAACTTTTGGGAAGAGCCTTGTGCTGAAAGAGTCTGTTTTAGGTG
This sequence comes from Sylvia atricapilla, assembly GCF_009819655.1. NCBI lineage: Eukaryota > Metazoa > Chordata > Aves > Passeriformes > Sylviidae > Sylvia > Sylvia atricapilla. Next base: position 63,004,563 of record NC_089143.1, read on the forward strand.
GGAATAAGTGAGATTAGTCTCCAGGAGGCCAGCAGCACTCTGGTCATGTGCCCAAGAGCACTCACAATACCAGGCTCACTAAGAAGCATCTGCTGCCTGCACGTGGGACCTTCTCTTTCCTTTGTGAGGGAAGTCTGTCATGTCAAAGGTGGACTGGAGTTTAAGAGACTTTCAGACAAAACTCTTTCACGGGATGTTGGAGGTACCAACCTTGGGACTGCTGTGATTGCTCCTAAGCACCCTAGAGAAGCATCATTTTCAGAAGTGCTAATATTGCTCCATCTAAGCAAGCAGTCTGAAGATATGCTCCTCCTCGCTTGCAGCTGATCAAATGAAAAAAAAAAAAAAAAAAAAAAAAAAAAAAAAAAAAAGAAAATTGAGATGTTTTCCTTACTTTAGTTCAGAATTCAGGTAAGGACTATTGTGACAACGACATTTTATCATCTTATAAGTGCAAGAGCTCAGTTGCAAGGCAGGGTGGACTTAAAGTGATAATATGGTGTGTAATGTGACTGATAAAGTTATAAACTAAAAAATAAATTCAAAGAGGGAAAAAAAGAGAAGAGGTACTGTAATTCCTATCGGTAGGTATCCTCCTCTCTATTTTTATACAGAGTGTGTCTCTGAGAAAGACCAATGTGACAAACTGGAATTACTACTTGGAAAGCGATAAAAATTGTATAAAGCAAGTTCTGCATATCTAAGTCTACTAAACAGTACCTTGGAAGAACATGTAATCACTTAAAAGTATACATAATAGTTTTAAAGCAGTGGAATTATTTTTACTATGAATTATTCATCTCCTGTACTCATCATGTAAAGGGGTGGTGACTTCTTTTATCAACAAAATACTTTTTATTGACACTAAGAACAGCATTTAATTGAACCTCTTTTCCCAATTATCGTCAGAAAAGAGTTTACACTGGTACTTTGGAAAAATGTTTTAGGAAGATTTATCAGAGCTGCAAAAAAAGCTGTCCATGAACTAATGGAATTATACTATCTTTGAATTCTCTCCACCAGAACTTAGAATGGTCACTAATTCCTTTCTTTGCTCTTTTGGTGTTTGCAAAGGGGTCCACTAAAGCCTGAATTGATATAATTATTGGCTTGGATTGTTAGAGATTTAGGCCAGATGGCTATGGGTTTCTAAAGTCCCAGTTGCTTGTGTTAGCTTTTCTAGTTTGCCTATAGGGTTTGGGGATCAGCAATTTGAAAGGGCTGCAAACTTGTAAAACAGTATTATTCATGGGGGCAGAATGTTCATCAGCGTGACCCAGTACTAAATACATTCATTATGGGCATTTCTATTTTGCACAATTTGCCACACGGTGCTAGTTTGTGGAAGAAAAAAAAAAGAGACAATGGCTTATAAAATGCTTTTGAATGCTTAAAAAGAAGGAGAGTTCACACTGAGCCTCCTCTGCTTTCTTTTTCAGCAAAAACCTTCTTAGTGACTTTGGCTGAGCTCTGCTGAGAGTAAGTAAATTGGGCAAATAAGAGATTTACTCTTTGCAGTTTTGGATATGCCGTGAGGGGAACGTAAGAGAGGGAGAAGAGCAATAAAGGAGTGATGCCATCCTTATGGGCAATGCTAATAAACAAATGGACAAAGTTAGCAGAAAAACAAAGAGAAATATAGACAGCCTGTGGACAAAATGAGAAAAGCATTTGTAAAAAGGAAGCAGAAGTCACATAAATAGATACACTTGAAATGAGAAGAATGCATCAGCTTCCATGTCCTGAACGCAGCCTGAAGCTCACACATGGATCTGTAACATTTCTGGTGTGCACAAAATACACGCTCGACTCAAAGACACAAGATTATATTTTTGTGTGCAAATGTGTGCGAGTGTAAATAGTTTCCCGCAACATCGGAGAGGGGAGGAATTTGTCATTTTCTAAACATTCTGTCTTGTGGCTTCTTTTCCTTTAAAATACTTGGCATGTAGAAGGTGCGCTTAGCACAGACTGTCACGGTGGAACATGAAGTGCTATTTCAAACAGGATGAAAAAGATCATCTGAAGTAGCGCTGGAACAGCAAATAAAAAAGCTCAGAGACAGTCGCATACACGAACACACAGAGGAACGGAGCTCAGGCAGAGGCGGCTGCGCTGAGGGCAGAGATGCTGCGAGAGGCAGCCGGGGAAAAGGACGGCAGAATGCGAAATGTTCCCGACTTGGGAAGAAGGAGGGCAGGTTTGGTGGAGTGGAGGAGCTCTCGGCAGGTTTGGCGGAGTGGAGGAGCTCTCGCAGGGCTCCGGGCAGGAGCACATGCATTGGGAACACGCAGCTTGTAGGTAAACAGGCAGCAAGAAGACGCTCTTGCGGCGCGGATAGCGAGACGTCACCCGCAGCTCTTTTACTAAGCAAACCCACTTAAAAGCTCCCAGCGAGTTAAACAGGGGCTATAGCCCAAAAGTAAATAAAGGAGCTCCATCGCATTTCTCGCGGCAGGAAGGGGAGGAATTAAAATCACAAAACCCCGCTTGAAACTGCCAGGAAAATTCGGGGGGTGGGGAGGAGAGACGTTGATTTAAAGTTGCCCATTAGTCATTGGCACCCCCAGCCCCCATCGTGGGCGGGGGCTGGCCCGGAGGCCCCCTGCCCTGCGCTCCCCTCCCCTTCGCTCCCCTCCCTCCTTCCCTCTCGCCTTCCTCCCCGGCTGATTGGCTGCACCCTGCTCAGCACAGCCCGGCCAAAAGCTTTGTCTGGGCACTTGGAGTGAAGTTGCGGAGGATTTTTTAGGCTGGAGCCGGCGAGGGAGGGCGTTCAGTCCGGCGGAGGAGGACCGGGAGGGCGGCTCCATCCCGCCAGCTCCATCCCGCCAGCTCCATCCCGGCCGTCCCTGGATGCTGTCGGCGGGAGAGGAGCACGCTGCCCCGGAGCATCGCAGCCTGCGAGAGGAGCGCTGAGTCAAATGAGAAAGCGTGGATTGCTTACAGATTGTATCTGGATGTCCCGGCACGGTGTGTATAAAAAGAAAAGCAGAAAGTTTTCTGATCTGTAAGTAATTAATACTCGGCTGGCTGAAAAAAAAAGAAAAAAAAAAAAAAAAAAAAAAAGGCGTTTTCAAGCTGGGAAGGACCAGATGTGCTTTGGATTTAAGGTACCGAAGGAAGGCAAAATAATTGCTTTTTAACTTATCGGGAGAAATTAATTGCAGAAAACTTACAAATGTATCGAATCGTCGGTAAAATGCACTTTCTATTCATTTTTGCACTGATCATAATATCTTGCAATAATGCTGTGCTGGGCAAGAATTTGAAATACAGGATTTATGAGGAGCAGAGGGTTGGATCAGTAATTGCAAGACTCTCGGAGGATGTTGCTGATGTTTTGTTGAAAATGCCTAACCCTTCCTCAGTTCGGTTTCGAGCCATGCAGAGGGGAAATTCTCCCTTGCTTGTAGTCCGTGAGGATAATGGAGAAATCAGCATAGGAGCTAAAATTGATCGGGAACAACTGTGCCAGAAAAACTTAAACTGCTCCATAGAGTTTGATGTGATCACTCTGCCCACTGAACATCTGCAGCTTTTCCATGTTGAAGTTGAAGTGCTGGATATTAATGACAACTCTCCGCAGTTTTCCAGAGCTCTTATCCCTATTGAGATATCAGAGAGTGCAGCTGTAGGGACTCGGATCCCTTTGGACAGTGCTTTTGATCCAGATGTGGGAGACAACTCCCTTCACACTTATTCCCTTTCTGCAAACGATTTTTTTAGCATTGATGTGAGAACCAGGACTGATGGTGCTAAGTATGCAGAGCTGGTTGTGGTTAGAGAGCTGGATCGCGAGTTGAAGTCGAGTTACGAACTCCAGCTCACTGCCTCTGACAAAGGGGTGCCTCAGAGAACTGGGTCATCCCTCCTGAAAATCAGCATTTCTGATTCCAATGACAACAGCCCCGTGTTTGAGCAGCAGTCATATATTATTCAGCTCTTGGAAAACTCTCCTATTGGGACTTTGCTCATAGACCTCAATGCCACTGATCCAGATGAGGGCGCCAATGGGAAGGTCGTGTACTCCTTCAGCAGTCATGTGTCTGCCAAGATTATGGAAACTTTTAGGATAGACCCAGAAAAAGGTCACCTGACCCTGCTGAAGCAAGTGGACTATGAGGTAACCAAATCCTACGAAATTGACGCTCAGGCTCAGGATATGGGGCCAAATTCTATTCCAGCTCACTGCAAAATTATAATTAAAGTTGTGGATGTGAATGACAACAAGCCAGAAATCAACCTAAATCTCATGTCCCCAGAGAGAGAAGAGGTAGCTTACATTTCTGAGGGGTCACCCCTGGACACCTTTGTTGCCCTGGTCAGAGTGCAGGATAAAGACTCTGGTGTGAATGGAGAGATTGTTTGTAAGCTCCATGGGCATGGCCACTTTAAACTTCAAAAGACTTATGAAAATAACTATTTAATCTTGACTAATGCCACTCTAGATAGGGAAAAGAGGTCTGAATACATCTTGACTGTAATAGCAGAGGACAAGGGAACGCCAAGTCTCTCCACAGTGAAACACTTTACTGTCCAAATCAGTGATGAAAATGACAACCCACCCCGCTTCCAGACAAACAGATATGAAGTTGTTATCTTGGAAAATAACTCTCCGGGAGCATACATCACATCAGTCACAGCCACAGACCCGGATCTGGGTGACAATGGGCAGGTGACGTACACCATCTTGGAGAACTCTGTTTTGGGGAGTTCTATAACCACCTATGTGACCATCGATCCCTCCAACGGGGCCATCTACGCCCTGCGGACCTTTGATCACGAAGAAGTTAATCAAATTGCCTTTGTGGTTCAGGCCAGGGATGGAGGGAGCCAGCAGCTCATCAGCAACACCACGGTTGTACTCACCATCATTGATGAAAACGACAACGCTCCCGTCATCGTGGGGCCGGCGCTGCGCAACAGCACAGCAGAAATCTCCATCCCTAAAGATGCTGAGAGTGGCTTTCTCGTCACCAGGATAAGGGCTACAGACAGAGACTCTGGTATGAACTCCGAACTCAGCTGCTCCATAGCAGCTGACAAGGAAAACAACATCTTTGTGATGGATCCCCAAACTTGTGACATCTCTATCAATGTGAGTGTTGAATCAGTTCCAGCAAAACAATGGGAGTTTTTGGTGATAGTCCAGGATAAAGGCAGCCCTCAGCTTAGTACTAAAGCACTTCTAAAATGTACCATTTTGGAGCACGTTTATTCGTTTTCAAGCACTGAAGCAACTTTGGTAAGCCAACCCTCCCTGGACATCTCCATGATCACCATTATATCCTTAGGATCAATATGTGCCGTGCTATTGGTTATTATGGTTATCTTTGCCACGAGGTGCAATCGAGAGAAAAAGGACACCAGGTCTTACAACTGTCGTGTGGCTGAATCAACCTACCAGCACCACCCCAAACGTCCCTCCAGGCAGATCCACAAAGGGGACATTACGCTGGTGCCCACGGTTAATGGCACTCTGCCCATCAGATCCCACCACAGAGCTTCTCCATCGTCATCCCCGGCCCTGGAGAGGGGTCAGATGAGCAGCCGGCAGAGCCACCACAGCCACCAATCCCTGAACAGCCTGGTCACCATCTCCTCGAACCACGTGCCTGAAAATTTCTCCCTGGAGCTCACCCATGCTACACCAGCTGTCGAGGTAAGGTCCAGAGCTTGGTTTTGCACACCCATTTGTGCAGAAATGCATTTGGAAGTGTGCACACCCCCCCTGCATGCAATCTGTGAGAGCAAGAGGCAGCCAGGCCTGTACCTCATGGGAATGTGTAATGGATTTCTCTTTGATGGCACAGCTTTTCAGTTTTACTCCAGTATCAACAGATTCCATTACCCTGAGGAACAGTGTTAAATCGCTTGTTAATAGCATTATTCCTTGGTTCTTCCCTGTTAAGGTCAAAACAATGGAGTGGAACGTAGTGTTTTGCACTGGTTAGCTGTTCACTCTTTCTTCTTGCCTTCCCTCTCTCTCCTTTCTGTACTGCTTCATCTGAGAAAAAGTGCCTCAAGTATTTATATTCAGAAACAATCCAGGAAACTCTTTTATTAATGGGATTGCAGAACTAAAACACTCTGACACAGTTCGAGTACAGCTGCACTAATGTATGATCACCATATCTCAAACTTTGAGACTCCTTGTCTCAGTTTTTACTGCAAAAGCTGGGTCATGGCTTAAATAAATGAGAGCTGTGTCCTGGTAACTCTTTACATGTAAAGCAAGGCTATTCTGAGTTAGGATCCTGGAATGGTAAAGGCTTGATTGTAATATATTAAACCAAAGCAAAACTCCACCTCTGTTTAATTGCTTGTTTTACTTATTAAGGAATAAATTGTTATGAATTCAGAGGCTAATAATAAACAGCAGTGAACTTCCTCATTTTACAGAGTCTTCAGATGTTTACTGTGCCAGACACTACACTACCAAATAATTTATTGTACTGCCTTATATATGTGCAGGAATTTGGTTTAATTAAATCTGAAAGGAGAAAAAAATTAACCACAAACAAACCTGAGAAGCAAATTAGTGGTTTCATAGCTAGGAGCTTGAGCTTTCATTTCAAGGAATCAGTCTTTTCACCTTTTCTTTAGCAGGTTTCTCAGCTTCTCTCGATGCTTCACCAGGGTCAGTATCAACCAAGGCCAAGTTTTCGAGGAAACAAGTATTCCAGAAGCTACAGGTAAGAATCCAGATTGTTCTGCTCCACATGAGTGGATCAGAAAATACAGGCTTGTATTTTTAAACAAAAAGTGGACTGTAACGTACTTGAGATAATGTAGTTCTCCACGATTCTCTTTACAGATATGCCCTACAAGATATGGATAAATTCAGCTTGAAAGACAGTGGCCGGGGTGATAGTGAAGCTGGAGACAGTGATTATGATTTGGGGAGAGAGTCTCCAATTGACAGACTTCTTGGGGAAGGATTCAGTGACCTTTTCCTTACAGATGGGAGAATTCCTGCAGGTAAGAGCACAATGGAAGCTGAGCAGTTTATTTACAGTTCTGCCTGGCTGTCACTTTGATAAAACTACTACTGAGAAAGCAAAAATTCTTTAGCTTTCAAGTCCTTCCTTTTTAGCTTTGCTTCACGATACTAAGCTGAAGTCTTGATGTATCTACTAAAATGAAACCTCAGCTACAACTGCAAATCTACCCAGAGCAATGTCTACTTTTTCTGTTACTCACATTATGAGCTGGCTCCAGATTCCTCCTAAAAGCATGATCTGCTCCAAGTCCTTAGACTTTTAATGACTGGGTGGATGTTTTTTGCAAAGCCAGGCAGTTGTGGTTGGTTAAAAATACAGTGAACTATAATTTGGGAGATAGGTTTTCCACAGTGGATTTGATCCATATGACACAAACTTTTACCATTTAGAAATTGACTGTGAAAGTGAACTAGAAATATGGATGGAGAAGAAAGAAAAGCGTTTTTCCCACTGAAAAATGAGTAGTAAGGGAAGGTTTGAAATATTTCCCAGATTTTAAATCTTCCAACTCTAATTTCTGGAAGCAGGAGTTTAAGAGGTACAATTCAGAGGCAGAGGGCAGAAAAAAAAAAGATTAGAAAAGGGTGAATGGCAGTAGGATAAACACACTTATACATATTCATGTGTATGAAGTTTTGCTTTTAAATTTATGCCCAAATAAAAGTTGAGTAAAAGGTCATGGGAATTCATGCTTAGTACAGATAGGGGAATTTTGTAATTGCTTTAATAATTATACAGCCTCTGGTTGTACCCTAGATCTTGTTCTTACTTCAGATCATATTTAGTTTCCTCTGTATAACCAGAGGGCCAGATAATTTCAGTAGGGTTCACTGAACCAAGTTTATAAATTTAACAAGTTTAGTAAAGTAATTTTATAAATGGAGACCCTTTGCTTTGGGGGGTGGTGCAGCACATGGCCTTCCTAAAGTGACCTCCATGTATTAACCAGGGTTGTTATGCTAGACAAGGCAGAATGCCAAAAGTTCAAATTGGTTTTCTTATACATTTTAACTTTAGAGTTTTCTGTGGATATTTTGCTCCTATCTAGGTCCTGTATCACATACCCAGCCGTTCACCTACCTCCTCAAATGTGCTCAAAACCAGAGGCCTTGAAGAGTTGCTCTGTTTTTTAGAGTAACCTAAAGCTGGACTTCTAATATATTTTTATCCTCATCCTCCCTAACTCCTACTACTTATTCCACTGCCAGCTAGCATGAGGCATGTCTCATTCTCTCCTATGCTTTAGCAAAGGGGCAGGGAGGCATCTGCTGGAGCTCTCAGCTGGCCTGGGGAACTTGAAGTGCAATGGTGTTTGCACTGGCACCCAGCCCTGCTGCTGCCAAGGAGGAGGGATCCCTTTACAGTGGGCAACTGGAGACTGCCAGCAGACAGCAATGGTTGTCCTCTCAGCTGGCTGAAATGCCCGTGACCCATTTTTCAGCTCTTACAATTCCCTCTCTAAACAGTAAGCCTAAGGACAGGGTTTCCAAAAATGCCAGGCTAATTAAATTCAAAGTAAGGGAAACTCCTCTCAGTGCAGACGGAATTGGGTTGGGCTATCAGGATTGATATTTAGTTTCACCCAGATGTCCATTTACTGCTATGTGTGGCCTTAATCCTTCAGATTAGTCTGTTAAACCTGTTCAGATGAGAGTTGAATTGATCTACAATCCAAATACGTGAACAGGAAAAGAAAACTTCCTGAAGGTTTCCTGTTCTCCATTCTGAAAGGTCTCTGCATTGTCAGTCTGGACACAGGCAAAAATGCTGTGGGAAGGTCCTTTCAGTTTGTCTGTTTAAGGTGGAACAAGAAAAGAATGGAGCCAGTCCCTCAAAATTCCACAAATTATATGGTCAGAAAGTTCCATAACTATTCTTGAAAGACTTGTTTCTTTTTCTTTTTAAATCTTAACCAGCAAGCTTTAAATTCCGGAAAAAAAAGAGAAAAAAAAAAGCTGCTATGCATCTGGACATTTTTAAATTTATTGCTGACTTAAGGACACATTGTGTCACCATTCAGTTACTTCAGACTATCTTTTGATTTTATGTTTAGGCATCAGAATTTATTATTTTAAACCAAAACCATTCCCAGTAACAACGGCTGCAAAACTGCGCCTAAGACAAACTTTGCTACTAATGAAATGCTAGATTACAGAAAATATCTAATGAATTTAAAGTCTTAAAGGAGTCTTCTTAATTAGAAGTGTAATCCTCACCTTCTCGGATGACTTCAGAACTGGTCATGGATCACTTAGATGTCTTTTGACAGTTCTAACTCTTGGGCATTTTCTGTAAAATGCCATACATGGGAACAAGCACTTGCAGGCATTTCAGTCACTTGTATCAAAACTTCAGCCACTGATGAAGTATATTCTAGTTTGCTTTATTTGTTTGAAACTTCCTGGATCAGCAATTATTTTGCAATAGATTGTGCAATATCCAGGCAGCAGTCTGAGCTTGTAATCTCGAAGAAATTCATACCGGTGCATGCATGACATGGAGAAAGTTTATACTCATAGGAATGGAAAGGTCATTAGGAAAGCAAACAATATCATAGGCTGTATAAAGTGCAAAAATAAATAGTGCTGGCAGTATGAGAGTAAGACTTTATAAATCACTAGTACATCCTAAGCTGAAATACTCTGTTCAGTTCTGCTTACACCACTACAAAATTATTTTTTGATAAACGGAGTGGATCCAGAGCCAGATGGGAAATGTGTTGAGGGAGCAAGGAAAACTTCCAGGGCATGACTGCAAACATTTCTTTATGCAGTCAGTACATATTGAGAAATAACAAGAAACTCTATTCTGCGTGGAATAATCTAACCATTATGTGATGAGGGCAGGAGTTTCTTATGGCCAAAATATGCATAATGCAACGAGTCTGTCATCTCTGAAAGCTGTCTTTTGAAGCTGGTGACCCAAACCCATTAGGGTCCCAGCAGCACCCAGATCTTCTGCAGTGTATCTGCAGGCACACAGACACCTAGCCTGAGGTGAGGCTGTGTGTCCTATGATCAGTTCCCTTTGGAGTAGAAAATTTAGTGTCTTTCCTGGCACATCCCTCTCTGCAGGTCTGTCAGATTGGGCTTTTCCTGTCTCTGCTTCCAGGAACCATTCCCAGACCTCCTGGAATGTTTGCAAAGGATTTTTGCAGTGCCCCTTCATGGGCTGGTTTGGACCAGTGTAGCACTCAGGGTTGCAGTCATTTGCCCCATCTTATTGCTTCTACCTGAAAGGCATCAATAAACCAAGAAGCTGAGAGAGCAGCTCTGCTGTCTTGTGCTCTTCAGCCTTCATGGCTGACCTGGATTTCCATCCAGTGGGTTAGAGCCCTCCTTATGCCGAGGGCTGAGCCAGCACAGGCCAGTAACCTGAGCTACAGAGCTGCAAGTATAAATCCAGTATAAACACCAGAGTCACACAGGCTGGGTATTCACACACCCTAGGTATTCTGATAGTGGATTAAAATTTAACTGATTTAGTTAAAAAGGTAATAAGGCAGTGGATCACCTTGTGATCTACATATAGCTCATTGTCAGAACAAAGGAGTTGTTTAATGGAAAAGGAGATCCCTCTGCATGTTATTATTCTTTGCTCTTTATTTCCTCTGTCTGTTTATTCCCACTTGATTGCTCTGATATACCTCACTAGTTGCATGTGGAAGACTTCTCTAAAACTCAAGTGAGCACTGGAAGGTGGAAGTTTCTTCCTTTTGTTTTATATTTTTTAATGAGCTAGAACTGTACAAAGGGCTTCAAGCCCCAAGTGCTCGTTTTTCCACCTGGAGTTTACATGTTTATCTTCAGCCTTAGCTGAGGGATTGCATTACTGTCTCACATAAATTGCACTGGTTGTTCTCGTTGTTGGCCATGGAGGTACCAGACCTTTATTGCCACCTTCCTGCACACAGAAGGTGAACCCAAACACCGGATTTGGACATCTCTGGGGAAGTTCAGTCCTGGTGGCAGGAATCCCTGCGAGTGCAGGTGCAGTGTGCAGCAGGAGGGGATGATGCTCACTCTCCTGGTGTCTTCTCTCTTGCAGCCATGCGCCTGTGCACGGAGGAGTGCAGGGTCCTGGGCCACTCTGACCAGTGCTGGATGCCCCCGCTGCCCTCTCCCTCCTCCGACTACAGGAGCAACATGTTCATCCCTGGGGAGGAATTCCAGGCGCCCCAGCAGCACCTGCAGCAGCAGCAGCATCAAGGCCTCGAGGAGGACGCCCAGGGAGCCGACACCGGCGAGAAGAAGAAGAGCTTCTCAACCTTTGGGAAGGACTGCCAGGGCGAGGAGGAGTCGGGGGACAGCTGCACCTCCTCCCTGCTCTCCGAAATGAGCAGCGTGTTCCAGCGCCTGCTGCCGCCCTCGCTGGACGCCTACACGGAGTGCAGCGAGGTGGATCGCTCCAACTCTCTGGAGCGCAGGAAGGGACATTTGCCAGCCAAGACTGTCAACTACCCGCCGGGGGTGGCAGCCTGGGCAGCCAGCACGCATTTCCAAAACCCTGCCAACAACGGGCCCACCCTGGGGACTCACTCGGGCGCGCAGCCTTCGTCCAAATGGCTGCCGGCCATGGAGGAGATCCCGGAGAATTATGAGGAAGATGATTTTGACAACGTGCTCAACCACCTCAGCGATGGCAAGCACGAACTCATGGATGCCAGTGAGCTAGTGGCAGAAATTAACAAGCTGCTGCAAGACGTCCGGCAGAACTAACCCTATTTTTCCATATTTATGGAAAACTGGAAGGGGAGGGGGAAACAAAACCCAACAAAAAAACAGACTGAGGAGAACTGGCATTGCCAACTAGTTGCATTTATCATAAATGTGTCTGTGTATGTTGAATATTAAAATACTGTATTTTCATATGTACACAATGCAAGTGTGATTATCTTTATCTGTATTTTAAAAATACATTTGTACCTTATATTTATGTGTAATTTAACAAATAAATTTTATTTTTGTACACCCACAGCAAGCATGTTTTCCTAAATGTATATAGATGATACCACCCTTGTCGAACTTAGAACATTCTTGCCACACAGGCATGTGAAAAAAAAGGAAAAAGAAAAAAAAAAGAAGGATATTGTTTTCCCTTACTATTTCTTTCAAATGTTGCAAATGCAAATTCAAAGCACTGAAAAAGTTATGCAAATGTTAGTTTCAGTAAATGATCCAACACCTTTTTTGCAATGTTTTATAATAAAGAATTGTAACTCCCATGAAACCTAAAATGTCCTTTTTTTTTAATGCTTTTGGTCTATAGAATCATTTTCTCATTTAATTAATGGATTATTTCAGGCTGAGGTCTTCCTCTCTTTGGCACATAAATGTTTTTCCCAGTGAACAAATCATGGAATTCAGTGATGGGTCTTCCACTGTGATCTCTGCAAGAAAATGTAAATTTGTTGTGCTGTTGTTACACTGCAAAGCCAGTTGAAGTCAGCAGTGTATACTTGAAAGACAGCAATAAAATCAGCTTTTCTGACCTCGAGCTGAATTCTGAACTTATGTAAATACAAAAATTGCAATGAACTGCTTTATCTTTGTAAATGGCACCAAAATAAAAGGAATGTTGCATCTTCCAGAAAAACAGCTTTATTTTGCCTCTGCACAGCAGCTACATTTTAATGTTAGCTATATTCTCTGTTGTAAGTGTTCCTGTCTTTTATTTGCAAACTAGTACAGAAATGTTTGAGCTTCCTAGAGAAGAGCAAGCCTGCTGGTACATTCTCTCTGTCTGCATGCCATCCTTCCATAGTGGGGCTTCTTTCTGTCCTGAAGCTCAGTGAAAAGTCATTTATGTTATGGTACCATTGCTACAGCGGGGGTGATGTGACGAATATTGCTCAGATAAAAGTCAATGCCATCCTTTTGGTTCCTTTTTTCAAAGCTGTTTTTTTGTTAGCCTGTCATACACAAGGAGATCTTTGTAGGGGTTGATGATTTTACAGCTAAGAAACATGAGAGGGTTTGGAACCCCCAGTGCTCATTTCAGGAATGTTAAGGGATGGCCATAAAACGCTGTATTTTTGGCATTTATACAGATGCATATTTTACATATTTTATATATTTTATATATTTCATATATTTTATATATTTTATATATTTTATGTATTTTATATTTTATATATATTTTTTGCCAGAACTGTGAAAAACTGTTGGAATAATCCTAGTCAACCTGGGCATAAAACTGATGCATTTGTTCCGGAGAATCACACTTGTAAAGTATCTTATAAAATACATATATTTTTTATGTTAGATACAAAACTTCCTGCTTAATGTCAGCCCCCAAAAAAGCAAGAATTTTGTTGCATGCATAAGCTTAGTTTGTTTTCTTTGTATGCAATGAAACTCTAATCTCCTTATTGGTTTCACCGTGCTGTAGATGGGACATTTGACAGATGTGTAGGCATTTGTTGACACCTGAACAATGGAGAGATTCTCAGCTTATTTACACATCAGTAGCTCATGCTATGCTGCTTTACTGGTTAGAAACACCAGGACCTCGCTTTGGGAGTTTTGTTACAGCACCTTTGAACGCCAACAGGGCTTGAGTGTCATCGAGCTGCCCTCTGCTATTGTGAGGAAGAAGTTGTATAAACTTCTCATTAAATATAAACCTCATTAAATATTTGACACCTCTTCCCTGTTTTCACCTTCAATTCCCACTAGCAGGCATTGTTGGCCCCACAAGCCTCACCTGGATCCCATTCTCCCACTCACTCCAGGGGCTCAGCCTGGAGTAGGCACCGTTCTACGACTGTTTGTCCTCTTTGGCTCTCAGGCTTGACCCAGGACTGACTTTATAGCTGTGCCTCCAACCCATATCCATATACTGCTGACAGGAGTCCTTAGTGTGTCAAACTCATCCTGGTTTGTCACCTCGGCATGCTGAGGGCTGCCAATGGATGCCTTTGCCAGCACCTCAGTGAACCCACTGTGTCCAGGTTTACACTTAGTCAGTGTAGGTACTGCTCGTGCTGGGATTGCTCCCGGCTCCTGGTCCTCTTGATGCTTTAACACAGCAAGATCAGGCTGACTCTGATGCAGTAACAGCCCTTAAGTTCACAAGGACATAACTTCCTCCTCCTTAACCAGGTTGTTTCTGTCTCATCTCAACCCTGCCCTTGCAGTTTCTCTCTTCTTCAGGCTCCATTTTTAGCCCTGTTCTCCATGTTCCCTCACCATCACTTTATGTTAACTCCTCTTGGCTCTCTCACTCCATTTCCCTTAAAATCTCACCCACGTACTGATCCTGCACAGCCCATCGATGTTTACAGAGTATACAGAGTTTATAGAGTGTACATAGATGTTTACAGAGCATGTCCTATCCTGATAGTCCTGGCCATGACTGAATTTCCCAGTTTCTATCTCTTTTGTTGGGTCTAGCTAGCACATCCCTCAAACCCTCCCTTGCCCTAAGTTTTTCGATGTGTAATTGTAATTACAATGTAACTGTAAGCTCCACTAGATTCCTGAATTCCCAATGCCTTTTTTGGGTGCCTGTACAGCATGGAAAGGGCTGACTTGCATGGCTAAACCTTCCCACTGCTGACTTTCCACAGAAGTGGGAGGGTCAGGAAAGCAATTCTGAAGACAAAGCTCAGAATGCCTGGTTATTTGATCCCAGCCTGGTCACAGAGTGTATGAGGTGTACAGGGGGACTGGTGGTTATGTTAAAAATGTATAAGCTGGTAGTTTAAAAATAGTTATTAAACTTGTAGGTTTTTTTTCTTCTGACCTGGATAAAACATTGCTGTCTGTTACAAAAACATCAGCAGAATATGCAACTCCCCTCCAAGTGGTGTGGATTCCTCCATAAATAAATGCAGATAGCTGTTTCTCCTCATTTCTAGAGGAGGAAATATTAGACATTCAGGCTCAGGCTGCTTTCTGTCTACAAGCTTGCAGGGCAGTTTGATAAGCTTCATTTTCACAGTCATATCATCCACTAGGGATTACCAACCTGTTTTAAATTTAAAACCCTTAAATCAGTTTATGCCTGCTGGCCTGTGTCACATGGATAGTCTCAATGATTTAAAGAGCCATTGTTTGCAGAGAGGACTTTCTAGAAAACGTAGATTGCAGTGAATCTATCTGGTAGCAATAGGCATCCAAATATCATAAAACACATAGGGTTTTCCTAGAGGGGATTTCTGTACCAACACACAGTAATAGTATTTGGTATGTGCATTGCTGCAAGAATTCTATCATATAAAGAGACCAGTCTCCAGGAGCAAGAGTGTTTGCTTAGATTATATCTGAAATGCATTGGAATTTGAGTTGTATTTATTATTGATAGGAAGCTTATTAAAAGATCTATAGTAATAGCAGTAAACAAGAGAAAAATCTGTCTTAATCCTCCTTGGCTTAAAGTTCCTCTTTTTCTTAGGCTTCCTTTACAAATGAGAGAAATCATATAATATTTACATAAGTGTATGTACACTTATTAAAAAACCCTAGCAGCAAATCTCTTCTGTGTAAAAAACAGGGAAAACTGATAATATGCAAATCAAACAAAATATATAATAAGTCTGGATTTGCTGCATTTTGACAACTAATAGAGAGTTAGGGGTTGCTGGTGTGGTTTAAACACCAAACATGAGGATGATCACCATGTCCAGAAAGCAAATTCCTAGCACTTCTCTAAATACTTATTAGTTTCATTGTTCTTGGTGGTATAATGACAGAAAAGGTTGTTAAAATCGGCAAATGGTAATTACCAAAATACTGTAATTACCATCCCTGTAACTGTTCAAGGCCTGGTTGAGTGGGGCTTTGAGTTGAGTGGTCTAGTGCAAGGTGTCCTTGACCATGGCTAGGGATTGGAACAAAATTATATTTAAAGTCAAACCCAAACAATTCCATGGGCTAGGGGTTCTGGCATTCCTTCTCTATATGGAAATATTGAGACTTGAGCAAATGCAAAGTTTGTTCAGGGATGCTCAGCAACTACTTTTCTCCATGCTCATGGAAGGTTTTTATATTCACTTTTGAAATGGTAACATTAAAAAAAATGTACTGAAATAACAATCAGAGTTGTTTGGCCACTTATTTAAGTTGTGTTTAAGCATATCTGTCACTGCTGAATAACACTTTGCAATTAAGTGCCCATTGGGATAAACACATTGAGAGGATGTGGCTGTCAATAATGTCTTTGCTGCATTCTTTACCCTGGTTGTGTTTATAGTTGCTATGTCAAAGGACAGCAATAGAAATCCAACAAAAGGCACCACAAAATATTTAACCCTTACAGTTTCCTTACCTTTTTTTAATGAAATATTGGAATTCACAGAAAATGCCAAGAAGTTGAATTTCTTTCTCTGCAACCAGCAGAAGATTTCAGTTTCCCAAGATTAGAAGGCTTGGAAGCCTCCATTTTTTAGCATTAGGTTAACATAGCATCTGACCAAGGAGACTATGGTATGACCTGTGCCATCCATCAATAATGCAGGCTGTTACATTTTCAGGCACAATTTCTCTCCTTTCTGTATCCCAGGGTCAAACTCTGCCTGCACACAAATCTTGGCCTGCAACATTTTCTGCAATGCTGTTAATAATAATAATAATAATAATAATAATAATAATAATAATTAATATAGTTACTTCAATCAATAAAAATATTAATAATAATAACCCTGCTGTATTTGGCATCCTCAGAGCTGTAAATCATAAATGACTGAGCACTTGTAAAGGCAGTGGGGAGGAAGTAGGTGGGAGGGTGGCAGTGGTGGTTACAGTGACAATTCTGGGCACATAAAATGGCAATAGGATACAAACCATTCCCAAGACAATTATTCAGTGCAAAAATAGTACTTTGAATTCCAGTTTTATGAAGAAGATTCATCTCCTTCATAGCAACTGAGTGTCTTAAGGTCATCATGGAGATTTAAGCAGATACCACAGAATCACATAATCCCAGAATTTAACCACGATGGAAAATTGCTTTGAGATCATCAAGTCCAACCTATGACCTAACACCACCTTTTCAACTAGACCATGGCCCTGAGCACCATACTTCCCTGTTTCTTCTGGCCACACTATTCCTGGTACAGACCAGGATGCCACTGGCCTTCTTGGCCACCTGGGCACACTGCTGGAGTTCTGGCTGCTGACTGAACAGGACTGCTCTTGTTCAGTCAGCCTTAAAAGGAGTTTTTCTTTCTCCTGTGTATGGAAAAGGAGACTATCTCATATATGGTGCTCTGGTTATAGTAACTTGTCTTACCTTTTTTAAAAGCAATGATTTTATTTATATCTCAGGAGAATTCAGGCTCTCCAGTTACTGTTATGTACAGCTGAAACAGTTAAGACAAGGAAAATAAGCAAAGTCTAGATGAGAGAAGATTGTGTTTGTGTCTCCTTTTCACAGGCTTCAGCTGATCTTGAAATAAAATGGTTTCTTCATCTGCACATAAAACACATTTATGACATGTAAAGATACATAGCTATGAAATACAGTCACCTGTGGAGGCATGTCTGAGCTTGGTAATAATTTTATATGGAATGACTCTTTCTGTTTGTTCCTGGGTGGGGTAGTAAGAAAAGCTGTTGCCCTGGAAGAAGGCTAATTTTAAGAGTCTTCTGGTATAAAATGAGCTGAAGGTGCTGCCTGTGTGTGAGAGATGTGTGGAAAAAGTCTGTATTCAAATTAACATAGTACTGTGCAAGAGGAAAAGGAGAGGAACAGGTTAAAAAAATTGAATTTTTTTGTTAATCAGGTCTCTGTTGCTTCAAGTAATGCTTGTTATCCACACTATTTGCAAACTGGGAGGTTACCTGGTTGGCTTGTGTGAAAATGATGACAAACAACCACCACAGCAGATTAGTGCACCTCTGGCAGAGAATGATGGACATTTTTTTATTCAAATATAACGGAAGCATAAGCTTAGCAAATTGGCAGGCTTGAGACCACTTGGGCTTGTTTTGACCCATCTGGCTTTCTTAAATTCTTGCAATAATTAGGTCACCTAACTAGAAAGGACATGCTGTTTTGTATCCAGGCTAGAAAAATATTTGTGGTGAAATGATTTATTTATACTCTTTTCAAAATATCAGAGACTGATATTACAATCCTTATACATCCTCATATCTGGTTGGTTTTTTTGTTTTTGTTTTTGTTGTTTTGTTTTTTTGTGGGTTTTTTTGTGGGTTTTTTTGTGGGTTTTTTTTTTTTTTTTGTGGTTGTGTCTGATCTGACTATGGAAAGTCTTATAATTTAAACTTTTAAAAGCTTTTAGAAGGATATAATTTGAGCATCTATAGTTGCAGTAGTGCAATAGGTGAAAGGGCTTTGCACTGGTTTGAGGAACCAAGTCATGCTTTTACAATCACCCCTTATGGTCCTAAAAACCTGTGAAAAAAATCCAAAATGTAAATGTGTTTGTTGAAGGGCAACCAAAATCTCTCTGATGATTCTTGTCTCACTTACCATAGCACTTGGAGCAGCACCTATTGGAGTACATAACTTCATATTGGAAATAGCAGATATTTATCATTGAAAACTTCTGTAAACTGAAAACTCAGTGGCATCCTTCCATTGTGGGTGGACAGCAGTAAAACATTCTTGTGGCCTGTATTACTCAACACAGATTTCTTTAACACTGTTTACAAAAGTCTACAACAAAACACTCTCAAAGAATATGCAGAGGTTCAAGTTAACTGTGCACAGAGACATTTTCTAGCTCGTGTAGTTCTGCACTTTTTCATATCTTAAATTACCTCATTTCTTCATGTCATAGTGAAATTGGTGTCTGGAAAAGGTGTGCACATGTCACTAGCTGCAGTCCTAAAGTGCAAGTTTTAGACAAAAGAAAGCATGTAATACAATGTGTCAGCAAAGAGCCAACAGGATTATTTCACAATTAAACTAGAACAAAACTTCATGAGTTTAAATATGAAGCATAACCACTGGTATCCGGGGAAACTTTACTCAATTGAAAATCAGAAAAAAGATCCTGTTCTTGTGAAGGATGGCATGCTATGGAGTTCTTCATGACATAATTTCTGAGAAGTATATAAATTCAAATATAAAATAAGAATCTGTATGTGGAACACATTACTGTTTTGCAAGTAAATATAGTATTCTTTTTTTAGATTGAAACATAGATGCTGAAAGAGAAAACATGCATAAGTCTCTGCTTCATTAAAAGACTAAAGGTTAGATATTATGGCAAAAAAATTCTCTAGGTTTTTGAGTGTGGTTATTTCAGCTACTTACAACCCATCTTTGGTATCATCGCCATAACTAAAAACTTTGGAAAGACTGGTGTTAAGAACAAGGTTTTAGTGGTAGTGCATCATTAAAAATGAAGCTGCAGTAGGATGGCAAACCATGTATCATCAGTACCAACTTTAATTAGCATGTGGTGGAAGAACTAGAATAGTCACCATTTCCCTGAAACTCTACGAGAACCTCCCAAAGGGACTGTTGTTTTTTAAACAACTAATTTTAAAACTGAGTGACCAAAAAAATAGTCTTCTTCACTTCCTTTTCTGCTTGTTATCCCAGATTTCCAAGGAAAAAGGAGAGGCAGGGAAAAGACCTGGCCAACTGTGCTCTTGCTGTTTAAGTAACTCACTGAAGGTACTGAGCCTTTTTGAACATGGAACATAGTTTTCTGGCTAAATCCTCTGGAGCCAGGTGCTGTGCTGGGGTTGGGAATGCAGACTGGTAAATCTTTTCCGGGGCCTGTGGCCTCCAGGGTACAATTTGTCTGAGGCTGATGAGAACAGGGGTAGACTCTGTTACTGCAGGGATGAGTCAATGAGCCCAGTGGTGCCAGCAGTGTCTGTTTACAGCTTGGCTGAGGCCAAGGCTGAGTGTCTATCAGCACTGGCAAGAGGAATCCAAATGGATTTGGTGCCTCCAGCCAAGGGCTGTTGGCTGCATGGGTGGCAGCCAAACATATGGTGATGCTTTGGGCTGGTGGGACAGGAGCAGCTGGCCCATGGGGACTTGTCACTGGAGGCTTGCACTCCCTCTCTCATTTCCTCTCCGCTTGTTGTACTGATGTCCAAAAATATTCCCATCCTCCTCGTACCCTGGGGCTCTTACTGAGCTGGCCAGGTAGAAAACAGATTCTGGAAAAAGCCCAGCTTGTAAATTGGGGAGTGAAGGGTGAGATCTGGCATTGTTTTTTGACTGAGTGCATTGTCCTCAATAATGGTATTTTTCACTGAAAGCAGCAACACTATTATTATCCCTCCACGGAGTCAATAGGAAATAAATGAAAGCCCATCTGACTTCAGAAATGAAAATTGATTCCTTCAATTTGGAGACAGCTTGTGTCCTTTCCATTCCTCTTGGAACCTGAACACACAGAAACTGTTGCCTAAATTAGGATGATGCTACAAGGGTATCGGAAACAGCTCTCATAAACATCAACAGGAGGGGAAGCACAAACAAACATGGGTACAAAGGATTGTGTCTGTTTGGTTATGCTGGGGGTAAATCTTGGACAAGAGAGAGGAATGTCACCCTGCTAGAGGGTGCATGGGAAAATATTTCAGCTCTAGTTTTTGTCTTGAGAGTTATTCTGCAGCACGTTCCCAGACAATTTACAGAAGAGTTACTTATATACATTATATGTGTGAAAGAATGTTTTGGGGCAATTTAGTGAAATGTTGAGCCTGGGACTCATTGTACAAGACAAGTGAAATTAGCTAAGGTATGATGGAATGCTGCTGTTGTTTTTTTAGAAGTAATATTATATGTTTAGTAGCATTACACAGGTCAGTGATATCTTCCCATGTAGCATAATTTGAAGGAGTGATACCTAAAAGAAGAAATAGAGAGTAGACAGAAGTATTTCTCCAAGTATTTGTAAATGTGAGGGAGTTTGGAGACAACATAACTATCCTTTCTGTTTTACCTCAGGCTTTAAAATACTTGTTTCAGAAGAGATTGTTGATGGAGAAAGATTCCAGTTGCAACACAGTCATAATGGTTTTTCCAGTCTTATTCCAACCTCCTTGGGGGTGGTGGTCTGGTCATGGCCCTCTGGAAGGGCTCCGTGCACCTCCCAGTGTTTCTCTCCAGAGCTTTAGGAAATTCCTCTGTGACCCATGAGGAGTTTTAACTACTTCGGAAAAGTCTCAGTAATTTAAAGATTTTAAAAAACGTACATTTATTAGGTTATTTTAGCAAGCTTAGGCATGATTTTCTGGGGTGTCCTAAAGCTCCGGGATAAGCTCCAGGATCAGTTAACATGCAAGTCACCCCTAGCCAGCACTGGAGTGCTGCTGGGTTGAATCACTCAATATTTATGGTTGTTTAATCTACTGGGCAAATAACCTAGAATATATATTGCTGGGACTCGAATTTATTTTATAACACAGCATGAAATTCAAGAAAATACTAATGTTCAATTTGTTTAGGTAAGAGGACTATTCTATCTAAATTATTTTTGATTTTTTTTTTTTGGTATGGAACTGGAGGTTTTTGTTTCTGTTTTAAGAAGATTGATGCAGAGTATGTGAAACACTAAAAATAAAATCTGAAGAACTTCTGTTCCAGGCAAATTGAATTGGCTGCAGGACAAACAAATTATGACTGAATACAAAAATGTTTAAAGTGGTTTTCATAAAGTGAACATCAATACTTTGAGCTACTCTGGGTATTTTCTTAATTTTACAGAAAGGATTTTTTTTCAAATGTGCTTGCTTGCTTTGAGAGCTTCAGTGAGGGAATACACTGTTTATTTAAACATATGAGTATGCATAGAAATGTTCTGATTTAAAACAGTACAACAAAATCAGCCTCTGACAAAAACTGCTTTGCAAAGAGAGCTACAGCCAATTACATCAGAAAATACAACGAGTCCATTGTTTATGAGGATGTTAACAGCAGAAGATGAGCAGGTTTCTTTCTTGCCCTTTCAGAATGGTGTGTGTGTATATACATATGTGTGTGTGTGTGTGTGTACAGTTCAATCACTTCGAGTGGCAGGTGGGAAAATAACATCCCAACTGGAGATAAAATAAGAATACTTGTAAAATCATGCATTTAGCAAACAATTATTGAAATTCCCATATTTCTAGAGAGATTATTAAGAGCTAATCCAATTTTCACAGATAAGAGCTGATATAGATATAGGGAAGTTCAAGCAACTGGAAACCATTCATGTATGAACAGGTAACTTTCTACCCCAAACCATACCTGAAACAGGGTGAGGAGTGCTTTCAGCAGAACTGTCTAGTAATTAGGTAGTTCTGCCATATTAATGGAAAGACACAACAAAATTTAAGACAGTTTAGGCTAAGCAGTGCCACTGGTAGTGGAAACTGCAGCATATTATCTCTTACAGCTTTTTGGGAAAAACACAATTTTCACTCAAACTTGTGTTATTAATGAAGTAATTTGGTATTTTTGGACTGGCATTTACCAGCAAAAGCTTGCCAAATGCAGCAATATCCCAGCACTTTAAACTTCAGGGTGGGCAAATGTCTCATTTTTTAAGAAAAAGTATTTTGTGAAATAGGGCAGAGTCTGCTATAACTTGAAGAAAACCACACATTGATATCTACAAGAGTTTAGTGCTATAAGACTCTGTCTTGGCTGGTTTGATGACAGGATTTTTTTTTTTTTTAATCTGCCAGATATTGAAAGTACTTCATAATTTTGAACGATAATCATATGCTAAACAAAAATCTTCACATATCTGGGTTTTGGTTCCCTTCTTTCCTTTTTTCTCTAATCAGATACAGTTTATAAAAAGCTATTGATTCTCTAACCCTAAACCCTCAAATGTCTTGTCTCCCATCTACCGCAGTAAAAGCAAAGGTTGAAGGACAATGAGGGGGATGGATGTATCCTAGGTCAAATTGAAGAACAACTTTAACAAGAAAATGGTACCTGCTTTACTGAAGATGTAACCTGATCTCCAAAATATTACAAATGGAAAATCCACGTCTTCATCTTGCTTCCAGGTGTGAATTTGTTTTCAAACGAGTGTGTTTTTTGATGTGGGGCATGATTAAGAGAATACTGGAGTATCAGCAGCTGGCTGTCCAAGAGAAGTCCCTCAGGACCATTTTGAGCACTTAGAGAGCAGAGGACAACAGAGGATTAGCATCAGGGAACAAGATCACAGCTAAGAGTCTTAGAAAACGTGGATTACTTGGAACTTGTTAGGAGACAGGGGCAACATTAGGAAGAATGTAGTATCCTCATGGTCTGTCCTGTGCTATCCAGAGTGAAGGTAATTTTGTGTTCTCTGTGTGTGTTTGTTTAGCTGGAGGCAATTGGGAGCTGAAGTGATGAGTAACAGAGATGCGTGTTTAAATTTAAATGAAGGCTTCAGTTTTAATTAGGATTCGAGGATTTGCAAGAAAGTTCTGTAAGAATTAGGAACTTGGAGAAATTGCAAGGCTGCAATTGGCAGTAAAATAAATGACAGAGTCACTAAAAAATAAGAAAAAAAATTAAAATAGCAGAAATGAAAGAGCAGAACACTGGTTTTAGTCCAGAAAGTGGCAAGGAGCTCTGCGTAAGCAGCTCATCCAGTTCCTGCAAAGCATAGCAACATGGAAATTATAGACAGAAAATACTTATTATGTTATGCAGGCCATTTTCCAGTGCTAGCAGAGAAGGAAAGAAGTGGAAAGTACATCTTGTGTCACTCTCATGTCCCCTCTGGCTATATTCGGAAACGGCATGAATAAACTCTGCAGGGAGCCGCACCCAGTCACTTCCAGCCGGAGGCAGTTGAGCAGTAAATGCTGGGAACCGGGAGGGAAAATCTGGGGGATGCTCACAAAAGTGGGAAACCCCTTTACTTGATGACTTAGAGTGCTTACATTGAATCTGTCGGAATAGGAAGAGTCCAAACGCTGCGATGGTAACCCGGTTTGCTGCAGGAGCTGTTCTCTCTTGTGCCCATGCACCAAACCCTTCCCTTCTGCCTTCCCCACTGGGGCCAGACTTCTCCCAGGCTGGGGATGTGCCTGTTTGTGCATAATTCCCGATGATCAGAATGTTCTCCAACGGGATACTTGTCAGCAATCTGGAAATTTTGCAAATAGAATAAAACAAACCAAACCAAAAACAACCCCAAACCATAAAACCCCAAACAAATCATGGAACTTGAGCTCTTCTAATCTGCAAGTCAGAAAACTGTTAAAGAAATATGAAAGTTTCACTGTAAAGGGGGAAAGTCCCTTTGACTCACCTCAAGCAGCTGATAGCTAAAAATAATAGAATTTTAAGCTAAATGAGATCTGCTTCTCTCTGTCCCACTTTATTTGCTGTTCAGCTCTGTGCTCTTTTTTTATTCTGGTTTTGAAATTTGATTCCTGTGACCACTACCACCAAAGCCAGGTCACATTCAGGACTGTGTAGCAATTCAGGACTCAGTAATTTTGTGAGTCTTTTTCAATCACTCATCTACAGGTGTCTCTACAGCTTCCAGAAAAGAAGTGTTTTCTTTTATTTATTTTTGTTTCCCTGTTAAATTTTGTTCAAGTAATGTTTTTTTTTAATTGCATGTTTTTAATTATGTTGGCAAATTATTCCAAAACCACCTCATTGGGCGTTTGATTTGTTTAATTTTTTGCAAGCACACTTATGCTTACATTCCCCCATTGTTTGCTGAAGGTGGTTGCTGATGTGACAATTTAAAATGCAGTCCCAAGCAGCCAGTTACTGTAAATGACATGGGTTATGCATGTTTGAGTAGGACAAAGAAACAGACATGAGAAATATTTTAAAATGTAAATTATTCATCCTAGCATGTGAAAGGTATGAAGTGAACCCTAAATATCAATTCTAAGAGTTGAGAATTTTTTTTTTTTTGATTGGTATATATATATTTAAAGAAATACTCTGGCATCTTGAAATGTGAAGTGGTGGGTGTTAAGGAAGCCAAACTGTGCTCTAGTCTTCTTTTAATGGCAAAAACATTCTACTCTTCTCCAAGACTCCACTCAGGAAATGTTTTTTAATTGTTACCATACAATGTCTGCGAGATCTGAGAGGCACCCGTTTATGGGGAAGTGTGGGTGTGATCTTTGTGGTGTCAAAATGTCTGTGCCCTTTGAAGTCATAATCACTGAGCAGATTTATATCAGCTGCAATATCTTGCCGAACTGATGAACTGATTATTGCTGTGTTTTGGAGAAGGCTGGCCTTTGATCTCAGGTACTTTTAAATGAGAAGACAGCTCAGTGCATCACTCAGTTCTATACTCTACCAGGGATTTCCTGTGTAAAGTGAGGGGAGCTGGAGTGACGGGATCTTTCACGTCCCTTCCAAGCCAAGCCATCCTATGATCTCAGAGGAGGTTTGTACTGGCTCCTGAAGCAGATTGTTGTTCACACTCTGATGGGGATATTCATGGTTACCTCCCTGACCACAGGAGATGAATAGCTACCCCTAGCCTTTCCCTGATGAGCAGAGAGGAAGAACTGTATCCCTTCCCTCAGTTTGGGTCAGCTGTTCTGGCTGTATCCCTTTCAGCTGAGGAGCTGAAAAGTCTTTGACTTAGACTAAACACTGCTCAGCCACAGCTAAAACCATCAGTGTCTTACCAGCATGGTTCTCATCCAGAATCCTAAACACAGCACTGTACCAGACACTAGGGAAAAGATTAACTACCCCAGTCAAAACCAGGACTGACTCTTCTCCCTCAGTGGGGTAGAAAACCCCCCAAAATGGAAACCCAAAACCAAAAGAAATCCCTACTCAATATAAATATGTTAAATTGTTATTAAAAGAAACAGCTGTTTAATATTAGAGTGTTCTAAAAAATAAATTTCATATTGCATGGTAATTTTTTTCTTACTTTTACTCTGATTCTTCCTGGGGCCAGTTTAGAACTCCTGATGAGGACAGGGGAGAAGATAGGGGAAAAGAGGGGATGAGTAATTACTCTCACACTTACATGATGAAAGACCATTTAAATAACTGCTAATCAGCTATCACTTTTTTGTTATGTTACTTTATAATTATATCTTCCTTTATAATTTGGGAAATTGGGCAAAATTTTTTTAACCTGTAAAACATGAATTAGAAGCTTTAAATATTAAATTAGAAATTAAACCAAGAAAGTATTATGGTTTCAATATAGTTAAGCTCTCTGTGAATATCCAACCCTGACACCAAATTTGATTTAGTTATTTACTATCAGGTCATGACAAGTTTTTATACCTATTCATTTCTCTCCCACAAGATTACCAATTGGTTTATTACACAGAGGTAGATAAAGGTCAAACAAAATAAAAATTAGATGGACTGTATGGCAGAGAAATGCATAGATATGAATCAGAATAATAAAAATGGTGTCAGACTCCTCCTGCTAGAAAGACTGATACTCACCATCATATAAATTGGATAACATTTTAAGTAAATGCAATATTAATAGAAACTGGCGAACAAGTTATGGAAAAATATGAATGGTACAAATTTTTATGCTGAGTTTCATAGGCAGTCACAGAACACACCAGTTTCTCTTAGTGAGAATGTGTTCTGATAGAAATGAAAATAAAATATTAGAGAGAATAAGTGGTCCATATGTGCATTTTTGTCATTCAGTGTTTGTCTGTGTTTCAAAGCATCTAAGTAAGTAATAAAATTCAGTGATATACAGAAGTTTTTTTTTCCAGTAAAAAAAAATTTCACAATTTCAAAACACTTTGAATTACAAAAGTTGTTGAAATTGTGTTATATTCTCATTATTTTTTTTATAAGAAGAAAATTGCATAATTGACATATTTTTCTGATTAAAAACCTGTCAATGTACATATAATTTTTACATTTTGAAACAAAATATGAAGTTAAAGCAGAATAGCGAATATTTTTATTTGATGACTTGTAATATATACCCAAAAATACCTTCTTCTTTCTGTCGAATAAAAGACTTTTTTTTCATAATTAAATTCATTATACAATGCCTTATTCCATTGTAATCTAAGTGAGGGTTCATAGACAATATTTTTAAAAATAAGCTCATTTTGTTGACTGTCTGTTATCTTCTTACTTTTCACATTAACAGTTGAACTCAAAGACCTTAAAGCTTTTTTCCAAGCTTGACAAATATTTCTAAAAATGTCCCAGTGCTTTCTGACATAATGGCAGCATGTTTGTGACAATAAGTCCAACTGCTTAATTGCATATTGCTTAAGAGAAATAATTTTATGAGTTTTTAGAGAGGCATAATAGCATTTGAAAGAAAAACAAACCACTTGACTTGCATTGCCCGTTTCAAATTTTTTATTTTAATTGGAAGGTCAGCGTTCTCTACCAATTGTGAATATAAATGAAGGGAAATCTATATACAAATCATTATGTTAATTGAATTGTGGGCAATGATTCCTCTTAACTTCTGTTTGAGGAAACTATCTGGCCACCTGATGGGAGGAGGAGATAAAGTTCTGTCCATTTGAGAGTGTCAATGAGCTATTGACATTCCCCATGAGTCTTACATGCTCTTGCAAGCTTAATCCTGTTCAGACTAGAGCCTAAACACAACCAAAGAACATCTGCAAACTCTCCACTAGCCCTTGCATATTCATCAGCATGTAAACAGAACCCCTGAGCTGACAGTAAAGGAATGTGAACTATAATTAATCTGTCTTCACAAAGTCCATTTATAAATTATTGTTGCTAATCCTCCCTCTATTTTTAGACAGGGAAGGAAAAGCTGGCCTTACAACATATCTAGACATTCAACAGCTATGGGGCCCCACTGGGGAGAAAAATAGAACAAAAACCCAAGAGTTCTGAGAAACCTGAGGGAGATGTTACTCCTCACTGTTTACATTCTAGACCTTCACAAATTTGTGAAGCTAAGTACAGCAAGTTCAACGTGAATATTTAACTGAAAATCAAGACCTGAGCTTCTAGTCTTGTATACTTATACATGTGGTTTCCTGATTCCATAATGAAGTGAAAACCAGAGTAATGTAGGTACAATCAGGTCTGGTTTTCATTAGAAGAAGGGAGATGACCATGGTCATGACAAGCATATTATGTGCTAATTATCAATTGAGGCAGAGCCTCTTAAAAGTAGGCTGCCTGTCCACTTAAATATGATTAAATCAAACCCAGTATTTACAATCCTTTTAGAAACCAATGAATATTTGAATTGCTATATGAGGCTTTAAAAGGTAAACAAAACCCAAAACAACAACCACACACTATCAGACAACCACAAAATACGGTGTGCTGCAAGGGACCCATATGATCATTGAGTTTAACCCTGCACAACACCATCCCCAAGAGTCACACCACGTGCCCAAGAGTGTTGTCCAAATGCTTCTTGAACTCTCTCCTCCTTCTCCTTCTCTCTCTAAGACTTGCTCTTTTTTTGGTGTTTTTTTTCTGGTGTCACATGAGCTGTTCAGTATTTTCAATTTTTAATGATTCTGAGAATATCTGGGGACTAAATCTTTAACACTACTGTTAGTTGTTTTTTTTGCATTTCAGCAGCGTCCAGATGTCCTAATGTGAACTAAAATCCCACTGTGAAACAGGCAGTACAAACACACGATGGAAACAAACTCTTGCCACATCATGTTCCTGGGGAGGACATAGGTGGAAACAGGTAATCCTTGGACCAAGGAGAGTGTGGGCAAAAGATGGCTCTAGCTGATGAGGAAGGCTGTTACCTGTCTTTGCATATCTACAGAAGTCTTCAAGACTGAGTTATGCAGATTCATACTGATATATTTCCCAGCTTGTTTACAAATTTGCTATATATTCGCTTTCAATTCACCCCAGTAGTGCCCATATTTTCAGTGTTTTTAGTTTATATGAGTCAGGTTTTATCTCTGCATTCAAGGTCATATTTGAATTTATTGGAGGTAAATGATGGAAAGATTTGCCATTTTGATACAAGGTAGATGAGAATCTATCCATGCTAGAATTACCCATGAGTAAGATGGAATTTTGACAGAAAGCAGAAATTTAAGGCAGGCCAATTAGAAAAAAGTGCTCTGAAATTTCAAATGAGAATGTTTGATTCTTCTATTGTCAATTGTGTTCAGAGCTAAGGCATATCCTAACAGTGCATTTCAAAAGGTTAAGTGGTTTAAACTTTTTCTTAGGCCAAAAAAAGTCTTCTCTACTCAGGGCAGTGCAAATACTTGTAGCTTCCTCTACAAACAGGATCCTGATAATACACCTCATTAGGAAAATCATTGGAACACTGTGGAAGATGAATGCAAATAAATATTGCTGTATTCATTATTAATTACTGTTTATGATATCATGCTTAGACTAACAGCCAGTGGACTCACTAGAATGTTAAACAGGTGATCATGAACAGGGACTTGGCAAATTTGAATTATACTTTTAACTCTTATTAAATTTTCTTCAGCTTTTCTGAAGATACTCAATCAAAATGCTGCAAGCACCTTATGATATAAACATCCAAAATACTATCCAAAGTAACAACTCCTCTGGAGAGAAAAAATAATGCATTTTCAACCAACATCACTAAGAACCTAAATCTTTGCCATGATTAATGACTTGTATCATCTTTCTTCAAGCAAACCATGGGAAGCCATTTGTTTTCAAAGCTTGCATTAACTGTGGCCCTGAAATATTTGAGAAAATTGGGGTTTCATGGCTCAACACCACAAGCACAGAGGGAATTTTATTGGCATGGAATAATTTAATTGGCATGAGAAATTATACTGAAATGAAGTTTGGTAGGAATGCAACATGAATGCCAGTCCTAATGTGCAATACCTATAATTTAATTAGAGAGTATACAAGTCTTACTATTTTAGATGAAATTATTATAGGGAATAAAGATAATGTGTGTTTGGAAAATCAAAATCTAAGCTGCATACAAGAAGCCTACAAATACTATTTTTTGATGAATGTAGGGTAACTTTTACGTAATAGTTGGAATTCCTTTGGAATTCATGGAGCAGTTTAGAGGGTCAAAATCCGAAGATACATAAACTTTTTTGGAGACTGAGGGCATCAGCCTACCTTTAAAATGGAGATGGTGATCTCATTTCCTATGCAACTAAGCCACATAAGATGTATCCGTTATGTTTTCATTTAAGCAAAGTTTTCTGGCTAGAAGCAGCAGTATGGATGATCTCTATCAAGTGTAATGAATTTCTTAACTTATGCATAATCAATATAACATTTTTCAAAAGTTATCCTCAGTCAATCTGTCCTAAGGATGTACATCCTAAGATGGATGTTACTTTTTTAATTTCTATGGGAGGATAAAAGAATCAATTCTTTAGTAAGGCTGCTGAAATACTGTCATATGTGAGTGGTGAGGCATGAATAACTGTGTGAAACTACAGGAGGGAAGCATTTGCCTTTTTTATTTTTTTTCCCTCTCTTGCCTGCTTTATGGTTTGTAAATGATAAATGAAATTTACTGGCAATACCCTGCAGTAATATTTCAAATTATGTTACAGAATACACTGTGAAAAGTATTGAGTTATAGCAGAACCAAAGAAAAAGGCCACAATTTTTTCCTTTCTGGAAAAGTGTGCTGTATCACAACATTTGTCACCCACTTCAATGTTACAGGATGCCACAATGCATCAACCTCCACTGGCTGAAATATTTTATTTCATTTAAATAACTTTAAAATTATGCCCACTATTAATGTGGAGACTTTGGAAGCTAAATGCCAGTTTTACAGTGTGGCTCTGGGTGCCCCATCAGCCCTCAAAGCAAGGCAGGAGAGAGGAGCTGGAGTGCTGCATCCCTGTGGCATCGCTGTGTAGACTTCTCTCCGAACAGCAACCCTCCCCTTACCGCCTCCTAGGATAGAAAATTTTCATGGACACGTTTTTTATGATGTTTCATTCGTTAATGCCATTGAATGGTGAAAAGCAAGATGAAAAAGACATTACCCTAAACCAGGGCCGTGGGTAGTGTCTACAGTGTCCTTTCAGCCCTTTGAAGCAGGATCCTTTTGTTGGCTCGGGTGAGTGGCGGCTCTTTAACATTCTGAACCTGCTGTGGCTGCCGGGGCACTCCATCACCAAAGAATAGAAAAGAGCCTCTGGCATATAAAATAAAAAAAACCCAAAAAAACCAACAAAAATAGTGGGGGAGGAAAGGAGGACAGAGAAAGGCAAGTGTCCAGCACACAGACCGTGCATTGTGCATACAGGGTTTCAAGAGTCTGCCGTTAGGTATATTTCATAATGTGAAAAGACAGACCAATTTTGGCCCCCTCGCCTGGTGGGATCAGTGCTGTCACTGCCATTTATTTTCAATCCCCCGTGATTTCTGTATCGCAAACAACCCTTTTTGCATAAAAATGAACCATAAAGGCAGTCAAAACACCTGCTTTAGTGACAGCCCCGATTAAAGCTTTGATTTATCCTTCAAAGTGTAAGCTGATCTGCTGTTCCTGGGGCCTGGTGCTGGTGTGTAATTCATCGGGGGCTGAAGGTCTTCCTTTCTGTCTCCCCAGCTTCAGCTGTGGGCGCCTTTTGTACCTGCTTGAGAGCTGGGCTAACTCCGAGAACACCCACCCCAGCTGGAGGCTGGGATTTTTCCATCCCTCCTTGGCCCATTTCATCAAGTGACAGTAAATCACAGGACTAATTGGAGAGGCCCCCAAAGGCAGGGCTGCAGGAAGCAGCCCCTCTCCCGCCCTGGGCTCTGGGGAACAGCCATTCCAGATGGAGAGGAACAGTGTCGGTCACTCCCACTTCATGCTTCCCCATCCCTGGAAAACGATTGGCATTTGACGTGGAAATTTTAGGGGTCACGTGGGAACCCCTTCTCTGTGGCCAAATTTTGCTCTGTGGTCTTAAACCTTCGTTTCGGGGACTGCGGTGGCAGGGCTGTGCAC
Source organism: Sylvia atricapilla (assembly GCF_009819655.1). NCBI lineage: Eukaryota > Metazoa > Chordata > Aves > Passeriformes > Sylviidae > Sylvia > Sylvia atricapilla. The sequence continues at coordinate 63,036,354 of NC_089143.1, forward strand.
AGTGAACTTCTCCCCGGGCTGGAAAACAGCACAGCATGTGGGAGTGAGCCTTTCAAGCGCTTTTGGGGCAAGAAGTTGAAAAGCTTTATCACTGTAAATGTAAAAAATAGGTGTTTCTTACACCTACTGGAAGGCTAAACTAGGTCAGAGGTTTTTAAAAGAAGCTAGCTTCTATCCTGTATATGAATCCCTCCCTGCTCCCTCCCAAAATCAAAGCAAACAAAAACCCAAACCTCAGAGTTCAAAATACTGAGACGAAATTGCCTTATGAGTATATTTGACTTATGCACCATCATTGATCCATTAAACCACTAAGCTGATATAGATTCAGAGCGTGGTATAAAAGAAGGCTGAGCAAATCATCCCATGTGGATCAATGTGCAGAAATTTCCCAAAGTGAGATTTCTTTTATTTGAAATGTACTTTTTCACTGAAAAGAAAACATTCTGAGAAAAAAGATCCGTGCATTATTATTTATAGACTAAACAGGAGCAAAGAGGATGATTTACATTCCAACTCTTTGTTCTGAAACAAGACTTGGTTTTGAAATGTTGATTAAGTCAACACATAATCTAACACAGTATATATGCAATATGGTGCTTTGCTAAGATCAAAACAATTTTTCATTTGACCAGGTGCACATTGGAAAAAAAAAAAGTATCAGGAGAGACTGAAAACAACCTGTGAAATTAAGCCAAACACATAATAAAAATTCCCTGTTAAAAAAAAAATAAAATAAAATTGTTGCTGCATTGCTGAGAACTGGAACATTAATTCAAAAATCGCTTTACTATACATTCTTTAAATTATAGAGATAAATGTAAAATTTACATTTGCAATTGAGATAGTGCTTGGCAAAAGTTAAATCGCTGACAGTTTTCTTGACTGTTCGGAATGTAAATAATGGGACAGTTGAATCTGTGCTGGAAAGTTGAGCAGATCTGAGCCTTGGCACCACAAGGGCCATGGTGGAGTTGCAGAAGTGAGAGGCACCAGGCACCTCTGTGTTCAGGTGTGAGATAGGAATGAGCTTGCCCTTACCTGGATGATTTCCTTGCCTGGGAGGGAGGCATGGGCACAGGGCAGGCAGGACCCAACCACTCTCAGCTGAATGTTGGCAGCACATGTGATAAGAAGGTCTTGAGCTGCCTGTTTAACCCTAAAAGTCTGGTTTGGTATTTCTAGGTGTTTGAAAGTATGATTAAGGTAATCTCAATGCATGAAAATCGAGAGCTTTGCAAAACTAGTCACACCTTAGGTCTGCAATAGCATCTAGATGGATGTGGGGTTGTACAGAGCCATCAGAGAACAAAGCTGCAGCAGGTTTTAATGTTAAAGAAACTTCATTTGGTGGCAGTGGGAAGGAAAGGCACTGAAACATCTGCTTATTCTTTGTCTACCACTGCCTTTCTCAATCTTTGCTTGCCCACTCCACACCATTTCCCTGTCTAGGCTGCCATGTGTTTTACAGCCCTACATACAATAAAATGTAATTCTTGATTTTAAGGCTGGAAAATCTCTTGCATCTGATATCCTTTTAAATAGAGCAAAACCTCTTTGAGAAAACCTGAAACAATTCATGACAAAAATAAAATTCCTGAGTAATTTTGCTGTCAGAAATACAGCTTTTTGTTGGAAGAAAAAGAAAAGGTCAGAAATAGAGACAGCCAAACTAATTTTGCTTTGTTTGTATAGAGGAGGAGACATTTTGCATGAAAATGGTCAGTCCTGATTTTTGCCTAGTGCATGAGAGCTTATCAGTCTTGACATTAGTTTTAGTTCCTGCTGGAGGGAAAACTTTCAGTCAGCTATGACTTGCTAATGCAGATTCGAAGAAATGACATGCATATTATGAAATGCTGAATTTTTTTCATTTATAAGAGCGCATAAGAATTTTTTCATATCTCCCTCATCCATACCTGTGCCTGTCTCATACAGCCTTTCACAGTGACTATTCTTTGCTCCCTTCAACATATTTTGCTTCTGTAAATGAGAATTTAGTACCTTTCTCCTAAACTATCATTGCCTTGTACTTTCTCCCTTGTATCTAATATATAAGCTATATGTATACCACATAAACGTATATACATATACATTTTATTGTATAATACAGTTAAGATTTGACTGAAAACATGTCTCCCAAACCCTGTAAAACTTCAATTCACATAGGAATGAAGCCCTCTTAAGAAATTCAGAGATGCTTAAGATATTGTGAAACAATGCCTTTGAGAATGTCAGTTCCTCTTTTGTTCATCGTGTACATCAAGTTCTGTGGTGCACCAGAAAAAAATAACACTGAATCCTACTTAAGTATTCCTAATGGAGATGAAGATTAAATAAACAGGTTAAAGCCTGAGTTCACCACTGCTGTGTTGCTCTGCACTGGTGTTGACATATCATGGAATGTCCTGATGTAGATTTGAGAGAGCAGGAGAGATGAAACTGTGCATGTTGTGAGGCAGAGAAAGCACACTGGAAAAGGGCTCAGGCAGGAATTCTTATTCCATGGTCTCGGTTAAGGCAGTAGTTAGATAATTTAAAGCAATTTTATCCACAGCCTAAATCATCTCTAACTTTTGAATTTTCAGCAGCAGAGGTGCAAAAGCTGAACAGCTTTAAATATCTTCTAAAGGGAAGGCATGAGTGGCCTTTTCTAATCAGCGCATTACTGTCCTCTACATGTGTGTTTGTTGATGCACACATCCTCTCATAACCTACTCCCTGCACCCTATTCATAATCTAAAATGACTTTTAAAAATATCAGCCTTGGGGTTAGATTTGTTGATTCTACCTGGCCCTAATTACCATTTCCCAAATGAATCCAGCCTCAACTTAATCCTTGCTTTGTATACAGTTTCTCCAGTGAGGGCATGAACATTGTTCCCTGCTGTACCTAAAAGTTAGAAGGAAACAATCAGCATCTGACTGTAGTTTAACTGCATAACATCTAAAAGCTGTGTAGCATAACAGGTTCTCATTTACCTGATTCACTTCTAAGGGATGTTGGAAAACCAGGTGAAATGCTCATCTGACTTTTAGTGTGTCAGAGAAAGGAAATATTTTGGAGGTACAGGACCAATGGTTCTGTATCTTTTCCTTGCTGTGCTTTATCAAGCCATCTTTCACAATGTTTTAAAGGCTGCTTTCCCTGCTCATGTGTTATACCTTGAAGGTTCTCACAGTGGTGTTCTTTATAAAGAAATGGCAATGACTGTTATTAACTATATAGTCAAAAAATTTGTGGGTCTTAGTAAACTCTGTAAAACAAAATGAAGGGAAATTTTCAGAAGTAAACTTCCAAGCAGAGAGATTGGAAACCCTGAGAAAGATTTGCAGGAAAATCTCTTTGGATTGAGGTAAGCACAGGAGAAGGTGCTCAGTGAAATTCTGGCAAATATCCACAGCTGAGCTGTGATTGAAAAAAATACAAAAGAAAATAGAAAAGAAACACATACGTGTTATTACAGATCTGTAAATACAGATTTTATGGTATTATAGATCAATTTTAAGGTATTTTCCTGGCAAAATGCTTAGCTTTACTTTTTGGAGTAAGTTCCCCTTTATAAAACAAAATTTTTTTCTTATACAAGCCAGAGCAGCTTTATGAATTTTAAATCAGGCACATATAGCAAACTTTGGATGTTAGACACAACTGGTTTGAATAAAAAATTTACTTCTCTTTTTTTGTCTTTAAAATGTTACTTAACCAAAAAGATATTTTAATAAATGCATAAAACATGTTCATCAAGATGTAAAATTAATAGAGTGCATATTTCCTTGCAGATACTTTTGTAATTGGTTTTGCCAAGGGTAGTTTAGTTCAGATGCAATCCCTGTTTGTTAACTGAGGGCCTATTCATTATATTTTATACAATTTCATGTATTTTCTATACCATGCATTATTCATACCGTAAAATTTTAATTTTAGCCTTATTACAGAATGGTTTTATTTATTACTATATGCAATCTAGACTCATATCAAAAAGGACAAGAGTAACTTGCAGTAACAAAAACCATGAACTTGACCTCGCTGGGATGTATCACTTTCCAGCTGCTTGAGCTGGGCCAGAATAAAAAAAAAACAACCCTTTGTATACAAATGTTATGTTGCTCATAAACATTCAGAACCAAACTCTGGGTACCACTCTGGGGTTTTGTTGTTCAAGGCTTTACCTCTGGCTTGGTTTGTTCATGGTGTGCAGAGCTCCAGCTCTGCAGTGGGACATAGGAGAGATGGTGAGACTCATAACACACTCATGAGGAACAATCTCTTCTGGGAATAGAATCCAAACCAGTTTTGGCTAAATGTAGGTATGTAGGATGCTGTACCTGTTCAGGAAGCCAGCCCTAGGAGTACAGCATGCCACAGAATTTTTGCTTATTATACACGTGGTGGTCTAGAAACAAGGGAAAAAAAAAGACACCAGTATTGTACAGCAGTAGAGGTATATCTCCTTGTCTAAAGGAAAAAAGATTTTTTTTTCTTATGGAAGAAATAGCTAAAAAGACTAAGGAGGACTGTTTTCAAGTATAAGCAGAAGACTTTACAGCCTGGTGAGACTAATTTTCTCTTTTCTTGTTTGAAATACTCTCACGTTTCACATAATCTGTGCAACAATAACCCAGAGATCTGTTATAAAGTGGTTCATATATGTGGTCAGAGTAGACTACTTTCTTTCCAGGAATTCAGATAGCTGCCAGTCAAAGTTACCTCCGGAAATGCCTGGCTGGGCTCAGTGAGTTCCCACCTTTCCTAGGGTAGACAAAACCAGAAAGATAAATGTATTCAAACTGTGGGTATGGAAGCCTCCTTTTACTGACAATTAGGCATTTATATTAAAATTATAGAATTAAAGAATGATGAATCATAGTATCATTAAGTTGGAAGGAACCTTAAAGATCATTTATTTCCAACCCCTTGCTTTGGGTATGGACAGCTTACATAGACCAGGTTGCTCAAAATCTGAATGTCTCTAGGATCAGATGGACCTTGTAATTGCAAATGAAGGAACTCGTGAAAATTAAAGTAACTGCAACAAAGCTTGAGTTTATAAGGGTTAACTGTTCAGCTTTGGTTAGCTTGAAATTATTTTCCTGGATATATATTAGGAGACTCACCTTTCATATTTTTACTTTTAGAATCTTCTGTTGATTTTACTGCTGAAAGTTGCAGCCAAAAGGAAAAAAAGAACATTATAAAACAGTTTAAGAGCAACGAAGCCTTCTGTCACACCGTGATTTGAGTCTGCATGGCTCTAAGTTTTAAAGCTTAAAGGAAATAGGATATCAGTAAGTCCTGCTCTCTAATTATACGCTGATGACTCTGCCCAGATTTTTATTTTAAACTAAAATGTCTCCTTAATGTTTGCTGCAACAACAAATTGACAGCAAGGAAATTGTGTTTGTTTTCCCAGTTGGTTCAGAACATGCCAATGGATTCAGTACAGGTTTATCAATTCTTTTGATGGTTTTGTTCATAGTCTTGAGACACCACCAAAATCTGACTTTATATTCATATATCCTCTGTAAGCTGTGTATATCAAAGAATCAGGCACTGTGTGTTCTCTCTGCCTACAAATAGCTCATCTTCCTCTACACAGAATAGAAATGTAGCTTGAGTTAACTTTTTTAAGTCACAAGATGTTTTGAAAACCAAGTGCTCTTTAGGCTAGCTATACTTACATTTTGACATTTTACTTCCCTTACTGCATAAAAAGGCTTTCAAATATATATAAGTGAGCCACCTATCAATGTTTCAGGCTAGTTCATCTTCCCTATTCTATCTCATTGTCTGCAGTCATTCTACATTTTGCTAAAGACCAGTCCAGACTCATAAGCAACATCAGGCTTGTTCATCTTTTAGATAGGTGATGTTTAATGAATACCTATGATTAATTACACTGTTGATTACATGGGAGGGAATTGTCCGCCTCTTGTGAAGATTGGATTAAAGGGAAAGCAACTCCTAGTCTCTCCCAAAATACAAAATAAAATACAAGTCTAGAGGATGTGCTGTTACAGAAGATGACCTTATGCAGAAATGTGACAGCTGTATTTAGTGTTTAATGGACAGCTGGCTTGCTCTTACATCAAATTACAGTGTTCTCTTGCAGCTGTATTTGCATATTGGACATCCTTCTGTTCCCTTCAAGGATTAGAGACCATGATTAACCCTGGTAACACTCCAGTATTAAGTAAGGAAGAGTTTCTGTGGGAACACCTAAGAGTGCATCTTCCTGGAAGAACCACAGCTTAGTTACACAGCTGCTTTGGGGTAACATTAGAGGTGGATGTCTAAGTAAGAAGATACTGATCAGAGACCACAGGAAAATGATAATATAACAGTGTCAGAGCAGAAGCTTTGGCATCACAAAGCAAAAGATTGAAATACCAATCAGCTTCTTTGCACGTGTCCAAAAGTTATTTTGCCAGTTATACCCCAAAGCAATTTCTGTACCTCGAATTCAAAACAGGACCTTTGAAGGCAACGGAAAACTGTAGCTTATCCCAGGGAGTTACTTATAAAAGGTAGAACTTGATTAAGGGTGTTTATTCTGGCCATGTCAAAGAGGATAAAGAACTATATGAGATATTTTCTCCTATTCCTTAAAGATAATTAGATTTAAAACAACAACAACAACAACAACAACAACAACAACAAAAAAAACCAGAACAAAAAAAACCCCAAAAAAACAAAACCCAAAAAATCTCTCATTCTTTATAACAAACATTTACTTAGAAATCTAAAAGTCTCTGGAGAGATGAATGCTTTTCTGTGACACTCTCTTCAATATTATCAAATCAAACTGAAGCAATTCTTCAGCACTTGTACTTAGCTTTGAATAACAACTACTCCTGCTTCTTATGTGAAAAATCTGATGTGTTTGAGAGTGTGTCTTTGCTCTAAGTTTCTTAGTTGGCCAAAAATAGATATCTACTTTGTAATGTTAAGGTGCACTTACCAACAAGAAATACACTCTCCCCATTGTAAGAATTTCTCATGACAACCTTTATTGCAACTTCCATTTAGATTTTCAGGGCCTAACATTAAATTTCTTTTTTTGCACTTGGCTGTGTCTTGCAAACAGTTAATATAACCAATGTTACACAAAAAAATTATTGAGTAGCAAGGCACAGAGTTCACTGGCACAAGTTTCTTGGATGTCAGAACTCTTTGATGAGATGCTCATAAGAGACATCTAGAACTTACCTGGAATATGAGATAGGTGACATTAGTTTGGTGGTAGCCCCTGCTATCCTGCACATATTTCTTGTGTCATTTTGTGACACTATGAAAAATGTATTTAAAATCCCGTTTTCTTGGAAAAATAAATTAACACCTGATTCAAGGAACAGAGATGCAAAATTAAAAAATATCACCTCCCGTGTGCTTTTTTGTCCTGGTGTTATTAGAATCATAGCGTACTTATGAAAATAAAAAAAAATATAATAAATATAATTACTTTTTTTTCCCCCTTTTTTTTCCCCTTTTTTTAAGAGCAGTATTTTTATTTGACATTGTCAACTTCTATATGTACACTGACATGTGGATATGTGTCAGCCCAGGGGATATTTCTCCAGTGACACAGTGTTCTGAATAAGTTATTCATGAGCAGATGAGCAAGTTTCATTACCTTCCTGTTTGACTGAGAAAACAATTTCAACAACTTACATCTTCCTTTAACTTTGTACTCCAAATGTTGTCAGACTAACCAGAGATTTAAATGAACTTTCTGTGTGAGGTAAATCCTAAACCAAATCTGATATGACTTGAACATGTTTAGTGAACAAACACTTACTAAGGAAATGAACAAAAAGAAGAAAGAGAAGAAGAGATCATGCTGCATGTTTTGTGAGAAAATCCTGAGGGATTAGGACCATGTCATTTCTTTTTTTCCTTTTTCTATTCATTAGGGCTGGCATTTGCTTAAGAAATGCATTTCAAAGGATTAGGAAAGTAAAAGCATATGAATGGTCAGTAGGTGACTGGAAGGTAGCAAAACCAGAGGATAGTGGAAAGCTGACTTAAAGTCCCAAGGATTGGCATTTGTATTCCTCAGACTCCCTCTGTTTCCACTCTTAAGTGCTGCTGTAAGGATGGAATAACAAACTAACTAAATCCTCCTTTATATGCTTTCATAGCCAGCAGGTGAGTTTCATATGAACACTTTGAGCAATGTTTCTGGTCTTTTTTTCTGTCCACTAGTGATGGAAAATAAATTTCACTGGTGGAAGGGCTTCTATTTTATTTCAGGAAAGGGAATTTTGTTCCTTGGCACAGATGAGTTTACAGATCACCTTGAACTACAAGTATATGTTCAGTTGTTTTTGTTTTCTTTCTTTCTGTATTCATTATTTTAAAAAGAATGAGACTTGATTTTAACAGGCCTAAATAGAATCAAACTTCAACTTTCAAAAACTATTTGTTTTCCCCATCTCTTCCCCTGCACAGGAAATTCTTTTTATGTGGCTTAATCAGAAACATACTTCTGGGATGGGAATGCACAAGACATAATTTCAGCCAGCTGAGGAACAGAGACAGACTTCTTTGGAAAACTACTATCTGATGAAACAACAAAGGTTTGGGCATGAATTATTCAAGACCATAGTCAAACTATTCAGGAACCCTGATATGGGGCTTGAAGAAAACAAGCCCAGAATCTGTTTAGTGAATTTCTCCAGTTTGGGTCTCTTGAGGCTTGAGGAGTTCCCCACAAGGGAGTAAGAGAGTTGCACATTTTTGTGATCCTGGGAATGGGATGAGAGGTGGTATTATCATTAATGATGTGCCAGCGTTTTCACCAATAATTCATATCTACAGGGAGGGTTGGATCCCAGTTACATTGATTCTACATGGTTGCATCTACCATGAAAATTAAATTTGATTGATACATGGTCTGTACTTCGAATCGAGCATATAAAAAGAGTAATGGTGCCTGGGCATTCTTTGTGATGAAAAAAATACTCTTGTCGGGGTGTGTGTGCGCACATGTGCCCATCTATCAGATTTTTCAGTACAAATTCCTAAAAGTTTCTAAGGAAAGCAAACAGTTTCTGTGCAAAACACCTTTTTTTCAAAAGTATCTTTTTTAATGGCAAAGAAATGAGGAAGTATCTTACTATAAAAATTAAACAGATTTATAACTAATCCATGACGCTGTAAACCTTTCAGAGTTCTGGGATTAGCAGCTGAACTCACTCTATTTCCACACAGAGCTACATGAAAGCATATATCTTTGCAAGATCTAGGTTAGAATGAACACTTATAACTCAGTTATAAATCCATCATTGGTATAAATACTTGTATTAATTATGTATTAATAACTGTGTCACAAAATAAATAGCCATTTAATGAAAATGTCATATAAAAAGTGTGTTATCACAGGTCAGAAACCCAGTTATCAGTCATTTGAACTGTAACTATGTTAACACGCCAGAAAGAGGAACAATTAAAGCCATATTTGATATAGTTACTACCTAAACTTTAAACAGTCCCAAAGTCATGTCGAGATTATTACAATACCCCCTGTAATAAGGAATTCATCCTTCATCTCAAAATGAGATAATTTTGCTGCATGCAAAGAGATCGTTCATCTGCAGTGATATTAGCAATTCACAAATCTGTGAACAAGATTTGCTAACAAATCTTTAAACCTTTCAAACAATCCTTTTTTTTTTTTTTTTTTTAAATTTTTAATTTTTTATGGATATTCCAAATCTCTAGCTCTTCTATTAGCCTGAGCTTATAGGGCCAATAGCAAGAGAGAATCATCAGTACACAAAACTGGGACATGAAAACTTAAAACAGGACTAAGACCTGTCTGATCTGAAGAGAAATATGTTTAAGCCAATTTAAATCACTTCAGGCAAAGCAGGTAAAACCAATATTACCTCAAGATCTAACACTTGAGTTTCTTACTTTTTTCTGTCTTGCTAAGACACAAGGATAAAATTATTCTAAAATAACTATTTCAGCAAAATATTTCAAAATAATTTGGGGTCACGATGAGCTCAGAAGTGGCTGAAAGAAGCAATTGTGGCCATAATTCTCCAAATGGACTCAAAATCTGTGTCCTTTGAATGGTCTCAGTTGCATTGCTGGAACTCTTGCCTTACCATCCTGGTACTGCTTACATAAGTCCATATTTGTTTTGAAATCAGATCTTCCCTTGAGCTTCTCATGTAAACACTTAGATACCCTGTAATGTCATTTTAAACAGTAATATATGCTATTTATTAGCATAAAGTGTCAACAAGACTGGTCAGACCACTTATAAATATGTTCTTTTAACATGTGGAGGAGCCTAACCTAAACCTCAGTGATGTACAGTAACTTCTTCAAAAAAAAAGGATATAATATAGAGAGATTTTGATATTTCATGATGCTTTCTATGTCAAATCATCTGCTACTGGCAACAATTCCTGAGTGACTTAAAAGTCACTGTCCTCCAGAAAGTCAGTATGATTTGACCTCTTTTTTCTGAAAATTAAACATATTCTTCCAAGACACTCAGGCATTGCAGAAAGTATTCCATGCCTACTAATTTTACAGACAGTTTCATGGAAAGGATAATTATACAGTGAAAAATTAATTACAACAACTATGCTTTCATGTTAAAAAAAAGATACTGTATTAACACCATTACTGGAAAATTGTACATATTTTCATTAAAATATTTTGGCTTTGAATTAAAGTAGAGGATTAACAGTGTTCTTACTTTTGGCATTTAAAACACACATGAATATTTACGCAGCTATTAATACATATAGCAGCATTTACATTTGAATACTTGATCATGTCAAAGTTGTAACTGTTGCAGAGAGAGCACAGCAAAAAAAAAATAAAAAATCCCACTTTCACAATTCGCAAACTAATTTTCGTTTGTAAAACCAATATTATAAACATTGACTGGGCCCATGTCCTTGTGTTTTAGGGTGACTTTATGATGCTTGTATCCCAAGCTGTCTGCTCTGTTTGCGCTGTATATTAAGTTCTGCAATTTTGAGACTGGTTCTGAGAGTGAAGGAGGGTATAAGAAATGTGCAGTATTTTTGCAGAAACTGCACTCACTCCTCCGCATTCCTTCTCTGCAGCACAGAGAGAGGGAGAGAGCTCTCCTTTGCTTTTTAGTTAAGTTTGTTTGGTTGGTTTTTTTGTTTTTTTGTTTTTTTTTTTTTCTAGTTAGCTGAGGCCAGCATTTTTTTTTTGGGACAGCTGTCCTTTGGTTTAGGAACACCAGGATTACCATCCAGGGGCTCTCTGCAGCCGGGAAACCGGATCCGAGCCCCGGAGAGACTGAGAGAAACCTGAGGCCACAACCACGAAAAGGATTTCCTCAAAAGGATTTCCTCTCCAGTCCACAGAAAGGCTTTCTGAATTTGCCATCTTCCCTGCACAGTGTTCCATTGTTTAATATTGTTCATTTTATTCATGTTTGTGAGTACTTTGCTTGTCAAATAAACGGTTTTTTCCAGTGTTCTCCAAAGAAATCTCTTCTGAACTGATAGGGGAGAGAGTCCACTTGAATTTCCTTTCTAGAGAGATCTCAGTAGGAGATTTCCATCCAAATTTATTCTAAACCAGGACACTCTGTAGTTAAACCCTTTTTAGGGCAAATATGGGTGGAAATTGGTGGGTGATGTTTTTCTTTTTCCCAAAGGTGAATCACATCAACAAATTAAAAAAAAATAGTTCGTTTATTTAAAGGAAAGTTTTGTTATGAAGCATATTTGAAATGGCTTATCTTCTGTCTTTTCAACTTTAAATTTTCAAAGCTAGGAACATAATGAATTACCTATGCAGATTTATGTTTCTTTTCCTTTTTTGGGGTTTTGTTTGGTGCTTTGGTGGTTTTTTTGGTTAGATTTTTTTTCTTCTCGCTTTTTTTTTTTTTTTTTTTTTTTTTTTTTTTTTTTTTTTTTTTTTTGTCTGGGGATGAGGAAAAAAGAATTTCTACTTGTTTGCTATTCTGATTTTGAAACTCTAATAGTCATGATAGTTTCATAGCCTCTGGAAAATGTTAGTAGTTTTTCCATGAAATTTAGGTTAGAACAGATTTAGCCTGAGGGAAATGTTGAGTATTGTAGCTAGTTTAAGTACCTTGGGAACAGCTCCTTTATGGGATGTGTGCAAGACAGGTATAGAGTTACAGAAATGAGTCATGGATCTTTGAGTGGGGAAGATCATATTGTGAAAAATATCTGCGTTGAAAGATGGAAATGCAAAGGAAGAAATTCTCTATGTAAGAGAAGCACAATTCAAAAAACAAACCTCAAGAGCCCAACTTAGTGAATGTTCATTTTAAAAACAGAACCTTGAGAAATCATAAACTGAGAAGACAAAGCATGTTGAAATTCTACTTGTTGAAATCCCCCTTTTTGCTCATGTTCTTATCACAGCTGTTGTAATAACCTGCCTCAGACTATGAAAACTCAAGTTCAAAATAAGCTTTGCAATTTATACCATGCAAGGCCCCACTATTACAAAGCACAGTGTATTCACAAGTGGCCACATTCACCAAGACTAAGTTTGAGGGCACAGTGTCAAATCTTGAGTGAAACCATGCAATGTCACAATACATTTAAGAAGTATTTTTACTTACATCACAGGCCACAGCAATCACAGAATCATAGAATGTTAAAAGCTAGAATGAACCTTAAAAACATCTCCCAACAGACCAGATTGCTCAAAGCTCCATCCAACCTGGCCTTGAACACTCCCAGGGATAGGACAACCACAGTCTTTCTGGATGACCTGTTCCAGTATCTAACCACCTTCACAATAAAAAATTTCTCCCTAATATCCAGCCTAAATTTCCCCTTTCCCCTTGCACCCATCATTTCCCATTCTACTGAGCAGGTCCTTGGGGAGGCAAAAGTCTGATCTCCTGAAGCCCAGGGCAGTGAGGTTGCTGTGTGCCCTCCTCAGCACCCTGGGGATCTCCAGCCCCACCATCTCATGGTCCCTGCAGCCAAGGATGCCTTGGAGCACTACATTCCTCACATGCTCCTCCACAGGGGTGGGCACAAGAGAATGATAAGCACAATATTACAAGGGAATGGTGAACACAATAAGAATGATACTAAAGCTCAACATTCTTGACAATGGATTCATTTCTGCTTGTTTAATTTTTCTGTTGTACTGAATAGTCCCTTGGTGTAACTGTTCAAGAATTGTGTTCTCCAGAGCTGCCTTGGCTTCACATACATCTGCCAGTGCAAGCAACTCACAGGGCTTACTGTGGACTAAACAAGGAGGTCAGGAAGCAGGAAAGTCTGCCATCAGCTTTTCCCTGCATAGTATCCTTTAAGCTATCTTAAATGGCATCCCCCATCTGCTATAATTAGGGCCAAAGCAGTCTGAATGTTTTCATGTCCAGCTGAAATTCAACATTTCTGTACTGTATCAAGTGGTGGTTCATGCACCCTCTTTCCAAACTGGAGGTAGCCATAGGCCTTAGTGCTTTACCTTCTTGTTTCTTATCTAATCTGCATCAGTTGCTGAGCAGTGAGTCCCAAGGACCTTTTTGAGTTAACACAGTAAAAGGAAGGGTTACTCTTTATGGTTATGCTTCCCACAGCTTAAATACTACATGAGCTACAACCAAATGAGTTTTACTATCTTTATTTTAATTATAGGCAATTAAATGCTTTATTAGAATTCTCTACAGTATTTCTTCAAATGATTCTCCCCAGTTGGTGTAATAACTTCACTGATTTTCTGGAGAGCAAAACTGAAAAATAAAGAACACAAGCAAAAGAAAAAAATAAATAAATAAGGCTACTTTAAGATGTAATTTTTTCTTGATGCATATAAAATATAGGACTATTTTAAAAAATTATTAAAAATTTTAAAATTTTAGTTCTTTTAGTGAAGAAATTATTGGTGTAGTCACCAGTGATAATCTCTGTACTTCATGTTGTTCCACTAAATGTAGAAATATAGAAATATTGCAACAGATAGTGAAGAGAAGTTGATGTATTGATAGGCTTTTGTTTGAAGTTCCACCTGTGTGAATATCCTCAAGCTACCCTGACCCAATACAACAAGACTGCACTGAAGGAATTCCCTAAAATAGGAACTAAATGTTAGTTTAACTAGGATCTCTGGAACTGACCGGAAAGTCATCACTTACTGTATGTCAACAGAAGGAGTGATGCGAAATGTGAACTAACCTATAGGAAATATCTGTAATCCAGATGAAGAATAAGGCATCAAGTTTAAGCAAATGCTGCTCCTGAGACACAGCAAGAGCAAAGCCTCCTCAGCTTGTGGCACCTGCCCCTCTGTCCTTGACTGTGCAGAGAGAGAAGGCAGGACTGTCACCTTTTCACCAGGGCACTTTGCCTGGGTTCTCTGTGCCCCAAAACAACACACCAAAATTCCCTTTTTTTCCAAGGAATGAAGCCCAAGAAGGGTGCTATGGCAGTGCTATCAAAAAGCTCTCACATCCTCCCTCCAAGCAACTTTATGTAAATCTGAGCCCAGGGTACTATAATTTAGCCTAAATTCTGACCTTTTTTTTTTTACATGCTGAACCTGGTGGCATTTGGGAAAAAAATGCAGTGTCATATTCATCCAGTGTGCGTTGATAGAAACTGATAGGCATGCATTAGTCTTGACAGCAAGCTCTGAATAACTGAAAGCTGTGTACAAAAAAATTGGATCCTTGCCATAGATTAAATAGATACTGTGCATAGATTGATAGGTACAGATTTTTCTTTTGAGGGACAAAAAAGAACAACGAAAAGGTGGCTTACCCAGGAACAGCATGTGGGATGAATTTGTGACAGAAGCCAGCTTAAAGTAAAAAAAATAAAAGCTCAACACACAACTTTGAAAGTTCCCATGTTTGTACATGTCAAATCCTGACATCTTTCCCTTGAAAGGTTGATTCCTTTTATAATGCATCTCTTCACAGTGTCTCTGCACTTTTAGGAATACTGATGAGGCGTCTGAGAGTTAAAACAAAAGCAGTGGGCCTGCAAATATTTTTCAGATTATTTTTACTTGTGAGAGGGATGGATGGGATAATGCTATTAAAAAAAACATCAACTAAATCAGGTATAGAAACAAACTGCAATTTTGATTTTATAAAAACAAATTCTGACCTGGGTGAAATCAATAAATAAGAAAATGTGATGTTTTTGAAATATTAGCTTGCTCTCTGGGTACAGTGGAATCTACAGAGAGAGGGGACAGTCCTCCCCTGGCAGTGGTGAGCAACAACTGAGCAAATATTTGATCCTGTTTGGCCATCTTCTTTTGAAGAGTGATGTGCAAGGGATGCTACTCTCAAACCTGAAGGCTTCTTGTCTTCCAAAATGGCCAAAAAATGCTTTAAATCACTCCAGTTCTGTGTGTTGACTTGATGACATGAGATTTTTCTCACTTTTCATATATTTGTGCTTGATTTTATTACAGACACCTTACTCCCACTACAAACCACTGCAAAGTCACACTGAGTTGAAATAGAGGCAAGCACTAACATCTCCCTCTATTCTTTCATGTAGTTGATGCTGTAAGGGCACAAGTCGGCTGGGAGATTAAGAATGTACTCTTGGCAGTGTATCCTCACAGGAAATGTGCCAAGTCAGCTTCTGTGCCAGCTGATGCCCCCATTAGTGAAATAAAACCCCCTACATGACAAGGATGTAGGGAACAAGTACAGGGGATTCATATGAGGTTTATGTCTGTTTCTGCTCTCTGGCTGCTGGGTGGTTCTCTCCCTGCATCCATTGCATTTCCCATCTCTTGTATTCCAAGAGGGGATGGAGCAGCAAGTGCCAGAGCATACATGCCATGTTGGTGTTTGTGGCACAGTGAACATGCCACACTGAAGCAGCAGCCCTGAAAACTCCCTGGGAACTCTGTGTGTGCTGAGGAATGCTGCAGCCCTGAGCTGTGGAGGGGCAGGAACGTGGCCTCCAGTGACTGGTCTGCAAACCATCTGTGGGGCATTCCCTCACGGTCCTCATGGAGCTAATTGATTGCATGACATTGCTTGCCTTTGTTTCTAACCGGGGGAAATAAAAGGAATGGAATGAATAAATAATGTAAGGCATAAAAGTGGACTGTCATCCAAAAAACATAAACACATGCGGCACTAAAACACTGGGAAACATCCTCATTAGATGTATTGCAATGTATTTTTATGCACTGTGGATTTGACCCATTACATTTATGATAGAGAGTGTGATAATTTTATTTCCCAGATATGGGATTGCTGCAGCTGCTCTGACATCACCCTACTGTTAGAGTTCCCAAGTGTTTTAAATAGTGACTGTAGCTTTGAGGAGCACATGAATAAACCTCATGGGCTAGTACCAGCACAGGCCTGCAGCAACAGCTGTATTCCCCAAGGAAGGTCATGATTTTGGAAGGGACTTTTTTCCTCTGGAAAGATCTCCTGGGTTAGAAATAGTCTGGATTACTTCTATTAAGGATTTTGTCTCCCAGGTATAGCTGAGATGAAGTGTTAGTCATACCTGAGCAACATCTATCAATAAGTTTGGGCTATGGGATGCACAGTTCTAATTCAATTGTACATTGTTAATTGAGTTTGTATTTGTAATTACAGCGCTAAATCTTAACAGACAAATTTTTGCTAGCAAACCATTTTCTTTCCTGAAGAAAGTTCTCTAAGATAGGCAAAAAAAAGCACCCTTATTAATTTGAAAATGAAGGATGGATAGTGAAAGGATAGTTAGTTTTTCTATTTCATTATTATTATTATTTGTTCAATATTGTATATTGAGATGTAATCTAACCCCCAAAGCTGCCACAAGGGCTCCTTTTAAATATTTTGTTTGTATTCAATTAGATATGTATGAGAGCTAAAGGATTTTTAAGCGAAGTATTTCTTCAAAACTAAATCCCTATTTTAATCCAAATTTGAAAGAAATAAAAAGTCAAGACTCAGATGAATATTTTAATTTTATTATTGTTTTAAATTAAACCTGTGTAATATTTTCTAGTTTTCCAAAGCTGAAAAGGTTAGTATTTTGTGACTCAAGACTCTTTATGAGTTCTAATAAAGATCTAGGATTTACAGATCTACCTAGCTTTGGAGTATGAAATGCTGTTTGAAGTTTCTGAAATGGTGTTTGAACTCCATGGCACATTGAATATGAAAAAGAGGTTGTTAATTGCTGTCCTCATTAGTAGTCAGTTGTTAATCTAAAAATAATATCATCTTGCCCAGCTGAAACCTCGGCCTTAGTGACACATATGAGAAAAGAAATTGGTACTGAAACCCCAGATTACAGTGTTAAGAGTTGTGCTAAGATCTTTAAGCACATGAAAATAAATAAAAGTTCAAAGATAGACTTACCCAAACCGAACAAGACTTAAGCATCTCTGGCAGGTCAGGGTCCCACTGTGTTTTCCAGGTATCATTGTGATTTAAGAGGAATTAGTGCTGAAACTGATCATGATTAACTTGGCAACACAATAATGACAGCAAAGTAGCTTTCAAATTTAAAAATGGCCCATGTTTGCGTCATGTCACAACAGAAATTTCAATACTGCTATGATCATTCTTTATAATGTGAAAAAAGCTGGAAAAGGTTTTCCTTAAAAAAATACAGGAATTTATTTACCTAAGGTTTATCTTAGGAAGCTATACTTATTTAAGATATTGTACTATTTGATATGGTACTATTTGACTTTTTGGTGGAAGAATTAAGTAATACATATTGTCTTATGATATGATGTGATGGGAGGAGGTTATTTTAGAATTTTTTTTCACCTCACCTTCTGATTTGATACTTCTTTGCTTTGGATTATGAACCTGTTTTTCCTGTAAAGGTTGGCAAATAACTCTCCTGATGCTTATTTTTGGTTAAAAAAAATAAAAATATAGAAACTATTTGAGTTTGTCACTGTCCTATATTCCCAGTGCCAGCATCTACAGGTGTCAAATGCATCTAAATCACTGCTATAAATGGCAGTGTAAAACCTGAGTCAAGGAGGGTTAGAGTTACTTGTGAAACATCAAACTTAATGTGGGGGAACTGGGAAAGCTTTTCTAGGTGAATGAAAGAAACATCTCCTTAAGAAATTCAGTGATGAATGAACTTTGTACAAGAATAACATTAAAAAAAGGGAGAGGAAGGGACAAGTTTGAATTAGCTATCTTGGAGAAAACCATACTGGTAGAAGTGAAATTAAACCCACTGGAGGAGAAGCAATGAACAACCAGGGCTGGTGGAGAGCAACCACTACACTTCCTTTCCTAGACAAGAACCAGAGCCTCACCAAGAGCCATGGGACAAACCCTTTGTTCCTTGTTACTGTGAGCAGCCTTCCTCCAGCGGCATTCCCAGCCCAAACTGCTTCCTGCTGGGGCCTTGCAGTGGGAATCAAGTGCCTTTGATCCCACCAGCCCATGTGCTGGCTTCCCACCACGGAATTCTCTGTATTCCCTGCTTCCCCACACCACCCACCGGGGCTGGGATTTCTCCCACTTCCTTACAAGCCTGATACTTTCAGCCTTGCATGGAATCTGCAGCACCCACCTACTATCACACAATTTTCTTACTCTTTTCCCACCCTACCTGCTTTATTTTCTTTCTTATTATCATTCAGCTCTTATTAGATGATAATTAAATAATCTTGCTTGCAATCCCAATGTTCAGTGAAACAATAGCCAGCCACAGCTAACAGAAATTGGCAAAGGGATATCCTTCCTAAGTGGGGGGGCTGAAGAAAATCTTGGCTTAATGAGAACAGTCTTTACCAAACCAACATCATTTTGCCAGTTTGCAAAAGGCCCAGAAACAGTTTATTTCTGCTGATGTTTAAAAATAGTTGATCAGGCCATGAAGCAGAGCAGAGAACTAAGAGACTGGAATAAAGGGTAAAAACCCCATCAACACAGCTTATGTTATTACAGCTGGGGAAATCCATGATGATCACTTCTTAATGACTTGTAGATCCTAGATGTTTGGGATGACATTTTATTTTTGGTGCTGGCTTGTGACCCTTCATCCCTAGGGCAATAATGTTGGATATGGATATGATAAGAAATGCATATGGACCTCTTGCCCTTTATAAAAAATAAATACCATTTGCATATCAAGATAAAATTTTTATTGCCTATATTAAAACACTTGGGAAGTAAATCATGCCTTCCAGATATTTTCACATTGGGGATCTCAGTTCTGCTCAATTCTTGGTATGTGAAATAAAATACCTCTACACTTTAGTAATAATTCCACATTGCTATTTTCCCCCTTGGCATGCCTCACAATTAGTATCCAACTTAACATTCTGTGTCTATAAAGGTGTTGATGTCAACTGAGCTTCATCTTTTCCAAGTACTAGTTTCTCTGCTTCTTGTTCCACTCTCTATAAAACTCCAAAACACATTCATCTCTTAAGCAGGATCCTTGAATTATAAATATTTTTTATTAAAAAACCCCACAGGAGTGAAGGTGAATCTTTGTAATGAAAGAGATTATTTTTTTGTATCAGCTTTAGTATTGCACACGTCTTGATTATGCACCTGTAGCCATATGGCCGTTCCCAAGAACTTTGGATTATAATCATTCTGACACTTTCTTTGGGTATGTTGTTATGTGGGAATTTTACTATAAATAGGATATCTTTTCTTCTGCACAGAAGGTGCATTTCTCCTTGGAATTGTGCAGGAGTATCACAGGAATCTCCAAGATGAGCTAAATGAAAAAAAGAGATGTATTTGAAGGGTATGATTTGTTCTTGTGGAAGAGATGCCAAATTCTTTTTGCTGTGTCTGTCTTTATAGTAATGGGAACACTGGTTCAGGACATTGCCTGTGCACAAACATAGCACTTGGACAATTCCTAGCAAAACATCCAAGAGGCATTCAGATTTCCCCAACTTTCAGTTTATCTCTCAAATTCACTGAGAAATCAGGATAAAAAGTACTACAAGGAAGCTTTTTTTGGGACAGAGTTATTCAGCTATGCAGGTCTTTCCCTCTTCACACTCTTCTTGCCCACTTGCCAAGGAGGGAATTTGACAGCAACTACCAGGCTCTTCTGTTTGCTGCCTTGCCTTGTGCTTTGGTCTTCCTGAGCAGCAGTGGAGGAAGCCCTGCAAGCTTGAACTTATTCTGCTGAAGAATACACCTGATTCTCTGTGACAGCTCACAAGATACAGGGGTCAGATTCCCTGATTGTTCAGCAAGGGAGGGGAGTGGAAAATAACTCTGTCCATCTGTCAGCCTCACTGGAACCATCTGAGAAACCTCGCTGATTGCTTCCCCTTTGTCCTTCTCTTACAGGGTTTCCCATGGGAAAAGGAAAATCTAGCCCAAAGTCCATGGATAACTTTTTTTTCCCATTAACTTTGCTGGTTTTCATTATCTGGTAATTGATAATAAACACCTAATAAAAGTTTTTCACATTCTTTCACAATTTCTTTGCTGAAGCAGAAAAGAGTTAAGCAGAAAACTTAATAGTGAAGGGATAGGACGTTGGGAAGGGGATATTTTTTATATATATATAAACAAAGACTTCTTCCATATAAGGATAAGAAGATTAAATTTCTTTAATAGCTGGGAAAAGGCTTGCTTGCTTTAAATAACTATAGAAACTTCCTTTGTGGTGCAGCATTCCAGAGTGAGGCCACATAATCTCTTGGTGCATGTAAATTGCTGTGTGAATTATGTTCCACTTATGAATTTAGAACATAACTGTGACTGACTCCAAAGGGAGGAAAAAACTCTCACTTCACACAGCTATGGAAGAATTACCAGGACCTTTAGCACTGGAACTTGACACAAGTATTGGCAATGTCAAGCACTCAGATTGTTCTCAAAACAAAATGCAGGAGAAGTGGAGTTAATTCCGCCTTTCCATGTGTCAGGCCATGTACATGGGAATATGATGGATTCCAAAGAGCAGTACCCCAAAAAACGCTTCTGATTTTCTCCTGCTGATCCCTCCTAAACATGGTGGGAGTCTCAGGGGTGTGTGCCTGGTTGATTAAGCTGATGGGTGCTGTGTCTCTTTTTCCCCCAGGACACTGTGCACATATCTCACATCCTTCCAAAGGCTAAGACTGAAGGAATGGTTCTTTACCTGACAATTAGCAATTCACTAAATTAATATCATAATAGCTGAGATAAATATTTCAATTACTCACTTAATTTTATATTTTTCGCCTTCCTTTCTCATCTGAGTGCTCAGAAGGTTTGATTTGCTCTTGTTTCTTAAGTGTGTGTAAACAATTAAAGTAGTTTTGTTGTGTTACAGCCCTCAACAGTGTGGAGTTAATCTAAACTAACTCCAAGTTAGAAACTACAGGCACCTTCTGAACACACGGTTTCTAATGCAACTTCAGAAAAGAACTAAATTTAGAAATATGGAACCCAATACTTTAAATTCAGCAGAAAATAGTTTTGAAGAAAATACCTCATTCAAACATATATCAAAAGCACATCTGTGTTTTATTATACTTGGAAAATAATCATTTGTTGCTGATGATGGGAAAAATCTACTGTCTCTTCCTGTTCAGAAGCACTGTGCTCTAAACCATCTACTTTGTCCTCTATGCAGATCACCTGGAAAATGAAAAGACCAGAAAATTTGGACATGGGCAGAGAAATCATCAAGACTTTCAGGTAGAGCTGAAAAATATAAAATCTTATTTAAAATATGACCTAAAATGAAAAAAATAAAGAAATTACTATGACTCACTAAATCTCTGTTACAGTGATATTTATAGCCTTACTATTTATGATAGTTATTTTTCTCATTTTAGTATCAAAAAATATTATCTGTTATATCATTAAGGCTAATTTAACCTCTGTGTCAGTCCAGTTGTGCAGCAGCTGGAAGGAAGATTTTTGTACCCCTTTTTGGTGTCCATTAGAAGATCCATTTGGACACCCATATGTGTGCTTATGAGCATTTTTGCAAGACATACTTTAAGTGGGTTTTATTGTGAATGTTTCAGGAGGGAATGTATTGGGATTTCACATAATTTAAGCTATAAAGAGGGGAAAAATGTGGACCATTATATTGCAACCACTTTGTAACTCTTACTCCTTCCTGCCAATGGGATATAATCCTTTTCATTAACTGTAGCTCATAGAGTTTCTCTGCACTGTATCATCTTAGCTGAATTCTGACTGTAAACTCCAGATATCAATGGGATGGACTGCTGTTCTAGAATTCTTTATTCATGCCAAATATTTGCCTCAAGTATAATTTCTCTCTAGAGTTTCTCTGTGTGTCTGGCTGCACACCATAAGCAATTTTACTGGATGTTCTTGAGACCTGTCCTGCTGAGTCAATCAAAGTTCTGCTTTGTCTTCAATGGAAGAAGGAACTAGTCCTAAATGAAAAGACTTTGTCCTATTTGGCGACTTTTGCAGGATTACATTATCATTTTGTTCAGCTGAGCTCTGGCATATGCAGGTCACTTCAGGATATTTTCATGCTTGGGACCAGATGGAAAATGTCTTTTGCAATCAACAAAAAGATTCCATTGTTGACATTTCAAATTTTTTTCCACAACTGTAACTGATTTGCTTTCTGCAAAATTTAACAGTGTCCAGAAACCATTACAAATACTTTGCAATGAGATTACTTTCATGGCTCAGAGGGTATACAGTGTCATAGAAATTCACTTTATTTTGGTATGTTTAGATTCAGCTTGAGCAGAATCTGTTGCTTGGCTAGCTTAACTGATACATTTTGCAACTTCCACGTGGGATAACTTTATGGTTGTTCAGTCCACTAATGAATCCATCTGAAAAACCTAATCATACCCTGGTAATTGGATTTCTCTCACAAAATAATTCAAAATTTTCATCTTCACAAAATAATTAAGTTACGTGATAAAAGGCTTTCACCCATGGAGGGAAACAATAGAGGAGGAAAGGGTTGGGGAGCCACCCTGCCAAGTTCTTGGCAGATGGATGAGCACCTAGATCTGCCTCTTCCTGAGGCTGTGCCAGGAGGCTGATTGTCCCCACAGCCTGGGGCCAAGATCCATCCCCGTGGTTCCAAGGAAATCTCCCCAGAAAATTTTTGGGTGCTGCATAAAAAGGTTAGTGAGTGGGATGCAAGGGAAAACATGGGGAAGAGACCGTGAGGCACAGGTGTCTTGCTGCGGTGGGTACAGGTAGAAAGGTGCCACAACCTACTGGAAGTGTCCCCAAATGGAGAGCTGCCAGGAGTCACAGGCACACTGACACAATCCCTCAGCACTCACACTGGAGAGCTGGGATAAATCCCTTGGCAGAGAGGGAAGAAGAAAGAGAAGGATCTTTGTACAGAGTTCACCAAAGAGGTTTTTATTCCATCTTCATGGGAAGGGATCCAGGGACCAAGGCAGGGGTGTGAGTCAGGGCTGGGGTTTATATATGGGGTAGCAGGGGTGGAGTTTGGAACAGGAGCCAATGGGTGAGGGAGAAAGTGGTGCAGAGGAGGGGCAAGATACAAGGAGAACCAATGGGGTAAGAGAGGCGGGACATGGGCTGGGATTGCACCAAACCAGGGCCAATGGGGCCTCGGGGAAGGGAGAACATTCCAGGGGAAGGACATATAAGGGAGAAAGGAGTGAGGAGGCCAATGGGAGAGCACAACTGGGGTACATTTGAATAACAACCAAAGAACTCTGGGAGGAGGTGGCTTCTCCTCCTAATATAAAGGGACTGGTCCTGATTAAGGGACATTCCTCCAAGGGAGTCTCAGGTGCTCTGGTTTAGGAGGTGCAGTGCCCTCCACACTGTCTGGTGCCAGCACTGAGGGGCTGTATGCCAGTGCAATTCTCCACGTTACAGAAGCTCCAATCCATACTTATAGAAAGAAAAATCCTTCACAAACCCAGGGAAAATAGCTGTTTGCTTTGCTGGACATCTCACCATGTACTTGAATAGATATTAGGCTAAGAAACATAGGCCCATGTAACAGAATTGATTAATGAATTTATTAAAAAAAAAGATGTGGTTGGAGAATGGAGGGAGTTACAAAATTTTACAGTGTTTTAAGGTTTGCATATGGGAATCTTCCTGCATCGGCAGCTTCTAAGTCTTGAAGAACACAGAGTTTCTTGTAAAGAGACGTATTTCAGAAATCTTCCAGAAACAGGCAAAACAGTTGTTTTGGCTCTGCTATTTTTTCCCTGACTGAGGTAGGAAAGTACTACTGGCTTCGCTATTCTGCAACATATGCCCAAATTGTTTGTCTCATTTCCAGAGTGAAACAAATGTCTCCTGTTTATCAGAATTGGTTGTCTTATTTTCTAAAAAAATTGCTAGTGCTTAGGTCTAAAATCAACAACAGTTTAAGATCCTTATTAATCAAAATCTGGAGGTAAAGATAGATACTGTGTCAGGACTTTCTCTACTTTAAAGAGCAGATAAAACTTCGAAGCAGATACTCTCACTTGAGAGATCAAGATACTAGTTTACATGTCAGAGATCCTCCTGTTTTCTAACCCAGGTATGTATGTTTGAGCTTTTTCAAGGTAGATCCCAGGCCTTCCACTGTCAGTGGTACAGAAGAAATGAACACAGGACCTCCTTGCATTCTTCTGCTTTCCAGAAGACAAATTAATTCAACAGGACAAAGCCATCTTCATGCTCAATGTACATAATTCATCCATCCCTAATTTATCTAAACTCTGAAGTAGTGACATAATGTTTACTGAAACTAAAAAAAAAACAAAAACCCAACAACACCAACCCCCCTCCAAAACCCTCTAAGTTTTGTTTTTAGAAGCCAGCTTTTGAAAATACAGCACTTTGAAGAGTTTCAAGAAGCAGATTGCAGTTACTACTGCAGAGGTAATTTTGCCTTACAGTGCTAAGTGAGGCTGAAATGTTCCTCGAAAGTGTTTTTCCCCACATGAAAAAGATCTCACTAAAACATTGTCTAATGATTTGAAAGCAACTGGAAATTGGGGCATAAAATTGCTGTAGTACATTACTTCATAAAAGGGTTTAAACATTTTTTTGTTATTGCTCAAGTTTCCAAGAGTTTATGTGATAATCGTCCATAGCCACGTGCCTCAGATGTGAGATATTTCACAACAGGCTTCAACTGAGGGCTGATTCTTCTCTGAAAGATCGTCAAGAGAGGGTGAGAAAAGCAGAGCTGGTTTTTGGAAAAGCATGGTGTGCTTTTTCCAAGTCATTCCAGAAAACAGTGTATTTGGAACTTAATAAAGGATTTGTAATTTTATTCTTTCTGGAGAAAAAGTGTCAGGGTTTCTTTGGTTATTGCTGACTTGAAATTTGTTTCTTGACTTGCTCTTGGAGCACTGTGGTACTTCTCTTTGAAACTGGGCAGGTGATGTTGGCACAGCAGTTCTGTGACTTGTCACATGTAATTCAGCTTGTTATGAAGGGATAAATATATCTCCTTATGTTGTCTGGTGATGTATACGGCCTGAGACATTTTTATGTTACCTTTTAAAGTTTGATTGCTCTTGAGTTTTATTTATATTTACAACAAAGGAAATGTATGAGCCTTACATATTCAGTTGTGTTATTTTCCTGCTTGTATTCTAAGATGAAAGAACCAAGGAAGTTGGAAATTTGATTGTAATGTTGATGAGATGTTTTTTCTGAATCAGTGGGTTACACACCTGTAATGATGTATTTATTGTTGATGCTTGGTATGTATTTCAGATTATAATCCTGAGATTCTTTTGGTCAGGAAATCAACTGTGATTGAAAATATAATTTAATTTTTTAAATTCACTTTTTTAAAAGTGTGTTTATGCCTAAGACTTTTCATTCAGGTGACCCTCACATATGACTGAGCACAAGACTGGCAACAGACTGTGGCTGACAGCCACAGAGGTAATAATGCTGCCTCTATTTTTTTGTTGCTGTGTGAGTTTTGATCTACTCAGCAGGGAATGCCTTAAGTTATGGAGGATTTGGAATCCCTAATGAAGGAAAGATCTGTTTTAGCTGTCTTCAGAAATTTACTTTAGAAGACAAAAGGAGTAGCAGAGGCCTGATTTGTAGTCAAGATTATTTTATGCCTCCCTAGATAAACTGTAAAATATTTATACAGCAGATTTCTGCTTTCTGTGGCAATAAGTTTTCCATAAATATATGAATGTGTACAGTTGTACAGCACCTTGTCAGTAGCTATCCCCAAGCTAAGACTAACCTGAGCTGGCACATCCAGGGGGCACAGTGCTATGCTAAGAAGATATGAGCCTGATTTCTCAAAGCTGTGTAAAGCCTGAAGTAGAAATTACAGATTTTAAATAGCAATAAACAGCTTGGGTGTTGTAGAGCTCTGTGTCAGTGTGCCCAGATTCTGGTTTGAGGGACAGAACATCAGGTTTTTTAGAACATGCCATCATGTGTAATGGCCTAGAGCTGATATGTCCGTCTCCTCTGATTATCTGCTGCAAACTAATGTCAGAGAGGAAAAGTAGTCAATACAACAGACAGGATACAACTTAAAAAGTAAAAAGTTTCACATTAGGTTGAAAATAAAAAAAATGCCAAACTTTTCCATCAAGGGAGGGAAAAAATTTAAATGCACAAATACCTAAATACCTAAATACCTTTCTATTTTTTTATTTTCTTAATTTGAAATTTTTTAAGGCTCAGTGCACTTGTATTTATTTTCTCCCTCATTCCCCTCCAAGATATGCCTCTCTTCTTGAAGCTTTCCTTCCGTTCCAGTCCTCTAAGAAGTAGAAAAAATGTCAACAACTTAAGTATCATAATCTGTTGCTCAAGGCAGGTGAAAAATAGAGCCAAGGGTTTGCCATCCACTCTTTGCAACATATTAAGAACAAATTGTAGCATAAAGATACTTAAAGTTCTTTACATTTATCTTGGTTAAAATGACACAGATCTCTAATTCTGTCAAATTGGATATTTTTTTAAATCTCAAACAAGAATATTTTTGTAAAGGATAGAAAAGTGTATATTGTAAAGTTACATGGAGCATGTAAACAACATAACACTTTCACCATTACTACTTAGAGTTCCTTGTGTAGCAATGAGAATTTAATTCACAAATATATGCCTAATACTGGATTTGCAATATTTTCCTTTTTTTTTTTTTTCCCAGATACGTGTCACAGAATAAAAGATTACTTAATGTGTAGTCTTTTTCAGACATTCTTGAAGTAACCTTAATAGCTTTCATTTATGTAAGCCCTTACACTCTGCTGTGTAATAGTATTGAAATTTCCAAGTTCAAAATTGAGATTTTGCAATAGTTTGTTCCCTATGGAAAAAACTGGGACTAGAATTTCGGATAAAATATAATTAAAAATCTTACCTTTTTTTTTCTTCTTTCTTTCTTTTTAGTATAAGTAAAGGTTTTTCTAAATCCTGATGCAACAGCATATAGAAGCGTGTGTATGTTTTGGGATGGTCTCTCTCTGTAATTAATGAATTACTAGGAGACATTTCAATTATATGCTTCCCACCAACTAATTCTGGGTGCAATCCTTCCAGCTAGGCTATGATTGCTAGATGAGCTGGACAGGGCTTGAGCCATGGTGGCTGTCAGATGAACTGCTGGAGGAAAAAAGGGCTGGGAGTGTGGAAGCAGAAGCACTGCCATCACTCTGCAGCCTGCCTCCATGTTTTGACGTTGCCTTCAAACAGTGTTGGATCACTTCCAGCAGCAAAACAGTACAACAGCTGGTCCCAATTACTCTAACTACAGTGTGCCTACAAGCACAAATGGCCAGTTTTCTAATTTGGCTCTCTGGTTTAATGAATTAGTTATTTAATAATTTGACAGGAGTCCTAGTGTTGTTTTTAGCTGCTTGCTTCTGTTTAATCTTCTCGTAGTGGCTGTGTTCATACAGTCCTGCTGCAATCACTGGCTGCTATTGTGAATTATGTAGATGAGAAGGCAAAATACGTTGGCAACACACAGCACACAGTTGTTGTTATTTTCCCTCAAAAGGCCTACAAGCTGAAAATCTATTCCTTGATAAATTTTTTACTAACAAGAGTTATCACTTAATACTGGTAGGGATACAGAATTTTGACCATCTTTTTATTGTCTCTCAGAAATTTTAAATGAAAAATTAACATTTGAAAGACCCACATTCTACTTACTTTTACACATTCCTCTACTTCCTCTACTTCTATATTTTCAGAGGCTTCTAGAGAGTTGCAGAAAAATGTACCTGTATGAGCACAAGTAGGAGCTTACCCATGCAAGTGGTGTAGAATGATGCACAGCTGTCACAGTGGGATAAGGAAGCATCAGCGCCTGCATAGATGAGAAAAGATGCACGTGCTATGAGCACACCACATAAATCTGCAAAGGAATGGCCCCAAATATATTGAATATTAGACTATTCACCTATTTTCTCTCAACACTTTGCTTCTAATAAATCACCAAGTGGTGATTATTTAGAAATAAAAAATCACCTCTTGGTGATTTATTAGAAGAGGCTATAGAAGAGTTACCAAGCAACAAAAACCTGTTAATTCATAGTGCAAGATTATGAATTCCTGCTGACTGCTAAGGGGGAGTAGGAATTGAAGGATGCAGCTTGGAGAGTGTGAGGGAGAAAAACTGTTTTGAAATGAGAATTTTTTTTTTCAATGTCACAGTGGTATCAAATTCACATGGCAGCCAATTCACATTCCTTTTGCATTTTATTGCAATGAAAACATACTCGTTCAGGAAGGCCCCAGTGATTCTCTGACTACAAAAAGCCTTGAGGGAATTGAAACTGGGGTGGGGAGGGGTGTTTCTCTGTACTTAATATCTTGTGCAGCCTGGGATTCTGGGTGGGTTCATGTCCCTCTAGTACCATAAAGTGAGAAAAGCAGATCAGGGAAGGTGGGAGTCATGCTGTGGCTGAACAAGACTTACTGGACTAAGCTGGTTTGGCACCAATTTGCTGATTTTCTGCCAAAAGATTATCAGAATTCACTTGAATCTTAGGGATTTGCAGATGAAAGATTGAAGTAGGTGGCCAATATGACATCAGGGCTTCATGAGATGTAGTTCTTGTGTTGAGGTTCACAAAATGTCATTTGAATGCTGAAGCTTGAATTCAGTGTCTTCAGTTTAGAGATAACAGGAAAAATGTTGTGCAGTGTGAAAGTCAGATATGGTGCAAACTATGAGCTGGAAGCCCAGAAAAGTCAGTGGTAAACTGAATAACAGACCATGTTACAATCCAAAAACAACTGAGAACTGGGATGCAACAAGGAAGAAAATTATTTCATCAGCAACAAGTTTTTTCTCTAAAGAAAATACATAAATATAATCTCTCTAAATATGTCACAATACTACTACTACTACTATTAGGAATAATAATAATAATAATAATAATAATAATAATAATAATAATAATAATAATAGTACAACCACTTAGTCATCAGTAAAAATGAGCAATTATTCCCATAATGGAATTGGGAGAAACTTTTTCTTTATTTTCAGTCTTCCGAAAGCATGTCCAGATAATTTCAAGTTCCTTTCAACTTTCTCTAGTGCTTAGTGGAAAGCAAATATTGACCACATTCCTCGAAATAAGTATAGATTATGGAGGTGTTCAAGGCCAGGCTGGACTGGGGCCATGAGTAAAAGTGGTCTAGTGGAAGGTGTCCCTGCTGAAAACTGCTGAAGAGACTGAAACGTTTTATGCCTTAAACGTTATTGGGAAGGAGTTCTGCCCAATATAGCAAAAACTGTATAAAGATATTTATCCCTTGGATTCTGTGTGTTTTGGGGGACCTTCACCACCAAGAAGACCAGCTGGAAAGGGTCAATGGAACATCACTGAGATCCACAGAGTGGTGATATTTTCTTCAATCTGTCTCTGTCACTACCTTTCTGTACCACCCTCCCCACCTCTTTTCTATCTTTTTCTCTTAATTTTTTATCTCTTTTTTTTTCTTTCTCTCCCTCTAATATATACTATCAGATAAAGGCCATACTATAGACTTTGGCTTATGGTCTCATTTGTACCTTAATTTAGGCAGAAACATTTCTAGTAAGTTTAAGAGCTCGACCGTAACACTTGCCCATGGCAGGGAATTGGAAAGAGATGATCTTTAACATCCCTTCTCACCTAAAACATTCTTTGATTTATCTGTGAGTTGTGTTGGTTTTGAGTCCTAACTCGTGCTTTACCTGGAGTTTTTCAATTATTTAGACCTATATTTTAAAGTGATTTGAGGGTCCTTACAGCAAGCTTGGCAGTGGGCAAGGCTTGATAAAAGAAATAGCAGAAGATGTTAAGTGAAAACTTCACCAGTTGTCTGTCAAAGAGTTTCCATGGCAGCAGAAGCATGGCAGGATTTAAAAGGGAATATGGCCTGCTATGCAGTTCTCCTGAGCTGCAGAAATAACCAGAAATAACTAGAAACACAGCATGCAACTGCTCAGAACTGCCAATGGGCTCCTCTTTAGCCTGAGCTGATGTGCTCCTGGAAGGAAATGATTCCCAAGTGCTGCCCAGGGAGACTGCAGCAATTAGGGGGTGAATGCAGTGTCTGTGAGGAGCACATAACACATCCACACACCACAGACTGAGAGATCTGCTCCTCATGGCAAAGGAGTCTGTTTTTCAGATTTCTTTCTTGGTTCACCTCTCTGGATAAGAATGCAAATTCTCTCCTTTCCATCATAATAGTGTTATCTCCAAAGATTTGTATTAAAAATATCTGAATTAAAGCAATATCCATAAAAATGAGATTTATCAGAGCCCTGAAACTAATATTGGAACTGATGTTCTTATTGACCCTCTCTTTCTGTGTAAACATTGAAAGAAATTAAAGACTTATAAAAAAGAGGTAAAATGATCTAATTTCAGACTAACTGGCCTTAGGAACAAGACATTAAGTGCAATCTAAAGAATTCTATTGGTAAGGCCCTATACTCCTTCTGGGGTAAAAAGAAAACCCCATGGAAGTGGGGTTTCCTATTTCTAGAGGAATTTAAGTAAGAATTAGAGCTACATGCTGAGGAACTGGTAACATTTGTTTAGAAGCATTTTTTTCCCCAAGGTAAACACATTGTTCCAGCAACAGTTTTCTTTTAGAATGGGACAAAAATTTATTTTGAACATGTGGACTTTATTGTGGAAAAGTTAATTATTATGCAATGGTAATTTGGCCTCTTGTCACTGACTTCAAAGCAGACTTTGCTGACCACAATGCAATCCAAATCATGTTCAGATAATCTACATTTTTATTTGACTAGCACACAAAAGCATTTTTTCTTGTAGCTTTAGCATAAACATAAAGTTGTCTTACATAAAGTGCCCTCTTTCATTTTTACTAGCTCTTGCTTAAATGCATATTAAATAAAGCTGACTGTAAGAAAAAAATGATGAAACAGCATATCATCCAGCCATCAACACAAACATCTAACCATGATTACTCAGATAAGCAGTTTAAATTCAGTTGTTATTACTATAATTGAATCCTACATTGGCAATTCCTTGGGAAGAATTCAAATTAGGCTACAAGGGTGTTATTGGAAAATAAAGTTATTTGAATTTTAAAGTCTTGTAACAATTTGTAATTATTACCCATAATTGCAAAATATTTGTAATTACAGGAAATTTTTCAATGGAGAGCTGTTCATGTTGATTTTTAAAATTATGGATAGTATGGAGCTGCAGACAGATATATATGACATAAAACTATCAAAAGAAGTCATAGGTTAAAAACTGAATTCTTTCTTTCGTATTATAAAGAATTCTTGTGGGATTTATTACTTCAATTTGTAAGTTCCTGGTAGAAGATGGTTATTCTGTCAAAAGCAAACAAAGCATCTTTTAGAAAGCAAAATATTGCATCTGTAAAAAGTCAAGGATAAATTTAATGGCAAATTAAGACTGCGTTATGCTACACAAGATTTAGGGAAATAGTTTCTGAGCCACCATCAGTTTTTTTTAGATATGTCTACCAATATTTCACTGGAAAAATTGTAGAATGTGAATTTCCCAATGACTTCAAAAAGCAAAAGTGTGTTTTGTT
Source organism: Sylvia atricapilla (assembly GCF_009819655.1). NCBI lineage: Eukaryota > Metazoa > Chordata > Aves > Passeriformes > Sylviidae > Sylvia > Sylvia atricapilla. The sequence continues at coordinate 63,068,294 of NC_089143.1, forward strand.
TTGTGGGCTTTTTTTTAAAAAAGAAAATCCCAAACAATAAGTATTGAATTTTTACTTTTGTCTACTCAGATTAGGCTTTTAATTGAAGTTAAATATTCAAAAAATCCCAACTTAAAAAAAAACCCAGGTGAAATTCAATTCTCAATGGAAACTTCAATGTATGCTGTGTCTGTATGTATAACAGCCCAAGTTCTTGCTATGTCTGTAGTGGTATTCAACTAACAATTGACAAAAAACACATGATTCAAAATTAACTCACAGTGGCATGTTTCCATTGATCTCAAATGAAGCATGAAAAATCTTGATTATTTTTTTTTTTTTAGACTCAAATCTGAAATAAGCGCACTTCAGGTTTTCCATTCATATCAGAAAAGGTAGAGACTAGGAAAAATGGTTTTGCCTCATATGAACCTTGTGTACATAATGGATGCATCTCCTGATGTGACTTTACATTCTGGGTTTCTAGGTGGTTTACAGTGGTTTACATTCTGTGCTGCTGGCCTTTCAGCAACGATTCTTTCATTATTCTCTAGTACAGGTTACTTCCCTTGTTTATAAAAATAACAGTGCAACACCAAAACACATTGCAGTTGCTAAAAAGAACATTCATTTGCTATTCTGTCGCTAGCTTCAGATGCTCATGAAATCCATGGTTTGCAGCCTTGGAAATACTCTAAATATTGGTGATTTGAAGGATCCTAAATTTCTACTACCTTTTCTTCTTACTTCTAAAATTCTGTCTCTGTATCTCTTCTGGACTTTTCCTGTTGCTTTTTGTTTGTTTCTTTATAAGATAGACAGAACCAGAGAATAATTTTTGTTGGAAAAGTCCTCTGAGATCTTTGAGAGATCAAAAGCTTAAGCCGTGTCAAATCACCACCTTGTCAACCAGGCAATGGCACTGAGTGCCACATCCAGTCTTAAACACCTCCAGAGATGGTGACTGCACCATTTCCCTGAGCAGCCCTTTCCAATCTTTAATCACCCTTTCTCTGTGAAGAAATTACTCCTGATGTTGAACCTGAACCTCCCCTGGATAGCTTGAGGCCATTTCATCCTGTCCTGTCACTTTTTACTGGGGAGAAGAGGCCACTCCCAGCTGGCTACAGACTCCTTTTAGGAAGTTATAGAGAGTGATGAGGTCCCCCTTGAGCCTCCCTTTACCCAGGATAAACACCCCCAGCTCCCTCAGCTGGCTCTCATAGGACTTGTGCTCCCTCAGACCCTTCCCAGCTCCATTGCCCTTCTCTGGACATGCTGCAGCCTCACAAAGTACAAAATAATCATTCAGAGGCTGACCAAATTGGCCTGGGTTATTCAGAGAAATAGAGTTTCTCCTAGTACTGTGATATTGCTTAAAAAGCTATAGTAATATTCAAGTTTTAAATTAAGTCTATTATGCAGGAGGCTTTTTTGACAGGACAATGAAGAAAAAATAATGCAAAACAATACAGAAGGAGCAATACCTCCTGACACTGTTGTCATAAATATTTAAGTTTGTAGATATGGGTTTCTAGCTCCATTTTAGATGTCCCAGGGTATTCCACCTGGCTGCCAGATGTTGTTCCAGATATAAGGAGTTTCTTGGTTCTTTATCGTGTTTTCCTCTATACTGAGGGCTAGAAGAAGCTAGAACATCCCAACCAGCAAAACTCACCTATATTTAAGGAGATAAGTTGGTCCTACATATATCAATACCCTGATTTTTCATAGATAGATAGGTAGATAGATAGATAGATAGATACCTTATTGCATAGCAATGTCCATTGTCACAGTCTCTTAACCCCGACAATAAAAAACATAAGTAACTTTGATCTCCTGTGATCTTAGCTGAAGATAGTCCCCAAATTTCAGAGGCAAATTTTGACAATAGAGATCATCTGCTGTTCTTCCAAGTGAAAAGACAATGCTGGAAGAATCAGGCTGTTGCTTATATTGTGAGTTTAAACACCTCAGATCATCATCTCTCCCCTCAGTTTGGTCTTCTGCCAAAAGTAATTTTATTTCAAAACAAGAAGGCCAGTAAGATCTAGAGATATAACATAGCCCCAAATCTGGATTTTCATCCCCTAAGGGTGTTTTCTGGTTTCTTTCAAAGTCATTCTCACAACAATCTCATTTGGGAATAATGAATAAAAACAACTGGAACATGACACTTTATCCAAATTGTCAAAGCCAAATATATTGGTATTTGGAGTCCTGCTTTGCACTTATCTCTATGTTAGCTTTGACTTACCCCGTACTTTTGAAAGGAATTGTTTCCTGAAGATAGTATGGTGAGGGCTCCAGAGCTCATTAAATATAAATATAATAAATGAAACCTTAATAATTGCTAATAAGGACATTAATTATCCCTTCACAGGACTGTCTGGTAAGATCAGAAAGACTTAACTTTAGATTTTATCATACATTGCATAATACCTGTTTTCAATACTGTTACAACAAAATTGCCACCCATTCCATTATCTACTGCCCAAATACCAGGAAAGAACAAGCCTCTCCATGTAATATTCAGATCTGTGAGAAGAGAAAGAAATTAAATCCTGCCACTGTGCTAGTGGCATCTTGGTTTCTAAAGAGATGATGAGTGCACCACATTTCAAAATGTCATGTGTATTTTTCTGGGTGATTAGTGATACCTGTGTCAGCACTGCTGCCGGAAAATTGGGGGAAAAAAACATTGCACATCATTTTTCTCTATAAATTCTTCTAAATATTCAAGTCAGAACATTTCCTGCTTTTCTCCAAAGTGTATGTACTTTTCCCAAAACATAGCTTTGGAAGAGCAGCTAAATATCTTTTATCTTTATAAAACACTTCTAATTACCCACTCTTCAATGTAGCTAGGAAAAATTGCCAATAATGTGGTGTGTTTTTTTTTTGTTTTGTGTTCATTTTTTTTTTTTTGTTTTTTTTGTGGTGTTTTTTTTTTTTTTTTTTTTTTTTTTATTTGTTTTTTTTTTTTGCATATATTTATATCAATATATTTACTATCATGTGCTGCATGTTTAACCATGTTCAAAACTTACCAGGCTGCTTGGTGCTGCTTGTTTATTCATCAGGATAAAACTTAAATATTCTACTTCTAATACTTTTTTTCTGCTGCATCCTCTGGAACTTATTAGTTTTGTATTTCTGAGGCATTTCCTGAAAAAGAGAAGTAGAGCTATGACACTGCAGAAAAATCCTGTTCTTTCTTTCTAGCTAAATTCATACTATTTGGGAATAATTGGGACAGTATGGCAGAGAACAGCTTTTAACTCTGGCTTGAGAAAATAAGAGCTATATATAAGAGAAGTTCTCAGGGTTTCAGTGGCACTTTAGGATATGTGTCAGCAGTGGTGATGTGTGCATGGATGGTATTTTTTTTTTGAGATACTTAGAAATTTGTTATTAACTTGCTTCTGCTTCTTTTCATCATCATGTCCACTATCTGAACATTTGAATGTCCAGAGAAGGTTTTACAGGCAATTCTGCTCAGTGAATCCTAGACTCATCTGCTCAGTGAATCTCAGGCTTATCAGCTAAGATGTTCCCACTACACTGTTACATGAAATGCAATATTGTTTGCAACAGCTTTTTTTCAGAACCCATGAGCAGAAGAAAAAAAAAAAAATAGATCAGGGCAAGGATCTGAAAATACCCATTATAGCCAGGGCAGTGGATCCATAGGCAGTTGTTTGCAATCAGGGAAAATTAAATTCTGCATGTAATACAAATTCAGAATTTGTACCTATGAATTTTTGCCTGACAGCAAGTTCCTTACAGCTCAGAATTAAAATTCTTCATGTTCCTTAAGATGTATTACTGCTCTAGAGTTGCTGCCTGAGAACACAGATTGAGACCCTAAATTACTTTATCTTCTTATTCTAATTCTTACTCCTGTAATCAAAGGAAAACAACATTTCACATAGCCTACATGAACAGTCACATTTAAAAAAAGCAAGCTGAAATATTAAACATTTGAACGTCAGATGCTCACAACAAATGCTTGTTTTCAGTCCAAAGCTTAAAAAACATAAAAGGCCATGCCAAATCCAAGTAACTTAAAAAATATTTTAAAACATTCCACAATCAGAATGAGGCATTTGGTTTTAATTTTATGCATAACCACATGTGTATTGAGCAAGACTGAATCCACCTAAATATAAAAAGCAAAAAAGCAGCATTAGGGGTTTTGAGACAAAATTATGGAGCCCATGTAAATTTTTCTTTCAGTTCTGTATGCATAACATTTCAAGTCTATCTGTATAATTTATAGTATATACTCTGGTTTTAATTTATATAAACACAAGGTTTGTTTCATAAACATCAAAGATAATGAAAATGCCTTTTTAATTAATCTGTTGGAATCTACATGTTTATTCCACATTAACTTCCTTTATTTGTCAACCTCACACATGAGAAATGACCCCTCCTGTGCTGTCTCTGCTTAATGTCAAAGCTGTAGGGAATAATGTTTATAACATTAGCTGCATTCTCTCACTGATGTCTGGCAATTAATGCTGCATCTGGAATCAGAAAACTTCAAAATGTCTTTCATTACTACCTGTCTGGGTGGCAGGGAGGAAATGAAAAGAATTTTTTTTATTCTTGTCACATCTAGTTGCAGAATTTACTAGCAACACACCTTGTTCCAGTTACTTGGAGTAAGATTATACCAAAGCTGCTGGTGTGTTTTTAGAGGAACTGTTACAATTCCTTGGAGAAATAGCTGGGAGTAGTAGAATTTTAGTAGAAATTAATCTGTTAACAGCTAGGAAAAAAATTACTACAGCCAGATAAACCCTTGGTGTCACACTTAAAATTTCACGCATGGTAGATAAAATGATGACTAAGAGGAGGGAAAATATATTGAAATAAAGTTCTTCTAATTCAAAACTTACCTGGCTATGATTTGCCCCATCTTATGCTTTTGCTGATAATTCCCATCATGTGGCTGTTAGACCAGGGAATGAACCTCTCTTTTAAGCCACTTAATGCTCAAGCCTCAGTATATCTTAGCTAATCCATGCAATGAGGCAGGAGGCAGAAGATTTCACACTCCCCTGCTACAGTTTGGCAGAAAGCATTTTACCCACTGGGACCAAGTCTGAAGACTTGAGGCATTGGGAAAAGCTAAAAAAGATAAAAGAGGGTGCTTGAATGTCACTTGGATGAAGCACTTGAGTTCAGTGCTATCCAGATTTTCAGAGAAATTTTGAATCTGTTTTCTCTTATTGTTAATGCCTTTAGACTTACAGAAGTAGTCTTGGCATTTGAAGCATTAAAACAACACCTCTAACCCAAAAGAGTTATTTCTGTGGTGGTGATAGGTAATCTGGCATGCCTTTGGTAGGTCAAGAGATTGTCTACTTCTCCAGTGAAACATTTTCAGTTTTAATTAGTGCTTGTTTAAAAAAACTGAACTGCCCCCCCTAAAGATTACATTTTTCCTCATATAGTCTTTGAACACAAAAAAAATTACAACAATTATATTATTTTGGTAAGAGAAAAAGGAAGTAACAGTTATTCCTTGCGCTCTTGAAAAATGGTCATTGACATTTCCTAAAATACCTTGTTTAGCTTCATGTGGAGCACAGCACACAATGAAGGAAGGTATGGGCTAAATCCCAAACCACAGGTGAGTTCACTGGGATGAGTACAGAAGTTTCTACTTAGCAGACAGTGTGATGTGCTGATGTGCCCACAGAGATGAAAACATATAAAGCCAGGAATGCTCCATTTTTGAGTCAAAACGGATGTGCTGCCACAGCCTGGGCACACCAGCCATGGTATTGACTGAGTTATATCCACAAACGTGGAAGACCTGAGTTTCTGATACAACTGATGATCAACCTTTACATCAAAGAAGTCTAGATAGATAGGTATAGATACAGATTATATATAGATATAGATTAGATATGGATATAGATTAGATATAGATGACATAGACAAGGAAATGGGGGCTAATATTCAAAGAGATACATTAATTTTGGTGGAACTCAAGAGGAAATCATGGCTGATGTATACAAGAGCACTGATGGTTCTAGAGCCCAAAGCTTCTTTCATCTTTAAAAATGCAGGGATTGACAGTGCTTCCAATCAAAATATTAAATACCTTCATATTCAAGATTCTGGCTTTGGGCAAGGGTGTTTGCTTTATCTTTTATTTGAACTGGTGCTTAGATTTGCCAGAACATGATTAAAAAATAAAAAAAGAAGAAATTTTGCAAGACCCATAGTTAAATGCCATACAAATGTCAAAGTGGGAAAAAAAAAAGTCAGAAACCCAGATGACAGATTTCTGGATCCCTAAGCAGGCCCAACTGCTGTTGTGCTGATAAAATATCCACACCCTGCTGAGTGGACATGAGCTACGTAAACAGATGTTCTTAAAGAGAAAAGGAAATGTTGAATAGCTGACTTATTTTGCTGCAGTTCTGCTCTGCCTGACTGTTAGGGGTTTAAAGGGTGGTTGCCATGACCAGAAAATCCAGCCAGGCTTTAAGTGCTGCTAAATCCAATAGAAACTCTCAACTTTACTCTTTTGCCCTCGAGATGGCTACAGGTCAATAGTTATTTTCTGAGTTATTTGGAGATAATCAGAAAAGCATGTGAAGATGTTGGAAGACTGAATTTATATCTCTAGAACTGATTCAGGTGCTTTTAGAAATATATTCCCTTTTTAAAAAATATTATTATTTAAAATGGCGCCAAGACTTTGGCAAATCTTGCTGACTTCTGAATGAAATTTAACTCTTCGTTGACTTTCAGTGGGATAAACAGAAGTATCCTGAGGCACAAGGAAAAAACAGGATATTCATTATTTAGTCAATCAATACTGCCGTACTTTTCTACAACTTTGTTGGAATAAAATGCTTATAAATATAACAGACACTGCCTTGCTTGCTTGCCAAAGCTAGGATTTACTTCAGTTTGAAAAAAGATTCCTTTTTTATTTTTCCTTATAGAAATGCCTGCTTTTGGAGGAGACAAATCAAATCACAAACATGTTCCATCTAAATAATTCAGAAATACAACAAACCTTATCGTAGGCAGCCCTTAAACCTACTCCAGGAGGAAACCCGTGCTGCAATGGCACATCTCTCTGACCCTTACAGTAGAATTTGGTCATGCCTTTTTTTTTGTTTTGTTTTGTTTAACTAGGGGAGCCCTAAGTGGTTGCAGCAGTACGGAGGGTATTCATGCTGCCACACAAAGCCACTCAGGAGCGCATATAGGGAGCCCAAAGTCTTGGGGAGGGCCAGGGGCAGACAAAGCCCAAGCTGCGCTTTGAATACAAATGCTGAAAAACTTTGTCAGCGTTTTAAAATTAAGTTTCAACCATTCATATGTTAAGACTTCGGGGAGATGAATTAGGACAGCTGAGAAACTGATTACAGCCTCGCGCGGCATTTTTTCACTTTGCTGTTCACATAGCCGAGCTGCCACGGCCCCTGCTGAAACACTCCTATCTCGTGATACATGTATCAAAAACGAATAGATAGGATGGTTGATTTTGTGTCTTTCTTGTTCTGCCACATGCTTTTACTTTGAACCACATGTCATTAATAGAGCTAATGGGATTTTGGCACGGAACCAAAGGGGTGGGAGAGGAGAGGGGGTTGGAGGGAGATGGATGGGAGCGAGATGAACTACTGAGAGAAGCACTGCTGCTTTTCTCTGCGCTAAAGCAACGTCAGGTTTATTGGGCTTCCCTTTAGTCCCTCCTGACAGGACTGGAGGCACTTCTCTATGCTTGTATGTCTCATGCATTCATGAGCCTCTTTGACACTATTGCATCTTTTGTTAGAGCTCAAAATGCAGATCGTTGCTCTACCCTTCCTTCAGCTGCCATATGGCATTGTGGAAAGGAGCCCACAAAGGAAGGAGAGGAAAATGGGGAAAAAAAAAAAAAAAAAAAAAAAAAAAAAAAAAAAAAAAAAAAAGAAAAAGGAGGAGGGGGAAGAAGAAATGAAACTACCAGCAGATGAAATTGATTTATTTTCACCATTAGGGAGCAGGGGGATGGAAGCCTTTTGGAATATGAAACCTTCTCTCAGAGCAGGCAGGCAGGCTGCCTGCATGGCAGCTAGGGTACATGTTAAAAAAATAACATGGCTTGAAAATAGAAGCACCATTGTTTTGCTTAACTACTGCAACAAATTTAAATGAAATGGAATGCGTCATCTAAAGTAAACTGCCAAAGTTGCAGGCTTCTATTTTTCCCACTGTCTGCAAGAGGTAAAATCCATGTAAGCCCAAATGCTTCATAGGTGTAAGTCTGGCATCACTGTGTCTTTTTCTAAAAACTCTCAAAATATCTTTGGTCTGGACTGCGTCTTGCGGTACTAAACCCTTCCTAAAGTAAGTAACAATTAGAGCACTTTGTATAATTGCTTTAAAAACAAACCAAAAATGTATTGGAGAGAAAGAAGCTTCATGTTTCAATTCTTTGGTTAGTTTCCTGTGGGGTCCTTGCTTTATGAAACACCAAATAAAGTGTTTAAAAGAAATACAATGCAGCATGTGCTATGTGTTATTTGAACTAGATATTCCTGCTTACTCCACTAGGAGTATATATTCCCTCCTCATATAAAAAGCCCAACTCAGACTGTATATAAGCAAACTGTATTTTTCTAAATTGGTTTTACAAAATTAAAAAACTTAAAACATTACTTAGATTAATGTAACCATATTAATGAACTCGCTTCCTCAGTCTCCTTGATCTTTTAATTTTAAAGTGGGTGTCAATAAAGAGGTGGCTTTAAAAATTTTTATTGTGTCAGAAAAATTTGTCTGTATTTTCTGAGGTTTGCTCAGAAGAGCCTGTTCAAGAAGTTATACAGTAACAACTTAAATTTATGGAATTCAGTTTGCTTTTTTGCTTTCAGTAATCTTAAAACTAGGTAAGTGATCAAGAATCTTTCTTAATCAATCTGTGCTAATCAAGAATTAGACGCACAGATTCTACAGGTAGTTCCCTCATATTTGGAACATTGTTTTTGTATAGTTGTTTAGAAGGTCCCTTTTGATGCAATACTTTACTTCTGTACTGAGTTCTGGTCTTCTGGATGAGGGATATTGACTGCTTCTTGGGTGAATATTTTTTTTTCTGTGTGTGTGCATGGATGTATTCCGGATGAAAATAATACACTGTTCAATTTGTTCCACTCACAAATGTCTAACCACAGACCTTTCAAGGAAACAAAGCTTGTGACATGTATTGGCTGCTGTGTGTGTTGTATTCCTGCAGAAATTAGGCGTTTAAGATTATTTGAAAGAATGATGTTTAATAGCTGTGCTAAAAGTGCTAGTTTTTCTAGTGTCTACTTGGAAAATGGAGTTTTTCCATTCCCCCTTTCCTGAATGTATAAAGTACTCATCCCTGCCAATGACAGGAAAAAAGACACAACCAAGCATCTGCCTTGCAGTTGTATGCTGTCATCTTTACCAGGTCTCTCTTCCCCTCTTCCACTGGAATATCTGCCCCAGAACCACTGCACTTCCAGCTCACAGAATTCCTAGGGGTCTTCTTCACTATATCCTGAGATTATTTCTAATTATAGTGAAGAAGTGGGCAGAAGCTGTCCATGAGTGAGCCAGTTCCTGGATATGTTGACTGGTAAGTGGTCTTAGAGTTCCTGAGCAGATATAAAAATCACATTTTATATTGTGATTAGGTGAACAGGTCTTTCAGGAAGGGTTCCACTTTAACTTATTAGCACTTGTTAGTTGATCAGAATGGATCCTACTGATGCCTAAGAGGTATGATGAGGAACATGCTGTCTTGGTTTTGGCTTAGGCAATGACTCAAGTCACAGAATCACTAAGATTTTATTACCTGGACTGACACTGATTCCAAGGCTGCCTTACTATAATAATGTTTACACTGTAGAATTGACCAGAGTGTTGGACCCAGATTTGCTTGCCTTGAAGCTTGGAGCTGTTTTATTCATAACTCACACACACTCTGTCAGCTGCAAAGTACTCATGAATATTTTCTCATATAGATGGATTTTATTCCAAACTTCTACAATTTCAGACAGGAACTGGCTTATTCATCACATTCTTATTGAATAATACTTTTGTCATTTGGTAGAACAAGGGCACATTGTGACTATCAAAGAATAATCTATACCTTGACAATTATGCATGGTAAGTATTCATCAGTTTTGTTACTGATCTGAAAGCAACTCGGATAAAATCAGAATTCATTCATGAATGAAAGAACAAACTAGGTGGCAAATTATAGTAATAAAAATAATCTACAATTACATTTAAGAATCTTTGTGCATCATCAATAAACAACGTTAAGAAAATATTTTGTTTAGGGTCCTCATCCATTCAAAGTTTTATTTGATGTTGCTCATGGCTTAGAGAGCAGGACTGACAGAGGAGATAGTGTGAACAAGGATGAACATATGCTTATAATATTCTGTATGGGAAGACTGGGCATGGCCCCAGCCCTAAACAACTGCTTTTGATTTTGTTAAAACTTTCTTTTGTGTCAGTTATCCTCAGAAACAATGATACTGCCAGCTTCATGGGTAAAGCACAAGGCACTAGGAGATAATATTTTGAGCAACTTCCTCCAGACTAGAGAATTCCCTTCTAAATCTATGACAAGTGTGGTTACACATTTCACTCTTTTCAAAACAGAACATAAAGCTTATGTCATTGGTTTAATCTTCCATTTAATGTCACAGTAAAAATGCTTCACACTTAAAAAGAAAGAGCAGGAAAGTCCCACCAGTAATTTCAGAGAAAGAAGGAACTACATCAAATCCTACCTGTATGTCTCTGTCATTAAAATGTCCCTTTGCAGTGTAAGTAGGTGCTGCTTGCATGGGTAATTCCAAACATCAGTTCTCAAAATGCATCTCAGGATGAAGATATTGTGCCCACCTGAAGACCACCCACTGACTAAAATAAAACATCCAGTTTTTTTGGGAAATATTTAAATCTCATTGTCTCTACATGCAAGAAAATTTTCACAATTTTATACTAAACAAAATGGTAAAAAAGTCAAAACTTTTCTGTTGGGAACATACAGTTATCACTTTGCACTGGCAAGCAAACATATCTTGGTCCTGACTATCTGCTTAAAGCACTCCAGACACAATAAAGAGGGAGAGAGTAAGGATTTTCGAATACCAGGCTCTCCTGACGGAATGTTTTTCACATTAATCACTGGAAGAAACACAAAACCTGCACTGAGGAGAAAGGAGAATGTATGACCTGTTCTCAGTTTCCTAGACATTCATGCTCCAGTTAACTATTTCTCTTATGCAGAATGAGATAGACACAACAGGAGAAATATTCACTTCCTCACAGCAATTATAGATGTTCCTTGGAGGTATGGGTTTGCAGGATGAAGAGAACATTATACACAGGGTTCTTGACCCCCCTGGAATGATTTAGCAAATGAATAAAACAAAAATATTTTAAAGAAACAAACTCCTCTAATTTTAAAGAGTGGTACAAAAAAAAAAAAAAAAAAAATTGAGGCATTGCCCTTCTAGTGACATATCAGACCACTTAAATTTTCTGTCATTTATACCTCTTTAGTTCACTTAATATCAATAAATTCGGAGTTCGTTTTCTAATTTTACTGAACTACTAGCAAAAAACCCCTAACCTATAGATTATGTTGCTGATAAAGATTTATGCTCCTGCCTACATGAATATAGATAACATTCCAACTACTCTTGTGTGCCTTTATATCTTACTGTGGTGTCATAATTTTTTATACCCATTTCAGTGAGTTGAAGGACTGAATTGCAAATTCAAGATGTTATCTTGTAAAACTGGAGCTCTGAGTTCTGAATAGATATGCTCTGAATGGATAAAATATACAGATATATAGAAGTCGTTAGTTTTAGGCCAAATGAAACGAAATCATTTCAGAAGATATTAACAAAGCAAGGTCTAAGAAAAGCTTATCATTTTTGCTTATAAATGTTTGGCAGTATGCATGTAAAGGGTTAATTTGGAATCCTATCTGAATGGTATGTAGAAAAATAGGTCCAGGAATTATTGTCTGGTTTATTGTAATCTCTGTCTAGTGTACACAGGAAGGGAGAAAAGTATGTGTGTGTGGAGGGGGAATGGGACTAAATGAGGATTGGATCAATAAGCTTTGGATGGATCCTGCAGTAGGTAACTATAACATGGATTGAATGATTATAGATGATACCAGCAACATCCTGAGTAGAGACTCCCGCTTTTATTTATCTCATCTCTCTATTTTTAATGGCTATTGTATCCACTGTACCCCTCTACATGTGAGTTTATTTTCTCAGTGAGCAACTCTCATCTTCTATTTTCACTTCTGCTAGTTTGTTTTCTTTTTCAAATCCTAGTATACTAAGCCACCACAAAAAGCACTTTGGAAGTGGAGATCTGGTGCACCACAGGGTTATTTTTCATTAGACATTATTTACTTCTGTTGAGCCACTTTGCTGTTTTTACTGGATGTTAACAGGAAATCTATTGCTGTGTACCTGACAAGGTAAAGGAAAAAATAGTCTCAGTGTCACTTAAGTAAATGGCCCTCAACACTTCAAAGCTGCCCCTATTCTAGCAGAACTTGTAGGGATTCCATGTTGAAGACTACTGTAAAGTCCCTGAAAAAACCTTAGAAAAAAGACTACTTCTGAAGAAGCATATCTGTTCAAATGCATAAGACAGGTGAAAGTGTGTATTTTGCCCTTCGAGTAATAATTTTCCTTGGCTTGAATGAGAAGATAAAACTTCCCTGAGCTTCTCCTCCTACAGTGAGAGGATGGGATGTGCAGGGAGGTGTCATGTCCAGCCCACCAGCAGATGACCAGCTAGTATCAAGCAAACAGGAGCATGACTTGACCTTTGCTACTGATGCAACCATTACACCTAAAGATTAACCAGGAAAAAAAAAAAAAAAAAAAAAAAAAAAAAAAAAAAAAAAAAAAAAAAAAAAAGACCATTCCAGGCAGGTTTCTGACTTAGCTTCAAGTTTATCCTCCTTTTCTCCTTTGCTGACTGAGGGATTTGTGGTCATAGCTGAAACCTGCTTTAAAAGACTTGTCGTTTTAATCTTTTGAGAGTTCTGACACTGAATAGACCTGGAAACTTTAAGAAAGAGGATGAGAATACATTCTGTACCAGCTAAACCTCTGCTTTAAATCATAAAGCAGTAGGAGAAATGTTAAAAAAAAAATAAAAGAAAAAGAAAAAGGGAAAAAGAATTCACATCCTTTATGTCCTAGAGTTGAGAGTGTTGAAAATAAGAGGGAGACAGATATGGTGTGATAAAAGGAATCAATGCTTGAAAAAATGTAGAGGTTTTAATTATAGTAAATGAAAAAGCCACACAACAGATTAATTAACTTCCCATCTTAAAACTGGCCAGAAGACTTTATTACTCAAATAACAACATTTTGCTGCTTACAGTCAATAGGTTCCATGCCGTTTTTTTTTTCTCTCTCCACTATGCCACTAACTAGGAAAAGTCACCCAGGATGAACCAGTGGGTTATATAAGGAATCTACAACAGGAATAATGTCCTTACAGAATTTGTGTCCCCCAGTTATGAAATTTTTTGCCTTCATGCCAGTGACTTGAGACAGTAAGTGTGAAATTATTGATATGTCCATCTCCTTTTGCCTGTAGAATGTCTCTCTTCGAGATCATGCCACATACCTGTATTTGCATATTTTCCTCATAAGTGGTATTGCCAAAAATATTGCCAGTAGTGTCGTAGATTAGAACACTAAATACACGATGCAGTCATGTAGGTGCTCATAGATTTGAAAATCAAACCCCCTTGGTTAAAGTGTTTAGGAAAAAACCACAAAAGTCTGTCAAGTACTGTCAGGAAATATATGTCTACAACTCAAATTTAGGATGTCCACAGTCTTTAAATCCTTAGAAATAGGGAACATGGTTCCCTACCCTCAGGCAACATGGTTCTGTTGTTGATAAGCATCTGTTCCTGACCACTGCCAGAGACGTGGCACTGAGTCAAACACATCCATGTGCAGACTGAGCTTTGGGTAACTTATAACTGTGAGGAGCTACTTTAAACATTTGGTGGTGTACTGGTGGTGCTTTATTGTTGACTTTTTTTTTTTTCTGAGACTTTAATATCACATGATACTGGTGAATAACTCATAATATTGGTGTATAACTAAAGTGAACTCAAACACCAGCCCATTCAAAGTTTTTCTATCACAGCAAAACATGCAGAAAAATATTCTATGCACAGGAGAGTCACACTCACTCTCAAAACAGCTTTTCATTTGAGGGCTCTGTTGAAATACAAAACATCCACCGAGATCCTGAAAATATCAAAAATTATATTTTAAAAAATTCATGACAGAATTTCCTAGGCCTACACCAGTAGTAGTAATATGTATGCTTTTAAGGAGGGGTATAATTTTTTGCACATAATTAAAATATGCAAGGATGATTTTAAAAGTTTCAGATTTTTTATCAAGGATAATTAAAATTTTAGCTACATCACTTGAACAAAAGGCCTTATCAACCATTTGTGGCAGGCTTCCCAACAAAACAAAAGAAATAAAACAGATTTAATACATATTAAGAAAAAAAACTTTCTAAAAATTATCTTTCTTTCTTTCTTTCATGAATATCCCTCCCTTTTCAATGTTACTGGTTCAAAATGATTTTCCATTGAATATTAGCCCCTGTACACTCTGTATTTGGTCTCAGATCCCTTCCTTATGCTGAAACAAAAGCCTTTAGGTTTAGCTTTGAGAATGCACACATCTATAGAATAAAGATGCTTTTGTACCTGAAAATGAGAGCAAAATGGGAGATTCAGTCATTATAAATTTATGCTTTATATCACCCAGGGAAAGAAAGTACTTCAAAGAACAACACTTTTAAAGATAATTTTGCTTTATGTACATACCAGCGGTGGAATTATTGTGATCCTGCTGTAATGTCTTGTGAGAAAACATGTGGGATAATGCAACAACCATGAAATTAAAATGGACTACTTCTGTAGAGCAGACCATTATTACGTGGTGTCTTATTTCTCAGAGGGTCCATTATCTCTTCATCACCAGGAAAATCAGGCTCTGCAATGGAAGGCCACAGACTGAGCAGGAGAGGAGGCAAAAGAGTAGAGGAAAGGCCATGGGAGAACAGAAAGTGCCACTGTCACATCTCACCAGCCTTTATTTAGCGGTCTGAATTTTGAAATTCAGCAGTTTTAAAAAAAAATTGTGTCATTTATAAGTGCCAGCTGCTGAAAAAGATAAAGGAAGAAGGTAACCTGTTTAAAACTCAAAAAAACCTAAACCCAGCCACCAAACCTCTGTACCTGAAAGTACTTAAGTTTATCTTCTAGCACAGCCTTTGAATTTTAATGAAACGTTTGGGGAAACTTGTAAATGAAAATGGAAATGTTGCTTTCTGAGAAGCTGGCACCTCATGTGAATTATTTAGAGACAACTTATATTGTTTCTGCTTTTAAAGAGCTAAGAAAATATTTGTGTGTTGGGTTTTTTTGATGTTTTTTGGGGTGTTTTTTTTGCCTTAGTCTTAATTGATTTTATTTCCTTGTCGCTTAATTCCAAATTTTTAATTCCTAAATCTCTTCGAAACACAATAGGTATGCCGCATAATAATTAAAGAAAAGTACCTAACATAATAGTGTTAATGACTTTGTACCTGCTCATCTGCATCTAAGGAGAGGAAAATTAAACTTCTTGATAACCCTGATTGCATCACAGAGATGTGAAAGAGCACAGATTATAATACGTCAGTTCTAAAATCTTGCCTCAGGCATAACTTCAAGTACCCGAAATGCCTCAAAAGACAAAATGTGCAAAACTAACAAACTATTAGTCCAAGAATTAAAGTCTGTAACTGCACCAGTATCTAGGTTTTTTTTTAAAATTACCCAATTTATGATTTGCTGATGCAAATTGGACTTTAGGCCTAATTCTAAACAGCTTCATAAATGATGTTTTATTACTTAAGTGGAAAAAAAATCTACTTATCTGAGATATTGCCAATTTAAAAAATTTCTATTGGTTTGAAAACAAGTATTATCTCTCGTTGTTTTTCAGACATTTAAAATAAATCTAATCCTAACACAAGTAGGCTTTATCTTATTTTTATTAATATTATTATTAAATTAATTTAATTATATTTTTAATTATTTATTTTATTAACATTTTATTAACATTTTATTAATATCTTAATAGAATATATATATGTATGTATATGCACATACATACACCATAAATTAAAGGAATTTCTTCAAACATTGTTGTCAAAATTCTTCAAATGTAATTATGGATATTATGACCAGGAGGCTGTATTCCAAATAATACTTAATATTTGAAGTGTTTTGCAAAAAATAAATGTATTATGAGTAAAATCAAAGACATCACAAACCTGTATGTACCTTATACCTGCTCCATTGGTAAAAAACATTGGAGAAAGGTCTCAAATATATTCATTTTACGGAATTACAGTATCTTTAAGTTGGAAAAAAACCCCTGAGATCATTGAGTCCACCTTTGACTGATCACCACTGTGTCAACCAGACCATGACCCTGGATGCCATGGCCAATCCTTCCTTGAATGTTCCAGGATGGTGACTTCACCATCTCCCTGTGCAGCCCATTCCCAATGCTTAGCAACCCTTTCCAAGAAGAAATTCCTGATGCTGTCCAGCCTGAACCTTTCCTGGTGCAGCTTAAGGTTCTCTTCTTTTGTCCTGTCACTGGTTACCTGAGAGCAGGGACTGAACCCCTCCTGGCCACAAATATTCCCTGTACTGGTTCTGCCAGTCTCATGCAGAAGTCTTAGGTGGCGCTTGGCTCTAAGGTTTAGGCAAACAGAGTGAGCTCTCAAAGTAAATCAGCAAAGTTGTTTTTGCTTATGTAACTTCTCTCGCCAGCAATCAAAGGCTGTGAAGTGCAGCTTCCAAAGCAATCACACTTGCAGAATCCTCAAGTGGCCTCCTAATTGGAGCTGTGGGTTGTTCTTCAGTGAGAGGTGGAGCTGGAGAAATGCTGTATATAGCCCCGAGTTTATAGATTCCCCCAGGTTCCTGTAAGCACTGGGTGGTATCCTGTCATTTTTTTGTAGCTATAAAATTATAGCCAGAGTGTCTATTTATTTTTTAGCAATTGAGCATAGAACTGCTGGGTTTAAGTGCTTTTTGTTTCTTCTGCTTGTAGAAGAATTATAACAAGGCAAGACAGAGGCATAAATGTCCGTTCTTTAGAAATATACAATAAGAAAAAATAAAAGTGAACTCATTTGGGATTTTATTGAATAAGGTTTTCTGGTAGAATAGAATTGTAATGATGTTTTTAACTGAAGATTGAAAGCTTAATGCTTTACACTCTAGTAAAATTATGTCCTGATAAGATTATTTCTCACACATATTGAAAGATCAGTGTCTCGTTTTAGTGAGTAAATTGCCTTACACCACCTGCACACCCCACAGCTTTCTCCTTCATCTTTCCTTTCTATTTTCATATCTATGGGAATGGAATCTGCTTTTATATTCAGCAAATATGCCTCCTGCTGCTGCCTCTGCTGCCTTAGATTTAGGCCTGAGTTACCATGTCTTTTGCAATGATGCTGAACCATCGAGAGGGTTTTTTGCAGTCTGGAGATTCTGGCACAATCCTCCCTAAAATGGGTCATCCCAGTCTCTTCTTTCCAACTCTTTTTTCATTGGATTTTTGAGTTGACATAGACCCATTTAAACGTATTTATGATAGAATACACCAGGATAAGCAGAGAAGCTTAGATTCATACAGAGATGATCAGAATAGCAGGAATACACAGGTTAATGTCAAGTTGGGAGGATTTCTTTTCCCTATGTGTGACAAGAATGCTCTACTTCTATGACATTTCTAACTAATTATTCCTGTTATAATGCAGATAACATTCCTTGTTCTTTTCAGTTTTTATAGGTCAGAGATGTTTATCTTCAGTACCCTGTGACAATGCATGCAGAGTAACTGTCTATTTGATTTTTAATGCACTCAGTAGTTACAGTGTCACTAAGGACTTAAAGCTACATCCAGAGGATCAGAACAAAGTCTGAGTTTTCAGTGAATCAGAGTTATGCTTCTCTAATGTCAAGGAAGCGAAATGATTGCTCTGTTTTAGATATACTAAAGGAAGATTATAGTTTCAGAATTGCTGTCTCCAGCTGTCTCCAGTTTATAGTCTGTTTTGTTCTTTATCATCTGTGTGTTCTGAATGTTTTGCTCCCTTGCTTTCAATTTAAGCATGGTGCAGACGACTTGCAGAGTATTGTTGGATGTGAAGCTTTAAACTGACAAATTTTCCCTTTTCATATCCTCTCCAACCCTTTCATTGGATTTCATGCCTTTCCTTTGCAAATATTTGTGAAGATCATAAAGAGATCAGGGAGAGAAATGTTCCAGACAAATGAGACCAGTCAATTTTTCAGTGTGTGATTTGTTCTTGGTGTAGTCACCGTCTATTTCACATAAAATAAGGAAGTCTGGGCATTATGAAGCTGACACGGAAACCAAGATGTATAATATAAGGAAACTTGGTACTGGGTGAAGTGACCAAACAATGGATGTGATGAAAAGTGACCACTGGGGAAACAATCACTTGGTGATAGAGATTAAAATTAAAAATTAAATTAAAACCATTGATACCTCAATTGCTACTATGTTCAGTATGACACTGTAAAAGAGGACTGATGTGATAATACAAGAAAAACCCCTGTGATAATTTCGTTTGAACCTAAACCTTCCTCTGCGTCTTGGACCAAATTTTGCTAAACATTTTGTTTCCTGAAATGTTTTAATGAAAGGTGATGGTCAATCCACTAGTCTACATGTCAATTTTCCTTATAAAAGTTACAAACACAGAGCTAATATAATAAAAGTTTATTTTATCAGAAAATGCAGGTATTGGGAACTGTAGAAAATAGGATATGTAGGCTGGATTCGCAAGTTTAACAAATTCATTTCACACATGATTTTCTATAACATGGAACCAAAGCAGTCCGAGTGCAGCACTTTAAAATTCCCAGTGGATGGAGGAATGATCACAAAGCTGGTAAAGGTGGCTGTGTCAGAAGCTCTTGTATCTCAGGGATGAAAAGAGATCACAGAAGGAAAAAAAAAAGCTGAGAAGCATGGTACTGCATGGAAGATTCAGGGATATACAGCAAGAGATGGTCCAAGAAAGCCAAGAGTATAAGAGTTACAGATTCAAATTTGTACTTCCGTTCTTTTCCTTATTTTTCTATTAAGGAAGGCAAAATTATCTCTAATGTTCTGCAAAATGAATCTTATTGCCTATTTTGGAGGATTTCTTCTAAGATGAAACTCTCTTAATGTTCAAATTCATTGAAAAAATATATTTTGAACACTAAAATAAAATAATTAATCCCAACTGCAAAATGTAAATATACACCTCTGAAAATTAAAAAGGCCACCAAGAAAGGTTAGCCAGAATGGGGATACAGGTGAAATGTCTATATTCTATAATATATGAGAAAGGGCACAGGCAGAAAGTAAGCTGCTATAGAGGGAAACACAAGTGAACTTTGGTTTAATAACTTCAGGCATTTAAAAGTATTCTTGAAGCATTTCTTTATGTGAATGATGAGTGTGGGGAGAAAATAAGACCTATCCTTAGACCTGCAGCAGACACATGACTTATCACAGAATTTCAGCAATACATACCATTTTTTGCAGTTTAAATAAAGCAATAATTCACCAAAGACAACGGGGAAAAGCAGTTCAGCTACTTTCTTGGTAACTGTAACAAAATGGCAGCTAAAAAGAGAGAACCTGTTTAACACCATTGAAAAATAATGTAAATCAATCGTGGTCTGTCACCTTGCAGCAGTTTGCAAGATGCCTTTGGCCCATGACTTCTGTGGCCACCTCAAGGTATTGGCCAACCATGGGCTTACATGGGGTGGTATTACACTAGGGAACCCCAAAATGGAACCTGCATGGATCATCTCAGATCACTACTGCTTGACAGGAATGAGAAAACAATCCAAGGTCAAAAATTAAAGGCCTCTGTCACTTTGCTCAGAGACAAAGGAAGCTTAAAAGGAACCTTGAACCTTAAAAATAACACCAAACTTCAATCCACAAAGAAAGCAGAGACAAATCTAAAAAAAAAAAAAAAAAAAAAAAAAAAAAAAAAAAAAAAAAAAAAAAAAAAAAAAGTGATGGACTGAAGTTATGTTTTTTGTATTCATATATGTTCCAGGTACAAATTTCATGGGACTGCTAGTCCTGTAGCTCCTTACTGTATAACAAACTTCTATAACTATTAAGAACACCTTTGATTTTTAAGACCAGTAATTACAGTACTCCTAAGTTTCAACCTGTTTAGTGACAAATAGACAGCAGCTCATTCCTTCCAAGAAAATACAGTTATGTGGAAAAGTTACCAAAGTCATGCTGCTACATGCTTATACTGTGTTTGCACATGAATGCATTAATGTTTTGAAGAATCTGACATTTTATTATTTTAAGAAGGACCACCTTTGGAACAAGAACTACATGAGCCTATTTTCTAAACTGTTTAACACTTTGTGATGAAAGTACAGTGAGGTTTTTTTTTTCCTTCTCCTGTGTAAGTGTGGCTTTTAGGGGACCATGACTCCAATCAGGCACTATGAATATCTGTGGACAGAAAATAGGACCAGCTGGTGCCTTTGCCTGGTACTTTTTACATTTTCTTTAAGGTGCTGGTTGGGAGGAGGGGTGGCGGAGAACTGCACACAGAAGACAAGAAACAGAAGTTGTGACTGGAAAAAGACCCAGAATTGGCTACAGCAGCTCTCCACCAGCTGTCATTACAATGTGCATTGTGTACATTTGCACGGTGTAGAATCTAATTCAGTTTTACAGTCGAGGAAGAATGGCAGGCAATCACCAAGCATCCATCACCAAACAGCATGATAAATAAGCTGTTATTTGGATCATGTATTCAACCCAGTCAAGAGATTTGGACTGGAAGAAAAGCAAACAGAAAAGACAGGATCAAAAAAACTCCTCCCATAAATAAAACAGAAAAAGAAAGAAGTATCTTCCCTGCTTCTTTTGGCCTTGAACAGTGGCAACTACAGAGCAGTAATATATGATTATGGTTTATGAGCTTAATCTGAGACTTGCAATTGTACTAGTGTGAAGTTAAAAAAAAAAAAAAAGCAGCACTTGTGAAGGTTCTTTCCAGGAAGGTTCTTAATGTTTAGAACAGTGAAGTATTTCCTTATTGGCAAAATCATCTGGCATTTAAGTAAAGATAGGAAGGAATAGAAATAGCTAAAGAAAAGAAATCTATGTTTCAAAGTTACCTCTGGACTTCTGGCCAATTTTTATTGATATTCAGCTCTTGAGACATTCAGAGAGGTCGCTGGTTAAGTGGTTTCAAAGCCATCTATCAAACTAAGTCCTAAAGGATATCGGGTTCTCAGTCATTTTATATTTGCTTTGTGCTATCCTTTTGTTTGCAGACACTTAAAGCTTTACTAATCCAGTCCTGTGCATGCACAGAGTGGCCAGACTAACTTTTGAAATGGCTCAACGTTGCACTCTTTTAATACACCCCTATGGAATTTTCAAATAATCGGTTTACCCCAAAAGGCTCCAGTGCATTTTAATATCTTGCACTTACAGCCTAGCTGAGTCCCAAATCCAATTAAATTAAAAAAATCACTAAATTTGATTTAGACACGACTTATGCATACCTTTAGCATGTCACAAATTTTAAGTAAGAAACATTAACCTCTTTTGCTCTTACTGAAGTTGACACACGTAACAGTCATGTGCTCTGAGCTTCTTAAAAAATTCATATGACAAATCAATTCATTTGTTGCAAAATAATGTCAGAGGCCTGAGGGTGCTAATGGGATTTACAGTCCCTGACTGGCCTCACATGGGATGTTCTGCTCATGAGCCAAGGAGTCCCATTTAAGCTCAGCCTATGACATCTAGATATTACAGCCCTGCCTTTTAGAGGGTCTCTGGGCTTGTTCTGCACTTAGCTTTTTTCCTGTGTAAGTCTCCCATGCAGAAAATATATCTTGTCTCTGGCTCCATCTCCTTCCCTTCCTGCATGCTGTGAAGGGCCTTGCTCCATTCCTTGCTGTCCTGTTCCTGCTGTGTCCTCACAGAGGGTTTGTTAGAGGTCATTTACTATCTCTGCAGCCAAATATACAAAATATTTTTGGAGCAGACGTAAGGATCTTAAATAACTTCAGAACTTGTAAAAGCTTGTTTGTCTCTTCTTGTTTTGGTGTTGATGTAAGGATCATGAAGGGTGATGGGCAGGAGTGAAAGATGGAGAGATGCATTAAACTACTCCCAGAGCTACTAGTTTTGCTACCAACTGTTTTCTCTTTCCATCTATTTGCAAATACTGGTATTTTTAGTTCAGTAGCCAGAATGAAAAATCACAAGCATTTTTGAAGGGGAGTGGGAAGCATTCTGACCCAAAATAATTTCTTTACACTGAAGTTTTTAATAACTGTCTTAGAAAAAGTTATATTTTTAAAAAATAGCGCAGCTAAAAATTGAAAGGATCACTCGGAGGGAAAAAAATACTTTAGCTGTCAAAATAGAAATATTCTTGTGTTTTCATCGAAGCAATAGTTCTCCAATTGGAATTTAACAGAGATTTTCTTCTTCAGAAGCTGCACTCTTCAACAAACTTCCAATATTTACTGTCACTTTCAGCTGTTTTGCTTTGTTAGGTATGAATAGAATGCACTCTGTTCACTTTTAAAAGAAGTCACAAAATACTGAGACTTCTCCATTATTGCCAGTCTGAGACAAAATAAATGTATCAGGTGCTTCAAGGATTGTGTTTTTTGTTACAAGCTGTTAGAACAAGATCATGCTGATGGCAATTGGGGCTCTGAGGCTTACAATGGAGGTTCTGTATCATAATTCACACTTCAGAGTAAGTTGTTCGGGCACAATATCTCAGGACTTTGCCTATGTGAACTTATGTCCAGCAACTCCATTGCAGATTCTGAAGCCTTTTATACAGAGGCTTTATAAAAAGCTAAAATAATCACTTAAATTCTAATATTAAAAGAAAGAAAGCACTGAGGTAATGAAGATACAAATCCATCTCTTGGTCTCACACCATTTGTGCCCCAAATCCCAATGCTTTCCTTGTTCTGGGTCCTAAACACCCAAGCATTTCCTGTCCTACCTGTCCTCTATTAGGCCTTTTTCCTCCTCCTCATTCCAGCACCTTCCCACACAAATTTTCCCATCTCAGACTTCCTTCTCACCAGCCCTCTTGGGAGCTCATAAAGCTCCTCTCACTCTTCAGCACTTCCTTCCCATATTTTTGTCCCATATTTCCTCCCACACTGATCACATCCTTTCTCAGTTTACAGTTTCCAACTCTGCTCAAGTTACATGTGTCCCCCTGCTCTTGGGGGCTCTATGCAGATGTAATTCCTTCACATTTTGCTGACAACACTCTCTGCATGAGCCCTTCTTCCCATGGCCTTTGTGGCCAGCCAAATTCTCCCTGTTTCCAGGATCCCAGAAAGCACAACCCTTTGCTCTCCTGGGTTTTCAGAATACCAGGTGTATTCCATATGCAAAATTCAAAACAGAACTCCGAGGGTAGTGATGGGTAAAATTTTAGTCAGAAGTGGGTCTACAAAGGCTATAAAACAAATTAATCTTTAAATTATTTATTTCATAGCATTTGTGAATGACTTGGGCTTTATGTTTTAACAATAATTTGGAAACAAGATAAAAAAGAGCTGTTACTAATAATTATTTTTAATTAAAATACTACTGCTTCTTATAGCTAGTTTACCATTCTAATGAGTATTGTTGCTGTCAAAAGTGTTTGATAGAATAGATTGATTTAAAAACACCCCAAGTTTTATGGAAATGTGAAAGCCCCATCCTGGTCAGTGACATCACTAACTAGCTCAATAGTTAGAACTTCATTGAGAAATATTACAGAATGTTTACTTCTAAAAGCTATCTCAGCCATGCTGATTGATGCTTTTTCTAAGGCACAACTACTGCAGTACATATTCAGCAAAAAACTATTACTATGTCCTATGGGAGGGTAAAAAATCCACCTTATTTTCCCCCAGAATTTCTGCTATGACATGGAATGTTTTGGAAGAACTCGGGAAAGCTTGAATTGTAGGAAATGACACTATATTTCCCTGTATTTCTAGCCTTACAGAGATGAAGTGCGTGGTGTCGGTGCCCCTTCTCCCCTCCCCGTGGCACATTCCTTATGGACATGGATGTGTAAATGCAGCCCGGAGTCTGGAATCGCAGAGCGCGTCTCGGGGAGACACCTGCTGGTGCACGGCCGGATGGCACCTCACTGGGACTGCTGGAAAGCAGGGAGAAGGATAGGATTATCACTTTTTTACCACGAAAAAATGAGTTGGGGGTTTTTTTTTTTTGTTTTTTTTTTTTTTTTTTTTTTTTTGGTTTTTTTTTTTTTTTTTTTTTTTTTTTTTTTTTTTTAATAGGCTGGGTGCTGAGGAAACTTTCGCTATTTTTGTTTTGGGATGACAACCTCTCTGGCAGTTGATATAATCAAATCGCAAAATTAACTTGATTATATGATGGAGGAGGAAGTAATTAGACTGAAATTAGGTGTGCATTCAGTGAAATCCAAGGTAGATATATTTTAAAAGCAAATGTTTGTTGCAGTTTCAGCCCAGGCAGCCACTAACTCACTCCTACACAAGAAGGATCAGGGAGAAAAGCAAGAAAACTCGTGAGTTGGGATAAAAACAGTTTACTAGGTGAAGCAAAAGCAAGAAAGTTTACAAGAAAAGCAAAACAAGGCATTGATTCCCTGCTCCCCCTGGGCAGGCAGTTTTCACCCAGTAGAATTGGGTCCCATCATGCCCAATGGTGATGTGGGAAGACAAAATCACCACTCCAAATGTCCCCTGCTCCTAGTTCCCCCCTCTTTATATACTGAGCATGATGTCACATGCTCTGGAGTGTCCCTTTGGTCAGGTGGGGTCACCTGTCCTGGCTGTGTCCCCTCCCAGGCACCCCCAGCTTCCCCCAGTGAGGCAGCACAAAAAAACAGAAAAGGCCTTGGCTCTGTGTGATCCCTGCTCAGCAATGACAAAAACATCTCTGTGTTACCAACCCAAATTCAGCAGAAACCCAAAACACAGTCCTATAGCAGCCAACGGGAAGAAAATTAAATCTACCCCAGGCAAAACCAGCAAAAAATCAGTGTTAAGAAAGAATGTAATGCCAAGACGTGAGGCATCCTAAACTTGTATTTTAGGAGCAGCTAATAAGAGAATTCAGAAGTGGCAAAACATTTCTTGCTTAAACCCTGAATGAAGATATGCTAATGAAAAACGTGTGACTGCACAGTATTCAAATTCAGTATTTTTGACAAAGCAAAAATGTCTATCTAGTTGTGATTCCAAGTAAACATGTGAACTACATCAAAATGAAGGGTGTTTTAACGGAAAATTAGAGGATTGGCTAGAGCAGTTAATTTTTTCAGGTGTCATGCAGACTGTCCAGGGGAACCCAAGAGAATTACTGCAGAGACATTCTGTGCAAACCAAAAGGAGGTAGCTAAATTTTCTTTGGCAAAGAATGCTGCAAGTCACCAAAATATAAATGGATTCAAACAGTACCTAGTCAAAAAACATGCTAATCACGGGCTATTAAACAGTCATCTGTGTAAAAAAAAAAAAAAACAACAAAAAAAAAACAAAACCAAAAAAAACAAACAAAAAAAACCCCCAACCATTTAGGGTTGTTATTTCTCAGCAGTACTGGTAGAACAGGATAAATGGCTAAAACATTAGTTACCAATGGCTAGACTTTGGTTCACACAGAGGTTCTACAGCTGATGATACACTCCAAAGAAAGTATTCTTCTTATTCTTCCTCCTTAGCACAAGGTCATCTTTCATTACCAAGCTGTTTGTTCAGCAATGTCTATGGTTAAAGGGTATTTAGGTCCAAACCTGCCTCCTGTAGATCTCCTGAATATGCCTGGATTCAGCTCTTTTCTTCTGCCTCAGCATCTGCCAGCAAGGTGCTTGTTCTGTTGTCATCACCATCACTTCTGCACTCACTCAATCAGTAAAATTATCCCTTTGTAGAATAATCAACAGAAAATGAGCACTGCTTTTACCAGACTGGACTGAAAGTTTTGAAACAGACCTTCGATATTCTCTATCTGTTCTTGCATTGAGTCTTAAGAATAAGATTTAGAGGTACATGAAGCCTCAGTTATGAAACTACTTTGCACATTTGCATTTTTCAAAATTGCTTTGTTATAGCTCCACAAAGGACTCTAGGAGAAGATTCTAAGCATTCTAAGTATCTTTCAACAATACTTAAATATTTTTGTTACCCAATATGTGGTTTAATGTTGGTCATGAAATACACATTAAATAAATTTCATGACAATTTTCCGTCATGAAAATTGCAGAGTGAATGTTTACGATTGATAATAGAGCCTCTATAATTTACTGAAACACATTTTTAGCTGCAAATAAGATAAAGAAAATCCAGGCTAATAACAGGAGAACTCTCCTTTCCCCCAGCCAGGATTTTATGTAGTGCTCAGTTAATTAACACATGCTCTTTCTTTTTATCTTGACATGCTGGTTAGTACACCTTATTAAAACAAAGCATACAGCAGTAGCTAAAAAATCCAAGGAGAGGGAAATCTTCTGGAAGCCCAAATAAAGTTGAACTATGAAATGAAACAAACATCTCTTTACTTTTCCAGGTGGTGGCAGAAACTTTGTAGGTAATTTTGCTTTGCAGAGCAACACTGTCCCCTCAAATTATATTTATTCACAGGAAAGGTTGTTTCTCAGACTTGAAAATAGGTCTGCCATTCCCTTCCTAAAAGCCCACTCAGAATATAAAACAGACAACTCATTATGATAAAAGCTGTGTTAAGTCCCTTGACTTACTATTCATTTTCAATTATGCTATTTTTGAAGAATTGTAAAAATTTAGATTAATTAAAGGAAGTAGATTGTGAATAGCTTGAAATGGAGAGGAGGGAAAAATAGGGGAAAAGAGAAGAATTCCTTTATGTGTTAAGGGATTAATTTATCAGTAAATGGTTTACGTTTTTACATTAGTACATGCAATAACTTCATGGTAACATTGCTTCAAAGATGGTTTCATAAACCAGTTTCACGATAAACTTTGTCTCATTAAATTTTTCCAATTTTTCAAATTTTCTAGTTTTAAAGGCAAGAGTTTATAAATTATGCAATGTATACACAACATACAAACCAGTTTTTGCTGATAAAAAATATTTGAAAAGACTTTAGGAGGCACACAGGTCTGCACCAACTCCTATTGATTTCTCACACAGTTTCAAATGCATTAAAGCTCCAAAAGAAGCAAAAACTTTTAAGATTATTAATACAGATACTACATAAATCTGTTCACACTTGTGAGCTTTGCTATGATTTGAGAAAGCTGAAAAGATTTTGCATAATTTCCAGAGCTCTTCATCTTAGCAGTGCTGTATGGCACTTAAGATGTATATTTGAAATTCCTCTTCTCTAAGGAAAACCCATTATTTTTAGGCACTAAAATAAATAATACAATACTATCCATATTATTCCTCTCTCCATGAGAAGCTCTTTTTTCCTTTCTTTTTTTTTTTTTTTTTTTTTTTTTTTCTTTTTATTATAAACTCTTTATTGTTGATGCATATTTCCTGCTGTGTAAGTGTAAATTCTGGTTTGGGGGCAAATAGTTCAAGGAGCAGGAGCTGAACTTTAATCATCTCTCCATTTTCAGTCTGCCACAGTCTGTTAATGTTAGCTAATTCAGCATTATTTAAGATAATGTAGTGGGAAGAATATGCTTGATGTTTGAGCTAGTTTCAAATAACCATGACAAAAGGAATTCATCAGACTTGGCCAACAAACATCCAATGCTTTAGATTTGTTTTCTCCAGGAACTAATTTAGGAAAGAAAACTACCCTAAACAAAGCAAAAACCAAAACAAAACCACCAAAAAAGTCCCCAAACCTAAACAATGTCTCCCCTCCAAGCAAACAGCCTAATTT
Organism: Sylvia atricapilla; assembly: GCF_009819655.1. Classification (NCBI taxonomy): domain Eukaryota; kingdom Metazoa; phylum Chordata; class Aves; order Passeriformes; family Sylviidae; genus Sylvia; species Sylvia atricapilla. Next base: position 63,096,356 of record NC_089143.1, read on the forward strand.
CCTTCCTTTCCTTCTTCCTTTCAGGTTTTCACTGTAACACTTACATTATTTAAAGAGTGCTCTTCAATTATAACCTTTATTGTGCTACTAGAAGTGATGCTGACAGCTGGATAGCTTCACACCAATATCACAAGTAAGTAATGGGCTGTGAAAATAAATTGTATTCATCTTGCAAAACAATCAGGCACCAGTGAAGTCTTTAGTCCATGTACTGTAGAAATTTTACTTATTTATTTTAGATATTATACCATAGGAGAACAAGAAATAATATAGAAGGGGTAGCTGTGTGGGTATTTAGGAGTACTTCACAGGAACAAGGCAGAATATAACATCCAATCATTCCTAATAGATATAAGCTGCTTTTTATCTCAGTCAGGGAAGAAGAAATGTAATTAATTAAAATTCAAATCTAAGCAGATATGAAAGTCTATTAACTATATCAATGAGGAGAAAAGGGATATTTAAGTATGGAAATTAGCTTACCCATTTTTCTAATACATCCAGCTGCAAATGATATTTTTCATTTTCATTCACACTTCACGTGTGGGTATTTAATAGAGTCTGCCCATGTTTGAAAGTGTCCTACAAATTCAAATGTGGACTGAACATGCCTTTGGCTTTGGTTAAGACACATCACGACCAGGAAGCAACTTAAATTTCAGAATGAGTGTATTCTTGAGCTTTTAAAGGGTTCAGAGGGCAAGATGACACTCTTGACTGGTTTTTTGTTTCTTTTGTGTGTTGGGGAATGTTTGAGGTACACTGTGGTTCAGTACACCATGTGCTCTAGAATATGGTATCCCCCCCAAGGGCAAATTCTTGCAAATGCTGCACTGAGAATCAAGAACAACCTTAGCAAGTGTGTTCTTTTTATCATTTCACTGCAAGAGCACACACCATACAAATAGTTCTCAAATTTGGCATTAATGGCATAGCGCAAGTTACTTTCAAAACCAAACAAACACAAGCATCACTAAAGATTTTTTTGGGATGTACTTTGCAAGATTTTTGCAAGATCAATAGTATTAGGCATGGAAAATAAGAATAATTAAATTAAACTTCAGCAATGAACAGTACACTGTACATATTTCTATATCACATGTTGCTGTATTGACACCAGATGCAGAGGTAGAGCAGGTACATATGACAAGCATACAGAACACTTATTCTGGGATTTATTCCCTTGCCTCACATTTTCTCATTTCTAACATAAGATGTTAAAGATACGAAACTGTCACAGGTATGATTAATGGGACACTATTTGTCTTCCACAGAGATATTATTCAAAAAATATATATAGAACAAAGAGCCATATATCTTCACCAATGTTAGAAAAATCTCCTTCAGGTAATGAACACTTTGAGAGACATTTAAGAAAAAAAAAGCATTAGAACCTTGCTCAGTCATCAAAATTGGATATTTTTATAACATTGAAGTAGTGGCCAAAGCTAGGCAAAGTTACACAACAATGTGCTTCTGGAGAGTTTTCTGGCTTCATGCCTGACTGTCTCTTTAGGCTGTTTGCCTAAATCTCTCTGACTTTTTAAAGAAAACCCTTTCAATGTAGTTTTCTCTTATTACATGATTTATGGAGCAACCACTCAGAGTAAGAGCATTAGGGAATGTGTAGCCTCAGGATCCATGATATTAGGAAAACTTACAAGACAAGGTTGGATGTTCAGATTTGCTTCATGAAAAATGTCTTTAGTCTTAGGGCAAATGTTTGAAAGCTCCAGTGGTTCTCTGACTTATATCCTGAACTAAATAAAAACAAAGGCTCCAATGTAAAAATTCTGAGAGAAACATCATACTATTATCTGCAAGAGTTTTACAATGCTGTACATGGTAATGAAGGAAAGACTTCAGTAACTGGAGTATTCCACATGACTGAACCATTAGTTATAGATAAGTATTCCTTTTCGTGTAAGTATTTCTTTATTTTATACATGGTCCAATTAATTCATTTTTCCCCCTAGACCTTTGTAATTTTTTTTAAGCTATAAACAGAGAAGTAGGATTCATATGTTGGAGTAAAATCTAGGATGTTGCAGGGGAATTTTGATCAGATGTTTACACACTCAGAATTGTGTGCCTAAATGTATGTCTAGTTAATCCAATCCCAAATATAAGATTGTTCTCTGCATGTAGCCATGGTGTTTCTTGGTCTGGACTGCTAAAAATTTGTGGAAATTACATATCTGCCTCTGGCCACCATGCTGAAGACAAGATCCTCAAAGGTTTTAATCTATATCAGCTATGTCTCTCATGAGACAAACAGGATGCCCTTTTATAAATTTTTACTTCAGAAAGACTCTTGTAATATTTTTCCTCAAATTTCTGTGTTGCCATGCTCATCTATTTTGGGACAGTATAAACAGTACCTGGATTTTTCTTTGTGATAGGTCAAAACCAGTAAAGGGAATTGTATATAAAGGTTGTTTGTTTTTTTTTTTTTTTTTTTTTTTTTTTTTCTTAATTCATAAAACAGGCAAATAAGCAAAGATGCTTTCTCTCTGAAAGGTTTTCTTTCATAAATGTTTTTAAAGGAAAGCAATTTCTTCTGTCTATTGTCTGGGTACTAGGCCAAGTTTGAAATGTCATAAAAGCAAATAAACAGAGGATTACTAGTTCCTAAAGAGTGATTTCTCTGCCTCTCTAGATTCTTCAAAATTAGAGATATCTTTCCTGCTGAAATGCCATATCTCTGGGCAGTGTTTGCAGCTGTCCTGGAAGCAGAATTTCCCAGCCCAGATTACTACTTCACCGACAATATCCTGGAGATGAGAACCTCTGGGCTTAGTCCCTAACCCAGAGCAACTGGTTTTCGTGTCCCTCCAAAACAGAAGCTATTACAAGGGTTTTGTTGTGGTTATTTTAAGAGAATTAGACATCTTACAGCTTTGACATGCTGTTCTCTACATCACTGGAGATGGTACACATTGAAGTAGGCTGCAGTGACACATGGCATCTCAAGCATCAAGCATTGCCATTTATCTTCTTATCTTGCTGCACTTTTTTATCTTGTTCAAAAAAGCTCTTTAAATGAAATATTTCTGGACCCTGCTGTTTAAGGAAGCATGTTTTTGGGACATGTGCTGAAGATTCATTTTAGGTTTTGAATCTGCTCTGGATTTAACAACTTTTAATAGAGGAATTACAGAATCAATAACAAATGATAGGAAGATTATATTTCAGGAATCAAAGTTGATGTTGTGCAGGTATCAAAGAGTCGTGGACTGGCCAAGGATGTGATGCATTTTTCTACTTGTGCTCCACATTTCATAGCTCTTTGTTTCCTGCAGAGTGAAAAATAGGGTGTTCATAGACTTAAAGCATCACATTCCCCCCTAGTTTCTGCTTTGAGAGCCCAAGGCTGTACACAAAAATATTATGATATTTCACCTGATTTTTTGCCCTTTTTTTTTTTTCACCAAGCATCTTATCAGAATTTCTCTGGTGACCATGGCTGATTATTAGGAAATTTTCTCTGTCCTAATTCACCAGTGGTAAAGAACAGGTGAATATTTATTTGGAATATTGCTGAGTATGTGCACTGCTTTTCTTGGGGACTATTTAAAGGTTAAGAGGACATTAATACTTCCTTTAATTTAATTCCTCCAATGCCTTTCATATTTCTGACTTAAAACTGTCAGTGATTTAATAGCAATAGAAAAAAAATGGAATATCATTCTATAAAACCAAAAGATATGTATAAAATAGGGAACATAAAAAGTTTCAGACTGCTAGCACATTTTATGGCTTCATTGTGCACGATTTTATTTGAAGTCATTTAATACCATGGTGTCTGAGAGCAACATAAAACTCAATTTAAAAGATATTTTCTATTTCAGATAACTTTGGTTAAACATTTTAGTTTAGGCCTCAGTTTTCTTTTAACCTGTGACCGAGAAGAAACAGTGCAATTTTTTTTATCCCAGTTTAGTATTTCATCTTAAAAACAGTAACATTTTTCAAGAAATTGTATTGAGTTTATAACTTGTAATATGCCATCAAAAAACCTGCATTATTTTATAGCAAAATAACCTTCCTCTGTCTTCAAAAGGAGTATTTACTTAAGAGATACTCTCAAACTGACTGCTTCTGGTGAAAGAAAAATTGAGCTGCTGGCTCTGTCTGCTGGACTAGGAGCTGCAGGAGTTAACTCTGCTGATGGTAATGAGATTGAGCAGGCAGCAGATGCTCGTGTGCCTTTACAATCCAAGTCTACCAAAAAATTCATCTCACAGAAAATTTAAGGAATGTCTGGCACCCTGGAGATAGTGACAGACTCAGTATTAGCCATATGCCACCTGCTAGAGCCACTGTTAAACAAACCATGGGATTTTAAAGCAGTATAAAAAGTTACTTACTCACAATAAGATTGTTCTATTCCAGGTCATATAATCTGCCCTTACAAAAACTTTTAAACCACCAGCGATGCTAAGCTCTGAAAATAATTAATTTGTAGAAAAATATTAATTAATTTGAGAATATTCTGTAAGAAGTTCTATTTCTAATCACCCGTGTATAGGAACATAGTGTTCATTACAGTAGGTTATTATTCCCATAAAATCTCAAATACTTTACACCTACTCGTTCACATTTACAATTTTAACATCTGTTTCCTTGAAGGTTTTGTGAGGGTCTGTTCCCATTTTCACACATCAGCATATTTGATATCATTCTGAGATAAAAATATATTCTGTAAAATATGCAAATGCCTTCGTTTACAAAACCTGTGAAAGAATGATACTTCACTGTAAAGAGGAACTTCTGAGCACTGCAAGATGTATCATGCATATCTGTGATGCCTTGCATGGTTAATAAAAGCATATTTTTCCCCTAGTCAGCAATTCTGGAGTAAGTAGAAAAGTAGAAAAAAAGAGGTATCTTTAGTTGTGACCTTGGAAATTTGCATCTTATAGACCAAACCAGTGGCAATGTGCCCAAAAATGGTCTTGGACTGTTGGTACATATTCCTGGGCATATGTGTGTTTGTTTCCAAAATACCAGAGGAACAAAAATTAAGCTTAGGAAATAAATGCATTTCATATTAAGACAAAAATGTCTCATAACACATGGCTTCAGATGTTTCAATTGATCTACCTCTCAATTTGATTGAGACACAGAAATGGTTTGAACCTGAGAATTATACAGCAGAGTCCCATTGGAAAAACTGGAGAAAACATAAACATTTAGAATTACTGTAGGAGTCTGGGACAGTGAAGTTTTGGGAACTTCTGGGAAGTTTTTCTCCTCTTCCAAATGGCTGATAATTCTTAATATCCAAAGATGTTGTATATTCCTGTCTCTCAGAAGCTGAATTTGGGCCTATATCTTTGGCTAGTCTTTATTTTACTGTCTTGTAAGTATGTCACTTACTCGTGTTAGTAAGAATTGTGTTTCAGGAAAACAAACCAAACCAAAATTATAAACAATGATGCTCAATTGTAGTTGAAGTTCAGAATGTCTCTGATTTACATACTGGGAGGGAGGCTGGGGCTAAGATTTAGTGCCATGAGCAGTTCAGATTTAGTGGAGAATTCATAAGGTCTTTTGAAGGACTAAATTTCATGTAGCTGTTTATTTTAAATTTAAAGCATCAGCCACTTCTGAGTTCTTAACTAAAAGAAGAAACAAAATATTTTGTGATGCAACCCCTGTTTAAGAGCCATGAAACTCAGGTGTGGCACGTGCTAAATACAGACATTTAATTTCTCCTCATTTCCCTTACTTAGTTTGCTGTAATTATCTCCCTTTCTATATTTGAGATGCTGAAGATTGTTGGAATAAATTTTGAAGGATTTTTTTTGCCCTGAAGTAACTTGTTCAGATTCAAGCTCAGATTCATTTCAGTAGGAAAATATTGAGGCTTACATATTTTAGAGTTTTAGCTCCAGCATGAAAAATAACGTGTTTGTTTTTTAGATATGTTACAGTCTTAAAGAATTTTTTTAGTGGGAGCAGAGGGAAAATTGGAATGGATAACAATCGGAGGGAAAAACGTACTTATTTATCTCTGGATTCATTCTCATTTTTAATACTCTGTCACCTTACTATACAAACAGCCTCAGAAGCTGCAGCCTTTGCAAGGGTTCATTTGCATTATTTCTCTGTAAAAATTTTTTGTGAATAAAAATGATGACAATTCTTCTGTCAGAGATGTAGAATGCACAAGTAGGAAAAAATAATTATTCTTTGTACTGGCTCTGTTTCTGAAACATTTATTCATGGCTTACTGCCTTCATCTCCAATTGCACACTTCAGCAAAATAGCTAGGAAGAGAGACTATCCCACTGTAAATCTACCACAGCATTTACACTCGGGAATCACTATGTCAGAAATAGGTGTGGGTACTTTTTGAACATATTTAGGCTGGCAATTTGAAGATACTATAATAATACTCTTGATCATCAATGCAGTCAGGTGTAATGCAGTCTTTCAGTAGAGTTGTTAGGGTAGAAACTCTCATTAATTGGAAGATAAAGTTGATGTGTGTTTAAACAGGTTTACACAGTGCACTTACCTGAGATAATAAGGTGCTGTTCATTAGACAGTCAGCCCCTGCTAATCCTGTTTTTCTAAATACACTTGTATTTCTTTGTACTCCTTCTCTGATTATGCTAAATAGCAGCTACAAAGAACACATTTTGTCTTTTGAGTATTGAGCTGGATGACTCCAGAGCTTGTCATATTCAGTGCAGAACATGCAAAGTGATATCCACAGCACAGAGCTGCTCGTCCTGTATCTGCCTTGTTTGGAAAGCAGGGAGTGCTTCTGCCATTAAAAAATCTTGAGAGACCCATTTTCTAAGGTTTGCTCAGCTGCAAGACAGCCAGATAGGTGCTGACACCAGCTCCAGTTTTACTCTAATAGAGATGTTCCACTCTGCAAAGCACCATTATTGCTTCCATTATATCTCTGCACCTTATGCCTACTGTGCAGAATGACGGATTCAGGGAAATAGAACAGTTCCATAAGCAGGGAATTTTTTCACTTGTTGCCTTCACATCTGCTCAAGCACTATAATACCAACAGAAGAGGATTTAAAGATAAGATTTCAGCTTATCTTCAGGCCTTAATACTGGTCTGTGTTGGTATTTTGTTTATTTATTGTTCATACGAATTTCAATATGCAGAAAACTAATTCTGACCTCCCTTCACAAAGATGAGACCCTGCACATTGATTCTTGTCTTGTGGACTGTAACAGACCACGTCAGTTCCTTCCAGAGAACTGGAAGGTCAGCACAGTGGCCTCATAAATGCCTTTTCTCCCATTTTCTTTGTTCTCTCACATGTTCAAAAGGTCCTTTCACACTGTTGATATTCCAATGCTTTCCTTGTTTCCCAAATGTTATCTAGAGCCATTGCTTTTGAAACCACAAGCAATTCTTCTTTTCCAGTGGTCCCCATGGGATTTACTATGATAATTAAATGGGGAAAATGACACACAAAAATATTTTTTTACTCCTGACATTTTTATATGTGGTCTTTTTAATAGACATTCCAAGCAATTTTTTAATCAGGCTCTAACACTTCTAGACAGTGAATGTGCATTTGCCTTTGATGAATCTGATCAGCATCCTTCTGGAGTGGACGAATTGTGATAAAATATTGAATATTGAATGTTAAATTTCCTTTACCTAGTTTAAAATATCTCAAAAAATAATAAAAAATAAAATATTAAAAATTATTAATAAAATATCGGGTTTTGTTATGGTTTCAGTATTTTCCCCTTGGTTTATATCTGTCTTATCTATTTATGGTTTCATTCTAAATTATACACTCCTTCAGAATCGGACAATGAAATTAGTGCCAATAACTTTTTTTTCTTTCAGTTGAAACTATGACAATATAAAAAACCCTTTAAATCAATTGCGCTTTTTTTTTTTTTTTTTAACTTTTTTTCCCTTTGCAATTACAACAGTGAGAGGCTTGGGGTTCTTTAAGAAAAGCCCTGAGTGATAGAATTGTATCGCCTCTGAAACATCTCTTCATGTGGCTACCAATTTGCTTTTTATTTTCTTGATCTTTGTGAAATTTCTCCAAGAATACTGAATTAGTGACATTGTATCAGTTTGTTAAGAAGGTGAAATTGATAGTTGTAGCTTTTTCAAAGCCCCCTTTTTCATGGCAGCTTTTTTTTGCCTTGTAAATGTATTCTGGTTCAGTCTAAGAAAAAGCATGTTGATACATATTATTTCTTTTGAAGTAAGAAGACTAACGAATTAAAATGTAAGTCATACTTGCTACAATAGCACTTAAGATCTTAGTAGTTTAAGTGTTAGGAGTGGGCAGTTGAGCGAAACCCAGCGTTGTAACACATCCCACTAGTGACAGACGCATTATTGTCTAGAATTGAAGGACAAACTTTACAAACAGTATTAAAGGTGGTAACATAAAGAGTGGTCCTTTAATGAAAGCTTTGAGGCGCACAAAATCTGGATGTGCGAACACGCAGCATCAGATTCTCACAGATTTTATAAATTTATTAATTAGAATGTCTAGGAAGTAAATACAAGCAATAGGAGACCAATTGCCCTGATGCCCACCCTTGGGCATGACTCTTGGAGTCTCTCCAGGGGATTTTACCCCTAGGTTTTGTTGTCTCCCAAGTACTGCTGCAGAACAAGGTGTCTCCAATAGAAATTATTATCTTGAAAATAAGACTGAGCAGAATTTCAGGAAAGTAGCGTGAAAGTTGTGTCAGAAAGGGTGATCTACTATTATGAAGTGCGAGAAGGTCTTTAAAAGTATACAACTGCATATTAGAGTTCTACAAAGCTACAAATAAATGAAGAATATATAAAAAACTAAAAATCCTTTGGCATCCACATCACATAAGTTCTCTTGTGCTTTTGGCAGATTGGTTCAGCCAGTCCAGGGAGATGCAGTGTATCCACAGAACATCCTGACTATTCACTTCCACTGCACGTACAGGCTTCCACTGAATTTGCAGTAAAAGCATATTCATGGATTCCTATTTTCAAGGACAATGAATTCTTACTGGTGCAAAAAAATGCTATTTTGAGTACAAGGAATTTTTAGTGATATAGAAGGCAGAAGATTCATTTGGCACTTTTAAATCTAGTTCTGATCTTTATTTCAGACGTACAGTCTAATTTTGTTTCTCAGCAGGATAACCCCAAAAGAAAAACTATAGTGCCATGAGGAAGATTTACAGGAAAAATGCATCAGTCTTACAGATTGCATACACCTAATATTTGAGGGGGGAAAAGAGGTTTGCAAGAAGAACAAAAAAAAATTCAAGGAAATGTGACTTATCTACAAATGCAAAAGATTAATTTGAATTTCAAGTTTTTTTGTTCAGCATCACTTAAAGTAGATTAGTGGACTACTAGAAAAGTTAGCAGGAAAATTGTTGTTAACCTTAGGTAGAGCTAGACGTAGGTAATTTTGGTTTGAGGTTTAAAGATAAAAAAAGTTCTTGCTAGTGCATGAATTCAAAGGCACAAAAGACTTTTGCACATTATAATCTCAAAGAGTTGGTGACCAGTTTGGTTTTACAGGTTTCTACCATCATTACAACATTCTGCTAATAAATGGATGGTATTTGCCTTCAGAAATGTATTCCTTGTGGATAAACTGTAGCAGAGCAGTGAGGCTAAGGTCCTTGAAGTTAATCCTAACCACAGGGAGCTAAAAATTCTAATGTAAGGAAGTATTCCATGATTCCTCTTACTATGGAGGAAGATCTCAGAGTATTTCCAATAAAATGTCATTATTTAGAAAATGAGGGTTCCACTCAAAAACATACTTTGACTTGATTTTAAACTGCTCAGATGTAGCAAGGACTGCAGTGGCCTTCTCCCTTGCCTTTCTACTACACACAGAAACATAAATTCCTATCTAAAGAAATTTCAGTGCTGTTGGAACTGAGAACTGCGATTGGGTAGACTAACAGCTTTTCCTGTCACAAGGGCATATTTCTAGCCTGTGTTCACTTGATACACCAGACTTTGGACTAAATACTTATTCATTCCTTATTCTGGCTGGTATGATCCTGCATAAAATACAGGCAGGACAACGAGAGCTCATAGCTGTGAGCAGTTACTGTGCAGAGTGGTACTGAAACAAAGGAAAAGGTTAGCAGAGGCAATTTATAGTCTTTACAGAGATGGTAGAATACAGTTTGCCAGTAGTAGTAAATCTTTACAAAGATGGTAGAATGCAGTTTGGCAAAAAACTAGTTTTTTTGCCAAACTAGTAAAACTTTCAGATAATGCTACTAACAAGTAAACAAGATGTGATTCTTGCATTTAGTCTTTTTCTGCTCACCCGAAGTGAGCATTATGCACTGTTGCATGAAATCACTCCTAAAACCAATATTTGGATTTCCTCTCCTGTCTGTTGTTGCCATATAAAACATGATCTATTGCACCATAAAAGACTAAACTAAACTTCACAAACAGACTCAATCTTAGAAGTTAGCTTCAAGCACCAAGGGAAGTTCTGAGTTTGAGTAGGTAGCTGGTATCTGATTCATGCCACCATCACCAATTTTGGCGAAAGCCAAAATATAATTTGGATTGTAAAATGAGAAAGTGAGAAGTTAGGAGAATACAGATACAATTTAAAGACTTCTATCACTGTGTGCGTGCTTTAGTTTGTTTGCTACAGGGTGCCATGAGCATATCTTTGATGTCATTGCACCAAGTGGATGCTCTATATCCTGCTGAAGGGCCGAGTTCTATTTGCTACAGCAGTACCTGGCTTTGTGCTCCCCTTACTGATCCTCTGGAATGGGATACATTTTTGCTGAAGATCATGAACAACAAAAGAAATATGAAAAAATTTAATCTCAGGAGGAGCTGGTCAGAAAAAGTGCTTTGGTGGCCAAAAGATATTCCCAGCCTACTTACCAACAACAGAGTTCTTAAAGCTTTTTCATGGGTGATCTCACTAGCAGGTAAATTTCATCAAGGCATTGTATCCCAGGCTCCTGGTATGTTTTGTAATATTTGGCAGTTGAATGATTAATTGCAGTTGTTAGAAAATAAGTATCAATATCAAGAGGACATTGTTTCAGACGTGGGAGCCTAGAATTAAAACTGTTTTGTTAGATATCAAATTGAGTGCCTAATTTTTGTCAGTCATTGCATAAGTATCACCCATCACCATCAGTACCTTAATGAATATCTGAATGCCTTTGTTTTTAGAGTGACTTAACAGCAGTATTCTTGGTAAATAATGCACACTTCAATTTATTGAGCAAAAGTGAAATGATATAACACTACAAAGAACTGTCTTGTTATGTGTCATGAAATTCATTTCAGATGAGTTTGTGTATTATAATAGCATATAGCAAAAGCTTAGAATTTTGACACTCAAGGTAAAACATAGCACAGTGGATGATTAACCCTACTTGTAGCCAATGAACTAGTCATGAATTTGAAACTAGAAAACAGCTAAAGAGGAGTAGCAAGACTTATATTTTTATATTGGGAAATAACCATTTGTGTGGAGAAAAGGCTTTCCCAATAAAGACATTACCGAAAAAAGCAAGTAAGCCTGTTCTTTCATTTATTGTTATGGCTTCAGTTACCCACTGTTCCTCTGCTCATGTCCCTTATTTGTGTGTCTGGACAAGCACATACTTTATATGGTTCACAGCTAAGAAAATATTGACTTGGTAGTCAGTTCAAGCATGCAGAAATGAAATGTAAGACTGCTTTAGAATTTTTTTCCACTTTTCTGCCAAATAAAAGTTTTTACATTTCATGAGTATGCATTCTGCTCTTCTGCAAGTAAAAAGGCTGAGCTGCTGATTTGTGCTCTCTCTTTTTTTTCAACATTTCCTTTTCTGAAGGTCTAGAAGAAAATTCACAATATTTTCAGATTACTTTGATTACAGATTGTCAGTAAGACCTGTGAATGATGAGAGGCTTTGAGAATTCCATTGCAATTACATTTAGGACAGCCCAAGGAAAGTAATTCACTGTATCATCAAGTTATAGTATACACTCCAACTTTCTTATGTTTTCACGTGTTTTAATAATCATGCCTATTTTTACTATTTCTCCTGCAGTTGGAGATTCGAAACTGTGTAAAGAGACATCAGTTGACATTTAAAAGAAATATATCATGATTTTAGCTAAGAGAGCTTTTTTTCCTTTTCTGTGGTAGTCAGTAGTCTGTGTTTCTTACAGCTTCATGACTTGACTGCTTAGTTTTCTGATTGAGCAACATGTGTTATTTTCCAGTTTTTTGAAATGGCTTGTTGTGAGTAGCAACCTGTTAGTGAGATTGAGTATTTTGTTAATTCACCGTGTTGCTGCATTTTTAATGGCTTGGTTTTCATTCAAGTAGATTGACTTTTTGATTTCAGCTTTTGATTCTGTTACTTAAAGGAACTAGGATATTTCAATAGGCGAATTTTCAGATTCTTCTTTTGACAATATCATATACTTAACTGATTAAGAGATCAGTCTAAAGTATTTGACTGGTGTTATTTTACATATTAGTTAAGCTGAAGACTTAGACATTTTTGTAGTCAAGCAGCTAGAAAAGAAGGAACCAAGAATGAAGTGTTTCTTAAGTGAAAACTCTTTTGTGTAAAGATTATGTGTAGTATTTACATGTTCAGAAAACACAGTGGTACAGGTTAATAAAACATTGAAATACAAATAAGACTGCAAGAGTAGGTTTTATAAATTGACTTTTTAAAAATATTAAAATTCTAGAAATAGGCAGAAGAGAGGTTGTATGATAAAAGACTGATAATAGACTTCTAATTGTCCCTGGAGATGCAGATAAAAAATTCATTTCCTTGAAGCATGTTGTCCAAACCTGGGGCTAAGACAAATAAATATAAAAAATAGTTTTCACCAAAGGTATCCTCTAAGCATCTACTTACTGTGAGGTTTTTGCTTCTTTTGTCCTGCTTAATTTTTGCAATATTTATTTATTTGTCTTCCTGGTATCTCTAATATCCATCTCATTTGCATCTCACCAACTTGAATATAGAAATAGTATGGAAGACTTTGGCAAAGACTTCGGTGTTGACATGGTAAAAAATATGTCTGTTGCATCTGCCATATTGATAAACCCATTTGTCTCATCACTGGAGTCAGACATCATCTGAGGTTGATAATTGTATTAGCTGTTCTGAACATTCATTTTTTACTATATATGCTTAGAAATGACTTTCAGATTTGCCCTGTGAATATCCAGGGGATTAAGTGGAGGCTGATCCACCTGTAGATCCAGGAATCCTCTTTCTTGCCCTTCTCCAAGATAGGTATAATGCTTTTCCTGTGGTGTTTCAAAAATAATGGAGAAAGGTATGACAATAATATTGACCAGCTCTCTTAACACAAATGCATTCAGATTCACCCCATCTTGTCCCTTGTGCTGGTGTATTTTACGTTACCTGTGATGGTCTCTATCCTGGTAGGATACAGCATCCTTAGTACTCAATTATAGTGCCCTAAAGGTCTGGATTTTCACAAGGCTGCAGACCCCCCTATAGCCCTAATGGGGTGATAGCACTTCACTAGCCCTTCAGTTTTTATTAGTGTGTGGTAGTTTTGTATTAGATACATGTCACTGGATGTTGGCATGTAGTGTGATTAGTATTGTGATTGAATTTGGATGGAATCTATCAATGTAGGGTATGTCAGGATTGCATTCTACTTCTCTTTCTGACAGTGAACTGGCAGTAGTTATGAATGCAGTGATTAATAAGGCATTGCAGAAGTGCAGGCTATGCCAGGGAAATGGATTTTCAACTCTTTGTCTTTTCATTGCTACTTATAGAAGTTGCCATCACTCAGTTTTAAGTAGATTCTTATTTTCTATGAATGTTTAAAGATCTGTATATTAATTCTTTTCACATTTGGTTATATAGTTATGTAGAGATACAGAGCACTCTTTGGATCAACACTTCTTTCAGGACTTATGTGTTGGTGGTAATAGGGCTACATGGGCTACAGTGAGAAAAGTATTGAATATGGGAAGGAGAAAAAAACTTACTGAAAACAGTTTTTATGAAAAGTTCAATTGAAAAGTATAAAGTAAGACTGAGCCTTGGATTTGCTTCTTGGGCTAGAAGCAAATCAACCACTGGAAGAGAACAACTGCATGCAGAAGTATGTGCAGAAATATCAGCAGTCAGGAGACTGGTTTGATATAAACTTGATTCCCAACTGCTTGGTTTGATACGTTTTCACTTAAAAGTTCTTGAGATTTTAGAAGCTTAAATATTTTTGATTTTGCCATTCTGGAATGCCCTAAGTACCGTCATAAAATGCTCTATCTTAATGCTGTCAAATCTTTATTAAAGGCACTTGAATTTTTTCTTATGGTTTATACAATAATAGTTACAGTGCAACTATGTAAACCACAGGAAATTCTTGAGAAAAGGTCTAAAAAGTACCTCACAAATTAGACTTAGGTTGGTGCATGTAGCTTGTATGATTTTAAGAATATAGAGTTTAAGAATGTGGAGTTCTGATGCTTTTTTAAAAACAGAACTTTTACAAACACTGTAAATTACATTTTACTTAATACTATTGAGATTTTTTGCTGATGCCAGACACTGCTTTGACAGTAGTGTGCATTTATTTTATCTGCTTTGATACCAAATCTGCACAATGCATATATGAATTATTTATTCAGGGAAGAATTCAGATTTATTTTAGTAGGATGTTTCAGCATGTCAGAGAAGGACTTAGGGGACTGATACACAGAAATTGCGATTTTTAATGTAATGAGCCAGGATATGTAGAGATAGGGCAAATAAATATTGGAATACATGCACAATGACAAGGGGCATATTGCAAATGGGAAAAATGACATTCAACTGGCCTGAGTAATTTGAGTGCACAGTGAATGATAGTATCATCCCATATCTTGATAGTAATGATGCAGTAATTCAGCACTGGCTGCACTGTGCTTACTGATAACATTTCAAATCAGGTGCTGTGTGGCATTTGCTATTTACTGGCAGGGATTTTCCATCAAGGAAAGAAAGCAGGCAGAAAAAATCTATATAAATCTTGCACTGATATAATGGAACTATTTAGTACTAGAGTTCTATAGATTTTTTTCTATAAAAAGCATTTATATTCTATTTTTTTTCCTGTATCTCTATTTTAAATGTTCACATGAGTTGTTTTCAAAATAAATCAAAAGTTTAGATATCTGAAACACTTTGGTATATGCTACTGGAAGAATGTAGGACTTTTCTGCCTACAGCCCCTTGTAATCATCATTGAGACTGGGAAATAGAAAATATATTGCAGCTCTTCAGATGCTACAAGTCTGCCTGGAATCCTATCACATGTAGATAAAGGTGTTCAGTATAAATGCACCACAGTTTCCAGGCAATTAAATACTTAGTAAATAATGATGTGAAGACAGCATTGCAATATTTTGGATACCAGGTTCCTTATCAAAGTAAATATTTGCAAGGAAGGAGTCTGGGTGTTGGCATATTAGTGCCAGCTGGGGTGGTCTGTACTCACTGTTAAATCTCAGCAAATTTTCTGAAGCCTCTGGCTTTTGAAAGATGTTTGTCATATTGCCACAGATAAGATTTACTTTTCTATAACATCAATATTATTGTTGACAAGTCGTTGCTAATTTGATATGTCAAATAATATAGAAATCTGAAAGTTGAAAAGTAGGTTTTTTCACAAGTGCTTCAGACTTACGAATTTTTAAGCACTGAGTTCTCCTTCAGGCAAATGATTTATCTTGTCTCATTCATTTAAGGTGAGTTAAAAGAAAAGCTCAGTTATTAATTATTTAAATCACATTGAGTCCAGGCTGGAATATCAGCAAGGTCTGTGCAAAACACAGAAGTGACCTGAGGGCAGGAATCAAGATGAAATGGAGATCCAAGGAAAGAAAATTGAAAAGAATTAGAGGGAGATAAAAAAAAAAAAAAAAAGACACAGAATCTGTATTTTTATTCATGCAAATGCATCTTCCTCATAGGTATAGGGAAGTCTCTGGCCTATTTTGCTAGAATGATTTCTTCACCTTCCATCTTAAAGAGATGTGTAACAGTGTAGAGGAAATGTAGACTTTGGAGTAACTCTTCTTGTTAGTGAATTCTTTGTCAGGTAGGACAAGTGTTTTCCCTGAAAGCCTTCAGTCTACAGAGTTCTTGGCATGAAGTTATGTTGTATTTGATCCACATTTAGAAGGAAAGATCTGCATGAGAAGAAATCTATAACTGAATTTTTTAGCCTTTAACTGTGCTGGAATCACTAGCTAGAAGACTTGGTTCTTCTGAGTGGTTTCTTTTGTTAATAGTGTGAGAAGAAGGAAGAACAAAACACAGAACCACATAAAAAAGAAAAATATATATGTTGTCTATTTTGGTTGGTTTGTTGATTGGTTTGGCTGGTTTTGGGGGGGGCGTTGGCTTTTTTTTCCTTAGATTTTCTACCTTTTTCTAGCATATTGCTATTTTTTCAAACTGAATTGAGAATGTGGAAATCAGAAAGGGGCAGAAAGGGAAGATCTGATATATATTGAGATTTTATCATATTTTTTTAGATTTCAGCCTAAAGAAAAATCCTGTTAGCAGGTTAGTTCAGTACTGAAGTACAACTTTCTTAAACATAACGTTTTTATCAGTCCATTACTTCATCTGTTATTTTTGTGCCTGCTCGTGCCTGAGGCTTATCTCCTTTTTATGTTATCCTGGATAAAACTGTTTGTAAGTTTCCTAAAACCACATGAAAATTCACTTCTCCACTCCACCAGTGATGCTCTTCAGTACTTAAAAATTTTCTCTTTCCTCTGTTACGAGCACTGTGTCCGCATGGCAGTTTTTGAAAACATGACTTGAGCAGACCAAGCTTGTAAGGTAAGAGAAAGAGTGCCATCATTCATTAAATACTTTAGCTGATTGTTAGAAGCCCTCTGTGCAAACTGAGAGCTCAGATCTCCATCATCCAATGTCCCACCCTCCAGCTCAGTCCTCCTTACCTTCAGCTGCAGAACATGATGGAAAGTGGTTCTCATTCTGTGTCCCTCTGTGTTCCACCAAATCCTGACTTTACTCAGCTGGGTGGTTTTCCAACAATATTGCTGTGTGAAGAATAATTCTTCCTGTGTAGCCTTTTACTATTGCAACTGGGGGAGGTTCTCAGCCTCCCCTCTCCCTTTCCACCATGGCCCCTCATCCTGGTGCAGAACATGCATTAAGTGTCCTCCCACTTCTCTATTCATGTTCTCAGCCTCTTCCAGTGCCATAGAACCCAAACCTCTCGGCCACTTAATATTATTATAGCTTCTAATGGAGCCTTTCTAGGATTTTTCCTGTTAACACTTATGTTGCAGCAAAGATTCTTATGCTCCTTGGAAAATAACAGTGACATACATGTGGAAAAGGGAGGAGAAGGTACCAGACACCATGAGAAGTGACAATTGAAAGGCGCTTAGAACTTCTTGGATATATATGTAAGATTGCAGCATTTCTCTTTAGCTGCATAAGAGAATTCTTGGAAGCACACCAGCATGAATCTTTCAAAAGCAAAATTATTTTATGGAAAGAAAATGAGCAGTGTAGTAACAGACTATTTTGCTCAGGGCTACAAAGTACAACTGCATTACATGCTATATCTATATTTGGTATTAAAAAGAAATCAAAGATCCCCCTTAAAGCATTTTTTTCTGACAAGATTTTCATTAAAACCCAGCTCTTGTTATTAAGCACATTATAACATAATTAAAATTAAATAAGTCTTGTGGGAAAGTAATAATATGACAAAGTACCACCCTTAATTAAATTTCTTTTTCTTTTTTTGCTTTGAATGGGTTCATTCAGAAGAGATTCAGTCTGAGAAAAAATATTATTAGTTAAGCATGTTTTAATTATCTAACTTTTTAAAATTTATATACTCAGAGGTACCACTTTGATATAGTAGTTTGGAAAACCTTTAAATTATTAAAGAAATAATTTGCCAAAAGCTTTTATGCCTCCATGTAACCACAGTGTGTTGTCATGTAATATTGAAGAAATAGATTATAGCAATTGATTGTTGGCTTGACAACTTTGCCCTCCTTGAAAGTTGTATTGACTTTTTAAAAAATAGCAGGCATTACAACTTAATTAACATTGTTAAAATGTCTTCAAATATCACACAGTATTAGAAAACCAGGTACATTTGACATTAACAATTTTTCTTTGATACACACAGGTCTAAAATGTTAGACTTGAGGAGGCAAGGAGAAAATCAACTGAATATAGGCTGTTTTAGGATGATGGACTGTTGGAGACTGAAGACTTATGAAGTTTATGGCTTAAACATCTTCATGAAGGACTTTTACCTATTATAGCAAGGCTGTATTACAAAAGCTGCATGGAAGAGCACCACACCCTGAAATGGACCCTGACTGAGATTCTGGACTGCAAATTGGTGGGGATAAGATAAAGTCATTCAAGTCTGGGGCTTGGGAAGAAGATAGAGCCCTGAGCAACCTGGTCTGACCTCAAAGATGTCCTTGCTGTGAACAGCAAGGGTTGGATTGGACACCTGTCAAGGTTCCTTCCAGGTGGAATTTTCCTATGATACCAGGAGTTTTCTTAAATGAGTTGGGTTGAGCACTAGGAGTACAACACATGAAAATTTTACAGTCCTAAACTTCCTTTGCTACATTTTCCTATTTAGCCTACTTCTTTAAACCAGGATGTTTTGAAAGGGAGAGACCTGATGAAAAGCAGAGACAGAGTATTATAAACAATCTGGTATATGTTGGTAGTTTGCATATTGCTTGTCTCAAAGCACATCAAGGACAGTGACAATATTCTCACAGATGGTGTCTGTGAGAAGACACACAAATACTTTGCTGGCAAGTTAAGCAGAGAGAGGAAAGAGTTTAGGTTTCTAAGGAAACCTAAAAAGAAGGAATCAACGTGTCCATTTCATGCCATTGAACCTGGAATGCTACAAAAGAATAGTTGTCACCTGGTTGCAGTGAAACTTTCTACTATAGACTATATATTTTATCCTGGGAACACCAATATTTACAAGCAGAATTGTCAGCTGTTACTCCTTTTACTGAATAGAAACCCCCTTCAAAAGCAAATAAAAAGTCGAGATTAATTAAATAAGCTTAAGGTCTATGTTGCTCTGATTTTCTGATGTAGCCAACCCAGAACTTCAGCTGATCTATTTAGCAAGGAGAAAAAGAACCCCTTTAAGAACAGAGGGAATTTGACTGAGACAATTTGAGTAATTTGAGACTTTTTAGTGTAGTAATCTTAGCTTGGTGATGTGGAAGTAAGCCAAAAATTATCATATTTTATGTTTTTCTTGGCCCTCTATGTATTCGTCAGACGTAACTAAAACTGGAGTCTAAGACAAAAAAGATGAAAACATTTCTGAAAGTTGGAAATGGGCATTGTGGGTCCTCAGTTGATCTTATTTGCTGCAGAACCTAGCAAGTATTTTATTTGACAGTATAGCTTGTGTTCTTATATTTTGTACTCGTATCACTGGATAACCTTAAAAAAGGTAAAATCTTCATTGATATACCATCTTGGTGTACGAATAAAATGATTTTAAAAATCCCCAACTATAATACATTTTTCTATATTACTTTCTTCCTATTTATACCCTTACTTACTAATTAAGTAAGATATTGAAGAAGAATGCAGTTTTAATTCAAACATTTAATGACTATTTAACTAGGATTTAAAAGATATTCTATGCATATCTTTTAAAATAAAATGCATATGTGGCAGCTTTATAAAATAAATGTATTGCTTATTATAAAAATATTAAAATAAGCAACAAATGCAGCTTGCTCTAAGCTTAAAGCATGCTCTTTAATACTTCAAAAGAAGTGTACCTACACTGCATTATAAGGAATAGGCCATTATTTTTTTAGAATTTGTCTTTGTTAAGAAAAGGGGAGAATGATGAAACTTTCCAGTGTACAATTCAACTACTGTAATGTTGAAAAAAGTCGTTTACAAACCACACTTATGAGAATTTCTGAACAAGTGCTTGTGTCTCCCTCCAATGGTAGGAGGCTACTATTGCTGGGACCATGGCAGAGGAAAACCTGGAACATCCTGGAGTACAAAGAGCTCTAGGAAATGCTTGATTGGTTTCCTTATTACACACTTAAAAGAATGTAAGGATAAAAACGTGAATGAGACATATTTCTCCACTAATAAAATGTATTTTTCCACCATCAGAGGTGAAGAATTTAGAGGATATTTGGATGATGAAGTTTCTACAGTAGGTCAGAAGTAAAAAATAATTTTTAATGGTTTTTTATTAATCACTTAAGGTACAACAGTTAGTTGCTCTCTATGAGACAAACTTCAAAAGCCATGTATCAAATAATTTTATTAAATACTAAACATGGTGTACAAACTCTAAAGTTCTTGTCTACTGCTGAGAATTTTGTGAATCCATTCACACTGGCATGGAGGACTTTTCTCATCTTTAAATACTGCCTCTAGTCAAAGACAGAGAAACTTAATGCCACTGTAAAATGAAAGGACGGAAAGGACAAACCAAGCCAAAAAAACCCCAGGTAAAATAAGAACAATAAGAACTCCATTTAGAACCCAAACAAATAAAAATTCAATTTTTGTAAATATGATTTTAGCTTTCTTCAGGACAGCCTTACATTACTCACAGTGCATTATTCTCCTTCAAAACTAAATACATTCTAAGTATCTTACCAACTCCTGAAAAGTATTGTGACAGAAATTGCTGGTGAGTAACTAAGATGTGCAGTTCTTTATTAACATGAATTCTATGGAACAAAAGACTATTGAACTTGGATTATATCTGATTCCTAGTTATCAATGTGTATAAACAGTCATAAAATCTATTTCTTAACCCAAAGGCCTTTACTACTATTTATTTTCCCTTTAAACAATATTTTCTTACAGTCATATGAGTACTAATATTTCAGTGATATAAATGGACCGTGGAAAATCCCTTCAGGAAATATCTTTTTCACCTGGAATTGGACGAAACATGAGATTGATAGTCTTGGACCTCTTGAATTACTTCCTCAGCAAATAATAAAACTCATAATCTAAATACTGCTGATGACCTCTGTATAGCATTTTCCAATTTGCTCCATATTTTTGTTCTTTCAATTATACTGTAAATTATACTGTATAATTTACAAAATATTTCTGAATGTAAAGGAAACACAAGCAACCAGCCAAAAATCCCTATATCAACAAATCACTCATGAAGACTGAACACTTCTGTGATTACTGAAGGATTCCTACAAAAGGAAGTGAGAAACTGTTTCTCCTGTGCGTAAATTTCCAAAGGTTTATGCAACTAATCCCTCTGCAGCCATATAGTGACAGACAATCCAAAACAAAGACATTAATACAGCAGCAGTGCAGAGATGGATAATATCTCTTTAAACATATCAGGTGTTCTGATCTCTTCAAGAAATGAGATGTGCACACACAGGTGGTGCTGCTGACACACCTGAAGGATGATGGGGTGCATCCAGAAAAACCTGAACAAGCTTCAGAAACAGGCTCAGGGGAATCTCATGAAGTTTAACAAAACCAAGTGCAAAATGCTGCACCCAGGTCAGGGCAATCCCTGGTGTCAATCCAGGGGTTTGAGGATGAACAGATGGAGAACGGCCCTGCCCAGAAGGACTTGGGGGTGCTGATGGAAGAGAGGCTGAATATTAGCTGGCCATGTGCATTTGCAGCCCTGAAAGCCAAATGTGTCCTGGGCTGCATCCAGAGCAGTGTGTATAGCAGGGCAAAGCTGGGGATTCTGCCTCTCTGCTCTGCTCTCATAACTCACTCCTGGAGCTCTGCATCCACAGGGGTTCCAAACACAGGAAAGGCATGGAGCTGTTGGATGATTAGAGGGATAGAGCAACAAAATATTAAGGAAACAGGTGCTAGTCATAGTTTTTACAGAATAAACCAAGCCTTGTTTTATATAACTCGAAGAGAGAAGCACATTACTAATTTTCAGTTAAGAATTTCTACGTGTCATTCAACTACAGTTACTAAAAGATGTGTCTTTCTCTCTTCTGTAATCCATTATTGTACCTCTCTCTTGCTTCCTAGCACAGAAGGAGAATCTGAGAGAACAGGCACATGTGGTTTACTGGGAGAATTTAATCTTCTGCACACAGCTCAGTAAAGAGTAAAACTAGGGTCCAAGCAGCAATACAGAGTTCAAAAGACACCTCAAAAAACTACTGCTACTGTATTATAAATATACTATTTATAAGTCTATTAACATTCTTTAAGCTACATTAGAACAGTAGGCTCACTTAATTTTTCCTTCTCCTTCTAATGGTTGTGGTATACGAAAAATAATGAAATCAAATGCCAGCTTCTCCTCTTTGCAGAAGCTGAGTCTTCAACGAAGCTGGTTTTGCTGTTTGAATTTGGCTGCCTTAGCAAGTACCTGTTCTGCCAAGATACTTGTGTGATAATGTGAGTGGTTATGAAGGCCAGAATGCCTTAAAAAGTTCTCAAAGAAAACAAATGACCTTGAGCATGCTCATATCTCATCTTACCTTATATACTTTTTTATCTATTTGGTTTAATCAGTCCATAGCCAAGACTGGATTCTGAGTCTAAAGCTGATGTGAGGTATTGAGGAGACTCTGAACTCATAGAATCACAGAATAGCCTGGGTTTGAGGAACCTTAATGATCATCTAGTTCCAACCCCCTTGCCATGGGCAGGGACAACTTTCGGGTATAAAAAGCAATTGATTTCTTTAATTTTCCTTGGATTTAATGTTTTATTACTGTTTTGAGAATCTCTTATTCTCATATATATATATAAATATATTTTTAACATGTTCAATATGTTCTAGGTATAAATAATAGTACAGGGTCAATCAGCAGTGATGCACTCAGCAGCCAGGAAGCAGATGCCTATTAAAGAGTTGTAAGCAATGTACAGGTAGAAGATATGACCCATCCAAAAACTGCATCAGCATCCAAATTACTGTAAACCACTTCTTCCATGGTTAGCTAAATCATAATAATTTAAGCAAGAAATATTATTTTTGAGGAAAAAAAAACCCCATCAACCATGAAGGCAGGAAGAAAAAAAATCCAACAAAAAACGCCACCAACACAGGTGTGACTGAGGTCAGAGTAAAAAAGGCAATATTTCTGTCAGCAGGGCTTAGCAGCCATCCTTTAACATGACCAGATTGCACTGTTTCTAGGTGATTGCTGAGAGCTGTGATTATCTGAATTCTAAGGACGAAATGTTCCTGCTTGTGCAATGCTGGTGTCAGCTAATGCTGCAGTATATATAAATCACCCTCCCTCTCGTCTCTATAAATTCCTAGGAGGAGTAAATTCTCAGGGCTGTCAGGGTGGGACCTGGTTCCAGAGCCTTTTCTCAGGCAGCCTCTCTCCCTCAAAAAACCTTTTCCTGCGGAGCTCTCGGGGAGCGAAACCGCGATGTGCAGAGACCTCTGGAGCCTGGAGAAGCGAACTGCATCCAGGACAGCGCAGGGATTGCTCCTGTGTGGTGGTGAAATCACCCGGAGAGCTTGAGAGCAGCCTTGAGAGTCAACAAGGAGCTGATTCAGGCTCTCCAAATTTGTCGGGGGAAAAAAAAAACCAAACAAAACAACAAAAAACCACCAAAAAACCAAACCCCCCCCCCCCAAAAAAACCAAAAAAACAAAACAAAACAAAACAAAACAACAACAACAACAACAACAACAACAACAACAACAACAACAACAAAAAACCCAAACCCCACCAAAAGTCATGTTCTTGAAAGTGATAGAGTTTACCTTCTTTTCTTCGAAGCTGGGAAAAAAATAAGGAAAAAATATATCTCACTTTTATGATGTAAAAAGAAGCCCAACCCCAAATGTATTAGGTGTTTCCTTGTGTAAAAATGCAGTGTTAATTAAAAGAATCTTCAAACCTGCTGTGAGCTCGATTCCCATGCTGCAAACTCCTAGAATTTGGAATCCACTTATGAACCCATTGCTGTGTAAAGTCTGCTTGTTTTATCACTTGCCTGAAGTCTGTTTAGCAGCCAATTCTCTTAACATTGTCTGGGAGATGCCACAAGGTTCTGGCTGAGTTCAGAGCTAATTACAGCTCTGAAAGATACCTTTGGTAGGATTGTCATTGGCTGTGCTTGGAATTGAGGTGTTACCTCATTTATTTTCCCACTGAGCATCTCTTGATATGTTTGACCACGGAAAAATTGTGCTCACCTTGAAGGATGCTGAAGTTTGCAACTGCAGCTCCAGCTTAGCCTTTGTGTTGCTGATTCTGCACTTTTTTTGTGCAATTCAGTGTTTCGAAGACCTCAGCTATGTGTTAGGTATGTCATTGCTTCTGTGGGTCCTCTTGTGTGTTGGAACACAGGGAATTTGACATCGAAACAAGGAAGCACTTTGGCCTGAAGTGGTTCTTTCACACAATTCTTACAATGCATCCTCTGTTTATCTCCTAGGCCTTGATTGTGGCTGTTCAGTTATTACCAATTATTTGGCAATTTCCAATTATTTGGCATTTCAAAGCCCTGATTTTGTAGATGAAGCACAGAGAAAATTACGTGTTTCGAGGTTGATGTAAAACCACCATGCAGATCCAAAATCAGATCCCAATTATTTCAACAAAAAGTGCTTCTGCATTTCAATTTCTTGAAATCCTTCCTCAAAAGTGGACTCGACTAAGCCAAATTACCAACTCTCTGTAAAATGTGCAGAAAAGGAGAGTTAATTTTTCAATTAAATTATAGTCAAATGCAAGTAGGCAACTGTGTCTGGCTTTTCAGGTCTGAAATACTGTTAAGCTTGTGTTTTGCTAATGTAATTTTGTAATTTTGGAGCTATCCTTTTTTCAATGCTATTTTGATTGCCAGCATGGAAAACTGCATCAAAGGAAACAAAGATATCTCTTTGCAGTATGAAAGCAGACAAAGTAACAGAAACCTAAATTCCAGCTCCTTGAATTGTTTTTGACTTGGGATCTGCAATATTTTCCATATCACAGCTTTTTTTGCCATTTTCATCATAATATATTATATTATATTTGCCATTTCAATCCTGCTTACAGGATAAATTAAAAGTTTATTTTTTGGATCTCTTTGAATACATAGGTTTTTAAGTGAAGGATTCAACATTAACTTAATAATTCAATAAAAATATACAATGAATGTTCAAGAGAACTTGAGGAAATTAAGTTCTTGCTCCTGAAATGATACAACAAAAGCAAAATTTCACTTTTTGATATGTAGCTCGGTGAATTAGACTTTCTTTTTTTGTCTAGTTTTTTTTTTCTAGAAAAAATAACAAGAAGGCCGATTAGTATTTTCTTAAGTTCCCTTATGAACAGCATTTCTAAAACTTTCAAATGAAGCTGCCAAATGAATGTTGACAATAAAACACAGCCTGTAGGTGAGAAACGAATCTGCTGGGCTGTGTCTGAAATTATTCACTAGAGCTCAGTGGGCTTTTTTTTTTTTTTTTTTTTTTGTCCCAGAAGATTTAAGCCTTGCTGAGGGAAGGCAGGAAGGTACTTTGTGGAGGCAGCCTTCCTTGAGGTGAGTGTACACAGACACTGAAAGTGTAGACATAATTTTCACAGGCTTTCAAAATGCGTTTCAAGAAATCTTGTGTGTGCTGACATTGAGACTTTCAGGATCACTTCCCTGAGAGCCCTCATTTCATTCTACCATTCCCCATGAACAACAGCACTGTGCTCCAGGAGAGAAACTAGTTCAATGCATGAAATGCTTGACACTGGTGTTTAATACGTGCCTGTAGTGATAAATTGTAAGGTGCATTGACTTTCGCTTTGCTTTGAGCATCCAGTCAGAGGTACTGAAAAACATACTCATTATTTTGTACGTTTTCATCTGAGTGCTGCTCTGGCAGCTGGAGCATTGCTCCCTGTCAGTTCTTGTGTTCATCTACAGTTTCACCTGTAATGAACTTTAATCTGATGCATTGGGGCTTAAATATATGTATATATTTTAATGTCCTAGCCCTCTGTTTTCTAATTTTCCCATGAAGTTAGAAAAAAATGCACTGAGGACTTGATTCCACCCTCACTTCTGACCCACCACCAAAACTATCTTTTTTGGGGTCTTCATTTCTTTAAGTTTAAAAAAAGGCGAAAGTTCAGATTTCTGTGTATGAAAGGAAGATCTGCTGAATTGGTATTCTCCTATCTTCGAGTGATCTTTTATGGAATCTGAAGATCTATGGTATAAACAGAAAAAAAAATAAAACAAATCTAAAGTATGGTTAATAAAATGCTTCTTAAAGCAAAAAAAAACCAAAACCATCTTAGAGTATGGAATTGTTTTCTTGCTTATTTTAATGGCTTCTTCAGACTTACTAGTTGTCAGATATAGACACTGAGTTAGAAAGAAAAAAAAAAATAGACGGGCTTAAAACCATTATCTAGTGAAAAAGTTAGAAGAAACATCTAAATGCTCCAATGCATCCCCTCCAAAAATTTTTTTAAAAAATTATATTTATGAATTCCATTTTTTTTTTGATAGATTTCAGTTCAGTGTGTTGCTGCCAAGTTTTACAATAGTCACACTGAGGATATCTGGCTGGGTGCACTGAACATCTTATCTGCCAGATGAGAATGTCCCATGCAGACAAAAATTTCCAACTGAAAATAACAATTAAAAAAAATAAATAGAGCACATCTGTCCCATTTTCTTTAGATTTCCAGGTCACAATATTGAAGTTAAAAGGCCTAATTGTAACAAATGAAAAGTATCTACTGCACTTCTGATTGTTTGACAAGAAAGACCTGACCATAAAAATTGTCAACTTTTTAGGCCAATGGCATATCTGGGATGAAAACCATAAATGCTGAGTTAGGGTAGAAGATTTTATTATCCATCCTAAATATATTTATCATACAGAGATTTGGGAAAAAAATCTGGCCGTTACCATGTTATGGAAGCCCATTGTAGCATCAGCCTATTGGTGGTTCTGAACTAGGTTTATATAAATCCTTTATTTTTAAAAAGCTCAGGAAGAGGAAAATAAATAAAAATCTCCTCTGTCCCGAATAACCATTATTCCCATCTGGTATCTTTAAGAGGTCTCACTCCTCAGCTCGACAAAAAGCCATCTTTTCAAGACAGAGATGTTTTATTGCAATTTTTCTGCCTCGCACAAGACTTATTGCTGTTGTAGTTTATTCAGATAGAGACAAACCGATTTTTGTGGCTTCAAAAAGCCTAAAAAAAACCCAAATCAAAGAATAAAAATATTTGCAGCAAAATTTCAGGGAAATATCCTAAACTTTTGACTGTATTGTAAATGTGCCTGAAGAAAAACAAACAAACAAACAAAACCACCAAGCAAACAAACAACCCCCCCCAAAAAAAAAACCCCAAAACCCCACCCAAAACCCCAAAAAACCCCACAAAACCCCCACAACCCCCCCCTCAAAAAAAAAAAAAAACCAAACCCAAAAAACCAACCAACCAAACCAAAACAAAACAAAAACCAAAAAAACCCAATGTTGGTAGAAAAACATAGCTGGGGATTCAAGTCTACAACTTTGTTCTACTAGCAATTCTCCCAAGCATTTAATCCTAACTAGGCAAACACAGGCAAGCCATCTTACACAATATGGATTGTGGTCTTACTCGTTGAAGGTCAGGAACATTTTAACACCAGCTGTTTTCAGCAGTTCCAAAACCCCAAGACAAAAGTCATTAAGTATGGAGTGGTCTTCCAAGACTTATATTGCTTTATTTTGTTCCAAAAGATTAATTTAAGCATAGAGAAAACTATTACTCCCGTGGCAGTTAGATTTGATGCCATTTGAAAAACAAGAAAACAAATCGAAGAAATTACACATAATTGTGTGTGCTGGAGTTGCCCACATAATATGGCAGAATTGTGGACTTATGCTGTGTTTTGCAGATCAGTTCCTCATGAAAAAAAAGCCAGACTTGATGAGAATTATCCAGTCACATGTATGACTAGAGAAAAGCAGATGCTACTAAGGCTGTGCACTTCCATGCATGGTTCTTCAGTGCTCTGCAGCAGTAGTCCAAAAGTACTAATAAAGGAGAAATTAACTCCAGTGGAGAAAACACTGATTGGCATATTAATATTAAGGTTTTGGGAACTGGATGAATTAGACATTCCTACTGGTTATGTTGAATGGGGAGAGTATCAGGCTGCAGGAGACTTAGTGGAATAAATCTTAAGTCATTCAATTAGTTATCTTGGCCCACAAGAAGAAGGATGGTGTAAATGAAATTTACTGGTGACACAAAGCTGGAAGGCCTTGCCTTGACAGAAGAGAACGAAAATGTCAAATATGAAACCTTCAGGAATTGAGTGAGAGAAGTGGGATGAAGTTAAATACTATAAATATAGATTCCATTTGCATTAGAGGCAAACATCATTCATTCTGCCATGAGAGTGACCATCTTAATTTGATTGGATGAAATAAAACATGAAAAATCTAAAACTCCAAACATTTCATAAGATGGATGTCTAACATTAATTCTCTTTCTAGGCACTCAGTTTCCTGGAATTCCTTGCAAAAGTGCTTTTCTATACCCCCAGCCCCAAGGAGATGTTTTTTTAAGGGCAAAGAGATGTTCTGTTAGGTGTCTGCTGTGTGGCTGTGGAGATATTTGTAGCTTTTGAAGACTACTGGTGGTGGATAAAATCTGTAAATCTTTCTGCCTATGCAAACAAATCTGCTTTTGCATTACTGTGTCATCCCATCCATCACTCCATCTGTCCAGTGTTTTCCAGTAGTCACCCTGAAGCATTTGTCAGTCAGTCACATGTAGACCAAACCTCTGTGTCCACACTCAGGCTTAAACCCCAGAGGATTAGTCCTTCCCATTTCTTTTTAAAGATGACAAGGCCTTAGGATCACAGCTAGATCTGAGTGAACAGCCCCTGTGCACCCCTCCACAGCCCAGACAACTTCTGGCAGAACCTGTGTAGGTTAATTAATTGAACTGGAGGCCAATTAACTGAATAAGAAAGCACTGATAAGCACCTCTATTTTAAGGTGGTGAGGAATGGCATGATTTTTCCCTTAATAAGTCTTACTGCAAAGGTTCTAAAGTTACCTTGGAATTGCCAAAATATTTTTTTCCCCTAGAAACAGGTTTTCATCAAAATTAAGGGTATGGCAAAACAGATTTTATAGTTTAAGTATGTATTTTACTTTAAAGATTTTTGATTCCTTATTATTAATGTACAAAAGATTTAGTGTGCCCATATAGAAACATATAGACAGTAGAATCAAATCTTTCAAGACATGGAAGTAAGGCATTTCAGAAATTATTCAGAAAACATCTCTTGAACAGGAAATTTTCATGCAATTTCTTACTAGAAATTTCTTTCTTCCAATCTCCGTCTTATAATAATCTAAAACAGTGCTTTGTAATTAAGTAAATACACTTTAATGATATTTCCTTTCATTTTATGTTCAATTTACATGGAATATGAAGTACAGATGTTGGGGGTTGCTGAATAGCTTAATTTAAAATTCTCAAATATTCATGAAGTGTTTCATTTCATGCGAATAAAAAGAGGAACAAAATATTTAATGCTAAGAGTTGATAAGGAGTTTAAAGAAGCAAGACATTTACAGTGCTGCAAGTATGTCAAAATAATGCTAGATAGTACAAAGTATAAGAATCATATTTACTGAAAAGGAATGCAGAATGTGTAATAAAGGAAAAGATAGCAGGAGTACACAGAAATCAGGGGCATTAAGAATGAACCTGTCTTTTTCTAGTACAAAACCTTTTTGTTTCAATCTTCAGATCCTATTATTAAGTGTGTTTCATGAATAACAAAACCCTAACCCACTCACATTTGATTCCCACTTTCAAATTTATATACTCCAGAGGAATTGATTTCCTTCTTAATTGAGTCAATTGCAATCAATACTTGCAGTGAATTACAGTCATGTTCTCTAACATGTTCCCTGCTCCACAGGGAGATCTTCAGCCCAAAAACAGTTGCACCCATGACATTTGCAGTAGGATTAATGAGTACCGTGATTTTTTTTTTCCCTGTGGGCTTGTGCTGGTTTTGCCTGGGTTATTTTTCTTCCTAGTGGCTGTTATGGGGCTGGGCTGTGTTTTGGGTTTGTGCTGAATTTGGGTTGGTAACACAGAGATGTTTTTGTCATTGCTGAGCAGGGATCACACAGAGCCAAGGCCTTTTCTGCTTTTTGTGCTGCCTCACTGGAGGAAGCTGGGGGTGCCTGGGAGGGTGGGAGGAGACACAGCCAGGACAGGTGACCCCAACTGACCAAAGGGACACTCCAGAGCATGTGACATCATGCTCAGTATATAAAGAGGGGGGAACCAGAAGCAGGGGACATTTGAAGTGGTGTTTTTGTCTTCCCACATCACTATTGGGCATGATGGGGCCCCGCTCTCCTGGCTGAACAGCATCCTGCCCAGGGGAAGCAGGGAATCAATGCCTTGTTTTGCTTTTATTGTGTGCATTGCTTTTGCTTTCCCTATTAAACTGTCCTTATCTCAACCAACAAGTTTTCTATCCTTTACTCTTCTCATTCTCTACCCAGTCCCACTGGTGGGGCAGTGAGTGGTTATGTGGGGTTTGGTGGCTGGCTGGTGTGAAACCATGACAGGGCTTAAGGTCAAGCAGTTACAAACATAAGCTTCATTCTGACTAAGAATTGGAAAGGGACTTTTAGACAAGAGCCTATAGCACAAACCCACTGTTGTAAGTGAGGCATTGGCAGTAGTTTTCAGATTGGAGAATTAACTGTGTTCTAAGCCAGCAAGTTTCCAGTGCCTCTGTCCATTATCAGGGCTTTGGTGCCCAAACAACACACCTCCATCACCAAAAACGAGATCTGTACTGATATTTAGGCCATTCAATACAATCGATACAATGCTCCTGGATCATGTTTTTCATTACTGTAAAGTACTGTGTTCTCTACTCTTTATTCACCTGTTTTGTCAGGCAACTGGGAAAATTCTATTGGAATGGAAATAATGAGACCTTTTTTTACCTGCCAGTGAAAATCACCTTTTCATATTACATTTTTGACTCAGCTTTCTTATCAACAGTTACCTTGCATTTGGGCATATTTCCATTATGGCCTTCCCTTATTTGTCATTAAACTTTTCAGAAGACTTCTAAGAGATGGAAGAATGTCATTGAAATAATTATCAATCTATCTTACTTTAAGGAGCTGTCTTCCCCACCAGATAAATTCAGAATAGCATACCTATTAACTATTGTGCAAAGAAGCACTAAGACTCCAGGTTTTTTTCAGCAAATTGATAAGGAAATCAATTGGTACTGCACAATTAAATCTCATCATTAAGTTATCCTAAAACTGGATCTGACAAGTAGAAAATGTATGCTAGTTACTGGCTATTATTTCCAAAACTGTCAGTTTGACTCCAGATAGCAGAGAGTATTTTAGAGGCAGGATATCCCAGTCTTTTCCTGCATAAAATTTATCATGAGGTAGCAAAGCAATCTAAAATTTAAAATACTGGGGTTTTTTTATTTTTATTTTTTTTTATGGTGAAGCGTATTGGATGAAAATAGATGAGAACAGAAAACAACATGTAAAGCACATGCTGAGATTTTGATTTCTCCAAGACAAGTAGGAGCAGCCAGTTGTTTGGAAGAGTGGAGATTCCAGTGAATGCAGTCACTGGTTGAAGGTACAGGTTGGTATTTCTTATTTTGAAATAAGGAATCAGTGACTTCTGTGGGATTGCCATTAAGCACTCTGTTTTTCTTCATCTCCTGTTCCTTTGGAAAGAAACATTCAGACTAATTTCCCTCTCTGAGGCAGGACTCTTCAAAAGATGGTCATGAATTTAGTAACATTTTGGTTTAGATAGCATTGACTTGACTCCACAAATGTCCCAGATGAACAACTCTGCAACTGCTACCTTAATATTTTGTTGCATAATCTGGAAAATTCCATAGACCTGCAAAATGCAAACAAGACTTCTGCTTTAAAAAAAAAATCTGAGTACCCTTGGACTTTTGGAGAATGATGAGTATTTATCTCCAAATCATTTCCTTTTCCTTTAGTAGCTAGTGCTCTTATCTTTCCAATGTGGTATTTTACTTCTCCTCCTTAGAGTCAATTTCTAAAACTCATAACACATCAGCAGCCAGAGCTGTCAATATCCGTGGAATTCTTGCATTTTTCTGGAGACCTACATCTACATCCGCCTTAATTGTTCTACCTTGATAACAGACATATAAATATAAGCAAACATACAGGTAAAAAAAATCCAGTGACATATTATTCATATAATGGTTCTAGCCTTTCATTAGAAACAGTTTGGTTTCTTCTTTTCTTAGTGTTTTGATTTTAATTATTAATGAGAGCACTTATGGAAATAAACACCTATTTAATAAATGTATTAGAACATTATCTAATATTGATTTGTTTCTATAGTTTCATATATATGCATACAAATTTATATTTCATATAAATGCATGTTAGCAGACTTCCTTCTTCCTTCCTTCTTTCTCTTCATGAACTATTTTACTATTTCTCACAGACAACAGCTCTTATGCATGCAACCCATCAACCCACCCAACCTTTTCATTAAATGTGGGCAAAACTAAATCAGTATGAAGCTGAGTCTAGTTCTTGATTGAATCCAAGACAATTTATCTTTACAGTTATTCTACATTTGTGTGCTGGCTAGGAAGTGAAAAGGTGGATCAGAAATCATACCTTCCAGCTTACCTTTCCTAGGATAAGGATCATCAAGGAAAGTATGTGAATTCCAAACTGTAAATCCAGGAAGAGGTGTCTAGATTTTAGAGGAAATAGTTATTTTATATGAAAGGTTCTACCTCCTCTGAAGAGTATCAATTCCACCAGGTTTCTAATTTTGGGGAAGAGTTATTCACCACTTTTACTGAATTTATAGGTATGGAACTCAAATTCCAGGTAGTTAAAGATTTAGAACACAGAGATCATGTTTAACTTGACTTTCTATTTGGAAATCAGGGTTTATTACAATTGTTAATACAAAAAAAAAATTAAATTGCTCTGTAATATCTTGGAATACTTTGATTAGTTTTGCTGACAATTTTTCAACAGCAAAATTACACACTTCATAATATTTCTTCTCTGAAATTATAGACCTACATACATAGAATATGATGTAGAATTTATGCTTCATGGAGGATGAAGCTATAAAAGTTTAATATTTAATCATAGTTCAATAAATCAAAGTAACACCATATGTTCATTATATATATTTATACATGGTCATAAAATACATTACACTTAATGCTGTCAGACTGCTCATAACTTACATGCAACCCTTAAATGACTAAGAAACTAAGAAAGTGTACTATGAAACTAATCAGCAGGAAAAAATTGAGGTTGCTGTAACATTCTGTTCTGCTATCATAACAGCTCCATAAAGGTAACTTACCACCTTCTTAAGAAGAATGAGCCCAGACAATGAGCTCATATCCATGCATCCTGTGCTTTTACCAGCACCCAGCATCACTCCAACTGTGCTGGCAGAGCCAATTTAAGGTTGATCAAGACACTCAGTAAACCCTTGGAATCATATAAGACTCTCACAAGCAAAAAAAAAAAAAAAAAAAAAAAAATTATCCCTATTTCTGTATGTTCATGTCAGACATTTATCATGACCCCAGCTACACAAGCATCAGTGTTCATCAGTGTTACAAAATTTAAGGATAAGAAAACAAATGCTGCAGCAGAGAATTTCAAAGTCTTCTTTGTATCTTGCACTGGTAACAAACAGATAGATGAGATATTAACTATTGCTAGGGGAAGGCAGGAGTCTTTCTGTGCATTCCCTGAGTAAATTTTAAAAGGAAATACATACTCTAAGGAGATATAAAGGTGTGTGAGAGTTGTGTTGGAGTCTGTCTCAGTTATGATACAGTAGAAACCAGATATTGACTGCTGCAACTGAAGCATGTGGAAAAACAAATACAGCAAATTGGCAATCACATTGTTAAAAAAACCCCAAAAACCAAACCAAACAAAAATACAAACAAAAAAACCCAAAAACCCACCAAAAATAAAACCAAAACCCCAAAGAAGAAACAAAATATCCTCCAAGCAGCAACAACAGCAACAACAACAAACCTACAGAACCAAATCAAAACTAAAACCCTTACCAAACAACAGCACAAAAAGAAAATTTACCTGGGCAACTGTTCCAATTTTCCACCTGCAAATCTTATCACAAAAAATCCATTTTATTAACTGCCATCAATTATATTGCATTTAACACAATTATTTTGTTTAAATTACCTTTAAAGCACTGGAAAGAGTGCTGAGGGAAGTCTGTTTACTTCAGATTGACCATGTTTGTTATAAAAAACTATGATTTGGCAGGAGATACATATAACATTTTGCACCATTCTAAAGGTAGAACAATTACTATTTTTCCAAGGCAATTCAAACATGTTACTGGTTATTACTAGAGTTGCAAAGTCAATATGACTTTTGAATGAGTGAAGTGAAGGCATACACACCTATTGCAAAAGGTTTAAATTTTAATTATCCTTCAAGCAGAACTAGAGTAAAAATAAGTTTGAAAAAGACTTTGAACTATAACTCTGAATGCTTTCATATTACTTTCACAATGATCAAAACATCTTTTTTTGATTTTGTGCCTCTGAGACAATCAGATTTTATAAAATTCTTCTCTAATTTTCATTAACTTTAAACTTGAATCTGTTATGGAAGGTAAATGTGGGGAAAAAGTGTAATGCAAGTATCACTGTACATTATGAGAAAAGAAACACAGCTTATGGAAATACCATGTCACTGTAGAAGGCACTATCTTCCAGCATTTTTGTGGCTGACACAGAAATACACATTTGACTAGCAAGAGAGAGGGACAACTGATATTAGTGGTGTGTCTTGCACAGCTAATTCTGCATTGCTCACTTCCAGTGAAATAACTCCCATCACTTTTGTCTGACTCTTGCACCAAAAGGTCTGTCTGACTGCTCAAGGTGCAGAGGTAGCTGGGATGTGCAGATGTAGATGTTCCCCTTGTTCCCCAATATATTCTTCCTCTCATTTATGTCTTATTGTCTCCTACACTATTTACCTAATAGAGAAGGAAATTGTGCACAGCAGGAATTCAGAAGCCCTGCCCTTTGAAAATATCTCCTTTTTGTTGGGGACAATAAAAGAAAAGGGAGAATTACAATAATTCATGGGAAAATGATACCTAGTTCCTGCTAAAACATGAACTATTTATTTGATAACAACGTGCCATCTAATAATAACTCAGCATGGAAGTGAACTAAGCATCATATTCCTCAGCACAGGGGATTCCCAACCAAGTGATTATCTGCTTTCCAAATCTTATGCTGAAGGCAGACTGCTGAGAATCTCTGCAGCAGTTATCATTACTTTCAGCCTATGTAGGCAGCAATCCCTGTGCACTGCGAATATTTATTGTCATAATGGAGAGACCAAGTCAGCTGACAGTCTTGGGTCTCCTACTAGATAACCAGCATGAAATAACAACCTGCAGGATCATTATCTTCTTCTCCCCTTGCTGTCTTTTGTCGTTGAGGGTTTGGGGGTTTTGTTTTTAATTCATGAATCTGATCTAAATTATTCAAACGCAGCAGTACAATCCATTTTATGTGGTTGAGCCAAGTCCTATCTGACCAGGTTCTGTTCTATTTGTGTTCTGTATAAGTAGTACTCATGCAGCTAGACAGGAACCATGTGACAGAGAGTGCACCCTTGCAAAGGGTTGCATGCTGTTAGGAAGGCTGAAATTCTAATTTCCCAGAAAAAATAATTTTATGAATTTTAATGTCGCAACAGACAACAAACTCAAACTGTGATTGTGTTAATGAACTTGATAAAATTATAATGGAATTATATCACAATAATCAGTCTTCCCCATAAAACTGCAGACTATAGGGCTGATCCTGCAGAGACAACCATCTCTGTGTGAAACTTAAACAAATCTCTCCAGCAGCATCACTGTTGATGAAATCTACAGAAGTGTGCTGGAATTTATAATTATTCAGAGCAAAATAAACCAAACGGCTTTAGAAACAATGAAATGTTCCAAACTGAAGAAAAAAAAGTGTAGATGTGAAGAATTATTCAAGAGTAGCTGGGGTCACAAACACTCAGCTGAAACACACGACACACAGAGGCCACCAAGAACACATGAGAAATGGTTATGAATCAATGACATAAAATCTTTACACCAACCAAAATGATTTGGATTTTTCCTCTGCACTCAGTTTCTCCCCTTAATATTTATTTTCAATGGATAACAAGTGAAGTGGTCAAAAGTTAGTTTGATGTGTCCAGACAGCCATACAATGACTGAAATTAATTCCTCATTGGTTCATTTTCTCCTTTTTTAGTTTAAAATTAAATAGTAGTAAATAATTTTTTCCCTCGTAGAATTGATTTGCAAATAATTTGGCTTTTTCTTTTCCCATACAAGTTAGGTGGCTTCAAGATGATAAATAATAAGCATATAAGTAATTTGTTTTACACCAATACTACACTCATTATTTAAAAAAGTTTAAAAAAATCTAAGATGAAACAAAAATCTTTGCATGCAGAAGTTGGTTGATGTTAAGAAATTATCTGTTTTTTCTGAAGTGGAATTTATTCATTATTTTCTTCTGAATTTAAAAATGAGACTGTATTTTTTTTCAACAGTTAGACTTATCTTTCAATTCAGCAGGATAGCAGGAGGACACCAAAATGTTGTATTTATTAGTAATGAAGTAATTTATCTCTGATTGTCCTAAGAAAATCAGTCCTTTGAACCATACGATAGGTGGCAGCCCTTCCTTGCATGCTGTATGGACTGGCAGATTTTGGCTGTGCTTGCACTAGGCTTGGATTTGACAAAGTTATAAGTTCAATTAACTTGAGTAAACTTGTTACTCAAAAGTTTGAAACTGATTGATTAAGCAAATAAATAATCCGTGTTGTTTCCATTACTATCACATTCGCCTTGCATACTAAATTGGGAAAGATAAACTCAGGAGCACTCTAATGAATTGCTAGGAATTTGTGGTAGTTATCTAATGTTACCTTTCTTTTGGAATGTAATTTATCTTCTTCAGTTTAATTGACTTGTTTAGCCAAATATCACTCTACCTTGCTGAGCTTCTGAAAAAAAATATTTCATCAGTTTGCTAAATAATGAACTCATACATATCTAATGAGACTGCAAAGCAAAGCTCAGTACATGCATGTGGGGAAGGAAGAACTGTCCCAAACAGAAGAACTTATTAGGCAAAGCTAGAAGAGACTTTTCTGTTTTGAAATTTCCTTATTATTCAACAATCTTTATCAGTCTTTGAAAATAAGATAAAAAGATTAGAAAAGCTGCAAAGTTTTTTCCTTATCATAGAGAAAATAAGACACCTTCTGTTTCCAGATATTTTTTCCTAAAAAGATTTCTTTTCTCTAATTTTGAAAGTAAAAAGAAGAACATCTCTATTTATTATTTTTTCATGATCATGAAAATAGATATCTTGATTATCAAGGAAAAAATAATGTTCATGGGATAGCTAATGTTTTTTCTTACCAGAAGAAAAAATATTTCAGAATGACTGAATGAAATGTTACTTAGATTATACAGCATTCACTGGACTTTGTTTGTTTTGATTAACTCCATGAATTTCAGTTCCTGAGCGCTTTTCAGAGAAAGAGTTCATGTTTCTTGTTAATTCTAGTGACAAACCCCTTAAATCTCAAGATGATAGATCATACATTTTCAAGCAAATCTAATAATAATTTGACTTTCCTGGGATAGATATGACAAGTTATTGACTGTGCAACTAAACTTTTAGAAGATGGGTTTTGCTTCATGTTTTTCAACTCATGGTTGAGTTACCCTATATCTAATAAGAGACAAGCTGTGTTTGGTGAAGTATTCTTAATCTCTCTAGTTTTAATAATATCCATTTCATTTCCTGAGAGACTGGGGGTGCCAGTGCTGATTCTGATCTGAGCTTTCACTGAAGTCAAGTGTTCTCAGATTCACAATTCAGATTGTAACAGACAAAATTTCATAAACACTTACACACACTTCTAATAAGGCAAAAACCATTATTTACCATGTATGTTCCATTAAGCTGCTAAAAGAAAAGGTCGTGCAACAAGGTTAAAACAGTAAAATAAGTTTTTACATACTCTTTTCCTTGTACTGATTAATATTTTGTCATGTATTCTCACGTATGAAATTAAAGGAAATATAATGATGCAATTTGGTGGAAATCAAATCAAGCGGAGATAGTGATGCAAAAACTGCCAGAATTCTTGTTTTATCTTTTTGTATCTAATGGAGAAAATACTGAGTGTCAAAAGAAGTGTACCCCTCACAACCAGCAGTATTCATGCTCTGTTTATGAAATTTTCCTGTAATTATTTTTATTTTATTATAAAATTAGGGATTGTTTTGATTGAGTTTATGAAGAGTACTAAGGTTAGCTGTACAACTGTCTATTTTGTTGATGCTGGAGTAACACTTTTGACTGTTAAAGACAACATAAATACTTGGTGCTATTGCCCTTAATGGAATTTTTCATATTAATCTCTTTGTGTTCTGAGGAGTCCAGGCACAAATTTCAGTAGAAATGTATCTGAAAAGTTATTTCATAGATTTCTTGATATGAATTTTACTTTGACATAAGCAAATGGCATTGTGATATCTGATGTGAGAGTTGATTCTATAAAGTTCTGTTCTCCTTTGAAGTCTCTCAGTGATTTACTTTCTGTCCCTCCTGAATCTCCCTTAATGCATTATTCTGCATGGCTGCTGCTGCAGATGTATTACGTCACCCTTTATGAAACCTAAGCTTTATGTTGGCATCGTCAGTCTTGCACAATCCATTTAGCTGCTGTGTTTCAGCTCCTAAGCTTTTGATGAATTTGGAATCATGACTTAAATATTTACCATTTTCTGTTGAAGTGTCTCAGAAGAATGAGATTATGCATGCAGAAAGTGTATAGGGAGTTCGAAGATAACAAATGGTACATCAAACACAGCTTAATGTGGTTTTACTGGAGTAGAAACAGGGGTAATAAATCACCTGCCAATGTTGATAATAAAATACTGCATTGGCCTTCATCAGCCACAAGAGAAAGGTTAAATGTTATTTCTCACAATAACCATGTGGTCTTCATTCCTGACATCCTGACTAAATTCTATCATTATTTTCTGTAGAGACTCTGATCTTTATGAAAAAACATTCCATTAAGAATAAAAGCCAATGCTTGCTAGCCTATAATATTCCTGGAAAACCTTCATTAATTTTATGGTTATTGTACCACATAAATTGTCTTCCATTTGGGGGTAAATACAGCCTGGTCTGCAAAAGTCAGAAGGTAAAGCTTGGAATTCATCATGACCAGCTTTGGTTATCTCTGACGATTTCTTCATAATCAGTGGAGCTGGTCTGAGTATTTTAGTGTTTAAGGCAGGTAAAACCAGCATTCTTAGTCTTAATGATGTAATTTGTTTATTTTTGTATTTATTTGTGATTTGACTCGTTGGATGATATTCTGCACTGGGGTGACGCAGAGAGAGAGGTGGTGGAGAGAGGGTTCTTTCTGAATCTCAGTGGGAGAGGTACAAAAACAAAATGGATAACTGATTTGATAAGACAGAATAGGAAGAGGAATATAGACAATTAGTGAATATTATGTCCCTTCAGATGCTGGGGACCCTGTGTTCATGCATCTTTGGATGGAGCCTGGATGGGTTATCCCACAGAGTGTTGTTCAGATCAGAGCAGATCCTGTCTGTGGAGAGAAGCTCCTCCATTTTGGTTCTTAAAGCTAATATGTAGTTTCTTCATAAGAAAGTAACCTTATTCCTTAAGGATATTCTCATGGGAACTTCTTGTCATGTTACCTACGAACCTGAAAAACAATTAAGAGGAGGATAAATGTAAGAGAAGTTAATCCATCTGTCTTTTGCTGTTGTCTTCCAGGTTTGTGTTTGTACAACACACCTTCACAAAGTACAACATACTAGACATTATCCACCCACAGCAACAATTTTTCCTTTCTTTAAAACACGGCAGTATTTTCCATGAATGTCCAAATATCATTGGTGATCCTGGAAAAAAATATTTCCTTGTCCTTTTCGCTGTCATAGCTATTGAATAAGGCTCTGTCTGCTGATGCTATGAGCTGCATTAGTAAACTGAGTTTATTTTTCAGTCTTCTCTCTAGCAAAATTCCTGGAATTGGCATCTGCAGAAAACTGTCCCTCTTCCAAATAAGACCTGTGGAATCAAACCTACTTCATAACTCATTCCCCATTTTGCACTCTGTTGATTGGTAAAGCCACCTCTCTATTCATTACTTAGCTAACTTAAAATGCTTTTATATCCTGATCAGTGTATGAATGAGAGAATATTTTTGTTAGATATAGCTCGGAAATAAGATTGATCAGTGAAAAGGAGAAAGATGAGTAGAATAGGATAGAAAAACGAGACAGAAATATTTTTTTACAGAGTAAAAGAAATGAGAATATAAAAGAAAGAAGAGGGAATTTTGAACATAGTGCAGGTTGGAAGTTGTTTTGCTTTCACCAGAAATTAAATTGAAGACATTGGGTTTACAGAGCTGTAGGAAATTAGCAGAGCAAATGGACCAAGTCTCTATATGCTCTTAGAAATATAATGTAATCCTCCTCAAAGATTCTCACAGACCCTGAAAAGGAAAGAATATTTCTAGTTTTTCTCTTCCTATGTTTTTTTATTGTGGATTATATTAGAATTTTCCTTCTGAAATATATGAAAGGATATGTTAGTCTATATTGCCTATGATACTGGAAGTGTTTGGTTTTCTAATGTTAAAGTTTGATTTTGCCAAATCTAGTTTCAACTGCTTAAACACCAGTTTATTATAAAAAAAAATCAGAAAACTGCAACTTATAGAATGAAGCAGAAATTAACATTAAAGATTTGTGATTTATATACAATAACTAGAACATTTAGTCCTCTATATTATAATAGGGAAGAAAACTATGCATCTGGTTTTATATATTAAAATTTGAGTTAAAATATTTTAGTGTCTTTTTCCTTTCATAGAAATGTCTGCTTAGGTTTTAGTGGACAGAGTGCATGCCATAGATGCTGTGTAATGGGTACAATTCCTTCATTTAGGTTACTGGGTGTATGTACAGAGGATGCTTAAGATCAAAACCCCACTAATCAAAACCACAGCTCTTTTAAGAATTAGCTATCTAGTGCACCCCTATACTCATGTTAGTTTACAAGCCTTCATGTCTTCTAGTTATGCTCATCTGTAAGATTCCTAACCTCAGTGGCAAGATTTTGGAGAAAGGAAGTGGAGAAGCTGAGAGCATCAGGGAGTGTCAGAGGGAAATAAGCTGGTGGAATCCCACCCTTCCATCCCTGACAGAAATGCAGAGAATGGGAGCTGGGTAAGGGTCTGAGGAGCCCTCAACTTTTCACCATCAGGAAGGAGGGGATCTAAAAATGAGGAGAAATGGAAACAGGATCCTTCTCATAGAGGTAGGAGCAATTATCCCCTCCCGGCATACCACACCTTCCCAAGTGCCATTACAGAATAGGCATGAGACTATGGAACTCCACAATATTACCAGTCCTGCCACATGGACAGTGTGGAGCTGGAGTTCTGAGACAAAGAGAAAGAAAAAGAGGAAGGAGAAAGAGTGAGAAGAAAGAGAGCAGGAGAAAGAAACAGAGGGAGGTGCCTGATTCCTTTAATAATTAAATTGATGCATACCTCTTATGTAGATTATACTGTTCACATCTTTTTTTCTTACAACGAGCTTTTCTCCAGGAAATGAGGGAGAGAGGGAATTGAGCACGAGTTTCAGGCAGAGCAGGAAATTGTCTCAGACCAGTGCTGCTCCATCTCTGCAGGACTGTCTCTGCTCATCCCCTTCCTGTGGCAATCCTATCAGCGTTTGAGACAGACTATAAGAGGGTCTAATTTCTTTGTAGCACCTCTCCTACAAGGAGAGGCTGAGAGAATTGATTTTGTTCAGTCTGAAAGAGAAGGCTTAGGCAATTTGGCTTTGGCATGACTAATGTCAACCCTCCAGTACCTGAAGGGAGACTGCAAGAAAGATGGAGAGGAACTTTTTACAAGGGCATGTAGTGACAGGACAAGGGCAAATGGCTTCAACCTGAAAGAGAGTAGGTTTAGATTGGATATTAAGAAGAAGAGGCACTGGAACAGGTTTCCCAGGAAAGTTGTGGATGCCCCATCCCTGGAGGTGTTAAAGTCCAGGCTAGATGGGCCTCTGAGCAACCTGGTGTGGGGAAAGGTGTCCCTGCCCATTGCACTTGGGTTGGAATGAGATGATCTCTAACATCCTGTCCAACAAGAACCACTTTTTCCCACACAAAAACCTCCCAGCCAAACGTGTTGCTCACTTAGAAAGCTAAACCTTTATTTTACCTGCCAAAAGTAAAATAAGTTTAATTTATTCACCAGAGCTTCACAACATCTATCAAAAACCTGGTTTTTGTGTTATCTGTGAAACTCAAATGTAAGAAAGTTCTTTGCCAGAAATTATGAAATAGGACAAAATTCTCCTTATAGCCCTCATTAAGAAAAAATTCAAAGGCTAAGTTATTTTTCTTCTAGAAAGTTGCTTAAAGTGTTCTGTCACTGATCATTCCAAATGCAAGCACCTTAATGATGCTATGTATTCATCTCTGTGTGAGGGTAAAAAATGATTATTCTAATTTGATGATTCTGGAGTCTTGGAAAATTGAGTTTGTAGGATTGTTTTTCTTTTCAATTCATCATAAGGGATGGGAGTATAAGACTCCATAACTGAGAACTATATTGAAAGGGTTATAGTTTTCAAGTGATTATTTCTGCTTCCCTTTCTAATAGCACATTTCACCATCTGGATAGATCTTATATGATTCCTTTTTACTTGTTATTTTATATGCAGAGCTCTCTAACATTAGGTCAGTCCTACCCTGATTTTTTAGTCTTCACATCCTCCTTGTGTGAAAAATGCTCAAATGGTTTCTCCAATCTGAAATATCATTGGAAGAGATCGTTTGCTCAGATGTGCTGCAGAGAGGGGAGGAAGATGCTGTGATCACAGGATGGTTTGGGTGGGAAGGGATCTTTAAAGACCATCTAGTCTAACCCCCCTGCCATAGGCTGGGACATCTTTCTGTAGGTTGGGACATCTTTTTTGATCAGGTTGCTCAAAGCCCCATCCAACCCGGCTCTCAACAATTCCGGGAAGGAAGTACCCACAACTTCTCTGGGCAAGGTATTGAACTATCATGCTCAGAAGTCCCATGTTCAAATCTCATTCTTCAGAAAATGGTCCCTGTTTATTTTAGTGGAACTGACATATAAAAATGCAATATGAACAAATAATTCTCAGTTTGGTCTGTTATGGTCTTTTTTATCTCCAGTCAATCCATCAATCCAGACTATTACTTCATGAATTCTAATTTCCTCACCAGTTCATACCCCTCATTCGGAACTTAAGTGCATAACTGCTCAATATCAGCTTTACTGGGCTTATTTAATTCTATATCACTTGCTGGATTTGGTTCACCAGTCACCTGTTTGGTTGTTTGGGCTTTACGTCCTAGTTTTCTCACTTGGGATATTTGTGACCCCCTTCCACCTCATTGTCACTGTTACTCAAGGCTCTGATAGTGTTTGAATCTGTTAAAAAGGATGACACTCAGTTATATTGCTGGACAGTAATATGTGGAGGTGTGAAGTGTGAAGCAGATGAAGGTCTCAAACCCTTGTGCTGTATCCTGGGGCAGAAGGGCACAACATGAGATGCAGAAGTTTCAATAGAAGTGCGCTGGGGGTGAGGAGTAAAAAACTTAAAATAGAAGGGAAAGAGAGGGCAGGATAGCGGTGTGGATGATGCGGTGTATTCACAGGATTTTGTTGTATTTAATTATTTCCAGCCTGTTAGACAAAATATGTTTTACTTATGTTATGCAGATAACATTTGTGCCAGAGGTAATTAGTCTATCAGAGTCTGTTGCCAGTTTTAATCAGGTTGTCAGAATCTAAATTCTCTAGAGCCATAATGTAAACAATTCACAAGCTAACAAGTACTGTGTGAAACATTGAAACATCTCCAGACATCTGTGAAGCCTTCAGTTGCAAAGCTTTCTCTTTTTTTTTTTTTAAATATTCTTCTTTTTTTAGATTTGGAACTCAATTATTGCTTCTGCAAAATTTGATTGAAGGCTCAAACCTTTTGAATTAATGTCAGTCTGTTTCCAGGATCTTGACAAGTTCCTGGAAAGAGCTTATGTTTCACATTAAACTCTTGCAAAATGTGATGTTTTCGTATAAGGTTTATTCACAGTTTTGGAGACAGACTTTAACAGGACATACTTTTAATGCAGCCTTTTAATAGAATGTGAGATTTATTTTGCAGCTACAGAGTGTAACGCTCAAGATTCAATATTGTAATTTCTGAATCCATAAACCTGCATCAAACTCTTTATAGTTGACATTATTTACATCCTCACCCACCCCCCAAAAAAGATGTATTAAATTTTAGTTTTGTTTCAGGAAGTTGGCCAGTTTTGCTTCATTTACTGCCATTATTTATTAACAGAACCTTCCAGCATCTACTGACTAGTGAGTTAACCACTTCAAAAGTAAAGTTCAGAACTTTGGATATTCTGCTAAACCTGGAAAGATGTTTTTATATTTCTTATGGAAGAAAGTTTATGCAGTTTTCTTTAA
The DNA here is from genome assembly GCF_009819655.1 of Sylvia atricapilla. Taxonomy (NCBI): domain Eukaryota; kingdom Metazoa; phylum Chordata; class Aves; order Passeriformes; family Sylviidae; genus Sylvia; species Sylvia atricapilla. The sequence goes on from NC_089143.1 coordinate 63,141,091, forward strand.
GTCATACTTCTAAGCAAATCCACTAAAGTTTTCACTAAATAGTTTCATCCCTGAGAACACTATTTGGCCCTATTTTTTGCTTTAAAACTTACTTGTGTCTACCTTTTTGATCAATAATTTATCTGTGGAGATCTTCAGCTTATATTCAGTCAATTCAAACATGGAAAAATAGATGTAGTTTACTTAATAGACAATTCTCTGCTACATCCAGAGAATATCAATGACACTTTACAATGAAGCTATAGCAGATTTTCATCTCTGAAGGAAGAAAAATTGGAGACTTGCCATTGGCATATAAAGCTGCATGTTTTAGAGCTGATTCCAACTGAGATGCAAGAGGCCAGAATCAGTGTTGGAATAAATTGGCATGATGTCATTAAATAGAAGTGGAGTTGTGCCCACTTACATCAGCAGTCAATTTGAGAACATGTCTGTACACCTTCTACACTTATTTATAATGGGGAGCCTTGAAAGCCAGTAAACCACAAATGACAAGGATTAATTCAAGCACATAATTTTTGTTTCCCTGATCTGAATAAAGTTGATCTTCCTTCAAAGTTGTGCACAAAACATATTCATACATCTTTAGCAATGGCTCTCCAGGTTACCTATTGAGGTATTAGCTGGATGAATTCCTTCTGCCTTTTGGAAGGGAAAAGTTTAGACACACTTTGCCTTTAACTATGCTCTAAAGGCAGGTATTACAATTCAGACTTCACTCATCTTAAGGTTGCAGTGTTTATTTTCCAGTGTGTTTGCTTGTAAGAGAAATTAAAGAATCTTCAACAAATCACTGGGGTTTTGTGAGAGTAGATCATGTAAATATTGTTCCTGCTTATACTAATATGATGATTGAATGGGGTATCAGTTTTGACTTTAAATGATGATGGCAACAGGGACTTTTTCTATCGGAAAATGACCAGTGTTCCCTGGGGGAAAAACAAAACTCAAGAATTTTGTACAGCTCAAAAAAACCCAAAACCCAAGAATTTTGAACAACTCAAAAGACAAGGACAGTGAAAGAAGGAATAAAAGAATAAATAGGGTGCCTGGTGAAGCCCTCTGTCAGAAGGTCTTGTTGCAGACCCAGAAATCATCTAAGTTTTTCAAGGACTTCCAGAGATATCCTCAGCTAGAGACGTAAATCTTGTAAGAATCAGGAGATATGGTATCCAAAGTGGAGAAAAGTCTGTGGTCCCTATTTGTTTATAAATATTTGCTCTGTTGATTTTTGAATTATTTTACTTAACCATTTCAATATTCAGATCTTGGCAGAGGTCATTTCAATTCTTCATTCTGCTTTATTGGAAAGGAAAATAGAACCAAGATTTTCTTCCTTCCATAATGCTATCTCATTTATTTTTGTGTACAAAATATTATTGTGGGGTTTTTTTTGTCTTTTCTGAAGAAATAGTTTCACTTCAATAAATATTCATTAAGATGGAGAAAATTACTTTTTAGCCATTTTTAGGTTCCCTGTGTGAGAGGTGAAAACCTGACATGTTCTTTACATTTACTTAGTAATAGAAGACTTTTTGTAGTACATAGCTCATGCAGAATACCTAATACAGCTCATTAGCACTCAGCAATAAAGTGGCAGACCTCAATTTCTGTTTTGAAGCAAGTAAGCAGACAAATATGAACTTAGATCTCCTTCTGCAAGTTGACTTTTCTCTGGAAGTGTGTTATTTCACTTTTTTCTTTTCTGTGATTTGAAGATTTTTAAATCCCTCTGCTCATTTCCAGTTAAAATTCTGCAAATAAAGTGTTTAACTCCCAGTCCTTTCAGGTGAGAAATTCTGAGAGATGTTACTTTCATGTGAAGTCAAACTTAATTTTTAAAATCTTGTTTAGTGAAAGATGAAATAAGGAAATATCAAGATATTGCATAATCTGTTGCTGCCATCCAAAGGAAGAAGATTCATCTTGTAACCCAGAGTGAGGGTTTTCTGCACAGGGAGACCAAGCAAATTGCGTGGAAGAGAGAACAGAGAGTAGCTGCCTTTTCAGATGTATGTACTGCTTAAAAGCTCTCTGATATCTTATTAAAAATCTGAACTTGATAATTGTACTTCATTAGCTAATGCGCAATATTTTATGTAATAAATATCAGGGCTGCTGTATATGATTACAAATCTACAGAAGTGAAGGTTGTTGGCAAAGGATAAAGCATGTGTGTGTTTGTGAATCTTATATAACATGGTTGAAAACAGAACTTTTCCAGCTCTTAGTAGCTGAAGCTTTGGCTAAGGTCGAGATAAACCAAAAACTTTACAGAAAATTCCTTTCCTTTCACCAAGGAGCTGATGAAAAACTCCCTCAGAGGTCATATTCTAGTAGGTCTAATTGAAATTTGGTTCTATGTTGCATTTTGGATAAGTGTATGCACTATTCAGAAGAAGGGTTTCTTTTTCCCAAGTGAGTAGACATCTCTCCTATCAATTAAGATGAATGATGTGCTCCAGTCCCTGTATTTGGGATCCTCAAAATTCCAAGGGCTGGCACTAAAATGGCCAGAACTCAAAAGCTGGTTGAATGTTCAAAATGGGTCTTTTGCAAGATTTTGATAATATAGAGGCATTCTTGAGTTAAAAAAATACTGCTTTGTAACATAACATGTAAATATAGTGTGCTGAACAGTATTAATAGGGGGGAAATATTCCTCTCTTCCTCTGCTTAAAAGAAATAGTATACTGGTTTTTTGAAACCTGCTTCTTTCTCATTATTTTTGACTGTTGCTCTGCTTAATTTGAAGTTTTCTAGTTGATATATTTTGTTGGGGATCACCGAAGGAGACAGGGTAATTGAGTTACTTTCTTGAGGGAGAGATTTTCTTTGGCTAGGAATTAGATTTATGCCTTAGCAGAATATGGTAGCTTTTGATGTATCTTTGTGGTATTCGTATAGAGATGAAACTGCGTAATTTCCTTTAATCCTGCATAAAATATTAATTTTGGGCCCATCTTTCATCTTTCTAGTGTACTGGATTTATGATGAAAATGAGAGTGAAAAAATTCAGATGCTATGCTTGTTAAGGTACTACCTGGATCCAAGGTAAATCTATTTCTGTTGTGACACCAGTGATTGATTGTGTCTAATTAACTGTAAACCTGTGTTTTCATTTTAATGGCAAAATGTGGAGGAATTAGCTGAAGCAGAAAAGAGGAAGGAAGGAAGGAAGGAAGGAAGGAAGGAAGGAAGGAAGGAAGGAAGGAAGGAAGGAAGGAAGGAAGGAAGGAAGGAAGGTTGGTTTATGAATGACAAACACATAATTTATAACCTCAGATGCTCAGTTTGCTCCTGTATCTCCAGCACACAAATATCTGTTTCTGTGATGGGATACTGTCCATAGAGAGGGATGTTCTAAATTTTACCTGACAAAAGAATACAGCTATCAATAAACTAGGGAAATAACACTGATGAACTAAAATTATTTCTGAGGCTCCTTTCTCACTCCTTAACGTGTACAGGCTTACAAATTTAAGTATTCAACTCAAGGTTAATATCATGACACTGTTTGCAGCTGGTGGGATGTCAATTTTCCCAGAAGAGTTCTGAAAGTACACTCTGCACTGTGTAGATGTCACTTAACAAACATTTAAAAGAAAAATAACCTTTCCAGTCTCCTCCAGAGGGACTATATCTTTTTCTCCATTCCTTAATAATACTTTTTGCATTCTAATTTAATTAAAACAGAGAGTTTACTTAAACAGTGACTTTCAAAATTAATTCAACAACAACAACAAAAAAAAAACCAAGATCATGGTTTATTTTATTACTTTGACTGTCATTGGTTATCACTGCATTTTTCTTATGACAGTCAAGTATTAGTAGCAATCTTCTCTTGACGCTGAAGATGATGTTTAAAATCCCTGGAGTATTTAAAACAAGAGAGAGCTCCCAGCATGTCCTGGTGCCATGGAAACCAATATTTACTCTGATATATCAAGAATAACCTGACATCTGGATTTGTCAGTGGTTTTGCATTTTGTATAAGGAAACATGCAGTCATCATAGCATGACACTGCAGCGAAATAAAGACAGAATTAAATCAAAGAAAATCCCATATTATTAGATAGAAACTATGAAGAGTTGTTGTTAAATTTGCATTGCATAATATTAGGGAGTGATCTGTAGTACATATTAAGAGGAGTTGTGAATGTGCTGCTGTTGGATGAATCCCTACGCTCAATATCTTGGTAGAGAGTGCTGCTTCAGGGGCCAACAAATGAACTCTCTTTTATGTTCCTTCCTTCTAAAAACACTGTGGGGGGTGGCAAGTTCTCAGAGCTGGGGAGAGGAGTAGGATGTTTGTATTTCTCTACACCTGAGGAAATTCATGTTGTTCTAACTCACAAGACTCCTTGGTTGCTGAAAGTTTACACCTCTGGCTACCCAATTTCCATTCTGACTAATATACTTCTGCAAAGGTGGAAATAATAGCTCAACATGAGACTGAATGGGTTCAGCTTAGAGGAGGAAGGAACTGGCACTTGCCCCCCTGGAAGAAGTTTCTGTATAGATTATTTTTACTGAGGTTTCAATTCAGCTTTGTCTGGTATAAATAGTACTAAGAAATGTAGCCACACTTCAGGCAACTTCTTAAAAGACCAGGAATACAGATTCCTTTCATACTGCATGAGAAGATAATGAAACCCAAATTTTGAAAATGGTCCTTTTTTCTTGGTTTGATGATGTTTTCACTAGAAGCCATTCTGACTAAGAACAGATTAAACCACAACTGCTTTGGTATCCTTGGCTAACTTGTAGTAGGTGTGCTACAATAAATGATATGTGCAGGTGGTAATAAATATTTTAATAATTGCAGTACTTTTTCATTTCAATTTGTATTTGAAACAAAAAAAGCGATAGCTTTTTTCAGCTGTTCATTTGTTTCTTTTCCATTGCTTGAATATACCTGGTCAGTTTAAGATAGTGACTGAAGCACAAAATAGGTCAATGGTGGTTACCACATTTTCTGTTAATGAAACATGACCTACTTAAATGGCTGTTCAAAAAATTTTCCACAACAAAAAAAGTGAAATCGATTGCTCCTGGTACCTCCAATATAGATTCAAACCAACAAGACATAGTCCAGGCTCAAAGTGGCTGAGTTATTCCCAGCCCCAGGTGCTGGTAAAAAAGAAAGGTCTTGCATTTCTGTATAAGATGTGCACAGTATAATTATTGAATGGAGAAGGGCTGAAAACTTAACCTCAAATAGTTTCCTCCATGAAATATTCTGACTATTAAGTCACCTCACAACAAAATGATGAACAGTCTCTTGTTAGCTCCTTCCTGATAGCCAGTAATACCAAAACCATGGCCATTTAAAACTCAGGATAAAGGAAATCCACTTTGGGTGTTAAGACACGTAGATGTTGAGCAGTGCTATAAAGAATTGTCCCACTCTTGCCTCACCGTGTAAGATAGTAAAGTTCTTGTATGGTGATATGTTAGTTGGTTTGTAGTTTCTCAATCTGACAACTGAATTGTTAAGTGTTGGAAATGGGGATTTTGTCCAAAATTGCAATAAATTGCATGGTCTCAGATTTTAATGAGAGGTTCTTCATACTTTTTAATGCTAAAACATTGTAATAATGTTATCACTGAATGATAACATATTAAACCCTTATTTTTATGGGCATCTAAAATTTGGGTGTATTAAATCCATAAATTTTTTGCTAAGCTTTAGTACCACCTCAATTCTCTCTGTTCCTTATTGATTTCTAGAATCTGTTTTTCATTGCAGGTTTTGCTTTTAGATTATCTAAGTGAAACTTCTCATTCATGAAAGAAAGGATGGTATTTGTTGTTACAAATGTTTCTTGGCACATTCCCCATGCAGTTAGAATTGTTACTGTCTTGTTTCCTAGTCAATTAACTCTGCGGCAACCATTTAAACCAATGGACTAGTTGTTGGCCAAACAGAATAACTTTTTTCAGAGATAGCTTTTTTCTATATGAGGTACATACGTGAGTGTGTGCACGTTGCATACAGGTAAAAGTTTATAAAAAAAAGCTTCATAAAATCAGGCCTTGCTCAGCTGATTTAACAGCTAGCCTGTTAATTCCCATGAGGAAGAATCTAGGAATGAAAATCAGTTTGCATAACAATCTATTCCTGGGAGAAAAACAGGCTACACCTGTGAAAAATAAAAAGCCTATCCTATGAGAATCCACAAAGAAAAAAAGTAAACACCTGTGAAAGAAAGAGTCTTAGCAGGTACACACACAAGCACCTTCTAACCAAAGGATTGAGTGGCAAGAAAGCTACTAACCAAATAGAATTAAACAAGATGTCTTTGAAAACTGTGTAAAAATGGCCTGTAACATTAAAATGGGCTCTTCTTCCTTGAAGAAACTGGAGTCCTGTCTGTTTCCACTGTGACATATGCATGTCTCTGTTTCTTCTCTTAGGAAGAATAGTTTTGATGAACAAAGAGGGAAATGATGGTCCTTGTGCAGTCAAAAAACATCTACCTTGGACTCTGATTGCTTCAGAGGTAGCCAATATAGAAAGGAATAAATATAATGTGTAGTATCCTGCCCTGTCATAGAGAACACTTCTGTTTAGATATTTGTTCCTTTAGATGTCAGCTCTGCAAAAAGACTAAAATACACCTAAACCACTAAAATACAGCATTCAGAGAGAAGATATGCAAAAATCAATAGCATTACACTACTGGAATAGATCTGGCATAAATGGCATAAGAGGGTTTTAACAGTGTTGGGAGATTTGAATTTAAATTACTGAGGAGAACCAAACCAAAAAACCTAAAAACAAAACAGAACATTTCTATGTTCAAAATATATTTTCTAAAATTTAAGTCATAAGCCTGTGCTTTCCAAGTCAGGTAAGTTAATCTATTTCTTTTGACACTATCTTCAATAATTAGTCATATAAAAAATAAACAGCTAACCGAAAATAGAGTTGGTTCATTTGATCTTTGCAATGGGTACTTTAAACAGAAAACTTGCTACAAATGTATTTGTTTGGGGGGCTGGCTGGGTTTGTTCAGCGAGTGAGTATATTGGAATGGTTGAACAATTTTTGTCCTTTCTGTAATTCAGTCAAAAGTAACAAGAAAAAGTAATGAGTTCTGGCTCTTGAAAGATTGGTATTTTGTCAGGATCTAAAAAATCAGCTGTAAAAAAGTAAAGTAAAACCTTTATTTTTTTAGTGCAGAGGGTTCTATTTTAAATTGATAACATACTTTCTAGCCTCTGTCACCTAAGTTTTTAACCTAAGTTCCTAAGTTGCTTGATGAGCTGAGGAGATGTAAGGAGCTAGATTTTGCAATACTGATAACTGCAAATAACTTGTCTAGATTCTCCAGATGTATTTGAAACATTTGGGAATCTGTGCAGGCTTGAAAGTCGACAGAGGACAATTTCTGTTCTTGTGAGATTTATAGCATAGGTCTATAGATGCTGTAATATAATTGAGGGAAGAAAAATGGTCCCATATTACTGAGGCAGATATTTTGTGTTACATTTCCTGGTATTGCACAGGTAATCTCTTTTTTAAGAACAGTAAACTTGTTTTAAATTTTTTTTCTTCTGTGTCAGAGGCTTGCAATATAGCAGCACTTACACAGAGAATATTCTTTTTTGGCTGTGTGGTTTTATTACTCTAGGCAAGGGGGGGAAATTAAGATGGATTTGAAACACTTTTTCTTATGGTAGGTGTCACAATGGTCTATGAAAAATGTCACAAAATTTCACAAAGTAGAAGGGAAAAGGTAACAGTTCTAATAATAATTCTTGTTGGGTGAGAATTAAAGTGACTTAACAAATTCCTAATGGCATTTATTTATTTAGAAGTAAATTTTCCTTGCACAACTTAATGATGCAAATGCCTCCGACTTGCAGAAAATAACTTTACAGACCTCAAGGATGAGAAGCTAAAGCTAATGTCTAAATCAGGGTTTCTACTTAGCAGCCCAATTCTTGCAAGTAAATATTGAGTTAAGTTTGTAAAGAGCTGGTTTTCTACCATCTACTGCAATTAAAATACTTTTAACAGAATCTAAACAGTTCGGCTTAAAATAAAAGATATAGAAGAGACATAGCTTGATGAGCAAGTGTTTTGTCAATACATAAATGTGGATAAGAAGCACCTTTGCTTTGTTGTTTTACCTTTTTTCATAGTCTACTGGTCTTGTAAAATTTTCGTTCAAATAACTGTAATTTAAATTTGCCATCTTTCCCATTTTTTGTTCTTTTCCTCTTATTCTCTCCACAGAGTGCATTGAATTTTGTGTATAGAAATTCTCTCAAATTCTATACTAACAGTCACTTATTCCAAGAAATTTGGTTTCATGTAATGTCCAACATTTTTCATCATTTCTAAAGGCTCCATGACTTTCATGCCTATTGCAGGATAAGGTAAGATAGTTTACAGAGAAAAATTCTACAAGTGCAGAGAATCTTGGCACAGATTATATTTTATAGATGTCAATAATGTCATCTGCAGTTTTGTATTTTTGGGATATAATTATATATATTTCCAGATGAGTCCTAGCAGATGATCAGATCTTGCACCCCATTTTTATTTTTAAACCAAATAAATAACATTTCTTTTTTATTTGAGAATTTTAGGTTAGCATCTTATGAGAAACTGGAAATGTGGAAAGGTAAATGAAGTTTAAACTCTTCAGGTAATATTGAAGAAGCATCTTTTGGTACTAGGATCAATAGATTTGGCTGTTAATGTCTAACATTGACTTCTTTGCTGACATACTCCAAAATTCTTACTTACACACTCAATGAGATACTCAATTCCTACTTAAATTTAATTATGTTATTCTGTTTTTAACATGTATGCATCTCTCTAGCTCATGACCTTTTCATTAACAAACTTTCCTTTCTGCTGAATCCTAATACAAAATATTAATTGAATACTGTTTTTTAACCAGAAAAAAACTTAATATTGTCTGTTAATCATAGGAAATCAGATTTTCATAATGCTTTCTGTTGAATATAACTCCAGAACTCTCTGGCAGTGTAACTGTCCATGGGTTCTGCCAGTTCCAATAGTCAAAATTTAATTAAGCAATGTCTGCAAAAATTTGTAGAGTAGGTAAGAATTCTGTAGGCTCCCATTAGGGCCAGAAAATTCCTGAATATTCAAGAAGAAATGGTAATAAATTAAACACTAACTCTGATGAAGTTATTTGCAACATAGTGCTTTTTGACTGACTGTAAAGTTTTCCAGTTTTGGATAAATTAGCTTATGGAGCCATAAAAGGTAGTGTTTTAAGTCCCAAAAAAACAAGCTCAGATTTTATTCTGCTATGTCCAAGCTACTCAGAAATTCTCTCTTGGAGCTACTGGCTGATGGAGTGATTATTGATGCTGCAACTTGATATTTGCTTTCTTGTGCTGTGTGCGATTTAAATATTAAATAAAAAAATTAAAAATAAGGAATTGTTTACTTGAGTACTTATTATGCTTTAGAAAGCATGAAAACCACATAGTTTTTACTTCCTGAATTTAAGAGTTGTTGTAATATCTTAAATATGGCATTATTTAATAACATTTTCTGGTTGTTTTGTTACTCTATGACTAAATAGAGAGTTTTATGTATGACTAAATGGAGAGTCTGATGTAATATATGAAAGTATATATATCTATTTAACTAATTCATTATATGGTTATTAAACACATAACCATTTTCCTACAGTTTTAATATCCATATTAAAAATAATTTTCCTCAACTGTGTTCAGTACATTCACTTGTATTTGTTGTTAATTCTTTATAGTATGCTGTTATAAACATATTTTACAGAAAGTTTTTAGCTCTTCTCAATAACCCCTATAGATGGTACTTTTACCAAAAGGAATATTGGTTTAGAGAATCCTTGAATGTACTTTATATGATGGAAATTATGACTTTAAAAGGCCTGCATGGAAGAAATATTTTTATCCTTTTCTTGGTTCTGTTTCCACTACTTTTTTTTTCCAGTTATGCTCATTTAACCTGTTCTGGTTTTGGCTGGGGTAGAGTTGATTTCCTTCCCCTTTCTTGGCTGCTATGGGGCTGTGTTTTGGGTTTGTGATGAATTTGGGTTGATAATTTGATGAAATTGGATGAAATTGGGTTGATGTTTCTGTCATTGCTGAGCAGGGATCACACAGAGCCAAGGCCTTTCCTGTTTTTGTGCTGCCTCACTGGAGGAAGCTGGGGGTGCTTGGGAGGGGACACAGCCAGGACAGGTGACCCCAACTGACCAAAGGGACACTCCAGACCGCAGGAAGTCGTGGTGTGGGCCAGAGCTCAGTGATTTTAGTGAGAACACTCTATTATACAAGTAATATTCTGTTAGATTAAAACTGAACACACTTGGCCATTGCTAAGTTGTATGTGCTTCAGCTCACTTTCAAATTACCTGTAAACTGTTCTTTTGAACTGTCTATAAAGGCTCTTGTCTCGCTAAAACTAGTTATCCAGGAAAAACCCAAGCAAATCCAAAACAATACAACTTTATATCTAACATTCATGTTCAAATCTGGAAAAAAATAGATTTCCCTTGTATTTGCCTTTTGACCTTATATAGAAATTATGCATTGAATTTTGCATTGAAACCAATCTCAGCAGTTATCCATATGTCTGCTATCCTTTTCCCTGATGTTAAGAAGATAAATCTCCCTTTTCCCAAATATTAATTCAAACAGCACATTTTTTTTGTGTGCAACCCTCTTTTCCTTCAAGAGCACAGAGTTAATAAAGCCAGTCTTCTCTAGAAAACTGTTTTAAAATTATGACACTGCTTCAAAATGATTTGTAAGTTTTGTTGAAAAACATATGCTGTTGTTATGGAACACTGGGTTTAAAGGTATTCATTGCTTTCTGGTTTTTAATCTTAACTGGGTTTTGGGTTGTTTGGTGTGTTTTTTCTTGTTATTTTTATTCATGTCCATTTCCAGTGTGCAAACCTACTTCTGTAGAAAAACATTAAATTGTCTGTATCAACCACTGGTCCTTGAATGTCAGCTCATATTGAAATGAATTTTATATTCTTATTTAAATTGCTGGTAAACTTGGGTTTAGTTGATGTTGGTTCCTTCTTTGCATGCTGTTAGAAAAAACCTGAGCTTTGTAGGCCAGACAAAACTGTTTCCAAACCAAAACTTGTTGTTTATGTTGTTTGTCAAACAACTCTTGTTTTCACTTGTGTAAAACTTCAGATGTGGAGAGGGATGAGAAAATTAAAATATAAATTGTGAGTTTGCAAGGAAAACTAGACTTAGTAGGTACAAAGGTCTAGAGAAAACTGATCTGAAGTCCTACACTTAAGTGGCTTTAATATCCAGCAAGCCACAACTATAACATGCACTAAATTATTCTCATAAAAAAAGAGGATTTCTTTTTATATATATATATATATATATATATATATATATATCAGATTTAGGATTACCCACTTTTTTTTTGTTTTCCTTAGCTTGTAGGCATTAAATAGGAGGTTAATAGGATCCTGCAGATTCTTTTTTGGAGAAATATGATGCTTCTATAAATATTTTTTAATGTAGGTCCTGCTTGTATTTTTCTGGGCTACCAAAATTTTCTTAAATAAATTTATTTCTGGAGTAAGAAACTACAAATGTAGAAAAAAAATAGTACTGTGAAAAATTTTGGCCTCCTTACTCAAGCCTTGTCATATCTGCAATGTAGCAGAGTTTAGAGGGATTTCTCCTTTCCTCCACTGGACAATTTGAATATGCTGTGTTTTGAAAATTTGAATATTCCAGACTTTGTATTGGTGAGAGAGTCAATCAGTAATTTTTCTTGAAAAAGAAATAACTTTTCCTTATCAAATTACCACAAACTTTATGAAAAGCTATAACATGAGAAGACAATACTATTTAACCAACTATTAACAGAGCTGTCTAGATGAAGAAAATTGAATTGCTTTAAAAAAATTGTAACAGCATGGATCTTAAAAAGAGTCTGAGCAAAACATTTCTATTTCACTATCCACTCTTTGGTGGAAAAAAAAATTAAATGCTTCCATAGTATTTTAATTCTGAAGTCGCCTCAATCTTCTGAGAGGTTTTATTTTAGAAGCATCATGTGTCTAGTGGTAGGTTTCCTCATGTTTCTTACATGTTTTCATTGATGCTGCAATGGATGGATTTCTGTAGAATGCTTATAAGTTGTTTCATCATCAAATGTCACTGGAGAAAGTAAAGATTGCAGTAATTCTTTGTTTAAAGCATTATTTCAGGTTCGAAAATATTGTGCTGTGATAGAATATGTTGCAGATTTTTGTATGTTTTGCTTTATTTGTTTGATATGAAATTCTTAGAAATTATCAGGGAAAACCAGACATTATAAGTATAATACGTTATCCTGAATTTTAGCTGGATTAGGGGAAGGGATGATGATAGGGCTGCTGTGAGATTAACAGTAATTTTGTTTCAAAATAAAAAAATTAAATGGTTTTGATTCTTATCCTTTTGTTGTAAAGGTAAATGGAAAATCTGGGTGGAGGAAGGGTGTGTATCTGTGTATGACTGGTTTCACTATGTGAATAGATAGGATTATGGGATAGTAGAAGAATCTTTCTATATGTCTGAGACTGAATTCCTGTGAGTTACATTTGTTAGACTACTAAATTTGGGCTTTCTTACAGTCCTAAATACATTGCTGTAAAATTCTTCACTGGATTAGTATTACTCTATTTTAAGATCTCTTTTGCTCTGATTTTAACATCACACATTATTAGAAAGTTTTCTTGTTGAATTTTAGTCCTAGACCTTGGCCTGGCCTGGCAATTGATTAACTTCTAACCCTTGGGTGTTCTCTTTGTCTCTGTACCTTTCATTGCAGCCCTATTTGGAAGAATAATAATGTATGAATGTATAGTTTTATAAAATACTAAGTGGTCTTGATGAAAGACTTCTTCATTTACTATATTCTGATCTTTCTTCTTAAACAGCCTGTGTCAACCTTGGTCAGTTTCTTAGAAAATTAAAGATTTCAATGATGTTTAAGATAATCTTCTTGTTCTTTGTTCTTCCTTTTGCTGTTGGACACAGATTCGTGGTTTCTAAGTTATCAGTCTAGATGAGGACACAATTTGTCATTTATTTGCTCTCTCCATATGTATTTTTCATGTATTGTGGATCGTTTTTGCCTTGATGTCATGAAGATCATTGTGATCTGCTGTAATGTAGTTTTTCTGTCTATTATACAATTAATTTCTGCATAGGCACATGCATAAAAGGAATGATTAGTTTGCTATCTCAGTATTCCCAGTCAATATTCTTTTGTAGGTCAGGCAAATGACTGCTCAAGCACAAACACAGTAACTTACCGAGCATGTACATAAATAATATGTGTGTCTCTGCCAGTGTTTCACTGCACAATTATAATGGACTCTAGTGTCTATAACATAATGTCTAAAAACATGCATTTATATATATGTATTGTTATTAATTTCAATTACAACATTATTGCTTTTACTGCAGCTGCTATTTCAGCTTCAATATTGAAAGAACACTGATCACCAGCAAAACCTGTTTAAATTGTTCACTATAATTCTGACGTGCCCTTCTTACTGATACTGGCTTATTACTGATTGCACTTGAAGATGATGCCAGGAATCTTAAAACAGCTGAGTCTAATTTAGTCTTTCTTTCCTTGAAATGTATTAGTTATATTCCTTTTCTTTGTCTTTGAGATAAGTGTAATTGGATACAATAGCCTCTGAATGTGGAGCATTTGCAGATTATCTCAGGGTGACTTATAGATGGACGTCTAGCACCAGATGTAGAACTCGGAGAGTATGGCATGATGGACAAAAGAATTCATGTCTACATCTAGTTAAAACTGAATAAAACTGTTGAATGAGTAGGTGAAGACTGGGAAAATAGTAGATCTCTGGAAAAAAGTCATAACAGATAACATGGATAATACTTACATTTTTCCTAGCAATAGTCCTCTAAACTACTTTTATGCCCTACACATAAAATGTGCAGTCTAGGTTTTTCAAGGATGGAGGAGTACTGTATTTTATCCTCAGAATAACAAACTAGTAGCACTGAATACTGAATGACTTTAAAATGCCCACCTGGGGATGCATCATCCTTGTGTTTGACTGGTACAACTAGGAATACAGCAAGAGCAGGAATTGTTTTAGTTGTTTGTGAACACTTTTCCCTAATAATAATGAAGTTATTTAATTTTTTGGTTCTGGTATGTTTTTATTTCTGAATTGGAATGAAGTCCCTCTGAAGCTGCCAAAAACCAGGGGCCAATAAGGGCTACTTAACTGTCATGAAACCACATTATTTGTAATCCAAGTAGTTAACCTATTGAGATAAACTTTCAAAATCATCTTTGGTGCCTTCTCTATCCTTACCCCCATGAGAACATTTTTTTATGTTTTGGAATTTCAAGTCAGTATAGGCTGTCAGTTTCTTAGATTTGTAAGACAAGAGGTTTTGATGGGTTTTTTGGGAAATAATTAAGTAAATTATTTCATTGGAATGCTGAAAAAGCTGTAATTTCTGCTGTAGTAGAAAATCAGAAATAAAAGAACTACTTATCACTGTTCTAAAGAGCCTGTAGAAAAATAGCAAAATTTCAATATTCAGAACTATGGAGAATATTTCAGTTCCAAGTAAAGGTAATACTTTCAGAAGTTAGAGAATAGATGTGTGTAATAGCTGTTTGATAAATAACTAAATTTAGTGGTCAAACTCAAGAAAATAATAGGAAGATTTTGCAGACTGCTGTAATATATTTCAGTGCTGACCTGGAATGGCCGACTTTTTAATTGCTGGCCTTTTGTGACAGGAAAAAAACTGTGTGAAATTAGTGGGGTTTTGGTTAATACTTTGGGTTTTTTTTTTCCAGCTGCAAAATATCTACAGAGTACTGCTTTATAATAAGATGTAGCACTAACAGCCACAGATGCAAAATATGCACATATTCCTTGTTAGTCAGCCAGTGTTCTGTCTTGTGTTCTGCGCTACCTGAATTAATTACCACTGCTAAGGTACTTTCTTATTTCAGTTTACAATGGCTCCTTCTTAAGACTGGTCTCTAGACATAAATAGAAGATGTTAAACTAAGATATATCTCCTGTTGAATTCTCTGCCTTGTAGTCGAGTCTTTCAAGGTTTGAGATGCCTTATCTCCTTGGGCTAAATTTGAGTCACCACAGCAATTTCTCTCATTTGTGTTTATACTTTTGCTAAGCCTTTCATAATTTCAAGTGCAGTTTTGCACTTGAGACTGAGTGGCAGAACCTACCACTGACATTGTAGATACTCATACCTTTCTCAATGTCTGTGTTGTTGTCTCCATCAGTGTCTCAATATGTCTTTTTCTCCATCTGTTGGACTTCCTGATGTGGAGTACACCATGTATGAAGATGAGAAAGACCCACCTGAACGCCTGAAACTCAGGTTCTTTGCTATTTGTTCAGTATTTCTTGTTATTTCTTATCCAGCAATAAGTCAGCACCATGTAAATAGAAAGCAAGGAATTTTTCTTTCCCTCCCTTCCCTCCCTTGTGTATAGGAAGAGACACATTGTATGGCTACAAGTGTTTGTCTTCATGTTTTCATATAAATCCCAGTAGTATGTGAAACTAAAACCAGCTTACAAAACAATTCTACTTTCCAAAAGGGATCACATTACACGTACCAAAAAGAGCGTGTGTGACTGAACTAACACTGAGAAAGTGCTACACAAATCTGCTTTCTAGAATATTCTCTGACTGTACTATTTCCCAGTAGTTTATTATTTCAGTCAGGTCAGCCACAGCCTCTTCTAGGTAGAAAATGCAGGGCTCTGATATTACACTTTAATGATTGGATGCTGCTGGGTAGGAAAATTATCTAATAAAATGTATTTGTGTCTATTGTGGTTTGACATCTATCAGAAATGCCTCTTTGTTTTGTGCTTTTATGTAACTTATACCCATTACATGCTTTTTCTTTTGCTGAAAGTTGCTATGAACTTCTAAGAATAATTTTGCTTTGAGTTTTTTTTCTTCTTTCTTGAACTGAATTGCTTAGAAATAGGTCTGAAATTTCAAAAGCTGCCTGAGCATTCTGAATGCTCAATTTTCCATTAATTTCATATTGTGCAAGTGACTTTGAAAAAGGTAGCACAAAGGCTAAGTTACCCTTGGGTGACATTTCAAATTTGCTGAGGTTGATGGTAAAATGTAAATTGATTTGAGTAAGGCTAAGGAGTTTCCCTTACATGGTGCTGGGTTAAGGCTTTAACTAGTCAAAAATCCATCCATTTGACAAAAACAATGAGGCAAGTCTTTAATGTTAAGGGAGATGATCTCTGTTCATTTGAATGAAGTTAACCTCATGCTTATGTAGGTATTCTCACTGAGATACTGAGAGAAAGTCAGTTTTGGTCTCATTAGAGTGGGAAAACTTGCCTAGATTGTCAAGAGGTACAGTGCTGAAATTGTGTGAATCAGAGAGGACTTGACATTTCTCTTTAAAACCTGTTGTGGTTTGGCTCTATTTCTGTGAACATAATTTGTAAAAGGAAAGGTCAAATCATGTCAGAGGTAGATGCCTGTCTTAAGCTAGGTAGGTAGTGGGTGTAGATAGCACAACACTGCAAGCTTTCAGAGAGAAAACGCTATGAAAATTCAAGCGGGAATTCAATTTAATAGGGATTGTCTTTTTAGCTGGAAGTATTTTGCTTAATACAAATGTAGTCCTTTCCAAAAAGTTTAAGAGGCATAACTGAAATCTCTTTTGACAGGAAGTAAACTATATGCATAAACTCAAATAAATGCTGCATTTTATAGGTTCCAGCATGGCCTGAGTTGTTGAATAGCAATTTCTGACAGGTATGCATATGTTTTCTTAATGCACTTTCACTAGACCTAAGGGCCAGAGAACTTCATCATCTTCTGAAGTGTTAAGTAGCAAAATCCTTTATTGGATTTTTTCTCTCGTTAAGGAACGTCTATTTATTTGCTGAGTTGAAAGAAACCCACAAGGATCATCATTTGTAATGTGTGCATGTAATGATAAAGGTCTTTCTTTTTAATTAAATATTTTTATGCCACTTATGTATCTGAAGACCATTGAAAAGATGAATAAAAATAATATTAATATGTCCTTGACTTTTCTAGACCTGTTTTCTATATCTTGATAGTTTTAAGAAATAATAATGAAATGCATCCTCCTCCCTCTCCTAAGATAACACACAAGAACACCCGAAACAGCTGCAGGTACAAAAGGAAACCTTGGGTCATTAGGATTATTGAGGCAGAGAGAAGTGCTTGTAAATTGAAAGAGTAGAAAGGTAACAGTTAAACTATTCATTGCTGACTGAGGAACAAAGCCTAGAATGACAATGTGTGACTAATGAAAGTGCTGGTTGAAAAAGATCAGACCACTTTATTTGCATTCTGCCTTTTGTTTGCTCTGCGGATATTACAGAAATTTTTTAAAAAACAGCCTCACTGTGTTCTATTTTGGTTCCTTATATATTAGGACATAATATTCACAGTGTTTCTGTGTACCAGCCTCTTTATATTTGTGACTTTTAGAGCTTGATTTCAATGCCACACTGCCCCTATAATTTATAAGAGTTCTACATCAAACAAGAAATCCTATTACTAAATAAAAGCATTCCTCTACCAGTTTTCCTGTTTTTAATGTTCATGTAATCAATAGAAGTGATTGGTGATGTTTTTCTGGTTTTGTATATTGGCCTAGTTAGAAATTTAAAAGGTGCATTGGGAGAATTGGTTCAGTTCCATTCAGAAGTAAATATAAGCATCTATTAAAAAAAATACAATCCAATTTTCTATATTAAAGAAACCAATCTTCAAATCCTGTTTTTATTGAATTAGAAGGCTGATTAAAATGAAGAAATACTTCAAGTGCTACAGGCTTTTCTATTTTTTTAAATTAAATCAATGATATCCAAGTGTGTTATCATGTTAACATGCTTTAATGATTTAGAGACAAAAATGATATAAGAAAGCTATGAACAGGCTTGGTTAACAGGCTAGAAAAGTTTTAGCTAGAATCGTTCAGTTAAATCTGTCAATATGTATTTTATTTTAACTTGTAGTTCAAATATGAATTTGTTGCTTGAAACTTTTTCAGATAAACTTGAGACATCAAGACTGCGTGAACAGTACATTAGTTGTGGGAAACAACATTTAAAATAACCAAGTTTCACAGTTTTCTGTCTTCATTTATTTTTTTCTCTTCATCCTTTTAATTTCAGTTAATTTTTATTGACTATCAGTAAAATACAAGGGAATGTCCAATTTTTAAGTGGTTTAGGTGGAGGTAGGGGCACCACAGACTACAGATTCTGGGTTAATCTGCTTCAGTTTTAGAAATGTCAAATTTATCCTTTTTCTACAACAAAAGAGAAACCAGCTGTTTTAGAGCTCTGTGTAATTGTACCCAGAACATCAATCCTGCACAAAATCTTGGTTTCACAGGCATGATGTTCATATGCCTCTGACTTTTACAAGGCACCAGTGGTGGTGATTTTGATACCTATATGTGAAATAGAATATTAGGGTTTGTGATATTTTTTGTCCTCCCACCCCATAACAAGATGGTGCTTTGATTTAAGTCTTCAACTTATCACTCCCTTTACTTTTGACCTTTTATCTCAGTTTAGCCTATGGATGAGGATGCTATGGATGAATAAAAAGAATAAAAGCTTTACTTAAAAATGGTGACCTAATTTGTGTTGAGCAGTTATAAAATTGAATGCAGACAGAAAACAATTGAAGTTCAGACATCTAGTTGAAATTTGATGGATCAAGAATGAAGGAGAATGGATTTCTGCATGACACTAGCAAAGTCCTTGCTTTGTGTGCTAAAGATTACTCAAATTTCTTACTGCTTCAATAATTAAAATTGAAATGTAATAAAATAATTACAAATAAGTGTGTTTGGCAAATTCATAATCTTTTTATTTTAGGATTCAACAGTGTTTAATCTTATTTGATTTATTGCAATTTTTTTTATTTGTGAATGCAATACTGAATCTTTGAACATGCTCCCTGCTGTAGCATTTAAGTGCAGTCAATATCTTATAATAAACCCACTGTCTAACAAAAAATACTTTAAAAATGCAATAAGATCATGAACTTCATTATTAGAAAATTATGTGTGCATTTAAATCTTTGAGAAGTTGCACATATGACCAAATAGAATGTTTGCATTTTTCACTTAATTAAATACAGTCATTCTCATTCTACATGTCTTTTGCTCTATATTTTAAGTGCTGAAAAACTATCTTGGCAGTGAGTTTGATGAGGATACTTAGAGCTGATCTTGTATTATTAAAATGGAAACATAAACCAAGGTTCTGACTTCTTAAACTGGATTTTAACTCTGCTAT
This sequence comes from Sylvia atricapilla, assembly GCF_009819655.1. Classification (NCBI taxonomy): domain Eukaryota; kingdom Metazoa; phylum Chordata; class Aves; order Passeriformes; family Sylviidae; genus Sylvia; species Sylvia atricapilla. The sequence continues at coordinate 63,160,466 of NC_089143.1, forward strand.
TAGTTTACCCCTTGCCTAGCTCTGGCCTATTCCTGGCTTATGCCTTTTGTTTACCTGTAGTTTTGTGACAGAAATCTAACAAGACAAAAAGATTCTCACACAAGTAAGCAAATGTTAATCTCAGTTAATAGGAAAAAATGTTGTGCATACTCCATGCAATTATCCCATCTCAAGGGTACAGTGAAGAACATGGAGAAATTAAAGCAATGGGCTACTCTTCCAGCTTATGGAATGTATTTGTGTATCCTTATGGTAGTTCTATTATTTTGTTGAATCCTTTAGAGAGAAGCTGTGAACTTGAGGTAGACACAGTGATTGATATCTCATGAGTAGACTTCATTCTAAATGTAAATTCTACTTAAAAATGGGCAACATTTACAGCTATTTGTCTAAGACTATAAGCTGTCTGGGAAAAAAGACCTAATATCTTCAAATATTTGTCAGTTCTTAAAAGGCTCTGGTTGTAATTTGGCAGTGTAACATCTCTTGAAGTAAGTGGGCTTATAGGGCAAGAATTTCTAGGTAACAAGTCTAGATCTCTTCTGTTGTTGAGGCTGATGTTGAGTTAAAAGGTTTACTTTCTCTACTTAGAGGTGTTTCCCCATCTTGCTGATTCTGTAATTCTAAAATTATCGACACCAACCAGTAACCCAGAGCTGCCATGTTCACCACTAAACCTCAGGTGTCCTCAAGAGCCACATCTACATGTCTTCTAAATACCTCCTGGGAAGGTGACCCCACTACTTCCTTGGGCAGCCTGTTCCAGTGCTTGACAACCCTTTTGTTGAAGAAATGTTGAAGATGCTGGAAGCTTCAACTACATCCCTGATGGCTCTGAAGATGGACACGCTGCTGGCCAAGGCTGGGCCAATGAGAGAGGATGGCTACATCTCCCTAACATATTTACAAAGAAATTAAAAGGAAAGAAGTGGCACAGTTTCAATTCCATCCAGAGAAGAGGAGGAGGTGAGAACATGTGAGGGAAAAAACATGGAGACACCAAGGTCAGTGGAAGGAGGGGCAGGAGCTGCTCCAGGCACCAGAGCCAAGATTCCTCTGCAGAACGTGGTGAGACTGTGGTGAGGCAGCTGTGCCCCTGCAGCCCCTGGGGATCCACAGGGATGCAGGGATCCACCCACAGCCCCTGGGGAAGGTGCCCACACCAGAGTGGGAGAGCCTGGAGGGGGCTGTGATCCAGTGGCAGACCCTGTGGATAGGGACCCTGCTCCCAGGCTGGGGCAGCCTGGCCTTGGAGGAGAGACCCACGTCACAGCAGTTTTGGGAGGACTGGCTGCTGTGGGAGGGACTAATTTCAGCAATTTTGGTAGGACTACTACTCATAATTCTGGAACCACCTGGAGAAGTTCACAGAGAACTGTCTCCCATGGGAAGGACCTCACAGTGCAGCAAGGGAAAAATTCCTTTCCCTGAGCAGCACAAAAAACCCTCGGGTGATGAACTGAGCAAAACCCCCGTGTCCTGTCTTCCTGTGCTGTTGATGGGAAGGAGAGGGGGCTGGAGGAAGAAAAGGTGTTTTTAAGGGTTTGTTTTACTTCTCATTACCCGTCTCTGATTTTATTATAAATCAGTAATAAATTCAAATAACTTCATACCAGTAAACTGAGCTTGTTTTGCCCTTGGAGTGTTTTCTCCTATTTGTTATCTCAACTCATGAATCCCTCATTAAGTTTCTCCCTCTTCTGCCCAGCTGTGGCAGAGGAGGATGAGTGAGTGACTTTCATGTGTGCCTAGCATTTGGCCAGTGTCAAACCACAACGAGCTAAAAACAAAATGTAGAATCTTATTGCTTTAGACGAGAGACGAACTCTTAAGCAGTTCCCCCTGTTCATGATTGATACCGGTAACCTGTATTTCTTTTGTGCACCTGTCATGATGATTTAATTATTATTTTTTCAAGTTTTTCTATAGTATGTGATTTTTGAAATTTGACTGCACAAATAAGTCATTGGACTTGTATTTCTGTATCAGATACTGACTGCTTCACTCTTGGCTTTGAGAAGTGTTTCCTGCTCATTTTCAGCTTCTGCTATACATCTTTAGTTTCAGGTTATGTCAATTAATGGATTATTCTGTATGTAATAAGTACACGATATGCCAAATACCAGCAGATTAAAGAATTTCCCATGCTAATTTTTTTCATGTCCTGCTAAATATCTGTTCAGATTGTGTTCATAAGGACACACTTTTGTCTGTATCTGTACTATCTATAGCTAAATATTTTTGAGCAGAAGCCAGTAGGCTTTTGTAGTAAGGTTGATGATGACAGGATGGTGCAGGAGAAAAAGAAGGAACAAAGAACTTTGAGTTACGTGTGAACTATTGGATGGCTGGTGGAAGATGATAAATATTTAGGAAGTAAATTTTCTGAATTTTCCTCTGTGCCAGCTTATCTGGGAGAAAAATGTGCTGTTTTTTCTGGTAGTTTCTGGTGGTTTTTTCTTTTTTCCTTCTGTCTGGAGGAAAAAAGTAGCCTAAAATGTAAGTAAATAGCCTAAAATCCACTTTAAAAATACATGGGTTAAAAAGAGACCAAAACAAATAGGGAAAAAAAAAAAAAAGGTACAAACCCTCACTTCTGTGATCTGTAAGTTACTTGGGATCTTCATGCAGACTTTGGAACAAGAGTTGCATTTGATTGTTGGAAATTGGGACAGAATTCAATTTATGCCATCCATCACAGGTATTGAAGATTAAATTCCTCTACTGATGTGTGTAAGCAGCTTGCTCAATGCCAGTGATGTCCAGAACACAGTTACTTTGGGGAGACTACCTTCTATTAAAAGGGAGAATATTTCTTTTCTCTTTATCAAATAGAAAGATATAGTTCAGTGTAATCAAAGCCTGCTATGGGGTTTGCCATTAAGATTTTTACTGTACATCACTTAAAGTATATGCTCTTTACAAAGCATTCATGGTAGCTTGGGGAATTTTAAACTAATCTTTTGCTTTTTTTGCTTTTTTAAACTTTATCTGGAAGTTAAAAAGTACTTTTGTAAACATCTGTAGTATTTCCTTTTTAAAGTTTGTTTTGCATTCTGCAGAATGAATATGTTGTCCAGGGAAAGCAGCATTTCAAGCACGAAAAAATATAATAGGAATATTTCTTTCATTGCTACATCATCATGGCATGGAAATACTTGGAGAGGTTCCTTTGCAGTTTGTCCCCTCTTTGTTGGAGCAAAACAGGACTTTGACAATAAACGCCTTCACATTTCTGCAGAATGCTTAGCGACAGAGGTTTTGGAATTTCATGGTGCTGCACTGGGCTGCTACGTCAAAAAATGTCTGCAGAAAGGCAGCAACAGTGAACATCTCTCATCACAACCATCTTTAACAGTGAACAGTTCTCATCACAGTCTCATTGCTGCACAACATCCTACAAGTCTGAAAACAAGCATGTGCATTTTGGTGAACCATGTCAACTTCAGAACTGACCTGCAGGAGCACTTTCTTTATTAGTTGGTGTCACAGGTTAGTGGATAATGCATGGTAAAAGACGAGATTCTCCACTGAAATAAGGCAGTCAAGTTAATTTTCCCTGCTATTGCAATGCAATCAGGACACATTTCCTCGTGCTGAAGCTTTAAAGATGCATTCTCCTATGTTACCTTGCTCCTTGTGCCATATGAGCATGCTCCGTGTGAGCTGAGCAGTGGCTGCTGCTATTTTTCCAGAAGGTGGTAGCATTGCTCTGTGCTAGCTCAGAGCATCTGCCTCCTCTGTTACTTCCAGGCTTTTATTCACAAATGCCTTATTGCCTTATTCATGCTCAGGGGCCATGCTTCTGTAGTATATTTTATATTTAAATAACTAGAAGATCATTTGTAAATTCAGGTTTGATGCCTGTTCAGTTTTTTTAATGCTTTAGAAGTGAGGGGTTTTTTGTGTGTATGTGTTTTTTAATTTTTCTGCTTTCTAAGTCAATCCGCAGGGATTTTGCTCTTCAGTACTGAAACAATGAATGCAACATGTGGACAAAATAGATCTAGAAAATGCTAAGCCACAGATCCACAGCAGAAACAGTTCCGGAGGGTCTTCTGCTTGAATTTAGCCTCCAATGAGTTATTACCCTATTGTGCAAGTGAAAAAGTGAACTGATTTTAAGATCCACTAATCCACTTCAGCCCTGGGAGCTGTGTGCAGGGGACTCCAGGACTGTGGAAAGCCTGGCAAGGCTGGAGGGGGAAGGATCTTGGTCTGGCCTGGAGGAAAACTGGTCTCCTGTCCTTGTGGCTGTGACACTGAGAAAGCTGAGCCTGTTGCTCAGCCCCTGAAATCCAGGATGCTGAGGCTGCTTTCTGGTTTGACTCCTACTCTCTGATTTATCAGTGGCAGAGGATTGTACCTGACTGTCAATTCTGACAGCAGCATGTTTTTTAATAGCAGAAGGTTTTCCCAGTGGAGCAAGCTGCAGCAGAGAAAATGCTTGTTTTCCTCCTGTGTTTCCTTAATCCTCACAAACCTGATAATAAGCCTGATGTTTTCTTACATGGAAAGATTAAAAGATAAATTATTTATTGCTTTTATGAGGAAATCCATAATAAAGTTAACAGTATGAGTGGAAAGTGATATTTCAAGAGAAGAAAAAAAGAAATAAACTTTAGAACAGAAAAACCAGCACTTCCCCTCAATACAACAATCAACACTCACTATATTATGAGGTGATCTCTGTACCTAAGAATTAGAGAAGCAAGTTCAAAGCCAGTTACCTTGACTGATGAGGATTATCTAAGGAAGCAGATCTCCAAATAGCCTTTTGAAATGCTGAATTTAGGAATAGAGCACTACAAAGGACTCTTAGAGCACAATTTATAAATGAAATAACTGTGTTTTAGATTCTTCTGCACTCTATACTTGGGCAAATATTAACATAAATGGTCCTTGTCCTTTAAAGGGCCTTAAGGTTTCTCCAGGAGCAGATGGGAAGTTCCCTGTAAGACGGTGAGAAATTACATGTTGTAGGAATGCGTGGGGAAGGAGATCACTCCTGGCTTGGAGCAGAAGCCACGTGCCTTGGATTTGGATTGTGTAGCTGAACTGTGTGAAAGCAGCTGCAGGCCACTGCAGCCATGATGGAAGACACTGGATTTGTAGGAATGGTAGTGGTGGCATAATAGTGGACTCCAGGGCACTGGGTTTCTGTTAAGAAGCTGTAGAGTCTGGCTTCTGCTTCTCTGCCCTTCTAGCAATTTATCATAGCACCTCATAGCAAAGAAATTCATATATCTGCAAGAAAGAGAGCAACTGTAGTGCAGCACTGAACTGGAGAATCAGTAATGCCCCTTCAGATGCAAGATGGGGATAATAATGTGTTGAACAAAAGTTTCTCCGTAGCCTGATTTGCAAGGATTTTTTAAATAGGTTGCTATGTAACACTCTGAGTTTCTGTAAGTCTTGAAACTTAGCCTAGGTGCTTAGGGAACTGCTTCTGCATGTGCACCTTACCCAACACTTAATAAATTAAATAATTGATTTGTCTATAAATGCTGTCTTTTGGGCTGTGTGACTGCAATAGCTGCAAACATCACTTTTCCACCAACCTTTGTGGTTAAAACTCAAACATATGCCCAATTTCTAACTTTTGAATACAATAAGAACAACAGGCATGAGGATATATATGCCTGACACTTCTTGAAGATATAAACCCACTTCTTTTCCCTGGGGTCTTTATTCTCTTAAAATGTTGAGGAGTCTATTGAACTAAACTTGATAAATGCTCTGTCAGTTGTTGAAGTATAAGTCAAATTTCTCACTTTTACCTCTCTTCTCCCCATTTTCCTGTTTCTTTGCAGCATGAGGTCAGTGGAAGCAGTCTTGTGTCTTCTATCTAATTTTTTTTTGTGGGATAGCCCACAAAAAAAAACCCCAACCACCAAACCAAACCAAACCAAACCAAACCAATTTAAAGACTACAGCAGAGCTGGGTTGGGCTGCATTTAATTTTTACATCATGTTTTACCAAGGAAGTTTCAGATCCACTGCTGCCAGAATCAGTCTTGCTTTCCTAGTAGACCCGTACTACTTTCCAGAGTTTCATGGTCAAACAAATTCTCTCTAAATCACCTTTCTGTGCAGAAAAAGCTGTAATAAATCATAAACACAGGAGGCAAGTGATGTAGAAACCCATTTGGCATTAGCAATTGTTGTTTTTTTTCTTACTAATGACTTTCTGACACGCTTTTTGTTTGAAGTTTCTGTTATCTGCTAAAGTTAGAAAGGAAAATCAGACCAAGGCAAATTCGTAACGCATGCAGATCTATAGGTATCAATTAAGCTGCAAAATTTCCAAGGCAAAGTGTCTTCAAAGGAATTCAGGCTGCTTCTTGTCCTTGCCCAGTGGATTTCCCAGTGCTGCTGAATGCTCCTCTGAATGACTCTTGAATTTATTTTTTTTTCCCAAAGCCTTGAAGCTGATTTTCCTCTAGATGGCAGGACCACTTTAGGCTTCATAGCAGTCACTGAGTTATTCCTGGCCTCTGCTCCCCAAGGTGGTTCTGCTAATTTAGTTGCTGGGAGAACTTTATATATGGTGAACAACTGGGGAGGGGTGTGTGAGAAACAGTGCTTGAGCATTCTGCATGGAGCATTTCCATGTTGTTTACCATGGAAGAATATACTATATATTGATTTTGTATATCAATACATTAAGCTTCTCCCTTATATGTTGTTAGGGCACAATAGGCAAATTTCATGTAAAATAAAAAATGAAATCTCTACTGCACATCTTTGTGCATTCCTTTTTTTTCAGGAAGTACAGGCTACATCAAGGTTTTCTATCAGTCAGCATTGCTTTTCTCACTGAGAGAAAGCAGCAATGGTTGCGTGTTGTTGGCATATCAAGTCACCTTCCCACTGTTTGCTTATTTATTTTACAGTAGCAATTCCACACAACAGGATCAAAATCATTGCTCTGACATCACCACTTTCTTTTTATACAGTAATAAAGGCTTTCTTCTATCTTTTGTAGAAATAATTAATTTGCTGAAACAACCTAGGGGTCCTGTCATGGAAGTGGGATTTAAATATTTTGGCATTCAATACCAGTTAAAGGACTTTAATAAAAAAAGCTATTATTTATTTTTCCTTTCATGAAGGGTTATTCTCTGTATGTAAAATGGTGACAAAGAGTATCTTCCTCTCTGAGATGCTCTTAGAGTTATAAAAAATATAGCAAGATGCAGTAAATTGGAGGCTTGGTTCAGGATGATGACTACTGTAACATTCCCATTTCTATAACTATAGGTGTCTTGGTTACCATTGAAGGAGGTTTTTCAAACACTGTAATAGTGTTACTTCAGATCATAACTAAAATGATTGCCATTATACTCTGTTTTGAAAATCAGGATGGAATGAAGGATTCAATAATGCAATCTGTGGAAGAGGCATGGGAGTGACAAAGTGATTTTGTAATATGGTCTTAACAAGCATGAGAAGCTCTGAGATGATTCCAAAGTTGTCCAGGAGTTTGAAATCTGCTTTGATTATGCTCACGTATTTGTATTATATTTGGACCAAATTACAAACTCATTTGTAGCTGATAATTTACTATCCTTACTAGGAAGAAGTTAATATTAATTCTCCTAACAACTGGGACAGGAATAATTATCTGCTTGCTTCAATTTAGCACGAGTTTGAAAAGGGGGTTGTGTGGAAGTAGATAACCTTTTCCATCAGAGATAAATACTTGAAGAAAATTCAGTTTTCCCTTTTTTGACTAAATAGTCTATAAAGCTTAGTAATTCTTAGTCTGCATAACTTATAGCTGAGCATATTGCTAAAAGCTTTCTTGAGGCTTAAACTTACAAATATTTCCTGACAATACAAATTGAGAACTATGTTTCCAGTTTTAATCTAAACACCCTCTTAGTATCTTAAACAACAACAACATGGCTGTGGGAAGCTATTTTTTCCTGTCAACACAAAAAAAAACATCTGTTGCTTCCATAATATAAAACTGATAGAAGATTTTACTGCAGTAGCTTTCAAGAGCTGATCTAGTGAGATCAGTAGATCAGTGGATGTAGGTGATCAGTAAAACATATTATTGAATAACTGCATTAATAATGTTTGATTTTTGTAAACTGATTAATATAATCAAATGGTAATGAAGACAATTCTGTGGAAGAAGAAAGTGACAGAACAATTTTATCCATTTTATACTTGAGATTGCATTAAGCAAAGCCTTTCTGGCATTTCTATTCTTTAAACTTTAAATTAATTATCACAGAAACAGATAAATATGATACATTTCTCATAAAATATTTTAAAGTATTTTAAACGGTTACAAATAATGTCAGAGTTCATTTAAATTACACTAGGTAAAATAACATTTTTATGGCAATAAAAATAAAAAAGAAAATATAGTAAATTTTACAGACTTGTCATGCAGTTTATTTCAGAAGCCAAGAAATATACTTTGTTAGACATCTGGAAACTCTAAATATGTTGGAGAAAGGAAAATATGCTCTTTTCTCTGGGAAAAAATGTATTTGAGCTTAGAAAACTTGCAGAAAATAAGGGCTTATTTAAATAAATTTCAATTCCCTTTATTCAAAACAAGCCATCTTTGAGAGTTTACTGAGTGCAGGAGTTAAGTACATGAGGACATTTTAAACACTCCATGTGTAGGTGCAGTGAAATCATGTTTCCCGTGAGCACTGCTCTGCTGGGTGCTCAAGGCTGCTCGAATGGCTGGGCAAGGGGAGCAGATGAATCAGCCAAAGTCACCAGTGCCAGCAAGTTGTGTCCAGCAAGAGATGTCTATCTCAGTGCTGGTGTAGAGAAATACAATATTCTTTAGTCTTTCATTTGCATAATATGGCTTAAAAATCGAAGCAAGTCCAGAAAAGCTACAATGTAATTTTCATTTACCTATTAAATGGTGAAAAAAATAAATGGCATGCTGCATCTATTAGATTTCTGATAAAGTTTATATGGAAATTCGCAGTTGTTACAGAAACAAACAAAATATGGTTTAGATTACAGCTGAGTCACTAATGCTTTAAAAAAATAAATAAATTATATTTTCATTCAAGAATGAACCTGGAGTGGTTGTATTTCTTTCCAAAAATGAAAGAAATTTTCTCCTAACATTGTCTGTTAAAAAGAACTGGATCAAACCAAAAATTTTTAATCAATACAGCTAAAGGAGTGGGCAAGGAAAAAAAACTTCACTGAGTTTTAACTCCTCTGTCTGAACAGGAACTTAATAAAAGGACATGGAAAGAAAAACAAAGGTAAAATAAATTTCTTGTTTCTTTCAGGTATTGGCCATTCTTGTGCTAGGTAATTGTTAATAAATGAGCTTTTGTTTTGCAGACATTTTGTCTGCAAGAATGGTATTTTCAATCTGAACTTTGGCAGGATTTGTTTCCAGCTGATCTATTTAGAAATTACTTTTTGTGGACAGAGCACTGTATCAATGTTGTGAGCTATGAACATGCAAAGAGCCTTGCAAGTGCAAAGCAGTGACAAAAGTCTGTGAGTCACAGCTTCATATTACAAAATGTAATTTTATTTCTTCAGATGGTGACTTTCTAAAGGCCAGATGATTTTCCTTTGTAAAGGAAAAGAGGTTCAATTTTGGGTCTGAAAATTGGGTTTGAAAACTGCACCTCCAGCTTTCTCTGCAGCTTGCCAAAGAGACTATTAGAAATTACAGAAAAGTATATTTTCCAAAGTTTTAAGGAGCCTGTTACTTATTCAAAGCACCTGAGACAATCCTGTCTTGCTCTGCTCATGGCCAGCATTGCACCAGCAGGCTGCAGGTGACATGGAGGAGCTCTGTCCTGCTGACGCCTCTATTCAGAGCACTTAGGTCTCTGTTAAATGCCAGCTGAATGTCACTGCTGCTCAGCAGCCAAGACGGCAGAATGAGGGAAATCCCCTGTCCCCAGGAGGTAGCAGGGAGGGCAGACAGGTCCTCAGCTCCGAAGCACGGTGTGATTAACACCTTGTCACAAGCCATGCTGCGTGTGCCTTTGGCACCAGGAGCTGCAGGATATGCTGAGCTCGCTCACTGCTGATGCACAAGGCTGCAGTTCAGCGGGACTAATCAGACCTTGTGTGGCTTTTTGCATGCCTGTGTGTTAGGGTTTTGTTCAGGCAGGACTTTCCTTCCCATTTATCCTCCACCCAGACCCCCATCTGTCAGACTCTGTAAAGGCTTCAAGCTGCATGTAGACTCAATTTCATACACGGAGCCAGAGGCTTCATCATGTGCTAGGGGATGGCAGAGGTGTGTGCCTTGTCATTCTTCCAAGTTGAGGAGAGGCACAACATCCAGGTCCTGTCATGTGTCCAGCCTTCAAAGTCTTTGCCAAAATTGGATAGTATCAGTAGGAATTGAAACAGCCTAAAAACTTCACCTGTGCTGTTGGAGGAAAGTGGTGTGGAAGAGGGAGATGGGAAAGGGGTTGCTGTGCTGGGCTCATCTGGCAGAAGCAAATGATCATTTGTGAAAAACGAGATTCATTTTTTTTGTAAATTTTAAGAAATAGGTTTAATAAAAGATAAGACTATTAGGAAATTAAAAAGCAAAGTACGGCGGCCGGGGTGACTTGGCACTGAGCCAAGTCCACACCCTGCTATTTCAGAGACATCCTTTAAATGCCCTTTCTATTGTATCAGTCTGTTGGATATTCATGTCTTTCCATAAACTAGTTTCCCTATTCCAGGGACTGTTTTGCATGGCCCCTCCTTGGGTCTGCCTTTTTCAAGCTGCGTGTTTCTGGGCTGTGTCTTCATCATCACCTCCAGACTGGGCCTTGGTCCGTGCTTTCTTCAGATGGGAGATGCTGATTGCTGGTGTATCAATAGTAGTCTTCTTTACATCTTCACTGGATGTTATCCCAGCCAAACAGACAGTTTAAGCATATCACTACTACCACTATGTGTAATTTTCTTTACTAACAGCAGAAATAAAAACTAATATCCTTACCACAAAGTTATTAATCATATAGCACACACCTTGCAAAAAGCCAACTTTATAATAGGCATTTATTGAAACAAGATCCTTTTAATGAAAGTGCATGTTTTCCAGTTGACCAGAAGTTGATCACTAAAACAATTGTGTTCTATCAGTAAAATCGAATTCTTTTGGAGTTGGAAATATATTGGGAACCGCTAATGGTTTTATTTGTCTCCTAAGATCACAGTATTTCAACAAATTTGAATAAAATTATAACCTGTTTTAAAAAATGAAAGCCTGCTTTCAACACTATATGATAAGCTAACACTAAAGGTGATGACAAAGGAAGATTAATGTTATCTACTGCTAGATCAAACACTTTTGTTCTTGTTCTTATCTATCCTCTGAAAAAAAGCAGAAGAATGATGCAAAATCCTCTTGCCATTAAGTGCTCTAAACAGTTCTCTAAAGCCTCTGAAAATTAATTCTAAACTGTGCCTTAATGTGCCATGACATGCAATGCCTTGTCTAATAATCTTACTGAAACAAAATCTGGGTCTTGCATTTCTGCAACCCTCAGTGCCCAGTTGGTTTTGATGTCAGCTGAAGGCATTCCTGGTGACGTGTGGGAGTTGATTTGAGTTAGTCTTTTGCAGGCCTACTTATTTTTAACAGTATTGGCAACTTTGGGAAAAGCAGGAATGCTCAGTTTTAATGTGTCTGTTAAAAAGATGAAGGAGAAACATTTTCAGGGAAGTAGGAATGTAAATTCTAATCCATTCAAAAGGTTTATGGTCTTCTGAATCCTTGGAGAAATTATTTCCTTGAAGGCAAGGTGAGAATTATATATTTTGAGAGGAATTAATTCCAAAGTTAATTTTTAAATTTGTCTTTACATCCTGATGCCTTTGGCTGAGTGCATTTTTAGTGTTATAGGAATGTCATAATTATGAATATCATATAAATTATTCAGTATAATCCTGGATTTAAGAAGCCTCCAACTATTAATATAAGAGACTTTTAAGTATTTCAGAACCCAAAAAGTAAGCTGGGAGCACAGTAGCTCCCAGATTCTTCAAATGATCACCCACTTCAGTGTGTTGAGTTGAACTTTCCAAATGCATGCTAGAAAAGTTAAAAATAATAGTATGGCAACCACAAATACACTTCGAAATCCTGTAATAAGGAAACAAACATATGGGGCTCTAGATTAGAAGTTGCCAGGTTGTTTCTGTGAGTAATGACTGTGTGCCAAACCGTGCCAGAGGTGTGCAGTGAAAATCGAGCTGAACTTTGCAATTTGCATTTCAGTTTCAGGGGAACTGGGAGCCAGTCTCGCTGGAAATTATCGCTGCTCATATGTGTGACACCATGGTGAAGAGTGCTGCCAATAGTATGAAGTTTGGCATCAAAAGAGAGTAATTTGACTTCCTAATTACCTGCTAAAAATCTTGTTAAAAATGCATCATAACAGAAAACTAACAATGACTATGAGCATGTGTTGGAAGCTCTTAAGAAAAACGTTAAAAATCTTTGAAGTTACTTGTACTCTGTGTAGAAGTCTTTCCTTTTAAATAGATTTTTTTCTTTTTTTTTTCTTTTTTTTTTCCCTTGACAATATGGGGGTTTTATGGTTTTCAGCATCTTTAGTCTTTTTTTAATATCTCAGTTTTCTACACCCCTATTTTTATTGTCTTTGCTCACCTGTTTTTAAAGTGCTGTATTTATATATATATATATATATATATATATGCCACTGAGCTTTTCAGAGAGTAGGAGCTTATTTCTTCAGAGAAATTAGGTAATGTTTTAAGCTTATTATCAATCTTATCCATTTAACTTGTTGCTCTGAACAGTTCTAATGAAATGCCTTGAAGATATCTTTTTAGGAGGATTTTGTTTTATGAATCCCTCAATTTTGGGTCTATATTCTATTTAAATAAAATAATTTATCTGCTATCCAACACCATGTTATTGGCTTTTCTGAATCACTGGCAGTTGAAAAACTAGATTATTTTTTTAATACTATTGTGAATTGCTCTCATGGTGTGAAACTCGATTTAAGGTGTAATCTTACACTGCAGATTTCCTCAAAAATATTATTTCTAAGTGCCATGTGCATTTTTTTTAAATTTCACAAAGACAAGCCTTTGACAGAATGGCTCAAAATTAAATTGTCTTGAGTAGAGTGCATCTTATGAACATAATTCAACATTCTTTTAAATAAGTGTGCTATGAAATAAATGTTGAACTAAAACTTACAGGAAAAATCATTCACGATGAAACTTTTGGAGTACTAGTTACATCAGGGCTGAGTTTTAACATTCCTAGAAGACCATATCCTTTCTTTTGAGTGCTAACACCCTTCATCTCTGGTGTGCACAATATTTCATTCAAACAAAAAAGCAAGTAGATTTTCACAGAGGAACATGTTTTCACTGAAAATTTTGATTTTTTTCGATTTACTAATACTGTTATGTAACATAGTACAAATATAATGGAATATATTTGGACATGATAGTCAGTTTGGGCAGTGAGGAATTGTTTCTGGACATAGGTGTCTGTATTGATCAAAGGTGTCTGTATTGATTATGTTTTGTTGGAAGCTTGGGGCAGGGTGAGAAGCACATGTACACAAGGACCCCTTAATGATGGTCCTTGATTGAATTTATTGAAGTGAAATTATGTTCTTTACTGTATTGAATGTGTGATTAAATAGAAACTAAAGAGAACTAAATAGAAACCTAGACTTTGTACTAAAAAACTTGTCAATTCAGCTTTCAAGGCTTTCATTATTGATAGGTGCATCTCAAGGTGGGTAAATGCTCAAACTGAGAGTTACCTTTAAATGTAACCCATTACAAGGTGCCAAATGACCAGTGATGCACGTATTGGAAGAGTAATGTGCTTTTCTTGAGACATTTTTCTCGTCCATTCTATTGCTGTGATTTCCTAATACACAAAGAATAAATTATAACGAAGTGTAAAATACTTAAGGGATTAATTTAAAATAAAATGTGTAAAAGCTGTGAAATAACTATATTAATATTTAAATATATGATCAAGTTATGACATTCTTGCTGAAAAAATTGAGCATTCTTACACACTCAACCAGTTTGATTTAAGAGGAAAGCCATAATCAGTAGTTCTGATTTTGCCAGACTCAAGGGAAGGAAATACAACTTGTTTGCTAAATTGTAGAACCTTTGACAGGGAAGTGTATAGCTGGAGTAGGCACACACAGAGTCCAACTGAAAATTCCCAATTTAGTGAAGACTGTCATTTAGCAGGAATATCTGTGGTCTTAGGATAAAATGCTGAAGCAAAAGTGATAGGAGGTTAGACGTGCTTCTTAGGTACTGTACTGCTTCAGAGGTGATGCACATTAGGTGCAGCATGTGATCAGCATATAACAAGTGTAGGAATATGCAGTAAAGACACTTTGCCTTGAAAATTTTGCAGCTTAATTGATACCTACAGATCTGCATGCATTAGGAATTTGCCTTGGTCTGATTTTCCTTTCTAACTTTAGCAGATAATAGAAACTTCAAACAAAAAACTTGTCAGAAAGTCATTAGTACAAAAAAAGCAAAAACTGCTAATGCCAAATGGGTTTCTACATCGCCTGCCTCCTGTGTTTATGATTTATTACATCTCTTTCCACACAGAAAGGTGATTTAGAGAGAATTTGTTTGACCATGAAACTCTGGAAAGTAGTAGGGGTCTGCTAGGAAAGCAAGACTGATTCTGGCAGCAGTGGATCTGAAACTTCCTTGGCAAAGCATGATGTAGAAATATAGTACAGCCCAGTCTAGCTTTGCTGTGGTCATATAGATTCTACTGGATTGTCCTTTTCTTGTTATTTATATCTCCTTCAGGCTAACTGCATTGCCTGGGGACATTCCAGGAAATAAGGAACCAAAATTTGATTATTAAAGATAAATATTATTATTGGGCTGGTCTGAAAGGCCTATGAAATGGTATTGTGAATTCTGAGACTACAAGAGTGAAAAGATTGAGTTACTGAGCCCCTCACCTTTTCACCTGTGGTAAATGGAAGTTAATATTGCACAAGCTCTCAATTCAAATACAAATAGCCACAAAAACTCCCTTGCTTTGTCACTAGGATCTTGTCACTGATAAATCATGTTGGAAGCAGATAGAACATTTAACAAAGAGATCGGCTGCTGTTTGCACAGACCTACTTGAAAGCTCCACCTGGTTTTAGGAGGATGTTCCTCAGTTGAGGCTATGAGTTGCAGTAAATCCATCAATAAAAAATATCACATTGAGGAGGGCTGCTCCATTTGAGGAAAGGACCAGAAAGTGAAGGGTTTCCTATTTCTCGTTAGTGTGTCATCATTTAACAATTTATCCAATTTTCCTTGTAGAAAGGCTCTGAAGTATTCTGAGAATTCTTGGAATTTGGTGAATACCTTATATCTTATTCTCTCATACTGATAGAACTTACTGTGAAAAGCTGCTAGGGGTCTTATATACATTTACAACATTAGTTGTTAATTTTCCTGCAATGGCTGCATAGACAACTTCCAGTAGGAAGTTGTTCACAACTTTTGTTGTGATACTGCTTTTCTTCACTCTTTCTCATTTGAGGTTGTAACAGATTAAAAAATAAAAGTTATTAGACTTGGGCATTAAAAATGAAACTGAAACTTCAGGTTGTCCTAAATAGTTTGCCTAGTCTAAAGCATTCTGATTTTATAACTTCATGTATTAATAAGTGCTTTCTTCATGTAGTGGGAAGCTACTTGGATCTATTTCAATGCTTTTATTTACTGATGCTCTTTTTTTCTCTGTTTAGTCACTTTATACTTAGCTGTTAGCCACATGCTTTGATATCAAGGTATCTGAAAAATATAAGCTGCAATATAACCTCCAAATGGTTATTATAGTAACATTCAGTAATTCCTAACAGTAATAGGAGCATGTAACTTCAGTGTTTTTCATTAGCATGTGACAACGGGGTTTTTCATTTTATTTTGAAAGAAAAGATGTTCTGGAGCATGTCTTTAAAAAGTAGTAATAAAATTCTTCAAAATGGAAAATAATTTTAGTAAATAAGCTAAGCAAGACATTTGAAAACAGGGAATGAATAGGAAACAACATTTGTTAATACATTTTTTAAAGGAAAATATGTGTTCTAGAGAAGCAATTCTTTGGTGTTACAATTTGTTTTTGTCATCTGATAGGTAACATTAAAACATTGAGAAGTATCTGCTGATTATATAAGTTTAGTTTGTTCTCAAATAATTATATTTGACTTTTAAAAAATATTTAAAGGCATTCTTTTCTAGCTTTTCATAGATAGGAATATTTATCTCTGTAAGTGAGATATGCTTTAGCATACAGTTATTCAAATGATCTTCCTTGTTCAAATATTACCAGTGTGTAAAAGCTCATGTCCTAAACTTTGTTTGGTAATAATTAGAACTAGCTTCTCTTTTTTATTAAAAAAAATTTCAAATTTCAAATTTATAGTTTTTTCTCATGTAATTACTTAGGCTGGATCTTTTTTCTTATTTATATTGTTCCTATTTTTATTTTCATTTTGTGAATATTCAGAGAATAGCTGTTGAAAATAACAATCCCCCTCCCCCTAAAAATCCTAAAATTTAGCAAAGGGAACATTTTCTTTGATATATTATGCAGTTTGCTTAGGGTTGTCACATCAAAGAAAACACAAAATTAATTTATGTTAGTTTAACTCTTTTCCAATGCCCAGAGAGTAAGAAAATCAGCACTATCTGTGTACGAGAATACACGAATAGGGCAAAGAATGCACGGTGCTTTTTCCCCAGTGTCCTCCCAGTCCCCAGCTACTCACTGCTCAGGGTGGTTTTGACAGATTTCTGTCTTCAATAACCTCAGCTGTATTTTTTGTTGTTTTTCCATAAACATAATTACATAAGGTTAGAGAGACTGACGTTTTGGCATGGGAAAGACAAATTTTCTCCTTAGTTTTGTCGTGGATCACAGGAACTTTTTTGGTATTTCCTGATGGTTTGACCCAGTGCTTCACTTGTATGGAAAAAGAGAATAACTTATGCCTGGTAAATCTCTATGCTGGTTGTGATTTTATAGACATTGTTATACGCAATTGTTTCTACTTCTACTATAATTTCAAATAGTACTCTGTGATAAACAAAGTGATCACAGTCCCTTTTTTTTTCATTTTTCAGTCTAACAAGCCAACACTGATAGACAAAGTTAAACACGTGTGTGGGGGTATGGAAATCTCTCTGGGCCTGCTGATGTGTTCAAACTGTGTAGAAAAAAACTATAACCTACTTTATGACTGTTTTTGTGGGAGTGTAATAGAGATTTCATGAATATTCAACTGCTTACAGTTGTAATTTTGTGTATTTTTAGACTAACTTTAATAGTTTTCTATAATTAAGTAAGGAAGGAAACATGTTTGCGTGATGGTAATTCTGGGAATAAAATTAGAAGGATTTTAAGTCAAGGATATTTAAGGAGTTTAAAGCCCTATATATATATATATATTAAAGAATGTTTCATTTAAATGGTTGTCACCATCTTTTCAGCATGATCCAGTAATTCTGTTTCAGACTAATTATCTTAATGGCACAAAATATGCTTAGCAGCAGCAATTCAGCTCTCAGTTTTTTCTCTCCTCCTATTTTATTCTTGCCCCATGAGCAATTTGTGATAGCCGAGCAGTATTACACTTGACCTGAACTTGTGTTCATTTCGTGCATACCTCCACGCAGCAGCAAAGTAAACTTGACAGCTTAATTCTATGTTAGGGGAATGTTTGCAGGGATAATCCTATTCACACTGCAGGATAAGGATGCTCTGCTAGTGGCTTTGGCCTATAAAACCATTAGCTTTAAATTGTGTGCTCGCATTGTGATCTTCTTAGTGTGTAAACCAGCTTTTTATTTAGCAGTTTATTGGTGAGAGTGGGTAATTTTATGATACATTTTCCCAGCCAATGCCCACTTCCTTTTAAAATGTATCTGTAAAAAGCAACAAAGCCTTCATTTCATATGGATTATCTGATAGAAGAT
The DNA here is from genome assembly GCF_009819655.1 of Sylvia atricapilla. NCBI lineage: Eukaryota > Metazoa > Chordata > Aves > Passeriformes > Sylviidae > Sylvia > Sylvia atricapilla. Next base: position 63,178,448 of record NC_089143.1, read on the forward strand.
ATGTGATACTGTGTTTAAGAGCTATAAATGTCTTGAATTAAATTGTATTTAATGACAAAAAAGACCATCCTAGTGTAGAGGTCTAAAGATAATATTTCACAGGTCTCCAGAAGTGGAGGCAGGGAGAAGTAAGTAGACAGAATATACATTAAGATATCTCCCTGCCTTTTTCTTCATTACCTTAAAATAAACCAGTGTTACTCCTGTACTCATAAAAATTTGTTGCTATGGGATAATTTTTGGCTTTAATTTTGGTTTTTTTTTTTCATGCTGTCCTGAAACTTCTGCTTGGAGATGGATTTTAAAAGTAGTTTGATTTTTTTTTCTTTTTTTACTAACCTTAATTAGGTATTAGGGAAAAATGTATTCTCTGAAATTTCTTTTTTTGGTGGTCAGGTATTGGAACGGGCTGCCCAGGAAAATGGTGAAATCACCATCCATGGAGGTGTTAAAAAAACATCCAGATGTGGCACTTTAGGGTATGATTTAGTTGCAAACAAGGTGGTGCTGGGCTGATGGTTGAACTTGATAATCTTAGAGGTCATTTCCAATCTTAACAATTCTTGGCTTAATACAAAGGAAATCAGTCTTAAGAATCAACACAAGTCTGTTGTTTTAGGTAGATGTACATAAAAATATATTGATATTGTATGTTCAAATAGATTTCTCCTTGTATTTCTTTAATATTTATATATTTTTTATTTGGAAGGGCAAGTGTTAATATAATGTCTCCTTCATGTATTTAAAAGCTGAAATACATTGCTTCAAAAATACCAACAGTGCACCTGGATATTAATAGTATGCAATGTGGCTGCTTTTAATCAAATCTAGAGGTGGTTGTCCTAGTTTTGCAGATGTGAAAATAACAAGAAAGGTAGAAAGACCCTTCAGAGTGAAGCAGCAGATAGGGAGTGATCCTCATGTCCATTTTTTCAGTGTTGAAACATGGAACAAAGACGGCACTAAAGGGCGGATGCTTGCTCCACTTGGCCCCCTGTGAAAATCCTAAACCCAGGATAATGTTCAGACAGAATTCTCAGTCTGGCCCCTTGTGCACGTTTCTGACATTAGAGGGAAGGTACCAGCTCAGCTAGAGTCTTTTGTATCCACTATTCATGCCCTGTGTGTTTTATAGTCCTGAGTAACCAATCTGCCCTGTGCGGCTAGGATCCTTGCATGGAGAGCCACCACAGTTCCTGGGTTTTTCCTGGTGTGGCTGCAAATTATAATATTGAATTCAATCCAGTTCACTCCTAAAAATCAATCTGAATTCCATTTAGGTGCTCAGTAGAAAGTGCAAATTAAATCTTTGGCTTCTACCCTGCAACCTTCAGTGCTCTGAATCTTACAAGCTCAACAGGAGATTAAACTCTGTAAATTTTATGCACACGCTTTGCATTAACAGTCAACACTCACGTGTCTACTGCATCTCCAAGTGCTTTCTGCATGTGAAGACTGGAGACTTTTTCCCAGAGCTGTAACCAAGAGTTTGTCACGTTTATTGTAGCTGAAGGTCTGCTGTGGCTTCATGGTTCTGCAAGGTGAACGCCTTGCTAGCATGTACCAAAATCTTGAAGAAGGGGTAATAAACACAAGAATCAGTAATCAGTATTTAACAGTTGGTAGAAAAACAGTGAACTATGATTAGAATCTCGTTCCCCCTTAGAATTAACAATTTCTCAAACTGCAGAAGGTTTGGGAAGTGGAATGCATGATAGGAATATTTTTGGATGTCCAGTACCTGATACTCCTTTTTTAAAATTTTTCATTTATTCACAACTACTGTTTTGGAAATGAAATTCTCTGCACTACTAGTCCAGAAGTATATGAGAGAATGAAGAGCCATTTCACTAACAATATAGTAAAATTAGATTAAAAAAAAAAAAAACAAAACAAACAAAAAAAAAAAAAACAAAAAACAAAACAAAACAAAAAAACCTAATTGAGAGATGAGGAGGGGAAAATATATGGCTTCAGTACATGAAATTAAAAAATTAAATGAAAAAGCGCCTTTCTAGAAAAAAAAGGGTTATGATTTTTAAGCACTAAGACAAGGATTTAGTGCTTAATTGCAGATTAAGACTTGCTGAGTTCCTTTTTCATGTGTACAGCATGTTTTTACTGCATTAGTTTTGGGATACTTGGTTTCATTTCAATATCATGAATGATACTGAATTTCTTGCTTGAGAAAACACAGTATTTTTAAACCTTGTGGATTTATGTGGAATTCCCACGGTTTTGGATAGTTTTCTCAAAGGCTTATGGCAAAATTGTAATTTGCTCTTTTTATGGAATAAAGAGTACCTGCCTCTTTATGGCGCTGGTACTGACAGTGTTAAGCTTTAGTAGTGTAGTCCAAATCCCAGATAACTTGGATTTCACATCTGACCTGTTTCAGAATAAAGATTAGCACACAGATTTTTGTCATTTATCTTGACTTGCAGTGCACAGTAATGCCCATTATCGTAGAAGCCAATCGATAAGCACAGTGCACAAACTTTCAGTGAAGAGCTTGTATTTATCCAAATATTTAAAAATGTTAACTTGTACCCATCAGTGCAAATTTGTTTTGTAAGGCCACATAAAATTAGTGACTTTTTGCCACCACTGCCAACTAATACTGTAATAAAAAGAAATGGAAACACTTAGAGTTGCATATCAGAACATCATCACTGCCCTTATGCTACCTACAAGAGAATACCTGGAATAATACGGATCTAGTGGGGTGATATTCCTTTCTATTTTATGTTTTATGAAAATGATTGTGAAAAGGAAGGGAACAACAATGAAACATGCTTAAAGTACAGAAGCAATATTTAAACATCTGAAAATAAGACAGGTTCTATTAAGGAAAGTTAGAAATAACTGAGGTAGTGTAAGGAAAAGAATAGTAGCAAAGATGATTCATTTTTTTCATCTTTTTGTATGAATTCACACACCCACTGCATGCAAGAAATTATTTTCCCTTGAGCAAATTGCCAAAGAGTTTCAGAATCCTTTCAAATATATCTCCAGTTGTCATTGTTTCAAAGACAGAAACAAATGTCAATTAAGTGCTAACTGAGTGTAAATCAATACTGTGATGAGTGGTTTGCTGATAGGTGCTCAGTGCAATATGCTATCCCTAATAGAGTCAGTAGAAGACCCAGATAATCTATTTAAGTATCTCTGAAGTCAGCACAAAGCCCATAATGTCCCTTTTCTTAATTATTTGTTTGACAGAATGGCAGTGCCTATGAAGTCACTAGAAATTAAGAACAAATTCTGAATGAATGTCAACCAATACTTGAGCTATCTGTAGCAGAAAGAGTCATGAACAGGGTAGGCTTTCAGAGCCCAGGGTTAATAAAATAAGTATTTGAAAACCTTGCAAGCCAGAGAAAAATGTTGAATATGCATATGGCTCCAAATATTGCACAGACCTGCTGCCTAGCATAAGAATGAAGGAATACAGTGCATGCTGGATAATATGGATATTCCCATTTCATTCTCTTTTGTTCTTTTTTGCTGATGAGGTCGACTCAGCAGACCAGTTTTGTAATCCCAACTCCAATAAATCATTTGCACTTTTGTGGATTTTAGGGTACTTGTGTCCAATTTGTTTCATATGGGAGGAAGATCTGCAAAAAACCTCAATGGTATGAAGGTAGCTAATGGTGTCCTTTGAGGAAATTTGAATTTTCTTTAGACAACTGATTTTCCTTGTCCAATATTACAAACCCCAAAGTTAAATTACTTATACAGCTGTAATGAGCTCCTATAGATGTAAAACCTGCACCTATTTTTTCTTGTTTTGAAGAAAATCTATGTCCACAGTTGTACTATTTCAGATTGTAATCCCTGAGGATAATTTAGGCTTCTGTTCATATGCTGGTTTGCTTTCTAATTTGGCCTGGTGCTCTCACTGTTTACCCCACATCAGGTCTGGTGTTCAGTGGAGCTGTGTGAGCTGATTCAGCACACTCTAATGGGAGTGCAGTGAAAGGCAAAAATGAGGTCTACTGCTCTCAGAAGTGACCTTAATCATTTGAGCAGTGAGTGTTACACTGCTCCCAAGGGAGAAAGAAAAGCTGTGAAAATGAAGAGAGCCAGGAGTGAGGTGCCCTGTGGCAATGATCTCTTGATTATCTCAATGATTCTGGTGGACTTTGTCCAGGGATACTATTTCTTTTCTGGCAGAGACTGCTGAACATCAGTCTGACAGCACCCCATGGCAGCTCTTCTCTTATCAGCATGGGTTACTCACCTTGCCCTACAGAGAGCTAGTGCAGGGACAGAAAAAAATAGGGATGTAGGTGGCTGAAGTTTCAATGTTGTGCATCTGCAGTAATTTGACGACTGAATTAGCAGTAGCAACCAATGACTTGAGCACTTTGGTGGGAGGTCAGAGCACTGCCTCTGCAGGGCAGGAGAATGCCAGAGAAGACTTAGCATGAAACAGCTAAACAGAAAAAGACTGTATTACTCCCATATATAAGTCATATTTCTGGATGAAAGAGGTCTTTTCATGTGTGTTTTAGCTTTAGTTTTAACCACAGGCCATATGGGCAAAAATGCTAATACACATGCTTATAGCATGGGTAATGATAATCACACATGCTTAGCACTTTCTTTGATCTAAGTCAAGCCACCCAGGCATCTGAGGCAGCATATAAACAATGTGAGGGTGAAATATATTTTCTGAACTGAAGCCATGTGGTGGAATGGACTGACAAAGGTGCTCTTCCCTGTAGCAGTAATATATTTGTGACATTAAGATCTAGTCTTCAGATGCTGACTTAGGTACTTGCTACTTTGGCATATGTTATTGGTAAAAACAACAGCAAAGCAGAAAACCCCTCCAAGTAGTGAAAATTCAAAATTAATATGTTTTGACTTTTGCTGTCTAGCTCCTGCAGAAGGCTAGTAAGAGCTTTGGTGTGTTACTTCTCACTCCTCCATGAAGTACTCTGACTTCTCTTATCACAGAATGTGAAAATGCCACAATCTGCTACTGGCGGCCAGGAACCAGCAGTTGTTTGTGACAATCTATTAAATAGGTTACAGTTTAAAGCTTTTTATAGAGTTATAAAGTAGAATGATTGTATCACGAATTTTTTCTGTCAGAACTATTTACAATATAGGAGTGGGCCAGCAGTCAGATTTGCTTGTTATTCTTAACCCAATGAAAATAGCCTGAGGCATACAGACATCACTTATTGTGACTTGGATTGTGGGAAAATTGTAGGCAGAATCTTCACAGCTACAAATCTAAAATCCCAGTTACTGAAGAAGTCAGCCACACTCTATCAACCCAGTAGTTCCTAATTCCAGGATAGTTGACTGGCATGAAGAAAAGAGTACATGACAAATGCCAGAAGGTTATTCTTGATTGAAAGAAATACTGATTTTTATTTTGTCACTTTCTTCCTACAAACACTGAGAGGGGAAAGGCTCCTGGCGCTGAAGTACTCTCTATAGTATTGAAATGGAACACTGTCAGGGAAAGTATGAGATGGCATCATTTGGGGAAGTTTTAGCCAGGCTTAATAGCCAAACTCCAGTTCTGTGTGTGTTTGTCACTGACCCAGTGCTGGTCAAGACAGGTCACAGCACTGCTCCCTCTTGATCTTAACTGTGACACCTGCCTTTGCCAGGTCTCTTTGTAGTGGTGGGGAGCCTTAATCTACCCTTAATTTAAGGTATGACTAAAACCATTTTGGTTCTAACACTTTGATGCTGGGTATTTTTTTGATTGTGTATTTCTGTAGCATACTTTTGGGTTAATAACCCCAAAACAACCAAACAACGAGAGAATGAAGAAGAAATTAATGAAAAGGATGAATGAAGACAAAGCTTTGTCTTCATTCTCCATAAAATCCCAGCCCACATATGGTTTAAATATGTACTTATATGGAAGTGGTAAGTGCTCCTTACAAAAACACCCCAGGTTTTTAATTACTGCTCTGGGCAGTAGAAATTAATTTCCCAGTAAACACAGGTGTATTGAAGGTATAGCCTGTGACATGTCGGGGAATTTTTAAAGCATAACCATCATTAAAAGGGTATTCATGTTAGTTTTCACTATGTGAATGTGAAATGCCACTTGTTTTGCAGCACAGCAATAATATATAGTGGCAATGTTTTGGAAGACTGTTTTCTCCTCCACTTGGTTATTTCTAGTGACTTGGTTTTTTACAGCATGTTCCTACATACACTTGTACCACTGCTCTCTGGGGCAGGTGTGTATGACCAAGGCAGGAAAGTCATTACTATTGTCACTGCCCAACAACAATAAAACTGCCTCCGGAGTATTACACAGTTCTACAGTGTAACATTAAAATAAATTTTAAATATTAGTTATAGAACAAATCTGAACTGAGATTTGAGCATGGAGGAAGACAGTGGTACAGCCAGGTTGGAAATGAGGTCACTTCAAAACATTCCAGAAAACCCGTGAAACACAGTTCTGAGCTAAGCTTCTTAACAGCTCCTGTGAGTTCTCGTGTAGAGTGTCAAGCATGATTATGCATTTTCCTACCAAAGACTGAAATCTGCAGATTTATTTATTAATGCCTATAATCAGACAGAATCAAGCAACCAGAAAAGAGAGGGCTAAGATGGCTTAAGAGCCAGGGTGAAGATAAATAGCATAAAGGAGTCAAAAATTCTTCTTGTTTTCTTCAAGTTCTGTGCAATTCAGTTTTAAAGGGAGCATCTCATCATTATGCAATATCATGTTTTTAATCACCTATTTTTTTTTTTTTTTTTTTTTTTTTTAAGTTTGCTACAGCTGAATTTCTAAGACAGTAAAGAGGGAAGGCTGGAAGGGAAAAAGAGAATCGTATTTCAGAGGGGTTTTGACACCTACAAGGACTGCTTTTTAATGATTAACACTAGTTATCAGATATTTCCCTTTATGAAACAGTATCAAAAAGATCTCCTGGTGTTCCCAGCAGTGCCCCACTAATTCAGTTCACTAGCAAAATTAGCAGCAGGAAACAAACCTTTGAAACTTTCATCATTTACGAATAGCATTGTTCTTGTGATAAGGGATATGGGCTCCTGCTGTAATTGTTCTGTGTTAAGAAGGCTGGAAGTTATTTTCTTTCCATCAGTCTTTAAAAGAAAAAAGTCAATAGAAATAAATACACATACAATTAAACAGTGGATTAAACAGCCAACTGAGTGACTAAAATTTCTTTCACTTTTGAACTCTTCTTAATTTTTTTCCTCTTCTCTGAGGGAGAATATTGTATTGCCATTTCTTCACAAACACTCGATAATGCTAAAGTGCTTTGAAGTTGCCACTGGAGAAAATAGCACAACAGATGGAGCATGAATAAACTCACAATGCTGTCTCTTTAATCTGAACAAAGGCAATTTTTCTTGGCAAAAATATTTAATTCCATTTACTTATACAAGTTTGATCCCAAATGAGAACATAAAAACTGAGGCAGAGCTGTATATACAGCAGCTCACTGCATCTATATCCTGGCTTTTTATTGGAAAGATTAAAAACTTCATCTGGCATGTGTTATAATAGCTGTGATAGATCTTGTTCAATACTGATCTGGAGGCCACTGGACCAAAGGGATCCATGAACTAGAATCTCAGTAAGATGCTATTACTCTTTTTGCTTTGTACTGTGGAAACCAGACCCTGGCCCTCTCATTTCCTATGACTTTTCTGACCTGTAACTGTTATCAAAGGTTATAGGTGAAGTTGCCATTCTAGTATGAAAAGTAGTGTTTGAACTTCAGGTGTATTTCCACTATAAATAAAACATCTATGCACTTTTATTACTATTTCCTGAGATTCTTTTTCTGTTGGCATACAGCTGAGGATGAGATTTTAAATCCTTCCTTTAGACCTATCATTCGCCACAACAATTTTTCTAAAAGTCCTTAACTGGAAGATTAAAAGAAGCTGGTTTTGATGTTTCTATTAATCATCTTGCAGCTAAAAGACTTCTGGACACACATGTCCCCTTTTCTTCCTCCTTTGGTTTTTAAAAGGATATTATAGCTCTTTTAGCAGAAAAATATTGTGAAACGAGTTTCTGTACATTGTCTATAGACATTTTTGCATTTATACATTTTCTAGACAGAACAGAATTTCATACTGAAGTAGAAGTTGTGTTCTTTTGCCCTCATGCAACAACTTTTTAGCACTCATACGTTGCTTATCTTTATAAAGTTCTGTGCTGCTGTATTTTCACTGTGGATTTGGTTCCCCCTTCTGACTGAGGGCTTCATGACAGAGCTGTGCAATCTGATCACTAGTGCTCCTAAGATGTGAGGAGAGAGATCCAAGGTGAGACAAGCCTTACAAGTTCAGGCTGTCTTACTGCTTCTAAAACTTGGGTAATGGTTCAGAATTTGAGGGTATGCTCAGTCTGACTTCTTGAAACTTGTTAGGGGCAAGATGCTGGAAAGTAAATACTCAGAAGAGATAAATCATGAACACTCTGTGCAGTCTAAATGAGTTTGGATAAAAGGATCACAAAGTTTCATAACACAAATACATCAAGGCAGCACAAATACATGTAATTTCTACCGACACAGGGTTTGTTAGACATTCCTGTATCTAATCACAGGAATAAATTAAAAAGATCTTGAGCCTGTAATAAGTCTTTTTATCAACAAATTTTGGGAAGTGACATCAACAGTTAGTCAAAATTTTCACCCTTTTGACTGCTGCATAGAAACAAAGGAAAAGAAAATGTATTACAGAACAAGTTTTCTGAGAGAAAAGTAGCACGTTTTATGTTTTTTCTCTCTGAAGAAAATGTAGGAAAAGTGTGTGCTTGAAATGGCTTTTTTTTTTTTTGCAAGTGATGCAGTTCAGACTAACTCTAAGTGGAGGACACAACTATAATCATCCTCTGTGTATTTACTATGCTGATACAAAACTGATGGCCAAGGCATTTATAAACAGGTATAGACCAGCATAGACAAAGAACCAGTCCTCTGCAATGAGAAACTCCATGTTTACACTTAGATGGTGCTACATTCTGTCTTAACATAAGCCTTGAGGAGCAGCTACAGTAGCACTTCGCACTTTGGACATGGATTGCATTAATCTTTTTTCTAGTTAATGCATGTTTTAAAATTTTTTTTACTATTCAAACAATGTGTGAATTAGTTGCCTGCTTAAACCATCTTCTCGTTTTTCAATACTTCTTGAGAGATTTGATGATCAAAGAGATGTTACCACCATTTATAATTGACCCAGCCTTGACCAGTGGCACATCCCTCTTTAGAGCCACCAGGACATGGAGGAAGCTTCCAGTAGTTCGTCACAAAAGCCTCCCCTGCAGCCCCTCTGCTATCAAAACATGGCCATGTAAACCCAATGCAATTATCCTATTGTGTTTCTCCAGTTTAACAGAAATTCAGTACATGTTTTTTTCCCACACACCGAGTTGGTAAGTCTTCAGAATTCAATTAAGTGCACTCCTGCTGTGCTAAGATAAGAATATCAGAAATTTTAAGAACATGAAAATGTTATCTACATAGCAAGTCTCTTTTTGTTGTTGTTGCTGCTGATCTCAACCCATTTTTCAGCTTTCTTACTATTCCTTCAATCATCCCCTCCAGAAATACATCTAGATTGCTCTTGATCTAATTTATATGCTTGGCAGCCACTGCCTTCCTCTATAATATGTCTCTGCAATAAACTGTTTTGTTTTCACCAAATATGTTACTTTCAGCTTTTCTACAGGCATTGTTAACAGATCAATGCCAAAGATTTCCTTTAAGGTTTAATCAACAATCTAACTTATTTTTGCTTTTATTTCGTTGTGTCTTACATATCCGAAATGTATTGGTTATTTCAAAATTTGTCTCTGCAAAGAGAATGTGTCTTTTATCCAGGTGATAAAACTTGGAATATAAAGGGATCTTGTCAGATATTTGAAATGTGAACATAGACTTAGCTACTTTCCCCCTGAAGGGAAACTAGACATGTATCTGCATCGAAACAGCAGGGTGAAAATATTTTAAACAAGCAAGTTAAGCAAGTTTGCATGCCTGAACTTGTTGACATTCCCCTTTTTGTTGTGTTTCTGTGTTGTTTATTTTACTTTGCTTTGTTTCAGTGGAGTTAGCAGGTGCTTACAAGTGACCTCTCTGTTAAACATAAAATCAAGCCAGAATTTTCAAGGAATATTTGTTGTGTATTGGACTCTTTTCTTGGTTTTGTTTATTTGGATATTTTTTATCCTCAGAGAGACCATTTCTCACCTTTAATTTTCTTTATCAAAGCTTATATTGAAATGGGAGCATTCTCTGAATGAGAAGCTCCCACAGAAAGCCGGAGTATGATTTTAACAGTGGGTGAATTGACTCTTACAGAGATATTTATGATGTTCTCATCATGACTACAAAACGTGTTGAATGTTGCTTAATAATTCTTGTTTTTATCAAGGTAATCTTTATGGTGATCATAACTGTGGTGAAGTAAACTTCATCTTGCTGCAGGTTCTTTGAGAGTCTCCCAATGTGAAGTGTCTCTCAAGAAAGGAAAAAGAAGACCTAATATTTCAAGTCACCAGTGTTATCTAGCTCTTTCTAAAGATTCTGGGAAAACAGAAGTCAGAAATTTAGATATTTAGGAGGCTCAAAATTTTTTTAATGGAAATTTTAATGTTCTATGTGCTAAAACTCTATATAAAGAAGCTTCAGAATCCAATGTATTTCGAGTGACTTGGAGATTTTGTTTATGCCCTATTTATTCTTATGCCTCCTTAAAGCTCACAGTGCTTTTGTTGTAAAACACTATGAAAATAAACTGATATTAAAAAGTACAAAGTCGAGTTGTAGACTCAGTCCTTAGTGACTTACAGAATGACAGTTTTAATTTACTTTTTGCAGAATGAAAAAAAAAGGATAATTTGCATTCATGATGCCGCCTGCTCTACAGAGGAATTTTGTTCAGGTCTTTTCCAAGCATGTACAAGTTGTTTAATTTTTCTCTCTAAACAGAGAGAAATTCTTCATCTTGAAATATCAAGTTTCAATGAGATAATTTTCCAAAGTTTCTTTGGAAAAGTGTGGCTGCCAAACATAAGTTTCCTCAACATTAATCGAGATGTATTTTTGGAAGGAATGGCTTTGATATTTTACAACATAATCAGGAAATGAAACATCTAAGTATATTGTATTTCATTTAGTTTCTGAATGTTGGAAGGTGATTTTGGATTAAACTAAATGACAAAATATCTTCGTTGATACAGAAGTATTTGTAAATAATGTACTAACCAAGCACTTTTTATAGAGCAAAGGACTCAAAAAAAAATTCCCATTAGGCAGTTTTTCATAGTATTGATTCCAAAATATTTGTGCCTTCACTGTTTCACATAGTGACTTTAAATTATGATCTTATGACTATATGCAGTTTGCATCAATAAAATAGATTTTCTTCCATCTTTGATTGTAAATGTTCCTTTGGGAAACATTTTTTCTCCATGAGTTGGATTTTACAAAGCCTTTTTTGAATCCAGTATAGAACAGCACTCTGAAGTGCTGAAATTGCCAAAAGGCCTTGAAATGGCAAAACAAAAGCCATGAAGCCAGAGCTGGTGAATTCTGGAAATAATACTGGCAAATAAGAATGATTTGCATTAAAGTAATCAGTTTTACTCAGGTTAATTTGAATCGCTGCTTTGATGTTTTGGATTGAACAACAGTTTTCAAGAAGATTAAAACTAACATAAAATCTTTATTTTAAAGTTTTATAATTCAATTTTTTGAGAGATTTTTTAGATTACTTAAGCACTTTACTATAGCGTGGTAAATGTTTTCCATTTCTGTGCTGCAATTACATACATGAGTTTAAATTTGGAGGAAATAAACTGGTCCTTTGCTTTCACCCATTCTTGAAATATTCCTAAATAACAGAGACTTTTTTTTTAGACTGCAATTTTCCATGGATTTTGCAACAGAAATTACAAGGGGATGAACAGAATATTATGTCAAGGTGTTCATAATAATAACGTTCTTGGCTTTGAGTATACTTACAGGAGAAAGGTTTTGAAGTTAGGAAACATTCGAATTTCTCTTAATAGTCCGTAAAAGCCATTTATTTCTTCCTTTTCTCTTAACTTTGTGAATTGCTCTTTAAATAACTATTATTAAATTTTAGGGTCTCCTTTATTTTAAAACATTACTCTATGCAACTTACAAAACCACTGAGCTATTGAAAATATTTGTCTGAGTACATAGAGGGGACCCACTAACAGGCAATTAGTTCCTAAAGGACTGTGATCTCTGACTGTGATTTTTTGCAGTCTTAATGGAAAAAAAAGAAAGAAAAAAAGAACAAAAAAAAAAAAAAAAAAAATAAAAAAGAAAAAAGAAAAAGAAGAAATAAGGAAGAAAAAGGAAGAAAAAAGAAGAAAAAAGGAAGAAAAAGGAAGACAAAAGGGCAGAGAAAAGAACTTGAGGTAAAAGACTTACTCAGATGTGGAAGATGCAGGAGCAAAGGTGGATTCTTTCCATTAAAAAACAAACAAATGAACGAACAAACAAACAAGCAAAAAACAACAAAAAAGTGCAAACAAATAAAAAAAACAAACAAACTCAAAGAAAGAAATCTGCAAAAATCTCCAATCAAACAAAAATTAATCATCTCTAAAACAACAAAATAAAAAACAATCAATAAAAATGAAAACAACATCCTTCCTTATTTTATTTTTTTTATTTTTTCCTTGTTTTTGAGAAATTATAAAGCAGTAAATAATGCAAAAAATTGAGTCTTAAAATTCAGATCAGATGCCTCAAATTCTTAAGGATGGTTTTCTGGTGAACTTCTGGTGATGAGTCATGGCTTTTTCTCATGAGAAAGAAGGAAAGAAAAAAAAAATCCAAACCATACCTATTTCAGCCCACCCCCACACATACCATTTCTAATTCTTTGTAGAGAGAAATACTTTATTTTGAACTGCAGTTTTCATTAACCATAATCCTTTGATGGATAAGGTGGCAGCATGTTAAGAAAAGCATGGGGATTGGTCACGAAGTTGTATTCAAGATAAGAATATTTGATAAACACAGGACACTCTTCTGTTTCAAATCTATTCTTGCCCTTATTTAGGGATAAACCACATGTTGAATAAACAACCCTTCTTGGCTTTATAATGGGAATATATTATGCCTCTTTCAAAATGGAAGAATAATTACCCACTGAATTCACCATTTTATCTGCCTTTCATGCTTAAGCCTAACTTTGAATATTAAATCATGATTTGAATGCAAAGTTCAGCTGTCAGTTTTAAGCATTTCTTCTAATGAATGACTGAAGAGGGTCAGAGGTTCCCAGATACTAATCCACAGAAAGGAAGAGTAAATTAAGTTCTTGATGAGACCATGAGGCATGAATTATTTTTTCTCTTTTTTTTTTTTTTTTTTTTCAGTAGGTCATTGCAGTATTCTAAAATTCCATCGCATCTCCTATTACCCTTGAGTTTACTTAAAAAACAGATCTTGATGCTAAACAGAGCACAACTTCAGAAAATAATTTATGGAGGGATTTGGGTTTGTTTGTCTTCCTCCTACATTTCGTCCTAATTAGAGATGATTTTACTATCACTAAAAACCCTCACATAAACCTTATGAAACATCCTTGTAACCTACTTAGTACCTCAAAACATCAAGGCTTTTCTGCATTGATGTTTTTCTGCTAATTCTTTTTCTTTATTTTTTTTTTAAATTTATTTAATTTAATTTTTTTAATGAATGAACAGATCAGAATACATGTATATCTCAGATAATTATTTTGGTTTATCTTTTGATGGATACTATTGTAAAAGACATATGTCCAATAATCAGATAACAAATTAATATATTTCAAATTTCAGTAACTCAATAAAAAAATTACTTATATACCTACAAAAGGCTGTATGTTTCTTATTAATTTGATTTTCAATTTTATTATTCGGGTGTTAGCTAGCACAAGTATTTTGGGATTTACTTTAAAACGCACCTCTCTAAAAAAACCTATGACCATGATTTAAAATCTACATTTCATCTCTGCATAATAATCCCTAATTTCTATTTAAGCTATGAAAAGGGGCTTAAATTGTGAATGTTAAGAAAAACAAGCTAAAAACAGAGTGTGCATATTGGATTGAATTAAATATACTTGCACATCAATCACTTTTCTGAAAAGGATCCAGTACTTTTCCCAGTAATATGAACTATGGACAAAACAAAACCCCATAGATTCCACCAGTATGATTCTCCAAGCGGTGTTGGAAATGCTACCTTTTCTTTTCTTCATTTCCCCAGCTGCAGTCAACAAATATTTACAGAGTGATATCACCATTAAATGCAGTTGCATTGTCATGTCAGTGGGACGTGTGCTCAGTCAACAGGAAAATCTTGTGTACTTTGGATCTTTATTTGTTTTTCACATAACAGCAAGCACTCTCATGCCTCAAAACAAATTTTTTCAACTGTCATTTGCAAGTGACTTCTTAATTCTGCGTCTAAATATACAATCAATTCTCTTCATGTGTTTAGTGATAGCTTTGTGTCCAGCAGTTGGAATCAGTACAGCTATGTAATAAATGTTATAAGTCATAGGAAAAATCCCCACGAAACTGGAGATATCAGTAATTTTGGATACATTTTAAAGACATCCAATCTTTCTAAATTTGGTAACTCCTGTAATTATAAAAATTGGTTAAAGAAGCAAGAATTCTGCATGAATGAAATCTACCTTTGAAATGAAGGAGGAGAAAATAGTAGGAGTAGCCACATTGTTTTATCAGCTTTTGTCTTCAAGCTAAAGGTGAACCCAAGAGCAGAAAAGGGAAAACCTAAGCATAAATCAGGCAAGGCTTTCAGAAGCCAAGAAATGGCTGAGTAGGCAAGTAAAAAAGCAATTTTTAAAAAATTCAATAGAAGTTTTAAGTATTTGATTTACTTTTTCATCTTGCTCTTTGTTTTCCTTTCCTAACTTGTGTGTCTGTGTTGTTGCAAGACTGCTGGTCTTATACCCTGGTACTGAAAGAGAAGACATAAGATTATTATAGAATATTACATAGGTTTAAAAGCTATGGGTTGAGGGACTCAAGAGTAGATCTCTGATTGCAAATTTTTCAAAGTCAAACACAGTTCCAACATGGATTTAAAATAAATTTAAAATATATTACTTCTTGCTTGTGCAAAACCAAACCAAACCAAGAAAGTGTTATAGGTGTTATGCCGAACTTTAGACTCCTCTATAGTCACTTACTAATAATATAATATTTCTCTTCGAATCAAATGAACTTTCTATTGATAGCATCAAAGTTACACAGGAAAAGAAATGCTTGTCACTTTCAATTGCTGCAGGCAAAACAGGATGATAAAGCAGCTCTCACTGACTGAAAGATGACTTTTCTACCTTTTTTAAATTTTAGCTGTAGAAATACAGCTCATTATTTATGTACATCCGGTTTCTAGTTAAATGTGTTGAAATAGCCTTACAAACCAGGACATGATGTAAAATTTTAATTTGTCTAATAAGCATTTGAAATCTAATTAAAAGTCAATAGTAAGAAACACTCTTTACTCCCCCACCTGTCCATAAATTACTTGTTTATGTCAGTTCAATGCATTTTGGCATGAATACTTGCTAAGAATTTTTAAACTGTTAAAAGAAGTCATTCTCATACGGCACATAAACAAGGAGTGACAGAGGGAAAAATAAACCTCCTTGAATTTCTTCTATGAACAAAACCCCCCTGCAATGCATCGCTGAATAAACAGAAGCAGTCTTTCAAACATTGCCTTCTTACTTTCTAGTATGTATTCACAAATTACTTTCTTCAAGACAAGATGGATGATAAAGCAATTGCCTCTTCAGCAATGGCATAGATGAAAAATGCCTGGCAAATGTGGAATATTTAATTCAACTTTTTCATTATGTTTGATTTAGATACATCAGATTATTTTTTAAATTTATCTTATAATGTCTGTCTATTTTTTAAATTTTATACTTTAATTAATTTAATTTAATTTAATTTAATTTAATTTTAGTGTCCTCTGTGAACTGTTAAGGATGGACAGAGGTGTTGTGCTAAGGACATGGAATAGATGCACAAAGACTGGTCAGCTGCTTCACTGTCATCACTTTAGTTGAAACACACAGTTTCATTAAAGTAAAAATATTTATGGCCATTATTTTACAGAAAAAAAATAATGCCCTGAAACCTTCTCAGATTAATAATAAAATAAGGAAATGTAAAGAATGTGAAGAATTCAGGTTGAGCAAGCACCACAAAGTATTTGGTTGGTGGTAGTAAATGTCCTGAAATGTTGTTAGTTACAGTCCACACAGTTTACCTCATTCTATTTTCGTGTCTCTGATGGAAATTCACCTGTAGAAATGCATTCATATGTTGAGGTTGTTCAAGAGAAAATGATATAAGGTCTGGATTCTCTTCTGTTGAAAAGACCGAAGAGGTCAAAGCTGTTCATTGTTGAATGATTGTTGACAAACATTATTCCTGTAGCTATCTTTTTTTTTTTTTTTTTAACACTTTAGGAGGACCAGAAATTAAATGAATAATAATTCTCTTATTAACAAGGGAGTTGAAAGTTTGTTTACGATTTGGAAAATGTCACCTTGCATAAAAAATACAGATTTAATGCACTACAAAACCCTTACAACCCAAGAAAAGCCCCTCCAAACAGACAAACAAAATCAAATTAAAACAATGCAATGTGCTGTGTGCTTTTCATGTCTGCTATGCATTTCTAGACGTAAGAAAGATTGGGTTTTCCCTTCCAGCAGTTTTTTAATTAGCCTTAGAAAATTCTGTAAATCAAGTGGAAAATATAGCATTATACATTTTCTCTGAAATTATCCTAATTGCTTATTTGCAAAACATAATTGTATCCCAAAAGACCTAAAACTTTCTGTGTCCTCCCACATAATGGAACATTGTTGGCTTTAATTAACAACGTTTTTCTTGTCTTGATGAGAAATTATGAGAACGATGCAGAAGGATGTTAGTGATGGATTTTGTTTTAATTCTCTGCAGCAATTTCTTTGAGTAGTTTTGCTTAGAGATTTTTACATGAAATCCAATTTGTTAATCTATGAAGGTCCCATGTATGGAGTCAGGGTTGAGCATTTAAATTCTCAAGTCTTTTAGATCTGTTTACAAATTCATTAAATATTTACATTTCACCTACATAAACTATTGACCAACTATAAATAACAATCATTTCACCCACATAGTAGTGGAAAATATCCATTATTACTTCCATATACTTTTTCTGTTATTCACTGTATCTCATTGAATTTGATTTTGAAAGCTTCTGAGCTGCCTGAAATCAGTCTCACAAAAGAATTCTAAATGTGGCAATAACCATGATGCTACCCTTGAGTCCATGGTTGTTTCCCCTAGAATCCACAAAAATCTCTGCTTCTTTACTCTGCAAGCCTTATAACACCTGACTATTAAAAAACTTGAGAACATTATACTCTTATTGTGAATTTTGTCTCCTAGAAATCAGTGGAAACAGTCCCATTACAAATGGTCACAAATGGTCACCCTCTAAGATTAACTTTGGACACAAAGAAAATTCAGAAATTTCAGCTCTGTTACAAAAATCTAGGATTTTCTGCAGCTTGAACAAGCACCTTTGAAACAGGAGTGAGAGCATGTAGTGACAGGAGAAAAAGGAATATCTTTAAACTGAAAGTGAGTGTGTTTAGATCAGATATCATTAAGAAATGTACTCTGAGGATGGTGAGACACAGGCTGCCCAGAGCAGCTGTGGATGCCTCATCCCTGAGTATGTTCAAGGCTGGGTTGGATGAAACTTCAAGCAACCTGGTTTATGGCAGGAGGGTTGTAACCCTTTAAGGATTTTTAAAGTCCCTTCTAAACCAAACTATTCTGTTATTTTATGATTCTACACTAAGTTGTTGACACATAATTTGCATCTGACTTTGTGGATTAAAGAAAATGGTCTTAACATTAGTGGTAGCACACAGAGAAACAAGAAATATGGTTACCTTTTATATTAAATGTGAGTTTTATATCAAATGTGACACTCTTATTTGGGATAATTTCCCATGTGTAGATATTGATTCTGCCAACAGTGAAATTTCTTCAAATATTATGAATCACTTTTGACACTTTTAAACAGGCATAAAATTGTGTTACATTTCTTAAATGTTAAACATCAATTAGTCCCATGTACTCAATCCCCCTGAAGTAATTATACCTGTAAATAATAATAAAAAAAACAAAACAAAACAAAACAAAAACAAAACAAAACAAAAAAACCTCACAAAATTCCTTGCACAACAGTCAAGGGCTGTGCATACGCTGCAGTCAAGAGAATAATCGTTTTGCATGGGAGTGTCAGGAAATATTAAGTGGTTCTGAGTCCACTCCTCTTGCTGTTATCATTATTTTTTTTTTTTTTAAGTACTTCTATGGAGAGCAAGGAAAAAAAAACCAAATGATACAGAGACAAAAAGAGACAAAAACATAGAGACCAAATCAATGTTGGCAGTTCTGGCCTCAGTAGCCAAAAATAAATCAATAAACACTGTTTTCTATGAATATTATCCTGGGACACTCAAGCTTACTGTGTGGGGTTTGCATGGTAATTTTCAGGTAGCAGAGGGGGGTTACATGGGGCTTCTATGAGAAGCTGCCAGAAGCTTCATTAAGTCTGATGGAGCCAGTGCTGTCCAGCTCCAATATGGATCCAACTCTGTTAGTTTTTATCTGTCTGATATAATTGGGATTTGTATATCTATCTCTGTCTTGTTACTTGTTCTATGCCTTGCCTTTGGTTTCTATACTCATAAATGAGATACTGTCCTCCTGATATATGTGCACCCTTACATCACCCACAATCCTTACTGTTAAAATATACAGATATTTTAGTGGTCAGAAGCAGAAAATCCACAGTGAGGTAATGAAGTAAAATATAATAGGAGTTGCAAAAAAAAGAATAAAGTCTGGGTAGCTTGAATAGTATTCCAACTTCTAAGCCATCTTTAATGATGTTATTCCCTTCCCAGTGGTGCTAATTGAAGATAAAACTGTGTAACTTTTGTGGCTTGTAGTCTCAATTTCCATATCTCAACAGTCTCAGAGAGCTCAAGGATTAACTTTTTGTATGACAATTTATGAAACCAATTAAATGATACACTAATGGTTTTTACCTTCCCTGACCCTTAACTCTATATTAACAGTACCTATTTATTTCCCTATCTTACCTACTTCAGGGATCCATCTTATAATTTATTAGAAAGGCACTTCCTTCAGATGTCATCATACCACCTATGGTAACTGCTGTGCCAATATTTCATTGCAGATGTTAATCCACTTCACCATTGAATGCCTTGGAATTTCCAGCATTTTAATAAGGGTGACTGAAAAGTCTTGTATTCTTATCTTTTAGCATCTTAAGAAAAGTAATGAGTTCCAAAAGAAAGCTGGGGAGCTCAGGTACAACCATCACAACAAAGTGGTATTATAGTACATTAATTATAATATACCTCCAGAAGACCTTCAACTAGCTCACTATTACTACACTATAGCTTTTTTAACAACAGATCCATCTATTTATTTGAATAACAAGAGTTTAGAGTTATAATAAACTGAATTCATAAAGAACTAGAAAAAATTATAAAGAAATAAACACTAAGCCAAAATTATAAAGGAAGCAATATATATGGAATTTTATAAGTAATATAATTATTTTCTTCCAGGGCAGAAACCAGCATCTTTTGAAAGCTGGAATAAAACTTTCCCTGGGGAGAAGTTTCCTCATAACTGCCTATTGCTTTTCTTCACCTGATATTGCTGCATACTACCAAAGTATGGAAAAAAAGCCCAGGGTACCTGATGTATGCTAATATCCCCAGATTGTTGCCCAGGCAGCCTTTAGACTCTTTCACATTATTGCTTTGTCACAAAAGACAGCCAGTGATCAGGCTAGTTTATGATTATGGAAATGACCAGTGCAATAAGTAGAAGTTAAGTGTAAAATAAGCCTTTTTTTTTTTTTTTTTTTTTTTAAGAAGGAATTATGAGGAATGACTCTAGGGAAAAGAACTAATGAGGTCTAGATCTGCTGCAGAAGTCAAAACAGTGCCTAAGGAGACAGGTCAACTGTTTTCTTCTTTTTATTTCCTTTCAAAAATGTGCAGGGAACCATGTTTGTCTTTGCTATAGAGTGTTGAGAGAGTTTTCTTTAGATGTACATCGCTCTTAAGATTATTTTTCATAAGCTCCTTGTCCTATCAGATGCAATAAATTAGTCTTATGTTTCCCTTCATTGTTTTTAGCACTAAGCCTCTAGTTTTTGTATGTAGTTAATCCTCCACAAATTGAATTTTTTGATCATTGCTCCCAGTATGGAGTTTCTTGCCTAATGGGGAATTGTGTGTGGGCAGGTAAATACACCGAAAAAGAGTCTTTTTGTCATTGAGTGGCTTTTCATCACTAATTTTTCCTTGTATAATGATGTACTTCTCTATGATTTAATTTGAATACTCTCAAAAGGAGAAAGTCTCTTACTGAATATATTTTCAGGGTGTTTGTGTAAGAAATAGTAATTAAAACTTATCTGCTGTCAAATTTTGGTACGAATTTGATACTATAGAAACCCTATTTCCCTTTGTGATTTTTTCTTCATTTTCCTTATTCACACTTTCTTTCATCTCTAGTAGGTCTTGAATAAAACGCTGAGTACTTATTGCTTAGCAGACCACAATTGCAAATAAAAGACTTAAAAATACTTCTAGAAACAAATGATGAAAAGACTCTTCTTTAATACCACAGTATTTTAAGAATCTGAAATGAAGAATGATATGTTATTCCATTTTTAAAAGAAACATTGCAGAAACATAAAACACTGGCCCAACACCAGGCACCCACAAGAGTCACTCTCTCACCCTCCCCCTGCCACAACTGGGCAGATGAGAGGGCAAAAAAATTAGGAGTCACTTCTGAATAATGAAGTTATCTGCAATTGCTGTAGTTTATTGAAATTATTGCATACAATGAAAGTCTGTTCACTATTTTCAGCATCACGACTCAGATATTATGTTTTTGAGAGCAAAAGAGCACAAACCTGTTTCAAGCATTGTCATTAATGGTAGAACACTGAACATTGTCCATGTTCCAATAACAAAGTTAATCTGTGAGAAATCCCATAGACATCAAAAAGTCAAATGGACTGTTATTGCAGGGATAAAAACTGATATTGTGCTGAACAGGTGCTAACAACTCTGAGCAAACTAGGAAGAAAGCGGGGAAACGGGAAAGGGGATGAAAACTATTCAGTTTGTAGTGTTGAAACAGGAAAAGAGTGTGAGAGCAAAGCTGTGAACTGGAATTTGACAACATATGGCTTGAATAATGTAGATTTGCTTCAGAAATGGTGAACATTATTAATGACAGAATAAGTGTCAGAATAGGGGGATAGAGGTAAAATAATACTGTCAATCTGGTAGGTAGGGGCCTGGGCTATTCTAAAGAAAGATGTTCAGTGGAGAACAGCATGAAAGAATAAGAATAATAAAACTATCTCAACTGAAATACTTGCGATAGTATTCAGAAAAATTTGGAGGTACTAAATGCATATAGCTCATCAGTTTTCACTTGAATGAAATGTCAGGGAACTGAGAGACGTTTATATGGAGTAGCTGGGAGGACGAATATTGTGCCACTCCGGCTTTTTTATTGGCTTTCAAGGGCACATCATCAGTTACGTGTTCTTCTGGCAGTCTACTGTTAACAAGCCCCCTCCGAGTTGTCCTTCCTCATGGAATCCATAGACTCAAAAGATTTTCCTAAAATGGCCTAACCCTGTCAAAACTAATTTTTTGACTTAACTGACAGATAATATGCTGATGGGAAAACAACAACAACAACAAAAAAAGCCCAAACCTAAACCCATATCCAAACCCAAACCAAAACCAAAACCAAAACCAACCAAAAAAAAGAAAAAGGAAAAGAAAAAAAAAAAAAAAAAAAAAACCAAACCAAAACCCAAACAAAACAACCCAAACCAACCAACAAACCAAAAAAAAATAAACCAAAAAAAACCAAAAAAAAAAACCAACCAGCAACAACAAAAAATAAAAATCAAAAAACAACAAAACACCACCAAAAACCAACACACCCACAACAAAACAAACCAAAATAAAACAGAAAACTTGCTGCAAACCAACCACAAGATTAAATGTTACTTACATTTTAGCTTATGTCACACTTTTCAGCAAACTAAGAATTTACTCATTTTTAGACTCAGTAATTTTTTTGACTGCTTATCTGGACCTTCAAGTGCCTTTGTATTGGACATCAAAGGCTGTCTGCCAAAGCCTATCAACATAGGTTTTTCCTCTTGTTTTGGGAATCCCATTTCATGAGACTACAGTTGCTTCCTAATGTGCAAACATTCTGTATTCATTTCAATACAACCAGATAAAACAAAGATAAGGTATAGAGTTTGTTAGCACTAGAACTGTGCATATTTACTTTCCATATTGCAAATTTATGCAACAGTAGGGTACTGTATCCTCTACTGCTGTGCTGGAGCTGAATCAATATGTGGCATTTCACACCTTTTAGGCACAGTTTATTAACACAGTGGAGGCAACTAATTTAAAAGGTCTCAGACCCCTTCCAATGAAAGAAAAATCCTGTGTACTGCCTTAATTAAAGGCAAATTATTGGAAAAGATGGGAGACGTGTCTCATGCTGTCATGGTCAACAAGTCTCAATTATTGTGATCAAAATCAACATTCTTATACAGTCAGTAATTAGCTCATACATATTACAAAAGCATAGCTCATGATTGGTTACAGCTCTTCTAACACATATAACTCTTGCGGTTAGCCTTGTGGTTGCAACTTCCCTAATTCCATATACTTTTCTACATACCATGTACTTTCACATCCTTGTTGTCATCTAACATCTGTGCTCAAGGGCGCTCTGCCCTTGGCTTAGTCACGTACACCACACGCGCCTAGCCCCTCACACAGAGACTAGCTGGATCTGGCTGCTATGTCCTTTCTCTCGCAGCCAGGTCTCAGGCAGGCTCTCCACAGCAAATAGCACTGCAGTGCCTCAGTTACAGTCTAGGGATTGGTTGTAATCTGTTGTTTAAATTTTGATGGATTTTTTGGAAACCATGCAAGGTTCTTTATTGCTATTTTTTTCAAATGTCTCAAAACCAGCCAAAAACTTCCTGCTCTGCCTCGAGTACAGAAGAGAGTGGGTCTCCACTTCCCAAAGGAGGAGTAAAAGGCAGAGCAGAGTAATGTACTGTACTTTAATACACTGAGGCAGGAAGCAATGAGACATTTTTTGTCTCTTGGTGCCTGCTACTCTTCCTCATTATATCAACTTGGAAAAAATTCTCCTGTCTACTTTCAATTTCTTTTTTCCCTCTGGTGCTGCTTTTCCTTCTTATGTCCCATTCACCTTGTAAAACAAATACAAATGAAGAAAGGAAAGGGAAATGCGCAAAACTGGCAACTGTCATTTTTAATTCAGAGGAGGTGACAACTGTATGCAATATTATTCTTGTGCCGATTATTTCTGTTTATGATAATGTCCTTGCTAGCAACAACTCAGAGGAATTTTTTTGTTATTTATCTTGTTTGCTTTAAAGTGTTCTTTGAAGTGCAGTCATTGCATTTTTTCTAATAGTCCAGTTTAGGATGGATGTTTTGGGAAGATGAATGCACTATGGGTTTTTATTAATATCGTTTAAATAAAATTTTAAAAATTAAACTATATTGATACTTATGCAGATGAGTTTTCTTTGTTATTATTATTTTTTTAAAGTGATGCAGCACAAGAAATCAGAACTCAGTAGCAGTACAGGAGGCTTGTTTCTTTCTATGTCAGAATTGAATAATAGTCTAGTTCATTGGAAAAAAAAAACTGTTGTGGTAAAGATTGTATTCTGCTAAGGAAAGTTTATTAAGTATTCTAAGGCTGATTTTCCTGAACAGAGTTTGTGTAATACCTCTTAACATAGATGGGAATCTTTGCCATCTGTATTAATGGAAGACCTTATTCCTAAGGCAGGCAATTTGTGTGCACTTTTGATTCCTTTCTTATTGTGGTTAAATTTAGAGGCAACTCAGCCTGAACCATAATTTTTAAAATTGTTTGATTGATTCCCACAGTAAGCTAGAGAAAGAAAGTACAGAGTAGATTCTTATCTTTAAGCATTTAAATGATCATAGGACTGTAGAAATGAGGGGTTAGAAGGAATCTTAAAGATCATCAGTCTTTCACCCAGCTGTCACTTCCCTCTAGACCATGTTGCTCGAGACCTTATCCATCCTGGCTTTGAAACACTGCCAGGAATGGGCCATCCACGACCTCTCTGGGCACCTTTTCCAGGGTATCCACACCTTCACAATAAATCTTTTTTTTCCCTAACATCCAGCCTAATTTTCCCCTCTGTCATTTGTATCCATTGCTCCTTGTTTGGTCACTACATTTCCTGATCAAGGGTCCCCCTCTGGATTCCCAGATGCTGGAAGTGGGTTATGAGGTCATCCATGGCATCTTCTCTTCTCCAGGCTGAACAGGCGCAGATTTTTCAGCCTGTGCTCGTATCAGCTGGTTCTCCAGTCTCCTTGTTGACTTCGTGGCCTCCTCTTGACTTGCGTCCAACAGCTCCATGTCCTTATGCTGGGGACAGAGCTGTAGGCAGCAACTCCAGGTGGGATCTGGCCACTTGTTATCCATTGGAGTCATCCATCAATTAAATCCATGTCCTCTCCAATTTAGAGACACTAACATTAACTTTGGATGTGTTCTATTTTACTAAAACTGCTGCTTTTTGGACTTTTGATCTGTATTTGAATAAACACTAGCTTCATACTTGGACAAAATAATAAGTAAAAAATCATTCGGCATTGACTTTGGACAGGTCCAAAACTCCACGTATTCTGTGAAAGACTTAGGAAAATGGAATACAAGATATGGGGAAAAAAGAAGAGGAGAAAGTCCTAGCAGAGTGGGGGTTGGCAGAGTACGAGAGTGCTGTTCAGATAGTCTGAACAAACTTAATACACTTCTCAATGATAAAAGATTTTTTGCTGAGGTGATTGGATTTAGAATTTTTGCCATTTTTTGCCATACCTCCTCAAAATTAACAATGCTTGTGGATTTTAATGCCAGAAGGCTTCAAGTTTAATCTTCTCAGAATACATATTCTATGATACAGTGGCCATAATAGAAAATATTTTGAAAAATTCATGATGAGCCTAAAGAAAGCATTCCTTTCAAAAAGACTGAGGAATGATAGACCTCAAAGACATTTAAAGAAGATGGGATGCTAAAGAGTAGACAGGAGAGGAGACATGGTAAGACTGTGAACAGAAGCAGAAAATCAATGCAATTAAAAACAAATATGGTGATTATATTCAGTGATTTACTTGAAATCAGTGTATCTTTAGAAGAACATGTTTTGTCTTCCTATCCGTGTGTGTAGCAATATTTTGTGGATTAGTAGAAAACTAATATAGCTCAGGATGAGTAGGAAAAACTGCCTAAAAGAAACCCTGCATAATCATTCTAGGCTGGATTTCATACAAGGTCCAAAGCTGAACTCTCAAAAATGTACGCAATGCATCCCATTTTGCTAAGACATTAAACCAGCTCTCCTAGGCACCTGATATTTTTAAAACGTTGATAACAGGTCTTTCTTCTTATGGACCAGGTAATTTTAGTCTCTTCTCATTCCTTTTCAGTGCTATTTTTACCCTAGTGAAATCTCCAGCTCCTAAGAAAACCAATACCAACTGGAGGCAAAGTACATTAGAATGAATCCTGTTAATATAACCTCAGGTTGTGCACTTAAATGGGATGGATTTTCCAACCCATCATTAAGGCACACTGTGACTTAGATCAACATAATAAGCAGCAGTGCATGAGGCTGTGTCTACCCTAATACAACAGCCTTGCCTAAACTTTTTCCAAGTGTACTCATTGAATCTGGCAACTAAAGGAGTATGTATATGAATACTCCTTTTTGTTGCTTTTGTTTAATGCAAACTAAATCTAGATAGGTGATGGTTCAAATAAAGTCACTATATATATATCTGGGGAGAAGTGTATAGCTTCTTGCCTGTGCAAATACGCTTTCTAATGCTGGCAAGAGTTCATTTTGGGGTTCATCATGTTGCATTATGAAAATTCTTTGGTGTCTCATTATATAAAACCAGCTTGTATTAAATAGGTGTATATATGCCCACATGCTTGTACATGCACATAATCATTCTGAAAATGCTTGAAAAATAATGTAGGATTTGATGCAGAGCTTCAGTTTAATTCCTCAGTCCAGTTCAGAGCTTACACTGTCTGGAATAAATGAAGAATAAATAATTCCAGTATAATGTTCCTGTGCAAGTTCAGTGCAATTAGAATAAGAAAACTGATGGTGTTTGAACCATTTATTTTATCAGTATGATACAATAGTTCCATTAATAACCAGCAGAGGTAACATGTGAGGCATGACTATAGACTACAAGAGGCACACATTCTGTCTAAATTAATATTTATTTCTATATTTCTCATAGAGCAATGTAAAATGAGCTGTTCCTTTGCTGAAATGAGGAAGTGAATAAAAATTTAAAAGTCCACTATCCTGACTTTCTGTAAATGTTAACATCTTTTTGTCAAATCCATTGCATTTATATCTGTTAATTCAGGGTGAAATTTGCTGGCCTTATAACTTTTGCTTTTGAAGACTTTAAGGAAAAAGCCTTCTAAGCTTTTCAATGGGTAAGTTCTGTTATTGTCTGGTCTGTTCAGATGTTGCCATCCCTTGAACAATATACTTCAGTAAACAATTACATCTCCTGAAGCAACATTGCTCTGAAGAGCTGACTTTCCCAGGTCTTAATGGCAACCTTAATCACAGAAAATAGGTATTCAGATTCTTAAAGCCACTTATTTGCTTGAATAGTTAATTGCCCTTCATATAAATAGAAGTATAAATAATTCTTTTGTGCTTTTCATAATTATATCAATTAAATCAAATTCCAGTACAATAATTTAGAAGTAAAATAAGTAGGTCATTAAATATGGAGAGTTTATTATATGACAGATTTATCTCTATATATTTATTCAATTATGATTCTCATATTAATTCTATATCTCATTTATCCAAGATATTTCTGAAGTGTGTCTGTTAACATATGTACACATGTGTGTTTATATGAGCACACATTGCATACCACCAGAAGGGACTACGTGAAGTATAGTTTGAGTTAGAATATGTAGGAAATATTTTAAGAAAGGATCATTTAGTTTTGTTTATTAGGAAAAAAAAACCTTGCAGAGCACCCTGAAAGTGAGACTGTAGATTTTTTAGATTGAGTTTTACT
This sequence comes from Sylvia atricapilla, assembly GCF_009819655.1. Classification (NCBI taxonomy): domain Eukaryota; kingdom Metazoa; phylum Chordata; class Aves; order Passeriformes; family Sylviidae; genus Sylvia; species Sylvia atricapilla. The sequence goes on from NC_089143.1 coordinate 63,205,814, forward strand.
GACTGTGTATTCACTTCACTGAAAGAAAATGTGGTCAAGCATTTTGCATTATGAGAAGAAATGAAACTTTTGTAAAGGTCTCACAGAGATGTAATAGCATTTGATAAATTCCTTTAATGTGTGTTTGCACATTGAGAATACTGTTTTAATTAACATATAAAGAAATTCGGCAGTGCCAAAATTGTTATGATACATGATGAAGAATAAAATTATTAAAGATAAGTACAGTTTATCTGATATCAAATAATGCAGCTAAGGTATGAGGTTATCCTCACAAAATGAGAGATATATAATGGGAATGAAAAATGGCCTAAGTTACGAAGAAATATATTAATGAGGACTTATCCAAACTGTTGCCAATTGTTTGATGAAGTTATGGATAAAGAAAAGCCTAGCCTGACATTTATCTTGACAAAATGGGTTGCTGAGATTTGATAAGAAAATGTGTTGGCTTTATTTAAACCTGGTAAAATGGTCAGCAATACAGGCTGTCAGAAAGTTCTCAGGTACACTTAAGTCCTTGCATTTGCTATGGCTTTTTGCTTGTTGCCTTTAGCGGTTCAGCAGAGATCACATCTGATGCAATACTGATGTGATGAACAGTTAAAGTGCTGATTTGATTAGATTTAATTTGATTTGATTTGATTTGATATGCTTTCATCGGGAATTTCACTCTTCTTAGTTGGGTATACTATTTCTACTCCTTGATCAAGGACCTACTCCTGCAGTTGAATCTTCTTAGAAACTCCGGGAAATATATTTTTTTCTCTTTTACACTGTCTGTGTAAAGTAAACTTTATATTCTGTATCTTTATTCCTTAGGGTTTATAGCAGATTAAGAAGGGATTCCTTAACAAAACTCTTAGATCCCTTAGGGATAAATAGAAGTAGCAATCTTGTGGCAAGACATCTGGCAGAAGAACTTCCATTGCCTTCCCAGAGCTGCAGCTCTTTTCTTCTTCTGTTCATCAACAGCTGTTCAAGCCATGTATGTACTCAGTTTTATGTAAATGTAGCAAAATAGCCCCTTTAAAAATTATTGAATTCTTTAGGTTTTTTCTGTAAATTATCGGAATTCCACACTTTCTGTCTGGAAAATTTAATGAGTCCTTTCCTTACATTTCCACAGGGAGTGTACTTTTACATTTAGTCAATTTTTTATTTGCATGTTGAGCCCTGTCATAAATTGTGAATGCCTTATTTAATTAATAAGTAGGTAAAACTTTTCAGAAATGGGGAAAAAACATGAGTTTGATCAGTTTTCTGCATTTCAAGTAGTAACTCTAGCTATGCACACTTCTGTGAACACATTTTCTTTCCAGTAAGCCTTACCCGATTTTTTTTCACTTCAGATTTTTTGAGAACAAGTGACACCTTGGTAAGATATGTGCTCAGTTTTTGTCTTGTAGATGTGCTGCTAAAAGGAATAGAACCAAATTTCTATTGAAAGAAAAGCTTTTCCTTTTGTGCATTCATGATAGAATTTTAAACGTATTTGTCAAGTATTTTGAGGCTTTAAGGTTCCTCAGCTGATATGCCCATAAGTGCTTTAACAGAAAAGTTTTCTGGTCAATCTTTCCAGTGCTTTGTTCTCTTAAACTGCAATGTTGAACCAGACACAATTGCCATGAAATTCCAAGGACTATATTTTCTTCCCATTTCCTGATTGCTCTTGTCTTATTGTCCTCAAACACGTCCTGAAAGCAGACAACTACCACATGTTTCTTTCAGGCATCAAAAAGTCCAGTTTTATATGAAGGCCCTAAATAACCTAGGAGGGGACTTTAGGCAGAGAAAAAAAAAAATGTTTTGAGGTTCTGAAATTCCTTTCTTCAGAGGTTAAAACAGGACTTTTTTGTAGTTTGAACAAGGCTTGGAAAGAACTTGGCTAAAAATCCCAGGAATATTTCCAGCTGTTTTATAGGTTCTACTGTAGATTTTTTTGGTAATAACTTGCACTCTTGATGCATTTGTCACTATGTTGTCTCTAGTTATTACAAAGTCAATATAGTCTATCTTAATTTGCAGCTGGTTTATGGAATTAGAAAGATTTAATCTGTCATTTCTAAAGATCTGTCAAATTCTCAGTGAGGTAGTACCATCTACTAAGCCAGTACTTAGTCTCTTTGTATGTTGTATTGCAATTGTGTGTCTTAAATTCTTTTGGTGGTTCTCCACATCTCCCTTATTGCACCACAGAATATGTTTTGGCTGTGCTCTGTCCCTGACTTGCTTTCTTCAAACTATTGCTGATGTAATACTTTTTATTGTTGATGTCACTTGCAAGGGAAAAATATTTTCCTGGTGAATCATTTACGATATATGTTCTCTATTTTCACAGTAGGACAGACCTCTCAGATTCTTAAGATCTTAATTGGTCATGCAGGATCTTATTGCTGGCTTTTGCCACACCCCCAAAGTGTGCAAAATAAAAACCAGTTTTATGGATAAGATAAGCAATGAGAATAAAAGTCACATGCTTAACATAAAAGAAGCTACTAATGTCAGTAATATTGGTGGTGGTTTTCACAGAAGCTAATCTGGAGCAGAGACTTCAAAGCTGATGACAAGCCCATGACTGCTACTGGTGAAAACAGGGTTACTTCTACAAATAGCCTTCAATTTAACTTACAGTGTAAACAAAGTAAACTACTGAGAACAGGGAATGAGAGAGTAATTTAGAATTGATCTTGCAATGTAGCTTCAAAGTATATTTGTTAAAAAATTTACCATATAAGTACTTATACTCAGCCACAAAATAATTAACATGAAAGGTTTTCCTTCTGGGATTCTTGTCAGTCATGAAATGCTTATTTTGCAGTGTTCAGAAATACTTTCTGCAGCTCATTAGTTGTTTTTTTCCATCTGTAGCAAGTCATGATTTGGCAGAAACAGGAGTCTTTTCAATCCCAAAATAATAATAAAAACAAAAATTCAAATAGCATCTTCCAGGGACTCTCTTCTTGCATTCCTTCAAATATGACTTTTCTCCCAGTATCTATTCAGTCCTCAAAAGCTTCAAGGGAATTATTCTGTGCTCTAATCCAGCAAACAGCTTATTAATTGATCATGAGATTAATTTTCTGGTATTTATAACTCTGCCCTGGTAAATGTCATATACTAAGCAAACAACATGAGGAAGGTGAATAGCCTGACATGTTCTGCCTTTTTCCTGGTATTTCCTGTGGTTCCTGATGCTTCAAGTGATTTTTTTTTGTTTAGTTAATCTTTCTGTCCATATTTACTCTTAGATGCAGTATTTTGCTCAGTAGCAGGTCTTTAGTTTAATTTGTAAAGTTAAATTTTTGACATGAAAGCAATAAAATTTTATGCTGAATTAAGTACTATATATTATTAGCACTGGAGCATCAACTTTGAATAGTCTTCTAATTACAATATATGTATAGAAATGACAACATATTCCTATCTTTGTTCTAATCCATTATTCATTTTAACTTGACATTTAATGTTAGCTGCCTATCTTGCCACCAATAACCCACCTGAACCTGTACTCATGAATCCAGTTACTGAAAAGAATGGAGCTCTTGCCTGAATCTCCTTCTTTCCAGGGAAAGTAGGCATGTGTCACTTTCACAGGATAAATCAGAAATATCAAAGCCTTTCAGAAACTCTCATACTTGCATATATACTCTCCCTAAATGTGTTTCCTTGCAGTATGGCTTCGGGGCAAAAATCCCCATGTCATTAACTTCACTTTTTTTTTTTTTTTTTTTTTTTTTTTTTTTTTTTTTTTTTTTTTTTTTTTGTAGGAAAAATGGTGATTAAGTGCATTTAAATGCATTTAAATTTAAAATCAATATTCTCTTTTTATTAACTGAAGTACATGTAGGGCCACTATAGGTAATCTGCTACTGGGACTGTGGAAGTAGAATTTTGGATATACTTGTGTTTATTTTCCAGAAGTCAGCAGGATTGTCTGTTTTTCATCTCCTATGTGCTTTCTAAATGTTATTGGAAATCTCTTCTTTACATTGCATATAATAATAATAATAATTTTATTATTGTCTGATTATCCAATTATTTTCTAACTAATTAATTTGTTAATAATTAGGTAAATGTGTTCTTCATTAATTAATAGCTGTATTGTTTAATTATTAATTGTATTATCTATAGTAAAAATCCCTTTTTTTCTGAGCCAGTACTTTCAGTCTTTCAGATACCTGAATGCCCGAATGAGGAAATGAAGTGACCTCATTCCACAACAGATCTGAACAATTCTTCCACTCTGATGGAACTCCACGTCGTGTGGTTTTTTCCCCCTACCCTGACCTTAAGTGTCTGGTCACTGCTATATTTTAGTGAATATATTTTTCACTGCTATTCCTAGTCAAGACCTTTTCTCAGCATCGTCAAATGACTGGTATACTTGGAAAAACTACCAGCAGATTCAGCAGGATATGTTAAATATTTTAGAGATTTTTTTTTCATTTTGGCTTATTTCTCATTAGTAAATCATAATCCTTTTCTCTACCAAATAAATGAACTTTTCAGAACAAACTTTCTATGCTATAATATGACTAATCTTCGACCTGCAGCGTCTACCTCTAGAAAGAAAGCTTAGTGCTTTATTCTGAAAATGTATTTTCTAGAGTTGAAAAATTCTGAATGGAAATATGAAAAAAAGGAGGAAACCCCATCTTGCACAGGTGTGTATGAAAAAAGCATAAATGAGATATCTTTTAAAAGATAAAGCTTTAAATGAAAAATGATGGAACAATTTTTTTTTCTTTCCTGTTTAGGAAAAGCTTGTAAATTATTAGAACAGTATTTTATTTGTTCTTCTAATTTTGTGTAGGTTTATCAGGAATCTTGTTTCTGGTGTACAAACTTCAGGTGATTCAGAAGTAAAACTGAATTTTGAGTGACTGCTCACAAAAATGTGTTTATGAGAGGTAGGTGGGTGTCCTTACTTAAAGAAATGTAGCTCGACTTTGAATTAAAGAAACTCTTACCCAACAATCTGCTTTTGAGATGCTGAATTTCACAGTGAGTTTTTCCTCTTTATGCTCCTGGGCTCGCTATTAAGGGTAACTCCAGGCATGTAACTGAGCACAGGATGTAAGTTTGGAAAGATGCCACATTCTTTATGTTATTTGAATTGTTATTTAATGGATTGCAGGACTGGTTGGCCGTCACTAGAATCCCTCAACAATTACTCAAAAAGTTATTTTGTTAGCTACTGAATCAATAAATTTCTTTTAGGACAGATATATCATGTTCTTTGTCTTTGAGTTTACCAGCTTTGAAATGTTGAGGACCAACAACCTATACAGTGACATACAGTGCTATAAGGAAGCCCTAATATATAAAGAGAATGTTTCCTGTTATTCTTTTATTCTCTAAATTTCATTACATGTTAAATGCTCAAAATCATGAGATGTGGGTCAGTACCATATCTTTCTTTGCATATCTAAAGATGTTTAAGATAAAAAAAGTTCATGATAATTTTTATCCATGAAATTACAAAAATAAACTTCAGTTTTCAAAGTTCCTTATTATGACTGTAGACCAAATTTTTTTTTAACACTGAAAATGTGCATCTATGTTAATTTATTTTATACTATAAAAATTCAAATTCATTTGTAGCCTGAAGGAGCTCAACATGTATAAACCCAGCAGAGCTGATGGGATGAAAGTGCCTCTCAAAGATAATGTATGAAAAGAGTGGGTAAAATCTTGACTTACACTTCTTCTAGGAGACAAGTGTCACTTTCTGTGTGCTAAAAGTGCATCTGTAAAAGCACTCTTCCAGCTAACACAGCCTCATACATTGGAAGAAAAGAACAAAAGTAGAACTGCCTGGTGGAGATTTTTTGTTACAGCTCTTTAAAAAAATGAAAAAAAAAAAAAAAAAGCCAAAAAAAAACCCCAAAAAACCCCAAAACAAAAACAAACAACCAAACCCATATATCCATATAACAAATGAATAGCTCATTCTTTTCTTAACTGTTAAGTATTTGGAATATTGAAGCAGACTGAGTCATAAAAAAATAGGGTTAGAAAAGAATCAAAAAAACTTTACAGAGAACTGCTTTCTTTTCCCATTACTACATGTTCTTTTACACTTACAAGAGTTTCTGGCTTTATTGTCACTTGAGGACTTGGATGCTTCCTGGAGCTGGCCTGGTCAATGACAGGAAAGTGTCACTTATAGATTACCCACATCTCAGATGCTGAGGACAGCCAGGGTCCTCTCTGCCTGGGTCATCTTGTCCAGGGTAGGTACTGAGTGAGTTTCTTAGTAGCTTTTTTGTGTAGAGACCTAAGTGGGTGCAGAACAAAAATGCTTTTCCGACATGTCAAATTTTTATCAAAGTTTCTTTGTCCTGCCAACTACTCCCCATCAAGGAAGTTTTGGCTGAGCTCATCAGGGATGTCTCTGGGCTTTTGCTAAGTCTCTGTTGCCACATTTACTTGGCTTGCCTTTGCTGAGGTTCTGTCAGAAGGCAAGACTAGATGGAAAAAGAGTAAGTAAACAAGTGAATGGATTATAAAAGATCCCAGGTGTTCTTCTGGCAATTGTTGCTATTCTTCTCTTAGCTTCAAGTTTGGGTGTCTGTCCAAGTGGCAACTAAGTCTAAGAAAAGTTCTCCTGCTTGTAGGATGTTAAATTAATTTAAGTTTTCAAGAGGAAAGTCAAAGTTTGATGCTAAAAGGAAAGGGAAGAAAAAAACCCTGCACAAACAAACATACCTATGAAGAAAGTCAAGAAGAAACAATCAACATGAGTGAACAATACTCAGGGGCTCATGAAATTAAATAATTAGGTGGGTCAGAGAAAAGCTTGGACATGTATGCAGAGAGGATTCCAGAAGTACTACTATATCCTACAATTTCTGCAGCTCCTGCAAAATATGGACTCTAGACTAAGACCAAGAAATAGGTAGACTTTTAATTTGGGACTGAATTTCCTGGAAGCTAAGTTAAGCTAACTAAGGTTCAGTCTTGACTGAGAATTAGTAGGAGGATCCAAGCTTGAAAACAAGGATTGCTTTATAGCTATATTTAGAAGGTGAGATTTAGTCGTACGATTTGGCACTGCTCGTAGTCTCCTAAGAACATCTTGGAGTAGGTCACCATGCTAAAGCTGCCTTCTGGGTCAGCGTTCATGTCCTCATCCAGGAGAGGATGTATTATGGCAAAGGAAGCAAAATTCAGTTTGAGGCATGGCAGGAATTTTTTCATTGTGATTAAGAGGTTTAATGAGTTGGTATCTCTTTGCTCGTTTCTGTACCCAACTCTATCCTAATAGAAGTGTTGAGGAAGAACTTTTTTGGGTGTTGCTGTTATTTCCAGAAGGAGCTGCTGCTGAAATTAGTGATGAGACCAACTGCAGACTTCCATCTTCAACGGCTGAACCATCTTTCTAAGTTAACTTCCATTATGAATGTGAAAAGTTTTGTCAGACAGGAAAATGTTAAGCTTTCCTTTTTTTTCACTTTAGGTCGAGATAAGGAAATGAATTAAAAATATTTTTACTTTCTACAATATGAATAGGGTAAGGTTTCCAGCCTTTCAAAAATCAAAAAATAGTTGTAACACAAATTTCCTTGCCAGCAACTTAACTGACATGTTCCAAACGACAATTTCGTGATTTTTTTTATTATAAAAATAAATTAGTCTCTCTGGATGTCAATGTCTTTCAAATTCAACTTTTTAACAGGCTTAAAATATGCAAGAAGTATTTCTTTAAAGACTTTCTCTGCATAATTCATATTCATTATTCTACTGCAAATGTTTCTTTCAAGAAAAAGAAGATGAAGAGTATGTTTAGAAATTATGACTAAGTTTAACAAATTTAAATATAGATGTGGCCAAATGTGCTCTCAAACTTCAGGAGCTTCTGAATGTGAAATGGATTAAATTCCTGGCACATTTTCATACCCATTGAATTACTACATAACTGTTTAAATCTTGGATTTCTTTTTTCTCAAGAAGAAAGAGAAAGCTCTTGTAGTGAAAGATTGGTTTGTAACTTCAAGTGGAGACTGAAAATGAAATTTCTTGCTCTGTGCAGAAAAGCCCATATTTTGTCTGAATTGTTTTACCTTCCCTTTATGATATTTCTGTTTTTTAAATCTCTTCTTCTCAGAACTTCCATCCACTATTTTTATATCATATTAGAAAAGTACTCTTTTTTCATTTATTTCCACGTCTCTAATTCTATAGACAAGACTACCATCACAGTTCTACAGAGAAACCCTTTTAATTCTACACCATTTTCTTAAAGCCTTAAGCTTTTTAAGATCTTTTAATGAAGCCTTGTACTGCTTGAGAGTCCAGTGTGGAATAGCAGCTAGCAAACTCCTGGCCTGGCTTATAAGAAATATGTGATTTTTTTTTTATTTACTAAAGTTTTCACTTCTGAAAATACAAAACAGTTCATGAATAGATTTTGCTAAATCATATTTTCCAAACAATATTGATAAGATATTCTTAAAATGTTAAAATTCTCTTCACTTTACTGATTTCTTTTCTGGGGCATCATTTTAACTGAACCAATGTGCTCTGAAATTGAACTGTGATGTTATATTAGAAACCCAAAAATTTTGCTTTATCTTTGAAAGCTAGAGGAGGACAGAAGAAGCTGAGAAAGGTCAAATTCCAGGCAGACCTTTCTAAATAGCATGGAATACCTCCACTGTCAGAGTTCATCTGTACCTAAAATCTTTATAGAGATAAAAATATAAATAAGCAATTCAACTCTGTCCAAGTACCAGTGAATATATAATGGTTTTCTTATGTACTTCCTAGCATGCTCTTAATTTTCATTTATATCCAGTCTGTCCACGTAGACCCTGGAAGCCACTAATTTAATAATAGGTAATGATGTAGTAATACTCCTGAGACTGACACAAAGGCAAGGTAGCTGTTTATAATTAGACATTATGTGGGAAAATTTTTGTAGTATGTTCTAGGACAGATGGTCAGTGCATCTGTTGGCTTTGACAATAAAAATAAAAAGTCAAATTTATCTCACTTGTTTATATTTTTCATTTCTTGTCACTCAGTGCAACATATCTCATTAGTAATAAGGTAATATAGAAGCAAAGATTTTTTTTCTAACTACTTCTCAGATCAAAATTAATGCTTAATTTAAATGGAAGTTCGATAATAATAACAAAAATGTAACTTTTTTTTATTATGTTTAGTGTAATATATTTTCCTGTATATTACTCTCATCCTATACTAAAGACTTTGATTATTTATCAGATGTGATTTTTAATAGATTGGGTATATATATGTAAATGTAATTTAATACTTTTCTTCTGTGTTGAGTCAGTGACCTTAAGAGCATATTTTTCAAAACTTAAGAGAATCTTCTTCATTTCCTCATGCTTTTTCCCAGATAGATGCTGTTCCACTCAAGTCTACTCCATTTTTTTGGTGTGAATTTCATCTTGTGCTATCAGAGAAACAAAATCTGAAAATATCTTGAATCCATGGGCTGTTGAATAAAGAGAACTTTTTCTGTTTGTAGTTTGTCCTCATCAAAGATATTTTCCACACAATCAGATGCCTCTGGCTTTCACAATCCATTCATTTTGATCTTGTCACCTATGAAATAGTCTGCTATTGGCTTGGGAAAACCAGAATTTTATTGGATATTGGAAAGTGAAGATATTTTATAGCGGTATCCTGGTATGCATGTCTGCACAAATGTGAGAGATACAAAAAATGGAAGAATGTGTTATTAAGTAGGCGTTTAACACTGACTCATGGCAATCAGATTTTAGCAAATGTTCATTCTGTTTCGTTTGATAATGACAAGATAAATCTTTTTAAAGGTCTTTAAGGATCATAAAAATATGAAATAGAATCCTACACAAAAGAGAATTTAAATAATGGCTGCCTGACAGACAAGCAAAAGCATTCCAATTTTAATTTTGCAATTGTTCATTAGTTTTATGTCTTGCTTTTTGGTAGCTTTTTTTCACTAAAAATCCATTCAGATTTGAAATGTCAAGTCTTTTTTTTTTTTTTCAAGAAATTTTAACAAAATAGCAAAGAATAGGGTTATAGAAAGAGGTGGAGGAATTTGGTTGTTTTGGTAATTTTTGTTTGCTTTTGGTTTGTATTTTTGTTTTGTTTTTTTTTTTTTTTTTTTTTTTTTTTTTTTGTTTGCTTTTTAGTTTCTACTATAAATTGTGGAGCTACTTTTATAGCCAAAAAAACCAAATGTTGAGGTATTAGGAATGTAAATTTTGAGGCCAGACAATAAAAAAATAAATCAGTGCAGGACACTTGCCTCTTGCTCTACTACTAGCAGCAGATGTCTTTACTTGTATTTATGAATTTGAATTAACTATGAATTTGCATATGGATTTTTTTTTTAATGCTGAAAGAAAAAAAAACAAACACATTAAGTAATTTTTACAGCCTCTGACAGGAAAATGAAGACATCAGAGCTTTCAGACGTATCATGTGGACATATGGAACAAGTGAGTAGTTCATAATGCAAATGAAGATAACAGTGTGGTTTTGTGGTGCTCAGCTACATGCAATGTGTATCATCTGCATTTATTAAAGTTCAGGGCATCTGTAGCTATTGGAAAACAAAATGCAATTTTCTGGATAAAATGTATTTTGGAAGGGAACACCCCCAAAAAAGGAATGTTAGGAAAGTCTTCTAGTTGCCCTGCCTTGTCCATCCTTGCAGATCAGGGATGTTGGGCTAGGTCAATTTTAATGTTGACTTTCAGCTTTTTTTCTGGTGCTTGCTCACACTTTCATCTGGTATCCTGGGCGTTGGAGACTTACAATCATTGCTCTCCATTTTCCTGACACGTCCTTTTATTTAAGCTTAGATCTCTATTTAATACATTTTTGTTGTTGTGACAAATTTTGAATATTTTGTGTGAATATATTGACAACAGCATTTTATGTGGACATTATTCTCAAGATTCCTATCTCATGGAAATGACGGGTAGGAGAGGAAGTGTGCATGACTATCTATTGGGGAAACACCCAACATAAGAATAAGAATTTGCTTATTTGTTCTCCAATCAGCAATTTGATATTTTACCACTTCATTACATTTCATAATACAGCAAAGTATTTGAACACTTGACTGAGATAGAGCAGAATTTCTGCTCCATAGCTGCTCCCAATAAATGTATGTATCTAACAATGTTTTTATCAAGAAAGAGCACTTTGGTCATTGTGAGGTGAAGGGGCATACCTTATTATAAAGTTGATTTTGACCTGAACAGCCAGGATGACTTTGTCTTGTTTTCCTATGCTCAGTGACTCATTGTATGAGTGAAATGACCACAGGCTCTGGGCTATGTGACCCCTTTGGTATCTACAAAGTCAGTGAATTCCTGGACAAATATCAGGTTGTACTGGTTTTGGTCATTTAAATGAAATTTTGTACAATTACCAGCCAGACAAACTATTTTTGTAGACTTATTTTTGTAAACCTATTAAGTCTGCTTCGTCGACTTGTTCTGGAAATTATTAAAATTGTCTCCATCTTCGCAAAATTATTTTCATCAAATAGTAATGCCCTTATTCTTTTAATTAGTGCCTGCATTGCTTTTTCAAATATAGGCCTTTACTGAAATTTATAATATATATGTATGTGTGTATGTGAAGTACTGTGAATGCTAAACAAAACCTTCCCAACCTTTAATGTATGAATCAGAGGTCATCACTACAATAAAATGCCCCTGATTTGCAGAGTAATATGGGCAGTCTAGAGATGAAAATTTCTTGCAAAATTGAGAGATGCACTCTGTAGCAAGGTGTTACTGACTTTTGTTTTTTGAAGCTGAAGACTGCACCATTCTGTGGAATGTGACCCAGGGAAATAACCCTTCTGATCTGCGCTTGGGGTCCAAAGCCACCTGTACAGAGAGTAAAAGTAAAGTTCATACCAGTAGCACTCAAAAAACAAGAGAGAACTCAGCAAAGGAGCAATTTTCATACAAAAAAAAAAAGGCTGAGAGTGTTAGGACTGCTTAGCCCAGAGGAGAAAATGCTCCAGGAATCTCATCAGTGTGTACAAACACCTGAAAGGTGCAAAGCAGACAGAGCCAGGCTTTTTCTAGTGGTGCCCAGTTACAGCAAAAGAGATAACAGGCACAAACTGAGATGTGGCATCAAACATCAGAAAAATGTAACCAAGCTCTGGCACAGAGATAATGTGTAAAGCTCTTTCCTTGGAGATACTCAAAAATCATCCAGTTGTGGTCTTGGACAACCATGTTCTGGGGTGATCCCATTTGAGAAGAGGAGGGTTTGGACCAGATGACCTCCAAGAATCCTTTCCAAATGAAAACTCTGTGATCCTGTATGAATGTCCTAAAATGACCAGTCTTGGTCCTGTCCTCAAGGCAAAAGTCAGATTTATTTCTTTCTTTGGATTACTTAGGGTCAGCTGCTGCCACTTCACATTACACTGTGTTGTATGTGATGTCATTTAAGATCATACAAGTAATCCAGAGTGAAAGCAGGAAATTGAAGGGGTTTTTTCACTCTCCCTACTATATTTTAAATTGCAAATTTCTGGCTTATTTTTGTATTGGTTTAGTTTGCTGAGAAAAGCTGTGAAATCACCTTGGTTTGCAGTGCTAGTTTTACTATCCATTTAGTTTTAGTGTATTAAGTCCATTGATAATTCTTTTCCTGATGAAACCACTGAGTGTGAAAGATATCATATTTATTAATGTTTTATTGTTTTACAAGAATATAAGCCTATGCAAGGAAAAAATGACCCAAAAGTACATTCTTGGAAGCTTTGTGGTTAGAGGTTCAGATATTTTAAAACCACTTTTTATCCTTTACAAATGTCACAGAAACTTTATACTTTAAAGTGTTTGATAAGCAAGAGTTTAGTTGCACTATATTGGGTTGATCGTAATTCATGTTGATATTAGTTTTGATGTGAAAATTAGAGTTGCAAAAATTGAACTGGGGATTACTGACCCCTCCAATAATTGCAGAACATGATATATTGTACCCCTCAAAGGCACAACAATTTTCTAAGTTCAGGCTATTTTGCAATGACATGAACTTAATTTTACTAAACATTCCTGAAAAATGAGTTATATATTAAAACCATGCATCTGTAAAAACTTAGTTGTAAGGAGGGGACAGCTCAATACTCAAAGTCTAATTCCATCTTACTGTAATTGTAAAGTTTGAAACAAATGATAAATTTAAAAAACACAAATTGGCTGAAAACACTTTTTTTTAACTTGTGTTAAATGATGTGGTATCTCTCATGCATATATAAGGGAAATCTTCAGAGGACCATTTTTGAACCTAGTTACAATGAACAGAGGATTAACTTTTCTTAACTTGATTTGTTAATGATACTTTTGGACAATGGTGGTCTTTGTTCCCTTCCTTGGGGAAGTGTATTAATTTGGGAAGGCTTCTTTCTGTCCCTGTTCCTCTAAATTTGACCTGCTACTTTTTGTTCTTTGTATGAATTATAAAGCTCTGTGAGGAAATGCCCGTTTTCAACTGAAACAGCTCCAATTTCTTTCACCGTGTTGTCTGGAATAAGCTGTCTCTGACATGTCTTTTCAGATTTGTTTTTACAGGACATCAGATTCCATTGCATACACACTTCCTCGCCTTGGATATCTGTCAGCTGATAGACTACAATTAGTAGTGCTGTTCTAGCTATGATGGGAAAGTTGAAGAACCTAGATAAACTCACAGCCATCCTGTTTTAAATGGAAGACTTTCTGGTTTGCTGAACCATCAACAGCAGAAAGCTGAGTGAAGAGTGCTAAAGATTTGTGTATGTGTTGGCTTATTTTCCTGCAACATCACAAAAGAAGCATGGAAGGAAGACAGAGCACAAATAAAAACCCCTTATCTCACTTCCAAGAGCAGTCTGAAGTGCGGCACCACAGTTTTGGAATGCCACTGCTGGCTGAGGACCAGCTGGACAAGGTTTCTATTAGAGTATAAGAAGCCATAAGGGTTTTGACTGGCAGTCCTTCCTGTATTAGTTCATTTGAATTCCCGGGGTTCATGATAATTTAGCAGTAAATTGAAAGCAGAAACTATCAATTATTCCTGAAAATTTTTGCTGTGAAATCACACTCAAATAAGAAGGCAGAAAGTATTAATTATATAGAAATGGGAGGTTTCCTTTCTACTTCATATCTTATTTTTAGGGTGGGGATGAGCCATTTGGTTAATGTGAGACACTAGTCCTGATGTCACAATGTCATATATAGAGAGTTGATAAACTACTAGGTTTTTATCTCTTACAGAGTGTCATTTGTAGTTAGCTTGACCTGCTCAATAAATTCATACAAAATATTCAAAATTTGTCACTGAGGTCAACAGCAACAAAAATGAATTAAATAGAGATCTAAGCTTAAATAAAAGGACATGTCAGGAAAATGGAGAGCAATGATTGTAAGTCTCCAACGTCCAGGATACCAGATGAGAGTGTGAGCAAGCACCAGAAAAAAAGCTGAAAGTCAACATTAAAATTGTTATTGTTCAGAATAATCACAAGCCATGAGATCACAACAGCAGTGTTGAGTGTGAGCTAATAATATGTGCTATGAAACAGGGCTGATAACTTAGGTTCAGAGCCATGACAATGCTGGCACAGCACTCTCCAAGATCTGTCAGGGTGGCCCATGTCCTTAAGCTGTGAGTAAAGAAAGGAAAAAAAAAAAATCTTTAGATTTCGAGTACACAGGAGAGAAAATGGTGGCGGAAGAAAAGGATTAAATGAGTGACAGAATAGTTAAAGAGGAGAACAAAGATGCTTGAAGAAGAATAGGAATGCCTTTAGAAGAACAGGAATGCAATATAACACATATAGAAAGAGCTGGAAAGCCAGGCTAAAGTTAAAATCAGGGAGTTGCGCTCTCTGGACCTCTCTGGCCTTCAAGCATCGAGAGACGATTTTTCAAGACAGAGGACTTCACCAAGGAGCTTTCCTGGTTAAGAATGCTTTGATGTTGAAACTCCGTGCAGCAGACAAACAAGTATCTTATTGCTGAAGCTGAAACTCTGGTGGGCTTATAACTGGCAGTGCTAATTTAGCTGAAGAGAAAGAAGAAATTAAATTAGCAACACGATAGTATTTCATACTTATTCTTCTCCATGTTTGCGTAGCCTTTAGTGTCTGAGGGCTCCCGAGAACTTAAGAAAGAAGTTTTTGTTGTAAAATACTAGGGATTTTAGTAGGAATCAGTGATTTTATACCTTATTCTGTGTCTGTAGGATCATAGAAAATTTCTTTTTAGTCATTATCATTTGAAAAATTGTACAAATGCTCTCAAATAGAAACTTCTCTCCAGGTTGCACTCTATAAGGAAATACCTCATTTCTTCAGCTGTCAGGTTGCTCTTTTATTGTTTCTTATATCTACTGAGTATTGTAATTGGGATCGAGTATCTTATTTTGTAAATATTTGTAGCGTTTAAATCCATTGAAGATCTTCCCATATTAAATAGAATGCTAAATTTACATTGATCCTTGACACATTTATGGCTCTAATCAGCTTACTTGTCTAGATCTCTGTTCTGAAGTCACTTAAGTAGAAGATTCTGTGAATATATAAAATAATATTGTGTCGTTATGTTTTCTAGAGCTTATTAAAATGTTCCTATTTACCCTGGTGGATATTTAAAGTACAGAAAATATGTTACTATTTCACAACAAGGAACTAATGTACAAGCAGCAGTAAAGATAATATATCTATGCATAAGTCTATGATTTTTAAGTACAGAAAAATATGACTGTTTTTTAGCATTTCAGAAGAAATTAATGTGTGGTTTATCTGCATTAATCTTGTTTTCTTTGACTTTGAAGTCCATGATATTTCTGCTAAATGTTTTTACTCACATAATTCCTTTTTTCTAAGTAAATAATTCTTTTTAATAGGGTGTAACTGAGTGAAAAAAATCATTCATCTCAATCACATTTTTAAAAAATACATACAATTCATAGCAGGTATCCTTTCTTTTTGCAATACACAAGCTTCTGTTTATTTAAAAGGTGAAACTGTCCATTTTCAAGTAATCTTCAAGGGTAAGCATCCATCACATTTGCATCCCAACATTCATTATGACTGATATAAGTGTATTCTTTAAAAGTAAAAAAAAAATTAAGAAGGTATTGCTTTATAAAACAAGAAATTTAGCTCAGCTGACTCAAGGTAGGGATAAATTATTGTGCAAGAGAACAGTGAATTAAAACAGTTATTTCTGAAGACCTCTGAAGATTTTGTATTTAGTTAAAAATATAAAATTCACAGAATGTTTGATAAAAGTTTCTTGTAAGCTCACACTGGATCAGGTATAGCATTCATCCAAAGAGATCCATAAAGAATAAAATTTTTGAAAGCTGAAAATGTTCTTGACTGAAAATCACTTAAATTGTTTCTGTTGGCAGCATATGTAATACACCAATAATTTTTCTGATTTCTGCTTAAAATTAGTATCAGTTAAATATATTCATGTCCATTTGAATATTTTATAAATACATTTTATCAACTCACCTTAACTTTCCAAAGAGATTTATTATTTTTATCAAATATCTCAACAAGTTCTTCAGAAACCTTTTAATAATATACCAGTAATGAGAATCTTCAATATGGTTCTCTAGTGCATTCAGAGAATGATAGATTATTTAATCTTAAATTGGTAAAAAAGATATGGAATGACAGACAGAGCTTTGATCCTTTAATATTGCTCAGATATGCACATTAGAGGAAACCCTAGAAATCTTTTCTGTGCTCTGATTTTATTGTACTTATATGCCCACAGCTAACTCTAAGCTTTCAGTATGTCCCTTCCCCACCATTTCAGTCAGAAGGATCTGAGATTTAAAATTAAAATTAGAAAAAAAGTTGGTAATTTGATTTGAGGCAGTTGACTGACAAAACTAATTAACAAGTCAAAGACAATCTTCAAGGAGGAAGGCTCTAAAACTTGAGAGAAAGAAAAAAATAAGAGTTCCTCTGAATCCTAGCACTGTCACAAGAGCACTAATATATCAGGCATAAATTCTGAATAATGTTTTCTATTTAAAATTGTATTCCTATCAGAATTTAATTGTGAAAGCAATATATGTAAATAGCCTTTTATAAAAAGTAATATTTAGAACACACAAAGCTTTAATGAGTTGCCCGTCTCCTAAGATCTAATTAACAACTTGACAAAATGCACTCTATAAATCCATTAAGAAAAGAGAATTTCGTTTTGCTTGCTCTTATCCCATCAATGACTAACGAAATTAATATTTTACTATTTCTTGAAGATATTTTCAGGTTTCTCTAGAGCATCCTTTAAATCTTTATTTCTGGGGGGAGGAAGAGATTTAACTTATTTAATATCTGTGAAATAATTTCTGACAAAACATGGAGGTTTGTGGTCCTGCAAGTGTGACCAAGGCCACACTACAGAACAGAATCAGACTGGTCATGGTTAGTATCAAATTTTTCTTCCATGTACTGCTTCTGTAATTCTGGTTTCTAGACTATTAGAAAATAACATCATTTTGCAAGAAGGAAAATATGTATTTGGCCAGTGACCTGGGAAAACCAAGTATACCATGTCAATCTCTTGTCTCAGGTATCCCTGCTGCTGTTGTCTCCTAAGTTAGCAGCCAAGGAAGTAATATATTTCAAGATGTGTAGGTTAATGTCCACAAAATCAAAAATACAAAGGTCATAAACCGAGTTGCATCTTCACCAGCAGCTTGAAAAAATATTCTTAGCTATCCACTGACATGACTGGACACATACAGACCAAGGACATATTTTAGCTGCAGAATTCTTAATAATACATTTCTCTAAATAGTTCCTTCCAAACTCATAGGTAAAATTTCTTTTTCCCCTGTCTTAAATGCACCCTGCTTGTAGTAGAAGAGAATTATGACAGTGTATTACAAAAAATATTTTTGTTTAAAATTATTTCTTTGAAATAATGATTAGCTGGACATCAGAAGGAGGCTAGTGCAAAATATATCTAGTTAAATGAATCCCCAGACTAAGAAGAAGGAAAACAAAGGCTCCATTGGCAACTTGTTTACAGTCATATTTCAGAATCTCATGACTTGTCAGAAACTTCCTATCTATCTGTGAATAATTGCACCCCAGGTAGCTTTTAAATGGTTCATGAAATGATTTTAGATTTTAAAATGTTTGGATTCTTGGATCTTAAGGGTACCTTCCAACATGGATGATTCTATGCAAAACCTTATACAGTTAAAGAACATGCATTTAACTCATCAAAAAGATTGTCACAAGGGTAACTTTTCATAAGACTACTATAAAATGATGTGTTTTGCAATATTATGTGTATAAACAGATGTTTTAATTAGGAATGTTGTTCTCACCCTAGAAAACAATAAACAGCAAAGTGCACTTTCCCATATGCTTTGCTTCTGTTTTACGACACACTACCATTGGATGCTGAAGCTGTGAAGGGACAGAAAATGTGACAGACAGCAAGGGAATGAGTAATTTAGTTTTGAAATGAGGTTATTAATATATATGAATTAAAAAAAATCAAGCTTGAATGAAATAACTGTATTTAATAATTCATTATGTGTCAAAAATTGGGGAGCAATAATAACATATTTTTCTTAAAAAGATAACATAATGAAGTAAAGAGCACATTACATAGGTGCTTATTTACTTAACTATAACAAATAACAAAATTCGGGGTGTCCAAGGCAACAAAATGGCTAACAAATTGCAATAATTTTAGTATGGAGTATTCACTTTACTCCCTATTTTTAGCAAGATTAAATAACATCAACTATGTAACATAAAGGCTCAACATCTTCCTAATCATATTTATTTACACGATAAAATAAAGACAAATTTTGGAGGATGGAATCACTTAATAGTTGCATTTACAACTACTGTGAACTTTTTTCATAAATGAAAATTGCTACTACTGCTTTAGCTCGCCCATTTATTTTATGTTATGATGCTTCCCAAGGAGAGACTGCTTATTTCAAATCTGGTAGAACACAAGGGGAGAACAGGGGCAGGGAAATATGGACAAAGCACATAAGTCATGAATCCTCTTTAATTGCTCAGCATGACCTTGTCATGTTATTTTTAAGTAACTCTGTGAAAGCATTAAAAGAAAACTGGTGTTAAAGGACAGAGAATTGATGATTTTAACAACTGTAGAGATTTGTAACTTAGAAAAGAACCATCTTAAATTTAAAGACTTAGGAGTAATATAAGAAAGTGTCTATGTTAATGTTACTGGGACCATTAAGCAGCTTTTATCAATTATAAAAAAAGTGTTCAGAGGTTGCAGAATGACCAGGTTTGCTCATTTGGGATGGATATATTGTTCCTTTCAGAGTGATTTTCTTGTGTCCTTTCTAGCAGCTGTATGGAAAGGATTCCTCAGGGCTGAGTGGAAACCTCTGGGCAGATCTGTGTGCTTCTGCAGCCATTTTAAAGTGTTTGCAATATATTTTTTTCAATAGCATAAGGGATTTACTTGGAATTCATAGCCACTTAAAAGGTTTGTTTTCTGTTTCCCCTCCTGTGTGCAAATTGCCCATCAGCTTCAATATATACAAGAAAAAGGATTTTTGAATTTCAAAAAGGTGACTGCATTGCATATTTTCTAAAAAGATTTGGATTAGCCAATCATAAAAAATTCCTTTCAGACTGAAATTTAACGAAATTTATTCAACATACACCTATTGGTATCCTTCTGTCTGAACAGAAGGGGTCAAGCAATATTTTAGGGTTTCTTTGCTCCAAACAAACCTCGAGGAATTTCCACCACTTTCTAGACTACTTCAGGCTTCTGGAGATAATGTTTAAGTGATGCCAAGCACCTAGAGAGGAGATGATTTCATTTTCAGTAAAAATACTGCATTGTTCATGAGTCATGCCCACCAACAGTCAGATAAAATATTTTAAATTGCTGATTAATTTAATGAGAGGGCCAAATGAACAACAACTTAGAATAGTGGTTTCCCTTTGTAGAAAAGGGAAAACTGCTAAAGGCATAAAGACAAAAAAGATGATTTAACATTCCTGGGAGATAAGGAAACTAACCTTAACATACAGATGTAGGAGGGCTGAAAATCCAAAGATGCCTTTGTTGAAAACTTGTGCTTAAGGACTCATAAATGTTCTCTAACACTAAATGTAAAAGCCCTAAAGCAATGTCTGCATTTTTGGCTGTAACTTTCATTGTTTCACTATCAATTTATACAACATGTTGGTGAGATAGATTTCTCTGTATTTAGATGTTTGGGGTTTTTTTCCTGCATTGTATTTTTACATAAAACTGATACAAATAAAGGGTATCCTGTAGCCACTGAGCTCTTGATACAGATCTCGAATTTACTCTATGTCAAGAGTAATCTTTCACCAATATATAGTTAGTTTTCTGAGAGAAAAGCCCATGATAAACATAGGAATGGGTAGGGATTAAAACAAATAAACAAAGAAAAAGTCCCTCATCCTTATAAATAGAGTCAAGGAATGATAAGGGGTTGGAAGGGACTTTGATGATCAGCTAGTCTAACCCATAAATTCAAGACATAATAATAAAAGGCTTTTGGTCCACTTCTGGGATTGTGATCAGATCATTCTCCCAGTTCAGGAACAAGAGAAAGGATTAGGATAGAAATAGCAGAGCTGTGTAGAGGTGTATAAGCTTACTTCGGTATTATGGATGTAAGAAATTCTGTGGCAATACTGAGGCCTAATAATCTTGGTGTTGGATCAATCTAAGATTTATATAGCTAGATAGTTATGTATTGGTATATCACCTGTCAATAAGTCAGATCTTCTTGTCTCTTAATATTCCTGTTAATAAATGCAGTGAAATTAGAATGTAAGTTTTTGTTCTTAATGGATTCTCTATTTCTGGTATATGTTTTCATTTTAATGGGAGAAATCCTAAAATTACTAAGGGGTCCAAAACTTGCCAATTTAGTAAGTATTTTTTAAATTTTAGCTAGATAGTTTTTTATATTATTATATTGACTTAATTGTTTGGATCCTCATAGGGAGCAACATGTTAAGTAATTTCTATGAAATGTTTTTTCAATGAAAAAGTAAAATTTTTCGTTGAGCTTACCGCTTTCCTTCTGCAGCTGACCCAATAAAATTGTGGCAGACTCACACTTCAAATCAGCAAAGATGAGCTGTCTATCCCAGGTGAGCTTGGGAGAAAACATGAAAAACTTCAAGGTTTATGACTTCAAAACACATATATTTAGGGAAATGAAATTGCAAGCAATAATAATCCTGTTGAAAACAGATCCTTATTTATGCTCTTATTTCAAAAACAAATCAAAGGAGAGTTTAACAAATCAATATTTTCTTTGTCTCTGGACAAAGAACACGTTCAGTGTTGTCAATTAGCAAGTTTAAAAAGAGAAAAGAAGACAGCTAAGATCAGGAGGTAGAGAGGGACTTGAGTGACAGCACGAATCAGGATTAGAGAGAACCCATGTTCCAGAAATATATGGACACAATGGAACTATTTATATATATATATATTTATATATATATATGTATAGTTCCATTGTGTCCATAGGTGCCATAGGTGAAAGGAGAGCCAAATGAGTCAACTAGGCTCTTGTAACTTTTAGGAACAGGGGGAACATAAACACAAATTTACACTATTACTACTTTTATCAATGAATGCAAGAGATAAAAAGAAAAAGAGATCGATATCTCCCATTTTTCCTAAGATCTTAATGAAAGAATTAATTAGCAGCAGCAGCATTGTTGTACAATAAATCAATTAATCTTTCCTGCCCTTTCCCTTGTGAACCTTTTAAAAACTCACAATTAATTAATTGAAATATTTTGTTGCTTAATCATTGCCCTTCAACCCTGAATTATCATGTGATGCAATAGAGTAAAATGCCATATTTTTGATGCACATGGGATGACCCTTCTAGCTTTAATTAATTTACAATGGTTTTGTAAAATAATTTATGTGAGGCTGTGCTGCTTTGTTTGAAATTTGAAGGGACCTTCTCTGATATGCTGATGTGCTTGTTGATGAGGAAGATATATCTACATATGAATGCATCTAATTTATACATGTTCTGTAGTCATAAATATACATATTTATGAGAATATGAGAATTATAATATTTAACATATAATACACTTTGTTCATCTTGCAGCACACATCCTTCATACCTCAGTCCTGCAAATCAGACCACAGAGGGAGAAACATCTGTACTGGAAATGTTCCTGTGAAGGAGACAAAACTGACTTGGGGCAATTCCTCGACTGAAATAAAAGAAGAGCTTAGCCATATTTTACCTTCTATTTCTCATGTATCAGAAATCATGCGTTTGAAGTGGGAGAAAAGTGGAAGCCTCGTCTTAATGCTGCATATTCAGAAGATAATCTGCTTGAAGAATGAAGCAGGGAGCAAGGGGATGAGTATTTCACTCTGGTCCACCAGAGGGTCCCAGATGTCTTTGAGCTCAGTCCTTACTCGTTCACTCCATTACTACATCTCTAAAAATAGGTCAATAAATCATGAAAGTTAATTAGGGTGTGTTGAATATCTGCAGAGAGGAAGCAGTGTTATTAATAGCTGTCTTTTTATATCTTACCTTTATTCTTATTTATGGGTTAACATGCTAAACATGGAATTTCATGTAATACTCAAGGTGAATTCCACAATTACCATAGCCTTCTTTGAAACCCTGATGTGAGAGAGCCTCAGCCAGATGCTTCCCAAAGGTCAGCAGATGTTTGAATTACTTTTCTGTCATTAAGGTGACAATGATTATACTCTCTTTGCTGCTTCATGCTTCTGTTGGTAGGGTTAAATATATTGAAATATAAAACAAAAATTCAGGAATGATTATTACATATTTATAAGAAATTCATATTGTTGGCAAAGTTTGTTTTGCTGACACTGTTTATAAAAGCACAGGTGTGTGATAGAAGATTTCAGCTTGAAATAAATATGCTCCTTAGCTTTAATTGGGCTGTTTTTTTCTTTTTCTTCTGCCTTTTATGAAGCACATTCCATCTTTAACAAATTATCTACTAAAAAATAATCAAGATGTTCTAAAGTATTTGAGTTGCCAAAAGCAATTCAAAGAACTTTCTGCTTGTCTTGGTTTTGGTATTTTTCTTAAAAGCACAGACGAAATTTTCACTTCACCGTAGTAAATGCACTTTCATTAATATTGTATGCTTCATTTCTATATGGAGATTTCAGATAGAGTTCTGAAATCTGCAATGAGAAGATACTGTTTGGAAGGCTTCAGAGAAGAAAAAAAAAAAAGAGTTTTGCTAACAAGGAAGTAAACCAACAGGTGCAGCATTGATGTAAGCAAGCACCTGAGCTTTCTTGTGCCAGTCTCAAAGCATGTCCTTTTTCTTCAGCGTGCCTTTCCTCTGCTGTAACAGAGGGCAGGGGAAAATCTCTTTGGCAGAGGTGATTTGACCAATATTACAAAGGCCCTTCCTTCAGCTGCTTCTCTGATCTGCAGGTCACATCTTTGCCAAAAGGATTTGTGCTTTCCCTTGCCCAGACTGCTTCTTCTGAGCCAACGAAAATTTGAAAATGGATTTCCTTTAGAAAGAGTTCCTAGAAAGAAAAATTTTGAGAGGGTTCTAGCTAAGTGTTCATGAAGTAATTGGGTGAAGGAGCTCCAGCAGTTCTGTTGCTGTGGCTGGCAGATACAGTCTCAGCTTTCATGTGAAAGACAAGCTTTAAGCCAAGTTCATCAGGCTGTAAGAAACTCCTGGTTTTCAGTAGATCAGGATGATGCAGAGCATCTGCAACTATTCCTAGGATTGCTAAGCTGAAATTTACTTGCAAGAGGATGTGCTAAAGCATAATTTTGTCAATCAAAATATGCATAAGTTTTTTCTATAGTATATGACAAAAATATAACCATTTTGATAAATTTCATCTTCTGCTTGGCAGGTGGCTTTCTCCTTTAAGAACAGGATGCAAAAATATAGAGGACTTCTTCATTTTTACATACTTATTACAGCGCTTCATAATTGCATGGGAATTTCTCCATGAAAAGGACAAGGCAATAAAAATGAAAGCAATTCTAAAATAAAATGTCTTTCAAACTAATTGACTGACTTAAAAGCAGTGCATTAATAAAAAAGCAGAATGACTGTTGAATTATTGAGAAATGATATATAAGTAATTATGTACTAATAGAGATTTGTTTCAGAAAGGTGACAGTAGTTTTTGATTTAAATATTAGGTTTTTTCCCACAAGAAAGCAATGTTAGAATATTACATATGGAAATGCAGACTACCACATTTAGGACAATGATTTAAGCCAATAAATTAAAGTTTCATAATGTTCTTTTCTGGAAAGCTCAGAGCATCCTGCCAGGCATTATCATGGTCTTAGTAAAAGGAAATTCAAAGGATTATTATGGCGAAAACCAAGTCAGAGCAATCTGAAATATTCTTGAAAACTGAGAACAAATATGAGCCTGCTGAACCATTAAGAAATAAGCATTAGCCAGTGTAGGGGGCTTTGTTTTACTGTTTTACAGCAAGATTATGTGCCTGCTGTTCATTGTGGGTTTTTCTTTGAATTAGCCCTGTGTTACAACTTCTAAAGACACTGAAACAAAAAATGTTATTTAAGCAGATGTTGCACTAGAAAATGCATTTGTTTCAATTAAATGATTTACCATTGCGGTGGTTTAAAATGGTTGTGATTGACAGGTTGGCTGACAAATGGGAGTGTTTCTACATCTCTGGAAACACAGCCTTAAAATGCGAACTCTTCAGGTGACTCAGTCTCTTTCCTTTTCCTATCATTGAGAAGGTACCATCACCTCGTGGGTCAGGGTTGGGCTGGTCCCCCAGGGCCCTGGTATGGGCCCTGCCTGTGGGGCAGTGAGTGAGGCTGGCCGTGTCCCCTCTGTCCCCTCCCAGCCCCTCTGATGGGAGAGGAAGAGGAGGACTGCAGACCAGAGTCTGGCCCTGCGTCAAGACTATGGTGGCCATGCTCTGGGCCTTGGTTGCCAGAGCTGCTGGTCCGAAGGAGGAAAGGCTTTTAAGAACTTTTCTCCAGAGCCTCGGGAAGCTGATCTGAGTTTAAATCGCTTGAAGTCTGACCAGGGGTGGAGAAAATTTCGTCTATCAATGTTCTTGAGCCTGTGTTTTCTCTTCCTTTCTCCTGACTGTCATCTGTGGCCTTGAGTCTGCTGAAGAAGAAAAACTCTAAGCAAAGACTTTAACTCTTTTCCCTCCTCCGTGGAAGACATTTGAAATGTAGAGAGAGAAAGCATTGAGAAAAAGTCAGTAAAAGAACTGAGAAAGACTATTTTGAAGATGGGATAGAGGAAGTGGACATTTCTGACCAGACTTCTCTAGATGTGAATTATGGGGAAATGGACTGTTTTTGTAATATCCTAAAGTTGCTCAGGGGAATGCAAGTTCTAGCGAAAGGGTTGTGTGTATTGATATACATGGGTTTTAATTAGGAGTTTTGATTAGAATATATCCCCGGCTCCTGGGAAAGAATAAGGAGGTTTCTGTTTCTTTTGAGAGAGAAGTAAATTTAGAAATGGAAGAGATTCCCTGTTTTGTACTAGAAAAGCATTCTTAAAATGATACTCCAAACATGTGGAAGCCCATGAACAGCGTGTAAAGCTGTTATATGGGTGAGACTGCACAGGATCTGCAAAATTCTGGGCGATTGCAGATCTCTGAAAGCCACTTGAGTTTGTTTTTTTTTTTTTGTGGCCTGTTCCCCATAACCCAAGAGAGGCTCCTCTCCCAAAGTGATGTAGAGTCGTGTTTAAATAGTGAAAACTGAATGAAAATCATAGTTTTCTCCCTGTAGTGTGTGAAAAAATAAACAATTGAGGGGGGGGGTGTTTGAATGTCTCAGCAGGTCTCATTTTTTTGTCTTTCCTTCTTTTTCTTTAGTGTGTATTAGTAAAATCTATCTGTTCTTACTTTTAAGTTGTACCTGTTTTGCCTTTTTCTCCCAAAAATCCTATCTCCCAGCTGATAAACGAAATTTGATGAATGTCAAACCACGACAACCATAATTATCAAAAAGAAGTTCTTTTAGAAAAACCCATGAGTGGTAAAGACACGTGAGTTAAGTCCACCTAAAACCAAATAGTTCACTTATGAAAATTTCAAGCTGAGATGCTACAGTTGATAAATAGGTTTTTTTTTTTTTTTTTTTTTTTTTTTTTTGGTAATTTTTCTAATTTTGTCCTTCAATCTGAACATCTTAATCAGTCCCTAGCCTTGAAATTACCCCACTGGCCATATTCCAATGTGGGTTTTGTTGGACCGTAGGCACCATACAAGGCAGCTCATCTAAAGGTCCACCAGAAGAGGATATCAATGACTTACATTAAGAAATATAAATAGCTGAATAGGTCTTAGAATAATCATTGATGCTAAACTTTACATAAAGTAACAAAGACCAATTATTTTATATTCTCTTGTAATTATAAAAGTATTGGTTCTTAGGAGGAGCAGAAGGAAACCTAAAAGAGAATGGCTGGTTCATCCAGTCTTTCCAAGTGTTGCTATCACCAAATCCATTTCCAGGATGCATTTGTATTTAAAAAAAAATATTCCATGCCCTAAAAATAAAAATAAACCCAAAGTAACCTGCTTCCACTCTATTTTTAAAACTTCAGTGATCTTCATTATAGTTAGATATGGATTTTGTATGAAAGGATAGGACAGTTGTGGTTTCTTCCTTTAGTCAGAATTATGCAGGTACTTGGGGAAAAAGTCAAGAAGTATTTTATTATATATTCCTCAATTATGCAGTAGTAAGATACTCAGAAGTAAATTATTTCTTGTCTCAATTTCTATGTGCTTATTATTATTATATTTTGGGCTCAGTAAAAAGCAGGGAAAGATCCTGTACCATGTAATAGTCTAGAGCTACCTCTCACATCCCAAGCCTTCTTGCACTTAATCTGTCTTGCCCCAAACAGTGAATAAACATCTGACTTTTCCCTGAACCCCATATGTAATGCAGATTTTTAGAAAAGTTATTTTTGAACTGGTTGCACTTCTGCTTAATTGTGCAAGGCAAATAAGAGTTATTACTAAAGGGAGTGGCATTTGCTTCAGCTGCTGTGGTTTGGTTTGACAGGAATCAGGAATCAAAGCCATAAACTGTCACAATTCAGACTGGTTTATTAAGTGATATCAATTGCAATTTGCATTAGTATATGGGAGCAACTGAAGTGGTCAAATTGTCCTTTTTTATAGTATTTATTTCTGGCTGTAAACCTTTAAATCCTGCCTAGATTACGTTGCTAGAGTTTGCAAGGGCTGGTCTAATCTGCTGTTCCCAAAGGCAGAAAATAAATTAATTTTTAATAATAGCAATAAGAATAATAGAAAATGAATCTCAAGCTACCATGGGACACATGACATTGTTCAGAATACTTTTCAAAAAAAGCTGCTTCTGTGAAATCTGTAGGGCGGGAGATTACTAGTGGGAACTAAGAAGTTGATTATTAATCTAACTTTTCTAATAACAAGAACAGCTGAACCTTGGATGATAGTGATTATAATGGGCATGAAATGGCCACTTTTATATTAAGTGGCATTAAAACCACCACAACTTACAGTACGGTGTTGAACACAGCTAGGAGAGGCAGTAGTTTCTGTGTGCGCATTCAACTTTCAGTATATTGAAAGTTAGATTATTTGGCAAAATTTTTCATTTAGCTTTCACTGTTTTGCAATATCCCACCTTGACTACGCTTGTTTTAGATTTCCTAACAGCATTTTTATGCAGAAATATTCCTTGCTGTGATGCCGAATTGATTTTCTTTCTTTTATATATTCTCTGTATTCTTTCCACATACATTTGTGCCTCTGTTGGCTATTTTGTATAGCTATATAGTTCCTAGCTAGTTTTCCAAGTTCTTTTCCCTACCTTGATAGGTAGAAAGACAAAACATATTCCAGAGCTCCAAGCTCGGGCTAAAAGGCACCTATCCTATCTTTGAAGCTGAGCCCTGGGAATCAAGGTCAAAACCAGCTCTTTGAGACACATTTGCGTCAACAACGTTCAGTCCCTAAAAAATGGGGGTGGGATTCAGAGAGGGATTTTTACTATGGGAAATGGCCTCACCACTTCTGTCTCTAACTGGCAAGTCTAATAAATTATGCTAATTTACTAAACTTATAAAGCTGTATTCACCTATGGTGGAGTGGGCATTTTGTGGATATTTTCTATATCTGCCCCTGGAGGCCCCCAGTAAAGACCATCCTTTATATTACCTCCTATACTAATATTATCTCAAAACTGTGTTTCATTTTTAGGCTCTTTAAGGCATCAGTTTAATTAACTATTTCTGGGGACAGGACTTATCTCAGTGCTCAACCATATAATCCAGTTACAATGACAGAGAGATTAGACATCATGGCCACACTTTAGCAACTCGTCTTGATCCCATCAATTTTTGTCATTGCTGGAGGGAGATGAAAAGGATACCAATAGTGTTAGTTTACACTGCATATTTTCAACTATGTTTTTATTGAGAACTCTCCCAGCTCTAAGCAAGCTACATTAATATGAAACTGCTTAGACTATTAGCCAAATAAATTTATCTTAAATAAAACATTTATGCATTTCATTGTTGGATTTGTTTGAGATGAAGTGAAATAATTAGAGGCAGTGCTTTCTCCTTTTTACAGCCCCTAGTTATTGTTGAAAATTTATTATTTATATGCATATACATACATTTTAGATTTTGTCTAGTTTACATATCTCAAATACTTTTTTCTCAAGTTTTCAAGGTCTGTTTTGAAATCTGGAATTATTTTCCATGTGCAATAAATAATTATATACTCATAAGTAATATTAGCATTCATTTATATTAAACCAAATGCAAAATATAAAAAATAACCATTTTCCTTATTTAAAAAATTACTATATTTTTGTGTCAATTTGTCATTGGATCCTCATTTTGGACAGAATAACTTTGATGTGTCTGTAAACAAACCAATCAATCAAAAGCTCCAATTATATTATTACTATTGTTTTTGCTGTAAACAATTGATTCACTTTAATTTTTAATTTTTAAAAGATCAAATTTGTACTGGTTCCTTCTTGGATACCTTAAGGATTTCTGTTTGAATTTCATTTCAAACAGTCTTTGCAATTGCTTTAGAGGGTTTTCCAAATTTTCTTCAATTCCAAGTAGAGATCTTATTGTTTTTATATGTTTGCTTTGGTTCAGCTGATTCTCAAGCATTTCTTGTTCATAATTATTTGGTGTGCATCCATCTACAGCTTCCAGTATAAAGCCTAAAAATCTAATTTATAGAAACAATTTCTGCTGCTTGCCTAAATAAGAGTGAGTCTTCCTTATTAGTCAGTCTTTTTGTAATTATTTTACATTTTAGTCTGTAACTAATGTCACATATGTATTTTTGACTAGCATATTCAGTGCTTCATATTATTTCTGCAAATATTATAACTTTATGAAATGCCTTAATGCATCTTTTGCATAGCCTGTTTTTTTTTGTTTGTTTGTTTATTTATGGGTGTGATAATCTCAATTTGATGTCTTTCTGCATACAGTAATCTATTACGAGAATAGTTGATTTAGCCAAATTTGAGTATCCAGAAGAATTGTACAACATGTATGAATGGAGTAAATGTCAGTCATTTACATTTTAATTATGAAATATTAGTGCTCAAACCCGATGTTGAATTGTGTGTCTTCTGAACCTAATTGCATCATGTAGTTAATATTGATTGCACTCTCGTTAGTGATATCAGAACACAGCTATTAGTTACAAAATCGATTCTTTTCTTGCTTCAGGGATGCTTGATGCCATAGCCATGATTAAACACAACTTCCATCTGTTCTAGTCTTAACCAAGTTATGTCTATCCCAAACAGAGTGAGGAATGATTCCAGACTTGATCACTTTGCTTGGCTCAACATTTTTAGCTGTGGTAACTGTTTAATTTCTTTTTAAAGTCTGGCAATAAAAGTCTCTCAGTTTTAAGAAGTGAAATAAATCTTTAAAAAAACCTCACAAAGGAAAGAGACAGTTGTTCAATGTGAGCAGAGATCACCAAGAATTGTCTTCACCCTCATTGGATCACACCATGTTTTATGGTGTTATTTCAAGTACTCATTATGCAATTTAATCATAGAATACCTTGGGTTGGAAGGGACCTTTAGGATCATCTTGTTCCAACCCCTCCTGCCCCTTGTGGGGACACCTTCCTCTAGACTGAGCTGCTCAAAGCCCCATCCAACCTGACCTTGAACACTTCCAGGGATGGGGCATCCATAACTTCTCTGGGCTCCCTGTACCAGTGCCTCACCACCCCCACAGTAAAGAATTTCTTCTTAATGTCTGATCTAAATCTTCCCTCTTCCAGTTTATAAGTGCTCCTCAACTATTTCACCTGCTTTACTCCATTTATATTTTTATATCTCTTAACATCTCTGAAGCACTTTCCCCCTCCTCTTTGCTGCACTATAATTGACTCTATAAAAAAAATTGACTCTACAATTTTTTCTGCCTTGCTCCTGGGTGTGATGGTAACAATGAAAGTGTTGATGTTTAAATCCATAAAACCTCCTAAAAAGCTTCTCCCTTTTTCTGGCCCTCCCTCAATGATATTTGTTTATATGTCTTTTGCTGGGCTAATAAAACCCGTTTCTTCTTCAGGAAAAAAGAATATCTCAAAACACTTGAGATGGGTACGTATAGGATGGTAATGATTCATGATGGGAATATTGGTCCTGTGATGCAAAATAAGCTGCTAGAGAAGACACTCTCTAGTTCTCACTTGTGGACATAAATAATTGCAGTTACGAGAAAATTCTATGTCCTTTTACTCCTTGCTATTTGATTGAGTCTGCCATCTCACAACTAAAAGCAAAACTTGCATGTTTTTAAAGGAAATGAGCAAAGTTCAGAATCTTTGTATTTAAACTGTTCTGGGTGTAACAAGGTTTTAAGCTATCAGCAGGGTAAAATAATTACAAACATGATGCTGTCACATTATATTGGTATTTTGGTTTGGTGTGGAAAGTGTATAAAGTGTGGGGATTTGTTTGATTTTTTTTGGGGGGGGGGGTTGTTTAGTTGGTTTTTTGTGCTTTTTTAAACAGATAGGAGTGTCATCATGCACAACAGGAAAAGGTAGTTTACAAGTAGTCAATGCATGTAAACTCGTGAAAGTTACTTAGAAGTCTGTTTCCTTCAGCCAGTTTTGCCCATTCGAGCTTCTTAACAAAACATAAAATTTTGTACAGGCACAAATGAAATTTGCCCATTCTGTGTTGAATCAGGGCAGGGTGATATATATATTTTCAGATCAGTGAAAATGGAGGGGCAACACAGGACAAGAAACTTTAGTGGAAAGAAAAGGAAGTCAGATGCCAAATGTGAAGAATGAAAGAGGGGACTTCATGTCATTCCCAGAAAGGTTCAGTCTCCATATTAATTAAGCAATTTGTTGGAATTTGCATATTAGATCAAATAAGTGATCAAAGTTTGCTTGATTCCCTCCCTTTGAAAGTTTTCAGCTTAGATAACTCCTACACACAAGCATGGAAATTAAATCAATTAGCAGTTGATAGATGCTCTGTCTTCACGTCCCTTGATTATAAGTGTGCTTGCAGTTATGCATTTAGAGTTTACGTAAATATAATTCACACATTTATATGTGTGTGAACGCCTAAGTATGTGTGTGAAAGAGACTTAAGAGCAAACTCTTCACATAACTTTTATACTACAATAATACAGGTAAAAAAAGTTTTGCAGGAGCACTCTTATGGCCCCTTTATATCTCACAGACTGCTAAAACTGTGACCAACTATCAGTCAGACTAAGCTGAGTCTAGACCATTTCTGCATTGTCTAAACTACAGTCTGAATTTTCACTTTATTATTTTTTTATCTCCCTCCCTTCAGCTGTATTTATCTCTTTAGCCTTTCTTTGTGAATTACTCTTGTAGATGCAGCTATTTATACAAGAAACTGCAGGAAGGGTGGAAAAGTGAATGCCACACGGTGCTTAAATCAGGATTAGTACATCACTAGGTCAAGCTTTTGCAACCTCTGTATTTTCACAAGTTTACTACTGACAGAGACACTTAAGAGAGAAAAATTTTGCATCATAAATGTGAAAAAAAAAAAATCAGTAGAATGGCTTTACTAAAATGACAAACCATTCCCTGAAGTTTTGTTGTATAAACTTTTACCTTAAAATGACAGTTCAGAGGTAACAGAACGTTACAGTAATGAGATGTAAAGTAACTTTGGATGTTCTTTCCTTTATGTACATGAAACATAGTACTAAATTAGAGCTGTAATGGAAAAATATGGATTTGGGTTTTATTTTATTGACTCTGCACTTGTATTTAGACTGTTTTTTTCTTTGTACTCCTTATGGTAGTTCACCCAGGAAATCAGGTCTTAGCAAACAAAAAGTAGACATTGTTTCTGTTTGTGGGATTTGGATGAATATATATTTAAATATGAAATATAATATGGGGATAAGAAAATATGGGGATATTCTTTTCCAATAAAGGATGTGGGAAATCCCCAGAACATATGGAAATCCTTATTTGATTAAAAAGCAATAGCTGTGTTTTATTAAGAGTAAACCAAGGAAAATCTGGTGCTTGGAAAGTTTTTGTCTTGGGTCTAGCTTCCACAGTTAACATCTGTAAATTTCCTGGGTTTGAATGCTAAAAGAAATGGATCATGTGCAAAACCAAGGAACTTCTTATTGAGGTCAGAAAAAAGAGGCACAGTTGTTGTGTTGAACATGATAAAACCTAATTACTGGAGATATTCCATCTTTTAGCTTTTCTGAGAGCATTGAAATAGATTGTGAGATTTGCTGCCTTAAACAAAACTGGGTTGTATGTTCTAGGCTTGGCATGAATCTATTCTCTTTAGGCACATGTTTTCCAGTTTAGAAGACAGTTCCCCAAAAATAACATGCAGAATACGATCTCCCTGTTAAGAAACAGAAAAATAGTGAATAGAGACTGTAGTAGAATAGGATTGCCTTTTCTCAGTCTGTGAAAATGTAATAAGAAAAAATCTGAGGCAGGCTGCCAACAGAACCTGAAAAAATGTAATAATAATGAATAATAGTGATATAATAAAATGGACATATTGTGATCTGTATCATTATTTTGATGAGATGACTGATGCATGCAATGACTTCCTCTGCTGTCTGGTATTTTCCATCAGAGATGTGACCTTTGCTAGACAGGCTGACAGCTTTATTGGAAGTGAATGTCTAAGCACATATGTAATTTTTTCTTCCATATGGTTGTAAACACGCAATTATTTAATGTATTAAAATCAGCAAAAGAATCATGATCATGTTATCATGGAGTCTCTTAACTGCTGAGAAACAGAAAAATAAATTTTTGCAAGACCTTAAAGGAAAGGTGTAGTTATAAAACAAAAAATTTTAAAATACCACTCAGTTAGTGAGGGAAATCTGATAATATACACAGAAAAATTGTTCCTTACTGATGATATCCATCACCTAAATAGTGAGGGGTCAGGCAGAACCTTAATATTTTTTTTTTCATTCTTTCTAGTTGCTCAGGTACTGGGGCAGGGCTCTGTTTCATGACTTCTGTAAAGCATGGTTCCTTTCTAATTAATTATAACAACTCCCATTTGGAGATAGCTAAACAAAACAGTAGACATTAAAGAGATCCTATTTTCTCATATAAACCGCTGCTAATAGGCATATGAATAGCTTCAGGTGAGTCAAATCTGTTTGGGTTTATTTCCTAAATTTCATCAATATTTTGCTTCAGTTATATCATCAAGCCAGCATGTGTCTGTATTTTTCTATAAGTTACAATTTGTTTATAGAAGGAATATGAAATATAAGTCATGCATAAAAATAAGTGGATACTTTTGGGGAAAACTGTGAAAATTATTTGGGTTTATTTATTTATTGGATATAGTCCAGAGTCATAAATATTTCAAATGTTTCTAAAAGAGTGTTTCTATTGGTAGGTACTCCACAGTGCAGTGCTATTACCTTGAAATACAAAAGTGGACTAAGAGCTAAAACACTTGAATATTAATTATTTTTTGTAATCTAGATTATAAACAAGGTATGAATAAGTGTCTGCCAATATTATATATATAAATATATACACGTATATATATATGTCCAGTGAAAATAATTAACAGAATATGTTGGCTTAGAGGTATAAAATCCAAACCAAAAACCATATTTTAACTGTTATCCCTGTTGGGAAACAGTTCTGTTCAAAGTTCAGGTGCCATTATCCATGGGGATGATGCAAGTCAACAAGGTAGGTGTATCATGCATAGGCATTCATATTTTAGCCTGTCAATGCATTAATGTGTGATTGGCTTTCCTTTGGAAAATTATTTTTTCTGTCACTGTCCTAGAGCCACTCTGTGTTTTACTTGTATGGAACTCTGATAATTTATTCAGAGATGCTCCAGTTGACTGTAAGGTTTGTTTTCACACTAACTACTTCACATATTATGAATGGCAATGTACAGCTATTTGCTGCTCTTATCTCAATTTGGGAAGGAACAACGTCTAAGTTAAGAAAAACCCAGAGATATGAATCGTAAAAGCTTTTTTCATTTTGATTTAATAGTCTTCATTTCAATAAATTGCTCAATAGCTTCATTTAAGAGTAGCTATGCTGATAATGTTGGAGAGTAAACACCTCTTTAAATGTAAAAAATTCTTCTTAGACCGTTTACCACTACAGATTATTTTCTATGTTTTTCTTTAAATCTTTTGGTAATGTCATTTTGTTTGAGGATTCATTTAAAAGGACCTGGTGGTAAAAGAGGCGCAATGACCATCACAAATTATTTCTGGGGCTCTTCAGTGCTGTGATTAACATAATACAATATAAACCTCATCTGAATTTCTATTGTTAGGTGGTTTTTGGGATGTTAACCTTCATTAAAATGCTGTCAGTGAAGAGTAGCCACTGCGATCTTATAGGCTAGATAGTGGTTAGCAGAAAAATTAAGTGTAGTTTAACTCCATGTTTTAGGTTACAGTAGGAATTGTCACTGCGCACCTCAATTCCATCCACGATAAATCACATTGTTGAATGCTATTAGAGTTTTACTAGGTTTAGGTCAATATTTTCTTTCAAACAGCTGTCTTCCTTGACTTCTCTGATACCTCTTCATTTTTCAGAGTGCAGCTTCTTTGAATAGCATAAATACAAAATGTTTTGGTATAATTTAAATTCCATAGAAATTAATTTATAAAGCAATTCAAGGGGCACATTCTTCTGGGTTTGATTGGAGTTGCCTGAATATTTGAATTTCTGTGCCAGTGATAAGATATGGTTCCTTCTTGAGAATGCATGGAAAGAGAAGTAGAGCATGGCAGGTTTGGAAATGTGCAACTAGGAGCTCTTGTAAAAGCTGGAATCTTTTAATGACCTGATGCCTGCTGCCTCAGTTAGTATGCTCTGTTGAGGGTTTAACATTGATTATTCCAATTTTCCAGATTACTCCTCACTCTTCTAAACAAATAAGTAGAATAATACATTTTTATCATTAATTTTAAATAGCTATGGCCATTATGGCTATCCTCTCAATTTCTTTATGATAATTTTAAATGTGTATAAAGAATATACACATTCTTACAATTTATGTCTCTTTCTTCCTCTCTTTCCTTTATATCTTTATATCTTTGGAGAGAAACACCTCTGTGAGGGAAGATCCTTTGTAAAGGAAAAGTTTTTACATTTTCTCATGTATGCAGACTCCCAGCTTACTCTGCACTTGCTGTAGGGTTCCTCCAAAGTCTCTATTTCCAGTACACAAGTCTCTGTTTCAGCAGCCTGACCTTTTCTAGTGGAATAATATTCCTCATGAGAATTCCTTACTACATCTACTACTTAATGAATATCTGATATTCCATGATAGTGAAATGAGACCTGAAACCTTTGAATCTAGCCAAGGCTTGGGAAAGTCTGACTTTTGAGTAAGGCTTTCTCTAACAAACTCCCTTTAAGCTCCAAAAATCATGAAGTACTTCTTTGGTCTTGTGCCAGGAGACTTGGCACCAAGCACAGCCATGCCATTGATTTGCTAGTGTGTCATTATATCTCCAAAGGGTAAGGCCATAAATATCTTCATAATTTACTGCAGATAAAGGGTAGCAGACTCCCTGGCTCTCCTCTTAAACCTCTCAGCAATAAGTTGCAGAGTTCCCACAGCTTCCTTGAGTTCTCTCTTGTGATACTTAGGCTTGTTCTGAGAAAAATAATCTTTCTTAATATCTCCAGGATTATGTAAATGCCAAAGAAAGTAGACCATATGAGCTTGGTTTTTTCCTCCATTAATTTAATTTTTTTAATACTTAGCTTGAGCAGTCACTTGACCATACAATTTGACTTTCTGCCCATTAGATGGCCAGAGGTCCATGATATTGCTCTTTTACCTGTGCATTAAGAACAATAATTTGTTTCCTGAAGCCTTTGGGAGTCTCTAGAGCAAACTTTTTTTCTTTTTTTTTTTTTTTTTTTTTTTTTTTTTTTTTTTTTTTTTTTTTTTTTTTTTTTTTTTTTTTTTTTTCCCAAAACTGAACATCTGAAACTAATTTTCTGAGCTCTACTGTTACCTATGAGCTGCACAGTGAAATAATTTAGCTCTCCAAAAAGACCAGCAATTCAGCACTGCCCACAG
This sequence comes from Sylvia atricapilla, assembly GCF_009819655.1. Classification (NCBI taxonomy): domain Eukaryota; kingdom Metazoa; phylum Chordata; class Aves; order Passeriformes; family Sylviidae; genus Sylvia; species Sylvia atricapilla. The sequence goes on from NC_089143.1 coordinate 63,242,485, forward strand.
GACAAAGGATATACACCTTAGCAAGTACTAAAGGGCCAAGGCTACTGCAGATATTTTCACTATACTTTTTAAATTAAAAGTTAGATCATGCTATAGAGAGAAAAAAGTGGCAATTTCTGAAGTTCCACTTGGTATATGAAAAAATTCTCTATTTGTCATGGGCTCTTATAGCAGTCAATACAGCTAGTGTGGATTTACTCTATCATTGTTCCAATAACTGAAGAATAGTAATAGGATTAATAAAGAAAAGCAAATTACTCACATAACATGGCGGTTGCTTATACGTTAAGTGAAGTTAACAATACATGGAAACACTTTTAAATTTCTTCCTGTAATCCAGTCCTGTTTGCAATAGCATCAGTTGATTATTTTTCTTTTATATTAACAGAATATGAACCAGGAATTTCCATTTAGTTTAGATGTGAATCCTTTTTGCCAATGAACTACACATATCTTCAAAAAAATTTAAAAAATAGGTTTCTATTTTAAACTACTAGTTTTAAAAAGGAAAGGCAGACAAATAAGATCTCAATTAATAAAGAATAGAGTAATTGTAGTCCTATTGAATGGTGATTTTCTATCTGGCTGTGAAGTTGCTTTAACACAGGCATTAATTATACTGATTATAGGGAGCATACACATGTGGGGCAGTTTATGCTGCCTACTTGTGATTACCCCCAAAAGCAATCAAAATCCTTGCTTGATTTATTACAGCTTTGCTAACAGTATCTTTATCATACAAAAGTAACAATATACCAAAAAAACAGACTGCAAGTCTTATGGTTGTTTACACCTCTTTTACAATTTCATTTAATTCAGTTTTGGAATATAATGCAGGAATGCTTAAGAATGCTGATAGTTTAGTTGGTATTTGTAATTGTATGTGATAAAATGACCTGAGTTTCTATTTTTTGATGTTTGTTTTCATTTCCATATATGTGTTTTCATTCTGCTTTTCTTCTTTGTGATCCATTTTCTTTTATTTGCACTGCATGCAGGAAATAGTTATTCTTTGCCAAAGGCTTGAATCATATGTGTTTCCAGAGTGCTTATTCTTAATGTTAACCATTCTGACTAGTTTTGTGAGATAGTCAGCTTTACCTATAACCCTGCATAAAAAACTTGCACTCAGTACTAATCTCTAAAATGGTTAAAAAAAGTCAGTAGAAAAAAAGCTTTTTATGGGTTTAACTTAAGTCCAATTTGTTAAAAAAAATTTAATTTTCCCTTACCCTTTTCTGTTTTGCTATTGGGTTTAATAAATGACACTGTTTTTTATCAAAGATGCAGGGTAAATCCATTGTGAGTTCTCTGCTCTCTAGTTCTATATTTAGAATAACACAATTTTTGAGAATAGAATTTTGCTCATTATTAAAGAATTAAAAAATTTAAATAATATGGGCAAAAAAACCCAGATAATATTTGTAACTAACTAGATTTTTCCACTCTATAAATGTTTTGATTTCGGCCTATTCAAAATTCTTCTATACTGAAATAATGAAAAAAAAAAAAAAAGATAGACACAAGTAGATAATTTTTTCTGATGATTCATATAGTCACCAATGATGTGTAAGAATCAAATGCTAATTCTTTATTCTGCGTGGCCATAGGTGGTGCAGACAATGGATTGCTTTTTTCCACAACCTAGGTAAGTTATCTAACCCCTGTGTTCATGAACTCAATCTTTTTTCTTGTTGGTCCAATGAATATTGAGCTATTTGTACAGTTTTCTTTCAAGACTGAATATTGGGATGTTCTGAGTAAAACTGAGAACATGTACTCCTCTTCCAGAGTTCAGACTGTTAAAAATTTTACTAAAAATATTTTGTCTCCAAGCCTCACAAAATTTTTATATTAAAAATCCATGAAACTAGTGGAGCGTCTCAATGAGAATTTTGTATATCAACATGTCATGTTTTCTAACTAAGTAAAGCAAAGCAAAACAAAACCCTTCAAATTTCTACATTATTTAAGAAAAAAAAAAAAGTTGTTTTAACTATCTCAGAAATTTATGAAGACATATATCATAATTACCTTTTTATTTTCCTTCTAAATCTTGCGATTAAAATAAGTGATAGAAATTTGACAGGTTATCAGAGCTATAACAAAATTCTTTATTGCTATAACATTCTGCTATCTTGATAACTTTTCATACATTATTAACCTTTTCTAGCATCCATCTGTCTTTGCTAAGGATGCCTGATTGTGAAAATTTCACACTTCTGAGAAAATCAAAATACAAGGTTAAATAAAACCCACAAAAGCCCCCCAAAAATCCAAACAAAAAACATGCCTGAAATATTAGACTTAATTTTCTATACAGGTGCAAAAGGTCCTTTGTTTCTGAGAATTGTAAGCAAACATGCCAATATTTCACATGCAAAATCCATTAACACTTTTTCATGCAGTCTGGAATACAGTGAATTATTTCTTGGAAAAATCTGCACTATTTTTAATTCTCTCTAACCAGGTATATATTAGTGATCTTCCAGCTCTGATGCTCAAACCAAAGCTGAACGAACACAGAAGATATTTTTTAAAAGACAAACAGTTTTCTTTTGTATTAAATTGCATTAATTTCACTCCACTGGGCTTTAAGTTCTGTTCCTTTAAATTGCTATTTAAAAAAAACACGTGAGCATAGGGCTTTTGAGATTTGTTTCTGCTGATGTCAAAAGAATTTATATGCAGAGGAACTGAACAAAATGCTGAAATATAGTAATTTAAAACATAAATATAGAAATATAAACCCCAAATATGCAAAATAGGTACATTAACTCATAGTTAATTGGATGGGATTTGCTTTAATTTAATTAGATATGAATGTCTGGCCCTAATGCCCAGAAAATACTCTACTCTTAAGGTAATTGTTTCTATATAATGCCAATGTTGTATTTCAGTTGTCACTGCAGCTGTTGTGGTTTGTAGGGTTAAACACGAGGAACAAGGAAAAAAATGTGGGATTCCTATTGTAAGCTTTGGCTGGAAAGAATAATAATCCTGAGCTGAGAGAAGCAATTCCCATTGTCTTCCCTGGAGAATGAAACTGTATCATTCAAATGCTCTTTTATCCCAAAAATAGGTTTCAATAGAAAGAAAGAGTATACTGGTTAATATGGGGGTTTTTTAAAAATTTATATTTCAATTTCCCATTGCCATTAATCTTTCTGAGACAGAAACTGTCTTTGTAAATAAAACTCTAGTAATAATTATGCCTGTAAAGTAAATTATATCTGAGTGTGTAAGCTGACAATAGATAATTAAGGCTTTTTCTTTCTTTTTTTTTTTTTTTTTCTTTCTCTCCTTGTCTTTATATGAAGTATCACTCCTATCCACTGTACATTAAGAAAGGATATTTTTCTGTTAGTTGTATCTGGTGTCACTCACACATCCACTAAATGTAGGAGAATGAAGTTTCCCTGATATTAGAGAGTTGGCTCAAGTAGTTAAGTTCAGGGATGAAGCAGAAAAAGAGCTTCACAGACTCACAAAACTGGTTTTTAATACTGGACATGATCAAAGTGGAAACATCCAAAATAGACAGAGTTACAGCAGATACTAATATTTCAAGGGAAAAAGTTGTGAGTGAGTTAAAAAATGTGCATTATTGCTTTTTAAATACATTGGCATTTTGAAAGTAGAACTGAAATATTAAATTTACAGAAAAATAACGTACATCTTATTTGAAACCTGGCAAAAACTCCCCTAAGCAATTATATGCTATAAGGTGCATAATTTTTTTTCAGAATTTTTATTTGGCAGCTATGAAAGTGTGGGGTTGAATTGATAAGCGAAACCATGTTTAAAAGAAGAAACCTCAACAACAGAACAACCCTCAAAGCAAAGAACAAGAGAGGGCATCCCATGATTATTAAGGACTTTGATTTTTTGAGCTTTATTTATTATTTAGAAATGTATAAGCATTCACACTGGTTTAGGTCCTAAATTTTAAGTACCTACAAGGGTCATAAAAGCATTCAACCAACCAGAAAAGTTAAAAAAACTTTTAATGATTTGAATTAGAGTAAGATTGAAGAAATTTACAAATAAATATTCTTTTTCTGAAATCCAAAGAGCTACAGTACAGTTCAAAATGATTAGCAGACATAAAGTTGTCAGAATTTAATCATGCAGCAGTATTGTTCTAATGTGTTTTTCCTCACTTCCAGATTGCAGTTTCACTCTTCCAGACAATTCTCTATTTTCAGACGATTTTGGTGTGAATGTAAATAAAGGCAAATCTGTTTCCATTTGCCATTTTTAATAATCCTTTTGTACTTGGCGTAGGTGAAGGAATACAAGATACATGAGACTGCTGTAGCTGCAAAATTGAGTTACTAATTCTTCTGAGAATTTGTTAGGGGACAATTTCCTTCTTGCATCTGACAACTGTTTCTAGAACATTGTAGGAGTCCTTTTGCTTTGTTTTTTCCTTAAGAAAATGCATTTTAAAAAAATTTGTTTGTTTAAAAATTATTGTCTGCATTTCCCTCTTCTCAGGAATATTTTGTGGATCTTTTTCTTAGGTGCAGCAAAATTCTGCAGTGAGAACCAGGCCATCTTTAAGAGCTTCCGTGGGTGGAAGAAAGGTCCAACACCATGACTTTGTTATACCCCAAGCTTTCTAGAGGACTTGAAATTTTCTAGGTATGCCTCTTTCCCCATCTAGAGTCATGTACACATACTGCTTCTGAGGGATCTGTTTACAAAATATGATGGTTTTCGTTGGGTAAAGGCTGACACTGCTTTACTTGAGCTGTTGGTCTTTTTTTCCTTTTTTTTTTTTTTTCCTGCATGAATAAAGTAGCCCTTCCTAGCATCATACATGCTATTATTTTGACACAGTGAAAGTAACAAGAAGCAGAAAAAAGAAATCCCTTTACCAGGCGACTGCTGCTCCTTTGTGCTCTGTCTCACCTGACCGCTCTGCCCTATGTCAGAATTCTTTCCCAGCTGCAGCTGTCTCTGACAGACACACACCATGGAGGAGGTGAGGAGAGGAGAATTTGGAAGACTCTTCCCTGGACAGTGGCCCATTGTTGCCTCAGGTCCCTGGAGGTTCTCTATGGCATCAGTGTCAACTGAAATCTGGCTCGAAAGAGAAAGGTTTTGATAAACCTGTATCCACCTTTAGCTCATCCTGCTTTGATCCCTTTGGCAATGATGGCACTGTAGTGTTGAAGCATGAGGGTTTGGGAATGCAAAAATCTTGTTGCAAATGTAAAAAACTGAGATCGAAATCTGTCTGCTTGCACAGCAGAACTGTCTTCTGTGATAACTAAAAATGCTGACAGCAACTCTTTTATTAAATAAGCATACATATTCAAGCATAAATACATACTTAAAAAATTAATCTAAAATACCTCGTTCTAATAGGAATATGAATATCTACTTCAGGTTTTGAAATAGAGCACAAGAGTATTGCAAAAATGTGTGAATATTATAAGTTCATTATGGATGAGATATTTTTTCCAGTTACACTGAAAGGCAAAAAATGTTTAATCTCATCACAAATATGTATTAAAATTCATATAGTAAAAATTCATATATAAAGAGCAAACACTAGTTAGATTCTTTAAAGCAATAATATTTGTAAATATATTCAAATATTTGTATATTTTTATTAAAATATTTATAAATTTTTCATTTTGTAGTCTTGTAGACTTGCTAGCATTTCAAACTGGCTTTGATGCTAAAGTAATTTTTTTGCATAAAAATCTAATAGATTTGTTTCTGTTAAATTTAGAGAATAAGCCTCTAAACTGTCACAGTAATTTTTTTATTTTATTCTGACACTCAAATACATAGTCTCAACAGAATCTTTCTGTCAACATGATGAGATTTCTGTGACATCTTGTGAGCCCCTGAAGTTTGTAGCAAATTGGAATTCATAACATCCTATGAAGAGACCGTGGTAGTATGCACTTAACAGTTAGTTAAATAAATGTAGCTACTTTTATAGCTACATTGTGCATCAAAGGCACTTAAAATTGTATGTAAAAAGTAATTTACTAACTTGAAAACTTTATCCAACCTACCAATAGGCAGTCTGTACAGATGTGTGAAACCAATCCTGGTTTCAGAATTTTTTGTTGTCTTCAAAATGGGGTAAACATGGAGTCACTATTTAGAGGAAGTCAGTGTAATATTTTGGAAGTGGGTGCAGAAAGCATGAAGATAAGGACTGTGAAGTGTGAACAGAATAATGTATTATGCTTGTTATTCTAGGACCAGATCTGAAGAGAAGTAAAACAGTTATACTTCTACCCTTTTGATAAAGCAAAACAGAGTTGAAGGAATTCCAGAAAGACTCAGGAAAGACCCTTGGTTTGATATTGGCCAAATGTCAGGCACCTCTGAAAGTTATCTGCTCATCCTCTCTTGCATTCAGTTGGGCAGAGGAGAGGGAAAAAAAAATTAACAAAGGGCTCATGATGTGAGATGATGACTGGGAGAAAATACTTTAAGGGCAAAATGAGTTCAAATTTAAAGTTATGAAGTACATTCATTATTGACAGAGTGAGAGGAGGACAACGAGAAGTAAAATTAGCTTTAAACCACCTTTTTTCTCCCCAGCCTCTCTCTCTTTCCCACTGACAGCAAACGGAGCCAAGTGTGGGGGTATTGGTCAGTTCATCACTTGAGATCTTTTTCTGTTCACTCAGAGAGAGGAGCCTTTTCTCTGCAGTGTCATGGGGTCTCTCCCACAGGCAAACAGTGTTCCCAAAATAGTTGTGGCATGCATCACTTGTCTGTGGGATGCAGTCCTCCAAGGATAGGCTGCTCCAGTTTGGAAACAGGGGCTGTCTTTCTCTGTCTTTGGAAAAAAGGGGCCTTCCATCTCCATTCGGGTCTCCCACTGGATCACAACATCCTCCGGTGTCCACCTGCTCAGGTGTGAGAACTTTTCCCATGGACTGTGAGTGGATCTGTGCATTCCCCACAAACTTCATGCATGACAGGGAGACAGTTTGTTTCACCATAATCCTCATTATGGCTCCACAGAGGAATTCCACAGAGGAATCTTGGCTCCAAAACTCAAAGCACCTCCTCCCCCTCCTTTTATTCCATTGACCTTGGTGCCGCCATGTTGTTTTCTCTCTTGTGTCCTCACTTCCTTCTCTGACTGGAAGAAGAACTGCTGCCCGTAGGTACCACTGCCAACAAGTTCCTCCAGTTCCGAGCTCCCTGCAGGATCCCAAAGCACTGAGAGGTTGATCTCGTGTAGGTTCTGTGTGGGGAGCCCCTGGCCGTGTTCCTGCTGTGGGCCGGGCGGTGAGGCCGCCATGGCACAGGCGCCGTGTGAGGCAGTGCAGGCACTGTTTAACTCCTCTCTTTCTACAGGGTGCCAGGGAGGGGAAATCACCACCACCACCCCAGCCCTTCTGCCTGTGGCTCGGCTGGGTGGGCTGGCCAAGCAGACAAGGCTCACTGTGGGCTGTGCTGAGCGGCCATGGCGGCCCATTGCCACACTCCATACTGGGATGGCCCCAGTAGTGGCCCCTTGCCACCCCTGCAAAAAACTGGTTGAGAACTATTTTGATTTTTTTCTTAAATATGTCATCACAGATGCGTTGCCAACCTCTCTAATTGACCCAGCAACAAGTCCATCTTCAGAGCCATTCAGAGTTTGGCTCTATCTGACTTGGTGGAAGCTTCCAGAAGCTTCTCACAGCAGCTACTTCTGTGGCACCCCTCCCACAATCAAAAAACCAGGCCATGCCAAATCAACACAAAAAGATGCTGGACCAAAACAGAAGATTACTTTTTACAAGATACTGCAGCTCTGGAAAAAGCATGTTGAAAATAGCTGTAAGTAAATCTCATTATAGGTGATTTGCCTAATGGGCCCCGAGTTTCATGTTATATTTGTTCTATAATTTAAAATGCCTCTAGTTTGCAATTCACTTAATGCTGGCTTTTTTTAATCCTTCTTGGACTTTTTATTGTCAAATTCTGTGAAGACCTGTTGTCCCTTGCTCCTCTTATAAGGCTTTTGGCCCTTACTTTATCTTCAGACATCTTTCCTGTCTCTCCCTGCCTTCAGTCACCCTTCTTATCTCCTTGGATCTGTGGCATATGGGAATAAACGCTTCCTTGCCCTCATGCTGCTGTCTAATATTAAAAGACAAAACTCTTGCAGTAGTATTAATATAGTAAGACAAAAAATCAGGTCTTTCTTAGAAGCTTCCTGGCACCCCCAGGGTTACTGTGCACAGTCAAGTGCTCTGTGCTGTGCACCTGGTGTATGTCTAGTCTTTGATGTTGATATTAACATTGCTCTTGAGTTCAGATTTAATTTTAATGTTTTCCTAGGACTTTTTCATTTCACTTAAATCAGCTTGAAAAACTTAAGCTTTTTGCAAAACTTTGAAGATGTTCTGTACTGATTGTCTGCTACTAAGACTTTATGTTCTTCTCTAAAAATCAGTCCTCTTCTTAAAGAAAAGCTTTTTTTTTTTTTTTTAATGAATGCATAGAACTACTGAGAACTGAGGTCTCCATCCATCTGGAAGAGAATGCCAATGTTTTGAAATGGTTAGGCTATGCTTAGGCTGAGGCTGAACTGCAGTACATTTAGAAGCCGTGACAGAAATGATGTTGATTTGTTTCAGAAACCAGACTCAATCCCTGCATCATCCCCTAGCCTGCTTGTTGAAACAGAGGCAGCTGGAAGTGGTGGCAGTCAGTTGTACCAGAATGGCTGCAGACAGTGATGTGTGTTTAGCATGCTGCCCATATGGTTCTGGTGGGACAAACATGGCTTTGGTTTTTGCCTTAAGTTTGTCCAGCCCTGTTGCAAGACAGAATTCTCCCTGTTAACTCTGAGCAGAGTATGAATTTATATTCACAATTTCATTTAAGAATGCATCCTTTTAGAAAAAGGCTGCATTAGAGAAAAAAAAAAAAAAAAGTAAGAGTTTTATAGGTATTCTTTGGCTATTGACTTGGATTATTCTAGTGCAATACCAGTTTCCAACCTTAAAAAAGGTCAGAGCTATTATAGATTGATCCATTTAATCTCCTACTGAGAAAAATGGGAAGGCTTCTATGACTTCACAGGGAGCTTAGCTGGTGTAGCAAAGTCTTCCTGAGAAGGACTATGTGACCTAGTTGAAATCCACCAATTATACTGTATTTTGCTGCAAGGCATGGGTAAGGTCACAGCTATTCAAGTTCTCTATTTAAGTGCATTTTCCTACAATTCAGATTGTGCCAAGTTAGCATTGGTTCAACAAAATCTAAAGTATATAACAACAATGGTAATCATTTTATCTTGTTCATTATCAAAGATGGTTTTATTTTTATTTAACTTCCTATTCCACAGTAGTCATTGGCATTAGACTTTGATCTTGGTCCTACAAATGTGTGAACATGTAAATAAAGTAAATGATTTTAAGCACTTCTTGAAAAGAGTCTAAGTACAGGCTCTGGGACAATCACTCTTACAAATATGCTCATGTCCTAACTTCTCTATTATTCTTCAAGCATCCTCAACTGATGATTTCTTGTAAATGATCAGCTCTGGTTTTCTGTTTGAAACTAGTGTTTTTCTTGATTCAAGAGCCATGGAAAAATTGGCATTTCAACATCTTTTTTCTTAAGACTGTGTGAGATATCTTTGATTTACTCCTTTCTGAGGGCATCCCTGTCTGGCAGTAAATACATATATCTCTGGTTTAATGCTATTTCTCCCCTTGGGTGTCTTTCAAATGCTTTTAACTACAAGAGGTTTTGCTGAAGTAATCCATCAGTGCTAGTAAGACCTAATTCAAGTTGTGGAGGCCAGTATGCAGTAATATGACTAGCTCTCAAGGACGTTGAAAGAACATTTACCATGCATAAAGCCATGTCTATTTCTCATAGGGATATTTGTAGGGGCATCCGTGTCCCATCTTTCCCAAAAGGTGTTCATCTAGGTTTGACAGTTTTAATTAAGAAAGCTGCACAGAGTTTGGAAATGTTTCCCTGATTTTTCCTAACAGTTGGGAAACAGTTTGGGTGTGGATAAAAGCATATTCTTTAGCTAGAGAGAATGGAAACGGAGCAAATAAAAAAATCAAGAATCAAAACCCCAGAGCAACAGCAAAAAAACTACCCAACCTCAGGATAACCCCACCCACCACAAAAAAAGAAACCAAACCCTTTTATTATATTTTCTGCAAAAGAGTCAATTATTAATGCAACTAAAAAATTAAAAGTTTTTTCTTTGCCTTCAACTCATGTGAAGAAAGAAGGCTAAGCCAAGCAGGCAGGGAAATTCAGTTTTCTCCATCTACCAGTACTCTTTCTTATTTTTCAGGTTTTGAATCAAACAGTAAACTCTTATAGAATCAGACAGTGAATTACTATATATTTTAAATAGTAATAAAAAAATATCTGATGCTGAAGTGTTAATGTGGAAATAGTTTATAGTTTTTTGAATAGTTATGAAGGGATTAATTATTGCATCCCTGGAGTCAAGCTATAAAACAGCTAAAGTGGAAATCTGAAAATGATAAATAGTATTTTTCATGTTCACTCTGTTTTATTCATAGCATATGTTTCATTTACCTTATTTTATTCCTATACTATGTGGCCATTTTGCCCTGGATATTTATGTGCAGCTTGATGTATGAGCATATTACCATTATTATTATTGTAAAAGAACACTTTGCAGTTATTTTGTAGCAAGACTGAACACCTGAATAAACTGATAGATCTTCCAAGGAAACAAAATATTTCATTATAAGTAACTTGTAGGTATACAAATACTTGGCATTCATAGCTATTGCTTCTGGAGAGACTTAGGTGCATTGCCATTACATCTTGAAACTTAGTGCCAGGCTGGAGCTAACGCCAAGGCCGTTGATATATCAAGATTCTTTACTGCAGCTGTGCTTTTGCTGTATGCTTTTTGTTTGTTCCCATGCTGAATAAAAGCCTGCAGACCAAGTTGCCCTATAATTCTGGATAATTGGGTTATTCATTTTAAACCGCTTGGATGGTGGGAGGAAATAATCATTGCGCCTGTATGAATTGGAAAGGTGCCATTCCGCTGAAACCAAGGTGAGACAATTTGTTTCTGGAATACCAGGGAGAACTGAGCTGCTGCAGAATAAATGCCTTTTTGAGATAAAACTAGACCAAACAGCTTTAAGCTTCCCTTTACTTCTTGGTGCCTGCAGTTCTGAACATTTTAAATGAGGCTTTTCTTTTGTTCCACATAAAAGAAAGCTTTGTCCATCTGCTTGAAATGAAATGTTGTTTTGTTTAAAAGAACCCATTTTAACAATTGAATTATAATTAATTATTTTAAAAGCATTTGGTCCTCTCCTGAGTTGGTGTAAAATCAATATTAAGTTAATAAGAACAATACATGAGAAAATAATCTAATAATTTTCTTCTTCCATCACACAATTTATGCAAGGGCCAGCATTTAATATTTTCCTAAGATAAGCAACACAATTTTTTTATCATACAAGTGATTTTATCTCTCCTTTTTGATCTGTGAGATGTAAAGCTTTAGGAACTAATTAAAAGCATTGGCCTTGGACAAGATGTTTCTGCTTTAATTTCTCTGACTTCAAAATATGAATGTATTCAAGTTTTTAATTTTTTTCCTAGTTATTCCAGACTACAATCCATAAATCTAAATACCAGATATTGCTAAACTATATCTACTTTAATTTCTTAAAATTGAAGTATCTCTAAACTTTACTACATGTCAAAGAATTCACTACACAGACAACACTACTAGGAATTAAAGCTGAGCATCTAAAGTTTGGTTGTATTAATCAAACATTCTAGTACAAAACAGCAAAATATGTTTTCTCTCCAGTTATCAGATGTTCAAGGAAAACGATGAATTCTGAAGAAAGCAAGATGATGTCACAGTTTTCAATAAAAGGCAAATACTTTTGGGAATATGCTTCTATTTCCTTTCTGATAATGAATAAGTTCTTGCACAACCATACACAGGATATAATGAGCTGCTTATGGATATGTGAAGTCACAGCTGCAGTCATTGAGGACATTTCCTTAAATGTGAGCTGTCTAATACTATGTATAACTGATCATAATCTATAAAATCGTAGGCTAAGTGAGTTTTTCTTTGGAGTTGGTCAATACAATTTTTTTTCCTGTTGAATAGTACTGACTCTAAGCAGCTTGAGAAATATGGAAGCGGAAAATGCGTAGTACGTGTAAGAAGAGGAAAACCATGAATAAGGAAGAAAAATGATGCAAGTTTCTTTAATTCAAGGAATAATTGTTAGATAACCAATGAGTTTAAAGAGGTTCACAGTAATGCACAGCATTTACTTTGTAGAAATGAATGTCTGGAAAATATACTGTACATTAATATATAATAATATATATATAATAATATGAGAACCTTGAATGGCATTACCTTTCAGCTGATGACAATAGAGGATGCTTAATTAAAACATTTGTCAGTCAGGAAGGAATGATAAATGGAGACATTTTAAATAACTTTTATATAAATCTCAGGAAAAATACATCTGTTTGAGAAAATAAAAATGAAGTACAAAAATACAGAAAGCTGCACTATTTTTTAGTAAAAAATACCCTTCCAAAATGCTTAAATAAAAAACCCTTAAGAATTATAGCTATTCAAAATAAGATTAATAGGGAAAACAAGGGTGTTTCTAGCACTTCATGACAATTATGACTTGCTGTGGTGTTCACAGATACAACATATGCATTTCATTGCACGAAATTCTTTGCATGAGCTTTACCAGGACTCAGCCTGCTTTGCCTGGTGGCCTTGACCTTGATGGACCAGGGGTAACATTTCAGCTGGTGCCTACTTTTGCAGCCAGTGAAAGAAACCTGAAAGGATAAATCATTGTGCATTATGGAACCTGATCTGTGTCAGAAAGCATAAACTCAGGATTTTTCTCTCATTTGGAAATGAGACCTTCTGAAAGTAAATAGTTTTACTTCTTATTTTAGTCTGTTTAGTTTATTTAGTCTGTATAGGAATGCCTCAGCAAGAAGAGGAACAGCAGAAATGGAGATATTAAAGAATACTAAAAAAATGAGTATGGTGTTCTATGTGTGTGTGTATTTAAATGCAATCAAAGCTCCTGTCTAGCTGAATGCTTCAAACTATCTGCAGATCAAAGGACAATTCTACTTTGTGTGTGGCATCCCAGAGCCAGGGAGGAGCAGAAGTGTTGCGTGGCAGCTGGAAAACTTGTCCCTTCTATCAGGAGCCTTTCTCTAATGCAATGCTTCTTCCTTGCCACAGCTTCTCTCTGATCTTTCTGTCACAAGAACTGAGGAACACTTTGATCCTCTACTCAAATCCCATACTTTGATTCTGCACTAATCTCACAGCTCCAAAATGCATGTTTTCCCACCATGTGGCCCAACACAGTGCTGTGCCTCTCTAAGAGTCACTTGATCCAAGTTATCACATCTCTTGGAAATTAAAAACTGTACCATTTTAAAATGTAGCACAACAAATAAAATGCCAAGGACGAGTTTTATTTTTGTGTAAATAATGGACAAGAAATGTTTCATTTCTGTTTAAAGGTAGGATTGTCTGTGGGGTGTGCTAGTAGAAAGCCTGTGGAGCTGATCAGAGGATTAGCTTTTACCAACCAGCTGTTGCTACAGAGTAAGAGAAAGCCAGTTCTAATTCAGCATATTTCTCCATCACTTAAAACACCTGTGTTCCTCAAACTGGCTGCTCATAAGCCTACTTCAGTTCCATTTTTACTGAAATTCAAGGAAGCTTGGAATATTAGTTTCTAAAAAACCTGCATTCATGGAGCTGTTTGATTATTTCTCCCTGAAATTATATATAATAATCTATCACTCCATCCTGAACCAGAACAAAAATTTATAAAGAATGGGATGTCTAGAAATAACTTATTTTGAAACAACAGATTTTCTTCCTTTCTGACAGCTGAGCTGGAAAACTTTTGCTAAAAATCAGAAAATTAAGGGTCAAAAATAATTTATATTCTCTTGACTAAAACTTTTAAATGTCTTTCCACTATATTTTTTTTTTCTCTGAATGCATTCTTTTAAGTAGCAAGAAATACTCTAAATAATCTCTTATGTAAGCTTTTAAATTAGTATACCCTTTCAAGGTTTATATATCTTGCTCTTATGGAGCAGATGAGCCTGAATTCTTGCACTATAAAGTAACTTCAAATGAATTAATTACTGAAAATTCAGGGAGACAAGATGATAGTCAGAATATTAATTTGAGAAAGGGAAAAATGTTAGATACTTGGGTAAAGAGACAGAAGAGCCAAAGATGGACATGAAAATTTGGTGGCTGAGAGGCTGAGGGTAACTGAGTCTGTCTTCTCTCTGAAAATAAGTGTCCTGGTCAAGTTAGCCATAACTTTTGCAGTAGCTTGGAGAATCTTGGTGAAGACAATGAATTGGAGAGTTCCATTCCTAAACCTTTACAATATACATGGGAGGATGATGAACAGAGTTAAGTTTGGATGGTATCTGCATGTTCTTGATTCATAAACAAATGCCTTTAAAATTGTATTGCCTATTATTTAACTTGTTGAAATGTCTGGACTCCTTATAAAGTAAATCCTCAGAGTAGCGCCAATTTGGGAAATATTGCTATGATACTTCAAATTTCAAAACTAATATTTGGGAAAACCACCCACTATTGATTTCAACATCTGTGCCAATACTGAAAAAGGCAGCCAATGATAATAGCACTGGGATATTAATTATAAACATATTTTTCACTTATCACATTCTTAATTAATAGTAGTGACCTTTCTCTTTAAGGATGTGATTAAAATTTCCAGAAACCAATCCAGGCAAGGCTCATGAACCACTCGGTTTCCTCATTCCTGTTCTCAGCTGCTTCCTGAATGGACAAAGTATACCTGGCCACATTTCCAACCGACTAAGCTTAAATTTGACCCTCTTAGTGATATTTCAATGTTTCCACATGTTTCTGCTTTGCCTTGTTCCTACAGGCCTCCTACAAGGTTCTGCTAACTGGAGTGCACAGATCTGTACCGTAGTCATAATTTGCTGTTTTCCATCCCTCCTCCTCCTCCCCCCCCAAAAAAAAAGCAGAGCATCATAATTATTGCAAGAGACCTTTAAGATCATCAAAGCCAACCATTAATACACTGCCACTGTAACCCCTAAACCACTAAATCACATCATCCAGTACCAGATCCAGATTCTTTCTGAACACCTCCAGGGATGGTGACTCCAACTCCACTCTGGGCAACAAATTCCAATGCCTGGGCGCTGCTAAAGTGATTTTTTTTTCTAATATCTAATCTGAATCTATACTGTCTAAGCTGTGATTATCACACAGAATACATACTTCCTTTATACTTGTTAACTTCCTTATTGAGAATAATTCCCCAAGGAAGGAATCTGGGGAAATCAAGTTCCTATGGATTTTTGCGTCATCACCAAGTCCTATGGTGTTTTGTGTACTCTAAACTGCAACTGAAAATTCCTCACGTACAAAATTTATAGTTTCTTTGTTAGGTCCTCTCCTTTGATAGCTAAACCAGAAGGAATGCCTTTGCATGTTTCAGAAATCTGTTGAAATTGAGATCTTTTGAAATCTAACTCTTTTCTCTCAAAATAGAGTGAAATGTAACAGTGATGTCAGAACAGAAAGGTACAGAAAGATGGATTTACCTCTGAGTAGTGTAATGGAATGTTTTATATCCAGGCCTAATTTTTTATTTTCATGTATGTGCAATTGTTTTGGTGATTTCAGAACCTGGAAAATAGTCATGGGATTTAGCTTCCTTATCTCCAAATTAAAGTTTACTGCAGAGGATGAAAAATGGCATTTCAATGCAAATACTCAGCAAAACATGGGAAAGTAACTTTAATTTAATAAGCAAATTATTTTCCTATTAATTAAATGTGTATTGATTGTTGCAAGAGCAATTATTGCATTTAGCAAGTATGAGAGAGATTAATCTAGTTGCAATCTAATTAATTTAGAATTGTATGGGCAAAACAAATACATAATTAGAAGAAACTGCATTTCTATGAAGCTAAGGATTTATTAATGGAAAATGTCCTGATTGTATGAGTACTCATTGTAGAATTCAGGGAATAACAGCTTTAAAAACTTCTAGTTTACCATCTCTCCAGAAAAGAATATACAGAGGACACGAGTGAGGTACCAGCCTTGCTCATAGCCTAAGTCTGTATTAGAATTGTTTATATTAAATTAATAAAACTCAGATTCCTTACCACCAGAGGACAGAAATCCTGCTATATAAAAAGAACAAAAATTCTACATTTGCAGTGGACATAGACAAAGGCAAAAATAATTAAAGGGCTGCCATTAAAATATGGCGTTCCCTCTTGCAGTGTAGAGGCTGTGTGGCAAATAAAAACACAGGACAGCTGGGATCCAGCCTGCCAGGGAATCTGTGAATGTGAGAAGCCTGAATAAAGCAACCCACTGAGTAAATTTGTGGAACGAGGATGAATGGCCCCTTTTCCCTCTATGCACACAGAGACCACTCATGAAAAGCCTTACACTGTATTTTCTAAATGTTATTAAATCAAAATGGTTTCCCTGACAGGGCTGAATGATTTTTATACAGGGATCTTGGAGGAGATGGACCATAAATTTCAGCAATGCTGGGCAGTATTTTATAGCTCTATTGGCCAAATGAGGTTTGTGGGTCATTCTGAAGCTCTTGCTAGCTAAGCAAGCAAGCAATGTGTTAGCCTCTGTTGTCATTAAAGGAAAAGGGACTGATGAGATGTGTCTCACAAGATGCTTAGCAAAATTTGATGAAGCATTATATTTAGAGCAAAACAAAAACAATCAGTCAAGAAGAAAGGATAAATTAATCTTGTGCTGCAAGATCACGCAGAAGGGTCTTCAAATGTCATTTACTTCAGAAGAGCTGTAGTTAAGCATTTAAACTTTTTCAGGTGTACTCAGAACTAGTATTATAAGATGTAAATTTAATTTTCTTGGTAGAATTAAGCTAGTTTTCTGCCATCAGATGCAGCAGAAACAGAAATATAGATGTAAATAATAATAAGTAAAGAATTTCTAGAAAATTTAAACACATTAATAAAAAAATGCTTTTTCCCCGCATACGCAGTATGGAGGAACAATGTGTCTTTGTGAAAGATTAAATATAATAGATAGTATTTGGAAAATAATTTGCTATGTCTGAATCCTGAGAAAATTTTCTTCAAGATTTCGTTTTAATTATTGTTTTAAAGTCAATGTAAGTTCATAAATCTTTCCAAAATATTTCACAGAAATTTGTTAGCCCTATTATTAACTGTTGCCAGAGAGACTGAAATAGTTCATGCCTCAAACATTGATATAAAGTTTTGCTCATTGTAATTAAAACTGTATAAAGAAGCTACAACTTCAGAAACCTCCTTGAAAAGCTTTTGACTCTAATTCAGTCTGCTGAGGTTAGTAAAAGGGAAAGCCATTCTTCAGCCACCTCAGGCTGGGGGAGAAGCAAGGCTGAGGGAAAGGAATGTATCCACAAGAGAGCCAAAAGCAAGAGAGACTCATTCCTGTCTGGTTTGGGGTAGGGGAAGACCACAGTCCACAGAGGTCAGGTTTGCACACATGACATCCCTCATCTGAGGGTGGTGGGAGGAGGTTTTGGGTTCATGATGTAACCTCTGGTCAGAGGCAGTGAACACCCATCCTCCCTTTACACAAACCAGCCCAGCTCTGAAAGCCCACAGGATACATCCACAGGACATTCATGTGAGGGGCAGCTGAGGAGGTGCCATAATCCATCAAAGACCCCCAAAAGTGCTTCCCTGAGGCCCTGCACCACAGCACTGCGCTTGATGCAACAAACCCAAAGTCTGCTGTAAGAGACAATGGAAAACTCCACCCCCCAGGAACGTGCCTGGATTTTCCCACCTGGCCTGAGCATATATTAACCCATTGGATTCTCTGCTTTTCAGGAGGCCTTCACCACCAAGAAGATCATCTGCAGAGCATCAGTGGAGCATCACTGGGATCCATGGATGGTGATATTTCCTTTATTCTCTCTTTGTCACTCTTTCTATCCACCCCATCTATTTTCTATTTCTTACTTTTTTGTCTCTCTCGTATTTACAATCAAATAAAACCCATGCTAATTACATTTGGTCCTGTTTGCGCTTTAATTTGGGCAAAGGCAATTCTAATAACATTTATAACTGGACCTTGACAACTCTCAGAATTCAGTATTCTCTCAGAATACAGTAAAATGACTTGTCCAGGATTGGAGTGGATCAATAGTGTCATTGGTGAGAAAATCCCCTGAACTTGTTTTAGTTCTTTGCTTTTGCTGCTAAGCTGTTTCCCATCAATTTCTGTGAGTAAGACAATTCAAAGCCAGTCAAATAACTGTACATGTCATCTGTGCTTCTTCTTTTTCCTCTCTTCCAACACATTCATTTGGCTAGATAGAATGAAACTCCATCTGTCTCCATTTGTTTGAGTTCTCTCTACTTCATACTCTTCCTGATTAAATATTCCAGGTCATAGCCTTGCTGCAGATTACTGGTTTCTTTCCTCTGACTTTCTCCCTATTCACAGCTCTAGTGCTGTGAGAGCAGGGGGCAATTAGTAGCTTTCTGCAGCAGCTCTTCCATCCACTGAAGACACAGCCTGTGCATTACTGGCTTTTAGAGTGAGAAACTCAGTAGTGTCCCCTGACCTATCACTCTTGTGTCAGTGAAAGAAGCTGAAACAGCTGTTTCTCAGAGGACAGCAAATGTATCAAGAAAACACTTTGTTGATATAGCCACTGTACCTAGACGTGGCAAATAAAGGCTATTTTGGGTTGTCAAATACATAATAACTTGTGTGTAGAGATTTGTAAAAAGCAAAGTTTTCTCTGCACAACTTCAATCTTTTCACTGTGTAGGGCTTAGGAAAAGTTGGTGCTCTTTTAGGTCAAGGAGATGTGATTTGCAATGTTTTCACTCAGGACAAACTTTGTGAAGGATGGCAGGTTCCCTCTGCTCTGACACACTTGCTGCTCTTTCCTTTTATTTTTTTTCCTAGTTTCTCCTTTCTATTTGTTCCTTTTTTTGTTTTTTTTTATTGAGCTAATTTTTTTAATTACTCAAAATTTACATGCTTCTCTAGGTAGGGGCAGAGAGTGGTGGGCTTGCCAACAAATGTTGTACATGTGGGTTCTTGTATTTGTGTACTTCAGAAGTCAAATCAAGAGGAGGAGCAGAAGGCACTGCCTTTTAAATAGCTGTATTTTCATTTTTCTCCTCATTACTGGGATAGTCCTATTATAAGATAGACCTCAGAGCCATTCTCTTCCTTTCTTGTTTAAATGCATTTTCTTTTAGATATCTCAGGTCAGTAGAACACTTGCACCAGGAAAGAGCAATATTCCATGAGTGAGAAACCCAGCAAACCCCTCAGCATTCAAAATGTATGTATTTGTAGGAAAACAGATGAGAAGGGGGGAGTAGCTTGGAAAAGTACTGAATCCTAAACACACTGCAAAGTATTAACCCTAGCTTATGCACTATTAGTGATCAAATATTGAGTATTCATAATATTCATAATATATTTCATTGAAAAACAAGAAAAGGATCATATGAGTGTCTGTTTTCATGGCAAATATTTCAGTGATGGAAACAATATTTGAAATGTTCATTATGAGTATGAATAACAGGTTCAAAGAAACTCCCTCTCAAACCTGATTGATTCTGTATGATTTGGCAAAGTAATAAAAATACATGTTGCAAAAAAATCCAGATGCAATTTCTGTACCATTTAAAAAAAACATCTCTTAAACCAGTTAACATAGAAGCAGTTTATTTGGTTAGCATGAGGTTTTGTAAGCAAAAAGAATTTCAAAATTAGAGAGAGTGATACGTGCATTTCATAGTAAGAGTATCTTGTGAGGAGGTCAGAAACTGCTCTTTAGCATGGAGGTAGTCATCTTTTAGCTAATAATGACCAGGAGATGTATTTTTATTTCTACTTTCGTGTAGGCAGAGTAAAATGCTGTGAACCAAAGTCATTATATCCTAAAATACAGATTACAGGAATTCTCTCTCATTCATCTCAGAGTTTTTATGAAGTAGCTACTGACAAATATGAAAACCTTAACCTTAAGAGAAAAAAGTGAGATAAACTGCGCGTTAGAGGTAAAGACAGTTTAACAGGTAAAGCATGCAGGCAAAACAAAACAAGGAATTCATTGCCCCCTTCCCATGGGCAGGCAGGGGTTCAGCCATCCCAGAAAAGCAGAGCTCCTTCACATGTAGTGGTGACTTAAAGAGACAAAAGGCTCCAAACTTCCCCTCTTCCTCCCTATTCTTCAGTTTTATATGGTGAGCATCAAACCTCCATGTGGAATGGGAGACCCTATGGACCAGCTGGAGCTGGCTGTCCCAGCTGTGTCCCCTCCCAATTCCTTTTGCCCCCACAGCCTTCTTTGGGGTGGAGTGAGAGGCAGAAAAGTCCTTGATTCCATGTAAGTCCTGATCAGCAATAATGAAGACACCTCAATGTTATGAATACTCCTTGGATCACAAATGCAAAACACAAACAGCAGCTACTATGAAGAAAATCAACTTTATACCAGTCAAAACCAGCACAGCAGCATAGATACTTTTTGATGAAGCCCATCACCTTTCAAGATTTCCTTGAATACAGCCATTAGAAAAGCTCTCTAGAGTAACAAGAGTCCATCAATCCTGAAGGATTCCTCTGTTTGGGAGAATGGCTGAACATGTAGAAATTTCAAGAACACATGGATGGTAGAATAAAGCTCAGAATATATGTCATGCTGAACAGTACATAGCAGAGCTATTCTAATCTGACGGGCCCCACATCCTGGGAGCCATAATAAGTGTATAGCTGCCCAGGAAGAGTGAAAAGGCATATGTCTGGTAATGGGTTTGGATCTCTCAATTTAGAAATGCCCAGCCTTGCCTATCATTTTCTCTGATAGTATGGGCATTTTCAATCCATTTCTCAAAAATTGTACTTTGATGAACTTTATTTGATTTCTCTTATTTTTTTTTCTTCTCTCTTAATACAGTTATTCTAATGCTCTTGTTGAATGTAATATCATGAGGCTACAAACTGCAATGTGCAGTTGAAGTGTGCTCTGACTCAGAGAGTTAAATTCTGTCTTTTGACCACAGAAGTCAGTGTGCTGCTCTGGCCCTTGAAGCTTTCGGGGCTGTAGAGCATAAACACTGATGAACTGACAAATAAAATGGGCAAATCCTTCGAAGTGTGGAGAGGGGAGACAGAATAAACATATTTTTTAAAATATGTTTAGCAAAAGACAAGCTCACAGCATTTCATTTTGATGCATAAATTCCTGGATGTATTTGTTGGGGGGGTTGTTTGGTTTGTGGTTTTTAGCAACGCGTTCAACTGTACAGAATAATTTTGTATTGTATCCTTCTCAGAAAACAGTTTAGATAAGAAACAGAAAACATCAATATTTCATGTGTAGCTGTCACTGAATATTTGTTCAGCCTGTCTAAAGGGTACAAAATATTGAACTTATGAAAAATATGAAAATACCTAGAAAGATGCTGTGGTAAGCAATGCAAAATATGTTACTTAAAATAAAAAAAATACATGAAGCAGAATAAAGCAAACAAAGAATTTTATGTCTGCAACTGAATATAACTGCAGTTCAAATAATTATATTAGTGTTAACAACATCATATATATACATTAAAAGGCATTATCTAACACTATATTTTAGGGTTTAATTTTAACTATTAGTGTGGGGGAGTAATTTTTAGGTATTATCCAAATGATCCAACAAAAATGCAGCAACTAGGTAACCTTCTGTCCCATAACTTACAAATAAAGCGTAAAACCAAATTAACTGTAAAAACAAATAAGGCCTATTGATTTCTATAATTAAGGTCCTCATTCCTACAAAAGAATGTAGGAATGAACTTTGTTTTCTTTGTTCCAGATGCTATATTAGAAATTGCTACTCTAGCATGTGTTGTTTAAGGTGAAACTTCTTTCTTTTCAGATAATTTTCTACACTCTCAATGTGACCTGTAGTCTCTTTAGTCGACTTCAGTAGCCAGCAGAAGAGGGACCCACACCCTGCCATAGAGCCCATCACTATTTAAAGCTCCCATTTAGGCTAGTATGGTTGTGGATGAGGCTTTTTAATGCTCTACATCCAGTCCATCACCAACATTCAGAGCTGGTTTTTTTTGAATATTCAGTTATGCTTTTTAGCTGAGCTATCTGAGCCTTCAAATTTGCTTCTGACATGCAACATGAACAAGAAGAGTGTTTGTGATGTCTTCTGCCAGATAAGTAGTTTTGAAAATAGATGCTGACTGGATGGCCAATGCAGCTAACAGATGGTCTTGTAACATGTTCTTTTGAATCATTAAAAAAGAAAAATAGATTCACTTGAGCTTTTTTCTCTCAGCAGACAAGCTCTATGACAAACAATAGAATCCTACTGGTTCTTTAGTCAATTGTAAAAATACATTGTATGTCTCTAGAAGACAAGGAGAAAGACAAATTTCCTAGGAAAAGGAGCCTGAAGGTGTGATATTTTCTCTCTTAGTATAACTCAGTGTTCCTGAGAAAGACTGCTGAAAATCACAGCCAGGGTACACCTATGCTATTGAAATGCTGTGTTATTGCTTTTTATTTATCTGCTGTTTTTAAAACAGTGATTGTTCCTAATCACAGCCTGCACACAATTAATCATTGTCAGGTGACAGATGGTGAAAGAGTTTAAAAATGGTTCTCTTTATATATTTTTTGGGGGGGTATGCTTACATTTTCTATACTTCATTGCTTTTTTAGCCTTCGAAAATAGAAGTAATATAAACCTGCAATCTTTTCTTTTCAAAACCTCAGCCTCAATTGCTATTCATAACCTGTGGCATTAAAAGCCAGCTATTGTGTAGCAAACAATTCTGAATCAGCAAAAAAATGGAACACATGAAACTACCTGAAACCCAGTTTTCCCATTCTGTACCCATGATGCAACCACCAAGCAATAGCCTTCTTCAAATGTCTGATACACTGTGTTTTGGGAATGTTTTCTTTCTGCTTTGCACAAGTGCCAGCAAGACCTTCAGTGACAAATTAGGCTTTTCATCTGTGTGCTGCTTCATGAAGTCTCTGCTAAATAAGCCTGTTCAGTTATTTAAGTGTGCTCAGACATGGGATCATGTTTGCCAAGACTCAATTTCTCAGTTTATTGTTTAACTATGGTATGTAGGATTGTAGATTGTACATTCTAAGGAATGTAGAATTTAAGCTTTTATTTTGATATGCTTCTGTTTTTATATAAGAAGTGGGACTTTCCAAAACTTTTTAAGTATGAAGATGGTTTGAGTAAACAGGACTTTTAGTGAAATTCAAACAGATCCCAAGGAGCTGGATAACATTCAGTTGATAAAACCATTGATTTGTTAGTGGGTATTAAAGATATCATTTGCTACGTGGAAAGGCCTCTTAAAAGGCACTATTTAACAAGTCTACCCTATTTCTTTTCAGACTCAGCCAGTGATCTTCATCCATGTATCAGCATAAATGAACACAAGGCACGAGGTCAGTATTGATTGGCAGACATGGTGTGTGCAGCTATTATGGGCACACAGTGAGTTTCCCTTTCAGAGACTGATTGGCATCTTTGCAAGCATAAGCAGCTTGATGAGGGCTAATGTGAGAAGGGTTGAGGTCCCAGCAGCTGTCCTTGATGATACAGGTATATATCTATTGATCTTAAAATGGGAACAGCAATGTCAGTGTGTTGTACGTGCGCTCTACGCGGCACCACATTCTCCAGGGGAGATGCAAGTCTCTTCCTCAATTAGTCATACATTTTCTACAGGTTTCTTACTTGGTTCTGGGAACAAATTTTGGTAGTGAAGTGCTTAGGAGTGTAAATTCAGCAAACAAAATTTCAACTTCAAGTGGTAGTAACTTCGGAAGGTATTGGAGATGTGCTTAGAACTGAATACTCAAAGCAGAGATATAAATATGAATAATTTTCTAGGAAAAGATGCAGATTTTAAACATAACAAAACAAAAGCTGCATCTCGGTGTCAACTAGGTTTGTTTCCTCAAGAAAAGAAAAAAATATGTCCCTAGTTCTGAAATGAAAATAATTTAATTTTTTGTGCGTTTGAAGATTGCCTCTTTTTCTGAAAGTATTTTGCATCTGTTAGGCAGATGAAAAAAATATAAAATCAATTTTGCAATCATAAAATAACCATTCTATTTTTTGAAAATTATTGTTCTATAATAAATTATTTTTTCTCCCACATCGAGAAACTGAGAAAATATAATTCTGTGGAAATCTTGAGCTTCTCTATAAATCAAAAAATTTTACTGGGCTTCTTCCACTTCCCCCCCTTCCCAGCTTTCTTTATAGTAATAACAATTGCATTATAGTTATTATTATAGCATATACTGGTATCTGTCGTATCCCCATTGTAAAAAAGAAAAATAAATCCAGAGATTGCATTTCAGAATAGATAAATCCCACTGGCATAGTTATGCAGCTATACTGCAAATACTCAGATAAGCTTCTAACAAGGCCTTTCAAAATTTACCTGATTTTTAAACAGCAATTCACTGTCCCAGCATTATAGGTCAGTACAGATGTGGGGTTATTTTCCTATCAGTACCTGTGTCTTTATTCTGTTTTCCATATCTTTGTGGCACAGAAAGTATCAATGTCTTTGATAAACTAACTGCATTCTTCTATTTCAGCATGAATTTCAGTAATTGTTTTGAGGGAGCAAAACTGTAGTAGTTAAGAGTTCACAAAACAAATCCTCCTAAGCTACATTAGACTAAGCTCCCAAGCCTTTGTCTGAAATTTATCACTTCTCCTTCAAGTTAAAGCTATTTCTTGGAGAGTAGGGAGGGACAAAACTCAAAACAAATAAATGAAGATAATAAAAGCCTTAATTACTAATCAGGGAGAAGATACTCTTGAAGGAGATATCAGTGAAGAATAAGCACTGTGGAATAAAAAGTGAACTAAAAAATAACATTTTGTAAGTAATTTAAAGAGAAAAGAAAACCACTGTTAGATGGTTGATCAAGGAGATTAATGATTTTTGTATTTTTCCTAAATATAATGAAAGTAATGTTAACATTTGTCCAAAACATTTTTTTTTGTTTTAGTGCCAGTTTGAACTGAGTTCAGTACCTTATGCGTTGTACAAAATATACGCCATTAACCTTTGTCACTTGCTAGAAAATCAAAATAATTTTTATTCTTCTCACAACCTCTGCCCAATAATACTGCTGCCACAGAAGTTTGCATATTACAAGCTTGGCCCCATTTCATATTATTGACCCTAAAGAACTTTGCTCTGAGTGTATAATTTACCAAAGAACTTTCTACCACTGGTTTTATGAAAAACTGTAAGATCAATACTCAGATGACTAATTTTTTCCAGAATTTCAGAATCTTTTAACCTTTAAAGAAGCAGGGACTCTAATGCTTTTTAAAAAAATAAAAATTTGCTAATGATTCAGATCTTTTATTCTTACAGTAAAGTGGTTTAAATTATTAGGAGACATATTGACATACAATGTGAGAAAATTGTGAAGAAAAAGAGCATACCCAAAAGGCGACTCATTATTTGCTGAAAGTAAATAATGGGGAAGCAATTACCTATGCTATTTACCACCAGATTTTCTGTCAGTTTTGCAAAATTAGGTCCAAAGTCATGTATGCTGAACTTCTTTAGGTACTCCCATAGCATCTATTTAAATGCAGAGGTAAAAATATCGTGTGAACCTTTGCAAAGTTTGATTCTGATTTCACAATCCATGAGATTTACCCTCCAAGACATTTCAGTTCTCCTCTATGAAGGCATAGACTTGTTTTCGGAAGCCAAAAATATGCTTTTGCTATTACTCCAAACCTACTCCTTCAAAACCCTGATTTTCTAGCATTTATGCTGGTTGAACATGTTGAACAAAATAGTGCTAGAAAATGTACTTTTATTTTCTTACAGGAAAAAAACCCATCATTGTCTGCATGGAAAAAATATTTTAATAGTCTTATGATCATGTTTTTTCATTGCTTAACACCTGTCCACATTTTATTCTTTCTCTTTTGCCTTAATCCGTTAATTTTTATCTTGTTACATTCTTATTAAAAAGATGAGAGATTCCAGTGAGAGATTACTCAATGCTATGTTGTCCATATCTGTAGAGTGACAAACATCATACCTGTCTGAATGCTAATTAACTTAAGAAACCTGTGCTTCTGGTAAATGACTGAATGTATATTCAGTTTACACCTCACAATTTTTACATCAACTAAGGCAGAAGTCCCACAGATGACAGCTTCATTCACTATCTAACCCTAATTTATCCCTTGAGCACTGTCCATCCTGCACAGAATGCAATTAAGTAATTAAAAAGTGTATTAAAATGCATATAGGCAGGGGGGGTACAGGGAATTAAAAATGCCAAGTCAGTGTTAATTCTTGCATTTCTTCATTTTTCAGTCCTTGACTGCAGAATAATTATGTTTTAACAGAATTTTTACGTGTTACTCTCTATGTTTGTTTAAAAGTAAATGGAAGGCCACTCCAGACTGGCTATTGGGGATGACAGCACAGACTTATGCAATGTCATTCAGAGGGTAAAGGCAACAGCTCAGACCATTTCCATTCACTTAACAAGATTTATAAGCAGTAGAATTTGCAAATTGTCACCTTTTGTGAAAATCAGTCACAAAAGGAAGATATGGCAGATATTTTCCTGAGGGTTTCTGTATAGTATTTGCTGATAGGAAATTGCACTCCCTAATAACTCTAGTATATATTCCAGATTTTCTGTATATTCAGTCATTTCTTCTTTTTTGTCCCAACTCTGGGTAGTCTAAGCTCTGTGAGTCTTCTTGAGTCCTGAACTCCTATTACACTCTCTAACATGTAAAACTATTATTTTTATTACTATTAATTATAAGGCTATTAATTTTAGTATGACTTTCCAGACTGGCAGGTGTGCAGTCTGACTCTAACTTCAAAAGGCTCTGACAGGGGTAAAACCAGACTCCAAATTAATGGTCCATGTGTCAGTATATGAATGTATAGACAATGGCAGGAAGGTAATTCCTACTTTATTTACAAAATTGTTACAGTAAAGTGGAATTTTGTGGATGTCTATCAGTATGGAATCTGTAATAGACATTGTTGGAGACTGTGGTCAGATGACTGAGATTTCAGAGCAGTTTATAATCCAAGAAAAATCCATCTACGTGCACTGTTGTGGCACAGTTGGGAGCATCAGTACAGGACATGTCAGTGAGATTTGGGCATAAAGTGGAATATTTTTTATCCTTTTCAAAAAATTCTATAATTCTTGTATTTTTTGTTACACCTGGTAAACTACATTCATTAAAAAGAGAAAAGGTTTGTATTTTATAACCATCTATGTGCATTCGAATTATTTTCCCACTTTTTAACTCTGCCTTTGAAGTGCATTATCTGACCTAGCTGTCCAATAAAATTATAGTTTAAGTGAAAGCCCTGGTAGTTTTCCATGGATCCCTGCAGGCTTTCAGCTGGAACTGAATGTGCTCATTGCAAGGTGCAAGTGCTGTGTAGTCCATCAGCACAGTGACATTGGGAGCTGGTTTTATTTTAAACCCTATTTTAAACAAATTGTTACACTTGATTTAGAATCTATTGAATCAATGTTTGTAATCAATATCAGAACTTTCTCTGAAAATAGTCTGTAAGTTACTCAGGAGGATAATAAATGTCTGCATGAATAGGCAATAGCCTGAAACTCTTAAAGGAGGAGATATGGCTTGACAGGATAACATTAAAAGAAAATTGAATCTAATTGCAATAATTATGATGTCAACAAAATAGTTTTGGATCAGCTTTTCACTGAAGTAGTCCAAAATGTGGGAGGGATGGAAGACAAGATTTTTTTATTTAAAATAATTATTGTTTTCCTGACCTATGTCCTGCTTTGTAGATTTTGAAGTGTGTAATAACCCTCAGGGGAGAACAGTGCTATTCTTGGTAAGTGTGAGTCTGAGGCCTGTGGAGATCTTGAAAGGAGTGAAAGACAGATGCCGCTTTGTACATTTGACTGTAATGCTGTTTAAAAGAAAATGCAATGTTTAAACGATCCCTGGTTGTCTTTTTGACATATTCTGATTGTAGTCAGCTCTGCAAGGAGATTTAGCTGTCTCTCCTGTCACATGAAGACTGGGAACTATGTTGAAGTTAACAGAAGCCACAGACGAAATTTGCTTCTACAATTGCATGATAAGTTCTGTTCAAAAGAGAATATTGCATTCCATTTTCACTTTGAAAATGAAATCTCCATTCTGTTCCCATCAGACCAGGCTGCTCTGACAACCTCCCAGCTGGAGGCTGCTATCAGTGAGAGCAGGTGAAAAACACTGACCCCAGAAATGGTCAAAAGCTTGGAACACTAAGTGCGTGAAAGTAAATAGAATTCAAGGATATTTAAAATGCAATGGGTCCTAGGGGTTAAACTTGGGGTTAAACTTTAGATTTCTAATAGGTGTATGTGAGGAAGTTTTCATAACAGTGAGAATTATTCTGGACTTTGCTCTAGCAAAGATCCAGAACACTTGCCTCCTTACACAGGAGTACAAAGACAGCACAAAATTTTTATCTCTGCAGGTTGTAGTGGTGATGTCACACTTCCAAAGTGTAGTAATGACAAAAGTATCATCTACATTTCCTTTTTTTCTATGTTCTATATTAGCTGTGTGTTAATTGGCTGAAGAGTTCTCATTTCTGCTGTTCAGTCGTGAACAAAATGGATGAAAGAGGATGTTTGGTGTTTTTAGATGTCTGTTTCAAGACTAAGGATGGATGAATGGGACACTCATCTCAGAAAGTCCCTGAAGCTGCTCACCATTATGGTTTGTGTAGTCCCAAATGGGAAAGGATCACTAAAGCCTCACTCTGTTCTTGTGTTCTCACTCCAATCAGCTCCTGCTGGTTGGGTGTGTACATACTAACTACATCTGCTTCTCAAGGTGACAGTAGAGATGTACGTAGTACAATAGAACAATATGTACTTATTTATATAGTTTAAAGAATGGAAATCTAATGATATAGTTTAAATGTTTCTATCTTTATCTTTTAAGGGAATGTCTCTGTAATTTTTACATCATGATTTATTAATGACAATATTGACTTAATATTCCTAACAGTATTCTATATAGGGTTTTTTTTTAATCTCAGATATGCTAAAGTCACCAATATGGTTTAGAAGCTAATGTATTTTAGCTCAAGTTTTATACAAAATTTCTTTCCTTCAGAGATTAAATTTTACGTAGTGGCCACGATGACTGAGTTGTCTGCAAGACCGGAAAGAAAATACTTTTCTAGTGAGGAAAGCAGTGAATTATAATTAGAGCTAAGGGCAGGATGGAAGAAAGACCATTAGTAAACTCACAAAGAAATTTGGGCTGTGTGTCTCACCATTCAGAAGAATTACATCAGTCACCACGCACATCTCTGTTACCTAATAATTAATGATTGATTAACCTCATCTAGCCTACCACCCTCAACATTTGACTCAATATTTTGTGGTTTTTTACAGCAGAAATTTGAGGCACAAAAACCAAATAATTTTCGAAGTGATTTCCATTAGCCAAGATTGTCAACTGATAACTTTTTTAATGCAAAGAGTTTGAGCTGACTGTAAGGTGGGACTTTTCTCCATTAATTACAAGGCAGGTTAAGTAGTGTCTGTTGTAGAATGGGTACAATCTTTAGCTTGTTGGAAAGCAGAGAGGTTCTAATTTTGTCTGTAAATGAAAGGAACTTGTATT
Source organism: Sylvia atricapilla (assembly GCF_009819655.1). Taxonomy (NCBI): domain Eukaryota; kingdom Metazoa; phylum Chordata; class Aves; order Passeriformes; family Sylviidae; genus Sylvia; species Sylvia atricapilla. The sequence goes on from NC_089143.1 coordinate 63,272,292, forward strand.
TGCCAATTAAATCAAGCAGCTGTTTCACAGACAATATTGCTAATAGCTACCAACTAAACTCCAAGCTGTTACTCTGGATTGTTTAATGAACTGCTTTTAATACATAGCAAATGTTAACCTCTGTATCTCAATCTACTGAGCAAGAAGGGAGCGATATTTAAAGATATCTCTCTTCAAAATTCTATAGCATTGTAGGAACTTTCTGTGCTAATGAAGAGCAGGAATTTGAGACTCTTTTTTATGCTATTTATAAGAATCCTGGAGAGAATAGTGCTACCTAAATTGTTTTTGACAATGCATGACAAAATTGTTGGGTTTTGATGCTACACTGTAACTGTAATCTTTTCTCCTAAGGAGAGATTTTAGGCATGCCAAGCAAACTTGAATACTTGTATTCTTCACTGTAAATTGCACAATACTGATGATAAAATCAAAATGCATCTCACATTGGGAACACCAATGTATGCAGCAGTCTTGTGTGACAAATGAGAAAAGGAATGGAAAACAATGCATGGATTTCAGCAAGAAACATTCAAAACTCAGGAATTCTATCTTGAATATATAAATTTTTTTTGTATGCAAGGCATAGTCTCTGGTATTTGTTTTCATCAGAGGGCCTTCTCTACATCTCTCAGCTCTTCTCTGAGCATAAGCATGAGTAAACACGGCATCAAAGCTATCTAACACTAAAAATAACTGGTTCAGAGAGAAACTGTGAGCTGGTAAAACCAGCATACCAAGAGAGCATCCTTAGTCCATTCCTTGTTATTGTCAGGTTAAAAAAGTTTAAATGTCTTGATTGACCCTACCTGCTTTCTACAAACACAGTCATATCAACCTAAGCTGCAATTACTCTTGCTTGCTATATTTCTATGACAAAGCTCTGCTTTAACCATGCAGAATCTAGAAGTAAATGGCTTTTTGTTTTTCTTTCTCAATTTAAAATCTCAAACAATTAAACGTAAGTGAAAAAAATTAAAAGCTTTCATTTTTTTCCCCTCTTATCTACATCTTGAACATCAATTAAATGCAACAGAAGATGAAAAATATAAATATTTCTTAGAACCTGTCTCATTTTCTGTCCTTATTTTCAGCTTACATCTGTTGCTAAAAGGAGAGAAAACAAAACAAAACAAAACCAAAGACACAAGAAAGGAAAAATAAGGGAAATTTTCAAAGACCAGTTGCAATCAGTAATCTCTGTGTTTTTTCTGTTACTATTTTATAAGTAAAATAGACCATAAAAATTAAATTTATAAGCTGAGGGGGTGATGGTAGTGGGGAAACAGTCACAAACCAAACACACAAAAACCAGAGATGCAAAACTTCTGACTTTACAGATGGCTGTTTTTCTTAATTATATGGATAACAGTTTAGTAATACCTAATTGGTCATGCTTGACAAGTAATAGCAGTTTTTCCAAGACAAACAAATGTTCACATTTTTCATACTTAATCAGGGAGTTTATGTGCAAAAATGACCAAATGTATCATCTATTCTAAGCCTCCTATGTTATTTTGTAATAAACCACCATCTGTACTTTGATTTTATAGAATCTGTGTGTGATGACCACAGAATTTAATTATATTGTAGATGGGTTTGGGGAAGAAACTATATATATATATATATTTAATTTTATTTTTCTTATTTAAATAAACTACAAAATCTCACTTCATTAATTTAGAAATGTCCCCAAAACAAGTTTATTTTGCTTTTATCTGTCAGGTAGTGCCCTGAACACCCAATAACTGCCCTAATCTCTTTTTCCTGTGCCTTCCAAACTCATAGACATTTCTTGATAAGTGCATTAACTTGTGAAAGTGTGTGCTTCTTTTTGTGCTGCGTATTTATATATTGGTTGCTTATTTTCTGAGTCATTTAATTTTTAGTGAATAAGTTTGCCCATTATGGTTAAGATATTAGTTTATTCATATTCTGAGAAAGTGTATTTTATTTTCTAGTTACTTGTCACAGCTTTTCAGATTTTGTTCTAGTGAGTAAATATGCTTGACATAACTATTTTTTACTAAATCTATTGGTGCGTGGTTCTTTCACACGAATAGTACTTCTGGATTTTGTGTGTGACTAATACAGGTAAAGTATTAAAAATAATTAAATTATCTAAAAGATTTAATAATCAATTCAATATTTAAAAAAAATTGTGAGTAAATGAACAATTTTAACATTCTTACATAATTAAAAACGTTTTGGCATCATGCCACCAGATGGGGCTGTGCCAGGAGGGAAGGCTGCAGCAGAGGGGTTTGTGACACAGTGGGGTCCTGTCTCCCCAAAAGTCAGATGTGGTCGTTCTCTTTTCCTCCTCAGAAGGACTCCAGACACATCTCCAAGCCAGACTGGGCATGCACCATGTAATACTCTGATTCTACCCATGTGCAAGATAAGAGCATTTACGTAGGAAGGTTGTGAGGGATACTTGGAGTAATTCAGTATCAGGCCTTTACCCTAACTTTTGTTTTATTTTATTTTATTTTATTTTATTTTATTTTATTTTATTTTATTTTATTTTATTTTATTTTATTTTATTTTATTTTATTCCACTAACTTCTCCACTTAGAAAAGGCCTTGGCTATCTCAAAGCAAAAAGGTCTGAAATATGAGCTATTCTCTTGTCCCACCTTCTGATTATGCCTACTTCAATTGCATGAAAAATGGAATATTATCAGTGAAACTTGGAGGATATGTAGCTCTCAGCTATTTTGAAAAAATATGAAGTGACCTGAAAGCCACTTACACTCTCTCTCCCAATTTTTTCTGGATGTGGTGGGTTGACTCTGGCTGGATTCCCGGCACCCATCAAAGCCAATCTCTTACTCCCTCTGCAACTAGAGGAGAGAAAACATAACAAAGAGTTCAGACAAGGACCAACCAAGAGAAATCACAAACTGGTTGCTGTCATGGGCAAAACAGACTCAATTTGGGGAAATTAACTGATTTTATTACCAATTAAAATTCAAGCGCGATAATGAGAAGTAAAATAAATCTTAAAAAATCCTGTCTTCCAGCCCCTTCCCACTTCCCAGCTCTTCTTCCTCTCTCCATCATGGGGTCCCTCCAATAGGAGAGTGCTCTCTATCAGCTTCTCCAGCATGAGTCCACCCACACGCTATAGATTTTCACAAACTGATCCAATATTCCTTCTTTTCCATGAGGTGCAGTCCTTCAGGCATGGCTTGCCCCAGCGTGCATCCCTCACAGGGTCACAAGTCCTTCAAGGAAATGTTCTCTAATGTGGGCTCCTCTCTCCAGGGCTCTGCAGGTCACTGCCAGAAACTTTTTCCAGGGCTTCCCACGGATCCACAGGCTCCTCTGAAGCATCCAGCTGCTCCAGTGTTGGTCTCCTCCAGAGACTGAGGGTTGACCTCTGTGTCCCTCTGGATACCTGTGGGATGTATGCGCTCAGCTGCTTCACCATGGGCTGCACCAGGGGCTGCAGAGGAATCTCTGCTCCAGCATCTCCTCCCCCTCCATCTCCACTGACCTTGGTGTATGCAGAGTTGTTTCTCACACATGTTCTCACCCCACTCTTCTCTGGTCTCAATTACAGCTGCTGAAAAATAATTCCCCCCACCCCCACTTCTTAAGCATGTTATCACCAAGGCTTTACTATTTCTTACTGGCCCAGCCTTGACCAGCAGAGGAGATGGAGATCTGCCTTGGAGATGGCAGGAATTGGCTCTGCCAGACACAGAGTAAGCTTCCAGCAGCTTCTCACAGAAATCACCCCTGTAGCTCCACTGCTACCAAAGCCTGGCCACACAAACCCAGTACATCAAGCCTTTTTCCTGACCTCTCTGCCCTTTAAGAGTTGCCCTGTCTAAGTTTGCACCCTTTAGGTTGTTTTGGACATGATGCACTCCAGAGCAATTTTACCATGTACTCTTTCTGTTTTCAGGAGGAGTAGATCATTAACTGCAATAGATGTTAACAGGATTCCATGTGATTAAAATTTGTGGTGAGCAGAGAGTCCCAAATCGTCATAGTCTTGGCCTGAATGATCTTGAGAATGTATTTTTTTTTCCCTTGCAATGAGGTAATTTAAGCTGATTCAGATAGTGTGAAAAGGCCAAATCAGAGTGGAAAAGTATTTAAACATATTATAAGATTTGGGGCAATTTCCAGTTCAGCTGAGTTTAGACAAGAAGTACAGGCTACTCAAAATCATCTCATATGCATCTCATCTCTTTAAGGTTTGCTATTTTAGTAGTTGTGGATCTGAAGAAAAGATGGACACTGTCATTGGAAGTATTCACAAAATACTTAAGATGATAGAAGGCGATTTTTCATTCTGTACTTGCTGTAGATTATTAGTTTTTAATCTTTCCCCCCTTCCTCCTTTGGTTGGTTACTAGTTTGCTGTTAGAATTGGGTTGGATTAGATGACTGTTGACTATGATATTTCAACACTTTTGCTTCCAATCTCAGCTTGGATCAGGGAGTATAAATATGTGCAAAATGGAAACAGGCTGACAAAAAGATAAGTCTTTTTATTTGCTTGTTTTCTTGAAAGTTTTTAGGGTTCAGTTCGGATTTGTTTCAAGTTATGGCCTAGGATCTGTGTTTATTTTTATTGCATGAAAATTTTATTGCATTTTTCTTGTTGTTGTATGAATAAAAATAAAATGTGGAAAGGGGTATTATAAGAAAATATGCAACAATATAAACATGGAATATATTAAAAAAAATATATGCCAAAAATTTAAAGCAAATACTTTTTTCCTTATGCTGAGCAAAAACCTAGTAGAATTTCAATATATATGTGCATTGAACTTTCATAATGTGAAATTCAGTATTTCCCTAATAAAAAAATAGTAGTAAATAAATATTAGCATAACAGGAAAATAAAATAAAGCAGAAAGGAAAAAAATCTGATACAGGTTATATGCCATATGCATCTCATAGTTCATATGTTGTCTGAAACTCATTAGATAATTCATCCTTTCTTCACACTTAAGTTGGATTTCAGATTTACAACCATCATTTTCAAGTGTTCATTGTATTCCATCAGTAACTTAAAAGAGGTTGAAACAATATAATCTTATCATCTGTGCATAGGCACACTGTTCCCAAGTGGATTAAAACCATTGAACATCATTTAGATGGTTATCAAAACTTCAAACACAGACGAAAGTGCCAGAGGAGAAAGCAAAAGCATTGTTGTGTTAACACAGGCTAGAAAAGCTTGAACATGATCAACTTGATAAAGATTGAATAGATAACTTGAATATTTGGATAGCACAAGATTTAATAAATAAAGGAAATGAGTGTGATTAATATCTGTCATGGTTTGGAGAGGTGAATTTTGTATAACACATTTGTTAGTATTTTTTGATGATCTGGTGTTGGCACAAATGTCGATAGTAACTTCCACAAACCATTTGAGATTTGTAGTACTCTTCAATGAGATTTTGATCAAAAAATTACCACCATAAAATAATTATAAACCCACCCTTAATGCATTTTCCATAGAGATTTTAACAGGAAACCTTCCTCCAAGAATGTGTTTCCAGTTAGATCCTTCAACAGTCTATTCTTAGCTCAAATATATGTACCATCCACATTGATTTAAAAAAAAAATAAATTAAAATTAATTACAAGTAATGTTTATTCACCACACTGACACTGATGGGACAATGAAAAAAAAAAGGATGTACTAGCAGAACTGTGTTCTTTGGTATTATAGATACAATTAAACAATATGATAAAAATCCAAGTATCTTAAAAAAATTATAAGCAGTCATTTATATGTATTTGTATGTGGGGACAGTTTTAAAAATGAGTTAAGATATTATGTGTAAATATGTATGTGAGTAACCATCTTGTATATATTTAATGAAATAAGATGTAGCTAGCTCTGACAACCTTTAGGAGTACAAACAGTGGCTTGTCAGGTGGAAAACAACAGACAAAGATATTTCATTGTAGGTGACAGATAAGAAAATTACCAAAGGGTTCAGTAAGGTCCAACATCCACAGTCTTGAAATGAGATTGCAAAATTAAAAAGAGAATTATAGGAAAAACCTTTAAAGCCTGGAGAGAAAAAGAAAAAAAAAAACCCTTAGTGACTGTGTTTAGATCTGTTTACTATTGCAAAAGTTATGTTTAGCCTTGACCAGCAAATACAAATATTGACATTCTTTTGGGTGGAAACTTCTTGAAGAGGTTTCTGACAGTCAGGGGTTGGAGGGCACAGTAATGAAAGTCTTAACAAGATCTATGGGTGATCCACTTTTTGGGAGATGACATTAGCTAAATTAAAACTAGAAATCAACAATTATTCATCTACAGAGAGAAAGACTAATCTGGAATAAACCAGAAATTTGTTAGAGCATTTTGAACCCTTCAAGACCTAGCTTATTTCTAAAATATAGTCTCAAAGTCAAATAGAATTTTTCAGATATAGTTAAAATGTTGTGTGATGGACCTGAGTGATGTCAAGATTTTCAGGTGCCAATTGATGTTTATTCTGAGATGGTAAAATAAAAATATAACAGAACCTCATCATGCAATTTTGTGAAAACATTATATAAGAAGAAAGCACGGATATACTCAGAAGGTAAGAAAGATATAATAGGCTTCTGTTTTTCTCATGAACTTTGAAAAACAATGAAAGAAGTACCTTAGATCCACAAAGTGAAAGTTCAACTGCAGTTCAGAATCAAAATGTTACTGAGCACAAAAACCCCTCCAAATCCATAAGTGTGGAAAGGAAGTAAGAATGAAACATTCTAGGTTAGTAGTAAATTATATTTTGTCGTGTGCAAGTGTTTATGAACTTGAAATGCATTTTTGTTTCCTTGAAGGGGGCTCTTAATTTCCAGCTTGTTGTTTGATAAAGCTATTTATACAAAAGGTCTTTGACAGTTACATATCCTGGTATTTTGTTTTGACAGAAATAAATAAGAACTGAAGTTTTTAAAAAGAAAATTTACTGAGACAAGTAACATAAAAAATGTATTCACAGACTTTTACATTCCTGCCATCTATGTTTGTCCCTTAGAGAAGGCAATCTTAGAGAATAAAGGATGAGATCCTATTTGGAGCTGCTCAGAGGTGCAGTACAAAGTCCCACAGCATAGAAAGGTGGTGCAAGACAAGGCTGACAATTCTACAGCAGCAGACCAGAGCCCACTTACCTGCCTCTGAGACACTCATGAAGTGATTTGAACTGACAAGGAATCATCAAGCAGGGTAAAGTCTCCCTGATTTCAGCAGTAGCATTCAACTAATTCAACACAATCATGTTCCTTAAAAAAAAAAAACCAGCCAAAACAAAACCAACCAAACCAAAACCAAACCAAAACCAAAACCAAAACTAAAAACAAGACCAAAACCAAAATCAAAACCAAAAACCACACAAAAAACATCCTACAAAAAGGATGTTGTACATGTATTAGATGTACCCTAAAAGTGAGCAAGGTCCACATAAAATGCAGGTGACCCTTTCCTCATGGAGCTTTGTCCTTCAGTTGTTGACTGTTGGAGTGCCATTCCCTAAAAGAAGTGAGCCTGTACTCCACTGTATTTAAGCAATCTTTTTTCATCATTTTTAAGCATTTCATGAAAGAAAAGAGCAGCAGTTACAGCCTTTGCTTGGATCTATTCATACTGGCCTCACTTTTACTCCTATTGTTGGTCATATTACTATTCCCTTTTTGTTCTGTTTTGAAATATTTTAATGTATCTTCAGAATCAGAAGCTTAACAGATGGCAATGACTCCCAAACCAGCCCAGTGGTCAAAGAGAGGATCTTCAAGACCTCTCTGACCCAAACCTCCTCCAGCTCCATTACAAAACTAACAGCCCCTGCCTTCAGCAGCTCAGGATTCTCAGCAGTGCTTCATTGTGCATTCTGAATAAAGAACTTTGTAGATGATCCCAAAAATAGAACTTCTTTCAGTGGGTCATCTAGTGCTCTCGCACCAGAAGATACAAAATTCAGTGAGCACTGATTACATGTTTGCACCATGGATCTCATGCACAGTAGCTGCTGCTTCTAATACTTGTCTATGAGAAAAGTTAATGATATGAAAGCTTGCAGGTTACCTCTGTTTTCAGGGTTTCCATATTATCTTTCTGATTTTCCCTGCTCTGATATAAATTATTCTAGATGAATAGCATAATTTTCTATTATGTGGTTTTTTCCTACATCTTTTCTACTTTCATAAGATCTCTATTTCTCTGTGCACAAAATTGAAGTCTTAAGTTTCACGAAAAATCAAAACAGCAAAGCCAACAAACTCTGAGTTTCTCCCACCCCTATATATGAAGTTCAAGATACAAGAAATTTCAGAATCAAAGAAAATACATTATGAAAGGCATTTTCCTTTGTAAACCTCTGAAATATGTGCTATCACAGGTCTGAAGTTTTAGCTATTATGAACCTCTAGGTTTTTACAAGTCAACAGATGGCTACCAATATTTTATTCTTTTCAAAAAACCTGAATGTAATTTATTCGTGTAAGACTCCCATCACTGTGCTCAAGCCTTTCTTCCATAAGCATTATGGTCTTGTAAAAACCTAGCAGGTTTTTTTTTTTTCTATAAATGCTGCTCACAGATGATTTTAACACAGTTTTTTTTTCCTGTTCCTTTTTTTAAGACGATATTTTAAAGAGAACTTGTCTTGTACCAAAAGTTTTCCTTCTGTAAACTTTCAAATATTGTTAAAAATTAGGTTCTGAATTCTCCTAATCAGAAAGTATGTGCTGTCCAATATATTTTTTACTTAATATAAAGAAAAATGAATGAACCAGGCATATTCTGAACCAGGCATTGTTTTGATGATATTTTCATACATCATTTTGTGCTTTCATATATCACTTTGTACTTTCCAATATTATTTGTACCTTCAGACATATTTTGTGCATTTTGGCAGGTAAAGGTTCAGAGTCATTCTGAAATTCTGCTTTTTTTGTTCTGAATAGCATGGAATTTATGTAGTGAATAGTTCCCTCTTACTAATTACAGTCATTTATTTTCAACATTTCTGTCTTGTAAAGCCTGGTTCAAATTTATTTGTAAGAGAGAAACCGAATGTTAGAAATATATTTTGATGTAGTATATCTGCCTAAGATAGTAGCTGAATGCGTGCCTGGATTTTAAATCTCTGAATGTCTACTTAATAAGGTAATTTGGACAAGGTTTGTTTCTTGCTAATGGCTTATGCCAGCCCAGCACAATGTGTCCTGGTCTTTGGCTTGGTTATGAAGGTGCTGCTGCAATACAAATATGTGATAATAAGATACTCATCCTGCTGAACTTAACCTGTAACATCCCATTACTTTAGCAACAAGGCCAAGCTCTTGTGCACTAAATCAGTTCTTCTTCTCATTTGAGCCTTCTAAAAATTCCACATGCAGGTTGCCAGCTAAGTCATTACAAGGACATATCGCAAAGTTTTAGTCATCTGAAGGAAAGCCAGGAGATAAGTGGAAGATTGATACTTGAATTGATGTATTTTTATTTACTGATCTTCTGTTTAGTGCACTTAATTTATGTCAGATAAATCACTTGAATTCTTTTCAAAGATCAAGTGAGTGAAATGTCATAGCATTAAGCATAAGTATCCATTTTTTTTCCTAAAGGTCTTGCTGTCCCTAGGTACATTCCTCTAGAAGGTTCTTGGGGAAGAGCACACATATAGAGGGTCTTGATGTTTCATTTTTAAAATATTCCAACCTTGTTTTTATGTGGATTCAATTTACACAAGTGAAGATTAACTCTTTTATTTAAAATAAAGATTGCTGAGATTAGCAGCTGGAAAAGAAGCATCTGTATCAATGCAGGTGAAAATGCAGTTGTGTTTTTTTTTTCCAATCATCAAGATTGAAGTCACCAGGTGGTGCTATTACATAGTATTGCAAGACCTTTTTCAGAAATTGGTTTAATCACTTTTTTTTTTTCCCAGGAAATGTTGAATAACCCCTTTGCCTTACAATTGAGAGAGGCTATAAAGGCACATTGACCTGTGACTTTTATTTTGGGAGTAGAAGGACTTTGTGGGAGGTGAGAATGGATCGCTAAGATTGTTTTCCTCTAAAACAGTCTAGTTTGCATTCTGGCTGTGGTGGACTTAGTTCCTGGTATGAAATAACACATAACCTATATGACATGCAACATATTTTTTGGCCCCTTGAACCATAAGAAAAACAAAATAAGACTTGAAAGTACATCAAAAAATTATGTTAGGAAGAGAAAAGAGAAATCAGGAGAGATTAATTATGCTATTGTTTGCATGGAGAGTATTAACATGAGTTTGAGGGGGTGTCAACTCTTTAAGAAAAAGTTTTCATGATTAGTTTCTATCTTCATTGGATTAAATTAGAGACAATAAACATTAGAATAAATATTAATTGAGGCGACATTGATTTAGATTTTTATCAGGAGAACTAGTGGAAATGCTGTGAATGTAAGTTGAAAAAATAAAAAGGGAGAAAGGTAAATAGTCATTACCTGCCAGTAGGTGTAGTGGCATAACAGTGATATAGAAAAATACCTAAATGAGAAGGTAGCCATCTGGAGTTTAAGAGAATAATGATGCAATCTGCTTCCAAAGATTCAGCAATTTTAACATAAAAAGTCTTGTTAGAGACTAAGATGAGACTCTTTTATCACTCTATACATGGAAGGTGGATGGTGCTGCTTATCTCACCTCATTAGCATTTTAAGTTATAGGAAAGACAATTGTGTAAAGAGAATCTGATGAGGGGAGGAAGGGAAAAGACTTCCTGGTAGCTATGGATATTTATTTATATAGTTCACACAGCATGTGCATCTGTTTTCTTCCAGGATAGGCTTAATTTTTGAAGTGACTCCCGACAATGGTTTTCTTCCTTTGATGGTTTAATTAAGCCATGATGTCTCTAAAAATTGAATGCAATCACTTTTAAGAATAACCAAAATCAGTGATGTAGCTGTGTGATGATCAATATGAATAATGTCCCTGTTTTCTGCAAGTTCCTAATTAATTGTGGTGACTTTGGCAGGACTGAGAAAAATAGCTTACTTATAAAAAACCCTTTATTGGATATCTGAGCAATATCTGAAATATCCAGTTAATCTTTAGAATCAGACATTCATTATTGCTTGAATATGATTTCAAAATGTCTCAAATTTATTCTAGATATGTAAGAATTGTCTACATTGGAAAGAATAGGAATATATATATCTTCTACTTTCCAGAATGATGCTTTTGTGCTCTTTTTGCTAACAACATAAAACTTGATAAAGTTTTATGATAAAAGTTTATGATAAAACTCCTTGATTGATACAATTTAGGACACAGTTATGTAGGATAGACTGGAATACTGGTCCAAGTAAAAGCTGTTCCCGAGAGAAATCACTTTTCTTTTGCAATTTTTCTGACCTAATGAACAGTTTCTCATATGAATAATAGTAAATAGAACTGCCATCTTTAACAGCTTAATATTGTCTTTCATGTATAGTGTTGAAGAAAGTAATTCATGGATTGTATTTCTGTGTTATGCTAGATAACTCACTAAAATGTACTTTTAATAGTTCATATCATTTTCATTAACCTCTTGGTACTCTATTCATCTCCATTAGAGTAATATCATGCAATAAAACCGGTAGAAAAACACAGACTATTTTAGAGTCAGAAATCAGTCAGAGGCCATGTAAAGAAAAACAGATTTCAATGAGATCAAATCTTTAGCTTTTTTTTCTTTTTCCTCTCCTCCAGTTTCCTTTGCCTGAGCAATTCTTGCTATTAATTGCATCTCTATACTGCCTTCCATTCTGCTCCACTTCATTAATATGAGGAATTTCAAAACAGGCTCGTGGGTGCAATGCTAAAATCTTCATAGAAGATACGAGAAGAAGCACAATAACATTGCTGAGGAACATTTATCTAACACTGAAATTTACTGTGCTGCTATTCTGCTGATATCATTAGACCTTTCCTATTTGCATCCCTGAATTTACATCATGAAAACTGAATCAGGTCTTTAGATCCTAGAGGATGTTTCTGTTTTAATGACAAACTCATTAGTTTATTTATAAAACTAACACATCACTAGTTCTCAAAATGTCATCTTTATTTTGAAATTTATGCCTGGGTTATATGGTGCAACACTTGGTTCTGAACCTTGATGATGTGTGACTCTAAAATCATATTCTACAAGGATTTTAACAAGGAGGAGGTTGGCAAAGTGAGAGTGAATCACAACAAAAAGGAATGCTTGTTGAATAGGAGAACAGTTCTATTTATACATGCACTGTTTGAACACTGAAAATGTGTCTTTTTATAAACCCCCTTTATTGATTTATTTCTTTATTTTGATCTCTGAATAAATACAAACTTTAAGGTGTTGAAAATATGTTATTCAGCCAAAGTACATCTGGGAGGCTTGTTCTGTTGGGAGGCACTCCAAATCGTTGGGGTCTGAAGAAATAAGGCTAAATATTAGGATGGTCTTTCATAGAATAACTTGTGGGTCACTTGAAATTTCTCCCTACTCTAAGAGAACAAAAGAGGACTTGAAGAAAGGACACAGACTAATGCCATGGAAATTAAAATATGTTTACGTGTAACCCCTACAGGAAGCAACAGAAGTTCACATGTGGTGAAGTTTATTTTCTCCAGTATATTAATTCTATTCTCGTTGCAAAAGAATTCCTACTTTCGACTGAATCCCAAAACAGATTTTACTTTGTCCTTAAGAAAAATTCCCTCTTAGTATTTCAAAAATTATTTTTAGATCAAATTCTCCGCCACTGCACTCAACGATTTGTAATGCAATTTTTTCCAAAGTCAGTTTATAATTTTTAGGAATCTAATCCTAAAAAAGATATCCAAATATAAATAACTAAATGAGATGAATGCTATCCATGATTATTTTCTCTAATTATAGCTACTGCTATACTAAGAGACATTTTCAGGAACTCAGAAATAGGCTAGTAGGACATGTAGAGTGTCTAGATGAAGAATGAAGATAAAAAAAGTCAGATTAATACTGTTAGTAAAATCCTTAAATATACTAAGATGTTTACTTTTCCATTTAGATGACATATACAAAAAGCAAGTGCCTTTCCACATATCAACCCAGAGTAGTTTTAATACAATTCCTTGGACTGTGATGGCTCTCCTATAATTCCATTCTTTCCTCAAATTTGTGATATCCCAAATGAGTCTTCCATCTCCTGAGCCTTCTCCTTGCAACTGAATCTTGCTTCTGGAATGAGCTCTGTGTTTTGCCAGGCTGCTTTCCTGAGACCTCTCACCTGCCCTAGTTCACATTTACAAAATGAGGGGCTCAGACAGCAGCTGAACCCAAAATTCTCAGAAATTCTCTTTCCTGATCAGTGTTTTGTCTCCTCTCTCTTAAATGCTGCAGAGATGAGCAAGTGTCTTTTGCAAGAGAAATGGGGTGAGGGGGAAGTATTTTCAACCACATTTTCTTAACATATAAGTGGGAACTAGAGTGCATATGGACAACTGCATTTAGCAATACAGGTTTTAACACAACCTATCATGTTAATGTCATTTCAATCTGAAAATATTCTAATAGAATCTTAGCTTCTGAGGCCTCTGAATTACATCTCTGCAGCTCTAATTTTATGTGTGTTTTTAATCTTCTTAATAGCTTTAGAATGAACACTTTCCTGATTATAAACTACAACACATTTATGTATATCTTTGGATTAAATAAGGTGATGTGGGGTTTTTTTGTAGTAGGAAAGAGACATTATCTGAAAGAATAAAGTAACTTTTTTGACTTTATAATCTCAGGTTATAAAATAGGGTAGGATTTCCTTTTCTGGCAATGAAAAGGAATTCTGCATACATTTATTTGTATAAAATTCAATTCTGCATACATCTATTTGTATTGCTGATTGTTTATCAAGGTTAGACTTTTCTGAAAATACCAGGAGATGGGACTATCAGCTGTAAAGTTAATCTCTGTTGAGATAATAGCACCACTTAATTAGTCATATCAATAGATTGAGAAGCATATTCAATAACTGTTTTATATTACTAGAAAAAGAAAAGGTACTACTTGCTAATTGAATTGCAATTTTATTCAGTATTCGTTTCAGTTATGTGGAAAAAAATAACATCTTTATAAAAACAGAAAAGAAAGGAAAAGTTCCCTATAGATTTAGCCTGAACTACTAAATAATAGTTATTAGGCAATAGATACAATCTAAGAATTGATAATGGCTCATATTTATCAGCAGAAAAAGCACAACTAATTTCATAAGCAGTAGAATCATATTACTAAGATACAAAGCTGTAAACTATAACACTTCTGAGCTAGACAAAAAAGCTGATTAATAAATATTAAACTAGAAGAAAACCACAAAGAAGTAGCTCTTTAGAGTAGCTATGATAACAAAACAGACAGCAGACAACAATATGCATGTTAGTAAGCACCAATCAATTTATGTTTTTGATTCTGCTTTCAAGGACATCACAATGAAGAGCATCTCACAGAGTAAAAACCAGTCACCTAAGAGCAGTCCTTTCCCTGGAGGGCATTGATATCTAATGCAGTAGAAGTGTTTGTGAAAAACAGAAGAATTTACCCTACAACCCAAAATTTGGCAAGGAGAAAACCTCAGTGATGACATTAGATTATTAGTCAAATACCATAGTCCTAAATCTAGAAGGAGTTTTATGGGCTGCTTCATAAGGCTTATCCTCCTAATCAGGAATTCAGGACCTAGTCTGAAATATTTGCAGAAAAATTGTTTAGGGGTCTCACACTCCAGTAAATGTATGCGTAATATATTAGATTAAATAGCTGTAATATGACTTTTTGTTTGAAAATTTTTATTAGAATAAATTTCTAGTTGTTATTTTGTCTTTCTTTCAAGCATATTTAAAATATGAAGATCTTTGAAATGTGAAGAACTTCAGAGAAATAATGCCTTTTTCTTTTTTTCATCAAGTAGGGGTGGTCGGTGTACTGAAGCACACAAGCTGTTTCCATGTTCTCTCAAGTTAATCGTAACATGATGGGTGAAACAGCAGGTCTTCAATTCATAATTGCCACAGTGAAAATAATTCGTCATCCGAGCACAAACTACTTACTGCATTTGTTATCACATGGGAAGAAAAACTTAAGGAAATATACAGATTTGTAGGTCTGCTACATTCAGTTTTGCCTGGGTATAGTCTCACTTCTGACCATTTCCTTTGCCTTTTATTTAAGTTGATGAATTTGTAGGTCACATTTTTCAGAATTATTTAGTAGCCTTAAAAACAAGTTTCAACTGACTTCTACAACTTGAAAGAGGAACTAAGTTCTGCCTCCTTCAGACCTACTTTAACTCTGACTTTCATGGAAAATAAGATTTTTGGGCTATCATTTGATTGTAGAGACAAGATGAATTTATTAGGGTATAATATGGATGTAGTTCTCTGAAGAGATTTTATAGCACTCTTCAGTGTTGTCAGGGGCTACAAGAGACCTGAAGAGGGACTTTTTACAGGATCATGTAGTGACAGGCCAAGGGGGAATGGCTCTGAAATGACAGAGGGCAGGTTTACATCAGACATAAGGCAGAAATTCTTTACTATGAGGGCAGTGAGGCCCTGGCACAGGATTCCCAGAGAATTTGTGGATGCCTGTCTAGATCCAGTTACTGAGGTCCTTCGAAATGCCTCTGCCCATATTAAGATGCAAATGAGACCAAATGCCAGCGACAGTAGTATGGGTTTTATTTAACAGTAAATATGAAAGGGTGAGAAAGAAATAGAAAATAGGTAGGGGGGGACAGAGAGTTACAGGGACAGAACAAGGAAGTATCACTATCTGTGGATCCCAGTGATGCTCTGTTGATGCTCTCCAGCTGGTCTTGGTGGTGAAGGTCCCTCCTAAAAGCCCAGAATCCAGTGGGTTAATGTACATTCAGGCCAGGTAGAAAAACCCAGGCACCTCCCTGGGTGGAGGAGAGTTTTCCACTGTCTCTTCCAGCAGACTCTGGGTTTGTTCCATCATGAGCAGTGCTGTGCTGCAAGGCCTCAGGAATGACTCTGGGGGCACTTTGGGGGGCCATGGATGGATCAGGACCCCCCCTCAGCTGCCTCTCAGTGAATGAATGTCCCATAGGGGGTTCCCTTACAAAATCCAAGCTATTCTATGATTCTGTAGACATGGTAGAGCTTAGAAAGGAAACAGAGAGGAACAGACTGTCTTTCTGCTTTGCAGAACTTGAGCATTCATTTGTACTCACAAGACTGAGATATCTTCTCTTGAATTACTGTAAACTGATGAGTAGGGCCATCAAATCAGTTTACAGGTCTAGATTTAAACACTTTTCTCCAAATAAATGGTGAGAAGGAGTTTGAGAGTGGGAACAGATTGCAGAAGAAGATTTCTACTGTGGCATTCATAAGTTATACCCAGCCTCAATTTCAGTTTATTATTTTGCTGTGCTAAATGGGACTAATTGGTTTTGGTTTCAAGACTGTTGACTGACTTACTCAGAACATAGGCAGGATGTCTCCATGCCTGCATGTCAGCCTCTATATATCCACACTGGGTACCTTGAGATTGGTGTCCTATGTAATTTTGGGCAAGTGTAGCTGTGCTGCACCACTAGTGAGCTGGCTGAATCAGCTCTGCAGGAGCACCCCTAGGATCAGTGGTGTGGCATTATTCCTTTGCAGAGGCCAGCTTCCAGAGCTGAGAACACAGAGATGTCTTGCTTAAATCTTCATTTTGAACCTCTAAGCAAGATTTACCTACTGCAGAACTCTATGCCTGTGTCCTGACTGTGTGTGAACTTCACAGCACATATTTGATTTCAGCACGTAGTATGAAGGTATACACTGAAAGAACTGACTTCCATTTTATAGTTCCTAAGGGATGAAAAGCATTAATGCTGTCTACAAGCTTCATGAGGCTTTGAAGTGCTCAATAACTTCTGTATTATGCTGTTAATATTAACTCCCCAAGGACAGATTAGTCATTCAGAACCAGTTAAGATTTTGCGTACTATGCATTTGTCTTCTTTTAGAAAATATTTACTTATACTTTTCCATCAAATGTAAATACATAAGAAAATAATTAAAAAAAGACAGATATAGCTTCCAGATCCTGTGGTCATAGACACATTCTATAAAGTATTTATTGTCTGTTAATTTTCATTTATATTGGCTGGGTTTTCAGGATAATTTGCATTTTATAGTGCACTTATTCCACTGGGAATTACTTTGATGATAAAATTTAAAATAGAAACAGAATCAGCAAACTCAAAACTGCATACTGATAAAAATTGGGTTTAATTTAATTAGAACTGCATAAGCTAAAAATATCTATATTGATATGTGCATACGTTGAGATATGCTACTGAGTTATAGGTCACTGTCTTTTAACTTGTTTCAGTCATTTACCTCTCTTGAAGTTCCACTAAGATATAAACACTGAGAAAAAAAATACCTATAATTAAAGCAGAAATCAAGAAAATGAATACATATATCTTTCATATTTAAAGTTATTTATCTAGCTTCCAAGATGTCCTTGCCATATCAGTGTCCTTGCCATTGTATATCAATAAGATATTATACAAGGTACATCGGAAGAAGTGAAAATTACCTGACCTCACAGGATAACAAGGTACCAGAAATGAAGCTACATTTACAAAACCTGAGCAACATCTTAATCCAGGATTTTCTCATGTTTTATTTTTGCTATGTGTTATTTTATAGGAAGAAAAAAAATATTATCGCAAAACAATCTCCAGAACTTAAAGTATTTTTGTTAATGTAAGTAGATTTTCTCATATGTGTACCAACTTCCTATTTCTCTTCCTGAAACTAAATTAGTGTGGAAACTTTCTGAACAATATAATATTATGAATAAAACTTGTTTATATATATATATATATGAGACTTCCTTATTAAGACAGTGTCTTAATTATTCGATGCTTCTAGACCTCTTAATCTGTAACCTCACAATTTATTGTGTTTCACTAAAACAGGGACATTCAGCATATTTTAAACAATCTCCTGTGAAGCAGTTCAAGATATTTGGCCTCCATTGTCATCACAACTCTTTTGGAGCTGTGTTTGAGCACTCTGTAAATGTCTCCGTTTGGGATGCAGTGAATTTTATTTGTATCATTATCAGAAAATCATCTCTAGGTAAATTTCTTAACAGTGAGATACTAACTATGATTAGCTAGTATCTGTTTTGCATAGCAAAATGAAACAGAACTC
Source organism: Sylvia atricapilla (assembly GCF_009819655.1). NCBI lineage: Eukaryota > Metazoa > Chordata > Aves > Passeriformes > Sylviidae > Sylvia > Sylvia atricapilla. Next base: position 63,290,504 of record NC_089143.1, read on the forward strand.
TTGTCTGGGGCCAGAAAATGGAGTTGTCTGGGGCTGGAGTTTCCACTCTTTGTCAAAATCAATAAATATATAATGAAAATTTCCATTTAAAAATATTTTCCTGAGATGACAGATTCCAAAATCTGGTTTCAAAGCTCTCAAAATATTTTCATTTGGTGGTCTTCTTTCAACCATTTTGGTTTTAATTGACTTTATGCTAATGTATATATGATAGCTTACTGTCCAAATTTTGAAATTCAGTATGTTCATTCATGTATTCAAATATAAAGCATTTATTATAATTTAGAAGTACAAGTAAATTTTAGGTTTTTTGTGTTATTGCTGTGCTGAATTATATTTGCTTCTTCCCACACTTCTAAATTATCTTTTCTTTTTTTCCTCAAGAATATCAGACTTTTACTCTTGCAATTTTTGCTTTTTCTTGTAATACCAGAATTTTCTGGAGAGCAGAAATTCCTGCTACTCTTTATTGTAGTTGTTTAGGAATGATATCCCCCAATTTAGTATGTCCACTGAAACACTCCAAACCACTAGTCACTCACTCATTTCCTCTCCAACTCCCATCTCTTCATGCCTGCTGGAAAAATTAAGCCAGATCTTGGACCTTCGTATTTTTTTTTCTTCATAAACTTAGACTGTTTGCTTCTGTGTATAATTATATTACATTATATATTATAAATATACTATAAATTATAAATATATTTATAAAATATAAAAATATTTTGTATTTCATTCCAGAAGGGGCATTTTTGCTGTTGTTCAACCCTAGAAAAATGTTATCAAATAAGCCACATTCATGTGTTTCATCTTTAAATTTTAAGAATTCAGAGTTATGAGTAGTTTCTCTATAACTATACTTGAGGCTGTGTAAATACAAAAAAGGCAGAGGTTGTTTATAAGTGTTAAATAAAAAGTGGCAATTTTTCATTCTGGCAGAACTCAGCACAAGTTTGGAAATAATCACTAAAAAACATTCAGTAAATACTACTGGCAGAAAAAAAAATAGTGTTTTGACATATTCTACAAATTTAATTAAAGAAACTCTTGTAAGAATGTGGAGCTCATAACAAAACACACACAAATATAGCATCCCTTTAAAAATCCCATAGCTAATGCAGAAATTTGTTTATTTTATCATGATTTGTGAACAACTCCCATGAAAAGCCTGGGGACAGGCAGGTGGATGGTGTGACTCAGGTATCACTTCCTCAGACTGGGTGATTTATTCACAGAAATCAACTTAACAATGCACTTGTATAACATTTGCCTGCAGACTTCACTTTGTCAATAGTTTTTGGTAGTATTACCTCTGACAGAACAATAGCAGATGATTGGCAGGGAAAAAAAAGCCAGCACATTATTTCTTGTAGAGAGGAAATGGTTCTTACTGAATATATTTTTATTTGATGTGCTATTCCCCAGATAATAAATAACTGATTTAAAAGTTTTGTACCGTGTTTCTCCTCCTTAGGTCATTGTGCCCAAGAAAAGTGTTTTCTTGTCTTTCGAGTGTTTTTTTTTTCTTCTTTTTTTTTTTTTCTTTGTGGGTTGGTTTATTTTTCCTTTCATCATCTCTCCTGATTTTTGTTACTATTGAGTTACTGTCTCATTGTTCAAAGCCCATTGCTTTAACTGCATTTTTTTTTCTTTCATTCTTTGTAAACAAGATCCATTCTGGTAGATTTTTCTTTGCTGCTGTATTCCATTTTACTGGGAAAAGAACAGCTGTGTATAATTTTACTAGCCTCCAGCAAGCTTTGAAGGGTTCCTGAAGTATATGATGTTAGAGAGAGAAAATAAAGGGGAAAATCTCTGATTTTATTTCAGTTAACAGATTTCCTTGGCTTTTTCCAGATGCTCAATGAATAACTACGTAGAGATGCAAATTTACGTAAATCTGAGGGGCAATTAGAGAAAAAAAAGGATGCCTCATTTTTATTGCATTCCCTTACATGAGTAAGACTTCAGAAATGTAAATCCTACATATATTGAGCTATCCATGGAGGAGGGGAAAACCCTTGTGTGCAAATAAGCAAGAGAAATGATCTTTTGTAGCCACAAAGGTATGAAAACCTATATAAAGGCAATTGAGACATTAAATGATTGCAGAGTTCTTGGGTCAAGTCTGTGAGTATAGAAACTGCTTAGAGAAAATTAAAATTGTGGCCTTGAATTATTATAATAAAGACCCTCATTAGTATTTCTGGATAATTTTAAAAAATAATCTCACCCTTTTCACCATCAATTTTATATGTATGAATGAAAGAATTGCCTTAACATAAAAATTCCTTTTATATTCACCTTGGTGTAACAAAGGACAGTTAACAAACTCTTATCCTTTACAACCAGTCCCATGATGATACAGACTTTGGGGATTTACAGAAGGTGGGGAAATGCTTAAACATATTTAGCTTTAACAAGTAAAAATATATGGATAAATGAAAAGCCACCAAACTGCACCCTCAAAACAAAGTGGGGTCAGCTAAAAAATATTCCTTTACCAGTCTGGCTTTGATAGGTAAAAAGCTTTTATTTTTGCTTCCAATACGCACATACTGATTTCTCACAGGAAAGAGCAAAAAATATTTTACTTTGCAAGTTATCTAGAAATGTAGTTTTGCAGAATGATTTTTAAAATTACAATTTTACTACATTTATTTTTGTTTTAAAGACCAAAGGAGCAAGAATCTGTTCTCTTTTAGCAGGAGGAGGAAGCTGACATGACAACATGAGAGCCTAATAGAAGGTTCTCTTCCCACTTGACAATTAATATAGCACTAAATTCTTTGGTTAAATATGGATATATTAACAATCTATGGAAGTTTTAATTCTCTTTATCTTTGACAATAATAAACATTCAAATCAAATGAGACAATGAGAAAGTCTTTGCTATTTGAGCACAATGGAATTAAAATCTGAACTAGGACTCTTTCAAGATTTCTTACTAAAACAACTTGTAATTTACCTGGTAACACAAAAATTTCTGCCGACTTAGTTTAAATAAAAACAAACTGATGTCTCCAATTTAATAAATTAATACACTGGAAATGTCATGTGTGTATATTTAGCCAAATTCTTAACAAATTCTTAACAAAAAAATCAAGGTTTCATAAAAAACTGTATTTGATCTGAAGGCCCGTTCCTTATAGAGTCAGGGAATAGATAAATTCTCTTCCATCATGGTCTCACTGCTCTTCATGAGGAAAAGGTTATTCTGAACCAGCAGCACTGCAGTGCTACCCATGGAACAGGGCTCCTTTCCTCTTCCCCTCACTGAATCCCAGAGGCTTGGGAACTGTACCACAGCCGCCTTTAGGGCAATTAGTGCTTGATCTTTTAGACAAGTTCCTGCTATCCTAAACATTCTCTGGAGCAAGCTCTTGCATCTGTTCAAGAAAAGATTTCCAAGTCACCAGTAATAATTTTCTGAGAAGATATTCAGGGATGAGACAGAAAATGACTAAAAGAAATTGCTCTGCTTTCAACAAGGCTCAAATATTGGGTGGAAACCAAAAAGCAGTCTAGCTAATTCTCATTCTTGCATTCACAGAACACTGTTCTTGTATTAAGGAATGTGAATTACCAGTAGGACAACTCTGATACTTGGCATTTTCTTTCTATAAAGAGAACTGCAACAATTTTATTGCTGAAGTGATGCTTTTGATCAATCAGTGAAGGAGAATATTTTCACCTTGAAACTAGAATAAAATTCCGAGTATTATTATTTGTCATTCCCAGTGATGCAACCTTTCTGATTATAATTAAAATCCATTGAAATTCAAAGGTACTTATAAAGGAATTGAATTTTAAATATTTGAGTCCTTCAGGTACTTTATAACTTGAGTTTTCATACCATGGGAGACAACTCAGAATGTATTTATCTCATAGTTGAAATACAATTTTTTAGAAGAAAAAAAATCTGTTTGGAGAAGTAGTGGAGGCAGATACCATTCTATAATATCTCTCTTGTTTTGGTGAGGACTTCAATAATTTAATTTATTTCTTTCATCATTCTGTTCAGGCTGTTGACTGAAATGCTGATTTGTTGGAGCTAAAAACTGCCAGTGAGGCCAAATATTTCAGACAAATAAGAATTATACAGACGAATTCCAAGCTGGATTGGTCTCTTCCAAGTCACATAATGTGTTTTCTTATTCTGTTCTGTTTTCATTCCTTGAAAGCTAGAGGGCAACATTGTTTCAAAAGACACGGCAAAAGCACATCACTAACTGCAAAAGTTTTGCACGAATAAAAAAGTCTTTGTTCTGGCATGCTCTTCAGCTAAGTTGAGATACTTGCCTGAGACATCATTATATGAGGTCCACTTAATAGGGCACTTTTAAACTTGTCTTTTCATGTCCAGCCACTGATATGGATTTACGATGCTTGTGGATTGGATAAAGCACAGGAATATTCACGATGGGAGATGTGTTCCCTGGCCAGTGATAAGGAGAAAGTTAATTTAGCAGGCAGTATTATTTACGGAAAAGCTTTTTGGTAGTGCAATTATAGGACAACCCACCAACCAACTCACTGGAAACATTGGGGGATTTAGGCATGACTATAATTAGGGGAGAGCTGCTTTTCCTTTAATAAAGATCATGTTCAGCTGAAAATGCAGCAGCTTCAGAGTTCACTTAAGCTGGTATCATGCTGTTTACTGCCTGACCTGAACAGTGTTTATTACAGTTCTGAACCTGGACAATGTTCTTTGGACAAAATGATCCGATACATAATACTTAAATCTTCCTTTTGATGGATTAAACAACTCTCTTCTTGTTTTACTCTAAAGCATTTTTTTAAAATAGATGGTCATAGAATATATGTTTTCATATGTTCATTATATATTTTCCTAAAGCCTCATATGGAACTACATGAAGTTTTTTGATTTTCATGAAGTTGGCAAAATGTCCATCTCCAGCTAACCAAGACATTCAAAAAGATTGAATAAAACTTTCAAGTAAAAAACAATCTCAGCATTAAACCAAATCCAGCAGATTAAGAAAACAATCCAGCAATATATTCTACTGTTGTGCATTTGGCATCCAAACACAGAGTACCAGCTCAATTGAATCGCTACTCCATGGAAAGTGAGCTCATAATCTGTATGGCTGGATCATCATGTTCCACTTGGAAAGGAAATAAACACTTAAAAAAATCAATCTTTGGTTCTAACAGGAATAAAACCTGAGGTTGCAGAAATGATCCTTATGAAAGTGCTTTTTAAGTAGTGTTTGGAAATATTGACTTGAGGTCCAAAAATCTGCCTATTTTATTTTATTTTAGATATTTGGATCTAAATGAAATTATTCAAATATATTAAATGCTCTGATTTCATGATAACAATTTATTGTAACGAAATAAATTCTTAGGAGAAAATGTTATGATTGGGTTATAGTTGTTTATGGTGAATACATTTTAATTTTTTGGTTAGAAATGTTTTTTGAGATGTTAGTGCAAATTGCTCCTGAAATATGCAAACCTGCAAATTAGAATGAGGTCTCCCTTACAGAGGCAAATTAACTGAATAAATAAAAATGTCAAATTGTAATTTAATTTCAGATTGGTTTATATCTGTTGTTTGTATTCTAGTTAAATATATTATTTTATACACATTTTCAGTGGATTTTGAGAGCATTAAAAGTCTTAATATATTTTTATTATTTGTTAATCAAAATCTGATAAAAATATGTAGTAATATTACATTATTTAATGCTTTAAATAAATATTTATATAAAAGTGGACTCATACCATTTCTTTTATATGGTCTCCCACATAGTTTAATTGTCCATGTCTATTTTACTCCACAGGAATCTTACACGGGCTATTCCTTTGTGATCACACAGAGCTCTATTTGTCCATCACTGAATTAAGAAGTTTAAGGAGTATATTAATTTCCCTTCGTAGTACTTATGCTGAAAACCAGATTGGCCTTTAATATTTTTACGGGAAGGGAAGGGAAGGGAAGGGAAGGGAAGGGAAGGGAAGGGAAGGGAAGGGAAGGGAAGGGAAGGGAAGGGAAGGGAAGGGAAGGGAAGGGACTTGGTTCTAGAGAAGGAGTTATGGATAACCAGAAGATAGATTTTAAGTACAGCTGAAACTTTGTTCTGGTATAAAAATTATACCTATTGTGACCTCAGAGAGAGTCTATTGAGCTGAATGCTTATTTTTGGTAATCAGCTTTGCCTAAATAATTCTGGTTTTATTCATAGATTTTAAACATCCTTTGAGTCTTAATGGAAGATGAAGCCATTTAAGGTGAAAACATTTGAATCAGGTAAAATAATAGAGAAAAATAAACGGAGAAAAAGTCATAATCTTTGCACATTATCACTTTTTAAAATAAATCTGCTGATATGAAAAAACTCAGATGCAGAATAACAGTTTTGATTTCATATGTACAATTGCTGTTCATCCCTACATTACATGAAAATTTCATTTTGGTACTTATCAACACATACTGCTAATGGGGTTTTTTGGGTTTGTTTTTTGGTTTTTTTTTTTTTTTTTTTTTTTTTTTTTTTTTTTTTTTTTAATTTCGGTGTTACATAAATGGGAGCAACCATAAACCCAGAAGTCAGTGAATGCCTTTTCAACTGAGAAGATGTATGCATGACCCACAATTTCATAAGATGTAAATGTTAATCTAGTATCACTTAAAGATATGTTTATTCATGGAATGTTGTTTCATGCATTGTAGCAGTTCTCCCAAACAAGGATTGACAACAAGAAGGTGTGGTTTTTAGATCTTATGTTTCAGTCTGCACTTTGGTAAGGATTAATAAGCTGATGTGTGTTCAGTCCTCTGATTTAATCACAAAGGGGTCTAATTAAGTGTTTTAGTTACACAATTTCCAGTTCAATTTCTTATTATGTTCAGTGGGGATGACTTCAAGGAAAATCCTTTCATAGGTTTATTTAAATAAGTGAAATTGAGATTTTAAAATTTAAAAAACAGAAGACCACCATATAAAATATTTCCTTGCTATCCCCAACCCGTTCCTCCTTTATAAAGGTCACTTTCTTTCTCTAACATTGTATTTCTCAATTTAAGCTCAAAAATAATGCCCTTTTTTGAGAACATAAATCAAGGTCCTCTTGAAGGTAAGAGATAATTGCTAGCTTGCTGTACTTCATTAAGCCAGTACTCTCATACTGTCACACAATTTAATAACTTTTTTTATTGAGTTAAAGTATTTTCATGTTTGCTTTTTTCCTCACTCCATTTCCAACTTTTTCATCACCCTTAGTATGGACTTATCATTTTACACCAAAAAAATCATATAATTGCAACAATTTTAACTAGCTCTGTCACAATTTCTTAATATGTTTTTTCTAAATTATTATGACTGTGATATGTGTCATCAAACCACTCAACAGAATCCCGTAACCTAGAAATTACTGTGCAAGAATAATTGAAGAATTAGCTATTCTCTGTTCTCCTTCCAGGCCAGAAGTTTAATGATCCTACCTATTTCCTTTTTACATAGAAACATTGTATCCTGGAAACGTTGCATACCAATTATGTGCTTTTTTGCAGCATGGCGTGCAACTAGGAAAAATATTTCCTTGTAAATGATTAAGGTGATATGCAATCAAATATCCACACAAAAATTATATAGTGGCACTAAATTAATATAAGTATTAGGTATCATTGAGCTATTACTGATTTTTAGATACTTGGTATATGAAAATCTTTCCCTTAAAGATTGACGAAATGTGGTGCATTTTCATGGCTCCTGAACCCTGGTAATTTCTTTCATTATGTGATTGTTAACAACTGATGAAAGCAGTCCTGGAAAACAAAAATCATACAACCAACCAACCAAAAAATCCCAAAAAAACCACTCTAAACTGAGAAGATGAGGAGAAGGGATATTTTGGGGAGAATATTATTTGGAATGTTATTTATAGGTGTAGTTCCATTTCCAGATGAAAATACATGTGTCCAGACATGATGTCACTGTAAGCTATCATTGATTCAGCAATATTCTTAGAGTGAGGCTGACAACTGATTTTTAACTATCTGTTATATGGCTTACCATAAGCAATTGTCTCATTTTGATGAAGAAGAAAGGTAAAGTGGCACCTCAACTGTGCCATGAGCAGAGGAGGCAGCTTGTGCAGCACCTGAGCCAGAACTGGGGAATCCATTTGTCTAAATACAGCTCTCAGCCCTCGTCATCTTCCTATTGCCAGGAAAACCCTGGCAGCAGGACCGCCTCCTTGCTTTGTTCTCTGTGGTGTCAGTGGGGCAGCTGTGCCAAGTGGCTCTCAAAATGGTGATTGCAGTCTCCATGTGGGCTCTGACTGCTGCTCCATGAAAGATTAGCAGCTCCAAGGTCTGTGTCTGGTACATAAATTATTCACGGAACGATGTCACATAGAGGCATGAGTCAGCTCAACTTGCAGCGTTGACTTCAGTTCCTTCTTCTTTTACAAGGGGACTGCTGATGGTTGCACACTGAGAAAGGGGGAAGGATTAGCATGTGATCATCTTTCCTCTCCATTAAGTTGATGTACTTTGGCTCCACTTCACGATGCACGGCATGGTGGAACAGAGTCTCCCAGGGAAACAGCACAGCCTATGGTTCTGCTATGGTTAGACACACTCAGATGAATTTCTGTAATCTGCTTACTGCCTTGGAGTTTGCTAAAAAGCTTATTTCAGATACAGCAGTGATAATTAAACAAGAAATTCTGTTTGACTCACGAAAAGACCCCAATGAAAACCTTTTAAACTGGTAAATTCAAAATTAAGCTGGTATTTTATCTAGATTGTATCATGAAATAAGAAGATGAACTGGAATGCATGGAAGACAGAAAGTCAGTATTGATTTCTGTGTTTCTAATTTATTTAATTTTATCATGAGGTAATGATTTTTACATTTCTATATTTAATTCTTCACTTTCCATTTTAAATAAATGAACCATAGTCTACAGAAGATTATAAACTGTGGCCTACACATGTCAGGACTGTGATGACTCCTTCAAAGCCATTTCTGGTGTTTCTTATTTGTTTGTTTTATGTAGTTCTTATTTTGTGCATTTGTAACAATACTTTAAAAATATTATTCTTCCAAGAATTTACTGCTTTTAAACATGGTTTATTCAAAATCATTGCGTGAAGTTTTTTTGGAATAGAAACAAAATTGGTGCATGTAGTGCTAATTCAGAATGCCTCAAAGTAAGTTTTGAAAGACAGCTCTTCATTTGTCGAGTCTCTTGAATCTTTACACACTTGTTAATAAGACTTCATAGCAATTTTCTGCTCCTCTCTTCTCTATTTTTCCTGTTAAAAATCAATCATAAGGATTTCCACAATCAACAGAGCTCTAAGTGCTAAAGAATATACTGATTCTCTCATACCTACAATAAAACAAAAAAAGGAATTAAAAAAAATTAATCTTCAGTTATATAAGGGTTACAACTAAAGATTCCTTCCTGAATTCAGATCCACCAGATGAGAAACTATTAACATTATTTTACTCTTAGGATAGGTCATCTCAGAAAACTTAACTCTTAGAGATTTAATTAAAAATCTCAATCTAACAACTTCTGCATCATTCAATCATTTAGGATATCTACTTAACTGAAATTTTGGTATCATTAACTCAAAGCCATTTTTTGTGATCACAAACAGCTAACCAAAAAACTCACCAAAGTGGGGCTTTACCAGGACTAATGAACATAGGATTTTTTTTGTTTTTACCTCTGCAGTGGAAGGTTTGTTTCTTCATCTGGGGATACTTAGGATGAGCTTGTCTGTTTCAAAGGGCAGGCTGAGCATGTAGTAGGTTGTATTTGATGCCATTTTCATGCAAAACCCCTCAATATTGGAGGTTGCACAAGTGTTTTCTAAAATAACTCAAAGCCCAGCAGATTTGTATCAATAGCTGATGCTTATAAAAAGAAACGAAACCAAAATAACCAAAATGCCAAACTATATGATTTTTGTGTATGTTCCCCTGCCAGGAAGCTGTTTCTGCTTTTTCATCTCCAGCACTTACCATCATTTTGATATGGAAAAGTTAACCCCGAATTAAGCAAGGAATTTTCAAACTACAAAATGTTTTCCTGTTGAACATAAACTAGGTGAAATTCCCTGCTGTTCTGTGAAACAAAATGTAATCACTAGTAATCCCTCAGGTTCCCTCTGCTCTTCTGGTGATAAAAACCAGCAGTGATTTGGCTTCCTGCTGACAATTTTGCTGTTTTATTTGCTGATTCAAGGGGCGCTTTGCTCCCTGTTTTCAAAATTAATTTCTGCTTTCCGTGGTTCTTGATGGGGAAAAACCTCTTCTATGAATAGTCTCTGCAGTCCTGAAAGCTTTCAGTCTTGTCAAACATTGCAGGAATTTTGTTTAATATAGGAATCTTCCACACAGGTCTCATATTCAGGAGATACATAAATGCTGCTGAAAATGCATCTGCAAATGATGCTGAGGTGATTATTTTTGTCTTGTGACTATTTTTTTATTTAGTATCAACAACTTGCTAAATAGAACAAATAGCACATTTGTTTGAATCATGTTCACTGTGTGACAAAAAAGAAGATTTTTTTTTTTTTGCTAGTTGTCACAAGGTTACATTTCTGTAAAGTAACAATTTTATGGTGGTCTTCTTAAAAGTTAACAGTTTAACAGTTGCTTCAAACTGAAATTCTAGTTTTACTTAGAATAGTCATAATCATTGGTCATGATAATTAAGGACTAAAACCTGATTATCAATGCTGATGCATTACTCCTCAATACAAGGAGTATTGTATGGTACATTTCTATGGCGTATCAAAGTCTGTTAATTAAGTAGAAGACCTGGTCACAAAACAAGCTGCAGGCAAATATTTTCTGCTAGCTTCAGCAGAAGAATTTCCATCAAGTGAGATAGCACTGAAGGGTGGCAGGGAAGAATTTGGTGAATCACTTTTTACAGAAAGGTTCATATAAGTGGTCTTGAATTATCAGCCTCATGTACAAAGGTGCATGTTGTGTTTCCAACCCAGAGCAAATTTCATTTTCACAGGAAAGTAAATTATATTATTAATCATAATTTTTAGGCAAATAATGTTCATGATGAATAACTGTGCTCAGAGGAAACATGTGGTAACTAGTTTTTAAATTATTAGCCAGCTTTATTAACTGGCAAAAAAATGAGAAAGGAATTGTGAATGATTTTATAATTTCTAAGTAGCAAGTTCTGTTCCAATTATTTTCTCAAGCATTTTAATTCTTTTAGGAACCTTGATCTTCATTCAGGCAATTGGAATACTTCCAGACATTGGTTGAGGAAACATGGATACCTAAAAAGATAAAATAATCTACAGGAGAGGAAATAAAATTCAATTTTATTATTTGTTGCTTCCTTACATTCCAATTCTGCATTATCTTAATCATTGCTTAGCTTTCTTAGCATTGGCATTAGTCTTTGTTTTGGCTAAAGCAGAAAATAAGTATTCTATTAATTTCTATTTATTTTAAACTTAATTTTAAACTTAATTTTAAACAAAAGGACTCTCTGAACTACAGGACTTTCTGAATTTGCCATCCCTTCAGAGCAATGAGAGGTTTCATTGTTTAATATTTTTCCCTTGTTTTTTCATGTTTGTGAGTACTTTGCTTGTGAAATAAACAGCTTTTTCCTCTTTTCTCCATGGAGACTATCTCCCAAACTGGTTGGAAAGGGGCTTCTGGAATCAGCTTTTTAGAAGAGATCCCTTGGCAAGTTTCTTCCCAAATTTCATCTCAAACTGGAACAAATAGTTACATAAATTGGAATTTTATGTGTCAATTTATCCTATATCATGAAAAACCCCAACCAAACCATTCAGCAGAACAGTCAAAATAAATATAATCTTTTAATTGTTCTTTGTCTTTCATATTTTATTGCTTTTTTATTTCCATGATCTTTACTCATAGATGCACTGTGTGTTGTTGGATAGGATCAGCAGTCTGCATTCTCTGATGAGCACCTTGCTGTTAGTCTTGGCAGCACAATTCTTGCATGAGCAGACATTTAATGGAACATGGAAGAGTTTCAGGAGTTTGAGCCAGGTCATCTCCACCCCAGTACCCAGCTTGTTTGTAGAAGGCAAGAGGTTTTAAATCCTCTTACAGAAAAGAATTGAACTGTGATTTCCAAATAACTTCTAAATGCTTTGACTGCAAAAATACTTGATTAAAAAGGAAATGTTTATATGTGTAACTGACCATCTTTGGAATAAAAATGGCTCATGCCTCTGCCAGGTGCAGCAAATTCCAGCTCTGAACCGTAAGTTTAAGAAGGTTTCTCTGTATAACCATGCTAGAGAGGTATTCAGTTTAGACAATCACCTGTCCTTGTGTATTGGGTTCAGCAACTCTGTTCATTCTTGTTAATACTCTTTTGGGGTGACCAATTCTCCTAATAAGTAAGAAACCTAAGGCTAATTTCAGGCTGTGAATATTTTACAGGGGTCAGACCTGTTGGATGTGATGTTGTTTTGGTGGCTCTACCTCTCCTCTCACTTTCATTTTTAACACTACCCTAATTTTAAGAAAATCTTTCCCAAGACTTCAGTCATTTTATGTTTTCCTCTTCTTGTCTGAGGGCATAAAACTGGTCTACTAGATTATTATATGCTCCATATTTTTGTTTTCTTTCAGTGATTTAATGTGACAAGAAATAAAACAATTTATCCCTAGTTATCAATAATGTTCTTTTCATAAAAAAATATAATTTGCAGTCTGACATTTATACTCTGTTCAGATCAATAATGAGCACAATGAGTAGGAGAGAAGGATTAACACATCGGGTTAAAAAGCCCTTTGGGGAAAAGTCTGAACAATCTTTATATGAGCTCTAATTTCATATATTTATTGACTTCAAAAATACTGTGTACTTACACAGTCCTAGCAACAAGTAAATCCTGTCAATGCACCTGCAACACTGCTACAGAATAGTCCTATGTTCTTCATATTAGATGGTCCTTTTTTCTGCAACAGATACCAGGTTCCATTTTAACATTATGGTATAATTGTTGTTAATAAAAGGGGAAAGGAGAATAGGGGTCTCACAGTCCATGACTGTATAATAACGATGCCATGACTGAATTAGTCTTGGTTCAATATTTAAAAAGCCCCAAACAGGATTATATCAGAAAAAAAAAATTAAAAATCCCAGATTGTTTTACCATTGGCCTGATTAAGAGATGTAGTCCTAGATATTTAATACTTCCACTTTTTTGGGAGTGGAAAAATTCAGCAGCCTGTGGCATACATGAGACCAAACTTCATGGTCTCGATGATCATCTCTGAACACCTTGGGAACTTATATGGATGAATAATTTTCTTGGTGTCTGATTTACTGTACCATTTCTTTCTGAAAAACATTTCTTAAAACATTGAATAAAATATGAACTTGTCTGAAGCCAAATTTCTTGAAACCAGTCATTAAGATTTATTATTTCCATTATGAATACTGTCCATTATAAAAGAAGAAAAACATGACTGTAAGGCAAGCATATATTTTCTGTCATAGCACAGCAGTTTGTCTTCAATGACAGATGTTGTTTGCTGTTTGGGAAAGTAATACCAGAGAAACAGCAAGTAAGAATTGTATTTTTAGCAGGAACTCATTGTTTACATTATTTTCATTCTTCGATAAAGTGAATGCTTATTATTGTCAATAGTGACAACCAAAAGCCACCTGACCTCTTCTTGTAGCTGGATAAAGTTGCAAACATTGGTGAAATAGTCATAATGTGGAAAGTATTTACAGCAGGCCTCACCAAAATGCACACATCATGGCATATCTTTTGAAATGAAACTTCCTTAGTAAGACACAATTTTCTCCTTGAGTCCTGTGAGCAGTTTGGGCACCACAAGATAGATAAAAAAGGCATTAAGCTATTAGAGAGTGTCCAAAGGAGGCCCATGAGGATGGTGAAGTGATGAAGCCTTGTGAGGTCACTTGGTTCAGCCTACAGCAGATTGATGAGAGACCTAAGTGGAGGTCTTCAACATCCTGATGAGGGGAAGCAGAGAGGCAGGTATAGATCTCTCCACTCTCCAGACCAGTGACAACATCCAAAGGGAAGGTATAGAGCTGAGTCAGAAGAGGTTTAGTTTGTTTATCAGGAGAGAGTTCTCACTAAGAGGATAATTAGGCATGGAACAGGCTCCCCAGGAAAGCCATCAGCACCAAGATTGACAGAGTTCAAGAAGTGTTTGGACAGTGCTCTCAGGCACAATGTGTGACTTCTGGGGATGGACCTGTGCAGGGTCAGGAGTTGGAATCAATGGTTCTGATGTATCCTTTCCAACTCAGCATATGCTGTCATTCTATGACCGTTCTTCATGAGTGTCTTGGGAATAGTTTGTATCCCATAATCATTTTGTTTTTGTTTTGTGTTCAGAAGTGCCACCATCTCCCCTTCCAGTTTGGGAATATTGTGATGGGTGAAGGGCAGCCCAGGATCCTGGGGAGATTGGGAGCCAGGAGCTGCTCTTCCTTCTGGTGGGGTGATTGGTACAGCTGCCATACGGCACGATGGGTCTGACCTGGGGTCTTGTTGCCCTATGGATTTTGTTGGTTTTTTCCCCACTTATTTTGTTTTTCCTCTTTAGGCACTGTGACCAGGGCCTGCCAGCTTGCTTCTCTGCTCCTCTGCCACTTTGGAGCCCAGAGCCCGTTCAGGCTGTGCCGAGATCCGGGAGCCGGGACCACTCCTTCCCAGTTTGTCCCCTCTGTGCACAGCCCAGCCTCGGGACCAGCTGTCCTGGGCGAGCTGTGCAAAGGGGCGATCCCCTGCCCAGCCCTCACTATTTTCTGCCATTGCTTCATGGGGTTTTAGTACACTTCAGCTCAGCTTCCCACATCTGCCATGAGCCCCTGCTGCTTCTGCCATGGCTTTGGGGTTAGTGCTACACTTTGATTTGCCGCCACTGGGAGTCTGCGAATCTCTGCTGTTCCTGCCTGCTGCTCCGAGGTTCCTGCTGGAGTCCATGGCACAACCCGGAGGGGCCCTCAGACCGGCTCCTTGCCGTGGGTTCCCAAAGGAAAGGCCCTTCTCTCCTCTCTCTCTCCCACGGCTGAGCCGCCATGACCGTGTGGAGAGGGGACCGAGCTCGGCCACAGCGCCCCCTGCAGGCGCGGAGGACTCATCGCACCTGCCCGGCTGGAAGCCAACAGCGCCCCCTGCCGGCCGTGCTCGGAACTGCACCCGAGGGGAAAGATTCCTGATTTTGTTTGTTGTTGCTGCCATGGTTGTTGTTTGTTTTACATATATATGTACTGGTAAGGTCTGAGAGTTCAGTATCAGCATTTATTTACCTTTTTCTCATGCTGTGTGGGCATTGTGTTTGTCAATAAACGGTTGGGTTTTTTTCACCTTCATCCACTAGTATTCATTCCCTATTTATTGGCAGAAAGGGAATGTTGGAACCCTTTTTAGAGGAAGCACTCATTCCAGAGTGTTTTCTCCCAGACTTTCTTCTAAACTGAAACAATGAGAAACAGCTGGGAGATGACTGTCAGATTTCCCATTTCACCCATTCCTTAAAGGCTATGAGGACACAATGATGGTTTGACTCAGGAATCAACAACCTCATGAGCTGGCAGCAGCTCAGCAGCCAAGCTCCTTTGGAGGTAGGCTTTACTTCTTCCTTCTGTTCTGTTCTCATTCTCCTCTTAACTCTTTGTATCGACAGGAGTTTCCTCCATTCTCTTCTCTCTCTTTCTCCTGCTCTGCTCAGAGCAGTGCATCTGCAGTCAACAACTAAATAGACATTTCTCACCTGGTATAAATTCTCAAAACCAGTAATTAAAATCCAGCCTCATTTTTCACCCCTCACCCTTGTGTTTTTTGAGAAACTGAATTGCTAATGATTCTAGGAAACCTGAACTGCTGCTGCCTGCAGTTAGCTAATAGTGGGCAATATTCTCAACCTATTTTGTGACCTTGGAGGATTGTAATCATCTGTTTGAGAATTGAATTTCATCAATGTTGCTGGGGAGCACAAAAATGTTATTATGAAATGAAGAGCAATTTTCTGTGAAGTTTCCCTTTGGAGGAGTCTGTGGTGTGTCCTCACATGCTTATTTGCCCAGACCTACCAAGGGAGCTGAGAACTGCACTGCAGGTGATACAGGAAAGTACAACACTACAGGAAGCTCTCTGAACAAGTCCCATACACGGTTCCAAAATTCACAGTTATTTATTTCCAGTAGTCCTCTTCTTTTGGGGCATGCTTCGTACATCATTGCAAAGCCAGAGACTGTTCTCATCTTTTCAATTCTTTGGCAAATATCTGCGTTTGCCAGTGACCTGTACTGGTGCTGTCTGTTAGTGGAAGGCAAGGAAAAAGCTGAATGAGGGGACAGATAAGTACAATTCTTTATGCCCTCTCAGATTTCCTGCTCAGCCCAAGTGCACAGCTACAGACCATGGTCTGTGCTCCCACATGGTGCCTGTAGTGGCTGTCAGGAAAGATGTTGGCAAAGGTCTTCAAAATTAACACAAGTATTTCCTTCACAAATATGTCTTAGAAAGGAAAGTAACTGAACACAATTTGTTCTATGCAAAACATTCCACTGCTGAAAATATCATCATAATAAAAAAAACCCAGCTCTAGGACTGAAAATACGTCTTGTTTCTACTCTTTGGAAATAATGCAATGTGCTATTACAATGTACATGTTTAAGCTGATGAAACTTCTGCCAACCCTACTATGATTCTATACAGTGGTAGGGTTTTTTTTTCCCATGGATTCCAACTATTTATGAGTGAAAAATTGTGTGAATATCTCTAAGTAACTTTCTAAAATAATTTCATCTAATAGGAGCAACAAATTACAGAAAATAACTTTCCACAGAATACAGTAATATGTTGTTACAACACATTTCAAAATATAACATGTATAATCTGTATATCTGCAACAAGATGTAGATTTGTTTCTTCACTATAACACAGTTCTAGACAAGCTTTTCAAAACAAAAATCAAAGAGCACTTGAGAAGCAGAAGAAATAAATTTGTAATAAAGGCCTACTGTTCTGTACAGATAGTGAATGAAACTCTAGGAAAATGAGTATTTTTCGTTGTAATTTTTCATAGTAAAGATGTCATTGTAATAAAAGTGTGTTTTTAAATTAGTGACATTTTCAAATTGGTTTCAGATTTATGAGAAAGCTGTGCTGGTGGGAAATAATCCAAGAAAAAAAGCTCAAAAATGTTAATTAGAAAGTACGATTCTTGTTGTGTCTTGAGCTACCAGAAATATCTGCTAATTGCTACCAGTCATCTCCTTTCACTTCAAGCCTATCTAATTAATTTCAAAACACCCTTGAATTTCAGAGCCTGGATTTCTAGGTTTCAGAAAATTTATTTGCTTTTGAAAGCTTTAATAAAAACTCACATATCATATGAATCAGGGAGTTGTTTTAAAGTACATTCCACTTTAGGTAGATACATGGCAAATTTTCCTTCCCATACCCTTCTTTCTTGATGCAAAATATTTTGATACACAACATAGATAATGTAAACATTTGAGATAACTAAGTTTGTATTTAGGAAATTTTAACTCATGAATAACATACACAGAGATAATTTTAAAAGATGCCATCTATTTATATACATTTTTTGTTAATCACTCACCTCCTACCTCTCCCAAGGTGAACAATTACAGAAATTAACTGTATGCATGTTATATTTTGCATTCTGTGCACTCTGTGGCCCTTCTGAATGAAGAATTTCTAAACGAAATATTTCAGCTTCATTTATATTTTGTGTTTAAGATTTACCATAGAACAGGGTGCAAAACTGTTCCCTCTGCACATTTAACAGATTTAGAACGAGCATTTGGACACAAGGGTTTTGTTTAGAATTATGTCTAACATTAGAAAGTTCTAACTGTCAGTTGTTTGAGAAGCATATTTGAGTGGGGAATAAGAATTCTTAAGCACAACTGTACATTTAACTCAGATGAAAGTGATATTGGGTGAAAGTCTGAAATTAGTTGCATGCTGGTTGGTTTGTTTGTTTATTACCTGCAGAAATTACAAGTGTGATGATGATGTTCAGCTTTTTCCCAGCTTGCCTTCCTGTGCAAAGGCAGGCTTTGGATCCCCATTTAAATATGGTTGAGAGACTGTTAGCTTTAGATGTCTGAATAGTCAAAGTGTGCAGTGAATAATCACAAAGTGTGCTTCCCTTCAAGTATCTGGCCAATGATCTCCTTTTTAGCCTGAAGCAATAATTGTCTGTGCATTTTAACAGTTCATTTGCTTTCCCTACACTACTTGTTTCTTAGCACATTGGATTTTACGCTGTTTTGAAGAAAAACCCTTGTGATGGTTGAAATGAGCATTTGTATTAGATGTGGTGCAGTGGAAGGAATTCTGATATTGGCTGTGCGCATTTTTACATGGGTAAGCAGTGTCTATGGATGCCATCTCTAAAAGGATTTATTTATATCTCTTTAGTAGGAATGATGGATGAAGGTGCCATATTTACCATATAATAGCATTTTCCCAGGTATTGTTTTTTTACAAATACAAACACAGCCATAAAACAAATACTCTCTGTGGGCTCTCAGCATCAAATTAGAGAGAGAGTAAAGTTTACGTAGCACTCTAAATGGTGACCAACTACAGAAATCATTTCCCAAATGGATAAAGAAAAGAGAAGAATGAAGCACACTGACTTCTAACCATTCCTTTGGCCCAAGGAATTGCATGAGGGTAGTGTAGCTTTCATGAGTCCTGCAAAGTTTTGCAATCAGCTTCTGCTACAAGATGTCAGTCTGTACTAGAGTAGTATAAAGGATAAACTGAAATGTGTGCTGCAGCCTCCAGAGGCAGCGCAGCTGGGGATTATAAACACACTCTCATTCAGTTTGAATACAGTACAGTGAAATTACCTTATTTCAAATGCTTTTTGCTATTGAAGTTTTTTGGAATGTATTATTTTATTTCTCTCAGTGCAGTGGAGAACTTGTTTTGTATAGAACAATTCTGGTCCAAAGGAAGCTGAACTGCTTTTAGCATTGAAACAGGGAAAAATAGAAAAGACAGAACAAAGACAAGTATATTTCCTTACTTTGACATGAGATTCCTTTCTCTTCAGGTTAGGTCTTAAAAAAAAATAAAAAACGTTGGTTGACTTTTTCTTTTTCACCCTGTGCCATTACAATATTACCAGCAAATGCATATTTGTAAACTTGTATATCTTCTTTGAGTAAAATTGCCCAGCCTAATAATTTCTTTCTAAGAAGGAAAAAAGAGATTGGGGGGAAAGGATGAGGGAAAATAACTGTCCCCTGGAAAATTTTTCTGAATATGTTATTTTCTTATTTGCTCTCTGAGATACTTCTAAGGACTGTAATGCTCTTTAGTAAAGAAGGACTTGAGATACAATGTTTTGCTCTCCTTTTTTCAAAGATGTTAAATTTAGCAATATCTTTTATTGATTGCAAACACAAGTACCTCACTACACCAAACTTATTTTTCTGCTTCTTTTAATTGAAAATATCTCATACTCTGTTCTCTGATATCTTACATGTGCCATACAACCACATGCTGTTGAATATAATTGTTAAAGTGGACAGAGATTTGAAAATGTACCAAATCCATCCAGAATTTTTTTCTGTGTAGATGATAAAAAGTTGCAATACTTGTTTTTATTGTCTGAAATGTGTGTTTAATGGGAAACAAACTGAGAAACAAATGTAATGGGCATCAATACAAAGCAACACAGAATTTTGAAAACTGGAGTTTATCTGAAGGATGCAGAGACTGTCTGGAGCTGAAAAAGAAAGCTGTACCTGACATCTATCTGCTAAAACCTTAATATACTTTTATTCCAGAAATTAATTAACTGACGCTGTATATGTTCAAGGTATTTCTTAAAGTAAACAGCAGTATTGCTGTTCATTTTTTGATTATTATTTTTATATTAGTAATTTTTCAGCTTCTAAGAAGGTACTACTATGTTCTTTTTCAAAAAAAAACCCACATGACCTTTTTCTTGTTTCCAAGGCATTCTTTAGATGACTGCTGGGTGAGAGATAATCATCGTATGTCTCTTCATATCTACAATATGTGTCTAAATGTTACCAGTGCCACCTTCACTTTTCATGACACTTTGGAAAGAAGAGTTCAAAAATGGTAAGAGATGTATGTGGAAAATTTAAAGTCCCTTTGGCAGTGGAACGTGACCTTCTGGATTGTAGGGATATTAGCATTCCAGATCTTTAAGCAGTATTTAAGTCTTAGACATTTTTAGATTTTATTTAAATCACAGTGAGTGTAATACAGTATGAATGGACTTCCAGTTTCCTTCAGTTGATAGCAAAACTCCATCTATTTTTTTTTTCATAGTTGATCTATTTCTCTGTTGTGTCCCATAGTTTTTTTCTGTTCCAGTGTTGCATTAATTTTTCATTTACATTCCTGGCTGAACTATTAATGTGGACTTGAAACACAGGGCAAGTCTTTAACTCTCTAACTCCCCTAAGTGGTCTTTTCTTATTTTCTGTTTTATTCCCTGATTGTTTATTCCCTGAGTCGATTTTAGACTGTAGTGTACGCTCAGTGACTGAACACACTGGCCTAAAGAATTAATAAAGAGTAATAAAGATCATAAAGAAAGAGAGATTAGTTGGTCTAATCTCAAGTAAGTTAAGAATTTACCTTATGCTTATCGTGACTACCTATATTTTAAACACGATAAAGCAAATAAAATCTTTGTGCTTGTGGCAAGCATGGTAGCCAAGGGGAAGGAATTTTAACTGCCGATAATTTAGATCAGAATCGTTGAAGAAAATTTTTAAAAATTCTCAATCTTAGCTTTATACAAACTAAATCATATGCTACAAACTCTTAAGTAGTAACTTACATGAAGTTATAAAATTATATTTCAGATATAAACTGATTAAATATGTGTCTGCCATAATCCCAGTTTATTGAAATCTGTGTAGAAAATAAGTAGGCTCTTTCAATAAATGCTAGAAGAATTAACCTTAAGAAATTTGTTCCCATTCTCTAGTCTCCTGTCATCTGTACTTTCTGAATGGCAAGAGTTCTTGCCAAAATAATAATTTTAATATTATCAGTTAATTTCCAGTAACAGTGCAATAAGTGGCAAACATCATGAACAGATAGCCTACATCCAAATAGAATGAAAATAATTTTACCCAAGGAGCCAAATGTTGTACCAGAAATTCTGGTACAGTGAGCAAAAGCACTTAACCGTGAAGTAGCAGGGAACACTTACTCAAGATAAGTAAAGGAAAAAAAAAGGCATTTTGTAATCTGTAGCATTACTAAACCACTCCTCCTCCATTCCCTTAGTCCTGATTCCTAAGAGAAACCAATAAATTACCTTCAGAAGTTGACTCTGGAGTCATAACTCTAAAAAAGATTAACAAATTACAAATCTCAGACTCAGCAGACATATTGGTTTCTGACATATGACAAATTCCCTCACACCTAACATCCGACTAAGCCATTAAAGTTCTAAAATCAATATTTAGCTTTTCCTTTCTATACAAGAGGGTTAATGAGTTAATCATCTCCCTGTCTCCTGACAGTCTTTTCTATTCTTTTGGTTCAGATTGTTATTTTAGTTCCAATTGGTTAATTGACTTATGTAGTAAATTACTACCAGTGAAAAGTTCTGATGTCTCTTGTTTCTGTTCTACCTTTGTGTCAGAATTTTGAGAGAGAAGTGAGAAGCAGTAGAAAAGCTAGAGTCAAGAATATAGATGCTTCATTGTCATTAAAATGACAGATTTACATAATTTTAATTTTAATTCCAATGCAAAAGTGATATTTACTTTCTATAAACTCCATTAATTTGAATTTCATGAATTTCATATATCAGAAATTTCTGTTTATTGGAAAAGATTTGGAACTAGATGACTACAATGAAGATGCTGTAAAAGCTACAATTTTGTGCAAAACAGCCATACTGTCTTCACATTTTATGTGAATATTGACAACGAAGTTGCTCCTTACAAATATGTTTGATGTCATATTCAGTGTATTCCACTCAAATTAAATTTTCACTGGCAAAATATTCTAATTCATCATAATTTCTTTAGTGAGTATTTTTATGCTTGGTTAAAATGCTTGTCATGAATTTCTATAGGCAAAATTGCCATATTAGAACCTTATACTGTAAAATCAGTATAATTGCTATGGCAATGCTTTCGCTAGTTTCATAAATTGTCTGAAGGTGGAAAAGCTTAATGAAATATTCTAGCTTGATAGATAGATTAGTGTGAAAATTAATTTGTGTTAACCCACCTTACATGGAAGAAGTATGAGTGAAAAAAAAAAAACAAGTAAGTAGGAATTACCTATTTCAAAGTAAACATCATTAAATATTCACCCTTAGGGACTTATTTTATGAATTGTGGGTAAAATGGTAAATTGTCAAACCATGTGACTGCTTTATCTGTAGTGAATTATATATGTCAAGTCTACCTTTATATAACTTTGTTTTTAAATTTAATTTCATTTTTTTTCAGAAAAATACTTTTAGCTTGTCAACCCTGCAATCTGTCTTGTAGCATTTTTTAAGCCTCTGCTTTCAAGAATAAATGAGGATTGTGCAGGGTTTTTTGTGTGCATATCTAATATACTCGAAAATTTTTCAAATATGGAATCATCAGTTTCACTAGAATCCCTGAAAACAGCTAAAATAAACTAAATTGTACTGACACCCTCCAAAGCTGCAAAGCAAAGACTTTTGTTTAAGAGGAAAAGTCACTAGGATTAAGTTAATTTTTTTTTTAATATGGCCATCTCAAGGAAATAAATACATTTAGCTGCACCTAACAGGGCTAGAGCTTATGTTCTCTTTTCCGAATGAAATATACTTACAATTCAGAAAAGGAGGAAAAGCTTTTGAAAATTCCATCAGATTAATTGTAGAATTTTCCCACTGATATAATATTTAGATCTATTTCAATATATTAATTGGTATGGACATCAAGAATGTTGTATTAAAAAGGCTATATACATTGTTTAATTCTTAAAAGAACAAACTGGCAAAGTTTTCCCAAAAAAATTCATTTGGATGGCACTTGCATATGTTAAAATTTTTGAAAGGGATATGAGGTTGCACAGGAAGTATGTGGAAGCTTCAAACAATTTTTCACCCACAGCAGGAATTCATAGGTTGAAGTGGGATTTTAGAGATATGGATTTCTTGAGACTGATGTCATCACCGCATCGACTCAATATCTGTGGAATGGGAAGCTAAAACTAGCCAATATAAGAAAATTACCAGATGAAAAATTACAAAGCAAAGTACTAAACTAAATCTGCGAGGATGGTAAGATTTCCCTAACCACTCCATGTGTAGAGGAACGGTTAGCTAAGAAGGGTCATATAAACATTGCAGCAGGATAACTTCAAGATATGTAACCAACCCTTATGTTTATAGTAGCTTTATCTTTACTGCAGCCCTCTTCCTTAAGGCAGAGGCCTGGTGTCTCTGGGCTCCCAGGGAGGTAAATTCTGGCTACTGTCAAAGGTGTAGCAGAAGCCATAGGAATGCAGAGCTGGGTGTTACTTTCTCACCCCTTCACTGACCAATGCTATGCTTGCCTTTAGTTTTATGCATGAGCTTATTAGGTGTGCTATATAATCTGTAAACGCTTCTAATAAACTGAGATTTGTCGTTGAACCGTATCGGTTTGTGACAATTCTCCCACGACCGCAATATCCATGGAGAAAAATAAAACATTTTACAAAATGTTTGAGAAGAAATTATTCTCCTCAGGATATATGTGTTACTATGCTGATGAATTGCTTATCAATTCACAGGGACTCAAGGAGAACCAAAAAAATAATGTTTGTCGTTAATTTGACAAAAAAAGAAACTCTATATTACTATGGTAGAGAAGTAAACAAGCTTTTTGCCTCAAAGACCTATGAGTTAAAAGAATGTAAACTTTTGGAAAAAAAAAAAGAAACAAAAACAAAAACCAAAAAACAACCATGCTATGAAAAGTATATGCAGTTGTTGTGAAAGCCAAATGCACATGTAATGGTAAGGTACTGTTTCAAGGATTGGAAGATTTAAAATGGATGAAACTGTATTTTTATATGGCAGAGCTTTTACAATTTTGTTGTTGTATGATTGCCTTTGGAAGGAAAGCCTCCAGAAATCAAAAAAGAAATGTATAATGTAAAGAGACTCTGATAGAAATGTGATAGGAAAAGCTCTCATTACCATTTCATCTGCTGTTTTGAAGTCTACCCAGAGATTTATTTCTGGTGGTATGTCCCTGCCTTTCTATATAATCTAACATGGATTGCTGGTTGTAGACTTCAGGTGGTAGCATGGAGTAAGTGAGCACATGGAGGGAAGATAAAATTTAGGTACAGAAGCAACAAATTACCTAGCTAACTTAAAGGCATCATTTAGTAGCATTTTTATTCCTAAGTGTCATAATATTCATTCTTCTAAGCGATATGGATGAGCAGAAATTTTTAGCTTAGCTTAGCTAGCAGAGTTGATGCATGTGAAAGAATTGTAGCTAACATAAATAACGCACCTTACCCTTACCAACATAATTCTATCTTCAGCAATTTTTAAAAAGCCTGATACAGGAAATGAAGGACAATTCTTTCTGTGAGTGTGGAATCCAGCATCACTTTTCTTGCTAAGGTAACACAAGACAAATGCTTACACAAGTGATTTGTTAAATTGACCAAGTCAGAGAGCAGGAAGCTTTGAAGAAAAATCATCTTGGAAAGTTTATTATGCTTGGTTTGAAATAAAAAGCCAAATGAACCTTTGGACAGAGAAAGAGTGAGCACCATTGCTGGCTGCTTCTTTGAAAGGACATGGACAAGTTTCCAGCAATTTGTCAGGAAAAGCCAGGAAAGTGTTGCAGGCATTAACAACAGCTATATTATCTTGGCATTCTGGAGCTGGACATCAAATAAAAGTGGCAGAGCTAAAGAATTATAGTGAATAGAGTGAGGCATCTGTACCAGAACCAGATGTGACCATTGAAGGTTTCTATGTCAAGCACATCTAGATATTTCTGAAGACCTCTAAACCAGCTTATCTAAAGAATACAATTTAAAATGCATTAACAATAACAGAAAAGATAATAAAAATAAGCTCTTTGTTAAACACTGCTAAAATCTATGGAATATGCCTTGACCAGCACCACTCAATTTAGCAAATCTTAAAGTTGAAAGTAAATCAAAGAAGGTGAACTGAAGAAAAAACATTTAATCTGACGCATGAAAAGGTAAAGATCAGGGCATGTGCTAACAGGAGATTAAAAAAACAAAACAAAGCAAAACCAGGAAGAGTACTAGCTGGTAGTTTTTTATCACTGTGAGAAGAGTCCAAACCTCCACTACCATATGAGGAATGTTCCTTAAAATTAGTCAATCAATCACTCAATCAATCAACAAACAACACAACAAAAGGATCGCAAGAAAGAACACACATCCCCCCTCCAGTGGTTTTTTTTTTTCAGGAAAAGTGACTACAAGAATTTGTTTGCCACAAGAAACTTGTTTTTTCCTGGAGAAAAAATTAATACCTAGCTTTCCATTCCTTTAAATTAGCATAAGTATAGCTGAGATGCCATGGAATGTGGTAGTGGTTTTGTAGTACTCTCCTTAATTTTTGCCAACCTGTACATTTTGGTATTTCTTTTCTAACAATGTATATTTTCCTGCTCCTCCTGTTTTGTACATTTTGACTGATTATAAGTTGGCAGAGATGTGGTTCTTGTTACAGAATATATAGGTGCTCTATGTGTGATTTACAGTATTTCCTAGCCTTTAGGTAAAGCAACTGTTTCTGTTTGTCTCCAAAGAGTTGCAACAAAATTTTTGGCTGTGCAAGAACATAATTCTTGTTACATTTCAGTAAAATTTAAGATTCTACCACATCATACCTGGGTAAGTGAGTAAAAGCTACACTGATCAGGAGACTAACTGGATGTCCCAAAATTAACATACAGCCTGGCAGTTATAGCGGCAAAATATATATGAATTATGTTAATTTAAAATAGAAATGATTTCTCAAGTTACTGGAGGATCTGATCTCTTATTTATAAAATGGAAAAAAAAAATCTCTTCATTTTTCAATCTACATCTAGATATCCTTATAAGGGATGAAAAGACAAAGACAACAAACCCACACATTCCAAAGAATTTTGCATGGTATTTAGAAAACTAGTTTGTATATTGTTCAGTATGGCATGAACTTAGGCTGGTGAGACAATATTATGAGATGCATCTGTAAAATCTGTACTATAAGTTACTGCAAATAAGAGGTAGGAGGATATTTCCTGCCATATTCTACTTTGTACTATTAAGCTCAGTATATAGATTTGTATCAATTTACACTGTTGTGTTATGTGTTCCTGAAAAAAATAATTACTAGGATTTTTTTTTGATTATTTGAATTTTGAAGGAAGAAAAGTGAAAATCAGCTATGCAATTTTCATCAACTATGCAAATCAGAGGAGTGTGGATTTTGTTTGACTTTCATTTATCCAGATGCGAACATTAGACAGGGAAATTTGAAAAGTTCAAAAATTGTGATTAAAATTCAAATTCAGATTAGACTTTTTAATCAGCACTTAAAAATCTTCCAAATACTTGACTAATAATAAACATGGTTTTATTCATTACTGTGGCAATTAAATGCTAATTATTTTATTATTTTATTGGAAGTTTTAAAAAAATCCAAATTGTTTCCAGTTTTCAGAAAAACTGTTAAAGTCTTTGCACTTCCATACTTTTCTACTGTGATCTTACGTGCATTTATACTTTTACCTTGTTGTAATACACAAAACCTTCTGTTCTCTTCTGTGGTGGGGAAAGACAGTGTCTAGTCCAAATGCTTGGAACAGGGAGAAGCTGAATTATTATTAAGTTATTATGAGAATTCATAAGCATTCAGACCAGCTGCCTTGAATTTCAGGAGTGCCCGTGGTCCCTCTTCTGATTTATGCAAAAAGTGCATGTGCTGAGCAGTTTTGAGGCTTAGGCTGAATTCCTGAATGCTTCCATTTTAACTGCAGTGTGAATTTAGATGCTTACTTTATGGCAATTGACTTTTCTGTAGTTGTAATTCTTACTCATCCCGCCAAAATATGAAGGATTGGGTGAGGACCTGTATTTTTGCTTTCCAAAGTGTGCAAGCTCAAGGCAAGATTCATGTGAGCTCCTGCTTTTCTTTATGGACTTTCATGTCCCTGTTAGCTCTACACATAATTGTGTCAGTAGGGTTATTAAAACAGGAGTGAAAAATCTGCGTTTGGCATTGATGAAACAGACTTTTTCAAGTGGTAAGCATTTTCTGAATAATAAATTTGGAGTATTTTCTAAATGAAAAGATTCAATTCAGTATTGCTGAAACAGTCTGTTTATTACATTTTCACAGGAATAGAAGTTAAGAAAAGCACAAAAAGCCCTAAATTTTGAATGTACTTAACAAATGTTATTTATTCTCTTCAAGTTGTTTTTGGTTTTGATTTTGGTTTTAGTTTTGGCTTTTTTTTTTTTTTTTTTTTTTTAAGTTTACCATTAGACAGGAAGAATCAACTTTTTAGTCTCTCATCTTATTTCTGTGAAAGCACTGACACCTTCCATCAGTCCCCTCAGAACTTAGAAGGAAGTGCAGAAGTGCTGGGAAATATGGAAACTCTGCCTGAAAAGCACATGATGGTTGCTGAATGAAGCATCTCAGGAAACAATTCCCTTTACAAAGTGACACTTTAGGTTTACACGTGTGAGTATATTTTTCTTGGGTTTTTTTTAAATTTTATTTTATTTTATACGTTTTACAAGACTGTCTTTGCAAGCATATTCTGTCACCCAGAGTGCAGTACATGGAGAAGTGACTGCTGGTGCAGGAGATCTTTACTAAGCAAGGCAATGTTTAACAAAAGCAGACTGAAGCAATAGAAGTTTAGGATGGTGATAGAACTCATACCATTGAGCACCCAAAATTTTCAAGGACAAAATCTAAAACTTTCTGGAAACAGAAAGGCATCACAGGAACTGAGGATGCAAGAACTTATTCTGATTATTAAAGATAAGAAAAAGATGGTAAATTTTTCTAAGCAATCTCATGAGGAGGGAGAAAGTAGAGGATGAGGAAAAATGGAAATAACAGTGCCAGGAATAAAACCTGACATGTTAAAAAGCTGATAATTTTTTAAAATTCATATTGTCATTGTAGACAGCATGATTATAGAAGAGCCAGAGTGCCATTTTTTCTGTGTTTTTTTTTTTTTTTTTTTTTAATCAACTTCTGCAAGCAAATCACAAATATTAAAACTGAGATATTACAAAATTCAAAATTTAAGAAAATCTGATTTTTCAGTTTTGTTTTTTACAAGGGACAGAGTTTAGACTTCTCAAGAATTGTAACTGTTCTATTTTAATTCTCTGGATTAATGTCACTGTTTTGAAAGAACCTCCCATTCCCAAATGATAGATGTGAGAAGAAGAACATAAAAAGAACAAATAAACATGAAAAGAAACAGACCTATTCCAGTTTTTGTTGAACTGAATTATATCAGACAATATAATTACCAAACCAAGCTTGGTCAGTTGATTAATTAAAATTAAAACACCCAAAAACCAGATGTTAGAAAATTAATGCAGCCAAAAATATCATGACAAGATGAAATCAGCTGATAGTCAATTCACATGAATTCCAGTGTCAAGTATATGCTCATTCCAAGGCACAGACCAAATGTAGTGAATAGGGAACATTTGGAATAATCTCAAAATATTTAATCCATGAATTCCTAAACCAATTGTTAAGTGCTGATTCCCTACTAAATACATGACTACTGTAAAAAAAAAAAAAAAAAAAAAAAAAAAAAAAAAAAAAAAAAAAAAAGAGGAATTAATACAGATCTATCATGCAAACATTTTTAATTCAACTCTGCTAAAATTGTATCTTGCAATTTTTTTTTTTTTATCTGAGATTCAGATGTGCAGAGGAACATATCCATTCATATCTCTGAACAAATTCAGAAGAGGGTGATTTGCTTTGTAGTATTTTGAAATGTGTGAAATTTTTATAGTTCATATGAACAGTAGGAACTTTATAGTTCATAGTACCTTCAGAATGAGGTGCTATCAAATTTAAGGCTTTCTTTTGGTGATAAAGCTTGAAGACAGAATTGATCTTCATGAATCTCAAAGTTAGGCTTTGTATGTCTTGGTTTTCATGTCTCTACAGTGTGATGTTCAGAAAGCAGAATGCATTGGTCTAGATAGAAAAGATAGATAGGATATCTAGCTAGATAGAAAAGCAGCAATGTGATGAAGCAGAAATGTATCCATCCCAAATACTTGCTGAGGTACCAGATAAGATGCATCTTTG
Organism: Sylvia atricapilla; assembly: GCF_009819655.1. Taxonomy (NCBI): domain Eukaryota; kingdom Metazoa; phylum Chordata; class Aves; order Passeriformes; family Sylviidae; genus Sylvia; species Sylvia atricapilla. The sequence goes on from NC_089143.1 coordinate 63,319,870, forward strand.
AGCTTTGGTGTGATAACATCTTTATGTGCCCAGATACAGTCCAGCAAATTATGACAACTTCTCCACAAATAATGAGATTTACTGGACCTGTTAAAACCAAAAAAGTATAGCATTTATCTCTGATTTGGGTTTGGAGCCTTCAAGCTTATTCCTAGAGCAAGCAATTCAAAAGAAAGTTGGAAATAAAAAAATACGGTCAACTCTTGGTTCTTTTGGAAAATGAATTTACAGGATTGGTTTGGTCAGAGCATCTTAAACAAGTAATTGTAAACCATAAATGAGCCTGATTTAAAGAATTTTGGGGCTCCATAAAGCAAAGGTCACACCATGAGAGCACAGGAGCAAAACTCAGCACCTGGCAGTGCCTTCCAGTGGAGCATCAGCAGAGACAGGAGTGGCATCTCCTCAGAGAGAATGAGCTGCTAGCAGTGGGATTTTTGGAAGTGAACATTCATTGATTGGCACATCATTTGGCACAAACTGATTGCTAGAGTCTGGATCCAAGGTACTGATACCATGAAGCAGCCACTGCTGACTGCATCTTCATGATCACAGTGTGTTTTATTTAGACTCCAGCCTGTGGTGTGAAAATGAAGCTCTGCCTAGGGATGTCACTCCTGGTGGCATCCAAACAACACAGTGCACACTTTCCTGGGTATAGCTCAGATGGCACTGTGGAAAAGAGAGAAAGTCCATCTCTCTTTTGCTATGTCACTTTTCCATCTGGGAGGCTCCAGGCAATCCAGAAATGCACCGAAGAGGATCAGGTGCTGAGGATGGCCAGAACCCAGTAGCACAGGAGGTTACACCTATTGCACCATGTAGACTGTGCAAAATTAATGTATTAAATTAATTACTTAAATTTATTAGCATTTAATTAATTTATTTTATACATAGTTGGTTTAAAAATTACTTGAGTAGAGGGATTTAAGAACTGGCACCACAAAATAACGGTGTGATTGAAATGTCCTGGCAAGAACAGCTGAGAGCATTGCACAGAAATGTATATTGTGCAATAAGTGACAGCAAGGTCTAGAGGCAGATCTGCACAATCCAATCCTAATCTATGGCTGGAAACTCAAAGGCTATGCTCCAGAGGTGATGAGAGCTTCCTGGTCAGGAGGTTATTAGTTTAGTTCATTGGGTTGGACTATTTGAGGAAGCTTAGTCAAGACGGAGGATCAGAAAAGTAAAGGTACATTTTGCCAAGCATTGCAGCTCTGACATGCTGTGATTAGCAAATAGCTGCAGAAAAAAAATAATGGGTTTCAAATGTTCAGAGCCAAGAAGATGTCTGAATTTAGACTGATTTTTAAAGTTATATACCACAAAGTAAGGAATAGATTCTTTTTAGTAAGACAGCCAGAATATTAATGGTCAAAGCAGGAAATCACTGGACCAACAAAAGTACTTTCAGCTGTTATCAATGTAAGTCATAGCATATCTCAAATTCCTTTCCTGTCTGTGTATTAATTCTCTTGTGACTTTAAGCAGAAATAGGGAGCAATGCAAAAGTGTGGCAGATTACTCAAGTGATTTCTGGACATTATAGGTGGTGTTTTGATTAGAAATAGAACTAGATGCAAGTGACTTCCAGAAGGACTGTCAGTGGTGGAGGGAGCAAATTTCCTGAGATAACATATTTAAGCATCAAATTTCAGTACTCCCTTTTTTTTGTTTTTGTTTTTGTTTTGTTTTGTTTTGTTTTTTTGAGTAGTATTAAAGAGTTCTGTGTAGAAGACCATACTTAGAAGTGAAGTGAAAAGGTCATCTCTCTATTTATTCTTCCGTTTTGCTCTTTTGACACTGGGGAAGGGATAACATAATAATTTCCGGAAGTTTCAGAATATTTCACTTGTTTTGTTATCCAGTGTAGGTTAAAAAAAAAAAAAAAAGTGCTAAATTTTCAAATATTTTTTCCCTATTTTTTAGGCAGATAATAATAGAGAGCTAGACTATTAATAATTATGCCACCCCGAGATGTAAATTTGAACCTTTAGGCTCCTTTTGCATTGCAACTGAAAGAATAAAGGAGAACCCACCCCCCCCCCAAAAAAAAAAAAATACTCTAAAAGATAATTCATGAATACTTAATGAATGAGCAAACATTTGCATCATATAAATATTTTCTTTCTCCTCGTCTGTATTCAGGGGCTGTGTTGCCATCTGGCAAAGGTTTCAGTTGACTAACGCTGAAGCAATAAATTAATACAGTAAAAGATGTTACCAACAGTTTTAAACCAATTAAAATGCCGGAAGCAGACTATGTGTGTTAAAATGTCGTGTCATGATCCTGCAGCAGAGAACCAAAGAGCTGTAATAATACTCCAAGTGTGAAGGAACAAAGATTGCAGGATTCAAGAGTATTGCTTGGTGTGAGCCTTATGCCTCGCAGGAATATTCTTGTAATTCAAAATGGTAAATATTCTGATTCATAGGAGGGTGGACAATAGTTTTATGATAAAACAGAGTCTGTCTCAATTTCTTTTTTAGTCTTTAATTTGGATCCAAGAAGAAAAAAAAAAAAAAAAGGGTAAGTCAAGTGTGTGGTTTAGTTCTCCTTAATTACCATTCAAAGGCTTAATGGAAAAATGGTTGGGAAAACTCTTAAGTTACAAGGTTTCACTGCCTGCAGACAGGGAACAGCAGAAGGGTTCAGTGGAGATCAAGGACCAAGCAACAGCTGCATCTGTGGCTCTGTCTTGCCAGGTCTTGGACTGCAAGATAAGAACCAGGCTCCACAGGGTCCCCCATTCAGAGTTACCAATTCCAGCACAGGGCAGCTTCAGTCTTCAAAAGAACTGAGCAGAGTTTGCTGCTGTCTTTTGAAGGGTCTGGTTTCCTCCAACTTTTTATGGAGACTGTAAAGGTGGATGCTGTGCTTAGGAGTTTGAGGCTTTCCTTAGAGAAATGCCTTGTGGCCTGACTCCTTTCTTGGGGAAAAATGTCACTGGATTTGTAATCTGAGTGAAAAAGCTCTTGTAGCAGTAATGCAAAGCAATGCCATAACCTCTCCTGAAACAAGCTAAAGAATTTCATTGAACTTTTGAGGATTCTTTGCTTCTTTTTTTTTCTTTAAATCAGGACAGATACTTTAAAACAGTCTGGCAAAAGGATGGAATCAAAGATCTTTCTGAAGGTTTCCAAGGCAGGGAATACCTATGGGAACAAAAGACAGGGAAGAAGCCCATTCCCAAACCTGTCAGTTTGGTATGTCACTTCTGTACAACACAGAAAGGAAAGAAAAGAGAAGAAATGTTCCATATCCTTCAAAAATGACAGTATAAAAAAGTGGAAATATTTTCCAAGAATTTCAACCAACTATTTGCTTTCTGTAGATGTTTATGAAGGTAGCAATAGTGTGGCTGTGTTAGCAGAAAATATGCAACACTGTTAATGTCTTCTGCAAATACAGTGTAGGATGTTTTTGATTGTAAATTATTATGATTATCATTATGAGAAACAAGTTGAAACAACGCAGTAAAACCTGCTAATAGCAAAATTATGCTAGGGTTATTTTCTGCTAAAACTTAATCACTAAGAATAGAGCTAGCTGAGTGACACATAAAAATGCACCAGAATGGAGTTGTATCTTTTAGAGATATGAATGCTATTAAAATGTTTGAAATTTCAAAGTGGTATATTGTAATAGTTTTATGTATTTTGAAAGCATAAATGATTCTTTTAATGTTGCCTGATATCACTGCTGTGAGAGAAAGTCTTGTCCATTTTTCCTGAATGACAATGATTTAAAGATTTGAAAGGAAAAAAATGTGGTTTTCCTATAGTACATGTTGCTATTGACTTGTGCACTGTTCAAGTAAAACATCCTCAGCTTCTATTTTGCTCAAATAAAGCTCTCCAGTTAAGTGATTTTTTTAAAAAAATTATCCATAAAGGTTTATCTAGATTCTACTATGTTGATTTTTGTATCTGTCATATTAAATATCAAATAAATAAAAAAATTAAATATAAAATAGCTCTAAATATATTTACTGAATGAAAATACCGTTTTCACTTGGACTATAAGATCTGACATAATGTCTGTCATAATCAATTTAAAACCCTCAGAGTACAGGAACTTTAGAGGGGAAATGCTATGAAGATTCCTCCACTGACCTTTGATTATATAGAATTATATAACACAAATACGTGTAGAGGAGCTTTCTAGATAAAAGTAATGCTTATGATTTATTAAAAACCAACTATTTTTCATGAAAGTTACAAGGTAAGAGTTTTTTCCTTTTATAGTGTTGCAAGACCTTTAAGAATTAACTTATAACTCCTCATGACAACCCCTCCCCATATTTTTATTTTGCAGAGATCTCTTTAAAAAACATCATAGACTATTTTTTATCGGGGAGACAAAAGCGAAGGAGTAATCAGGAACTGAGTTTTGTTTTTACCATCCTCATCTTTGTAATCACTAAGGAGCATCAGCTTTCACCCAGAGCAATCTGCATCTATCATCCCTAAGTTCCAACAGCTGAAGATTTTAAGAGCTTTCAACAAAATGATTGTACTGCTGTGGTGACTGACATGCCTCCACTCTGCTCTCTGTTCTGGTAGTTCTGCAGCTCCTTTGATAGAGTAGGTAAACTGATTTTGAATGGTTTCCTCTCTTGAACACAAACCTCCCCCTAAAAAATGCTGATTTACATTGAATTTTGTACAGTGATATGTGAGAAGGCAATTAATTATTAAAAGATATAGATATAGTCTTATCTTTTAATAATTTCCGGAAATAAGAGTGTCTCCCATATTATCACTAATATGTGAACAGCAAGCAATGATAAATTGCCAAAGATAACAGTAATTTTCTTCTGAAACACCTTTTACCTTGTCCAGTATTTCCAGCCTAGTTCCAAAGCTGCCTTGAAAAGCAAGGAATGGGTTATTGTGCAGCAAATAAAAATTTAAGAAATCTTCAATCAGATGGGAGGTAATACGCCATTGAAAATATATGAAACAGATGTTACCAAATATTCTCTTTTTAGACATGGGCGAATCTTGGTGATAAGAGCTGGTGAGATTTTCAGACCCAGCCTGTATTTACTTATAGGGGAGAGTTAAACTGTCCCTGCTAGCAGAGGGTGCACCAGGCTCAGGATGCAGCAGCTCGGGAAAGGCAGATGAACCACCACATCCCACCTTTCAAGAGAACAGAATGTGCAGCCAACAGGGAAACAAAGTACAGCTTTCATCACAATCCATCCTCTTCCTTGGGCTACATGAACTGCCCCTTGAGATCACATCACATTGATCCTGAAACTTGTGAAGTGATGATGAGATAGTTACAGGGCAGTGAAGCAGTGTCTACAATGACTGATGGTAGAAGGGGCCTGACTCCTGTGCTGCCTTCCCTCTCCTTCCCAGAGTGGGCAGTGGTGGAAACAGCCCTCTGCACTGACCACCTGGGCTCCTCACAATCTACCTCCCAGAAAATGAACCTTTGCTCTATTTAGCCCTAGAAAGTACCCCGAATCTATTTTTTTTTTTTTTTTAATACACTCAGTTTGAAGCTTGGCCTGCCTTCTGTAGCATCATTCTATCTCAAAGAAGGTGCCAGCATGGCCAGCAGTCAGCAACAGCCTGAACATCCAGGACTTTACAGTTTCTACAGCACCATTTTTAAAAGAAAAGGGCAAACTCTGTAACAGAACATGAGCAATCTTTAAATTCAGACACCAGGGATCTTCTGGGGAATTGAATTAAAATAAACAATTTGAGAGTATATTCAGTGTTCTTTGCCGAACATTTTATAGCTGCAGTGAACCACTTAGCTGGCACATTTTAAGCACTTTTCTCTTATTTGAATAATGTAGTGTTGCTATTAATGTTTAAAACACAGATACTTCTTGTATACCTTCCCAGCTGATGTATCTTAATGAACTATTGCCAGCTGAATGGGGTGAGTCATTGTCCTATTGACCCATGTTCAAAACAACACTCAAGATTTGTCTAATTTTGTCTAAAATTATACAGGGCAGGCAGAACCTCCAGGGAAGCTTCTGTATGGAGAAGCTATTTTCCAAACCAGATAGACAGGATGATTGAACAGATAATTTGCAGATATGATTGTTATTGCTACTGCTCGCCTTGAGCTTTAATATGTGCAGAAAAGAACCTTTTTGTTGCTTTCAGGGCCTTTGCAAACTGCTGCCGTGGTAATTTCACTTCAGTGATTCCAAAACCAACTTCAATTATATGATCAGTTTTTAAATAAAAGACTAGGAGAATTAGGAAATGTAAATGGAACTATTCAATCACAGTCATCTTTATTTTTTTCAGTCTGCCCATAATTCTTTTAACTGATAAAAAACCCTCTTCTTGTTCTGAAACTAAAATATTCTCAGTATGAAATTTAGCAGAAATGTCAGTGCAGCATTTCACACAGGTTTAGAACACAATTCAGAGCTTGTCTCATAATATTTTGCCCCAGACTTGCTTGGATAGCCAGAGAAATGTGTGGATTGGACTTCTGAGTTATTAGCACTAAGATACCCTCTTTATTTTCTCATTTTAGTTGCAAAAATTATTATTCAAAAAAACCACTAATGGAGCTGTGATTGTCAGCACATTTTACATCCCAAGCATGAGACTTCCACAAAAAGAGACAAGGATATTAATTTTTTTTTTATTTTACAATTGTAAGGTATAATTGTAAGAGGCTTTGTGAGGTTCATTCTGACATAACAATACTGAGAGTTAAAACAGAAATGAAGGTTGGGAACTTGAATTCAGAACCCAAAGTATTTAAATTTTGTCCCCTAAAAATTTACTACATTGAGAACATTTTTTTAAGTTATATTTCCTGCATTATACAGAAACTAAGAATTCAGAACTAGAAAGGGATAAAATTTGACAATATTTCTTTCAGTGAATTATCTCATTCAGTGTCTAAATCAAAAATATTAAAATCTCAGCCCACACCAAGATAAGCATTTTAATATAAATATTACATAATTGAAGATTTTCCAAATACTGGCATTTTATCTTAAATTTCCCTCCCTTAGCTGCCCTATGCAAATACTCTGTTTTTCTGTAAAGTGAAAATTAATAATTCACTAAGAAGAATAACTCAAAATATATATGGATATATCAGACAACTCTTTTTTCAGGGTGAAATTTAAAATCTGGTTGTCTTATTCAACAGTACTGTAACTTCTCTTACTATTTTCTGTTGTGTTTGTTTTACATATAAAAAATAATGCTAGTTAGAATATTTTGTGAAATTTCTCTTGGTATATGAAACAAAAAATTTATTTTAGGCTGCAACTGCATTAGAAATACCAACTGTGCTTAATCAGTTGATCAAACAACTCTTTTGTACAATATTGCCAGATATGTTGACTTTCATTGCATGGTGTTTACTGTAAAAACACAAAGAATTTACAACAGCATTTAGAAAAATGTGGCTTACACACCTGAAAGTGTTTCTCACTGAAGTCATGTATCCCTGCAATGTGCAACTCCTACTGAAATATGCATTTAAAACTTGGTGAGTGTGAAGAGAAATGTTTTGAGATAGGCTGAGAATGTAGGCTGCAGAACATCACACCACAGCATGGGGACACGAACAGAATGTGTTGTTGGGGAGTTCTCCTGCCTGTGAAAACAGATATAGTTGTGCAGGACAAAGTTATTTCTTGTCCTCACCAAGGATTCTTAGTTATAGTCCTTCATTAAAACCAACTTTATTTTGTGCCATGAGTCTGCCTGCCTGTGCTTTTATCATGGTGTCTTCCTTCACTGACATTCTCTTCACAAATATTTGGCCAGAAATAAAGGTGTTAGCATTTTCCTAGTAGTTTTCCAGCAGTTTTTTGTGTGGGATGAGTCTTGGCCAACCAGTAGGCTGTGCTGGCTATGTCACAGTGCAAGGCAGATGGCCTGACTGCCTCTTGCTCACTGTCAGCTTGAGCCACTTGAGTAAACACATTGTCAGTGGTGTGGGAAGCATGGAACAATGCCTCAACTGCATTTGGTTAGACAGACAGTCCTTTCCTTAACCTTCTCATCCTTATTGTCAAAAAGTCACATAATCAGGTGAAAGAAAACACATATTCGCAATCCTGAATACTTCAACTTCTATTTGCTGCTTTTCTTTGTCTTTGTCGTTTGAAGTAAATAGAATGATATATGTTGACATCACAGTTTGGCCTAACAGGAAAAGACAAAGGTTGATGATAAAGTTCCTGGCAATGCTTTAGAAAGCTGAATTGTTATTTAATGATCTTGTTTATATATTATTTTTAACAAAAACTGCAATTTTAGATACACTCTCCTGGCAAAATATCAGCCACAGGGACATCTTGGGTCATCATGGCAGGTATTTATGATTTTGTTTTATAGCTATATAAAAGAATCTAGATTTTTTTTTTTCTTTTGTAGTCAAAGGGATGTCTTTGCTGTCTTTAGGCCCTTTGTTCCTCCTCTAAGTGTTGCATGGGAAGGGATGTTGGCTATATGATTTTCTTCATGCAAGCTGCAAAAAGGTTTCTTCCACACAATTTTATGTTTCAAAAGTTTTATCAGGCTCGACAATTTTGGGGCTTGCTACAATATGAAATACATTTATTTAGGAATTTTCTTAAGCTGTCTGGAGAAAGAGCATGTGTCTGTGATGGCTTAAAGAGAAAGTCATCATCGTGGTGTTTTTCTTGTGGCTTCACCACCCCCCAACACTCTGTGCCCCCCACCCCTTTGTTTTGTCACATCTGAGGAGATTTGTGGAAGGAAAGTGTAAAGTGATTTTCTCGGTTTCCTAGGCTGCAGGCTGATTAGACATGTTGAGGTGCACTTTGGCTCTGTGACAGTGTTTGACAAAACTGGTAGAGCTGGCAATTCCCTTGAGGGACATTTTTAGTACATAACTCTTAAATAAGAAAGCATCTGCTGGTTTTCATACTGCTTTTCTGCATTCTCTTATTATAGATCTCAAAATACAAGATGCAGACACAATTGAAAATTGTTTTATTTTCTCTCTAGAACAAAAGACTAAATCTTTTTTTAAAAACTGTTAAACTGTTGTTGAGATTCATTACAGAGGCAGATGGGTCAGAAAATCACAGAAATGAAAGTAGTGCACATAACTGCATTACTTGCTAGCTTTTTATTTATTTCTCGCTTTTAATTTTTTTATTTTCTTGCTTTTGTCAGAAATGTTAAGAGAGCAAATTAATTAAGCTGTTTATTCTTCTGTGTGATCTAAGAGAAATTTTAAGGTCTTGCCTGGACATCCATTACAAGCACACAAAACATAATTTCTAGTAAATTACTGTTCTTGATGATTTTCATAGGTCAGTCATAAATTGTCATCTTTAGAGGTCACACAATTACCTGTCAAACTAACATTAATATGTTTAGAATTAAGTCTTGTTAAAGTCAAAGAAGCAAATTATCTCAAGTCACTTGGGAGTAACGTATTCACATACAAAAAACAAATACTGATGGAAAACCTAGCTAAAATATTAATAGTCTAGGAAAATCAAGGCTTGCCTTACTGTGTATCCAAAAGGACTGTACTCCTGATTCAAAATATCAGATTTACTCCAGTCATTTAATTATTTACAAATGTAGTTCAGATAGAGCTAACTGGAAATTTTAATAAGTTTTATGTGACCTCTTCTCTAACAGGGCTTAATTTCTCAGGATTGTCTTTGTCAAGTGATGAAAACAATAGACCCCTTCTGTAGCACACCTGAATCAACAAGCAATAATATCACAGACTGTATTATGAATTAACATCTTGACTGCTTCTTTTCTACATGCTCAGAGTGAATATGGAGCTGGTATTCCTGGCAAGGCAGAGCTGGAGACACAAGGCTTGCTTTTCTTTTAGGGCAAAGTCATCAAATCAAAGTCCACAATCCCAATTCCCTAAAAGAACAAGTTGATAGGCAATCACAATAACTAAGAGCTGCAGCAGGAGGCAAAACATCTTTGCAATATGCTAACCTTCAGATGTCCAAGTTCCACATGAACCTATTGCACTACATAGGTTTTCAGGATCTTTCTGAAATGCTTTTATTTCATGTTTTCACTTGGTGCAGTTAAAGGAAATTACTGGCTGCTACAGGAGGAGAGAAGAGACGTATCAAAAAGAATGTTGTAGAAACCCAAGAGAGATATTTAAGGGATGAAAAATCTACAGATTTCAAATTGGTGGTAGTTGTGTTTTCTTCCATACAGCTAAGAGGAGCATTTTGAATATTTGATTGTTTGAAGTCATGAAATTGATGGTTTTGATCAAAAATTTAGTGTTTATTTCCAGTGCTGAGTTCTTTTTTTGGTACCATCAAGAATTATTAAAGAGAAACTCACTGTGAGTTGTTTGACAGGAAGATTTCTAGGACTTGCTTTTCAGAGCACAAATTGCTTATACACTTGTGTTTGTGAGGTTTCAGTGCTTCTACACTCTCCTCATAAAGAAGCTGCTGAAACAAAAATTACTTTTTTCCAGTTAGATGCATTCAAAACCTTCCTATCAGTTTTTATTAAAAATGCGAAATGAATTTTCGGCAGAGCTTTGACACTTACGTTGTTAATGTGCCTTCAGGCATGTAATTAGTCGAAGACTTTAATCTTTTATATTCCATACTTTGATCAGAGCAAATAAGCTCAGAGAAGCTATAAAGTATTGACCAGCATCTTTGATAAAAGAAACTTGTAAGCACCACTTGAAGATACTTTTATAAACTGGAATGCACATCATTAGTTCTGCTTATAATAGAGAGAATGTTCTCGTACTGTTATTATTGATATATCACTCTATCCCATAGAGTGTTGTGGTTTTCTTCTCCATTTTCTCATTTTCTTTTTAAACCTGTGTTATTTTTCAATACTCATGGAATAAGACTTGAAGACTGCTTTCTGTAACAGGCTGATAAATAAATAATTTCTTATATAGTTGATTTCAAGCTAAAAAAATTTAGTTGATCATTAACAAAACAAGTCTATTAGACTAACTAGGAAGATGAAGCTGTTTGCATTCATACTTTTGAACATGTAATGAAGATTAAAATTAGAGTGCCCTTAATTAAAGAAGGAATATGATATTGCATCAGTAAAACAAAAGCCAGGTTTGAAAAGGCAGTACTTTCTAGTAGTTAGATTTAAAAGTTTTATACAATATTACGTTGAAAGATGTGAATTCCTTAATTCTGCAATTTTTTTATTCCTGCACAGATCAGACCAGTCTCTAATAAAACCAGAATGAGGAAGGTGTTTGGTCCTGCCTCAAGAGAGAAGGCAAGTTTCATCAGAAAGCCTGATGACCAGATTCTGTTAATTTTTTCACATTCCATCTATTTCCTTAATGAAAATATCTTTTTGGCCCCCAACATTACAAAATTAATTTGATATATTTGTGACTTATGATTCAGATCATACTTTTGACAAATCCCTAGAGGAGAGGTCTGTTGTGAATCTACATATGCTCACTATGTAGTACATGGAACACAGAGTCACATAAAAAAAAAAATATGACCATAAACTTCATGCTAATTTTAGGAACATGAAAAGCAAGACACTTATTCATACATTCCATATAGCCCTCAGTTTTTTCATGAACTACAGAATGCATTGGAATATCTATAAATAATATAAATAATCCTATATGATCTTCAAGGAATAATAATTTACTTATCTTAATTATTGCTTATATAAACACCCTCAAATATAAAAACATTTCAAAGACCTCTGTCATCTCAACATTACGAAATGCACTTCTCCAATCTCTCTTCATCAAAATCCTGAATCCAGAACTTTCATTTTATCTCAAGATGTTATCTCATCCCTTCCCAGAATAAATACCTGTAAGACAATAAGAAGCAATAATTTAGCATCAATAAAAGAGGACCTTTTCAAATTCTTCCATCCTTATTCTCTATAGGGCAGGTCACTGCTTCTACAGTTTGTAATGACATTATTGGCACTTCAGGCTGGAGGGGAAAGGAAATTTGACAGGCATTGCTTTGAGCTTATTTATTTCAAACTCTTTTACAAAAAAGGACAGTAACATTTTCTCATGTCAAATATCAAAATCATCTGGACTGACTATTTGTGAAGATGAGATACACATATAAGTCAAAGGATTAAATAAAAGAGCACATTTAAAGTGATTAAAATTATTTTGCCTTTCTCTAGTCAATTTCTCAGTAATTTTCCTCTTTCCAAGGCTGTGCTCTTTATTTGGTTAGATTTGTTCATAAACAAGTTATCTGTGAAATACAAAATTAATCACTTTTCCATCTTTGTTCTAAATTATTCTTTCATGGGTAGTTTCAGTTCATTTATTCACTAAAAAAAGAGCTCATTTTATATCAATATATATAGATCTGGATTTTCAAAAGAAATGTGCTATGGCAAGAAACAGTCTTTCTAAGAACATTTTTTTCAGAAAGAGACATATAGCCTAGGGATTGTGATGGAAACATGTTACATTTACTGTTTTATGTTTCTTTTAATGACAAAAATCAGAAAATCCTAGTTTAATGTGTGCCTGGGAAACAAGAGTGGGGCACTCTAGTGACTAAGACAAATGGAGTTAAAACTTATAAAGACTATTTTAAATAATATTTAGCTTATCATTCTTTATTTTTTCTACATGAAAAAATCAAGACAATTCAAAACTATTCCTACATGACTATTCAAGACTATTTGTCCTAAAAATACAATACTTTGCACACTACTTAATACCTTCTATATTTAATCAGTACATTGAAAGAGATAGGAGCCTGTGAGGAAAAAAAAAGACCATAAATGTATATTATTGAAGTCTGCATTATAATGAATATTTCCCAAGAGCTCATTTAAAAGTTTTACTCTAGAATATCAAAAACGCCTCTGAATAATGTTTTGCATTCAAAATTTTTAGATTCCCTTTGCAGAGAAACTATTGAGCCAGTAGATTTGAAAATGTATTTAAAGTGAAAAAAAATTACTTACTATAAGCTGTATATTGCAAAAACTTTCTAAAATAACAAAAATTATTTTGTTACTAAAGGTAATATGTGATGCTTGCAGTTGAGTTTTTGAAAAGTTTTAAAGCTTACAGATGTTGAATAATATCATAAGGCATTAGATGCATTTGTGTAAGGAATACAAATTTGATTTTTTCCCAAATTGATTACAAGACAAAAAATTGTTTAAAAAAATAAACAAAGTAAAGGGTGAATCAATAATATGAAAAAAATACCAGATAGTTTTACCCTGAAAAAGAACTTCAGCTGCAGAGTAACACTGCCAGATCCACCCCAACTGTGCAGCTAGAATCTTATTTGTTGTGCCACAAGCTTCATTTGACCTGAGCAGTGGCAGGGGAAGTGAGACAGCGTCTCAGCTCGTGCCTTGCTGATGGTTTTCTTCCCCTCTTCCCTCCCAGGCTGATGCTGCAGGTGCCCAGTGGCGCTGAACGTCACAGCTGAGACCACACACAAAGTGCCCACCAGCAGCAGAGGGAAGATGGATCATTTTTGGCCACAGCAGGGAGGATGTAGGGATGTAGTGATGGGCTGTGATTCTCTGGCTCATTTAGAGAACAGCTCAGTGAGGTAGCTTTTTAGTGAGGGAAGGCAGCAGCTCCTGTATTTCCCTCTCCCCAGCAAAGAGGAAGTGGCTGCACACCCACGTGAGGCAGGGACACCTGTGAGATTGACAGTGGTCCTCCATGTGGGCTTCACTCTACAGTAGACTAAACTTTCTACTAAAATAGTGAGAGGTCATGTTTCCCAACCACAAGTTATCTTTCATTAAAAGAAAGTAGTATTCTTTGTGGCCAGTGCTGATGTACCCATAAGGATACTCACTAGGCACATACTGTATTTCCAGCCTGAGCCCAGTGGATATGATGTATACCCTCAGCTTGGAAAGTATTGCATATATGAAATGTGACAGAAGTTATGCCAGTACCTCATTACACGTGGTTATCCTGCTGCTATACACAAATCACTCTAAAAACACCAGAACAACAAACTATATATAGATGCTTCTTTTGTTTTTCTTTTCCGCTTATCCCTGTAGTTTCCTTATGGTTTTGATGAAGAATTTTGAGAGCATTTTGAAGTGGAGAAGTGAAGCGTTTTGAGAGTAGTATTCATACCATGTGTTAGAGTCATTGTGGAAGAAGCTAAGTGCATTAAGGCTAACTGTGAGGATTCAAAAGAAGGCTGGAATGAATATCTTGGGGTATGTTATTGGAATCACAACACTCTTGCCTGTGTCCAGTGGAGAAGAGATCTCAAGTGTATGGATGTCATAATATTAAAACCTGCCAATAGCATAGACTGACTTAGAGATATATTTGTTTAAACTTTCTCTAAGGGAGGAAAAAGTCTTTAAAACTACACACAGCTTATTTCCATGCCTTTGTGTCTAGAATGAAATTCTCCTAGGTTTGGAAATTAAACAAAACAGCTGTTTATGTAAATTCGTTAAGGCAGTTTTAAAAAATTCAATGTTTTTAGAAAATCATAATATGGACTTAATAGACAGCTGTTCAAGAAAGCATGAGCATAGCAATATTATCTAAATTCAAGCTGCTTCGAAGCTGGAGGCTTTTTTCCTAGTTTTTTGTTTTGTTTCTTCTTTAAGTCTCATAAAACATACTGCTTGAATAGGTGATACACACACTGTTAAAATGTCACTTCAATTGTCTAGATGAAAGTTAACAAATCCTACATGCTGAAGCAATGTGAAACCAAATTTAAGAGAAGTCAGGTGGCTGTTATTTGTGTACTCTAGCACGAGTGCTGGCAACTGTGCAGTGATAGAAGATCAAAGCAAAACAAACAAAACCTTACAGTGCTTCTATGCTTCCCCAAAACAAAACAACAGTAATTAATGTTGGATAAAACACTTTTGGCTGTAAACTGCTAAATATACTCACAGAATACATTATCCTCCCAAAGTAGCTGTTATTCATTAAATAAATTATTCAAGAATAGTCTTTTGCAGTATTTGACCATCTCTCTATCTGGTTGAATGCCAACTCATTGAACAAATTGTTCAAAGTATAACAGCTTGATTCATGTATAATGTATTTGAAAAGCTTCTTTTCTGGATCTTATAATCTCTGCTGAGACTAAGTAATATCCTGTGCTTTTATTAATAATTTGTCATATGGCTGACAAAAATGAATGTAGGCAGCAATAAAGGACAGGATGTGACTTCTTCTGAGGTCAGTGGGAGTTTTGACGTTGACTTTAAGTGGGTTCAGGGTTTCACCCAAAATGTTTAAGTGATGACTTTTAAATGTGATAGGCATTGTTAGTGTATTTTTTGGTCCATATTCTAAGGAACTGTAGTAATATTCTATTGTAATATTCTACAGGGATGAGAGCATGTCATAATATTTGGATATAAACTTTCTATAGATGATTGATTTAACAATAGAATCATTATCCAACAAGAACAGAAATGTTTATGTTAGTTGCCTCTTTTAAGTCATTCCTTGAGCTTATTTCAATCTGTAAATCACAGAAGATATGGAAATTGCAGTATGAATTCAATGGGGATTTTGACTTTTTTTTTTGGTGATAAATATATAAATAAAGAAAAATTTTGCAAAGTGATACTGTCTCTTTGCAGATTTATACTGTCTCTCTGCTTTATGAGACGCTAGAGTCAGAGGTGATACACAATAAGCAAGTTTCCAGAAGCCTGTTTGCTGAGCAGCTCCTGCATGCTGAAGACAAAGTGACAATGATAAAAGACCCATGCTGTTGATTACATTAGACAAGACAGGACAAAATAGCACAAGATATATTAATGTTGAAGTTAAATTTAAATCCAGGTATAAACTACTTCAGGCAGTGTACATAAAGCAAGAGAGCTCAAAAATAAAGCACCATGCATTTGTCCAAGGCTGGGGGTTCATCTATCTGGGCTGTGAATATTTTAAAATGAAGTTTGAAACAACAGCATTGTAATTTGAGTTGGAAATACATGGACTGCCTTACTGCTTGTGAGCACTGCACTGTATGTGGAACTAATGTTCAAGGGTTTTTTATTGTAAAATTTCAGCCTTTTTCTCAAGTCATTACATTCCAAAATGCTGTCATCTTGTATGTGTGACCTTCAATTTCTATTGCCATGTTTAGAGAAGAGCAGCTTATTAAATATATTATTGGCTTATTCTTACAATTTGTAGCATTCCAGTAACTGAGGCTTTTTTCATTTATTTCCTAAATGCAGCACAAAAATTATTTGATACCATTAGGCTTTGTAAATTTCCTTGCAGAATCCCCACTTAAAATGCTTGGATGGTAAATACATAAGGACTTTTAAAGGAAGAATCTTTTGTGATTGGTTTCTGTGTTACTTTGAATTTGTAGACTATGACAGTTTCACAGCTGAAAAGGATATTTATGTGTTACAGCTGAAAGGAGATTTAAAGCCGGAGATGCTCTTGTACAAGGGAGTCTTCCCAACTCCTGATCACAGCTCCAAGGGTCGTCGTTTGGCTTATTATGGAAGAGGAAAGTAGGAAGAATATTCTCTGGGAGGGATGAAAATCTCTGGGACCTTTTCCCCATCGTGTTCTGTTAAGCTTTTAGACTAACAGCTGCCTTCTGAGTTCTGATTTGATTGTGCCTAGGGTGGTTGATATTTGTGGTGTTAATGAGACTTTTTCTTATGGCCTAATGATTTTATGGCACTAGGAAGATCATCCTGTTGATCTATTCAGGTACCTGAAATATTCACACCCATCTTTTAAAAAGAAAAAAAAAATGTTTTTAAATGAACTCAGGGTTGACTTAACTTAGTAGGATTTTCTGAAGATGGAAAACATTTGCCTATTTGAACTAAGGAGGTGCTTGCCTCTATCTAATGAAATTAGAAATATTTTTTTTATACATTAGACAGATATATTCCCAGAAGAGTAGTGTAATGGAATAAGATGCTTTCTCTAGAAGAGCTAAGAGCTTGGGGCTATTAGAATATTGCAGTACTGATGGTGGGTGAAGCAGGGTGCACCTGCACCAACAGCATACAGGTGCAATATTCTTTCCCTTCCCTACCTCCTTCCATTTTTGCTGCTATGTCCTGCAATTAAGAGGGACAAAGAATTCAACTAACAATTAAAAAAAAAAAAACCACACAAAAAACCACAGCTAATGCTTTTCCCTCTAGCTCTTCTGATTTGAAATAAGAGCTGGAAATGTGACTTTTTTTTTTTTTTTAATTTTCTTTTTGGGAGGAGCTATATTTCAAGTAGTAATTAAAAAATGTGAAGTCAGCTCACAGCACTCTAAATGCATAAATTTGAAATCAGTATAAGTAGAATATTTATATGACTTTGTACAGTAGTCTTTTGTACAGTTTCCTAACTCCAGATCTTGGCATTTTGTTTTTCTTCCCATTGTTCTTCAAGTTCCATTACTGCATACAAATGACAAGGCACAGCTGTGGTTATCAGATTTGGTTTCTTATGCTATCTCCTTTCAGACGAAACTTAAGATAAAGCTTCCTTTGGGAATGTAAAGGCTTAAAAGTTTCACTTTTTTATCACTACCTACCTCAAACCCTTATACTAAATTGGGTAGCTTTCACTAGAAAGAACAGCTACCAGGTCATTTCTGTATTCTGAATAGAGTAGCACAGAAGAATTGCATATCCTGCATCTTGTGACTGAGGACTGTGAAGCCAAAATAAATAAGAGCAGTAAAAAAAAATCTATAACTGGGTATTCCTCTAACAGCAAAAGCACATTTATAAAATGTACATCTATGTCTATAAAAGAGAATTTGAATAAGTGTGGGTAATTTTTTATATAGGTAAACAGCACAAGAGTTCACATGTGGATAAATTGAAATTGAATCAAGAAGGAATGCTGTAATTTTATTTTGAAAGGGAGTTATCACAACATTAGCTATTGATATATTGGTGAAGATCTCTTTAAGAAAGTTATCAGAATGCAATTTCATTTAAGTGAAATTTTTTTAGCAGATGGCAACATATCTGTTCTTTTAGAATATCTTCCTTTTTCATTTCAAGCAACAGCAACAGTATCTCATTACTCACCAGGGCACCAAAAGGTGCTGCTATGGAAAGAAATGCACTACCTCAGAAACATTAATGTGATGTCAGTAATGGAACCACGAGGAAGAAGAGAGGATTCACGATGGGATTCGTGATAATTTTCACATTCTCTCATGATAATTTTCACAATCTCAAAAGATATGTCTTTGTCCAAGCTTACAATCAGAGTCTGATTTTTATTTTGGAGCCTTGTGGGAGTCTCAGAGAAAAATTATGAAGGAAATTTCTCTAGTGTGTGTTTGCTTGGCTTGTTGTTTGCAGCCAGTGTCATCTCCCTGTCACATGCTGTAATCAAACTACATCTCGGAAAAATGGGATAGACATGAGTGCTCTGGAAATTCGTCTGTACTGTCTTCTAAAATTTAGATGTCCCAAATCTAAAAAGAAAATATCAGTCTTCTTACGCCCTTGCAACTCCCTGCCCTTCAATATTGGTTCCAACACCAAGTACAAGGGGACAAATGTTGTACAATGCTATTCCAACACGTTTTGAAGCAGATAATATTTAAATGGTAAAAAAAAAAGCTTAAAGCTCACTTGAAGATTATATTTACATCCATAATTAACGTTATGAAAGCACAAGACAGAAAAATAACATATAATAATAAAATGCTTATGTGAATTTGCATTTCCATCCAGAAGTATGAATTGAAACAGAAATATAAAAAAGCACTCATCATTTAATGGCCATTAAAATTTCTTCATTATTTTCTTAACTTCTCAGGAATGAGCTTATCCTGCAGCAGATGTCCAATTGTTATCCTTGGAAACTTAACACAGTAAAAATGATCCTGCCTATGCACTTGGGTAGGAGCTACAATATAGTTACAATGCTGCTGCAATAAATTGCAGTAATGTGTTTATACAGCCATGCCCCATGGCTCAGAATTCCTAGATATAACATCAGAAAAATCATTAAATATATAAAAGTATTTTACAAGCCAAGAGATACTGGTAAGTCTATCCTTGCTTTAGTTCTTATATTCTCTGCTCTACCCATCAAGAGCGCTTAACATGCAACAGTAGATTCTTTATGATATTTGGAGGACAATGTGACTTAAATGTTTTTAAAGTTTTATTAACTTTTAATGTGCTAAGACATTTTCTAACTCATACAGCGCTCAGAGAGTGATAAGCATTTTTGGTGTGAAAGCAGCAAGACATGCTCCTGTTAGAAAAGTGTACTGGTAGAACAATTTATTTAAAACAGAAGGTTAAAGTTGCCTTTCTGTTCTTTTACATTGTTTCACCCTAATTTTCCTACATTTTTGTTTGAGATTTTTTTTTTGTTTGTTTGCTTTCTTGTTTTATTTTGTTTTGAATTTAGGGATTTATTATGTGTAGAGGATGATAAAATTTAGGTTGAAGTTTTAGGGATTTGCTGCATATACAAAATAAGAGAGTAGAGGTAGTTCTAGCACTACCCAAAGATTCTCAGGTGTTTCAGAGTTGATTGAATCTCATGTCTATCCTCTCCTCTCCTCTCCTATTCCAACCTCCATCTATTATTTCCTGCTATCATTTTATTGAAATTTTTCTATCTCTCGATTTGTATTGATTAACTTTTTTTTTAGGTTTAGGATTTTTATTCTGAAGCATAAAAAGTTCTCTATGTAAAATTCCACTCCATACTTTCTTTGACATAAAAAATTTACCGGCATAATAATTTTAGAATTTGGTCTTCATTCCCAAAAGATTCAAAGCCCAATTTCCTGCAGGTGCATAGCTTGTAGACTTCATAAGGAGAGACAGGTTATGAGAATATAGTACAAAAAGAAGAGTATAGCACTTAATGAAGGCTTTTAATATATATAAGGAAAAAAAAAAGGTTATGGTTTTCCTTAAAAAGTCATATATCCTCTCTAATTATGTTTTCTAAAATTAAATTTTCAAGTCAGTGATATGTTTTCAACCTATAATCACATTTCCTATTGAAATCTAGAACTTAGAGGAAAGTGTTTAGACCTTTTTTATATATAAAAAACATCCTTAAGGAAGATGCTCTCAACACAATTAATGTTTAGATTTTTCTTGCTTGGTAGGGATAGGTCCATTTAATTACATTAATTTGTGCATAATTGAATCATTACTGAAGTTTACTAAAGATGTGTCAGTTTTCACATCAGAGTGAGGTTTTCAGAAACGTGCCCAGGATGTGAATTTTCAAGATGTAGTGAAAGATCATCTCATTGACATATTCAGATGAGAAGGAGAATCATTCAACAAATAATTTGGGAAGTTTAGGTAAAAAAAAAAACCAAAACAAATAAGATCATATATACAACAGCTTTTCATTATGGTTGAAATAGTAATTAAAAAAGATAACTGAATACCTTTGCCTGCTGGTCACAATTTTTACCAAACATCAAACCATGTGCATTTTATATCACCTTATCTTTAAGCAATTAATTAGGCCATGACAAAAATAATTGAGAGTTCCAAAGAGCACAGCAAAATAATGGCTACTGGCAAAGAATCTAGGTTTTAAAAGTAAGTATTAAAATCATTAGTGTCTACATCAGCCTCAATAGAAAACAGTTATCTCCCTCTTAAAAATCTTTGTGTAGGTCAGGGAAAGGAATGGTTCATGCCTCAAACATTGTTATGAAGGAGTTTTGGCCATTATAGAAAAAACAGTATAAAGAAGATACAATGGCAGAAGCCCACCTCTCCTTGAAGATTCCTGAGTGGAACTTTGGACTGTGAGTAAAGCCTCTCACGTCCAGCGAGACACAAACGAGGCTGAGGGAAAGGAATGCATCCACAAGAAAGTCAAACACAGCAGAGAATCATCCCTGGCTGGGTTTGGGATGGAGGAGACCACAGAGGTCAGGCTTAAATAGATCCACACCCCTTCAAAAAAGGGTGAGGTGAGGAGGCTTCAGATGTGCGGCATAACCTCTGGTCAGAGGCAGTGAACACCCATCCTCCCTTACACAAACCAGCTCAGCTGTGAAACCCCACAGGACACATCCACAGGACATTCATGTGAGGCAGCTGAGGGGGTGCTGTAATCTGCCAAAGACCCCCAAGGCATTCCCCAGACTCGCTGCTGAGGCTTTGCACCACAGGACTGCACATGATGCAGTGATGTAGCAGATCCAGAGTCTGCTGCAAGAGACTCTGTCAAACTGCCCCCAGCCCAAGGGAGGTACCTGGACATTCCCACCTGGCCTGAGAGTGTATTAATCCATTCTGTGCTTCTCAGAGGACCTCCATCACCAAGAAAACCAGCTGGAGAGGACATTGGTTGGACCTATGGAGTGGTGATAGTTTAATCTCTCTCTTTCACTCTCTTTCTATCCCCCAAGTGCCTTCTATTTCATTCTCTTTCTCTCTCTCTTTCTCTGTCTCCCCCTCTGGTTCTCTTTCTCTTTCTTTTCTCTTTCTCTCTCTCCTATTGTTACTATCAAATAAACCCCATGCTATTGACTTTGGCATATGGCCTTGTTCGCATGTTAATTTGGGCCAGAGGCATTTCCAGTAACTTTAAAAACAGGACCACTGTAACAGTGTCAAGTAGAGGAATGTGGTGAGGGGAGAAGGAATATAAGGCAATACTGTGTCAATACTGTTGCTCAGGAATATGAAGTGACCTTAAATATCTACTGCAGTGGCTGTTAAATGAGTCTGAAGTTGTCTGCAAATCTCCTGCTGCTCTACCTATTTGTGCACACCAGAAATCCCTATTCAAATGCACACGGTGTCTGAAGAGCGAGATAAGGTCAGGCTGCACAATTGCTCCAAAATCTACTGAAACCTGATCTGCTTCGGAGAAG
The DNA here is from genome assembly GCF_009819655.1 of Sylvia atricapilla. Classification (NCBI taxonomy): domain Eukaryota; kingdom Metazoa; phylum Chordata; class Aves; order Passeriformes; family Sylviidae; genus Sylvia; species Sylvia atricapilla. Next base: position 63,341,694 of record NC_089143.1, read on the forward strand.
GAGATATCAAAGTGCATAAAGAGTGGAGCTGATAACATCCCTTTTGAAAATGAGGCTGACTAGATTAATTTCTTAATGAGAAGGACACAACTGAAAATTCCATATTTGCCTCAGAGCTATATGTAGAGAACTTGAGTTTATGTTCCACCAATTTTGCTGCTAGCTATACAAGTGCGAAATTTGAAATTATGTTTAATGTTTTGTCCTATTCTACATACCTATTTTTTTAAATTTCACTTTTGTTTTAATTTATGAGAGATAGAGGAATCACTACCTTCCATGTTGCAAGAGATTCCACTAAAGAAATATTTAACAAACAAAAAAACCCCAACAAAACCAAAAAGTCAAGAACATTTACTTCTTGTTCTAATCCTGCTGTCTTAAGGAGGAAAACTCATAACAAATATTAAATTCAAAAAAAATCTACAGATTTGTCATGTTTGTAGAATGATCATTAAAAGCACCTGAAATCAGCTAAATGTTCCAATTAGAAATGAGGAATAGAAATATTCATAATTTAAATCTGTCCAGACATAAGGTGAATTCTCACTTCATTAAAGTAATTTTAATTTTGTTGGACTTTATTCTTTTAATTTGGGTTGCTCTCTCATTACCTTCTATATTGCACTTAGAATCTCTCGTGTTTCCTTTGTCAGGTGATGAAATTGGCAGTAACAACATGAAAAATAATAGATGTAAGTCTATTAACATTTTCTGTCATTGGATGCTTTATGTATACTGTAAAAATTAAAAGAAAAATTAAAAGATGGCAAATTAAAGCAGAATTCATAACAGTGCCCATAAGAATTGCATTTTGGTGGCTTGACATGTCATCATCAGTAAGACAGAGATAAGTTTTCTCAGTATAAATAGAGTAAATATTCTCTAGATAAACAGCTCTCAACATCTCAGCAAGCAGTGATGCTCCTGGGTGTATTCTCTCTGTAGTTTGCTCAGTTTTGTCACCATGCAGAGGAAGTATTTTCCCCAAAGCACAATTACAATCTTGTCTGCATGGTTCTGTGTAAATAGCATTAATGAACAATAGATAAAATTGTCACTTTATTTTGCATTTTTACAAATATTTTGTATGTAGAACAGTCCTCTTGTCAAAATATCAGATTGTTGCATAAGCTTTTGTTATGAGAACTTCATAAAACACTGCAAATTCATAAAGATTGACTTTTTCTCTGTAAACTATGCAATAGGAGATATCCTAGAAAAACTTTCAATTCATTTCAGGTAAAAATGGAACTGTTTTCTCTTGAAATATTGCCAGAATTAACTGAATTTTCATAGGGAAGGAAGCTAAGCTTGTACAAAATACTTTATAAGATAATAGTTCATAGATACTGCTGGAAAAATTTGGTACTGTAAATCAATTTTAATATGAATTTTTGACTAAGGAAAGGGCATTTTCTTTGAAAAGGCAGAGTGAAAGTGAGAAGTTAGAGCATCTTATCTCTTTGACAGCCGTAATGACAACATCATTCATTTGCCCTGAAAAGCTTCTGATCTAAGAGATGAGATGAAGAAAAGAATAATAAGTGAACGGAAGAGGCAGTAGGTCAGCACCAGAGCTGCAAAGAGAATTCAAAGTGTCCATTACCTTTGGAAAAGCTTGTGTGCAAGGCATAAGTCGGCTAACAATAATGAGAGGCCATTCTTGTGCAGTAGATTTTAAGGTCTTGCTGTATTTTTTATATATTTAATAAATGTAAACCATTAGGCTTCAGCATACTAGAAAAAAAAAAAAAAAAGCTGAAAAATGAACAGAGCTTGTCACAACTCATTAGGGAAGCTATAAACTTTTTCTTCCTGAGAATTAGCCTATCCAGATCTAGGCAGAGAAGAGAAAATAGAATAAATGGCATTTAGATTTTTAAAAAGTACTTGTAGCTACTGCTGAAGCAGTACCCACATGTAACTTAGACTTCAGCAGCAAAAATCACTGCATTTCTGTAGTGCTGCTCTGTTATCTGCTCCTTAAGATTCTTAGGAACGTTTGGCAGGTCAATGATTATATCCTGTCTGCCATAAGTTTGTTTCAAGTCTGCTCAAGTTCCATAATCAAATGTTTCTTAAGTTACTCCAAATGACAGTTATCCCCTGAGAACTACTAAGGAAAAAAACAATATATATATATATATATATATATATATATATATATCTTTTTTAAAGTTAGTGAAAGTAAAAGTGATATCTTCTGATTATTTTTTGAAAAAAAAACAACCCAACTAATTTGTCTCAGCACTTATATAGATAATAGGAGTGTAAGTACATTGAATTTATGGTACCTACTCATGGTCTCTTCTGTCTGAGACAATGTAAAACTGTACCTTGCTTGAGTCTGAATATTTTATCAAACGCAATGTCTGCTGCATCTGAGCAGAGAATTTGGTGGCATAAACTTTTAGTGCCTGTAGCCGGTGTCTCCATTCTCCAGAGGCAATAAGTGACTCTTAATTTACTCATCCCAGCCTCTGTCAATGTCAGCCTCTGGAGTCCAGCTATTACTAATTCTTGTTGCTCAGTGGAAAATTGGTGTTAGTCCTCTAGCGGTAAGGAAGAGAGAAATCAAGATAGACATCTGTCTTTGCCTCTGGAAACCTCTGCCCTTCTTATTTTTTTTTTTTTTACTAACAGGAAAGCTTTTGCCCATCTCAACATAGTGTAGGTTTTGCCTCCAGGTTGCAGAAAAGTCCCTTAAGAGTGTCTAAGGACTGTGATTTCTAAAGCTTGCTGTCAAGTTGTCTCTGTCTAAGTTAGGAAGTTCAGCTGACTAGGAGTTTCTACAGTCAGATACTAAACTAGAAGAAATTTTAAAACTTATTTCTGTATCTTAATATAGTACTCAATTGAAACTGTGCTGTTTCAAAGATAGTCATGCATATGAGTACTGGTAATTTTAGGTTTTGTCCACATCTACAGCTATTTTGGTACACAGCCCACCTTGTGTTTTTGAACTAAAGCAATCTACCAGTCAGGAGTATCTGGCACTGGTCATCATCTGGAGATGCTTTTATGACACTCGCTTTGGAAAATCCTATATTCCTGTGTGCTCATCTTACACATTTAATACTGTGACTTTCTCAGCAGCCTGGTTAATACACAAACAAGTTTGCCTGAAATGAGAAGGGAACACTGTATTTTTATAGTGGGACAATGTGACAAAGCTCAGCAGTGCAGGGGCATGGAAAACAGTCTGCTGTATTGTGAGCCCTCCAAACGTCCTAGAGGTTGAGTGATGCAGTTCAGACAAGCCAAATGCTGGCCATTTCCAAGATATTTTAAGAGTAGAACCAAAGTGGCTCTTCCTTCCATCTTCCTGCTCAGTGAGGCCATATTAATTCCATCCTCTTCTGCATAAATTATTTTCAGATTACAATTTCTTTCAGAATTTCTCCTTTCACTGCACGTTCTTCACAAGTATGGAATATTCTATGGAATCTATTCTTCCTCCGCTTGTCTAAATTCTGGACACAAGAATGTACCTGGACTTTTATATACTCTGCACATGTATACCTGCCTCACAATGGTCTGAGAAAAAGGGATTCAAAAGTCAGACATGCAGGCTGGAGATGGTAATACTCTGTCCTGGACCCTTATTTGAATGACTGCAAGAACAGGAACTAAGTGGTTGTTATTATGCAAATATTATTCATTCTTAGCATAACCTTTGCCTTCTCATGAATTAATGAAACACCATAAAACATATTTTAAAATGAATGCTAATTCAATTTTTGTGTGAATTGGATTATGGGGGTATATAATTTTTCAAAAATAGTATGTAGTTATCAAAAAAAGATTAATTGAAAACAGAGGCTATGTAAACCAAATATTGAATACTGAATCAAGCAGGAATCTGAAACATGAATGGCTTTCCTGGCACATTACACTACTATCTCTAAAAACGCATACCTAAAGTTATGGAAAATAACTTTCCAAGGTTGCACAGTGCCAGCCCCTTTCCCCTTTAGTGCAGCCAGAGAAGGTGGCACTTTGGGTTCTGCTGCTGCTCTCTTGGCTCTGCTGCTGCTGCTGTTTGTTTGCCTTGTTATACATATATATATTCGAGTAAAGAACTGTTATTTCTTTTCCCACATCTTTACTTGAATTCCCCTTAATTTTATAGCTATAATAATTATGAGGGAAGTGGGCCACATTTTCCATCTAAAGGGAGGCTTCTGTCATCCTCGGAGGGCTTCTGTCTTTCAAAACAAGACAGTGAGCTACTATTTTTGCATTTCAGCAGAGCATATCTGGACAAATGAAAAATATTTTATATAAAATACATTTCTTATTCCATATATTCCACATGTATTAATTAGATGAAACAGAAACTTCCAGAGAAAATGTAATCAACTTATTTTTCCTTTATGAGCAGACAGATTTCATATAATCATAGAACTATTTTATTTCGATACTCAAAGAAATTGATTTTAGAAAGATAAGTTTGGCAACAAATAGGCACACCCCAAATCAAAAGCTGGACACAGAAAACACAAATGCTTCTGAATTAAATCACACTGGATCTACCTGGACACATGCTTTCCCTTCCTGTCATAACTATATCATTACACTTTGCTGTGTGCATTACAATTTTGGTTTGAATCCAACAAATGAGCTATATTTTTTTCAGTTTTCATAAATAATAGTGGCTTTTAAAATATCAATATTTCAGTGCCTCTTTGTGCAATTCTTAGGCAAAATTTAAGTTGATATCAAAGAGAATTTTCCAAGTAAAATGCATAATGGTGCCTAAAGATGAATCAAGTTGCCCAAGAGTTGCTCTGCTGTGGTGATGGCGGGATACTGGCAAAACAGACTCTTAGTCTGTAGAAGAATGACTTAGGTAGAGGCTCACAAGAAAAAAAAGATTCGCTGGAAGCTGATTTAGATAAGGCTATAAAGACAACTCATAACTCGTTTTAAGGGCCAAGTATAAAGAACATGGTTGCCTAATGTATATAAATGTGGTGTATCACTGGCTTTTCTAAAGATTGTTGAGTATGTATTGTCAGCCAGGGGAAAGATGATTTTATCTGCCCTTCTCCCTCAGAATTAAGACACATCTTTGTCATCCATGTCTGATTCTACTAAAATACATCAAAGGTGGACAGCCTAAGCTGAGTCCATCCCCAAAAGCCTTTGATCCCTTTGAACAGACACTAATGGGGCAATGATCCATCTACTAACTGACTTGAGCACAAAGGGAGAAAACACATACTTTGATTTGAAGAATGTGGGCAACTTTAAATATATGTATTTTTAAATAATTTAAGTTTCCTTAGGATAACAATTAAAAGTTTCAGTTTAATTGTCAACATTCATTTAAATTAATGCACTCAAAGGTAAATTGTGGAATTGCATTGTTTCTCCTTTTTAAAAGTTATAAAGAGCTTAGAGCTGAATCAAATTTTAGGTTCATTAGTTTTATTTAAGTCACTTATAAATAAAGTAAATAAATAAATAAAGTCAATAAATTTGAACTAGAAACTGGTTCTTCACCCATTCTAAGATTATTCATATTAATGCTAATGATAATAGGAATGCTGAAGAGTCTATGTAGCCATTCTTCTGCCTTTCCCCTTTTCCTGAAAATATAACAGTTTTACTGGACATCTGCTTGAAATATCTGACAAAAAAAGAGTCTGGTAGTTTTAATGTAATTGGGTTTTTTTCATTATTTCTTGTTTGTATCTTGTGCTCTCGTGTTTAAATTATCTGTAGCCATACTTATCAGATTTTATTTGAATGGCTCTTTATTTGAAATACCTCATCATGCTCTGTGACAACAGAGAAAAAATCAAGTTATTTAACTAAGTCACGCTTAGAGGAGATGGAATGTGGACAGAAAAGGCTTTGCTGAACAGTTATTGATCCAACTGTGAGAGCTTAGGCTGCATGCTGTCTCAGGCATCCTCATTTAGGTTGTAATTACCATCTTATTTACAATTATTATTTGATATTTGAGCACTTGTGTTTGTTTATCGTAACAATGTAATAATATAAAAAGCAACTGCAATGCAAGTCCCTCTGGTCTTCGTTACTTTTAAGCAATTTGGTAAATTACAGAAATAATATTTTATTACCATGGGTATAAGGATGTTGGATAGATTTCAGTTGGTGCTGTATAAGTCTTCCTGTCTAACATGCTAATTGCAAAGGTCTCCACTAACATCATAGTATAAACTAAGTTTATCATTTCTGTTCTCAATTTCATCATATAACCATGATGTCTAAAATTCAAATTTGCTTAGTGATAGAAAAGGTAAAAACCTAAAATTTTGGGTTAAATTTTGTAAAGCAACGTCTTGGATTGCAGAATATTGTGAGGATAAAGAAGGGCAGTAAAATGTTTTCAGGGACTGGAAGAGTCCATGCCTCAAACATTTTTCCAAAGTTTTGCCTATTATAGAAAAAACTGTATGAAGAAGTCACAACCAAAAAAGCTTGCTTGGAACTTTGGACTGTGAGTTAAGCCCCCTAAGTAAGATAAAGATGACACTATTGTTCAATCATATCAAGTCTAGGATGAAACAAAAAAGGCTGAAGGAAAGGAACATATCTACAACAGGTATTCTTTCCTTGCCTGGGTTTGGGATGAGAGAGACCACAGCCCAGAGAGGCCAGATTTACACAGATGACCCTAAAATGAAGAGGAGTGATGAAGTTCCAGATGTGTGCCATAACCTCTGGTCAGAGGCAGTGAACATCCATCCTCCATTACACAAACCAGTCCAGCTGTGAAACCCCACAGGACACATCCATGAGATTTTCATGTGGGAGGCAGCTGAGAGGGTGCCATAATCCAAAATCCATCAAAGATCCCCCAAAGTGCTTCCCCAAGGCACCACAGGACTGCACTTGATGCAAAGTGAGGTAGCAGATCCAGAGTCTGCTGCAAGAGACTCTGTCAAACTGCCCCCATCCCAAGGGAGGTACCTGGGCATTCCCACTTGGCCTGAGTGTGTATTAATACATGCTACACTTTTTGGGGGACCCTCACCACCAAGAAGACCAGCTGAAGAGGATCATCAGGACTTCAGTGGGATCCACAGAGTGGTCATATTTTCTTTATTCTCTCTCTATCTCTTTTTCTGTCCCCTTATCTGTTTTCTATTTCTTTCTCTTTCTTCTTCTTCTTTTCCTCTCTCTCTCTATCTCTCTCTCTCTGTTATATTTACTATCAAATAAACCCCCTACTGCTGACATTGGCATATAGTCTTTGTTTGCATCTTAATTTAGACAGAAGCATTTCTTATACCTTTAAAAGTGGATCATGTCAAAGGTGAAGGTTCCAAAGAGAAAAATTATAATATACCTGAAAAAAGCCAGTAGCTCTCTGATTAGGGCACAAGGTTAGAGGTTTGCTGGATATTCTGTTACCCTTCTGCCTATGATCTTATTGGTGTAAAAAAGGCCCAAAGAAAAAAACACATTTTACTTGTGATAAATGAAAACAAATTCTGAAAATTATTATAGCATGGAAACCTTATTCTCTTTCCAGCCCTAGGTAGCTCCCTGAAGTTTTATAAAATTTCTATAAAGTCCTCTTATTTTATTAACTACAAACAAATTTTTTTTTTTAAGAATTTGAGTCTTAAATTCTCATTTAACTTCCTTAAATTATAAATTATGTCATAAGTGATATAATATCCTATTCCTTATTACATCCATGTAAATCAAATAAGACTGTATACAGTACTGTAGTCTATAGTCACATAGCCACATAGCATGTGATTGAAGTGACACAATGAAAATGATATAAAATTATAATTTGGTAGTAAAATATATGAAAAATCCTTTGTGATTCCACAGCATACACCCTCCTGGTACAGGTACATTGTCAAAGGCATCTGACATTGTTCATTTTCATCTGGTCATATTACAAAATAGTAAAATAACTTTTAGGATTTCTAAACCTTTTATAGAACATTACCTTCTTGTTGCCGCAGAGCTCCAATGGGAGAAGAAAATTTATAAGCGGAGTTGCAATTCTGAGAAAGTTTTGTGGCATATTTGTGTCAAACCTTTGTGTTCTGCTACGTTTTTCAAGACAGGTATGGCTGCAGATTTCCAGGCTTTATTCCTACTGGAAGAGGAGGAAAGCATAAGATGTTTTCAGTTATCATTTTGAAATAGAGTTACCTTGTCTGTACAGCTTCTCTTTCCAAAAGTAAATGGCAAATCTTTTATGACTGCATTCAAGTTGAGTTTAATTCACCAGGTCCAGAAGTATTTCCACCTTTGTGTATCACAAAGAGCACAAAGGCACCACTCTACAAAGTGACAGTTGTGGAATATGTGCAACAGCAAAAGAAAGTGGCATAAAATTCTTCAGTTTATTATGAAGCAGAAAGTGATAAAATAGCAGACTTTTGTGTGGTTTGTTTGTTGGGTTTTTGTTTGTTTGGATTTTTTTAAAAAAATGTACAATTAAAACACTATCAGTATTGTCATTGTCATTTCAACGTTATACATGCTACTTCACCTGAAAATAGAAATTTGACAGATGTTATGACTAATTAGGTAGACATGGGGATTGATAATATCTTGAGGTTTTTTTAACAGACAATTGCATTCCTTCCTCTCCCAGTTTCTGCCATTCTTTTTCTTTAACTTATTCTTCCATGAGGGAAACAGTGTGGAATGTTGTATTTACAAATCAATCTTATTGATGCAATGATCACTTAGTACACATGATTGTGAGAATAACTACTTAAAACTGTAATTGAAGTTTAGGAAAATTCCAGGTGATTATTACGCATAGAAACAATAAACAAGTTTAAAAACATATCTATTGTCAGTCTGATGGATTCAATATAAGCACAGAAGTTCTGTTCAAGAAAGAGAGATCTCCAGGAAAATAACTGTAGGACAGATTTTTGCATTTCCTAATACACCTATGCTCAGGCTCCCGCACTAGAGTTATTTGATATATATTTCTAACCTATGTTTTCTTCTACTGAGAAACCAGAGTAAGCCAACAAAAAAATTTGAGATAAAATGTATTTTCATTATGTGGACTGATGTCCATTAAGTTATGAATCAAGATGTTGAACTGCAACATTTCAATTGCTATTAATGCCCTGAAGGGAAATTGGATGGTTTATTGACTTAAGTATTGTATTCAACTCCTTCCTTGCTCTGCAATGTAACCATCATCATTGATAAAATGGGGATAGATTTGTATCTCATTTCTGTAGTTTCCAGAGAGAGACAGAGAGAGAGTGTGTTACCATACAAAATAATGATGTTCCAGTATGGTTTGGATAATGTATGAAAAAAATGGTAAAATTGTTTATAATAATTCTTGATTACCTCACTCCAACTTAATGAGAAGGATGTAAAAAGGGCCTCATCTAACACATTGTATGAAATGCTGGCTGCTTCAAAAGTTCTTTGATATTTGAATACCCTCAGGCTGAGCACAACCTGAAACTCAAATTTCCATTTGAGCATATTTGCCTGTTCCATTGTTGAGGTGCCCATAAGATGGTGATCTCATCAATAGCTTTTTAAAATAAGCTATGTCTCTGCTAGTTTCCTCTGAAAACACAAGCCATTAGTCATTTGTTCCACAAGCCATTTGTCATTAGTCCGAAGCCAGGGGCAGCTTTGTCATATGTTAGATGCTTTTATCCTTTCTACCTTCTGCTTTTCTCACCTTCATTCTAACCATAAATATTTATATTCGCTCTTCCCAGTGGGATCTGATGTGGTGGGTTAATATGAATGACTCTGGGCTGACACCACAAAATAGTTTTTTAAAATCTCAGACCTTTTCTGGGCCCTATTTGAATTTGGAATGCAAGTTTTGAATCCAGAGATAACATTTGTCAACTTTTCAGTTTAGAATTGGTAATTCAAATTCCAGAGAACTCCTCCAATATGACCTCACCTTCCCTACTCGCTCCTTTTCCTTCCCTTCTGTCCCTCTCTCAGTTATTTGAAGCAGCATTTGCTGAACAACTCTCTGTTTTTCCAGCTGATGGTAACAGCTCTGCCAGCTCTGCACAGCCAGTCCCAGCTCTGGCTGTAAATACTTTCTGAGCAAGTCAGTAATTAATGTTGCACTGATGACTGGTGGCATCTGTATGAGTTTATTATCATCTGTACTGAAACACAATGTACAATGAAAACATGGGGGACTCTAAAGAAAGAGGCTAATAAATTTACATGAATTAACATTAAATTTAATTTGCCACATGCCAACCAAACTGTGCAGCAGACCTAAATCCTTTAAAAGATATAGATTTGTCTGTTGCAGCTGCTTCACAGGCCTGGCTGCCACACTTACTTCAAGACTTTCCTCTATCTCTTAATTGTAACCACTTTCCACATACGCTGGCTGATAGACATGAAGTATTATTTTCTCAATTGGAGAAAAAATATATTTAATTTTATTTTTTAAGAATATTGAAACCATTAATTTATCCATGCTTATAATATAATGCACAGAATAAATATGATCTATTATCTCCATTTACTTTCTTGCCAAAATGTGAAAGGAAACTAACACTAATGAAGTTCTACTTTTCTTTGTAGTATTTAGGCTAAAAAATATGATAGCATTGAAACTTGATAGTAGCATGTAAATAAATAGGACACTACCACCTAGACACCACTTCTAGTAAAGAACTCTAAGTTGACTCCTTCCTTAATGTGGTGGCTTCTGACATCCCCCAAAACATCAAGCATTGGAATGAATAATGTTAATAATTATGACACTGTTTTAACAACCATGATGTCAAAAAGAGCTCAGAGTCCCAATAATCATAAAATATATAGAAATAGAAAGAAAACAAAGAAGGACAGCAAGTATTCTGGTTTGGGACAAATTTTGGGAGGGGAACTTCCAAAGGTGGATGATTCCCCAGAGGGCAAACTTGAGCAGCCCTTCCCCCAAACTGTTTGGGAGATAAAACCTCCTTTGAGACAAGGGGAAATAAACTGTTTATTTGACAAGCAAAGTAGTCACAAAAATTAAAAAATTAATAATATTAATCAATAAAATCTCTCGATGTTCTGAAGGCAAATTCAGAAAGTTCTTTTTGTGGGATGTAGCTCAGCTCACTCTGTTATCAGAGAGGGATGAGATCTTTCCCTCCTGCTGGAAAATGCCCTGTCCCAGGCCTTGGTGGGCCACAAGTGTAAGGTCTTGGTGTTTTTTCTGGGTTTTCAGCCCAGAGCAGGGCCAATCAGTTCCAAGAAAAATAAAAGACATAGTCAAGGGGGTTTCTCTGCCTCAGCTAGCTAAAAAAACTAACTAAAAGCAAAGGAGGGCTCTTTCCTGCTGTGTGTGCTGCAGACAGCACACTCCAGGAGAAGAAATAGGGAGGAGTGAGTGCAGTTTCTAAAAACAAACTAACCTTTTTTCTCTCCTCTTTGCTGTCAGAACCAATCTTAAAGGTGCAGAATAAGGTGCAATATCCAGCATAAACAGATGACTGAGGATACAAGCATCACAAAGTCACCCCAGCATAGGGGAAACAAAACTTGTCATCGGGGAAGTTTGTCATGATTGCATAGCTCAAAAGCATGCATCTGCCCAGTTTTACAGAGAAGCAAATGTAAAATCAAAGTCCAAGTACAGGTTTCATTGTAGTCCATACTTCTGCTAAAATCGTGAGTGTAATGGATGTCACAGAAAAAAATATTACGTTTTCCTGGCAATTTGCAGGTTTTTTGACTAGAATTTTTTTCAGAAAATTGAATGCAATATAGTTTCCCAGACCCAAGTATACAAAATTACATTGAGTTAATTTATCATCTGAAAGGTCTTTGCCTTGATTAGCTGAATCTAGTGAAAAGCTTAAAACTGAGAGGCTCTTACAGGTGCAGAAAATTCTATTGATTTTGAACTTTAGCTTAAAATCTTGGCAATTACTGAGTCCATCCATGGGCCAGCCAGAGCTGGCTCCCTGCAAGGACAGGGGAGCTATGGGCTTAGTGTAACTGAGGTGTCTGTTCCTTGGTACCTACTGGTTTCTCTGAAGCTACAGCTTCTGAGGGCACCTGGGTCCCTAGATCTCAAATCAACATCTTTCTGGATGTACTGTGTACCAGAATATCAGTTTGATTTTACAATTTCTACTTTAGAGGAGATACCATATTTAAGCCATTTTTCAGTGCCAATATTGGCTGCTATTCTTACTGCAACTGTTCTAGTAGGTCAGAAAGAAAAAAAAAACCAAAAAACCAACAACATAACAAAGCTTCATTGATATTATTTTCAAATATAAACCAGCAATTTATCATAAAAACATACTGCTAGTATGTAATTCTGTAACCAACATAGTTTTCAATGGAAACATTTAATTACAAAGTTGCTAATTTCATAGCAACAAACTCCTGGAAGAAAAATAGCTGGTCCAGGTATGTTAAAATTAATGCAAATGAAAACATATTATTTCTGTTAATTCCTCTGCATTTCAGGGCTTGTCAAGGTTTATGAATAACAAGGAAATGGCAGGATGATGAGTACTTATATATCATAAAAGGAAGAAAGAGATTTGAAGAAAGTAAGAGCAATACAACATTTTCCTCAGTCACATGCATGTCATCCTAGATTGCATCAGAAAGGTGCTGGCAAGCAGAGCAGTGGTTAGAGAGTACATGAAAACTAGATTTTCAGTCACAGAAATATGATCAAAAGAGTAGAAAATACAGTTGGTCTCCTAATTTTGTTTCTAAGGATTCTTTATTTTACGTAAGGATTTTCTAGTTTACTTATACTCTATCCTTCCTTTTTTCTTTCTTTTTGTCCTTTATTTAAAAAACTGAGAATGAAAGAAAAGATTTGTTGGAACTAAGACTAGATTAATATATTCAACAAAGTATGTTTAATGTGACTACAAGAAAAGAGCTCCTCTAGTAAGAACAAAGCTTCAGTACTGAGGAGCCCGAGCATCTGTGAAATAGACATTTTTTATGAATGAAATACAAGCTGCATATTACATTTTTAAGTATAAGAAGAAAATTAAATATCCTGTCAACTTTAAACAGGTGCCTTTGACAGAAAAAATTCTCTTGAACTTTGTATTAGAAGGTATCAAAGATTTCACAACAAAACAAAATGTTTCTGAAAATAATTGCTACCTTTTATTTTCATGTCTCTAAATGTACTTTAGTTCACCTGTACAACTACTTTATCAAATAGCTTGGCAGAAAACTGTTTCCACCTTCCTTTTCAGTTGTGTTGGAGAAGGAGCAGTCCAGAGACTGGGAAGGGGCAATGCCTACCCATCCTTTGCAGCACAGATTCTGACACCTATGTCAAAAGGAGATTTATGTCTGCTTCATAAGTGAGCAGTTTCTTGCATACAGACTGCTTTAACTCATCAGAGAAACTATAATTCTTCATATGAATTAGATAGGGTAACTGTAATATCCTAAAACAGGCAAATCAATGTTATTAGGTTGGCTCTAGAGCAAAGCCTGACCCTGCACGTTCAGTTCTACAGTGTTTAGTTTAATATGTTACAAACAAACAGTTCTTTATGTTTAGATCTCCTGACCTTTAAGAAGGATTAAATGTTTCACCTTAACCGGTTCTGTTCTCATATCAAATACTTTGAGGGGACTGGAGAGAAAGATGATTGTACCTGAAGCTCTGCACAGCCAAGTGGTTATTCTGTAGGGTTATCGAGTCTTTCAGTGCATACAAGAGTCCCCTAGCTTTTCCTCCACAGCCTTCATCTACAAACCACAGATTCAATTGTTCAAGGGAAAACAGGATGAGGATTTTGCTGCATCTCTGTGTTTCTAAAAGGCTCGACTGGACAACTTTTTCAGAGTCAAACTGTACTGATCTCTTCTCACTGCTTTATCTGCAGTGTCAAGAATAGCATAAAGCCAAACCAAACCTGTCACCCATTCACTGTCCTTCTGTTCCTCTTTCCTCCCTGAGATCTGCCTATCAAGTAGGTAAAGAAGATCTGGTTTCAAAGGTGAGTATTATCTTGGTGCTTGTCAAAACTGACAATCTCATGGCACTTTTACCTGGTAAAGTGCCTAAAGGTGGGCTTTTAGGAGAATTCAGATATAAGTAAATGTCTGAATTCTTACTAAGGTCTTATTACTAGTATTTAAATTGTATTTTTTTAGGAGATGAGTGTTTGGATGTAGTTCTGAAGTGGAGGAATATATTCTTACCAGAGAAGGAAACATGGCTTTTTAAGAAAACAGTTGATGACATGACTGTGTGGGATGAAGCATGAGATGAAGCTAAACTGGGTTTATAACTGTAAACAATGAACTTCAGCCACAACAGAATTGCCAATCACAGCTTGTGTTATTAGTGCACAGTTGGGCAAAACTATAAAAGTTCAGGGGAAAAAGTTGCCTTTCCCAAGTATTTTAAGTAGCATTTTAAAAGATGCATAGTTACCCCTTAAGTGATATTAAAACACTATTTTCAACAGCTTTAAGAAAATATGATTTCTTTTCTCGATTTATCTCTATCACTATTTAGCATTTTGCTGTCACATTTCTAAGATTTTGAGTTTTAATAAATTTCTACGAATATTGATTAAAATGGAGTTTTGGGAAGTGCAATTTTAACAAAGTGATATTCAAATTAAAAAAATTTAAAAAAGAGGAAAAAAAAAGCTGCAAATTTAAACATCTATGTATTTTTTAGTGCTAGAATGTTATGGTACTTGTCATCCACCTTAATTTTCTATAAAGAATATAACTAGATGATTTTTTTTTCATCACCGTACATTTTAATTCCAGTAGATCTTAAATCACTTTCCAAATGTAAAATAATTTACTATTAAACTATATTGCCTCCAGAGAGAAATGTCATTTATTTGTCAGAAATCAAAGGCTCAAATGTATCCAGCTGTTACTGAATTAACTAAAGAAATTGTCTTTCATTTTCTGATGGCTGCCGCATAAACTATCTGGCTAAAAGACAACAGTTACCACATTTACTAGATAAGAGATTTGGATAGGAGTTACATAATCTCATTACCTGTAGGGGGATAGAGAACTCAGAGAGAGTGCAGGTGTAGGTTTTTTAATGAGCCCTGAGTCAAGCAAGAGGAATACCTGAGGTATCTTTTAAAAACTTTTGAAATGCATTAAGTGCAATTGTGTTTACATGAAAGCTCATGGATAATGCATGGAGACATCAACAGAAATTAACTCGTGTTTCTAAAGGCAGTACAAAACTTTCTAACATCAAAAGTTTAGATTTGGAGCATAGTATGGCACATAAGTGTAAATTTAATATAGCCTGCAGAATAAAAATCAGCAGCTGATAACAGTATTGTAGAAAAAAAGTGTCTCTATCTATAATGTTACATTCCATCTATATCTACTTCACCTGTATCTATATATATATATATTTATATCAGCTATATCTATATCTATATCATCTCTATATACCTGTATCTCTATACATTTATGTCTTTTTCTGCTTACTCGAGGTGCAAATTCTACACAAATTTATAAGCGTAGTTGAAGATAGGAAGACAGAAAATTGTGAGTAGAAAGTAATTATTTAGCAGAAGATATCCAAGTAAAAGTGGTTCAAATGCTTTTATTTAGCATTTTGTTAAGTTTTATTAAGTTGGTTTTATTGCTGTCAACCATGGCAAAATCATGGTATTGAGATCAAATACTGGTTACAAGCAGTTAAATGGAACTGTATAATTAGTTTCAGAAATATATTTCATTAAATAGAAGGTGGGTCACAATAAGATGAATTTACTTCATTTTCTGAATTTCTACATCTGGGTAAGGTAACTTGGGAAAATTATTATATTGCTACTTAAGCAGGTTGAAGTGGGATGATTAAAAAATCCAACCAAATATAAGTAAAATAATTTTTAAAAAGACTGAATTTGATTAAGATATGAAGAAAATATTTTAACAAAAAATAATAAGTAATAGCAAACAAGTAGGGTGAGAGGAGCAGCAACAATCTGCATTAGAATTGGTTAGACTCAACATTTTCATGATTGGTGGGGAAATTAATATTAAATTACATGTGAATTGCATTACGGTAAAATCTTTTATGATGTCAACTTGGTGAAGTGGAAAGAATTGGAACTCACAGTCTAATATACCTGTGTTATTTGCCAGCCCTGATAGAGCCAACAGGTGAGTGAAGGCAGTGCAGCTCTGACTGTCTGTGTGCCTTATCCCAGACTCCAGGAGTGATACCTTGCAGGAAGGGTTGGAGCCACCCTGAGGTGTTTCATCAGTGTGACAGTGAGTGAATATGGCTTTTCTTCAGTATCTTTGCTCTTCACTAATTACATTAGTTGTAATTACATGCTGTTAGTGGCATTACTAACAATGTTAATGAGTCAAATACACTGGACTTTCTCCTGCCAGATAAATTTTTAAAGGCTGTTAAAAAGTTGGAGTAGGTTTCAGGAAAGATCTATGCATTATTCAGTAGTATTGAGTAGTAGACATGTCTTAATGTGAGAGCTTTAGAGAACTCAGTCTAAAAAGATTTAGAGGCAATTTGATTATTCTGCACAAGTACTTTCTAGGAAAAAAGATAGTGGATTCTGAAGGACATATAAATCTAACGTAATAAGAGCTAGAAACCAAGATCAAGAATGTTTGCTTTCCCTGACATATAGCTGTGCAGACATTCCCCCCAAACACAACCTGTTTTCAGGTGGAGGGTGTTGATGACCTACCAACCATGCTACAGAATATTCAGGACAACCTATGTTGTCTTTGAACACACTGGCTGGGTTTTTGGAGATGTAGTCTACCAAGGAAATGTGCCCCTTGTCTTGGCAGAGATCAGGTCAGCTGCTGTTGGAAACCTAGGCAGACACTATAAGGTGTTTTACATTAATAAAGAACCCGTTTGAAAAGTAGCCTTTAAATTGCAGATGTCTACCCTTTTGCTAACCAGCATTCTATTCTGTTCTGTGGAAAAGCATTGAACCATTTTACCTTCTTTCCTATCTGTCAATTAAAATATAAAAGGTATTTGCTTTTCTCTAAGGAATATTTGTATTTAGATACTATTTTTAATATCTTAAAAAAATCATTAAGTTATTGCAATCTTTTAATAGGATCCTTAGATCTCAACATTTTTTCTGGTTTCCTACATCTGCAGTTTTTTATTTGATTCTTCCTTTGCCTTGGTATATATCACAGTGAAGTCTACTCAGCTTGTGGTGTTACAGGCATGTATGAATGATAAAACCTTTTCCATTTATTTGACAAACTTGATAATTTTGTAGCACTGATTTATAGAACTGGCGAAAAGAATTCTCATTATTTCTCATATTCTGGCAATATTTATATTAAAGTGAATTCTTATTCTTTTATTGGCTGGAAGAACTTCAGCTTAGAAAAACTTACTAGGTTAGGCTTATAAATAGTACTGGAACTTAGTGGCAGTTGTTGCTTTGGTGGTTTTCCAATATTAGGAAATTAAATCACTGTAATAAAGCTTACTGATATGCTCACCATGTTGAAAATGAAAGCAATGTGTATTTTAATAAGAAAGAATGAATTAAAAAAATTATGAACAAGTTGTATACAAGAATTTGATGAATCATATGTATTGTAATATGTACCTTTTAGTTATGACCTTTGATTTTGATTGTCTGAATTTTTGCTAAGATCTTCATGAATTTTAAGAGCAATTTGATTAATTGTCACTAGAAAACCTTAATAGAACAGTTAAAAACCAGAACAAGAGTATTCTTCATACTATCCTAGTAAATGGAGTCATGAAGAAATGTCACAATGCTCTGGTTAAATGCATTGCTAAGTTAAAACTTGGTGAAACATAAGACCATGGAAGCGTCATAAATTTTATGTACTTTTTCTTGGACTCAAATACATATATACTCTGCAGACATTTTATGGAACTTCAGTGTGGGAAGCAAAGCCTAAGGCTGTAATCCTTTTAATTTTCAGGCTCATCCTATTCTTAAATGTAACTCTAAAAGGAGAAATATTTCATTGAGTGAAATCTTTAACTTAAAAAGAAAAATTATCTGGAATAAACGTGAGTGATTGAGACACAATGTTTATGTTTCTTGGCGCATTTTTTTATGCTCATAGACCAGAGTTCACAGTAAAGAGGAAGGGTAAGTCTCTGCTTAAGGAACAAAATAGCTTTTAATGTGATTTAAATCAGGGATTTGTCCTTCCCTGGGAATTCTATCAGCTTTGACCTTACCTCAGACATTCAATTTTACTCTCAACCCTTAAACTAGAGCTTGCAAAAGTCTACTTGAACCAGCTTCATGCCCAAGTGGTAGACAGAGAGCTTGCCTTTAATTGCATCCTGCCTGTATAGAAGGCATTTCTTCGACCAGGAGAAGGGAGTTTCACTGGTGAAAATCACAAAGGAAGAGAAAATTAAGAATGAGGTTTATGCACTGCATTAATTGCTAAATTTAAAACATAGCAATTGAGATGCTAACAACTTTTTTTCTTCTGAATGAGGAAAAATGTACTGTAAATTCTTTTGAATTATTCAATATATATAATCCAAGAGGTTGTTTTTTTTTAATTATTATTTTACTATGCTTATTATATTTTCTGTCATATTTCAACTTTTTAGGTTGAAAGCAACTTTTTAAGTTGATCTGTATCCAATATGGAAAACAAAGCTTTTATAAAAGGGAATCAGTACAACATAAGGAAACTATAAGAGCATATCAAATCACATGAATGTAAATCAGCAATTATGAGTACTACTACTAATTCTCTTAAAAAATACTAATAAAGAAAAACAATCAGGCCCCACACCCCAGTTTTTGAATTAGTTATAAATTATTCCCATATATAACAAAACAATTAACATTTTCAGATTACTTTTTTGGGTTTTTTGATAAAGGGTTGTTGGACTGATCTCTTTTTTGAGGGGAGGAGGACGTGAAAAGAAAAAAGAGGGAGACAGAAATGTTGGTACATATCTAGTTAACTGATCTTTTTAAGTATACCTATTTTACATGATAACATTTATGAACACTTTATTTGCTTAATTTAAAGCTACCCAATGTATATTAAAGTAACCCAACAGTAAAGACAGGAAAAATCTAATAGCAGTATTCCTGTATCTGGTGAACAAAATAACCAGTTGTTTCTCTGTTCAGAGATGGAAAAAAAAATTATTTAGGCAATTCATCTGGCACTCTGACATAGAGGATGATTTTTGTATCCTGATTCATTTTCTTCAGGCCAGGAAGAAAATGGTGTCTGATAATTTAAGTGTCTGTCCTCATGAGATGGTCACAGGCTCTGAGAACATCTTTATTGCCCTCTAATTTTTCTCTCACCTTTTTTTCTAAACGTTCTTCTCTTCTGCTAGCACTTACGAAGCTAGAAAATCCCTCCTGAGACGTTTCAATGGAAAATACCTGGTGGGATTTGAAAAAAAAAACAAACCTGCAAGGTGTTCAGGAGGGGAACAGCTGAAGAAGAGAGATTTAAGAGAGAAAATGTCTTTTTCCATTAAAGGACTAATGCTTGCTTTAATCAATAAATATTATTTTTCAGTATGTGAGATGAAACTCACACACTGAATCATAATAATAATCACACTTAGAAAACATTTAACTATGGACATGACACTTAAAAAGGGGGTTCTAACCTTTAAACTTGTGAATATTCCATCTTTATCCTCATGTCCTTTACTGCTCATGTTTAACTTTTACCACAGTAAAATAAAAATCAGGGCATTCCTTAGTCTCCTCTTTTCCAGAAGCAGTTAATTCCTTGTTGCTTTACAGCCATTATGCATAGACTCACCCCCACCCCAGCCATTTGTGTGTTATACTTTTATGATTCAGCAACCCTGAGAAAATACAAGTCATTAAAATTTTGCTAAAACAGCTTTCCTACCCAATGACTGGTTCGTGCTTTTGTTATTAAAAATGATTAAAAACTAATGTGAATTTTGAATCCCTAGAAGCTTGCACTTAAAACACAATAACGGCTCACCTCATTACTAAGTCTAATAATATTAGATTCAACTTAGCATGAATATTATCCTGACACTGCTATAGCAGAGTTTTGTAGGTAGGATCTACATTATTGTTAGTGCCAATCTGCTGACATTGCCTTGTACAATACATTGTTATTAAGCATCTAATAATTTTACAGACTTTTATTACAGTCAGCAGGACTTCATTCAGTAGGACATTAAGAAGATGTAGGAAATCAGAACATTTGCAGCAAACCTCACTCAGCACCGCAGGATTTCTGCTTTGCTCTTGCTGTGATGAGTCACCTTTGGGTAGGAAAGAAAACCCCATAAAATCCTTTATTACTTATACTTATTAGGGAGGATATTTACTGTGCTGTGGTTCAGAACTTAGTTCTGAACAAGTATGGATTCAAAGAAAGCCAAGATTTTCTGTCCTCTCTCTCTGCCTGCTTCTTTCCTCTCCTCCATTTTTTGCTTCATTCTCTAAAGCATGCCAATCATTTAAACCATTTTTTCTCTTTGAAGGTTTCTATCACTGCTGAATCCTTACAAATGAACTATTAATGTGCAAGCACCAGGGTCCTCCATTCCCACACAGCAGGCAACTTGTCCCTGAAGCTTAGCCTTCTACCACTGTGATTCAGACCGTTGGCAACCTCATGGCTTGGAAAAGTGATTTTTTTCCCATTTGAAGATACTATACACACTACGTGGCTCATCTATCAATGGCTTTCTGGTTATTAATTGCTCATAAATGTTCATGAATTTGTGTCACTCTGATGAACCTCTTAACTTGCATACAAGCTATTAATTATTCATTTGTAAGCAATTATGCTGATGATTTCTTGCATCCTCATTATGTAAACTACCCATGTTAACAGTCCCTGTACTGATTTAGACCTGAGATACAGCTTTCCCTGACAGCAGCTAAAGACTGCAAGATTAAATTACTTCTTTTAACAAAGGACAAATTATTGATAGATATTAGTTCTTGCCTTTGTAATCGCCAAAAATGGAAATCTTTGCTCAGAAATACAACCAAAAGTGTCATGCTTTGTTTAATTTCTTTTTAAAAAATAATCATTGTCTTAGTTATAAAAAGTAAAGGTGAAATATTAATTTTTAAGAAGATGGAATTGTGTCTTGAAGAAAAATATTTAGTTAGATGATTGGAGGTCAGGGAAATTTGGCTGGGGTATTGTAAGGATGTTTGGGATTGGTATCCCAATTGAAATGTGTCTGGGAGACCCCAGGGGAATATTTGGAGGAGTTAGGTGGAGAATGACACTCTGAATTGCAACATAGTGTTTTTCTAACCCTTTTTAGATGCTCAATTTTGAGAAGGTCAGCACAAAAAGAGCTTGAGACTATGACAATATCCAGAGAGGTTAATAAACCAGGATATTTAGATCCCTATGAAATAAATGAACATCTAAAAAAATCTACATTTTTGAGGGAGAGCAAGAAGCTGTTTTTCTTGGAGGTAAAGGGTCATATGATAGAAGAACAACACCCTGCAATCATTGTTTAAATGGAAGGGTTGACTACAAGATATGTTTCAGAAGAGATACAGAGAAAAAGACAATATCCAAGCATGAGAAAGCAAATATATTCTAAGTAAATTCATGATTTACTGAGATGATAAAGCATTTGAGAAGCCAAAATTCATTGAGTTGTAAAATACATACAAAATATTTTCAAACACTATTGAAATCAAAGTGTTTTTTTCTTGTTTTGTTTCATTTTCAGGGGAATTGAAAAGGAGGCTACAGAGACACTTACTTTATTCTTACTAATATTCTGCCACTCTTGATTTACATTCATCTTCCTGGTTTTCTGTTCATACTCTACTGTTGGGAACTGACATGGAAGGATAAATGGAAAACAAACAAACAGACAAACTGGAAAAAAACCCCACACACTTTTCTTAGGTCTGAATATCCTAAGAATCCCAACTCCTCTGCATCTAGGAACTTCACAGCACTGGAGTTTGTGATGTCTGCTTGGTAGGGATCTCAAGGACTTCAGAACATTCTAAGGACATTTCATAAAATGGGGAAAGCAATGAGGCACAATCTGTTCACTTTTCCTTTTTACAGTGAAAAGTCATGTCAGAGACAGATGTCCTTTTTGCTTAATAAACGTATACAAGAAATGTAAGAACAATCTCTTTGTCATTGGTATTATTTTCATGAATCCCAGAGAGCAGGGCTTTTTGCTATTTCGGATGTGGTCTTTACTGAAAGACTGGTGTGCTGCCACCCTGCTAAATCTCCGCTGCTCTGCACTGAGATAGCTTGCAGTTAAAATCTTGAATTAGGTCTTTAATTCAGTTAAAATCTTTAATTAGCTACCTACTTAGGTAGCTTGAAGTGTGCTTAAATCTTTCAGTTGATGTGCAGAGTAGTTTAGTCATTTAAATTATGCAACATGTCCACATTTTGCCTATTATCTCCCTTTTTCTCACTTTGGAAATGAGTCATATTAACTTGGGAAAAAATATATTTTTTTAATGATAGAACTGCTTTTAAATATACTCCTTACCGATAGGAGTAATGAATATTTGTTAATAATGATGTCAATAATTTGTTAATAATTTCTAGCTTAGTAATAAAGAGTTGCTGGACTATATGAATAAATACATGTCCACAGAAACTATCAAGCTGATGTAATTCTTCCTGTACTCACTTTACTAAAGAAGTGGGAAACTATTTTCAAAATTGTTGTATTTATTTGTCAATGAGGATCATGAATATCATTTAAGCATTTAAATATCACGTAGGCACTTTCCCAAAAGGAATCAATAGTGCAGATTCATCAGAGACTTATTACCAGCCAACACAGCACACCTATCAAAGTGCTCTTCCTTTCAACTGAGGTGCACCTCTCTTATTAGTGACATGCATTAACCATCTTCATTTGGGATTTGGCATCACTGCAGGTTGATAGCTAGTTTATATAATGAGCAACAGTGCAAGAAGCAAAATATTCAGCATAATTAATTAGAAATGAATAATTAATGTCTTCCACATACTTACAAGTTCATCCAGCTGTCATGTACTATCAATGCATGAGAATTTTAGAAATTTAACAGCCAAAGTGATATGAGTAAATGATAGTTGAATGCTATTTTTATACTTTTTGATCAAAATTGCGGTGCCTACATCAGACTTCAAGCTCTAGGGAACTGTGGGGGCTTTGCCTATGACTAGTAAAATATTATTCATCAGGTACTGTAGTAGTAGGGGAAGGAGTAATGGGTTCAAACAGAAAGAGGAGAAATTTAGATTAGATATATGGAAGAAAGTTTTTACTGTTGGATGGTGGGACATTGGCACAAGTTGCCCAGAGAAGGGTGGATGCCTCATCCCTGGAAGTATTCAAGCCAGGTAAGATGAGACTTTGTGCAAACTGATCTACTGGAACAGATCCCTGCCATGAAATCATTCTGTCATCCAGGTATGAATAGCATCTATTTTGATAATCAGATATGCAAAGTTAAAAGTAAATAAGGCATAACCCCTCTAAAACTATAAAGATACTAGTTCTCTGTCTTTTTCCTGACTCAGATTCACATATATTTGGAATCAAGTAGACAATTTCCTTAGAAAAAAACCACTGTGAAATAACCTAGTTTTATTCATGTCTGAGGAGCCCTCTTGATTGATAGAAGTAGAGAGTTTCCAGGGAAAGCTAAGACCTACCCATTAATGAAAACATGTACTTGGAATATAGATTATAAAACTGTCTCGGGTGAACAAAAAGCCAACAATCAGCTGTTATTAGATATTTCAGCAAACCCTTAGAGAAGATAGATCTCATATGTAAGTCTACTAAAGGAAAAGTTTCAGTTTGAGCTCACACATTTCTCAACTAAGAAAACATCTTACCACAGGGCACAAATCAGAGGACAGGCTTCATTAGTTTCAGTTCTGCAGTTTCATTGAACTACTTGTTTGCTTTTTGTTTTTTGGGTTTTTTTTTAATCTCAAATCCTTGGTGGTTTAACTCTACATAGTCTAATTTATTGGCCTATAATGGTAGTTTTGTTTTCAATTTATGAATGCTTTACCTTATTTTAATTGACATTTCTGGGTTTTTAAATTATTTCTGCATAGAACTCATTCTCAACGGGTTTAATTTGGATCTGTGTAAGAATTGATGAACGTACAGAGGAATGGAAAAGAATAAAAACAAAGAGCTGGATACAAATCTTGCAACTCTGAAACGGCTCCCCAAAGGGAGATTCTTTCAAGCAGATCAGTGTCCTTCTGTGCTGAAGCCGATGGAGTTACACTGGTTTACACCTCCTAGGGATCTGGGTACACACCATTAATACCTGATTCAAAGCCCATAGAAATAATTTGCTTTTAGTATTGCAGCTTTATGGCCGGAATAATCTGTTGGTATTTATGAGCCTCCTTCCTAATGAGTTCTGACATGTTTGTTAGGGAGCCTGTGATTGTACCTTGCCCGGGGTAAACCTCTGAGGAACAGTTTCTTTCCTGGGATGCTCCTGGAGTAGTGCACACCTTCATGATTGCTGGATATAAATAGGCAACCCAGCTGTTGCTGTTCAGATGTTGACTGTGTGGGGAGAGGGAGGAGGATATTCTATGAAACTGTTTACTCTGTTTGGTTGGTTTTTTTGTTTTCTGAAACACACCTCAGGCAGTTTTTGGCTTCTAATACTAGGAACCAAAGTTGTTAATTTTGAAGCCCCTGTGAGAATAGTAGAGAAACCCAACACTTAAAAGAATTTGGCAAAATATACCTCCCACTCATTTATTAGTTGCATTATGTCTACTAGGTAATTTAGTCTTCTAACTACTTAGGTACTTAGTGGTACCTAATTTGTGGGTTTTGCCCTCAGGAACAGGTGGGGTTATATGGCTTGCATATATGCACGAGAAAGTTACCCTGAATCTTGGCTGAAATAGGTTTCAGAGCAGCAGAACTGCAGCATAAAAATGGGTGAGGGATGACTTAGTGCCTGCTTGGTAGTGACTTCATTGGTTTTTATTATCTTAAAATATGAACATTTCACAATTTTTCTTATTCCTTTTCTGCAGACCTTGCTTGAGAACCTCACGAGACCAGTAAGAATTTTATTATGTCACTTCTGCATGTTCTATTTTTGAGTTTTATCTGTACTGTTTAGGCATTGCAGTTCCTGTCCCAGCACAGTTAGGTCTGGGCCACAGTAAACAGTAAGCAGCATGCCAGACAGAGAGAGCTGGAGGAAATACAGATGGCTTTTCATCCAGTTGGGGTTTGTCTTTAATTTCAAAATTATCTGCTAATATGTTTCATTGGCTAGATGGTTTATCACTGAGATGCCTTATTCACTTGAGATAGCTCAGATGAATTCCTACCAAATATTTTTGGTGGTTTTTTTGTAAAGTAGCAGATACTTGATTAAATTATTGCTGACACTTTGGGATGTTTACCAAAGACAAGGAAAAAATAATGCATATTGATGTATCTTAATATACAGGATGAAGTGTTTTCATCTCAGCTTATCAAGATGTAATGGGTATCTGTTGCTCCAATAAAAAAAAGAAAATATGAAATTGAAATAACTTGATAGATCTCATAAATTGATGACAGAAAGGATGATTTCTTCATTATACTTTGATTATTTATCCCTTATTTATTGTCATTCCTTGTTTAAATTTTCAGCTATCAATGCCGTCAGTATGCACTCAGATTGGTAAACACAACTGACAATCAAAAAATAGAACAATTAGAACTTTTTTCTTGTTTCACTTGGGCAAAAAACTTGCATTTACTGCAGTGCAAGTGACCTTGAATTCTCTCACAGTTATGATGAAATTCTCATATTTTCCAATAAATTCAACATCAATAAATATGTTGAATACTACCACTCTTAAGGCTAAGAGTAATATAAATTAGGAAAAAAAAAGTAACTCTTAAGTACAGAGGAAATGTAAGTAATGTGGTTCTCAACCTATCCTTGTGCTTCAGTTTTTTTGCTTAATGCCATTAACTCAATTTTTTTCAGTAAATTTTTATTGTCACATTTGACAACTATTGGGATGAAGCCCACAGATTTCTGAGTCAAGCTCAAGTGTGAAATGCCCAGGAGAGAATTTAAGGATCACTTATGCATTTATTGTGCATTCCTTTGGTCACATACTATCTGGTATTGGTAAGAAGTTACATTTGTAGGGATATGGCATCCAATTGTCAATAGAAAGTACGATATCTTTTATGAAGAGTTTTCAAGCATTTCTGCTACTTAGTACCTACAAAACCCTGCCTTATTTTGAGATTTGGAGGATCCATACCATTGTACATTGAAGCTTAAATACTGAGAAGATAAGAACTGTATCAAAGCTGTAAACTTCATGGGGCTGGCTATCTTTTGGGATATCCTTTGGGATAAGTAGAGAGTTTCCTCTGGGGTTTTCTGTATGTGTTCCCAGTATGTTGATTCTAAACCTCTAGTTTAGCTGGACTTCTTTTTTATCAAGGAATAATTGAACTGCTGGAATGAATGCTGAGTGATCCTTAATGCAAGCATTAAATCAGGTGAATATAAAAATTATATTTACCTCTCTTTTTTCATGGTCAGTCTGCTAATTCACAGATCACATCAGAGAGGACTTCTGAACACTACAGAGTTTGCTGTGATTACATTGCTTAGCTCTTCTGCAAATCTCTGTCCTGAGTTGATAAGAGAGGCATCCACTGAAATAAATACATCAGTGCTGTTCATTGCTGCAGTATTCCTTCTCCTGTAGGAAGTACAGAAGGAAATCAGCCACCTAATTCCAAAGGTTCACACACTGCTGAGTCACAAGCCAGGAGCAGCAACTTCTTAAAATATGCTTTTTTACAATTTAATGTGACTACTTTGTGACCCTAAAAATGTCAGCACAAAGTATCGTAGCTCTGGTGGTTTTTTTTGAAAATTCAGTCACCTTAATACTACATGTACTTACTGCCTGTGCCTTTTAAATAAAACTAGAGCTTTTAGAAAGAAACCAATGCCTCTTGAGATGTAGACAATATATACAGTATTTATTTTATATGTTTAATTTCTCCCTCCCTTTCTTTTATCTTGAAACAGTCATCCATTGGATGGATAAGTTATATTAAGAAAGTTATAAAATATTACTTCTATGTTTGTTGAAAATTACCTTGCTACAGCACATCAGATATTTATAAAACTACCATATTAAAAAAAAATAAAAAGGTATTCTTTACAGTGAACCGTGTAAATAATGTAAAAGATATATGATTTGTAAAGCTCACCCAGATTAAAGGCTTGACCTTACTAGAGAAATATAGATGATACAGATACTGCTTTGCAGAGATCAACAAAGTCCCAAATCCCACACATTTTGTATTAAGGCAACAAAGGGCAAGAATGCATTGAAAAACAATTTCTTACATTTAAACTAGTTGAAGAGTTTCATAAACACTTTTTAGTGACTGACTTTCAAGTGTCCCAAGTTGGATAAAGGGCATATACAAAAAGTTCTTCTCTTTTTAATGATCTTGGCATTCTCCATCTATTTTATATTTCAAAAAAAATAAAAGAAAAATTTTCATTTTTTTTTTTTTCTGACCTTGCCAGAGATCACTTGCAACACTGGTGCTGAACATAGCCCCTCAGTGGAATAATTTCCCACAGGCATGTATGCATCTTGTTTCATCAGAGCTGTAGTAAAGTCATGTTTTCCAGAAGAAGATGTTTTTGATCATACATCAGATTTATGTTACTTAGGTTTAGGAAGGCACTCTGAAACTGATGTTTCTTTTCCTTTAATTTAAACAGGAGGTTTTTCACTTTCTACATTTGCCACACAGAAAAGGCCTCAAAATAAATATGTTCCCAAATTTTCCCTAATTATTTTACTTTTGTTGTGAACAAGGGTGTCATAACAAGAGCCAAGAACTCTTGAGAGCAGTACCTAACACAAAGGAAGAATTATGTATTTGTTTCTGCATATACATGTGCATTACTTCTGTCATCTAGCATACCAAACCTTATCAAATTAGCATTATTTCAGTCTCTATAGATGATTCCTTAAAAGCAAGTAGAAAAAAAAAAAAAAAAAAAAAAAAAAAAAAAAAAAAAAAAAAAAAAAAAAAGTGAGAAACCATGTCGTTCTGATTAACAGTCTGGGTTTTTTAGAAATTTCAGGCTGTCCTTTGCTGCATAATTCTGATTAGAGGGAACATGGCAGTGAGCAATGTGTCTCTCCTAGACATAGGCTAGAATAGCATAGAGTGAAGACTGGAGACACTTGCATTTTTGGGTTTGTGGGGAAGGAGAAATCATCCATATAGATGAAAAGACAGCCTAGCATTGAAAGTTTCAAAATAATCTTGGGCTATAATGGCCCATAGAATTTGATGTGGGCTTTATTTCATTGGGATTTTCCTTCCAGAGAAGTAATAATTTTTTTAGATTAACCTAAATGCAGGATAAACACTGAATACACTAAAGGATGAAATCAAGGTTAATTAAAACATCTAAGTCTTTGATTACAAAAGTGATAATTGCAGTAGAATTAAGAACAAAAGAACTCTATTGAATAGTCCCTTATTAGGTATGCTCAACCTTTACTATCAGATCCTCAAAGGGTTTTTAATACCCTTTTTGTCTCTTTATTCTTATGCTCTTGGTGCCTCAGAAGAAAGAAAAGAAGGAAATGAAAACTGAAAGGGAGGAAGAAGGGAGAAAAAAGTCTTGTTACATTTATACAAAATACCTGTCTGTCTCTGGGTAGCCTGCTTCCATTGAGATATACTTTATTTCCTTACTTTCTCAGACACACAAATATTTACTGATTACAAGAATTTGGTACAAAAACCGGAAAAGCAAAGTCAACATGTACTGTTATACTGATATTAGTAAGGTAGAATTTTGTTTCAAAGACTGAAATTGGGAGGAGAACAGAATATTTTACCAGAACTAGGAAGGAGGAAAGACTGCAAATATAGCCAATAGTCTGTGCTGTCAGCTGCAACTGTGACTTTCCAGGAAAAGGGCTGTAACTGAAAAAGCCACATTTCTTTTTATCTTCCACTATTTTATTCTCTTTCCTCCTTTATGCGTAGTCCATCTTATAAGAAGACTGGACTACAGTGTAGCAACAGGAGTAAAAGTCCTGCCTCTGAAATATATTCCTTTCTTTTCTTAGCAAGGACACTTCAAATTCTCGAGGATAACAGCTGAAAGGAAGGAGGAACAGGAAAGATTAGTAAAATGGAGGGGTACTTAAGATGGTTTTGAGGAGGTTCCCCTGGTGGCCCTGTTTCATATTTTCAAATACATTTTTTCATCATGAATAATGTGCTCACTGTTGGAGACCTGCCTTAGTGACTTCCAGATGGAGTTTTTCTGAGGCAGGTGTGGTTGGTAGGGCTGAACATGCCCTTTGCCCAGACCATCCAGCTCTCAGGGAGTGGATGCTGCCCACTGTTCAGCTCAGTTCAATGACTCTTCAATGGCTACAGGTGAAGGACCTGCACAAATAAGCAAGGAATAATAGCACCACCAATGCTGTGGACCTCTTTCCATGATCCTGGGAATGACAGGAAATGACAGGCTTAGCTGCTCTCACACAGTCAGCTTTGCTGGGGTGCTTATTTCACATAACATCTTGATGATCAACAGCACTGTCTCCAGTTAGAGCAACACATGTAAAGCAGGCTGGGATCAATAGTGTGAATCGGGGAGAATTCATAATGCTGTGCCTTGAATGGGCCCCCAGAGGTGTGCCAAGGACAGGCTCTTCCCAGTTTAGATGAGGACACATGCACTGCCTTATGGCTGATGTTCTGGGGATGGGGTAGCCACAGACAGGGGCTTCCAGCCCTGTGGAGGGGAAGGAGAGGTTGCAGCACCCTGGGGTGGTTCCTGCCAATGTGTTCAGTGGTTCCTGCCAATATGTGCTTGAGACAGATGGGGTCTATGGGGTGGCAGCTGTAAAAAGTCAAAACCATCACCTACCTGCTCCCACCTCACTGTGCCTTTGTGGAGAAACCTGTAAGACAGGTAGATTTTGTTGCTCCAGATGTTATCACAGGAAGATGGGCACAGCCCCAAGGCCTGGTCGGTGACTTCTGCTGCTGCCCCCCACCTTTGTCTCTCAGCCCAGGAGCTGTGGGCTCACCACCTCCTTCATGGGTCTGCCTGGACCCAGGGGCTGGCACACTGTGGGGGTCCTGCAGAGCTGCCTCAGCCCCTCAGGGAACCCCAAAGCTTTGGTGCTCAGGTTGAGATCACAGACTTACAGAATAGCTCTGGCTACAGCCACAGAAATAGCTCCTTTTTTAAAGGGAAAGCTGCTGTGCAGCTGGGTGAGGCCCTGGGAGTGAGATGAGTGGGGGGACAAAATATCTTTTGTACCAGGAGTTTTTTATTGCAAAAGTTTTGCAGTCCCTTCAAGGTGCCCCATTACTCTCCATGCATCAGGGCAAGTCAAAAGGTTGGAGCCAAGAGCAGCCTTCACCTTGGAGAAAAATGCCTGGTTCATGTTGACAGTGTGCACATGTGTGTAGACAGCATCATTTAAATCTCAGAAATTCCAAAAACTTCAGAAAACACTCAAGGGATTGGGCTAAAGGCCTTGGCTGTGATCATAAACTGCAGTGACCTCGGGCCCTTTCATATATGGGGACAGAAGAAACAGCTTGGAAAATAAATACTGTGTTTCCTGCTTTTGAGCAGACTCAGAACACTACAGCTTGAGAAGTGTTACATTTAGCTGTCTTCATTGTAATTAACTGCTATTCTTTATTTGCTGAAAAGCTGGGAATGCATTTTGGCAAAAAGGGGCTGGGAGCATTTTTCAGCTGTTTCTTTTGCTGTACCATGTTCTTAGTCAATTAATTTTAGTCGTTATGTATGTTACAGCTAATAGTACAACATTAATAGAATAACAGTGCTTTCTCTGATATCTTTAGTATTCTAAAATTAAAAATTATTAGAACTGAAAGGGCATTTTCCAATAAATTCCTCATTATCTTTCGTAGAAACAAGTGAATTAATTTTGAAATTCATGGCTCTTATTACAAAATGATTGCTGTATATTGTTAGTAGGCAAATAGCTTTTTCTTCTGTTTTCCTATTAATTCCAACAAATCTGTCTTTGAATGTTCAAGTGGCTTTTTAACTTTGTATTTAAAATATTATTTTGACGTTAAATTTTGAATTTCTTCATTTTAGGGAAGATTTATTAGATGTTTATGAAATTAGCTTGTAAGAAGGTTTAACAGATACAGTCTTTTCAGATGACAGTTTTACATGGTGAGCTTCCAGAAAAGCAGCACCCTTTCTGCTCTTCTAGTGAATACAACATGAAAAAATGTCTGATTCTCTAACTCTGCGAAATTTAAAAATTGCTCTTGAGCTAACAGACTTCCTAAGTTTCTATTAGATGGAAAGGTGTGTATATATACACTTTTGACACTGCTTTGTGTTGAAATCATACCTACCCTCAAGATTGTTTAACCAGATAATACCAGAAAAAAGGAAATTTTAATAATTTGGGTGTTTTTTGTTATTTTATTTATGTTTTGAATACTTTTGGATTTTGGTTATACAAAAATAGAGGGATGTGGCTATATTTTATTTTTCCTTTTCCTAGCTAAATTACCTTCTGTACTAAATTAGTTATGTGCTAAAAGAGCTTCCAAATTGATATATTTTGCTGGGGTGGCACTAAAAAAATGAAACACATTTATCTCCTGAGACATTTTTACTTGTTTTAAAAGATAAGGTAATCTGAGTACATTTATTGCCTGACTTGCCACTTTTTAATTTAGTGAAAATTAGTTTGAGGTTCTCATATTCTTAATTTTCTCTCAAGTATGGTTAAAAAATCTATTTTCCCTGAAGTATAACTAAGTTCAGTACACTGAAGTCAGTAGTGTTCCTCCCCTTATAACACTGAAGGCAGTAGTGTTCCTCCCCTTATAACACAAACTTGGGCTTTGTCTCTAAGTTCAAGGGAGTTTTTAGGAGAAATATATTTTCTAGGACTTGTTTTCTTCTTTTTTTTTTTTTTTTGAGTGAGTTTTCTAATTCAAAAATTCTGAGTGATGGCTTTCCACTATACATAAATGTGCCTGAAGTTTCTCTGACAGAGAAAACCTCACAATATTCATTCAAGTTCTCTGCTAAATTTTTACAACACAAGTGGACTGTGCTCTTTTTAATTCTAATTTGATTTTGACTGGATACTCTTGCTTGCTTGTCTTGATATAAAGTATTAAAATTCTTCACTTATCCTTTTGATAAAGTATATGACCTTTCACTTTTCTTGCATTATTATTCATCTTTCTTTGATATCATTGGCATGTTATTTTCAGTGTTTTGACATTCCTGGCATTCTGCCATGTTATTCATGCTTTTGACCCAGAAATGTTAGAAAGGGAGGCGCATTTTCAAAGAAGTTTGTTCCTACAGGAAAGGTAAACACATTGTTTTAAAGAAGCTGCTTTTCTTCTGCCCTTTGCGCCCTTTGTTTCCTTTGTTATTCTTTTCCCTTTGAACAATTAACCTCGATGTGTGTCTCATCACCTGCATTTGACAGGCAGCGAGGTAAGCTCACATCAAAAATCATCTGGATATTGTGGTGTGGACTATAAAACCTGAGCTAAATCATATTCCATGTTCTTTTGGAGCACTCCAAATAACAAAGTTATTGAGATGAGTAAGATATAAAATAATTTCACATCCAAATCTTAGTATACAAGGCCCTGATTTTTGATATGTGATAGACACACCTGAAAAAATCTGAAAATTATTTCTATAGTCTATGTTTGTTCTTTTCTTCTCTTCTTCCAGTGGGAAAGCTTGGATTCTTGAAATAAGCCCAGTGTGAACAGATTATGAACTGTGTACTCCAGAGAGGCTTGTTAACACATATCAATTAAATTGTTGTTGACATTTTTGATGCCTAGTTCCTGGAAAAGATCCTAAAACTTAATAGTCCAGTTTTTCCTAAATGAATAATTGTAGAGATATGAAGTTGTGCAGGGAAGGAAATGCCATGAACTGGCAAAAGTTTGCACACAACGTCTCAAACGAGACATGTTGGCATTTCTACCATATGTCCAGTCTATGCCTAGGTGTTCATGTCAGTGATAACCTTTGTCAGATGTGCTAACTTACACACTGTAAAATTCCTGCTTAGGAGAAGAAGGAGATGATGTGCACTGCTTCATTGTTTATAAATCTAGAGGGTAGAACATTTGCCCAGCTTGTGGATGGTTCACCATAGATAAAAATCTTGAATTTAAGATTTTTTTTTTCCCTGCTATGTATCCTGAGCAATCTTTTCCATACTCTCTCTAACAGCAGGAGTTTTACATCCTTTGTGATACAATGAGCCAGCTTGGACATGAAGCTGAACACTGGTTCTAACCTCTGACCTGCCAGTTAGTAAATTCCCTGGCAAGGTATAATTACAAGGCTTTAAATACTCACTGACTGCGATAGCATGTGCTCTAATTTCCGAATGAGTCAGTTTACTTCTGAGACAATTGAATGAGACAAAATGACAGCATCTCTTTTTGTGCCCATTTAGAAGACAAAAGACTGAAAATAATCTCAGGGGTTCAGGTAAAGGTCTGGATAACATCTATCTCTCATTGGAATTTATTTGTTTAAACACCTACACAACTCATCCAGAGTTGTGGTGGACTTCTGAGGATCTGCAGGTGCAGAAGGAATCATAGATTTATAAAGGCTGATATACTGGTTCACATCTCCTCTACAATTTCTATGTAGTTCATCCTGAAAATGTGTGAGCACTCCACTTTTAACCAGCTAATGCTGGCTGTGTTGGAGAGCAAGGCTTAATACAACAGTCTTTCATCACATTTTCTCAAGACTTGAATAACTAAATGAATGTTCAGAGCAACAAATACTGTAGAGAAAACTCCAATATCCAATGTGTAACTTCAACATAAGAGGCACCATAAGAGATCTTTTTAATGATTATTGAGTGAACAATTTGTAGTGCTTGAAAGAGAACTAAATAAGTCTGACTTGTGACTCTAACTGCTCAGGTGAGAGGAAAGAAACCAGAAATGTATGGCACATTTTATGATTAGCTGGTTGATTCACCCTGATCTGTTAATTTAAACTCATTCATTAATAGTCTAATATAGATTAGTAGGGCAGAATTCAGATTCTGTCATAAATTGTATGGAACTTTGTTAATTTTTGCATTTTGTTGTTACTTTGTTAGCCAGTTAGGACACTGTTACTGAATTCCTCTTTACATCTGGAGAATACCATTTTTGCAAGCTCAATAAATCTCATATGGTTTTCAAACAGAATTCTTTTCTGTAAGACTGGCAAAATAAACCATATTCATATTTTATTCAACAGTAAGAGTATCATGATGATAAGTCTAGAAGATTTATACAGGATTTTGCTAAACTGTTTTCCAATCCTCTTTTCAATTGATAGTTTAAAAATCATTTGTCTCAGCTTCCTTGCATTTGCAGATAGCATGCACCGAGAAGTCATATAGGAGGAGTGTGACATACAGTGTTACCAGCTCTTCTGACAGTAATTTATTGTCCCAACACTTATGTGATTTGATAACTGTTTTACTGTGAGTATATCACTCAAGACACTTTAGCAATAAAGAGTCTGTTGGAAGCAGTGTCTCTAAAGCACTATTAAACACTCCGTTTCTTCCCCAGACTAAAAGGATAATTAAAGACTATACTGAATTTTTTTAAAAAGCAATCTATCATTCCTGACCACTCGAAGTAGATTTTTGAATGTCCTGCAGTGAGCTGACTGGAAAATATCTGTAGGTGTGATCCACCTTTTGGAAGCTGAGGACTTGATTCATATTTCATCAATTAATTAAAACAAGAATATGACTGGACTACAGATTTTGACTAAACAGATTTCAGAAACTGGGGAAAAAAATTGCAATCAATGTTACCTGGTGAAAAAATTGAGATTCCCTGCTTTTTCTTCACTTTCTTTAAGTGTTTCAAGTGGAAAATCCTTTCTTGAGGTAATTTCAAACTTCTTCTCAGAATTTTTCCTCTTTTCTGTAGATAATGGACTAGCTTAGGTTCTTGTCTTACCTTACACACAGCAAAAATTACATTTTTGTTTTTTAAATAGTTTTTAAGCAAATACCAATTACTTCTGCATGACACTGTCTTTTCACAACTATTACAGTAAAATCAGAGCATGATTGACCCAATCTTTTCATCTGCATGATGGCTCTGTATTAATTCTTGGAATCTTTTTTCTGATGAAAAGTGCTGGTGCACAAGAGTAAAGAATATCAAGAAAATGATGTTTTAGTGTTAACTATGAGCTTGCAAAAGATCTAATTGGTGACTCTCTATACAAGGGGTTTTCTTTCATAAGGGTTGTGAATCTGACCAGGTGGACATGGCATTCACTTTTAAACAGGAAATTGAGACTACTTGTCTACATTTAAATCTCTTCACACACAGTAATTTCATCCTTAAACCCTTCCCAATGCTTTTCTTTTAAAAATATGTTCTGGGGATAGTATAAAAGGTTAAAAAATAATAAAATGTTTAAAATATTCTAATTTATCACTTTATAACCGATGTTATATGGTATTTTCTCCAAAATTATGAAAATACTATTGTAAATCAGGAGATGATAATCCTAGTATTGGTTTCAGGTAATGACTCATAAATAAATTTTACCTGAAGGTCTATTTACTTCTTTAGCTCTTTCATATATATTAAATAAATTAAAAGTAAAAATAATATAAATTTAGCTTTTGAGATCGCTTAAGTGACTTTGTATGCAAATTATTTCTTTATTTAATAGAAACAGATTTTTTAACACTTTTTTTTAATGGGTAAACCTGTGAAAATAATACATGAATTTAGTAAACTGAGTTGACAGTGCTGAAACCAGGAAAACAACTTAATAGATTTAAACTAAACCTGGCATGGAAATATTTTATTTTGAAGCATTCTTCTTTCACATAGTAAACCGGAATTTCGTAGATGACATTTTTTATAGCATGACAAAATAAGCTTTGATGAGCAAAGGGTTGTAATTTGTTGGATTACAGAGAATGAGCTGACCCAGTGGCTGAAGATTTCAGACACAGCAAATCATGTAACAGTATATAAAGCAACACATACACATAAATACGTATAAAAATATTATTGACCCATATGATTAAAATGGTTTATACGACAGCAAGTTTGACAGGTGGGGGAGAGAGATTTCTCCCCAGAACACAGATCACCTTGGGTAAAAAAACTATATTGCAGATGATTTTTTTTTTTAATATTGATCAACTATGATTTTCATCACATGCTTCTGCAGCTCCTAGGTTTATGACATGTCATTAGTGATAGCATTATTGATGACATTGTTTCTTTTTATACAGGGGGCGTGTGATTATTACACTGACATTTTTATATTTTATATCAATTTTGCATGTTGTCTTGAAAATAGCTGCTCTTGAAGTCAACACTGTGCAGCTTCAGAATTCATCATTGTAAATCCATTACACTTCCTTTTTTCCAGTCAGTTTGATCTCTCTGGGAAAGTATGTCATGCATCTTTATAAACAACATGTTCTGCTCTGTGGAGATGTGTGCTAGTAAAAGAAAAAAAAATCAACAAAACAGAAACTAAAAGAAAACAAAAATCCAACATGGGTTCGCCATTTACAAATGTTTTCCTCTTGGGAGCTTTCTCCATAGTTATGCAAATTAAATTTGGCAAGATTTTTGTGACAGCAACAATACATGTTGACAGTCACGTCAAGACTAGAATTTGAGGTAATTATTACTGTAGATTTTACTATATGGTGCCATGTCTTGATCTGAGACACAAAGTCACTCACAGTGAAATCCACCTCCTTATAAATATTGATGTTCCCAACATGACTTGTCAGACTGGTGATGAGTACAAGCCCTTTCTTATAATCCAGCAAATTATTGAACAACATAAGTTCACTGTTGTTTATCTTGCCAGCTTTGTTGTGATCAATTGCTGTACACCAGATGTCAGCTGCCAAAGCAGCACATTGAAGTCATCTGTGATGAGCAGTTTGCCTGCCACAGGACCCATGCCAGTGTTGTAGTGAAGGCTGTTGAGCTTTTTATTTCCCTCACAGAATTTGGGCCTTTTTCTTTTCAAGTTCCAGTGACAGCACTGTTGAACTTGTCACATAATGGTAGTAGCTCTGGTCTGAAATTCCTGCCTAAATGTGTTTGATTTTGATTTCTTGGGTTTTTTTTTTTTTTTTGTTTTGTTTTTTTACTGGACTAGGTAACTGTGACTGCAAACTATGCAAGGTTATTGGCATTGACTGGGCACGGCCCCTCTGTCTGGGTTCCAGAGATGATTAGTCCAGCTGTTCCTTCCTGGATCCTCTCAGTACTGGTATGGTCCTGCAGTCTTCACAACACCCTTTGCTCCATCGACAGGGGGTTTTTGTTTTATCCTTCACTTATATTGTAATGGGAATGTTAGTATTGATCATTTGAACTATTCCCAACTTGCTTCAGTTTGCAGTAGGATCAGGCACAGGTTTTGCTCAACTTTCTCACACCTGGTTTTCTTTTACTCACAAGGCAAACTGGCTGTGCTTGATTCATGCCTTCTTTTAAAACATACCTGAAAGGTTGGTTAGTTGCTTCTGAATTTAAATTTTTGATAGTAAATATGGGAAGCAGTTTTGAAGACCTTAATGTAATCTTAACTATTCTCCTATCCAAAACTGAAGCTGTGGCTGTCTTGGAAAGCAATTTTTTTGTTCTGGAACTGATATCCTTAATGTAGTTGGAGATTTTAGGAATATATAAAGGTTAATAAAAAGTGGAGTAATACAATTGTAAGGAGCTGGGGTCATTGAGTTGGACAGTGGGTAGGGAGATCTGTCTCAATAAAAGGATGAACAAAATGTGCTGAATCCTCCTCCAGAGCTGTCCTTTCAGCAAGTGCTGTGATGAACATTTTAACTGTCTCCTAGATCACATGAAATATTCCTCATTAGCACACAGACTGTTGAGGAAAGCTGCTGAATGAATCACTTGAGTTTTTCTCTGCAAATCTCCGATGTTTTACTTGTCTGTGTCACTGATGATTACTTGGATAAGGAGTAAGAGACTTCCTCCTCCTCTCTCCACTAGAAATAAAAAGAAAACTCAGCAGTAACTGAGAGGTGCACATGACTTTGTTTAGCCCTACCAGCTTTTAGAAAGATGTTGCACAACGTATTCGAACACTCCCGTCTAAACCAGGTCCTTTTTCTAAAATAGTTACTGACAGCTCTGTGAGAAATAAAATTGAGGATTATATGACTACAGCAAACTAACAGCACTACTTTCCAAGTTTGGTAACTCAAATGTCATAATTAGATTGTCTTTTTGTTTGTTTGTTTGTTTGTTT
Organism: Sylvia atricapilla; assembly: GCF_009819655.1. Classification (NCBI taxonomy): domain Eukaryota; kingdom Metazoa; phylum Chordata; class Aves; order Passeriformes; family Sylviidae; genus Sylvia; species Sylvia atricapilla. The sequence continues at coordinate 63,380,048 of NC_089143.1, forward strand.
GTTTGTAGGGTTTTACAATAGTTGTTATATTTTTTCAGTGAGCATTGCATTCTTAACTAATATATATATGTGTATTTTCTGTGCATCTAATTTTCATTACAAGTGAGTTCCTCATTAATAGGAAACACTCTGGTAACTAGCTTCTTGTTTTGAAAGGATATATGAATTGAACAGCGTTAGAGGGAGAAGGAAGACTCATTGAATCCTGAACTAAGAGACCAGGGATTTCTGACAGGTCATTCGGTAAGGCTCTAAAGTCAAATATTCCTACAGTACTTCTGAAACAGAGTAGTTTTATTTAAAATTTATTGTGCTCTTGTTGCCACATTTAAAATTTTGTAATTTTAAAACTAATAAGTTCCATAAAAACATGGAACTTATTAATTTTAACCGTTTGTATGTTAAAGATATATGTTCATACATATTTATACATGAAATAGTTCCACTTCCACGACAAAAAGATAATGGCAATTTAATGCCATAAAACTGAAGCAGTTTCTGTTCAGTGTCAAGGGATAACAGAACAGAATAAATTTGTCAAAAGCAAATATACAAAAAGGAAATATAATTTTAGACCTTCCTGGCATCCCAAACTGCTAAGAGAAAATAAGATTCAACGTCACAAACCCAGAATCTGCTGGGAAAATTAAATATTTTTGCTTGCATCTATGGGGAAATGAGCATTGATTAGAGTTAAAATCAATGGGGGAAATATATATATACTAAAGTGTTAAAAAATCTGGGTGTTGATATGTTCTGCAAAAAGAGCACAGCTTTTCTTCTGTTAGAGCAACACACTCTAAGGATACTGGTGAAGTGGTGACCATGAGAAAAGCTGCAAGGTCTCTGCAAGGTTAATGAGAGCAGGTAAAGTGATGAAGGCAGACTCCTCCAACAAACTCTGAGGACATTTAATCTCTTCTCCTTTGTGTTCTGAAGTAGCAAGTGCAAAGTGTAGTTTCTAGAATGTGTTTTTTGCCATGGCTGTCTATCACTGGACCTGCACAAAGCTCTGCCATGATTTGGGAGCAGGGGGAGGGAGGAAAATTGATATCTGCACACAGGAATGTTGAAAGGCTTTGGCACATATATAGTATGAACCCATAATCTGAAACCTATGAACTAGAAATAGCAACAAATTTCAATGTGTTGCAGAAATATTTCACAGTCTTGAGCCACTTGGTGGCATAATGTATTGAAATGTAAATTTAAGCAGAGTTGCAGTAGTAGCTCAGGTGCTCTGATCTGGATATATGAATGTGCTAGGCAAATGGCTTCATTATTTTGTACCTGATAGATTGCTTAAACAGTGGAATTTGCAGCTCCATGATCAGCTCGTTTTCACTACTTTCTCTGACATTTTTGGGTAATGTGGAACAGTTTCCATTTACTGAAGCAGCAAAGTGCCTTAATCTTTCTTATTGATTTATTTCATGAAATTTCAAATTAATATTTCCATTCAAGTATTTAGAGTTGAACTTGGATCTCAGTTAAAGTTTTCTTCAATTTCAGCAACCAAATGCACAAGAAACATACCCTGACAAGGTCATTTAATGATAAATAAAGAGCAGATTCATAACCTCCAGTTTGCCAAATATTTGCCTACCTTATATTTCTCACTAGTGACTCCAGAATATTAATAATATTTGCCTCAGCAATAAAGGTATAACTGGCTGAAATATCATAAATCCGTTATAGTATCTCTTCTGATACCGTAAGGCAAAATATTTGTAAAAATAAAAATCTGCAAGGTAACATTTCCCCATCTATGGAGTCAAAGTTTGCACAAAACCTCTCTCTCAACACCTTTCCAGTAAAGTTTTATAATAGCAGCAATTCATTTTAATTTTTGGAAGTTTAATTCCCAACCATAGCATTCTGAACATATGCATTTTAGAATTACTAAGTGAATATCCTAAAACTAATTCTGAATCAGCCCTGATAGCACTTAATTCAATAGAAGGTAGAATCCCTTTAAAAATCCAGGTGCAATTAATCACTGCTCTGATAGAGTAGTCAATGCTTTATGATCTTTAGATGTTTTACAGTAAGGTAAGATCATCTCTATATTTTATGGAAATATATCATCTTCATTTACAAAGACTATAATGCAGTACTTTATCACCTGATTCAACTAAACCAGCTGAGTGATCGTGAAATTCAGGTTAACTGATTTATAAATGATTTACACTGACAAATGGTTTCTGTGGATATGCAAGACTTGGTGTAGCATCAGCATATTTTTGTGAATAAAAGGACTTTCTCTAAATGAAGACAAACTAGTCTTTGCACAAACATATCACAGCCACTGGGTTTTTTTGGTTTGCTTTGTTTTGTTTCCTTTCTAATTGAAGGTATGTGAATTTTATTTACTTATAACTAAGTTTAAAAGATTTTGTAAAAAGCCATCACAATAGGAAATAACAGAGAGATTATTAATCAGATCGTCTGCCTTGTTGTTACAGAGATGTATAGGATTATTCTCTTCACCTATAATAGCATTGGCACTGATAAATTCTTGTCTAAATTTTAAATGGTTATGGCATTTCATATTCCCTGTAATCTTTCAGTTTGTTTAGAAAACTTCTTCTGTTCTATGCATGATTTCCTTTGTCCAGGAAAAATGTGACCAAACTCACCTTGTAATTCAGAAGATCATAAAGAACTTTCTATTTTACAGTGTTAATATGAGAACTTGTACATGCTATTACTTATGTGTAAAATTATAGACAAGTAATAGAAATTATTTGCTAAAATGGGACTATAATTTATTCAAGACAAGTCTGCTTTGAAACAGAATTTAGTACCTCTGTTGAATTCCATGCTCATGGAATTTTGTTGGTTGTAAACAATTAAATCACCTTGGAGATAGAAAGGTGTTGGGTTTATTTTTACATTTATGAATGTGTTCTTCCAGAATTATTCTACTTTACTCTTGCTTTACTCTTGGTTCAAATCCTAGCTGACATTTAATGCAACCTACAACTACCTCCTGTGCAAAAGGAGACCCTATTATCATTATACTGATCAGATACTTCTACTTTTGCAAGATAAACTGATGCTTTTCTTGTCCTCAGGAGTGTTTCCAAACATGTCTGTAGGATAAAATAATATATAATAGCTCAGTTTCTCACAAAGGCAACCCTGCTACAACCCTTGCATCACTCCTGCTACAAACACCTTGTCACCTACAAACTGTGCTAACATCTTAAAAAAAATCCTATAAAGAAATTTTGCATATATAAAATATCTTCTAAAACTCTTACCTAAGGCTCTAAAAGAATCTGGATAATTTTCTCCAGCTTTCCAGATGACTATCATAACCATTAGTCTGAGGGAAATGAATATTCTGCTTTCAGATATACTTTTAAAATCCTGCTCTTCCAACATGGAATTATTCTTTCCAAGCCTATTTTTAGTAAAGGGTTCATAGCCAGAGTCCTGAATTCAAGATGATAAAAAACTACATAGTTTTAGCTAGAATTTAAGATAAATTCCTGTCAATGGTGTTTCTTCCAGATAGAACTATCTCTTCAGATTACAGTCAGTTCCTGGGTTGCTCTGGCCGTGAAGAAACTTAGGTGGTATAAAAAAATCAGACTGAGACTGTGTCTTCACATTGGTTTTCAGTCTGTAGCTCCTTGAAGGATATCTAAAGTTTTTAGGGTTTTTTTTTTCATTAATTCAATGGCATTGCTACAACTTGCACACACACACACAAAAAATTGATTTATCATCTATTTCTTGGTCTCTTCTAAGGCCAAAATAGTTAATATTCTGAAAGAGCTGAGCCATTTGTTTCATTTTAAGAAACTGTACTAGAAACAGAAATGTTCTAATAATTATTTTTTTTGTTCAACATGGGCATATTGTGAATGTCCCACTTGGGCAGACTACACATCCATCTAGCAGAGTATTCTGTGTTCAGAAGAAATGAGGGGATTCTCTTGCCCTCACACTCTGCCAGCATTGACAACTGGATATTTGAGGAACTATCACACTAATCCTTTTTGCATGCGTGTTGTCCAATAATCTAATTCATATGTTAACCTGCTGTGTGCATGTGTCTTTGTGTCTACAAATTCTACCACCTTCTGCGCTGAAGAAATATTTCCTTTTGTCTCTGTTCATCTCATCACCTGCTTCTTTCATCAAGGACACACTAGATCTTGTATGCAAGCACCAGCTGTGCATAAAATGCCTCTTGTCACCATGATTTTGTAAATATTGGTCAGCATTTCCTCTCCAAACACAGAGCACCAACCATATTAGTCTTGTACAGCAGCTGCCCCACGCCTTTGATCTCCTTCACTTGGAGACTCTTCCAGAAATGGAACACCAGAGCCACATGCAGGGCTCATATGTGGGTTTGGTCTTTTCATGTGGCAACAGAATGAAAAATTTTGTGGCTTTCTCAATATCTACCATGTTGATGTACAACATGTCGTTGGCAGATTTGCCAAGTGCTGAACATTCAGCTGATGAATTCCAAGGACTCAAAAAAGTGATTAAAAAAATCCTTTCTGAAATGCAACAGTTAGTCCAGATTTTTGGAATTTATTCAGCTCACATAATAATCTTGTTTAATTTTTCTCATAAACAAATAATTGGCAATTTGGGGCTCCTGGTTAAATGAGTTATGGAAAAATATTTCTATTGATATTCTTTCTTTATTAATTTTAAAATAACCATAAAAGAAAATGGTGACGGAGATATAATGTTGGTATATCTTGGAATAATAGTTTGGCTATTTTCCTGTCAATTAATTTGCATAAGTAGAGGATAGTACAATAGTATATAGTTTCTTGCAGAATTTAATTTTTTTGTTGTTGTTTATCTGTGTAAAATAAATGAAGAGTGGTCAAACATTTCAATCAGCTGAAAAAACCCCAGATAACTGGAAGTGGTAAAAGGGAGACAGATTGCATTCTGAATGAAATAAAAGATTGTATCAGTGGGGAATTTTGTTTACCTCGTAAAGTAGGAAATAAACAATTGGAAGTTAGTGGATGAAAATTAGTATATTGAAATATATCTTCCAAGTGAAAAAAATAATAGAAATGGTGACTGTTGCAGTCTGCTCCTTTTGAGATCCTGTTTTGATTCTCATGTGATCTCCTGGGGGTTATGTTTGAGTTCCTCCTGCAGAAGGTGATATGGGTTATCAGCCTTTCCTTCTGCTATGATTCAGTGCTCAAGTCCTCTGCCCAAATTAAGGTGCAAACAAGAGCAAATATCAGTTCAACCATACCAGCATCACTTTACAGTTTAAGTGTGCACAGAAGGGAGAGGGTGGGAGGCAGAGGGAAAAGGAGAGAGATACTGTGAGCAGAAGGTGAATCCAGTGGTGTCCAGTTAGTCTTCAGTATCCTGGGCTTCTTTGGGGGGCAGACAGTCTAACCATATTTGCTTAAAGGCTACTCAGAGGGCTCATAGAAGAAGACTTTTTTTATTATTATTTCAAGGCAGGAAAAGGCATGATTCTTCACAATTCAGAATTTAGCAACAGAACATGTTCTCCCTTTATTTTGCCATAATGGAAAATGTGTAAAAAAAAAAAAAATGCTTCCAGAAAGAAAGTTTTATTCGGTTTCTTAAAACTGAATATGATATTTCAGTTAGTGTCAAAAGTGCATGAAATTCAGAACAGCAGATGTCATCTAAGACTAAGGCAAAGTGACCTTATAAGTGGTAGACTTTTGTGTGTATTGATTGTATTAAAATTAAAAATATGGTACCTTTAAATTTTGATCTGTGTATTTCTGTAATATATTTTGACTGTACTGACATAGTTTGCTCTGTTTATTCCATGTTTCTCATACTTTTCATTTATGAATAAAATATGTGGAAGACTGTTAAGCCCCATAGACTCTTTAGAGGAATTAAAATTGGGTTACTCAAGATCAGGTTCTCCACAGATTGATTCAGCTACTTTAAAGTACCAGGCATAGTGCCAACTTCTGCCAGCAGAGAATTTTCTCCTCATTTAAGGTTCTATCAGCTCGTTGTATTGTGCCCTTTTCCATGTGCCTCTTCTAAATACCCTTTCATTACATGATCATGGAACATTATGTTACCTAGCATACATTAATACATTAATATCAAGGAACCATCCTCTTCTTTGACTGCAAATGTCTACAGACATGGCTTGTTTCTGTATGTACATAGTCCTTTGAATGATAAAATAACCCTAGAGTGAACACACATATTTCAAATGGCAATATAGTTAGTATTTTCTTGCCTGAATCATCTTCAATAATGCACTACTATTGCACCAGTTTCTAAATATGCTTGGCTTTATCTCTGTATTTCATGTCTACTTTGCTCAACTTTTGATTTTTGACTCAATGGGGTTTTGAAACCTGGTATTAACCTTTCCTCATTGGTTATTTATTCTGTTCCTTCCAGATCATCTAGTGTGTGAGGAGCAGAGAGAGTCAGAGGCTTGAATTCTCGCAAAGATTCTTGTTCTTTGCATTAGAGTCAGTACAGGGCTGCTCTCTCTGCGACCTTTCTTCCTTTATTACAGTCTGTTCTGCTTCTCAGCAAGGTAGAAAGATGCTGTTGCAATGAGACATTAAATTGGCTTTGCTTTTATAGCTTGTCATCCATATATGCAAAGCTCTGTGAACTTCAATTTCCAAATTTTCTTGTCTCTAACAATCTGCTTTGCTGCATCTGTGCTTGCTCAATACTTATGAATTAAGGCATGCTGCCCTAAAGGGATTTGGTCAAAGTTATGATGTTGCTTTATTATTCCCCCTGCATACAAGTCTTCCTCAGTCTTACCATTATTTCATTGTAATACACCCCAAGGCCACTTTGGGTTGCTTTGAAGAGCCTTGAAAGACAACAGTATAAACATTAGCAATTCATGTGAACAAAACATTCTAATAGCTGTGCCGGAAATCTTGAAATATTTACTGGAAAACAGTGAAGATGAAACATATCCTTACAAATTCAGCACCAGAGAAAAATCAGTTGGCTGGTACAGAGATCCTCTGAAAGAACCTAAAACATATTGTTTGTTTTCTGTGCTGGTAACACTATAGCAGCAATTAGAGAACAATGAAAAGAAAGCCTTAAGCAAGCCTGAAATGAAAACTTTTAAACATTTTATTCCAAATGAGTAAAAATTAGGAAGTCATAAGAGTCATATAAGCAAGAAGACATAAAAGTTAAAAAAATATATATTCATTTAACCATCCTTATGCAAGCACATCATAATTCAAAATATAAGTGACTGAGGAAATATCAAGGCTTTATTTTATGTGAGAGTTTCTCACAATTGAAGGTAATATTACTTGCAGACAGATATTCTCCATATTTTTAAGTAATTACTGGCTGTCCTGTACAAGGTCTGCATCATTGGTTTTCCTCCAGCTTCTCTACATAAGCAGAAAATGGAAAGACATGTTATGCTTTGTTATACCTAATGTTTTCTGCAGCCCATACTGCAGGGTTGGAAAAAGGACACACACACAAACAGAACCCAAAACCAAACAACCTTTGATACGACTGGCAGTGTCAAGATTAGTTATCATGCTGTTAAGTGAATAAGTAGTATATCATCATGAATCAATACCTTATCAGAACTATCCAAAAAAACCTAGGATCAAACAGTATACACAGAGGGCAGGGTATAAATCAGGTTACTGGATTTCCAATGGACTGTTTTGTAGTGAATTAATTTCCAGTGGAAATGCAAAGGTATTTTTACTACCTTACATGGAGCTTTTTTACAAGGGTAACCAAGCAAAATAAAGGACTAGCAAGTTAAGTGTTGTGTAAGTTAGTTACACACGCAAACCTTCTTTACTTTTCTCCTACAGTACATAAAAATTTAACTGAAATAATGACTGGGCCATTACTAATTACTTCTGAGAGGTTTTACAGGACAAAAAGGGGTCCCAGAAAAGTGAAGATGGGAAAAGACAAATTACTGCCTCAGAAAGGAGGTGAGGCCACAGGGAATTACAGGCCTGTAAAGCATTTTGCTAACAAGAAAGGTTCCAAACTAATCTGAGAAACATTCAGTTTGTAAACACCTTGAGTGAATATAAATTCAAGTTGATAAGAAACAGCCAGGACTGATAGTCATGATAGAACTTGCTCAGTGAATGGCCAGATGCAGAAGACCCAATAATTCTAAATTAATAAGTACTCCTGAATCCTTCAAATATTCAGGAAGTTGTTATATGATCAGTGGCAAATTTCCCCTAGAGGTAGGAAAAGAATGATCAAGCTAATTTGATCACCACATGTGTTTAGGTTGATAGTAGGACAGTTGTTTCCATGTACAAAAATGGATCTTTCACTTGATTAGAAATTTTAAAGAACTGATAGCAATATTTCAGAAATAACAGTAGTAGTCAATCCTGTAATATAATTTGGAAGTAGATTGTGACTCATGCTTTCATATCCTTATATCTCTGCCTCAAAAGCAAACATAATTTTGCATTTGTCAGACCTCACAAATTTATAATGAAGTCAAGGAGCTTTACTTCCCACCTCAATTTTTGAAGTGGTGGATCAGAAAAAAAAAAAAAAGTGTTATTTCAATGTGAAGTACATGTTATAGCAAATAATTACTTTTGAGAATAATGAAAGAAAACCCCTTTCATATGTGCTGTGTTTATATTCCAACATAACATTTTTTAAGGGTAATCAATTTGTTCTGGAATGTCAACAGTAAATAGAATCCTATTATTTTGATGAAAAAATCAAAAAGCTGAGAGAGCTGAGACTTGAATATATGAAGCACATAGTTCTGTTTACTAGAGCTTCGCTTTGGAGAACGTTTGCAGAAGTGATATCAGCTGTTGTGTTGTTCCTGTAATATTTCTTCCTGTGTCTCACCAAATATTTAATGATCCATCCCTCAAAGGGTCATGATGGGACAACCTAGAGTGGGAAGACAAATAATTTGCAGAGCTTCTGGCCAATGAAGAGAACAGCAGATGTTAACTCATCATTCATCTGCTTTGTCTCAGCTGAAAAAAATACCACGAGGTAGTTGGATTCAGTGATCTTAAAGGTCTTTTAGAACCTGTTTTATTCTAATTTTTTTTCACCTTTAATTCATGATAAAGGAGGATCATGTAAAGACGCAAAGAATACAGAGTAAGTGTAGAAAGAAAGAGCCAAGTGACAGAGGGATATAAAATTTCCTAAAAGAGAGGTGAATGCAGCACAATAAATATTAGAGTTTGAGCACTAAAAATTTCTTGGGGGTCTCAAATGAGCAAGAGGTGTATTATATTTTGGGGACCTGACTTTGCAGCCTTTTGTAGAAATGTGCTGTTTGCATGTCATAACAACAGCATTAACATCATTCTGCCATGTACCACTGGCCTAGAGCATTTTGTAGGGTGTTCTGATTATGAAACATATCCCTCAAAGCAACAGCAGCTCTTTCTTGTTATTACTCTCTCTATGGAAAGCTAAGGTGTCCATATTGCTGATCTAATCTCTTTGTGAAATACACAGTTTATGTAAAAGGAGGAGCTTCTACGGTAGGGTTTAAAATCAATGATCAAGGCACATAATTTAAACTTGCTTGCATAATTGAAAACAATAGGTTACAAGTCAAAGCAATATCACTAACATCTTGCTTGTTAGTTATATAACTGGACCTTGATCACTCAATCTGTGTCCCTAATACAAAGGAAAAAAAGATAATCCGGGATATTTTGGGATATTTGGGCTAGAACCATCAGAAGTGTTGAAGAAATGTTTTCTTCAAGGCAACATCCACAACCTAAAGAGCTGGAAAGACTGTCTGACTAGATATGAATAGGCTGTAATGGTCTTGGCTTCTTGTAGCTCTAGAAGTGACTTGGATTTTTTTTTTTTTTTTTTTTTTTTTTTTTTTTTTTTTTTTTTGGTCCTTCAGTTTTATCCTAAGCCTCCAGAATTTATAATTTCACTTTCATAAATAGAAACCCTGCTACAATCTCCTCAGTTCTAGATACCTTTTCCAAGCTCTTTTTTTTCCCAGCTTTTGAAACATCTGATATAGTCTTAGTTGCTATGATTTCCATCATCCTTGGTTTTGAAAGCTGTGGTTGTAAAAAATAACATAATTGTTCTTGAAAGGACTGTTCTGGTGTTATTATTCCTCTCCCACCCATACAAGTGCTCATGTATGAGACACACCTTTGCAATGGTTGCTGTTCTGCCACTCTCCCTGGAATATCTGTTTCACACTCCACAGACTAAAGTGTCAGCTGCTATTTTATTCATTGTGTATTAGGCACATTTATTCCATTCCTTCAAAAGCTGTGGTGAGTTACCAGGTGTCAGTGGAGAGTGGCAGTGATGTGTCTATCAGCACATTGCCTTGGTTGGACCTGGCTCTGAGAGAAACTCATTTCTTTTAACCACCACGTGTTCATCCCCAGGCTCTTGAATTGGGTTTGCTGTGATTGAATTTTTATTAAGTAGACATCATTACAATTAAAATAACTATTCAAGTCATTCTTCAGCAAAACTGTTAGCAGGAATCAACCTCAGAACTAATTGGCCACTGGAGATCATTAGTGTTGTATGAAATCGCTGTTTGAAAATTAATATTTTCTTTTTATGTTGAAGAGCAGACACAGCAGATTTAGGTAACTGTAGGTTTTGCCTGGTCTCTGACAGTATAATAAATAAAGAAGTTCCTAAATTGTAAGACAGAACATCACAAATGCATAAAAAAGGAAAATACCAAAGCATAAAAGGAAAGATGCAGAAAGAGGAAATGGAAATTAAATTGCATTGATTCCAGCTGGCTGCTATAACATCTGCTTGTAGGTGTGAAAAAGTTTCTTACAATAACTTCAGATATATTTTTAATAAATAGAAAAATATTATCATGTAAAATATCATCTAAATGTACAGCACTAAGATTAATAATCACAGTTCTAATGTTTCAAATCGTTTTTATGATCTATTTTTGGCATTTTTGTGCTTAAACTTATGATTTTAAATTTCTGTGAACATTTTTTCTTTTCCAGTCTATCATACCACTATTATTTTTACTGGATTTTGTTTATTTCATTGATGAAGGTCAAATTCTGAGGAAGTATTTCAATTAAAAATGTACCAACAGCAGAATCTATGGTAGAAATTATTGATTTGCCACAAATTATGGAAATTTCTGCTTTCTTGGTATTACAGTGAAGAATATATTTTTTTTGTAGGCATCTAGTAGACCTTAGTACACAAGTAAAAAGCTTGAATTCTTTATAGAGTAAAAAGTAGCTGCTCTAAATAATATATGGGATTGTATGAGAGAAAACTATGAAAATTTAGTAATTATTTTGCTTTTAATGTTAATAATAGCGGTTATGGGAACCTCTCTTAACTGTTCAAGATACCAAGAAAAAAAATAATGCAAATCTCATGGTTTTTAAATATTCCTAAAGCTGTAAATGGTCATCAAACCCTGAAAATGGGAAATGTCCAAAAGAGCAGGCATGATGCTATTCCTCAGTATTTCACAGCATTTTGATCCCTGACATTTTCTTGTGCGTTAACCAAGCTGCAGCAGGGGTATAATGTGCACATGTATGTGGTCCTAGAGAGAATTTGAAAAGCAGCTGCTAAGCATCTGCTGGCCTGTCCTTGCACCAAGGACTCAGCAGAGAAGATGAGGACAGCACAGGTGATATCCGTGTACAGAGTTCTTGGATAGCCTAAAAGCCAAAACTAAGATCTTGGAAACCTCCTCCTGCTTCAATGAACTTTTCTTAGGCAATATATGACTAACTTGAAAACTCATTGCCTTTTATTTTTTTTATTTGTTTGTTTTGGTTTTATTGTGTCTATAGTCTGGACTCCTTAGCCTGCAGGTCAATCCTGAGCCCAGCAAGGAGGATCCTCTTCTGAAGCCCTCAAAACCTGGAGGCATGCTCAGATCTCTGCCAGCGTTCAGATGCAGAATCAGACTCTTTGAAGAAGGGATAGGAGTGCTGTTGTGCTTTCTTTTATTCAGTAAAACATGTGACTAAAGCCATTTTCCTTGTAAAGAAACCGCTTTATTCTAGGAATTTGCCAAACAGGTGTGAGTTTCCCAAGCTACTGTGTTCAATAGTGGCTAGAATTTGTCCTCAGTTACAAGAGACGGTTGGGAGCGTTCTTCTCTTCCATAAACAGCTTAACTTTTTTTTTTTTTTTTTACCAGTTACTTTTAAGCATAATGAAAATCAGATTTTTTCCCTGCTACTGATAAATGAACAAGAAAATGCAGGTGGATTTCTCTACTAGAGGAGGAGGATTTTTCTAAATGTCTGCATAAAGTAGTTGGGAAGTTGAAAGGTACTTTGATCTTTTTGTCTTTTCTTTTTTGAAAGAATAGCGGTAAAAACAGTTGAAGTGTCTAAGGAATGTTAGACACTAATAGTTAATGTGTCTAAAGGAAGCATTAACTCTTCAAGAGTAACATAAAAAATTAAAATATTTATACATAAAATAAAACAATATGAAATTATTATGTGTTGGTTGACAATTATTATAAAGTCAGAAACGGCTAGAGTGTCCTAAGTTGTGGCATCTCCATGAGGCAGCAGAACTGTCACTCCTTAATCAGTGAGACTGTAGTTTTGTACCTGCTTGCCAGCAGCATTTCATAAATTTTGATGAATATGTTTTCATCATTTCTGGCTGGTGATGGCTTCTGTCTTTTTCTACATGATAGGAACAGAAATAGAGTTTGACTACAGCAAAGATAGGACCAGGATTTCTTGGATTCCAAAATAAATTTTCATTCCCATCAGAAGCAGTGAATGACAAAAGAATATAGAGGTAAAAATATGCTTCCTCCATGTAGCTTTAGGATTTTAAATCTCTTTAGAATGTTTTATACAGCAAAAATTATTCCCAACTGTAGTGTTTGTTTTTTTTCCCCATACCTATTTTTAATGTAGTGATACTTTTGAAACCTATTTTTGCTGTACTTCAAAGAAGGTGTCAACATTATCAGAAAGAAAGTAAAGAAATCAGAGAACAGAGAAAGTACAGAAATCAGAATCTTCAGAACTTTTGGATGTAATCCTGTCTCTGCCAGTGACATTGGTTACTTGAGTGAACAACTAACTTCTTTATGTGCCAAATCAAAAAGTCAATAAATTTATAGGAATAGATTGATCCCCCAGACTCAATTAATCTTGTTGTCTCTCTCTCTTTATTGTTTTCCAAACTTTGAGGGAAAAAATTCTTTAGTGCTGATAGAATTAATCAAGAGTCCATATTTTGTCAAGGAGGGTAGGTTTCTGGCTGCAAGAAAAACAATTCTCAAAACTTTTGTCTTCATCTGAAAACAAAATTTTGATGAGAAATCCAGTCTTCCACCGCCCTTTAATTCCACTGTAGGGAGATTTGTCATTTCTTCTGAGACTAACTCTTTCCATTGTATTGTAACTGCATTGCTGAAACATCTTTAGAAAAACTAAAATTAAGAAAGAACTGTGTTAAATGTTGCAAAAAATAATCAGTTTAGTTCTAAGTCAAAAGATGGAAAACCATGCAAAACATAAAAGCTAAAACGTGCAGTGAAGAATGGCACATTTGTAGATCTTATGCAGCAATGTATGAAATAGTTTTAAACGTATTTAGATACTGTGATGAAATGTAGGAAATAAAATTAATTCATCTTTTTTTTTTAAATATTATTTTGAAAAACCATAATGAGAGTATGTGAAATTAAGAAGGTATATATTTATAACCACTTGTTAGTCAAATGCCAACATTTACCACAACAATAAACAGATTTTGTATTTTAGGTATCCAGTAAAAATACTTTAAAACACTCGGATTCCTCTATTTCTTTCTTGAAGAGTTCCTGATTAGACATTTAAGAAATTTCTCTTTGAAAGATGGAAGTATTCAGGTTTGGAAGAAAAAAACCCAAACAGAATCTGAGAATTTTAGCTGAGTATTCCCAGTAAATTGATTATTAGTAGGAAGATAATAATTAATGATTCAGTCAACAGTGACAGACTTCATGGTATTATTCACAAATTGTCAACAATTTATGCCAACTTTTTTTCTTCTTGGTGTTACAAAATATTTTATATCAGTTTGAGTGTTTATATTTAATTTAATTGCACTAGAAATGCCATTCAGTTTTGTGGGCTGTCCAACATATAAACCTTTACTAGTGTGTCCATAAAGGCTTTCCAGTGAAAATTTTGTTGCCCTTGGTTACATCTCATCTTTATTTTTATGTTACTGTACCTGAATAAGTGAGAGTTTTAAAGCATCCAGCCAGTTCAGGTGAAAGTCAGACCACCAAACAACAAGATTGACATTAGTCTTCATGGCACTGTGGTGACATCACAAAAAAGGTCCTGTTCATGAAGTCAGAAAATTTAATTTTCTTTGAAAGCTCCCAGTGTGACTGGCAAATCACAGATGAAGGCATCCTTTGTGCTTTATTCTCTAACCATAATCATCCACTTGTGAATTCCTAGTTCTCTTCTTGCTGGTAATAGTACAAAGCTATGCTGAAGGTCAACAGGCAGTGACAAGAAAACTTTAGAATTGATTTTGGTAAATGTTACTGTTGCAAGATATGCCTTATATTCCTCTCAAAAACTCTGATGTGGGACGAGTTACAGTGATAAAAATCTATTTCAGGTATATTGGATGATTATCTTGCATTCTCAATAGACTTTGCTGAGAAGAGCTTATTTTTTTGCCATTGCTTCAAATTGCAGTTCTCAGTCAAGCAGAGATTCCTTTGTTGAATATTGTTCATGTGATGCTTCTCATAGTGTGTGTTTACTTTTTTTTTTAATGTCAGAATTCTGATTCTCTTTGAGCTTATGCTTTATAATTTTCATATGACCTTCAAAGAGGACACGGAGCTGAGGCAGCATCTGCAGCAATGTTGTTGAAAGCTTGCTGAATAAAGATTGTTGTCAAACAATTTTTCTTTGCAAAATCTGATAATAAAACTTACAGTATATTAATCACCAGAAACATTTATATTCAATGTGTCTTCTGTGTGTATATTGTTATAAATATGTTAAAATATGGCTAATGGCTAAAAATGCTGAAAGTACTCTATTTTTTTTCTCTCCCAAATAGAGTAACTTCTGTATTTATAAAGTCTGATGAAAAGTAAAGGGGGTTTGGATATTAGAGATAGAAGACATCTTTCACAGTACATTTTATCTTATCACAGATCATAGAAAACATGGATAGTTCCCAATTCCAGATAACTTGAATCCCATATGTAATACTGGAACTTTTCAAAAGTTATTTCTGATAAGGAATGGGATTCTTAATCTTAAAGAAGTAGGGCTTTGTTGCAAAATAGGAAAATGGGATGTAAACTCCTAATTTTTTATATGTTGCAGGATTTTTCTTTAAAGCAGAAGTGCTTAGAGAAGATAATGTCTGTTGTCTTCTCTATATACTTCAGATGCAGAATACTTGGATATATAAGTATCTAATGTAAATTTGGCATTATAGGTGCACATCAGTCATAACAAGTTCTTTTCTTTTATGGTATGAATGTATAAAGATGAGTTCTTAAAAAGGAAACATCATTTTATTATCCACATATGCTGTTGTATCCACTAGCTGCTGTTGAAAAAAATGCAGTAGAATTATTTCTTTTCTTTGTATAATGCAAGAATTTCAATAGTGGGCAAATGAAATAGGAAAAACAAACCCCAAATTTATTAAACTGGTGTAATATCAGGATTATAGGCTGACAGAAGAAAAAGTGATACTTGTTGAGACACTTATTATAGATTTTAAATGTATTGTAAATATACTCTACATCTCTGGTATTTTTTTATTTGTTTAGTTGTAAAGAAATGCTTCTTTCCTTTGAACAATGTGTTAAAAGATATTGTTATTGGCATAGAAAATAGGCTTTAGTTTATAAATGGGTACAGTGTCTTCTAAATTAAACTTTCTTCTAAAGTATTCCCTCTGAAGCAAATAGAATTACTGAGAAAATAAACAACAAGTCATGACAACAGATGTTTGTTTGTATCCTGAACATTTCTTCATGACCAGGTAACTGGTCATGAAGAATTTGAAACAGAGAAAGCATGAATCACAATTTTAGAATTACTTGAAGTGGATTGCAGTACTCATCAGTAAGAATATCAAACTCATTTAAAATGAAGAAACATTCAATGACTACAAGTGATTGTACATATTCCATGTCAGTTCCCTTTTGGACTTCACTGAATATTGTTAAAGAAATTATTGGTTTCCCTACCAAACAAAATTGGATTGTGTTGGGTTTTGTGTTTGTATTTCCATGTCTTTCAGAAGACAAAGAACCCCAGTCTGTCCTCAGCCTTTCCAATTCACAGGTATGGTCTGGATTTTAGAGTGTGGTTCAGAAGTATTTCTATTTGACTCAGTAGCCACTAGATTTTGTTATTTGCTGCCATTATCTGACTTTTTTTGTTTGTTTTCCAGCTGAGGCAAAACAGAATTTTAAAAGACAAAGATACTTCATACACTATTTTTTTCAGTCAGCTTCATCGAATTGTCTTCTTTCTGCTCTTTTCTTTTGATTACTTTTCATAATAAAATGCTACATGATCATTCATTAAATGATATCAGTCTTACAAATATTCATCAAAGCGTGCAAGCTATGAAAGAGTCCAAATATTTTCAATGCCTGTTGGAAGTTATGGTAAATATTGGATATTAGAGAAAAAAGTTGTTATGATCTTTCTTTATATGGACCATGTAAGCTTCCAGTTTGTGAAACAAAAGATGTACATCATTGTTTCACTGTTTATAAAATTATTCTGTGGATGATTTGTATAGCATTGAACACAACTTTTATGTGGTCCAAACTAATATAAACATATCTTGAAGCAAAGACTATTTTCCTAGCACATTACATAATAGACTAGGTGTGAAATTAGTTTTATGGTGAATGGAGACCCTGAAGGTTGTTAGCCTTTTATTATGTACAGCTTCTTTTCTATGGCTACATTAATTTTTTCATAGATAATAAAGCACGCTTCAATGAATTAATTAATCTTATAGTATATAGACAGATTCCCAAATATTTCCTCAGCTATTTTCACACTGTTGTGTTCACAATAAGATATAAATCTGCATCATCTACCTTGTTAAAAATATTAATACGCCAAGAAAAAAGATGGAAATATGTTTTTGGTGAAGTTGGACATTTGTGTCAGTTCTATGGTTAGAGTTTCTCTCAATGTTGCTTTGGTATATCATTTAGTTACACTGAAAAGATTAGGGATCAGGAAGATTTTTTAAGTTTTGTTCTTAAGGAGTTTTTCTGATACATGTTATGGGACCTCACCAGTGCTGTTGCAAATCTTTTGAATGTAGCTCCCCAAGATTCTCAATCCCAAGAGAAAAGCTTTTGCTGTCTATGTCGTTCTGTAAAGCTGAATTTCAGATGTAGTCACACATGAGAAGTTTCCTAGGTACAGGTTTAAGTGTTTAATCTAGGTGTTTGTGTAATATTCTGATTATATTACATAAAAACTTGGAAAACCTCGAAGCAAGCAGAACATTCCTTTTGCCGAACAGATCTGTTAATCAATGACATTTTTTGTCTTTCTGGAAGGTGTCTATTTTCTAGGATAGAAAAATTTCCTGTAAGTACACTAATTACAATCTAAGCTTTTTAGCTGTAGCAGTACAGTAACTGGAAATTAATCAGTTGTGTGGGACACAAAGGCATCGAGTTTTATTTGTCTGCCTGATTCATATACTGTTGTTAAACCAGAGCTTATCCTAACATCTTTCACTCCTTTGTGCACCTCTCCCAGTTGTGATGTTATTCCAGAACTGCTGCCTCGTGAGGATTAAACCCTGCAAAGGAATGGATTCAGATGTGTGTGCAGAGAGCAGGACAGCCAGGGAGTCAGTGGGCTGCCAAGGTAGGGAAATCCAGGGTTGCTAAGCTTGTCCTCTCAGTCTCAGTACTTTTTAAGCATCTCACCACTCTGTGATTGCACTTGAAGTGGTTTGATGCTGTAAGGGGAACACTTAAAACCTCAAATTTGACAGTAGTTAATAATTTCTCATTGATTTCTGGTTCATGTTTTAGCTCTTTGACCTAGATTTATATCAAATTTCCAAGAGATGTCAATGCAAGTTGCTTCTGAAGAGTACACAGAGAGTATGCACTCAGCATTTTAGAATGTTTCAGTATGGATTGGTAGATAAGCTTTAATTTTTCCTTAGCAGTTGCCAAATAGGTCACAGAAATAAGCATAAACCATCACATTTCTATTTAGGCCATGTACTTTCCTGTTAAGGTGCTGGCTGAGTGGTTTCATGACATGTTTAATCTTTAATTGAAATATTGGTTGCTAATTTGGGAGCATCTCTTGCTGTAAGTTGTTTCATATTTCACATTTTTTTCTGTAATTTCCCTATACTGACATAAATCCAATTACAGGAAGGTCCTGCAGAAAGTCCTCTGGGGAAGACTGAAAGAGTCAAAAGCAACACACTCCTCTACCTAGAGAAAAATTAGAAAAGGCAGGACTGTCCAGAAAGCAAGAGTAGTTTAAACTTGTTCTCAGCCAGTGCATACCTTTTGACAGTCTTTGCCTCAAGGGCTACAGTTGAGGCTCCACTGAAAATTAAATCTGATCCTGACCAGTGGAACTCCTAAGAAAGAAGAGACAGATTTATCTTTTCTGTCTTGAGACTGATTTGGAGTTGAATTGTGTTTGCACTTCTCTGTACAAATTACGTGAAATGCACCCCACAGTTGTAAAGGTCTGTTGGAGACTGAGTGTTATATTTTATAGCTTGAACATCTTCATGAAGGACCTCTGCCTATTATAGCAAAAACTCTACAAAAGCTGCAGAGAAAACCACCAAAACCCTGAATCAGGCCCTGGATTACTTGTTGATGAAGATAAGAATACATGCAGGGTGTGTATTCTTATTATGTATTCTTAATGTATTTTTATTAATTTTTATGTATTCTTACCTTTTATTCTTCCCTTCTCCCTTCCTCCTTCCTCCTTCCCCCTTCCCCCTTCCCTTCATTTCCTTCTCCCTTTTTCTCTCTCTCTCTTTCTCTCTCTATTTCTCTCTTTCTTTTCCTTTTACTCTTTAACTATTAAATAAAATGTACCAAAGTTTTTTGGCACCAAAGTCTAACTTAGATTTTTTTTTGTTGTTTTTTTTAAATCATATTTTGGGGAGTGTATTTCAAATCTTTCATCTGTTTTATTCCCAGAGGCTTAGCTTCATTTGGCCTTCTGAGCAGTTTGTCACAACATCTCAATTTGAATATTTTCTAAATGTAAATATTACGTGAATTAACTTTTCCTATTATAAAGGGACTTTCATGATGACTAAGGCAATGCACTCTAAGATGCATGTAAGAGTGATATTCCATATTAGCCTTTCATATGCTTTTCTACAAGAGTTGTTTTGCCATTCTACTGGAGTTGGGGGTTAGGAGTGGAATAAAAGAAAATACAAGAAAAAACCTAACTCTTTTACTGTTTTTAAAAGGAAATTTTTATTACTTTTCTCTCCATAGGAGTGCTTGTAAGCTTCATAGGAATAAAAAAACAGGACAAAAACAAAAGCAAAGCAAAGAAAACCCAACAAATCCCAGAACTATGTAGCTACTCCTATAATAAGTAAATATGTTATCTTGATAGAAAAAATGGGAAAAAATCTGTTTTGACTTGTTCACTTGGAGTAACGATTAAATATGTAGGTAGATATCTTGACATTGCTAAAAAGGTCTGATGACATGGGGAGAAGATATAGAGGGAGTTATTTTCACCCACAGTAAATCTGCTGGAACGGAAGTTGCCTTGTGAAGGCTTAAAATCTCTAGTCAAAAAGTTAAAAGGAAAAAGAGATAAAATAAACATTGCATTACAAGCTTTAATCAGAGAAGAAATAAAACAAAAGGTCTACAGGGACATGAAAGGTATTTATGAAATATCTTTCAGGAGAAAAAAAAATGTTTGTACAGATAAGAGCAATTAATTTACTAAATAGCCCAGGAGATTTGGGAAGTGTATAACAAAATGTCTTGTAATGTTGATCCCTCTAAGCAGCTGCACAACTGTGGTGGAATTTGCAGGTTGTGTTCCAAAGATGGTGCAGGCTGGAAGAGGAATCAGCTTTAAAGGATGTGGAACACATTCTGTGTTCCCTGATGGTTCAGAATGGAGCTGCCAATGGTCTGGCCCAGCCTAACTAAATCAGCATTGTTTGCATAGAAGAGAACAGCTCTGCAGGGGATGTACAAGCCTCTCTAACTATAACTCTGAGGACAAGGACATGCCATGATTTCTCTGGTGCAGCTTTCTAATGACATTTATTTTTCTAACTTTTTTTTTTTTTTTTTTTTTTTTTTTTTTTTTTTTTTTTAACATTGTTCTTCCTCTTTCTGTCTCCACAAGAGCATTTGGAGACTGATGCAGTGTGGTCTCTTTTAGCAGCTGAAAAAACTATTTGCTGGTTTCCTCACTAAGGAAACCTCACTAAGAAGCTGTTTCTAATAAGATAATCTGATTCCCTGGTTTTATATTACAATGTCACTACGTAAACATTTTAAAGGTAAGACTGATGTCTTTGTTGCTGGAAAGGAATAGTGATTGAAAAGAACGACCTATGAAGAATAAAGCCTTAATGAGTTCACCTAAAGAAAGGCATAATACATTTTATTTTAAAAAAAGGGAAGGCAGCTAAACTAAACAAGTGATTACAGAATTTAAAGTGTCATAGCACAAAACCAAGAAGTAAAAATTAGGGAAAAGAACATTCATCATTATTAGGGGAAAATATTTATACATAGTTCAATTTTCTAAAAGAAAAAAAAAACAGTAGAAATAAATCTTCTTAGATACTTTATATTTTCTGATTTTAAATTTCTTGTATGTTTAGAAAAGATAGAAGAATTATTTACTTTCTTCGGCAGTGTTGAAATTTCCTCTGCATAGGTGTCCATGTAGATGTGACCATGTCATGCAACAGTTTCTTGATACATAACAATTCCATGCAGAGCTTTGAAATCCTGAAATTTGTTATTGCGGTAGAAACTTTGCATGTACAAAAAGAGGTTGTTTGCAAAAATGTGCAGCTTCAACTACCAATTTCATCCCAAGTCTCTAAGTTCTCTTACCATTTGTATATTGCACAAGCAGTACTCCAGCCCCAGCTAGACTAAGTGCTTAAATAGTATAAATTGTGATGCATCAGTATCAAATAAACCATGGCTATTATGGGTTGATAAAACTAAAAGAAATTATATTTCTAGTTACTACAAAGTTCTTCACCCTCTACTTATTTTTAAACTGTTTTTTCTCAAACTGATCTTGAATTACAACTCCCAAAATGATTCATGTGTGAGCTGAGACTGTTTGTCGTATCTTGGTGATCAGGGGCACATTTTCCACTTCAGTGTAAGCTCTATCAGCCTGCCAGAGGAAAGACTTCCTCTCCCTCCATGAAAAGATAAAGTAAATATGCACCAGTTAACACCTTCCTCCAGAAAGACTGGAACTACAAAGAATAGCAATAGTCCATGCAGAGAGTAGCAATAATAAATAAAAAAGGTAATGAGTGCATTCATAATCAGTTTTATTTAGTAATTTGTGGTGTGAATATTACATATATTGGATTATATAAAATAGTCTTTGATTTTAGATGGAAACTTCCTAAAGCAGCCACAGGAGGCATTTGATGAGATTCTGTTTCTGTTCCTGACTTTGCCACTGGTTACTGCATGAATTTAAAATGTAAGATGTGGATTTATGAACTTCCACTATAAAGAAAAAACATATTTTATACATTTTCAGAAAATACATTATTCTCTGAAGTACTTTTTGAATTAGATACCCACATACTGTGTTCATTTCTTTGAACTCAGCCATTGCAGTGAGTTTGAAACTAGATTATAAATCATTAACTTTCACATCAAGCAGCTGATGCTTAGGATTTCTGAGCATTGGAAAGATTCTTACTTGCCTAAGGATGTCATCATTTAAGACAACTCTTAGAAGGCAGAGAGCCAAACCATGGGGGAAAAGATTCATAAGAACTTAACTCATAGGTCCAGACATCACTGCAGAATTCAGCTTTTAACCATTTGCTGAAAAAGTTATAGATATTTCCAGCTGTTGACCAAAGTGATAGAATTTTTCAGAGCATGATTCATTACCCTTTAACTTACTTTTTATAATGTCCTTTTTTCCAGCACATACAGTTATTTTGCCTGAAAAAGGCCAGGGATAGGGGAGAGAAAAGAGCACCAGAACTTCTAATTATGCTTTTGATAATTAGACTGATGACTTAATTTTCCCTAAGAGAACATTCACTGCATTTAAGTGTGAATATGTGTTATTCAATTAAAATGTACTGCACTTCATAGGGGAAGAAAATTTAATAAATGCAAAATCTAATAATATTTGTGTTTCTATGTGTTATGAATAAGCAAGTCCTCAGGAAGAATGCCATCTCTAACAGAACTGGAAAAGCTAATGAGAAATGAAATAGCTGTAATTAATATATTGTAATTAATCCTGTCCAACTCCTTTTCATACTTTCAAATTCATTCATTTTCATACTTTTCATTCATTCAAATCTGAGTGAAAATTTTGGACACATTTTTTTCTTTGTTGGCGCAGTAAATAGAAAACCACACCTCACAAAGAGATTTGAAAACCGGCCCAGAAGAATGTGAAGCTGATAGAAAACCCTGGCAATTTAATGCAAAGTGTAGGCACTGTGTACTGAGCTGTGCAGTTCTGCAGCTCAGCCTTTTCAGATGTTCACTGTGATCATCCCATAAATTAAGGTTTGATTGATCTGAACAATGTGGGACTATGTAACCTACTAGTAAGTGAATATTATCCTTGTGGCCTCTCTATTTGACAAACTAGAAAGCCCAGTTCAGTAATTTAAGCAAAGTATCACTCTCAGCCTCTCTGTTGCTCGTTTAACCAAGCAGTTACTCATCACTTTTGTTAGACTCTGTGCATGCTGCTACAGTGAAGAAACACAGCTTTGCTTTCTGGGCTCTTTTCTCACTTTGGTGTCATTTGGGTGCAAATAAGGTTATTCAGATCAAAACTCTGTTTGTTCTTTGTGCACAAAGCTGTTGGAATCTAAACTAGTAACTTCTAATAATGTCTAAGAACACATACTGAGAGAGTTGAAGCCAGTCATGGGAGACTAAAGTTTTCAATAAAAACTGCAGCAGAGAATCCTCAATAGCACACCAGGAACAAGAGATAGCAGAAAGAACTACGTTCTATAGTTGAGGAAATAATGATGATTAAGGTGACTGTTCTGCTAATAAATAATAAATCAACAAGAGAGTTCACTGATAATAATACTATTAAGGAGCAGAAAGGGGCTCTTTCTGTAAAGTAAGGATTTTATACAACGTGAACAATTTAGCACAGCTCTGAAGATTTTGCTCTAGTTGATCAAAGAGAATTTAATGATCAAAGGTGCTTTTTAGAGATGTGAGGGAAGAGTGAGAAAATAACCTTTATTGAGTGAGCATAAACTCAATATGTAATTCATGACCTCTAACAGCATAAAATCCTATACCGTGGACAAAAAAAATATCAGTCTGTATCTACCTTACACATACTAAAGAGGGAAAAAAGCTCTTTTTTCTTTTCTGAGAAGAAAAGGAATGGAGCAGCCTTGGCAGACATGTATAAGAAATTATCTTTAAAGTGACTAATAGAATGTGCAGAAAGAAGAAAAGAGAAAGTTTGAGCTTTGCTTTGTTTTGTTTACTTCTTTCACATTTGAAGATCCTTCACAATTGGAAGGAGGAAGAGTCTGTATAAGATGATCTGGTAGGAGCTCGGCTTTCCATTATCATGGGTTAATAAGAACAAACACTGGTGCTAGCATTGTAGAGAAAACACAAAATAAATAAGAATTCTCATTTATGAAGGTTCAAAGCTTGGCTGAGGATTCTTGGTGCAGCACTCTGTAAGAAAGTGGACTCTTCAACACCTGTGATATGAGAAAGCTCAAAATGACTGAAATAATCTCGAACAATGTGTTTTAGGATTTCATTTACACTTATTCTAAAGGTAATCACTGCTGAATAAGTAAAATAAATCTGAGATACTCTACTGGTAAAATGCACCTACAAAGAAGTCATGGACCATCAAGGTTTTCCTTTGAAAGAAATGAAAATTGTTTCCATTGTGCTTACATGAGCTAGTGCTGATAGCCATGTACAGGTTACATTTATTTGTGTCATCCAAATACAATTCTGAACAGACAAGACTAGATATAAACCTGCTGTACATATTAAAAGCAGCTGTGTTCACTCATAAATTGGTGCTGCTAATGATGCATTGCTGAATTTCCCAGTTCCTGTCTGGCTTTTATTTCTTTCACTGTAGGGTTATTCACACCCTGCTATTGTCATAGGGGTCCAACCCTGCTGTTTTCTATTCCTGTACACACTCTGCTTCTAGAAAGAACTCCTCACAGCCAGGTTCTTGGCAAGTGGCAGGTGTTTGACTATGCAAAAAGAGACACACTTACTCCTCCTGCAGTCCTTCTTCTGGTCCAATAATAGAACTAAATTAAAAAACCCCAAAACCCAAAAAATCCCCAAACAGAAAATTATCCCCTTCCTCCAGTGGAAACCACTTATCTAGCATTCATCACATGTCAAGACTATTTTGCAATTTTTTTCTCAGGTCTTGATAATTTATTTTTATTAAAGAGGTTTTGATGACATAGGTCCAAGTTGGAGCTAGTACGAATAAGAAAAGTTCTTTTCTCAGCATATATACAGACAGAACCTCTAGCTATTCACACCCTTGTAAAGATATAACTAACTCACAGACCTAGTCTGTGAAACACCATCTCAGTATGAGAAACGTTTCTTATTAATTTTCCACAGACATTTTTTTAAAGAGAGTCGATCTCATTACAAAAATGAAAGTAAGAACTTATGAATTTTCAGTGGCTGCTGCCAAAAAAGTATATAGAATATAATATTTTATTTTCAAGGATATAGTAATAATTAGTTGAATATAATTTTTAAGACCATGGGCTGTCTCAAGAGAAGGATTTTTGGGATTTCAGTGTTTTAATGATTTAATATCTTACCAGTTAAAAGGTCAGCATCACAAATTATCTAACAAAGAAAAAAGGCATATTCTGACATGTGGAAGGTCATTAGGTGTCAAAAATCTAATTGCAGAGGGGGTTTTGGATCATGGAAAGAAAAGAATTCTTATACTTATTAGCAGTGTGTGGAAACACACAGCACCTGTCTCCTGGACAAGTGATCTGAGGGAACAGAACAGGAGAAAGGCTTGAGTCATTAGCAATGTCTGGCTAAAGTCTAATATCTCAGATCTCACCTGTTTCCATGTAGATAAAAAGTGTATACACTAAAAAATACTGCAAGAGAATTCCATATTTTTCTTTATGAATAGGTGTTCTCTGTCTTTGTTTTGTTATCTGCGATATAAAAGCTTTTAGTAGTCCATAAAAAAGCAAGTTTGCTAATGAAAGAGACAGTAGCTGTTCCATGTTAAAAATAATGTTACTCCAAAGCAGTTATTCTGAAATGTCTTTAAATTATCTCTGTATTATAAAAGAATGAGAAAATAAAAATGAAGTACAATAACTTGCAGTTAAAGTAAAATTGCCTGATGCTACAAACAGAGTCAATTTCCATGTTTGCTCCTCAGTCTGTTTTCTCTTTTCACATGCTGGATAAAATAAGTGAATAAATAATCCCAGAAGAAGGAACCTAACCATGTTAAGGCTTGAATCACCCTCCTACAGAGTCATGCTCATTGTTCTACTCCCTCTCTTTCCAGTCCAATCATTTTCTCATTCTTTGTTCCCTTTTGTCACTACTTCAGTGAGAGGGTAAAGAATGCTTCTATGTTTCTGTGGAGACCTTCTTTCCTTCTCTGTAAAATTCCACGAGCCTGGTAGGTAGAGCTCATGGCTCAATGCTGAGTGGCATTAGATATTCCTGGACTTTAAACCACTGAAATATATTGTTGTCTAATCATTACTCGTAGGCAATTATTTTCAAAAATGTAGATGTGCAAAGCATTTACTTTTTCTCTGAAGATGCTGGTTCACTTGTCTCTGAAATCCCTTTCTATAGGAGCCTGCATCATAGTCATAGGAGGAGTTTCTTGGGTTATCACAAATTTATAAGTTAGTCTTTGTAGATTCACACCATCAATCAAAAATGTTTAATTCTAATTCCCATAATCTTCTAAAATCTCATTGTGTGTGGACACTTCATGGATAAAAGTGGGTACAAGTACTCAAAATATCATATTTTTCTGACCTCAAAGCATTTAACTGAGATTATTCCTATATAATGTAGGTGGAAGGTACCTGAGGAATTCACATGTTAGCTCTGACACGATGTTTTTTGGCATACCTTCACAGGGATTGAGGCTTTGCTGGCATGCTGTGCTGTCTCCCTGGGCATGTGCTGTATTCCTAATGTGCTGATGCTGCAGATTGAGGTGGAAGAGGCAACATCTCTGTGCCAACCTCATTGCCCAATCTGCCAAAACCCTTCCAGCAGTGTCACCACATCGAGATGGACCTTCCAAAACTTTCTCAGCTGATGGAAATGTCATTTTCATAAACAACATAATAAACTCAAACTTAATGAAAAAAAAAAACTCCAAGGAACTGACCTTTAAATGTTCTAAACACCAGTAGTTCTGTGGCATTACAATTTATTTAACCTTTGAGAGAGTGTTCATTTAAGTCACTCCGGCTTTATTGCTTTTTAACTATAAGAAAATGAATTATGTCACAAAAGGTGGTTTTGTTCTTATTGGGTAACAAACTTCTTTGGAATTTATATTTTTGCACATTCGTTTACAGGACACGTAATTTGACATGCGTGTCTAAAAGTTTCTTTGTATTTTATTTAAATACTATTTTCCAAACCACAGTAACAATATTTGCTGTGTGTTTTTCCTCCTTTGTAGCATTGCCCTCTAAGATTTCTAATCTAATGATGCAGTGCTTAATGAAACCAAGTGACTCTGCTCTTAGCTTAGGGCTTTTTTTTATCTCTTTAATATAAGAGTAACCATCAATTTCAATTGTAACAGTGTTGCATATCAGAATATTAAAGCAATAAATACTAATAGATATAAGAATGGAAGATCTTTGAGTCAATCTGCTGCACCCTTTTTCTTTTTGAAAAGGGTCTGTTCTAATCTCCATTTCAAGAGGACTGTTCTAAATTCCTTATTCCATGCACAGAATTTAGCTATTCTTTTGTTGTGTCTGAGACAGGTTTTTCTTGAAAAGCCAAGTGATGTTTATTTGCTAGAAAGAGAGCTTTTGGAGTAAAAAATTGGGAAGGAGGAGACAGCGGTGCTTTTTTCTTTGAATGTATCATCTTTTTCTTCTGAACAGGAACTACTACAGGACTTCAGTTTTGAGCATCTGATCCCTCTGGATATCTAGAAAAAATACAGTTCTATTCCACTTACTGTTCAGGCTTTAAAATGGGGCGGGGCGGGGGGGGAAGTGACCATTTTCATGAATGCAAGAAACAATTCAAGCTGTCATTATTGGTGTTTTGTCTGAGCACTAGAGTCCTCCATCTGCTTTGGAGTCCTCCAAAGGATGATTCAAAGCACTGTTGGGAGCATCTGCCTGTAGATCTTCCTCTTCAGCAAGATTTTGAAACTGAAACTTACTGTCACCTTTCACAGTAAAGGTCATTGAGAGCCACATAAATTTGTCTCTGAAGCATTTAATAGTAAAAGCCACAACTACCATTACAGATAAGAAATCTCAAGGTAAATACTGAAGTGCTCTTCCATCATTCACATGAGAGGCTGGCTCTGAAAGCCATGACATACAGAGCTACTTGACTACCTGATCCTGTCCCTCTGATGTTATTTCAGTTTGTGTGAATGGCCTATTGTTTGACAAGATCCACTGAGACTTTGAAGCCAGTTTGGTCAACTTCAGCATTTCTGTAAATCCATCTTTTCGTGCATGCGTCCAAAACTATCTTTGTCTTTTTTGTGTAACCAGACAGCCACATGATTCCTTTTCAAATAAAGAAGTCTCTATGAACAACTTCACTTTTACTTTTTATGGAAAATATGTAATATTCTGTCAAACATTACATACTTTCCATAAGAGTATTGCCTAAATTGAATGCTTTTAATGAAAATGTTAATGCATATTTAATGAACAAGGTTTATAGCATACTTTTAGATTTTGGATTCATCCAATATATCTGAAATGACTCTGAAAATTTTGACTTTTAGCAATATTACCTGTTCCAACCATCAGTTATGCACTGTAACCACCAGAATATAGTGCTCACCAGACAGAATTATATTAGATGGGAAGCATAATAAAACTTTAAATGGTTAATAATGGGCCTGTATGATTAACTTTTGAATATGTATGTCTTATTTCTGACAAAAGGGTATGTTCTACTAGGTATTTTCACTTTATTTACTATAAGATTTTTAAAATTAAAATTATTTTTAAAACTTCTTTTTTCGTTAAAAAAAAGACCCAGTAAATAATCTCAGCTCCCTACCTAAAATGTAATTCTGATATGGCAAGGGAGTTTATGATCACAAACCAGTTAAAAATATATTTTCTAGCTTTGCTAGAATTTATGACAATGTGATAACACATATTACTGTATGGCTATTTGTTTCAGCTAAGTTCGTCATCAAATCCAAGCATAAATTTTGTACGTGGATGGATGCTTACAGGTATTTTGCAACATGATACAGCAAAGTTCCATGTCCTATATTTTATGTAAAGAACACAGATGAAGATAAGGCAGAAGTTCTGTCTAGACGTACCATGAGGGCTTGCTGTATACCATGAAATATGAAAGCCTGTGAAGGGAGGAGGATACTGCTCTTCCCCTGAAAATAACAACAATAAAAAAAGCTTGACAAACTTCTACATGTACCAGCTGAAAGATGAGGAATGACACAGTAGCACAGAAACCTTTATAGGAGTGCACTGTAGTATTCCTGGGAGAAGCAAGAGAGAGAGAGGTCTGATAGCTTTCCCTCAGCTGTGACATGAAAAGGGCTCAAAGATAACTCTGTGGAATTGGTTTGAAAGTGTCTCCTGCCCTCTCCAAATTCAATCAGGTAGGCCATTTTGGGCAACAGGATGAGATCAACAGATTGCTGAGAGCATCTGCTGTACTCTTCCTCTGAGCATCTCCTCAGTGTGGATACCCAGACACAGCTAAATTTCATTGTCTTCATTGCTGCTTTCTCCTCCATGTTTTCCACTTTTAGGCTGGAGGGAATTTCCTCTTTCACACAGTCTACTGTAATCTCAATGGGACTCTTTTACAAAGAGATTTTTGTTATTTCTTAGTAGGATTCCTAATGTCTACGAGTAAAGGTTAATTCTCTCTATTGCCAGGCTGTGTCTGTCTCTGCAAGGCCAATGTTTTGTTTAGGAAATGCAGATTGAATATGTAAAAAATAAAAGAAAAAATATATATTTCCTTAGTTGAATTCTCAGTTTTTTCATTACCCTTTTTAACTCTTGGAGTCATGGAGCACCCTAAGATTTTCCATGGCATCCTCTGTTCCAATACATTGGTATGATATCTTTCATTATAAATTCTTCTTTCAAGGGCTAGTTAATAATATTAAGCATTTGAGATCTTTAGGGAGAGGATATGTTTGCTCTAATGCAGCAATAAGGCTAAGAAAATAGAGCTTCAAAGAGACTTTTTAATGTTTTAGAATTTCCAAGTTAAGAAGAAGCTGTTAAATATTTTGGGGAGGGAATAGCTTATTTTCTGCAAATGAGTCTATCAGTTAAAAGAAGCAATGTATACAATTAAAATTAGGTGGCTAATATAGACAGAGGTTTCCATCTGGCATCGTATTATTAGAAGAAAAACAAGAACAATAAACAATTTCACTAGACTGATGGTTTCTTCCCTTCATTGAATCTCAATACTAAATGTAATTAGGATCTCTGAGCCCCAATGACTAATATAAATTTCTCTCTTCAGCTTTCCTTTGTGCAGGCTAATGAAGTAAGTAAAGTATCTTTTTTGTCTCCTGGAGAAGTATTCTAGACTCTAGCTTCATGTCAGGCATAAATCAAGCCTCACAGTACTTCATATCCTCAGAATATCCCAAGGAAAGAGAAATTCATCAAGAATAACACCATTAGTGAATGCCTGGAGGGCAGCCATCTTATTCACTCAAACCAATGAATAAACTGTTAGTATACAATCAGAGTTTTAATTGATTAATATTTGCACAGAAAAGGATAATAAAAAGAGTGTCTATGTGTTCTGTTCAACAATTGAAAAATATCCTGACTCCAAGCTTTTATTGCTGAGATCTATTATATTTTTATCATGCCGTTTCTCACAAATATTTTGTTCTTTACTTCATGCGTTTGCCTGTATACTAATCATATACTTTATAAAAATTAATAAAAAAGAAAAAACAAAAAAGAGAAAGAAGTCCTTATGCCAAAGAGTCCTTTTGAAATCTTTTAGGACATAAAATAGATTGTAGGACTTATGTTTGGGTATTTTAGGGTGTTTTTTTGTGGTATTGCATTAGAAATACTTCTATAATTTGTAACTAAAATAACTCTAAGAAACTGATGAAAAAGTTATGATGATTCATATATATAATATATATTTTTGCTCAGATGTGTCTGTATTTCTGGAAGTTTTTACTCACTCCGTTATTAAAAAATAAAGTGCATAATACTGTAACAAGAAAAGATGCCACAACTTTGTGTTCAAGTTTGCACTGGGAAGTTTCCTAATGCAATAATCTCTATTTAAAAACAAGAAAATTAAAAATCCAAAAATAAAATACCTCATGTAAAGTATAATTTTCCTGTAACATTTTTTGAAATGAATGTAAGATTACAGTCAGATGAAATTCTTGCAGCACTGTAATCCTGCCTTCTACAAGATACTTCCCTATTATTTGATCCACATTACTTGACTTAAGGCATCTTATTACATATTTTTCCAAGAAAACTCAGATGTATTAGTAATTCAGACTTATGAAACACTGAGAAAGCTCCTTTTTTTTTTTTTTCCTCCTTTTTGATGAGAGAATCACATGATTTTAAAGGACTTATTTTCAAGCATTCATTTGTACAAAGGGTTATACCAATGTGATCTAAGGGGATGATAAATTCCATGTTGCAAGATGCAGATCTGGTTTTAAGTAATTTTATATCGAGATAACTGGTCATAATTGAAACCATCTACTTTTATCAGGAAAGCTCTGAAAATAAACAAGCAAACAAACAAACAAACAAACAAACAAACAAACAAAAAAAAGAATGGAGGCAGACAAAATTCTCTCTCAGCTAACAAAATTGCTACCATAGGTTAAATTTTATGGTTTTAAATTCACATGGCTGCCCAGTTAGTAAAATATCTGTTGCTACCTTTTGCTACACACTTGGCTCTGGAATCAGCTCAATGCTCTCTATTTTATCTTTTTTTCTGGAAGTATCTATTCCACTTTTGTGTGAACCTTGGTTTTAGAGTAGTTGGCTTGATCATGAGGTAGTTTATCAAAAAGTGTTGCATTGGGACTCTAGGAACCATATATGGTCCAATATAGGGGACACTTGAGGTGATCACAGTTTCCTGTTTCAGAGGAAAAGTAATCTATAATCTCCAGCTGTAATTACAGCAAGGTTTGTAGGTGTTACAATGCAATCAGATTAGGTGTTCACACTTTAGGCATTGTTATGAGCTGCCTTTATTAGAAGCAATGTTTTAAAATTCATAGAGGAGAAGAATGGAGGTGCCTTCAAACAGCACTTCATGACTTCTGGCTGATGTACAGTGTGTATCTGTCTTTTTAAGGGGAAAGAAATTGATCTCTTTCAAATACCTATGGAGTATTGGCACTCTGTATTTTTCTCCCAAGCTGCTTGCAATAGAATATTTAAATTCCTCTTGCTCTGAATATTTAAGCTTATCACTGATACCTTCCAAAAGAGGGACACTTCATATTCCCCAGACTAACAAATTGTGATTTGGAGAAGTTCAGGCTTATTTGTTCCTGGATAAATTAATCTTGCTGGTCTTGGTCTCTATGCTTCATTAAATTCAGGTCATGTACTTTAGGGCTGCCTCTTACTCTCTCCACCAATTATATCCATATATGCTTTTCCTCTTATATTATTTGATAGATACAACAAAATAGAAAATTTCACTATAAATACTTGGAAAAAACCAGGTAGAGTTACTTAGGGTTAGAGAGAACCTAGAGATTTATTATAGGCAAATTATTTTAAAATCACCTTTCATTACATCATCCCTCACTGTTTTCTTGCAGTTGCCTACATAGCCTGAAATAATATGAATGACATTTAGAAGTGTTTTCCATACTTCTCATAGAAATCACTTATAATATCACTAAATAACATCTGAATAAACATGATTCTTTTCAGTAGTTTATTTTCTGTATTTTTTAACTTTTTCTTAATGAAAAAGCTTTTTTGAGATTGCAATGTTGTTTGACAATAGATACAGTATCTTGTCAAAGGGAAGTGTTATAATATTTTGGGGTTTATTCCACTCATTTAGAACCATTAAAAAATCATTAGTATTTTAACACTAGAAAAATAGTGTGGGGACTTTTTGTTGCCCCTAATATTACTGAAAAGTCCATTTATACTTTTCAGAAAAAAAAAAAAAAAAAGTATGCCATGAAAGCTTTTAATTAAATTCGTTAAAAATTGCACTGCATTGATTATTCAACCTTACTTACCCAAGACATGATTATACAAAATAGGGTAATCTGTTCTCTGGCTGTAACTTAGATAATAAAGTATCTAATAGGAGTTGCCATGGCAATCAAAGTTAGAAAAGTGCTTTTTCAGGCAGGAATTCAGAAATTAAAGGACTTCTAATGTTATGATTTTTCTGGAACAGAGGTCTGCTTCTGATGATTTTAGAAGCTTGTCAGAAAAAGTAATGTGATCCTTAAAAACTCCACTTTTAATGTGTTCTTTATAGAAATACTTCTAAATTTTATGCTAATTACCCCTTTCTTAAACTTCTGTGTTCCAGTTATCTTGAGTTTTTCTTGGCATAGAGGAAATAAAGGACACAGAAGTAAGACAATTGACTATGAAGGAACCTAAAATTAGGGCACCTGCAGTTCTTACTCTCTTGCATTGAATCATGAACAATGAATTTAGGAATCTCTAATTCAGTTTGGACTGACACTGTTTAGCAAGTTCATTAAGTGTGAGGAAAAAGATGATGATTTTAAATTACATGGAGGCTACAGTACTTGGTGGACAAAGGAACTGTGGCAGAGTCCATCCTGTAGATTTGTTACGAATCTAGGACAGGAATAATTTTGGAAAGAAAACAAAACCAACACAGAGCAAGCAAAAACCAAATCACCTAGATGTAACAGTTTTAGATACCATGCCACCATATCAAACTTTTTCGAGTCTCAGAGTCTGTAGAAAGTTATAACACTGAAGGTATTTTTACACTATTTCTAAAGGTAAATAATGAATTTTCAACATTTTAAACATGTAACAAATAACTACAGAATCATATAAACCTAATAATCATATTCCACAAGAGTAGACAAGCATTTACAGTAGTTGTTCAAATGATGGGTGTTATTGTAAAATACATATAATAATATTTCAGATTCTTTTGGGCAAATGTTTCTGTGAAATGTAAGAGGCAATTAACCAATAATGACTTTTATATCGGGAAAGTAATATTTTTATGTGAATGATTGATGCTAATTATTTTTTAATCTTTCTCTTAAAATAAGAGTTCTGCTTCTTGCTCTGCTTCAAAAATATTTTAATTTAGATATTTAATCTCATAGCACAGACAACAACAGTACAGAGTGAATAGGAAAGGGAACAATTCATCAGGAACTCACTGAAATTTGTTTGCCTACATGATTTAAGCAAATATGAAAATCCAAAATGTGTTCACATCTGGTCCTGGGCAGAAAGTTGGATCAAATTCATCTGACTGCATTTGTAAGTAGAAATCACTCAGACTCTAATTAAAATTCACTAGACTAGTGATCACACAGCAACACTATATTGTAATTAAATAGAAAGTAAAAATCTAAAACTTAAATGGTAAACATCTCCCATTTTGCTTTACTGATGTAACTAATCATATTTCAAATCAAAGTTTTCAATTTGTAGAATTTATTTCAATGAAAAAGTGATAAATAACTCCTTTACAATTACTTTAAAAGAGATATTAGGATTGAAAGACTCAATATTTCAGGCCAGATTTCAGTGAAATAGCAGGAACAGCATTTAAACACCCTGTCTGCCATATAGCATAATAATGGTTCAGAGGACAAATATCCACTTGAAATAGGTAAGTCTGAGGCCCCCAAGTTTTGATCCCATCAAAGCTTTTGCTTTTTAAGATGGACAGAGACATTTAAAATCTGGCTCTCTTTTTCTTTAGAGCAATGTAGAGGTATGTTTCTACTGGTAAATTAGGCATGTGAAGAGAGTAAGAATTCTTGGAACATTTTGGTATGTTTGGCAAAATAGCACGTCTGTGAATTCATTGGGAAACCCTTAATTGTGAAGGGCCATAAGAATCCTGGAAAGGCTCTTACATTCCAGTCAGTTAGGAGTGTCACTCGACACAGTTTAATTCACTAAGATGGATAAATTATTAATTTTATTTAAATCAAGATTTTTTTTTAATTAGGGCTAACTCAGTTTTGTGGTTTGTTAATTGTGAATATACTAGCTTCTTTTTTTTTTTTTTTTTTTTTTTGTAAAATTTAACACTGAGAATGCAGTACAAGGGGCTCTGTCACAATCTCTATGACCTAGAAAATGAGTTCAAGCCACTATTTAATTCAAAGAACCTTTACTTCATCCTTTCCTGATGTTTAAACCAGCTAAGAAATATTTGACTTGCACTTTTATCGGGCATTAGTTCTTAAGTGTTGACCTTACATTCTTAGTACATAACTAAAAGTGCCATGCTTTTAAAATGTCAAAAAAATTAAAATGTCTTCCAAAAAATTAAGACCTTATGATAAAATATGAGGAAAATTTAAAATAAGCTAAAAAGGTCACAGCACATACAGCTGTGTTAATCGTTAATAAAAGGAATGAAAATATACCTAAAAATAAAAATCTTATGATACAGCATATATTCATGTGCAGTTAAATAAAGTATGTATGGTATAGCTCTTTGATAGGTGCTCAGTGTAAGCTTGTGCACTTATAGCCAGACCAGTTCTCACCAGTGCAAAGGGAAAGAAAATGTTTCTTTGTCATCTTTGATTGTTTGTTTTTCTATTGATTTCAGGCCAGAATCTCAAGTCCCCAGCTAGTCTTTGCTGTACAAAACTCACATTATCAGGGATATTTCCCTTGATTTAGGAATGAGCCAAGTAAATTTCCTCTACTATTCTAATTAGTAAATGTGTCACTTGCTGCAAGGATATCTTAGCAGACATTACACAGGTCTCTGATTAGACTCATATGTAGCACATAGTGAGGAAAACACCCACTGTGCTAATGAATAGATGGGATTTTAACATTTTAAAAGTGAATTTTGAAATCTAAGCATTTAGGACTTCATAAAGCTTTCAAGTTAATTTGGCTTGAAATGTCAAGAAAGTAACAAAAGGTCTGTCTTATGACTAAACACCTACAACACCTGTAGATGCAGGACTATCTTTTTCCACAATATTGACAAGAATTTAAGCAGCCAGTTTAGAGAGAAGTAGCAGCACTGATAAGTAATCAAAACTCATAAAATTAGTGAAAGGAAGGATGTGAGTGAGGAAGACACAAGCATTAGTGCCATGCACACTGAAATACCGTGGGGGTAGAGCTGAAGAAAATATATTTGAGGGGATACTAATATCAGTTTTTGTAATAAAGTCTTCCGGCATCCCTCTCTACTTTAAGTCTCCCTGCCTACTTTGAGCACATTGTTTTAGGGATGATAATTTTTAGAGATCCTTCCAGATGCTAAGTAGGTCCTGTAACTTTCCTAGTATCTTCTACTCTTACTAAGCTAATCAGGTTAAAAGATGTTTGGAAATTTCAGTCTCTTCATGAGATTCAGCCAATTAAAAATGCTTTTTTGCCTACCGCAAAGTGCTTTCAAAAGCAGAAACTGATTGTGGCACTAGACTTGTAGCAGTCTAAGGGACCACAGGCAGTCCAAAGGAATGCAATCCCATTTTTTTAAATTATTATTTTTATGTTTGCAAAGTAAGAAATAGGTAGGGAGTGCTCTGGTAGTTTCCAGCTACTGTGACAGTAAGCCTAGTGTCCGGGCATTGTAAAACTCTCTTGGAAAGATAGAGCTTTAGAGATGTTTTAGAGGTACATAGATGAAGATTTTTCATTCTCTACTGAATGAAATGATTTTTCATTCTCTGCTTTCTCTCTGGAAATCACTCTCCTACAGCTGGACATGTCACTCGAGGCTCCTGCCCTGACTTTGTGATGGCCACTCCTGCACTGCTGTGGACCTCCTGAGTCACCCTGCCAGGACAGCAAATCTGCTGGGAAGCATGAATTGGGCACCAGGACTTAGGTGGATGCTTTAAGAGGTTTTGAAGATGCAAAGGAGAAATAGGAGTGTTACAGAACACAAGGACTGGAAGGTACCTGAACTGATTTTAAGTGTTAGCGATTTGCAACAACTTTGTACCAATTATCAAGCAGTTGCCAGGTTTTAGATTTTAGCTGGCATAAATGAGATGGCATCTTTTTCAGTCAGGTGTTTTGATTTAAATCCAAAGAGGCCTTTTTCTTTTAGTAGAAGTGTATTTGTAGGTATAATTTTTCCTAACACATGGTAACAAAACTGATAATATTAATAAAATTAAGCACAGAAGCAGGAGTAAAAATAGTAAATAAGAGTAGATTCCCTATATTTATTTTCAGACATGTCCACTCTCTCATCCAAATAATGTTTAGTATTTCATGGCAGAACCATAACACTTATCAAATCTAGAACAATTTGCTTTGCATCTGTTTCCTTGCATTACCTCTGCTTACAGAATTAATAAACCATTCACATCCAAATATCTGTTTTAAAATCTGTCCAAAACACAAAACTCTCTGATGCACCTGTTCTTCCATTTATTATGCTTTATAAATTTTCTCACTTATTCTATCATTTATTTTACTTTGGAAGCTTACCCACTGCTCAAGAGTCATTTCTACAAAGTTAGAGCAATGAAAGAAATATTGAATAAAGACTGTAATACAATTGTAAACATTTTAAATTAGTATTTCATCCAAAATCAAATCTACAGTTCTTATTGTATTTGGTTGCTGCACAGATTGTAAGACTCATGTTCTTTCCCAGCATAACATCAATAAGCTATTTTCTCCACCAGCTGCTCACATGTTTGGTTTGTTGTGACTATTAGCCATAGAAAAGT
The DNA here is from genome assembly GCF_009819655.1 of Sylvia atricapilla. Lineage (NCBI taxonomy): Eukaryota > Metazoa > Chordata > Aves > Passeriformes > Sylviidae > Sylvia > Sylvia atricapilla. The sequence goes on from NC_089143.1 coordinate 63,417,466, forward strand.
TATCTCAGTATTGGATCTCACTGATGAAAAGACTCAAAGCATCTAGATTTCTTGCACTTATTGCTGGATATTTTCTGTTAAAGACACTCATAACAATACCGAGCTCTTTGCCAGTCTCTAATAACTATAATTCAAACAAGTCCTGCAAATATTTTTTATCTATGTTTATAAATATATGCATATACCTCTGTGTGTAAATGTATATGTGTGCATATATATATACATGCACACACATACACATGTATAGACATATTTTAATTTATGTGTTCCATTCAGTACTTACTTGAAAAGTAAATATTTTTTTATAATTATCTACATAGTTCAAGGTTATGTCCAGGAGAGAGTCACACAAAGTTGTCCTCTTTTCTGTAAAGGGTAATAAGGGTCATTTGGCAGGCACAAAAAAAAGAACTTGGAAGCTGCTGTAAGTGTTGAAAGTGCAGAGAATGTTGCTGTGAAGTGATGAGCAACACCTCAGAGTTTAGTCAGTTGTGCCAGGTTTAATTGCTCTGAATACCATGTGGCCAAGATATTACTGATGTGTGAGGAATTTCTGCTAAATCCCTGGAATTCAGGGTGAGGAGGAATAGTGGCAAACACAGACTCCTAAATACCCACTTTCCATGCTGATGTTGCAGCCATATGATTATGGGAAGCTTTGCTTGCTCAATGTTTGAGCTCTTTCTCCTGGCAGTACTCTAGCAACTCCAAAGGCTGAAACACTCTTTACTCAGACAGAAAAAAAAGTTTCCATTGACCAGAGCTATCGTTTTTAAAGGCACACTCCATATGACAAATCTAATTTCCCCTAAATTCCAAATGTTAATAGTTCCCCTGGCTTCCTTATCTTTTTAGTGCACAAGTGTGTAAACCTAATTTTTTCCCCAAGTCTACCAATCAAAGCAGCACTTATGATGTAGCACACAAGGTTCTACTGAAATAGAAGAAAATGTTAAACCCTGGCAAAGTCTCTGTATTGTCACAGAGTTTCCTACTAATTAAAGAGTTCTTTATGATGAATCTAAAACCACAAAGAAACTTGACTTTTGGGTGTGACATGACTGATGCAATAACCGCAGGCAGCAAAGAGAGAGAAATGTTCTGCTGACAGATAAATTTCCTTCCTGTATTCTTAGGTTTTGTTTGTTTTCATTAGTAATTTCATGGGAAGCCCATAGGCGCATAGAGGTATTAGGCAGAACTCATTATAGAATGAACTTGTGTTTTTGAAAGCTATATTTTCAAAAAGTATCTGGCTATGGGTTTGTCAAAGAATGAAATTTCTTGCAATGGATTTGGAAAATGGATCTGCTGAAACAAACATTTGCATTTGTCAATGTTATGGATGTGCCTATGAGTTGTCATCAGCCTGCTGCTGAGAAACTCCTGAATCAGGAAGTACTGCAACAATCAAAACTAATTTTAGCCTCCTTTCACCTAATAGGATTATTTTCCTTATAAAATAATAAAATACTTTAAATGTGCATTTTTTTTATTATCACAACTCACATACGCAAATTAATTTTCTGACTTTAAAACCACCCTTGTCTCCTATGCTACAAATGCAGTTTTACAGATTGGAACAGATGGTGGTTTAGAGTGAAGATGTACTAAACTACTATAAAGGTATAGTTACTGCGATACTGCGTGGTGACAGATGTTGGTAAAAGCTTATGAGTTTAGTCTTTTTATATTTTCTTTATTGTAGCTTTATAGTATATTTCATGCAGTTCGAAGAAAAAATAATCCTATTTTCCTATCATTCCAATTTGCCTGTTGAATTTTTGCTTCATAAAGACTCTTGGATGTTCTTACGTTTTCAGCTACTCTATTATTTAAATTTGCCTTTTCTAACAAGCATTTGAGTACAGAAATAAAATCTAATAATATATGTGTCTATTTTTATTTCCCCAGGAAAAATATGTTCAAAGGCAACACTCAGAAAGGGTTCCAACGAAGAGAAAAGTGTGAGAGGATGGAAATCCAAACCATGCTCAACAGATTTGAAGTCTGCCAGAGCATATGGGAAAGAGAATCCTTAACTGACAAATCTTTACTGAGAATGAACCTGTTAGCCAAAGCAATTTAAATCCAGGCAGTGTTCACTGGAGTGCTCCAGCTGACCTCAGCCTTTTTCTGATAGCAGAGGGAAGCTTTTAAGGGATTTTCACAACCAAGTGGAACTGAACCTATAAGTGCAAAGGAAAATGATGCATTTCTTGCAGCTTATTTTTACCTGAATCCAATTATGCCTAGTCAACAGCCAGCTGTTGCCTCAAAATAGACTAAGCTGGGAACTCTCTGCAGAAAAGTTGGGAAAATGAAAGCCAGCAAGTTGTAAGAATGGATTAGAGTGGTGATTTTTTTTTTTTTTTCAGTTTTGTATTTTCCACCCTAACCTAGGATTGCTAGATCACTCTGATCTAGATGCCAAAATGGCATTGCCAACTGAGACTCTCTTGAGAGAATTCTTCAGGCAAGTAAGTGGATTACATCTCAAGCACTGTATTGTCTGCAGTTTTCAATTCAGTTAAGCTCTGGGAATTGCAGATAGCAGCTGAAAGAGCCCCCACTTTAAAGAGAAAGGTATAAGTGTCTGAAGCGGGAAAGGATTTTCTGACTCTGAGATTTGCCCTGAGAAATTGAAGATGGGTTTCTAAGGAAAGGAAAACAAAAAGGAACTGTGGGAATCTTTGTGGACTGCAAGTGGGAAACAGAGGTTTAAGATGGTCTATATAGACATCATAGAATTTGATTGAAAAGGAGGATCAGGTAATTTTGTGGGACTGAAAATAGTAAACATTCAAATTTATGAGTAAAGTGACAGCATGGAAAGAAACTAAGGTTTTATAATATAAAGAATAGTTCTCTAAAGAACAAAAACCTTAACAAAATGCGCTAAAAATGAGTATGGAGTGGAGTGATGAAACATTATAGGATGAATTGAGGATTTTTTCTAATTAATGGGAGAACTGAGAATTAACTGCCTTTAAACATTTGAAGTCAAGGTAGTTTGTTGTCTTTACGGAGAGTTGAGAAATATTTCAGGCACGCAGAGTCATAAGAAAAATCTCTACATTGTTGTCATTTTACATGGTAATTGTGTCTATAAAAGACAAAATTGGAATGTAAACACGGGTTTAGGATTAAACACTGAACTGCTAGAATTGTATTTTGCTTTTATGCTGGTTGTAAGCTGACACTGACCAGCCTGATGGTATTACTGATATTGCTATTCATAACACTCATAAACTTATTCCTGTCTCTACTTTACTTCAGGGAGACTGAAGCATTGATTTTTTGCAAAGAAGCAAGGAAGGACTGCAACAGAAAATGTTTAGTGAAGATTTAGGCAAAACTTGAGCAGTCTAAGTAAGTATCAGCTTAGTATATTCTTTCAAAATTATTCCACATCCTCCAGAACTGCCACTCTGCCTACAGTGCTGACTTGCAATTGCATTCTTGATTAGTGGCTTGCAAAAGAAGCTCTTTGGAGGTATCTTAATGGACAGATTGCAATTCTAACTGTGTCCACGCTAAAAACTCATTAAGGGCCAGTAAATATGAGTGGAATGAGAGAAAGCAGACAGATTAAAGGGGCAGTTATGATCCAATAGAAGAAAGACGTATTTTCATTCACTGTGTAAACAGAATTTCAATTGCCCTTTGGGCACTTCTGTATCACTGGCAAATAACCAGTCTGCAAGGAGAGCACTTTATATGTGAATACTGTAACTTGGTGGGCAGGCAAGCAGTGGGGAACATGCAGCAGGTATTAAATGGATAAATATGTGTAAAGATTGAGTTTGGCTGGGCAAGAGACAGAAGCCTGGCAGAGGGGATCGTGGTGACACAACACAGCAAGCTCTGTGCGTCTTGTTGGATTAAAGACTAGATTTGTGTCTTAGCCAATATAATGTCATGTTGAGTTATGTAAATCCCATCACAGAAATGCAAACACAATGCAGCAGCAGCATTCTTTGGCATGGGCTCTTCAGCTGTTTCTCTGAAACGAATTTGATGTCTTGCTACAGATTGCTTCTCCCTTGTGGCACAGCCACTATGTTAGTTGAATTCAGCTCTTTTTTTCTGAATTATTATGATGTAAACTCCATAGTTTAATAACTGCAATATTTATTTTTCTTAAATGCAGTACCTTAGGAGAACTAGAAAGTTGATATCATAGTAAATGAAAATGATATTGTGCCATCAAGGAGGTAAGCAATATTTAGCGAAAAATATTTAATGTTCAGGGAAAAATATCCTGACTGATAGTTGGATATAGGCAGTCAAATAATCAGTCAGAGACTAAAAGTCCTGAAGACAAGCATTAACCAGTCACTGAGCTCAGTAATACCACCCCTCAAACAGTCAAAGCTCATCTTATTTGGAGGCTCAGACTGGTTCAGAGTGCATGAAGGAAGAAAAGCAGCACAATGGATTGTTTCACCTCTTTCCATAAGTGGATGGCAAGAGGACAGAGGCAGCCAGATGGTGGAAGACAGCATGCCTGTCCTCCTTTCTGTGCAAGGCAACAAAAGAGGAATTCTTCCAGGGGGAAGAAAAGGGGTGAAGATGAGAGTAAAACAGCAGTTCAGAACAACTGTGGGAGAGTGTAAACCTGTTCTTTGATGAGGTTTGCTATGACTTTCAATTTCTCCTTTGCCTTAGGCATCCTAATTATGGTCCTAATTTAGCCCCAAATTCTGGAGCTGTGATACTAAAGATTGAGGCCTACTGCCCTGATAGTTTATACCAAATTAAAAAATCACTTTAGGGGTGAAAGTTCAGACTTAAAGCACAGCTTTTGACTGCAAGCTTAAATGATGCCCTCAAAATAAAATGCCTGCAGGTGCCCTCTTTCCACTTCGTAATATGTTAACATTAAGCCTAAAGCAGATAACACATTAGGGAATTTTCCTTCACATCAGCTTTTTAGGGCCTCTGCTGTATATGGTAGTATTTTTGAACATCATAAAAAGGGTGTTTTGAACATATCAACTTTAAGTTGTGTAATGCATTAAAAAAAAAGATTTAGAAAACATCAAGATTATAACATAATGTTCTCAAATTATGTATACCGGGGTTTATTTTCCTTCATAATATCTTTTAAGATAAATGTGAGTCAGTGTAGAAAAGTGAGCATACAGCATTTAGATTGCTATCATTCTTTGATTTTATAGATCCCCTTACATTTAGCTTTGTTCAGATGTGTTGAATAGCTGTGTGTGTGGCATTTAAAATTTCTCCTTCCGAACCCACCTCTGCTTTATAGTAAGATAAAAAAACCAAAATGTTATTTTGTAAAAGTCAGCATTCCCTTTAGAGATCCGTACACATTTTGCAATGGCATTACTGTTCTCATGTCTTAAACCTCCCTTTCAGAATATTTTGGTTTAGTGGGTTGGTTTGACACTAATCACATGTAACAGTTGTTTGCAAATGTGCAGCAACGCTGTCTGTTGAGATCTGCAAAACCACTAATAGCTTCTGGAGGTGTTTGCTGCAGGAAGAGGAGCTTGGCTGCAGCTGCTGACAGTGATGAAAACGGGCATCAAGCTGAGACAGTCCAAGCTTGTCCCGATGTTGAAGGATTGTCCACCTTGAGAGCTAATTGGAATTAAAGGATTATCTCACCTCGAAAGCTAATTGGAATACTGGATCAATGACTGAGCTTCGAGGTCACTGGTTCAGGCCACAGGTGAGATGATTTGTCTTGCCTGTAGATATTGGCTCACATGAACTCTGCAGGATGTAATGACCCACCACAAAATAATAATTTAGTCCCAATTCATACCTGTGTCCAGAGGTCTCATTTTTAGTTAATCAAAGAAATTCAAGGGGGCATTGACTTTATTTAGGAAATTATTAAAGCTTTATAAACAAAAAATTTGCACTCTCTTGCCATGAAATCCACTAGATATTTCTGGATGTTTCGTAACTTTAAAGACTATGTGCACAGTAACATCTTCTCACCTGCTTCCTCAGCCTTTTGAGGTGAATGCATTCAAATAAAGACTCTTCCATGGATGTGAAAGTAGATTTTGCCTTTAGTTGTAATAGTTGCAAAATATACAGTATCACCTCTCTTAAGCCTACATGTAATTTAATTTCATATCTACATTACTAATCTTAAACATATATCTGACAACCAAACTGAATTTTCATTGTTTTAATATATTTCCAAAGTTTCTATTAAGTTTAAAATCAGTCTCTGTGTTAAACTTTGCAATTAAGTCTAAAAATATAATAGCTGATGCACTAGTTTTCAGGAAAACCCTGTTCTCAAGAAATTAAAGCAAAACCAGAAAACCCCTCAACATTCCTGAGTGCTTCAACTCCCACTAAGTATAGTAAACTTAAATGTTGTATCTATCAATTAAAAAGAAGAATCAAATTCAGAAAGACAATAGGCATTGTATATCATACCTGTAGCTCTGGGGCCACCCAAACAATTTTTCCCCTCATAGTCTGAAACTGAACAACAAAAAAATCAAATGAATTTATTTTTTGAGCAATCAGTGTTATCAGCTTTATTTTGAGGAAAATTACTCAAAACTTCAGGGAGCATAACAGATATCCCTAGTCTTTGATCTTTACTGCAGAAAAACACAACATAGGGGTTGAGCTGATGTTGAAAAAAGAGTCAGGCCTGAATATTTGTACAGGTAAAACTGTAGGAATAGGAGAGACCTAGATATGTTTTTGGGTACTGTGAAATGTCCCCCTATGCTGGTACAAACCTCAGGATTGAAAGTGTTATAATTCAGATTTAGATTAAAAAATAAAAGTCTTACTTTGAAAGTTTGAATCTTTTGTGTGAATTTAGTTGAGTTTTTTATACCTCTAAAATAGCAAGAGAGAAAAATGATAACAGAAAGTAAGGCTAGGACTATAAGTTACAATGTCTGACAGAATAAATTAATACAAGCTATTGCAGAAAGAAAATTGATTTTTTCTCTTGTTATTTTAATTTCCTTAGTTTTTTAATGACACTTAAAAAAGATAAGAAAATCTAGGGAAAAAAACAGACATAAAGAAATCTCTTTTGCCTATTTTATTATAAAATGGACATAAGCTTGTCATAGAAATTTCTCAAATTTTTGACTTCTCAAGAAGAAATGTATCAAAAAATAAAATAAAATAAATATAGACTGTAGAAGTAAACATATATTTGTTTTCATAATACCAGTTTAACTTCTATTATTTAAAAATTAAACTAACCATTGCACAAATGCAGGAAAAATAAGAGTATTCAAGGACAGAAAAAGTAAATATTGTCAATGTCATGAGCTTCACACATTTATGAAGTATCACTGTTGGTTTTGGGTCATAAAAATGATAGCTTCACTTGCAAAAGAGCAATGATTCATATATAGTAGGCTTGGGAAAAAATGAGCTTTCATCTACACTTTATTATTAACCAGAAAAGTTATTGCATTATCTTGGAAACCAACACTCCATCTGGAAGCTGCTCCATGGTTGAAGGAGCTCGGGAGATGTGCTTCAGTGGAAGGAATACATTTATCTGAAAGCATCACACCTAATGTACGAGGCACTAAGCTTTGATTTCATGGTCTCATGCCGACTGCACAAATATCTCTCAGTACAGCTTTTACTAAGAAATGACAGTCAGGAAGGGATGAACAGGAGCTAGATATCCTGTAATTTCAGAAGCTTACTGGCTGTATTTTAATTCACTCAGTTGTCTGGAAGTTTTACTCCTGATAGGATTAAATCCTTACTCTAAATAACAACATAATGATAGCCTTGAATATTTACCTCAGAGCTGCCTTTCGTGAAGAGTGAATTTCATTTCCTTGAAAACACAGGCAGCAGTTGGATGGTCCAAAATCTAGATATTTAAATCTGTGCATGAATAAGAAAAGTCATGTTTGAAGTTAACAGCTGAACAGTTTTTAGAGAAAGTCAAATTAATTTGGGTCTGAAGCATATATCATATTGATAGGCACTGATGGCATAACTGAACTGAGAAAGGAGTTATTATCTGTTCCTATCTCTGAGAGTGTACAAGATAATACTTTCACCCAGCTCTCTCACAAACACTGATCTTAACTTTTGGTATTTTGTCAAACTTTGGATGACTTTTCAGAAGATCAACACAAGCTCCCTTTTGACATTTTTGATTTCAGGCAAACATAGGGCAAACCACTCCTCACAAAGCTTATAGTACGCTGATTTCCCTGTCTCTTCCACCAGAAACAAAGGATTAATCTACATAAAAAATGAAGATAATGAGAATGGGCTTATCCAAACTGCTAAACTTTGAAAAATTGCATGTAACAACAACAACAAAAATCTTAAAAATGGAAAGTGCTTCTGTACAGTGCTCTGCCTTATTTATTTTTTGTGGATACCACTCAAATTTAGCAGAAAAAAGGCATATAGAAGCATTTCAGGACCAAAATCACTGTGGGACAGGTATGGTTTCAGCTCAGGATATACTGGTCCATACTCTATACCCCTTTTGTCTAAACAAATTAAAGAGCTTTTTTTAGTTCTTTGTGTGGAACAGTTACTAAAGTGGAAAAAGTGTACATTTAGTGCCTGTGTCACTTGACTGTTAACTAAAAATAAATCAGATACCAAAGTTATTCCTATAGCCTTTTTCTAGAAATAAAAGCGAGAGAGTTTCCAGGAATAATATCTAGCCAAAATAATACATTGATGAAACATTGGTTTTGAAAGATGCTGTAATAAAGCAATTGCTGGTGACATCACGGGCACAGGTTCAATATTCACCCAATTTCTGAGATATCCTTCTAAAAACTGTACCACACATTTCTTTAAACTCAGAGCAATGTTGCTTGGGTTACCTATAATAATATAATGTGATTTTTCTTAGCACCCTGGGAAAAAGATTGAATTTGAATCATCCGTGATCTTTGTCTTACTTCCATATCAGCATTTTTTCTCAGAGTTGAAAGGGATGAATCTTACTGCTTTGACTTCCTGGAGATCAAATTCCATGAGGAGCTAGAAGAGGTTCTGTAGAGGTACAGTATACAAAAATACTAAAACATAGAATTCAAGGTTGTAGCTATTATCTTTCTAATTATTTTGCTTAGAAAAAGAAAAATAGTAAAATTTCAACAAATGCCATTTCTTGTTAAAAGAATTCCTATTAAATAAGTCAGTTAATTGTGACTGATAATTTAAATACTTCCTGTCAAATCTGTTGGAAGGTTTTTTCCTGATCTTTTCACGACTTCTCTTTGTTCTTTATTTTAAGAGAAACATAGTCATGATTGCAGTTATATTTGGAAAATATCATTTTCACTGTTGTTGAAAAGTCACAAATGGGTGGAAACAACAAATGGGTGGCAATCATAAGATTTAATCTGGTTTCCTGCTACTGAAAAGGTGATTTAATATGTTAGTCTATCTGCCTTGCCTGAATCTAGTTAAAGATGGGCAATAGCTTTTAGTCAAATGCACACACTTCTTGCAAAGGCTTTGTTGTCATAAATTCTTCTCTGTTTTTTTCTATAAACATATGGTTATATCCTGCAATGTGTTGACTGTCACTTGGAATCGACATCTTTATAGGTTGTGCCAGCCATAAGATTTCTGAAAACTAGTGTTTCAGCTTTTATTAACATCACACAGGAGCACTGAAAATGTGTTTAGGGAAAATTATGGTATGAAAAATGTTTCAGTATGAAAATTTAGGTATGAAAAGTGTTCAATACTACAAGGAACATTTACTAAGAAAAAGTTAATAGGTATAGTAAATCTTTCAAATAAAAAAATAAAAAAAGCCAACCAACAAAAAAGTGAAGCACTCTATGTCTTAAAATGCTATTTACTGCATAAATTTAACAACTTCTTAATTTAAGGCAAGACTAAATTTTCCTATGCCAGACTAACAGAAAAAAGTGGAAAATAAAGATTGTACACATGCTTGAACAAATGAATTAATTTAAAAAATACAAAATTCTTGGTGTAAAAGATATTAAATTATAAATTTCTTAGAGTAAAAAAATGATGTAGATCAGTTTTATCTCTGCTTTCCTTATTCTTTCATAATACCATGAATTTTAGTTTTATTTTTTAGTAAATACAGAGAATGACATGAGTCTAATAGATTAAGTATACTGGAAACTATGATTCAGAAGCAGAAAATAGAAATAAATAATGTCAAGACTATATCACAGTTACTATAATATCATAAGTACTTTCTGGAAAATTTTTTCTTTGGAATATTTTCTGATATGTTATTATACCATGGTTTATATATTACATGAAGTAAGGCAAACAAATAAAGAATAGGAGAGAGTGAATTTATGATTACTTAGTACTTTAAAAATCCATGAAATGAAATAGACACAAACATAGAAATCCTATCATGCAAGCACAAGTCATTCATTTATTATTTTTATTTTATTATTTTTAATAGCATAAGTTACTGGGACAAGAGTCTCCAACTATGTAAGAACAGAGGACAGAAGTACAGAAAAATAATCAAGCAAACAAAAGAAAATTGCCAGTAACTTTAAAAAGGAAAATTAAAAGCTAGGAAGCAGAAATCAATGCTCCAGCTCCCTGTGTGTACATAAGTATCAAAGTTAATTAATTATAACTAACTTTAATTTATATTTATTCCTATTATTATTGTTATTAACAATAATCATAATACATATGCTTTGAGTCAAATTTACATAATGCTCATATGTGAATAAACTCAGGACGTCAAGAGACAAAATGCCAAGGGAATTGTAAAGTTTCATTATTTTCTTTCCAAAGCTAGGCATTAAATTTCAAACACTGGCATTCTGAAAGATTCTGGCTGTGTTCATTTGTTTTGCATTATTTTTGTCAGTCAAATGTCAGCCCCACACTTGCTGGCCTTTTGAATGCAAAATACTGCTTTATAAATTCTGTTGTGAGGCCTCTTACAGCTGAAATAATAAACACTCACTTGTAGGTATTAGTTTAATAACTAGAGTACATGCCTTGTGCTTTTTCACACAATGCCTGACACAGCCAATGAACCAAAATAATAAGTACTGAGTTTAGACAACTTCCCCTTCACCACTGTAATGGAGACATGGAGGAATCAACAAAGTTTTTTATCATTTCTACTTTTTAAGTACCATCCAAAGCATCTCAGTCTAAATTTGGTTTAGGAATAGCCTTAATGTAAAGGCTTCCAGAAGTAATCTTTGTGGTAAGAATGCTATGAAAGAGGAGCTCATCTCTTCAATTTGGAAGATAACCCACCAATTTCCTTGCTGAATTAATCGGAAGTGTCCCTTCATCTTACCTTGTGCTATTTTTCAATCTTGGCTTAGTCTGATGTTTTGTTTAGTGTGTGAATTGCCAGCTAGCATGGTGTGAAAACACATTGAGTAACACTACAAACATTTTACCAAGTTGTTTGGCTTTTATTCTCTTATGAGCAAGTGTTCATTGCAATTTTTTTCTACAGCCTTTCTGCCCACTCCTGGGAAAGTTGCTGTTTCCATGTCACTTGGAGTCCAACAGCTCTTTGTGTTGACATATGCACAGGAGAACCACTGATGAAAAGGTCCAGTGGTTGTGGACAGGATTATACATGTCATTAGACTTTCTGCTAATTTTTGTTTAAGATTGGGAGTTCCTTATGTTACATAAATACTGCATCATGCTTTCTGGAATCATTGAATTGGGTCTCAGATAAGTGCTATCATTTGTGTAATAAATAGTAAGTAACATATATGTAATTTGAATGGAAATGCCCAAAGGAAAAAGCCTTGAGAGACTTTAGGACAGCTGCCATTACATTGCACTGTGAAAAAATAAGAAATGTCATTTCCCTGGGAGCCATTGAATGGCCCTTAGCTCTCACCATAGGTGGGAGTTAGGGATGATGTAAGTGCTATATTCAGTAAGACAAGGATTCAAAACAAGGATTTTGGTAACAAGAATGTAGAGTGCATTTCAGTAAAATTCAAGATAGACCATTTCTGTGAGTCTGCAAAGTAGTTTTAACACAACAGCTATTAGGTAAATCCATGAAAAGTCTGCAAGTACATTCTTTCAGGTTCCACTGAACCAAGGCAAAGCCTAGGGTCAGTTTTTACAATGATGGTTAGGGGTAAGTAGACTAAAACAGGAACTGTATCCAGGCATGATTGAATGTAGGAAAAGGGAATACAAGTGACCTTGCCCCTGATAAGTAACAGCTTTGTTAATTACCCAATACAGCCTCACCCCTGAGGAGCCACAGCTGTATCCATTGAAGATAAGTGTGATAAAAGGGAATGGGTTAGCTGGTGAGGAGGCTCATGAAAGAGGTGGAATCTTGAGGAAGGGGAAATGAGAGGACCACAAAGAAGAAGGATCCTGAGGAGAGAGAATCCCTGCAGTAGGTCAGTCTGGGCGTGCAGTCAGAGCCTGTGCTTGGAACCTGCAGTCACAGTCTAGCCAGGTAAAAGCCTGCAGAGTCTGCAAACTGATCCCTGCAGTCAGAGTTCAGCAGGAAATAACCAGCAGTCAGAGGCTGCAAGGGAAACCCACAGCAGGAGCTGCTGCAGGCAGAGTCAGTGAATGATTTGAGTCAGGGTGGCTGAGCTGTAAGGGGGGAATAAACCAGGACTCTTCTCATGCTATCATAAACAAGGAGTCTGTGTCTCTGCTCATTTCTACTCTATAACAAGAGAGGTGCTGTGACAATTCAACCTTGTCTTAGACCTCACCTAGAGACAGCAATAGAATGTCTAGTCCAGATGCTGTGGCATGGTATGGAGACTGATGTAAAGAAATATACTCTTAAATACATTTAGTGTCGTATTCTCTACATTTCTCAGGGAGATAAAGAATTGGGCTTTTCATTTGTATCCAATTTCACTTTGAAGTTAAAAGTGTTGGAGCTTGCTAGAATATATGGAGTGTGTGAGTAGGTGTAACAGCTCAGAAATCATCAGATTAGGCAGTGTGTGAATTCCAAGTCCTTTTTGAAGGAATCATGCTTTCATTTTTTTCTTTGTTGTCAAATGGGAACAATCAACTGGCACAACGGATCCCAAATTGTTGTAGTCTCTAGTTTTCTAGGGGAGAAACTAGATGTATGCTTCTCAGTCAAGGGTAAATTTTAGGTCTACTCTTTGAAATATCTTTTTGGAGGGTTCCCCACCACATCCAAACCACTTGGAGCGCTCAGAAAGGTTGGGAGCTGTATCACAGGGATTATGCTTTGAATGGGGCAGACAGTCCGTGTGCCAGGTGAAGCCTTGACCTTTGAATCTACAGGGCAGCTGGCAGGGTCTAGCTAGCACTCCTGCACCTGCTACACTGACTGCAGAAAGTCTTAGGGTTTCTATGCTGTCGTGTGCCCATGTTCTATGGCAAGGAGAGTCCCAGGCACCATCCACCAAAGGAAATGCATCCTGTCTGTCAAAGGCTTTCAGCTCTCCTCAGGGCACTTATCTCTGGCTGTGAAAGAGGACCCAGTACAATGGCGTATGACTTAAGAGGATTTCTCTGAGCTTCAGACTGGAATGGAGGCTTCTGCTCCTTTGATGAGGCTTTGAACCCGCAACTTTGTGTGCAAAGCCTCTACTAGCACCCTCACCTCCTTCCCATGCTACGAGTGTGCTTCAGGGAGAGATAATCCACGTTCTCGTTCCATGAATTTAAAACTAAGGGGGCTTGCAGCAAGCATTAAACTTTATCTTAGGTAGTCAATACTAAAGGAGCATCCATATGTCACTCTGGTTTCAAAAGTAGATAAGGCACTCAGCTGCATTCTTTAATGCAAATCCCTCTAAAACCTTATATGCTATTAGTAGTCTGCTAGTTATTTGATGAAAGGGAAAATTAACTTTTCAAAGAGCTAGGCAAAAAATAGAACCGAGTCTATTACGCCAACCAATCCAATATTCTGCACAATGAGATAGTGTTTCTTTCTACTCATTATGCCTAGCAAAAGCAATCAACAGCAGCCTGAAATGATAATTGTGCAAAAATGCAATCTGATTAAAAGTAGAGATGGGCAGGTATTGGAAATAACACACCTATCTCTCAAAGAAAATGCAAAGTCCCTGTGGTGCAAGGGACTGTTGAAGCTTGGCATTGCAGGCTTGGCTTTTTTTCTAAATAAATTTGCCCTGTGTTAAGACAACTGTGCTCTTAATGGACATGTGTCAGTTTAAAACTGAAGCAAAAAACCCATAAGAATTAAAGCCATAATGTTCATTCAATTTAAAGACTAGTATGTACATTAGTGTTGTGATCTCTTTGCCACATATTTTGCCCCAAAGCATTCAGGAAGCTACAGTAAATCAGAACCTAATTCTGGGTCACACCAAGGTTAATTAGAGCATATGAAATTGCTACTGGACTTGTCCATAAATTCTGTAGCAACAGTTATTAACCATAAAATTACTAGATAATACAAAACCGTGACATTTAGGATCTTAAATTATATTTGCATTAAGTAAGGGGGGAAAAATATTTCAAATACTGTTATTTGAGAATTGCTGGTGGGTTGCAAACTGTCAGAGAAAATGCTCCTTTAAGAATAAATTTGAATAGATGGGAAAGGATAAGTGTGAGACACTTATGTGTAGTTTTTCATATACCCACAAGCAGGCTGGGGACTCAGCATGTTCAAGATTAATTTGATAAATACCAGCTCCTTTTTCAGAACATGCTGCATTAAACCTGCTGAATACAGGGAGGGATGAAGAGAAGAATTATCAGAGGGGGAAAAAAAAGGCAAAAAACAAGAGGGTAAATCTAAAATGTACCCAGCTCCCATCTTGCACAGTGCAAGAGGGTTTAGGTGCACTCTGTTTATGCTGCAATACATCTCTCTTCCAGCACACTAACTGCGTTTGGAAATTATTTTTTTCTTCATATTCTTTTTAATTCCTAATTCAGCCTGCCTCTCCCTCTTCCTCTCTGCTTCATGCAAAGTAAACATTTTAGTTCTTGGATCCCTCCATCGCACAAGGAGTGAGAATTCCAGTTTCCTTCCAAAGGAGGGGGAGAGACCTGAGCAGAGGGTCTTCAAGGAGGCAGGTGAATTCTACACCTGTTGTTCGTGGTCATTCTGGGACTGAGCCATCCCCTATGTGGGTGTAAGAGAAAACTGATGCTGCTGATGTGCAGAATGTCCAGATAATCTCTTTGCTGTGCCCTCTCTGCAGGGCCGGGGAGGAGACATGATTTAATGCTGGCAGTAGAGAATAGATACCTTTTTGAAAATCTGAGAGAAGGAGGTAGCATTAGCTCACTGCAGAGTATACCTGAGCTGCAATATAACCAAGACAACTGTGACCACGGGTGTGTGATTGCTTTTGTGTAAGCAAGGAGTGTGTAATGGAAAGTATTCAGCTGAATCTCAACTTCAGGAAAACAGAAACTCAAAGTGAAGCTGTTTCTATTAAAGAGAAGAAGAAAAATTAGAAAATGCTGCTTATGAAGGTAAAGAGACTGAACTGCTTATTTTGAAAAAGAGGACAATTTTCATTTTATATCCTATATTTTGGAGAAAGTGCTGTGAAAGGTACAAGCACCATGAGACTAGATAGTGTTATTTACACCAAATGCAACAAGATCTGTACATCATTACTTGGACCCAGGAAGGCTTCTGTAATCTATAAGCTGCAAATAATTTTCATGAAACTACAACCCTTAATATTTATGTAAAGAGAGTGGTCAAGGAGATGTGTTAACATAACCATAGTGGTAATCAACAATAGAAATATTCCACAGCAAACAACTTTATCAGTGATCCAGCTCAAGGACAGGCATAAAATCTAGATAAAGAGGACACAATGGGTTACAAAGCTACAGATGACAGAAAAATAGATAAAGCCATTGTTTTCAGACAGCCTTGGGGCAAGCAGAAATTTACATGTGCAGACTCTTCACATAGTTAACATACCTCAAGTCTCAGTCTACTGGAAGTGCTGATTTTGAGGTACAGCTTTCTACTATCCCCATCTAACTGCTTCCCATCACAAAATCAACACAAATAGCAGAGGTTGTAATCATGAGGAGTGCTCTACAGAGTCAGACTAATGGTCTGCCAGTGGTCCAACCTGATTTTCTGCCTTTGGCAGAATAAGAAAATGACAATGATGCTATTGAGAAGGGTAGTTACATGAATTGTAATCCTATCCTGAAAGGGTAGGATTCTTTTGATCTGTTTTGAACTGATCTCCTGCCAACAGTTCTTTTATTTGGGGATTTGGAAAGCAGCAGTTCTGCCTTCACTTTCTCAAGCCATTCCGAGGAAATGGCTGCTGTGCCTATAGAAAAGAAGTCACCTGGTAACAAGCAGTCCAAGTTTGTTGGAAAAGTCCAACAGGCTTGCTCTGCACACCCAGCATTTCTCCTTCACTATGTTCAGGAAGTGGTGTCGTCTCAGAAATTTCAGGTAAGTTCAATTTCCTTGCGCTCTGACTCATTCTTATTCACATCAGCACGGTGATGTCCATCTCAACATTTTCTCATGCAGTCACTGTTCTTCAGCTTTTATCCCAAGTCTGTCCTGGTAAACATGATTATAAATAAAAGTAATTTATCAGTATTTCTATATATTTAATTTCATTAATGGGTATGCTAGAATTACTTTCTAATGTTTGTATTTACTGTTGTCCATTAAAATCTGCTCTTTGGAGCAGCTGCTTTACAACTGACATCCATACAAAATATAGGAATTAGGCATAGGAGAGAGAAGAAAACAGAGTGGGAAAGGGATGTCAGTGGTACAAAATAAACACTGTTCCTTACAAAACTGTAGGAACTAAGGAATGTTTCCTATAAATATTTATTGAGGACCAAAGTTGTGCAGTACTTCTGCCACAAGGGACTTGTATTCTAAAAGCAGTGTAGAAAGAGAAAGCTTCTATGCATTTTTCTGCCTTCCTCTTTCAGACTGTACATACTCACTATGACATCCATTTGCTACATTACATTTAATTTACATATTTGACTGCTTCATCTGCATGAATCTCAATTATCCATCTTCCCTCTGATGACTTACCTCATTCCAATTCTTCTAAGGAGATATAATGTTAAGAAAGAAATAAAAGGGAGGGGTGGGGGAAGTAAATTAAGGCTCTAGGGTCCCAAATGGCAGACTAATCCTGATTCCACATTTGGGATTGACAATAATCTTACACAGGCTGTAATTTTAAGATTGTGCAGCTTGTGGCCTTTTGGCCCTTGGAGGTCAGGATTTTTTGTGCCACAGTAAGAAAGACAGAGTCCTGTACAAGCTGCAGTACCTGTCTGTGTTTGGGGCTGAGATAATTACTATTCTACTTTCAGTACTATGTCCCAGCTACCATCCCAATTTTACCAGATGCCCTGAGATGGACAGGCAAGGAGGTAGAAGACTTAATATAAATTATTTTTGAGGTTTCCAAAAAAGATAAGAACTTCACAGGCTGAATAAATATGTATTTTTGTGGCTTTCTACTCCTAACATTTTGCTGAATAACAACCCCCCCCGATTTAGTATGTATACTTTAATTTATATTAATTTTATGTGACTTATAGCTCTCTTTCAGTATGAGATTTGCTAAAAAATACCCCAACAGTAATCATTCTACCTGCTTTTAAAAAAGTGAAAATAATGGAGGAGAGAAATCTCAGAATTTTTGTTATAGAAAAAATTATTCAATGTAAAGAGCGCAGAACAGCCCAAAGAACAGCCTGCTAGCAGCTAAAGCAAAATAAAGCAATTTTAAGACACCTCTTCTTGTGCAAGATGCTATGTCCCATTACATAGCACTCTAGAAGTGGGAAAGTGGATAAATAAACAATTAAACATCAACCTAAGTAATGTCATCCCACATTTATCTTTATATTTGAATAGAAGTACAAAAAACATCGTTCAAATTCTCATGCACCGTGTTCTGGCCAACCTTTTTAAGCCCTCTTAAATTTTAATTCATTCCAATTTTCAGTGTGTAGACAATTTCTAAACCTATGACATATTTTGTTAAAATAAGCATTTTCCAAGTTGTTTCTGGATGCTTCAAAAATATATACTATGAGAGATCTTTTTTTCTACAGGAAACTGAAGGATACATCTTCTTAGAGAGAGTTGCATTTTAATGTCACAGAGGTAACCAGCTGGCAGCAAGGTCACAAACAGCCATTCCAACTTGCCAGGCCTGTTGCCAGCAGCAGCAGATTTGTCTTTCATGGGATTAATGTTCTACAATCACTTGTACCCAAAGCAGGTAATTGAAAAGTCTTTTTTGGGTTTTTTTAAACAATTATTTTGGCAACATGGATTCCTATCCTAGTTTTATCAGGCTTGTATACTGCAAACATTTCATTTTTGTATAACACAGACAGGATTAAATAAAATAAGTTTCTATAGCATTAAATCACAATTGGCCTTTACTAGAAAAGCTGCGTAAACATTTCCGCAGAAATGTTTCCAGTGTGGGAATGACAGAGGAACAATGCATGGATTAATATGCTGTGTACCATTCCTCTTGCCAAAGAACTTGGGGAAAGGTGATAAAAAGGGTAAACTTGGTGACTTTTCTGGTTATAGTTCTGATGGATTCGGGTTAATATATGTGTTAAGATCCTCAGGCTGCTTTGAAACAACATTGCCTCAGGAATGCTGCAGAAGTGTTCTTTATTTAGGCAGCATACTGTACAATGAAAAAAAAAATCAGAAAAATCTGGCTGTGTAGGCTGCATATTCTAAAAAATCTTGATTGCACTGTCTCTTCACTGACCGCTCAGAGTTGAAAGTAGCTTATGCAAAATCTTATTTCGAGTACTTGTGGGAAAAAAGTTAAATATGGTGAATCATATAGTCTTGGCAATTACTGTCAAAGTCTTGTCATTTTGAAAGATTAGAGATGTAAAATATGTGCTTAAATTTAAAAATGAAAAAAATAGAAATTGACAATAAAGAAAGAGGCATTTCAAAGTATATCCTATGAAAATAACTAAAAAGCACACAGTTACAAGAACAATAATTAGGTTTTCTGCCTTCTTTCTTTACTATGAAAAGGTCCTTAGAGATTTAAACATGCACTGACTCAGTCTCAAGGGAATATCAAAGAGAAAAGGTGAGTACTTCTAGGCTAAAGATACAATTTCAATCCTCCCGCTCCAAGGTTTAGTGAGAGGGAGGACAGAGCAGGTGATATACAAGCTGTGGGTTTTACAGTTAATCTGTCATCTTGAACTTTCCATCCTCTACTCCAGCAGTGTATGTGCTCCTGAAATCCATGTACATAATATTGTTCAGCTTCAGAAGAGGTGATCATCACAAACAATAGTCATAAAACCATTTTGTTTATTATTTTCCTTTTCTTATCCAGACCACCTTTGATGCGGTTTTATTTATTTTTTTAATTCTGTGGTTCATTACAACATAAGGTCTAATTCTGCTTTCCTTGCACTGTTGTAGAGTGGAATTAGTAACATAAAATAATTTGAATTTACAGGAAAAATCCGCAGATGAGATTAGCCACTAAGATCAGAGCTAAAAACGTATAGAGATAAACTTGAACAGATAAGACAAGATTTAAGTCAATAAAGCAGCTTGACACACAGTGTCTGAGGGAGAATAAAACCAAGGACATTTTTGTATCCCAGTAAACCCTATCGTGGCAGTAGGAAAATCCTGGAAAAGCAAACAGGACCAGACACTAGCTAAGTCAAACTGGGAAGCCTCAGGTCACTTTATCCAGGGGCAGTCAGCTACTGTACTGTAGGATGACAAGCAGTAAGGCTGTCAGTCTTCTTGATGTGGTGCTGAAAATAGCCACTCATGCAAAAACTGAATGTCCAAAGATCAGTCAGTGTGATGAGAATTTGAGAACCTAAAATTATTTGGAAATATGCCAACGGGTATCAGTGCCACTCACATGAATGCATTTGTTATCCAGTGCTGACAGATCAAGAATACACAGGATAGAGGACCTAGGGCACTCTGCATGTCCTGGAAGTGAATTGAATCACGGAAATTGTTGATAAAATATGGCTTAATGATAAAAAAATCCATGTGAAGGAATACCTGTGGTCAGGTTCTCTTTGTCGTAAGAAACATTCGTGATCACAGTCAGAAATCATTCATGGAAAAGAAGAAATGAAGAGGGGATTGAGGAAGATAGTTTTGTATTTTCTGTCAAGACAGAAGTGTTTCATGGAAGAAAGGAATGTGACGACTTCATCCTACTTTCTTGGGTCAGTGTTGCCTCTGGGGAACTGCCCAGTTTTCCCTGAGATCATGGACAAGTTCTGCTAAAGGCTGACCCTTCTTTGGTCCCTATGAACAGTTTCCATCCTTTAATTTAAATGTGAAATTCCAAATAACAAAAATAAACGTTTTTGGTAACAAAACTGATGTTGTTAAGACTGAAAGAGGTACAGCTAGGCCAGAAAATGCAAAATGTTATCTTAGACTCATGCAAGTGGCTGGTAATTTTTTTTTTTTGTCTGGTTTTTTTTTTTTTTTTTTTTTTTTTTTTTTTTTTTTTTTGTTGTTGTTGTTTTGTTTTGTTTTGTTTTGTTTTGTTTTTTACCCTGCACAGGGTTTAGTCTTTTCTCCTAATTTCCAGGCCTGCCTCAGTCTGATGATATTTTCTGGTTCTTCCTCTATACGTGAAACTGATCTGTTATGATGAAGATATGTAAGATGACTCCATGAATTCTGAGGAGGATTTCTGATTTTTCTCTGCTTTTGGTTGGGTTTTTTAAAATGATATTGTGTCTTTTAAATGACTGTGTCTGCTTTACATAGTTGCAAGTGATGACTATAAAAAGAAAAGCTCTTATATTTTATGAAGTAACAGTAGTTTGACCTTAAGTCAAGATTTTTTTCCTTTTGTAATGAAAATTGGAAATGATAATCTCATTTTCCCAAAATATTTATTGGATGAGAGTAGATTATGAGGTTCCAACTAATAGTTTATGGTGTATGATCAATTATTTACTCAGCTTTCTATTTGCTTTGAATGTTTCATTGCATTTTCATAAACTTCTGTGTACTGATTCTCCTGGCTGTAATTGGTTCCTTCACTTTTTAATGATCCAAAACGAGTTGCATAAGCCCAAAATGGATCTAAAAGAGCTCTTCATTGCTTTTATCTTTGCACACTCTCAGATATAATATCTCAATCTATTAAAATGGTAATTTAATTTTTTGATTAAACACAGATGGAATGCTATACTGGGAAAAGGAAGATGATAAAATGCAGAATAAATTGATAAACCTCTATGTAAGGTAGGACACTGGGGTTCTCTGTGCTCATTCACTCATTTTCAGCTGGATTTGCTGCTTTGCAGTGACAATACTGGTGAATATTTCTTGAGTTACTGAAAATTAAACTGCAGTGAAAGGAGTCCTTAATAGGGCTCTGCTCATAAGAATATTGAATTTGTGTTAAAAGGAGGAATGAATCTATATTAGGAGAAAATTATGTGAACTAGCTACAGGCTGAAACTTCAAATGTTTGCTAAATTACTTCTCAAACTTGGTAAGAAAATTTCCAGCTCTTCATTTTAACTTCTTTTACAAGGAATTCTCAGGAATATAGACAAAATACATGAAATATAAGATCTTTACTTTTAAAACACCTTAGATCTTTAAATTATAATAAACTGAAATAGCAGAGAAGGATTTCATTTTTGTGCAAAATAAACAAGAGAAAAAATAATTGTAGTGGCAAAAGCAAATTTTATAATTTTTTTTTAATTGGAAGACAATTATTATGTCTCTATTGAGATATCTCAACAACTAATATAACTAAAATACTGTGTCTGTTTTTTCTCATAATCATGCCACATACATATGCTTCTAAAATGAATTTCAACAGTTTAACATGAGCATTTTTGATGATAGTCTTCACATTTCCTTAAAACTGTGAAACATTGAAAAACAATGCATCAATGCACTGAATTTCCTTGTCATAAACAAATTATGTTCTGATTAACAATAGTATCAAGACAACATTCCTATGCAAATGTATATAATATTACAGTTGATCAACTCAGGAAAGCTTTTTGTTTTGTAATTAGGTAGCCTGCTAACATTTTAGGAAAAAAAAGTGCTAAAGAACCAGCTGCTGTAAACTCTTGTGTGTGTTCTGGACATTTGCTGTAGTTCCATCTGCTCTGGGAACCCACCAATGATCTGGAGTTGGACACGACAGTAGAATCAGATATTTCAAGAGTTTTCCTTCCTACCTTGTTGCAGAGGCCACTTCAGGAACAAAGGCTGATTATGTTAAAGGAGTTGAAATATTCACAGAGTGATAAGTTCTAAGGCAGATCTACATCCATTAGCTATGGTGTGTTATAAACCTCCTCATTTCAACTCTACTGGGACTTCATGACTGAAATTCAAATGATGAAAAATGCAGCTTTTCAGACAGTAATTCTTACTGAACCTGCTGGAGAAATCAAGTTTACTTTTGCATTTTTTAAGCATTTCAAAATGCAGAATGTATCTTCAAATGATAATCTCAAAAGAGAGGAGGATTTTTTTGGTTAATTTTATTTTTAATTAAAAAATATACATGCCATTACAACTGGGAGAATATGGCCTTTGAATTATGAATGTCAAGCCAGAAATGACAACCCATTACGTTAACCTAAGCTATTTATAAATATATTTAAATCAAGAAATAAATAAAAGCATTCTTTTCTTTACTGAATATCAAGATTAAAGAATGCTGTGTCTCAGCTAAGACATCAAAGCCTTGAAAGAGTTTGAAGAAGAAATGGTGTGTTAATTCTTATTGAAAGAAAAACTATTCCTGAGGGAGACTGTTCTAAACTGTATGTCTTTGACATAAAGAGGCAATAAAAGAGAAAGCTACTGCTGAGAATTTCTGTATGAGAAATGCTGCTGAAATGTTTCTTCCTTTTCAGACAATTTGACCTCGTTGGAGGTATTACACATCCTTATTTTGAGGTTCATATAATCTGTCGAATTGAGCTTGGCACCATTCACCGTCTTAGAAGAAATAGAATACATTTGGAAGCAAGCTATAACAATAAGATTATAGTGTTGCTAACTGGAATGGAACCATCAGCAGGGTTCACTTGGAGTTTATTTGGCACCTTTCAAAATGCAGGACTTAGGAGTACACTGTGAGGGGTTCCCAGACCTGGGTCCATGTGTTTTGTGGTTTTTATGTGCAAAGGTGGCATTTAGGTTCACAGTTTAGTTGTGGGCTTGGCAGTGAGGTTTAGGGTTGGGTTCAGTGATCTTAAAGATCTGTTCTTAGCAAAATGGTTCTATGTACATCTTAACTCCATGTCACAGTAGGATAGACAACCACTAATACTCAATAGTGGGGTTACTATTTGATAGATACAAAATTTTAGGGCCTTTTCCAGGCCTGTCCCACAGTTTGAAAGACATACAAGACATGCTGGAGGCATGATGCCTCTCCCAGTGTTTCTGTTGCATGTACCCAGATACTGGGATTTTGTCCTCCAATGTTCAGTAAAGATTTTCTCAATTTCTTGTTGATGGCATGATGCAAAAAAGCCTTTTCTAGGGAATGCTTGCTGCTCTCTCTGAGGAAATGCATCTAGAAAGTAACATGCAATAAATGCAGTAAACAAAAAGGTGCATAAAATGAATATTTCTGCCAAAAGCTACAGAGCTGTAAATGCTGGATGTTTAACAGTTGAAGCCACATCACACAGTTAAATTAGCACATTTCTCCTCTAAGATCTTTCCCCTTTATGTGACTCTTCTAAGTTTTATTCCAACACCTATTATCAATAATAGTTGATAATAAATGTTGTAATATAGCAACCGTTCAGGATTGGGTTAGAACTGAAACATTGGCCATATGCATTCGCGGATGTAAGAAACAACAAATGATAGATGTAAGAAATAGCTTTAGCTTATTTTTAATTTTTCTGTAGAAAGATCAGAGCAATTCTATTTCTTACAATATGTTTGCATTTTTTTATAATGGAAATCTAGGGAAAATCCTCATTATTGTACTATCTCTGCTGTAAATGCTCTAAGTCACTGGGTAAAATAAAAAAATCATTGTTTCAGGGACATAGAAAATTTTTACTCCTACCCAATTAGAAAATTTCCATGACCAATTTTGTTTATACTCTCACTTTCACCCACTGAAGCTTGAATTAATGTTTGCACAGTACAATAACTTGGAGGGAATCAGCTTATTCCTTCTTTCTTAGTAATCAGCTCATGGCCTTTCAGTAAGGGTGCTTGTCAGAAATAAGAAGAATACTGGAACTCAAATATACAGGCCATGGCCATGAGGTTTTTCTGTCTAGTCAACATTGATTTTAGAAGGAAATGGCAGTTTTGACTTTATTTTGCCAGGAGTTGATCCTGATGGGCATTTGTTGACAGTATCTATCATACTGACCTCCTTTGAGCATGTAAGTGTTCCTTAGCTTAATTTATAAGAATTCAGGGGTGGAGTAATCTGAAATATCCTTTTTTTAAACTGATTTACAATAGTTCTGCTCAGTAAATAAGCTGTAAGAGTATGACATATTTGCTTATAATTTACAAATGCTCAATTTGCATATATTTAGGAAAGTGTACAATTTGAGGGCTGTAAAAGAAGTTGCTGACTGATTAGGACACCTAAAAATATACATTTTTTAAAATAGATTTCAAATTTCAGACTTTCCTACTGAGCCCATGTATTTACAGGTGCTTCCTTTACAGAAAGGTATACAGTAACTGTGTTATGGGAGAGATGAAATAACTAAAAAAAATCTCTTCCCCAGCTTTTCCTCTCCTATACTTCCTTTAGGATTTCATTATAAAAAAATGGTGCTATGGAAGTCTTCTTGTAGCATTTCTCAGAGTTGTAATACTGAATTTCTATACCATAATGATATAGAAAGATGCATATGCATTGTTTCTCAAGCCATAAAATTTCAGATTGGAAAATTGCTAAGTCAATGGATGTGTTATTCCTGTGCAACTTTGGTATTTGAACTATATTCATAGGGCTGAAATCCCTATTTGAGACCAGGTCTCTAATACCTTATCTGATGATTTGAAGGGAAGCCACAGTGTCTCAAGTAAGCTGAGAAATTTAATATTTACATTAAAGAGGTTAAGGATTTCTTTTCTTCTTATTTTTCAGGGGAAAAAAAGGAAAAGCAGAGCAGTTTATTAACAATTTATTTTTTGTTAGTAAGGAAAATCTTACTTGTTGAGCACTAATATTAAATTTAACAATGTGAGTGCAGGGAACTGAAGTTTGGAATGTGGATTGTTCAGAGTTGGAACAAGTTTCTTTTATTTCTTCAGAAGACCTGTTCCCAAGAATTAAAATTAGCTGAAGTGATGTTATTCCCTGGTAAATAACTCTAACATAAATGATATAAAGCACTTTAAAATATTTGGTATGGATGAAACCCTTAAGCTCTCCCTGCATATTTGGTTCTTTTCTTGAAAGCCAGGAAAAATTCATAGATTACAAATTCTGCAATGAACCTTAAGGCTAGAAGAAGCCAAACTTTTGAATGGTTACTTCAATTGTTCCTGGGTAATTCATGTCTATTTTTCATACTTTTACTGGTGGTGAACATTTACTGGTGGTGAACATTTGTAATTTAGTAGTTACAGCTACTGATTAGAATTTGAGGATCTGAGGACTGCCACACCAGTCTGGCTATGGAAGACTGCCATGAAGTAGTGGAGAAAAAAATTCTGGTGCATTTTCTGGTTTTTTTCAGTACTATCGGTAAAATTATGCTGTTTGGGATGATTCTTTTTTTCTTGTTTGATTTTTTAAATTATTTTGTTTTCTTTAATTTCTGGAACTTCTATTCAGCATTTTAAAATATTCCTATATTGTTTTGCAAAACTACATTTCAAAGGAACTAAGATTTGTTAATAATACTTCTTTTAGAAAGGGCTAACATAATTCTCTTTGTAGCTTGAAATGTGTGTTCACATTACAGTAACTTTCAGCATATTAATTAAAAAAACATAATTCCCTTTACTACTCCACAGTCTTACACTTTCAACTGTTCCCAACAGTAAATTGAAGCCCAATGAAATCTAATT
This sequence comes from Sylvia atricapilla, assembly GCF_009819655.1. Taxonomy (NCBI): domain Eukaryota; kingdom Metazoa; phylum Chordata; class Aves; order Passeriformes; family Sylviidae; genus Sylvia; species Sylvia atricapilla. Next base: position 63,443,489 of record NC_089143.1, read on the forward strand.
GCCTGGTATGCAACCTGAGAGACATTTAAAGAGAAATTAGAAACTCTAATTATATGCTAACTTTCTTCCATTTATGTTACATTTGCAAATTTAACTCCCCATACCTTTAATTTTCTGTCTACTGCTTTAATTTTGGCTTTTCATTATTAGCAGCACTAAACTACTCTCCAGCTGCATCAATATACTCTTATATTTTCCTAAATGAGCATAGATCAGTTTGTGTTCCCTGATGTTTGTGTTGCAGGCAGAAGTCTCAGAAGTGGTTCATTGCATTTTATTATAGAGAACTTTTGCACAAAAAGATCAATTAAAATGACCCAAGTTTTAATAGAACATGAAGGGACAGACTTTTTTTCATGCAGGATTGAAGGCGAGGGATTTTACCCCCAAAGCCTGGTTAGCTCTTTTAGCTGTTTTTACAGCTGAAAGTGCTATTTTTTTGCAGTTTACCACATGCTGCAGAGGGTGTTGATGACAGGCAGTCCCTTATTCTACTTGTATTTAGATTTATTTAATTTTCCCATTTTTTAACTTGTATTTTAAATATAAAGTGAGATGCACAGGGAGCTTTTTTTTTTTTAAATTAGCATTCTAGTGTTGTTTCCCAAGTATAGGAAATAGATTTGAATTTTTAGTATCTATCTTCAGTTTAAATCTTTTTAATATCTCCAGTGTGTGTATATACATGTATAGAAGTGTGTGTGTTGACTTCTACAGAGCACTCAAAGCACTAAATTAAAGCACTTTAAATTTGTGAGGTCAAAACATAAGAACATGAAGCTCTCTGTTTGTCCTGTGTCTTAAAGCAGACTACAGCAGATGTTTATGAAAGAGAAAACAGGAGAATCTTGTTGCTTCCACCTTCCACCAAAGGGAATTTCAGGGATCCACTCAGCTATAGATAGCAGCCTTTGGTTAATTTCACAGAGTCCTAGACTTCTAGAATCATTGAGGTTGGAAAAGATCATGAAATCCAGCAATGAACTCACCACTAAACCATGTCCTCAAGTGCCACATTTCTTAAATACCTCTGGGGTGGTGGTGACCCCAGCAGTTCCCTGGGCACCTTATTCCAATGCCTGACAACCCTTCCAGTGAAGATATTTTCTCCTAATAACTAATCTAAACCTGCCCTGGCACAACTTCTTTGTTACTGCCGAGAAGGAACCAATTCCCAGCTGGCTACATCCTCCTTTCAAGTAGTTGTAGAGAGTGGTGAGTTCTCCCCTGAGCCTTCCTTTCTCCAGGTTAAACATCCCCAGCTCCCTTGACTGCTCTTCATAATAAAAACTCTTCTTCTTGTCCCTTCATCTGCTTCATTGCTCTTTGAATTTTTTTTTCCCTTGTGCTGAGGAAAGAAATAGATCACTCACACTTAATAAGAGAAAACTAGTAACTTTCTTCAACCTCTGTAAAATTTAAATCATCAGAAAATCCTAGGGAAAGGATGTACAAGGTTAATTGTAAGCTCTTTGAAGACCTGCTTATGTTGAAGCTAATGTCAGTACATTTATTCTACCTTAATTTTGAGTTTTTCATCTTTACGTTCATTGCAATGTTGTGTATTCCCCTTGAATTCTTGCAGTCTGCCATATTACTTGTATTTAAGTTTTTTTCCCCTTTTAAAAAACTTTGATTTTTTTTTTACAGTGTGAATGCTTTAATGTTGAAGGGAAAAGCATTACTGAACCAAATGCCCATACTGTTGTATTTAAAAAGATATAGAAAATTATTAGGTATCCATTATGTGTACACAGATGCCTGTATAAGTTTCTTTTCCCCTCTGTTTTTAATGACACTGAAATTTGTTTCTACATGAAGATGAAATATCTTGTGCTTTTTATAAGTTGTATAAGATAGAGAGAAAATGTAGAAAAAGCATTTTTTAGGAAAAAATCTGGTTATGTCCCATGATATTACTGGAAGTACACTAACAAGAAGGAATGTCTTATTCTAAAAAGATATATATAAATACATAAATATAAAAATTGAAAAAATATATTTTAAAGTTACTTTGTTGCAAAATTGCATTCCTTCTATTCCACACTTGAAGTCTTAAAATAAGATTTCAAATTCTACTCTCCTTTTGTGCTCATATAGGTTTTTCAAAAAGAATTGATTACATGACTGAGTGCTAGAAAGTTTGCTTGATTGTTCTCCATTATATCAGCTGCTCTAATAAAAGATATTGCCTCTGCCCACAAACCTTATTTCTTCCTTCTGAAACTGCTTTAGAAACTTCTCTACTTGCTTGAAAAATATCAGAGAAATGATGATTATCCAGTAACCACTCACCTAAAAACAATGCACCTAAAGCTGGAAAATGCTTCACATATGAAATATACTGTAAGATCATATCAGCGATGGAATAACTTTGCATAATTTAACATCATAACTGATATGGTTTTTACATCATAGTGCTAGGAACTGAAGTATTAATCAGTAAAAATACATGCTAAAATTGTTAAAAGACTCATTATGACCACTAAAATTAGAACAAGTTATACATTAAGCGGAATGCCTTATAAAACAAAAATAGACTTGGTTTCTACTTAGGTGTATATTAGGTGTCAACTACCAGAAAATGGTGTTTTAATACAAACTTGATTATGTTAATGTTGGAAGATTAATCCTGCACATGCTGCATGGTATGGAATATGCTTTCAAAGGAGTGCTAAGATTTTCACTCAGAATTATTATATCTAACCACTTCTGGATAATAAATTAAAAGGGCAAAATCTTGTGGTGAAAACAAAAACGTATTTGTCATACCTGCATGTTGTACACTGAGAGCAAAGTCTGGCTGAGGTGTAGTTTAATTTTTCAATAGAATCTGACTTTCATATGGTAAACTTTGATTCTGCAAACTTGTTTATTGATAAATATTATTCTGTAAAGATTTTGTATCTCTATGTTGATATATACTTCGATGACATTACTAGACTTAGAACCTGAAAAAGAATTTAGATATGTCTAACTTGTAGGCCCTCTATACTACTAGGAAACTAATTTCTGAGCTCTGAAAAGTATCCCATGTGGGAGAAATGAGATTTTTTTGGGTTGGGATTTGTAAATGTGCCCTGAAAAGTAAAGGAATGGCAGCAGTGATTCTCTTTTAACCAACAGTGTTCTGGCACAAGAAGTTGCTCGAGGGCAGAGTCCAATTGCCACGTTCCCCACAAGGAATTGCAGCTCCCACGTGGAAGCTCCTGGAAAGGCAGCACAAGGACATGTGGTCCCAGTCAGATGTGGAACGGTCTGAGTTTTTGTTCCATGCATCGAATTTGAATTTGAGTCGTTCTGCCTTAGATTCAAATTCTTTCCTTGGCTTCTCATAGAGTTTGTTACATATCTTCATCTCTGGTGCTATCTGTCTCTGAGCTAATCATTCCAAGTGTCTGCTGTAATCAGCAGAGTTCTAATCAGTATCACTAAGATAATTACTTGCATCCTGAAGTAGACATCTAAAAGAAGCTAAATTAATTGCGTCTTGAAAACGGCTATTTCTTGCCATTGCGCCACAAATGAAATACAAAACGACTACCTTAGTGGCCATAATAAGTTTTACAGAACTGTGAAGTTAGCTGAGATTACCTGTGTAAGTTTTGCTGTAAAATTGAAAAACATTTTTTTTAAATGTAACTTTTTAGAAATGCTTTGAAGCTGATTTTAGTAACTCCCCAAGTAATTTTTTATTAGTTCCTCTTGTGGACCCTGTAAGCCTCTGTAGATTCCACAAAGGCATTTGATTGTTTCTGCTTGAGCTTTTTTCACCATTATCAAAACCTTATTTCAAAGTTATTTGAGATTTCTTTGGTTTGCTTTGCTACTTGTTTCTGCTCTTTAGGCAGACTCTAAATACCACCTCAGTGGAAAATGAGCTCATCTGATATTCTTTCTGCTCTTAGTTACCACTAAGAGCACCAAAACCTCTGCACAGGCTTCAATTTAACCTTTCATGGCAATCAAACCAGGTTCTCTCACCAAATGCCTGTGGTGCTTCATTGTGATGCTTTTTTTTTTGTCAAATAAAGGACCTTGGGCTTTTTGAGCTCTGAAATCACTGTGTTGGAATGCATGGCAAAGTGTAAAGGTACACAAAGCCTTACCTCAGCACAGTATATTTCCATAAATCATAACACAGTTTCATGGTCGTGAAGTGTTTAAAGATTAAATCCTGACTCGCAGCTTCCTCTCATGGGCTTCTTGGGAAGAAAATGTCCAATATTTTTCTAGTCTAACTTTATTTACTTAGTACCGTTCCAAAAGCCAATCACTGAGTGAGAACAGTCCTTTCATGTTTCGAAGTAGCTAAACACTGACTTATATTAAATTGTTATTCGTGTCTAATACTTAAGAGCTGGCCACTACAGAATGTTTTTTATTATTTCCTTAAGTCATGAGTTTGTTTATTCCCCATCACAATCATCAGTAAAAAAATATGATATAATTTTGTAATGGTTACATGATCCCTTGCATCTGCTTCCATTTTAATTTCATTTGTGTAACTAACTGCTGCCTTTTGTGGGTCAGTCAGGGTACAACAGCCTGACCCTGCTTTCACATATTCACACTGACTTCTCCAGTTACTTGTGAACCGTTCTATACGGAAACTCAATCTTTTATTAGGTTAGTAAAGATCGCCTTAAAATAATCAATATTGAAATTCACACAAGCCAACATCTTTCTTCTGCCAAGAAAATAAAAGGTAAAGTTATTGTTGTACAAATAAAAAAATCCTGAAAAACAGCTCCTTGGTCTAAAATATCTCTTCTTCTAGAGTGATGCTTTAAGGTGGTGGTTTGTTTGGGGTTTTTTTGTTTGTTTTTTTTTTTTTTCTTTTTTTGTGTGTGTGTTGTGGTTTAGTTTGTTGTTTGTTTTGTTTTGTTAGTTTTTTTGGGGTTTTGGTTTTTTTTGTGGTGGTGGTTGTTGTTATTGTATTTTTCGTTTTTTTTTGGTTTTTTGGTGGGTTTTTTTTAAGCTAAAAACTCATACCAAATATGATTTTCTCAAGAAAATAAAAATAAGTAGCTTAATTTATTCCTGGATGAAAAGACAAAAGACTCAGGAGTCAGTTTGGAAGTGACTTTAGCCCGGGGATATCTGTTATCCAAATAAAGGGTCCATAGGTAAATTATGAAGTTTTTTTCCTGTTTCTGCTACTGTGTATTGCAAGAGAGGCATAAGAATTGAAAGTGGAAATATTTGCTTTACAGTTTCAGGCAAAAAATGTGCTGTATTGACTGCAAGCTCAGAGACAGAAGATTATTTTCAGGTTTCAGCTATATGCTGACTCGCTATGTTGTCCAGGTCCTCTTTTTTTCTAATAGCTTTGTATTATGTGTGACTTTTTTTTTTTTCTTTTTTTTTTTTTTTTTTGCATGAGAGTATACGAAATCTTTAGTCACCTCCTGAACTGTTCACAAACTTACCAGCTAAGAAACTCTCAGACTATTCCTTGACTTCTGCTCTGTTTAACCTAGAAACAGAGACAACATAAAACTCAAATAGATAAGTACATTGTGAGAAACAGATGTAGAAGGGATGACAGGAAAGTAATGTGCAGAGGGGCTTTCAAGTCTCCAGCTATACTCAAAAACAAATATGAAATATCTTAGGTTTGTTGACCTGGAGAAGCTTTTGAAAGACTCTTGTGTTTGTCATAAGAACCTCAGGTTTAGATTTTTGTTCTCCTTCTGTATTGAAAAGAAATACACATGCAAGAATATTTCCTTTTTTGTGTTGTAATCAAATAGTAGCCTTTGGTTATCTGTTTAAATGTATAAAATAATAGGATTATTCCTTATTAACATATTATATATAATATATATTTTTTATATAAGATGACTATTATAATAGTCCTATTATATTAATATATGTTATATATATATATTAATATAATAGGACTGCTTCTTATTTTATGATTAAGGTTGAGTTTAACATATAGTAGCACAGGGTAGTGATGGACTGTAAAAGGATAAGTCTGATGAACTGTATCAAGTTTTTCTTGTTTTACATGACCTTGGACATGTCCTTCAATTTCAATAATTAAAAATCATGTGGGTAATGCACTATTCTTTCACACTTAGCTTCTCAATTAAACTGTAGTATTCTTAACATCTGGATAGTATAAGAAAATATTAAGCACAAAATGAAATGATCCTACGAGACTTATCCTAGGCAGAGCTAAAATCAGAAAAAAAAATACATAAGTGTCAAATCACTTATATTAAACATAGATTTTTTTTTTTACAACTTGAAATTTTCAGCCATACAGATATTTAATCCTGACCACTATCTATCACTTTCTTACTCATTCAAAATTCAATAAATAAGAAACCCATAAACAAGCAGTAGTTGTACAGTTAAGGCACATTTATAGAGATATACAGATTTCGACAATAAGAGTAAATTCAGGTCAATAGTACTCCACCTCTGGGTTTTAAAGTAACTGCAGGTTGTTATTATAACTAATGTAAGAACTGTATAATGAAAATTTTCAGAATACCTAACAAAGGCAAAATAAGATGAGCTCCAGCCTCTTAATGATCCTCTGCAGAGCAGAGTTTCATAGTGCAAGCAGTTTGTGTCTGAGTGTTGCAGAACTTCAGAAGATTATGACGTGTCCTGTGAGACTGTCCTTGGCACCCACTGCTCTGGTGGACATTAATGCAGTTTCCTCCTCAGCCTTGTCAAACATTTTTCTTAGTCACAGTCACTGGGGCTGCTCCTGGGTTAGAGTGGGGCAGCTGTGTGGGTTTTGTGGCTCTGGGAGCTTCAGTGCTCTCTGTGTGATTGAGTGTGTACCCTGACAGTGTTCTATCCATGCTCCAAGACAATTGGACACCTCTAATAAACTGAAAGCTAATTTCCAGCCCTCCCCCAAATTTCCCCCCACCTCCTCAGTTAATTACCTTTATCCTTTAGATCAATCATAAATTATATTTCTCAGGTGACTAAGCAAAGAGGTCCTGGTGCTTTTGAGTACTCCTTAAGTACTTGGACTCAATATTTCTGGTTGTAAAAAGGTGTAATGACCCTTCTTTTATTCTGAAACATATTGTAAAAGCTTGTCTTATTATGTTCTCAAAGGGCTGTGATACTAGAGCGTTGAGTGCCTTAGAAATGCCTATGCATAAACATCTGAGTTAAGGCCTTGAGTGGGATCCAAAGGTCCTTGGATGCAATCCACAGAGAAGCCTGCACAACCATGGGAAGGTTTATTTACTTCTCCAGCTCAGCATCTCTGTGAATTATAATTTTATTATGAAGCATAAAACCAATAAATGTAGAGGCCTGGCCTTTCTATTGAGCAGAATGGGTTTGCTACCTGCAGCGACATCTCTCTGCCAACCACCTGAACAAGTTCCAAGCAATTTGGAAAATCTCGCTGTTCTTTAAAGTGTAAATGGTTTCATGGCAGCTGGGATGAATCCATTTCAAATTTGAAATGAATATTCTCCAACCATGCCAGCAGGGGAAAGAAATGCAAATTACAGTACACCAGTTTGTTAGACACGACCATCAGTGCCAAAACTGGAGTAAAATGGAGCCCTTTCTGATATTAGGGTGTAGACAACTAAAAGACATTTAAACAAAAAAAAAAAAAAATCCTAAAATATTTTTTCATGAATGGCACAATATTTTCTGTGAGGTATTGAGAAATCATATCAGTCTGTGAAGTCCTTGGGAGCTCCTAGCTGAGATGCTATTCAAGATTAGCAGGAGTTTTACAGGTATCATCCATTCTGGTGGTTATTGCAGGGAGGCAGTGATGGCAGTCTGGTGTCATTTCCAAGGTTGTTCCGGTGCTCTTGATCACTCAGGAACATATAGTGCTGCTTGTCACACAGAAAAGCAGAAACCATAGATTTAAAGCTGGGGTGGGGTGAAGAACCCGACCCCTAAACACTGTCACAATAAAGAGCTAATACTGTGCACACAAGGTGTTTCTGTCTGTGGTGGCTGTTCCAGGGCTTGGTGACTCGGGGTGACATGCCTGACACAGATGGATTCTGTCAGTTCCAAGGGTTCACCACAGGCACTGCTCAGCCCCTCGGGTGACACCCCAGGGAACTTTTTTTACAAAGCAGAAAAAAGATGCCAGACAGGCTGAGGAAAACGGGGGAAAAGAGCAAGAGACAATCCTGCAGGCACCAGGGTCAGTGAAGGAGAAGGAGGAGCTGCTGCTGCCTTTGGAGCTGACATTCCCCCACAGCCCATGGAAGAGCCCAGAGCGGAGCAGGAGGGAATGTCCTGGAAGAAATGTGGCCTGATGGAGAGAACTCCATGCAGGAGTAGTTTTGTAAAGAATTCCAGGCTGTGGAAGGATCTATGCTGGAGGAGGAAAAACAAACATGTGAGGAGTGTTGGGAAGGAGCTGTTGTGGAATGACCAGACCCACCTTTTCTCACCCTCCCTGTGCCACTTGGGGTGAAGGGAATGAAGGTATGAAATTGAGCCTGGGTAGAAAGGTTGGTGTGGGAGCAAGGAGTTTTAGATTTCATCCTTGTTTATCACCATCCAATTCTGTTTAAATTGGGAATAAGTTCATCTTCCTTGAGTCATGTTTTGTTTTTCTCCCTCTGAGAGTGATTGGTAAGTGATCTCCTTTCTTTTTTACCTTTATCCATTAATTTTCTTTCTCTGGTGGGAAGGGAGTGTAAGAGAGTGGCTGTGAAGGATTTTGCCATGTAGCAAAGGATAAGCTACAACAGTATACAGAGAGAGGAATAGAGGTTTGGTCAAGTTTTCTATTTATTATATTTCACTTCTGACATTGTTTCAGATGTTACTTGGTATCTTTCCGTTGGATTCATGACTTTTTTTGTGTTTTTTCCAAAGCAGAAAGATACATCTCTAATCAGGACATAGAAAAGACAGAGGTGTGACTATTAGAAACAAACAAAAAAAAATCCTTCAAAACCAAACAGACAAAAAAAAAACTCCACAAAAAAACCCCCCCAAAATCAAAAATCCCTCAGAAAACCCTCCCCAAAAAGCAAACTCCCCAAACTCCCCATCTCCCTAGTAACCTCCTTTAGATTTCACTTCGATGTGGGTTTTCGGGTTTTCTCGCCTTGTCTTTGGTTTACCTCTTTTTTTTTTTTTTTTTTTTTTTTTTTTTTTTTTTTTTTTTTTTTTTTTTTTTTTAGATTAAGACCATACCCTGAAACTGTTTGGGACAGAAAATACATCTTCATCAAAAGTGCAGTGAAAAGTAAATTTTATTTTTTGATAAAGGTAGAGATTTTCCATTATGGATAAAAAAATGGGATTCCCTATTGCAAGTCAATGAGTTATCTTATTATAGAAGAAAAAATACAGATAGCATATTTTGATGCATTAAAAATGAATTTTTAGTATTGCCCTTGAATTCTTTTAAACATTTTTCTTTGACTAGAATCCCAAAGATAAGATAATGGCTTTTCAAGTCTCAAACCAACTGAAATAAATTCAGTTCTGTGTTTTTAACCTTTCTTTTTCACTTAAGGTGTATGGTATGAATGTTGAGATGAGGTATTTCTCCTTACCCTCAAATGACTTGCCAGTTAGTCCACTCTTTTGCATTTGTTTTAGCAGAGACACAGTTATTCTTCTGATAGGTATTAAGAAAGGTGTTGCACGTACTACACCTACAGTACAGCAAGGATGCATATTCACAGCCCCAAAGGTCCTTTACATATGCTCTGTGATAAGTACAGAACATATTTTTTTAAATTTCTCATTTAATTTATACCGGTGATTTCTAACTATCAATAAAATCTTGCCCTGAACTTTGTTAACATAGGTTTGTATAAATTTACACCATATATATGTATATCTGTGTGCAAGTATATCTAAATCTATGTGTTTATCTGAATCAGTTTTAATCAGATTTTTTCCTCAGAGGATTTTCTTCTTTTTTTCCATTTTAGTAGAAATTATATTCCAGAAGAGCTCCATGTTATGAAGAAGTTTATGAGGCAACTTCCATTCCAGGTATTCTTCTTTAGCACTAAGGCTTCAGCTACCTTGCTGTGTGTTTAATACGGAGTCAGACATTCATTATTAAGCACTGTGTGAAACATCATCACTGCAAACCAACCACATTATTTCAGTCTGGCTAAAATTAATGAATTTTCAGTTTTGGCCAAACAAAGATCAGTAAAATTAAGCCGGAGATGAACAACATTCCTTGCCCAGAGGAAAAGCAAAAAACTCACCTTCCAATTTCCATTTAATAATACTGCAGAGACAAAATATTTAAATATATTTCTGGCCATATTCCTTTCTCCTTAAGACAACTACTGAAAGAATTTAGTGTTCATCAAAAGCAGAAAAAATATTTATAGGTGGATAACTAATTTCTCATTTTTATGCTGAATTTGCACAAAACAAAACCTTGCACAGCTGCTCTTTGGAAGATAAAAAGGATTCAAATTATTGTAGCAGACTTGTGAGTAGAAATGTTTTCATATTTTCAGGAAATCAAATTGCGTGTGGAAAGGGCAAGTTTTTATTTTTTTTTTTCCTCCTCTGGATTGTTTACCTCTACAAATATTTTATCCTTTACTTATTCCTAATTGATTAGTTCTTATGCATGGGTAAAGTATTTTTGCTTCTGTAGGATGTATGGAATGAAAGACAAATAAATAAAGAAGTTCACCTTGTAATCACTTGGAGAGGCATCCAGAGTGAAAACTTTGCTAAGGCAACAATTAGGAAGGCTCACAGTTGTTTTGTTCCTGATTTTATGTCCATGATTTATTTTAATTATCTAGGCAGTTATAAAAATATCAATCACCTTAACCAACAGGTCACACAGCCTTCCTTGAAGTAAACTTAGGTATGTAATAGAACTATTACAGAAATATTTGCCATAGAAATAAATATTTCATAGTTAAAATAAACAGATATGAGATCAAAGAAGTGTTTTACCAAAGGAAATACAGCAAATGCATACAAGCAGAAAATGAGAGAACTAAGAGGGGAAAACAAATTTTATTTAAAGGAGTTGTGGTGAGTTTTTTTCTGTGCAGAATATATATATTCTGAAATATATAATTTTCTTCAAAATTGCTACCCTAGTCTGAAATGAATGTAAGGCTAAGCTGTTTCTCCTCAGATTCTCCAAATCACTCATCATCTAGATTTTCTGGTGTCAGCAGGATGGGGGCTATTTCAAGCATTCCTTCTCCCTGCCTGATTTACCAGGAGACATGTCATGAGATTCACCTGGCCTACAAATGGGATCTGAAGAGGCAGAGGAGGACAATGACAGGACCTCCAGCAGTCAGTCATTCATTACACAGAAATACCCTTCAAAAAATCCGTGCGTGCCTCAGGTGAAATAGATGTCAAATTTGCCTGAAGGATGTGGATCAAAGATTACTGCCAACTCAAACTACACACATCAAAATAGCCCACAGCTGAATTGCCCATTTTCCTACTGAAGCAAAATTTCTCCTTTTGTATGGGTGTTGAATAAATACGTATCTTAATCAGCTTAAGATGCATTTTAATTATTTGTATTGATCTCACAATTTCCTCTACAGAAGAAAAATAAATATTGTATTATTGTTGGACCAATTCTTTCTTGCTCAGACCTGTGGGAAGATAGGAGGAATAATCTGTCTTCAAGTTTTGTTTTTTTTAACCGGTCAATTAATTGTTTGGCAGTACCTTATACTTTCTAACTATTTTTCCCTAACAGTTCTGCCTGTTAGGAAAAAAAAAATTGTCCTGTGATGAGATTCCGCCTCCAGCAAAGCTGATCTGTGGGAGGACAGACAGAGATGGTGCTGAAGGCAATATTGCCCCCAATACATTTCAGATGTGCTGATTACCAAAGAGTGGGAACAGCCTTGTCCTCCCAGCTGTGGATGTGATAAAGAGTGAGTGAGCTGCTTGGGGTCAGCTGGGGTCTGCTGGATGTGCTGTGAGGAGGGTGGGACAGGAGGTTGTGTGGGGGACAGGCAGGGTGAGATGTTGTACAGGGCACAGACAGGGATAGGTGGCCGTGCTGGGGACAGGCAGGGTGAGATGTTGTACAGGGCACAGACAGGGATAGGTGGCCGTGCTGGGGACAGGCAGGTGAGGTGTTGTACAGGGCACAGACAGGGATAGATGGCCCTGCTGGGGACAGGCAGGGTGAGATGTTATACAGGGCACAGACAGGGATAGGTGGCCGTGCTGGGGACAGGAAGGAGCCAGCTGGAACTGCAGAAGGAAGAGAAAAGGAGAGAAAGAGTCAGAGCTGTGTGGAGCTGCCTATGGGAGGCTACAGAGGAAAGGTATGAGAGACTTTCAGATAACAAGGTGCTGTTGCCTGAAGCCTTTTTCAATGTCAGTTGTACCTCCTCCATCACTGTTCTTACCTACTTTTTACCAGTAACTAATTTCCTTCAGTTCTGCTGAGTGTTCCAGGTTCCTTGGACATGACACTTCTGCAAAGCAAAGTTTTTTCCCTCACACTTTGGGTAACTGGATTCCAGATTTACATGCTGAATGTTTCAGGAGATTCATTCAATTAAAGTATTCTAAGTTTGGCTTACTAATACATCTAAGGTGGACATTCATTCTATTTGCCTGTTCTAAAAGCAGACTTCAACCTCAGACAGATTACAAGGCAGCTGAAATCTCAAGCATAATAACTATATAAAAAATAGGTCTGCAAAAGGGTTTGCAGATGCATCTCTTGGATAACTTGAGATAACTCGGAGAACTTGAGTACCTTGCTCCTAGATGCCACACCTGCCTTCTAATGCAGTGTTTTCAGAAAAGTTCAGGTCATAATAAAAAAAGTCTTGGATCAGGTGTCTGAATCTCAATTTATCTTTCCCTGTGGACTAAAAAAAAAATATTAAAAAAAGCTCCTAAACATGCCTAAGTTTCAGCACAAAGTGTGCAAGCAAGAAGTGCATTAGATCTTCTCTTGCCATTTTAAACAGGTTTAGAATGGCTTTCCTAGTAAGAGGCTGCCAGACATAGCATTGAATCTACTTCCTAATCTAGATAATTTATTGTTCAGTAATATTGGATTTATTACCTTGCAAAGCAGCAGACATTTTTTGGTAGCTTGAGGTGTTTTTTACCAAGTTCTTTACTGCGCAACACTTTTTTTTTTTTTCTTTTTTTTTTTGTTCCCTCGTGACATTAGAAAAATTGGGATCAGGAGACATCAAAGGCTTCATGCAAAGTTTCATGGTTCTTTCTCTGGGTTGTTCAGCCTGGAGAAAAGGAGCTTTAGAGGTGACCTTATGACTCTCTGTAACTCCCTGAAAGGTGGCTGTAGCCAGGTGGAAGTCGGTCTGTTTCTCCAGGCAGCAGCTGACAGAACAAGAGGATGCAGTCTCAAGCTGCACCAAGGGAAATAGAGGTTGGATGTTAAGAAAAAGTGTTTTACTGAGTGAGTGATAAAGTACTGGAATGGTCTGTCTGAGGAGGTGGTGAAGTCACCACCTTTGGGTGTGTTTAAAAAAAAGTCTGGATGTGGCAGTCAGTGCCATGGTTTAGTTGAGGTGTTAGGGCTGGGTTGGACTTGATGATCTTGGAGGTGTCTTCCAAGCTTGTGATTCTGTGGTTAAAACCCAAAGGATTATTTCCAGCTAGGAGTGGGATCATCATTGTGAAAATGCCAGTTTCACGCATTTCTGCAAAATAGCACACGAAATACTTTAGTTCTCTAAGACTTGGAGAATTTTGTTCTCAACCAATGAAGATAGCTGAAATAGTTTCAGACATAGATTTTTGTGACGACTTATTTTCTAACCACTGACTTCAGTGTAGATGTTCTTCAGAATTAATGTTGAGTGTTTTAAAAAAAATATCTCTTTACTATCAAGGCAGCAGATTCTATTCACGCTTGGTGTATTATACTTTCAGAAATTACAGCATTCTGGTAGTTTTGAGGCCAGGACTAAAATGATGATAAAAAGACTTTTCAGTTTTGGCTACTCTCTACGCCAATGCCAAAGGAAGACTAAAGGTGTGTCCAAGGCAGCCCTGCTGCTCCCTAGCTTTGCAGTTTGCTTGAAGAAGCCTGGATGTGAAAGCTGGGAGAACTTGGTTACAGGGGCAGGAGTCCCATTATGACCAACTAGAGAAGATTGCAGTTTGTCTGCTGCACAGGCATGTAAGGACATGTCTGCCAAGTGTTTCCTATGTAGCATTGACCATGACTTATCCAAGGATTAGAGGAACAAAAAGGAAAACGTTGCATTTCCTGGATTTAATTTTGTGGAGCTTAGCTATGGTTCACTGTCTGACCTTGTGTTTACAGGATTTTATTATATGAAAGCACTACCCTTAGGAAATGGTCTTAATAGAATTTAATAGAGATTAATCCAAATGGCCTAACTGAATTATTGTACCAAATATTAATCTAAAAGAATATTTCTTTTTATATGGATGTTCTGGAACCAGAAGAATCCTTTGTAAAGCATAGCAGAAAACTGTATAGATTTGAACACTGTAGATACGTGTACAAATGTAGGAGAACTCACATATTTGACATAAAATAATTAATGTCAGTTAGCAGGATATAACAATGTACAGCTTTTAAAGAAGTAATTGCTTACTTTAAAAACTGTAGCATATTTAAATAACCATGACTAATACAGTTCATGATCTTGGAGCATAAAGCTGTAGAAATCCAGGTATCTCCATGTACTGTTACAGAAGGTAGTAATGGTAGGAGCAGCAACCTTGGAAAATTAAATGTATTCAACTAAACATTAGAATAATCATGAGCCTCAAGTAAAAGGCAGTTTTGTAGTTAAGCAATTATTTGTTTTACCCCTTGCTGCTTGAAAAATATTTTTGGTTGGTAGGGTGCCATGACAAGTAGGAAGTGGCTGAAGGGAGGAATCTGATAATATTCTTCAGTCTTTATGTCAACATGAGATCTTATGCTATGTGTGTTTGTATCTTATGCAATATGCCATCCTTAATGAGGTATTTCAATTTTTGTCAAATGTCAAAAACTGTAAGAAGAAGATATGCTAAAGATTTTATAAATCTTTTCGTTAATTAACACACTCCTGTGATGCAAAATACTGCTACATGCAGCAAAGTAGGTCTAAGTTGAATAAATTAACAGTGATGCCAAAATATGTGAAAAACAGGATATAATAATGACAAAAATGAATTACTTAAGATAGCTTCAGTTAATTTTTAATACAGACAAGCATACTTTAGCACCCAGTTTTAAATTCTAAATAGGTATGAACAGCATCTAGGATAATTTTAATGATAGCCATCCTATATTACGGGGAATCTTAAAATACCAAAAGCAAAGCTGCTGTCAGCTAGCTGACAGTAGACAAATGTTTTCCCAGGACAGCATATTGGTGATGATACTGGAGGCCTGAATGGCAGAAAGTGATGGATGTGTTTGTTTCTTGCCATCCCAAAGCCAAAATATGTGGGTTTGACTTCATCTGTACAGTATCACATCTAAGCCTGGGGGTGGTGGAGGAGAGACTTGTGCGGGCAATCTGGCAGGGAAAGAGAGGGATGACACTGAGATCTACATATGCTTCCTGCTGCCAAGGCAGCGTTTCTTCTGCTCTCCTCTGGATGAGAAGCTTTGATCATGAACATTCCCCTGAGGTTTCTGGGAAAGAGGATTGGAGAGCTCAAATGTTGTCTCTCTGAGCTCCCTCAGGTGTGACACCGCCTGTGGCCACAGCTGCTGCTGCACCTTCTTCCACAAGGACATCTTGCTAGAATATCCTCCTGAAAAGGTGAAATTTGCAGAATGGCACTAAAAACCCCATAATTCCATATTCAGATCCAGGGGTAACTAAAGCTAGAGTTGTTTCTTTTCCAACTGATGCAAGTTTAATACAAATCCTTTTTTCTTGTTTCTTTAAGGAGCTGTTTTGGGTTTTTTCTTCCAGCTCATTAGTGGGAGATACTATATTGCAGTAGGATGCTAGAAGCAGGACAATTTAATGAAAACATGGAAACAATGAATGCTCCATGCTTGCTAAAATGACTGGAAAATTAATATTACATGGACTTTAGCAAGGCTTTAAGTTTTATTTAATAGTAAATATTGGATTCATATTTTTTTAATATCCTTATTCTAGTTATTAGCATTGTATTATTCACAAACTATTTAGTTCTGCATGTATATCCAACCCAGTTTCTGAACAGCTAGGATTTGGATAATTGGAATGCACTTTTCCTTCAAATTCAGATGCTAACCAAAACACCAATGAAAATCTGCAGTAAACTCTTAAAATATCAGCTTTAATGTGATTTTTATTTACTCTTTTCTTCCAATACATAAATGTTACAAAGACCCCTATGAGAAGATGAAAACAGCTCTCATCAAATATACTTTTCATCTTGTTTTAAGAGAGATAGGTCAGTTATGACCATTTCACAATTCTTGTTAGGATCTATTGTTCTGCCAACTTTGGCATTGCTGATGCCCATTTCATTACCAGAATTCAAAAGGGACAACAGAGTCTTTCTACCTTTGTGTATAAAAATCTTCCAATTTAATTTTTTTTTTTTTTGCAAAATGCTAATTTTTAAAACTGATCAGAGTGTTTGGGGTTTGCCACTTTTTTCAAGAGCTATGATTGGTTTGGTTGTTGGTTGCTTTCTTTTTTTGGTAAATATACAAACTAATGCTATTTCCCAACTTTAATTAAACATGTAAATTATTTACTTACATAATGAAAGTTCTGGTATTGGCAGGTTCCTTGTATTATTTATATTGCCCAGTGGCTCAGAAACCTCACATTATCATATCACTTCATTGTTTAATCATCATTCCATTTGATGTTATTCATGTTTGAATATGAATAGAAAAGGCTTATCAGTTTCAGGATCCACATGTTACACTGTGCATAGACATCAAACTAGCGAAAGCTTCTTGTTACAACCACAATTTGGTCCTTGATACTTTATTTCTCTAAATTATCATTCCACATATTTGTTATAAATTCTGTATCTAAGTAAAGGCTAAATGGATTGGTCTGTGGAAAAAAAAAAAAAAAAAAAAAAAAACCCCAAACAAACAATGTAAAGTAAAATAGTTCTTATTTTTGCCTTCTTTTTATTCAGCATTACTGATCCTAACAGTATTAGGCTCTCTCCCTTTTGGTACAAAATCACTTGGTGAGATTAGAAGGTGTTTTTTCGTGCCAGTTTGCCTACCCTGCTATGCAGTGTACTTTTTTTCTTTATTTTTCTTTTTCAACAAAAGCCAGATGCTGAGGTTTTGTTGGTACATGGGCATATAATTTCATTGAAAGTGAGCCAAAGTAAGTTTTGTATGTACTTTGTGTCACCCTGTGTGATGATCCTCATGGAACAGGAAAGCTGGATGCATGGGTCAGCTTTGAAGAGACAGAGGATGGTAGGAGAAAGTGTTAATTCCCTCCTGGTGTAAACCAGGATGATCTGTGGAGTGCCATGAACAAAAATATGAGAAAAAATCAAAATCATGAGGCTGAAGAAAATGGCTTTGAATACATGTGTTTATTATATGTCTTGTATCCATCAGGATGTAGGCAGTAAAATGAATAATGTGAAATGCTGAAAGAAGCTATGCTTTTTTTTTGGTCATTAGGATTTTCAGCATCTGTAAGAGTGAGGCTGTTTAATATTACATGGAAAGATTTATTAATTCCCAAGGGTCTCATTAATCCTTGCAGGACTAGGTATGTGTTAATACCAAGACTAGAAAACTGTCACTGTTTAGCAGCTGGCTTAAATAGCCTCATTCAAATTGTATTCATATTTCAGAGCTCTGTGTCCAAGTTTTTCAAAGCAGAACCTGCCTTCTTTAGTGGAAGCCTGATCTTGTTTAACTTCATGGAACAATTAGTATTGGCTAATTGGCTAAAAGCAAGAGCTCTTTTGCCTCAATGAGAAACTTCTGTGTTTCACTGTAGATTGTTTCAGGACTTCAACTAATTAGCTCCTATGTAAGTGAAGGACATTCCTGCAAAAATTAAAAAAGCTTAAATTACCCACTTTACAAGTAATCCCAAAAAGTTACTTTCCTAAGGGGATGAAAGCTCTGCAATAGCATATGGAATGAATGGCAGAAGCACAGTTTAAAGCAGCAGGTGTCAATGATCCATTCTCCAAATCCTTTGCCCTGAAGTGGAGAGATCACCAGTAGCCCTTTTGCTGTGTGCTGCCATGTGATGTGTGTTCCAGAGCCAGAGTATGTACCTGAGGACTCTCTATTCTTATTTTATGTTTCTCTCCTCACACTGGAAAAAACTTATTCTTCAACCTAAAATAATGACAGAAGCTGCAATAAGGTATATTTTAGATTTCAATTGTAGCATATTATTTAAAAGAGCTAGAGTTATGAACATTCGTCTTGCTTTGACATTTTTTAAAGGACAAACAATTGACCTAGAAATTGATCCAGTGGAGATGGCACTGAATATCTTCTCTCACATTTTCTTTTCACAGTTTGTGGCACTGCTGAGGGGGATTTTTTTCTGCATGCTACTGTATTTGACCTAACACAGATATTCCCATGTAAGACATAAGTCCTTTATGAGCACACTTGTCATCTTTACTAATACATGGGAAGAGCACTACCATGATTTTAAAAGGGATGTAACTCAGAGATACATTTTAGCAATTATATATGTAGATTAAATCAGCAGACCTTATTGTTAGCAGGCTAAGAAATGCTATACCTCATGCAAATTATTTAAAACAGAGAAAACAATTCCCCTTCCTTTTCATGTGGCTAAGGAGTCAGAGTTGTTCTTGAATTTGAGGTTAGGTTAAAGCCAGCACTTCCACTGTGGCCAGATATTCTAACTTAATATGAATAAGTGCTGAATGGAAATAGTAAATAAATCATATCAAGTGTAAATATAACCTCAGATTTGCACTCTACCTATTAACCAAAATAAAATTAAAAAAAACCCAAAACTCTTTTAGTCTGACATTCCTGTGTTCTGTGACAGTTCAGTGTCAAAAATTAATTTTTAAAGTATTGGTCAAATAGTGTTCTAAACTGAATATTGACTCTGATGCAACTGACCTGAGTTTTCCTTTTTAATTTTGTCCTACGGATATTTTTTTGGAATCTGTCTTGATTAGAAAAACAAAGATTTCTGGTCAGTTAGTGGACCTGAAAGTTAACTTGAAATAAAAAATAGTCTGTAGTCTTACAACAGGATTCTGCAAAAAAGGATGCTTTAGTTATACTCTAGTAGTAGCAGCTCTCTTATGTCTTATTTCCTTCAGTGGGTTTTGCATGGGAATTTATCAAAATTGATTAGCTCTAAAGCATTATATTTTTTCTTCTGTAATTATACTTCCTTTCTAAAACCATTGTTAAAAAAAAAAAAAAATCATTGCAGTCTTCAAGTCATTATCATTAACAAATATAACTTGTGCCAACTACGTACCTACATGTCTTCAGGGCAGTAAAGTAATTATAGTTATCATAACTGTATGCTAAAATATTTTTCTATGTGTAGCTTTAGTGAAAGGGAGTATGATACTACTTATATATAGCACTTCATGCTTAACTGCATAATAAAACATCATTTTTTACAACAGTATTTAATGTCAGATTCACATTTTCTTTACTTGGTAACTCCCTTGACCAGACTTTTCATAGCAAATAAAGAACTGATTTCAGAAGAACTTTTTTCATGAACTATATAATGAAAGGTATTTCAGTTTAGATAGAAAATGTTCAGTTACATGATGAAAATGTTAATCATGTAGCCCCTTACATGTTCTCAAGTTATTTATTCTCTATTGGTTTCTCAAATAATCAAAATAGTATGTCAGGATCAAGGATTCTCTATTTATTTTGTTACCCTAGAAATTAAAATAGTTATACTAGTAAAACTTCATTTAGCTACTGCTCCTGTTCAATGAAATGTACTGGGGTTTATTTCAAACTGACTCTTGATACAATGCTAAATTATTCAGAGTGGTTAATTACCTCATCCATGGTAGAAGTACCTAGTGCATCTATTGATTGATGCTCATTTGCATTTGGAACTTTTCACTGGAATGTTTTTTTTGATGTCTCTATATTTCCTGCCAATCAGTGGCAGCACAAATCTGCAGCTTGGTGTGTACGTTTAACTTGGTTATTTATTTATTTTAAATAAACTCTCTGTTGCCCTTGCCTTTATAGGACAGTTTTTTGCAATCTTTTTTTCCTACCTCATTACTTCCTCTTGACATCTTGGGATGCAGGTTTAATGCCAGTGTTTTGGGATTGATTCTATGACTCAGGCAATGCTAAAAGAAGGTTGGTGGTGCCTGGGGTCCTGTCTGTCCACTGCTCAGAGCAGTGGAAGAACCATGAAGTGGGCTGTGACTAAACAAACCTGTTCTAGTTTTGGCAATGTGAGTGACCCAGGTGTTTGCAGGGTTAGAGGAGCCAGGAGCTCATGCAAGGCTGCTGCACATGAGGCAAATGTACTGCAGAGACTCTGTGGTCATGGTCAGCACCCTTCTCAAAATAACTGCAGCTTCATAGCTTTTGATTCACAGCTCCCTTTTTCCTGCTTGGCTAAACATGCAAGAAAAATAGATAGATATTTCAAGAGACACTCTCAGTCACTTTGTCAGTTATTTTTAGAGTTTTATGTCCCTAAAGGTATATGAATATACATCTGAAAGCCTGTTTAGTGTCTCTGGAGTGATCCTTTATTCCCTGCAAAGGCAGTGGCTCCAACTATGTCAATTCATGTGCAATGCACATGGAAATCACTTGCTGTCCTTTAGTTTTCTTAAGGGCATGGAATCCACACTCTTGTCTCAAATATTTGCCTGTGCCATTCTAGTAAAAGCTCTTTTTAAAAAGTAAAAGTGCTTTATACTGCTTACTAACCTTTCTGTTTTAAGTACTGGTAAGCTGATATAGCATTGCTTTTTTTACAGTATTGGTATTGAAAACATTTACAATTCATACAGCAGTTGTTTGTTTTGTCAGGAAAATTTCTCTTAGAAAATAACATTTTATTAGAAACTGCCAATTTTTTAAATGCTTGAAATAAAAATCCTCTGCAGTGATCATTAGCCAGCAGTGATGGCATAAATGAAAACCCAGTTTCACAAGTTTGGTCAGTCTGCTGCCACCTTCACTATCGCACAGCGGTTTCCTACCCAGCGTTTTTTTGACTAGGACCAATGAGTTAATAAGGGGAGTGCTGTTAGAAGGATATTTTTTTCTAGCCCTGTTGCCTTTAACATATCTGGAAGATCTTCAAGGTTTGCAGTTCAAAATTATGTTCTAACTTCTAGAGCTTTTAAGTTGCTGGTGATGCATTGCCTCAGTTCTGTTACACATGATTTAGTTTCTGCAATTTGCTTAGTTAGCTGTGAAACTATCACCTTTGATCCTGGCACATCTGCCAAAATACAGATATGAAAATAACGTCAGTGAAAACTTTCTGTTTAACTAGAGACACTTCTGCACCATGTTTAGCTATCTACATAACCTCACTTATTTGCAGTATAATAGATGAAAACACCAAAGTAATTTTGATTTGAGAAGAGGGAAGGGAAAAAAACCACTGATTTAAAACATTCTTCATATTGTGTGTTTGTTTTTTTGTTTTCTTTTTTGTCATCCTGTTGTATTATACTTGTTAGCTAAAGATCATAAATATCTGGAAACAAGTGCACTTCCTAGAGTTTGTGTTAGAAGCCATGTAAAGTTTTACATTTTCACTGCTAGGATGGAGAGTAATCACCTTGAAGTGTCATTTGGATGCAGAAATTTAAAAGATAACTGAAAGCATTTAGAGCTAATAAAAATGGATGGTTATGTAATTCTAAATAAGAAATTGCACTCTGAGAATGTCTCCTTGCTGACTCTGTAACCACATGCATAAAAAACCATTTGCTCTAGTTCATCACAGTTTTTTCTCTTACAGTGAATGCTTGTGATTAAGGCTGTCATTTATAAATGTTAGTCTGGATTGCTTTTAAGGAATAATTACCTACCTGTGCTTTTACATTTTTCTTTCAGTGTTGCAGAATAATTTGTCATTAGGAATAATCAGACACTGTTCATTTTCTTCAAGTAAGCTGAATATTTGAAGTAAGTGGTAAATGATTTATGTTAGTGTATATCAGAAATTCTTCCCTTTCTCTCTCAGTTTCTGTCATTGACTGCCAGCTCTCTGTAATATTTACAAGTGTCCTAAGCAGAGAACATAAAGTCTCTGTGTGGAAATACAGTTATGTGCTTGTTTGCTGCAGCTAAAAACAAACAAGCAAGAAAAAAAAAAAAGAAAAAATAAAACAAGGATCCAACTCTATCAGAGTTTGTGAGTTTTGCTATGTAAAAACGCAGCTTCTTGGCATCCTTGTTTTCCTGGGTGTTTTATATTCTTTTCAAAGAATGTTTCAAGACATATAAAGAAAAGTGATGCAACTTTCAAACCTCAGTGATTCAAACCCCTCTGACTTGTGCCTAATGTTATGTATGCATTAGATGTTTAAGAGCTGGGTTTTAACTTCCAAGCCTCGTGGCCTCCTGCCATCGAGCTGGGGTTGGAGATCCTGGCTGAATTTTGGCTTGTTCCAATTTGCCTCCCAGGGGATTAACAGGAAACTGCTGATGTTTGTTTGTGTGGAACAGGCAGGGGAGTTCACAACTGAATCCACTCTTGGGTTCGGGGGTAACCAGGGCAGGAACAACATCAAGGGGCAATTTCTCCTGTGGGTGGCAATGACAATCATGTTCTTACACTGCACTGACTCTGCCTGACTCACAAAAAACTGTGACATTCAGACTCAGGACAACTGTGGACCAGGATATGCATGATACAACCCCTCAATTCACATTATAGCTTGGTGTATAATAGTCATACATCGTTCTCAATCCTGACAGTGTTCCCTGACCTGGAAGTCTGTGCCTGGGAACAGGTGAAGACGTACTAAGAAAGTCAAGAAATAGATTTGCAATGGATAATTTTATTAATTATCATTTGTGATTTTTATCCCACTTCAAAATGACTAAGAAAACCTCATATTTAGGCCAGAAGTTATTTTATGGCATGCTTAAACAAGTTATCATTGGGGTTTAAATTATAAAGAGAAAATTCTAGTACAAATAACTATGATTTGTACTTTTACTATTGTGGTGAAGGACAGAATGTTTAGTTGAATAAAAGTCATACCAGCATGACCTGCTTTGCCACAGAACAAATATTTCTAAGAAAGAAGTGCTTTTTGTTAGTATCAAAGATTTATTTTCGAAGCTGTTAGGTTATGTATGCACCTGCTGAGTTCCTCGTTTGCTGAATGCTGTTGTATTATCACTGTAGACAGCTCTGTGATCCAGAAACACCTGATCAATGACCAGAATGAGACTGTTCCAAAGCATATGATTTCTTGTAAATTTTCCTTGCCCTGAGAAATATGGCTGACTGTAACACACATCCCATGAAATCAGCTTTTAGCTTCTGGCTTGCTGGAAAGCTAAAATCATGTTTGCCAACTGTAGCTTCTGATCTGAATGATCAGGCAAGCACAGCTATAGGTAAGTCATTAAAAGGAATTTTCTCAGCTGTACCTCAGGCTCCTAAAATGCCCATTCTCACTGCAGTATTTAGCCAGAGCTGAGTTTGAAGGAGATGTTCATTCCCTGTGTCAGGGATCTGTGCTCACTGCTTCTAAAGGAACCTTGACTAAGCTGCACTCTGCTGTGTGTGTGAAATGCCTCTGCTCCGTGTGGCTCCTAGTCCTTACTCCATGACTTGGTTCAATACCTTTCTCCAGCCCCTGTTAGTGATGTTTCCATGGATAGAAACTTAGGGTATACAGAAAAAAACCCACAGCATTCTACAACTAGCCATAGTTTTTATGAGTGAAAGACTAGAGCTGGGAGAAACATTATATAGAGAAAAATTATGATGTTTTTTGACCAAGTCTGAAATAGATTATCTGTTATCTATGTTTCCCATATGGTGGAGGGAGAATTAAACTTATGTGTGTTTTTCTGAAGATTGCCAGCTTGGATATTAGGACCTAAAAAGGCAGGGTTTAAAACACTAAGGCATGAATTTATTTAATCACCTAGTAAATAGCTAAAACAAGCAGCACATGGGAGTTAAATAGAATAATTTGTTATTGTTCAGTATAGTCATCAGTCTAGACCCCCCAGGGCCTAGTAAAAGAAATACTTAGTCCTATGTAGAAAAAGATTTCTCTTCACAATATTTTACTGCAGGCAGATTAATTTGGGAGCTAAGCCTGTGCTCCAGATTTTTTGTGTGTTTTCTTGATAAATTCTTGAACTGTCAATGGACCTCCTGCTGAAACTATATGTCCAGGATCCTCACATGTCCATGATGGTTCACTCAGTTAAAATCTGCTCTGCTCTGTGGAGCAGACTCTAAAGCACAAAGCCATGCACTCCTCAAGGGCTTCTGAAAATATTTTTGTCTTTAGTTATCTATGAACGATAGAATGACAGAAGATCAGGGGGGAACTTAAGTGCTGATTGAAGCTCAAGTGCTCTGTCTTCTGTGACTGGTGCTTTGGAATACATTCTAAATGACTTGAAAAAAAATAATTTCAGGGTAACAAATCAATACTTTCAGTTAAGTCAGGCATCACTTCTGGCTGAGTGACACATGTTAGGGCAATACATGAATAATCCTTTTTGTGAGTAATTCCTAGGGCACATGGGGGTGACTACTTTTAAATCAGTATATAATTATCAGTTGAACGCTTCTGCAATTTGTTTTTTATTATTTTTGTACAGAGTGGGGGAGAAGACAAACTTTTTGCCCAAGAGCTTACCTACTAATCTATCAATAATGTTCAATGCATTGATTCTACAGGAGGCAGATCATTTATCAAGATTGGTGTGCCTCTATATGCATACATACATATTTTACAGGTATATCTGTGCATATAGATTGAGCAACTTCTTTATAAGTGGCTTTCATAATAGACTAGTATCTTTGAGAAAAAAACCCAAAAACAACCCTTCTAGTGCTTGACACAAGGCACAGTGATAGGAATGGCTAAGGGGCTGCTTGGGCAGCAGTAAATGTGTGCAAGAGATGGAGAAAATTAAGGAACAGCAAGGAAGTTATGCAGACTTCAGAGTCTTTCAGAGGTGAAGATTAAAAGCTTCAAATGAATGGAAACTGCTGTGGGGGACTGTGTGTGGGTCATGATAGCAGTGAGGAGTCACATTGTGAGAAGAATTACAAGGGATGCTCATAGGGAGGGATTACTGGAACCAGGACAGAACTATGGCCATTTACTTCTTCACACTTCCTACAATTCTGTGTAGAAATAAAATAAATAAAATGTAAAGTATTGTGAATATGACTAGGCTAGGCAATACCTGGTTTGGTTCTTTGTGGATTTTTTTGGTATGTTGATTTAATTTCAACACAGCTTAGAGTTCTGGGTTTAAATTTCAGTATGTTTTCTATAAGAAGCATGAGGTTAACGTCTTGGTTCTTGTAGATGCGTTACTTGTCTTCATTATATACTGCTCAAAAATAAAAAAAGAAAACCACACCCTATAGAGACCTTCTTTGCCCCTTCAGTACTAATACAGATCATTTGGAAAAGTCAGCAGAGCTTGTCCAGAATATCAGTGAGCATCTCATCCTTCAGTGCTCCTTCAAAAGATAGATAAAAGGTAGAGAATACTTTCAAATAGGAGGAATGGACCAATGCTTTCTCTGTGAGAAATCCAGCTCCCCATGTAATGTATTGCACTAAAGTTCTATTTTTCAAACCACCTTTTAAAAATTTACTTCTATTTATGAAATCCCAAAAAGTGAAATTGAAATGGTTTTACTCTTTTTTTTTTTTTTTTTTTTTTTTTTTAATTGACAAATACTTTTCTGTTGGAAGGTGATTTTCAATCCCATACTTATCTCTGTTGTTGAGATTTTTAAAATTATTTTACCAGTCTCTATTTAATTATCTGTGTAACTCGATTTCTGGCAACCTTAGCCACAATTTTTAGTTTGAGGCTAAGTAAAACTAACATCCCTTTATATGACTTTTTCCTATATTGGTTTACTTTCTGAAAAATGAATTTACATATGCAAATTTATGCATCATTTCTTTCTGGTTTGCTTTATAAAGTACCTGTATTCTTCTACCTAATTTTTGTGGGGTTTTATTAGATGGGACAGAGACAAATGTTTATGCAAGAGACTGACTTTAGTTTCTGGGGATTCATTCACACACTAGAAGATAGGCTGTGGTCTAAGTGGTTACTTGGGTTGTTTTCAGCTTAATGATGGATATTCCACTCCTTAAATTCTGTGCTTGTATTCACACATTTGAACAAGAGAAGATTAAAATCTTTATTTGATCTAGCCAAGTTTTTTAATAAAAGATCATTGAGTTTCTATTAGTTTAGTTATCGCTTTTAAGCAACATACTATTTTCTGTTGGGCCACAGAATAGGCCAGAGGCTTTTATATCTGCAAATGGGTCACAAGCTGTTGGTGTCACACTGAGAATCACTTCTTTGTATACACAGAGTGCACAGTCAGAGTTCATAAACAAAATGTTTACTGGACTGCCCTCTCTAGAAGAGTTTAAGGGTTTTTTTTCCAACAGTGATTTAAATTTTGACAAGCTAACCTTATTCATCATTTCTTTGCCCTGAGAGTCCTTTATCCTGTGTTACTGTAAAAAGAAACAGATTTATTTTACTTTATATTCAAAAGCATGTAGCTCTGTTAGATTACATGCAAATGAATGAATCAAGGGCTCGCTCTCGCTTCCCTGGAATAAACTGAATATATGCCATTGAATTTAAAAAGGGTAGGATTGAGTTTTAAAAGTAATTCATAAAATTTTCATCATGGATGGTTTTAAAATATCCTTTTTTTTTTTTTTTTTGGCAAGCCAATAATTTTCTATTATATTATCTTAGCATGAATACAGTGCAGATACAGGTAAGAAAAAGAAAGGTTCAAATGATGAAACTGAATGGGTATCTAATTAAAATATTCAAGTCAAAAGTGTTTTACATTGAAATGCCCCTGAAAATTCCAAAACCTTCATGTACTTTTGGTTTTTTTCTGCTATCTGCAAAATAATAGGTTTTCAAAGAGTGGGGTTTTTTTTATTTTTACTTTTCCACAAGCATTTTTGGATTGCAATCTATGATTTTGTTGGAGGTTTTTGTCATCCAAACGTAGATGGAAGATAATCACCTCCATTTCAATATTCAATATAAACAAGTATCTGAACATGGCTAGATATGTGTTCTGTAAGTAAATATGTGTCCCTGATAAACCAGATATTATACTTCAACAGCTGAAAAAAATTCTCTGTAGAATGTTTTTTGCATGCTGAAATTTAAAATTCACTGAAATGCAGAGAAGAAGTTTCCACTAAGACCCAGCATTCTTTTGCTGGTATCAGAGCAGCGTGTCTTTGGGCAGCTGTTCTTGGTTTGCTATTTTAGCTTATACCGCATGGACCGAGAAACATTAAAGCTGAGAAATATTTACAAAGAAAAATATTGCAATTTGTGTGGTTTGGGCTGAAAGTATCTTGTATGTGGAGACACTAGAGACTGGGAAAGTACCCTGGAGGGGTTTGTCTGTGTGAGTTCCTGGGTCTCTTCCAGTGGTCATTGTTGGGTGGTGGATTCAGAGGACCTCTGGACTGCTTTGGTAAAACTGTTCTTAGCTACACTTTCTCAAGAGACAGGGCCACTGTGCTCAAGCACCAAAGGCTGTGGATGCTGTTGAGATAGCACAGAATGTGAGAATTCTCAGACAGTTTTTTCTGTCATTTTTGTGAGGCTTCAGTACACAAGTGACATGTCAATAGCATTTGTACCTCTCCAAACACTAAGATGCTGCATTCCCTGTCATGCTTCATATTTTTTGTGAATCAGTTAATATAGTGCCTTGTCCTGTCTGTGCTCATCTTAGTAAATAACACAGGAATTCAAACAAATACTGAGATTATGTTTGAGGGCTTGAAAGCAACAAAACCAAGCAGCTTTTTTAACATGTAGAAAACGCTGATCTGGTTTTATGCTTATTATTAATTCTGAATCCTTTCAAATGTCTTACTTGCACATCATGAAAGCGAACATATTGAACTTGACTTAACAAGTACCACCATGCCACAATATTCATTTTACACATACTTGAGTTACGAGCAAATATCACCTTGGGCCTTATGTGTTCTACAAATCCTCCATGATCATGACATATATGTCAAAATTTAACTTTGGCAGTGCTGCCACTTTTCTTGACATATTCATCCCTTTCTCTGATTTGTGTAACTGCAGAATCATACTTGGGAGAGCTCCTACATGAAGTACAGCATAGTGCTTTGATTATGTCCCAATAATATTTTATAATGAAAATTGATGGCATTAGTTATTCCATTTGCAAAGCAGCTCTTATTTTAGTAGAACCCAGATCTTAAAATGCCTGGCTTAACAATCCATATTAGTTTATATGCATATGGATTTCTTTTTTCATAAAATACAGGTACTTCAGATGGGCTTTCTTCATCCTTTTTGTTCCATTATAAAAAAACAACTCTGTGAAGTCAAAGTGAGGTACAGAAGCATTTGGCACTTTCTGGCATCAGAGATATTTTAATCAGAAACATCTTTTTGAAGTCTCTGCTATCAAAGGAAATGGTCTTTTATCTCATCTTACCTCCATACATAAAATTTCCAGCAGTGATCGATAGAAGAAAATTTGTGAAGTCCCTTAGGAAGCATTTCTTATTAGTCCATACCATAGGAAGTGTTACAATCAAGATGTGACTGCCATAAAAATGTGATGTCAGACAATTTGCAGGCTTTTGGAACGTTTCAATAGTAACTGAAAAAATAAAAAATATGGATAAAGGGCTCTTAAATTATGTCTGTGTAATACAGATCTCTCCTCACTTCTGTAGCTTGTGAATGTATGTAACACAGGAAACACGTTAAACAGATGTCAGATATAAACCCAAGAATTTATTAAAAACCTTTTAACTGAAACATCAATATTCTACTGAGAGAATCATAACTAGTTCAGATATAATTACAAGGGAACAAGGAGGAACATATGCATACAGAATATATTTCAGAAACTTAGTTTGTATCCCTCTTCCTGATGCTATGCTCATCCTTCTCCAGCTCTTCTGGGCCATAATGTTGGGGGTTTTGTGCTGGTAGACAGCCACGTGATGGGAACGTGAAGGAAACACGTGAGGCTCTTCATTGCAAGGCATATAATGTTGAGGAATTGTTCTTCCTCCCTTCAGGATCCTTTCTGATCACTAGGGATCACTTTCTGATTTTTGTTTTCTTGCTTTTGCACCTCCTTCCCTCTTCATTTGTCTACAACTCTACTAACACCTGAATTCACTCTATATGTTACTTTGTAGGTATGATTTCTTTGTTCTCTTTTTTGTCCCTAAAGCCAGGTGTGTCCAGGTGTGTGTGGGGAGCTGTTTCCAGCCAAGGCATCTCCCATACCTACACTCTGTTCTGTGCTCTGTGTCCCCACATCCCAAGATTGATCCCTTGTGTTTCTCTGCACTACCTCAGAGCATCAGAGCCTTTAATATCCCACACTATGCAGAATAAATAACTCCTTGTTTCTGCTGGCTACAGAAACATTTGTACAGCTTGTGGGAAGTCAGAGGACAGCACTAATGTTGTAGAGTGCCAGGAGTTAGGGTGCAGGGATCGAGAAGAAGCTGCATGCCTGGGGTGCTTAGTGTGCATTTTTGTCATGCATCCTCAGAGCCCAGTGCTTGGGTGTCATCAGCTCATACACGAGGCACAACTGCACTGAATGTCTGACAGATATTTTAATGGAGGGCAGCACAAAAGGACTGAGGGGAGCTGCTGCAGGCACTGTGCACAGTGAGTCTGTAACCAAAGAGAGGGGAAGATGTGTGCCCCGCCCCAGAGCGCTCACACAAAAGGATTTGCAGCACACAGAAATGATCGTATACACCAAGACGTTTATGTCACTTAATTTTGCAGTCTCAGTGATGTCTACAAAGAATGAAAGAAGAGAAGACTGAGAGACAAGGATGGGCTTAGGCTCGGTGTTTGAGTCATGAATATTAATGTTGTGATTTGCCAGTATCTGGTCTTTAAGGGTAGCTGCTTAAGGATGTGTTTTCTTGGTTTGTCTCTCTTAGCTGTTTGCACTTCTTTTCCATCAGTGGTTAAAGGATATATACTGGCTTTGAAACCCCTACCATATAGTGAAAACCAGAATTCTTTATGAATACTTTAAAAATAACCTGTATGACTATTAGTTTTAGAGGTGACAGTGATTCTTGTAAGGTTTTAACCTCTTGTGCAACTAGGGATGGCATTCAATGTGAGTTATTTTATTCAGATAATAAGGAATTATTTAACAGCTAACAAAAACTGAAAGCAAAATAAATATTCAAATGTAGAATTAAAAAAGATAAGAAACATTGTCTAAGCTCAAATTACTATTTTTGCTAAGGCAGATCCTAAAATCCTTCAAATTCGTGATCTCAAGGAAATAAAACAAATTAAAGACCTCTTGTGCTTTCAGTTTTGATCTCATTATACCCTTGGGTATACTCTTCTTGGCATTGTTTTGGTTTTAAATATTGATAAATATCCCGTTGATTTGGAACTGGATACTACTGCTTAAAAAAAAAAAAATCAAAGCATTTTCTTAGTCCAGATAGCATTGCTGATAATGAGATTGTGTTGTTTATGAAATGACGTTTTGATTTAGAAGAAGTGCAAGGAAGCAGCACTGATATTAGTTCATTCTTTCAGCCTTGAGGACTTCTTCTACCTCCAAAAATGTCCCCCTTTACTTGCTAAGGGGCAGTTAGGGCTGAAAAAACACTGAATGTTTTTGTGCAGCCTTTCTTTCACTTGTCACATAAGTAATTGTATCAGTGCCATCTAAATAGGAAACTACATGCCAAGGAAACATGCCAGGGGAACACTCACATTTTCTCAAAATCCTGAAACAAGAAATTTGAGAAGGTTTGTGATTTGTCTCACTCCAAACTTCTGAACTGGTAATTTAAGTATTTCTGCTGCAGACAATCTCTTTTCCTAAGACTATAAAAAATGAATATTTGTGATGTTTATTCAAAACTTACTTCTATATATCGATAAATAGTTTCATTTACGGAATCAAAAGCTTTTGCTGCTGTAATGTGCTTCATTTTGTCTATCTCTTTACAATAATTCTGCTACTCTCTTTCTAAGACTGATGGTCAGTGCTTCAGGGCAAACATTTGTGGCCTCTTAGTTACACTGAGGGAACCAGAACAGTTTGAGACAATATGCTGAAAACATTATGACAAATGGGGCTGGTGATTGCTTCACTAGAGTATCAGTATTTTAGGGCCAATTTAAAGTTAAGACTGCTAGAGATCCCTTATATTAACTATTTCTATTTCATTACAGGCATTAATGAGAAATCTTTAATCTGTCAGGTGGAGCTTGCAAACAAATTTGCCCCTGCTATTTGAAAACAGCAAGAATTGACAAATTAGAGTTGTGAGGCATTTACTGGCCTTTTGAATATGTGCTAACGCAACATTTATTTAATGCTTGCTTTTATTTTCCCAACAAAATATATTCATTTTCACTCTGGGAATAAAATTCCATAGTATCTACATGGTACCTGCTATCTGCAACAGCTGTGCTGTAAAAATGGTTTGTGTCTTGAGATCAGAGAAGCCTTTGTAACTTTCACTTGAGAACGAGGGTCTGTTTCAGTAACAAATTTTCTCTCTCTGCATCCATTGTAGAGTACTTATTGCATTACTATGCAATAATATTGCACATTGCATTAATATGCAATAAGTACTTCGTAGGGTCTTTCTGATCCTGTAAAAAAATTGTCGTTGATTTTTGCCAAATGGTGGGGAATTAAATTAGGTCGACTGGAAAGGACCATATCGAATCTGAATTCTTGAGGTTGGAAAAAACCTTCTAAGGTCATTGAACTCGACCATTAACTGAGCACTGCCAAACCCATCTCTTAAGCACGTCCCTAAGTGCCACATATCCATGTATTTTAAATAATACTTGGAATGGTGACTCTACCACATCCCTGGGCATCCCCTTCCATCCTTGACATTCCTTTCAGTAACAATTTTTTTCCCTAATAGCCAATCTAAACCTTATTTGGTGCAATTGAGGCTGTTTCCTCTTATTCTATCACTTGACAACTTTACTTTTAATTTGAAAATGTTTATTTTTTTTAAAGAAGAAAGTGATTGAAGTTCCATTTTAAAAGGAAAATATACTTAACCAAAATAAATTTTATCAATTTATGTGCAATGAAATAATGACATATTGGAGAACAGTATTTTGCTGCTTCTGCGTGGTATAACTTTATATTTGCATACTCCCTTGTTTTCTATGTTGTTTGAAAGACCTACTAACTATGGCTCTTCTGTTACCTTTGCACCTCAAAAGCAGATTCTGCTCAAATTGAGCCAGCTCAAAGACCTGAGTTCTGCAGCTCTTATTGAGCACCTGAAATATTGGAATGGAAAACTTAAGCTTGGACTGAGTATATGCATTTTAAGTTGCATTAATAGCTTAGGTTTATTAATAGCTTAGGTTTATTCCCTCTTGTGCTATATATGATCAAAAAAGTTTCTCATTATACTGTGACAGTGCTTTATATTGCCTGTACATAAAACCTCCATGGTTATTATACAAAAAGAAAAGGCAAATGACAGTTGGTGTCAACACTAAACAGCTTAGGGAAAACTATTTCCTCAATATGTATGTAATTTAATTGAAATGCAATATTTCATGAATATTAGAAAGTGAGGCTTTATTAAAAATGGCAAGGAAAGTGAAAGCATGACTGTTTAGAGTAACAAGCAGCACAAATTTATTCATTCAATACATCTCTGAATTATTTAAAACTCAGCAAAGCACAAGGTCATGGAATAATTTTGGCAAGTACGCACTTTTGCATGATGCATTTCCATAATTCCACTACATCCATAAAGTTAATCACAGCTTTGGCATGCAAGCCTGCCTCATGTACTAAGCTGAGCCAGAAAAAGGCTCTGAATTAAAACTTAGGGACAAACCAAACAACTGACACTACAAATGATTTGTGATAGTTGAAAGCAGATGTGAGCTCCAAAATGCTGGCAATTCTTACAGATATTTCATCTACTAAATCCCATATTTACTCGCAATACACATTTTCAGGTGGAAACCTGTCATTGGTCTGGAGACACATCAAAATTAGTGTGCACACACACATTTTGATGTCACAAGTCTTCTTGAGGACATAATCATTCCGTGACAAGTGACAGCTGACAAGGGGTGTCCTTTGGACCACGGGGAAGAGGGCAGTTGAGCTATCCTTGGGAAAAAAATCCATGGAAATTTAGTCACTTTTCTATTGTGGGTATTTGTACTCACCTGTCGTGAGTGCAGGCTGACAGCTAACAACTTCTGCAGACTACTAAACCAGAGAAGCTCAATGTATGCAATTTTCAGAACTGCATTGTCATTTCCATGCTCCCAGAAAGACAATGATATATGGGAATAAGGCTTAGGGCTTCTCCTCAGAGTGTGTCTGAGAGTCTAGGACAA
Source organism: Sylvia atricapilla (assembly GCF_009819655.1). NCBI lineage: Eukaryota > Metazoa > Chordata > Aves > Passeriformes > Sylviidae > Sylvia > Sylvia atricapilla. The sequence goes on from NC_089143.1 coordinate 63,477,042, forward strand.
AACTCAGGGTATTTTGAATTTTGTAATAGAGTTTTTGCATTCAAGATTTTGCATCCTGTTTCCATACACCTCTATCAATTAAGGCATGAGTTTGAGTATGATTTTGAGGACTCCCATAATCACAATCATGCGGTACCAGCTTGAAGACAGTCTGTTCTATATGAATTCTGATATATGGATAATTTCTAACTAAGTAGCATTCAACTTGTCTTGATAAATGTGGCTGAATTCAGAGGACTTCCTAATATAACAACATGTAACGTACACAGTGATCTCATTTTCCTCTTTTCGTGTTTTGAACTCTCTCTGTGTTAGCTGGGAGCTGCTGAATGTATTTGTTCTTTCCCTTACACTTCTTCCACACACACACGGAGGAAGTTATGGATCAACCAGACTTTCAAAGAAGAACATGACTTTCACTTGACGGCTTGGTGCACCTAATCTTAATTTTCAGTAATTTGCTCGATATATTTATTGTTCAGCTCAGGTCTTTTTCCAAATTAGTCTTGAAATAGATGTAATTTATCACAATATAGTCTAAGACAAGTGCAGAAGTGAAATGAGAGATACAGCATCTAAATTTCAAATATTTGCAATATGCTGAGTTCATTTTTCCAGCACCTTTAATCTTAAGAATTGTTTGGTTGTGTTTAAAGAAGAATGAAATATTTAAAGTTGCAATTTTTAAAACAGCACCCTGGTTCTATACAAGTTGTTTATTATTTGATTAACTTCCAAAGAATTTGCAGTTCTACTTTTCAAAAAATAGGTATTTTAACCTTGGTACCCTGCTCTACTCTTACAGTAGTTCTATATAAGCAATCAGTGAGTTTCTGCTGAGGTGATGCATATAGGAAACTTATCCAATCGCTTTGCTGTCTTTAAGAGAAATTGGTTTATAAATAGTTTTGGACCTCTCTGATTAATAATAATAAAAAAAATCAATGAGATTTTATGTATATAGATCCCAAAAACTCTAGTGTATATAAAATTGCAAGTGCTTTAATGGCTAATCAAATCTGGAAAGAATTAACATCTGTGGAAGTTGCTGAAAGTTTTCATTTATTTTTAAATCTTGAAACAGATTTTTTGCTGGAGAAGAAAACGGGGAAAGTGCTAGAAAGTTAAGATGATCTTTAAAGTACTTATTGGAAATAATAAGCAGCAATTTCTTCCACATTTTTGTGTGTATTGAACATTGTCACTCAAGAAAATAGATAAATTAGTCAATAACTTATAGTGTTTGATATGTGAACTTCATTATAAATTTCGTATCACTATAAACTTGCAATTTATTCAGAACTGAAATAGGAACTGCCTTAACGCAGTGTCAAATGGCAAGGAGCTGCCATTTTTTTTGGTGAATTTGTGTGCAGACAACTTATTTATATTCATCAGTTTCTAACTGCTGTTCTATAGAGGACAAGTTGCAAAACATCTTATAACCCCACAGATGACAATATTTGTGTTAACAGATGAGACACATACCAATGATCTACAAGGTTTTCCTTAATATTTTAGGGATATTAAAGGATACTTATTGTTTTAGGATATTGGATATTTCAAGGTGTTATCAGTTTGGTCAGAAATTACATATTCACTGCCAGGGCCCTATTTTCAAAAGCCAATAGGATTACCTTTATTAGACCCTTCTGCAGACAGAGTGTCCTGAATTGGATTCCTTTTGGATGAAGATAAACTAGAAGGTAACTCTTGTGACCACATTAGTGCATGAACAGGTGGGTTTTAAGGAAAACAAAACAAAAAACCACCAGCAATAAACAACTTTGCATTTTTAGTCTGTAATTTTAACATTTAGAACTATGAAAATCTACCCCTGTACAATGGAAACTCAATATTGTCAGTCCAAAAAGTATTATTGGAGCTCTAGCATAATTTTTTGTAAGAATTATTGTGTCTTAGAAATGTCAAAAGTGCAGCTGTTTCAGAACTTTGGAAGAGTTAAATGGATGCAGTCTTCTATCTAAATCTGTGATCAGCTTATTGAAGATGATAGCTAAGCACCTTATGAATACAGTTCCATACTATGATAAAGAATAATATTGAGTAAGAAAATACCCATGTAATTTTATTATTTTTTTTCTCCCCATCAATCTAATCAAAACATCAGCACTTTTGAAATGCTCAGCATTGTTGTTCTAAGTACCATGTCAAAATAATTAGTCCGTTTATTGTATCAGCTCCCACTGATTTAAGACACATGAATAATAATTATAGAAAAATATTATTTAAAAAAAGGCTGCTATATAAAACCTCGATTAACATTGGAAGACAGCTCAACAAAATTCTGTGGAACATAAAATGGGTCAGCCTTGAATTATCTGTAGCTGCATTACATGTGTGCCTGATTTGTTGGCATTTAAAAATATTAATTTGGAGCTTTCTGAGAGGATAGCAAACATCTCTGTTTGCTTTCAGCCTAACAGTTCCTTGTTTACTCTCTGCATTAATTTAGCTGTAAGTACAATGAAACTGTCACTCCGATGTGACATTCTGACTTCAGATGTTAGAAAAAACAGCAAATTATGTCTATCAAACATGCAGAGCCTTTGCTGTCACAAGTTATGCATTGTCTAAAGACAGATTCCTTTAGCTGCATGGTTCCAGTAGGAAATTCACTACAAACACAGCTCTATAAGAATCTAATATATAAATCATGGGTTATCTGATTTTATTGCCCCTTTTACTCATGAGTCTTGCAAGCCAGACAGTTTGCAGGAAAAGGACCAAGAAAAGATCTGAAGAGATTATATTGTTTTTCTAAATCACTCTTTGTCTACACTTAAGGGAATATTTCTTACCTTAAGGAACTGGTTTGATGCCATTCCCTGAAAGTTCTGCTAAAGTGGTTCTTGTGTGACCTAACAGATAATAGTGCTGGGGTTTTGAGATGCCTGTTCTTCTCACCCATAATTTAAGCAGTCTTAGGAGGAGCACAAACTGCACCTTTAATGTATTTAGTAAAAGACTGTTTATAAAGGTGAATCACAAGCAGTCCAGGTGCTCTACTTCAGATCATATCACCAGCAATTTATTTGTGCGTCTTTCTAATAGCAATTCCTAGTGCAGCAATTAACCCAGACAACCACCCTACAAAGTCAAAGCTGTGTTCTTTTGGCTCCATTTACCTGTTTTTCCAGGCTCTGTAGATCTCTGGGGAAAAGAAAAAAATGCAAAGAGAAAGAATAATAGAGCTGTTCTCAGAGGAGAAATCATCACTGTCCTTCAGAACCACACCTTGGGTGACAAGGATAGTTCAATGTTCCCTGCTGAGTTTTCTACAGAGGTGTTCCACCTATGCTCAGGTACAGGTTCTCTGGGTGGGCTACTTATCACACAGGTCTGGAAAAACTGTTGCTGTTCTGAGCTGATAATGCCGGAGCAGAAGCCACAGTGGATGACTTTGATCTCAGACTCCTGGAAAATGAATTCCTTTCAGGAACGGAACTTGCTGCCTCCCTGGCCACAGAAGTGAAGGTTTTTTCCCATTGAAGGGTCATGTCTGTTGTGATTCCTTCATGTGTTTTTACAGATCCCTGTCCACAGAGCTGCTATTCTGATGGATACCAAGGAGTACTCCTGGGAATGAAGTTATGAAATACTGAGGACTTCTAGGGAGATACAGCAGCTCTGTTTCTGAATGATGGACAGGTCCACAGACCTTACTGTCTAACCTGAAGAATGTTCCTGTAAAGGGTTGTAAGCAGCTTGTTCAACTTTGCAATAGATGAACAACAGTGAAAGATGTGATTTTAGTGTATCAAATGCAATCCAATCTTCAGGCTGCCTGCATTTTAAATATGATATCCAGGGTGTGATATATTAGTATCACATATTTAGTTCTGAGACAAAATCCTGAACATTAGTGAAAACACACAATAGATTTTATGGTATTGTGCCAGCTTAGAGTTCTTGTTTTGCACCTAGGTTTGCCAGGCTCTATGAAATGAATGCAAACTGCTCATGTTCAATGCCTCCCCAGATATTCTGAAGCTACAGATATTTCTGTGAGATAAAATATTACAAAAACAGAACAGGTATTGTGGGTGGTCTTGCTTGTTAAAATGTTATGCAAGATTAAGCTGTGAAAATCTTTTCTGTGACCTTGCTTTATGAATAAAACACTACTTCTTCCACTGGTGGGTGAAATTAGAAAATGCAGAAGAAAGGAAAATGACAGCTATCAGTCCTTATGAAGTTATGTCCCCATTGCAAGCTCTGTGGGACAAATTGTAAATGGTGTTATCCAAATGAAGACCATTTCAATTCTAATCACCACTATTAATATGCAAATTTTCTAAATACAAATATTCCCACTACAATGAAGTACACATTTGCTTTGGAGAGTAACAGACATCCCATTTTTTAAAACTCCTTTTTTACCATTAATACCTCAAAAGCCCTACATCATAGCTCTTATGGTTACTGTTGGTTTTAAAAATAGACTGATTTCTCCCTGAGCATGTCAATGACACTGCTTCAGTCAGCAAGATTTTGGATTCCCATTAGTGCTCCATTTCCCTCCTTAGGGATCTGTGTCCTCCTTGGCACTCTCTGTTTGAGCTCCCCATTAGGCACTGCATCGTACTACCACTAAACCATGTGTCTAGCTGGCTTATGGTTATTTTACCCTCCATCATATGGATTTTATGTCATTACAATGTATAAGTGCTCTTGATATCTTCACCTTTCTAAATAGCTAAGCTAGTTCATTGTTCTGTGAATTTGTTTACAGCCTGCTTCTTTGATGGGATTTGGGTATTCTCAAGAGCCAAATGAGAAGAAAGTGTGTTTAAATGTCATGGGCACCCCAGTGGCTGCTGCAGTGCACTGAAATAATGTAAGGAAATTTAAGGAAATGTAGTTAACCTTTACACCATTTTACGTGCAGCTCTGTTTATGTAGAATGGAGGTGATGGTATATCTGTATTTAAAGTGAAAATGTTGAACAGATGTGTAACAACCTTGTTATATGATATTCTAATAACCCTGAAATTGTTTTTAAAGGGACAGTTGTCTTACTGTTGTGTCACACACAAAACTGAGACAAACCACAGAGGAATCAGCTATTTTACTATTTTACTATTTTACTAAATGCTACTTTGCATGAAACTCTGTCACAAAACTAGAACCCCAAAACTTTCTCAAAAATACCTGAATTTTCTGCTTTCTCTGCTCTATACAAACAAAAGTGAAACACAGATAACTATGATCAAAGACATTTTTTCTCAATCTGTCAATTTAATGTTTAAAATAATATTTAATCAGAGACTGCACTCCTGTTTTATTAGCATTAGCTACAATCTTGGAATCTTAAAGATATTTTAGGGATTCTATGTCTGTGTCATGTAAGCATTGTGCTTTGTTAATAAATTTAATGGCCCTCCAAGCATGGCATTCTTATTTTAGCTATAGTAAAACTCTTCTGCAAAATCTGAGGGTTAAAGGTATTTCGCCTTCTGTCTGGACCTGTTCTTCAGCCCTTTCCTTTGTTAGAAAGGAAAATGGTTGTAAATACTTGAAAGATACAACTGTAGGCTTGGGTAGATTTTCTGAATATCATTTCTTGAAGATATTATAAAATTATACTGCCTAATTTAATGTAGATCAGTCAGCAAGATATTGTCTATATCAATAATGGTGCCATCATAAGCAGTACTTAAAATATGTCTGATACACTTCCCCCAGGAATTAAAGAAAGAGGTCTACCAACCATCATAGAAGAGGAAAATATGATATTATATGATATGTTATTTTACAAAATAGTTCTTGAAGTTGTGCTAAATTGTGAAAATTGAATTTTTTTTAAAAAAATTAGCTTTTTATAAATTTAGAAAATTTTGGGGATTACACGAACTACACAACAGCATTGAACTTTTGGAAACCATTTTCTTCAACTACTTTCAGCTACTTTATCCCAGAAATGTGACAGTAACTGGAGAACCTGTAAAGGAGACTCAAGTGACTGTGAAATTAGGATTGAATCCTGAGGTGTTTTGGGCCAGATGTTACAAAACTGGCAGAGACTGAACAATCTTCAAACTAGACTCATCTCATAATAAGTCTCTGAAAGCTCCTTTGCCCTCAGTGTGTCCTCAAATATAAAACCACATATTAAGGAGTTATTTTAGAACCATATAAAAGTCAGTTTTATTAATGAAGTCTTTTCTAATTCTTACTTTTCTCTTCCCACACCTGAAGGTGTTCAGGGATCTCAGAGCATTGTTTTTCCTTCAAGGATTTTAACAGAGTACTAGAAAGATATTCATGCCAGAAAATTCCTTGCAAGTGCTGACATGTGAATAGACTATCATCAGATTCCGTATTCTCATCTAGAAATTTTCAAATAATTATGTTTTCATCATTTGCAGGATAAAAGAAATAGTCATACATCTCCATTGCACCTTTAGGATTTTTTAGCAGAAATCACAGCTTGGTGACATGAAGATAGAGACAAATACGTTATCAGTTATGATAGAAGTTACCAGAAGTCTTGAAGTAGAGAATTTTTTAGAGAAAATGCCTCAGCAGACTGGAAAATAAACTTGCTTTTCACTGGATTTCTGAAAATAATTTCCCCTATGGAATTTGGAACATAACAATAACTTGATTATTTTAACATTTTAAAAATATTTTTTAGGATGAAATTAAAACCTCAGGAGATAAAAAGGGGCTCTAAGCCCTCCCGAGATAAGACCATGCCTGATCTAGAGGATGTGTTTGAGGCATCCATCAGTTTCAATCTTGCAGTGAAGTCAGCTCTATGCTGCTTCCTTGAATAAATCCACTGTGTTAGCTGAATTCATGGCACACAGAGTCACAAGGAACTATGTTTTTTGCCCCCAAGATAAAAGTTTAGAAGTTTGGTGAGCACAGTCTACCTAATAAAAGAACAATACAATAACCTGTCTATGTAAACACTTCGTTGAAACTGGTATGAATCATATATAGACGTAATTACTAACATGTATTATGAGTAGCAATTCCTTTTTTTCTCCAGGAGCACTCAGTAGGAGAAAGCCATGTGTGTTCACAAGTTTTACATTGTAAGAAGGATGTTTTTAATTATTTTATTGTCATTTATTTTATCACCAAGTAAGAATAGATGTCTTGCTTTGTTTATTTTTTTTTCTTTTCATTAGCTGAAAAGGTGGGCAGTCTTTTTATATTCTTGTACTGAGAGAAGGATTAAAATGCAAGCAGTAGCTAAGTGTCCTTGCTTAATATATGATTGTAAAACACTGACTCACTGTTTAAATTCTGGCATTTTGATAAATATCATAATGGCTATTACTCATTCAAAATTATAATATTGTAGGGAAAATTACTTTACTTAGCAGTTTAATAATGCATTTGTAAATATGGATATTTTATAGTATGACTTAAACTCTTCTGAGTTATCCAAAAGGTTCCAGGCTATGTTGTGGAATTATCTCAGATTAAAAGATTTTAAAAATTGCCAACTTAAAAATATTTTTAAAATGTTGTAATGCTTTTTCTCCATTTATAGCTGAATATCATACCTGAATATATCTGAACTTGGCTATTTGTGTGTCATCTGCATACAATTCTACTTCCTAAATTATTGAATTTTAGAACTATCAACCATGAAGACCCTTAGCAGCAATTAAAGGTATATTTTTGCCCTAAGCTGTATGAAATGCACTAAAATTGGTTAATGGCATAGTTTGTAAAAAAGTAGATGTGACTGAGAAAAGTATTAGTTTTCTGTTGTGGTATTTGATCAGGTGGAGTTCTCCATTCTTCTCCAAGAAATTTTACTCTGCAGTACAGAAGACACAACACCAAAAAGTTAGAGAAGCTGGAGAGAGAAGATGGGTGCTGTTTTAAGAGCACTTCTTGTGCTAGGGGAAAGAAAGGCAACCTTAGACAGAAGAGAATGTGTTGAACATTGTAATCTGTGGGGGAAAAAAAAAATCAGTAGAACTGTGAACAAAATATTTTCCTGTCACCCTAATTTTTCTCTACCTTAAAGCTGTTGCTAATCTATGCAAGGGATGAAATGAAGTAGTAGATAGCTGTTTCCTTTTGCAACAGGACATTCTGGGCTATGGGACACCTGATCCTGGATTTTATTCAAGACAGTGAAAAATCTGAGCAGCTGCTCTGAAATAGGTGAGAGTCTCTTCAATACAAGCCGAGATGCCCAGCATGTGAAAAATCTCTACTGTTTTTTTCACCTTTTCCCAGGAAGCACTCAGCTGTCCAAACCACTGAGTCAACAAGAATTAACCAACAATTCACAGCAACAAGTAGTGGGGTGGTATTATGTGATGGCAAAAGTGAGATATTTCAAGTTAAGAGAACATTTTGTCATTACTCAGTTATATTTATTTTTTTTTCTAGTGAAAAAAATTACTGGGTTTTGAGGAAATGTAATCCTCTGTCTAGTTGTGGAAGCCTAAACTCTTAGAAATATTTACCACATGAAAAATGCTAGCTTTTTCAAAAAAGACCCTAATTAATTGCAGGATAAGCAAAATCGTGCAACAAAAAAATTGAAAACAACAGCTGCCTTTTAAAAAAAGTGAGTAAAATTGGGAATTGGCAAATTCCTTTTGAATGACCCACTCTAGTGAAAGTATAATTTCATCCTCACTTTAATTAGTCTAATCAAGATAATGCGTAATTAATTGCTTAAAACTGGATGATGGATTGGAGAAAAGCAAGTAGAAATTCTAAATAATTGTTTACTGTGCAAGCAATAGGATTATTAGCTAGCATTTTAGTCCTCTAGGCTAAAGAATTTCCCAACTAGCCCCACCCTACTCGAAGCAGTCCTTGATCTCCCAATCGCATTTTCAATGGGGAAAGTTTCATGGAATTAATGATTCTGCACATAGTTAAGCATCTTTTATATGTGTAAACTGAGGGTTTCTAATTGCAGAGAACAAGCCATAAAAATACACCTTTCGTCATACTTCTACAATTATTATTATTCCCTCTTCTTGGTTTTTCAAGTTTTTGGAAAAAATTACAGTTCAAAATGCTTCCAGTGTATTCCATTAATAACCTTTTGAACTCTGAAGTTTTTCTTACAGTAAATGCAATAAAATGAAAACATTTAGTGCATTTTAACAAATCTAATATTAATTTCAAATAAAATACTGTAGAAATCATTTCTTTTTTGAATACAGTACAGGACAAACAGATGTGCTCTGAAAGCAAGCAGTTATTTCCCATGTCCTGGAGAATATTTGGTGAATATCTATTCATTTTCTAATGACTGCCAGGCCATGGATCTGTATGTCATGATGTGAGACACGACTTATGAGAGACTGTGCCTTGACATAGAAATAGAGAACCTCAGGGCTCATTGGAAATCTCCACCTCTTTTAAGGTAAACAATCATCTAAAAAGGGACTTTGCCTGTGTGAATATAATTGTGTCCTGAAAGGTTCTTCCTTTTGTGTAAAATTCGATTACTTGAAACAACTCTAAAAAGGATGTAGACAGAAGGAAAAAGGAAAATTATCATTATGTTGTCTTCCAAAATAATCAGAAAGAACAGCTGAAACAAGGATGAGAGACTTCCTATACTACATGAATGTTTCCCTGGAAAAGCCTCAGCCTTTTGTGGATTTAAGTCATAAGAAGATTGATAGCTCTGATTTTCTTCAGGAAGATGTGAATTGGTATAGTTAAATAACTCAGAAAATAACTTTTTAAACAAAATCTTTTGAATTTGGTAAGTTTACAAAAAATGTATTTATTCAGCTGTAATTTATAATGTGTGCTTAAAAAATCTAAACCATAAAGAGCAAATTTTTGCCTAATGTTTCTTGTCTCGTATAAAAGGTCTTGGAGAAGCTGAAATAGAAAATGTAATGGTGGTTAAAGGATAGAACAAAAAATGCCCTCTAAAAATATCATATCACCTGGAATGATTTAGACTATTAGATTTAGATTATAAGAAATAATGTCTTTCTAGCCTAATTGAGCACCACAATACTAATTGGGATTAGGATTTAATTGAAGCAGTGTGGATGCAACAGGGTTGGAACCTATGTTAAGTTCATGTGATACAGAAGAACCTTTTAGACAGCAACAGAACAGGAAGAGGAGAAGTGCTAACAAGAGAGGTACTAACCCTAACACTGAAGATAAACTTAAACCAAAAGGTAATCCTAAGACTAACCCTAAATGTAACCCTAACACTAACCCTGGAGGAAGATGAAGAGGAGGATGAGAAGGAGGAAGAGCAGGGGGCGCAATCCAAACCATGGCCCTAAATCTAACCTATACACAATACAAACTCTAACCCAGAACCCTCATCAGAATTCTTCCATAGATCCAGCATTATGTTTGCAAGCCTTAAAATAGATGTTCATTCCATTTTAGTGCATCTGAGGACTTTTTAATCCTTTTCATTATTCTGGAAAACTTTTAGGGTTTGGCCATTCTTTGTTTCATACTTGCATTTCGAATATTTATGGATTCATGTTGTTTGAAGAGTGAAAACACCCATTACAGTGTTTGGACAATGCCTTTAATGATATGCTTTAACTTTTGGACAGCCCTGAACTGGTCAGGTCATCCTGGAAAATTCCTTCCAACTGAAATATTCCATTCTATTCCCAGCCTGTCAAAACAAACCCCATTTTGTTTCTTTGCATTATTATTTGCCCATTAATGTGACATATTCTCCAGAGGAAATCTGAGGAAAATGGGCGCTGGAGATACATAGGCTTTTTTTGTGGCAGTGGGTCTTTGGATAGCTTAAGGTCTCTAAGGTTTGCTCTTTTTTCAATTCTGCCCTGTAAACAAGTCATTCTAACCCTGGGTGAGCTGGCACATTGTTGTGTGTGGTTGAAGACAGACATGGTCTAAGTTTAAAACAAATTGGAGAAAATGTTTGGGGGTTTTTTCCATCAAACTGATTTTTTTTTTTTTCAGTCAACATATATCCCATGTATAATGTCCCTCTGTCAGTGGAGTGAAGGTATGATGCACTGGGTAAAAAGAAGTGGCTTAGGCCAACAAATACTTGGGAACTACTCCATGGAGTATAAATTACTCCAAAAACTACTCCATTGAAATATAGCCTTGAGGTTGTGAGGAAAGGCTGCAGGGCCAGCACACTCAGGTTTCCTCACCTCCTCACCTCACAGTGACCTGAAGCCTCCAAGAGGGTTTCTTTCTGAGAGCCAGGCAAAATGCTAATGACAGAGGGTCAACAAGTCAATACCATCCCACCTCCCAGGGATGCAAAATACAAAACGTCCCAGGGTGCTCCTGAACCTGGCAGCTGTGAAATGTTCCCATTTTCTGCCATTAGCTCTCACCCTGTACACCAAGCCTTCCACAGGCAGCCATAGAGGAAACCTGATAGAAATGGAAATGGGCTGTAGGTTTTTCAGGTGAACAGTTTGTAGCTGGTTGAGAAATTCTTTGGCAGAAGGGTCTGTGAAGGGTCTGCAGACACAATATAGCCAGCTTTACATCACTGCCCAAGCCCACAGATACGCTCTGAAAACCACAGGCTGTCTGACTAAATTCTTTCAGAGCAATCAGAATACTCGAAATTGCTTTTTAGGAGCAGGCTGATTCTTGCTAGTCTGAGATTCAGAGTTTAATATCTTGGTGAGTTTCATTGTACTTAAAGGTCCCTGGACACTCAACCTACTTCTCTCTTACACATTTCTTTATTTCTAAGAACTTTGCATAATTTTCTGTGAATTTCACTTTTTAGATTCTTTGCATTTTTTATAGTATTTTTTCTTTTCATCTGCATGTTGTGGCTGTTACTTGTTATAGCATTATTACACATAAACATCCTTAGCCTTTATACCTAATGAAATGTAAACAAACAGCAGGTATAATTTCTGATCAAAGTTTAATTGCATTAATTCAAAAATATGGAGGCCTGTCTTAAACAGTATTCTTCTCAAGCTTATACTTTTGAGTGACTTTTTTTGGCGAAATTCTGTATTGATTTTTTTTATTTTGCATTTATGCTTGCCTGATGCAGTATCTCACATTTTGATTAAATCTTCAAATCCAATCCTCCCCAATGTAAAATTTCTTTGGCAGCCATTCTCTGCTAGCCTACTATGTGTATGTTTTTATAGAGAGAGATACATAAAAAATAAACCACCAGTCTTAGAAAGTCGATTTCCTGAAAGAATACAAATTTATCTTTTTCCAGATAATGTCATATGAAATCATAAATTGACCTGAATGGGCTGCTGGCAGTCTACTCTTTAACTGTATTAGGCTTGTCTGCATTAAATCAAAATGGAAGCAGCTGGATGTGTGTCTGGAAGTCAGATTCCCATTCAGCAGCAGAGACACAAAATCTGTAGGTGTCAAGATTTCTATCAAAGATGAGATTATTAAGCGAACAAAGAAAAAAGCAGCCTCATGAAAATCTCCCCTCCTAATTGTGTTTAGCATCAAATCAATATGGTATTAATGTTGCTGATTATATCAGTGGGATCCTGCCCTGTGTTATACTCTTCTATATCTTGCTGAGTAATGGTTAAAATACCATCATAGGTTATAGTCCTCAAAAGGAATTTTTGCCTATTAAAACTCAGTGAAAATGCAGATTTTATTCTTATCAAGGTCTATGTCAGTTCCAGGAAGTGCATTATCCTCTTTCACAGTCTTCTCTCTCCATTTATCATCTTTCCAGTCACTAGATATATATTCTTCCTGACAAAAATCCAAAACAAACAAACCAAACCAACAAACAAAAACAAACAAATGAAAAACCACAAAAAAGTCAAACCCAGAAACATTTCCAAAATATGTCTGTTTGGTTTAATTTACCTTGTGTGTAGTTCTTCGAAATGAGTCCAAAATATTGCACACAGAGTAAAATGTGTGTGACAGTAAGGCAGATGGGATGAACCATGAGTTTCAACCAGGGAAGAAATATGTGGGGAAGGTATCAGGGAAAGGAAAAGAGAGGATATGGTTCTAACTGTAGAACACTGAGAAAGAACAATAACATAGAACTTATGTATTCTGAGCCCCAGTCACCCTCAGAATCATAGCTGGTTGTTTTGGACGTAAGTTTTGTGCAGTAGCACAGTGAAGAAAGGATGATTTCCCTGATGGCAGCAGCTGGTAATTGTTCCTGGATGATGGGATGTGCTGCAGTTTCTGCTACACTAACAACTTAAACCGTTATATCGCATCTAGGGTTTCTGCTTTTTTAGATTGCCATTTATGACGCTAAGCATAATTAACACCTTTTTAAATTGCATTTGCATCCTTTTCTTTCCTCTTTTCCCTCAGTTGTGGGAACTTTTTTTTTAATTTAACTTCTTTTCTTTAGCAACTTTATGTCTGCCCTTCTCAATGCACTTGCAGCACATGCTTCAATTCCCTTTTCTTTTCTATAGTGACTTTCTTTATCTGAGTCTTACTTCCATTGATGCAGAGCAATTTACAGATAAAGGTACAGAGTGCCATTTTCCATTTATAAACTTGTATCTGTGCAAATCAAATATTTAGATGCTGCAGACTAGTTCCATACAAAGGGCAATGACAATGAAGCACTGCACTGTAAAATTTATTTTTAGGTGCCCAACTCTTTCCTAAAATGTTTATTTGGAGCCCATACTCTCCTAATCCACTACACGGGAAATTTGAGTAGAATTCAAGTCAAGGAGCTCACTGGAGAGCCTTTGAAGATGGCTGTAAGTAGGAGACACTCTCCAAAGACAAAGTACACTCTTGAGCAGACAAAAGGTGCTTAAACCACTTTAACAATCACCCCAGCAAAATTCTTTTGTTTAATGCAAGGAATTGTTTTTCCTTATTTTCTGCTTGGAAATAACAAAACAAATTAAAAATCTTCCTGGTTGCTAAGTTTGAGCATTCCTTGGAGGTTGATTTTGAGCAGACAGCTAAATTCCAACTGTTAGAGAAGAAGAGGGAGTGGAGAAGGAGACCGGGATGAAAACCATTAAATATGTACTCCTCACTGTAGTTAAAGGTAACATGGTTTTGAAGCTTTCTTGAGCCTTAGCCATGACGTGGATATCAGGCTGCTCAGCAATATCAGCAGGATAAAACCGCAGTATTCACATGAGCAGTGATGGAGATGTGGATCATGTAGGTTTTCCTGGAGGAAACTTTGACAATTGGTGAATTTTTAGAGCACCTAAAACCACGTGTCTCAGTTGCTGGTAGTTGGACCGGATGACCACTGTAGGTCCCTCCCAACTGCAGCAGTTCATTCTAAAATTAAAACAGGGCTACAATGATCCATTCAGAGACAGTGGAGACCATGGGCACCATGGAGTCTCATCTAGGTCTACCCACTTCCTTCAATTTAATTTTTAAATTAGCTTTTGGGAGTTGGATTTTCTTTTTTATTTCCCCTGGTTCTTCTTTGTAGGCTTTTTTCCCCGCTAAAGCTGAAGTCCAGGGCTAGTTTCTATTTGTCTGTGAATTAAATAATTATGAAACCCAAACTTTTTATGAACTGCATTATGATATATATACCATACATACGTGGTATATATTTAACTCATTCTGCTCTTAGATATTGTATATATTATATTATACATTATATATCATGGTATCTATTGTACTCATTCTGCTGGAAGTCTAATGATGATTATGAGTTTACTGTTCTGTGAATGTAGAAAAGGAAAAGGAAGTAAACAAGAATGGTGCTACATTTTTAGTATTAAACAATTGTTTGAATTTAGATGTGTATTTTTTTTTTTTTACCTTAAAATGTTCTTTAGGATGTGGACTTAAGGCACCAAAGGTAAATAGTTTCCCTGTTGTCAATTTATAAAATAACTGATTTTGTAAATTGAACCTGGAAATAATATATTGGCCATTCAGCCTTGGTTTTAAACAAAAAGACTCAGAAATCCCACAATTTTATAGTTCAGATTTGTTAATATGCAGAGACCTTCAGCGTGACCCTTTGACTTTCTTGCAAGGTATTGAAAGTTAGTCATAAGTTAAAAATAAGAAAGGCTTTTGGGATCTCAGTTCTGATTTTCTTCACATTAAATACTGGAATAATAAGCATTCCTATTTCTACACTAATAAACAGTCCAAAACACTTGTGTAAGGTGATCTGAGCAAACCCAGGTCTGCTAAATTGCTATTCCTGCCATAGCTACATCCTGTGCCAGTGGGCATGCAGAGGTTTGTGTTTGGCATGGGCCAAGGGCCATTTGCAGGAAGTAGCTCAAATACAACTCTCTTGTCTCAGAAGGTAAGAGGATTTTTTTGTGACATATAGAGCAAATATGGTGTGGGAAAATGATTAGGGGTAAAATTGGAGAAAACTAGGAAGTTATGTTTACATTAACCAGACCACTATGTTGAAGCTTACGGTAAGGAATTATAGGGTGAAAGTCCCTGGGTGAAATGCAGCTGCTGCTCCCTGGTTACGACCTGGTCAGCATGTCCCTCTTCCCACACAACACATGCTCAAGGGAAGAACTAAAAGGAGGATGGAGCGGAGTGGAAGCACCACAGCCACACAGCCATGCTCTGTAGAAATCCTTGCAAGAAGGGGAACTCAGTGGTACCCTGCAGCTGATGATACTCATAGCAGCTGCCACCCATGGGGAAAAAAAAAAAAAAAAAAAAAAAAAAAAAAAAAAAAAAAAAAAAAAAAAGTCTTGCTGCTGAACCAGAACTATGGAGAGATCACAGCTGTAGCACTGTGCACATCTCCATCCCAGAAGCTGCCTCAGGTGAAATACTGACATTACACACCTCTGAGGTACCCCCCCCCCCCCACTGAACATGATGGATGACTGGAGTCACTCAAGCTCCAACTAAACATAAAATGTAATATAAAGCCAAGTTAGTGTGAGTCCTTGAAGGATGCTGGCACTTGCCATCAGCAGGAACTTACTGTGGAGACCTGACATGCTCCAGGTCTCCATGTGCTGTTGGCATGTGTCCCCCAAACAGCCAGTCCAACTGCCCTTTTACCCACTGGAATATTCAGTGAAGGATCCCCACAGTGGGATGCTGACAGACGGGTTGGGCACAAGGGTTTTGGCTTTCCTGGGGCACTGACAAAAGACAAAACATGAAGGGTTTGAGAAAATCTCCCCTTTTCAAGTGACACCAACATTCCTATCCCACCTCATCTACAACTACTCCCTCTACTACTGCCTAAATTCAAGGGGAGTCTATAGAAATAATAAAACTCTTCTCGATAGTGGAATTCTCTTTGAGAGCATGAATGGATTAAGTCAGAGAAAGGCCAAAGCACAAAATTAAATAAACTACCAGGGCACACAAAAGATAATAAATAATGCTATGAGTGCATTAGCAGTAAGAGGAAAACTCAGGAAAAGTGATGTCTGCTGCTAAGTGGTCTAGAAAAGCTCTCTGAAAAATAATGGCAATAAAATAACAAATGTTTTCATTCAAGTCTTGTCCACTGTATGCAGTTGGACATTGTCAATATAAGTAACACAATTATTATTAACCACAAATATTTTCTATTAGATTAAAGAAAGATGGATTTGGATACTTGAACCAATTGTGGTTTGAATTAGCTAAATGAGATAAAATTGATCCAAAGGTTTCCAAAGTAGGGTTGTCAGAGGTTGACTGATTATCTAAAAAACAAAACAAAACAAAACAAAAACAACAAACAAAAACACAAAACCAGGAGAGTTCCAGAAAAATGGAAAAAAACCTCTTTTTGAGTAAAGGAATCACAAGGAAATTTCAGTGCTGTCAAGATAATATAATTTATGAGGATAATTAAACTCCTTATCAGCACCTAGGAAGGAAAAAAAACTGTTATGACTAAGAGCTAGCAAGGAATATGTAGCAGAAATCAAGTTAAACTTACTATACAGGAAGCAAAGGTAACTTCCCATGTTATACTGTTAGATAAATGAAGTAGATTCTTTTTAAGTGATTTGAGTGATTTTTTTTTAACCATGTCTTTTTTGACTGTTCAAGAAATGACAGGCCATGAATTTCTAGACAAAACATTGAAATAGATCTGTATAATCCCTGTTTAAAATAATCACTACTTCCTTCAACAAACATCCTTTCATTTTTGTGAGGGTTATTTGGTTATTTGGCCATTGGTAATAATAGATGATCAATACAGAGTATTGTTGAAATCAGATATTTAAAAATAACAGTGGTTTTGGGCATCCAAGGTTATTAACTTGCTTTTTAATAGTGTGTAGGAAATACATGAGATTCAACTCTCCAATATTTTGAGATATTTCTGCAGAACTGTGAGTACTAAAAATTTTTAAGGACAGACATCCTTATTGCAATTGCCAAGGCTTTAGAAAAAGCCTGTCATTGCTCATGATTAAAGTGTTTACAATATTTTGTCTTGTTGCTTAATGATATGTGAGTTTGTATGTAGTTGGACTAATATGAAGGTTTTTACCACAGAATTTGATGAACATCAAGATTTCACTTACCAAGCTAAATGATAGAGGAGGAAATACTGTTGTAAATGTAAAAAAGTGATATTGTAAAGGCATCACTACATGGTATCTACTTGTTTTTTTCCCAGAATTTCATAGCAATTTTTTCAGGAAGCCAGAGATAAAAGGAGATTCATAGTGTTGGTTATTCAAGAGTGTCCTCTTGGTAAAATTATAATTACATGGCAAAAAAATTGAAAGAATGAAACACAATTTCTCATAAAAAACCTTAGAACCAAGATTTTAAGTTAACCTGTGTTCAGTTCTTAATCCTGTAAATCACAGTGCCCTTTTTTCTTCCTAGACTGACAGAAGACTAAACTGTAGTATTTTTTAGTTAATGTAATCTGTAGAGACTGTTATTAATCAGCCACTTTGGATATAGAACTCCTAAACCCATTTAAATGGTGGGGGTCTGGGTAATAGACATCTTGTTAAAGAGATAAAATGGTCTTCTTATGAAGTGAGAGTTTGTGTTACAGTCTTGAAGGAAAATGTTACACTCCAATCCTGTTTGTGATGCTGGGGTTTATCCAGTTTTGGGTCACTGGGTCTGTAAAAGGCTGTAATGGTGGTGGGAAGAGCTCAAACAGGAGAATTACTGGGCTTGCTTTCTTTAATGAAAATCAGTTGGCAGGTCAGTTGTCAAAAATTGCTTAAAACAGCCACTGAAATACTTCAGAAGACAGGGACTTCCTCAATGCCATCTACCTAATCTAGTGAAAAGCAATAAGCAAACCTTGTTTCTTTAAGATGGATCTTTTTTTTTTTTTTTTTGTGGACTCATATATATTTTGATTTAAACCTACACAAAATAATATTGCACAAAATAAATTGCAAAGAAATATTTTATAGCTGCTTGAGGAAATATTCCTGTAGGTGGCATTCATATTGTAGTTGTGTCCATTCAGATGGAAAGAACATTCATACAATGTCATTGAATCCAGTACAACCCAGACGTTAAATTTGCATTTTAAAGACTAAGTAAATAATATTATTTCATTACTGAACCAGTGTATTCAGAAATTTGCATTTGATTTTATATTAAAAAAAATCAAATCTGAAGCTCTGCATAAATACAGCAGACTTCCTACTAGTGAGTGATTTGACAATTGTGGACAACAATGGTATCAGATATAGAATATATATATATATATCAATTCATTGAAAGCTTCAATTTCTGAAAGCCATTTCTGATGAATCCACCATGTCCAATGAGGTGCACAATCCCTTATGCATCCAAATGCTGATGTTTCTGGTAGTTACCATAAAATACCATTATAGCTATGAAAAGTTGCAAATATTCTGCATATAAATTAAAGATGTTGGGACAAAACTGAAGATTGCTTTTTGTAGTCTACCTGCTTTTTAAATAAATTTCACAGCTCTTCAGGTGGGGACATAACAGTGCTGTGCTAACAGTATTCTGTTCCTGATTATTCTTTCCTAACAAATTATCTATCTTGAGGTAAGTAACATCTGATGAAACAGTAGGTGAAGAGATAATTTACCAGCAGTAAAAATGAATGAAATAGTAATTTGAGGATATATTTATATCACAGGAAGAAGGATAACTAAGGAAAAAGGCTTTCTGCTAAGAAAACAAAAAATAGTAAAGAAAAAACTCATTTGAAAAAAACCTACCATCTTATGGGTGTATAATGTGAAAGGATCTTTAAAAATTGTGGTACAGACTGTGAAATGGAAGTTTCATGACAATGAAATCAATTGTTCCTCTCTTCTTTGATGCTTGTTGTATCAAAGATAAGTATATTTAATAAAAAAGGGTTTGTTTTTGATTTAATAAATTGATAAAAATTTAATAAATTGATAAAAATGCAATAATTCTTCTAAGTGTTAGGCTTAAAAGAGTCAAAATTCTCTTAAAGTACTGAGAAAACCAGTCAACAGTATGTAGCTTATTGCCTTGCCTTGACATTGCATTAATCTCCTAGCATCCTGTATAAAATAGCAATTCAGATAGTTTCTTTCAAATGTTTCCCTGACATTTTAAAAATTAAGCTAGGGAAAAATCTGGGTTTTTTTGCTGTTAAGCAACAAATGTTTTAATTGATTACCTGCTTTGCTAAAGAGAAAACAAAATCCTGTCAATTAAGTCCAAAACTCTGGTCAGAATTAAACACAAAATATGTAATTGATTGTTACTTCTCTAGTGTTTTGATAATGAAATGATCTTTAAAAGGTCTTAAAAATGGGAACCAGAATTAAAGCATACAATTGAGTGAAAAGACCAACAGGACACACTGTATTATGCTGCTACCAGTGTTATATACCATTATTTAAGCCCAGGATTCCCACAGGATGGAAAAGACACATTTAGAGCAAGACTCTGAACAACTCCATTTGGGCTTGTCAGCCCAATATACACAATCTGATTTTATTGTGCATATTAGACCTTAGAAAATATACAGCCTTCATGTAGTTAGTTTTGATAATTTGCATTTGTAATTTGGATCCCACTGTTGTTTTAGAGATGACAATAAATTTACTTAGTGACCCTGTAAAGTTCTATCTTTAGTAAAAGAAATGGATATCCAAATAGTTGTCTAGAAATAAATGAACTGAATAACACATACAATTTTAAAAGTATATAGTACATTTATTTATTAGAAGAAGGAAAATGAGGAATTATACTTTTGATAAAGTAGTATGTATTTTTATTGCTATAATAAATTGTGGCAAATAAGTGCAAAATTAAATTCTAATAATGTAATAATTTCATCATGTTTGTTGATGCCTTTTGACATAAATTTAATTGAGCGGATTATGTAAGCAGTGAGAGTTAGATATGTATCATTCCTGGAGAAGATTATGATCATAGATATGAAAGGCATAATTAAGGTGATTTTGCTACCCTGATCTAGTCATCTTCTATAACCAAGTTTGAATGCTGGAACCATAAAGAAGGACATGTTGTGGAGATTATTGCTTTGGTTCATATTTTATGTTGTTGATTGGTTGTTTTTTTAAGGATAAAGTTATCTATTAGTTTCTGCTAAAATAAACCTTTGTGAATGCATCAGAGTGATAAATGTGAGAAAAAGCAAATTGAATCAACTAGTAGTATTTGGATCCAATCTTATTCAAATCATATCTGACATTTAATAATCATTTTTTTAAAAAAAATCTTTTCCTAGAATTGGGGAATATTCTGTAGGTGCACCATGCCACACAAAATTCGCATTTCTCTACTTCTCCAGGTTTCCAATGTGAATAGATCTCTTTTATATGGTTTTTTCATCTTCAGTAATGATTACAGAGCTTTGCAGCCTGGTATCAATTATAAATCTCACAAATATGCTTTTCATTTCTTATTACAGGACTTTAAATATTAAAACAAATTCTGAAATCCTCACGCAAATGGCAAGACCTTATTCCTTTTTTTCAGGTTTTAGCACTATATCCTTTTAGCTGGTTTTCAAACTACATGGTTGTGTTCCTAATTAATAGAATTTAAATTAACCATCAGTCGTTGCAAAATTTCTGCATCAGATCATTTTAAAGAAATCTTCCTCTGAAAGAGCAGACTGCAAGAAATAAATGTGCAGATGCAAAGTTAGTGTTTGAAGACTAGGTAGCATTTCATATTCCTATTCCGATAGTCACCCCAAGATTTAAAACTGCCTGCAGTATATTGTGTGCTTTGGCTTTAAAAGCCTCTGAAAACTGTATTCCACTCACTTTCTTGATAGTTTTAATTGCATTAATAGTTAACTTACAAACTGTATGATATGACTTTGACATGAACTGCTTCTTGATTTCACTTAAATAAAACCAGGTGTTCTAGAGTCTTCAGTTATTTATAGAGTACAACATCTCTTGTCAAATATTTTTTATCATTATGGAAAAAAAAAAAAAAAACCCCAAGTTATTCCTGAACAGGAAACAGTAAAGAAATTTGAAAGGAAATATGTAGTACTTATGTTATAACATTATGTTTTCAAAGCCACATTACAGGTGTAAAAAGCAGGTGAGTAAGTATTCTGGTATCTTTTAAATGATGAGGAGGCTGAGTTGTAAAAAGATTAAAAGAAAGGCTTAAGGCTATTCAGGAATTATCAACCAAACCAGGATTATCTCTCTAAATGCTCTGGCTTTTAGTCCAGCCTTTTTCCACCTTGTTCACACTACTCATGAACAGAAACAGATTAGGTTAAGAGATTAATTAACAGCATCTTAAGTCTTCTGTTATTTTCTTCCATGCAGTGTAAAGTCAAAATCACTCCACAGGATCTACTGAATCTAATTGCAGTTCAGCTATCCTTAGCAATTCCTACATTATCTTCTTCTCTGTGTATCTCATGTGGATCAGCACAGAGTTTGTTTAGGAGTCAAAATAACAAGAGTTTTGTTTCTTTCAGGATATGGTGGTTTTACTTGAGGACATGACTGTTAAGGATTTCACTGTGATAATTGCTATATTTTACAGGAACTTTCTAAACTACTCATGGCTGTTGAAGTTTGAAAGCTGCATATGCTTTTTTCCTGGAAGAGAAATATTAAACATCTTAGCAATATTTAACTACCTGGAGGATATTCATGATGTCTTTTGAACATTAATTTTGTCTGAAGCCCAAAGACCTAAATTTATGTCTACATTGACATAAGGTAGGTGTATAGTTACATAGGGGTCTTTATGCCCCTGTATAATTTCTGTAATATTTAGGATATTTCCCAAGCCATTTTTTCTAGCTTCTAGAACTATGAGAGATATAGATGTTCAAATATAATATTCTCTTCAGCATGTGCTGTCAGATCCTTTAGGGAATTCTCTGACCTCAGCAGTGTCTTTTAATGCAAGTACTATTCTTGGGGTACCGAACCGTTAGGGGACACTTGTCGTGAAATGAAGTTAATTCAGGTGTGGCCATTAGGTTTTAGGTGCTCCTTGGAGTTGGATTTGTTCCTGGCAAGACTGAGTTCACCCCAGTCCAAATCTGGGTTCTTCTGCCAGATCAAACAGGTAGGCAGCTTTCATGCTGGAATGTTTGTCCCACCCTCCTGTCTTGCTGCTGAGAGTGGAGTCACTGTGCAAGAATCTGCACATATTTTAGCATGGAGAATTCATAAAGGATGAAACATGCTGGTTATTGGAACAGCAGGAGGGTGGGGGATGCAAGGCAGGGAAAAGAGAGGTTTTGAGTATATTTTGTACCTCAGAAAGCGCTACAGGCTTCTTTTCATGTAGTGTGCAGCACCAGTGTGTTGGTCTTGACACAGCTCTTCACACAGTCAGTCGTGTGCTGACTGTGCTTGGAGAGCAGATGTGCCACAGCCTTTTGTTTTCTGATCCACTCAGTTTGCCTGGAGCTCGCAGTGGTGTGCCAGGAACCAGCATTAGGATTGATCCTGAGTTAATACATGAGGTACTGCTCCGAAATAAGTGGTAAAAACAATATGCTGTTGGCATTTGAAGGTTCTAGGAATATAGAAAGTATTGTAAATACCAGGCACATTTGAGAAATAGCTTTGAGACTCCTTTGTTAAATATCTGCTTCTGTTTAAAGCTCCATCTGAATTTTAAGTACCACAGAGTAGAATAACTGTGCTTTTAATTTTTTTTTTTTGTCCCACAAAATGATAATTTGTTTTCTCGAAAAGCATAAGAAAATTTAAAACTAACGTATTTTCACTTTCTATGTTACTGGAAATATAACTGCCACTAAAAAATGAGCTGATTCCCTTTTTACCTCCCTTTCTTTGCAATTAGATCATATTATGATGATTATACCCAAAAAATCTACAATATATTAGAAGTTCTGATATTAGTCATGAATTCTTGAAAGCTTTTCTGTAAGATTCAGTCATCACCTGTCAAGGGGCATTCTAAGACACAAACAAAAACTATGTGCCATTATTAAAAAAAGACAGCAAAAACTGGTGATGCACTACAATTATTCCTGCTCAGGAAAATCCTTGTTGAAAAACACATTGTCTATAGGAAGCTGTGGGGGTGAGTAAACTTTGTTTACTTTCCAATGGAGCATCAGAAGTCTGACTAAACGTGATGTGGTTAGGAAGAAAAACTTGTATATATATCATATGTCATTGTCATATACATTTAAAAATCAGAAGACTGAAAAAGCTCTTTGTGTTACACTTGTCCCTTTGCATGTCTTCTCACAGAAATAGTAATGCTTCATAATGTCTCTGACATGTCAGCCAGATTCAAGGCTCTCTTTTTTCTTGTCTAGGGCCCCTTGCCTTTCAGGTCACAAATTAAAATCTTGCATAACTTTTTAATATCTCTCTTCATACTCAATTAATTGTTAGTACTATATCCAGAAAATTATATTAAAAAAAAATTAAGGTCACAAAGTCAAGCATTCAAATTAGAAAATACTAAAATTAAAATTCCCCGTGCAGCCTTCCTTTGGCTTGCTTGGACATATGCATTATAATGATCTTTAATTACATCACACAGAATATTCTTTTTAATATGGGATCCCTGGCTTCATCAGTCAGAGATGGTAGTTCCTTAATCAGAAGTATTCAGCATTTTGTTCTCTTGTCCTTGTTCAGTGTGTGAACATGCCTTATTGGCTTCAAACTATTCAGACTACACTCTTTACGCAGAAATTATTGATTTTTCTGGGCTATTTTCTAAATGGAACTCATTAATATAATGTCAGACATCACGTTATATTCTCAAAAGCCTTATAAGGTTAAGGGATTTTATTATCTTCATTTTACAGATGGGTAATGGCCATGCAGAGAAATTAGGCTTAAGTGTATTTGGCTGTCCAATTTGGGGTGTCTGTAACCTCTTATTCTTCAGTGTGCTTGGGACAGTGTAATTCAGAGCAAACTCAGGATATGGACCCTGCTGAATTCTCTATTTCTCCTAAATAGTTATGAGTCTGACTTGAGATCTGTAGTGGAAAAACTTCCAAAATAAATATTAAAAACTGGCCTTTAAAAAGTCCATGAGGTTTTTATTACAAATTTTGCAATAAAACTATTTCTCAGGGGTGCCAAGGAGAAGACTAACACCTAATCCAGGGCTACGGTGCAGATACAGCTGCCTTTTTTCACTCCTGAAGTTCCTCCTTCCCTTTCCAGCATCAACAAAAAATAAATAGATGGTATAAAGATACATATAAGTATACAAAGTGGAATAAGATGGGAATAAGAGTGATTCTCTGAAGTGAAGAATGAGATATCAGTTGACAACAGCAAGTAGTTTAATAACAGATATAAGCAATGAGATTAAATTTTAGTTGGGGACATTATCTCAGTTTTACTGTCACTTTAAAATAAATTTTCTACAGATCTTTGAGTAAGCTTATTTGTATGATTGGGAAAGAAAACTTTATTATATTTGTGTTTTATTGGCTATATTAATATCAAGTAACTGTGTAATCTATACATTTTGGACATATATTCAAAAAGGGAACATAAAAATATTTCCTCATATCTCACAACCATCTCATCAACACTACTGGAGTCTTTAAATCCCTAAACCAGGCCTCTGATGTTTGAATTATCAGAGCAGATGTTGAGCTGCCAGCTTCATCCTCTGAGTGTATCCATACTTTGGCAGTCACAAACTAGGTTTTGCAAAAATTCACATCCCTGCTGATGGAGGACATTGGAGTAACAGGTTTCACTTGGGAGTCTGGAGGGATTCTCAGTGTAATGAGAAGGTTACAGCTTATTTCATACTGACTTCATCATTTCCCTGCTTCTCCTTAGTCTGAATGTCAGCTTTCTTCCCCTACAGACTACCTCAGTTCTCACCCATCAGTTCCCTGCTCCTTTCCTTTTTCTTTCACAGAATTTCTTCACATATGTGGCATTTATCTTTGTGTCCCTTTCCAGGATCAAATTTCTGCTTCTTTACAGTTGAGGTGAAGGACATCTCCCATTGTGATGTTTGCATGTCAGTGGACAGTGTCAGCACAAGAACGTGACAAACCTTTGGTTCCTTTGCCACCTGTGGTATGTGAAATGTTTATTTCACTAAGGTTATCTTATTGTGGGCTTTGCCAAATAGGATAATAAGGAAAAAGAGTTGACCTATAGGCAAAGTGACACAAACCTGATGGACTAATGTAGAGACAAAGCCAAGAAACAAGAGTCAGTCACACTAATTGGTAGGCTATTGATGCCTTGGGGAGGATGACCTGACACAGAGACTGGACAGAGCTAGACAATAAAGTAGATATTTATTGAAAGGCTCTTAGGATACACGTTGGGTAGGACAGGGCTTGACCAGGGCTACACCCAAGGTGGACTGAGAATGGTCACAAAAATGGCTGACTGGTCACCAAATATTACATTTTCGTAAATTTTGGTCCATATGCCTGCTGGGGTTTACTTTTCCAATTACAGCTTCAAGTTCTGAGGTCTCATCCTTCTTGTTCCTCTCTTCAGTCCACTGTTGTTTCTGCTGTTGGGCTGAAGGTTGTCCTTGGTCTTCAGCAGGAAAAGGATTTGTTTTATCTGCCTGCTCTATGAAGAGAGCTTACTGACACTTAATATGAGGCTCAGAACTACAGTCCTAGGCAGCACAGAATCTGAAAAACATGAAAGCTAAAACTTAAGGCATTGCTATCAGGAAACTGCATGTGGGGTATTGCAGCCAGCAAGGATGGAAACCTGAGGGTTCAAAATGGGAAGAAGAGGAGCTCAGCAGGACTAGGAAAACTGATGAGGTAAAAAGCAAGGAAAGGGAAAGGGGAGAAACAAAGGAGAAAAGTGGGATAAAAGGGGGCAGGTCCCACATGGATAGGGCCAGTCACTGTTCTTATGGACTAAGCCCTGTGCCTGGTCACCACAGTCTGTCCCATCTTTTCTTTATCCTTTCCTACCCAGGTCTCTGCTTGCCTCACTACCTGTCCACGTGTGAGCACTGCAAGATCTGGGTACCATCCACTGGAGGAGAGTGGCTATGAACAAATCTGAGCTGATGGGTCCATGTTCAGCTATGCTATGGGTCAAACCTGCAGATGGGAAATCAGCAGCTGCCATGTCCCACAGGCTGGGACTGCCCTGCACTGGGCTCCAGAGGCTGGGCAAAGGAGGAAGTCCTGGGCCAGGGCTGCTCTATTAACATCCTTTAACAGACAGGTTTTCATTTGACAGAAGTAATTCCAGAGATTAAATTGGGCAGCATAGCATTTTCAAACATTATAATCATAATCCAGCCTGATGTGTGGTGCAAATATAATGAAAAGGGTATTTTTTTAAATGTGCAGGGCTAATAATCCCATTTTTTAAGAGTGAAGCTTTTTTGTAATATTTATTTCCCAGGTTACAGTATCTATACATGATGATATTTTTTAAAAAGTGTGATCATGAATAAGATGATGTGAAATTTTGAGACAAAATGAATATGCGGCATTGTTCATCCTATTTAAATAAGGCTTGGCTCAAACTCCTATTTAAGATCATAATGTGTCAGAAAATTTCTGCTGCTCTTATCCAGGCATGGACAAAATTAGAATTTATAAATATCAGTTGTTTCAAGGCTGTGCTGGGTTATGAATAATGTTCTTTTCTGTGTATCACTACAGCAGAAAAAGATAGCAGAATCATTTCCTTATGACTATGGAAAGCGATGGGTAAACTCTCTCCCTCCCACATGCTTTCATACGTAGAGTTTTTCCCCATTGTAACACTTACTCAAAATACTATGGTTTAATATAAATTGTTCGGTTTTGTTTGTGGTTGCTGGGTTGATTTTTTTTCCCCCCAATAAGCAGTGAAAATGATCTCTACAGTAACTAGTAGCTCAAGTACTAGGGTTGTTTGAGAAAATTGAATTGTGCTCAGGGGCAACTGTGCTTGTGAAGTGTTTAGTGCATGTAAACAAACAGAAAACTATGCACATTCCCTCAGCAAAGGCTGCTTACAGAGAGCAGAAAATGTCAGGAAGGAGGTATATGAGGTGGCTGTGGGAAACAGTGCAGAGAGGGGAGGAAAGGCAGATGTTATGCAATGACACTGCACCGAGGACCAGTGTGTAACATTAAAATAAGCAGTTTTCCTGTTACAGCTGGCCATGCACAGCACAGCATACACTTGGAATATATAATGCTGAAGCATCTGCTGCTCTGTAAGGGTTTCATTTTCTTCTTCAGATGGTTATAATCTCAAATCTTTTGTTTGGTAACTCCAACGTCCTTGATGGGAGAAAAAAGGCTGCAGTGTTGTCACTATCTCTACGTCAATTCCTTTAGCAATGAAAGAGACCCCAGAAATTTTGTACAGTACACTGCAGTGATAAAGAAAAAGCATTTGCTTTTCTGCCTGCTGCACTCCAGTCATTTTCTTTTCTTGATGCAAGATGGAGTGCAGGTGACAAGGACTAGTCTAAAAGGTAAAAAAGAAAGGTATTTCTTTGACTGTTGGAGTAAGTCACAAAAGAAAGGACATTTTCAGAACTGAACTTTATTGCTTTGTTCATATTTTTGCACTTTAAGGCATATAAATCTCTTCATGAGATGTGAACCAAATGTGGTTTGCACAAATTCTGTTTTGTCACAGAAATCTTGTTTGTTTGTTGAGGTTTTTATGTTTATATTTTTTTTAAATTATTTCCTGGCCAAATTTTTGGAAGTTTTAAATATTCTAACATTTAAGTGTACTCTTTTACTATATATGTATGTGAGTGTTATTCCAGAAAAAGATAGATTTAAAAAGAAAGACTTTTAATGTATTGAAAGATATTAGGGAAAATAAAAACTAAGGATGCAATTTAATACAGTTTTCGTGCCTGCAGGTTTGACCCCAATGAATAAACAGTGAAGCTTATTTAGTTTTCTGTGGTTTCAAATAGTCCTTCCAGGCTATGGCAGCTTAGTCTTTTTAATAATGTTTCTTTGCCTTTGGATAAAAGCCTGCTGCATCCACTGATTCCACAAATGAATGTACAAGTATTAAAAGGGGATTTATACCTGAATATTGGATTGGATCTAATTACACTTTAGAATCAAAAAAACCACTTCTCAAGAATATAGAGCCCTAAATTCCATGCATAATTATACATCCATTTTGAAAAAGTAAACCAATTATGTCTCTGGCATATTCACATAAATACTGAGGGTCACAGCCTTTTGGTAAACACAGACAACTTATTGGGGGGTACAGGCTTTTTGCTTCCTTTTGCCAGATTGTCTGTACACACCAATGATCACTCCCTCTGCATTTCTCCCTCTTCAAATCCTCTGCATACAGTCTTTCCACTGCCATTTCTGTCAGGCACCCTTCCTCACTCATCTCCTTTGCTGAAATTTTCCTCAGTCTCCTCAGAGTACCAGATGTTTTCTCCCTGCTTTGTGTGTAGTTCTCCCATCTCCACCCAAACATTCTGTGCTGCTTTTTTTGTGCAACCTGTTGAAGAACACACATCAATGTGCTAATTCCATAAGGCTTCATTTTACCTGTAATCTTTTTTTCATAGTTACGTATTTACTCTTACTTATTCCACCCAGTGGCAGAAAGAAGCCAAAAAACACTGCAGTGTGATGCCTGAATGCAAAACCTGAGTTTCTGTGCTGCAGGATACAGTGGTGAGCTGGAGGGTCAAGAGCTCAGTAAACCAAGTGCAGGTGAAAGAAGACAGATGTTCCTTCCCCTGCAGGAAAGTCTGGGATTCCCTGTGAAGCAGTTAGAAAAAAGTGGGACACAACATCTAAATAGGAACTAGTCCAAAGAATTCTATTTTTATTATCTTATATCTTACTAGTCAGTGTTTTCAAAGAGAGTAATACCAGCTGTCAACAAAACAGCAGGTTTTTTTGCCAGAACAGTACTCCATTATATTCTTCCTGTCTT
The DNA here is from genome assembly GCF_009819655.1 of Sylvia atricapilla. NCBI lineage: Eukaryota > Metazoa > Chordata > Aves > Passeriformes > Sylviidae > Sylvia > Sylvia atricapilla. The sequence continues at coordinate 63,506,288 of NC_089143.1, forward strand.
GAACAGTGTGTTTACTTCTATCCTCCAGCTATCCTTTCTCATTTTGTCAGCTAGGACAGGAAAATGGAAAACTGTCTGAAAACAAAACCCAAAGAAGACCACCCCACAAAAAAAAAAAAAAAAAAAAAAAAAAAAAAAAAAAGTCCCAAACAAAACTCCAAACCAAAATAGAAAAGAAGTTATTCACTCAGGCTAAGATAGGTTTATTTCCTCACATTTCCTGCAGAGACACGTTGCAAACCAAAGATGAATCAATCCTGAGCTGCAAAAATATTGTTCTACCTTCCACAATTTCTACAGATTCGTTTCTTATTCCCTTTCAGGAATACTTTGAAGGTTGTTGTTGTTTTTTTTTTTCCTGAGCAATACTATAACAGCTGAAATTAGACTATGGGCCATGTGGAAGAAACTTGGTTGAAATCAGCTCAGAGGAGGAGAAGTTTCAAGTTGATAGCCTGTGTTCATTCCAGCCCATCAGTGTGGTTCAGCAGGTGGCCAAAGCTGTATCCAAGGTAAGAGTAGGTGGTCAGAAATATGAAGGAATCCAGAGAAAATAAGCAACTGAAGCAAAACTGAGGAGATGAGGATCTTGAGGAGATAGAGGAAATAGAGGTATTTTGGAGTCTGAATGATTAATAATAAAAAATATTGCAATTCCAGGATTTCAGGGCTTTATAAATTAAACAGATGAACACTGGGGAGAAGGCTAAGCCCTCAGGAATCAGGAGAAATTTGTGTAGCAGAGAATTTTAAAACTTCTTTATCACAAACTGGATAAGAAGGATTATCTTTGCTACAATAAGTTTATTTTTCATTTCTGACTCCTAAACTTCTTATATGAAAATAAGAATAAAAGCAATTCTGGAACAACTCTTGCCATCCTGAAAACGACTTACTGGAGAAGCAGGTAGTTGTTGTTTAGTCACATAGAGTAAAAGAAACTTTTATTTTATGAGCCATGCAAAAAAATCTTCCTTCTGCCAGGTGAACTGGACTAATTTACAAGCAGAAAAAATGTAAGACTTCTGAAAATACTTAATTAAAAATGCAATAATAGATTTTAGTTTATCTATTTTTCCAGAAAGCTTTATGTATCCATACTCCATGTTAAGAAGACAAAACAAGAAAATACACTGACAAAGATACATTTGCATTTTAAGTCACTAAAGGCACCAATTTAGGTGACAGTAGCGTGTTTTCATACCTGGTTTAGTCATAGAACAAGTTTCCTCTGCTGTGGACTACATAATGCTGTAATTACTCTTCATCTTACTACTCTTTGATCTATATATTTGAATGTTGTTTATGAACAATTTCAACTATTTTTCTAACATATGGTTATAATTATCTTCTGTATTGAAATCAGGGCATTTTTATCATTAATAAAATTGAGAAATATAATAATTACAGAAGCCTCCAAAAATATGTTAGAATTAGGGGACTTATTTAATGAATTATCCATTGTGGTCATTATTCCAAATTCAATCATTGTCTGCACCTGAAATATGGCATTAGTATGACAATAAATGTAAGTACTCCATCACATACTAAAAATTTCCTATAAACTTATTTCAAATTCCTGAAGTCTCTGAGTTTTTTTGCCTTAGTTGATGGATCTTGTAATCTTAGATATTTTCCTAATTTCTCTTAAACATTTTTTTTCTATTATTTTTTCTATACCTCCACTCCCTGAGATGCTTTCCATCTAAAGAATCCCAGCTGGAGGTCATCAGAGGCTTGGGCCTGACTTGCACCCAGCGAGGCAATGTTCTGTGAAAGCAGATGATCACAGTCATTTGTGCTCATCCTCTGCTACCTTTTCTGAAGAAACTATGAAAGCATCAGGATCAGACTCTTGGTAGTGCCAGATAAAGTGTTTTTCAGGTTTCAGTCTAATTAGCCAAATGCTGATTTTCAGAGAGCAGGAAAAATCTGCTGATAAATAGAAATTGTGAAGGGCTGCAGCATTCATTTCCCACTGCCAGTCTCCATAAGGCAGTGAAAAAACTGCGGATATCTGTACCTATGCTAGGCCAGCTGCAAAGTTTTTATGTGATGCAATCTATCCAGAAAAACTGGTGGACTTCCATTTGGTGAACTCCTTGATGGTCGAGATTTCTTTTTCCAGGTTGATTTAACTGTTTATCTTTCAGCTGCACTGTAAAATAATGAGACAATAATGTAGGTGAACAATATAGAAAAAGCAAAATGGTCCAAATTCAAAAAACTCTCTTTGTATTGGCAAGGATCTGAGGATGCAGATAGCAAGAAAGACTGACCACCAGAGATGAGAAATGGTTGAGGAATTCCTTCAAATGAGATAGAAAATGTCTTGAACTATGTAAGGGCTCCTTCTCAAGAGTCTGGCAAAGGACGATAAAGGTAATTTCCAGCAAAGACAGTAGACTGTCATATCTGATTGTAAAAATGTAGGAAGACCTGCATTATTACTTCACTATCCCTGAAAATTAGTTTTTTTACTTGACTGTGTAAAGTCATTTTGGTAGAAGATGAGGTTGCTGCTTCAGTGATCAGGCTGTGGTTTATAAGAAGAGAAAGAGATGTACAGTGATGTTACACAGATGAAAAATAGTGCTTGACATTGTTTTTCTATTTGTAGCTGTGGCATATTCTAGTACATAATAAACTATTGCCTTAGATATAACTCATAGTAAGGTCATTGATTCTAACTTTTACCTGTGCTTATCATTATCTCTCATCTTCATTTATATTGTTGCTGTTATTGTTTTCCTTCTCACTTGCTGTATCTTTTGTTAAATTAGAGGACAGGCTCCTTGGAGCGGTAGCCTTAATTGCTGAATGGTCTCTGTGATGAAATAAGTCCTGCTTTGGTCTCAACCAGATGTTTGCTAACACTCTAAAGAGAAAATAAATGGCTTCAAAATGAATTGTGACCCCTGAAACAGCTGGAAGTAAGGGTGTTATTCTGCATTTGTTGCAGATGTTTCAATGTCTATTCTGTGTCTATAAATGGTGTATGGGGGAACTAATTTCAGTCAAAATAAAAGGAATTTCATGTCTTCCACTCTGTTCGTAATAAGGCATTCAAAATCTCACCATTTGAATCAAGTTAGCTATTCCTTAGTTATTTGTCTCTACCATCATTAATACCAATATCTTATTTTATACTCTTTAAACATATGAGATAATCCTCCCTGCTTTAGACCTAATATAAGTCCCAAGTGCCAAATATACCTACCTGTCTGTCCTGCTGCTCCTCTCCTTTGCTGAAAACAGCAGATTGTATTTACTCAGCTGAGTCTCTTATGCCAGTAAACAGCAGGCATTCTGACACCTCACCACAGGTCACCAGGGATCCACTTCCTTGAGTGTGTTTAAATATTCTGTTGCCTGATCAAAATACTGATGTTGTCAGAAGTCAGAAATGTGGATGTGCAGCTCCTGGTTATCATGGGATGTTTCACGTGGAATGAAAAGCAGAGCAGAGTTAGTCATGTGAGAATCCCTCCTGTTTTCCCTCTGTGCTTCAGTGCTTCTTGTCTCTGTCTCTGAAAGCCATACACAGCCTTTGAACACCTACAGCACTGTGCTCAAATCATAAAAGATAAACTCTTAAATGAATATATGGAAACAATCAGCAAATATGAACACTTGATTTCATAAAGTGTAGGTTTACATGGGATATAGTGGATTTTTTTTAAAAAAATAAATATAGAAAAATATTGATATTTTTTGATCCTTTTTTTAAATGGAGGCAGTATAAAAGGCATTAAAATTAGGCATTTATTAAAATGTTGTAAGGCACAGTATAAAAAAATCTACATGTCATTACAAAAGAAAATTTCAGTTAATCCTAATTTTCATTTAATTTCTTTGTCTAAACAAACAAAGATGTCTAACTGTAGACTGTCCAACACATCTAAACTGTCCAAACACATTAGAGAACTGAGTAGATGAGGAATTATGTAGGCTTGAGATTATAGTAAAAATAGAGGGCATGAAAAGTTGGGAAATACTTTTGGCAGGAGATGCAGAGACGATTTTTAAAGAAGAATATCTTTCTAGATATTTTTACTGGAAAAAAAGGGAAAAAAAGGGATATATTCAAAGGTTCTATTTGACTAATCATTTAATTTTTTTTGGCTTGTTTGCATGTTGTATTGCTATTTATATGTAAGTCAAGGTCTGGAAGAAGGGGGCTTTGAGATAAAGAGCTAAGTTTCCCTTTGAAAACAGTGAAAGAGAATACTCAAAAATGTGTTTGAAAATGCAATATGGATACTTGGTATTTCGTATTTTCCACATCCTCTTATGAGCTATAGCTAACAGAACTGAAGTTTGTGTCTGTGACATGACGTGCACCAGGGTAAGCTTATCCAACAGTTTCCATACTTTGGTTTTTGATACTAAGAAATGAATTACTGTTTTTCCTGTACTTAATGAGTTGAATGAAATTAAAAACCAGTTATGCAGCTTCTGAAATTAGTAGGCCTAGACACACTTGCTTTCACACAGAGAGTCATAATGAAAAGCAAAGAAATTTCATATCGTGAATGAGATTCAACCTGTTATGCTTAATTGAAATATATTTCAATGACATAGCTAACAAAATTTTCAAACAGTGCCAGTTCAGTTTCATATTATTGACTATTTTTAGCCATCCTCACAAATTAATTTAATATTTTCTGGCATATAATGCTGGATGTTCTAAAGTTTTACATATAATTTAGCATAAATATATAATTTTCAAGTAAGTGTCGAGGATTTAATGTGAAATACTAAATACCAAGGCCAAATAAAATGGTATGGTTTTGTTTGATTAAACTGTAAAGCTCAGTGGTTGGTATTTTCTCCTTTCACTTTTTTTTTTTTTAATCTCAATTTTTTGGCCTAATAGCTTCCCTTAGCACTTAGCAGAGCCTGTTCAAAGTTCTAGAGCAGAAGCTGAATGTCATTATTTTCCCCTGATGTATCATAGTAAATATTGCATCTCACACTCCTACTTCTCCACATGCAGCCTGTGGTAGTGAAGTCTGATCCTGACAAGCTCCTTCCTATGAATTCCTTTGTTTATTAAAAAACTGGAGGTTATGCACTCCCTGTTACTGAGTAGAAACCTCTGCGATAAATGCTATTTAATAATATGAAATACAAAATCAAGAAGGGTGAGGATGAAGAAGATATTCCAAAGAGATCTCTTAATGTGGAATGAATGTGGTATAAGGGAAACTTCTAACTAGCAAAGTACAGCTATGCCAGCTTTAAAAATATGTATGTTTATATATCCTTTGCTTATTTTACATTTATTATTTTGTTTGTGTTTTCTGAGTTTTACAGGTGAGCCTGTGGAATGCTGCATTATCCAAAAATACCAGAGGAGGGAATATGGTCAAATTTAGAGTACTGGAAATTCACATCATACATGAATAGAATTTGATTTTGTGACTGTGCCACACCATTCTGTTTGTTACTGACTTGCCTTTTATACAATAACTATCTAAAATGCCTTGACTATAAGGAAGCTTATAAAGTAGCATATTACCATGCCTTCTGCAATAGTTTCATGAAAAGAAAAATTGAATATTCCTCTTTAATTTAAATAAATACTTAATAATAAATTCCTGGGTATTTTGTGACTTGAATAATCATTATAAATGTGACTTTTTATGCAGGTCTTCTAAAAATTAAATAGCCAACTTTGACCATATTTTCTTTGAATTCCAACATTATTTCTATCTTATAAACATGTCACTTATCAGGATCACATCACTACTTTTGTTTATTTCCTCTTCACTTTGCTTCATTTTGTTCTCTCACACCGACTGCCCACAACTGTAAAACAATAATAGAAATAATAATAATAATAATGAAGAATAGTCAAATGGCCCTTGTATAAACTTCTTTGGAACAAATTTAAAGTAAGCTCTTTTTTCTGCTATTTTAATTTGGAAGTGAGCCTTTTTCCTCCTTAATTTAATTCCATAAACTCAGTTGAGCTGAAGGTTTATCATAATGGGTTTTGAAACACCCATTGTCAGAATGCCCTGTGGCAATCTGGTTGTGGTTCTAAATGGCATCAGCTGGACAGGAATGCCTGCATCAGGATAAAACAATATACACCAAAATAAAATCTTTTTTTTTTGGCTTTGAAGTAAAAATCCAGTATTATTTTAATGAGTGGCTCTCATCTGCATTCCATTTTCTTTTATCTTTTATGCAGGCTTTTGAATGCTGTCTGGAAAAGCCATAGCTAAAGGAGGTGTGCTGACTTGGAACTTCAGGATCTCATATATATATATATATATATATATATGAGATGGAAAAAAATGTCATAGGGAGAAGAAGAAGGCTTTAAATTCACATTAAGTTATAATTCTACAGAAGCAAAAATTCTGCCCTCGGTTTATTCCTGATAAGTGGAAAAGAAAAAGTAAAAATAGTTTTTTGAGACATTTTTTCCCTTCACTATCTCTATGTTAATTCTGTTAGTAGTGACACAGTTGTTTCTATGTGTAATAGTTCTTCCAACCTGGAATTAGCAGTAATAACTTTGATAACATTAAATAGCAAAAATAATTTGATAACATTACAATTCTGTAGAAAGCCTTCTTGATGATTTGAGCATGGAAACATTGCTTAACTGTGAAAGAGGTCATTTGAGCTCACAGGTGGTTAAACCTGGGAGTCAGGCAGCCTTGTGACCTGAAAAGACAGAAGAAGAGTAGAGTTATGATCCCTTTGAGAATCTTTTAAAAAAAGAAAAAAAGTATTCCTATCTACAGAAACACAACTATGCCACTCATGCTTTTAAACTGTGGAGGAATAAACAGCTTATTGGTTCATTAACTCAAATTAGTATTTTATCCTAGGATTTTCCAGATTTCTGTATTCAAGTAATTTAAACATGGAATATGAGCATGTCCCTATATTCAGAGCAGAAGGAAAGGAATTAATGAGCACACTGAATATTTTGTGAGGAGGTTTCCACATCCATACTGGACCATAAATTTTATGGCTGTTTATAAAACATGATTAACAATATGAGAGCCAGAGAGGCTACTGTAACATGAGATTAATCCTCATTTTCACTTTTAATGAGGTTTGATAATTGATTATCGTTGTTTTGCTTTTCTGATGGCACAGATGAGACTTTGATTGGCTCGGATGAACAAATCATGATAAATATCATTGCTGTGTGGGCAGTAAAACTGTTGCTTGTATTGGTGAAAGTGCAGAATTCTGTTTCATCAAATGCACAGCTGCAAGCAATAGCCCCATCCTATAATTCATGATAATAAAGTTGCTGAAAGAAAAGGAGATGATAATTTTCAGGAATCTCTCCAGCTACGCAAATAAAATGTCATATTCAGATTTAATATGTAACAACAGTGATATCCCTGGGAAAAGTATGCATGAGAGTATTGTAGACTGATACCCTGTCCTTTTTTATTGCAATAAAACTTGTGGACGGTGAGTGTAAGCTAACTTTGAAGTGCTGCATAAGAAATACTTTAGAAGTTTTCACTAAATAATGTTGCCTCAAGTTTGCCTCCTTTTCTGTTTGCATTTTGTTCTCACGCAGCTTCAAGTAAACTATGCATGTGTTTAAAAATTATATCTTTTGTTTACATACTTTTCCTCTCTAGGAGGAGAAAGATGATTGATGGTGATGTTCACCAATGAGGTCGAGGAGGTGGCTGCCTGTGTAGCCAATCTTGGCCTGTTTGTAAAATTGTATATATTATGGAGTCCTAAAAAATAAAGTAGAAGCTTTCCTGCTTGACGTCCTGCTGCCTGCTTCATCCTTTCATGTTGCTAACAGTCACAAAATAATACTTTAAAATGCATCACAAAGGGCAATAAACTATCCTTTGCTAGTGTAAACCTGATTTTCTCATATTTGGTGCAAGTTGAGTTCCCGAAACAAAAATTAATTTTGCTTAGCCATGGATATCTTTAGATAAACTTGTCAGGGTGGCTTTAAGCAAAGTTATTGTTTCTTTTTTTTAGTAATTTTATCAGTGCTGTCATTGTTGCCATTGATGAGCTCTTTTTTATTCTGGTCCTAATTTTTTGCATGCTGAAATTTTTTTCGGGCTCATACTCAGAATTAAAGCAAAATTAAACACCTGTCCTATCAAACAAACAAAGGAAAAAAAGCACTGCTCACCACCTTGGATCTTTAAAATTCACAGCTAGTGACTATAGAAAGAAAGATTTTGAAGACTTTTCCTTTTTGGATTTTCTCTAATCATTCACTATCAAATACATTTTTAGTTCTCACTTTTTCTTTCTTTCATCCTTTTCATTGCTATTCCCAGATTTCATTTTGTTTTTCATTTAAATTTAAATGTAATTTTTTCTTTCAATATATCCAATAGTGCTTTAATCAGTAGTCAGTATCATCTTCAAATATCTCCATTTATTTATTTCCAGCACTTTATTTTCACATAGAATTTTATTTTTGTCTTCTCCATTCTGGTCTGGATTTGGGGCAGTTTTGTTGGGGTTTGGGTTTTCTTCACAAACTACACTGAATAAACTGCTTTGACTTTCAAATGCCACACTCTCAAATTCTTTCCTGCTTATTCTCTTCCTTGGGACAGCTTTGATATCAGTACATTCTGCTAAGGACCAAAGAAAAATTTGAACATATGGTAATGCTCCTAAACTATGCAGATAATTCACCAACCTACTGTTTCTACCAACAATCACTTGTTTATCTCATTTATTTCTATTATACACACTTGTTAAGAAGCATCAGTTTCCAAATGTGAAGTAATTAGCATTATTTTCTCATGAGTAAAAACGTAGAGCCCATCGTCCTGCATTGAGGTCTAAAGGGAAATTTTCTTAATGTTTATCCAATGTTTTTAGCATGAGCTTAAATACCTACAGCCTAAAATGGAAAAGGTCATTGAGATTATCTTCATTTAATTATCATCAACTGTACTTTTTATTCAGTGAGTCATAAAATCTGAAAGAAGGATATACAGCTTGAACAATTGATACACTACCCCATAGAAATTGACTCAATGTTGGGCTGAAGGTTTATTTTAAATAATTGTCAATGTCTTATTTCTCTCTTCCTGAAGAACCCAGATAGTCTTAATTCAGCACAGAAAAGTTGATTATCTGCTATATTAAAAAAAAATTAAATCTGACCAAATTTTTTAGTTAAATAGCCTTGACATTATATATGATTGCAAAAATCTTCCATAAAACAAAACTGAATTTTAGTAATAGGCCTCTGACCAAACACAGATTATGTTCTGTGAAAAAAAAAAAGACCTTGATCTTTAAAGTAAAGAATAACAACACAAATTACACATTTAATTAAAAAAAAAAATTCCTTGCTTTGGAGAGTGAAAAAATTGAATCTATGATAAACAGCTCACTAAGCAAAGAAAAGAATTGACTTTCCAGAAAATGTGTTTAGAATTTAAACTAATGGCACAGGTAAAAACTCACTGCATGTTCCATTGCTGGAGTATTAAAAAAAATTGCCTTTAACATAATGTAATAGCCATTTTTTTCAGGTAGATATGTATTAGATGGTGAATAAATTAGTGTTTAACATTTTACTTACTGCATTCTATATGATTTTGTTCTTGACACGGACACTGCCAGTAAAGAAAGGGCACAAAACACAATGGTCCTGTTTAGAAATAGCTTACTGCTCCAGCTGATAATGACAAATAAGATATTGATAAAAATACAGGTTCTGAGCACATTTATTGAAATGGATACCTTGTAATTAAATTTAATGGGCATGCCATTTTCAGTTTTTAGATAGTGACATTGTGGAGAGTAAGATAAAGTATGTAAGAAATATACACTTTCTATAAATTATGTTTCCAAGAGTGCATTTGGAAAGAGGCATAGTAGAAAATAAAGATGAAGAGATCTTAGTTATGATGAATTATTCATGTTGTAGCAACAGGCCAATATTTATTCTCAGTAATGCACTTGTACCCCTGGAGACCTGAAATGCATCAAAGCTTGTTTATTGTGGATTTATAAACAGAAAAAAATAAGAAATATTCTGTCATCATAATTGTGGATTTTTTTTCTGAGAAAAAGTAGGGATTTTTTTTCATAAGGAATTCCATTGAAAACATCAGGCTTATGACAAAAAAAAAAAAAAAAAAAAAAAAAAAAAAGAAAAAACACACCACGACTAATCATGGCCTACTTCTGGTTCGAGCTATTACAGTTAAATTTCTCTTTTCTGAATACAAATATATAGTATGTCCTACTTCTCTGAGCAAGAAAAAAAAATTGTCTTTTTGTTTGTTTGTTTGTTTTTTGTTTGTTTGTTTTTTTTTAATTCCACGTGTATTAAAAAGATATAAATTTATTACCAATAGAACCTCTATAAAATCTGTCATAATTTTATGAGATCAGTCCAGGTGAAGTTGACATAGGTATACTTGCTGATGCTAATGCAACAAGAGCAGTTGGATTTAGAGCCATGATTATGAGGAGGAAATAAGTTTGTGTGGTTTGCTCTGCTTTCAGAGTCTGTGGCTGCCCTTCTTGGCTAGTGTAAAACTCTCTGAATTGGAAAGAGATGGGTTTGATGGATGCTAGATGGATATCCATAGATGGATTCTATGATTCCATGATAGTTATAAACGGTTCATGAATAAAAGCAGCTAAATTAGAATGCCCTTAATATCTTGCTTAAACTTCATAGAAAGTAAAAGCTGGAAATTTACAGCAAGGAATTTACAGGAAATACAAGAAGCTGGAATCTTTCACTGGAGATAAAGGAAGTAAAAGGCAAATAATAAGAGATTTCTAAGACAGGGATCAGCAGTTTTATGAAGGCAATTTTGTGACATGTGCATCTGATGTGACTGAATAACTCCAAGAATCCATTTCTGCTCAAGATGCTTTAGTTCTTCAGTGCCTCTTTGCTGTTAGGGTGAACGAGTTAGCCTCCACCCCAAGTTTACCAGTGAGAAAACAATTTTCCAAGGCAGTGTTGAGTCCTAGAATAAAATCAGATATAAAAATTAAGGATTGTTAGGGAGCTGGGTGATACAAGAACGAAATTCTCCAAGGGGAAGCGCAGGGATTAGTTCCTCCTGGACACAGCAAAAAAAACCCCAAAGAAACCCCCCAAAAAACCCCAACCCCCCCCCCCCCTAAAAAAAAAAAAAAAAAAAATGTTCTACAGAACAGAAAACTGTTTAGCTGAGGGACTTCTCATGGCCCTGAAAATCTCTCTCCTGCAGCATGTCTTAACAACACTGTGTGACTACACTGGGAACCAGCTTGGAAAAGAACTCAGAGGAAAACACAGGGAGGTTGGGGGTGCCTGTGTTGGTGGGGTAAGATGACAGCCTTCATCCAGAAACAACTTCTGGAGCTGTCACCCTATGAACTGGCAGTGCCACTAGTGGTGACAAAAAAGGTGATGATGAGTATGAAAAGCTGAGGGTCCTGCACCAGCTGGATAGCCTAAACCTGTCTACATTGCTAGGGGAAAAAGGCAATGAGAAAAAGTTGCAGCAGGGTGAGTGATAGCTGCTGTCCATCTCACTGCTACAAACAGAATTGGATTTGGTCTGCTGCACAGGACCTGACAGCTACTGGGTCCCTCACTGCAGCCTCTTCTGACCACCTATATTTCTGTTCAAAATCCTCCTCAGGAAGTAAGCATATTCAAATTCATATTGGGATTGCCAGGGTCAAATTATGCTGTTGAATTTTGTGGAATACTAAATCTTACAATGAAAGTACTGGAGCATTTTGAAAATTTGTATCTGAAGATGCTTAGAAAAAAACCCCAAAAAACAACAAAACTACCTTTGAAAAGATACTCAAAGCAACCCAGGAAAAGAATTCAAAATGTATAGTGTCTCATCTTTTTTATATGAAGTTTATGAACATAATTTAAAGATTTCAAACACACAAACAGGCCTTTCTTCAAGGCATGTGGACAAGCCCTTTCAGCATCAGAATGTGTCAAACACTGAGTAATCATGACTAGAAACCTACAGAACTGAAATTAGCTTGTTGAAGGAAGAAGATTAAACTGATAGGCATTTACATAGTAGAAATCTGGTGCTCAAAACATTCCTTTTATTATTTGGTACTTTTGGTTCTGATCTTTTCCTGAACTGACAAAACTAATCTGTTAGAAGTCTTTAGTGAGATTTGACTAGTATGTGCATTTGAAGTTGTCAGTGAAATGTAAGGAGCAAAATCATTACCAAATTGGCTCTGAAATCATAAACCAGAAAATGTTCAGTTTGAAAACAATTGAATTATATTTTTTATAAATGAAAACAGGTTGTTGCTGATTCCACCCAGACTCCTGATTTCCTGATTAAAAAAAAAAAAAAAAAAAAACCAAAAATACAACTAATGTTTGTTCTTTGTCTTTATCACAAATAAAACCCTAATTTCAGGAAAATCACTCTATAACATGAAATCTGCACAGTCATTTCGATACTATATGTAGTATGTATAATATGTGGAAATCATATCCATTTGCCATGTAACGGGAGAGCAAATGAGATAAGGTTTTCAGATGAGATAAGGATAAGATTAAGGTTTTCAGCATTCATAAATTTTTAGAAGTCTGGGGGGAAAGAAGGAAAGGACAATCACATCAAAACTCAAATATGTTTTCTCTCAGAATTTGAATGAAACAAAATTGGCTGATTCTGGATTAGTTTGAGGAGAGTTGTATTTATTATTATTATTATTATTATTATTATTATTATTATTAATATTATTATTATTGTTATTATACCAGTGCCCAAGGAATCACTGGACATGGGAATAGAGAACAGCAGAAGATGAAATGTAATTTAGTGTTGTACTCGAAAGGGTTCTTAATGAACTAAAAGGATGCTGAAAATTTTCTCCAAAAAACCAATAAATTGACTTAAGAGAAGAGACTGGAAATATTTTAACATACACCTTCCCACAGATACACACAAAAAAGGTGTTGAAATGATAGAGGAATCTATTATGTGACCTTTTCTTTTATGCTTATAATAACATTAAGGCCAGAATATTAAACCAAGAATGTTTAAATGCTTAAATGTATTCTCTTACTGATTAAATTAGATCAAGAAGAATGACAGACATAAGAATACAATTACAAGAAAGCAACTCATGTATCCAAACCCATAGGCAAAGTTGTAACAAAAAGTTAATCAAATTAAAAAAAAAATTAGAAAGAAAGATGCAGAGGGCTGTCTGGAGTGATGGCATATATTAACAAGAAATAAGCATTGTTTCTTTCCATATCAATGCCAAGAATATAAGTCATGTGGGCTCATATCCTAAGGATATCAAATTAATTAAATGAGGAAAACTATGTAGTATAACTTCTGCATCTTAATGAGGCTGATGGAAATAATGTAAATGTTGTTCTTACACACCAAATACAGTGAACAGCTTTTCTAAAGAACATAACTACACCACCACCCCACCCAAACCCCCAGGTATGAAGCATGTCATTTTATCTCTGGTCTGTGTGTTCTGAAGGCTTCTGAGCCTGGCAATCAAAAGACTTTCAGATTTAAAATCTTGAACACTTAAACATCAGGAAGACATTTATGTGGTTCATAAAAAGAGTACATAGTAGATAAGAAGTGTTTGTCATGTGAAATAAAATATGCTCTGAAATATACTATTCTTAGAAAGGGGATGTTCTAAAATTAGAAAAATAATTTAGAAACCTGAGAAAAAAAAATTATTTCCTGGGCAAAACAACTTTTGTTTGAAAAATCGCTCTTATTAAAGGTATTTATTATCTACTTAGTACAAATTAGCAGGGATGGAGTAAGCTTTGTGTTTTCCACAATCTCACTTCTGCAACACAGCATTCTCACAATAGCTTTGAGTTTATATTGGTATTTTTGAGGCTGCCTCCCTGAGGCTGTCATTTTTCTGTTGTCCATGGCACATGTCCTTCCAGTGGAAATGAGTGTCAAAATGCTTTTTATTAAGGGGACTAAAAAATGTTCATGTTAAATCTCAATTGTGCTTACATTTAATTTTGTGGTTTTTCTCTCCCTGTACTGTTACTAAATAAGAAAAGTACTAATGAGAGTAGAATATCAGCATTCCTTTACTTAGATTCTCAGTGTTTTACCACCCCTTTTATAAATTTATGTCTAATAAGGTGGAACAAAAAAAATGTTTTTCTTGAAAGACGAATCTCAAGGAAATCCCTGTAAAGAAATAGCTTCCTGTGATTCTAAATCAAATTCTGTGGTTTGGCATTCTAAACCTATTTAAAGAATAACCAGCAGTCATAGAAACCACACTATGCAAATAAGGCATTTAATTTGCAATTCTAAATTAGATGTTCATCTAAAGTTGAAAAAATAAAAAAGTATTCCTTTGGTGAATCTGCCAAACATTTTAAATTGTGTGAAATTTCTTATTTATGTTTTCTTGGGTTCCTTATTGTTTCTCCATCTGTTTTCGGTGGTTCTACTGGATTTCAATGACAAGTGATTAAAACGGTGTAAACGTGTGAAATAATTATTTTTCCACAGCTGGCATTTGGAGAATTTCAAATTGTAATGTGATTATTTGACAAGTTCCACATTACTCACATTACTGTTGTCATATATAATTTCTCAGAACCCTGGTCTCTTCACAGACCTGAAGAGTTGGGCAGAATTATTCATCCAACACTCAATTTGAATGTTTAACTTAAAAGGAGAGGCAGCTGTTCTAGGAAAAGAGAAATGCCTGAAAAGTTACATCTTCTGAGGATACAGAGCATTTGGGGCACACTTGACTATTTATAAAGCTTGATTTTTGAGAAATAGCTATATTTTTTTTTACAATGGGACCAATTTATATTTTGTATTTAAAGAGAAACAAACCAAGCAACGAGGTTTGTTGTATGTGTTGTATGCGTTTGTTGTATGTGTTTCAGATGTGGCTGGCATTAATTAATGAAGTTTGAATTTCATGTAGTAACACAATTTATAATAAATTTGCTTCTCCTACCACAGACTCCTTAGGCACAACCCTTGGTCCATATTCACCTATAAAACCCTGAAGGACACCTTCATGATCAAATTCTGTTTGTAGTGGCTGATGAAATTTGGGGAGGAGAGGATCAGAGGACTAAATGTTGAACCACTCTGTAGCAACAGAGTCAGAGGTGATAGGAAGACAAGGAAGGAAAGGGGAAGAAAATAGACCTGCAAATGTTTTGTCTCGTTTGAAAACACCGTGGTCATACCTTTATGGAGAGTAAAAATGGGGTAGTGGGACAGGGATTCTGTGAAGAAAGTTAGAAAACCAAATTATGATGCTCTCTCATATTGTGGGAAAATCTCTCTCATATACTGTGGGAAACACCTCTGCCACTGTAAAATCACTGCAGAAGAACATTGCTTCAAAAACAAAGCTTCTCCATTGTACAGTTAATATTTGAAAAGTCCTCTGAGTAGGTTGAACTGAATCCTACATTATACAACTCACATTTTTGAGAGAAAATAAGGTGTTAGAGGTGATAGGGATTTATGCCTTTTACAAGGGATTTATTGTCAGAATAAACTAAGGGTTATGAGGTTTTTGAAAGCATATAGCGAAAGTTCATGTGGGCAACTCCGTGAGAATAAGAGCCACTGGTCTCTGAATTTTACACTTCAGCAAAATATTTTTTTTTCTCAATTACCCGTCTGCAATATGCAATGTCAATGTATCCAGTTTACTATCAAATTAAATGAACAGGGAGATTTAATTGTTATTAAAGATAAGGTAAGAATTATGGTCTCTATTTCAAATGACAGTTAACTGGAATTTTTTTTTTCCACACCATCATGAATTGAAAACAAAGCAATTGCACACAAAATGTGCAAAAAATACACCAACTAGGTGTTTCTTAGGAATTTTACTTCTATACACTATTACTTAGTCTGTTATCACACAGACTTTGTAATAAAAGATTTTTTTCTAGGTTTAAGAAAGGAGAGAAGGCCTGGGTCCCTTAGTGAGTAATTTCATTTACTGTATGAAGTTGGAATTTAATTTTGTCTTTCAGCTTGAGAGATCTCTGACAAGAAACATTTGATTAGCCAGTTATTGCACAAATGCAAACAAAACATAGTCTCTGCTGTCTTACTGCACAAATTAAATCACAAAGGATTATCATTTACCTGGTGAAAAAGAGCAGTTTGAATATCAAACTTCTTTTCTTTGAAACAGAGTTTGTCTGAAAAGTCATGTAAGGTGAGATTTTTGTATTTTTTTTTTTTTTTTTTGCTCACATTCCTAAACTCCTTCTAGACCTGCAGCTTTTCACTAGCAAATTTTTGTTAGATGTTTCTTTATGGCAGAGATTATATGTTTGTAGCATAGTTAGTGTAATAGAATGCCATGCTTAATGGAGCCTAGGTGTTAGTTGCTGTCAAGATGTAAAGGTAACAATGCAGTTCTAATATTTTATTTCACAAAAACAGTGAGAATTTGCATCGTGTCTGAACAGCCACAAGTACTAGAAACTGAAAAGATGCACCATTGAATATACGAGTTTATATATTTATTAAAAAATACCACTGGAAAAAATTCCAGACTGTTCTAACACCGTCTCAGACTTTTCTTTGTGAAATTAAAAGGGAATTAAATGGCTGAACTGCAAAGAGGAATCTTCAGGAAAGTAAAAGTATCATTAAACTTGTATTATTTATGGTACTCTGTGTTATAAAATTTGTAGGTATTTTCAGTGTAAGCAGCTAAGGCAAAGAAAACCAGTCCCTGTGAGTTTACCAAATAAGAACTTCCAATCAATGCAAATTAAATTGTAGTTCTTTTTAATTTTAAAGTATCTGGGTTAGTTACATCAATGACTAAGTAAAGGGAGAAGGAGAAGGGATGCTTTGTTTCAGCACAATATGGAAATCAGTTCCTTGGACATAACATCTGAGTCAGTCAAGACAAATTAACTAATCAAATGTACTGGATATTTCTTGATTAGATGAACTAAAGTGATATTAAATTTCAAAATATGAAATCTTGTTTCTCTCTCCTCTATTGGTTATTTTTTAAATTTACTTAGAACTCTATTTAAAACAAAGGGGAGTACTATGTCTTAAGAGCGAAAACCTGGCACATAAAATGCCCAAAGTCAGGCAAGAGTTAGATAAAAACTTAGTTTTCACTAAATGCTCCTTAAAGGAGGGGAAATTCTTCTGCCTTAAGAGAGTGAGGGAAGAAATGTGAAATAGGGATGAGTGATGCAATGTTTGGACCTTATTGGTGAACTGCTCTCAGATTTCCTTCATGGAATCACAGAATATGCTGAGTTGGAAGGGACCCATAAGGATCATCAAGTCCGGCTCCTGGCCCTGCACAGGACAGCAAGTGTGCCTGAGAGCATTGTCCAAACACTTCTAGAGCTCTGTCAGGCTGCTGCTGTGACACTTCCCTGGGGAGCCAGTTCAACCTGCTCAACCACGTCTCTGGGTGAGGAACCTGTTCCTGACACCCATCCTGAACCTCCCCTGACACATCTCCAGGCTGTTTCCTCGAGTCCTGTCACTGCTTGGGAGAGTGAAGAGAGCACTGCTGCCCCTCTGCTTCTCCTCCTGATTAAGTTGTAACAACACTGAGACCTCCCCTCAGTCTCCTCCAAGCTGGACAAACCAAGTGACCTCAGCCACTCCTGATAAGGCTTCTCCTCAAAGCCCTTCACCATCTTCATGGCCCTCCTTAGACCCTCTCTAATGGTTTCATGACTTTTTTTACATTGTGGCACCCAAAACTCAAGATAGACTAATGTATTGTAGGAACCACATGAAGAAGTCAGAGCTCCTTCAATCAGAATATAACTTTGTGAGTAACCAGAGGATGAGGGAGTATTTTTTTGACTGACATAGATGTTTTAAACATTTTTAGGCCACATCTGTAAATGGTCATAGTGCAACCTTTAAGGAGGATGCTGCATTACTCATCAGATACCCATAAGCATGTTTTCAGGTCTTTTTCAATAGTGTTGTAGAAGAGATTAAGAAATAAGTTTCTTAGTAGTCCAAAGATCTAGCCACTATGATCATAGTTAAGAAGTGATATGGTTTGCAACTATCAGATCTATCAGAACCCAGATAAGCAATTGGTTTAATTAATCTTTACCCATACCCAAGAATTTCTGTGTCATTATCCTCTTCATACTTAAGGTAATGCTTTGAAACACTGGGTTTTTTGAAAGTTTTTCTTAAAATATAATAAAACAAGCATATTCCTATAATATTATATTCTGCCAAAGATATAATTTAAAAAGATGCCTTTCTTGACAATATAATAATTAAAAAGTAAAAAAATGTATCTCACTGCACTTTTCCTAGATTAATTTTAGAAACATTTTTTCCCAAAGAACAGGAGTTTTAGGTGCATTTGAAAACACAGCTAAGGACTTTCATTGAAAGAAAGCAGAGCAAAAGATGTTGACACATGAATCTCCTTATGAGAAAACAAAAGGAGCAAGGTAAACGCATACTTACAAAATTGTACTTCTATTAAAGTCAACAGTGATTTTACACCATTTTGATAATTGTGTACATAGAAACTTGAAAACTTAAAACTCAGTAGATGATTATAGAAGCTCTCTTGCAGTCATAACTCCCACCAAAACCCCTCAAATCCTATAGAAATTATTCATCTGTTTATTTTCAGAACTTAAAAATTTAAGGACCATAAGGCCTGTGAAAATCTGGGAGAGGTGGGAGTTGAGTGAGTGTCTGTGTGGTGTTTAATTTCTATCGGGGCTTAAATCACAACAAGTTGTTTTTAGATAGACACAGTATTAAAACAAAATTAAAAAACAAAGAAACAAGGAAACAATTCTTGTGTAGAGGATGTAACAATTGCAGAACTCCTGACATTTACTTCTGCTAAGGAAAGAAATTATCTTGCCTTCAAAATCCAATCTGGATAAGGTGTTCATGTGATGAGAACATAATTGTGATATTGCTAAAAAAATACTCTCTGAATCAGAAGTGTCCAGGAAACAAATCAGTTTCACGGCAGTTTTCAATGTTATTGTTGAAAAAAACCCTTTCCAATCCTTCTGTGTTCAGTGTGCATTAAGTATTTTTGTGCTTTTCTTTTATTTTTTTCAGCTCCAGTGGCTGGCTCTGTGTTGTTCTCAGTCTCCACTCAGACTTGAAGAGCAGCAGTGGAGATTGTTCTCCTTTCTGTCTGCATCCTGGGAGGTGTCACTGTTCTCTTTCTGCGTTTCAACATGAGGTTGTGATTTTTCCCTGCACACTGTGCCTCTGCATGTCTCCAGTTTCATTCTACACAGTTAAATCCCAGTCCCTCACAAAGAAAGGCTCTGGTCTCGTCCAGTGGTTTGTGACTGACATCCATTTTTTCCCCTTGAAGATGGCCTTTGTCACTCTGTGTAATGGTGGGTCAGCTACTGCCTAAACCCAGGCCAAATGTTAGGCTGCAATGTATCACGCAGCAGCCTCTGAAATTTTCCTGGTCTGTTCTTAGAATTTCTAGCATCCTCTTTTGTTGAAAACAGTATGACCCTCTCTCAAAATTATTTTATGCATTTCTTGGAGCAAAAGGAACTTAAATACAGTGTTTCGAGCAACCTTGATAAAGTGCTTATGAAATGGTTGAGGATAAAAATGCAAGAAGTTTTAAGTTTACTTAATTTTTGTAATCAAGATAAAGCAAGGTCTGAGGAATCAGAAGATGGAGAAATGAAGACTTGTAGAACAGAAACCTCTTGAGACAAACATATGTTTACAGCTTTTTTCTACCATTTACTCTTTGGAAACTTCTCCCTAGGTGGTATTTCAATCAATTCTGTGCTGAAATACTAAAACTTACGCCTTAAAAATTACAAGAAATTTGGCTGGTATCATTTAATTTTATGAAGTTGTTTATAGATCCACAAAATACTAATGTTGTGGACATAGAAGAAGGAGTATAAGAAATTATGTATGGTCATAAAATGAGAATTTTTATCAGCCTTTAACTATATGGTGTGCTTGCATGTCTGATACTTCTGGAACCAGTCCTGAGTGATAGTTTCATTGCTGCTCTCAAGACAGCAATTAATTACAGCAGACTGACAATCCTGAAACTAATGCACAGTGTTCTTGATATTTTGACAGAAATTCCACCTCATGTCTATGTACAAGTGTAATGATGACCCCATTGGTGTTTACAGAAACTTATTTTCTAGATGATGCATGTAATATTTAAATGATGCAAGAAAACAAACAAACAAACTATGTTTGAGCATTGCTAATAATGAAGACTGTAGTATTTAGTGGTTACAAATGCTTTATTTGATTCAAAATGATTTGATCATTTGATTCAAATTGTTTATTTGGTGTTATCTTCTATCTTTCGCTATGTATTTCACTCATGTAAGGGGAAAGCTAAAAAGATTTTGAAAAAAAACCCCAACTGGCTACCTCATGAAAAGAAATAAGAAAATCTTTCTGTACCTTATCTGACTCAATCATTACAACAGAAACAACCAGGTTGGTTTTTGATTTGTTTGGTTGTTTTTTTTCCTTAGATGTAATCTTCATAGAGGTGGCATAGATGATAACATCAAATGGAAGGAGTGTGAATGTGCTTAAAGAAATATGTCAGTGTGTCTCACATCAGCTAATTTGATGGTCTGAAATGAAAGGGAAGTTCACTGGGGTTCTGGACTGGCTTTAAAAAGTGTACATTTTAAGATTAGCTTCTTAGGTTCAGATCTTAACATCTTTGAATGACTTGATGTTCAAGACAGATGTTCAAGCACTGATTTACATTGATTTGGAAAGAAGCATTAATTTGAGTGAGAGCTGCTTTGTATTCAGCTGCTGTGTAATTAAGCATATCTATGCATACATTATCCATAAAGAAACTTACACAGTTTTAAGATTTTATATAGATGATTTTTTTTAGATGCATAAAGTTCATATACATGCATACAGGTGTGCAAACATACACACATAACATCTATAAAATTATAAATATGAAAATTGAGTATAGATTTAGGAGACTAATTTGAACCTTTTAAATTATGTTCTGTGCTTTCAATATTAAAAATAACTCTGATGTGGGCATGTGAAGGAAAGGATGTCTATAATATGTTATTTTTGCATTGGAGTGAGCAGAGAGAGAGTGTTTATATGAGGATCTTTGTAAAACACTCTCTTATCCCTGTGTTATCAGGGAATCTCTGACATCCATTCTATATATCCAAAGTCTAGAATACTTTTATTGTACTCTGATGGGCGCATAGAAAAATAGTGACAGGTATATCATTTAGCAGGTTTGAAAAATGAACAATAAATAACAGGTTTTTACTCCCACTTTCATTGGTCAAAATAAAGTGGAGTAATTTATGCCTTACTCCTCTCCTGGCTGCACTTCATCCATCTCAAATCAGCCTTCACTCATTCAAAAAGACTGCAATTTAATTTGAGAAAAATGATGCCTTCATCAGACTGATTTTATGTTCATCCTTGTTTAATTCCTTATTTCATGTTTATGAAGGGGTGAAAAAAAAAAAAAAAAGGGGGAGTAGATATTTTTTGTTTAGCAGAAGAACATCTTCACTCTGAATAATTCAATATAATTATGATTAACCCAATATCCTGAGGAACTCGACATTCTAAGGGTCTCATGTGTTGGAAGATAGGGAGGATGGTGGATTGTTTAAAGGCGAAAAAAACCCTATATTAAACAGTAGCACATTAATCATGATAGACATTTACAGAATGTGTTCCTAAAAGATACACTGATTTTGTTGAAAGTGAGATCTTATTGCTTGCATCACTGCCATTACGAAGGCAATTCAAATCATTCTTCTAGAATGAAGTATCACTTTCTGAAATAATTATTAGTAAGGAATAGCATTAAGATAAAATATCTCTTCAGGGCTTGCTTCAAAGAGATTAAATGAGAAAGATTTACATTACATACATAGGGAGAAGGGACATGAAACAATGCTGTAACATAAAAAATGAATTTTTTTCTATCTGATGAATAAGTGTGTCAGTTAAGTATAATAATTAAGAGGAATAATTATGTCAAATATGTCTTACATATCAACAATGCCAAATGAGTAAGAAGAAATCTGGTTTTAGGAAAGACAAGTCAGGTCTGTGTCTACAGCTGAAAGATTAGGTAATTCTTTATGGGAACACTATACATTATTTACAGGCAGGTGATGGTTCACAGGTAGCCTGGTAGACAAGGCAACAAAACCTTCTGTGTCCTTAGAGCAATACAGAAATAAAGCAAACTAACCTTGTGGGCCCAAAAGCTCAGTTTTGGCCCTTTTTCCAGTGCTGAGCTATAGAGGAGAACAGAGGAGTATTTCTTCATCTTCACCTGCTGAGTTTGGTGGGTTACTGAATGTATAGAAAGGCAGAAGGGAAGATTAATTATGCCACTAAACTGTTCTTAGCCTGGTGCACCCCTTTTGTTTGGGCAAGAGAGAAAATAGATATAAAGTTGTCCCCTAAACCAGATCTAAAAAGTGATAAAAAGCAGCAAAAAATGGAACATCTTCTCCCACTTCTCACTCCCATTTTCGTGTGTAGGTATAATTTTTTTTTCTTTTTAAAATAAGCTAGGATCTTGCATTTCTTTTTGAGTTAAGAAAGTCTCCTCTCAAGACTCAAAACCTTTGGTGCTTCACTTTCAAACAATTGATCATAATTGTTTTGCCCTTCCTTGGTGGGAATCTCCTGCCGTTGTGCACTACTTAATGAATGGCTGAAGGTAATCTAAAAGTGTATCAAGAACACTGAAGGTATCAAGAACATTGTAATGAGAAAAGGAAAGGAAGTGAAATAAATTTTTCCTAATTTTTAATATTCAAAGAACTTGAAACTGAGATTTTTTTTCTTAAATTCTTTATTTTTTTCTAATCTTTACGATACCTCCTTATTAAAAAAAGGGACCATTTATTCCATCCAAGATACAAAGATAACTTTGAAGAAGCAGACCTGCTCTCTAAATCAAGCAGAGGAAAATGCTTGTAGTCTTGTGCTGTTTGTGAGCCTCTTTCTCTAACAGCTGGTCTGCTCTACAACCCATTGTAAAAGCAAAGTGTATGGACAAGTACAGTGAACTGCCCAGAACAGCTGTCAAAAGAAAAGTCTAGCAATATGTATGAAGCAGAATATATTCCAGTGACACTCCTTTCTATCAATAGGAAAACAAAGGGAAAAAAAAATTAAGGTTCATATCTGCATCCTTTTTCTTTATTTTTTTTTTTTTTTTTTATCTTTTTTTTTTTTTTTTTTTTCACTCTTTAAAGCATAACACATGCATTTGAGAAATTTCCTCCTTTTTCTTATTCCCCATTTTCTCACATGCAGATATCAAGAAAAGGCTTGAACTCTAAGAATACTACAAAGTTTAGGCAAATATGTTCTGCCTAAAGAAAGACTTTGGAAGCTTGCCTAGGCAGTGCAACTATTCAGTCATTTTTCAAGGTCAGCTCTGAATTTATTGTGCTCCTTCCAGACTGTCTTAGTGCCGTAGCTACAGTTGCATAAACAGACTAATATGTAGTGGAATTTCAGGAAGGGAGGCTGTCTGTTGTCTTACATACTGATTTAGGAAATGTCTTAAAGGTCCTAGTTATAGATATTGCTGTTGAAATACTGTTTTGAGAAGGCAAAGGTCAACCTGAAACAGAAGAGAAGGAAATATTAAGTCAAAATAGGTGGATAGGATATTCTGCTAAAGTGGATAAGTAAGTCCATGAGACATTTATTGGTCTATAGAACCTACAATAGAGGGAGGAATTTCACAAATCAGAAATTATTTGGAAAGGGGAGAAAAAGCCATAAGAATCATCAGACAATCAGAAATTCCAATGGCACTGGTTGAAAAGTATAATTCTTTTGCTCTAACACATCTGTCCACAGTTATTTTGGAAAGTTACTTATTCATAGTACATTAACATGAACATGAGGAAAAAAGACTTTTGAGTACAGATAGATGTTTATTCTGAAAAAAAGGTCATAGCAAAATCAAGTGACTGCAACCAACAATTCTCTGGTTAAACTGGAAGAATTATTAAAGGGTTTTTCCAGTGGTGTTAATAGATCACAAAGTAAATTCCCCACTAAGTAGAATCCTAATCTGGAAAGCGTTTCTTTCTCTAGATTGTAAGTTCAATCAAAAAAGTTTGATGCAATGTTTATTTTACATGTCCTGTGAAGAAGCTCAGTATTTATTTTAATGGTCCCTATGAGACCTAAAACATACAAATCTTTATATGAAATATAGTACCATGATTCTTTGCCTATCTACAGTTCATACAATGTATGCAGTTGAATTACATTAATTAAGGTCAATTATGAAGATAAAATTAAGAACAAGTGGAACAACTCCAAAGCCCAATGTATTAATCAACAGCTTGATAATATCAGAATTCATCCGTATATCATGCTACAAACGTAAGTTGAAAAAAATAGTATGACACTCCAGGGACTTTTTATAGCTGGATAACATTTGCAGTACTGTGGAAAAACAGATTTGAGTGAGGATTTTGAACTAATGTTGAACGTTGGGACTTGGGGTCATGAATGTGCAATGAAAGCAGGCAAAAGGGATACATCAGGAAAGAAAAAAATAAAAAAGACGATCAAATTCCAGAAAAATGTCCAGCCTTTTTACTACAAGGCAGGAGTAGAAGAAATTCACATATTGTTTATTTGTGTACTTGAGAAATGAGAGGGAGGCTGATAGTGGATGTATTACCCAGAAAAATATTTTCTATTGACTTTTCTTTCTTATCATTCTATAAGATGATGGATTCAACATGCTGTATTTAGTTAAGCAATTTGATGATACTTCTGAAAATAGGGAGCCTGGTTGTGATAAACCTGCACAAGCTCTCAGGACGAAGGTGACATTTTATATTGCATATTTATGTTACCCTTATCAGGTATAAAGAAGGAAACCATGAAACTACGGGTCACTTTTAACACATCCACATAGCTAAAAAGATTTCCAATCCAAAGTGTCGAATTTTCTTTTAAAAAATTTTCTTGGGAGTGTTACTACATTGAAGATTGAATTCTCGCTTTATGCAGAGTTAATTTCCCATGCTAAAATTTATTTTTGTGTTTCTAAGAAAATAAAATCCATTGAGATAATTAACACTCCAAAAATTAAGACAGATAGAGTAAAAGAAGTGACTTAGGATTGGAATTTTGAGTAAAGAAATACCATGATACAAACAAATACAAAGATGCAGCTTAAAGACAGTATATTCAGAAAGATCCATCATCCTCTCGACAAAAGGAATATTATTTTGATGTGGGTTAATTTCTACAAAGGAAATCTTTGTATAACTGCATGGTGAGGAAAAGCAGTGGGAAAATGCCTACTCTTTGGAATAACCACCCCTCCAAAAATATATTAAATGAAATAACTAAGTAATTCTTTCTGAATTGAACAGGGATTAATATCAGCTTTATTTTGTCCCTCTGGATAATGGTTTTTTAATGGAATTTTTTTGAGAACGCAGACTATTATTTCAGCTGAAGATTAGTCAGGCATATTTTAACTGCAAGAAACTTTAGTAGAGGTAGCCTTGAGATTATATTCCTTTTTTTGATTTTACATTTGAGGAACAACACTGCTCCCCTAAAGATGAAAGTGTGAGGACATAGGGAGAAAAACCCAGCCCCACTACAAAGGCTTAGAATGTTGTTTCTTTGTCTCTTGCAGACTCATAATCTGACATTTTTAATGCTGAGGAAAGAGACCTAAGGCAAACCAGATCATGATACAGTTGTAGACATGTCAGGATTTTTTTTCCTTAATTAATTTCTTCTATGACCTCTTTTATATCTGTGGACTCACAGTTGTGTCAAAAAAACCCCAAAATCTCAATCTTATCTGACAAAACCAGATAACTAAAAGTCCCTAAAAAAATGAAATAAAATTTTTAAAAAAAACAGCCCCCCCCCCTCCAAAAAAAAAAAAAAAAAAAAAAAAATAGCCCAGAAAACAACCCCGCAAGAAACCTAAGAGAGATGAATAAAGAGTTTTCAGGGAAAAGGGAAAAATTATCATGTGAATGTTGCAGCAGTGGTGGTTGCATTTGTTCTCAGCCTGTTAAAGGTTGCTACCAGACAATAAAATATAGTGAGTTCTCTTCTGTTTTCAAATCTCCCACTCATCGAGAGTATCAATATACTTTTGCTCTATCAATTATCAGCAAAGAAAATGTGATGTATTTGGGGTTTAATTATTCCATGAACTTTCAGAAGTGTCAGAACAGACACATCTTTTTCCTTGCCAGTACCATAGTTGCTTTGCTTTTAGATATATTTTGCAAGAGGGATTCATGTGCTAATCTGGAACAGTAGGTAGAGTTATACTGTATATTGCCTCTTCATTGCTCTTGTTTACTGGCTGTTGCGGATGATCTGAGCAGCACAAAAACCTGAGACTTAAAATTGTTTTGTCTGAAACTGGGTGATTTTAAGCCCTGAGAAATCCATGGTGTCAAGAGCTCTTCCTCCCTTGCAGATACAGCTGGAAGATAAGAGATCCTGGAGCTCTGGGTGCCCCAATGTCACCAGGAGTCTGCTGCTGTCAAGGGAAGAAGACATTCTGAGTATCATAAACTTTAGTTGGTATTCTGGAATTCTTTTTGTCTATTCTAAAGAATTTAATGGGGAATTAAATAGGTTTTTTTTTGTTGTTGTTGTTTTTTTAATCAACATCTTATAAAGAATTCCTTCAGAAATGCTTGGCATCTGAATAAAAACTATTTTACAGCAAAATTCTTAAGAAATTTTATTTTCCACTGTTTATCTCTGACAGAACAAATCAAGATGAAGAAATACTAGACCGTGTTTAGTAACAAAATGGACCTTCCCTGTTATTTCAAATTATCAGAGACACTTTTTTCTCTTTAATAATCATAGAAGAAACTATAAGTTTGCAATTAGAGGTGTCTCTTCTGATGTCTTTTTTAATAGTAGCAAAAAATATTTTGCTTTTCAACCAAGAAAAAAGTGCATTGAGGAGGTATTTATCAATGAAAATTATAAGTTTGTGATTTATTCTTTCTCACTCAAAATAATTTGCTTCTAATGTTTGTATCCATACAAAAAAGGTAAAATTTTTTTTGTGTGTTATACTATTCAGCTAGTGATAAACTAGCTGCCTGAAAACATATGGATTATGTATGAATATGGACTTAGAATTGCAGTTACTTGGACTATAATGATAAGGTCTTTATCCTGAAATCTTAGAGAGCCTTTAAGTTCAGGGAAAGTTTCTTAAGAAGTAAAACTGTTAAAAAGCTCTATCTTTGTTTAAATCCAGTTTCACATATGAATTTCAGAGTTGAAACATCAAAAGATTCAAGATTTTGGGCCATGCTGATTTTTGTTTAGGGAAAACAAAGCAATCAATCACTGGAACAATATTTTACCTGGAAACAGGCCAAGTTAGTCAGCAGTATGAAAGGGGGTTCTTAAAATATTCAAAACACAATTTGCTTAACTTTGAAGGTCTGTAGAAAGGCCACTTATATTGAAGAAGGACAGATAAACAGACTAGTCTTTGTTTTCTCCTCAGAAAAGTAAATGTATATTGGTTTTGAAATTTTGACTGTTTCCTGGTGAATTAAGAAACCATAAAACTAAGGTCAATTTTTTAATGAGAACAAATTAGAAATCCCCCAATAATAACTGAGCTATCAGTAGTGTTCTCAATCACTCTGGCTGTCAAATGAACATCTTTCTTTGTCTGCCAAGGAATAAATTTAAAATTCAGAACAATAACCTTCTTTATTGGTGGACATAAGGTGTGTATCAGGTTATGTTTAACAACTGCAATCTGTATAGTTGACTAAAAGAAAGTATTAAGGGAGCTATAATCTAGAAAGTTGGGTTTTTTTTCAAAATAATTTGCTATGATTTTTGGAGTTCTGATTGACATAATCTGCTTTAAGTGTTAATTTATACCCAATCTGAGGTCTTTTGATATTGGTTGTTTACAAGAATAACTGGAATATAAAATACAAAAGCCTTTCTCTATTTGATATTCTTTCCTACTGTTTGGTATGTTTTGCTCCTTGACTGAGTGCTTCCATTACATTTAGCATTTAAACAGTGCGGACTGGAAGTACTTCTCCATGCCAGAAATTAGAATGTTCTGGAAAACAGGAGAGCAAGAGAAAAGGAAAACCAAAACCAATGTCTTGTGTGGATGACAGTGTTTTCTAGTCAAGGCCATGACTGACTTGTCATTCGTATCTGAAAGTTTGGGTGCTTCTTATCTTAATAAACATTCAAAGACTTGCATGTATGGCAATATATCTTTCTTCTTTTAATAAAATATAGTGCAGCTCCATTTTTAGTCATAGTGGCCATAGAATATTAGATTTTATAGAGGGATATCAACCTTGTGAGGTAGATATCAATGCCATCTGTTGAACATCACTTTGGATAAGTAACTTTGGCCTCACACTATTGTGCATTCATTGGAGGAACTGGCAACACTGTGGAGTTCTTTAAAAACATTGAATATCAACATTTTACTTTCTCCTTTCACTGATGATTAAAAACTCAGGGTGAAATTGCAACTATTTTGAAAATATGGATTGAGCCGTACTGTGGCTATTTATCAAAACTATCTTTGCAGTTTTTAGAGCTTCCTGAAATTAATATATTTTAGACAAGATGTGCTATAGATAATGGGAGGAAAAAAAGGAAGAAAGGAAAAGGCTTTAAAAGCCACATAGCTCTTAGTTTCAAAGTGTCTCCCATGACCTAAATGTTGTTCACTTCCCACTGGAGAGGTGACTCTTTAAAGCCCATGGAAGTCTGCAGCTCTTTAATTAATATTTTAATATTCCACATTAGGAAATTTGTTACTTATAGCTAAGATTTCCTGATGAAATTATCTACCTTGACTGAAAGTTTTCTACAGTTTTGGTTGGTTTGGTTTTTTGAGTTTGGGGTTTTACTCAGTTAAAAGAAGCTAGAATCAAGATTGTTCATGTTCTGAAAAAAAATTGCAGGAGGAACTAGCTGCTGCTATCTCATTGATTTTCATAGGAGTCAGCCTCATTTCTCTTTGTAGATTTTTATCATTGAAATTTCAGTAGTCAAATGTTACATTAGAAATCCAGAAAGAATCAAAAGGATATCAAGTGTTTCTCTATCTGAAGGTCAGACTTGTTGTTCTGCTTCATTTCATTTTGGTTTAGAGATTCTGTAGCTCAATAAAAAGCTTCTTTCCGAAATGAAAAAAGACAAAATGCAAATTCACAGCTTGATAATGAAGGATGAACAAGTAAGTTCTTAATTTTTTAATCATCCATATTAATAGTATTCATTTGGCATGCACATAATGGCATTTATCAAAGCATGTGAAAATACTTGACAGATCCTTTATTGAGCCTCTTAACACTTCATAGGATTAAATCTGTCTTCCAGATAGATGTTCTAGTACTAATAATAATGTGATAAATATTTCTTTTTCCTTTTTTCTAAGCAATAATCAAGATTCTGTACTCAGATTCTGAAAAGAATAAATTGCTTCTGGTGGTCCCTGTTTAAAGACAACTGAAATTAAATGTGGAGATACAGTTAGTAGATAAGATCTGAGTAGATGACACTTTTTGTACAACAAATGAAAATTAATTCACTTTGTGACCTATTTAGAGAGCTCACTGTGTGGAAGGATCGAAGGTTAGGGAGATGGGGTTGTAAGCAGTAGGGGTGGGAACAACAGTGAATCAGGTTGTCAGCTCACAGAGAGAAATTCTTTTGTGGAGGAAAACAGAATACTCCAGTGGAATAGCTAAATATTCTAGGGAATGAATTAAGGGGACTAGACTTAAGGGGACTAAACTAAACTAAAGGAAAAGTTGAAAAATAATTATTGCAAAATGGATTTTTTTGGTGACATTTTGAGAAATTTGATTTCACCTTTTTGGTTCAGAGCTCCCTGATACCAGGCCTTGTCCATTCCTAGGCCTTGTAGACTATTTGGTGTCTAATTGCTGCTAATGTGATCACAGCAATGAGCTTTTCATAGGCTGGAGCAGTTTAATCCTTTTTTTAGCAGGTCACTGAGCAGGGATGACTCTGGGAACAGGTTTGAAACACTCCTCTGAGTTGTAATCTCTATGAATATACTGTGTGTCAGTAAGTCAATCCTTTAATACTAGCCAGAATACTAACGCAAATTTTCAGAAAGGTGAAATAGTTTGCTTACTTGAGGAAGAATAGAGTCAGGGTTAAGACAACAGAAGGAAAAGACCCAGAATCCTGCACTGACTACAGATCACAGAATTAGAGTGGTGAATGGGGCTTTGGAGGAATTGTGGTTGGCATTCAAAGAGCGAATCCTGTTCTAATGAATGAGAATGCTTTGTTTGTGTGTGGCCAGGTTTTGGCAGCACAGCAGCTACAAGGGTGGCTTCTGTGAGAAGCTGCCAGAAGCTTCTCCTGAGTCTGATGGAGCCAGTGCCAGGCAGCTCCAGGATGGACCTGCCTCTGGACAAGGCTGAGCCCATCAGTCGTGGTGGTGGCACGTCCGGGGTTACAAATTTAAAAAGGAGAAAAAGATACTTTGCAAGAGAAATCTGCAGCCAGAGAAAAAGGAGTGAGTGAAAATACGTGATAGGAACAGCTGTGTAGACACCAAGATCAGTGAAGAAGGACGTGCAGGAGGTGCTCCAGGATCCAGAGTTGGGATTTCTCTGCAGGCTGTAGAGCTGTCTATGGTGAGGAAACTGTGTCCCTGCAGCCCATGGACACCATGGGGATGCAGAGATCCACCTGCAGCCTGTGGAGAAGCCCCAGACTGGAGCAGATTAATTCCTGAAGGAAGCTGTGACCCTGCAGGAAATAGGCTCCTGGCTGGGACCTGTAGTCCCATTGAGGAGGAGCCCACACTGCAGGAAGTTTGCTGTCAGGACTTGTGTCCCCACGAAGGACCCACACTGGAGCAGTACATGAAGAACTGCAACCTGTGGGAAGGATTCGCATCAGGGAAGTTCATAGAAGACTGTCTCCCATGGGAGGAGCCCCACACTGGAGTAGGGGAAGAGTGTGAGGAGTCCTCTTGAAAAGGAAGGAGCAGCAGAAACCACCTGGAATGAACTGACTGCAGCCCTCATTCCCAGCCCCCTGTGCCACTGGGAAGAAAGAATAGAAAATAGGGAATGAAGGGAAGCCTTGGAAGAAGGGAGAAAGGAGGGGGAAGATGTTTCTCATGCCTCGAGAGTTTATCTAGAACAGAGGCTAGACTCTGTGAAAGGAATAAAGTAGGTATTTATTAAAAGGCCTTTAAAGGATAGACCTTGGGCAGTACAAGAGCCTGGCAAGGGCTGCACCCAATATGGATGATGGGTCACGAGTTTTCACACTTTTAAAAGTTTTGGTCCATTTAAATATTTGGGTTAACTGTGCAATTACAGCTTCAGGTTACAAAGTCGCATCCTCCCAGTTTGCTCTCCTCAATTCACTGCTGTTTATACTTTTCAGGCCTGAAGCTGCAACAGTCTTCTTGATTCTTGGGCTGGAAAAGGATTGCTTTATCTGACTAAACTGTGAGGAGAACTTTCTAACACGTCATATGTAGTCCTGGGTAGCATACTAATGCAGTACAGAATCTGGAAAATATGAAAGCTAAAACTTAAGGCATCATTCTAATATTAATTTTCTTATTTTCTAATTATCTTACTGGTATTTTTTTGTTAATTAATGAATCTAATTTCCACAACTGGAGTGTATTTTGCCCTTGACAATAACTGGTGAGCGATCTCTCTCCCTGCCCTTATTTCAACCCTTCTGTTGTGTTTTATCTCCCCTGTTCAGTTGAGGAGGAAAGTGATAAAGAATCTTTGGTGGCCACTTTACAACCAGCCAAGCTAAGAATATGACAAGGATGCCTTTAATTGATTTAATATTTACTTTTAACATATTAGATATGAACAAGTTCTTGAAATTGTGGAGGCCGATTGCTTGTCTCAGGAAGCAACTTAGGTGCTCAGTGATTTAATGTTCACTGCACAGTTAAGGGGGAGCAGATTGAGCGTCTGGAAGCTGAAGGGCAATTGACAAGAAATAATCATGGAATAATGCAGTTCACAGTTTCAAGAAATGAAAAAAAAAGAAAAGACAGAACAGCAGGATGGGGACAAATCCCTTAAAAATATTCCACCACTGTCCTGAGAATTTAAACTGTGGTATCTCCCTCTCACAACTACTGCACAGAAGTATTCTCTTCCTAATACCCATCAGCACAATATTCACTTATTAAAACTCTGGCCTTTTGGAGGAATTGGCATGGAAAGTGAAGAGGAAATGGTGGTTACAGGAGAAGGTTTAGCAGACCAAAGGCAGCACTAAGGTCTCTTTTAGAATCTGAAAAGAAAACTCGAGGAAAAGTAGATACAAATGAAATATGTCTGAGTACAAAAATTAGGGTTAGAATAACTATGTGGGTATAACCAGAAGTCTAGGAAACAATACAATGGAAAATGAGAAAATTAATTTAAATCAACCAGGAGGGCTCACATAGATACATGAGAAATTAAAGAAAGGCAAGAGATGCATTTTTACTGCTTAATACGAACCAATATACATAACAAGAGAAACGGGAGCACTGAAAGGTATGTTGAATAAATTAAAGTAGTATAGTAAGGTGAGTTCCTTAATTCAGCTCAGAGTATTTAAGGAAGTAGCCTGAGATTTTACTATGAGATGCATAATTCAGGTATATTTGACAGAAGTGATAGATTAACATACTGGCAGTATTACTGCAATATTTTCCTTCTTTGTAACAATTTGGATGAAAGATTGTCTTTCGGGCACCTCAGTTTTAAGAAAGAGAAGGAGAACGAAGATAAACATATTACCTGTACTTAGGTTTTTACTTTTCTTCTGGAATTCTTTAACTCTCTCTCAAATTAGGTTGCGCCTGGGCATTGGTGAGATTTATTCCCAAAATAAATATTTTTCCTTCTTGTAACTAAAGTGTGCACAACTGGTGTTGGAGGCAGCTGTCTAGCACATACCAAAACTGCAGGCCCAGAAAGTTTGAGCTGTTAGGGGAATTTAGAATACATTAAAAGAGAAAGAAGGGATAGACTCCCTTTCATTCTCATACTCAAATGTTTACTTCTGGCTCCAAGAGACTTAAGGTATGACAAAATAGGTTTGATTTGTAGGCAAGATGATTTACATTATATGTCAGAAAAAACTTTTTTTTTTTTTTAAGGGGTAATTAAGCAGGAGGAAATAGATTCCCTTGGGAAGCTGTGAAATCTTGTCTTTAATAAAGCCTTTTGAAACAAGCATCTGTCAAACATCTGTCAGAGGATGTCTGAACCTGTCTAACCACACTTCAGTGGACCATAGACTGTCTCAGTTTTCAAATCAGTTCCAGCCTTACTCCTGCTATTCTGTGACATCATGGAGGATTTTTCTCCCTGACTGCACAAAAGCACCTGAGAGCCCCAAGCTGTAATTAAAACATCTGCTGAACAAAGAGGGGTTGTAAATCTCAACTCATAGGAGGCACACAATTAATGCTATCAAAGTGCCAGTCGCCTTCCACTTCAAACTTCTCCTGAGAAGAGTTTGTTGTGCAGCATCTTAGTCATCAATAATTAATTTCTAATAATATTTTATTGGTTTAATATTTGCCCACTAATATAATGATGACTTCTTGCCTTTTGGCAAATAAGTAATAAAAAACCCCAGTTATTCTCAAATAGTTGTGTCATTCTGACCCAGTTATTTTGATTCCTTACTGATTTACTTAGCAGTTATACAAATGGGATTTTCATACAAATGTAATCCCTCTCTATTGTAATGCAAAAATTAATTTTTACACACAGTTATATTTGCCTGGCTTAGTGTCTAATAGTTCTGTGCTCACTATCCTCTGCATTTGCTGATATTTCATTGCTTTTAGTTTTCTCTCTGCTCTGTATGCAAAGGTAAAATCTCTGATGCCTCCTGAACAAGGCACAGCAGAATTCATATCTTCTTGTCTCACAGACTGGTTGTGTTTTCTTTGATCAGAAGACCAGTGAAATGGCCTATACTTTGATTAAACATACAAAAGTAATATTTTAAAATGACGCAGTGTCAGTCCCACAATTTACATGAGTAACTTTAATAAAACATTATTATGAGAGTAATCAGTAAAGTGATCATTTATCATTTATTCTTTGCTGTAGAGTGTGATGTTTCTCTGAAAACATAACCTAAAAAGTTGTTTCCACATTTGCCCCTTCAGGGAGACATTCAATTCCAAGAGAAAAATGACATGGTTTTCAGGATGTGTGATCATTCACATTATTCAATTCACAAGTGTTCTACTTTGACAGTGGAATAGTTAAGCATTGAGAGGAAAGAAAGAAAAAGAAAAGACAAAGACAAATAGGAGGAATGAGGAAAGAAAGGAAGGAAAGGGAAGGAAAGGGAAGGGAAGGGAAGGGAAGGGAAGGGAAGGGAAGGGAAGGGAAGGGAAGGGAAGGGAAGGGAAGGGAAGGGAAGGGAAGGGAAGGAAAGGGAAGGACAGGGAAGGGAAGGGAAGGGAAGGGAAGGGAAGGGAAGAAGAAAGGAAGAAGAAAGGAAGAAGAAAGGAAGAAGAAAGGAAGAAAGGCTTCTTCCCTATCCCAATAAAATACTAAGCTATTACATAGAGGATTCTTATCTCATCAGAGTCAATATTCAGGTATTGAGTCTTGCTACGTAATGATGATGATGATGATGATGGTGATAATAATAATAATAATAATAATAACAATAATAATAATGACAAATAATTGAGGATGAGCTTTCAAATTGGTCGTCTTGGTTTACCATGGAGAGATTTATACCCATTACATAGAGACTTTCGTGGGATGAGAACCAAGTCAACAATGAGCTTCTGTGCAAACATATTTTTAATTGAGAAAGATTAGGAGCTCATAATGCAGTGTTACTGTATATGTCTAACACAGTATTTGTGCTACTTCTAATAGAATATTTGATAATATTTGCAGAAAAAAAGAATCCCACAGTCAAAAGAATTGAAATGTGTGCTACTTCTCAATTCTTGCACAAGCTTTGGGCATGCTCTGTTTTTCTACTGCCAAGCTAATTTTTTATTACCAAACTTAGTGTCTTACTTTCATATTTCCTACCCTCATTAAAAGCATTGTATATTGAGGTTTTTTTCAATTCTCACAAAGACTGCATCTTATAGAAAAATCATGGATGACAAATACTACAGGAGAACTAACTCTTGAGGAATCCTGAATGTGGGTTAGGATAATTTAGTTCCTTAGTTTGCTTTCTCAAATATTTGACTCTGAAACTAAATGTTGGCAATCACAGTCATCTTGCTCACTTGCGGCAACCTCAAATTTATTGTCTAAAAGGCACAGCAAAGAAAATGTTCTCATGACTCTCATGATCTCCAACTACTATTCCCAGTACTACTAAACCTGATTGTGACTTCAGTGGTAATAAAATTCTTCAAAACACCCCAGCCAGGTGACAATTTGTGTGCCATGTCTCCAGTGTATATCACTTCTTCCCTATTAAAATAAAAGGCATTAAGGTTTCTCCTGCAGCTGAGTGCATTTGCCTATCTCTTCTGGGCCCTGTGATATCCTTGCTAAAAATATTCAAAAAACTGTTCCTGTAGACAAACACAGCTTTGTTTTCCAGCTCTATCACTCTAACAAAGTCTTGCCAGGAATATTTTACAGCTACATGCAAATGTCCATAACCACAAAGCATGTGAGAATGACAGTAATATTTTTTTTTTTTTGTTGGCACCAACAGCTTTCCAGCAAAAATATTTTTACATCTGGACAACCTTTGGGACAAGGGTATTTTTTGCACTATGCTAGGTATAGTGCAAATTGCATTTTTTGATGCTTGCAAAATGGTCAGTGAGCTGGTAAAAGGCTCATTTCTCTACCTACCTCATTTTTTGGACAGGAAGAAGATCCTCAATATCCTGCATTTGGCCAGGCAAGGATGTAATGATTTTCCTGAGAGATATTTGTATTATTTTCCTGAGTAATCGTTGTACCAAAACATCAGGAGATGCATGGAAATTTGAAAAAGAAGAAGCTCCTGGTAATTTCCTTTTTATGCTTCTAACTAGAAGGCTATGAAAATAATAGAAATTGAAAAGTAGAGTGGTTTTTTCTTCTAATATTACTTACACAAAATCTTCTGTCTGTTCCAGACAGAAGACATTTAAAAGACATTTATGAATGTATTTTAAAAATAAATAAATAATAAAACTTCCTAAAAAGAATTTTTATTGCACATTTATTTGCATCCGTTGTTAAATAAAATCTCTTAATCGTAGGCCTTTTAATAAAACTGATAAGAATATGAATTTAGGAGACCAAAATAAACCATAAATGATGATGATAAAAGAAGCTGAACATTCAAAAATAAATGGAAAAATCTCTTTAAAAGAAAGTGAAGAAAATAGGAATGAAATTATACATTAAAAAGAGTTCCAAAGTAGTATAGGAGAAATTTTCATCCTGGAAGCATAAGGAGATCTCCTGTTGAGCTCAGTGATGCATGTGAGGGCAAAATTTGACTTAATGTGTCTGAAATGTGAAATAGAAAGTTTAAGAAAGGGCATCAACTTTGCTAATCTACAAGGTGATCACTCTGTTCACCTTTCTTACTCATGAAGAGCAAGGTCCAAGAACAAAACTTCTTGCCTTGTGCTTATTATTTCAATGAGATTTTTCATTCTTCTTTTGTTCAGGAGTTATTATACTGGATCATGTACATGTTTGAGGCTATTTAACTATATGAAACTACCTCCTTGTGTAGTAG
The DNA here is from genome assembly GCF_009819655.1 of Sylvia atricapilla. Lineage (NCBI taxonomy): Eukaryota > Metazoa > Chordata > Aves > Passeriformes > Sylviidae > Sylvia > Sylvia atricapilla. Next base: position 63,543,097 of record NC_089143.1, read on the forward strand.
AAACTTGTTCAACACTTTTTGCCAGAGTACGAATATCCTACTTATGAAAGATGTGGTAAGTTTTTTTTTTGTTGTTGTTGTTGTTGTTTTTTGTTTGTTTTTTGGTTTTTTTTTTTTTGTTTTTTTTTAATAGACGCTAGGAATCTGCATTAATAAAAGATCTAAAATCTGATGGAAAAGATGTTTACTTGACCTCTAAATTTTTAACTATAGTCCATGTCGCATAGGAAAAACTGTAGATAGTGGAAATTAGGTAGTCAACAGGAAGGACATATAGCTCATTCTTTTAATGTTTAGCAACATTTTTTTCCTTTCTGAAAGAAGTTTTGCTAAAAAACCAATAGAGTTCCAATGATTTATTAAAGCTGAAAACCTGAAAGGAGAAGAGGAGTAAATGTCTCATCTTTGCTGTATAGTAGCAAGGCAGAGTTTATATGGGATGAAGAATTTAATTCACTTTCAAACCTTGTGTCTCAACTCTTTTCGAGAGTCTGGGTACACAGTCTGATCAAGAGTGAGGAGGCCTGCTTCAGTTGTTCTTATAAAGGAAATTTCACCTTTATATAAGTAATTATGTGTATTTGTTCAGAGAGACAAATATATATCATTTGTATGACACAATGGGTAAGAGTATATCCAGGTCCTAAAATAATTTAAAGTTAAATTTTATTCTCTTTTTTTAATTTATTAATGTTTCTTACCATGAGATGTTTATATCCACAGCAAGAGGGAAATGAGGAAAGGAAAATAAAGAATAAAATCTGAATATCAATTCTAAAGTGGTAGTTTAAAGAAAGGGAAGTAAAAAAGTGTCCTATAAAGGCATGGAGAAGGATTATAGACCTTAACACCCATAGACCATGGTCTGAAGTATGGATCATGTAGATCATGAAGGTCAGAATTGAGAATCCATAGATATTAAACTTGTCACTTGTGATGTATGTGCCATAGGGCAGGAATTCATTTCCCTGCCTCCTCCTATTACCTGAGTTACCTGGATGCCCCAGGTGAGTGGCCAGACCTCATCAGGCAGGAGCATCTCTGCAGTGTGAGGATGTCCCACTGTGCTGAAATCAGGAAAGAATTTCAAAGAGCAGAGAGAGCCAAGCCTGCTCATCCCGAGTGAATCAGCCTTTTAAAATTCTGCAATGCCTATTGTGTGTGCACACACACACAACAAAAGGCTGGAGCAGAAGGGAAGGACAAGGAGGCTGAATTCACCAGTCTCCTCTTTTGTAGCTTTTTGAGAGGTTGTTAAAGAAAAGGAGAAGAAGGAGATAGAAGAGGCAGGAGAAATATGTGAGGAAGATTAATAGTTCAAATAGTAAATTATAGATGGAATACTTCGTAGGTACTCATAGGCAGTTGCTGGGAACCTGAATTGTACTTACATAATTTTTTAAGCTTTCAGGAAATCAATTCATAACAGAGCTTGTTTTCTAAAGAAGACCCATGAGAGGAGGGTTGTGAAATAACTATTCTGAAGTTAGTGTTCTGACTACTAAAACACTTCTTTCCCAGATTTTTTCTCCTTTTTTTGAAATAACATACAATGCTATAATGTTAATTTGTCAAAAAAACAAGAAATTGATGGTACAAAAAAGTTCACTCTCAAAATTAAAAAAAGAAAAAAAAAAATGAAGAGAGTGAGTTCTGCAGCCATTTAGAAATTGCTGCGTTGCGAAATAGATTATTTACAATTGAATTTTTCATTACTAATCTTGTACCCAAGGGAGCAAATCTTACATTACTCTTCTACTCTTCTAGCAAATACCTCCCCACTACAGGTATTACTAAAGGTATTATTAATCACTGTAAAATATCCTACATTAGTTGTTTTACTTTAATATTGTGGTAGCTTTGTTATCATCATAGAATTTCATACTGATGGTAAGAAGAGAAGATGAACAAACTACCTTAATGAAGTTAATGTTGAGTCAACTATAAATGTTCCCTGTGTATGATGTGTTGTAGATTATCAGGAACTTTTAAAGTATTACATGTAGTGCTGCACGTTTAAGATGACAATATGTTATTTCTTTGACATCTCCCTTGCTCCTCCTCTTCAGTGCGGAACTGTTCTATTTTTTAAAAAGATAAATCATAGCTATAATTTCCTGTCATATTACAATGTATCAATATTTGTTGTTCTTAGAAATATACCTTTTCTTCCTATTATTTTTACTAAGAAGGCTACCACATGGTCCTTACATTTTTCCTCTCCTCTTGTTTAAGTGCAGTGTAAGTGACATGAGAGCAAATAAAGTTTGCAATTATATTAGCAGTGGGGATGATTGGTTGGGACATAGTGAGGTTGAATTTCATTTTCAAACACCTGAAATATGCATGACCAACACAACTATTCAATAGAGCTTTAGATCATGGGTGTAGATTTAATAAAGTAAAATGATGGCCATATATAAAGACATGGTATTTTATTGATGCAATAACTTGTGCTGTACTGCACAAATTATCATTTTTATTTCTATTTTTTTCATCCTCTCCTATTAAAAGTGTCAAATGTTTGGGGTTTTTTTGTTATACTTATACCTGAAAAAATAAAGAAGGCTTTTTTGCAGATATAGTAAGTGCAAACATTAAAAATGACAAAGAAATGAAATATTGAGTTAGAAAGAAAAAGAAATCATTTACTGTTATAAAATGGTAACCTTAGTTCTTATTCTCCTTTAAAAATTTCATCTCTTACCTACTTTATATTATGATATAGCTACTTTTACATAATGCCAGCTGCTTGCGTCATCTAAATAGATATAACACTTGTAATATGCTTCCAATATAATCTACCCAAAAACCGAAAAAGATGAAACTTAAGGTCCATAAAGTATAATTCTAAAGTATAATTAAAGGTGAGTAGGAAAATCTAAAATGTCAATGCCAACACATTATATTAAAAAGTTTCATAATAAATATTATGCTTCATATAGCTGATATTCTTACTGCTAGAATATACATAGGTAACATTTTAGGGTAATATTCCCTAAATATAGGGGGAATATCTTCTACCTTCTTAGCTATTACTTCTTCACTCTAGAGGCAGCAACAACCTGAGGGTAAGGATACCTTTTGGGAAAAGACAGCTTAAGTGAATGATTATGGATTAAAAGGCAATTAACTTCTTGGTTAAAGACCAATGCAAATTGGCATGGCTAAAACTTTCCACCACCTGTTTATTTTCTTATTAAATGATTATAATGGACTCACTCCAACTTCCCCCACAATAGTGTCTGTATCAGAAATATCATCACAGCTGGAATTAATTGTCATGGGTTTTGCCAGTTCCAGGCAGTAGTTAACTGGCATGAAGACTGAACTCCATACAGAGAAAAGTTACCTTAAAGCTGGAGATTACTGTCTGTCCATAAAAATGGCAAATGAATGTTTGTTTAAAATGGTGTCTTACAGAGCCGTAAAATAAACTCTTAAAATAAACTCTAAAAATAAGATCACTGGGCAGCCAACATTTGGACACATAGACAAAAATAAGGAAAGGCCACAGGGCAACATCAAATATTTAATAAGTGTATGAAAGAAGATACATCTAGTTTTAGAAAAAAACCCCTAAACATAATGAAAGAAATAACAAAAAAATAAAATAACTAGCAGTAGAGAAGACTCAGTGTTGTTTTTCCTGATATTTTCATTTATTGAACAGTATAAGGACAATTTACCCTTTTCTCATGATATCAAGTATACATTTTGTTCATAGTTAGAAGAGTCTGCTGAGATTTAGGAGATAATATGAAACTATTAGACAAATCTTTTTGAGTGGTAGGGAACATTATAATTAAGGCACAATGTATAAATCAGAGAGTCAAAATTATGAGACTGGAGTAGTCACAATTATCAAGTTAGCATTTCTGAATATCATGGACCATATGATTCTTCCTTATGTTTTATGTTTCAAGGAGATATTTTAGAGGAAAAAAAATGGTTTTTTGTTATTAATTTAAAAGAATGCAGCAATATATATTTTAGTTCAGGCCTAGATAAACAGTTTTGATGGGTGATTATTAGTGCTTTTACAATTAATTAAGTTTTGGATTGGAAAGGAAAAAGAAAAAAAAAAAAAAAACCAAAAAAACCCCCTGAATCCAAACCAAAAAATGTTCAGTTCAATTTTAGAACAAAATAGATGCTGTTTTAGTATCTGTATGGAAGAAAAGAAGGCTGAAAGCTGCCAGAAATGTATAATCTCTATTATGGTCCTTGGCTAAAAAATAACCCTGGGGGCTGATTTCAGCCTTTTTGTTGCTGCTCATCTAGCAGCCGGATCATAGCAGCAGGCAGGAAGAGAGGATAAAGAAGATGTTCTCTTGATCCTTCCTTGCCCCTTTTGTCTTGATTTTCCTTTCTGTCCTTAGGCTTGTTTCAATTGCTTTTTCTTTTTTTTGGTGATTTTTTTCCTTTTGTTTGTCTTTTTTGTTTTGTTTTGTTTTGTTTTGTTTTGTTTTTGGGGTTTTTTTGTTTTTTTTTTTTTTTCTCTCAATGTTGCATTGTTGGGATTCTCTCCTATGTCTTGATTAATTTCTCCTAAGCACCCAAACAACTCATGTGGCAGACATGTATCTGAACCAAAACGAGAACAACTTGTCCCAGCCAAACAGTCAGGAGGGATGGAGGAGATCAATTCCACAAAGGCAAGGAATATTCTACTCTCTTACAAATTCTGTGTCAGACCAGCTGAATGCCTGGGAGACTTCTTTTCTTATCTGATGTCATGAGTTTAAGTCCTCTGTAGTTTAATTTTTTTCCAAAGAGAACATACCTATCTACTAGAGATCCAAATGTAACTCAGTGACCTACAACAGATGTGTGTGCACTGAATTGTCATCAATTTCTTGTGAGCTACTAATTTTTTAACTACCAATTCTGTTCAAATTCAGATGCATCCTGATATAAAAAGAAAATTCAATTTAAAGATTTCTTAGGAGAGGCTGCAGAAAACTAAAATGAAAGGGGAAAGGAAGAGAAAATCGAATTGAAAAAAACTAACCAAAGAAAATTCGGAGGTAAAATCTAAAGCAGAGCCAAAATTAAAAGTCATAAGGGATGTTGAAATATGGAACAGCTCACACACATGCTTCATCCAGGAACTAGAATTGTGGGGAGCACTGCAAAGCACTACAGCTTCAACAACTGGGAAATTTCTGCAGTCCTATGAGCCAGAAGGCATGTCTAGCTTTGAATTAAGTAAAATCAAATTACAGCAAACAGAACCAACCTTTCAGTAGTTTTGCTCATTTCCTTTCTGTCTGTAATTTTAGAAGATTTGAGTTTGGAATTGTTGAATTAAACTAAGTCTCATTTTAAAATCTTTCAGACACTACATATATGCCACTGTATTTGTAAAACAATCTTTTCAACTTTAGGTTGTGTTATTTTATTTTATTTTTTAATCCACATTCCTAACACTTATAGATATTTTTATGCAGAAGTGTCATAGTTCAACACTCTTTTGGACTGGTTTAGTTAAACTACTCGGGGGAAAGCTTTTAGCTGAGAAAAAGAACCCTGAGAGAAGATACCATCAAGACTTACAAAACTGGGATGCTAGTAAATGCAGAACTGTTGTTTGCTGAGTCTCACAGAACTAAAACTAGAGACCAACCACTGAGACTACTAAGAGACATTATTAAATTAGAAAAAAAAAAAAAAAAAACCACAAAAAAACAAAAAAACCAACACTTTTTTTTTTCTTAGTGGACAATAAACTTCTGCAATTTGTGGCCACAGCAGGTTGAAGAGAAAACACTATCAGTAGATTCAAGGCAGAGTTTAACTTGGAGAGGCATTTGCAGGCAAAGATGGATCTTTTCTGTCCCTAACTCAGTGCAAATACAGGGGGAATGGACTACATACATGATCATGTTTTGTGCCCTCCCTAAATGGCTTTTACTTCTCTCCCTCCTTAAAGCAGACCAATGACCTTAATCTCTTTTTGAAAACTAGCAGAAAATATAAACTATTTGTGAATTTACCTGGATCTCTCACCAAACACAGCCAAACCTCAAAGACAAGATTTATGGGGTTTTATGGATTAAAAAAAAAAAAAAAAAAAAAAAAAAATTCATTTTCTATGTTTCTTCCAGATATTATTGGAAATAAAAGGAATGAAAAACAGAGCTTTCAAATATCTGTCTTAAGTTTTCAACTAACATAATAAAATATTTAGCTAATTCAGTTTTCTTTTAGATTACTTGCAGTCTAGATTCTGCTGTTGTCATCATCTAAAAACTTGGAGAAAATATAATAACTAAATTTGGGTTTCTTTGTTGGTTTTAACATTCAAGTCACCATTAAAAAGGCAGCTCCTACAGGCACATGAAATTCTCCTCTAAGTAAGAATAAAATTACAGGGTCAGTAATGCTGCAAATCTCCCAAATGCCTGTCTGTGCCTGCTTGTCAGTATAAAAAATTAACTATTTGCTTTGACTTTTTTTTTTTTTTGCCATTTGGAACAACATGTGAGAAGCATGGAAGGTAATATATCAGAATGGTGAGTCAAGATTTGAAAATTATATTCCTTTGCAGTTATTTCCAGTGAAAATAAGCACAAATCATAAAGCTGTTCAGCTACCCAAGCCCCTCACGAAACAAAGTTAAATTTCCAATAGCTTCCTGAGAATGTCAAGAAGGGATATACTTCTAAAAATATGTACTGATGTCTCCATTATGCTTGCAAATTAAAATACTTCTAAAAATGCTTTAACATGAGACAAAAAATTTAGAGAAAATTAATTCTTCATTTCTAGAACAAAATTCCAGATTCATATTGTAACTTTTTTATCAGGGAAAATTAATGTAATCTTACAGATGCTTTGCCTAGAGTTATATGAAATAATAACAAAACGATATGTGACTTGAAGATTTTTTAAACAAAAATTAGAAACACTGTTCTTATTTGACCAAATATTTTAATCTATCTTTTTATAGACAAGGCTTAATCACTCCTACAGGCAGAAGCAAAAAATACACCACATGTGTAAACTTTCTCTTTCGTTTGATGTTTCTCTCATTAGGAAAATTGTCCAGAAGGGATCTCAGACTGTTGCTCCCTCACATGTTTTATCTCCTGGTTATCTCATGGATTTATTGCTTTTTCTGTTACATCAGCTGTAACCTGGACAATATTGTCAATTGTGACTCAATAAATCAGTGCAGCAAGCAGCAGACCTGTGAAGAAGAGATCAGATGTAGAAAGTGAAACAAATGGGATGGAAAATGGTGATTTCATGTTTGTCCATCTGTCTTCTCTATTGATTTAGTGTGTGTTACTGAGGGGGAGAATATAGGAATTTTTTTAAAATGTTATTTAGATAATTCTTTTTCAGAAATTTAAGTTTTCATTTAGCACCATCATAGTTGAGGCTGAGATATTGTGTTGTAACCAGAGATTTTTATATATATATATTAATGAGATTTAAAGGTTGATATCATCTTAAAAAGCTGGGAAGAAACTCAGTATATTGTTGCTTAATTTGGCATTATATCACAGTGGTTATGTTTGCATCAGAGATGGGAGCATAGGGACTGTGATTCTGAGAAGTGAAGTCATCTTATAGAGACAATTACAATACAGCATGTATTTTGAAGGAAAATTCTGTGGAATTCTTCACTTTCTCTTATTATTCCAGAACCTGTCATTTGCTGTCTAAAAATCTCTATTTTTAAGTGATTCTTCTCCTAAAGTGAGTTAGATTAAACATTCTTATAAAGATTTTATCTTCCACTCCTATACAAAGTTCTACAACATGAATAAAATGGTACGATTAAAACAACATATATTTGCAGAAAAATAAATGTTACTTGCATGTTTGTTGCTAGTTTGTAGCCTAGATTCTTACCTGTAATTATTAGTGCTGATATTTGATTTAGAATCTTTGATTATTGTTTCCAATCACAATTAAGAAGAAGTGCATCGTTATGCTTCAGATTGAATATCGATAAAACAATGTTCAGGACATTATAAAAAATCGCTTTTTTATGGGACCCCTCTGAAGGCAGACATAGATTTGCAAGAGACATAATTTCCTGAGACACAAATTTTCCAAGATATACTCTTATGTTTAGATTCCTAAACTATTGTAAAAAAAAATCTCTTTTTAGTTATTTCAAAGAAAAACATAAAAGAAATTAACCTGGCACTGACATAATGATTTCCATCCCTCTGGCAAAGATAACATCGATAGTGAATTAATAGTTCATTTGTTCACCATATTTTGTTTGGTTTTCTTACTCTTAATTAAATAGTTCACACCACTGCTGTGAAGTAGAAAGTGAATTATTTAATACTGTTAAAGTAGAAGATTAAAAAAAGTCCAGTTGATATTTTATCTCCCACCCTGGTTTACCATCACATTAGAACTCATAACATTAAATTTTATCTCCTCTATAAATTCTAAGAATGTTTTTCAGCCGAGATGGAGGTGAAGATGCAGGGGTTGTAAACTGCTCAGAACATCTTTCTTCTGTTGTTATGTCTCCTGGAAGCTTTCTGGAGTGGGTTGACCCTGGCTGGATTCCAGGCACCCAGCAAAGCCACTCCGTCACTGCCCTCTGCAGCTGGACAGATGAGAAAAAAATATAACAACACATTCATGAGTTGAGACAAGGAGCAGGAGCGATCACTCACCAATCTCTGTCACAGGCAAAATAGGCTCAAATCAGAGACACTAGCTGAACTTAGTACTAATGAAGTGAGAACGGGTTAAGGAGAAAGAAGTAAAATAAAAACTTCTAAGCACTGCTATTCTTCCCCCTACTGCTCCCTCCTTTCCCAGCTCCACCCTCTTCCCCAGCGGTGAAAGGAGATGGGGAATGGGAATTCATGGTCACTTTATCATCCATGGCTGGGGAGAGGAATCCTTCCCTTGCTTTAGTATGAAGTTCCCTCCACAGGGAGATAGCTCTCCATGAACTTCTCCAACATAAGTTCATCCCAAAGGCAAGAGCTGTGCACATACTGCTGCAGTGTGGGTCTCTTCCACAGGGTGCAGCCCTTCAAGGACAGGCTGCTCCAACCTGGGAACAGGGGCCCTCTCTCCATGGGGCTCCCAGAGGGTCACAGCCTCCTCCAGGGGCTGCAGGTGGATCTCTGTATCCCTGTGGATCCCCATGGGCTGCAGGGACACAGCTCCTCACCATGGGCTGCACCACAGGCTGCAGAGGAATCCAGCTCTGGTGCCTGCAGCACCTCCTGCCCCTCCTTCTGCACTGACCTCAGGGTCTGCAGGGCTGTTTCTCTCACATCTTCTCACTCCTCTCATCTGGCCCAAATTACATCTGTGCAATAACCTTTCTTTCCTACACCTGAAATCTGGTATCACAGAGGTGTTACCACCATTTCTAATTAGCCCAGCCTTGGCCAGTGGCACATTTGGCTTTGAAGTTGCCAGGGGCTGGCTCTGCCAGACACTGAGGAAGCTTCCAGCAGCTTCTCACAGAAACCACCCGTGTAGCCCCATTGCTACCAAAACCAGACCATGCAAACACTTTCTCAGGAAGGCCTGAGGAAAAAAAAAAAAAAAAAATCTAGTATATTTAGGTTAAGTTATTTATTCAACACTTAGGGATGTCATGTGCCCGGAGATATAAACCATAGGGCACATCAAGCATATATTTGATCACTTATTTTAAGAAGTACTCTCAAATTTGTCTGAAAAAAGATACTCAAAGGACATAGTAGATGAAAGAGGGAGGGAACAGACTACTTTGTGTAATAGTTTAGAGATGGAGTAAAGAAGTCTTTATTAGTTTGAAGGTTAACATGTTGCTCCTTGCATCTGGGGCAAATATGAGTTTTAACAGTGAACTCAATAACAGGAGCACCTGTCTATCAATGTAGTTATTAGGAGTGGCCAACATTAATTTGGTTAATTAGTCAGTAACACTGGAGAGTTTAACTTACACATATTACATCCAATGAGGCCTTCTTACTTAGCACTGGAACAATGAGTTTGTAAGAGATAATTCCCCAGAGATAGCAAATCAATGCCAACATAATTTGTATTTCTTAGACACTAGACACCAACATCTAAGAGGGATGCTCAAAACCCCTCCAAGCATAGTGCCTGGAAAACTTCAAGTGCACAGAAGACAGTAAGATAAGGCTTTAAAAGGAAAGCTGAACGCTGAGTGAGAGTGGAGAACAGCTGAAGTGGTGAAAAGGTGAAGCAGCTGGTATTTCTTTTTTACAGTCAGTTTTGGGATGAGGATGAGATTTTAGCTTGCTAGTGGATCTGTTTTCTTCTGGCTGCTGTATGTTATCTATTTCATGCTTTGTCTCCAGGGTGTGAAAATAATAATTTGTCAGTTCTGTGATAAGGATGTGAGAGGTGAACCAATGGAATAGCGGAGATATGTTAATTTTTGCTGATGGTTAGGTACATGGTTGACTTCTCTTGCATTCTAGTGATGTTTTCTTGAAAGTGTGTATGCTGTCGTCTGAGTTTGTTTTCTCTCTGAATTCTTTTCCCTTTGCTAGGACTCAGATGCTTTATCTGAAGGTTAGTGTTGCTTCCTTCTTATTCAGGCTTCTGAAAGAGATAAAGTATGAGGACTCAAGGCAATGCCATTTAAGTTTCTAAATTTAATAAATAGAGAGAAGAGATGTCTCTACTTTGTGTCTTCCATGTTCCTGTTCATAATTCTGTTGCACAGAGAGTCTGTGATGAGCGTATACCACTTTACATTCGACTTTTGTTTTTTCTTGTATCTCTGTGTATTGCTTTTGAGAAAGAAGGTGATGGCAAATGAAGCTAAATCACATAGGCAAATGGATATTTATGAGAATACTTTGTGAGTCTTAGAAAATCTACCAAGTTCTTACGATTCTTGGTTTTTGGAGGGTTTTTTGGAGGGTGATTTGTTGTGGTTGTTGTTGTTCGTTTCGTTTGGGTTGGGGTTTTTTTTGTTTGTTTGGGGTTTTTTGAGTGTGTGCTCCATGTAAGAATTTTGAGCAGTCAGTCCAGGTAATGCATTTAAGAATTATTCAAACCTAACTCGTAAATAATAAACCCACCTTCCACAGCTGTGGACAATAATCACCCTCAAATGCCACTGATTTTTACATGTTATTAGAGTTGGCTTTAAGTAGACTATGTACATCAGAATGAGGGGAAAATATTTTAGAAAGGTGTGGTGCCTAGCACTTTTAATAACTTGGCTACAACACCAAAGTTAATGAAAAACAAAGTAAGTTGAGATTATGTTGAGAATGTATTACAAACAAAAAACTTGGTATTTTGCTGCTTATTTCCTTCCCTGTCTTTGTGCTTCCCCCTTCCAGTTGTCTGCTGGTGGCTGTAAACTGTATTAGCTCAGAACCATTCAATCAAAGGTGGTTTGATCAAATGAAGTTACTTTAATGTAATTAATATTCACTAAATAAAACCATAGCTGAGGGATTAGTTAAAAGTGCCTTCCATGTTCTTGTGTCTATAGGAGGTTTGTAATTTGTGCCCCCTGCAGTCATGTGGCTCTGTTCAAACTGAGGGTTGATGGGAAACATGCAGTGCATTTTAATGCTGCTGGTACCAGGTCACATGTTAAATAAGGCTTTATTTCCTTTTCTTTTCTGTTTTTTGGAGGGTTTGTTTGTTTTTGAGGGGTTTGTTTGTTTTAATTTTTTTTTCAGAGATATCTTTTTTACTTGTTTTTATAATTTTAAACTTTCCTTTTGAAAGATTTTGTTGGATTTATTTATTCACTTGATTTTCTTTTTATCAAGATTTGAAGGGAGTCAAGGATAGAATAGATAAGAAAGCAAAAAATTATTATTATATATGAGAAAGCTGTCTTCTCTCTTATGATTATTTTCTCTAGATGATGTCCATTGATAATTAACTGAAACTTAGTTAAGGCCTGACTACTTGCTATTGTGAAACTTCAAAACTACATTATAAAAAATTCTGAGTCATATTGTTTATAAAGTTTTATAAGTCTCTCAGTAAACTTACTTCGGATGTGAATTTTGGAAGAAAGGACAAAAAAAAACATTGCTTCTTTAGAAAACTCTGTATTTCTTTTCAGTGAATTTGTCATGGTTTAGCCCTAGCCAGCAACCCCACAGTCACTCACACCCCCACCAGCAGGTTTTGGGAGACAATGGGTAGGGCAAAAGCTGGAGAATCCATGGGTTGAGATAAAGGCAGTTTAACAGGGAAAGCAAAAGCCACAAGAAAAACAAGACATTAATTCAGTGCTTCCCATTGCCGGCAGGTGTTCATCCATCTCCAGGAGAGCAGGGCCCCATCACAGGTAATAGTGACTTGGAAAAACAAATATCAACACTAGAAATGTTCCTGTAATTCCTCCTTATTGCCTCTGCTTTCTATACTGATATACAATGATGTCATATAGTCTGGAACATCCCTTTGGTCAGCTGGGGTCACCTGTCCTGCCTGTGTCCCCTCCCACCCTCCCAGGCACCCCCAAATTCCTCACCAACACAGCTGGTATGAAGAGCAGAAAAGGCCTTGACTCTGTGTGACCCCTGCTCAGCAATAACAAAAACATCTCTGTGGTATCAACCCTGTGTTCAGCACAAATCCAAAACACAGTCCCATACCAGCCACTGGGAAGGAAATCAACTCTACCCCAGCCAAAACCAGCACAAAAGTTCTTAGTGACTTATCTTGCGGACAAACTGTCATTTGCTTTGTTTGCACACTTTGTTTGTGTTTATATAAATACAGTGTATTTGCAGATCTCATCTGAAATAGTACATCTAGCATTAGAATAAATCTTACGTAAAATGAAATCTTTCAGCAAAGGCATGTTATGAAATGTAGGAGAAATTTCATAAATTGCTGTTTGCTTTTTCTGAATAAATAAAATAGTGTATTTTGTTCTCTTAAATCATTCAGAAGAAATTTGATGAATTCTGAGGATATCAGAATGATGTTGGTTGGTTTGGGTTAAGTTTTGGTTTTTCTTTTTTTTTTTTTTTTTTTTTTTTTGCTTGTGGTTGAGTTTGAGTTTATATGGTAGGCATTGCTATTTTATTCTGGCTAAATTTGTACTGTGTTAGTTTCTGAGATGCAAAAGAAATTCTAGATGAATCAGACTGTATCTAAATAAAATTATAATTATATATATATAAAAAAGAAAGTATAAATAAACCAGATATATCATCCCTTTCTTTCTCTGCAAGGTCAATTGCTTAATCCTTTTTCTCAGATTACACAAATTCATCAGTGCCCAGTGGGCCTGCCTGTTATTGTCCTGAACCTTACACAGTCACTTAGAGGGTACAAAATAAGTGGAAAGACATGTGAAATTCTATCAAACCAGAATGATCTTCTTTCACATCAGTTCTATTATGGCATAAAGATCTACATAAAGTACAGTAGGAGGGGAGGGTTTCTTCATCCTGACATTTGATGCAAGGTAGAGCCTTGGTATAACTTCAGCAGTTCCTTTCCATTTTTGTTTGTTTGTATGAAAGACTTGAGGTTTTCAGAAGAAACACTAATCTGAAGTGTTAGAACCTGCAAGGCTCCGTCTGAGTCATGCTGACAGGTGAGAGTAAACAAGTATAAAAATGGAAAGTGTTTCTCTCCAGACAGGGGGGTGGTTTCTAGCTAAGTGTGGAAAACAGGGCCATCTTCTGAGGCTTGGTACCTGTTTAACCTGTGTTTAGCCTGAACCTGGCCTTTAGCCAATTATTTAAATTTATTTGGTAAATGGCACTTTTCAGTGAAATTCCTAGACGACTGAAATCTGCAATCAAAACTTCTGCTGAACTAACTTGTCTAAAAAAGATTCTTTTAACACAAAATTCCACTTTTTTTTTAATCATTGCAACATAAAGACAGTGTCTTAAATACTTCTAATGACATAATTCCATGTATAAAACTTTATATAAAATTAGCCATTTCTAATCAATTCATAGTTTTCTTTCTATTAAATATTTTAGGATAATCCTTCCTTGCAAGTAGAAGAAATCACTGAATTTTTAGGGTTGTAAGGGACCTCTGGAGATCACCCAGTCCAACCCAACAAGGCAAGGTCACCAAGATCAGGTTACTCAGGAAGGTACCAGGTGGGATTTGAATGTCTCCAGAGAGGGACACCTTCCTGGGCAGCCTGTTCCAGTGCCCTGACACTCCCCATGCAAAGTTCTTCTTCATGCTGAGGTGGAACTTCTTGTGTTTTAGTTTATGGCTGTTGCTCCTCACCCTGTGGCTGTTTCCCTTGCTGGGCACCACTGAAAAGAGAATGGACAAGAGAAGGGACACCAATCTCTTGTCACCTACCTTGGAGATGTTCACATTTATTGTAGAGATCCTCTGTGTCTTCTCCAGACTAAACAGGTCCAGCCCCCACGGGGTTTCCTCATAAGAGAGACACTCCAGACCCTTCATCATCTGGACTCTCTCCTGTAGCTCCTTATCTTTCTTGAACTGTGAATGCCTGAATTGAACAGAAGGCACTAGAGGTGGCCTCACCAGGGCCCAGTAGAGAGGCAGGACCACCTGTTTTCCCCTGCTGGAACTGAGAGAACAGTCATAACTGTGCTCATCCTACCAATCCTGATTTTTTTTTTCTTTGTAGTGTCCAAACCATAAATTGATTCCCACTTACTCTGTAATGCTGACTTGTAATCTTGATATGCAGAAGAAACAAAATATACCAGTTGTCAGCCCAAGTGAAGTGGAAAGGCAGATCCCCAAAATGTGCTGGGGTCCTTGACCTGCTTTGATTGATAGATACGCATGACTAGTGCAGTGGCAGGCTCAGAGAGCCACGAGGCAGTTTCATTTAACCAGGGAATTGTCTCTGTCTGAGAGTGCTACTTACATGGGGTGTGTCTGTGAATAAATATTTTTCAAGTTTCTGTGTTAATGGTGCCTCTTCAGCTGAGCTGAATCTCTTGCCAGGAGCAAGAGCAGAATGTTGAAGGGGCTGTCTCCTGGGTGCGTGAAGGGCTGATGGAAATTCACTTGAACACATAACCTGACCAAACTCAGTGTTTGCAAAAACAAACACAAAACCAGCCTGGCTTGAAGGACAGTGCTGTGCTTATGTTCTCTGTTACAATGAGTTTTTTAAAATTTTGAGGGTTTCAGGTTTTTTGAGGAGTTTCATCAGGCTCCATCTTCTGTCCATTAGAAATCTGACTGGACACAGTTGGAGCGTTATGTTTGGAAAGAGTGGATTTCTCCCAGTAGTGGATCCTGTAGCATTATCCCAGCTAATCCCCCAAAATCCCTTTCCTCTTGTACATGCTGCATGCTGGTATTTCAGGCTTATCCTGTACCATTAAGGTGATTAGGGTACCTGCTATTGAAAAGTAGCCTTCAGAGGCTGCAGTAACCCGAGAGGAAAGAGGCAGTGAAACTGAGGAGAGAAACCACACCATTTCTTATCACAGCATTTAAAATATAGCAGCTGAGTCCTTAAAACATTTAAGATTTTAGATAGCTACTGCACCTCAGCTATGAAATACTTCTCCATGACTAAAGTGTGATAACTATGTGAGAACTCTTTTAAATTAATGTAGGGCTGGCAAGTTTTGTACAAGGATATTTTTATGTTTTATAAGGTATGTTAGGAGTGCTTGCTGTTGGTTATTTTCATGTATTTTAGGGTAAGTCTTTTAGACATGCACTTATGATGTAGCTGAGGGGAGGTTTAACTGAAATGCTTTTTTATTTCAGCAAATTAATGCTTGCTCAGCTTAATCCTTTCTCCATTGTATGTGTGCAATATACTTAAGAGGCTAATAGTTTAATACCTCATATTTTACAGATATTTTGATGATGTTTCTAAGTGCTACCATTTGAAATACCTCAGTAATGCTTGTTATTAATGATATTTGAAGGAAAATAGGCAGGTAAGGGTACTCTCATGACAGAGCTGCCCTTGCAGATCTTTTCTGGATGTTTTCCCCAGGATCTGGATAAATATCTATTTCTTCAAATAAAATTTTCTCCATGCTGACTGTGATTAGTGCCCTCATAGGAAGTAATTCCTTCAACTGTAGCTCCTAATTCTGCACTAGCCAGCATCTGTGTGTGGAAATGATGTGCTAATATTGGCTGTCATGTCATACCTTTTGCACCTCTTCCAATACTCTCAGCTTTTCTGGCTGTCTTCTGCTGTCTCCAAAGCCTGTCTGGATTTTTTCCTGGGCTACCTTTTACCCTGCTGCTGCCTCTCAGACCTGCCTGTGCTCTGCTCACATATCACTTTATTGTCTCACTATTAGCGTCATCTGGAAAATGCAATGCTGTCTAAAGTTATAGTCTTCACTGGCCAATCCATCAGGATGAGGGATAAAGATTGCTTGGCAAAAGCTGTGACCTTTATAATGACAAATTTGTTGTCTTATTCATCACAATAAATATAAAGCATTGTCCCAGTAGGACAATGCATGCTCTATGAAAAGTAGTATTATTCCATGTCTGCCATTTCTGTGTGTTCAGGGCCTTTATTGAAGAATTAAATAGAATAAACATGAGCGTGAAGGCTGAACAAGACAGATTAATATAATTTAAGATATGTAATTAAAACACCACAGACAGGAAATTTATTTCTATTAAAATAATTTTAGAAAGAGTTTTTCTATACTAAGGAGATAATTTGTATTTTTATGGCTTGATTAATACACTGTGATGAAATTCTAAAGCTGCAGAGCATTAATTGTCATAGAAGTAAGACTAACGCCTAATATTTTAATTCTAATGGGTTCAGAGCATTTTAATGGTGTTCAGTTCTTCATATTTCTGTGTGTTTTAAGAAGGAGAAAAAATATTTAATATTAAGAAAGATAAATTGTTTTAAATTTTAGCAGCTTCAATGAATAGGGCACTGGACTGTGGGTTAGAATATCTACAGTCCAATTTTGGCACATTTTTACTATTTTTTTATATGATCTACACTAATTTCTAATCTTCATTTTATTTTGAGTCTTTTCCATAATTTCAGTGGGCTCTACACTTGTTGTCCTTTCAACCTCTTTGTAAGACTTCAACCACTTCAGGGTCCAAATCTTGGCATCCTTTTAGAAATATGAGAAAAAATAATAAATATTATGTAAAAATATGAATTTTTATATAAATAGGATACTGATATTTCTTCACTATGTACTTATGATATTTCTCTTTTCTTTAGCCTCAAATTTTATGTCCTTAAAGTCTACACTATGCAGTTTAAATATTTTGCAGACATCAGGAGAAAGAGGGAAATATCCTGAGGATGTAATTTTGGGTTTTGACAGCACAATATAAACTTTCTCTAATAATGACAAACAAAAATGAATCTCTGAACAATAAACATTATATTTACTGGCAGTTGAATATCTTCCACAACATACTTCTGTTCATGACTGAAAATGGCAATTTTATGCTGTGGAAAACCACTCACCCCAACATTCCTTCTACTTTGTACTTTGAAAGTAACCCAATGGTCAGATTACAATGAATAGCTTTTCTGGGATCTACCCACTAAAGAATAGAGGTGCTTCATAGTAAAGAAAACAGAATTCATGTGTATGATGAAGGAATTGTAGGTGGAAATCTGATCAGGAACATTATAATGGAGGTTAGACTAGACTGTAACATTGCTTTATTCTGATTTTAAAAACTGAGTAACCAAGCTGGTTACATCTTCCCTTATGCTCAGAGAAACATCACTTTTTGAACCCTTGCATTTGAAATGAAGATTTAAAAGATTTCTAGAGCACTTAAAATACAAGAAACTTTAGGAGCAGGAAATTTTTTGTTGCTTTTTCTCCAGCATACATGCAATGCAAAGTTATCAGCTTTGAGGTGGAGTGATTGGAATTCATTCTCCGTTTGTGTGGTTTCAAACCAAACTTGTCAAGTGGAACCTTTGTAGTATTACAAAATAGGGTAATGGTTGTTTTTTTTTTTTTATTCTTTTTTTACTTCATAAATTTTATCTTCCTGACTCAACTATCTCACTTGCAGCAAATATTATCAGGGGAAAAGATATGGGTTTTTCCAATGTTATTTTTCCTCTCAGTAGTAGAGGCATATGTTAGGGTTTGGGGGGTGGTTTGGCTGTGATTTTTGGAAAAGGAAAATAGCATTTTAAACAGACTGTGGGGCCCTGAGATGCTTTTATTAGTAGTAGTTTACTCTAAATTTGTAAACAGGAGGCTGTAACAACACCTATTTGTCTTTTTCTTTTTAATAATTCAGGCTTTCCAAGTGTTGTTTTTACTGCTTAAAAGTGTGGAAGTATTTAATGTTCACTTAAAACTTGCTTCAGGCTGTGTCTGTGAGTTTATCTGCTCGTGTAAAGAACAACAGAGTATTTCAAACCAGCAGTGTTGCTGTAGTGTTCAATACAGAAGGGTTTCAGCTACATGTATCTCTATCTATATATCTTCATTTTCCCTGGAGCTTCCATCAGATAAGTAATGTTTGGGATAAATTTAGGTGGAAGAATAATAAAAAAACCTCAAAAAAGTACTATTTAAGGTTTTGGTCAAACCTAGTTATATTCGACCCTTTAAGGTCTAATTAACTCTGTTTTTCTTTGAAATTGGGAACAAATGGTAGTAAGATTTTCCTGACAGCTGCTTGGTGACATGACTCTATTTTTTGGCATTATTCAGACTTATTCTATAACTGAATTGCCCTGAAGTATTTTTCCTTCTCTTATACCTCAAATTTTTACCAGATAAAAAAAAGAACATTCAGGTTAATGAAAATTTTTTCAATTGGTTACCAGTCTCTTCTTAACAGAGATGTGTTCAAATTATGAAAATGGTTTACTAAGAGGGTTTATCTGGAACTGCTGTCAGTTTGACGAAGGCTGAACAGGATACAGCTGCAGGCATAAACACTCAATTACTTGAGCAGCCTTTCTCCACCATTATTTTCAATTTGAGCTGGAAACCCTGTCCCTGATAACTCATGACCCATCACCCAGTCTCTTTAGTTATACTGACCTGAGGGTAGAAATCAAATCTCTGCTGAAAGGTTAAAGAAAATACAAAAATATTCTTTTTTGACTAGTATGTAGTCCAGGAAAATTTTCTCACTCTGCTGGGACTTCATTGCTATGAACCTTTTGACCAAATTTATCAGGCTGATGGAGATTTGGTAAAGCTTTAGAGAGTACCATTAAATTCCATATCCATTGAAATTAAAATTACTTTCCCTTCTTGCACAGAAAGTGAATGCAAAGTTGATAATAAAAGTGCCTTCTATTAAAGAAGATTGCTTATGTCAAAAATGTGCACTTTAATCTGTCTGCCTTTGAGCTCATTAGGTTTTATCAAACTTGAATGTATTGAAAGCTGAGGAAAAAATGAGTTTTAAAATGAAGCATAACACTGAGATAATGTGCAAAAAATGGCAGCCAAGATGAGTCTGTACAAAAGTTGTGTGCTCCAGAACCAAATAAAGAAATGGCTTAAGGTTAAAAAATGATTTGAAGGCAAATGATTAAATGTTAAAGATGGTGAGATTTGAAATTAACTTAAGTGATTTCACATTATTGAAATCTGCTACCTCTATTGTGCTTCCTCACAGCTGAGGTAACAGTATTGGAAGCAAAGGAAAGCAAATATCAGATCCGGAATAACTTTTCAGTGTGGTGGGTTTTCACTCGTTGTTTTGGCTCATTTTCTGTGCTAAGCCCTCTCCAACCTGGCCTTGAACATTTCCAGGGGTGGGGCAGCTACAGCTTCTCTTGGCAACCTGTTCCAGCACCTCACCAACCTCACAGGGAAGAATTTATTCGTAGTATCTAATCTAAACCTACTCTCTTTCAATCCATTCCTTCTTGTCCTGTCACACATGTCCCTATGAAAAAGCTCCTCTCCATCTTTCTTGGCTCCTGTTTCTCAGATAAAAGAAATAAGTAATGTATATTTTCCTTGCTGTTCTAAAAGTTTTTGTGGGGGGCTTTTGTTAAAAGAAAAAACAACCCAACACATCCACGACTATTGCTGCTATATCCCACTCCACCCCAATAAAGGTTTTGAAGAAAAATTATATTGTTTCCTGAAAATAGATCTAGGAAGTAAACATGACAGGGACAGATATAAGCAACCAGAGTTCTTTGCCCATTATAGCATGAAGAATATAAAGTTTCCTCTGTTAAAATAGAAGTAATACATGATTGTTGTCCCTTTATCTCCCCAAGGCAGAATGTATTGATATCTGTGTATGTGCACACAGTATACAGTCTAAAACATGACAAAACCCCTTTCTCCTATTCCAGAGTCTTCTTAGGAAATAAGAGAGGTAGAAAAAAATGATAAAATTTGAGTAAAACAAGGATGAATTTAGATTTATTTTGAGGTTTATTCTCCTTCATCAGTTGGAAAATAATTTTACATAGGTTGAGCAAATACACAGAAAATAAAAAGTAGGTCTTTTTGTGAGTCCTTGGATTCCTCTAGCAAAGAGAATGTGAATGGGAGACTTAAAGTCATAGTTCATTTGCTGATGGAATTCACTCATGTTTTAGAATACTATGACTTGTGTTAAAAATCAATGCTTTGTGTCTGCTGTGTTGTAGAAGGTGGGAATTTCCTCTTAATTCCAGAGCATCTTTTGCTGATTTTAGGTTTGTGTTGGACGCCACTGTTCTCAGAAATTTTTTTCATGTTGCACTCACAGTCAGCTTATGGGCAGCTTGTTTTTTATCCCAGATGGTTAAATAACTTTTCTCTAAATGAGCAATCATCTAAGTATGTTTGAGGAGACTCTGTGCAACAGGCTTTTTAAATTTCATTTTAAAACCCCCATAAGTCTGTGTTGTAAGAGATGTAAAGTCCAATAATTGTGTCATTTATTCACACAGTGGAATATATATATACATTAATTCACCTGTGAGAGCTGAAATGTAGCCATGGCATCCAGTGGAAAATGTTTGTGGATCGTGGGAAGGAGAAGATCTACGAGATAATGAGACCTTGAAGGAGCTTTTGACAAAGAGACAGGTGACAATTAATAAGCATACAGTTCACATTCCGAAAAGGCTTGGATATCATCTTTAACATGTTTCATATTTCTCTGAGAAACCACTTCATTCTATGATTTGTTTCTTTATGGTTACAGTAATTAATATTTATACATAGCATGGGTAAAACAAGCAATCTTTTTTTATAATTCTAAAATGGGGTAGATTTCCCTGTAAAACAGAATTGAGTCAATAAAGAGAAAAATCTCATGTTTCTGGCAGGTCTGCTAAATCTTCAGTATGCTAGAGATGTGTATGACCTGGATAAAAATAGTAAGTGCATACATAGTTTTTTATCACTTAAGTCCTTTGAGCATCTCCCAGAGATAAGAAACATTTGTCACATTTTTGAAGGGGTTTTCATTGACAAAGGCTTCAATCATGCAGAAAGCTGTTTTCAGATTTCCATAAAACAAAGCAGACACCATTTACATGATAAATTGCTCCTAGACAACAATCTTAGCTGACTACCCAAGTGCTACCCTGTGATTCTGTTATCACTGATTTGTCCTTCAGTTTTTCAACAGAATGAAAATGAAGGACTTGCAACTAATTGTGCCATGAAAACAGAGCTAATTTGCTCATACTGGAAAAAAAGCCAAACCAAAACAAAAAGAAGATTCTAAGCCATTAGGGTAGAGTGTAAACCATATCATATGCAATAACAAAACATTATTAGTGGCTGTGCTGTCCTACAAAGAGTCTGAGACTGATATTTTTAGTAAAATTAGTTTGTGAAAGGTCTATTTTTAAAAGCATGAAGCCTTGCATTTCTAAATGTCGCTGAAAATTATGCGCCTTCCAACAAAAGCTATGAATCTCTGTTATTCTTTATCAGTGCTGATCAAGAGGAGGAAATAAATTTATATATATATATATATATATATATATATATTCTGGACTCCTGTTGTTATCAAATTTTATTCCTATGAAGATATCTAGTTTCTGATATTTTTTCCTTCTTTTTAATTGATCAAAATGCAGAGCAAGAAGGTAATGGATACTTTAACTATTGTCACACTGAACTACTAGTTTGCTCTGAGTAGTCTGTTTTATCTATTCCCACTCAGACAGAGAGTTCAGAATATAACATTTCTTACCAAAAGAGAAAACCTGACCTCAACAGAGAGTTCAAGAATTCTCTTCTTTAAGATGCTTTTTTTTTTTATATTTTTTTTCCTAAAACCCTTTTGGAATAAGATTAAAGGAAGTGTGACACCAATGTAGATACTTTTAGCTATTTTGGTCTCCATGAAATATATTCCCTGTAAGTAAATATCATCCCTAATGTTATCTGTGCCTTTTGTTCTAGGATTATCTGCTCTTACACTTTCATCCTCCACATTTTTTTTTTCAGGAGACTGCTTGTTGTGATTTTTATTAAAAATAAAAAGCAAGCCATTTCTTGCATTCTTAACAACCATCATTTCTGTCTTTTGCACTTTCTGTTATTGTTGCATTAGGACAATAGGTTTGACGATGAGGAAATACAGCTTTTAACTTTGAGACCATAAGTGTAATTTAGATCTGAATAGTCTGGGATTGAAATTAGATTTGGATTTGATTGCTGGCCACAAGATTTTGAAACAGATTGATGTTTGTGGTCTTGTCTGAAAAAGAAAAATAGAAATAGGTAGAAATAGGTAAACAAATATAATGGAAAGGAAAGAATTAAAGTAGCAAAGAAAGGAGGTAACTTCATAACTTTGTGTTCCAAACAGCTGGTTCCAAGTCATCTGTTAATATTCCAGTCTATCTCACTGTGCAGCTACTACAGCTAAACTGTCATCAGGGAAATAGACCTTGAGAAGTAATACTTGCAAGAGTAGCAGGATGAAGCCATAATTGATATTTTACTGGTTTTTATATTGAAGATTATTTTGTGCATTTTTTTTTTCAAATTTGTAAAACCTAAGAAAACAATAGCCCCTTTTTGGACTTTTTAATGAAACAAACACAAATTCAAAGAGATATATAATGATGTTAGAGGTTCAGGATTGGTTATTTATTTAATGTCAGCACTTCTAGAGAGATATGAACAAGGACCTTCTTTGAATTGCATTCAATAGCAGAAAAACTCCCCTATTAATTTGCTGAAATTATTTCATCACTATATCTTTAGATTATGGGATTAAGAAAGACGTATTCCCTGACTCTGTGACTGTTTAATATTTTTTGAATTTTTTTTGTGTGTGTGTGGGTTTTTTTGCTTTTATTTTGTTTGTTGGGGTGGTTTGGGATTTTGAGAGGGGAGTGGGGCATAAAGTGATGGAAACAAGATCCCACTTCATTGTCTTCCACTTATGCTTTTGAAAATTTCATGGGAGAAGAAACCATTTAGAGGTCAGGAGAAATTTTCACTATGTGACCAATCGAACTGCAGTTTGATTGTGTGCTTGACCAGGCCTGTGAGAAATGCATGATGACAGTTGAACATTTTCCAGAGTTTGGAATTTTTTTTTTTTTTTTTATTCTCTCTCTTTTTTTCCTTTTTCTTTTCTTGGTAGGAGTTAGGGAACTGGAAAAAATTCTGCAGTGATGTTTCAAAATTTATTGACATGATTTTGATTACGCTCTTTTACTTAGTTTTCTTTCTTATTTCAGTTTGGTGACACCATATTCCAAATACTTTTCTTAAATTCAAAATGCTCTATTTTCCTTTGTCTATCACTCTTTATGCTGTCGTTCCACATAGCAATGTGATGGTATGGTCTTCAGATTAGCTCTTCATTAAAAAGCACAAAGAATTTAAAAAAACTTAAGGTCTTGAATACAGTTCTGCCATATATAAAAAGCTTTCTGTGTGTGAAAATTTCTGTCATATTTTCACTCAGATCTGTTTGGAAATGGATGCCTAGAATTGAACATATTGAAAATATGCTGCACTGCAAACACTAAAAAGGGGTAAAAACACAAATTAAAAGAATCAAGAGAAAGCAGAGACTTCTAAGGAAATAGAGTACTCATATTGTATGGATTTGTCATTTGCCAGTGATCTGGGTGGATGATTCTCAGAATGTTCTTTGTAGAGCACTTTTGTGGAGTCTGAGGAGTTACTTTTCTCAAAAATTGTGCAGCAGTGATGAAAAATTGAAATACAGGGTCAACCCACTCTGCAAGGAAATTTCACTTGAGTCTGCTTCAAGGAGTATTGCCACTGTTCCCTTATATTTTGCTGTTTTATGGATGTGAAATGAAGTTCACCTCTAGTTCTTTAATATTTTTGTGCTTTGAAGGGAGCTGAGTTTAGTATGATGTTGGTACTAAAAATTGGAAGGGAAAAACAAAAGAAAGCAAGCTAAATAGCAAAATTTTCCGGGATGATATAACTTATCTTTCTAAATAATATTTGCCTAAAACAATTAGATGAGAAGAAATATTAGTAAATTAAATAATCAGTTCGTTTATTGCTGTATAGGAAACAGAATAAATTTATGACTTCTCCTCAGAGCAGTGAGGAAAAGAGGTTCAGCTCTCATGTAATTCTCCATAATATTTCTCAGCATTTCTCATGTAACTGCAGGATGTTGCTTTGCAAAATATTTGCAATCATAAAATGCATGTAAATTACTGGATAGAAGCTGCTATAAAGGAAGGAGAGAGAGGAAGGCTCCTTGATTATAAAAAGAGATTTCCTTTCTATGCACATAAAACAGCAGCTGAAATGTATCGTAGAAGTCAAATAGGATTATGATCTTAGTGCAAAGACAGTTTCCTTTCAGGTGAATTAAATCTGATGCTGAGACACTTGATTATAGAAAAGAATGAATTGTGTTGCAGCCTAAGATACACAGGATACCAAAAGGGAAAAAAACCAAAAAAAACATTATGACAGTGGAAGATGATAAGAAACCTCCTTAACAGAAACTTTGAAAATATTTATTTTGTGGAAAAAAAATTAGATGACTAGAGGGAAAGCCCTTAAATATTGAAAGAATGAAGGCAGCAGCCACAACTATCAAATGTTTTAATTAACCAGTTTTTCAGATGTGATAAATTTCATTCTGTATATTAGGCTAGAAAGTTTTCATAGTAAGCTTTTTCATGTCTGTTACATATTCTTTGAATTGAATCATTTAAATTACACATTTCCCGGTTTTCTCCTTTGTTTCTACGTTGTTCTTCCATACCAATACTCATATTGGAAAAGAATGTTTAACTTTTTTATGTACTCTGAAGTTAGAGAAATTTCCTCTCTTTAATTTTCCACAATATGTGGAAAATTTGCATTGGTGCTGAAAGATATGGTGAGACAACACCTATTTCTGTTCCTTTGTAACATAGAATCAAGAGATGGCACTGTTTAGATTAAAAAAAAAAAAAAAAAAAAGGTGAAAAAAAATCAAAAATCTAAAACTTTAAGGGCTGTTTATTTTAGTTCCTGAGAATGTGGCAACAACCTCACTACCAACAGTGGCATTTTTAGTTATGGAAGTGGGATTTGCTCTAACCTGTTTCCAAGCATTCCTCACAGCTACATCTCAACAGCCTCTCAGTAAAGTTTTTAGAACCTAGTCTAAACAGTAGTCTTCAGCGAAATAAATATTTTTCTTAAGTCTATGTATGTTTTTCTTTTTCAGAGCAGTATTTTTTTCCTCAAATAGTCTCATTTCTCATTACCTTCCCTCTATTAGCAACTGCTCATTTTGCAATTTGAGCAGGTTGCCATCTCATGTACACGTATCAAATGCTTCTGTCCTTCCATCCATTCTTTATTTAACTGAGAAATTGTTGTAGCTGTTTTTCACTGATGTTGAGGTTTAACCCTTATCAGCAATAAAGCTCCACACAGTCATCTGCTCACTCCTCCCTGGTGGGAGGATAGGAAGGATAGAATTATGAAAACTTATGGGTTGAGATAAGGACAGTTTAATAATTGTAATGAAATTATATAATAATAAATTGTCATGAAAAGGAAAATAAAAAGAGAGGTAAACTAAACCAAAACAAGTGATTTAAAGGCAGTCACTACCTCCACATGTAAACTGTTGCTGAAGAAATTTCCAAGCAAAAATTGGCCAGCTCCCCTAACACCCCTATCTTCTCTTCTGTTGCAGAGCATAATTTCATAGAGATTTTTCCAAAGGACTTTTTTCCAGGCTAAGGAGGACAGTTTTGGTACCTACATGTACCCACATACGCATTCCTGTATCTCTTTTACATGCAGTGCTGTAAGATAGATATAGCTTCATGTACATTTTTGTAACATCCAAAATTACTTTATAATGGCCTGGATTCTCTGCCCTTCTCTGGCAAAGGTCTAAGTGATTTGTTTTGTCTCCCTTATAAGCAGTGTAAAATAATTGTCAGTTTTCTCTGGTACTTAAGCAGAACACACCTATCATTCAAGTACAATTTAAAATAAAAGAACAAAAAAACCCTCATTCTCTTAAACTTTCTCAGTGTTGGAAAAGTAGAGGCACAAAAGAATTTGAAGCAAAGGAAATAAGGAAAGGACAAAAGACATAAGGCCTTGTCTGAGTTAAATGATGAGTTTCAGCTATGGTCTGAAGGTGATTTTCTGCACTCATTACCACTCTAACCAGCAGCACAGATGGCCTCTGAAATCTACATAAAGGCAAGAGTTCAAAGGTTAGGAAATAATGAAAAGATGATGCCTACAGTCAAGTAAAATTATAGCTTTTTCCTATTGAGGGAAATGCATACAATCAGAAATCCAGAAATTACAAGAAGATGTTTAAATAACTGTTTTAAGTAACACTAAAGGGCAGAAAATTAAAGAAGATCACATGAAGGTGATAGACAATTATGTCTGTTAGCATCACTTGTGGCTACAGCAACTAAGTAAACTGTCCTTATTAATGGTTTGTTCTAAGAGGCCTTCTGCTGTGAAATTTCTCTTCATCTCCTTCCTCCTTGCCTCCCATCTCTCCGCTGCAAACAGGGAATGCAGCTGGTCACACTTTCCAATCTCCCTCCTTTTCTTCTACCTGGGCGATAGCGGCAGCCCTCTGGGATTCTTTGAAATGGGGCTGCTGAGAAAGATATTTTGCTGTTTACAATGACTAGCAACGCTTGCAAGCACACAGAGAGCTTAATTAGTTTTTCTTTATCTCTGTTTCAGTGTGTCTCAAAGTCTCTCAGTGCTGAAATATATACTCTCTCACACACACACCGAGGAGAGAGGAGCACATCGAGAACGAGCTCATTCTGAGCATCACCTTATGGTTTTAGCAGCTCTGTTGGCTCTGCTTGGAGCAGTGAGAAATGTTTGGCAGCTCTGCTGCACGATTTTCTATGTGCTCATCAGTTTGATCCAAATGGGTGAACAGCTGGGATCTCACCATCTTGAAGACAATTGCTGCTGGAGTTCATTTCTCTGGCAGATATTCTGCTGCAATCTTGCTGAAAGGTGCTTTGCTATTTTCCTTTCTTTCCCTTTTGCCTAATGAAAAGAATATTGAAGTGCAACCAGAGGGTCTTTATTATCTCTGGTTAATTCATTTTACAGGGAAGAGCACACTATTTTATTTCCAAAATTTCAGAGAAGGCATGACAAATAAGTTTTTTCTGGACATATTTTAATGTGGCTTTTTTTCCACAGAGAATATAAGTAAATGGTTTTCTTTATTTGAAAAAAAATAGCCAAACCATATCAGTAAACTTCAGTAATTATATGCAGAAAGCCCACATATGGTCCAATTGAGATAATACCTATTAGTATTTAGAAAGGATGACAGGAATCTTGGTTTTCCTGAAAGGAAGAAATTTTAGGTAATAAGGCAAAGCTTCTTGCGGTATTCCTGGTTTGTTTTGTGTGTTTGTGGAAGTTGATTTTTGTTTGTTTGTTTCTGGTTTTGTTTGTTTGTTTTTCTAGGTCTTTTTGTTTGTTTTTGTGTATTTTTGTGGTTTGTTTTATTGCTTTTGGTGATTTTTTTTGGGCTGGTTGGGATTTTTTTTTTCTTTTCTTTTCTTTTTTTTTTTTTTTTTTTAAGTCATACAGTACTTTATTAGAAGTAAGGTTTCCCCCTGCCAAAACACAAAGTGATAGTTTGCTGTTGATTGATGGACATGCAGCTCCCTACCACCAAGTACCTCCAAAGACTTAAACAAAATTTTATATCTTAACTTTTTGTTACCATATGCTTGATTTCAGGTATCAAATGATTTTACTATAATTTTTTAAAACTTTTTTTCCCCCCAAGAAACATATACTACGGTTTTTCTTTTCTGTAAAAGAACGCTAAATATATTTACACCACTGAAACTACATACCACTCCAGGAGGAACTTTAACTCAGGTATCTTGGTCCTTCACAGAGGAAGTAAATTCTTTTTTTCTTAGTTTTCTTAGAGGAGACTGAGATAAAGCAGGTAAAGTGAATCATCTGTGCTCATATATAGAAAATACTTGACCCAATTTTACTTTTAGAAGTAATAGACAGATGTTAATTTTCTGGATGACTGCTGGTTATTTGAGTCAGCTGATCTGATTAACCTTAATATTACACATTATAACCTCTCTGTGTAGTTATCTCTAGAGGAAAAGGAGCTGTTTGTCTACATCTAATGACAAATTAGAATAAGGAGCGCAATGGATTCTTGGTGCAATTTGCTTTGCTAAATGTAAGACTTAATGCCTGGTGTGACAAAGCATTATTGTTACTACGTGACTCTTTGGCACAGTTATATATTTAATCTTTTCTGAATAAGGGTTTAATTATGGCTGCAATCTCTATTTTATTCCCCTGAGTAATGCAGGTAAAGACCACAAAGAATGTCATGCCTCTAAAGCCTCCTCAAGGCTGTGGTGAAACCACTGCTGGGTTTCAAGGCACAACTGGTCTTGATTTAGAAGTTTGGGGCTCATGAGTTTGCAGTCAGCAGAAAGCTGAGGAATTTCTTCCTCTCCTCCTACTTATTGTTATGTGTCTGACATTAACACAGATCTAAAATCATTCCATCTGAATTAAAGCAATATCTAAGGTTCTTTACAACAAGAAGAAAGAAGCATTGTGTTATGGGTGGATAAATTGGTAGTGGAGGTCTATCTGGATACCTTAGGTGAAGTATAAGGAAAGCAAATCAATATGAGAAAGAAATATCCCTAGAAAAAACATTTAACTGGGGATAAAAGGTCACTTCACACAAGCTGCTGCTGGAATAAGCTGTATGCACACTGATGATTTTGTGATTATTTTTCAAATGTTTTTATTTTTTTTTCCGCTTAATATTCATTCCAGACTTTTTAGTTCTGTAAGGAAAAATTCTGAGTTTGGAGTAAGGGACATTTAAATCTCTTCTTTCCCCAAAAGCTTTGTTTGATCAGTTTCAGGAGAAGGCACTAAGTAGTTGAACCTGGTTGTTTGTTGTTTTTTTTTTTTTTTTGTGCAGAAAAAAGCTGGCAGAGAGGTTGTGTGTGCATTCTCAGTCCATCTAGGAATAACCTTTTCAATTAATAATTTTCTTCTCACAGCCTGTTGTCTGTTAATCCAATCCAGAATGTAATTCCCTGGAAATGTTAGTTTCCAAGAGAAACAAACAATAAATCTCTACAAGCTGCTTGGAGCAAATACTTACTGCTATACAGGAGAATTATGAGTATAGAAAATTTCTACTTCCAGGTGCTTCTATCTCTGTTATTCTTCCTTAAAAAAAAAAAAAAAAAAAAAAAGTTCTTCTTATGTTCAATTTTTTATATAAAACGTAACTATATTTTTGGTGGTGAGAAAGAAGAGGGGGTTTTTGTGGTTTTTTAGTTGTGGTTTTTCTTTTTTTTTTTTTTTTTTTTTGTTTGATTTGGTTTGGTTTGGTTTGGTTTGGTTTTTTTTTTTTTAGTTTGTTTGATGAGTTGGATTTTTTAATTTCTTAAGAAAAGCTTTAAGTTAAAAGCCTTAAATTAAATAAGAGCTGATTAACTGTATTTCATATTGGTCCAGATGTTACTGTTGTCAAATTAGATATTTATTGTAAATATGGGAGCCTTTATTTCTAAAAATCTAAATACCCCAGCTAGAATATCTTTTTTAGGCTTTGAGCAGAAACCTTCCTCAGATGTAGCACTTCAGGTAGAAAAGATCACAGCTCTCTGTCAATGGAATGGATCATGTGCCAAATTAACTTTGCTAACTTCTCCTAAAGAAAATTAGGTAGAAATCTCCTGAACTGATTTGTGACATCCTTATATGTATAAGACTGTTAGTCATAAATGTAAAACACTTTAAATAAATTAAATGCCAATATTGCAAACCACTGACAATCCATATGGATGTTTTTTTGAGTGAAAATCTAGTTCTAGCAAGGAGATGTGACAGTATTTTTGGGCAAGTTCACAAGACAAACTTAGAGAAGTTTCTTTCCTTCTTTGGAGGAAGATGCCTGCAAGCTCAATCTTTTTTAGACGTATAACAACTCTCAAAAAACCATATGTTTAAATTAGTGTACCTGTTTGAAGTGCTGGGATTTGTACTATAGATATTCTACCTAATTGACCAGACACTGAAGATAAAACTGAAAAGGGATGGAAGAATCTTGATCCCACTTGTTTCACAAGGGACCCTTTCCTATCCAGTATGTGTCATGCTTCAAATCTAGCTCAGGTCTTCCACCACTAGTAATGAGTTCCTCTAAATTAAATGCCCAATATTGTTTGTCCCTGTATTACTTTATTTTTCACTGGTTTTGGTAAGAACAATAATTTTGTCTTCATTTAAGATTGTTCAGAATTACTCCTTTTTTATCTACCCCTAGAACAAAATAAAATCCTAAAATAGGTTATGACCATTCTAAGAATTTAGGAAATGTTCTAAGAAATATTGTAAGATGGATGAAAGTGAGAAAAAGGACAAGTTTAAATCATTTCCTGGGAAAAGTCTGTGTTGAAATGCATTGTTATAGCAGCAGCTCCTGTGTTATGAGGTGACAAGATGCCGTCCATGACTGTGAAGAAACATTCAGAGCTGCTTCAGTTTGTCACATTTCTGGCAACTGTAATGTTCTGCTGTCAAGTATTTCTGGTTTTGCAGTAGTGAGTTTTGGTCTATGAGTAAAAATGTATACATGTAACTTTCAATTTTCTAACTTAAAACATGAGAGGTAAAAGAAGTCTTGCCTCTCCAAATATATGATGAGCTTTTATTGCACAACCTTTTATTTTAATCTTAAATGACAGGAAGCAGAAGCACTTTTCCAAAGCAAGAGCTTTGAAAATACATTTTGTACAAGTGAATGTATTTTTAATAAAAACTAGAAATATTATTTGAAGGTTGCAAGTGGGGAAAAAAATAGAATGAAGAAACTGGCAGTGTTGTAATATTTGAGGTTGTATGTGCATCTGCAATGTGATGAAATGATGTCCAGTCAGGAGAACTTGATTCTTTCTGCAGGATTGGATGAATAAATTGTGTCTACAGCATGATTATCCTGTTGTGAAATGAAATTCAAAATTTGACTCTGTTGCACATGTTGCATTAAATCAGCCAAATATTTCTGTTACTTCTACCAACCCAAAGTAATTAGATGAAGAGTTTTAATTGAGCCAGGACCTCGGAACAGGCAGTGTGGTATAAGGAAAAATAGTTAAACCAAAATCAGGAATCAAAGTGTACTCTGAGTTTATTAATGGCTAGTAGTCAACTGGCAACTGGTAAACTATGAATTCAAGATCCATAGCAGCAATAGAGTCAGTAAACTGAAATATTGGACACTTGCAAAATGTTAATGAAACATAAAATTTCAGCTTTATCTGCAGAAGTTACTATTCTCTGTGTACAATGACATATATTCACTTACCCCTCTCAGCCCCTGGGGTTGCTAGCATCCATCCCACTCTTGGAGAAACCTTGGGAAAGAGGGATAAAGATCTCTGAACAGAGTGGACTAGGTTCTCTTTCTTTCTATTAAATCTGGACTTAGAGTGGGATAAAACATTTTTCTATCCTTTTAGGATCATGTCTAGCTTGAAAATAAGATTGGAATAATCTAATGTGGTGTATTTACAATCATGTTTCCAGGTTTTTCGATTTAGGAAACACTGCAGGTGTGATGTGGACACTGCTTCTTCTCCTGTGCTTGGACACGCAAAAATTATACCTTTGTGGAAGCAAATAGCTCAGAAAACTGACTGTTGCAATGTCAAATCAGCTTGCTACAAAAGAGTTTGGAATCATTTGCTTCAACCTGCAGGAGACTAATTCCTTGAAAACAATTTACAGTACATCAACAGACTGCATATATGACATTTGTCAGAAATACAGGTGACAAGCAGTGGCAGCTGATCTCCACATGACTATAAGCTGTTCTCAAAGGTCTGAATGTTCAAGACTGTGCTTGCTGTGCAAACATCTCTGTGAGACTCATAGAAGCAGGATCTATTTCTAGCAAGGAAGTTTGGTATAATTTTGCATGAGGTTGATTTGCCCAACTCATTTGGAGTAGAGTTTTTCCTCATCCAGATGTACAAGGAAGGCAGTGGGTAACACTTCTGTAATAAGATTGAATATGTGTTGAGCTAATGTTTCTTCCAACCCATTTATGCATGGCTTTCACTAAAGGCTTTATAACATGATATTCTTCTGCATTGTCATGTGGCTGACACTGAAGATGTGGTTGTTATTGAGGCAGTTGGTTAGTATCTCATCTGTTTGTCCATTTATTTCCCTTACTTTGCTTGGGATGTATCCATTAAATTATTGTCATTACAGTTAATTAGCATGGTTTTTCCTGGTAACTTCCTATTGTCAGGCTGGCTTCAATACCGCTCTCATTATTTCTTGCCACTTTTTAGCCATTTACTTGATCCTGTTTGAATCAGCTTAATTTAATCCCATAGTGTTCCCTCTCACTCCTCTTGTTTCTGCCTCTCTCAACGCTTTTACCAGCTGACAGCCTTTGTAGACTTTGGCTAGAACAGAAAACTTGGATGGTTCAGTTGCCTGAATTCCCATTTACTGTCATTGGCTTTCCATATATTCTAGATGATTTAATATGTTCTGCATGATTTCATAAAGAGCCAGGGTTTTCTTTGATTTTGATATATATTCTCTGACTTCTTGTCACCCAAGCCTGATCACTGTGTTGTGGGACTGTAGCAGGGCTGGAGCAAAAAGCCCACACTGGCTCTGCTTTCCACACTGTACCTTTCAGATAAAGTGAATCCCATCAGATGATGCAGGTACTGATGAACATTTGTGGGAATTAAAGGGACCATGTGCAGCTAAATCCACTATAAGGAAGCAGTGAAAAGCTAATGGTGGAAAGAAAACATGTATAATTTTAAGAGATCTTGCATTAATTCTTTGTAGGCCTCAGAAGACTGGAGAAATTGTGTAGGCTCAGTGTAGAGCAGCTGCTGTGCATGGTGCCTCAGCACTTGTGTGAATGCTTTGTGTGGAAACTGAAGCTCATAAAACACAAGCTACTTTCCTTATTTTCTAGCAGCAGCAACTCCTTAACCATCTTTAAAGATAATTCCTCTTTTGAGTTTTTATTGATCACTCATTTTCAAGAAAGTGATAACTTTCAGTCAACCTCTAGAGGTCAAAGAGTTCTCGTTTCCTGTATTAAAGCATTTCTTCTCTTAAGCCTTTTTAATTAAGTCATTCTTACAGAGAATCCTGGGAGTTAATCCCCTCTTGAAGACTGGGTAGCTTTGATTGACCAGAATAGCTGAGAGAAATTATTGTCCAACAATATTTAAAGATTACTTATCAAATTCTGAAAGATGACTAATTAATCACAGAAATAAAACTGAGATCTCTAAGTTTAAATTGTTCTCTTAACTGAGTTGTTTGTTTGAAGTGTGTCAAATGACCTTACTGTAACTGCCCATAAAATCTTTTATTTTTATAAAGTAGAGGAATATTGAACTCATCTCTGGTCAAAAGACATTAGATCCTGCTAAATCTTTGAAGAGAATATATATTAATCTTTATATTAAAAATGAATGTGAAGAAGGAGTACTTTCCACGTACAAACGTACACATTTATGTATAATGTACATAAATATGTAGATCACATTTGTGCTTTATCTTCAGACTTGGGAAAACTGTGATTTATTGTTAACTAACCTTTTTCCAAAGAAATGGGAGGCAGTCTGCTTGTATGACTTCACAGTTCTGATAAGATCATAAGCACCACTGACTCTGAAACTGGGAAGATGGATTAAATTGGAATATAGATTAAATGGCTGACTGCAATTTTATTTCAGCTGCATTTAAACCCTGCACCGGTCAAATAGGTCAAAGAGAAGCTGGAATAAGCTTTTTCTGTGATCTAAGGAGTTGTGTGTCACATAACACATGCCTTGGAGCTTGGTAAATGTCTTGCTTCACCTAGTCTGAGGAA
Organism: Sylvia atricapilla; assembly: GCF_009819655.1. Classification (NCBI taxonomy): domain Eukaryota; kingdom Metazoa; phylum Chordata; class Aves; order Passeriformes; family Sylviidae; genus Sylvia; species Sylvia atricapilla. The sequence continues at coordinate 63,577,372 of NC_089143.1, forward strand.
ACAATTTGACATTCTGCTTCAGAATTCAGTATTTGCTGGTTTTTTTTTGTTGTTGGTTTTTTTTTTTTTTTTTTTTTTCTTTTTTTTTTCTATTTTTATATATTTTATCTTGTCTCAGAGGAAACTAAAGACTTTCCAGTGTAGACAAAACTGATTTTTTGTCACTCTGTGTATGAAGATCCAAAACTTGTCTTTTACTCCTATAATAGGAGGAGCAGAAGTTTGATTCAGCCATTCTTGACCTTGTTTCCCATCCATCCGGAACCAGAACTATTTTCAGGAACGAGTTTGCCCCTATTATTACTTTGCAATATGAAGTCATGTAAAAGTTATGTACACTGAATTATCTTGAAATGTGATATTGTTTTATGCATATTAGAAAATACATCCTCAATTTAGAGCATCATTCATTCTGATAAAAAAGGAATTCAACAGTTCAAGTGTAGAATAAATCTGCAATATCTTTTTCTGAAGACTATGTTCTGCTACTTCTGGTTCAAATGAGATAGCTGTGAGAGAAACAGTTAAATGGTTAAGCAGAATCTGAAAGCAAGAGAACAAAAAATATGCTGATGCTTCTTAGATTACAGCATTTGAAAATATACAGATGTGTTTTCAGGCTTGAAACTGTACTGCAGTTGTAGCTGTCATAGGTCCACTCAAATGAAACCTGTACAGGTCAATTAATTTAATGTTTTTCTAGTATATGAGGAAAAACAAAGCATCAGTGCTTCCTGAAAATGAAGAATCTCAAATCTAGGTTTTGCATGAGTAATCAAGGATGTCTAGCTGTGACACATAAGGCAGGTTAAGTAGAACAAAACAAAATTCTAAAGCAGAGGGTTCATACTGTTCCAGATATGCACATTGTTAGTATAAAAGACTGTATTTTAAGAGGGATTTAGACTTATACGTAATACCTTTGTTGCCATATTCATTCATTTGTAGCCTTATTTTACCCTAATTAAGAAGGCAGAATCTATTCTGAAATGTAAATTGATGTAGCAAGGAATAGTGAGTGGCCTCCAGAAGTCACCCAGTCCATCTATCATAGAATCAGATGTGGACAATATCTTCTTTATGTAACAGGTTGTTCATAGGACCTGCTTGGGAAGGAGCCTTCAACCCAATCCGAGATAACTTTTAGAATTTTTCACCCATTTCTCCTCATGTTTTACTTGCATTTTCTACCCTCCTACTTAAAAAGCATCTTTTCACTTGGACGTGGAGATACGTATTTCCTAATCTCTGTGTAAGAAAGAAAGAAAGAAAGGAAGAGGATTTGGAGGAAATAGAAGGCATATATTGCTTAATCAAATAAATGCAAGTAGATAGGAGCACTAAATAGATGTGTAAAATATATACATTATGAAAAAGGACAGCAAGCTCAAGTAATTAAAAGGTGTATCTTATTAAAATGATTGCCCAGCTCTGTATGGATTTACGTCAATATATTAATTTTCTACTATTTTACCCTATGATAAAACAGAAATTGTATGTATTTATTGCAGTTGTTTACTTAAATTATAAAAGTTGAGGTTTTAAGAAATTGTAATAATACTCTGAAGGTATGTTTAAGACTCTGCTTACATTTGGGTTTTTGGGAGGTTTTTGTGATTTTTTTGTTGGTTTCTCCTTTGGATTGTGGTTTTTGGTCCTTCTTGGGAGGAAAGATTGATTTTTTTTTTTGTGTGTGTGTGTGTGTTTTGTTGAGTTATTTGGTTGGTTCATTTTTGGATTTTGCTTTGTTTTTTGGTGGTGCTTTTTTGGTTTTGGGGCTTCTTTGGTTTGTTTGGTTTTTTTAAGGGTGTGTCTTAATTTCTTTCTTTTCTTTTCTTTTCTTTTCTTTTCTTTCTTTTCTTTTCTTTTCTTTTCTTTTCTTTTCTTTTCTTTTCTTTTCTTTTCTTTTCTTTTCTTTTCTTTTTCTTTTTTCTTTTCTTTTCTCTTTAAATGTTGTGTGATAGTCAAGATTGCCACTTGAAAAAGCTATGATACCTTTCAGTTCAGGATGCACAAAAAAACCCCACAGATTTTTAACATGTGATTGGTGAGTATCAAAGAAAAGTTTAAGTCTTTATCCACAGTTGTGTCATGCTGGAAGCAAGTATTAATCTATACTTTCTATTTTAACATATAGACTGTAGATAAAGTAGATATTTTATCTGTATGCAATTAGATTGACTTTATGAATATAGTTCCTGTTATAACATATTATTATCTGAATTGTGCCATTAAGCATGCAGCGTTTTTCAACATCAATTTAAACAGAACTAAATGTGTCCTCTTGAATACAGTAATTGCATCCTAGCATCCCTTTTTATTTAAAATAATTCATTTTACAGACAATAATATAGTTTATCTTCTAATATAAATTCCTTGGGGCACAGATAATGCATTATTCTCTATTTGGAAGACAGGCACATCATGGGACTACAAGAAATGAAGGATGGTAATTACATTCCTTAAGGGGAGAAGGAGAAGCTTATTTTAAAATTTAGAGGAGATATAAATGAATACTCTGTATAGAATGAATTTCAAGCCAGATGAGGAAAACCTTTGTCTATATATTTAAAAAGAAAAGAAGCATTGAAAAGAATTAAAGTTTCAGGCTGTTTTGGAAAAAAATGGTTTGAAAATATGTGGAATGTTAGATTGAATGTATTTTCTATCAGATAACATGAATTGTTATTGTTCCATACTATTCTGGCATTAAAGGTAGCTGATCTTTTGTCTTAAAATAAACATGCAGTAAACACTATTTTCTTCATCAGCTGACCATAAAAATCAGTCAAAGGAACAGAAAACACGTTCTAACACTTGGGATTTGTGAATAAATTTTCATAACCTTTTAGGAAGCCTTTTTAATGAGGACAAACAAAATGAAGCAGGTCTATCTGCCCAAGCTGACTGTAAGCTGTATTGAGCAGTGATATCCTATGCCACTGAAGTCTGTCCTTGATAATGAATGTATAATCAGTGTGTCAAACTCTATGATAATTGAAAAATGCCAGCACTTAACAAAGAATCAGAAAAAGGAAAGGAAGAGCAATGCCTGTTTTATTTCTAACCTCTGCATGTAGTGGCAAGGCAAATAGTACTATATTGAATGAATGAACATTAAAATATGAGATATTGACCAAATTTCTTTGTTAATTTATTAATATGAATCTAGAGAGCAAAGCATGGGATTTTAATTTGGTGTCACTTTTTTGGTGTCCTAGGAACTCCTCAGCATTCTTATAGGAGCAGTCAGAATCCACATTCGTGACACTTCTTCCCTTGCTTGGTGTAAGCCTTTTACATAGATTTTTTCACTAACACTTCTGCTGTATGATTAAAATAAACCTAAAAAAAGAAGGCCACTTGCATAGTCCTAGGATTGCTTCATTCTTAAGTGACAGACACCTTGGAGGTACCTTGTAATCAGCATGGGCCCATTAGCCACTGTGGATACAGCTCCACCTTTCCTGGCCTTTTTGGCCAGAGGGCTCTGTGTGTTTGTGTTCACAGGGGATGTATCATTCATTACTGGGCCCTCTGTGAATAAGGACTAAACAGGCTCCTTGGAAATGAACCTGCCTTGGCTTGTTTAAGGAAACAAGACCCTAAGTATCTGAGGCGTGCAAATGATTATTGGGTAGAGATGTGACTCTGTACCAATTCCCCAATAAGGCAGGGCAAGGGCCCTACAGCTGCCTGAGTCATAAGAGCAAGATGATCAGATTTATTGTTTGTCTTGAGATTAAAAATGTCCATTTATGCTTGAAATAAAATGGAAGTCCATGTCCATGAACTGGAACAATGATGGGATGAGCCCTTCCTGAGTTCCAAGGCTGCATGTACAGCAGGACATCCACTTTTTCCATTTGTATTGATTTTTTTTTTTTTTTTATGAGTCAGACTCCAATTAGTGCAGACATTTGAAAATAAAATCACCTTTTTTTTTTTTTTTTTTTTTTTTTTTTACTGCCTATTTTTGCAGTATTACAAAGAAAAAAGCGCCAGTAATTTTATGATTGGATTTTTAAACAGTCTGGTAATCTAAGTTGTAAATATGTCTTCCTTTAAAAAAATAATACATATTTTGTTTTCAGTAAAGGTATTAATATTTGTTGTTTTCTGTTTGTTTGGCCAGAGCAAATGTTATTTAACTAATACATATAATAAGGGCAGAAAATTGGTCAGGTGGGAAAAGTTGAGTCAAAATTGTTATTATCAAACAATCTCAATGTAAATGTTGGTCTTACTGTTGAAAGGAAATTAAATAGTTAACATAAAATATAAATTCTTGCTTTCAATACAAGTATTTTAGAGACCCTTTTGAATTTAATGCATGAGCTATTTCCTAATTCATTTAAATGTAATCACTATTCTTAAGGTTGCATTTTATGACAAGTTTGACAATCAGTCACTGTAGGAAACATTTTTAAACCATAAGGCCCTGAATATATAAAAAACAAAGGTAGTTTTGTTATCAGAGAAACTGATAATGCTGAAAGCAAGCCAAAGCATGTTAAAAAAAAAAAAATCTTTTAAGGCTTCAACCTTTAGAGATCAGTTCATCTGAAAGATTTCTGTCCTGGTTGTGTTTTAAAGCATGCACACGCAGAGATACAGAGGCACACACAGAAATTCAGTGGTGCCCTCAGGGTGCCTCCTTTTGTATTACAGGGCAGGCTCATTCGCAGCTCACCCAGGATGGAACTGCTCAGCTTCCCTTTGTGCTCTCAAAGCCACCTATAATAATACAAATAGAAGTACCCTCAGGCATCACGTACAATGTGTCTAGAAATGCCACAGATCCTTTGGGGTACGGAGAATACGTATTTATATTAAAAAAAAAAAAAAAAAAAGAATAATAACAGCAAGAATTGGTTTTTCTCCATGGTAAATAAGCACCAACTATTTGGTGATTTATATTTCTGAGGTTGAGCTCGCTAATTTTCTAAAAAAGCTGAGTTTTTGTAGTATCTTTTAATTTCAAGAGCCAAACAATTGGTCACATCCTGAGGGATGTAGGTTGCTCCCTGGGAGATTTGCCTGTTCCCTGCACACAGAGCAATTTACATTTTCTTTAATAAGAACCAGAACTTCAAATAAAAGGCTAAGCAGAACCAAGAGTCATGGCTGAAATTCTACATGGTGAAGATTCCCCTTACAAATAAGCTTGAATATATTAATGTGCTTGGGGTTTTTCCACAGAAAATAATATACTTCTTTGTAAAAAACAGAAAAAGGTTACTTCAAAGATTTAATTTTATGAGTTGCCTCCTTATCTTGTCCAGCATATTAAAAAAACCAAACCACTGAAAAACCTCAGGAAGCTTTATCCAGTCACACTACCTTCTTTTATCTTAGGATAAATTAACATTAATGTCTTTGTATAAGGTAATAAAGTTTTCATTATAATTAACAGAATTGTATTGAAAAGAGTTTTACCCTTTTATTTTACAAAAGTGCATAGAAGAGGGGTCTTCTGTCCTCTCATTTCTGTAACATTGAATATTTTCTTATGTTTCCTTCTAAAATGCAGGGGCATGTTTTGTGCTTGTTAAGACTACAAGAGAGTCTCAGTCACAGTTTGAATCAAGTGCCCTTTTGGGACACTTACCTCATGGTTGGAGTTTTACTGCCATTTTAAAGGCTGGTTATGAGCAAAGGTTATCAATGAGCTTGGTAGCTATTTCTAGTGATCTGAAGTGTCATTTAAGGTGTCCTGCAAATGTTACTAGGTTCTCCTGTTGCAGTGAAGGGTTTCATCTCCACCAAACCAAGGTTTTACCCTTTAGTTGCTGAATATTTCATAAAGCTGTTTATCTTCCATGCTCTATTTTGCTTTATGTTTCTACATTGCTGCTTTACACCAGCACTTCATATGTTTGACTTTTGCAACTTCCCTTATGCATACATTTAAATATATCTATTTACTAGGACTTTTTTTTTTTTTTTCCATTTTGCCTCAAGTACAGCTGTAATTCTGGAAAGTGTCTTTCTAGTTACAGTTTCCTAGAAGACCATGGAATTATCAGATTCATTTAGGTTGTAAAGCACTGCTAAGATCATTAGCCCAACCCCTGCTGGGTTCACCACTGCATGTCCCTGATGCCACAACCTACTTGTGTCCCTGAAGTCTGGCACTTTGGGGCATACTGTTTTTTGGGTGGAGGCAAATATCCCACTTCCTTCCTCAGCCTGTGAAGAATGTGGTGGAGATCTGGGATTGATGCGCCCTTTTCAGGTTTTTTATTGGCATTGTAGCAGAAAGCGGCTGTCCTCATGACCCCATGTCAGCCACATGGAACAGCAGGGCTGAGCTGGAGCCAGGGAGGTCCCAAAATGTAATGGACCTCAGAATTACTGCTCCCACCTCCTCACTTCCTCTTGAGGTCAGAGCAGTGGGTGAGGCTATTAAATGCCAGTCTGCTGGGCCATGGATTACCACTGTAGGCTGTAATGTGTCAGCTTTTCCTATGGTGCTCGTTAAGGCAGGTCACCATAGACTATGATATCTTGAGCTCACCACGAGCCAGAAGAAAACTGGAACTGCAGGAAAGGAAACTAATTCAATCTAATTTTGGAGAAGATTGGAAAGCTGTCAGCAAGAGGAAAACAAGTTGAAGAAAGACAAGTATTTGCTGTCAAGCATGTGTTATCTTTTAAAAGGCTGCTCCCAGGTTCTCACAGTTTCTTGACAACTAAATAAAATCAGAAAGCCAAAATACATTTTTTGGCAATGCAGGGGTGTTGTTGTTGTTGTTGTTTGATATCACCTCTAGACTCAAGAAACAGCATGATGTATGTTTCTTGGTTCCAATCACTAACATGTCTGAAATTGTAAGAAAAAGACCAGAGGAAGCTTCTTTTCCTCTAGCTTAAACATGATTTTCAAAGTATAAAGTTTCTATTTGCTCTCTGTTTTGCTTCAGGCTGAGAAAGAAAGGGAACAGTGTTGTTTGAAACTTGAATTATGCAGAAGAGGTACAGCACCCCTTGATTAAATACTGCTAGAGTAATTAAGTCATTACTACCTTGACAGAATGTTGTGATTTTTCCTTCAAACCACTGAAAAATCTCTTACCTGTGAGCATAGAGTCAAAACATGAAGATAGTTTTTAAATATTTTGGGGTTTTCGCTTTGCTTCTGTAAAAAATGTAATAAAATGTGTTTTCAAACAGGTTATTACCTGTGCCCTTTACCAAAATGAATTTTCTTTCCTACTCTAACTGATTTTTTTGAACTTGTCGTGATTTCAAATACATCAAGATGCAGGACTTAGGCTTCTTTTCCTCACCTTTGGTTTCTATTTTATTCCATATTCTGTTCCAAGTTTTTATTTTTATTTTTCAAAATATGTGCACCACTACATGCACCTTTATTTGGATGACAAAAATGAATAATGAAGAACAAACACCTTACTGACCTGGTCTGAATTTTATGTATGTGTGTGGTGACCATTAGATGATGAGCTTGAGGAGTGGTGAGGGACAGATGAAAAACAAAGTTTACTTGATATAAATATGCTTTGGTACCCCTCATAAGCCACACACTGTCTGAAGTAAATTACCATTGTGTGGGTCAAACAAATTTCCGTGACTGAAAGGCAAGGTCATGAGCTGATGGTAGAAGTCAAAAATAGTACATTCATTTAAGTCATTTAAAAAAAATAAAAATTCTGCAATGTATTGCCTCTGTGTGTTCGGGCACCTGTAATAAGTAGAATTTACCTTTTTTTTTTTTTTTTTTTTTTACATTATTCAGGAATTTGAATTTCATGTAAGCTGTGAACTTTTTAAGTGTTAAACCATGATTTGGGTTTCACTACAAATTACATAACAAAAATTATATTAGATGGAACACAAAACAGAAACTTAATTTGTCCTGTGCTTCTTACAGGTGTTTACAGCAACTCGGGTCACTACACTGTCATCCAACTATTCCCAGTTGAGTTTTAATCCTTGGAGAAATGTTTATATGCACAGAGGTCCAAGTCACAGCTTTATGATTTACTCCCTTTCATTGCAGTAAAACTGTATTTATAAACTCCACAGTACATCTGGCTTCCAACTTATCGTTCTTCAGGTACATAAACACAGTGCTTTAACCTAGCAAAAATATTGTTTTGCCTCAGGGAAAATTCCTGAACCCAGTCCCTGAAGAAATCCTCTGCTTCTGCCTCTGTGATTAAGTAGTAAATGAAGACTTGTTTAACTTTGGAATTCTCCTGTATTTCTTTGTCTGCTCTTGGATTTTGTCTGAAATAAGAGGGTGGGGGCTGATGGGTGGAGGGGAGGTTGCTGTACAAACACTGAGAGATTTATCTCCTGATACCAATGAGATCTAAGATGCTTATGCTTGGTAGAGGTCTCTGTAGAAGAAGAAAATACAGTCACAAAATCTTTGATGAACAAAAAGATTTTTACTTTAGTTAAAAATAAATGGTAAGGGAAAAATTATATTCCTTCTTAGTTGCTAAGGGCTTTTTAGTGACTCATAATTCATTTTGCAGAGAATTTTGAACTTAAAAAGATAACATATACCTCACATTTCTGAAGGTGTTTCTTTTGTTGGAATAATCCTCCATGAGTCATTGACTCGGACAGTCACTGTGAGTTGCTCCTCTTGGAGGTTCAACATTAATTAATGCATGGTTGGGCTGGCTAATTAGGGTCTTTGTCTTCCACATTTTCCACAACACTAAACTGTGGCCAGAATCAGTTGGCTTGTTTTTATTGGGATTTTGGGGGTTGTTTGTTGTTTGATTTTTTTATTAATTTTGGGTTTTTAATTTATTTCCCTTTTTTCTTTCTGTTCCAAATTTCCAAATATACATATGTTGACTTGCTAGGGATAGAAGATTGAACAGTGCTAAGAGAAAAGAGAGAAACCTTGTCACATGTCAGCCTTGATTTCATTGGAGACAATGTTGATGTGAATCCAGAATGTGAGTATATTATTCTATGACAATCATATTTTATATTAATATATAGTGATATTTTAATTTGGTTTTTTCTTCCAATTCATGGCAAAGCTTCTGACAGAAAGGCAAACCTCTTGCTCTGAGTGTTAGGTTATTTTAAGCTAGCAACAGTGATGAATTTAAAAACTGGTTTATTAGCAATATTTCCAAAGTTAGTATAAAGAACTGACCCAAGGTTTCTGAGACTTTGAATTTTCTATCTCTGTGTCTTACAGGAATTATGCTCCCTTTTTTTCTTTGCTCATTCATCACCAACTAGACCTGTTTTGCTTACAGTGCCTGTAATTTGGTAACATTGGAGGGCTAAAGAAACAGAATGGACCATAAACCTAGAGTAAAATATTCTGTTTTAAGTAGCTTGAAACTCCTTTCCTCCTGTTCTCACTATTACTACTTGGCCTAAGACATTCTGCAGGCTTTCTGGTTTTGTTGGATTTCACCAAGACAGAACATTCCTGCTGGAAAGCCCTATTTTGTATAGCTTGTCCCTTTTTTGGGGTTACGAGTTACAACAATTTTCAGTCCAAATCTCTGAAAGGAAAACCTGCTATACATGGCTTAAAATTGGAGGACTATCTTCTACAGGAACCAAATGTAAAAACATTAATTTTGCTGAAAAGGCCGAGGCTTTATGCTAGGCTTGTGCCAGATTTTCAGATATCCTTTTCTATATGTTTGCTCATAATGTCCTTTCTAGGTCTTCAAGCAATTAGTTTTTATTTGCATGCATCATTTCACTTCTTTGCTCCCAGGATACAGTCCTTGCTTTCTGGCTGTCCTATGAATTTTTCCCTCTCAACATTCCATTTGGGCTTTTCACTCATTCATTTTGTTCAGGCTTCTATTTGAATTCCATACCCTTAGGCTGTTTTTATTTTTTTTCCTTTTACTTCCCTACTTTCTCGCCCTCCTCCTCATTTCCTGCATTTTATTTACTGACAGGTTGTGCTGCAATGACACCAGTAACTTCTCTGCCTTTCCCTCAATGAACATTGCTTTTCTTAAATTGTCCTTATATTTATTATTCATTGACTGTTTTGAATTTGGTTTTCATTCTCAAAAATTCTATATAAGGGAAGAAGGCAGCAAAAGACACTACCTGGTTACAAATATTGATTGGGTTCTGATTTTGTCAGGACTGATTGTGGCCTTTTGTAATTAGACATTAAATTCTTCAGAAATTAATAGGACTGAGGAATCATGTTATATTCATAGGCAAACTTCAGAAAAAGAGAATTTTCAAGCCCTAAAATATGTTAAAGGACTTGTTTTTGGAAATGAGTTGGTTCCTTTCAATATCTATATTTTGTTAGCATTTATGCAGTCCTTTCACACTGATATATTTCATTGATTCCAACTATTTTCTAAAAACAGTAATCTGAATCAAACTATGTTCTATGCATTTATTGTGTAGTTTCAGTTATTTAATAAAAATATTTAAATAAAATACTATCTATTTTTTACTCTGTCTTTAAGCAAATATTTATAAACCTAATAAAATTTTATTTATTGAATTGTATTACATTTGATAATAAATATTTTAGAAATAATGTGGGAAATATTAGTGATTATGCTATTTTCCCCTGCTTTGAAGCAATTCTCTATATGTGAGTAGTTATTCCCTTTAGATGTTCATGCATATAAATAATTGCAATATAAATTTCTGGCTTGCATTTTTCCACTTAAGGGATTTGTTGAAGGAAATATTTGGCCTCAGGTGATCAGCTCTCTTTGAGGTTGCCCTGTCCTTATCATTGTACACTTATGTTAATGTTTGCAGAATTAGGAGGATTTTTTTTTTTTTAATTGTAGATTTTAATTCATTCCTGTCTTACTGGAACTGAAATTTCTGAGGATTGTGCTACAATAAGAAATTAAATAAAATACATGAACGAGTGTTTATAACAATTCAAAGGTGTTTTAAAATTGCTACCACTCGTGAATAAATTTACTGGTACTGTATTAGCTACAATTAGTACAATCAATGAGTTATGTATTGTTGAGGAAGTAAGGGAATACAGAAAATACAAAATATAGAGAGTGATGGGGTTTTTTTTTCTCCATATATACTCTATTCTTTAAGCATTCAGTTATTTAATTTCAAGGGTTTTTTTTAACTTCAGAAGGTTCATGTCCTTTGACCTACACAGTCCTCTCAACACCAGCTGGAACTAAGAAATGCATTTGCAGGACAAATAGGCATGAAAAGAACAAAGAATTGGATGCAAGGTGAGAACAGGACATTCTGGTGCTATATATGGGCTGTAAAATATCTTTTGAAAGTCAAACCTGATGTTCAAATACAGCAAAATTTTAATGGTGAAGCTTTCTGATACCTGAATTTATATTTTTCATTTCTTGGAAAACTACCTCATGACATAAGCGCTAATTGAAGTATATTTGGGTTGAGGAAGAATGCAAAATATTAATTAGAATATACTTTTCCAATTATTTGTTCTGAGGATCTGTTTAATGAATGTCAGGACATAGACTATTGATCTCATCTTTGTGCTGTACTTGATCATCTTTTCCCATCAATATACTACACAAGTAATTACATTTTCCTGTCAATGTTGCTCATGGGCTGTAGCACTGGACAGGATAGAGGGATCAATGTCATTAAATTTACAATTGAGAAGATAAAGAGTTATTGGTGTAAATTGAATGGTCATTACCTGGCATAATTATGTTTGTGGCAAAATCTCTATTTTTCTCATTTTATCTTCTGCAATTATTGAGAATAGAAGCACTCAGTTGTGTAGTCATGTACAAGTTACAAGTGACATTGAAAAACCCCAAACACAGACAAATTATTTTTAGAGATGGTATATGAAGAGTACAATACTTCCTTCCATTTTATTAATAACTATTGAATTAATTGTCAACTCTGTCAATTGGCAATAGTCTGTTTAAAAACAAAAACAAAAACAAAACAACACAAAAAACCCACACTTTATTTTGAGAATAAGAATTATTCTTTAATTTTACGTTGAGGATATGTTCTAAGAGAGACTCTTAGTGAAACTTTTGGAAATTTCTCTTTGTTCTTATTTATTTTAATTGTTGATTATCAGGCTCTTTAAATGTTTTATATGACAAAAATATGGTCAGTTTCTGATTTTGAGTTTTTAAAGGGTCTGGTGATAGAGTTATTTGTATTAAGTCTTTGAACTGCAGCGTGCTTAGTGGAATTCTGTGTATTTATACTGCATTACACTGCCTGTGCATCTGTTGGCTAAAAGAGGCTTAAACTGGGCTGTTGAGGCAGTGTCTGCCCACACAATAAAACCATTTTGGCTTTCCTTGCTTATTCATTAACTGATAAATTATTCTGCATCTATTTCTTAATAAATCTAGGAAGAACCTCTTACATTTTCATAGTAAATTCACAAAAAAAACCCGTAAAAGGCATATATTTGTCGAGATGACCATCCCTTTTTTAAATTTACTTGTCTGCTAAGGTCCCAGGTGAAATTAGCAAAGCCATCCTGGTGCCATAGTGTGTGTAGTCAGCAGCTTTAGAAAATTCATCTTTATATGGATAAGGGTAAGGTTACTTGTAACTTAAAAAAAAAAGATAATTTAGAGCTAAATACATAAATGCTTAAAATATGTACAAAGCTGTTAAAATAACTAGACACAGTAGTATGAGGTAAAGCTTCATCAGGATAATTCAGCTTGTCCTCTGAAAATTGTATTCATGAGTAAAACTAAAAAGCCTATAGCTTGTATATATATATTTTTTTTAAAATTGCTAAATGCCCCCAGACGTGCTAAGCCAGAAAACACAGAAGATTGTAAATGTTGTGCATTTATCTCATCCCAGATCACAATTTTTGTCTTTTTACTTCTCTCCTACCTTTCCCTTGGTCAAAAAATTGCCTGAATTCTGACAAAAGTTAAAAAATAAAAATGAGCATATTAACATGTTAATGTATATTACAGAAAGGCCTTTTCAGTAAAGTGCTGATAACAGACGTGTTTTTAGAGACTAGTCTGCTGAGTTGAAGTACAGCAGCAGCTTTTGTGTTTGGCAGCTTGAGAACTATAGGAATTACAAATGGTATGTAGGTGTCCCTCTGCATATCCTTAATGCATCAGCTCAAATGGAGTATTGTCTCTTTAGAGTATTTGTAAAATGGCATAATTTTATTCTAATATCTCCATTCTTTATTATTAGAGAAAAGAGAATAATTAATGCACTACCTGAATTCCACTGCAATTATTTCAGATGTCTGTTGTGCTTAAAAAATATTTCTGTGTGAGAAAATTTAACACATTAATTAGAAAGGGTTTAGGAGCTGTTCAAGGTTAGGCACCGTAATTCCTCTTTTGTCAGTGAATCCTTACACAGTTTCACCTCTGTGGCTTAATCTCTCCCCATGCCTCACACAGAATCAAATAGTGCAAACCACAGTTACCCATTTAGATATTAAATACAATATCACATTATTTTAATCTGGCATTCCAAACATTTAGGATTCAGTGAAGAAGAAAAAAAAATGTTTCTTAGTCAACCTGTTTCAGTCCTGGTGTTCACCCACAGTAATCTTATGGGATAGCTAATGAGGGACTGCTTCATATTTACTGCTTTTGTGGGTATGAGACAAATTTCCTGATGGTCATTCCTGAGAATGTTTTGGTCCTTACTTAACCTCTATCCTTCCCTGGAGATGTCTTCCATTGTATTTTAATGTTTTGCCACCTTTACCAGAAGCCCAGTGAACAAAGATTGAGGTTCTGCTGGTTTCTCTTCCTCCTTTCTTCCCACCTTCTGCTGGGTGAATTTCTTTGATATTACCTTTACATCTGTAAAGAAATATTTTCAGAAATACCTTTGAATCTATTACTTTTTTTTTCTTAATCCATCAGGGGAAAAAAAAAAAAAAAAAAAAAAAGTGAATTTGACGTATTTTTATAACTTCAGATTTGATCTTTCTATGTTTTCTTGCTCATTGGAAGTTCTCTACATTGTATGGAGTAGATTTGGGTTTTCCTGAGGTTATTTTGGGGTTTGTTTGTTTTTTTTAGTAATACACACAAATCAAACTAAGAAAACAAACAAGCTTTTCCTGCTTTAAATTAGGTAATGGTATCAGAACTAGGAATTTTTCAAAATCATAGGGGAAAAATGTGGTGTTTTTCTTTAATAAAAAAGCTAAAAGGAAATGGTTGAATATTCTGATAATCTTCATGGCTATTAAGCAGGTGGTTTCCTACCAAAAAAAAAAAAAGAGAATATTTGATAGAGAATTTGTTGAGACAGAAAAATGGTTACTCTGCAAGAGTAGGTTGGCAATCTCCTTAGGTTATTGCTGTGTACCCATAAGGAAGAAACAAAAAGACATCTTATTCAGAAAAAAAGGAAATGGGTTTTCACCTACTGACAGTAACTCCATATTCCTCTCATTATTATAATGAACACAGTTTAAAAAATAATCAGAAAAAGAGGGTGTTGAATTACCCAGGTGGAAAGTTCTCAGGCCAATGCACATATTCCAGTACAAGGTAAGATCATAAGTCAAATTCCAGAGTTAAGATTCACTTCATGAAGACCAATGAACAATTACTATTGTTGTTTGACCATTAATTCATAATATGATTTTTACAGACATATAAAACCTGCTCTTTAACTACTTTGATTAAATTGTGATGGAAATAAATGATCCAAAAAAATTAGTAGATTTGAGGACTACTGGATCATGCTGTATGATGGGTTTTGCATAATTCTATCCTTAATGTGTATCCAATATGCTTAAATCATATTTCTAATTTTCCTTTAAATAGTTTGCATTACTAATTTGCTTCTAAGAGATTTCTGCCAATCAAGTTAAATTCTTTCTGCAAACTGCTTACAATCCTGTCAAAGTGTACGTTATACTAAACACCCACATTCTGTTCTAGTTCCATTTTAGTTACTTTATTATTTTTTTAATCTTTCCTCCCACAGAGTGTTAGCAACTTCATATGATGGGCACCCAGGAAGCTGAATGCAATATTTCTTTTTTAAAATACATTCATTGAAACAGTGCAGATCTAGATGGTGCCTAGAAAGGCAAATTCCAGGTTTTGAAAACTGTGTGTGGGTGCAGTTCTGCCAGTTTTGCAGCCAGGAGCAGTGCACACAAAAACAACACTGCTAAGTTCCTCTTGAATTCCACTTCAAAAATATTCCTTTCCAAGGTTTTGTTGCCCAGGTATCAAAGAGTGTCCAGCAAACAGCTGAGTGTGTACAATTAATCAGCTCACAAGAGAATAAATGGTCTTTGGACAGTGTACTGGCATTGGAATGAATGAGGAATATTCTTTTCTCTTAGCAGACAGTACATCCTTATTAGTGAGTGCATTATGTTAGTGTATGGTAATTCATTACCCTGTGTAAACGCTATATTGGGATAATAAGAGCATTGTGAATGTTTTAAAAACACACTTTACATCTCATTCACGGAAACATTAAGAGATTTTTAGCTTTGACAAGCGGCATTTTTCCCCTGGGAACAACAGTTTTGAAAGAAAGACAGCTCAGCTAGTTTGTCCACTACAGTAATTTAAAGGTAACATAATATATTAATTCAAAATAGCAGCACTAAGAGAATTTATAATTTTCCAGCAGGTCCTCATTCTGTTCAGAGTTCATAATATGTGTTCAGAATGCAAAATGTGCAAACAAAGGAAGGCAGGATTTTTTTTTTTTTTTTGGCAGTGAAGTACCTAATAAGAAGAGAAGGTGTTGACCCACTCTTCATTTCTTATTTAAATTCTCCTTAGTCAAGCAAAATTCTTTTCTGAAATTCATCACTTAACTTCCATTGAATTTTTAATAAAAGAACTTCTGTATTTGTTCACAGTGAAGAATTTTTTTTTCTTTCCTCACACTTTCTAAAAGGAGCTTTATGAGTATCATATCACAATATCACATATGTGTTATCAGTTATGTTTACTCCAATTCCCCAACAGCAGCTTTCACCATGTAATTTCCTATTCATCCTTTCAGCTGGTGAAGAAGCTTTTAGGGACTTACAAATGTGTATTTTGTGGCAATTTTAGAAAATTTCAGGTACCGATTTGTATTCCAAGACTCATCCTCAGTAACAGTTTCCTGATTGTGCATATCTTAAATATCAGTGGTAGGTCTGTAATGTAACTGAGAAAATTTTGTCCTCTGTCTCTTAGACTTTGCTTCCAGTGACTTAAAGGGGAATTGCACCAGAGTAAACAGGAACAGAATTTTGCCACAGAGGACCCAAATTCTTTCCTGGCTCTTTGGATCATGTATATCATAGAGGTCCTGTACAGACAGAATTATTTGAGTTATATTTTCTGTTTTAACCTTTGCCTTCTTATTTTATATGGGTGTGATGTTTCCCTTCTATTCTGGTGAGATTTTGTTAGACTGTTTTCTTAGTTTGTTTGGGTTAATGACTTATTTTTCTTTGTGTTTTTTTAAGCCCTAGCTTCCAGAGTCCTTGACTTTCATAGACCTTTATTAGTTCACCTTAAAATACAACTCAAATACATGAGATTAAAATATTTCAGTTTCTTTTCTGTAAGCTTTATTGGGTAATTTGTCAGAGGTCTGCCTCTTGTTTGAGTTCTCTTCCATTCAGTTGCATCTCTATCCAAAAATTGTTTCCAGCTAGATCTTATGCAAGGATTTAACTGCAGATCTATATATATAAAGGTAATGTTTAAGGGGAATTGTTTTAGCATGTGCTAGTTATAAATAACTTGCACTACTTTCCAGAATCCAGGAATTATGATGTCTTTAGTGCTGTGTTCAGAAGGCACATTTAGCTAGCTGGCCAACTAAGTCCATTGTATCAAATACAGAAAAAATGAATAAAGAGGGCTGTTAGGAATATGACCTGTGCAGTGCTCACAGAAAGACAGGAGTTCTTGGGCTTCTGCTGAGTAGATATTCAGAAGGTTTTGTGAAAAATCTATTGGAATCTGTGGACACAATGATTCCTGGTGTCCCCAGAAATACACACCAGCCTCTTAGGTGTGATTTTGTTTGTATTGGGTTTCTTGGCAGATGTTGCTGTTTGGTTGGGGATTTTAGGGTGATAAGTAGTTATTTAATTAGCTTGTTTGGTACTCTCACTCTTTGACTGGTTTGGTGTTGGCTTGTTTTTGTTCTTGTGTCTAATCTTGAATAAGATAGTTATCATTTGTTCTCTAGACCAACTACCAAAACACCTTCAGCCAATTGTATCTGAAACATAATAGAGAATTTCAATAAATCAATTAACTGCAGCTGGTTTGTTCTTGGGCAACTCTTAGTTGCTAAACTTATTTTCTATTTTAAGCTATCCCATATTACCTTCTGTGTTGAATCCTGTCTTACTGTTTGGCAAATATCAGCTCCTGAGACAAAAAAAAAAAAAAAAAAAAAAAAAAAAAAAAAAAAAAAAAAAAAAAAAAAAAAAAAAAAAAACCACCTCTTGATCTTACAGAAGAACATATTACTAGATTTTCAAAAATGATAGGTATTTTTACTCCATTTCCTTAGTCTTTTCTTCAAGTGACAATGTCTAATGCTCACAGCAAGAGAGTCAAGCCCTTACTGTGAAAAGTAGCAAAACCTATGAGAGAAAATTGATTTATTCATATGGGCTCTATAGCCATGCAAAATTTATGTCTTTGGAAGTTCTAGTGAGGGCTTGATGCATTCAGTTGTCTTGGTATCCAGAATATCTTTGGAGAACTATTTAGTGTGCTTTGTATCCCTCAAAGTGATAACAAGGTCATCACTCGGATGTGCTTTTGCTTTTGAAGAACATAATCATTGGTATGTGTGGTTTTGAACTGCAATGCATGTAACTTAGAGTGCAATTTAAATCAAATTCTGGTACTTTATAGTCGTTATTTCCATAGACTCCTGTCTTTCCCCTGCCAATCTCGCTGAGTAAGATTCTAGACAAAATTAAGTCTTGAGCTGCAGTATTGGTATGGGAAGTGTTAGTTCATTACAGACAGTCACAAAGTATCCTTCCAGTTGTCTATTTTTGTTTCTAAAGATGCTGAAATTCATGTATTTTAATTGTTCAGCAATAAAAGCATCATGACTGTGAATTTAGAATGTGTAGGGACATGTCTAATATTCTGTTTTAGATTTTCAATGTTTAAGTAAATGTACTTTAGTCAGCAGAAGTCCATTGAATGTGTGCTTTGCCTTAAAGTCACATCTCTCATAGCTTCTGTGATTCTGTTAGTTATTTTGCATGGCTTTAGAACAATAGATTTAAGAATTTTTATAGTTATTGAATTTGAAATTTATCTTGATTCTAAATCTTTCGTGTTTTAGTGGAATCTGCAATAGAAATAAAAATGTAGCTCTAAAGAACTCTCTGGTGACTTTCTTATAGTATATCAAGTATAAAGTTTGATAAACTTTTGCAATCATTTACTGCAGACAGATCTTATGAGAGACTTCACCTTTGTATCCTTACTTTTTTTGCTAACACAGGCACTTTAATTTAAAAGCTAAAGTCATATTAATTTCTGACTGTGATTGCATCCTTGGTTTGCAGATAGTGACAATACTTGAAGCATATGATCCTTAACTACTGTTGATTCCTAAATATATATCTTTTGGTGCTGGACAAGTGTTTCAAGACAGACTTTTGAGTAATACATTATGAATTTTGCTAAACAAATTATTGAAAAGCGAATTAATTCTTGATGGTGTTTTATTTGGTGTTTCTTCTCTCTTGTGTTCATATAAATAGTAAGCTTTTTGTGCTATCCTAAAGTAGGTCTTATAAGTACTGTGGGTTTTTAGCAGATTTTATAGTAATATTACTGGTTTTACAGTTTATAGGGAAATTATAATTTGCTGAATGATCTCTGAAGTAAAGTTGGACTGGTTTTCTTTTACACTCTTCACGTGAGTGGGTACACATTTCTTTTGAAAGTCACTAAAAGTATACCAAGTGAGAGTTGTGGATAAAATGAAACAAAGATAAAGAAGTGCAGTTCTAAAGATTTTTATGGAAACCTGTGAACTTTTTTCAAACCTCTTGCATCTTTTCAGTTTTCCTTTAAATAATTAATTGCAAAGCATGCAAAAACAAACAAAAAAAAACCTTTCACTCCTAAAAGCTGTTTTTATCTTTGGTTGTATTTAAGCAGCTGTAGATTTTCTCAAGCACAAATGTAACAAGAAGTTTACCAGGCCCAAGAAATCTTACAGAAGAAATTACTTTCTTTTGTGAACAATAAAATCCCACATGTGCAACACTTTTAGTCTAGCTGCATATGAAAGAGCATGGGGGTTAGATCCTCAATTTTTGCCTATTTACTCCTAAAGTTTTTTATTTATTGGGAAAGTAGTTTTGAAATCTGAAGTGAATAATTTCAGTCAAGCTCCTCACTTTGTATTCTCAGATGAGTGTATTGAAATGTCCACAGAAGGAATATGACTACTGATTATTTAACTTTGAAACCACTTTTTGAGTTCCAATCACAACAGTTTGACAAATTTTATAGCAAACCTTTGAATTGTTTTTTGTACCTTTAGGTACAGCAGAATCATTATTCAGCTTGTTTAACAGAATGTGCTAACAGTGACAATGCTATGTGTTCCACATGCTTTACTGCAAAAATAAAAAGGATTGAGGATATCTAAAATATTATAGAAATAGACAGGTTTAGTAAAATAATTAAGATTTTTTTACTGGAGCATTTTATAAAAAAAAAAAATACCTGGCTTTTTCAAGGTTCTAACTTTAGAGTTTCTAAATAACCAACAGGGATACTCTCTTAAGCAGCAATCAGCCACATTTTGCATTTAAAGACTTCAACCAGAAATTTTGTGCACGCATTTAATTGATAATTATTGTTATTAATATTAATCTCTATCATAAAGAAATTATTAATTTAGCTTATTTGCTCAAGGGATGCATTTCTTTTTGAATAGGATAGAAGATATTAGCAAGTTAATATCTTCCCACTCTGGTAGAAAGTGAGTGAAAATTAATGAAGATAATAGGCTTTACTTCGATAATTTCATTATTGTCATAGCTTTACCTGCCCTGTTTTATGACTGCCTTATTGTCTGTAGTAAAATTATCATCTTAGCTCTGCCAGAATTACTTTATAAAACAGCTAAAAGGGATCGAATTACATAAATTAAGTATTTTTGCACCTTGCTACTTTCATTAATTGCTTATGCATGTTGGGAGTTTGTTAGGGTTTTTTTTTTTGTTTAGTTGGTTTTATTTTTGTTTTGTTTTGTTTATTTGGATTGTTTTATGTGGCTCCCCTGACGCTGGCAGAAGTAGGGGAGGGATATTTTTAAGTACAGGCTGGATGTCTACATTCCAACAGAAGTTTATACTTGTGGACTCTGCTGACTCCTCATTTTTGAATGGACCCTGTGACTGTAGAGAGACCTGAAGATCCCAAAACAGAAATGGAAACTTTTTCCTTTCTTAGATGATTGGCTCCTCAGGGACACGCCTCTGAAGGATAGCAAGTTAATCTGTTTTTACTAGGACATGGGAGTAAATATGGTGACAACGTCTCCCTAAGTATTGTTGCCAGGAATACTGAGGGACTCTACCAAAAATATTAGTAGCTGGCGACAGTTTCAAATTATGATTTAAAAGAATGCATAGTTGCTAGTGTTACTTATAAATACCTCAGATAACATTGCTTTCGTGAAATGTCATCTTCAGACAAGATTGAACCAAAGGAGAAAAAAGCCCCTGAATTGGTCCACCCATGAAAGTCACTCACACTCACCAGCCACAGCTGGGCGGGGGAAAAAATGTGTTGAAGGGTTCATGAGTTGAAATAAAGACTGGGAGAAAACATTCCAAGGGCAAAACAGGCTCATCTTAGAGATATGAAGAGCTTATTACGAACAACATCAGAGGAGAATAATGAGAAGTAAAATAAGCCCTTAAAAATACTTTTCTTTCTCCAATCCCTCCTTCCTTCCCACAGACAGCGCAGGGAGACAGAGCTGCAGGGGTTTTGTCACTTCTTCCACTGCTCTGGGAGGAGTCCCCTGTGAGATCGTGGGGTCCCTCCCACAGGAGAGAGTTCTCTGTGAACTTCTCCAAGTGGGCCTGATCTCACAAGCAGCAATCCTACCAAAATTGCTGCCTTGTGAATCCCTCACAGGGTCACGCAGTCCTCCCAAAACTGCTGTGACGTGGGTGTCTCTTTTCATGGGTGCACCTCCAAGGACAGGCTGCCCAGCCTGGGAGCAGGGTCCCCTCTCGTCCACAGGGTCTGCCACTGGATCACAGCCCCCTCCAGGCTCTCCCTCTGGTGTGGGCACCTTCCCCAGGGGCTGGGGGTGGATCCTGCATCCCTGTGGATCCCCAGGGGCTGCAGGGACACAGCTGCTCCACCATGGTGTCACCACGTTCTGCAGAGGAATCTTGGCTCTGGTGCCTGGAGCAGCTCCTGCCCCTCCTTCCACTGACCTTGGTGTCTCCATGTTTTTTCCCTCACATGTTCTCACCTCCTCTCTCTGGCTGGAATTAAAACTGCATGTCCCACTTTATTTTTATTTCTTCCTTAAATATGTGATCGCAGAGACATTACCAACCTCTCCCATGGGCCCAGCCTTGGCCAGCAGCATGTCCATTTCCAAAGCCATTAGAGATTGGGGCTGCTGGATATGGTAGAAGCTTCCAGCAGCGTCTCACAGAAGCCACCTCTGTAGCTGCCCCCCTCCCAGCTACCAAAACCAGGCTGGGAAAAACCAACATAATTTTTCCACCATTGAATATATAATGGGATCATTTAGACAAAAAAGAGAAGGAAAAAAAGCCTATGGGAAATGTTTTATAGAAAATTCATTGTAGGAATTGAAAAACCTCTTTGAAGAGAAAATTCTCTGCTAACTCTCAGGGGCAGGCTGTTAAACCTTTCTTGGTTTTGCTGTTGTATTAGCTCAATAAAAACCAGTAAATCAACACATCTTCCACAATTTTCTGTGTGACATAAAAGGCTCCCTTAACACTTGAATCAAGTAGCATTGCTACTGCTGGTAGTAGCCAGGCCTGCCAGAAAGCACATTTTTTTATTAGCTTGCTAGGCATATTTGCTTTTCCTTCAGCTCTTCTTTTCTGTGTGACATGCCAGCCTTTCTTCGTTCCATCACATTATGCTTGCTTTCAGTATCCATTTTTTTCTAGTGCCAAATTTTTTGCCAAATGTTCTGTTGCTTCTGTGGATGTGTTTGCAGCAGGCTCCCTCCGAGTGTCTGTGTTTCATATTTGAACAGCTCATCAGCAGGCATATCAATTCTCTTGCTGGGAATTTGTTTTCTTCCTCAAAGAGATCTTTGTAGCTTGATGTTGACAGCTTTTGTCTTCCCCTGAGGCAATTTTCTTTAGGGTCTCTGGGTAGTGTTATCTGCTTTTGTAGAAATAAAAAGGCAAACAACTATGCTAATTACTTCATATGTGGCTCACACGTAAAAATTGCTACTATTGGCAAAAACCTTCATTTGACCCTTTTTTCTGGACATAATCATTCAGGCTGTGGATGCATCTTTATACCTTGAAAGTATCTATATTTCTTAAAAAAAAAAATTAAATTGTGAAAATTGTGATATATACTATCTTTTGAACATTTTATAAAGCTCCCAGCATCTGTTGCTTTGAAATACTCCTTTAACCAGGCTGAAAACAGAAATATTTGCTTATATTCCCTTTTCTTCAGCACTTCCTACCAGAAAAACGATGAACACAGGCATGGGAGGGAAGGAGAGACGAGGGAGGATCCTGAGCACACTGGGAGCCCAGGATCACTCCTGTTCACAGATGAGCAGAGAGAGCTCCGTGACAGAGCGCGGGTGGGACCGGGGGAAGTGCGAGCGGCTTGACTTCCCTGCGACATTGGAGGAGGTGTGATGTGGCAGGTGGCAATGCAGCACTCTTGCAGAGACCAGTCAGGAGTAATGGGCTGGAAAATCCAAGGTCACCAGAGCAGTATCATCCTACTGTTGGTGTTGCATAAAGCACTGGCTCGGACTATTTAAAGCACAATTGGAGACGAGGAAAGGAAAAGGTAGAGGGGAGGGCGTGATGCAGCACGGTGTTATTTTTTGCGGAAACTCTGTTTTTTTAGGTGAGATTTATTTTATCTTTATTTTAAAGGCAGATGCTCATTTGGTCTTTCATTTGACAGCTGGGCGCTGTTATACATGGCAACTGTCACTTTTCCTGAAGTCCTGCAGGCTTTGGTGCTGGGTAATGTGGAATCCAGCCCAGCTTAAGCTATTTAGAGCAGTTTTTAATTTTTTTTTCCCTCCCAACTTAAATTCAGAATCAAATACCCTTTATTTCGAGTGAGATTGACAAGGATAACCAAGTATTAGGAGCAAAAAGTACTGCCCAATGAGTTTGTTGACAACCAGCACTAGGTGGCCCTGCTGAGCAGAGGATTTGGACCAGATGACATCCAGATATCCATCTAACCTCTATCATTCTATGACTTTCAAAATTCCAAAGGATTAAAGGAATTTTTTTTTTTTTAGTGACTAAATCTTTTTCTCCCATTTGAGCACAGTGAACTGCTTACTCTAACTTGTTCCCACACTCTTGTGTAGGCTCAAATGTCACCACAGCATGATGTGTTGGTGTGTTTCTGGAGACTGATGTAAGATGTCAGACTAAAAAGAGGGAAGTGATCTTTGCTGCAGAGCAGTATTTTTTTCTTTTTCAATTCAAGAGCTAATCCTACAATGTTTTCTGAATTTTGCCTAACTATAATGGGAGATATTTGCAAATCCTAGCAGTAGATTATATAAACGATCATCCTATATGTTCAAGTAGCTCCAAAACATGGTTTTGTTATTGTTTGGGTGGGATTTTTTTAGGGATTTTTTTTTTTGACAGCCTGATCAGTTTTATCTTCTTATAGGAAGACTTAAAAAGGAAAAGAAGGATCAATTTTGCAGTAGAGCTGTCAAAATAATTGTTTCTTGTTTACATGTGGCTTTTGAGGGCCAAGGAGTACTGGTTTCAGACTAAATCTGAGAAATCACACATCTGAATTCTCTGACAAATAAGAACTTTCTGTTCCTTTGGAGTTTTAGTTGAAACTGATGCTTGTCAGCATCCCAGATGATACCAGTAATGAAACTGCCAACATTGTCAACTCCATTGGGCAGCTGCCTGTTTCTCTCAAGGACTGGAGATGCAGGACAGCGCTGCTGGCAGACTGACTCCCTGGGGCTATTGCTCTGCAGCTTCAGGAGTCCCTGGCTCTGAGGGAGACTTAATTATGTCTGACTTGAACCAAAAGGTGCAGTTGGCTCTGGCCCTTGGGCAGCTACATCAGGAATCCAGGTGAAAGATTAAACAAACCTGATGATGCCCACGATGCTTAAAAAGTATAATGTTTAGGGATCAGCTTTCCTTTGAAGAAACTTGACTTCATACAAATATCCCTGACCAGTTCTACCTTTCAAACCACATCAGACATATCTGGTAGGGACTGTGCAGCACAAGATGTGTAATAGCTGTGTGTAGCAAAAGAGGAGATAAGATGTCCAAGCCTATAAAAAGGGTGTATTTTGCCTTTTAAACAGTATCCATTCAGCATAGTAGATATTTGAAGTACAGAGACCCTTGTCTACATTTTGAAGCTTCTGCAATTGAAATGTATTTTTCCCTTTTTGAGAGATCCTTTTTGTCTTGACTTTTCATCATCTTCTACTATGACTCAGGGAGGGCACCACGAGCTCACTACATCATTCTGTCTTTTATGTTTGCCTCTGTGGTTTTCCTTATTCTCACCTGAATCTATGCACTCAGAAGCTGAGGCAAAGTTTTCCCACAAACCATCTGTTTGGATCAAAGGACACAACTTTTTTTTTAAACTTCATCCTCCCCCTGTATTATGCAGCCTACCAGCCTCATCACTTCCTCTTTTGAGTGTAGTCCGTTCATGTCCTTTACCCCCACATTCATGCTGTAACCTCATCATATCTTTTCAGAATAAAACCTGTGAGTTATAACCTGTAAGTTTCCAGAAGCAAATTCCTACCAGCTGCATCTTCCTGTTCTCCCATTTCTAGTACCTGAAAAGAGATTCTTTTAAGAGGCATTTTTTAAAGAAATTGAGAATAAAAACTGCTCTGGAAGTTAGCACTGTTTCTTGAGGAGATTCAATTGCAACTGAGTTCTGAGACACAGCATTTAGTTCACCTGGGCTATCTTGTGTTGTCTTGGCTGAATGTGTCATTCAACATAATCATGTATATTTAAAATTAAGAAGTAGGAGTTTTATTTCTTTAGCAGAAAATTAGAGGAGCTCAGACAGCTCATTTGGCATGACAGCCTTCCATTGAGTCAAAAGCCAATTTTCAGAGAGTGAATCTTTGGTAAGTATTCCTGCAGCAGTGGGGTAGTGATTTTAATGCGCAGTGCTGCATTTTAGGAGCCAATTGAGATGGCTATTAAGATACAGCATTGTACATTAGCATCACTGCTGCTCAGACAGTGGCTGCTCCTTAGCTGACAGCTGCCTGCATTCTGCTTCATAGCAGTTTTTCTTAGTATCTCCTCTGATCCCCAGAAAGAGAAATAAAAATCATTATCTAGTTAATATTTCACACTGTGTTGGGCATACAGATCCCAGGGGGGAAACAGCAGGAGAGCAGTGATGCTGAGTGCAGGGACCGTGAGGCAGAACAGGAAAGAGTTTGAGAGAGGAAATCCCTCTGTGAAAGGATCATTCCTTGGTTTTGATCTAGTAGACTCACTTTGGCTCAGGGAAGACATGGTTCACATACCCTGAGACTTGGGATGCAGTGGGGGAGGGCTGTGTAGAAGTAGCCTGTGCAGATAAGAGATAGTAAGATACTGAAATTCATGAGACCCTGAGAAATGTGAGAAAGGTATAAAGGAAAAAAAAATAGCTGAAAAACTGCATACACCTGAAAACTTTTCAGAATAATTTGAGATAATCATTCAACTTTTACTCTTTGCACTTAGAAGAAACTAAAGGACAGTAATTAATGTCTGCTATTTATTTAGGTATTTCCTGGGCTATAGTTTTCTGCTCTGATTTGAAAAACAAAGTTTTGCTTGCTGTCAGATTGCACCTAAGCAACCTCCCTTGCAAAAAATGCAGAAATTAAGAATAAGTGGCTGTGACATTGCAGGCTTACATGCCTCTGACAGTAGTTGGGAAATGGCTTTCAGAATTAGGAAAAAAAAGAATCACTGTAGTGTTCTTCTCTGCCCTAACTTTTTGTCCACAGCATGTGTGGATTTAGTCTGCAGATAGCCTAGGATAAAGAAGGATGCTGTTCCAAAATGTTGTATAACAGAGGGAAAGATGTATCCAGAAGATCCCTTGAATGGCCTTACTGTATCCTTTGATCTCTGCATTTTCCTTGGGAATGAGCTACAGCAATTATCTATCCTAGGACTACAGCAATTATCTATCCTAGAAAACTTGCCTGATGCAGAGCTGTGGAGGCCACTGACTGAGATCAGTAGTTTTACTTTCAAATTCTGTTAAACAGAAATGTTTATGAATGTATTTCTGTTGGAAAACATCTAAAAAAACATGATATGAAAACTTTCCAGGAAATTGTGAGTTGCTGCTTAAAAAGAAATTAGTATCTATTAATGCTCATAACGTTCTTTCCAAAGGTACGTGGAACTGCAGGATGGAATTACAGCCTGAAACTTCAATCTATAAGTGTTGATAGTTTTACTAAACGTTGAAGACAAAATCAAGAAGCAAAGTAGAAATAAAAATATCAAAACAATTTAAGCAAAATGTCAAATAAATTTAAGGGAAGGTACACAGAAAGGTACCTGTTTAATATTTAACCTGGTAAAGAATGTCTTAGTCTTTAATTTTCTGCATGTCTGTTCCTTGTAATATTGTAGTGAATCCCATCACCTATGTGTGAGTCCTCTTACAATTCTCTGGGTTATGAGATGCCATGTGTAAGAATAAGGTCAAATAATATGATAAAATTTTATTTTGGTGTTTTTCTTGTTAAGAGTTGATTTATCAAGTACTGTCTTCTAAGAAAATATTTCATAAGTACAATGATAGAAGTATTTTATAACATGAAGGAATAATTCGGGCTGAAAAACATCTGTAAAACTGTGTAAGCACCTACTCCGTGGAAAATCTGATGATTTTCTCTTTCAGTATTCACACTACACCCAAAGAATTAGTGACTTGCAGTACCAGCAGACCAAAGCCTAGCAGTGCACGGTGATCAAAAGACTGGGAGAGAGAAAACAATGTTAAGTAGTAAAAAAATTGAATATTTAAAAATTATTCTTATGTAATCAGGTTAGCTTCAGGATTTTTTTTCTTTCTTACTGAGAAAAAAGTGATGAACCATTTACATTTGCTGCATATTCTGTTTTTCCTAACTCAGAAGATCCAGTTTGAATGTGTGTTTGTTTTTGTGTCATGCTATGTTTAAAACTCTGAAAACATAGTTTCATAGTTTTCTGCTCTGGAAACAGAGCAGCAGTTCAACATTTTTCTGCTGTTATGCACCACTAGAGGCCATCATATACCTCCTTAAATATTAGATAGGTATACAAATTATTCTAGAGATGATGTGAATAACTGATGAGTATAAGAGGCTACACAAAAGGGCATGGGGAAACTTACTTGAGGGAAGGCTTTAACATAACTGAGTATTGTGAACACCATGTGCTTTAAGGCTAATTCTAATTATTTAGAGCACCTCTGTCCTCTCATGCACCCCTAGGTACCCTTTGAACAGGTCATAGAGTGTATGTGGCAAGTGGACTCTGGAGATGGCAGCTGCTCTTTGCCCATGATCTACTTCAGTAAATACAGTCAAGCTTAGAACATACAGCAGGAATATTTTAGATTGATTTTTTGTATGCTTAGATTAGAAATTAAGTTATTTTATCTCTGTTTATCTTCCATTCTAGAAAATGGGATATCATTCTTGATCCCCCACAGACTAGTATTGAGTCATTGAGGAGCTAACATATAGTTACTACTTTAGGTAGCTGTCGGATACATTAAATAGACTTTGTGTTACACGGTTGTGCTCTTTCAAATTGTGGAAACAAATGACTGAAATTATAGAGGAATTGCAGGTAGCTGTGAAAAAAATCAAATTAGCATTTATCTTATACAATCAGGAGGTGCTACCAAGAGTAGTAACACAAGAAGGTGGTAAGAAAATGAATTAGTTTTACAATGGGTTTGGCTGACTTCCTGAAAGGGCTATGATGTGACATGGAGCTTATCCAGGAGATCTTTTCTACTGCCTTGGTTTTCAGTTTTACTCTTTCTAGCAAATTAACCATTCAAATTTATTTTACTTTCTTTTTGAAGATTTGCTAATTTAAAAAAAATATATTTATTTAACAGCTTATTAACATGTGAAAACCTTGCTTGTGTTTTTGCAAGTAAATAATTAGAGGAGAATTCTAATTGATTTATCTGAATCAGCTTGGTATGCAGTATTTTCTCATTGAAACATTGAAAGAGTTCAAGATAGATAGCAAATGTCAAGTACTGCTGTAGCATATCCAAAGCACTTTTCTGAAAATACGAGCAGAAATCTGCATGTTCTACACTATTAAAGTTTGGGGGTTTTTTTTAATAAGAAAAGGGTATTATGTCATATGTAGAAAAAAAAAAAAAACACAACAAACCACCAAAAAACCCAAACCCCAAAAAACCCCCCCCAAAAAACCAAAAACAACCAACCAACCAACAAACAAACAAACAAAACCAAACAAACCCCACCCAAACCCACCAGAAAAAAAAAAAAAGCAACCAAAAAAACCCCACAAACAAACAAACAAACAAAACAAAAAAAAAGCACATAAAAAGTGGTTCTCTAACAGTGCATTTGTCACAATCAGTTCATGCTGCTGATTTCTGGGATGTTTTTGGTTTATTATGCTGTTTTTTATTTGGGTTGGTTTGTTTTATTGGGTTTTTTTGGTGGTTTTTTGGGGTTTTTATTTGAAGGAGAGATGGAGGGCTATTTATTTCATGGCTCCTAGTCATTATATAAAAATTACCTTGTTCTTCAAAATTTTAGTGGAAGACTTCTGCAAATTATTGCAAAAATTTCAAGATACCCCGAGGTTATTCACAAAAAGAAGTCATGCCCAAGAAAGCACTATGGAATTTTTTTCCCCATTAGATTTTGGAAAAAATACGCAAATTTTGCAAAGCTCAAGATCCTTGATTTCCTGGTAAAGAAACAAAATTTAATATGCTGTTAATCAGATGAAAGAAAAAGGAATGAGAGACCAACACAACATCATAACAGCTCAGTATGCAGTAGCCCCTCAACAAAGGAATAACATTGAATGTTATTCTTTCAATAAATAAGTGCAAGTTTAAGTGAGAGGGCTGTCACCTATTTATAATTATTTATATTATATAATTAAATATTAAATATAAATATTACCAAATACTTTTTACTTCAAAAAGACAAAATAAATCTCTCATTTTGGTATAATAAATAAAGTCATTTGAGAAACACACGTTTCCTCAGAGGAAATAAAATTGTGTGCAATTTTCCTACTCTTTACCCATATTACCTTTCAAATACCTAAGATTTTCTTATTTTTAAACAGGTTTGGATATTAGCAAGCTGAGGCACAACATATAATTTGGCTTCACTTTGGATCTTTCCTTTTATGAAAATAGGGGTTTTCTGCCCCTGCTTTGGAGTCCAGATCAACAAGATTGCTGAGAAGACAAGTCCGTAAAAAAAGTCTGCTGCTCTCCTTGGGACAAGCAACACCACAAGGAGCCATAAGTAAGTGGCTTTTAAAGAAATTTACTTGACTGAGTCCTGGAAAATTTATATTTCTGCATTTCATGGGCACCTGTTTAGTGCATTCAGCCCACCCAGAGCAGATGGAAAAGAGGAGTGTGATGTGGACAACAGCCTTGGTCACACTGTAAGCGCCCTGATGCAAGACCTGCTCTCAGGGCTTTTTTTGCCCCCAGTGGTACATTTCTGGTCTGTCGGGCTTCTGCACACAAACTGGCCACATCAGTGTGTCCATCCTCCTGTGTCAATTTGTCAGTTAAATGTTTGCTAACTCCAAAAGGGACTGAACCACGCTTCGCTGTATGGTGTAGAACATGTGATTTTGAGCGTGTTGCTTTCCATCTTTGTGACTCCAATTTCCCACCTGGGAGGACGTTGATAACAATGCTAATGTGTCTCATTATTGTCTTGCCTATTTAAACTGTAAGCTCTCCAGGGCAAGGGCTGTCTCATACCATATGTCTTCACAGAGACAGGCAGAATAAGGCACTGATTGCATTTGGGGTCTCCTGGTGCCACAATAATTAAAAGAGAGACAATAATATTAAAAAAGGAAGCGAAAGGGAGAGGGTAGGTCTGGTATCAAGAGGCTTTTTTGATTTCCTGGTAGCAACCCCAAGTACAAGAGAAGAGTTTATCTCTGAGGAGAATCCTTGCTTTTCAACTTTCCCAGCCTAAATGTCATATTGGTTTTCAGAGAGGTACAGTAGGAAAGCTTTGCAAACAGGGTAGTCCAGAAGTCTGATGGAGATTCAAACTGGAAGAGATGGACTAGAAGTTTGAGTTATTCCAAGTAGGTGGGTTGGAGAAACAGATCAAGTTTTGACAGGAGAGCTCCTAGAG
Organism: Sylvia atricapilla; assembly: GCF_009819655.1. NCBI lineage: Eukaryota > Metazoa > Chordata > Aves > Passeriformes > Sylviidae > Sylvia > Sylvia atricapilla. Next base: position 63,607,984 of record NC_089143.1, read on the forward strand.
ACTTAAAAGTGTTGCCTCCTTCCTCATTAGAAGAATGAGCAGATATTTCTGAGCATGGATGAGGTGTTTTGCACCTCATGAGAAGAGAAAGTCAGGAGAGGAGAAAGGCAAACTGAAGTGATGGATACTCATCCCTGTCCTGTTGGAATACATCAGTTGCTGACAGAGTTGTATTCTGTCCCAGGTAATGGGAAGAATCTTCCACCAGTCATTTTAGTCAGTGAAACTAAGACTAATGAAAAGTGGCTACTAGAGATGACTGCAGAAATATAGCATGCATGCTAGTAACTTCTGCTTTGAGATTGCTAATCTGGCCTTTATTTGGAAATGTTTGTAAGATTTGGGTTGAGTCCCTTTTTGCATGTCAGCTGGGGGACTGCTCTGCAAAAAGCAGAGATGTCAGATGTCCCTTACATTTGGGTTTGGATGAAAACACACTATATACAGCAAATTCCTATTTACTTCTTCATTCTTCTTGTGTAATTTGTTCAGATTGCTTCAATCATAGTCTATTTTATCACTAGTAGATGTTTCTGTAGGTGATTGAATGGGTTCTGTGCAATGGGAAACAAACTGGGATTTGCTCTAAAGGCTTTTATGAATTTCTGTCTACACCCCAGGTTTGAGTTCTGAAAGATATCAAAAATATATCATTAATACTTAACTAGTCCATGAACTTCATATTTTAGGCTCTTGTTTAATACCCAGATGTTCCAACAATACCCCCCACAATGTTTGCAGAAAGTATTAGGAAGGCAGTTATAATTTCATTGTGTTGAAATGACACAGATTACAAAAGCCAAAGTTACTCATCATGATGTTCCTTTTGCTAGTAAAACTCCATATGTTTAGATCAGAGTTTTCAGAAGCTTTCAGTCTGAAAATTTAAAATAGACATCTAACTTTTAATTTAACTATTTCCAAAACAGGGTTATGAGGTTAAGTATGATAATGAGTAAATTCTTATTTTTTCCCCTGCACCCTATTTACACAGAATTGGAAAACTCCAGAATTTGTTTTCCAATGCAATGCAGACCTCAGCAGCTGGACAGGAAGACCTCCTAGCAAAGTAAAATACTTTATGCATCTGAGATGCAAATTGAAGCAGCCTGTGATAGAGCAAGATTGCTTGAAGGAAAATTTATCTCACGTATCTCTGTGTTTATTCCCTACTTCTTCTTTGTGTATTGATCCTTATAGGTAGGGGGAAGTATTTGCTTTCTATCAGCAACTTTATAATATTGATATTCACTTTTATCTTAGCATCTTTATCTGAGTTTGTGTCCTTATCTTTTCACTGAAGTGGGAATTTTTACTGCAGGCCATTAGAAATGTCCAGAGCAAGGTTAAATTACTGACTGTACCTTTTTTCTCTGACTTAGAAAATTATTGCTGGTAGAAACAATACGAAAGAAATTCTGCTTAACAGAGAGAGCTGTAGAAACTGTCTCTGTTCCCTACTGGGGGCTGTGATTCTTAAGCAGTGAAGTTTCATAATGGCTCTGGTCTTTCCCTTCCCACTCCCAGTGGTGCCTGGGCAGGCAGCATGTACTTCTGCATCCTGCAACACTTTGCAGCATAGCTTTTAGATTTAAGGGTGCTGGTATGTAGCTGGTTTCACACCCTTCTCTGCTCATAATTTCATCGTTTTTTTCTGGAAAACTCTGCTTGTAGCTGGCTCCAGCAATGACTCCATGATTTACATAAACTTATTTAACAATACCTCCATACCTCTGGAATTTATAGAGGGTTTTAATTGTCTCTATCACATAATTTGTTTGTTTGTTGTTTGTTGGTTTGGTTTGATTTAGTTTGTTTTGTTGTTGTTGTTGTTTTTGTGTTTTGTTTTGTTTTGATTTGTTTTGATTTGGTTTTGTTTATTTAGAGTCTGGTCTTTCACTGGTAAGACTGAAATGCCAGAGCTGGAAATTATAAATAGTTTGGTTTCTCCATAAAAGTTTGATTATCATGTTTGGTACTTACTCAAGAAGCAAAAATTTATTTCCCTATTATTTTAAAGTGAGAAGAAACTTCTATTCATTAACTATTTGGCTCCAAAGAAAGCATTTACAGATTAGCAGTAGGAGCTCTTCTCAAGTCTTCCATGTTGTACCATTTCCTCCTTATTTTAAAGAAATTTTCTTCTTAGGAAAAATACTTATTTTAGTAGAAAGCTATAACTGAAAAATAAAAGCAAAACATATGTTGAGTGGGAAGGGAATAGATACAGTTAGATGAGTTGTGCCTTTTTTTGTCCCCACATTTACAACAAGGATGACAAGCCTTTGCAAGTGGAGTGGATGTAGGCTGGGGAACAAATCTTTAGTTGTATGCATGTTCTGTTTGTTTAAATGTTTTGCTTTGGGTATTTCATCACTAATATTTGGGGATCTTATTGATACTTCTTTAATCAGCAATAATACTTAAATTATTTATTCATGATTGCTAAAAGAGAATTCTTGATGTCAAATTACATGGGATGTAAGTGAGGGGTACATAGATTTAGCAAAGCACAGGGAGAGCATCCCAAGCTCCACTAGCCATGACTAAGATATTATTTTGGATTTCACTGTTCATGTAGGGCACTCGCTGGTTCAGATCTGATTGGCTAACCTGCAGCCACAGCAAGAAATACCAGTTATTTACTGACTCCTTTTTATTGTAATTTATCTCCTTCTTTAGATCATTATGGCTTGTTAATTTTCAAAATAGTTTTCAAATAAAAAGCATGGTCCAACTTGTTCGCAGGTTCTAAACACATTAAGTTAATACTTTACTTTTATAGGAATTTCTATTGATTTTAATAGAGCTACTTATTATGCCCAAAGGTGAGTGTTTTCTGGGTCAGGGGCTAGTATCACATAATTCTTACAAAAAAGACCACATTTATTATGTTCTCTCTATTAATTAATAATTTATTTTAATATCTAATTTCTCTAGTTAATAGCTTAATTTATCTATGAAGTTTAGATTAGCAGGCAGATTCAAATTTCCTCAGCAACTGGGATTCAGAAGTTTTGTTGGCCGTCATCTGTGAAATAATTTCAATTTTTGAAAAGCATCTATTATCATGCACATATATTTACCTAAAAAGATCCTCTTTAAACCTGTAAGAGCTTAATGTTGTAATTGCTTTTAATGTATTGGCCAAATATGAATTAACAAGACCCATTGGAAATGTGATTATCCATATTCCAAATTGCAGGGTGACCCCTCTTTGTGAATTCCAAATCACCTCATTATTTTCAAGTCCTGCACAGATATTACCACTGGGTAGGGTATTATGGATCTCCTATAATAACAATAATAATTAATAATAATTAATAAAGAAGATGGACTGGGCAGCCTGGGATGTAGCCAAGGCAATTCTGTTGGATTAACAGGGGTTTTTTTCCATTTTTATAATAATATAACTTCTGTGCTTAATTGCTTTATTTTATTTTACCACATGATAATAGGTAGATAGACTTTGACAGTATGTCCATCTTGTGTGGGATAAATTCCACCTAAATCCATAAAATGAAAAAGTAGGGCATGAAGGACATAAGAAGGCATGAGCATTTGGCTTTCTTTACTCCATTTGATCAAATTTCTTTCTCTAATGAGTCCTTTATTATCCTAATAGGCTTTCACTGATTGACTGGGAAGCCAGGATATGAACCTGCATGGGTCAAGACCAAGAATTTATGAAAATCAGTTTTTCAAAACACAGTCCTAGGTTTTGTTCTGCTCCTATCCATTTATTCCTAAGCAATGCTAGATTTTTACCAAAAAGCACTATTTGTTATCCAATATTATGAATTTTTATCCAGCCCACTATTAGAATTTCAGAACCATTTTTGGGGATCAATATGCTAAAAGTGTCGTTAAATATTTGCCATCCTGATAACTTATTCAGGCCTGACCTGGAGCACATCATAGTTGTCCCTCATCCCCCTAGCCTGTATGAGCTTTCTTCTCTTGAAAACTCAGGTTTAGCAGAGAGCCAGAGGAAGATTTGGTAATTCTGGTAATCCTCCTTGCTCTAAAACAGAAATTCATTTGTGATGCCGGAAGGATAAATGCCTATGACTGGGTGCTCATGCTCTTTCAGTTGTGTACAGACACCAGTGACCTTCAGGGAAAATGAGTGGGTTTTGTGTGTTATAGTTAGCAGCTAAATGCCACACTAACTAATTAATTTTTAAAAGAATCATCAGGAAGAGCAAGTGACTGTTAGGGTGGGGAACTGCAATAAGCAAGGGTAACATTAACGTGTTTAACTATGAAAATTACCAAAGCAATTTACCCAGAAACTGTAGCCATTATCAGAATTCTTAACACTCCAATTTCTCATTCTCTTTTGTAAGCATTAATCATATTTTATTTTTAACCAGAAACCTCAAAGCGGTATTAAATTAAGTGAAACTTTAATAATGAAATTGCATGCAGTACTATTCAGAAGTTATGCAGAGAAGCTTTAATATACTCCATTAGGCAGAGAAAAATGTTGAAAGGATATGGTTAATGTTCATCTGTATTCAGCTTCTCTTTTTATTACAAGAATTTTGCTATTGACTTCAATGGGAGGAAAACCAGCCTCTGCTGTGTTGGTGTGATAGAGTGGGTTAGTCTCCTGAATCACTGGAAAAGCATTTCAAAATAAAGCCACATTGAAGGATGGTGCCTCATATCACACAGGAAAGAAAATACTTATTAAAAAGGGCAGATGGATGGTTGTAAGGGCTGAAACAGGGCCAGCATTTGGGTGGTCTCAGCAGGGAGAGCAGACAATGGGGATGGGCACTCAAAATCTTGTGTCAGCTCTGCCAGCCCCAGCGAGGGTGTAGTGAGGGCACTGCTCCCTCCAGATATCAGGTGAAAATAGAGGCTGGGCTCATCCTCTTCTCTCAAGCATTCTGCACAGAGTTCTATAGAAAGGGAAACAGGAAGAAAATGGGTAAAAAGAATAAAGAAGCACAGAGTCTTCTTGCTTTTCTGAGGACTCTTTAAAAGCTTTGGGCTTGCTGAAGCACGGAGATCAGAGGGGAAAGCAAGAAGCTCCAAGAAGCGCCATGTCTGGGGAAAAAAAGTATTTGCCTGACTTGTTTGTTTAGGTGTTTCTCTGGTTACTGCTGAATCTCTTGTAGAGAATCTCTCAGACAGAAAGGATACAGAAAGAAATCACCAGGAAATGCCATGTACTAGCCACCCTTCTGGTAGGATGGCCTTGACAGTCTGCCTTTGGGACAGTGATAGAGCTGTTCTTCAGGATAAAGATGCTGTTTCCCATCCCCTTATTTCTCATGGCAAAGCAGAGGTAAGACAGAGCAAAGATGACTTCTAAAGAGGATGAAAAGAAAAATTAGCGAGGTTTTGAAAGATGACATGTTGCAAGAGAAAGAAGGTTCTCCACGGCTGCTGTGTGGAAATCTAGGGAAGAAGTAAGCAGGGTTTGCAGCCCCAGAGCACTGGAAGGACTGGGAGAAAACACATTTCCCAGAGTTACTGCTCCAGAGCAAGAAGTGCATGTCTTAATGGGGGACAGATGACACTTTCTCACTGAGCTGTTGCCGTCAGAATTCCTTCCTCTCCCACCTTCTAACAATAGAAGAGTTCAGCTGAGACCAGTAAAACTGCAGAAGTTAATGGGGAAAATGTGATCTAAGCAAGTAATTTGGGCAAAGCTAACCTACAGTTGTACTTGGCAAGACAGTAAAACTTAGGAAAATCTGAGTGTGTGTGCTAGGTGTTCTTCACATTTCAAAGATTTGAGGAAAGCCATTAAAAATATGTGGTTTCACTCTTCCCTTGTCTCAAAGAAACCCTTAAAAATGGTAAAAAAAATTTTGTAAGGCAGCTCTGTTTCCATCACAGAGATGAATAAAATTGATGTTCCAGTGTTCAGAATGGCACAATTCTAATCACTTTCTTTCTCTGTTATATTTCTGGTTTCCCCAGCTGGTGGTTTCCCCTCCTTTCACTCTGAGTGTGACATTAAGAAAAAAATTTGAGGTGTTCAGTGACAGCTAAAGAATTAACAAAGCCCCCAAGAGGTAGAATTCACAAGTCAGCCTGAAATGAACAGGAAAATCTGAGTTTTCCAATAACATATGAGTCTGTTTTCCTCCAAATTAATTGAAATCATTGTGAAGGAAAAGCAACTGCCTTGTAAGCAAGAACACTTCATTTTCATATGAAATATTGCTACTGTCAATGACCCAAGCAGTGACCAAGACAGGATGTTGGAACTGGGAAGAAGACCAAAAAGAGCTAGAACAACATTTATGTGGAAAATGAGATAAATGAATAATAGAAAGTAGGCTATTACACAGTGATACGAGGGCAAAAAAATATGTTGATGTTCCTGTTAAACAAATTGGTAATGTCACTATTGTAGTTACAGTACCATACTTTATATTGTTATTAGACTTACTAATAACTCCCTGCAACATCTCTCACTAAGTTCTGTCTTTAAATGGTACCTTAGGCAGCATGTGTATAAATTCTGTACCCCATGAGAACCGTTTCTTTTATTAAGTTAAAATGAAACATCATATTCTTGCAACAGAAAAAAAAAAAAAAAAGCCTTTTTGTTCAAATGGGATAAATTGCTTAAATAAGAGCCTTGAACTATTAGACTGCAAAGGTTTACTTTGAAGCCATACAGTGGAAGAAAAAGCACCATCTTTCTATCTCTCTCTAAAGTTTTAAATACTTATTTTCACATACGAAGACTTTGAGATTCCTTGTTGGCATCAGGACAGTAACCTTGTCATATTTCAAATATGCAATTTATAGAGAAGTTCTTTTTTCAAATGGTTTATGGCTGTGACTTTGCAGAGACAGCTGTGATTTAACACATCAGCTGTTACACAGATGTCTCATGAAAGGTAAGTGTCATTGCTGGGGTTGAAGGTTAAATGTCTTTGAAGTCCCAAACAGCAGTAAGAGTGGTCAAATAATACATGCCTTGTGAGACCTGATTCTTTTTTCTATACAGCTTGATAAAAATTCAGACTACTATACAAATAGTGCTGCAATATGAAAGTATCATGAAGTCATCTCACAAAAAGTTCTATATTTCTATTCTGGAGTCCTCACATTTATGATAGCCCGCAGCTGGTCTCCTTTAATATGGCATTAACAGATATTGACTACTTTATTTGTGCTCAGAATTTCTTAGGAATGTTTCAAGAGTACAATTAAACTATACAAGGTAAACTGAGTCATGTATTCCCCAGGACATGGGAGGAAACTATTAAAATAAGTGAACCTTTGGAGCTGAATAAACCTAGAGAGAAGTATTTGGCTGGAAAATTTAAGTAGAAGTAGTTTTAACACTGGTGGAACTTGAATTTCTAAGCCAAAATTATTAATGTTCAGATTTTGCTGAGATCATTGTCCTTGTTGAAGAAATTTTTGCTGAAACTGTTCCACTGAATTGCAATTTTTTACTTTGGCTTTATTTGGTGGGTTGAGGGGTTTTTTCCTCCTAAAATTGATGAGAAAAAGCATTTGTTCTTGTGCCAGGTTTTAAAATATGAGGACAGATAGGCATCTGTTAAAACTGTCATTGCTCCAGAGAATTCTTTGGAGCTGCAATGGTGTCTGGCTTTGTCACATTGCTTCTTTCCACTGGTAGTTAGGGGTTTCTGCAATGATCAATTAGTGTGCATGCAATATGTGTGATTTGGCATGTGCCCCATATGGAATTATGCCTGACTTATCCTGTAGATTGCCCCAGAGTTGTCTTCTGAACTCTGAAGCTCATTTTTTTTTGGCAGTCAGAATTGTGGGTTTCTGATGTTACAAATAGATGCAAAGTTCTAAGCTCCAGCACTGCACTTTTCTTCTTTTTTCCTTTTTTTTTTTTTTTTTTTTAAACAGTGAGTTTAAAGAGTAGCTCCTTTCAGTTGTCCATCTGGAAAACATTGATTTGCATCACTGAGAATACGAATTTTCTACCAACAGGTTTAATTTTCTATATGATCAAAAAGCAAAGGCAGTTAAAATAATCTTCAAGAAGATGAAAGCCTTGAAATACCTAAAAAAATAAAAGGAGAAATTCCTCCAGTCACATGTGTAAAGGAGGGATGCATATTCACAAAGATACACGCAGAGGTTTCAGATACAAGGTTATCTCTATTGGTCACCTCTAGTGTATTAAGAGATTTTTAATCACATTAGTTTCATTATAAGTCTGTATTTCTCTACTGAAATTTAAAGGACTTTGTATCACTGAAATAAATTTCTTACTGTTTTTTTATTCACATTCTTCTTTGATTTTCTTGTGTGTTTTTTTTTCCAAGACCAGATGTGATATTTTTACTTTTGATGATTTTTAACATGAGTAACTTGAAGTATACCAAAAAAAAAAATAACCACCAAAAAACCAAACCCACAGGGCTTTTGAAATCATTCTTGCTTTCTTTAGAAAGAAAAGCACATTTGAATGCATACATGCTTACTGTTTAAACATCATTGTATTTGAGAACAATTGAGAATACTATGGAATGTCCAGGTTTTGGGAGCAAATTAAGGTTACCCTTAAATTATTGTCCTGTTAATGTTAGCATTTTCTACTGACAGTCCATTAAAAGTCTCCTTTCTGTGCCTGGTTTCCCAGGGTAGGGACCATACTCTCAGATGTTGAAGAAGTTGCCATGCCCTGATCTTCATCGTGCTACACCTACTGTCACAACTGTGCTTTATCTTAAAAATGTTTTCTGGCATTTGATGTGTTCCTGAGTATACACATACGTGGACTCAAGACTGAGAGATTGTAATAGTGATTTTCACCATATCACAACAAATCAAGCCAGAACTGTATTCTTGGCATTTTTTCTACCTTAATTTTGGCACCTGAGATTTTCATGTGTCTTTTAATTATTTTTTTTTTTTTTTATTTTTTCGTTGCCCTAGTGCTCATAATCTCTATATGAATGTGTCAGTAGTCAGAACAATCATCTTAACTACCATTTACTGAACAGAAAAGCTTTACAGCTGCAGAACTTTGCAGTATTTCTTTGAGTGTCTTTCTGAGTCACAGCAGGATAAGTTTGTCCCACTATGGATTTTCCATCAGCAAACTCTTACCCACAAATAGATGCTGCTCTGGCACAGGAGGACTGTGAGCTCAGTTGCCATCTGCTCTCTTGCTGTCCAAGCAGCTTCATCTCTGGCACCTCTTCCATCAGAAGTTTGTGCAGTCTTAGGCAGAAAACATCCAGAAACTCTGTTCTTCATCCAGAAGTTCTTTCATGGTTGGTTACCCCCTGGAGAAGAGGATGAGCCGTTCTTTTGTATCACAGGAGGCAAAAACTCTGTGAAGAGCTTGGAACACACTGTGGGATGGTGGGATATAATGTGTGCTAGAAGGATGAAGAGGATATAGGGAAAATATGAAGAACTTGCTTTGAGATTCCAAAGGCTACCATGTGTAATAAGTGCTCCCCACATTGATTGTAGAAATCTGTTTGCTCCTTTAGAGCCCCTGCATCTTGTTGGATGCTGTGTATTTTGTAACTGGTGAGGAATTTTTTCAAGTGATTTGAAGTCATTGCAGTGGGAGGACAGGAATCACCATAGGGAACAATTCACAATCCTGCTGGGTCATTGCCTGCATCAAGGATAAAGTGAGCTGCAAAACAGAGTGTGTTGCTCAATAGGACACTGATGTCACTCAAGGTAAGGAGGAAGTTTGACACCAAAAGATGGGAGCAAGAGGACCTTCAATTATTTGATTCAATTATTATGTTTGTGTGTTTGATGTGAAGTTTTAGCTTTTTGCCTTTTTCTAAATCACTCCAAACCAGTTGCACAATCCTGCATAACCGTACTAAATGCAATACTTTGATTTTTTTTCTCTTGATTTTTTACCATGTTAAAAAAAAAGTCAGCCTTGCATTACCATTGGCTCTGCTGCACTTAGGTGGTTTATATACAAAACAATACCCCAAGAAGGCAATCCTCAAAATAATTTATTGTCAAACTAGTGCCCAAAAATCTCTTTAATCAATCTTAAAACAGTTATCTAAGAAAAGTCGTAAATTTAAAAATGGAACAGTGCAATGCTTAGCTGCTACATGTACTACATTTGTTTTTAAGTATGCAGGAATTTGCAGAATCTACTAAAGGCGTGAAAATATAAATGGCTTTGTAAGTGGGTTTTAAAAAACATGATGAAAGTGGAAAGGTTCTGTCAAAATGAAAAAAAAAAGGGAAATAGATAAGGGAAGAAGTATTTTACTCCTCTAACTTGTAAAAAGAAGCTGAATTGTACTTAATAAGTTCCCATTTGCCTCACAAATATGCATTAATGTTTTTGTGAGAAGATTTTAGTACTTTAATTTAGAATAAGAAGTACTTTATATCTCTGACAGCCACCAGAGATTAGTTATTTTTGATGCTGTTGAGATGCAACCCAGCTGGATTTTGAGGTTCTCCTTGTCTTTGCTATGATTGAAATGCAGTGTAGAAATAATTAAAGGGTTAATACCTATCCAGACATGTTAATGAACACTTTAATATTAAATCAGTGAAGAAGCAGTTGAAGAAAAACTAGAAGAGAGGGGTAAGGGTATAAAGAGAAAAAATATATTGAAATAAATTAGATTTCAATGTAATTATGTGTGGAAAATCTCTTAGAAAATGCAGCAGTTGAGATTCAGTTTCCTGGATGGTGGGGAGAGACAACTCTACAGTTCTACCCAGCTGTAGGGCTAATGTAGCAGAGAGTAAAAATTTTACTTATCCACAGTTCCATGTCCCTGCTGGCTTTCTCAAGGAAACTACAGAGTTTGAGAATTGACATTAAAAGAGGTTTTAACTCTAGGAAGTACCAGATCTAGACTGAAGAGAACTTTCATCTAAGGATGGATAGTTCCCCCTCTCATTAGCTCACAGCATTAGCTTTTAAGCTCTGACAGACTTTTACCAGCCCAAGTGACTAGTGGCTGAGACTAGTTCTTCATTTTTGCTTCTGGGAAAAAAAAAAATTCCAAAAAACCATAAAACAAACCCACAGAAAAATATTTTAAAAACCATCCCACGGGTTTATTTAATATCATTGTGTCATCTCTAGATGGTGAAATGGTTGCAAGCGATAGAGTTAGACCTGAAATGTGTCCAAACCAGAAGATGAGGTTCTAATTCAGAATTTTGGAAAATATAGCCTTAAAAAGAAGCCCTTTCCTCAAAACTGAATACCTCAAAAATAGCAGTTTTCCTTCCAAAGTGGTGTAACACATATGAAGTCATTAGTTGCTTAACCCCACCATCTTCCAGGACCTCAACATATGCAGTTCAAAACAAATGAAGACTGCTTTTTACTTTTTTGTTATTGTTGTTGTTTTTGTTTTATTTTTCTTTAATTTGAATCTAGTGAAGGGGAGCACTAGAAGGCAAAATGCTTGGCTTTGCACCATATTTCCTCCTTGGAAACACAGAAATCAGAAATGGATCTGGGATTACTGAATTCACAGCCATCCATGTCATAAAAAAATACTTCTCATAAACTATTCCTAATTCATCATGGAAGTAAAATAATGTTTATTTTTTCCTCCTTCCAGTGATCATACTGAATCCCACAACTCTGAAGGAGCACAGCACTCCCCTTCATGAAGACTTCTGTTGTTAGACCTCTGTGGTGGGCTACAGATTTGTGCCCTCAGATCCCCAGGATGGTCAGAGAGATGGAGCACCTCTTGCACAAGGAAAGGCTGAGAGAATTTGGTTTATTTAGCTTGGAAAAGAGAAAGATTTAGGGTGATCTAATCGTGGTCTCCCAGTACCTGAAGGAAGCTGCAAGGAAGATGGAGAAGGAATTTTCACAGGACAAGGAGGAATGACTTTGAACTGAAAGAAGACAGGTTTAGATAAGATACTGGGAAGAATTTCTTTACTGTTGAAGTTGGTGAGGTCGTGGCACAGGTTGTCCAGAGAAGCTGTGGATGGTTCACCCCTGGAAGTATTCAAGGCCTGGTTGGACGGGGCTTTGAGGAACCTTGTCTAGTAGATGGTGACCCTGTCCATGGCAGATGGTTTTGAGCTAAATGATCTTTAAGGTCCCTTTTGACCCAAACCCTTCTCTCATTCTGTGTTATTTTTTAGGTCTGGAAATTCTGTTGTACATCCTTAAGAAATCCCTTCTAAACAGCAACAAAGGTAAGAAAAGGAAAGAAGGTTCCAAACCTTTCCACAGTGGTATGCTCTCTATGAACACAAGTATGATAATTCTTAAAGAAAAATTTAAGTCAAAAAAGTCGCCTGGTTTGTGGAGAAAATATAGTACTTTATACATTAATATTTTAATATTTGTAGTTCCAGGCTGAAGAAAATAAAATAGGGAGCACACCAACTGTTTTGTTGATTAAAACCTATCAAACCAGCAGATGTATTTTCAAGGTTAAAATTCAGGTCCAGATTTATGTGCTCTCAAGTTTACAGGTACTTGAGTGAATAAAAGGTGCTTATTTCAAACTATAAGTTGAAAATGGAAAAGGTTTGATGACCTTGAAGAGACCAGGGAAAGCTTCCATTGAAATCTGAATAAAAAAAACTTATCAATTTTCTTTTTTTTTTTCAATCTCATTCAATCTACTGTAAAAAAAACTAGAGCTGTTTACAAGTCCTGTTTTTTTCCATTTTTCATAATGCAAGAATTGAAAATACCATGAGAACAACCGAGGCAGTGCTCAAATTATGTTTTATTTTCTAAAGTGGATAAAGCACTGAGAGCATTGTTTTTTCATTTTCCTATATGTCATACAAAAATTAATCATATTTTTACAAGATTGTTTCTATTTTCTTTTGTTTCAATGTCCCAAATTCAAATGTGGACTCAAATACAGAGTAGCAATATTCCAAAAATTATCATGAAAGGAAAGTGATAGTTAATTATCTGCTCTGTTTCCAAAAGCTTGCAAGAAATATATTTTCTCTTTAGGACATCATAGTTTTAGAAAGCAGGAAGAAGCTGGAAAACAGTCATACACATGCCATAATTCCCTCAAAGACTTGAGGGTGTCCAGATAGGAACATCAAGAGGCTCTTAGTGCTGTTAAATTAGAATTAATTTCCCTTCTGGGAGGGGGCTAATTTGCAAGCAGAAAAGAAAAACAAGCTGCAGTAGAGATTATACCTACTAGGTATGGCATAGTTGATTACTGAATATATCGCTGCTATGAAATAAAAATAAACAAATCTTTAATTAAACAAGTCCATTCAAATGCACTTTTTTTGTTGTTGTTTAGTTTTTGCCCCAGAAGTTAACTTAGACAATATAATAAAAATGGCAGTAATTATAAGTGTTCTTCAAGTATATTCAATTAATTATTTCTTGTGGATTTAGGCACACTTCTTAGAATCAAGGAAAAGGATGATTAGAGGGATAGAGCAACGAGGAAAGGCTTAGAGAATTGTACAGCCTGGAAAAGAGAAGGGTTTGGGGTGACCTTTTTGTGGCCTTCCAGAACCCTGAGGGAAGCTACAAGAAATGTGGAGAGGGGCTATTTCCAAGAGCATGTAGTGACAGGGCAAGAGGAGATGGCTTCAGACTAAAATATTTAGATTAAACATTAGGAAAACATTCTTTTCTGTGAGGATGCTGAGGCACTGGAACTGTTTGCCCAGAGAAGCTGTGGATGCTCCATCCCTGGAAGTGCTCAGGGCCAAGTTGGATGGAGCTCTGAGCAACCAGGTCTAGTGGACTGTATCCCTGTCCATGGCAAGGGGGTTGGAACTATGTGGTTTTCAAGGTCCATTCCAACCCACACCATTCTGTGAGTCTATGAAAATGCTGTCAAATTAGCCACGAGAGGTTTTGTGCCTGCTAGCTCAAGCCTGACCAGAGTGTTAAAGTTAAGATCCATTGGTGTGAATATTTAGATCTGGAGGTCCTTTGTGTCTTTTCTGTCTGAAGCTAACTGAGCAGATACGGTGAGATATGGTGAGTAGCTAGAGGTGCATGTTGAACAGCAATGGCTGTGAATGGAGCAAACCAGATAATTGCAGTCAAAGGGTTTCCAGGATCTTATGATCTGTATTAAATTCCTCTCCTGTCTCCAAACCTCTAACGTCTTTCAAAAGTGTAAGAATGAAACATGAAAAATCAGACTCCTAATTATATTGATTTCTCCTGCTTTTATTCCAATAAATTGCTTAACTAAAAAAGAAGATCTATAAATTGACTATGTTTTATACAGCTTTGTATGGTACCAGTTATCATTCTGTCACATTAATTCCATTATATAATTCACTTAAGGTGTAAAACCAGATGTTGGCCTGTCCAACATGTGACCACATGTTGCCCCAAAATGCAATCTGACTCTGGTTTCTCATGTCACCATCTTCAACATTACTAATAAAAGCTCTGGATATTAAATGCTGTGTGTGTGCTTTAAAAACTCTTCCTTAAATTTATACTTTTACCCACTCATGCAAATCTGTCTGCCTCCAGCAGAATTTTATGGGTAAATATGAAAGTTTCAATAGGAGATGACATGATTTTGTAGGTGTACTTGTGGAAGCAGGGCAATATAGCATCCTGTATTTGGCAGGTGTGAATGATGAGTAAAAAGGATATCTACCTAGTAAATATCAGAAAGTGTAGTACTCTATAAAATTTACTTCCGTGTTGTATTGACTTGATTACTTGTGTTATTTAGATTTAGGATTTGAGTAACTCACTGCTCAGTGAAAGGACTGTATGCTTAGCCATGTAGGATGGTTGCATGTTTTCGATTGCAAAGTATGACAGCAATATTTGAAAGACTGTCTGAAGGAGACAGGAGAAATAATAAGAAAAAAACTCCAGAAGTATAAATCAGTGTGAACAAAAAAAGAATAACAGTGCTCTCATCAGTAGCTAATAAGGAATTAAATTTTACTTTCTTGATTTACAAACGGTCAGAATGTCATATGTATAAAGGAAAAGCCAAATAACCCCATCCCTCAATCTCCACATAAAATTCCTCTGTGTTGGGATAAAAGAGGGGTTTCTACATCAAAAAGTCATTACACATCATACCTGATGTGTTACAAAACCAAGTTCCCTAATTATAAACCAGAAAGTAACATTTTCAAAGATTCTTTCTTTTTTCCTTTCAGTCAAAAGTGAAAGGATCAGAAGATGACCCTGGCAGCCTTCAAGCAAGGCTTCTAAGTAGAACAAGACTTGCATTTGTGTAAATAGGATCTGTCCTTCAAAATTCACTTTTCAGAACCAGGTAGATATTGAAATGAGCAGGTTGACAATATGCAGTCTATCGAGTAGTGTCTGATATTTTTCTGTAGTGGTAATGGCTGGGAAGTCTTTCTCTATTACAGAACCTCAGAAAACCAAAATTATCTGAGACAGGATACATAATGTTTAATGCTAGAAATTAACTTCATTCATTTGGAAAATACCTATCAGCTCCGTATTTGTTGCATACTGTAATTACAAAGTTAATTTTGCAAATCTCATAAGCTGAGCACTTTGAAGATTCATTTGAATTCTTTAAATGCTGGGCCTAATAATGTTGCAGATATTTTGAACAACTTTATTAAACTGAACAAAATTATTCTAAAGACCTTAGGGACAGGAAAAAAAAAACACATTTGGAAACTATTTCTATTTTTCTACCACTAAAAAGAATAGATCTAGGGATAAAAATAATAAAAAATGTGAAGGAAATTAATTCTGTCTAAAATGGATAAGACATTAATGGATCTTATAATTCCTATTGTCTACCTCCTCTTTTATGTTATAGAAAATACTTTAAAATCTATATTATTTTCATTCTTAACCCTCAACAGAACTGAGAAATGTTGCTGAAAGATCTTAGAAGGAAGGATTTACCATCTATCCTTGGAAAGGAAAGGATGCAAAAGCATAAGTCATGCAGCCAGAGGAGATTAGGATGCCAGGTTTAGCATTGACCACCTGGTACCAAAGGCACTGAAAGGAATGCAATAACTGGAAATAGGTGACAATATCTTGGACAAAACTTGTATCTATGCACAAGAAGATGAAAGGCTGTTTCCTTTAGTTGCTAGTCAGAAAGTCTTTGAGATTTAGGTGATATATCTGTGAGCAGAGAGGTATCCAAGTTAAGAAATAAATCTCTGGATATAATCTTTAAGTCTATGCTAAAAGTATCTTTTTATTGTCAAGGATTCTCAAACACTGGTTGACAAATCAATATTTGTGTTACTATCACCCATAATATTAATATATGAACAGAATTAAAAATGAGCTTTTAAAAGCTGTATATTTTAAATGACATGAAATTATTTCTAAATTGAAATAACTACTTGAATCTAGTAGGTCTGCATGCATTTTCAGTGGAATTCCACGGCTAAAGGCTGTAACATTTTCTGATTTATTATATCTTGCCTTGTAGCATATAAGAGGGAATTTTAGATCTGTGGAGAAGCTTAGTATCTCAAGTGTATTAATATCAGAAGCAGAATTTATGAGGATACTTGAAAAGCCATATAAAGGATGTTACAGAGGAGCTTTGAATGCTTTCTCCAGCCTTACTCGTGCAAGAGTGGCCAAAAAAACCCTGGCTATTGAAGCTGCACAAAGCTGCACAGGAATAAAAGCTGAGGATTTAATCTTCAGGTGGAACTGTCTAGTCCTGATCAGAGATACTGTACGAGTGTATAATTAGGAAAATGCTGATTTCTGTTGTGTTGGTTTTCACTATCAGAAGACTTGACAAGGCTGATATGAGTATGAAGGAGGAGCTGTTGAAAGAGGCACTTGCAAAGAGATTGTGTTCTTAGTTTAAGAGCAAGAGCCCAGCAGAGCTGGTTACTGAGTTTTGCGTTGTTCATATAGATCAGAATGCCCAAGGGTACAGGTCCATGTGTTTTCTGTTTCGGTGGGTCTTTCGTTATGACACTGGATTCCATTAAGAAGCATGAGAGCCAGAAAATGGCTGTGCAATATCTGTATAGGCTGGGAGAATAATACCTGAATTAAATAAAAACCCTTTTCCCAGAGAAATGCTGTGACCTCTTTTTCAGATGCAGTTTTAGGAGGATTTTTTATTTCTTCTTCTAATGAACAGGGACTCGAAATTTCCCAGTGTTTGCTATTGTCTTTTGAGAAGCATGGTGGGGTGTGGGGTTTTTTGGGGGGGGGCTTTTGTTTGTTTGGTTTTTTTTTTGGGGGGGGGGGGTATTTTAAACGTTTTAAAACAGGTTCTAGTCTTTCAGCACATTGGACCATTATGGCAGTCCAGCCTACACCATGAGGTGCGCTTTACATCCGAATATTCCTCTGCTCCTTCCTTTTCTGGTGGAGAGTTCACAGCTTCTAGGATTTATATGCTATTCAGGAATTAAGAATAAAAGAAGCACAAGGCGTTTGAGATTGATGGTACCAATATTCATGTGCTTATAAATCAAGGAGATCTAGCCATCCTTAAATAAGGATTTCTGAGGCAGTAATCTCTCCTGTAACTATATCTATCTATCTATGTATCTATTTATATATTGCACATAAAATTTCAAGTCCTTGATGGTTTGTGCAGGCCTCTCTCGGAGCTGAGACTTGCAGAGGTTTTCTTCTTCTGCATGTGGTGGCCATGGAAAGAAATATGGTGTGAACAAAGCAGCACAGCCACTTGCAGCTAAGCTTGAGAGAAACTCTGAACCTTTGGGGCAGAGCTGGAGTAGCAGAACTAAATGAAACAGAGCCATGTGGGAATTGATACCCACTAAGAACCTGATGATACTGTCATGATGCTGGGGAAAGGCCACTGCTAAATTTTTTGGCTAAGAATACATGAGATGCACAGCTTCAGAAGAACTGTGTGCCAAACCCATGAGATTTTATTAAACAAGTATTAAAACAAACACTGCAGACTCTTATGTATGTTAATAGAAGAGCTTTTTACTACTTCCTCTCAATCTTTTCCTTAATTTACTTTTTTTCCCCCTCCAAATCCTGTATTCTTGCTTTTCTTTCATGAATTCTGTAAGAATTTCGAAATATATATATTCTTTCATGAATTTTAAATTTGGTTGACAAAGGGATAAATATCTCCTTAAAAATAAATAAATTAATTAATTTTTTTTCAAACAACCAATGAAACAAACAAACAAACAAACAAAAAACGCCAAAAAGAACAACAAAAACCAACCAACCAAACAAACAAAAAACCCCAGAAACCCAAAACCCAAGCCAAACCAAAAAAAAAAAAAAAAACCACCAAATGCCCAAATCTGCCACTCTGCTCTGCTAGTTCAATTTTAATTTAAAGGTAGCAAATGGAGTTGCACTTCAGACTTCAAAGGAAGTTAATTTTAAAATATGTTCAGCTCAACATTCCCCTCTCTAAGAATTTAATTACAGATATTGTTAGGCCAAAACATTCTTTCCTGACAAAATCTTGGTTTAGTGTAAACTTAATTTTCATTCTCACAGTGAATGGAGACAGCATTCTATGTTGTCTCAAATGGAGATGAACATGTGACAAGCTGGGAAATAAGTAGAAATAAAACCAATTTTTCCCTATTAGTGTCAAATTTAAGGCAAAGTAAGCTGTAGAATTTGCAGTAGCAGAAGTGACAATTGAAACAACTGAAAGTGTTCTGAGCAAAAAACAAATCCAGTTTTAATTCTGTTAGGTAAGGGGACCTTTGGTGGTGGTGATCTTAAAATGCACAAAGGAGGATCTACTCAAATTCCAAATCAGCAGCCAAAGATTTGAAGGTAAAAATAGTGAAAATTAAAGAAAACTTATTTTTACAGCATTTGAACTGCTATTATGGACCTATATAAACACCACTAATATTTGCATTTGAAGGTATCTGTAAAAAAAAAAGCCAAAGCACTACTATCTTTTTTGCTTTAATTTGAGCTCTCTTTTCACAAATTCAAACAAGTATTTACAGGAAAAAGAAAGAGCATAGGAATCTGATTTTTTTCTTTTTCTTTGTCTTTCACTTTCCCCAACTTCTTTTCTCTTCTTACAATTCTTTTAATTCTTTATGTGTGCTTTAAGGACTTTAAACATCTTTTTTTAACCTTCTCCTTCCCCTTTTCTCTGGGTCATTCCCTGTCTATGGTGCCTGATGCTCTCTGTCTCTACATTATTTTCTCTTAGTTGGCTGCATTCTGTATGGTGGCTCATGGTTCTGGCCAATGTCTTCAGTCTTTTACTGAATAATAACAAAAAAGTAATTTCTTGGCTTTACTGAATCCTTATTCAATTTAATATAGAATATATTCACAGTGTATTCTTTCAAATTTTAGAAAAGATTGGACCAGTGGGTCTATCTTTTTAATCTACTTCCCTCCCTCCCCATTAGACCTAAAATAGAAAATAAAAAGACAACATAAACGAAGTAAAATGTTAAAAAATAATTTTAAAAATTATATATTTTTTTAAATTAAATTTAAATTGCTGTTGATGACTGGAGAAACTTTTCCACTGTAAATGTAGTTGTTGCATAATTAACATAAACTGACATAACCAACATTTTGTAATTAGATTCTTTATTAATAAATTCTAATTGTAAAAACACATGGATTTAATTGACATTTAACATGTTAGCTATTGCAAGCTTGATATGAATTAACACACTTATCAAATGTCAATTACCAGTTTTTCAGTTTTAATTGCTGTGAAATTGACTTGCCATGGGCTACCTTTTTAAATGTTAATGTATTAGCAGTGTTCACAGATTTGATGTAATAAATACAACATCTAATGTGCACTTATTGCTTATGCAATTTGACTGCAGTATATGAAAAGTTAAGTGTATTTTCTTCATACTTATTAAACAACAGTAAGGAGCCTTTTACTCATTAATTTACCGTTCAATTAAACTTATGCCACTTAGATGTAATTGTCCCACAGTATTCAGAATAGTTAGCCAAATAAGCAACTTACCATTTTAAACCAGCATTAGATTAGAACTATTATTAGAACGATTTCTGAACAGTCTGCTGTGCTGGCAACTTGCTTTTTAATAGAAAATTCTTCATACACCTTCTGTATTTCCTTGTGTTACCTGTTTAAATTAAGTCTGGGTTATAGTCTGTGTTCATTTAAAAAAAAAAAAAAAAAAAAAAAGAAGAGGCCTGGTAGTCCAGCTGCCGATGATGATCCTGTCAAGAGAACTGGATAAATGCATCCCTTCCCTTACTTATGGCCCTACTGATGGCACTGGGCCACAGTGCTGATATAAGATTTTGGCTGCCAGGAGCAGTTTTGGCTTGACAGCTTTGTCATTGGCATCATCTTAAAGGATGAAATTTCCATGGTGTATAGAATCATTGTACTAAGCTCATCCATAGCATTTCATTTTAATCTGTAGAACTGACATGCTTTATGAAGCTAGGCACTATCCTCATTTTAATGGAACGGAAAGTGAGATGCAGCAAGGTCAAGTGGTTTGCCTAAAGTCCTGAAACTTGGCAGTAGCAGAAGCAGGGAAAATAAGTTCTGGTTCAAGTTACATTTTTTGGAGCGGCAAACGGATCAGGCATTCCCAAAGGCAGTGTAGAGTGGTGATGGATGAAAGGAGCGTTAATCACAGGCCTCCTGGAAAGGAGGGCTGCTTATTTAGCAGAATAGAATGAATATTTAAAAAGGCCTTTCAGAGTATTGTAGAATAAATGCATATATCTGTAAGTTATTATGGCTTAAGGGCTAGCTATTAAGTGAAAGGATCAATGCATCAAATAGTAAATGCAGAACTTTTTGGGACTAGAGCTATGTGAATCACGATCTCCCAGCCTGCTAATGAAACACACAAAGTCAAGGATCAAACTTTGCATCAGACTAAGCTGGGAGACTAGAGATCTCTTTCTCTCTTTTCTCCCCAAATAAGAATGATCAGTACTGCTGGAGAAGATGTTTAATTATTAATGGGAGCTAACTCCCTCCTCAGCCAGCCCCAGCAGGAGCAACTGGCCCTCAGCATGCCCTTAAAACCATGATCAAAATGAGATATTTTTCAGGGGTCAGGAAGAGCATTTAGAGCAGCACTTGGCCAAAAGATGTTGTTTTAGGGCTCTCTCCTGAGTAGGCATTTCCTGAAGGGTTCTGGTTCCTTCATGGAATGTAACTCTATTCAGATCAAATGAGATAAAAATCCAATTTTAAGCACGATATATGAGTTGGTGGCCCTGTTGGATGCAATAAAGATGCTTCTCTGTAGGAGTCAGAAAGTAATCCTGTTCAAACATATTATTTAATTACCAAAACCTAATAACATAGGGAAAAAAAAAGTACAAATGCATCATTTCCTCATGTGTGGGTATTTTTCCTGCAGGGCCAGGAAACTTGTTCCCCTTCTTTATGTGAGGCTGGAGTCACTGGGGTGAGTCTGCAATAAATGATGATATCTCCTTGTAGACTTCCAGGCTATTGGCCCTGCTGACAGGAGGGTCCCACCACTGCATTTCCCATTACGACCCAGAACTGCTCTGCTAAGCTGCTGATAGATCATCTCTCTTGCAGTGCTTCCCAGCGAGAGCCTCCCTCTCTGCTAAAGAAAGCATCTGTGGGTATATAAGGCTTCATATACAAAAAAAAAAAAAAAAAAAAAAAAAAAAAAAAAAAAAAAAAAAAAAAGGAGGGAATTGGAGATATCAGAAGTGGCATTTATGACTAAAGATCTCCTCCTCAACAACTCCTTCCTCTACTGATAAAATAATATCTTAAATGATCTCCCTGATTTCTCACCCATTGCTTTTATATATGCTGTTCTCACACTGCATGTGAGAAATATGAAAGACGAATGCAATGAATTTATGGAAGAATTGATTCTAAATTAATGTATTGTCTCCTTGCAATCTTAAGAGTCTCTGGATGCTAATAGAGTTTCATTATATCTATTAGTTTACTATAGCAGTTTGATTGCTGTTACTTTATTGAATATATTTCAGGGGAAAAAGTATTCCCCAACAGTGTCAAGTCAAAGAATAATATTAAACTCCAGCTCTATAGTGCTCTTGTGTCTCTGATTATTAAGAATCATGTTTCATCTGAACTTTTTTAGTGGAGTTATGGAAGTGAAAACGTTGAATTCCCATCGACAACGAGTACATTTAATTAGAATGTCCCTTTTTCCCCATTCCTTCCAAAAATGTCTCAAAGACTGCTATCATTTAAGATTTTATTTCAAGATAATATAATAGAAAAAGTGGAGAGCACTACAGTAGACTTACTGGCTGGAAAAAGGATTGCATATCAGCCAAGAATTCATGACAAATGCACATGGTGTAAGGTGATATTTGGCATTTCAGTGGTTTATATGGTATTTTTATCTTTATTAAATATTTTCATTAGGGAAGAAGAAAACAATACTGTCTTTACATGAAATATACTATAGTCCTGAGTGTTCATACTGCATGTATGCCAGTAATATGAAAAGAAACATGTCATATGTATATGTCATCTATATATCTATATATGTTGATCTCTCTTTCTCTCTCTTTATATATATCTGTATCTACATATACATTATGATGCAGGATTTTAAAAACAATTGCAACTAGCAAATGACATGCTGGGAAGCTTGGTGATAAGTTTTCAGAGCTTATAGGGTAAACCACTTATAATGTGAACTTTTGATTGACTCCCTGGCATTCTATCATCAAATCCATCTCTCCTGAGACTTAATTTCACGCTCCAAACACTGAGCAGCTTCAGACAGCTGCCATTTAAAAATAAATGAGCATAAATACGCCATCAGTAACAAAGTCCTTCCCCTCTCCAGACCACTACACATAAGCTCACCCTGATGAGGAATGGAAGCAAAATCCAGGCATATAATATCTGCTGCTCATCTCATGCCTATGGTCTGTCACTTAAAATGGTGCATAAGCTTGTTTGTTGCATATTGCATCTGTGTAGGGGCTGCAGATTGGTGATGATGCCTTAAGGTTTAGCTTTTTCATATTTTTCAGATTCTGTACTGCCTTAGTGTGTATCTCTGGACTTCATATGAAGTGTTAGCAAGTTCTCTTCACAGTTTAGTCAGACAAAATAATCCTTTTCCAGCCCAAAAACCAAGGAGACCATTGCAGCTTCAGGCCTAAAAAGTATAAACAACAGCAAATTGAGGAGAGCAAACTGAGAGGATGAGACTTCATAACCTGAAGGCATAATTGGACAATTAACCCCAATATGTAAATGGACCAAATCTTACAAAAGTGTGAAAACTCATGACCCCTGGTCTATCTTGGGTGTAGCCCTGGCCAGGCTCTCATACTGCCCAAGGTGCATGCTTCAAAGGCCTTTTAATAAATACCTACTTTATTCCTTTAATCCTGTCTAACCCTTATTCTGGGTAGCCTCTTTATGCACCAGTGAGACTCACTCCTAGGAAAGGAGGGTACTGACAAAGGGAGCACGAGTGATCTCTGTTTTCTCTCAGATTGCTTACATCTTCAGGTCCTCATTCACTCACCAGTATTCTGATCTTCACCTGCAGATTCTTTTTACCCTTCCTCCTCTCCTCATTTTTTTCTATCCCATGTTAACATGTACAGATTGTGAACCATAAAATGTCGTGCTGCAGAGGAGACTCCAGGGTTTCTGGTCAGACAAACTGCCCTTGCCCATGAAGTCATCTGAGGTGCCCTTCTGTAAGTCTGACACAATTGTTAAACTGTAAAGCCACATGTAAACCTCCATTCCTTGGGGAGGTTCAGTGAGTTTCACTGCAAACGCAGAGAAATGCTGGGTCAAGGATAGCGATGCAAATCATAGTTGCAATTACCTTTTGGAATTTCTGGCAGAGTAGGTGACATGGATGGAAAGAGTGTCATTACCAGTTTTACTGGATTCTCTGTAAAACCTGAAATATGTGATGGTTAACAAAATATTACTCTAACAGTATGTTTTATGACAGGACTGAATATCCACCCATTTCAGATGGATTTTTAGAAATGTTCTGCAATAGAAATGTTTCTATCAGCACTAATTAAGGAGAACAAATATCTTTGATTTTTGTCCCTGGAACAAAATTGGAATAAAAATGAATAAATGTCATGAAACACCATTGTCTCCTCTGAACTTGATTTACATATAAACATTAGACACCTGAAAGCCTGTTGGCTATACAAGCATAGGGTGCCTCACATCTTTGAAAAATGTCTGTGATCAAGTGAATATAGACATAAGACAGTTGTATTGTACTCATGCTGAAAAATGAGTTAAAGTATATACAGTTCATATGCTATATGAAATCTGCATATATTCAGGCAAAAATCGACTTCTAATGCCAAAATGCTTCTATTGAGCTGAAATTTCTTCTCCATTTTTTTACCATTTAAATAAGACATTTTTTTAAACAATGTTTGGAAACTGCCACCTTCTTTTCTCACCTACCTTATAAAATTATAGGCAGCCTAATACAAGCTGTACATTCGTGTTCATCAAAGAAACAGATTCTTCTTTGACTGTTCTCAGTAAATGTAGTTTAGATGGTTCATTGGAGGCATGAGCCGTAAATTCCTGGCTTTAGCACTAAACCAGATGAGGTAATTTTATCCATTCCTTCTATGCATTTATAGACCAAATAAAAAGTATATACATTTTGTTTTGCAGAAGATATAATCATAGCTATAAAAAATGTATCACTAGACTCAGTAACATAGTCCAAAGTGCTGGGACTAGAGAAAGCAATAATATACAAGCGACCCTTCCTTACTTTCACTATTTATTAATATTGTTGCTTAAGTACTCATGGTAATTTTATTGGAAATAGATCTATAAGAATGGCAGAATATTAAAGTGTAAGAAAGCAGTTGTTTATTCTTTACTTGCAAGTATAATCTTGGGCATGTTGGGGCATCAGGCCATGGAAATAATACTAACAGCCATCCACCTCAAATATTTTTTTTAATTGAGGGCTTAACAACTAACAAATTTTTTAGAAAAGTTTTAGAAATTTTCATCTAACTTGGTAAAAGATGTTTATCTATCCAAGTGTTGAGCAAGAAATGAAATAATTAGAGCTGAGCTCTAATGAAAGATGTCTTAAGTGGTGAAAAAGGAGATGTTATAGAGAATGCTGTCTCCTGGTATTTTGTAAAGAATTTTTTTGCTAACGGTTGAAATAATTTTTCTAAGAGGTTAATGTGTAATGCCACTAAGTGCTATTGTTTCTATTAATGATCACTCTTTGAACAGTATTTTCTGCATTATCTACCATTATTTATATTACTGCTGGTGAGAAAAGTACCAGAAGATGAAGAATCCTTTGTTGCATGATCTGACTTCTAGAAATATTAGAATGATTTAGACATTTCACGTCTATGTATCATTTTCACTAAAATAAGGTGATTACCAGAAAAAGAGTGTATATTTTCATGAGCACAGGTATAGCTAACACAGCTGTGTATTAAAGCAACAAAATTCTCTGAAATGGAAATGACTGCTCTCATTCACCTCAGGGTAACCATGAAAGTAAAGGTGAGATGTTATTATGTGCTTGCTGCTGCCAACAGGCAGACCAAGCAGAGATATTCCTGCAAGTCTGGGAACATTTTATTTCAGTGCTAGAAAACCCTGTGTGTGTACATATTCATGAGTAGTGACCAAAATCCAGAGATTTCAGCATGTGCTGTAATATTTAAATTATAATAGAGAGATGTTCCTTAAAACTTTTTACATACTAAGAATTGGTTTAAACTTTTTTGTATACACGAGTAAGAAAATAGATACATTAGCCATTTGCATCTAAATTGTAAATATTTGTTATGATTATTTAAAGTTATTTTGTGTCTGCATTTAGATTTTTTCTTCAACTTTTCCATCACTTTCTACCCCTTCTTCCACCCTTCTTTTAGTACTGTATGCATACAGTTCACATGTCAATAAAGGAAGTAGAAACACGAAGGAAAATATCAATAACAAAAGAGAAAAACTTCCTTAATCTAAAACATGCACGACAAAATTCAGTGTATTTTTTTGTTTTCTGAATGTGTGTCTCCACTTTCATGAATTCTGGCTTATTCTCATGTAGAAGTCAAAAATGCATTGTGATAGACAAGCAGAGTGTACAGAGGCCATTACCATGTCTCACTTGAAAGGTGTGTAATTATAGGGCACTAGTTTCCAGCTGAAGGGGGTCTAGTTGAAGAGGAATAAAAGTATGCTTCTGACCATGCTTATCAGATAGATTAATACCTGATGATATTTTATCTTTTCGATACCTTACCTACTACAAAACACTGCAGGTATCTTGGTGGTGAGCTGGCAGAAAATTCCTGACTAAATGAAATATCCTTTTTTTTAGGCATAATCCTGTAAGTGGCAACAGTTTAGTTTCATACACCTGATTATGATTTGTTCTTCCTTTAAAACAGCTAGTCAACAACAGACTGCATCTTTTGAACAGTCACATGTAGATTTAAGTATTTTCTCTGCCTGAATCAGATGTAGGGAAAAAAAAAAAAAAAAAGGTGGAGGGACACTCACACATATCCTCCAAATTACATTTTCTAACTTCTTCTATAACAAAATCGATAGTCCTTGTAGGTACTGGTATTGTTGTCTGCAAATAAAATTTTGACTGGCTCATGGGGGTGGATGCTCCTCTCTTGATCTCAGAAATATTGTCATTTCATTTTCTTCAAATCTAGCCTATTTCATGGCACCTTCTGGTTTCAATATCGCTTTCTAGTTTCAATAAACTTGGGGTTTTTTTCCCCCAAGAATAAACTCTGTCATATGTGCTCCCACGTTTTTAGAACAAAATCTGACAATCAGAATTTTAGAACAAGGATGAGGAAAATATTTTCAGTTAAAATTTCCCTCATTTTAAAAGAGGACAGAAGGACACAACTTCATAACTAACTCTTATTTCTAAGAAAATATGAAAATTTGAGATTTTAATTGTAGAAGTTTTATATATACACATAAATATATGCACATGTGTGTGGACAAAAAGAGAGATATATATTCCTAAAGCAGTTTCTTATGTTTCATTATATAATGAGAAAACAGTGTCATAAATTTTCATTTTTATTCCAGAATTAATAGCTATAATTTGTAGCACCATTTTCTCCTCTTAACAATACACTGGAAAAAACTTAATGTTCTTTTGATCTACATTATGTTAGTGGTGGAAAAGTCTGTTGATCAGAAATATGAAAAACTAGAATCAAATTTAAGACTTTCTGCCAACTTTTGGCTATTTTTTTACCGTTGGAGTTGATTGAGGATTTCTTTATCTGTTTTGTGTGCTTAATTTTTTCTCCTGTTTTCAATATTTCACAGTCTCCAACGAGAATCAATAGCTCCCATCACAAGTGTGAGTACACCCTCCTGTCTGGGGAAGACATGGAAGAAAGATAAAGAAAGGTAGAAGTAGGATAGGCAAGCAGATATAAATAAGACAAGGCAAGTGTTTCCCTGGTGCCATTGTCACAAAATCATTTGCAGCATGTATTGCAGTGTTAAAAAAGTAGTTTTAGTTGATCTATTGAGGCTTTTGTGCGGGGCAATGCAAGAGATGGAAATATCACTGGTCACTAGTGTGAACAGGGTTGAGTTGACTTCTTTAATGTATAGCATTTGCCAGTAATCCTCCAGTGTTTCCCCTCTGAATAAAAGAAAAGCTTTACTCTTGAGTTTTTTTGGTTTTTTTTTCGGAAAAGCCATTCAGAGTTTTGTTTCTGCTCTAAGGATCTAAAACTGAGAGATATGGCTCAGTAAAGTTATAACTTGCATGACAGAAGATTGACGGTCCTTTATGAATTATCAAATAGATCTGATGGCTCAGTTATGTCTTATTGTTGTTTTTATACTGCCTAATTATTCTCAGCTCTATGCGTTAGCAGCAGTACTTATTGGGGTATAAGGGAGATATTTCTACAACAAAGTCCCAAGGCAAAAGTGGGATGTCTTCATAATGACCACTGTAGCATAACACATGCCCATCACTGGTGAGTTTATATATATATTAAAATTGCCATTTCAGTTGCCATCTTGTCTCAGAATTCAACTGCTTTCTCCTCTCCTGTGCACAGCCAGTTTTTTTGTTTTAATGGAGTACTAAGACTCAGTGATTTATATGAAAAATATAGTTTTATTTTTTTTTCTTTTTGTCTTCCCTGCTTGTTTGTTTGTTTTCAATGCTTTGAAGACTACCTCAGGAAAATTTCAGAATTAACATTGATCAGTGTAAAGAAGAGGAAATAAAAGAGACTTAGTGCTTCAGGGAACTTGTTCCTTTTACTATTTGTTAGTACAAAGTTATGTTAGAGTTACAACTTGATGGAGGAAAAGGAGACACACATGACAGCTTAAACACTGTTGTGTATTTTGGAGTCAGGCTACATTTGTGCTAACAAGTCCAGGATCTCCTCCCATGCATTGAAACTAATGTGGTGTGGAGCTCCTCAGCTGCCAAACCCCAATGACTTTGTGCAGACTGACAGTGAGTGTGCAGCCTGCATCGTTCAGGCCAGGAAGTGTTTGGGAGAATTCTAGTTCACAGGGGCCAATTCTACACCAGGGAGTTTCTCACAGTTCCAGTGGCAGTTGTTTTCTAGTGCTCAGTTGTAGGAGAAGGGAATACAGGTAACAGCTGTTACTGATACCTGATCAGTAACAGCTCTGTTAATTACACAATACAGGCTCACCCCTGATGAGTCACAGCAAAAAAGATAAGTGTGATAAAAGGGAGTTGGTTAGCTGGTAAGGGAGCATCCTCAAGGAGGAGGAATCTTGAGGAAGAGGGAATGAGAGGACCGTGAAGAAGGATCCTGAGGAGAGAGAATCCCTGCAGTGAGGTCAGTGTGGGTGTGCAGTCAGAGCCTGTTGTTGGAACCTGCAGTCACAGTCTAGGTGGGTAAAAGCTGCAGTCAGAGTCTGCAAACTGATCCCTGCAGTCAGAGTTCAGCAGGAAATAACCAGCAGTGAGAGGCTGCAAGGGAAACCTACAGTAGGAGCGTGCTGCAGGCAGAGTCAGTGAATGGTTGGAGTCAGGATGGCTGAGCTGTAAGGGGGGAATAAACCAGAGCCCTTTTCATGCTGTGATAAAGAAGAAGTCTGTGTCTTGGCTCATTTCTGCCCTCTCACAAGAAGGCTGCAGAAAGACAGCAATATTTCTTGTCCTAGAAATGGTCACTGGGTAGTATGGCATAATCTTCATGCAGTATCCATGACAGGTCTGCTCAGCGTGGGATCCTGAAGCTATTTCTGTATAAAATCTTGTGATTTTGCCAGTCAAACTCATGTATCACTCTTATATCATCAGTTTAGTCCTTATTTAACAACAGTCTTTTAGGCATACTCGATGCATATCAACCACTTTCTTTTATGTGCGTTCTTATTAGATTTACTTTTTTTTGCACCTCCTTTTCAGGGTGATAGCCTGAAAAACGCTATGGTACCAATAAATAAAGTCTAAAAGACCATGAGTATAAAGGCAAAGGATTCTATTTGAAGTTAAATTTAGCAGATCATTGACTGGGCTGATTATTTTGTTCCATTTAAGTTCATTTTTCCATCATTCCATAAATATTCCATTTCCCTTTCCTGCTCTGTTCTTCCCTTTTCTCCCAAATATACTCTGATCATCACCCACTGCAAATTTGTCTTACGTATTTCTAACACTTTGGCTTCTAATCTTCTTCTATAGACATAATGATTCCATTTCAGTTCTTTCTCTCTGTTCTCTTTCTTAATACTTCTTTTGAGTTAATGCTGTTAATTAAAGAGTCAAATCATATATTTCTTCCAGAAGAAAATGAATTATTTCCTTACAAAACCGACTGATGTCTTTAGGAAGAGATTGCTTTTTGAGGTTGCATTTATTAATGTCTCTAAACATAATGGTTTTATTCAGCAATTTTTTCTTTATAGGGGAAGAGTTGAGGATTTTCATACTATTTCAACATAAACAGATCTGATGTGATACCACTGTTACTTTTTTTAAAAATTAACAGATCTATTAGGGGAAAAAAATACCCCGTCTCTTGCCCAGCAACTGCCAAGCTTGTCCTATTGTTTAACAGTAGTCAGGAAGCATCATACTGACACCAGTAACATCCTTTGTTCTCCCTGTCAGCCTCAGACTTAATTTTTTTGATGTTCTCCTGTCAGTGTCAAAGCTGGCAGCCACAGCACAGTGCTCTGAATAACCCTGGAAGTCAGGGTTTGGGGGAGCACTGCCTTAGAGTGCCTTCACATTTCATACTGCTGCTTCAAGATATGAGAGAATTTGTTAAGATTTTCTTGTAGTGTAAGCTTGTCTCAACCCTTCAGCAGCAAGTGAAATCCCCTCTAGAAGCTGTGATGAAACAATTATGCTTACCTGTTGTTATTAGGCTGTTTCTCCTTTTCCTGCTGTGATGGAAACAGGAAGAGATCTGCCAAATCAGGACTGGAAATCTCAAAGGTAATTAAAACTTAGATTTTGCAAATGATTTGTACTACTCAAAAAATAACACAGCAAAGTTTTTCTCACAGTGCTCTGTATTGAGAGCTCTTTCCCAGAAAATCTTGATAGACAAAATGCTCTTTAACATTTTTCCAGCAGCATTTAGATGACAATTGGGAGTGCATCCATACTATCTGGCAGGAAGTGTTAGTACTTTGAATATGCATCACTTGTTTGTTTTCTTCTTTTGTCAGAAATGTTCATTTTTATCTCTGAAGGAGTCACAGATGCCTCACTGATAGCTATGAAATATCTTAACAGTCAGAAAGGGTTATATTTAACTAGGGATGTGGGCCTAGAAACAACCCAATGAGAAGGTGGTAAAAAATAATAGGCATTGCTGGAGAAATTAAATGGGGACTGCAATAACAGTGTAAATGTCCCTCCTAGCATTTAAAACAAATTACAGTGAAAAAAAGGGAATATTATTGGAATCCAACAAGCCACTCTAGTAAGTTTTGCCTTTCACATTCATGTTCTAGTACAAATAAAAAGACACCTGTGCCACATGAAATACCAAACTCCTAATGTTGTTTATAGCAAAGTGTGTACAAAATTTTTGGTGAGGTTATGTAATGCTCATATAAAGAATACAGCGGTCTATGTTTCTGCTTTCTTCAATATATTATGTATATTTATATATATATATATATATATATATATATATATGTTTTGTTTTCTCCCTTCCATATCGATTGCCTTCTTCCATTTTAGGTTTCATTATAGTTCAACACATTTTCTCAAATCAAAGTTATTGATATACAAGGAGACAATCAATCCTAATAATACCCAACACTGTGCTACATCCCTCAAATAAAACCATTTCCATTCAGGATCAGCCTCTGCAAGTAAAGCCTTTTCTTCATAAACTGAGGTTATGACCCTGATTCAATTTCTACATGTTCATGGGACAAAAGAAAATATATGACCTTGTTTCGATTTCTTTATTGTTGTAGTTGTTGTTTTTTTTAAGAGTTTGGCAATATTTATTATCAACCTTTTTTTTGGTAACCTGGGAAATTCATTCTCTGTGGCAAACGTATACTTTTCTGCCAGGTTTATCAATAAATACCACATACTTTTTTGGGCTACAGAGAAAGCAAAGCTGTGAAAGAGCCAATATTTAGTGATCTAGTGTCATGTAAATATCCTGCTTCCTTGTGGAAACAAATTTTGTCCCATACACACCTCTTTGGGTACATATAAGAAGATGTTATTGTGAAATATTCTGTCATAAACACTGAAGGAACCAGGGGTAAGTGAAACAACCAGATCTGTGCCCTTGCAAATGCAATTTACTATGGGCCAAATTTATGCTGCTTATTTATCCTGGGTATAAACAAGCTCATCATTTAAAAAAAGGAAAGAGAAACAGAGGTAGCAGGGACCTGTTCACGTAAACATGCTAGAACTGTTTTTACACGGCATAAATCTATTTCTGTTAAACAATTTGGAAAATGCTTCTCTTTTACATATATGTATATACACACATATATATACACACACACGTATATACACACACATATATATATACACAAAAGAATACCAAGCAACCCACAGGAGAAAGTACTTCTGTTGAAATATTTTGGAGTTCATCTGGCATCCAATTAAAATGTCCTTTTCTGAGAAATACACAGAAAAGTGTGACTTCCCCTAATAATCCATTTCTTCACAAACCCTTTGGATTGACTAAGAAAAATTTTTTTTTCTTC
This sequence comes from Sylvia atricapilla, assembly GCF_009819655.1. Taxonomy (NCBI): domain Eukaryota; kingdom Metazoa; phylum Chordata; class Aves; order Passeriformes; family Sylviidae; genus Sylvia; species Sylvia atricapilla. The sequence goes on from NC_089143.1 coordinate 63,640,086, forward strand.
ATGGGGTCTGTACACCATACTCAAAAATTATTGTGTATGGTTGTAATAGTTCACTCCATCTCTGGAAGTGGAACAGTCTAAGGAGAACAAGATAATCCCTGAAGGTGAAACTTATTGAACAAAAATCTTCAGTATATTCTTCTCAACGAAATTCCTCCTGCCCCCTCCTGATTTCAAAACAGGTTTTAGTCTGTTACCTAATGTTAATTTTAACCACATTTTCCTTGAGCACATTAAAAACCCCAAAAACAAACCTGTAGATCATCATCTTTATAGAGACCATTGGCAACGGAAAATATTTGGTGGTGTTTGCACACAAGAACAAAAGTTTACTATCATTTTCCCAGTTAAGTTTTACCCAGTTGAAATTTCTACACTTTCTTCTTTATTCTTCTTTATTTCTCCTTCTCTTTTTCCTTCTCAAGGACATTGCCAGCTGGGATTGGATAATTGGGATTATGACAATTTTGCAACAGCTCTGTTTCTCGTGCAGAAAAGTTCTCCCCTTTTGGTGGCCTGTAAGCACTGCCTGAACCAGTCACTTGATGTTCAGCTTGTGTATTTGTAAATGCTATTCAGTGGTCATAAATCCTTCATTAGATAGCCATTTATATAGAGCCTTTAAAAATAAGTAACAAATAAAATCACGTAAGTGGAAAAAAAGACAAAATCTTGGTTTTGTTTCTCTTAAAAAAACCCCTCAAATATTTATAAAGAACTGTTTGAAACAACTTTACATTAAATTAGTTTTCATTTTTATATGACATTGTGAAATAAAAAAAAATTAAAATTTCTCTATTTCGATTTAGCATTTAATTTTTACCTTTAGAAAACTGCTTTTTTTAATCAATGAAAGATCTGGTAATTTTTTTTCTCAGCTCTACTATGAACTTATGGGTTTTTGGTTAGTTATTTTCTGTTTTTACATAATTTGTTCTTCTTGCTTGATTTTTTTATCTGAAAAGTAAGATCATAATTAAAAAAAAAAAAAAACAAAACAAACAAACAAACAAACAAAAAAAAAAAAAACAAAACAAAAAAACAACAACCCACCCAGCTTTACATCTGAAGTTTGCCCTGGTAGGAAGCTGAAATTCTGCTTAGAGGTTTGCATTGGGAGCCATAGTGTGGAATAGTTTCCACTTTCTGGACACCCATATTGTCAGAATGTCACCAAAAAGCCCTATTAAATAGAAAAGGCATTGCCTTGGGATGTTAATACTGAAAAAAAAATTATTTAGAGAGTTTTCTTTGTTTGCTTGTGTGGTTTTGCTTCCTTGTGTTATTGAATCAGAAGAGAAAGTACTATTATACTGTGGTCACTGGGGAACCTTTGGTTTCTTTGAGCTCCAGTCTTTTGGAGTGGCTTCAAAACATAAAAGTCTGGACATCTTTCTGAGTTGTGAATAAATACAGAAACATCTGATATGCTTTGGCCATTCTCAATTTTAGTGATAGTAAGCACAGTAGCTTTGACTGTGTCAGTATTTATAGGAGGGGGTTACATTATGATGGAAAAAGACAAGCATTGTTTTTCATTACTTTAGGACTTGTGGCAAAAAGGGAAATATGAATAAAAACATATATATTTATAGAGATAATAAGATTTCTGAGTGTTTAAAAAAAAATCCACACATTTAAATGTTGTCTGATTTTATATTGCTTATGGCATCTGTAGAAAACAAAATGGGAGTCATCATGACACCTTATTGTATTATTCCAAACAGATTTTGACAGTCTTAATAACAGTTCTAATACATCCTAGCAGGTTTTCTGTTTTTGACAAAACATGCAACGTGTTCTATTTCTGGCTTTATTTGACTCCTATTTATTAGGAGAGTCCAACTCTTATTTAACACAAAATTAATTTCCAGCCCATGATTTTCTCATTTCCAGATATTCAAAAATACATTCCCTTTATGTCTGGTACATTTTGAGAAAGTCAGATTTCAATTTCAGCTTCATTCATCCTTATAATGAGTAGGACTGTATAGAGAGAAGTTCTTCTCATCCCTTCTAGTTACAGTGCAGAGAAACTAGAAAAGGGGACCGAAAGAATTTGTTCAAACTGAAGAAAATCTGTAAGCACTGCAAGAAAGGGAACTGTTTTTATCCATCCTCATTACTTCCTATGTCTGGAAATACTGAGGCAAGGACTTAAACTTCCACAGTGAAATACATGATATCTACCCATCCTTGTGACAGAAATAAATGTTCCAAGGAAGATATGTTATGCATTTTCAGAACCGTGGCTGTAAAGGTTTCTTTAAAGGCAAGAGATTCTTTCAAATGCTAATAAGCAAATTCTTTGGAGAGTCAGGATTAAATACAGGATGATGTATTTCAAACTCCTACTGAAAAGTTTAGTGGAAAGTGCCAGAGATGATTTAGACAGAGGTTTCTGAATCCAGGGAGTTGTCTAACAACTCTTTTAATAGGCGGATGCATCTAAATGGAAATCAAATGCCAAAAGTATCAATGAGTTTTCTGTGTCACACCTTTCATTTAGATGTTGGGTTTTTACAGTTTAAACACATAGAAGGAATTATTTCTCTCTGTAGGACTCTATGAAATGGGAGAATGATGCAGGTGAGAATTGGGATGATGAAAAAATAACATGCAAACAGTACAATGGGGCCTTTTTCATGCACACAGGCAAAAATCTAGCCATTAATAAAGAATATGGAGTTTTCTCAATCATGAATTGGTTGGTTGGGAGTTTTCTATCAGAAATGAAAAATACATCTTCTTTTTCCTTTTTCTTTTCCAGTCAAGATTTGTTTTGCTTTTTAGATTTTTTTTTTTGGTACAGATCCTACTCCAAGGATCAGAAAATACAGATTACTTTTCAGTCCCATACATTATCTTTGAGTTTTCAGGAGGGAAACAAAATAGTCCTCTTATTCCTTTGTCTTTTAGAAGCACATAATAGGGGAAATAAGTTTAATAATAACAGCAAATTTTACTCTTTTTTCACTATATTTTTAAAAATGTTTTATGACGATACATGAGGCTTTGTAGCTGAGGTGCAGTGAGATTACCAGCATCACACAGGGTCAATGGCAAAGCAAGGGCTCTAATTTTGTCTCTTTTTTAGCGTTTTGGTGCTTTGCACATGAGCCTACATGATGACAGGTGCAGTAAGAAAGGAATTTCACTGTTACCTTCACAGTTTTCATCTATGCCTTTTGTGTCCCAGAATTCCTACCGTAAGTTTTCTCTTGTCCTTTACCAAGTTCCTTTGTTTAATTGCTTGTTTGCTTTAATACAGCTTCAATTTTCATGTGGCACCTGTGCTTTTACAGGTGTGATGAGCCAGGTGCTTCACCCTGCCTTTCAGTGTAATACCATGGCAGTTGGGAAAATGAAAACTAAAAAAAAAAAAAAAAGAAAAATATGCAGTACTAAGGCAGTGTGGGAATTTCCAGCTTATCAGAATAAACATAATTTGTCAGGAAATGAGAGAGATATATAAAACCTTGTTTGGCTCTTTTAGTATAAACAGGATGTTCAAGGAAACAAGAATGTATTTGCCTGTTATTCTCTAAGTCCAAAAACAAAAAAACAAAAAAACAAAAAAACAAAAAAAAAAAAAGAAAAAAAAAAGAAAATCTCCCCAAAGCACCTGCAGAACTTCAGCAAAGCTGCTGATAAGTATTTATGGTAAATCTGCAAGGAATGAGCCTCAGTCTTGGTGCTCTGTGGGAAATAAACAGAAAAGTAGCCAGGTTCTGTATCTTGACCTGGAAGAGCTCCAGATCTTGAGGCTTTCTTTGTGCCAATGTTCCCCAAACAGCTGCTGGCATTTCATTTCTCTCAGGTAATGACTCACCTGCTCACAAGCACCATTTCTCAGCCAGCCCTGAGGTTTAGGTACCCTTCACAGTCTGTATCATTTCTCTAAGAACTTATTCGAACCATTTTGCATAAATTCCTTCCAATCTTAAAGGCCACTGGTAAGACTATCAATAGTTTGTAGCAGAGAAAGAAGAGAAAAGAGATATAGCAAGGTGATGAGATATGAAGAAAATTCAGAGTAGTTGATTAGAACTAGAGTCTAATTGCTTAAAGCCATCTCTGTGTAGAGATGGTTTGATATTCTATGTAAAATCTCTGATACTCTATGTAAAATGCATTTCAAGCATGCTTTGTTCTGCTTTTCATGCTTTTTCATGTTCTGCTTTTCATTGATTTCTTCAGAATCAATTTTGATTTTTTTTTCAACAGGTATCTAAGTGGGTTGAAATATTGACCATTAATTTACCTGCCCTTCTATGGGTTGAGGAGAAAAACTTGATAATTTTCTTTTTCTGGAATAAAATTATTTTTGTGTGCCTGCACATCATTTACCTAAAAATAATTTTTTATTCCCAAAACTTATTATGTACCTTATAATATTTTTTTCTTTGTTTTTCCCTTTTTTTTTTCTTTTTACTAATTCAATGAAGTAGATCATACAGCTATTTCAAACAGTAAAGCAGATCATGTGGTTGTCTATCAAAAGATAGATTCCTTTATTTCAATAGATAAGTCTGTATCTCTAAACCAATTTTTTCAAACTCTTTTATTTTTTATGACATTTTTATAAGTAAGAAGGAGCTCTCCTCTCTGATTAACTCTTGGCATCAAATAAATTAAAATACAGATTGTTTTCCCCATCCTGTTTTAATGAACCATGCTTCAGTTTTCCCAAAGGATCTGCAAAATGCCTTATAACTAGTTTTGATTAGTTGCTTGTTAAAATGTCTGGTTTTGAGTTGTATTTATACATTTTTATTTTATTTAGATATAGTTTAGGACTGTTTTCTGTGATCCATGTTGCCAACCCAAAAGCAGAAAACACTAAATAACTCTCCAGCAAAAGATATTGATACCCTAATATTCAATCTCGAATGCCTTATGTAAATAGTTAAAAAAGTAAGAAAAAGTAAAATGTAAGTCTGAATTTCTTCCAGACCACAGTAACAGGGCACTCGGCTATTTAATATACTATCTCTTCAGCCTGGGTGAAATTAAAGATGACTCCAATTATTTCTAGGGGGAAAGTCAGAATGTCAAGTTATTTTTTCAAGGCTATTTTTTCTTTGTTGCATTCTCCACTCCTATTTTTTTGTGAGCTAAGCAGATAGACTCAATCTAATAACGTCTGGAAGTATGAAAAGAGCATACCACAAAGTATTCTAAATTGGGTGATTTGGAGAGCAGCTCACTGTGCAGTGTTAAGTAGGAATGCTGCAGCTCCTGGCTGTGAGAGGGCGGCTCCAGTTAGGGCTGATTCACAGGGAAAGGAGAAAATAAACCTTTATTTCAGTCTGAAATTGTTTGATATCAGAGCACAGACTTAGTTCTCTTACTCACTGTGTCCTAGGACCCCCCAGCCCACAGATTTTCTCCTCTGGCCTTGCCAGGGTGGATGATACCAACATGAAATCCCACCACAGTGAGATGCCTCAAAAACCAGTCACAAATTTCTGATATGAATTCTGCTTTTGGTTAACACCTAACAAAGAAAAGATTTAGACTTCTCAAGTCTCACTTTAAGTAACAGACACACATCTATATATACTTAAGTATATATATATAATGTGTAAGAGGAAGATATTATTGGAATTATGTAAGTTATGGTTTTAATGGCTCCCTAAGGAATTTGATACAGGTTTTTTCTCACTTTAAACAAGTATTTTTCAGGTCAGCTTAAAATAAAATAAATCAGGTATGCCATATGTCTTAAAATATTGGCATGATAGTTAATATCCAGAATTCTTCCTTTTACAACTCTCAGTGGATCCTGAAGTTTTTGTTCATAAGCATTAGTGGGAATGACATATAATATTAAGGGTATGTATAGAGTTTCTACATATTTTTAGAACTTTTGAGAAGTTTGGCACCCTTTGTCAGTAATAAGGGTCTTTTCATGCATTTGATTTATCATGGGGTTTATGTGGTTGCAGTTTACAAGTCTCACAAAAGAAATTCAGGTTTTAGTATTTGTACTTCTTTGCAACCTGGGTGTGAACTTCCCATTATGCTTACATTGCAAACCCCTTTTCATGATGCATAATCGTATGCCAAAGTCAGAAACTCCTTATCAAAAAATATCCTATTATTCCTCTCTTTAATGGAGGGGTTTTTTATCCTTTTCTTGATAATCTGGCATGAAGAGGGAACAGATTTATCAGAGCAGCTCCTCTGCTAAAGTAAGCTCTTGGACATTTAATGCTGTGTGAACTAACAAAATTTGACTACTTCACGAATTGTTGTCCCCTTAAAGTCATATTTCACTTGCAGAGTCTGGTCCTGATGCAAAAGTACTTGCTCTATGCTGTCCCTGCTCAGTGCTGGAATCTTCGGCCTGTTCCATGTCACTCACTTTCATCTAGAAACTCTGGGGAAAGGAACTGATGTCACCCCTTTGAATCCGACCTACTAATAAGTCAACACAATCGAGTGTTTCACTCAATTTCAGCTGCAATTATTGATAACACCACATTTTCAGTGAGATCTTCATGAATGGGGCCTCTGGGCTACAAGAAACGCCCATTAAAGCAGAGCTACACACAGGCTTCTGCTTTGTGCATTGTCTTTTGATATCAGCCTTTTTCTCCTGCTGTATGTAAAAATAGCCAGTGTACTTCTAGGAAAATTGCAAAAATGACAGTTCTTCTGTCCTGAAAGAATTCATACCATGCAGCAACCTATAGCAAAGCAATTGTTCAGAAATACAGTTTTGAAAAACAGGACTAAATTTAAACATAACCCTCCTTGGCTATTAAGGCACAGACAAGATGAGAGCTAAAGGTTACTGATTTTCCTGAAAGGTGGTAGGCAGCAGAGTTAAAAAGCTTCTCTAAATGTGTTGTGTGGGAACTTGATTTTTGAAATAAAATTTGTAGGAACCCTACAAGCTGTTTTCCCCTCGGGAGTCTGCAGAGCATTTCATTAGAAATGAAAGGTTATAGGCAAGCCAGTGTTCACACCATTGACCTTTCACTAGATGGCTTTCTAAAGCAGTGCTGAATGTCTCTAAAGGATGCAAATGTATTTTTCTTCAAAACACAGCAACTCTGAGCCTTACATGAAAGCAGTCTAATTTAGAGAATTACAGGATTGTTGAGTTCAATCCACTGTATTGAAGAGCTCTGTAAAAAGGAGTTTACCTTTTCTAATTCTGACATAGCTTTTTCATCCCTCGCTTTGCCCTTTACATCAATAGTTTTCCTCTTTCTTACTTTAACTTCTCAGTGTGGGTTAAGGGGACTGAAGCTGAGAAAGCAAGAGAAGTTTTCATCAAACATCTGCTTTTGGTATTGATTGCTGGTTTGAGTTATAGATGATGCTTTAGTGGGTGAAAGACTCCAGCTGGTCGCCCTGTTCAGGGGGCGAAGAGAATTAAAAATAAAAGGTTTCTGCAGTTGCTATCTGTCCATGTATTGACACCCCAGGATTTGTTAGCGCTTTCAGAGAACACCACCTTGCTGTTTGAGGTAAGCACTGAAAATGTTTCATGAACAACAGCATCATTTCCTTCTCAGGGGCTGAGAGAAATAGGAGAGGATTTTGTTTTTTTCCATTGGTATTAACACTTAGAGGTACTGGGAGGGAACACAAGAACAAAATTATAAAAGTTCTAATCTTTCCTGTATTTCTTGTCTGAAATTGTTCTATTACAACAAAACAAAGGTTAAATATTTATTGTGTGATAAAAAGAATCACTTTGTAGGTTTGCAGCTCAGAGGAAAGAGATATCCAGAGCTATCCAGAGCTAAGTGTGTTCCACACAGAATCACAGAATCAACTGGGTTGGAAAAGACCTTTGAGATCATTGAGTACAACCTGAACGGAAGGGCCTCCCATGAGATCAGAGCTTCAAATTTATTCATAAAAGGTAGGATTTTCTGTGTGAATTTGACTGTCAACATCATGCTTACATGAGGTTTTAGAGAGTCTTAAACATTAGATCAAGTGTAACACAAACTACCAATTAAAATATTTTTGTGCAGTAATCATAAATCTTAATTAGTTCGTTTAGCTTTATGTACTTGTATAGACTTTTTAAAAGAATTAATTATTTTAAAACCACAGATTTACTCTCTGTATAAGCTCAGCTTGTCTCCAAAATGGAAACAATTATATATATTAGACTTTGGCAATGGTGCTTTCTTGATTTTGCAGAACTACTGATAGAACATTTGGAATGACAAATATCTCTTTTATGAATCAAACCTTTAAAAATAAAAAAGACAATAAGCAAATCAATATTTATTTTTATTTTATAATTGAAGGCTACTGAATATATCACAAAATGTCTATAAGCAATTACATTTGTCTTCAACAATGCTTATTATAAAATGATCTGCTGTATTAATTCAGATAAAGCATTATGAACTTACTGGACTAAACTAGTGTAATTGGCAGAACCCTGATTAAACTGAATGCAGGACATCTAATTTTTTACTACTTAGCCTTAGGTAAAGGTTATTTGAAAATGTGTGGCCTTTGGAAAATTATTTGAAGAAAGAATTCTGGTCTGTGTCACACTACACCTGCCATCTGGCCTTAAGCACATAATTTATTTAAAAATGTCTCTGAAATAAGATTTTTCTTTTCTCATCTTGTACTTACCTTGCTGCTTTTCTTTATAACTTTCATATAAGAACAGGTGTAAGGAAAATAGCCCAAATGGGACATTTTCTTTATATTTTCTCTGAGAATATCTTTAGTTGGAATTTCATGAACCTCTGATTTACTATTAATTATACAATTTTTGAAGACATTGTATGTCTAGGAATGATAGCAGTTCTTGTTCAAGTGTGATACCTAAATTGCCAGGTGTTTATTCAATGATTAAAAATTGATTTTCCGAGGCTCTAGAAGACTTTCTCCATTTAAAGATAAGATACAAGATACAGAGGCTGGTAACACGTGGCAAGCTCTCTCAATACCTCCAAGCTTTGTGTTTGTTTATGATCTGTGTGCTAGGTTCAGTGACTACTGTATTGGCTCAATTTATTTAATTTACTAAATTACTTAGCTGTTCGACATGATTTAGTTTAATATTGATATGCTCCTTGGATGGAATGTTTCATTCAGCCTGTGATGTATCTGATGTAGCAGGTGTGGTGATTTTGATTCAATATATTAACTATCTGATTAGATAGGTTATGTATCTGGTTTGGAATACAGCTTATTTAATAGACTGCATTTTTTTTTTTCTGTGTAAGCTGCAGTAAATTCCCAATTTATTTAATCCAGTATGTGACATATCTGCAATATATGTAGTTGTAGTTAATGTTTTTTATGGGAGTCTGTAATTCATCTGTAATATTTTTGAATTTTGAATAAATTGTATTTCATATATATCCTCCGAGACTAGAAGGGGGCTTTAAATCATAATGTGAAGAATACTGAGCAAGATCATTTGTGGTGAATATCACTGGATGCAATCACACTTTATAAATGTTGCCATTTGTGAAGCATCTTGAATTCCAAATGGCCTTCACAGTGCCACAGCACTGTACCTCAGACTGCATGTTCCAAAATTATTGGCTAGATGAAAACAATCTATTAGAGACACTTGACAGCAATACTGTGAACCCTCTTGGAAGACACATTTGCAGCACTTCTTTTATAACCCTAAGAAATTATAGTGAAGACAATAAACACAATAAAACTCAGAAGATCCAGGCCAAGATCTAGGCATGTTGCTTGCTGCACATCCCAAATTTTGTTAACTGAATTCTGGAATTCTGGAACACATCTCAGTATCTTCATAGGGTTTGTAAGGTAAGTCCTAAACGAATGTTTGACCTCTTCAATGAGCAGGAAGCCAAAAAAAAGGAATTTCAGATTTCACAGCTCTAATATTGAAATCTGTTTTTCAGGTGATAGCACAAAAAAAAAAAAAGAAAACCAAAAAAAAGAAATAAATTTTCCAAAACCCCTGTTTAAGACATTGACACTGTAAAGAACTGTGCAGTTTTCCAAGAAAAGTCTTTGTCTCTCAGACCTCTTGCTCTGTTAATGATGTACAAAATTCTGGGTCAGATGTTTAACAGAAGAGCTAGCTATAGAAGTCATGGATAATTTCATTAAGAGTTTAACCTTTAAGTTATAGAATAAGGAAAGGGAAAAGATAATCTGAAACGTAATGAGATAGTAAGGCAAAACCACAATATTTGGTGCTGAAATTGGATCAGCCTGTGGGTTCCAGCAGATTTATATTAGTCAGGGAAATTTCTGGAGTTCTTCCCTTAAATGCATGATTGTATTTCAACAGTCAAACAGATTTAGAAATTTGTAGTATTTTCATAAAGAAGAAATTGACACATTCTCAATCAAATGTGAAGGTGTACTTATATAAATGGTTACCTTTTTCAATTAAATTTTAAAAAATCCTAAGAAAAATGGGTATAAAGTCATTGCAATGACTCCAAGACAAAATTCTCTATTTCTTTTTACAATTATCAAGAATTTTTTATATTTGACTGTTTCTTACTCTGCAGAAGGAAAAATAAAAGAAAACCACCTTCAATTTTACAATGTTTTTGTTTGTTGAGAGGAAATATTTAATCAGTTACAGATTTCATCTTTTTCTCCCTTGAAAAAATCCAGTCCTCTCTGTCTTTTGCTGTGAATTGCACTACATGTCTGTTTGATGTGACTTATGAAAGTAGGAAATGCAATTTTACCTTTAAAGTGTAAAAATCCCTACCTACTCCTCCAGCCAGCTGATAGGATGGTGAAGTGGTTTTAGTGTGTCAAGTACATAAATTTGTCTCCATCTATGTTTCACGCCAATATAGAAAAACAGATAGCTAAAGATAATTAGTCCTACTCCACAACTAATAGATGCCTTCTAAAGAGAACAGTGACAGAGGAGTACTACTTTCTGTTTTACTTTGCAATCCTAAAATAGTGGGAAAATGCTTAAACGTTTGCAATGAAAAAAACATGTAAAAGAATTTAGATATTGGCTGGCTAGTAGCAAAGAGATTTAATACTTTCTAGGGCTTTAAAACAAAAAGCCAGGAGTGGAGGGAGACAGGAGGGAAAGCAAAGTGTAACTCCTAGGAATTATTGGTGAAAAAGTCCAGAAATTCTCCTTCATCCAGACTAACTGTACTGCTGCAAAAAAATGATTCATAGTCCTTTTGTCACCAAAAGTGAAAAAATTTCACTTCTCTCAAACTACATTGTGAGAGTGTCCTGGTCCATATTTGTGTGTCCATGCCCACCATCCCTCAGAATGGGGTGGGACAGTCAAAAAATATCAAAAGATACAGGTATGGATTCATTATCTGTCTGAGTCCCACTGTGCTGCCTTAGTGCTGGCCTAGTTCACAGTGCACTGTTCCTACAAATGCCTTTCACGGCTGAAAAAAAGGTTGCTGAGGACTCTCACTTATGATGAGAAGTTTAAATTATCCTTCTCCTCCAGGTATTTCTGTGGAGTGGAATGTGAAAGACACAGAGGCTGCACCTCCAACCACGAGTACCTTAGGTAATCCCAATTTTGTGAATCAGCCTCGAGGGAGCCGTGACTGCTGATGCAATTTAACCCAACTGTTAAGGCTGATCTAAAGATAGGTGTTCTGTAAAACTTGCCAGCATGGCTCTGTCAGAGGTCTGATGAGTTATCTCTGACCAACGTGGAGCTGCTGGCAGAAGATAAATTTAGATGTAGTTAAAGAAGACAGCCGAAGAACCCAGACTGACTTTCTCTGGTAAGGCTTCATATGCCCCAGGAGGACCAGAATAACTATTTATAAAATAATAATTCTGCTGATGGATGTGAAGTGTAAAAGAAGGGTGGCAGTTCTCTTGTCTGGTGATTGACATCCAAAAATTGCTGTCAAATTCTGAGATACTTGCTCAAGATTCTCTTAGAGTCAACAGGGAGAAATAGGCACCATCAGGTAATAAGTCTAGATATTTGAGGTTATTAGCTAACTTTTAAACCTTTAGCCTTATACGAGAAGAAATTCATCTTAGTAACATTTTTCTATCAGTGCGTTTCATAATCAAAGTATTGATAATATATTACAAGTGTATGTAAGGCCCAATTTCAATTAATTCAAACACAGCTGACATTTTCATGGTCATACATCATCCAAGATAATTCTAATCAGCCTCCATTTTGTAGTTTGGGGATTTTATTATGAAGACTGAGACAAGTCTTGTTTTGTATTTCATTTGAGTAGTTTCTGTCATGGGTACAGTGCTCTAAGTTCCTTCAAGTTCTAAGAAACACCTCAGCAAACACCTCAAGCAACAAGTCAATTTACTTTAGTGTCAGTTTACACAAGATTCTGGAAGAGGTTTTTCTGTTGGTGTTTTTGTGTCTTTGCAAATTATTATTTTGGTTTTAATTCTTTTTTCCACTGTAAAAGCACTTTGCCTCCACTGTTCATTCCTGGAAACTTGAGCAGGATGAGAACTCTTGGCTGTCAGAGACTGAATGCAAACAGATAACTTCTTGTTTCTGTTTTCATCATAATCAGGTTGTGCTTCGTTATCTGATTCAAAATTAGTGTAATGTAAAATTATTGCTAATAAAAAACAGATTTCATACAATGCTTATGTAAAGATACTAAGTGCAATTTGGATTTGTTTTGTTTTAACTATCACTCTGATTTTTCATAAGAGATGATTTGACAAGTCTAAGTTTTGATAAATCTACAGATATATCTGAAATTCAGTTTAAATGTGTTTACTCAACTAAAATTTACTTGAGGTTGTTTCTGCTCAATCTCTTGACATCCAACACGAAGCCTGTTTAAATTCTAAAAAATCCCAAGAGTTTCTCTGTTGGTTCACTTGTAGTTTTCAACAGCTGCCCTGAAAGTTCACATAAAAACCCATACTACAAGAAATCAAACATTACCTCTTGAAGACTTAGAAAATCTGAAGTGGATTCTACAGACCTATTCAGTAAATGGTAAATTAGTAACTTTCAAAGTATTAGCAGAGCATGCTTAAAATTATAATCAGCTTAATTCAGAATTCTGTCAGTTAGTTTTATTTTAAGAGCCTGGTAAATTAGGCAAGCGTATTTCGTTAGTATTTTTTCAAATTTATGTGATGCCATATTTCAACAATGGTGCAGATAGAGATTTTAGTTATTACCTGCCACCAGTAATGACAGTGTTTAATGTTTATCCTCTCCAGGCTGTGATGCCTTCTGACTTTGTAGAACCACGGGTATAATGTCATTGAAAATCCAAGTACTTACACAGATGACTGCAATTAATGTTAAAGGGAACTGGAGATTTATACGTGCCACTGCCATTATCACTAATGGAAATTTCACATGTAAATTGCCATGCATGGAAATAATATGCTTCTTAGTAGGCTTTATCTAAAAGTCATCTGTGCAAGCAGTCAATTTAAATCATTAATGCAGTCCTCTTACACCATGGCAAATATTTCTTTCTAAGAAATCAGGTTACTGATTTTAATGTTAAGAATTGTCTTTATGCTATTTAAATTATTGAAAATTAAAGGTTAGTGTATGCATGACTATGGCACCAGCTTTCATGGGTTTCTTGAGATAAGTCACACAGTGCCTTAAACACACCATTGAGAATTCACCTCTTCCACAGCTTCCTTGGTGTACTTGCTCCCAGCAAACAGGTTTCCTGTGAGTGTTGGGCATCAAGAGTGGCTGAGCTTCAAAAGGTAATTGCTAGCCCATCAGCACCAAAATGATTCCTCGAAGTGGTACCTGGATGAGGCATCCCTGAATGCCATTCATGAAGAAAAAGCCAACCCTGTTGATCTGAGGGGATGAGGGTAAGGTTTTACCTAGGGATGTTATTCTTCCCTCTGGAAATGATGTAGACAATGAAAGGTAAAGAAGTCAAATTGTAATAAGCAATGCTGTCTATTGTCTGGGAGAAATGAAAATGTCCTTACAACTGCGAAGGGCACACAGTCCCATGACAAGAGGGATAAAAGTTGGATCACTCAGCTCTCATCATATAGAAATGCAAGTCAGCTGATTTGGGCTATTCTTTGTCACAGTTGCTTTGACAAGATAAAAAAGAGGTGTTAGTGCAGAGTTCAAAAAGTCATCTGAGCTACACGTGATGGGGTTTGTATAGCAAGGTAAAAGGAGAGTGAAATAATTGTAGAGATCACGTCCAAGACTGCCAAATTGCAGTGCAGGATCAACTGAACTGATCAAAAAACCAGAAAAGCCACTTGCATTGGTAAACTTAGGGCTGAACTGACCATGATTATCAAATGTAGTATAGATAGACACAGCTATTGAGAAGAAAGAGCTAGGACAATGAAACTGGGAGCCAGGTGTTTGAAAGGCCTGAAGAGGAATGTTTCAATATTAATGGAGAGTCCTGGTTTGCAGCCTGTCTCCCAGAACCTTCCCAGGATTTTCTACAATGCTGGCAGTTAATCTTTTCCACATTTGTACATTACATATCCAGTTCTGTCATTTCCCCACTTATCTCTCAGGAGCTCCTTTTGTTTATGATTTTCTCTTGCATTTCACTGTGGTATAGCTTTTGAAAGTGTGAATTAGCTTTGCTCAGGTGTATTTAAACAGCCTTGGAATTCTGCATATGAAAACAGTACAACCATATAGTGTTTTATAGTTTTCTTTTCTTTCATCTCCAACTGTCAGAGATGAGCATATTAAAATTCTTTCTTTGACCAGGATTCTTTTGTGTCATTTGACTGCTTTAATACCTCATTTCTCTTTTGTGCTTGCAGTGGTGAGGTCTGTGATTTGCAATCTTTTTTTGTTGTTTTATTAGGAATTTCATGGACGGCAGTTTTATTTGATTGCATTATATAGTGCTACATATCACTTTAAAATGTAAACCATTGTGAGAGTCTAAAATAAATGTTCATTTAATTTCCCAGGCTAAAATGAAGCAATACGAGACTAAGAACCATGTCTTAAAGAACATATTTTCAGTGTATAGTGTAAACACAACAATGTAATTTCATGTCCTGAAGTGCTATAGGTAAAATTTAATGGAGAAAGTAGGTTGTACTTAATTTATTAAGCACATTTATGGAGGCATTATCTTTTATCTACAGCAGATATAAGTAGCTCAAACCAGATTTTTTTTAAAGTTTAAATAATTCTACAGTTAGGAATAGTTAGAAGTTTCAGACATACCCATACCCTCTTCCTTTCTGCCTCTCAGGGGTTTGTGCCTTTGGATGTTCAGAAACTGTTTAAAATGCTGGCACTGCTGTATCAGGATTAGGTGATATAGTTAATTGTTCTGTATAATTGCTCCAGGTCAACATGCTGAAAGCAGTAGTAAAGTCAAATGTTCTGGTCAACTTTTTCTGTTTCTTCAATGATGTAAAAATCATGGTTATTAGATTTGCACAAAATTTTTATAACAATCTTCCATATTGTACTTCACACAACTCTTAAACAGGCATAGAATTTTTAATGTATCTCACTCTTAAAGTAGATAAGGCTTAGATAAGTGTTATTAGAGAAGTTTTTTGGAATGAAAAATGCCATTTCTTTTGTCCTAATTAGTTTTCTGTTTAGCCAGGCATGTGTAGAAATTACAGCTTTTTGCACAGATTTATTTCGGTTTAGTGAAACAATTTAATTAGGCAAATGGTATCTTCATATGGTTATCAACTGATATTTTCAACTTTTAATTTATTCCAAGTGTTTCATACTCAGTCTTCCTGGATGTTGTATGAAGAAGTTTTATAATTTTTGGAGGTAATTATAGTATATTAAATTGTTGCTTAAGAGGTATGAAGATACATAGTTTATAAATCTAGCCTTTCTTTTAGTTTCCTGTGTCAAAGGTGCAGTGAAAGAACAGAAACCTCATGAGATGATGAAAGAAAGACATAAAAAATAATAAAGTGCCATGAATTGCATTCCTAAATCTCTCCTACCATCAAAATCTGAGAGATTAGGTAGAAAAATAATGTTATTTACTCAATTTCCTTCTCAGGAAAAAGATCTATATCATACATTTTGAGTTTGTTTTACAGTGTTTTGAATCTTCCTTCATGCCCATTTTATCAAAGGTTATGATGAGAATGAAATGTTTGTGTTTTGTTTTTATTTCCACTGGGATAGAAGAAGATTTATTTGTGTGTCCTCTGCATTTCCACAGTAACATTCAATTATTTTCAGAGAAAACCTTCTTTTTCAAGCATAGAAGGGAACAGATGACTGAACACAACAAAAACCTTTCAGTAAGGGAAGCCATTTGGAATTTTGAGGACCCAAAGTGTTTCTTGCCCAATGGATTTAGCGTTTATTGAGGACAGTCATAAATAACTTTAAAATATTCCAGTGTGATAGGATGGAGCTGCAGATTAGGTCATCGTGGAATTATAGTTCCCTTGCTTAATGATTTTACAAAATTGCCTGGCAATCCAACAAAGAGAAGGAGCACAACGTGGTGAATGCAGGCTAATTAAACCAATAATTGCTTCTTCTTGTGTTCCCAGATAATGTGCCCCTGATAATTTTAAATGAAGTTTTGAAGCTGACTTCTTGAATGAAATGCTGTGCTAGTTAAAGCTCCACTAACTCTCTGTGTGCACAGAAATTGGCCTACTTCTCAAGGTCCCTGGCACTGCTCAGGCAAGGATTGCCACAGCACACGGAGAATATCTGTCCTGTACGTCTGCTAACAGGGCCCTGAATTCCTGTGCTTCCCCTCTCTGCAATATTGTGACTAGATCATCTGATTTCCCCGAGCAGTTCTGAAATTAGAGGCTGCAAATTAAGTCTTTGATGTTTTTCAAGACTTAGGAAAAGATGCAAACTTCTGTGTATCTCAGGAATGCTGGTGTAAATCTAGAGTAACTCCGTTGAGACTTAGGAGGACTTTTTTTAGTTGTATCTGTGTCAAATGAAAGCCTGTGACTGCTGACTGGCAGCTGTGTGTAGAACTTGGGAAATATTTCACAAAGTCCCCGAGACTTTCAAGGTGATCTTCAAATTGGAATAATTTTGAAAGTTTTAATGTTAAACTTAGAGGTAGATTCCTTGTCAGTTAATCAGGTAAAAGGACTTCTGCAGATTCCTTATCAGTTATTCAGGTAAAAGGACTTCTGCAGATGAATTGTAAGTATGAGCTCTGCTGTGCCATGTATGCTCATCATGCTATCTCACATCCATGTTGTTAAACATTATGTATTTTAGGTTGCCTATAGTCTGACAGAACATCCTTTCTGACCTGAGTTATAATTTTACTAAACCATAGAAGTGAAGGATATACTTCTTTATTCAATACTATTTATGCTGAACAATCTTGGGTAAATGGGTGTCTTTTCTCCATTGGTACATAAGGATTTTTACTGAAATACTGAACTAATGTGCTTCAAAATGTTTTTGCTAAATTATTCTTTTATTATCTGGATGGAAAGACGTGACAAAACAGACAGCTTTTCAAAGCAGTTGCTCAACTATTATCATCTGGACCATCAAAGTTAGACAAAGAATCTTCCTGTGAATTGGTTATGTTTCAGTGTAAGAGGATACGTGATGAATTGATTAATCTGAGAAGTGCAATGCATGTTTTTGGATGTATGATTGAATTTTAGGCATTACCCAAAACTACTTCTTTAGGGAGCTAAACCAACCAAATAAAAATATGTTTGTAATTATTTTCTAGTACTGAGAAGCTATTTAAAACCATGGCTTCTGGAATTATGACTAGAGAGAGAATTATCCATCATTACTGGTACCTACCATATCACAGAATACACATATGATGTGTGCTCTGAAATCTGCTGTAAAAGCCTTTAAAAAAAAAAAAAGTCAGGGTCTGGTAGATCTCATGAGCTGAAATTCCCATTGGTATTGACAAAATAGCAGAAGCCAAATCTGGCAGCAGATTGTGCCAATAGTCACTTTTCCATTAATTCTTACATTAAATGTTCATGACTGAAATCTACAGCTACACAGTTCACAAGCTCACTCTCAGAATTTTTTGTCTTGTAAATTGGTAAGTATACACTCAGGAATTGTGAAACTGCATTTTTTGGTTGGTTTTTTGGATAGAGATAGGTTCAATACATCTTAGTTGGCAGCAACTGGGCAATGAAAAGCAATATTGGTAGTGAGGGTTTTATTTCTGTTTGCTCTGTGTCTTGTTAAGCTTTACTGATATAAAACCATCTGTTTAAAAAGCTGTAAAAAACAGACTGCCAACACATAAAAGCTAAACACAACAAAATAGTCTTAATATCTTCTGGCTGATAACTCAGTGCAATGTTAAAATTGCTGAAGATAGAGGCATGGATGGAGAGGAAGACAGTTAGCTTTATGCAGGGATAAACTTGAGTTTCCTTATAAAGGACTTCACTATTTATGCTGGATGGTAATCTTTATTTTTTTAAGTGCATATTTATTAGCATTCTGATATTATAGTCTTTTTTTAATTATCTGGAAATAGTTTGGCTATTACATAAAAATATGGGGGTTTGCTTTTTTGGACTATATAGGACCAAATGTAATGCAAGCAAGAAATAAACTGATAATGCAAGCATTGTAAGGAGCAATGGCATATGAGAGCAATAATATCAGCCATACCAGGACAATGAAAATCTCAAGTTTTTATAGGGTAAAGCATGATTTGAATGACTGTTATCACTACCTGAGAAACAAGCTGAAACAATTTTCTGTCATCAATTTCTCAATTAAAAAAAAAAAAAAATCAGTGTCTTTGTGCCCAATACATTTTGAAGTAATATTGGCAAAATTAATGAGATATGAATCTGAAGTTATATACATGATATTTTGTGAGCACTTGATTTAAGTCTCATTGTAAATTGAAAAATTATTGATAGTGGCTGTTAATTTTTTTCACATGACATAGATCTGTTTCAAAATATCCTAAATAGACAAGAAAGTGTTGCATTATAATTGTAAGATCTTAATAGAAATGCATTTCAGTCATGCAACAATTACATAAAGCTAATATACAAAAATTGAAATTTATCCTATGCATATAATAAATATAGTAAAGAAATTCTTTCCACATGAGAAGATGCTTTACTAATCTACTAAATTGTTCACAGTGATCACTAAGTCACAAAATAATCCATTAGCAATAAAGTTTCCAAAACTAACAAAGTACAAATTTAGATTAATCTCTCTTCACTTGGAGCTCACCAACATGTAATAAGTAACTTTTTTGAGACTAGGGTAAAATATACATTTGAATTTTTTCCTAAATTCTGTGATCTATTATTTTGCATAAAATATTACCTGTTAGGAAATATGTCTATAATCAAAATACTGAGAATAATTATGGACAAAGCTGTGTGATAAAATACAGATGTCCTTTATCAATAAAACCAATAATTGATCAATTATGATGGACAGTTAAACAGCTCTTTATATGATCTGCCCAAACAGTTCCATTGCTGTTATTTTAAAGAGGATTATATACCAATTAAGAGAGGAAACAAGAAAAAAAATAGTAAAATAAAGGAAAAATCATGGTACAAATCATTGTCAGAAATCGCAGAAAAACATTTTTCGAGGTAGAGCTTATAAGATGAGAAATTTTAATTTTGATAAATGCTCACATTTAAAAGGTTTTAAAATTAAGCAAAGATGCCAATAAAGGACATTTCTTTCAAAGCAGGAATAATTTAACAGCAAAAATAATGTATAAACGGTAGTAGGAAATAAAAATATACCTGAGCACAGCTCTGAGATATAATTATTAGAATATTGTAACTACTGGAGGCAATACATCATGAACAACAGAGATTTTCAGATAAAAAGAGCTACATGAATGATTCAGTCTGTAAAATATGTTTTGTACTAAAAAGATCAATCTATTTCATTTTTTTTCTGGGAGAAAATGAAGTGACTTGACAGCCTATAACTACCTTTCTTACACTTCTGAGAGTAGCTTTCTTTTAATTCAAATAGAAAAGACAGAATGAGACCTGGAGTCAGACTAAAATATAGTGACAAAAGTTAAGATAATTAGGCATTAAACGTTTGGATGTTTATTTATAGGTAAAAGGATTTAAAGATTTGTATGATTCTTTGTGGATACAAACCTTACTCTTGTGTTTAATTTTAACTTGAAACAGTATTGGCTTTAAATACATATATTTGAAATATTTTACATGAGATTTAACACCATTAAAATAAAGCTGAGCGAACGTTTATTCCTTCCATTTACTTAGTATCTCTTCTCTTAAAAACTACCCTCAAAATCAGTGAATATCCACACACTGGATTTTCAGCCAAGCTTTAATATTTACTTGCATTCATTTTTAATGGCAATGTAGCAGATGGTAAGACTTAAAGCACCAATCCCCTGCGGATTTAAAATAGGCAAAGATATGAGGAGAAATCAAAGGGAAAAGAGCAAAACAGATGTTGTGAAGCTGCTGCTGATGGTGAGACACGGGAGGATAAGCAGATGCCTTCCAACTTCACCAATCAGTTCTGCAAAGGTGTTGACCACTTGTGGGAGATTAGAAGATGGCGTTTGTTTCTCTGAACATGGATGAAATATTTCTCTAGGCTTTGAATGTAAATTGAAAGGAAACTGGCTCACTGGCCCTTTTTCATTCCATCTTGAAATTACATGAAAAAGACTCCCACCTTATAGTTCCAAATATATTTTGTGCCTACAAACAAACCTTCTTGCATGCTCCTTTAGAAATTGTTTCTTCTCAAAGCTGCCAGCAATTCTTTCCTTGGATTTCTAAGAGTATTTTTAACCAGACTATGATTGACAAATAGCACATAATAACAAACAGTTATGACAGTTTTAGAGTATTAGATGAGGATATTTGATAGACAGCACAGATTAATGTGTTGGCTCTTATGAATTCATACCTAGAATAAGAATGTATGGTTAATTTTGGGCAGTTGCTTGTTCACATCAGTGACATGTAATGTTTGGTGATGCTTAAGCCAAATCTTGAATTTATTTGAAGAATTTATTATAGTAAATTAAACCAAAATATCAATGGACTTTCCAGTGGGGGCACAATCTCAATTTTGCAGCTCCAGGAAGGCAAATGAGCTCTTCCATCTAATAGGAAAGTGAAATCATGCTATCACATGGTCAGTGGCCATTTTTTTCATATTTCAACAGATGAAAAAGCACCTATTGTTTAGGCTTTTCAATATTCATGGGTAAGTTCCCGTTCCTCCTGTGATTCCAGGAATGTGCTAAGAATTGCCTCTCAAACTAATGCTCCATGTATAGATGGTTGGCAGTTTTAAAAAACATTCCTTGAGAAATATTGTATTTGCAAAGATGGTGATTAGTTTTGCAGTAGTCATCATACTCTCAGTTAAAGTATTTTTTAAAGTCTTAAATTGTGTTTTGTACTCCAAAGCATTAAATTTTCATCTTTCTACTACTTGTTGTAAAATAGGCTTTCTGTGGTCTGTTTCAGTTCATGTGATTTGAAGGTGAATATATTTGAAAATAACTAAACCACAGTAAATGCTTTTCAGTCAAGTGCTATGTAAAGCTATTGGTAGAAAGTCAGAAATATCAGCAGGCTAAAGTGAATGTATTCACCATTGCTTATAACCTGTTAATTTCTTTTATCCACTATGTATTCTGAATAGATCCTGATCAACCTACACTTTTCTTGAAACATCCATTCATGAGCATTTTTCCTAACTGCTGAAGAGCTGCAATCTGCTCTATGCAGCTCACAGATCAGTGAACTCTCCTTAATAATGTATTTTTGCTAGCAAAGCTTTAGGTCAGAGCTGAACATGGCCTGTTGAGTTATATCCTTTCTGGACTCTTTAAATGCCAAATTTAGGACATACTATAAAGGCTTGTCATTCAGTTATACACTGTGCATACAGAACAAAGCTATAACAAATTTTTTATAACTTCTCTGAATGGCCACTGAACATAAATTCTGGCTTCTGGCCTTTCCTGCTCCACGTATCTGCAGGTAAAGCAACATCTGCAGCACTATTTGCATTTTTCAAATCCATCAGCTCCCAAGATCTACTGTCACTTCTCTTTGTACTCAACAAAGAGACCTTAAAGCTAAACAATAGCTGTTTTGAGGAACATTATCACTCTGCTATAATTAGTAATTTACAATTAGCTCTAGCAATGTTACAAAACAAAAAGTACATCAGAGACACTCTTAGGCAGCACCAGTTTTTTGGAGGAGGATAAACTATCTTTGCAATTTACCCACTGGATGATTGTGTAGACTTCTTTGCCCTATAGACTTCACTCTAAAAATGTTTTGGTGGTGGTTATCGAGTCAATAAACAATCCACAGATTCAGCTTTTCTTTAAAATTTTTGAACTTTGAGGTTACATAAGTATTGTCTACTACAATGTCTTAATATAAAGAATAACCAACAGGGGAAAACAAAAACAAACAAACAAACAAAAACAACCCGCAGCAAAAAGGTTTTCCCTAAACCAACCAACAAAAAAATGATGCAAAGGTAGACAAATATTCACCATGTGCTGTGACAATAGGCTGCCATAGTTCTTTTGAGAATGGGCTAGAAGCTAATGTCAGCAATAAAGTTACCTTCAAAGTTATTGTGTTGGGAGAGGCATTGCCATGGGAGTGGTGATAGCAAAATAGGGCAAATCTTCTCCAAACTGCAGTAAATGGAAACAATCACATCATTTAGAGATTGTTTTTTGTGGATATGTGCATGCTTCTATGAAGATGGGTCATTGAATACCTGAACATATGTTCAGAGAAATCTAAAATGGAATTGCAGTATTTGTCCTCCAACAGTACAAGAAAAATAGCAACACAGTGGTTGCCATTAGTCTATCAATAGATCTTCTACTTGATTTTCCTCTTATTTCATTTTTCATCTTCTAAATTGAGATCTTCATGTAGTATGGGTTTGCTTAGGTCTGACATATACTTCTCTGGAGGTGTCTCTTTCGTTTTATTGATGGTGGGACTTCTGCAGTAGCAAAAAATTTTCTATTAGTTTTAAGTTTCATTAAGCATGTGAACGATTGCACAAATATTTTCTTTTCTAATGGTTTCTTGAAAGCAGTTTTCAATTCTTGTCCCTTTGATTACAGTTTTAGTGAGCACAATAACTCTGCTTTTGACATAGAAGTTGTCTGACACCACATATATTTTTGTCTTCCAAAGGAAATTTTCAAAATCTCTCATACTGCTTCATTCAATATTATCAGGGTTTTTTATGCATTTCTTTGTTGTTAATATCATTTTTTTTCTTGCTAATGATGCAATGGTTGCAGTCCAAGTACAGAAACCTTCTATATCATGTTCCAAGAATTCTGTTCTGTTTGTTGGCTCAGGGTATAATGCAGCACAGGAAAGGATTACCCAGAAGAAATGTGGTATCTCCATCCTTGAAGATTTTGATGACTTGGATGGCCAAAGCCAAGACTGACCTGAACTGCTGTTCATCAGAGAACAGTTTTATATTTGCAATCCCTGTTTCTGTATTCAACAAAATATATAAATCTAGCATTATAATTGCTGTCAAAAATCTTAATAAGGTTGTATCTTTTAGAAATAAAAGCAGTTATTGATTTTTAGAACATAAAAGCTTTTTAAGTTTTGTATTGATGAGTCCAAAAGTAAATATTGTTTGTCTGTGAACTTTTACTATTGTAGAATGAAAAAAAAAAAAAAAAAAAAAAAGGCTTTTTATTTCTGAAAGAAGCTGGTCTTCTAAGATTATGACAGCTAAATTTTTTTTGTCTTTTCTACAAGACTAATATCTTGTGCCAAAAACATTACATTCTCGTAGAAAGACAAGGATATACTTAGCTTTGTACTTATTATACAACAAGAAAAGCTAAGCAGAAAATAGGCCCGGGGTAGTTCTTTCATTATTTTCAGTTTTTACAACTTGTGTAACTGCTGCTTATGTAGACAGTTATTTTTTAAAACTTTGTGCGTCATGTTTGGGGAAAATATTATTGAAAGTAATAAGCTGTGATTACATCTTCCTTTACCCAAACTCCTCCAGGAAAGTCTTCTGAATATTTATATATCCCCACATCCCCACTTCTCTCGCTCCTTTTTTTTTTTTTTTTTTTTTTTTTCCCCTGGTATCAGTATGAAAACTAATGTGTCATTTTTAGATTTCTTTGAGGGTAAAGTTGTGATTCTGTTTTGACTGTATGGACATGGAAAGATGGATGACAAAATCTAATAATACACATTCATTCTCAGCGAAATTTTACATGTATGGAGTATTTTTTAAATTATTCAAATTATTTTCTACCTTTCTGATCCATTTTTCTCCCCAAATGGAGATTTATATAATTTATTTTTATTAATATTGAGCAGTATATGCACCCTTTAGAACTCATCCTCTTCTGGTTTGCAGAAGCTGAGGCCATAAATCTGACACTTGTTCATATTTGCTGTGTCAACTCTGTTAAAGTAACTTCATTAATAGATTTAATTAGTTGAACGTAGTGCAAAAAGGGAAAATTCCCTTTGATTTATAGTTAGCAGGAAAAGAACATAATCCACACAGAAAATAGGAAAAAGAATCCAGATTAAAGAGACCCATGAGGGATAGCCATTTGGTGGTGCTTTGTGCTATAATTTTGTATACAAAGTTATATGAGCACAGAGAAAACAAGAGAACTGTAATTATTTTCCCTCATGCTGTTGTCAAAGACATCAGCACTGTTTGTCTAAGGCTTTGTTTATGAAGTTAAATACTTATTTCTAAAACAAAAAGGAAAGGTGGGAAAAGCCTTGTGATATGAATCCTAGAACAGATTCACTTGTCATGAATGCTTTCCTATGTGCTTTCCTATGAAGACTTGTGGACAGTTAAGTAAAGTTCTGGCAACCTGAGCTGAGATTTCTGAAAATAGGATTATAAGGCAAAACTGGGGCTTTAACTCAGACCATACTTAATCTTCATATTTTCTGAATAGATTTTATTTTGACAGGATCATGCAATCCAGAAGCATGTTTTTCCCCATAGCTGAGGACAGGGATAGAAATATACTTGGCTTCTCCCTCTTGTTAACTTCCCAGTTTAGATGTGAACTTTTGTTGACTTTAGTTCACTTTTCTCCCCTTTTGTGGGCAAAAATAGAGATGCTTTCGCTGTAAGGTCAAGAGCATTTCTCTAGAGGCCCCCAACATCACACTCTTTTCCTATTTCCTGCTTGATCCCCTCACAGGGGAGGGCTCCCCCTGGAAAATACCTTTTCTTTCCTAAAAATTGTTCTTTTGAAATTGCTCAGTTTTAACACAGTAATAACAAGATTTTCATTTTCGTGTTTTTTAGGATGGTGAATACTGACAATTGCTCATGAATTGGATGTAGCACACCTTATTAAAAACTTTATTGCACAAACTTCTCTATGCTAGTCTTGACACCTTACACTTAAACTACATATTTTCTCATTTCAAAAGCTGATAGTTTTGCATATATCTAATATATTACTCTATTAATATTCTGTGGTGATTTTATTACCTATCTATTTATACATTTCAGGTAGTTGAAGTGTGACTCTGGGGCATGATGTAGATGCTATACTTTTGATCAGGACCAGTGGTAAGATGTGCATTCATTTTTTCAGTTTCTCCTATGAGTACTCAAGTCTACTCTAGCAATTTTTAGTGACCCACTGATCTCTGAATTTGCTAACACTTAATACAAGTGAACTAGGAAAAAAGAGAAATCACTTTTCTGACTCTTGTCAGAACAACCCAATGGTAGACAGTGAAGCATTGCCTACACTTCAAGAAATTACCAACGGTTTTACTTTTGTAATTATTTTCCTATTACTTTCAACACAGCTACAAAAGTTGGAAGGGTCTCCCTAAGATTTACTTTAGGAAATAAGTCCGTAACTGAAAAGAAAATATTATCTTTGGCACATGCTTACTCTTTGCAAGCTTTATTATTTTGCATTTTTTATTGCTCTTTGTACTCTGCAAAGGTGCTAAACTTCTGTACTACCTATTTTTCTTTGGTATTCAATTCTGCATAGTTAAATCAGTAGCGTTGTGTAAACATAATAGAGTCTTCTATCAATTTTTAAAATCCATTGATGTTTTAGAGATTTGTTTTTAGTCCCACCTAGTTAGGAAACAAAATAATAAATATAAACCGAATTTATTGGAAAATAGACTACTTTTATATATGGTGGAGAAACAGAAATTTGATTACCTGTGTAATTATAGAACTAATTTTTTATGTAATAGCATGCTTCTGTTATATTAAAGAAATCAGTTTAAGATTATTCACTTCATCAGTCATCATTCAGTCCCACTTTTTAAAGAAAAATAGAAAACAAACAAACACATAAAACAGCTCTCCAATGAGCATGGGTAGTGAAACTTAAGACAGTTAGGTAGAGCCTTGACTTAAAGGCAGCTGCTAATATGAATTATGACACAGACACAGGAGATCTTCCCTTTGGACAGAGGATTCAAGGCATACTGGAGTCCTCTGCTGTTCTAATAAAGAAAAAAAGACAGAAAAAAACCATGGGCTATTCACACTTACTAAGAAAAGAGTTGTATGTTCGTGAGCCTTTTCCAATCTGATTGATTCTGTATGATTCTGTGAGAAAAAAACCCACTGAATAATTCCAAAGTAATGATAATAAAAATATTTTTTTTCTGGAAATGCTTTGTTTTGTCTGACCTTTCTACTCACAGCCTCATAATGCCATTATCACCCTTATCTTCTAAAGAGAAAAAGACTGAGAAGGTGAAAGGTGAAGCTGTGGTTTTAAGGGAGAAGAAACTCAGCTAGTTATCTTTTTCATTAAATTTCTTTCTTACTTCATCCTTTACAATGACAATAAAACAATTTTTTATTCAGTTATACCAAATAGAGTTTTCCAAGTTTAATAAACCTATTAACTCTCAGATGAAATCCACAATGTATTCCTCATTATTCGTTTGCCAAAGTAAATGGAAAGAGTACTTTAAAATTTAATGCAGGGTATGTTTAATGATCTACACCATTCTTATTACTGGTTAATCCTGAAATAGTAGCATGTATAATATATAAAATATTCAGAAGGTAAGCCACTACCATTAACAACAACAGCAACAAAAATTCAATAAATCAGAATCCTTGATTTAATAACTAGCAGCTTTGTTTAATTACAGTTGGGTTGGATTCACTGGGCTGAGAATGCAATTACGTGTCTCAGTGAAGCACTAGCAGGTCAGTATAAAAGCCTTCTCCTTTTTGTATCATTTCTTTAAATAATAAATATTCTTAATTTTTAAATCATGAGAAAATATTTGATCATTGTCTGTTGAAGTAGGCCTATCCTGGATAAAAGGACCCTAATTTATGTGTGAATGTTGTGACTGAAGGAAGAATCAAAAGGCCATGGATGCATTTTCCCAGGGATTCCTGAACATGGTCTGGATGGATTTAGTAATATTTTTCATCTTTTACTTACTACACAGCATTTTATCATTTATTCTTTATCGATTATTTCCACTGAATCATAGAGGAACGCAAATGAAAAGTAATTGTTGGTGAACATTTAGCAGATCAAGCTCTAGAGAAAATCCAAAATTCACGTGTTGAGTGCTTGGAGTAGTTAAAGAGAATAGGATTTTCTGGAAAACAAGTATGTTAATAATGATTTTTACTAAGCACTGATACACCTCAGATGTTCACAACAGATGTTCCAGGTAGGAAAATATGTCATCCATATGAATATCAGTAATTTTTTTCTCATGACTGGGCAGCAAGAAGAAATTCATTTTTTTCTATGCCCCAAAGAGGTCACAGAGAATCACTCTACTAATAATGGACACCACAGTGATGAAGTCCCATTTACTTATTTTTTAAGGGCTTAATTTAATCTTCATTTTCACGGAGAATAAAATTATCTGATTGAATTGCATGCATTATTGATTATTTGCTGAATTTAAGAGTCTTATAATGCAGATTGAAAGGTTTTAAAGTTATCATAACATTTATATGTTATATACATGTGGAGACTTGCTGATGACTTGGTACAGCCAAGGATTACTAAGGTTGATTATTGATGATATTCATATGCCAATATTTTTATTGGACTGTCAATGTAAGGTGATAAATGCATATTTTAAATACACATAAACTAAGTTTGCTTTAATTAAACTTTATATACTTTAAACAAAATCAGATTGAAGCAAAAGTGAAAGCAGAATCTTGATATGTCTTAGCTTTGCTTGAAACATCTACAATTGCCTTAAAATGCTTGTGGATTCTTTGCTAGGGTAGGAGGATTGATTTAATGCACAATATTTTAATGAAACTTTAGTATTAGTAAACTATAAAGGGATGGCTGTGAAAGAAAAGACAAATTACCTACTTTCAGTTTGCATGTTAAAAGCCAATTTGAAGGAAGTGTCAAGAAATTGATGTATTGTCTTCTGCGCTGAAAACTTTGCAATTATTTAAGCGAAAGTGAATTTTTTTGGTATCTTTGCATTTGGGATTGGGTAGCTATTTTGATTTCTAGCCAAATGTGTTGAATTATAATTATGCTCTGTCTCAGTACAGAAATGTGCTTTGAATATCCTGCATTTACTGTGACATCTGAGTAAGAAAAGGAACTGTGTCGTATTTCTCTTTGAAGGAACTTCATGGCAAATATGATGGCTCCCCCACAAATGAAATTATAGTCTGCAACCTACAACTGTGTATGGCACATTGATGTAAAAGTGTCTGATGTATACTGGAAATGCATATTTTCCCACATAACCATCTTTCTATGTCATGGCAATGGGATCTAAAATAGATAGTGTTTTGGCTGTTTCCTGATGGCAGCAGTATCTAGAACCTATAAGTCTGTAAATCTTAAAGAGCAATGTTAAAATTGTGAGTGGATAATGTAGAGGAGGGGAAACAAGTCAGATAGAATCATATGAATCAGAAGAACTGGCAAGAAATATATCTGTGTGTGCATATACATACACATACATACATACATATACAAATATATATACTTTTTTTTTTTTTTTTCATTTTGGAGGGTGGACCATGAGAGATTTTTTAATGTTTAGAATTTTTTATGCTAGAAACACAATATAATTTGGGTTAGGATTAGAGCCCTATTATCTTTAAAGTCACCTTCAACATTTAGATACATATCTTTGCGGTGGTGCATGTTTTGGATTTTACTTTGCTTGTTCTTCTTATATGAGTTATTTCTGTAAATTTAAATGTAAAATGGTTTGTTCTTTGTACCACCCTCCTGTTCCTTTCCCTTTGTTCATCCCCAAGTTGTTTGTCAGATAGTTGTGAAATGTCAATCATTAGTTACATAACCCTCTGGTCCTGTCAGTCACTCTGGGGCCTCTCCCTGCATCCAGAAAATTCCAAGAGAGGTGTTGAGTGACTGGGCAGAACCAAGAGGGTCCCCTCCCAGTTGGTTATGATTTGATGTTGCACCTGTATGTCATGTTCAGAGTCACTCCTGACTTTTCTGTTATTGGTTTGTCACTGTACCCATCCCTGAGACCCTGCCCCCT
The DNA here is from genome assembly GCF_009819655.1 of Sylvia atricapilla. NCBI lineage: Eukaryota > Metazoa > Chordata > Aves > Passeriformes > Sylviidae > Sylvia > Sylvia atricapilla. The sequence continues at coordinate 63,669,549 of NC_089143.1, forward strand.
TTATAAGTTGCTCCCCTCACATTCTCAGGGTCTCTCCTGACAGAGCCCTGGGGCGAGGATCCCCCTGATCCAATAAACTCTGTTGCCCTGTCTCTGAAGAGCCTTTTTTCTCCTGCCTTGGCCACATCCCTGCTTTTGGTCAGCCAAGAACCACCAGTGTCATCGTGGTGCCACGGGCTGGCCGAGCCGGGGGACACAGGCACTGCAAAATATCCTCATAACTGATGTGGCTTGGAATAGACTTAACAAAAATATTACTGCTACCAACAAATGCTAGCAGTAGCTACCAATCTGAAATTGGTAGTTTCTGATTCTAGATATTGACAAATTAGACAAGTAACTCCTAGCATTAACATCTATGCTTTGATAATGCACTATTTCCCTTGTATCTTCTCCACATCTCCATTTGGGGAAAAAATATGGTCGTTGGTCTAGCAAGGCATTTCAACCCAAAAACATTTATTGCTTTACAGTATGATCTTCTTATAAAGCCAATTTAAGCTTATTCACCAAGCGAATATCCCAACATTCCAATGTAAGTAGACATTTTTTCCTTTCTAAGCTATTTTAATTTTGCATGTATTCCATACTACTTACAGAATCACTGCATCTTGTCAGAAAGCTCTGGTCTATCAGTATGCAGCAGGACAAAAAAGAAAGATGAATACAGCTCAGAAATATTTGATTAAATTATCTTCAATAGGAAATACTGTCTTGTTAAGTTCCCACTGGAAAACTATTTTTTTCAATTAGTTTTGATTAAATTCTGTGATGAGGGTTTTTCAAGTTAGGATGGAATAATTTGTGGAAACCAAAAAAGAAATTTAATTCAGAAGAAATCAAAGTCTTGTGGGTTAAATACCTGTCTAATCCTCCAGAAATCCAATTTCATGTATCAGAGGTAAACTGGCAAAAAAAAAAAAAAAAAAAAAATCTAACACCATGAACAAGTGCATTAATATCTAATCTGTTGTTTATCCTGATGTCTCAAGGCTTTAGTGCAGAAAAAGAAATGTAGTCAACCTTTTTGCATCAATGAAGAGGCAAAACACAGAATATAATATTGTTTTAAAAAAGATTTAGAAATACTCTATATATGAGAAATTGTAGCTATTATCACAAACACTTGTTCACCCCTAAAGGTTTTGTTTGTGTCTGGAAATTGTATTTTATACGTGGTAAAAAGAAAAATCTATTTGCAGATTAAAGAGAACGCAGAATCACTATTTCTATACGCTGTTTTTTAAATATTACTTCACAGTTGTAATTTATATTGTCTCCATACTGTTTTAAGGCAAATTTTTCACAAATATAATATGATGATGATAATAAAATGATACAGTGACCTAGTTGGGATGAACTCATTACAGCAAATCTAATAAACACTTTTTATAAACAATGTTTTGCATATTTTGCATATTTATGCATAATTTGTCAACAGAGTCTGATCAGAATCATAAAGATGCAGTGACATAAAAATGCATGGTAATGCATGAGGAAAAAAATACTCAAAATGTAAAATCATTACTTTAGCACAAGGTAATTTTTTTAGGAGGTCAACTATACTAATTCAGTTCACGCCTTTTATTTAGGAGGACATTTTATTTGTTAGGTTATGTGTCTGCAGAAAAGTGCTTAGATTCAAGAATTAAGGATTTTTTTCCATTTGTTTTGTTCAGTTTCTACAATAGATTGTTTGGATCTGTGGTCCTTTGATGTGAAGGGCATTCCATTTATTTTTTAAATGCGAGAGAAAGAAAGTCCCTAAGGTAGGACTTTCCATACTAAACATTAGCGTTGTGCTTCTTATTTGTATTGCAGCTGTGCACATATTGTTCCAGCTGCTGACCTAAAACAACACAGAGTTCTTTGCCTTCTTCCTAAAAATATGCACCTTAGTGATGTGTTTGTATACACTGTTAGGCCTTTTGAAGTCATTGCAACATGCCACCTGCTTAAAGATGTGTTTGATTGCACAGTTAAAGCCTTAGCCTGTAAACATTTACATCATCCAACCTGTTTCGTGCAAAAAATAATGTAATATCTACAAGAAATTCGCAGTGAAAGCAAAAATTCAGCTGGAGAACAGAACTTGTAAGCTGAAAATAAGCTGAAAATAAGTTGGTGAAGGTCAGCTGACAGATGTATCTGGAAATGAGGAGCAGACTTCCTGCCTTGGAGATCATTACCTGTATTGCAGAAACTCTTAGAGCATCCATCAGGACTTCATGCTTCATATTTTCATTGATATATCAACAATGTCTAAAAATCCCTATTCCCTTAACACCATTAAACTAGAGAGAGAAAAATGAAATTATTGCATAGTTTGTCCGTGCATTGATTTTTTTCCCCGTGTCAATGTGCATTACTGTGAAAACATTTTAAGGTTTTTTCCCATGGTTAACCTTGTAAAAAAGCATAAGAAACCCTTAACATCCATTTCTAGTAAAGAACATTATTTGACCCCGAAATCTGTACACACGTCCAAAAATTTTGATTTGTGTGTTCAGCCAGGAACGCAGCAAAGGCCTGGGCAAATTAAAGGTTAATCCCTTATCTGAAGTGCAGGAATATTTCCTCATGCCTGCAGGTGGGAGATGAATATGCTAATGGGGCAAGCCTGACTCTGCAGTGATTTGCAGGTGAAAATGTAACTTGTGATAATTAAAGGCTAATTACTTTTAGCTAGCAAGTGGGAACCAGGTGCTCTAAAGCAAGAGGAGGATTTTATTTTGTGCTGTTAAGACTTTTGGAGGAGGAGAATAAGAAGGAACTATGCATTTCTTTTCGCTTTCCTTGATTTTTTTTGTTTGTTTGTTTTAGTATAGTAGACAGCAGACATAAAATAGTTAAGAGTAACATGTAGTTTTCATAGGTTTTGGGGATTATTTTTATTTATTTTTATCACTATTTTCCTTACAAGATGGCCACAGTTAGGCAGGGACTATGGAAATGTTTTCGTTGTTTAGATGTTAGTAGTATTGCCATCACAGGCAACGTGTCTTGTTTCAAAGCCTGTTTTAAAAACAGCTTCTTCTGAAATGCTCACTAAAAAATCTCTTTTAAAAGTTTCTCTCAAGTACTGCTTTCAAAGGCACCCCCAAGAGTGAGCACTCAGACACATTAGTGTTAGAGCTTCCCACATATTTCTATCTTGCCTTTATGGTAGGATGTGTTAACTTTCCTAGTTATTCTTCCCTTTGAAGGCCCATGGATCCTAGGAAGTTCAGGCATTTCCACCCACGTTCCCTTCCTATTTTTCAAGACAGCCTGGTTACTATCATAAGGAGCCTCATGAAGATATTTTCATGTTAGATGATGTGCCACATCACTTATCTGGGAAGTAAACAACTCAGCATCACCAAGGGGTAAATCTAATTCTTTCAGTGACTGCTTGGCATATCTACTCTTTGTGCTGCTCATGCACTATATATTTTACAGTATCTTTACAATTAAAAAAGGAATCAATTCCCTGTTTAGACAGTTATATGTAATTATTTACTGCTTGTGTCTCTGTGTTCTGATAATTAATCTCTTTGAAGAGTGGGTGATGAATCTAGAGACTCTTTTCCTTAATGAACTTTGGTTTTCTTGTAACCAAGTGGGGTTGCAGTCACTTGGACCACCACAGGTGGCATCTATAATAAGCAGGTAGGCTTTGCCATCACTCAGTAGATCTGAACTTAAGCTTTAGGTTATTTATAGTACCTACATGGTTGTTGATCTTTGTCTTGGGCAGTTTTTAGAGGTACTAAAACCCTGAAATACTAGCCAGATAGGTAGCTGATTCATTTTTTAAGACATGCATTTTTATTTGTGTCTTTCCCATCCTTTTTACTTGGTATGTTCTGCTTACATCACATCTAACACATACAGAGGAAAGACCAGTGGTACTAGTAATTATTTTTAAGCAATAATTCAGAATTAATATATTCTTGTGGGCTAGGAAGTGTGAGAATTTCCCCAGGTTAGAAAAATCAGCTTTGAACTGAAATAAGTAGAGAGACATCTTGATCTCATTTTTCGTGTTAACATCTTAAAATCTATCATCAGCTAATTTGTATTTAAAAAAAAATCCTCAAATGATTAATTTCTTTTAACTCTTCAGGTTAATATATCTTTTGAAACACTTTCGTGTATTTGATTGAGAGGAACTGCAGAATGTCCACTTACCAGCTGGAGGTTGAGGGGGACCTCCTTCAGAGGTCAATTCAATTTCCAGTGAGTTTGTTGTCTTGTAATAATGGGGAGACCTTTAGGGGCAATTGGCTAGGACAAACTTGAGCAGCAAAAGCCTGTGTGGGCAGGCAGGTAGGCCAGCTAGTCTTCTTGGCTTTGCTTTTAAAATGTCAAGAGAATTGATGTGTCCTTTTGAACTTTTTTATTCTACTGCATCAGCATCTTTTGCACAGAAAATGTTCCACTAGTGCTTTTTTTTTTTTTTTTTTTTTTTTTCCTTTTTTTCCTTTGTATTCGATCAAGTTGTTATTCTGATTTCCTTTAGGAAGTGATTGTATGTTCTTATAGATGTATTTCGAGGTGAAGGGAATTTTATTGAGTCTTTCATTTTTACAGGTGAGTATGTAAATTGAGTGGTAGAATCCAATATTGTATAATTACATTGATCACTGATTCCGATGTGATTTTGTTCCTGTAAGACTCTCCTAAAGTATTTTGCAGAAAGGAGGATAAAAAAATTATCGGTTAAAAGAAGCAACATAGATAGTAGGAAGGATAATTCATATGCATTTACTTATTAAAGCATTGAAACAGGTCAAATGGGATCACAGGCTTCAAGGAGGACATCAATTACCTTCTTCATATCGTAAATACCTTACTCTGTAAAATGCAATTGCTGTAATTAGTAGAGCAAATTATGAAGAAAGGTGTTTTGTGAAGAATTAATGCCATTCTTCAGCAGCTCAGGAATGCACATGTAAGTTTTATCTTGTCCTAAAGATATGTTTTATTAGTTTGTTCCAACACCCTCTTTTTGGACCCCTTATCTCTGGAAACACCCATGAGAAGAAAAAGAATAGGTGTTTATTTCTCAATAGCATTGTGTTTAGTAAATAATGAGTCAAATAGCTATTCATCCACAATTTCTCAGATCTGCTTTATATGACAAGACATGGTTTGCTACTGAATTCCCCAAAGCAAGAACTCTCCCACAATCCCTGAATTTGTGCTTGGTGCTTTTGCATCCTCTGGACTGATAGACAAGAATATCTATAAATTATTTTAGATTTTTTTTTAATTTCCTTTAGAGCCTTTAAAGATATGTGAATTTTCATCCTGTTGTTTTGCTCTATCACAGTCTTACTGGGATTTCTGTTTCAGGATGATACCTTCTGAGCTTAGATAATCATTCGCATTTAATTATATTTTAGCTCTTTTTAGTCTATGGTATCTCACTCCTTCCCACCTCTCATTTCCTTGGGGATTACTCATCTTTGATATGTGCATGAAGAACAGGTAATGAGAAAAACTGAAAGAGTTGGAAATAATTTTAAGAAATATTCTTTTCCTGCTGTAGTACTGTTAACAAAATTTAAATATATTAAATATATAATAAAAATTAAATATATTAATGTATCACAGTGTGGTGTTATGGAAATATAATTAATAGCAATAGAGAAACTAATAAATAAATAACTGTTTTCATTTTATCAGCTAATATTCTGAAAATCTTATGGACAGAAAGCTTTCCTCTTCCTCTGATAGGTATGGATGTCCTTGAATTTCACTGATACTGAAAAACTAGTTTATCACACCTCAGTAAGTTCCTTATGTCCTTGTTTTCCAACAGTGATAATTTAATTTTCTCGGTGAAGTGGTGGAAAACGCAACATTTCACAAAACAAATTGTAGCAGAGAAATGGAAAGCAATAGAGAGGATCTTTTTTTTTTGTCTTCTTTGCAATTTTTTTAAAATCATTATTATTGCTGTTGGAAAAAAAAAAAAAAAAAAAACAACACTGAAACTTGAAGAGAGTTCTTTTGGTTTTGTTTGATATTTTTTAACCTCAGGTAAGAATGGAAAGGGAGAAATAAGCTTTCACAGTTTAGTAGCTGTCTCATAGAGCTCAGTTGGACTGATTAAAAGAGCAAAATGGAGCCAGAGAAAGGGAAGAACTGCTCTCTAACAAAATGATTTTGTTATTCCCTGATTAAAGTTTGGTAAAACTTTTGAAATAATCCCGTTAGGTAGCCGGATCAGCAGAATTCTTGCAGCTTGTGTCATGTGTGTGAAGCATGTCTATAAAGCAGCCAGATGTGAGGGGTTTATCAGCCTGAGAGGAAGATTCATCTAGGTACTGTGACTTAAAAAAACCAAAACTAAACAACAAAAAAACAACAACAAAAAACACCCCCAACAAAACTCCCCAAAAACCTCACAATGAAAAACCAAACCAGCTTCTTTAAGAGACTAATTTTTTGTGTTTATGAGGTGTATCAAATAGATGTCAACTGGACAGGGACGAGCTGTGCACCATGCAGTGGTGTTATATGGCTGACTTCTCTGGTGTGCTGCAATGGGACACTCATTTACACGTCTGATGAGGTACCTTGAGGAAAAAGTGTCCAGGCCATGCAGAGTAAAGCAGATCAGGGTGACTTTATTAATAAGAACACAAATAAAGACAAATAAAAAGTATCATGCTTCTGTATCCTTACAGTGAATGGAAAATTTAGTGTATATAAAAGACTATTTGGGTAGTGGGGGTGCTGCTTCAGATTGGCTCAAATCCTTGAATGCTCCTTCATTAAGAATTTTTTTCTCAGAATAATAAAATCTAGATCAATAGAATTATTTGATTTAGAACACAGAAATAAAAAATTAATCTGAATTTGTGTTGCTTTTAATCTGGAAAACTTTAGCCATGACCAGAGGAACTTTCCTATATATCCACGAGTATGAAACAGGGGTGAGTGGTCTTTAACACATACTTTAGTAATGCTGTTATCTCTTTTGTTTTGCAATAATGTAATGCAATGAGTTGCCTTCCATTGGTCTGTGCTCATCTATCTGTGGGAGAAGCTTTTCCTCCTTCCATGACAAGTCACATAAATTAGAGACTCAAACCTAAGCCCAGCTCGACTGCTGCACTATAAACCCACAAAGCTGTGCACAACCTGATGGGTGAGAGAAAGAACACAACGTCCCTCGAATAAGGAAAGATTTAAGAATATCAAGTTTCTCAGGTCTCAGGAGCTCCTTATGTAAGCAGGGTGCTCCCTTAAATAACTCTCTCTGCAGCTCCTTTGCCCCCTGGGCTGTACAGGAAGGTGTGTGAGCAAACTTGTGTTGCAGGTGTGGCCCAGTCAGAGCCCCACTGAACCTGCTGCCCTTGGGCACATTTTGTTCAACATGGTATTACAAGGTCAGGTTGATGTGTCTGGGGAAAAAAAAGGAAAAAAAAGAAAAAAAAAAAAAGGAGCAAACCTGTTGTGTGTGTTCACAAGACTCAGGGTTGCCCAGTGAATGCTGACATTGATCTCTTTTGTGTTTACCCTATCTGCTGCTTCAGATACTGACACTCACAGATCCCCCACCAGGTCTGTCTGTGGTATTTGTTGCATAGAGGTCAGAACTCACCAGTAGTGCCAAATGATGTCTTTTCTACATTCCCAAATGTTATCCCTGTTCCCCAAGGTCTCCATCCTTTTGTGTATGTTGCCAGAGGAGCGGGCAAAAAAGCCAACCAAACTTACTACAAACAAGCAACCCTCCCAGTATGTTTGCAGAATTTAGGCAATAGAAAAGGGAGGGTGAAAAGTGTTTTTACTGGAGTAGCTACACGCTTCTAAAATTTTTCACATTTGAAGTGTGGTCTGTAGCAAGAGAGTGAAAACATTTTTGATTTCTTTGAGCTATACCAGCTAACCCTCAGAAAGCTGTAAGTGTTAGAAAGTGATGTCAGCGCTTTTAATGCATAAATTTTATTGCTAATTGATTCAAATAGAATAACCTTTTACTTCTAGTCAATATATTTACTTCTAGGACATGAGAAACTACTGTCATTTATTTCAGTAACTTCTTGAGATAAGGGGACATTTTTAATATTTTAATATTTGACATCAGAATTATGTTCTAATTATGAATCTGTTAATCCTGGCAGTTGAAGCCAATCCCTATTTGCAACTGCAGATACAGCTAAGCATATCCTTTTAATCTGATAGCTCTTTTCGTAACTGTGAACACTATCACTTAAGTCTTAAAAAAATTTAGAGCGCTTCAGTGCTTTGTTATTGTTTACTAAATGCTTTATGTCCTTAAGTAATTAACAGAAAGGGCGTGATTTTTGTTTGGGTTTTGTTGGGGGTTTTTCTTTGTTTTATTTGTTTTAAATAACAGTATGATCCACAGGTTTGTAGAAGTCGCTGCTAACACAAGTAAATGGTTACATCACTGCAGTGAAAGCTTGACTGGGTTACCTTTGGCTGCAGCTCCAAAGTTTAGTGACTTCAGGATTGCTTTACTCCAGTGAAAAAATGTGCTGGGGCCAAAACTAGTGCATTGTGCAAATGGAAATCACCTGGGCTGGCTGTGCCTCAGTGACAATTCATTGCTAGTAGACATCACAGCTTCCGAAGATACGTAGAAACGTAACTTTTATTTAGAACCAGTTATGTTTAATACGGCAGAATACATATTCTGTGGGTTTTAAAATATGACTCCAGGAAAGTCTGTTTCTTCAGAGAAACAGTGTAAAATGCTAAGCAGAGATAAGATGCAGTTTGGCATGGAATAGCAGACTGTGTAATTAATTTCTTTCCAAAGCTTTAGCGTGAACATGCGTACACTGAGTCAAATCATTATGAATTATCACTTCATTTGGGTTAATTGCATTGTCTTGGCCATCATTCCCTAAATGATTGCCATTCTTGAACTACTGTTGCTAGCCCACTTCACTTAAACCCTTTGTTTTCAGTAGGTGCTTTCTGCAAGATGACTGATATTCCTCAAGCTGTGTTGCTTCTCTTGTGTTCAGTTTTGTAGGAATTCTATCTTTGCAACCTTCTGACAGGGTTAATAATATTCATCCTGAACACGGTTCTTCAGTTATTTACAAAGTTCTACTAATTTTAAATTTTCCTTGGGCAAAGAATTTGGAGTTAAAATTAAGATAAAGCTTTTTTTTTTTATTTTTTTTTGGTTAAAAACAAGCTAGCAAAAAACTGACATCAAAATCCAAAATGTATCAGTCTGACGCCTTTATCTGATAATCATTATAAATAGGTGGGAATTCATGATGTTCAATAAATATATTCAAGCTTTGAAGGTAACTTTTTTCCTGAGTATTTTTCTGAGTACTTTACCAAGTTGCTTTTCATCACAATGAAGATTGTGACTAACAAAGTGGGATGCAGAAGCTCAGGCTCTCTAGAGCTGCTGGTCTGACCAGCGCCTGTTTTTCCTCCTGTCACGTAAAACATCAGCAGTACTCAGCCACCAGCAAAAGGTTCGGACAGGAGCAATATCAGAGCTTCCCAAGGATGGGATAAGTGCACCTGGAGATTAGCACTTATCAGGTGTCAGACAGTCTTGGAATGACAAGTGCCCAGTGTGTCAACATGGTCTGAGCAATTTTGCCAGTGCTGGTTTAGGTGCTGCTGTGCTGATTGAAGCCTGAATGTCATGAACATTGACCAAAGCCTCTTAGTGACTGTGTGGTGGTGTCATTTGTCTGAGGGGCTTAGTTATACCAGGTGAAAGTTTTAAGAATGACTTTAAAGATATATCTTAAGTAGCTCATAAGATCCAGGAGAAATTCAGTGGGGAAAAAAAAGGTATCTCAGGGAAATAAGAGGATGTATCACCTTTGGAGGAAGGAGTAGGCAACTCAGAAAATGTTTAAGGATGTTGTTAGGTCATGCAGAAAGAAAATTGAAGAGGAGAAAGCTCAGTAAGAACCTAATCTGGCCACTTCTGTAATGAGTAATAAAAAATATTTTTGTAAATACATTATTATCAAAAGGGAGGGCTAGGAAACCTCTATTCTTTATGGCATGTGGAGGGGAATATAGGTGCCAAAGATGAAGAAAAAACAGAGGTACTTAAGACCTTTTTTGCCTCAGTTTCTAGCAAAAAGAGAGGTTGTCCTCAGGACAAGTGTCCTCCTGGGCTTGTAGATATGGTCAGAGAGCAGGATGTTCCCCCTGTTATCCAGGAGGAGGCACTCAGAGACCTGCTGAGCCACTCAGATGCTCACAACTCTCTGGGACTCATCCCAGGGTGATGAGGGAGCTGGCAGAAGAGTTCACCAAGCTGCTCCCCATCACTTACCATCCATCTTGGCTCACTGGGGAGGTCCCACCCAGATGAGTGGAAGCTGGCCAACGTGACACCCATCCACAAGAGTGTCTGGAAGGAGAACCCAGGGAACTACAGACCTGTCAGCCTGACCTCAGTGCCCAGCAAGGTTATGGAGCAGATCATCCTGAGTGTAAACAGCAAACCTACAGCATGGCCAGGGGATCAGACCCAGCCAGCAGGGATTTAGGAGGGGCAGGTACTGTCTGGCCAACCTGGTCTCTGTTATGACCTGGTGACCACCTGGTGGATGCAGGGAAGGCTGTGGGTGTTGTCTACCTGAATTCAGCAGGGCCTTTGACACTGTGTCCCACAGCACACTCCTGGAAAAGCTGCCAGCCCGGGGCCTGGACAGGAGCAGTCTCTGCTGGGTTAGGAACAGGCTGGATGGCCAGGCCCAGAGAGTGGTGGGGAATGGTGCTGCATCCAGCTGGGGACAGTCACCAGTGGTGTCCCTCAGGGGTCTGTGCTGGGACCATCTCTCTTTAATACCTTCACTGATGATCAGGATGAGCGGATTGAGTCCACCATCTGTAGACCTGCAGATGAAACCAAGCTGGGAGCATCTGTTGATCTGTTGCAGGATAAGAGGGCTCTTCAGAGGGACCTGGACAAGCTGGATAAATGGGCCAAGTACAACCACATGAAGTTTAACAAGTCCAAGGGCCAAGTCATGCATTTTGGCCACAACAACCGCTGCAGTGCTACAGGCTGGGAATGGTGTGGCTGGAGAGTGCCAGGGTGGAAAGAGACCTGGGGGTGCTGGTGACAGCAGCTGGACATGAGCCAGCAGTGTGCCCTGGTGGCCAAGAAAGCCAATGGCATTCTGGCCTGGATCAGGAATGGTGTGGCCAGCAGGAGCAGGAAGGTCATTCTTCCCCTGTACTGGGCACTGTGAGGCCACACCTCGAGTGCTGTGTCCTGTTCTGGCCCCTCAGTTTAGGAAGGACATTGAATGCTGTGTCCTGTTCTGGCCCCTCAGGTTAGGAAGGTTGTTGAGACACTTGAGGACATCTCCAGAGGTGGCAATGAGGCTGGTGAGGGGCTGGGAACACAAACCCTGTGAGGAACGGCTGAGGGAGCTGGGGTTGTTTAGCCTGGAGAAAAGGAGACTCAGAGGTGACCTTATCACTCTCTACAACTTCCTGAAAGGAGGGTGTAGCCAGGTGGGGGTCAATTTCTTCTCCCGGGCAACCAGTGGCAAGGGGACACAGACTTAAACTGCACCAATGGAGGTTTAGACTGGACACAAGAAGTTCTCTACAGAAAGGGTGATTGGGCATTAGAATCATTTGCCCAGGGGGGTGGTAAAGGTACTCTCCCTGGAGGTGTTTTAAAAAAAAGCTGGATGGGGCACTCAGCCATGGTCTAGTTGACAAGGTGATGTCAGGTCATGGGTTGAACCTGATATTCTCAAAGGTTCTTTCCAACCTAGCTGATTCTGTGATTCTGCCATTGGGCTACGTACGCATGTTAAATTAGTACTATATTCATAAAAGCAATGTTTTATCCCCCTTAATTCTAATAAAGTTGTGAGGAAGCAGAGTTCTATATGTAAACCTTGGTGAGGATGCTTTTATTACACATAAACAAAGCTAATTACTGCATTCTATATTGAAATAATTATTATTAATGCTGTGTGAATGTTTAAGGAAACCTGAGCTTTGAACTGGCTATACAACCTGAACTTCTAGATGTTAATGTGGGTACATGGGAATCTTTTTTCGGATTTAATTTAAAGATTATTAGGTTTTTGTTTGGATATGCTGTGTTTGTTTGAGAGGAATTAGGGTGGTGGTCAGGGTTTGTTTGCTTTAAAGTAAAACCAAACAACTAATTGAAGACAAAGTCTAGCATCTGAGGTTTACTCTATTGCTTTTTGTTTTTAGCATTGAAACAAGTAATCACAGAATGATTATAAGCAGGTGTTTTTATTGAAGAGCTCTGGGAATCAGGGGTACGGGATACAGACCCGAATCTGACTCCAACATGGATTCAAAATGGAAAGGTTTTTATATCCTTTCATTATATAACTACATATAAATTATTAAACCCATATTGGTCTATTGAATATATTGATCTTATCCAAGCATGAATTCTTGTAATTTCCATCCGACCCCCAAATATAGTTTCTCATGATTCTTGTTTAAGATAATAATTATATTCCATCACCAAACAATCATTACAATTAACAATCATATCCCTGATCATGTGATCATTATGCAGGTGCAGTTTCTTCTGTACATGATCTAGTAAAGACAAAACCTGACCTTAGTTTCCAGGGCTTATATAGTTTTGGTTCCCTTCCCAGGCCTATCCAGGCTCAATCTTTCTTTCACCTCTCCTGAATCGATTGTATACAGTTCCCATGATTTTTAGAAACATTTTAACCCTGTGCTATCACTGTGTTATTCTGTAGTTCCAGTGTAACCATTAAGCCCCCAAACCTGATTGGCACCAGAAGCTCTGTCACAGCTGAGTGAAGGGCAGGGAATCTAATTCCATGAAACTTGCCTGGATGAGGATCTTGGGGATAAAATATTGAGACACAAAGTAGTTGTTCACCTGCAGAGGGAAGCCAGTTATTACATCTGGTAATCAGAGCTGCAGCTGCTCTTGCAATTTATCCGCTTGAACTGGCAGAGAAAACTTGTAAATTTTGTTCTGGTGGGTCCGAGAACTATCAGTCTGGCATTAGATATGCGCTCATTATAATCTAAATAAATCACAATACTAATAATAGTATTTTATTCGACTATTTAGAAAATTTATTTTATATATTGTATTCCTTTATTGGCTCTAAAAATCAAGAAAAAAATTAAATACAATAGCTCCTGAATTTCTCTCTAACTATTCTAGTTTTCATAATTTCCTTCTTCTTCTTTAGATTCTCTCTTTTTCCTTTGATTTTTTCTTCCTTTAGACAGCTTTTATGCTACTGATTCATCTGTGTGATTTCTGACTGACCTCACAAAGTGCTTTTTCTTTAGCTCACTAATTTTTGTCAGTTCCAGTAAGAATATCTGAATAGTTTATATATGAATTAACTCTAGATCTTGGTGTCTAGGGACATTCATTACAATTTTCAGTACCCATGAACAGTCATAAAAGCATTTAACTTTAATGCAAATTTAAATTTAGTTGACTAGGAAATAAATCACTCTGTTTCAGTTTCCCTTCATTTTATCTTTTAGATCTCTATTGCAGATGTACATTTTATTTCCTGTTAAGACTCCTGCTTGAGTCAGCTGTAGAAAGCTTGTTTGTTTTCATATTAATAACATTTGTTTTCATATTAATAACCTCAGTTCTGGTGATCAAAATACTTGATCTGAGACATGCCTTTATTATTATTGTCATTGATATGTGCAGGAGATCCTTCTAAAGATTTTTTTTTCTGGTTGTATTTTTTACATCTTTAAAACAGATTGATTCGCTTCTTTGTACTCCTAATATTTTGCCTTTGGGAACACTCCTTTGAAAACAGATGTGACAACTCTTGAGGGATGCAAGACAGAGGTAGTCCTTTTTTCCCAGGCAACCAGCCTGGGAGAGAACAAGAGAATAGCTGTCCAGGGGACGTTTAGGTTGGACATCAGGAAGAATTTCCTCACTGAAATGGCACTTAACCATTGTAATGGGCTGCCTAGGGAGATGGTCACCCCATCCCTGGAAGAGTTCAAGAAAAGACTGGATGTGGCAGTTCCTGCACTGTGCGGCACGTGGTGGTGTTTGGTCAAAGTTTGGACTTGATGATCTTGGAGGTCTTTTCCAAATTAAATGATTTTATTATTTGTCTGGGGAACCATTTTGTCCACCGTACAGAAATAGGATGAGGGAGACAAATTTCAGTTTACTGCTTTCCTTCTCCCCTGGCCACTGAAGGTTGGAAGTGTTTATTCTGGATCAAGAATGAACCCCTCCTTGAAGGCAGTCTGTTAGGAAAACTCAGGCCAATGCAACACTGATGATGACAGTGAGGTCCAATGTGCACATCAGACACTGCATTTAGGAAAACATTTTGCTGGCTGATTGCTCCCCCCATGCTTCCAGTGATGCCCTTCACGCAGAACTGTGGTTTGTTTTTTTTCCAAAGAGGCTTCCAGAAGGTTCTCTGAGCTGCTCTGCTGCAGCTGTGTTCAAGGTTTACTTTTTCACTTTACACACATTATGAGCTCTTCACAGCAGGAATTCTTCTGCACATTTCTACACCAGTGGCCACACTTTAATCTGATTTGTTTTTGATGGGCACTCTTTCAGTACACATGTTAATTAAGTGACTTTGAGCTTCTACTAAACCATGCATGGATAGTACTTATTTACAGAAGAAATACTGTTTACTCCAACCTCTTCTAGACCACAGGTTGCTGTAGAAGATAGTGGAGATCCCCGACAAGCTCCTTAAAGCATCTGAGTCTGGTAATTTGAGCCAAGTAAACAACATTTCTAGCAGCTTCCATACTGAAGTGTTTCATTATTTTGTCAGGCATGAAAATTCTATTGTCACTACATAAAAATGTTTTTTGGAAGAATTGACAGCTTTTTGATTTAAGTGTCTAGGATTCTAGCTGGTGCTGGTGATGATATGTGACACTTGGGAGAAGAGCTTTTCACTGTGAGAACTTAGGAAGAAAAAAACAATACTCTTGGTTGCATCTCACAATCCAAATTAAGCTTTCTGAGACATATCTTAAGACCTCATTGAAAGAAGGCCCTTTTACAGAACCATCCAAATATGACAAATATGACCCTATTTAAGAGAAATATTTGAGCTGTACTTAAAGGCTAGTCTTATCTTTGAACATGTACATGCTTCTGTTGAAAAGACTGATAAGTAGAGAGTGATTTTAGGATCCAAATTCTTTCTAGAAAAAGATTCTACTTTGAGGAAGGAGGAGAGAGAAACAAACTTCTTATTTAAGTGAGCTGTTGTAATGTGTTCTGTGACATTTCCAAGGCTGACAAAGAACAAAGGGGAATAATAATAAAAGCTAAATAGAAAACTATTTATGTAAAATTCAAGGGGTTTTAAAGTATGAATTTGGATATACATTCACTATTTGAAGTTATTAATCTCTTTTATCAATGGTCAGATGTTCTAGATTCTTTTCTTGCTGGGACATTTTTTTTGTAACTAAAACCTTTCACATTCATCAGTGTTCTTCATTTTTTCTTTGTTCTTTTTTCTCCATCAGATTTGTTTTATGGGATGTTTAAAATACACCAGCAACTTTTCAGTCTTTTATGTACATTTCTTTAGTGTCAAATGTGTGCAGTCTATAAGGGAAAGAAAGTTAGAAATGCATTTTCCTGGTTACAGGGAAAGAGAGACCTCAAACCAGAATGTTATAGCTTTAGGTTTTTCATCTGGCACTGTTATAAATCTGTAAAAATGTAATATGAAAAACTGAAAGATTTTTCTGGAATTTCTTTGTGAAAACTTTTCAATCACAGAACATATTATATCATTGATACAGATGAGGAAAGAACGTATAATCTTGTGAGACATAAATTCTTTTGGAGATAAAATCTGACTAATCTAGACAGGCAAAAAAAGAAAAAAAAAAAGCACAACAAACCAAACCAACCTCATTCAATACGTAGACCTATGGCTGTACTTTCCTTTACAGCTCACCATTTCTTTGTGCTAAAAAAGACTGTGAAACAGAAAGACTTTGAATGGCTTCCAAAGTGAAACATTTCCCTCCTTAATCTAAGACGCATGAAGGAAAATTGTAGATGTTAAAATTGTCAAATACTTAAGACATCAAAGTTTTCTTCCAGTAACATGTAGAGGAGATTTAAATAATATCTCATTTTAAAATCAGCAGGAAATACCTGGGAAACATACTGCAGATAGAATGTGATAGTTTTCCCAGTACAATATAGTCAATATATTACTGTATGCCAACAATAGAGGAGTGAGATTAATATCTGAGAGTGTTTCAGCAGCAGTATCTGGTCAATGCCTAAATCCTGAGATTTTTATTTGATTTTTTTAAATTAAATATTAGCAGTGAAAAATGTATATATTCATCTCCTGACTGGAGAATTTAGATTCTAACACCAAGAGTGTCCCTTTCTCCCTAAGACATTGGCAGTTTCCTATTCCCTTAACTTGCCTCATGCCTTCTGCTAGACTGACAATTAAAAAAAAAAAAAATTAAAAAAAAAAAAAAAAAAACAAAAAAACCAAAAAACCACCAAAAAAACCAAAACCACAAAAAAACCCTCCAAAAAACCCTCAAAAAACCCACTAAAGAGATCGAGTCTTGTTTGAAACAATTCAAGTGGAAGAGTATTTACCTTAATTCCTGGTATACTATTCTTTTGTGTCCTAAAGGTTAATTACTTACGCTGTTTAGAGTTTGTAGTGAATCAGAGTACAGCTTATCAGAAGAACACAGATCTCTGGTGCTTGTATTTTCTTTGTTGTCCTTTACATATATTTTTTTCATAAACTGCATTTAAAGAGTGGACTTAAAGAGTATATTTAAAGAAAGACGGGAACAAACATACATTTATTTCCTCCTAGAACCTACCATCTGATCTTTTATTTTCTTTTAGTGGTGTAGAGAGCCAGTTAAGAGTCTTGCCGTTCAGAAATTCATCCCATTGATCCTTGGGAAGAGCGCTGGTTTGACCCTTCAGTTCCCAGCCAGACTTTGGCATCATGCTGATTGCTTCTGTGCTGTGAAATGAATTTGTCACAGCGGTTTTTATAAAGAATCTTTTCTTGAAAATAAAAAAGACGCCTTCACCCCACAGCCCCTCCCCAAAAAGGGGAGTTAAAGGGAAAAAAAGAACCAAAAACTAGACTGAAAGAGACACTGCCAAACTCTGTGGGAAGGAGAGAAGTAGGAAATAAAGTGGGAAGAAAATTTGTTAAATCCGGTGCTTACATAACAGCAACAACTTTCCTATGTGGCAATATAGGGTAAGATAAAAAGCTACTGGAAATGCATACAATAAAAAAAAAAAAAAAAAAAAAAAAAAAAAAAAAAAAAAAAAAAAAAAAAGTAAACCAAAAGCTGATGTTTCCCTAAAAATGCAGTTTTACAATGACTGTCTTATGGGGGTATATATATGGTAATAAATTAATGCTGCATTTTTAAGAAGTCACATTGCAATCACAGAGGAATTTCTGTTTGAATGCCTAGTTTCTAGCTTTCATGTGAGAATATTTATAACCCATTTCCTTTACAGTGTCACTCTTCTTAGAAGCACATGGATAATTATAATTGTAAATAAGCGTTATATAATAAAATATAAATCAGCATTAAATATTTTTAAATTAGTTTTCTTTTGCTTTCATTTCTGTTCTATTATAAATGATGGATTAATTTTCATTCACCACTTCTGAATACCTTTGAGCAAATGCAATAATTTCAGTGCTTAAGATCCTAACTTCCTACAGGAATGTATTTTTTCTTACTATTTAATTATGGGTACAGTAAGAATTATCATATCTTATAATAAAACTTGATTTTCATAACAAAATCCTTGTAAATTCTTTAGCTTTTACCTTTTTTTTTCCTGATGCTTTAGAAAAGATCAATAGTAAATAGAGATTAAAGCATGCTCTAAGATTCTGAAGTTCTCACCTCTCTCTAATGAAAAATTCCAAGTCAGTCAAGCTAACTGCAATGTAGCAAAACCTGGATTTAATCTTGAAAGACTCAATGCTCGTATTACATTTTGTGTCAAATTTTGCTCTTCATAAAGCTGTTGCATCACAAATTGGCACTGCAGGGTGCCACAGGTGAGCAAATTTGTTTCAGAAATAAAAAAATAAAAAAGAGATGTTGCATCCAGAAGAGCAAGAGGAACACTGAGAAGGTCTTGGAGTAATTAATAATATTCTTTGAGCTACAGTCAGGCAAGAGTCAAAAGCAGCAGTGTGTTTCTACACCTTCTAGGTCTGCACATTGTGTGTGGCACTAACAGTTCTATTATCAGGATTTGAGTAAACATTCCCCATCAAGGACTTGAACCTTGCTTATCAAGGCCTCTACTTGAATGTTTGTACATCCATGTGCAGCATGCAACCAGTTTTCTGAAGCTCCTCTGCTCCAAAATACTTTTAATGCAGCGTCCTGCAAAAGATGTGGTTTGGGTTTGTTTCCTTTAGAGGTGTATTTTGGTCCTCTTGAGAGAGATGCTACCAGAGATGACCTTCTCCACAGAATGGACTGATCTTTATTGCCATTGCACAGATTTTCAGAGCAGGGAGAAATTCAATATAATAAATATTGACTTAATATCAAGATGCCTTTGAGATTTCTTGTTCAGATAGTTCAGTCTATCTTACTCAGGATGAGCTTTCAAAGGCACTGCACTCAAAGGTACACAGCACATTTCAACTTTTCAATCACTTCAGTACTTGATAAATTATTTTCTACGCTATAGAAGACATTTTACCTTCTAATTACTCCATCTCCCAAACAATCCAAAGTGATGAATGCCATATGCTGCTGATGAGCACTGCAAGCTCGAGAAGAGAAGGCTCCTGGGAGACTTTATAGCACCTTTCAGTACCTAAAGGTGCTACAAAAGATCTGAATAAGGACTTTTTACAAGGACATGTAGCTCCAGGACAAAGGGGAATGGTTTTAAATTGAAAGAGGGCAGGTTGAATTACCTGCTAGGAAGAAATTCTTCCCTATGAGTGTGGTGCTGCATTCTGCCCCACTCCCTCTGCTGTAATGGTTGGGCAGAGAATTGGGAAAGTAAAAGTATGAAAACTCTTGGTTTGAGGTAGACAGTAAAGCAGAAGCTGCACATGCAAGCAAACCAAAACAAGGAATTAATTTCCCACTTCCCACAGGCAGGCTGGTGTTCAGCCATTCCCAGGAAAGCAGGTCTCCAAACATGTTAAAGAGTGGGCTGGGAAAAGAAAGACCATTGCTCCCAATGTTCCCCGACTTCCTTCTTCCACCAGCTTTGCCTGCTGAGTTTGGAATACCCCTTGTGTCAGCTGGGGCCTGCTGTCCCTGCTCTGTGCCTACTCAACCACTCACTGGTGAGGCACTAACTAAAATATCCCTGTATTCACACTGCTGTTTCCAGCACGAACCAAAACCATGACCCCATCCCATCTACTAGGAAGAAAATTAATTCTACACCAGCCAAAACCAACATATGCAGAAACAGGAACACCTACCAGGGAGGAAACCAACATAAAGAGCATCCTGAGGAATATGGGAAAGGCAAGAATCATGACTGTGAATTTTATGAGGGCAAAATTCCATCTGTTCAAGGCGGTGGTCAACAGGATAACATCAGACAGAGTGATGTGTTTGACATGCCAGAGGAATGGGATGCCATGCAGTGGGACCTGGGCAAACTTGAGATATGTGTCCACGTGAACCTCATGAGGTTTATTTAACAAGACCAAGTGCAAGGTTCACCTGCATGAGGGCAATCCCTGGTGTCAGTGCAGGTAAGGGATGAGCAGATGGAGAGCAGCCCTGCCCAGAAGGACTTGGATGTGCTGGTGAAGCAGAAGCTGGACATGACCCAGCCATGGCACTCACAGCCCAGAGAGCCAAACGTGTCCTGGGCTGCATCCAGAGCCCCGTGGGCAGCAGGGCAGGGAAGGGATTGTGCCCCTCTGCTCTGCTCTGCTGAGAGGCCACCTGCAGGGCTGCATCAGCTCTGGGCTCTCAGCACACGGAGGACATGGAGCTGCTGGAGAGGCTCCGATGTAGAGCCACAAAAATTATTAGAGGCATGAAACATATTTCCTATGAAAAAAGAGGGATTTGGGGTTGTTCAGCCTCTAGGAGAGAAGTCTCTGGGAAGACCTCTGTGTGGCCTCTAAATACTTGAAGGAGGATTATAAGAAGCACAAGGACATGGGGACAGACTTTTAGTAGAGCTATGGAAATAGGACAAGAAGTAATATTTTTAAGCTGACAGAGCATAGATTTAGACTGTGTGTAAAGACTAAATATTTTACAGTGAGAGTGGTAAAACTGGTCCAGGTTGCCCTGGAAGTGTTTAAGATTGGAGCTCTGAGCCCTGAGTTGAAGATGTCCATGGGATTTTCAAGGATGACCAGATAAAGCCCTGAGCAGCACAGATTGGTTGCCAAGCTCATCTTGCTGTGAGTCAGCTGGGTGAGACTTCCAGAGGTTCCCCTCGCATAATTTTCCCATCATCCTTTGAAGAGTCTGTTCAGCTCTGTCATGAACAGTTTTTGAGATTTGTTAAAATAAGAAGAGAGCAATGAAAAATTACAAAATCTATATCAAGGATTGAAACTATTTTTTGGGGGAGGATAAAATCTATGATTTTATGTGGTTTATTTGTAAATAGGAACTTTAAATAATAGTTTGATCAGAATATGTCTCTAGCCACTACATGGGAGAGGAAATTTTGATAATGTGTTCTTCAATCCAGCAGACAGAAATGTGAGTGGAGTCTGGAAGTAGTTCATAGGTGCATTGAAATCAGATATTAGATGTTCCTAAAAGCAAAATAAAATTAAAATGAGGTCATTTAACTGGAAAGCCAGCTAAGTGATTTGTTTGATTGGCCATCACTGGTAATTTTAAAATCAAGTTTAGATGTTATTTCTAAATGAGGTAGTCTGATTCAAATGGAGCCAAATCAGAAAAAAATCATATGACCTGTGTTATGCAAAAAGATGAATTAGATGAGTACAGTGAGTACCTCCAATCCTCTAATTTATGGAAATAAAAAATAATTTAGTCCAAACTGATAGTGATGTCAACCAACACAGCAGTCTATTTGTCTTGGAATAATTTAGAAAAATCAGATAATTTCCTTCCTCAAAGAAATGAGGTTATTTAGGCAAGTGAGATGTCCAGCTATGGAGTTTTAATGCTTAAATGCATAGTGTTGCATTACATCCATGACAGTGACACCAGCACACACAGAACCAGAATCTAGCTGCAAATAAAAAAGAAGTGGGAAAAAACAGCTTTCTCTCAATCAAGAGAAAGTGTGAACTAAACAAATCAAATAACAGTCAAGAGCATTTAATTCTTTTCCTTCCTCAGTCTGGGCTACATTTTTTTTTCTGTGCTTAGAGCTCAAATCAGTAGTAACCTGATGGGTTCAGAACTTTTATGTCTTCTCAAAGAAAAAAAAAATGCTATCCAATTTATCTGGAAATGCCAGAGCATATAAAATTTTTCAGAAAGTTGCAGTTACTGTTTCATCAGACCTTTTGCTTGGAAGCACAGTAAGTACAGTTTATGCCAATGCTGAGAAGTATTTTGACCAGTAATCTGAGCCATTGAAATTAAACTTGGCTAAAGACATCCCAGATGGATCAATTTAGCAATCCAGAAGCACTAAAAAAGAAGCTGCTTCAGAATTTGTGTGACACCTTTACATGTGCAGCTCTGTCATCTGACATTCTCAGGATATTCCTCGATTGTGCAAAGCTCTGATGCACAGACATTCAGCTCCTGGTCAATAGGTGATAGTAACCTGCAAAGAGAATATATGGATTTTGCAACCTGAAGAAAAGAATTGGTTCTAAGAATTTAAAAAACACTTTCTTTCAAAAATAGATGAGTTAAAAAATTATAACAAAACCCAAGTGAGACATATGGGGTTGCTGCTTTCTTTTGAATATTTGTATCTTTTTGTCTCCATTTTACAGATGCCACATTCACGAAAGTACCACCTACAGCTCGTAAAAAAGATTTAGTCCTACAAACTTGGAAGAATGAAAGAAGTAGGTGTGGGTGAGAGGGAAACAAGCAGAGGGAGCTGCCTGTGCATTACTGCATTAACACCAAGGTCCACAGCTTTTGGTGGGTGCTCAGTGTAACCCTTCTGCTTGCCATGACTGTGGAACCATCAGAGCTTTGGGTAATTGCACAAATGTTAAACAAGCAGGAAAGGGGGCACTGGGTTAATTATTTATCCTACATTCTTCTGGAAAAAACAAACCAACATAAACAACTTTTATTCCTCCAAATGAGACTGCTACTTGTACATAAACTGATACAACCTCTGCCATTGATAGGGCTGAGTGGGCTACATTATCACATGGAAATGAAAGGCTGTAAGAGTGAAAATATATGAAAGTCATTATCATTAATATAGCAGTACAGCAGCACTTAACAACTTCACAATCATATTTTCTGATGTGAAGATGAACTTTTCATCTCATTTTAACTCAAGGGGGTTTTTTTGTTTGTTTGTTTGGGTTTTTTGGGGGGGTTGTTTGTTTTTTCTTGTTTTTGTTTTTTTTGTTTTTGTTTTTGTTTTTTAAATTGTTTAGAAAAAATGAGTTTACATGCTCTCCCCCTAAGGAAAAAGAAATAGGGAGTATTCTATTCAAAGTGGGCATACTGCTATGGCTGCCTTTTAGGCCATGTACTATGGTTTTCCATCTTCACATGAAGTCAAGGTAAAACTATTTTAGGCTAACTTATTATGATTTACATTATAATATATATAATAATATATTCAAAAGTTTTTATTTCAATGTTTTAAGAAGTCATCCTCTACTTCAATTGCACTGAATGTTGGAGCTTCCATGGGAAATGTAAGCAGATGTTGATTACAGTATTTTTATTAAATGAGCTGGAAGTTCATGATAAGCCAAGTAACAAAATCTCCTGTTCCAGACTTATTTGTTTACTTATATATTTTTCCATGATGACCAAAAGTATGAGAAGGTAGCCACACCTTGAGAGCAGGGCAGGACACTGAGGTCTGCCTGATGGGAACCAGCAGGGGAGTGGAAGCAGCAGCTGATTTAGCATGGCCAAAAACCTGAGCCTGCCCTTGATGATCATATATACAGACACTAACCAAATTCCCACCTGACACCTGCTTCAGGGAGAATCAACACTGTCAACAGCTTTCTGAAAAAAAGATAAGTAATCTCAGTAGGCATGAATATAGCCTAAAAAACATATCTGCAGACAGGGTAAGCAAGGAGCTTTGCAGCCTGCTGGTTTTCACATAATGTGGGTCACTCCAAGGGATGTGCTGTTAAATCTCATCCTTGTGTATCTCCCCACCAGCCAGTATTGAACTGCATCCAAAAACTGATAGGAATTCTGGAAGGGAAAAGGAATGGCAAATGCTCCCCCAAGCATACTGAGGTTTTCAGTATGGGGAAACAACCTAAGTACAGGGTAAAACCCATAAGACAGTGAGTTTTAACGAGAAAAGTAATTGCTGTCTTTACCTGGAGACATTTGGAAAGTCTAAAAAGGAGGCTTAGGATGGAAGGAGCAAGGAAAAAGCATTTTGGATTGCTAGAAGGAAGGAGGGTGAAATAGTAGGGAAGTGAGGAGTGAGAAGAAGCTGCTGAAAAGTGCAAGCAATGGAAGAATTTAGAGGTAGATTTCATATATCTGAGTCCCATGTTTTCCAATTTTTGCCCTGGAATAGTTGTAGTCAGTTGCTGTGGGCTGTCTAGGCCTCCTTTGCTGACCTTTGGACTAGATATGGGAGCTAATGGCATTTTGCAAGTGGAGAACCTTTTCCCACCCCCAGTATGGAATTACTGATGAGGCTTTGTCAGGAGGCAAGGACTGGGAGGAAGGAGGAAAGCAGAATGCTTTGAGTCATGTGGGAAAATACAAAAGAACATTTTTAGCCTTTTTTTTTTGGCTCTAATCATTACTTGGCTGTAGCATCTGACAAATCTTTCTACAACTTGTATTCAACCCTAACTTGCTAGTTTTGGTTAAAAGTTCTGGATTTCTTAAATCAAAACTGTTACCTAGAGAAAAATCTGCATCAGAGCAGATTTCACTTCATCAGAGATGGATATGTCTGTCCTTTTCTTTCAAAATAAACTTTTGTGTTAGAGAGCTTGAAATGGCTTATTCAGTGTTCCTGTGTGGAGTGCAGTGCTGGGGAAGAAAAAAAGGCTTAACGCTCCTCCTTCTGTGACTGATTGTTAGTGACCCCAGCTGAAATAAAATAATCAATAAATATACATACTAATTTGGAAGTTTAATGCATTCTTGTGCTCAATTTTCAACACGCAGTACATTAAAGGAGAAAAGCCTAAAGCTGTACTTAACATGACCTATTGGTGATGACAACAATGAAATGAAAATCTTCAATAGGTTTATTATATACTTGGGAGGTTAATAATTAGTACTCATTCTGTAGAGTAGGTGAGAAAGATTTTTCTTTCTTTTTTTTTTTTCTTGACTGCTAGTTTACAGGATCCTTTCTCTATACCCATTTATGGGGTCCTTTTTCTACATCCACTCAGAACACATTTAGACACATAATAACTGGCACTTTCAATTGTGTCATTTATATGTAGGCATATAAAATGGAGTACCTTAGCATGGGTAATTTTTACTCACAAGTAAATACGGGTCCCAGAGTTGCATTTGTGAGTTTATAATCTGTTTTCCTTTTAAAATAAGGTTGACTTTCATGAAATGCACTTTTAATTGTGCCCCCAAGCATTCATAGCTTGTTGTTTTGTTCTGGAAACTCCTAGAAGAAAACCACAAATCCTTTCTATTGACAAAGTGTGTGAAGTTAGGTTAGAATGAGGCCCTACTGAGACCTAATCTTTTCAGGCTCCTTTTGGAACCACAGCTTATTTGCAGATAAGTAAATCACACTGTGATTTTGTAAGATCCTGAAAATAGACGAGTCCTTACCTTTGAAATTTGAATAAGTGGAATGTACAGAAGCAGAGGTTTGTTCTGGCTGAGAATATGGCAGATGTCATTAATAATTGCACTTGGTCCTTTTTATTGTTGCAGTGACATTGTTTATGAAACAGGAATGCCTAAGTAATGGCCTTAATTTCTTTCAGATCTTATCCTCTAATGAAATGTACTTATCCAAAAACATTTTCTAATGACTAATTTTTTTTCTTATCTAATTCTTCTGTAGCTGCTGCAATGATTTCTTGTTCATACTGTTTCAGTGTTACTGTGTAGGAGAAGGCTAAAGTAACTAAACCCTTGACAAGTTAAGGGTCACATTTGTATTTAGAGAGGAAGAAAATAGGCATCAGTAGATGAATCTCCTCTTTTCCCAGTACTATTGATCAGTAGTAGGAAAAATTACTCTTTAGGAAAAAAAATATCTTGAGAAAAATATCTTGAGTTTTCTAAAGTGCTTTACTTTTTTTTTTTTTTTTTTTTTTTTTTTTTTTTTATCGCTGACTTTTATTAAGTCAAATAGTAGGAAACTGACCTTTTCAGAGGTCTTCTCACACTGTGAAGCTATTTGGTACCCACCAGTTTTATTGCTAATTTTCTTATAAGACTTACCTAATTTTCTCAAAGTAATTTTTTTATGTGAGGAAAAACAGGGAAAAGGGTTTTGCCTCTGTGTTATACATCATTTGTTTTATCATCTCTAACCAAGATTTCTCATTTGGAAGCTTTTTTTGGGACCCTTAGAGCACTTCCCATGTATCACCCACAAAAACCATTTGCCACCTATCAACAAATTCTGTGTAATTTTTATATACTCTGATATTTGTTGTATTTTTTAATATTTAGACAGAAACATTTTATGCATGAGCTAATCTAAATATGTTATGAAATTTCAGAGAGTAAGTCCACCAGTAACTCAAATTTCACAATAAGGAGAAAAATAAGAAAGCATTGACTGTCTTTTGATAAAAAAAATATTGCTTGTTCTGTGATGTTATCCATCCTCTACATTGATTGAAATGAGATTCATAATAAATTTAGAACTGCACTTAGTTGATTGATGCAAACCTGATTTGCAAAAGAAAGAGCATACAGTGAGACAATAAAATCAACCTTAAATTAGCCTTTTCTATCCCTCAAGTGCTTTAAGCTTTAGTGTTCTGTCATATTGATTATCTATTTCTCTTACCTGTAAAATGTCTAGAATTATCTTTTTTATCATTTGTTACTCCTATCCATAAAATCATGGAAGAATTTGGGTCGGAAAAGATTTACTAAGATCCTTGAATCCAGCTGTTAACACTGCTGTGTCCACCATTAAGCCATTGGCCCCCAGAGCCACATCCACACATCATTTGAACACTTCCAGGGATGTGATTTCACCACTTCTCTGGGCAGCCTACTCCAGTGATCATCCTTTCAGTGGAGAAATATTTCCTAATATCCAGCCTAAAGCTTCCTGGAACAACTTGAGGCTGTTTCCCCTTGTGCTGTCACTGGTTGCCTGGGAGAAGAGACCAACTCCCACCTCATTCCAACCTCTTTTCATCTAGATGCAAATCTGGCTTATTTTACCTTGACTTGTAGAGTCTTGTTAAAGTTGCACATATTTAAGTTAGGATAGGTGGCTCTTGCTCTCCTGTAATATTTTCTGGGCTGGTTCTTGATAGAACAGGGCTCTAATTGCTGCATTTCCTTGGACTTGTTAACCAGGAGTGATCCTTTAAGTCTGATTTAAATAATAATGCATTTATCCTGGGATAACTGGCTGAAGCTCTCTGCCTACCCATTGTAAAATGGTGATGGGTCTTTAATGAATTCCCCCATGGAGGCCCAAATAGTTATGGTTTATATGGTTTAAACTATAGTTAAATGCTTTGAAAATTGAAAACCATAAGTATCAGCGGAAAGCTTTGCTTCTGACTATAAGATCAATGTCTGACTGAACAAGGAATAAACTACCTTGCCTTTTCCTGTCCTCAGCATTAAATTAGATAGGAGTTTTCTGGTGTATTTTGGATCACATGGACAGGTATTATGTCCCTGCATACATGTATGTATAAATATATACATGTGTCACTATGTAAAAATATACATTAAAAAAAAAAAAAAAGTTTTCTAAGATGGCATGTTTCCTGTCCATTAATATTCCAAATTTAGAAATAAGAAATGTATCAAAAATATGCTGGTATGCATCTGCTTAAGTTGCCCTTGTGGCTTATGGAAAACTGATAAAAGTTGGGAAGCCTGTTCCATAGAATCTCACTGAATTTCGAATGAAGGTTCTGCAAATTTCCATGTGAAATGAGTCTATGTGAACCCACAGAAAAATCAAAGAGCATTATGAAGGAGAATGTTCAAAGAAGCTACTTTTGAAAGCGAACAACAGCAAAGCAGAAATTCCCCAGTGGTGGGTAGCACTTATCAAATGGCTCGTTCAACAATAGGAAAGGATCAGAACAACAGTTAAAGGTAAAAGCTGCTTCCTGAGGAAAAGGTTACACTCTGGCCATGAACTGCCTGGCATGGCAAGAAATACCATTCAGTGTCACTTAACTATTGCTTTTATTTGAGTGAGGGATGACAGCAATGGTCCATCTTGATTCGAAAATACAGTCCTTTAGATTGTTTACATGATTTTGTAAAAATGATGTTTTCCAGAAGGATAAATGTGAGCATTTGTTCACTCAGTATGGTAGCTAG
The DNA here is from genome assembly GCF_009819655.1 of Sylvia atricapilla. NCBI lineage: Eukaryota > Metazoa > Chordata > Aves > Passeriformes > Sylviidae > Sylvia > Sylvia atricapilla. The sequence continues at coordinate 63,697,209 of NC_089143.1, forward strand.
TTAAATGCATGTGGCTACTTGTGTAAGGCAAGTACTGGAAACTGGTAGTGGGAAAGGGCACATGTGGAAAACTTGGAAAACATGTCAGAAACTGGAAATTCAAGTCTAAAATATCCCACCTAAAGAAGACAGGTATTTAAGCAAAGAACTGCCTTAAGATCCTGTTGGGCTGAATATAAATGTTTCTCTTCTTCGTGATTAAACTGGGAGCCTGGCATGCAGTGAAGCTATTGTTGCAATGATAGCATACTCATAAAAAAAACACATTGACAAATTTCACAAGGGGTATTGGATTGATTCATTTCTCCTGATTCTCTGAGTTGGCGATGTGATATGAACACACTTTCCTTTTTTAAATAAGCACTCTTTAGCAAAAAGCCAGCAACTGTATTTCTTGAAACATTTCTTTCAGTTGCTAACCTAGAAAGAAAATGAAACAATTTAAATGCAATATTTTGAGAACAAAATACATCCAGAGCAAGAAATTGTAAGTTGAGATTCATCCTAGTATGGTTTAAAATAGCTGAATTATAAACCATTCAAAGAGTCCTGACTGATGATGGCAGTGGGCATAGAATTTTAAGCATGATGGTACTGCCAGATTGATACTGAATTGCTACAATTGTGACAGATATTATACTCAAGTTTTCAACAGAATACTCTTTGCCTGAAACCTGCAAGAAGTTTTGTGATGCCCACAAAGGTGTCAGTCACAAAATCCCTGAACAGTAGTATAATTAGAGCTGTTGATCTTGGCAAGCAAGGGGCTGGGTTTGGCAATCATGTGCCTGCAGACCCACCCACAGCACCTCAGTTCAGCTTTTGTGAGGAGCTTGCTTGAGTAGAGGCATGATCAAAGTCCTCCCAAAATTTATGTGTTTTTCATAGGTCAAATTTTAGTTCATTTTTTGGATTTGCAAAATTACAAGTGTGATTTTAGCCTCTAAATAACCACGGGAGGTTTCCACCATTGATTCGAGTGGTCTTCAGATAAGACTCTGTGTGCATCAACATATTCCATGCAGCATGTAAAATTCATTTTAGCTTAAAGCTTATGCATAATTTACACTGAGAAACACCCTGGTAACTGGCACGTTATTTATTTTTAACTTCTGTTCCACTCACTCTCATCTCTTGTCTGTGCCTCTGTTTTTCACTTTTTTTCCCCAGAAATTTTCTTTCTTCTCTCATGTACAATTGTCTTGTTTCTTTGTTGTTGTTGTTGCTGGTTTTAACATTCATCTTAACCCACTTATCCACCACACTCCACTTTTTTTTCTTAAATGACTGTTCTGTTTATTATCAAGCTATTTTCTCTGTATTTTCTAAGAAATGGTTCTTCCCTGCTTCCCTCTCATGTCTAACTTAGCATGACACCTCTCTCATGTTTCCATCTCCTATGTCATGTTGCACTAGTTTTCCACATATCTGAAGGTCTAGAGCCCTTTCATCTTCTCACAGAAATCTTATTATTTGCCTCTCCTCAGTATCTACATTCAGGTTGCCTTCATTTTTCCAAATTTATCTCAATTTTTAATTCCATAATTCTGAATAAAATAAAATAATTCTTATACTTGTAAATAGCTCAAAGTCTGTAAGTCTCCTGTATCAAAAATATTAATTTAGCCCCTTCCAAATTCTGACCCACCAATTCTTCCCCCTTCTTTTGAACACACTTGCCTCTATTTTCCTTTACTTCAATATGCTGTTTAATTCTTTGTTTAAAGACAATTTCCATCAGAATGTTAATCCCTTATATCAAAGTTTAAATGGTAGAAGGGTGATTCTTATCAGAATATATATGATCTAATATTTAATTCCCTACTTGAATTCATACTAACTTTATGAAGAATTTAGTAAGAACCAGGAACCTACTCTAAAGAATCTCCAATAGCTTAAGATATTTCATTAAAACACAAAAGGCTCTATATCGAATGAAAGCTCTGAGGAATCATTAAGAAGAAAATATTTAGTTATTTAAAACATTAATTTTTAAAAAATCTTGATTTTTACACTTAGTTTAACCTCTCTGGAAAGACCCACCTTCGGGAACATGATGAGCCCAAGGTTGTGAGAGTCCTGTAGCCTTGAAGAATGAAGCCTTATGGTATAAAATTCTGATATCAGAAAGCACTATCTACAATGAAGAAAAAAAAATAATTAGCTGAACTCAATGTATCAGGAAGGATTGCCAGTCTGGGACAAATAATACAGATATCTACATATAGGTTTGTCCAGAAGGATATTAAAAACATTATACCATATTTTTTATTGTTTGCAGCCCAGATAAATATCCACAGCTATATGATACTCACAAGATGAAAGTCAGTAGTGATCACAGAAGAATGCTTTGCCAATTGCCAAACTGTGTTTTCCTAAACAAGATTAGATATGTGTTATTACATGGAATACCAGAAACACCCAGTGATGATGCAGAGCTCCAGAATGTCAGCACTTTCCAAAATATTTGGTTAGCATATTTAAGCAGACTTGATTAGGGACTGAGGCCCACTTCCTCAAAGGTGATTAAGTACATAACTCCCACTGAAATCAATTTGCTTATATATGAATTTAAAATGGCTACAGAGATGTATTTTGATATAAAATTAATTTTAAATGTTTACTCACCACCGTGGCAAGTATAGCAAGGTTAAACTCTGTTACCATAAAAAATTTAAAGGTTTTCTTATATATGTCATATCAGCATTAAAAAAACCCCAAAACTACTTAAGGATGCCTGCCATTTTTATGATATCAAATTTATAGCACATTTCTGATATTTTATTAAATGATCTTACAAATTTAGCTTCTATGGTGTCCAGATATTACATAGCAATAATTACAGTCACTTGGCAATTTCCAACCTTGTCAAAATCATTCTGTTAACCTGATGTTTTCTAAGCAGAGATATTAAAAAGGACTTTAAGTATTTACTGAATTTCAACAGAAATAGCCTCTTCTGTGTCCCTGGGTTGCAGATTTCCTTTACTCTTTGCTGTGACAATTAGCACCATATACATTGAACAGTTGCAATTAGGAACAAATTAAAAGTGAAGAGACTGTCTGAGAACTGCAGCACACAGACAATGAATTTTGCTGTTTTCTCTTTTATTATTTCAACCATAGATCCAGCATCTGAACTAATTGTTCAATGCTTCATCCTGCTTTAAATGTTTTGTGCAAAGGAAGCAAGAGGGAGACCTCCCCTCCTCTTGCAGGAGTTAAATATTTATGTCTACTTACTTTTCTGTATTTAGGCCAGTGTTTATCCATGGAAGGATATTATAAGTCTGTGATACCAAGGCTGTTTACTTTAGTTAAATTCCCTGGTGAAGGACTCCCTGAAATTTTGTGGAATGGTTGATCAATGTGATGATGCCATGTGCCAGCTGGAGAGAGTTGCAGGGCTTTGTGAGAGAATGGGACCTGGAAAAAAGAAATGGCTGAGGGAATGAGCCTCTCTGTAAGCATTAGATAAAGCACATGGGACAAATAGAAGTGACTTAAAGTGCAAAAAATGAGCTTTGAGGCCAGCATAATCACACATGAGCAGTGTCAAGACAAAGGATGTGATTCATGGGACATCACAGATTGACAGGTTGTTTTATTTTTACCTGAGAACCTTTGAGGTGACTGATTTTAATTTGTTCTTTCAACAGAGCACTTAAAACTCCAGATAATTATCTTGAATGTGTGAAAAAAGTTTTAACATTTCTGTCTGGGATTTATTTATTTATTTATTTATTTATTTATTTATTATTTCCTGAAAACTCTCAGCTTTTTACTCTGCCATATATCTGCTATGAGTATTTGAGACTGGGGATTTTTATTTGGAAAACAGCAGTGATCATTCAAAAAGATTAAAAATAAACCCCAAACAATCTCCCCAACCAAACTTATGAGTAGATTCAGAAAAAAAGAAATCCTGAAAGCAACCCCCTAATCCTTCTTTTGTAATAGTTAACATGTTAACAAACTGAAGAAAAATTGCAGGAAAGATACTTGACTCAGGACCACAAACTTACACAAACACAATGTTCTGGATGATTAGTATCTCGCAACTTCTTGATGGCTGTTATAAAACATTCAAAACTTTGATCACATTTAATAGAGCTGAAAGTCTGTATAGTCTTTTTTGAAGTTTAATAGTCTGTAGTGGAAGATTTTCCATTTGCTGGTAGCTTGGGAATGGAGGTCAATAGAGAAACTGAAGCCTGTCTACTTGCAGGAGGAACAAGGGCCTGCTGATGGTGAGAACTTACCTTCTAAACCATAGCAGTGAGCATTTCACATATATTTAACAGCAAGGAGTTGTCTTACAGGGGTTCAGATCCCACACATACTTTCTAGAGCACAAACTTAATTTCTTAGCTTTGCCCATCTCCAATTCATTCTCACACACTGGGCAGGGAGGCTGAGGGGAACGAAGGTGAGAAATAAATATTAAAATCATGTAGCTTAGTATTAAGCAAGGCTTAATGAGGACTTGGAGTTATACTGCTGGAAACAGTTTCAAAGAGAATGATTCAGCTCCCCAAATCCGGACATTCAAAAGCTTAATCGTCCAGTTTAAGCTAATCACCTTATGTTTCTGTTACCTGCCTCATTGATTCATTTTGGGTGAATATCTCCGGGCTTCCCAAATGAATTCAAGAACTGAGAAACTATGTAGGAAGGGAACCATTGATAAGTGTGATAGATAAGACTGTTTTAAGCTTTATTTCTCTTTGAAGCCCTTTTCCAGTGGTCTGTAAGGCAGGGTGCCCCACTTTGCTATTATCCTGAGGATCTTTGTACTTGATATCATACATGCGAACTGCATTATCTCCATAGCTCTGCTAATCTGTATGCAGTCTCTCAGATTTGATTCTTTCCTCTTTTTGGTGATGTAGGAAGAAAAGCCGATTTAATACAATTGAAAATAAATTAATTTTTTGAAAATATATGCCACTTCTCCGCTCAAGTGCAACCGTGATATAAAAGTATGTGAAATGACATTAAATGGCTATCTATTCCTAAGGTCTATTCCACCTTGTCAAGCCAAGGTAAAAGGTTTTTCATATTATGTAGAAAAGTTGAGGGGCGTTTTGTTTCCTATTTGTTAATATCTCTCCATGTTCATTTTGACCTCCAAAACATGGACATTCAGCTACAGTATTTGGAATTAAAGATGAAGAATACCAAGGAAAATACTGCTTATGAGAATTAGTCATTTACTCAGCATAAGAATGAGAGCTAGTAGTAGAATAACCTATTTACTTTGATAATAAGCAGTGGCTGAAATGTCTACATTAGTAATTAGTTTAAATATATGATTTCTTTGCAGAGAGACTTGGGCATTGCAGTTAATTCAAAAGAATGTGTTTTAAGAACTAGAGAAAAGGTGAACACAATATTTTTTCCTAATCTAGGAAACTGTATAGTAGGAAGAACAACAATAGAAAAGAAAATTGAAATATATATTGAAAAGAAAAAAAAAATTGTCCTTACTCCATGTTTTCAGGTCTTCTAAATAATAATTTATCCCAAACTCAAGAGAAAATGTATATTCAGTAAATTCTTATGAATATCTCATAATGGATAAGCTTAAATTAAAGTAAGGTTTTATTATGACAGTTACACTGAAATTTTTTGAGATTTGTCTAGAGAAGCAAGAATGTCTAGGTACTTATTTGAGAAACACATGCAACAATTCCATCTTCTTTACTATGATTTGGATATGATTGGAAACAAAATTTTCCTTAAACAAAACATTTCTTAGTCTCTAGAGAAAGCTTTATTTTTCTTCAGGTGTGCATTAGAAATGAAAGGATTATGATGCTTACTTGCTGTTTTTTGCTGAAATCTAGCTTATTAATTAAATCATAACATAGAATAATTGTCTTTCATTCTCCTAAATCTTGTGTCTTTGGCTGCTTGAATTTCAAAGAGTACAGGAGATAAATAGTTAATTTAATTTTTAACACTGATTGCTATGATTGTTATTTAAATAAGCTACAAAATAGCATCAGTTTTGGGGTTACTGGGGAATGAGCTTAAAGATTATGAAATACTGAGTAGTTATATGAATTTATGCAGGTGGATCTCCTTCACACATACATTTATATCCATTTTGAAATAACATATATAGATACAATACATGGTGAAATCCTCTAAGGAAATCTCAAAAAGTAACTCTATAGTCTTGCCATTTTCAACTGTTTTCTCATTAATTTCCTGCTCCGCACATTGTCTTTGCCATTGCTTAGACATTGTTTCTGTTACATCTGAATCTAAGGGAACTATGACAGCATCTCAATTTTAGGGTAAAAAGGCGATGATCTGTTTTAATATTTTACAGAAATAAAAGGGAGACATCTCTAATTTCTCTTTCTCAATTAAAAATTAAAATCATGCATCTTGATCAAAAATTTAAACAGTATTATTAACTGCAGGGAGGTTTAGTCATACAAAATGACTGAAATCAAATGTGAGAAACAATAATGAAAACCCCTGAGTCTAAGAGGATTTAAGAGATTGGAAAATCTTTCCTAAAATCCTCTTCCTACTAGTTTCTCCTTTCATCAATTTTCTCTGTCAAGATGCATGATGATGCATTATTTTCCCTGTTTTCCAAAATATAAACATGTTTCTAAAGGAGCATAACTAGCTAAAGTCAACAGATTTCCATAACGCTTCAGACTTTTTTTTGACTTAGAGGAACATATTTATGAGCTTTTCTGAATTTAGATGTTGGGTTTTCATATAAGATTATGCTCTTCAAATTTGATGGGGAGGATAGAATAGGTTATATCACTCACATGTAATTACAAGTGCACAGTAAAATAGGCAAATTCTTTGATCAATAAGGCTCTTTATCATTATTCAGCCTCTTATGGACACATGCTCATTAGGAAAGTCATGAATTCAAGTATTTTTATGAGAGCTTCATTGGTACAAAGCATATAGTTCAAGAACAAGTGTCTCCAATTATCATTCTGATGCAGTCCAGCAGTGTTGGAAATTACTGCCAATCATAGGATTTCCTTTGAACTTCCAGAAAAGCAGAGCTGGAGCAGAATATACTGCTGCCTTCTGAACTTCAGACTAGTTTAAGGACCCTCTTTGCATACTGTACAGTGCAAGTCTTTGACTCTAGCAGGGTAATGGCAGGAAGCTGGAAAATCAATCACCTTTAAATATAGAACAAGGAAATCCTTTTTATTTCTTATCTAAAGCACCTGAAACACAGGGTGTTTAACTGTAATCTAAAAGATATGCAAATCTTTTTAAAAATGCAAAAATGAAAATATATTACTAATTCTCACTTTAATAGAGTCATTATTACCTGCCCGCTTTGCTCAGCTTGTTTTCTATAGCTAGCACACTGCAAGTTTCATATTTTTGTTGGGGTTGGCTCTTGGGCTGTATGCAACTTGAATAAGTCAAGTTGTCTGGTTTATGAGCTGTGTTTACACTCATGGTGCCAAAGTAAGATGTAAAAATGTCAACAAATCCCTTTTAAACACGTGCTTGGACTTTGCCAGCAGAAACCCAGAAGAAACCAGGGGAAAGCAGAAGCCAGTTGCCCTGTGGAAGCAGAACCTTCATCTGCCACTGCCTCCCAGGGAGGGATGTATTTACAGCACTGAATTACTGGCATTGAGTTTGAGGCTATATCCTTTTGTCAGCCTGTTTCAGGGTATTTTGGTGAGGAGATGGGGCAGGACACACAGTGAAATCCATTTTGTTTACAGCTTTAGGCTCTGGAAGAAACGTCTTTTACAACACAGGGAGAAATACAGTGAGCAGTGGATCAAAAATTTGTGCAGATCCAAGTTGGTCAGTGAGAATCCAGGTCTTTGTTTTGTCCCAGTGAAGGAATCCATTTTGGATCCACGTATTCTTCCAAGGCTGGCTCAGTCAAGGCCGAGATTATTCGCCTTTTTTTTTTTTTACTTCCTCTTCAGCAGTGTGTATCCATAAACAAAGGAAAAGTTATTGGCACTGAAAACACTGTAGAGCAGCAAGGGAAACCAGAGATATCAGAGCCAAAAGCTAAAGTGGAGTTTCCCCTGCCCAGGTACCAATGCCATTTTCTGCTGTCTGTGGCTGCCTCTCATCTTCAAAGTGAAAACCATGAGAAATGTCCTGTAGGTTGGGAAAACCTTGCTGCCTTTGTCCATGTTAAAAAAAAATGCTTCAAGAAGAGTTGTGAAAAACAAGGAATTTATTTATAGCATAATCTCTCACTGGTCAAGTATAACCTCAGGCAAATTCATCTTTATTAAAATAACTATCCTTACACTTGCTATGGAATGGGTGATAGGATTTCCTTTTACAAGTCATGGTTTGTGCTTTGTTAAGTTTTTCAATTATGTAAAGAGACTTCGAATTGTTTTTCTAGCTGGATAATCTAATCTCCATTTCTCTGCAAATCAAAGTTTAACCAATTTTATATTCTAAATATATTCACATCCTATTGCTTGGAGTATATCTGGGCTATTAGGGAAAATTTTAGTGCTGATAGTAAAGATTGAAACAGAAAGATGCACATTTTTATGTCCTTAATTCAAACATGTCACTTGTTCAATAATTTAGAATAAGAGTCTATGTAGGGAAAAGTAAATATTATTTATTCCTCTGTGAGAGTCTTTTTACAGCCATCACCCTTATGGTGGCTGAGCTCCAGGAATCAATATTTATTTCCAGCATATTTAAACTTCTTAGATAACTAGAACATTAAGTTTATAGAGCTATGTAAAATACCTGATTTTAGGACTGTGACAAGTGTTTAATGTGATACAAATATATTTGTGGAGTAAATGTTATCCCCTGGTGAATATATGGCGTGAAAACAGTTGTGAGAGGTGAATACAGTACCTGCTAGAAAAACAAACCCTTTTCTCTAGTTCTGCTATAGAAAATACCAGAGAATTGAGTCAATCACAAAGCTTCAGCCATTTCTGCAGAGGCTCATTGAAATCTCAGATTTAATTCTTAACATGTGAACCACAATTTTTTTTTTTTTCACTCTTTGATGTTATAGAGCTGGAAGAGGCAGAATTAATGAAGGATAATCTGACTGCTTATAGGCTTGATTACTTAGACTAGACATTTTAAAATTGTACCTGGTCTTCTTAAATTGTGTTCATACTTATCTCTAAGGGATGAGTAAATTCCATGAAATTTGTGCATTTTACATTGGCTGAAAACTGAGACTCCAAATTAACAGTTTTTAGAGCTCGAGGGCACAGTGTTCTTTAAGAGCTGAAGTTGGTGATGTAGTTTTATGTGTTGAAGTTGTATTGTCTGAATCACACCCAACTTTCAGATAAGACTAATTCCTCTGAAAGTAGTGTTTGATAGTTAGGCTCTCATTTTTTTTCCACCTGTCACTGGTATTCTTTTATGTAGTTTTGTTCAGAATTGACCTTTCTCTTTTAGTTCTCACTAGGTAAGAATGAAGTGTATGCTTTACAGCTGGGCTTGGACATATAGGACAAGCCTGTCACTCAAATCTGATTTTGTCTTGTTCAGTACAATTATTTTGTTCTTGTGTTTCCTGACTCTATCAAGGCTATGCCACATTTTATAAATGTGTCGAGGTGTTGTTCTAGCTCTTGATTCTCATTTATTTTTTCCCTAAAGCTCACAATTTTTTAAATCATTACTGTCTAATCCCTGGCTTTTACCTATCTTTTCTCTCTGTTAAAAAAAAAAAAAAATAGGGAAACTAGAGATAAAGAAAAAACAAAATACATATTTTTGCATATTCCATATGAAGAAAAAAAAGTGTTTATTGATAAATTGATATAAATTATAAATAAGCAAGCTTCTTAGATAATTTTTCCCTAACTTTATAATACTTTTAGATGTGTCCTGTTACTACACTCTTCTATATGACCTGATTCTATAAAATTTAACTACACATCTAGTCTTCACAGAATGCTAGTTTGTAATGAACTATTTAGGTGAATAACCCTTTGTATTCTTAAAACAAAGTTTTTTGTCCTGTGTGCCTGATGGCTGGAAAGTTAGAGCTTTCATTTGAATTGTTTTGAAATTTGAAGATCTTCTGTTCATACTTTAAGCTGACATGTATAATTAAATGTATATATTTCTATCTAGTTTACAGTCTATAAACAACAGTAAAGAAGAGTCATTAAAAAGATACAGTAATTGAAGTACAATTGGAGTGCTGGACATTTTGTTTCCATCTACTACCCCTCCAAATTTTAGATTATGTGAGTAAAGTTACTCCATTAAAAAAAACACATTCTTGCTTTGTTTTATCAGACAGATATCTGATGGATTTAAAGGAGAGACAGTGGGAAAAAACACCCCCAAAATGCTTTGTATGCAAGAAGATTTAGGGACTATTTTGTTATCTTTCCTTGATAATGTGAAAAGGTCAGTCACTGTATTAATTTAGTAATGCATTCATTTTATTTATAGATATAGACTTCTTTAAATTAAGATAGTATTTTTAAGAGACACTTTTAAAAATATTTTAATTTAGATTATATTTCAGTTTAAGGCTAAGACCCTTCTAATGGCAGTTAAAGAAAAAATTGAAATGATAATAAAAGGTAGGAGGACCCTCTTTAATCAAAGCTCTACTTTAGATGTGCATAAATACAAAAAAGAGTTAAATAGCAGGCCAGAACTCTCACCACAAAAACATTATTGAATATAATTTTAGGGTAATCTAGTTACATATTAAAAGGTCCTCTTCCTCATTCTAAACATAATTTTCACAGGATGCTTGTTAGTTGAAGATATATTCTAAAATACACTGTTTTCTAATATCTTCATCTCTCCAAAAGAAAACATTTTGTAGATGGGAAACTTTCTCAATTTAAAATCAAATTCTGTGTAATGAAAATCACTGATGAGCTGCACCAGACGCTGACAAAGAGATGACTTTTGAATTAAAAACTGAGTGCATAGGCTTTTTAAATTTGAACATAAGTCCTCCATTTTTCTTGAGACAGCATGAGGTTTTTCTGTCCCTCTGAAATCTCTGGGCTTTGAAGATACATGTGCTCTGTGAGCTAAACATTTCTCTGTGGATTTTCTGTCAATCCCTATGAATTTGTTAGGTTTATAATGATTTTTCCCAATCTCCTCCTCTAGGGCAAAGTTTTTAGTTTTTCCAAGAGGTTTTTCTTTCAAGAAATTGGACAGAATTAGGGAAAGAATTATCTTTACAGTGGCAAATTCCGACTGAGAAGAATAACGATAGTAATGATAATAATATCAGTGATGATGATGATGATGATGATAATAATACTAAATATTCAAAATTTGTTTTCATTGTGGACAAGAGGTACATCAAGGTTATATAAACAAGAGGTTTCTTTCAGGTCTTATAACCTCATTTTCATTTATATTAATTGAATTGATACCACAATTAAGGATAACATTATTATCATGGGAGTAAAGGATGTTATGGCACAAGGATAACTAAAAATTTAATCACAGAAACAAGACAAATCTAAGGCAAATGAGAAGAAAACTTAATATTTCGTTATAAACTGATAAAATAGTTTTGTCCTACTAAGAAATCAGCAACCATAAAGATCAGCCTAGACGACTTAACTACCTAGAAATAATTATTTAATAATTATAATTTATTGGGACATAACAGGACTAGGTGGGATTTAGGCAACCATACACAATGAAGAAGGTGCCTGTTACTTTTCAAAGTACTTTTAACTCGGTGCATATACTGAAAGATGCAAAGCTTGAAATATTGCAGGCTTTTGGAAATAAATATTTGTTATATTGTAGGATTTTTAAAATCTCATTAGGAATGAAAGGACATATAGGGCAACTGTTGAGGGATCTAGAGTAAATCCTGTGAGGAGAAGCTGAGGGATCTGGGGGTGTTTGTCCTTGAGAGAAGGAGGCTCAGGGAAGATCTTATCACCATCTACGAATCCCCTAAAAATGTTTGTAGCCTGGTGGGGATCAGTCTCCTCACCCAGGTAACAAGTGACAGGACAAGTGACAAGAGGAAACGAGCTCAGGCTGCACCAGGGGAGGTTCAGATTGTACATCAGGAAGAATTTCTTCACTGAAATTATGTTTAACCACTGGGATGGGCTGCCCAGGGAAGGGGTGGAGCTGTCATCCCTGCAAGTCCTCAAGAAGTGACTGGATGTGGCACTTCCTGTTATGGTTTAGTTGACATGACAGCATAAAGTCAAAGGTTGGACTTAATGACCCTGGACATCTCTTCCAGCCTTAATGATTCTGATTCTATTCATCTATGACTCTATGACTCTATGATTTTGTGAACAGAAAGAAGCAGCCAACAACTTCCCTACAACTGTTGGGATTAAATTTATCTGAAGAGCTAAAAGAGGTGTGCAAAGAGCCACATCAAGTAGAGCTGATGAGGCCATGACAACGTCACTGCACAGCGGTACTTATCAGACAGCTGGGGCTCCCAAAAGCCCTTCCTTCAGCCCTCAGCCCCCTGAACAAGCACTACTGAGTGAAAATCAGAGCTTTCAGCTTCTAGTTGTGAAGAAGAGGCCTTGATACCAGAAATGGCAGTAATTCAGCTGCTGGTCAGCAGCTTTGAGTGCCTTGAACAAAAGGATGTAATATTTTCATTAGCATCTAGCCTGAAGAGCTGTTTGCCATAAATTAATTCAAATTGTTATTTATGTATTTTTGCTGTTTTTGTTTTAATATAATTCAAGAATTTTCCCCTGCCTCTCCCATTCTTATTTGAAGAAAAAGGGACAGGGAGGTTGAAGAACCAGCTACCTTGCTTAACTCCCTGATCATCTCTTGCTGGTTCTCCTGCCAATAAAATCCAGTGCCCCAGAGCACCTTTTTGGTTTGACTTATGTGTCTGAAAGTCTCTTTTGGGGGACTATCGAAGAAATATCCAATTTAAATTTGCTGCCTCTAACAACACATAGATACAAATAACAATAATTTGATTTTTGCAGTCAGATTTTGTTTTTTAAAACTCACTGATGTATGATGTTGTTAGCACTGAAACACACAATCACAGAATGATTATATGCAGGTGGTATGCTGGTCCTTTTATTGAAGAGCTCTGGGAATCAGGATACAGACCCAAATCTGACTCTGATGTGGATTAAAAAACTACATATATTAATTATTAAACCCATATTGTACTATTGTATGATATCTTGTAGTTTTCCTCAGGCCCCTCAAACATCATTTCTCATGATTCTTAAACAGTCATCATATTCCATCACCAAACAATCATTACAATTAACAATCATATCACTGATCATGTGATCATTATGCAGGTGCAGTTTCTTCTATACATGATCTAGTGAAGACAAAACCTGACCTTTGTTTCCAAGGCTTATATAGTTTTGGTTCCCTTCCCAGGCCTATCCAGGCTCAACCTTCCTTTCCACCTCCCCTGAATCTACTCTATACTGTTCCCATGATTTTAGAAACATTTTAACCCTGTGCTACCCATGTGAGTGACGTGTTTCAGAAGCCTAGCTGGTGTAACAGTGTTTTCATTGAATTCCTTACATTTCTGTGGGAATTGACACAGGGTCTGGTTTTGTATTTACATTTTGAGCTTCATATCAGTGAAGGGCCTGAAAGTCCTTTCTGACATTTTTATAGTCATCTTCTAAGCAGAAGGGCACTTTGAGACTTTTCTGTCACAGTGTTATTGTACAGAATAAAGTAATATCCTGATAAAAATGGGTGTGATTGCACTTCTGTGCATTATGCTCCATTGAACTAGCTTGTGCTTTTAAATGCAAGTATTTCAAAGAAATGACTGAATTTTAGGCAAATTTCACTCTTCTAAGCCATTACATAAGCTTGCATTGCTCTAAAACATTATTCTTATGTATGTCCACTTATCAGGACAAGTTTCTGCAGTTACTCAATATTCTTAATTTATTTACACACAATTCTTATACTACCTCTTTGGTATCATAGACATGTATGTCAGTTCATTAGAGCAATAAATAATTCGAAAAACAAAAGAGACAGACATCTTTTAAACACATTTGCATGGAGAATAGGAAGGACAACCTGTGACCGTCTTTGAAGACAGCAACTTTCTGATTTAGATAGGTCAATCAGTTTAGATATATTTTTAAAAAGTGTATACTGCAAAGTTGAATGCAATTTTGTGATTGGGATCATGGTATAAGGACACAGAAAGAGTATGAAGTGACTGTATTGAAAGAATGATGATCTTCATCAGCCAGTTACTTATTTTATATATATTTAATCTGAGTTTATCAATTGCCATTAAGAATTAATAGCTAGTATTCTAAAATATAAATGATGTAGCATCAATTGCTTGTGTTTCCCTTTATATACAGGTCTTCAGTTACATAGAAATGTTACATCCCATTGGTTTTGCTTTTTTACTTGTGATTATTTTATCTATTCAAGCAGAAAAAATTCAGTCAGCAATGTCCCTATTTGAAAATGAAAATGACAATGAAAGAAAGCTCACTACAAGCAGAAATTTTAATGGAAATACTGAATTTTAATTTATTGATAATTACTATTCAAAACACTAGATAATGTCACTCAGCCTATCAGAATGCATTCTTTTGTGTAGAGGAACTAGGCAGTGTCTTTCTATTTTTGTTATACAAGTTTTGAATTTCCTTTCATGTTACTGTTAATTCCACATGAAAAAGAATTTAGAAATTCTCTTTCCTCCTTTCTTGCTTGTAGACCTAGTATGTATTAACATAATCATTGAATTAATTTCTGCCAATATAAGTCTGCAACTATTTTGCAAATTGCCTTTCTCCTTTAATCCATATTCTTCAACTTAGAAGCAATACATATTTAAGTTTTTATTTTAAATCTTAAAATATTTCTCAAATATGCTTCTATTCCTGATTTAATAAAAATCTGGATCTGCAAGGGACTGTGCAAGGTCACATAACTGAATAACAAGCACGAGATTTTTAGTACATTGTATGTAACTAAAAATCCTTAAAAATTGTTATGTTTTTCATTATTTATTTAATTATTACAAAGTTTATTTTTTTCCTCAATGTTTCTTATCCCTTTCTCCCTATTCCCAAGCAACTAATATTTCATAATTTCTCATTTTATTTGGATTTTTTATTTATTATTTTTTGGGGAAAAAAAATCATTGCAATTAGAAAAAGTCTCCAAGGACAGAAAGCAAAGCCCTACAAATACAGAACTGTAGCATAGAATATAGTCCCCTGTGTTTTACCCAATTCATTTTAATTGTTTTGAGGAAGATCTAACACACTGTAGGATATTCCCAAGAGAAAAATGTGGAAATGCCCTTTCTCACTTACAGTAAGTCATTCCTCAAATTCAGATTACATGGTCCTTTTCTCAATTTGATCTCATTATTTCCAGCTATATCCCATTTGTATTTTTAAATAATTACTCTTGCCCCTTGGTGTTTACCTTCTCATTGCTTTTGACAGATATATCTTCTCCTTCTCCCCCCACTTAATTGTTGGTTAGTCAAGCTGTACATATTTAATCTTTCTAAGCTTTTCTTATGCATCATCCCTTCCAACCCATTAAGCCCCTCTTTGCTCTGAGTTCCTTTCTGTGTGTCAAAGCACAAAAGTTGGAACTGATTGCATTTGTCAAATGTTCTGCAGTTCAAATTTGAAAGGAGAGTCTGATCTTTGTTGATTTGCAAAGAAATGGCAGCTTGGTCCCTTGTTTATGCTCAGGTCCAGTTTCTACACTCTGTGACAATGCAAAAATATCTCCACAGAGATGCTGATTTCCTTGCTGCTACTGTAAAATAGCCTAAGTGCATCAAGGCCCTGGTTGATGTTTTATCAACTTAATTTAAAAACAATCCAAACTCAAAAAATCAAGTTTTCATGAGTCATTTTTGTTGTGCTATAGATTCCTCTGCATATGGAGGGGTTAGCATCATTAAAGGGCCAGCAGGAATGGAAATATTTTCATGCTGTTGCTTGAGAACTCTCCACATTTGAAAGGATACGGTGAGACCAAATGCACGTAAGGTTGTGAGGATAAAGTGTAATGACTTGGCCTGGAAATCAGTGTTAATCCCCAGCCACGAGCTGCAAAAGGGATCATTACACACAGATTACAACAGAAAACACAGACTATGCTAGTACAGCTTGTGATGGGAGAGGTTTCTGAAAATATCAGTAATATCAGGCTGACAGTATTTGCCAGCACCACAATGCCTGTGAAGTTTTTCTGGCTCAGTTTTTACAATTAAATGACCTTAGCTTAAAAAGTCCAAAAGAAGTTGGTTGGGCATATCTGAATTACTATCTCTTGGTAGGGTTTATCTGAAACCACAGCTTTATTGGCAGGTGATATTTCAGCTCAGAAACAGCTGAGCAGCTCTTGCTGTTTCTCTGACGCCACTGGCTTCTTATGCAATCTAAATAAATTACTGAGAATGGCTCTGTAAATCAGGGATGTGTATTGACCAGCCTTGAAGAAAATAACGTGTGAAAGACCCAAGCTGGGAAGAAGATGGGAGATGAATTTTCTCACTAAATCAAACAAATAAAACAAAACAAAACAAAAAAAAAATCCCCACAAGGTAAATGCATTTGTAACTAACCATAGAGATATGTAATATATCCATTTTCCTGTGTTTGCAGGCATATTTCAATTTTTAAAAAGATCTTTCATGTTTGTTGGAGTGGCTTGATTTCAAAGAGGGAAAAAGATCCCAAAACCTAAAACTATAGTTATAGGTAGAGATGTAATGTGTTTAAATCTGTATATATATTGATATAATTTTAAATTAATAGAAACAAAAATATTTATATCAACATATTTTCTTCTATTGCTGCATCACAAACATCTTGATGAGAGTTTTAGCCAGATGTCTGTTTGCAGACTCTGATACCCTACCATAATTACTGTTTAATTTTTTTAAAGGTCATTAAAACTACTGTATTCACATTTATACCAGGTCTAAGCATTCAATTTTAGTCCAAAATACTTAAGTGGCCTCTAAATTCATAAACAAATATGAGAAAGAAAAAAAAAGAGGAATACTCTATCCAATGGGTTAATAAAATCTCTTTTAAAATACTCTTTCTAATGGGTTAATAAAATCTTTTTAAAAATTAGATACTTCTTCGAAAATAAGAATATAAATTATATGTTCTGGATGTACCTTATCAAACACACTTGCTTGACTGTGGATCTTAGTTTTCGAGATGGTTCAATTCTGAATCTTTTCTTAATTTCTTCTTAAAATATTTCTAGAACTCTGGTTTAATTTCCACTTGACTCTCTTTGCTCACTAACTCCTTAAGCTTTCTACTTCTGACAGATTACAAGGGTATCATTAAGTAATGCAAGTTCATGTCTTATTAGTAGACAATCCTGTTGACCTTCATTTCCCCCTGTCCCATCTTGCATCCCATTTTAATGCTGGCAGTCTCATTTTCACTTTATCTAGGCTTTTAGCTCTGCACTTATAAAACAAGCACAGAAAACCATGAGCTCTTTGGTGCCCTGATCTCACCTTGGAACTGTGGCTTTTCAAGGCAAGCTAAAGGGTAATGACTGTCAGTGTTTTTATTCTCCTATTATTTATATTTGCATGATATTGTTTTAGTGGAAATTACCCCTTTCTTTCTGAAAAGGCTGTAATGTGTAAAGGCACAGGGAGTTTCTGCTCTCATTGTTGTTAGCTCTGGTGCGTCAAGACATGAGAATTGTATTTTAAGTCTCACCATCGTTTAGTCTTATCACCTGGCTTTGATATTGATGTTCCTGTGTGGAACTAATATGGTCACAAATACATTAACCTGTGGCACTAATACTTGATGGCAGTGGTTAGCTGAAGCTTCTTCTGTGGTGTTTCTCCTTCTCTGCACAGCTCACTTTGACCTGCCTTTAATAAGCACGATTTGATTGACCCTTGACAGTAATGAGTAAAGCCCTGAAAAAATAAGGTCTGGTAATGATACTAATCACCCTCTAAATCTCAATAAAACAAGAAAGGACGTAGGGAATTTGATGCCAGTGATTTTGTTTTCTAGGCAGAAGGGTATTAAACAAGCTTTTGCAAAGTACATACTGCACTGCCCTTTCATTTCAAGTCAGAGGAGGAAGCAAAGGCATCATCTGTCATGGGGGTGAAAAGCTGCTAGGTATCTCAAAACCTCATCTTTCATCTTCAGAGAGGAAAACTGAAATTAACACTGCTGATATGAAGGCAGGTATAAAATCACATGGGTTCAAGATGTGGATCTAGATATAGACATTCACCTTAAAATATGAAAAAGGAGGAAAGTAGATCTCTTCAGCTGGGTAAATCTTAGTAGTTCCCTATTTATGAAAAGCAGCATCATAACTGTAAAGCACGGGGAAAAACATTTCCATGCACTATGCTGAAATCTCCCTTTTCAATGTCAAATTCTCTTGCAGTAAGATAGTTTTAATGGAAATACTTATTTTACCTCTTTTGAAACCTTTATTCAGCTAGGCAGTGATGGCTGATAAGATGAAATATTTGCATTTTGAGTTAAAGAAAATTGCTTGTAGTATGTCTTAAAAGTTTTACATAGTCATGAGCCATTACCAATTGTTTAGTCCATACCTACATACAAATTTTCCCTTTTTATTATGTACATCACATCTATTCAAAGATGCTTACACAAAGTACAGTATTTCGCAATATTTTATTTTGTTTTCTAAATCCTATCTCTTAAATGCCTTTTGATAACTTGTAAGATTTACATACCTGGATGTTTATGGAACTTAGTTTTCTACCTGGCCTAATTGTATTCCTCTGAAGTAAAGTTTTCCATCAAATGTTCCCCATCTGTTCTACTTGTCTGGAAATAAACATCCTGAAATATGGAGCAGCTTAGTGGGTGCAGGATTTTTACATGCCTTATGTGTCATTCCTGAGTTGCTGACAACCTCTGGAGGACTGAGGCCCAGAAAGAGCAAAAGCTTGGTCCCAACCAAGTCTGCATTGTTTCCTTGGTGGAAGAAAAGATACAGCAAGTTGAACCTTTCCTGTGATTTATATTTGAATAGTCACTTCTATATGACATGGACGTGGGTTTGTCTCATAAAACTGATCAGCTGTGTAACAAGAATTGTGTTATGATCTGGAACAGGCTTTACAAAAGGTGAAGAAAAGAGTGTCACAGGGAGGACTGATTTGAGATGTTTTTAGTTTCTCCCTCTCCTTCAAATGGGACCTTTTTCTTCTGTTACCCCTGGTAATTACTGGATTAATGAAATCCATTATAAGGCAGACAAATTCATAATGAGTGTATTTCTCCGAGGTTTGAACTTTTTGTAAAAAAAATATGATTGGTGACCTTGGGACATCTGATGTGACAGAGCAGCTTTGGAATGATGGGACATAAGCTTTCATTTCCTTGTTTACTAGACACAGCAATGAATAAATATGGGTATTATTTAATTCCTAAAAATATATTCCTTAAAAAATGAAAAACAACAAAACAAAACAAACAAACACAACAACAACAAAAACACCCACAAAACAAAAACAAAAAACCAAAACAAACAAAAAAAGGCAAAAAAGCCCCCAAAACCCAGGTAATCTAGGTAATCAAGTAATCCAAATTAAGATTTCCTAGACTTTACTCTAGTTTTATATCAAAGATCTCTCACCATCATCTGAAAAAAATTATTCCTACTATGATTTTATCAAACAATCAGTATTAAATGAACTGCTGATTTTTCCCTGAATTGCAAAATATGATGTGGAAATTAATTCATAATATTTAAACAATAAAGAGCATTCTTTTCCTCAGTGAAGTGATATGATTTTACCAGAACAGGAAATAAATATTTTCTCTAACATAAAATTATTTTCTCTCTAAGATACTCCCTTAGCAATTGTGTTTGACTTGGTCCGCAAAAGAATAGGTTGATATCAGGTATAAAACCTATTTATTTTTTGTTGTGCCAATGAATATCTGCAGGCTTAGGTATTGAAGATATGGCTCCAGCCTCTCTAGGTGGAGATGTATTTGGAGTGAGGCTCTGGGAACAACAACAAAAAAAACCAAAACCAAAAACAAAAACAAAAACAAAAAAAGGCAAAAAAAAAAACCAAACCCGAAAAAAAAAAAAAAAAACACCAAACAAAAAAACCACCACCACCTGCAGAAAGGCAATTAAGATCTTCCAGCTTTTTCAGATTACATGCATCTGAAGCAGGCAGGCTCCATAGATGTGTCTCTGGACATACAGGAAGAAAGACAGGTTTAATTAGTAACAGAAATGATGAAATCCTTTGAAAATTTTTAGTGATTAGCTTGTATGGATAAAGTTGTCACTCTTCTCTTGCCTATGGGACACTGGTCTGCAACTGGATCCCTGCGCAGCTTTGCAGAAAGCAAAAAGGCAGCAAAGAGAGAACACTTATTTTTTGCCAACCCACTGTTAATAGAAATAGAAACCCTAGTCAAAGTAAGATTATGAAGAAAGTTATCAAAAATAAATATTAAAAAAGCAAAAAAAAATTCCCAAGGAATATGTGGTTCTTTGTCATTCCTAGGGATCAGAATATGGTAACTTCAGTCCCAAAGAAGATGAATGCATCAGAGTAGTGAGATTATTTTATATTTGTTCGATGGTATAAGACTGACCAAAGAAGAGATATGGAATAAGCAGTATCAGAAGATCTCAGTGCTTATTTGCAGGGAAAAATGTGATGTTGACTGTTCTTGCACTTATATTATTTATGACAACAGGGAAAACTAAAAAGAGGGATATCAGAATTTTATGAAAGAGGCAGCAGGAATGTTGATATGACTGTATTGTGTTTAGTGTGTACCATAGGGTGGAATTCAGATAACTGCTCCTAAATACCATAATAGTTATCTTCATGGCAACTGGTACAGTGGTGTTCTGTACTGTATTGCCCTGTAGTTATTCAGAAGGATTGAACAAGTCAACTTAGAAATCCCCTCAGGGGCCACAAACATAATTCTGAACTGCTGGATAAGATGAAGTCAAAATCAACAGTGCTTCTGTTCTGCTTCATTTCAAGAAGCTCGATTGTTGAACGTTGCTCTTTGAATGATTTTTTTTTTCTCATTGCGGCGAGGAAAAAATCAAACAAAATAATTAAAATTTGATCCAGCCCTTATCTATTTTCTCCTAACTGAGCATAGCTGCCTTTTAACAAGTAAATAATCCTTCCTACCCTTGTAGCTGTTGTGAGTTGTTTTAAATTAATCGTTTTACTTGATTGACAAACTAACACACTTACATCTTCTTTTTTTAGGACATTACTCTGTCCTTCACTTACAAAACTTAATTATGTGATCGTGTTGGAGACTCCAGGAAAAATGTTAGCCCAAGAGTTGAGCCTGACTGTTAAACAAAACCCCGACTTTCAATATTATAAGCGCAGAGCGAAAATTAGCATGCCAGCTCCCTAGGCAGTCAAAGCACACACAAAGCACAAAGGATCAGGATTTCATCATAACAGATGTGTTATTGAGAGAATGGCCACTTTCGGCTTTGTGACTATTTGCTCAGATGTTTTATCTTCACATGACAACAGAATTTGAAGGAACTAGCTGCAAAGCTTTTTACACCTCTGAAGGCAAGAGTAGGACGTGTGTGCAGTGAGCTGAGTGAAATTGTGGCCAGCTGAGCACAGTGCCCTGACAATGGGACAGCAACTACAGGTCAGGTTCAGCACACTGATCTCCTCATGCCAAATGAGCCAGACCTAGTCACAGAGCCTCAGGGCATTTGCTCTTCCCTGTGCAGCATGGCACAGGAGACCTGCATTTACCAGCTCCAGCCCTAAGCCATGCTCTTCCAGCTCTACTGCTTTTGGCTCAGAAATTAGATTATCCACAACTAATCAATGAGGTGGTGTGAGATGGAAGAGCTCCCTGAAAAACTTGGGCTTCAGAGCAGAGCCTCTTCCCTTGAGGTGGGACCCTTCTGGAGACAAATCTGCCTTCAGCTCTTTGGAAGCCAGATGTTGGAAGGAATATTTTTCAAGCATATCACATTTCCAAGATAACTGCCCTAGTTAATCATACTGTCATAGCCTTTATTAAGTGTCACACCCTGAGAGTCTGCAAATGATAAAAGGACAGGGTTTGGCACTGGTGTGCATCTGCCAGGTTGGTGAGCTTAAGCCAATGCCAGTAGAAGGAACAGGACTACTTGCATGAAATGTGCCCCTACACTAAAAGTGCTGTGCCACTACACTTTTCTTCCTAATAGCTGGCAAGGTTTTTTGTTTGGTTTTTTTTGGTTTTTTTTTGTTTTTTTCCCTATAAGCCATTTAGACTCACCAGATCATTTCAAGGCTGAGAATTAATCTTCATCTTCACTTGATATATATGATATATATCCTTGCCCTTAGAGACAGGTGCTTCCTTCTCATCTGCCTTCCACTGTGATATGGTCTCAGATTAGGAGGGTTGAAACAGTTTCTTTATTTAAAAATTCCTCTATTTTTTCATACCTTGGGACACTTTTGATATAAATACCAGGATGGACTTTTCAGCAGGATGTTGCTGTAGCCCAACCTCTCAAGACAGACAGTGTGCAATAAATTCCTTTAGCAAAGAAATCAGCTACAATTCTTAAACAAAAATGAAATCTTGCCATTTAAACAACAATGGTTAATCTGCAAATTTTAATTATATTATATTAGTTGGCCTCAAGTAACTGTATATTTAAAAAATACTGTGAAATAAAACCTGCATCTCAGAGAGCTATGCATTACCTCCACAAATTCTAAAGGAGTGCCTTCAGATTAGGAGACAAGCAGCACAAATCACAGTAATGAGATATGCTTGCAAACATGTAAAGAAATGTAGGTAATAAATACATCCAGCATTTATATATAATTTACTGTTAGGTGATTAAATATCAATGCAAATGTTTCTTAAAGTAACTCTTAAATATTTTAACCTTTATTTATGTTTGATACATGCCAATGTAACTATCCCTGTGTAAAATATTTGGCTTAATTCTTTATCACACATTGGTCTATTCACATTTATTTTATTATTTTTATTTCTCATTTACTCCAAAATTACTGAGAGGGGTAGTTCAGGTCCTTCATACCAGGAAACAGTAATACATCTGAAAAACAATTCAGAAATTGCAAGGTGAATGGCTTCCAGAAACTGATATAATAACTTGAAGGAAATAATGATTGTCTGTGTACTACTATTGTTTGGTGCATTTTCAGCTGCTTCATAAAATTCATAGAAAATTTCTTAGTAACAAATTTTCACGTGTAGTCTGCATATTAAATTTGGACTCAGAACTATTGCAATCAAGTAGTTTGGGTTTCAATTAATTTACATTTCCAAATTCTAGGAAAGGTGTTCCTGAAAATTGTCCAGATGTCTCAGAGACAGGGGTTACTTTTCCTGGTGATGGTGGCACATGAATGTGGGTGATAGAAAGGGCAAGAGAGTACAGACAAAAAACATCAATAATTCTGGCAAGGACAACCACTGTGAACAGCAAGAAAGACAACTTTGCGAAGAAATATCTGGCAAAACCATCCTAAATTTATACAGAAAATGATGTTTGGATCTTAGATCTTAACAAATCCAACTGGTGCTTGCAGGATATTACATCACATCATGGAAGCTCAGCTGTTTGATGGAGAACAGGCATCCTTGTGCATGAGCCAACAAACTGGGAGCCCAGCCACAGTGACAGACCAGAAAAATGAGGTACAAGCTCTGCAGCACCCACAAGGCATCAAGGCAGAATACCACAGCTCCAGAATAATCCAAGTTTGATCTGGGTAAGTGATTTCATGGGATGCCATTTTTTCCCCAGTTAGTGGAAATTATGTGTTTAAAAGAACAATCTGTTCACTGACAGACAATTCATTTTTATAAAAATTCAAGCTGGAACACTTTGAGCAAGTCTCAGGTATATTTTTTACCTAACGGTACTCCTATAAAATTATTTTTAATCCAATAATCTGCTAATGTAATTTCAAATTATTTTAAAAAGTTTTACAGGATCAATCACATTTTCAGAAGAAAGGAAAATTCCTTTTGCCAAAGGTGGAATTTAGATAACTTACCATGAAAATTTGTTGATATAATCATCAAAGAGAATATTCATTTTCTCTGTTTGCTGTATTTTTTTTAACTCCACCAAAAGAGAGAACAGATTTAGGGTTTTCTTTAGCTCAATGAGAATTCTAATTAATGGTGGCAAATATAGCAATTACTGTGCGAACAATATAGTACAAGCATGATTAATTTTTATTTTGTTTTGGTAATCATTTATCTTTCTCCAAATTTAAAGCTTTGCACAGTAAATGAATGACTTTCATCTAAATTCTGTAATTCCCCATTCTATGCATTGTTCATTAATTTCAGTGAACACTGGATGAGAGAATATTACTATCTGCATCTCAAAAATAATCTCAAAAAGTCTGAGAAAAGCTGTTTTATATGGAAACTGAATATTGCAATATCAGTGTTTTCTTTTAGTTTAGTGAAATACTCAATAGTATAAAATACTGTGAGTCTGGAAAAAGTCTGGAGAGCATCCATTATTTTCAGAATTAAAAAAGTGATTGCATTTCTTAGGTCACACATTGTAATGAGGAAAAGTTTATTTTAAATTTTAGGGGTGAAATAATAGCAGCATGTTCTTAAATTACTTGCTGGGTGTTTCATTACAGAAAAAAGACATTGAAAATTACTTTGACTTTTAAGTGTTTTCTTGTATATATATATATATATATATATATAATGTTTTTCCTTGTACACCCAGACAGAAGTTTATATATATATATAAAAAATTAAAATATGGATATGCTTGTAAATATATGTAAATAATACAAAACCACTCGTGTGCTTGCAGGTTTTTGCATATATTTTCAGGGTGAGATTTAATGATTCTGTCCAGTTGTCTGTCCAAAAAGCACCTTCTTCTCCCCACCATGAGAGTGCAGTGACTTGTTTGCCAGACTTGGGTGGCCTGTGTCTCTGACCTGTTTTATTCCTGTGCACAAAGAAAAGGCAAGAAAACTCAATTTTCTGCAATTAGCTACTCTTTCAAGCAATTAATATAATGTACTTACATTCTTAGGCACAGAAACAAGTATGTTGCAGAAGTGATGGTGTGTATTTAAAATCAAAGGCTATAGGCAGCATGAACCTAAAACAAAAAAGCCTGTGAACCACTGCTGTGTTTCCACTATATTCATAAAAAAATAAAGGGGAAAGAAATTTATTCCCCTCTTTATTTTTTTTTCCATCTAGTTGCTCTACTGATATATTTTAAATATTTGAACTACAGTTTTAAAGAAGATATATTGTTTATTATCTAATTTGTTTTTTTAGGTATGCTCCACTCCAGATGTGTATTGGTTCATACCCCAACACCCTGTAAGTTTGGAGCAGAGCAAGGAAACTTCTCCATTTCCATCTAAACAATTTTTAAGTAGTAAGTCAGCGATAAAACTCAGAAGAGTTTTTGGGTTTTTTCCCCTCCGTATTTTCACCTTCTCCATGACAATGCATTTAAATGCTTTATTGTAGTAGCAGTGTCCTGGTCATGACCTGTTACTCTTTATGTTGCACAAGAGCTTTCCTTAGTTGTTCTTTAGTCTTGGAAAAATTCACAATTCAGGCTGAAACTTCTATACATTTTCCACCTGGGGCTGAACCTCAATGACACGTTTGGGCAGAAGCATTTGTGCCATTTATCAATGAGGGGATGATGAGGAAACAAACAACTTTTTTAATTGCAAAATTATTGCTTCTGACCAGTTCAAGTTTTTGGGTGGTTTTCTTTCCTTGTTGTTGGTTGGTGTTTTTTTTTTTTGGTTTTTTTTTTTTTTTTTTTTTCTGTCTTTTGTTTAATCTGAATCACAATAATCACAATATTTCAGAAGTAATTTTCTTTTGCCAGCTGCTAATGTGTGGACACTGAATTGTATTCCTGAGGATTACTGCAGTTTTCTCGACTTCACACTCCTTTTATAGTGCAAATTCATATACATTTAGCTGTGAGGAAAAGAACTGGGAGGAGAAGCTCGTGTCAGAAAAGCAATGAAGCAAAACTTGGGCTATGCGGATTTAGTTTCTAACAGAGTTGTGCATGTCCTGAATGGTCAAACTGCTTAGGGACAGATCTTTCAAAACCACCTGAAGATTTTCCAAATGCAACTCGATTTTTAGAAAACAAGAAGTCACAGTTTTCTTCTCACAGAATACTTTTGAGGTGTGTTGGGTAACTCACAAGGATAAAGGAGCATGTAATATTTTTTCATGAACTCCACTGAAATTATTTTGAGATGATAATGCTTCTTTTCTTTCCTCTATCTTGGTACTTTGTGAAAGAAGCTTTGTTTTATTGTGTTTGCTTGGCACAATGAAGCTGGGAGCTGAAATTAGCAATCTGCTGAATTGCAATGGTGATGCTATGGACAAATTTATACTTCCTGTGCTGCCCATTTCACAGTCTGGAGGAACAGGACCACAAATGGTAAATTGCTCAAGGGCACCAAGTGTCACAGGAGAAATAGACAGCTGAGTATTTCCACAGACCACGGAAACTCAGCCAATTAAATAAATATAAGAGACTGCATTAATTATGGACTTGGTTTAAATCATGAGCTTAAAGTTCCAATTAGGAAAACATTTGAAAACATGTTTAAGTCCCATCACAGGTTCACTAGAAGTTCATCTGGCATTTAAAATTAAATATAAATTAAAGGATCATTTCTCTATAAAATTTTTTTATCTCTCAATCTTTCGGTAACTTGTGGATATCTGAAAGCAGTTTAGTATCTGTGAAATGTACAACTGTAACTTCAGCAGTGATTTCCAGATCCATTTCTGCACATGAACCCGTGTGAAAAAATATTTTAATTGTCACATTGCTGAAAAAATACATTGTTATAAATGAAAAATAAAACCCATATGAGATTAAGTTATTTACATACTGTATATTGCAGAATATGAGTATAGAAAATTACATTTCTAGTAATAAAAATGATCATAGATTATTAATTATTGATTTAATTTTTTTCTTCATACCAGGAATTTAAAATGAGCTCTGATTAATCCTGATTTTGCCAGGTAATTAATGGAAATTATACTGTACGTCCACAGGTATTAGATCTTGCTATTCCATACGCTTCTCATCTGAAGTCGGTTTGTGCTGTTGCATATGCATTATTAAAATCTTTATTCAGGGATTTCCAGACATTTTCAAGCATATGGGTGGGGGAAACAGTTTCTAAGTGTTAACTGAGTGTCATCTGGCTTTGAATTATTTTAGTGATTGTAATACCTCTGGCACCTTTGGATCAATTGTCAGTGAATGCAGACAATAGTTCGAGAGAGTGGGGTATGTAATGCTAGCAAATAATTATGACAATTCAAAACAAGATATCAAAAATTTCCTACATTAACCTCACAAACTGTACTCTGAACAGTTAATATTAAGATGATTAAAATAACTATTCAGACGTATCTATGCAAGCAACATAATTTTCTCATCCAATTAATGCAACCAGGAGTGATGTTTCTCTATTTTATTTTTTTAACATTATTTTTCTATATTTTTCTTTCTATTTTTTCTATATTTTTTTTTATTTCTCTATTTTTCCTTAGTTGCTTTTTTCTCCCCCTCTTTTTTTCTATATTTGCTTTAGCATTATTTTCCATTTTGCTTAAAGTTGCTTAAGGTAAGAGTCTTAGTCTTTTATGTCTAAAAAACACTTTAAAATTTAATACTTAATATATACTATTAAGAATTTTTTTATTTCAAATGTGTGACATGCTGCTTTTCCTACTGGACTAAGCAACTGGATTCAGGGGAAGAAAGGACACCATCGAGAGAAAGTGTTACTGACACAATATTATTTCTAGCTGTGAGCACTGGGAAAAGGCACCCCAGGAAGCACTGCCAGTCCTGCATTTCTCCAGATATCCAGTGCATATGTAAAGGGACTCAAAGGCATCTTTTATCCTGCAGGAGATGGATCTGGAGAGAGGGGACTGGGGTGCAGCTGCTGGTCACTGTGAGGCTTGGGTCCAGGGTAGGGATGTGTGAAGAATGTCACATCACAGGGCACCAGGCCATTCAGACTGGCTTTTTATAACAACCTTTGCAAGCATATATTACATTGGTATCTAGGCTGACTTCTTTGGTCTTGTCATAAATCATGTCTGGTTCAGGGGGATCAATGTGAGACTAATTCAAGCAAAGGTCAGAAAAATCTGATTTTTGGCAGGTGCGTGATGAGGGCAGAAGCCCTCCTGGCAGGTTCAGTTGATAGAACTTGGATGGCTCTGTTTGTCCCAAGTCAGTTCACTGGGAAAATTATAATCCCTGTGAAGTGACTTCCTTGGAAACCATCACTTGTATTTCCCACCCTTGGTGAATTTCCCTATTTGTCTCCCTCAGTGTTGCCTCTCCCCGAAAAAGCTGCTTACTTACAGATAAATTTTCATACTCTCTTCATTCTTCCAAATGACTCATATCTCTCCCAGTCTCTCCTCCTGAACAAAATAATAGGATCCTTCTTGCTGTCATTTATCTCTGTGAGCACCCTGAATTATAATAGTCAAGCAAATAAGATTCAAGCAAATGTTTTAAATGATGGGAGTTTTGGTCTATTACATTTGCATATGATGAAATTATACGACCTTTATGATAGTCCCAAATGAAGTGTACAAAGTGGAATTGGAATAAAAGAGGAATTTTCAGATTATTTCCATCACTGGATATAACCAGACCTATTATTTTTCTCCTGCAAATGGCTCCCAAGTTGGCCAAAATTACAAATGTATCCTTTAAGGAACATAATTGGAGAGTGCTTTCAGATTTGGTTGTTTCTGAGGAAGTTTTGCACCTTTAATTCATTCTTTGCAATAATGGGGTTGTTCCTCACTGTGTCATTATAAATTATGATAGAGATCCAGCTGAGTCCTTGGAATTGAGAGTAAATTTAGTATTAACGTTTCTTGGGAATGTAGAACTTAATGAATAGG
The DNA here is from genome assembly GCF_009819655.1 of Sylvia atricapilla. Classification (NCBI taxonomy): domain Eukaryota; kingdom Metazoa; phylum Chordata; class Aves; order Passeriformes; family Sylviidae; genus Sylvia; species Sylvia atricapilla. The sequence continues at coordinate 63,726,191 of NC_089143.1, forward strand.
AAATTTATAAACGATTGTATTCTACTGAAGCAATCTGCTTGTAAGCTCTTTGTTCTGAATCCCATCCCTTGTGCACAGCCTCAAAGAATCCTTTGGGAGTGATGAGTAATGCACCAGAGTGAACAGAGGCTGGATTTGGAGAGAAGTCAAGATGTTTCTGATCACTTTGGAAAGAGACAATGTCATTATACTAAGTGAACACCAACGTGAGTTATGGGGTGGAAATTTCAAGATAAAGCCAAAGGGGTTATTTTTCATCCATCATCCACATGCTTTAGACCCTGTGCTAGTTTTACAGAATGGTGCATTTAAAATAAATATATTAGTGGAGATATTAAAAATCACTGTGGCTTTAGGTAATGTTTTTAATGTTCAGATCCATTTGACACATCTGTCTGGAGCCATGGGAAAATTGCAAATTAAAAAGATCCACAAAATAAGCACACACCAGTGTCTGAGGGAGGCTAGTCATTTGGGTAGGCCCTTTTTTTTCTTGCGTACTCTGACCCAAATAGCTTATTTTTCCCCTTTGATTTAGAACACAGAAGTTATTTGCTATTTGCAGATCAGGTTATTTGGGTCAAAGCACTGGAGTAGGCCTAAAGTATCTGAACAGTTGGGGGTTTTCTTTTTTTTTTTCCTTTTCTTTTCTCTCTCTTTTTTTTTTTTTTTGGTTCTTTTTTTTTTTTTTTTTTTTTTTTTCCCATCAGCTTTGTTCTACTGCTGCTCCACGTTTTAACAACAGCAACCAGTGCCAGCTCCCTGATCTCAGAACAGCAAAACTCCATCTGGGTCGGGGTGCAGGTGGGATAAATAAGCCTTGCAGGTGTGTGTGGTGAGGACATATCTTTTCAAACAGAATTAAACATTAGTTTGCAAAGCATACGAGCTGCATGCAGTACACATGCTCTTTAATAAGCCACTTGGTGCAGCATTTCTGAGCTGAAAATATAATTCAAAAAATTATCTTGATTGAGAACTCTGCCATTAGGCAATAACAGACAGAAGGTATTGACCAAAAATAATGTAGCCAGCAGAGAGATGCAGGAATCACCTCTTAGTCCAGTTGTCCTTAACATCTATGGAAGAGCAGGAGCAGCATATTACTATTTTGGAGTGGATAACTAGCTTGGAAATGTTGAAAATACTCATACAGATATTTTAAAAAAAAAAAAAAAAAAAAGGACTGAAGTGCATTTGGGAAGAAAAGATAAAAACTGCTGCTTTGAAAATTATCTGAAACAAGGACAATGTGGAGAAAAGTGATAATGATACAGGCTTAAGAAGTGCAAGAGAAGAGATTATTAGATGTCACAGTAATAGACAAAAATCAGTTTGGGTTTATATATGCAGAATTAATGAACCGCGAAAGAGAGAGATGATAGTGAGAGGGAACACAGTATGCATACACCCTCCAAGTACACTTGATGAGTCTGATAAATTTCCTTGCAACTCAGCAGGGAGGCACAGAGAGGACATCTCTCAGATGGAGAGAAGGCCTTTGTTTTAGGTTTGATCCTCAAAATAGGTGACTGAAATTTAAGTCTGAAAAAATCATTGTGGTTCATGCCCCAACGAGGAGTCTCTTGTGTGTCCTGAATGTTTTTCTTCCCTTTACACTCTTCAGTTTAACCACTGCCTGAATATGAGTTAGATTTACTGCTCATCCTTCACTATTCGCTGGAGAAGCTGAATCCAGGAATGTTTGGCAAATGTTATTTGATAGGTGTGAAGTTCTGTTTATCTGAATCTCACTAGGTTTTGGGTTTCTGGATTTAATCTGAAGTCAGCACCCTTGCCTACTTCTTTCTTAATGAGATTACACAGCAATTATGCATGAATTAGTGCATGAAAGAGAGAGAAACTTTTTACAAGGGCATGTAATGACAGGAAAAGGGAGAATGACAGGAGGAAAATTTAGATTAGAGATTAGAAAGAAATTGTTCTCTGTGAGGAGGGTGAAGCCTTGGCACAGGTTGCCCAGAGAAGCTGGGGATGCCCCATCCCTGGAAGAATTCAAGGCCAGGTTGGATGGGACTCTGAACAACCTGGTCTAGTGGAAGGAATCCCTGCCCATGGCAGGAGGGTTGGGACTTGATGATTTTTAAGGTTACTTCTGACCCAAACTATTCCATGATTCTGTGATTTTTCACAGGTGTCCATAGCAGCTGCATCCTGCAGGATAGAAAGGCTGATTTGGCTTTGCATTTGAAATGGGGGGAAAAAGGAAGGGAAAACAAAACAAAACACCAGTTTGTAATTTGTAACAAGCTGTAACACTTCCATCAAAATAAGGCCTTTTGCCATCTCATCACATGTACTCCAGTTCCTTATCAGTCCAGCGTGTTCCAATGGCACATGTGAATATTTCCCTGGATAACTCATTGCGTTGGGATGGTAGCAGCAAGGCTAGCAACTCTTTAACCAGCCTTGGCCCAAGAGAACCCAAAATATTTTTGTGCCTTTGTTCCATTAGGGTTCCTTGTTGACTTGCCTGCAGAGTGACCTGTTTAATAAGGAAAACACCACTTCCAGTTGCAGTGTTTTGGTGTCAGGGATGGAACAATGCTCAGGTAGGAGCTGCTCCTAAAATTAACACCCTCATAGAACACATCCAAAGGTTTCTTAAATGCACTTAGGCTGTGGAGTGCAATTTACCGACTCCTTAAGAGTCAAATATGTCATGGATTTAACCAAAAGATTGATTTTTGCTTTTGAGAACCTGAGGAAAAATATTGCTTGCTTGAAAGCCTAACCAGGGCTTTTGACATGCATTTTTCACAACATTTGAATTTGCAAAAACATTCAGGCTACTAAGTTTTATAATTAAATAAGTGAAGTATGTGCATTTCAACCACAACTGTGCATTGTAATTTTGCTAATTTCACCCAGTTATGATAATCTATGGTGCTAAAATAAAAAAAAAATTGCTAAAATTAATGAAAAAATCCAACCCTATTGCTTGTCAATAGATTAAAAAATAATTGAAGGAAAATCCACACAAAATTGAAGGTTTTCCTCACAGATCCTTGTATTTTTACATGAACATCCTGAATGAACCTGTGCTATATATGATTGTTGCATGATTCAGTGCACGATGAAATTACCTTCATCGTGCTCTTTTACTGGTAGCACTTTCACATGCATTTCCATTAGAAAGAACAAAGTGCTCAGTATTAGGATGAGAGTACTCTTTAGTGGCCTCAGTAGCTGGCTCATTCAACAGTTCCAACTGTCAATATGCCAGATATTTCTATGTAGTGTTCCCATTTAATGTTTTAATCAAGAAAAACCACTGTAATATCACCAAATTGGCATATAATTAAAACAGAAAAAAAAAAATCATATTTTCCCTTTCATGTAACTGTACTAATTCTCTAATAAATTTCATAAAGGTGACTCATATTTTTGCTTTGGCATTCTGACAAAAGAACAGAATTCTTTGCATGTGTTAGCTTAATTTCCATTTTTCAAAACTAATTTCAATTTTTATTGCTTCGCTTTAAATTTATTGATTAAAGTAATATTAAGTCTTGCAAAGCTTTGCCAAAGAAAATGAAAGAATGAAATTATGTATATTTAATTAGCTACAGCTCTTATTTAGGAGCAACCTATTCTTTCTCTTTCAAGGGTGATTTCTGTGATTTCTTATCAAGTAAACTAATTCACTCATAACCCATTAGTCAACCCCATGAGAAAGATGAGAGGTGAGGGGGCTGATAAAGCCCTTTTGTATTTAAAACCTGTTCATTTATAAAAATATATACATATTATATATATACATATTTATATACACACACACACATATATATATATATATAACTTAAAGAAAATTCAGAAAACTATTTTATAAAATAAAAAGACTTTGTCTTCCTCAAATCTCCATAAGATTTATATTTCGATCCTGTACTACTGCAGTGTTGGCTTAAACATTGCTACTTCCAGGTAACAGATTTCCAGAGAAAGAAAGAAAGAAAGAAAGAAAGAAAGAAAGAAAGAAAGAAAGAAAGAAAGAAAGAAAGAAAGAAAGAAAGAAAGAAAGAAAGAAAGAAAGAAAGAAAGAAAGAAAGAAAGAAAAAGAAATTAGTAGAATTGAATTCCTGAGTGTTCATTTCAGCTTAAGATTTATGTTTTAGGTATGGATTCCATTAAAAAGATTTCCATTAAAAAACAATATTGTTGTTGTTTGTTGGCTTTGAAGAGACTTCAAAAATGTTAACTACATAGGTAGTTTTCTTCTTTATTAATAGAGGTTTTGTTTTCATGGTCAAATGTTCTTGTTAAATTGGGAGTATACTCAGCACCTTCACAGAGAAGTCCTAAATGATCAAGCCACATTAAACAATGACATGTGTCACATTACAGGATTAACATGAACAATAAATCAATTAATAAAATGTGTGACAAAAGTAATTTTGGGGTGAAAATTAAAATTGATTTCTATTAGAAAGAAAAAAAAAATAGAACTTAAAATTCAGCATGATACTTATGCAGAACTAAGGCCATGGATTTTAATATGCCCTTATTTATAGAAACTAATATCGAAGATGACAATCTCTGAAAATTGAAATATTAAGGTTCTCTCGATGATAGGTTTTCTTTAATTCTGTAGAGATGAATAGAAAAGTTTAAAAGGCTTTATTTTGCCTATACCAGGGAAACATGTTCCAGCAGAGCACTCAATAAAAGAACTTTCCCACTCACAGTGACCTTTATAAAATAAATAAATATCAGGGATTAAACTTATAAAACCACTTGGAAAAACTGAATAATCTACCAAATTTGAGAATGAGAGCACTTTTAAACCACTTCTTCTGGTACAACTATGGAGTAGCCGATGATGTAGTTGATCCTCCCCTTCTGTTCCTGGATAATCTCACAACCTTTGGTACAAACTTCCCAAAACATACAGTTGTTCTGTAGTAAGATATTTAAACTCCAGACACATAACCACTGATGTATTGCCTGTTAGATAAATCCCAAAAATCATAAATAAGACCAACCTCTTTTCTTTGAACTTATGTTTGATTTCTTCTTGCCCCAGGCTCTTTTGCATTTTTCATCATTTTATATAAAAACTAACTTCCAAGTAAAGGGCTATCTTTTCTTTCCCTCTGTTCTTTCCTTTCTTCTCTCTCTTCTCTTCCTCATTTGTGTCTCCTCCATTTTTCTCTGGGAGGCTGCAGTCAAGATGACATACATGTAAATCAATTTGGGCATAATTTTCAACTATTCCAATATGAAGAGTAGTGACTTATTCATCCTAATGTCAGACATTCTAACATTTCTATCTTAACATTGTAATGGTCTCCAGAGAAGTGATATGTAACACACAAGCAGGTTAGGCATGGTCCATACTGACAGTTTTTTGTACCAAAAACATGCCAGCAAAATTGTATTTCTTTATTAGGACATCCACTAGGACCCAGGGAATTCTGGTTTGCTCTCGTGACTTCTTTTGGCTGTCAAAAAAAATACTCCTGTCTTCTAAGATTTGACCACAGACTTTAACTTAGAGCAATAAATGTCCTGTACTACGTGTGTAGTGCTGTACAGCTTCCCTGGTCATCCATCATTTGTTAAGCTTCTTTTAGTTTAAAAATATAATTGTAACCACAGGAGCAAAGACAAAGAGCTTCTGGGTACAAACGGCTACAGTGCTTTAAAGTTCTGTGGTTTTCCCAGTCAATTAGATTTCGATGCAGCACTGGCAGAACAGCCTGTTCTCTGTGTTCTACTGGTGGGGATGTTCTCGTGGTGCATGCCATGTAAAGTACACATTGCCAGATTGGTTTTACTTAGTACATGTTTAACAAGAGTGTCTCAACCCACTAATTAGGGCAAGTAACCCAGAGGTCCATTATAAATTGCTAAAAGGACACATATGATAACCCTAGGAAAGAAATATGATTGCCTTTATTTATTATTAATCATTGCTATAGTTAACCAATTAACAAATAATTTTATTCTTTCAGGCTTTTAAGGAAAGGCATATTTCTGTGTTAATTATCACCACTCTGTTATTAATACTATAGAACAAAAGAATTAAACATTTTAATGTTACTTCGCTCTAAGCAAACAATAACCCTTAAGATTTGCAACCTCCAACCCCATCAGTAATTTATTCAAATAACAAAATAATTAATTTCCTAAATTATATAACCATTTTTACTCTGCAAGCCCATTCCTCTAGGTGAGTGGGTAAATATACTGTTCCCACGTGTTATTCCAGTTCAGAGGACATTGATAGGAAGCCCACAGTGCCACTACTCTGTAGTTGCTCCATTTACTTACTGGAGTCCCACTGTTAATCTTTAGTTTTGAGTGAAGAGGCTCAAGAAAACATTTCACGTGCATCTCTAAAATAAATACACTTGTGGCCTAATGAAAGAGGATGTGTCCTATTTCCTTTGCTTTGTGTAGAGCAGTTCACTCTCTTGAGAGCAAATATTGTAGTTGTTTCCTTGATTACTATGTCAAGGTTTTCAGTGGAGCAAGAATTGGATTTGTGACTCTTCATCTTAAGGGAGGTACCCATAGCCCTTGGCTAAGGAATTGCTCTCAACTTTAGTGTTTTTTTGGTGCACTGAATATTTAATTAGTTACTGCAAAGTGGAACAGCTTTCAGGCTGAAATAGGAGGGGGAAAATATTTTCCTCCCTCATGAATATCTTATGGGATATTCTCCTGGAAGGTAGGAATTCAGATCTTCTCAAGCAGAGAAGAGAGTGAACCCAGGTCTCTTACACTCAAGCTCGGGGCATGGGATTGGAATTAAATTAACTAGAAAGCTGTCTAGTTATAAATGGGTCAGCCTGTATGTGAGTAAAAATAGTCCAGGTAAGTTAAGTCACCTTGCTTCTGCTCCTGTGAATCCCAGCTAGGGAGAGAGGTCTGCCTCTGCCCTGATCCATACTTGAGTCACTTGAGTCATTTTTCCACTCCATGTGCACTGACTTCTTTGTGAATCCTGCTACAATCTCACTGTTAGAAATTAACATGTTCTCCTAGGATGTGTATGAAACCTCCAAGCCAAAGCAAGGAGATGCATTTGATTTGGTAGCTGCACAACAGAAAGTCAGTGCTTTGTCTAAGTTTTAAGCATGTGTGCACCCTTGCTGGAGCCAAAACCTACATATACCATGGTCCCTGGGTAAAGCAAAATGAACACCTTACATGCCAGGATAGCAGTATCCTATCCTGATAGATACACTGAAAGAGAACTTCAGGAAATTATTGAACTCTTCTAGCAAAATCTTCTTGACTGGACATAAACACACTGAGGAATTAAAGATTAGACTTGGTATTAATTTTAACTTAAATATGAGATTATTATTTTTTTCTTCCTTTTTTGGGTAGTGAATTATCTTTATTTGAAGTTGTTTAGCAGCTAAGACGAAAAAAAGAAAAAAAGGTCAACTAAAAAAGGTCTAAAATTCTTGCCAGGCTGAGACTCATAAAAATAAAAATCACAAAGTGTTTCTCAATAACTCTGCACTGTGTTCTAACCTAGGCATTACTTTTGGCTTCTGAAAATCATCAGACCTTTATAGATAGCTTGGGTATTCTATCACTTTGCTTTTTAAAATATTTAAACAATCAGCTGGTTTATTCTTTTTCTGTCCATGTACCAAGTGAAAGATAAAATAGAAATAATGACAGGCATTTTGCTAAATAAAAATTATTTCAGTTTGAGGTTAATTTTCACATTGTGACTATGTTGCTACTAAACATACTTTTATCATTCAGTCAGCAAATACATTTTGGGATCCTATTCATAATCAGATCTCTGAAAGGAAAATCTAGAAAAAAACATTCTGGCAGCTTGAAATTACAGCAGTTATTAATGATGTGAAAAAACGATTTTGTAAATTGATGCTGAATGATTTCTTCAAGACAACTGAGGATTCCTTCACTCCCACTAAAACTGTTTTTCCTAGTGAATAAAAAATACTTTATACAATTTGTAAGTTTTCTTGCTTTCCAACCTAAATTTAAGATGATACAAAGCTTTTCTAGGGCACCTACAGAATATTTCTACTACAAAGGCATGTGTGGGTGAGAAAGAATAATGGAGGAGATGAAGTTGATTTCACTTTGCCTCTTTCACTTACTGTTGCTTGATGAAACGTGCCAAATTTGATTTTGGAGTGTGCATGTACAACATATATTAAAGGGGCTGGTAAATTTTCAGAAAGGGAAATCAATAGAATAATTCGATGTGAAAAGCTCATTTTTAACTGATAGATTAGTGAGGTTTCATGGCTCACTGTACATTTTAAGAGCAGCATTCTAGGCTGTTGCTAATCATGGGAAAGAGCTCATCTTAAGAGGAAATGTATACGTTGAGGAATGTTGAATTCATATTATACTTTCTATCCAGAAGGTCACAAATACCTGAAGGCATTGCTGGAATAAAGGCCACATCTTAAATTTTAAATCTTAAAAAATAAATTCCTTAAAATGTACATTAAATAGCTCTTATTATTCTCTTCCTTTTGTTCGAACAAAGGTTCAGAGAGATGAACTGATTCAACTGAGGTCAACACTGCAAGTCCACAAAAAAAAAATCCCTGGGGTGAGTTGATCCATTTTGAGCCTGGCAAAAGTCTTGTTTGAATTTCCCTCTCTTTTTCAGTCACATAAAATTCTACAACTCAAAGACAAGCTATCTTTCACACTCTTCATGCAATCAATCTGTGTTGTTAATAGCTCACCAGTGAGATGATATGTCCACGTCACCAACCCTTTTGATGGACAGCTTTTTATCAGTAAGTTGCAGAAGCTATATGGTAACAAATTCCGAACTTTCTCTTTTGTAGAAGAAAAATGTATTTATACTGCCACAGGCAGAGTTGTACACAAAAAAAATTGAGAGGTAAACACATTCCCTTAGAACCCCACTTAAACTGATGCATTTTCAAAAATTGTTGTTATTTTTATTCCTATTGGTTCAAATTAGTTAATTTTTTACATCCTAATGAGTTCTCCCTCTGCCCCCTGTCTGTGTCCTTCTCTGTCTCTCTCCATCAGTACCTCTTCAGTATCCCCAGGAATCTGGAACAAAACATTAAGGCTCATTGAATGCAGCAGAATGTGTCTTCTCAGTGCTGCAATTAATCAAGAGATTTATTAAATATCATAAACACAAAATAATCTGGATATTTATTTTAAAAAGAATCCCAAATTTCTTTTCTGTTTTGTACATATTTACAAAAACATCCCCTAAACAATCCTGAACAAACCAACATTAATGTCAGTGTCTGTAGCTGGGGGTTACTGTTAGGAGTAACAATTAAGCAGTGAACCTTATTCTTCAGCTGGGTACAAAAACACTGCCTTATTAAGCCAAAACTTCCAATTATGGAAAAACAACAACAACACAGTTTTGAAGATTGATCAGAAATCTTTTCCAGGGCAGAATAAGTTATGAAGACCCTCATTCTATTAACTGTCTGCTAGATAAAGTAGTAGCTTATACATCAATTCATCTACAGAAAATATTTAAGTACTTTTGGGAAAAATTTACAAGTTTTGATGGCAAGTGAGGAAAATAAACCTTTTTACTGATTCTTTCTATCTGAAAAAGAATCAGAAAGAAACTAATACTTGCCATGTGCCTGCGGAGAGGAGAAAGAAACACCTAGCAGGTAAGAAATCTGTTCAGAAATGCTGATGCTCATCAAAAAAAGACAGATGTAGGAGCTAACAGCTCTTTTCTGAGCTGACTGCACCTAAAAATAGTTCATTTGGGGCTTGCATAAACTATATTTTGGGGTTTATATTCCTAACTTTTATTTTTTGCTCAATTGCCCATATTCTGGTGATTTTCTTCAAGCAGCTTGAAGAATATATATCAGCCTCCTATCTGTTGTGGACATTGTGCACAATGTTCCTGATTTAGATGACCTCCAAGCAGTCTGTTAGGGTAATTTTTTTTTTTAAATTAGCATAGATTGTATTTTTATCATAAATATTAAAATCTGCTTCCAAAAAACAAACATGTAAGCTTGAATGTTCCCTGCAATAGTGACTTCTAAGCACTGAGTGTTGATTTGCCATAAATCTTCTCTATCACTGAAGTTGGAAGATATGGGGAAGTTTTCTCATTTCTAGTTATTAGCTGTGTATTGAAAGAGGTCTCTTCATGTTCCATAAGCTCTTTTAGGTTCTTCAAATATTTGAATTTATCTAAGGATTCCAATGCAAATGTGAGGTAAACTTTGCAGCATCTCTTAAGACAGTTATTTGACCACAAAGAGTTTGTAGTTTCAAAGTAGTTTTGAAATTTCAAAAAAGGTCTGTAAGAGCTAGAGAAACAATAGTTCTTGACTGTTTGTTATTTAATTGAATTATAAAATGTGGATAAATAATAATGAAGTTATAAGAAGGGTGATGAAATCGAAATGTACTGTAAGATAAAAAGCAGCAGTAATAATTGCTAAATTATTTTCCTTAGTCAAAAAACAGACAAGCTTTAAATGAATGGCAGCAACACAGATCCTTCAAGGCAAAAATAGGAATGGGAAAATATTTTTATTTTTGTCCTTAGGGACTATATGTGCTGAAGGAAGAAACAAAATGTATCAAACACAGGGTGACTCATAGGGGTGAGTACTGAAATTTAGTGTATCTTTATTTAATCTGCTTAGCTTTCTCCTTAACATGAAAGAAAAGAAACAGTTTTACCTTTAACAGTGAGAATTATACAACCAACCAAAGGTTTCCAGCTTCCTGTAAATTCAACCTCTTTCGCATCAATATCACGATAAATAAAACTCAGGGGTTTACTGAATTTTTTTTATTGGGTTTTATTTACTCTGTTACATGCTGTATCAGAAATACTTCATACTGAATGTTAGTCTTAATAGCCCCTTCCAGAGAGCTTTTTTTATTTTCCCTTTTTTTTTTGTTCTGTCATGTTTAATGTTAAATAAAAGGTTTGATTGACTTTTCTACAGTTTATTTTCAGAATGACTTTCAAACACACTGTTTATCTGCATGTCGAACTGAAAACGAAAGCAATATTAGTGACAAGCATATTTTGCTTTTTTTTTTTTTTCAGATTTCAAACATTTTCTAAGGTCATGTGGGCATTGCTGGCCAAGCATCAGTAGTTTATTTATTGCTTGATTACAAGTGGAATGGCAAGTGGAATGAAATAAGATGGATATGGAGGATTACCAACTGCTGTTGGCATACAACCGCACGCTTAAAGATGTCTTCATTCATTAACAGAGTCTTTCAGCTTGCCAAGGTTGGAAATGAAATGCAAGTCACAGCTTGTACATTTATCACTGTAAGGAAAGCCTCCTGCCAGTACTGGTTAGGCAAAGTGTACTTGCAGCCATTAGTAGTCCAGTCTGATTACTGGGCTCAATCTGTTACTAATGGCAACCAGGGCCACTGCCAATGCAGTGACAGCATTGTTCCCATCTGTGCCTACAGGAGAAATTTGAAATCTTGGAGTTTAAAATTCTGAAACAACCTTGCAGACACAACTAACTAATTAATTTTCTTAGGGTTTTTTTTGTTTTTGTTTTTTTGGGGGGTTTTTTTGGGTTTTTTTGTGGGTTTTTTTGTTTGTTTGTTTGTTTTTGTTTGTTTTTTCAGCTGGTATGCCTGTAACAAGCAAACTGACCCTTACCTTCTGTAGAAGCCAAACAGCAATTGACCACCCAAATTATAACTCCTACTGTGAATTGACATCTCAGGTCTGTGCTCTTGAACTACCTGCAATTCTCCTTCCCAGCACTGCAGTAAATGCCTGTGCAGCTTCTCCTTCCGAGAGAGAGCTGGTGAGTGCTTGCCAACAGACCTAAGGGGAAAATGGCTTGAGGGAGTTAAAACAGGAGAAAAGAGAGGTGGGGGTATGTGGTGGAAGGGAAGGCATTAGGGAAAAGAAGCAGGGATGTAGAGGATATTGGTGGAAGATTGCTGGTTGGTCCTGGGAAAAAATATTGGACAATATATATGAAAATAAAGCATTTGTGTTCAGCCTTATGTTTATTTTTGCTGCTGCATTATGTCTTGTGCAACAAATTTTGATCACATAAATGTCATGCTGTGCATTATATCAGCTTTGCTAACTCAAACTATTTATAACATTTTTCTCTGCAGTACATAGTAATACTTCTCCTTTGCTGAATAATTGCTTTAAGTCTGAAAATCTGCATCAGAAACTCGGTCTTTCTAAGAATTTCCTTGTGTTTTAAATGTGTCTGAAGCAGTAGAACTTTTTAATCTGAGCATCCTTTTTGTAGTTTACCTTGGAGGTCAGGAATAATAGGTAAACAAGCAATCAATTATTTCAAGTATAGGCATAAAAATGCAAGAAGGTAAGAAGAAGGAGCCAGCTCTGTTTCAATTCTCAGCAAACTAAAATATGCCTACCTTTTGAACAGATGTACTTTTAAAAAGCTCTGTTTTTCTTCTTTGTCTTGAATAGGCCATGGTTAATTTACAACTGGTATTCAACCTCATCGAAGTTTTATTACACTAGAGAAGGAACAGCCAGGCCAGACTAAGAAATGACTGACTCTTGTCTGCCTCTACTGTAATTTATTGATCTTCCAACACAACTGGAGAAATAAATTCATAGTTGATATACTGCCAAGAGAAAACCTGCTAGCAACAGCATGTGTCACATTAAACTGGCCTGGCTGACTTGGAGATGGACCAGACCAGCTGGGATGGATGGGCTCCCCGATGCATCTTTTAGGGGAAAGATGCAAGATGCCAGACTGGTCCTAAACTGGCATTTCTGCCCTAAGTATCCCACGAGAAACTGAGCACAGGGAGCTCTACTTGGTACCTTAGTCCCAGGAGCAAGGCCAGTTTAGCAAACCTTTTCCATTCTCCAAAAGGACAATAAGGAAATATTTTGTATTCTCAGGGAATATGTGAGGATGGTGACAAGTGTTAGAGCACCTCTGTAACTGGATGACAACCATTTCACTACTGGTTAGTATGAAAAGAGTGGCAGCCCCTCTGTGCAAATTAATATGAGGGCTTACACTGAGAGGCTGAAAAGCCAGTCTTAGTATAGGAAGGGCATGGGAGAAATGAAGCTGATTTAAAGAAAAAGCAAACAAGGAGATAGAGGGCAAGGCAAGGCATTCAGGGTGCAAAGCCAAAATAATAAAACTGGAACAAAAGGAAGTGAAATCAAGGACAACTGTTGTGAGGAAAAAGATATTTTCAAAGCTCTGACTATAACAAGATGGCAAATATTTAATAAAGATTTAATAAAGTAATTCTACAAAAAAAGGAAGGACTTCATGCCTGTGGGTTTTGTTCCTGAACATTTTTCTTAATCTCTGAGAAATATCTGAAAAAATATGCAGTTTGTTTAAAAGAAAAACAGAATGATCCCCCCCTCGCCCCCAGAAACCAAACAATTGAATCACAAGGACTTGTATCAAACAATTCTAATCTCAACCTGTTTTAAATTCTGACCATATGCCTTTATGCAAATTTCTTAAATAGATAATAAACTGAAGCAAAGGCCAAAAACCTTTGACATACAAGTTTAAAATATCTGAGAACTGGGCTCATTAAAAGGAAAACCATTGAGCCAAAGCCTGACTGCCTGTTTTATCCAAACTCTTCCACGATTTGTCAGTTTCTGCTGTGCACATTCTGTTTCTGTGATAGTAATTTAGCACGAGTCTCTTCTCCAAAAATGAAATTCAGTGTCCTTGACTGGTACTGAGAGAAAAATGGGCAGAAAAAAGTGATCATTATCTTTCAGGGTCTAGAGAATAGTACAAGAAACTCACATAAAACAAGGGCTCGTTCTCTGGAGGTGAGGGTACGATTAATATATTTCAAGATATTAAAGGCCAGAGGGATGTTGTGAACAAATAAGCATAATTTAATTCTTAATGACTTATTAAAAAAAAAAAATAGAAGCCTCCCAAATGACTAGAAGCAAAAATTGAGTTACTACAATCTAATTTTAGCTTAATTCTGTTGCAAGCATTCCTAATATCTGAAAAATGAAATGAAATTGTGTTAATTGTCTGATTTTGAAAAAATGTAATAATTAGGCTGCAATAAACAGGAAAGCAGGTGGAAGAACTCAGGTATATTACAATAGACCAAGGTTTAGAATATCTAAAATTAATGTCATGAGGGAAATAACTGAGCAGTCACTCTTTCATTTCTACAGAGATCTGCTAAGACAGAGACAGCAGCAATGTTTGGAGATGTTAGAAGACAAAGGGGAAAATGCTGAATCCTGAGGTGGTTATAGAGCAACAGATTAGGCAAAATGCATTTCCCAAGGTAAAACAAATGTTGAAATAAGGACACTTTACAGATTCTTTCTTAGTCTGTCCCAGAGTCAGCTCCATGTGCTGTAGTTTTAATGAAAGTACATTGGAGAGAAAGAACACAGAGGTAAGTTTCTGATTTGATTATAGCTGCGGTTTAAAACAAGGACATGAAATCATCCAAGTCAGGAGAAAAAAGACACAGATGGAAATGTGATGAGAAACACAAATGCTGGGGAGACAGACTGGGGAGAGAAGGGAGGGGAGAAAGAGCATAATAATATACCATAGAATCATAGAATGGCCTGGGTTGGAAGGGACCTTAAACATCATCTCATTCCAAACTCCTCCCTGACACCTTATCTGCTTTATGATGTGCTGATTCTTACCTTAAATACACACTTTTAAAAAGAATTTCATATACTCATATGGCATGTTAGACAAGTGGAAATGCAGCCACACCCATCACAGGAATACTGCTGTCCCTATATTGCCTGCTGATATGAAAATGTTTTAGGAAGGCAATTTTTCTGAAAGTATATGGTATATATTCAGAAAGAAGTATATAATAGTACTACTAAAGATGCTGTCATAAAGATTGGAAAAAATTGTCAACTCTCTATGGCAGTTGCAGTAGGAGTTCATTCTCACAGCAATACTCCACATCACGGTCTCATCTGAAAGTAGATACAATGACTATGACTCAGTTAAACAATACTCAAAATTCAGTCAGTAGACAAAATATTTCATATTCATTTGAAACCTTTTGTGTGTTTGTTTGTTGTTTTTTTTTAATTTTTCCTCCTCCTCCAATGGCAATGGGTTAACATTTTCCTTATTATCAAAATAACCCAGATTTAAAAACAAACGAAAACCCCAGTGTTCTAAATTAGCATAATAGTAACTTTGACACATTTATTGATTGATGCAGAAATCAAACAATTAAAAAGCTAATAAGGAAAAAAGAAATCCAACCTCTCATGCCCACATCTCTGTCAAATCACAAATATACTCAAAATATAGAGAGGGTTGAAGTAGAAACATAAGCTCGGCTATATTAAATTAATTTGAAAGCATGAACTAATCACTGTTGAAAATTATGCTATTAAAAAATTCAATTAAGATTTGTGACTCATTTCAGTTTTGATTTTATCCCTTCTGCTCTAGAAAGTTACAAACTGTGTATCAAGTGTCCAGTGGGGCTTGTGAGGCAATGACAAACATTCATTTCAAGGCATTTCTTTTGGATTCAGAGTACTGATTGCCTAAAAAAGGGATTAAGATACCTCACTGAATTTCCTGCATATTAGATCAGCATTGCATATGACCTGGTTTTCTTCCTTTAGAGAATGTTTGTGATTTGGTTTACGATGTTTTGAGAAGGAAATATTATTGATTTTTTTTCAGGAACATAATATTGTGGGATTTTATATTTATGATGCATTTTTAGGAGAATCTTTATTTTGAAAGCAGCAGCAGCATGTTTCTAATTTTCTCATTTTACTGCATCTTGTAGCGTTAGCCAGAGTAGAAAATCCAGAACTGTTAAACATCTGCACTGACATTGCCACGAACTGTTCAGCAGTGGAGAAAGTCAAACATGCTGCTATGTTCATTCCTCTCATTTTAGCAGTTATAGTATATCTGTTGCTTTTATGGCACAGTCTCTCACGATCAGCTGAGCTTCATGAGAAGTCTCCCACCATGACACCTTAACCTAGAACTGATCTGATTTATGTCAGCATTTTGCCAGTGTCATTGAGGATGCCTCTGCCCTACCTCCCCAAGTAATAAAAGAAAATAATTTTTCTGTATGGGACTTGTATTTTTTGTAGATGAGTATCTACATCTGTATGTAGGGGAGGAAGAAAGAAAGCAAAACAAAGAATGATGCAAAAGAAAAAGAAAATTCAGTATAGGAAGCCTTAGTATCTCAAATAAAACTCTGGCAGGTGTGAGAAAAGTCCAAGACAATAATAGTTAAATGTCAGATGATCTTCTGTTATATATGCTCAAGTTACCTTGGAGTTAACCAAGATGATGACATAATCCAGACAAATTATTTAGGCTCCATTAAAAATGACAGAGGAAGATTTGTACTTGGGGACAGCATTTCATCTTGCCCATATTGGAGCACAGAAAAATGTGGTCACAGCAGCAGTGAAGCAGAGGAGGAGGATACAATCTTAACAGGAAAGTGAGACGACCAGCCACAGGAAGAATGAACAGAAAATTGTTGCATTATGATAATGGTGTTTTATTGATTTTACAGCATCCTGCAAAGGACTCATAGCAAGATTTTTAGGAGAAAGCTATTATATGTGTTGCCATTCCAACATAAATTTTGTCATTAATTTTGAAAGGTAACCTCACATGAAGTAGTAAGCACTGTCTTTGCAGAATTCTGAGCATAATGGGAATACAAAATGTGGTGTAAAATTAATTTAGATGTAATGAAATCACTGAAGAAACTCTCTCTTGTGGTCTATCAGGACAACTCCAGAGGTGCCAGTTGGCTTGTAGAGGCAATTTAGCCTGACTGCTTCAGTTTATCAGTATTACTGTATAAAAAGCAATGCTTATGGTGGGGATTAGTTGTTGTCTCATATCACCTCATGTTCTGCATAGTAAATGTTTATGCATATTACCTTCAATATGATTTGTCATATAAATGCTATATAATTTAGTTATTAAGATAAGATACTGTGTGACAATATTTATACAGCAGTATCCTCCCAATCACTCAACTGCTTCTAAACGCTAAGGGCCAATTAGATGATTTTTCCTTCTGAGATCTGGTAATCATTTGTTGACAGATATTAAATGATTCATACAAACATATTCAACTATTTTCTCCCATAAAATAAATACCATTTTCCTTTCCTTTTTTATCTTTTTTTTTTCTTTTTAATGAATGCAGTGATTAATTAAAGCTCAATAAGTTTAGAGCATCCAACGTTTGAATTGCACTACACATCACTTCAGAACTATAAGCACTTAATTTACAGTGCACTTTTTAAAATTAATTGCAAATCCTACCACCAACATCGTATTATTCTCCATGAGGAGGTTTTTTTACTATCCAGCTGCTTTGTTCTTTCTACCACCTCAGCATTCTGGCCTACCAAAAGCCAACTCACCAGAGGAAACACATTGCAACCCAGTTTCTGTGGCAAATGTCTTCTGCTCACAACATCTAGTGCTACACAGTGCAACACTTCCATAAAAGCTCCCTAAATTTGCTCCTTTCCTCTGGGCCAACACAGCATTCCCAAAGCAGGAGTAGGGCTTGTAGCTGAAGAGTGGTTCCCAGCACTGCTCATGAATTCCACGATCTGTCACAAAGGCTTTCTTCCCACACCTACCTATCGGTTTTTCGGTCTGAAAAATTGAACTGAAGTTGGTAAGGTCCCATTTCATTTATATAAAAGGATAAAAAAAGTAATTTTAACAAAACCTCAACTGATTGCAAGTTTATGAATTGCATCTGGTATAATCCAAGGCAGAGATTCGACCTTGAAGTATTATACCCAGTTATGTTTGAGGCAGAGTTGGAAATAAATTGGCAGAAAATGTGCATAAATCTGTTACAGTAGTTGCTTTGAAGTCTGTATTTACTACAAGCTCATGGGCTAATTACATTATCATAGTTTTGCATTGGCTTATATGATATATAAGCCAGCAGAGTAATTTATAGCTTTTCTGCTAAAGCGGTGCAGAGGCATCTTGTCAGGCTAGCTGGGAACACCAGAGAGGCAACTTGAGAGAACAGTACAGCAACATCATGAAATTTCTAACACAACAAACCAGCAGGTCTAGTGCCAAATGCTCATGAGCTGAGTTTGGGGCTGCCACTATCCTCAGTGAAGAGCAGAGGTGGTCTGACTGTGAGCCAGCCCTTGGGTCTGCCCATGTCTCACCAGACCTCCCAGCAGCTCCTCAGCTCAGCATGTGACATATGCTGCCTTTCCAGTGGCAGTCACAAGGTAACTCCTCTCTTTGGAGTGAGAAAGCAACGAGCCTCTGAACTTGTGCAGCTCTTTGGATATGTCATCTCATGGAGCGCGTGTAGTGCCTGATGGCTAATTATGCCTAGAAAGCACAACACAGCATTTAATGAGCCAGGGCAAAACCTCCTTCCCTTTCAAAATTATGTGTTTTTGAGAGTCTTCTTTCCTTTTCATACCATCAGAGGGAACTAAAATATATTACCAAGGCATTATGGCATCATAAAATAAAAGAGAATTATGTGGTGGATGTGAACAAGGCTATTCTGGTTGTTTCAAGTTTTGTGTTTTTTTCTTTTTTTTTTTTTTTTTTTTTTTTTAACTAGTGATGTTTCAAGCATCAAGCAACAATGGAATACAACTGAAAAAAAACCCAAGAGATTCTATCAGGAATAAGATTTTTGTATTGTTGATACCCATTTTTTATCAGGTAGGTCTTTTTCAATCAGTAGATTCATACATATACATACATATATGAATAAAGTACCTATGTATGTGTATGATTATTGTCCCAATTCAAATAATTTTCTATTTGCTATATGTTACTTTTCTGTTCCTCACAGAAGTAACTTAGTAAACAAGATGCAATGCATATTATTCTTGTCTTGCTTAATTTACACAGGCTTTCTTTTAAAATTATACATTCCCTTTTGAAACTTAGACATGTCTATTATATTTTTGGTATTTCTATACGTACAAGAATCTTTCTTTCAATTTCCTCATCTGGCTTACTGATTTCTAATGATGTAGAGTTAACTGCAGGGAAACTTTCCCTAGTTTAAAAAACAAAGGAAGGAAAGGGAAAAAAAAAAAAAAACAAAAAACCAGGTTCTTTCCTGCAAATATAAACATATCACATTTTATTTAAAATTTGCATCGAAACCCACAGAGAAACTGGAGGTGAATTTAGGCCCTCACCAGCTTTTTGCACATTTTGCTGGCACATTTAACTTCCTCTGTTTAGCCCCAGCTATTTGCAATGCCTCCCACACTCGCTGGAGCAGGCATCCTGTTAACTAACTTCTTGTTTAAATGAAGGGCTATGCTGACAATTAAATGTAGGATTGTGCATGCTTCAGTGCCGTGCCTTATTATAATCAACGTGAGTAGAAGCAGAGTGCTGAAATTATGGGTTTTAGTCTGCATCTGCATGGCATTATTATGCTTATCAAGGTGAAAATGTCAACGCTGAAGATGTAATTGTGTACCTTGTGCTGCAGCAATAGTTAAACTGAACTCCTGCCCCGACTATTAATGCATGAGAGTGCTACTCTTAAGAGGCACTATAACTCTTTATGTGGGCAGAGCTTTCAAATCATGAATTTATTTCCTTCCTTCCTGTTTTTCTAAGACTTTCAGACACGAGTTTTTTCTGTTTGGCCACTACTTGGATATGGATTTTTCTGGTTCAGTTTTTCCTTTTTACCAGAGCCCAGGAGCAGAAAGCACAGGGTAGGTTTGTGCACAGCTCCGCTGCCCTCCGGGAGGTCAAGTGTGAAATGAGTTGAGAGACACATTGACAGCCCATGCGTGAGCCAAAGCTACTCGAGCTGGTTATCAGTAATTCAGATCTGTGGCTCCAGTCTGGGCTCTTATTATATCAAATCAAAACCAAATAATCAAATAATTCAGCGAATTATCTGTGTTTACTGGATTATCATTTTGATCTGAACATTGTCTCATACCAATTACGTGTGTTTTATTTGTTGATTTTAATGTTTAGTCCTCTTGAATATTTTGATTTGTTGTTCATTTATACTGAAAACCAAATGCAATTGTCTTAATAAAATACATTACTTTGTTGGATTTCATACACTTGCATTGCTTTTAAGTCCATTACTAGTAAATTATCTTTAGATAGGGGACTATCACTTCACTTTACACAGAGTGAATGTTTTCACCTTCAGTCACAGTGATTCTTTTGAGCTGCTTAGACTGTGCTCAACCCACATAATTGGCTCAATTCATATGCCAAAATACATCCCCATGCCTTAATATTAGTTAGTATTTTCCAAATTATAATACTGAAAATTTTGTTCATGCTATCTTTTCTTTCTCTTCTTTCTCTTTCTCTTTCTCTTTCTCTTTCTCTTTCTCTTTCTCTTTCTCTTTCTCTTTCTCTTTCTCTTTCTCTTTCTCTTTCTCTCTCTTTCTCTTTCTTTCTTTCTTTCTTTCTTTCTTTCTTTCTTTCTTTCTTTCTTTCTTTCTTTCTTTCTTTCTTTCTTTCCTTCCTTCCTTCCTTCCTTCCTTCCTTCCTTCCTTCTTTCCTTCCTTACTTTCCTTCCTTACTTTCTTCTTTCCTTCCTTACTTTCTTCTTTCCTTCCTTCTCCTCTCTCTCTCCCTTTCTTTCTCTCTTTCTTTTTCTCCCCTCCCTCCACGATTTCCCTGTACAACAGATTTGGCAGGAAGGCAGAGTAGATATGCTAATATAATAAGCAATTTTTTTAATAACTTCGGTTGGTTTCAATTTCCAAAAAAATTTTAAAAAGAAAGAAAGAAAAATAAGAAATTGCCTAGGCTTCAGTATTTTATGAATCATTATTTTAAAATTATTTCCTTTGTTCTAAAATGCTATTTTTCTACTCTTGGTCTGATTTTTGCCATGAAGAGAAATAGAACAGACACTCAAGGATCTGAGGATTACATACATGATTAAAGTTTCGTTTTCTACTCCTTTGTGTAAAAGGAAGGAAATAGCCAGAAAATGTTGGTATTTAGGAATTATTTGGTAATTTCCTTAAAGATAAAATTATTCTTAGCAATATAGAGAGAAGATTTCACTTCTTTTGTTGAAATACTTCATAGCCTAATAGAGGGAGCAGCCCCCTTGTGCTTCTGAGCAGCTCTAAGGAACTCAGTGTAGAAGTGAAGGGCTGTGGCTGCACATTAGGCAGAAAAAAACATTGGGAAGATTAATGCTTCTAGATTTACTCCTAGATCATTTGTGGAAGTGAAGAAGTTTCTCATACCCCTCAAAATAAGTAAGAAAAATTATTTTGCCTTTGGAGCACTGAACCTTGGCATGTTTTCCAGCTGCCAAGCACTAGATTTCTGCTCATCCTTATACATAGACTACTGGGATCTGGACATACAGAAATTGCAGATGATGACATGCATATGCTGGAGGGAGAAGACAAGGTACAAGGCTAAGAGGGACAGATTTCTCTTAAATGCTAAATAACATTAAAAGTGATAAAAATATATTCACTGACATTTACCAAAAGAAGTGTATTTTTTGCTACTGGACTAGGAAAAGAAAAGAACTGGTTTCCTTGGAGCTGTAGTGGATGAGTCTGAGAATCAGAGATTTCTTAATAATAAATACAAAAGTTGCAGATATTGAGTTTGTTTCTAATCTTGCTTGCATCAATATAAATCTAGAAAAGCTCCTTGAAACCAATGAAGTAAAACTAATACATATCAGTATTTTAAAATGAGACAGTCAGCCACTTTTTACACATTACTGCCAGAGCTGTATATCTCCACTGATTTTATTAGAGTTATATATCAAGATCAGACTTTTAAATCATTCTACAATCTAACCTCCTGTTGCAATGACAGGTAAGCCCTTTACATTGCATACATTGAAATATATGTGAGAGGCCATTATCAATTCTGCAGCTGGAAAGCAGAGTCTGTGTTTTTCTGAGTTTTTCTTACTTCCCGTGTGAAGTTCTCTATGCAGGCCAATATTCCTGTGCAGGTGGAACTTTTTAACTAATCTCCAGGAGCAATAAGCCCTTTGAGAGAGAATCCTAGACTGAACCAGGCTGGAAGGGACCTCTGGAGATCACCTAGCACACTCCTCTCCCCATTGATGCAAGACCACCATGTCCAAGTGGCTTTTGAACATCTCCAAGGACAGAGACTCTGCTCCCTCTCCCTGCTGGCCCAGCACAGAGGAAAGAAGGGCAATGTCGTTCAGCTGGAGAGAGAGTTTGTGCTGTTTGTGCCTGCAAGCTGAGTGGGAAGGAGGGGAGACAGGGGAATAGGCTGTGACATGACTTTGCTTTGAAGCTCCTATCAAGTGCAAATAAGGCTCATACTAAATAAGTCCCTGCTAGGGAGTTGTATATTTTTTATTTGCAGGATTTAGCTTGTAACCAAAAATCTGCTTTGGTTCAATTCCTGCAGCATTCAGAAAAGCATTGAAATGACAATTTACTTCTGGTTCAAGAAAACAATGGTTTGCATGATTATCAGTTCAGCTTCATGGTTTGATTACAGAAAGCTTTGATTTTAAAACATTGAATTTAACTCTGTCAAAAGATCAGACCTCATAATTTTTTATCTAAACCTGACATTTTCCTCATGCATATAACCCCTTTCTGCCCTTCCTCTTTCTCTCTTGCTAATAAACTGCTGACAAGCCACGTTTGATTGTCTTGTGAAGGCAAGAAGATCAAATGCATACCGAATATTAGCAAAAAGAAAGGATATCCTGAGGGGGACAGAAAAAATGTACAGAACATGTGTTCACTTGTTCTGCTGGAAGAGCTGTCAGGCACAGTGAAAAACCAGTTCAGAGGCATCCTGCCTCAGTGAGGGAGCAGGACCCTCAGCATCCACACAGAGGCTCTTTTGGGAGTGCTCTGCTCACCCCTGCCAGTCCTGGGCTGGGCTGAGGGAGGCAGCAAGGAAAGGAGGGGTGCTGCTCCCAACCACTGACCCCACAGTTGTTCTGTCTTTTTCACAAGTGGAGGGTAAAAATTCCTGCTCAGGACTGAAAAACAATGCCCTTCTTCCCCAGCAGCGCTGTGTCTGTTTTGTGCTTATTTACTCTTTTTCCCTTTTTTAAACAACTCCAAGATTTATCTTTAGCCCTCTGGAATTAGGGCCACATGAGTGATTGCTGGAAAAGCAGTAAGGGACTTGGCTTGCAAGTTTAGCACAACCAGTGATGCCCACAGATTATAGAATCATAGAATAACATCACAGACACATGAAGATCATCGAGTCCAACTCCTGGTCCAGCACCGGACATCCCAAGAGCCACACCATGGGCCTGAGAGTGTTATCCAAACATTTCTTCAACTCAGTCTTGGTGCTCTGCCCCCTTCCCCGGGGAGCCTATTCTAGTATTCAATCAATTCAATTCAAACCCTCTGGATGAAGAATCTTTTCCTGAGATCCAGCCTAAACCTCTCCTGACACAACTTCATGCTGTTTTCTCAAGTCCTGCCACTGATCACCACAATACCTGTGTGGCCATTTGCAGTTGGGTGGGCTTAGAGAGCCAGGGAGCAAATGGTGGCTCATGTCTTAGTCCCTCTGACGTGTTGAAATGTTGCATGAAAGCTCACATTGCAGTTTAAGAACAAATTTAGTAGCAGCAATTTTGCCTTGAAATTGTGCTTAAATATTACTTTGTACAGATTCTATAAACATGTTTGCATTTACTGTTCTACACAACTACATATAGAAAAAAAAATTGTCTATACCTGATCCTTGATCTGTATTTTTGGGTTTGATACTTCTCCTTAGTCTTGTCTATGCCAGTTTACCTAATAAAAATGTTAATTTCCTGCTAGCTTCAAAGTAGGTCCTCTCCCGTCCTCATAATCCATCCAGAACATAGAGGTAGCACTGAATAGGAAAAAAAAAAACCAACAAAAAGCTATTAAATAAAATAACTAGAAAGAAGTAGAAAAAAATATGAAACTTTTCTTGAGCAAAAGAACAAGCAAAAGAGGTCAATACCTTGAATTATTTACAAAGGGCCAGTAACTCAGGTTCTTTCTGCCCAGTATACAAGCAGTCTGTTCATTCTGATAAAGCAACAGCTTTTTATGTGTATCAAACAACATATTCAGAAAGCTTACAAAGAAAACTCTACAGCCTCAAAGACAAGTATTTATCTAGAACATGGAGGAAAAGAAACTCTGGAAGTTAATGTTTGTGCCTCTCTTTGCACCAGCACCTCTTGAATAAAAACAGTCTTATTTTCATTACGAGTTAAGACATACACATATTAAAAAAAATATGTACACACATGCACACACACAAACACATATTGAATCTCATATTTTCAAGCTGAATAATGTACCATTTATTTAATTGTAATGAAACTGTGACTCATGCTTGACTTGAGATTAATTTGAAGAAATTTTCCAACACTATGAAAGGACTGCAGCTTCCTAGCTGTTGTCTTGACCTATTTGACAGGTAAATCAGGTACAGCTTTGTTCCTCCAAGGTTATCCATTCCAGGGATAGGTTTTCTGTTTGGTATGCAGGATTGCAAAACCATCCTTTGAAGATGTGGAGTTGTCTTGCTCTCTTCTAGATGTTAAGCTTCCTTTAAACTGTGATGAAGTTTAGGGAAAAGAGTTCTAATCACCAAAGAAATCCTTTAAAGCATTGATGTTTTCGGCTATTAGATCACCTTGTAACAGCAGCAATAGAGAATTAAAACTCATGTCCAGTTGTGTGTGGAGCCCTGGCCCTGCACACAGGCCTCAATGAGACAATAACAGGAAGAAAACATTGGATTGTATCTGTTCTTGTGTCAGTCACTGTGAAAAAATTCTAGGGCTAGTTTACTTAATGTTACCACCTAATCAATTACTGATGGAGCAATGCAAAGTTAGAAAGCAAAATATTTTATTAGGTACAAGTTTCTTATTGAATAGAATAATCCAGCCAGAAACACTCTGAGATAGTAAATATTTGCAGGTATGAATAATAGGCTTGTCTTTATAATTGGCAGAATTGATCTTGCTGAATGTTCACTTCCCAGTTCAGAATTATCCCTCATTGTCTCATATATACAGACCCCTTTCCTTTTCAGATTTGTACGGGTGAGTAGCTGGTATAAAATACAAATTCACTGCAGATTAATTTAAAATTTATTAGAAAAGAAGGTGAGGTTTTAGGTGGGAAAAAAATCCCAAATTAATTTTCAATCCTCTTTTCTGGAACTATGCCTGTTTGTCACATAGACTTAATAAATATGATAATACCATTATATTGTTAGCATCTTAAGAGACATTCTATTTTTTAAGCAACCTTCTAATGCAGAAATCCCTGAATTTCTTTAGCACACTTGGTATCTGATCCAAGAGGAAATTTAAAATCAATTCACAAGATGCAAACTGAACAGCTTCTGTGATTTCACAGCTCACTCAAGTTTGCTTTATGTCCTGCTGCCATTTCTACCTCTGAAAAGCAAGTGTTACAACCTCGAGTGGAACGGTGGCCCTTCAGGCTTTCTGTGGGCACTGCAATCCACACAGACACAAGACAGATGTTTTAGTCTGGTCAAATGTCTTATGAGCTATTGTGCTTGTTCATCAAAACACCTGTCAAGTAATGGCAGGGGAGTGTGAGCAATGATGGAACAGACCTTTCAGGTCTGCTGCACACGCCAAGGGCTGCTCCAGGTGTGCTCCAGCCACTCAAGTTTCTTGTGTGATGAGACATCAGTTGAATAAATCAAGATTATGCTCTGTGGAATGGTAAAAGGAACTTAAGAATCAAAAATTACTTCAATTTAGATTACCGTATTGCTGACATTTCAGCAGTTTTGATCTCTATTTGTCTGGGAAATTATTTTGCCTTGATTTTGCTTACCTCCCCAGAGAGCTGGTGTCAGAGCAGAGGGACTTGTGTGTGCAGTGCAGTGTAAAGTCTTCTAGTAAAAACTTCCTTTGGTGATGCATGGGCATGGTTCTAGTCAACACATACCATTATTCCATTTCCAGAGCCAGGAAATTTTGGAGCACATAATCTCTGTTACTGATGGAGCGCCAAGTCACATAGTACCCACAAAAGTCAAATACAGCATCTATTCCAGATGATTTATAATGAAGGAAATATTTAACCAAATGCCATGCAAGGACAAGCACTTACTCAATTTAAGTGACAGCTTTACTATATTTTTAAAATACTACATGGTATGGTGAAATAATTGAAATTTTGGAGGAACTTCGAAACAATATATTTACTCACCTTGGTGCTGAAAACTGTAGTCCAAACTTCAGATGCAAGGAGCAGCTTGCTTACCCATCAGTATAAACTTCAAATAATCCATTTGACCACTTAGTGAAATAAAACAGGAGTAACTCCTGAGTCAACCACAACCAATGGTAGATGTTTTAGGAAGTGGTGTCCCTCAACTGCTGTGTGAGGATGGCTAACTCCTTCACTGCCCTGCAGCAAGGGGATGTGTACAGAGCTGCACAACGAGAATTCTGCTTTGGTTGCTCAGTTTTGTCACCTTCTAAATCCTGCTGGCTATATTAAGCAGATTAATTAAGTTAATTAAGACATTTTGTATGTGAATATAAATGATGCTGTTGTAATGCTGCAGTTTTGTGGCTCTATAACATGGTGTCATTCCTAACGCTGAGGTTTAATGGTCATCTTTAACTGAAATAAAGCTGGGTATCTGCTTAGAAGGGTATTTATCTTCCTCTCTTCCCTGTCCTAAGGTACACTGGTCAATATTTGCTAAAACAAATAGCCAAGTTTCTTAGTCTTAGGCTTGATCAGGAACACACTCAGACTGATTCATTTCTTCCATGCAGACATGAAAACCAAGCCCAGATCCACCTCCCCACATAACTCCACTAGCACAGCTCTGGGTACACAGAAGGATGAAAAAGTCAGTGTAAGGAATAGAAACAGCCCCATTATGCATCAGTCAGGATTTCCATGACCATCCCACTGCAACCCAGGACACCAAAGGTGGAACTACTACTGCTACTATCTCTAGAATTATCTGCTTTTCACTGGCAAAGAAATACAACTTTCAGAGTGCAAAAAGCTTAGAATTTCATTTCAAAGTATAATTAATGAAGCAATTCACAACAACAACTGTTTTATTGTTCTGTACTCACCATTCAGTAATTACAACTTTAAAAAAAAAAAGGTTCTTTAATGTTTACTCCTGACAGCAAAAGTACATGGGAACTAGCATACAAATTTCTCCTTGGCCTTACTGATTTCCCTGGCAAAATATATAGTGTGGGCTTAAGTCATCATGAAGGGGAGCTGCAAAGAAGCCTACATATAAAAGAGAATAAGCATAACATTGAAAACTACTGGAAAGAGCTTACAACACTGTACTATGGCTGAGACTCCCCACAGGAGAGCCACTTTGCAGGAGTAAAATACATGCTAAAGGAAAGAGAGAAAACAACATTGAGAGGAGGATAAACAAACGGAGGAAGATGTGAGAATATGGGAGGAAGTCAATGACAAATAATAAAGGAAGTACAGGAAGTGAAATGGCAAAATGTGAAGCAGGAAAAAAAATGTGAAGGGTTGCAACTCTGTAATATCCCATAATGGGAGAAAGATGGAACAAAAAAGGAAAAATTAAAACTAATACATAAATTTACTTTTTATTTGAGATCAAAATTATTGCTTGGACCTCATTTTCTTTTAGATGTTCCTGCGTGAAACCAAATTTCCTTGGTACTTTTTATTCCCACATCTTTTTGGTTTTTTTAAAAAAATATTTGGGATTTTTATAATAGTATTCAAATATTATTTAAATGCTGATCATGTATAACTAAAGCAACCAATAGACATAATAACTAAGAGCTTCTTAAATTTTCTGACATTTAACAGTGCATATAATGCAGAGGCTTTATGGAATGCTGATAAATTTCCTTGACCTACTGCTGAAATTTGAATAAACATATCATTATGGGCTTTAAAATGGAGTTTTTATGTATAGTGGCACATTAGGACCTGATGTGGTAGGCTTTAAGTAGCCTATTAGAAAATCTTTCAGCTTGCAGACAATTCCAGTTATTGTGGGGTCACTGAGGGTTAGCGATTTATTCCTGAAATGAATGGGAGTTTTGTCATTGATTTAACTGCATTGGTAAAGACATTCTGCTTTTTCATTTTTTACATAGTTCTGGACAGCACACTGTATGAACAGAAGTCTCAATCCTATTGGAAATCGAGCCCTGGGACAGTAAACCAATACTGATATGGATTTCTGCCCCCAGAAGCACTGGGAACACAGTGTGATCCATGTCCAAAATGTGTCCACATCTTGTGCCTCAGACGAACACGTGGGTGGATTCAGTGAAGGAAACAAAACCAGAGAGCATGAAATTCCTCTAGGAACAGGTAGTAGCAGAAAACATTTTCACTTCTAAGCAAGGAATCAAACACCTCAGTCCCTTCAAACAGGCAAAGTGACAGCATCCATTTCCAAGCTATCCAAGGGTAGGTACAAGCAAGCAACACTCATTAAATAACTTTGAGGCATATATTAGTAAGTAGGGATCTGATATTTGAGGAATCATAAAAAGAAATCAGTGAGTTTTGGTAAATTATTTCATTCTCATTTATAACTGTATACTGGGGACAAATATAATTTTATTAGATCTTGTTTCTCCACCATCTTACCATCCATCACCCTGAAATTGCAGAAAAGAAATAGTAGGTAAGAATATACTTGCACCAAACCAGTGAAACTATAGTCTAATTTGTAGTTTAATAGCTATCTTGTTGTTAACTTTTATATTTTTATGATTCTGACAGATTTTATCTATAACAGCATAACATAGCATATAATTAATAAACAATAAAACATGAATTTTCTGCATACTATAACATAAATGCTATTCTTGGATAATTGACTCCAAACCTGAAGTAATGATTAGATGCTCTTTGTAGACTCATGGCAAAGGGATACCCCCTTACTGGAGAATATGAGAGGTGATCTGCAGGATTAGCTGGCAGTGTGGCAGAACAGGGACACAGCAGCTATGTTTACTCAGAAAGGGCTATTACACACTTGAAAGGTCATGAAGGGGATTGATATGGAATATAAAACATGTTAACTTTCTCATTTACTTAATTGTCACTTCAGAAATAAGCTTTAGCAGATAAATACAGCCAAATTTCCTACAGAAGCCACAAAAGTATGCATTAAAACGTGGAGAAACAGTAGGAGAATAGAAACGGATTGGAGCAAGAGACACCAGGGTAGTTAAGTGTTTTACTGAAATAGGGGCATTGGCAGAAAAGACAGATAAAAAAATCTGACTGAATCATGAATCTAAGCTCACCAACAGCCTCAGGGTGGGTTTTACCTGACTCATGTGCAAGATAAATGGGGACTGTCCCTATAAGTCTCATCTTCTAAAGTGAACCACTCTCCTACATGGACTTGTTCAGAGCCAGAATTTTTGTACTCAGAGTTGCAGGGTGCTAGATTCTGGCATGTGCCTTTTTCTCTCTACAATTCATATATTAATATATTGTATTAATGATATTGTGTAATATCTATTAAACATGTTATATTATATTATATTATATTATATTATATTATATTATAAATATGTATTTTACAATACATGTATTTCAGATTGCAACCTGCTTTATTAAGCCCACAAAAACTCTCTGTATCATCCCTTATCTGTGGTTAAAACGAATTATTAATTGACATTTTCTGGGAAAAAAACTCTCTAATTTGTCAGAATAAGTAGCTCAGAATACATAAAGTAAACAAATCCAGGAAATCTACCAGGAAATCCATAATTCCACAGATTTTTAATGCTGGTTGCAAAATGTACTTTCATTTTTAAAATAATGTTAGATATACATATTTTTATCTTTTCATTTAAGAGCCTGGGAGATAAAATTGGCATTTTCTTCTGGACACTGTAAGAACTGATAGCATTCGACTCCTCTACAATATTTAGTTGGTCATAAATAATAACCAAACCATTGTTTTGGACACAATGAGAAAAATGTGTTAATAAAGAAACTTTCAGAAGCCACATCTGTTTATTTAAAGACCTTTGTTTGAACTGTGAACAAATTTTGGAAGTACTGTGTGTGTACCAGAAGTGCTTTATTCAAGGTAGTCACTGTAGTCTCTTGTTAAAATGTGTCTTAAAGACACTTTAAATAATAAAAGATAAAGGCTGAAACAGAAATCAGAAATTTCTAAAAATATTTTCTGTGGTACCTTGTCCTTGAAACTCTGTAAAAAATTGGGGATAGGCAGTAATCAGAAATATAAAA
Organism: Sylvia atricapilla; assembly: GCF_009819655.1. Taxonomy (NCBI): domain Eukaryota; kingdom Metazoa; phylum Chordata; class Aves; order Passeriformes; family Sylviidae; genus Sylvia; species Sylvia atricapilla. Next base: position 63,756,471 of record NC_089143.1, read on the forward strand.
TAGATACATGGCAGTGCAGTAATCTAACAAAAGGGAGTTATCTACTGTGTGCTAGTACTGCATCATCGTTAAAGAGAAATTGCAAAATCTTTTAAACAAGTGGTTCTTGAACAGTTTACATCACTTGCTATTGGATACTAGTAATTTCACTGTGCAGCTAATTTAAAGAATGGGGAATCTTGTGAAAGAAAGTCAACTTTTTTCCCAGTTTGAAGAAGCTGATGGTAGATGTTTATCTGGCAGGATTAATCACAAATGATTTGCTCAGAATACAAAATAAAATAAACAGTTTTCCTTGGACTACTTTTTTATGCTACTTACATTGCTTATATTTAAAACATGAAAGTCTTCCAAGTAAAAATTTAGTTTCTCAACTCTCTTTTGGGATGCTATTAATATTATTGCCTAATTTAGAATAGGAAACTTCAGCCTTTTTTTCAGCATCTATGGAACATTTTTAAAAGTCAGTACAGTATCTGCTTGTCTGTGCATGCAAACAGAAATAACTATCTGGGGAACATAATCATGGCAAAAGGTCATGTTTGCCCTTTATTTGAAATACTTTTAGACTATCAAGTGGTTTAGAAGTCACTCAATCAATACCAGAAGTCAAGGAAAGCAGTTTGTTTTATCAACATGAAGATATTTTGAGTTTTCTAAGATGGAATGGTGTTTCCTTCTGCATTTTAATTGAGATTTCATAAAATCACTGTTTTAGCGTGTCTGGCAAGGGTGTTTAAGTTGCACTACACTGCAACAGCCACCTGAGAGAGAAATGCTTTAAAAATCTAAAAAGACCCACATGAGGCCCCTTTTCTTCCTTTTTCCCCTTCTGTCTTCAAAAGGCACATCGTCATGAAAGCTGAGACTATAAACACCTCCATATACATGTAAAAACAGTAAGGGATTGCTGAGACATATAAATTTAACCCATATGTACCACGGATGGGTTTTAATTTTCCTGCTGTGTGTTCTATTAACACAAGAGGAACTTTAGGGTTGGATGTGGACACACACTGCAGGCACATTTTCTACAAACAAATGGTTTTGTATAAGAACAGAGGTGATTAAAAGAAAGATGCCTGTCTGAGGTCAAGAGCCTTTGGAACATATGTTTTCAAAGTATTTTACTCTACAGTCCATCTGAATTATTTTAATTTAAACTATTTTAAAAATTTGTTGCTGTCTGGAACAATTGCTACTAAAAAAACTCCATAAACAATTTGTTTTCATGTAAGCAATTATACTGAAAACTCCCCATAAAATCAGATCCCCAAGATTGCCTGCATCTTTGAATTAAAAAAAAACCCAACAAAACAAAGAACCAACCAACCAAAAAAACCCCACAAGAAACAAGGCAAAAATAACATATTTTTAAGGGGACTGATAAAAATCATCGCATACAAGATTGTATAAACATGGACAAGTTGATAATAAACAGGTATTAAAAACAGCATGCTTTTGGTAAATTCCACATATCTCTTTTGAATCTAACAAGTAAAAATTGTCAATTAAATCATGAAATGGAAGATTAATATGTTTTGAGACTGTTAGAAGGAGCACAGAGGGACCAAGTGTTAATATAAGCTGCTAGAGTTTGTAAACCATGAATGACTAGCTAAGTGAATTATGAGTGCAAACTGCAATATATAGTTAATATGAGGAGATGGACTACAAGGAACATGGAGAATTTGGGTCCATGTCTAAGGTGATGCACTTTAGCGAGACTGGATTTTGGAAAAACCATGCTACACATTGATTTTGATGCACTCTAATTACTGAAGTGAACCCTAATAATCATTAAACACTAGTTCTTCCATTATGCCTTTCCAGTCCTTTCCTCAGGGAAAAAAAAAAAAAAAAAAAAAAAAAAAAAAGAGAGAGAGAATTAAAATATCTGAAATGTTATGCTAAGAAATACGTGTATTCAAATGAAAAAGAACTCTGTTGTGAAAAAATGTAAATCTTCAGCCTGGGTGAGCATTTTCTTAAAAAGTCATTATCTCAAAATTAATATAAAGGCTGAAAAAAATAAAATAGCTTATTAATGGACTGAGACACCTTAAACTTTTCATAATGTGAATCAGGTGCACAGAATCTTTTGAAAAACCTCACTAAGTAACTATCTGCACCTTTAGGCACTTAAATGTCTTTCCCCGTTGTACTCTTGTAAATTGATTTCAATTAGGGTGCAAGGATTTAGAAATATTGCAGTTTCTTCAGGCATAAAGAAGAGTCTCAGGCACAGCCTCTGTCGACCAGGTCCACAAGGTCAGGGTTTGCACCCTGTACCTGGGTGCACTCTGCCATGGATACTGCACACAGAGGATTCTGATGGACAGGGTGCTGGGCCATCTTGTCTAGGCTGCTTTTGACAAGAAAGTTGGGACCAGATGACCTTTGAGAGCTCTTTCCATCATGGTATTGCATGGTTCAATGATTCTGCGAAGATATTGTTCAAAACGCGTTTGAAGATACACAGGAATTGGGAATTCAGTAGGCAAAATCCAATCTTTACTGAGAGAATGTATTGCAGGCTGCAAAGTTTGTGTTTCACTTCTATGCAGTTTTTATGTTAGGGAGGCCCAATTTCACAAAAGGGAAAGTCCAGAATATCCTTATCATTGTTGTTTTGAAAGTATAAAGGGATATCAAACCAAAAAGCAATGATGAAGCAGGGATCCTGGTGGTAATGCCCCAGATATGCTACAGGTCGTAGGAGCTACTGCATTACCTGAGAACGAAGCGCTGAAAGGATGGGAAGCAAGCCATGGTTCTTCCCTCTTCTAATGGGGTGGCACCATCTATGTGCCATGAAGGTCCATGGTATCATTATTTGGGCTCAGCACAGATTTTGGGGCTCAGTGGATCCTAATACCTGAGCAACAGCTTCATTCCAACATCCAACAGTACTGTGAACATTACTGGCAGAAACAGGCTCTTTTTTTGCACTTAATGAGGAAAATTGATAGTAGCTCCATTTTTTTTTTCTTTTCTTATATATTTCCTTCTTTCCTGGAAAAAAAAAATCACCATTTTTAACTCCTATCTGAAGTTTCATCCTTAAGGAATTTGTACTTGTAAACAAAACGACCTGAAAGCTGACAGTTGGAAATGTCATGTCTGCTGTCAACCATTCATGAATAATTGACACCAAGATTACCCAGGGAAAGCTGCAATTATCCTGACTCATTAACATATGAACTAAGCCTGGTTTTGTCTGTAGTTGTAGGATTTTCCTTTAACTCCTTGATGTAGAAGGTAAAAAACCCCAGTGGGAGTTTGCTATACAAAGAATAAGTCTGAATGAATAAACAAAACCTCAGAACTATGAAGACATATTAGAATTCAAGTGGTGTTTTGTTAATCTTGTATATACCGATTTGCTACTTCGCTATTTTACAGGGGATATCACTGTGACAGATTTGTGTGCTCGCCTAAGGCTTGGAGAACAGCTTTTTGCAAACAGAGGTGTCAATGGGAAGATCTTAACCCACGTTCATATTTTCATACCCATCCAGCAGAAGGTATCTAATCAGAAAGCTGAAATGTTTGGTGTTCAATCAAAATTTAAGCAAGCTAAGTTGCCTGGATGATAACAGCATTTTAAAAAAGAGGGGGAAATATTATTTTATGGAATTCCTTTTTTCTTTTTTTTTTTTTTTTTAAGATAGAAAGGTCCTAACTTGATTTTAAGACTAAGCTTAGCAAATCAGCATTAACCACTGAACCAAGCAGGCAAAGAAGGTAGTCAGGAATTTCACAAGCCAGGAAAAACATGCAAAGAAACAAACTCACAATATTTACAAACATAATGGGAACCACTAACAGCCGCTCCCAAGCATGTTAAATGCTTTCTGTCAACCTGTACAATAGGAGAGACCCAAATTTTTTTAGCTGCTGTGAAAAGTTGTAGGGTAGCCTAGAGGTCTAGGACAGGATCTGAATTAAAAGTTCATTTCTTGAAAGAAAGCCCTAGAACTGCAAGTTGAAACCACGAAGCTATTTCCCACAAGTAATTACCATTTTGGATGCCCCTCACTGCTGGTCCTATTGCCTTTAGAAGAACAGCATATATTGGAGGCCATCATATCAATCTATAGAGCTGAATTATACTTCTTTGATATAATGAGCCCTCACTGACAGTCACACACAGTCAAAGTCACTGCTCAGAAGGATAACCAAGCTATTGCCTCTCAAGTGTAATACACTTCATTAAAATGCAAGTCATTTCTTAAAATGCACATTCACTGAACTCCAACCCTTCATAAATCTTGTAACATTTCATTTCTTGTTCACGGCTCTGAAATCTTTAAATTTGGGTCTCTTTTAACTTCCTGCATAACCTCAAAACACATATAAATTTCCCACTTCAGTATTTTTCCTCTTTTTTGTAGAAAAATTCCAAGAGAAAATGATGAACAGTTTGGAATCTCTTGCCTCTATGATCTTTGCAGCAGACCTGTCAAAAGCAATTATTTAGACACTGGCTCTTCTCATACTGTTGATGACTTCCTGACAATCCACCCACATTTCCCATCCTTTAATTATGTATCTTTGTTCTGGGTTGATAATCTCTTGGAAAAAAAATAAATCTTTTTTTTCTAGGTTTATAGGTAATTTCTTTATATGGTTGTCATATGGTTTTATTCCCTCTTAGTAAATCCAACACTATCCATCTCAATGCAAACAGATAAATGTTTGTAAAGGAGTGTATGTAAAGGAGAATAGGGCAATTATGAAGAAACAGAGGCTAGTTCCTGAATTTTCCTCTTTGTTTTTACAAAAACAGCATTTAAAACTTACTGCCAAAAAAGTGCCAGTGGCAAAGACAGATGTGTCCAAGGCCAGCCTGGTGGGGCTCTGAGCAACCTGGTCTGGTGGAAAGTCTCTACTAACAGCAGGGGAGTGGGGAATGAGATGTTCGTTAAGGTCCCTTCCCACCCAAACATTCTATGGTTCTGGATATCAACATCATCTTCTCCAATAATATTTATTTTTATCCAAATCCTTTTTAATCATTGAGTTTATGAGATTTTACTTCTAATTCTGCACACAGTTCCTCTAGTACTACATACAATGGCCTATTCACAACCTCTTCCAAACACAATGTGAATCTGATAGCAGATGACTGCTGCTCAGATTTTCTTCTTTGAGAGGGTTCAGCATTAAACAATTCATATTACTGTAATGATAAAATTGTATACTGTACAATTCTCAAGGAGCAGGGGAGGCCTATTAGAAAAAAAAGTTACATCCACTGACACATAATCCTGCCAGTGACCTCTACAACCTGTCAAACAATAATCACTTATTATAGCCGAATACAGTCATGCATCATTTTTGCCACAATCAACAGAATAAAATCAATTGCATATATATATATGCAATAATCATCTGTGTAAGTTATAAACAAAAAAAAAATGTTTGTAGTAGTTTGTATGTACAATCCATCTGATCTCCCAGCATTTTTCTTGTACTCAATCGGAACCAAAATAGCCTAGGCAGATATTTGTTAGAAATATCTAAATTTGCCTTTTACTGTGATTTGATTATTGGTTATGTGCAGGAGGAATACATACACCTACAAACCCAGCCTCAGTGCTCAGGTTTTCAGTGCAGAAGCAACCTGAGAGTGGCTTTCCAACCTCTGGAATTGAAATGCCTCCCTCTGTGGAGACTCAGAATGAGATGAGGAGTCTAACTGAAGATTAAAGTGGAGCACAAGCCTTGCACACAGATACATCCCTTATTCATGAGCCCTTACATACGAGATGTTGTAAGCAGGCAGAGCGAGTGCGTTTTACCCTACGTTAGTAGAACTTCGCTTCTCTTATTTCTTAAGAGCCAGACACTCAATCCCACTTTTTAAAGTGGCAATTTGCATATAGCCTAATTGTCCTCTTTAAATAGTAAACCTTTTATGGGGTAGCGTTGACTAACATTGCCCACTTTTAGGGACTGTTTTTCCAATGTGGAGGCAGCGATTTATACAAATAGAAGTCACTGGCTTTTATTTAACAGAAGAGCATATTAAGAGAAAAGCAACAGAAAGCAGAGTGTAAAGTTCTACTTGGAGGCTGTAGCAAAGCTGACAGCGTAGTAAAAAGACTAATCAGTACATAAGAGATTCAAGGTTGCCAGCAATTAATTCTAACAGCAACTGAGCATATTAAGGGGTCTCGGTCAAATCCTAAGAGTTTTGAAAAAAATTTAACTTAATCTTTACCTTCCACTGAGAGTTGGCCAGGGTCCAGACCATCACTGTATGGGGAGAATATAAAATCCCTTTGCACTATTATCATATTAAGCATATGCTAGACACCTATGGGGAAGGAAAAAAAAAAAAAAAAAAAAAAAAGGAAAAAAAACCTACTGAACACACTCTGTTTCTTCATGGAAGGAGTACCTGTTCTTCTTGTCACCCCATTTTTTTCGGCTAGTTTAGCTCTACCTTGTCTTAGTCATTTTCTTAGGTACTGGTAAACTCAAGATGTCAAACATCACTTAGTTTTGTCATGCTAGCATATTTGCAGCTATGTTCCTGTCACTTTTGAATTCCAGCTTTCACTCAGAAACACTTCTGATTACTTCCCAGCAGCCTAATTTTACAGGCTCAGTAATTAAAAAAAAAAAAAAAAAAAACAAACCAACTAATTCCACACCAAAATGATAGTACACAGCATTTCTCAGAGAATTATCATTTTACCTGGCTTCAGTGGAAAATGTAAATACTCACATATCTTGTGCTCAAGAAGATTATGATGGAAAATTTATCCGAGTGATGGCTAACAATATTTCAGTTTTAACTTGTGAGCAGAACTTGAGCAACTCCAACTCCAAGTGCCCTTCTTTTAGTGCACTGAAATGGACAAAGCTACAGAGAATCTTTCACTGGCCACAGGACAGCTAGAAATGATTGCTGATCTTCACTGTAGAATCACTGCATATTTTGAGTAGGAAGGGACCTTAAAGAATATCCAACCCACTGCTGTGGTGGGGACACACCCTAAAGCAGCTTGATCAAAGCCCAAACCAACCTGGCCTTGAACACATCAGAGGATGTGATACCTTAGTTTAATATTATAAAAATGTCTTCATCACAATGTCTTTAGCTTAAAAAAAATATATAAAAATGTCTTAACATTTTTAAGGTTTTGTGATGACCTGATGATGAAAGAAAGGAAAGCAATGATCTCCAATGTATCCAGACACTCTGCTTCCCATTTGTCACTCCTTTTCCTGTTCCTTTCCATTGGTTCTCCAACCAATCTTTGGCTTTTTTCCCCACAGGCTGGCTGTGAAACTGCTGCTCAGGAGCCTTTATGGCCATAAACCACTGCTATTAGAATCACTTCACTTTCCTCAAAATGAACTTCATGCCTTGCTCCTCAAAACCCTAAGACCTTTAATGTAATATAGTGACTCTCATTAAAAGAAATGAAAAGAGCAGTGTGGATAAACAAGTCATTGTACATTTTACTCCAAACATTATTATGCCTTCCTAATTCCTTCTAGAACACACATGGAATAATTTTATGAGAAAGGGGATTGTTGTTGTTTTTTTTTTTTTTTTTTTTTTTTTTTTTTTTTTTTTTCTTTTTTTCTTTTTTTTCTTTTTTTTTTTTTTCTTTTTCATTAAATACCTTCTGGATTTGAAGAAGAGGATGAGTTTTCCTATTGTCTTCTTGTATAAAGTGTCAATTGCTTGAAAATTTTAATGTCTCCATACTGTTAGAAGCAGCAGGTGTTGAGTGCCCTTTTTGCTAGACCCAGCATCCTTAATTCACTCAATCTTGCCTTTTAGACAATTTCTTTTAATAATTCTTTCTCTCCCTATTAGCCTACAGCTATTCTGAAGGCTCTGTTCAGTTAACTTGGATCATTTCAGCTCTCCAAAGGGAAGCACAGTGAAATCACAGATGCTGGGCAGGATCTAGGATACCCTGGGCTGGGAGAAACCTTGGGGTTGGTCTCCAGTTCCACCTGCTACTTCAAACACTGTATAAAGTTGGGATAAGACTCTGTGTCCCTAAATCTCTGAGCACCTCTGGGCGACACTGTGAGTCTGCCAGCACCTGACTCAAATTTCTGGTGACTTTTTCTGATTGCAGCTTTAGATTTTCCTTCTTATAATCGGCAGTAACTGCACTAACTAGGTACATTTTTAGTGGGAACTGAAAACTAGGAAATCAACTTCCCTTGGCTTTGCTTTCTGATAATTTTCTCGACTACCAGCCCAGCATTTTCTTTCACTTTCTTCTAACAGCAAGAGATGGTGCTTGCTATTAATCCTGGTATCTTTTGGGATCTGCTGTTTCTGTATGACATTTTTCTTTTTGATATGGAGGTTACAGATTTTATACCTTCTGTGTGTTTATTCATTTAAATGGAAGCTAAAGAAACAAAATGAATTTATTTTTTTCCATATACTCTCTATTTTCCAGATCTGCAGCTATCTGCAGAACTGTGGATGAAAGGATTTATCAAGTAAGCATACAGCGAAAAGTCTAAGAGGAATGTTTGATATATCAAAAATAAAAAATCAGTTTTCTCCTACTTGCTCTTGCTCAGGCTGCAAAATGGAATGCACATTAATGTGTTACAATCTAATTTATTTTCTTTTAAATTTTAATCAGGTTCCAGGGTTAGTTTTTCATAGTATAGATTTGAAAAAGAAAATAATTCACGACTCCAATTTCCCTTTATCTTATTATATTGATAGTGGAGAGATGGGGCTGCTCAAGCATTACAAAGTCATTTTATGTTATTTTGCTGAGGTTTTGTTGCTTTATTATTAAATATTTCTTTTACCGGGTTTTTTAAAATACGATGATTCATATCCTTAATACATTAAAGGATCTCTGTAAAGAAATATCTGACCAGAGTCAGAGGACTGAATTATGTGTGAATAGATGAAGACACAGCTTAAGTACACAGAAGGGACTCAATCCACATCATAAGTATAAAGAAAATTTTAAAATAATAGTCTTAAGGATATTAGAGATCTCAGGTCTTATTTTCCTAAGCTGTAGTGATTCTAGGTCATACTAAAATTGCAAAATAGTAATAAAAATGCCTTGTTTTACTTAGATAGAAACATCAATATTTTAGAAATATGTAACATGTAAAATGTATAGGGTTTTGCAATATGGTAAAAAACAAGAGCAAATCTAATTGAGGCCCATTTACAGGTTGCAAAAGAAGTATCTGTCTAAATAGTTTTCCATTTCTCTCCTTTTTTTCAGTTAAAGGACCTTTTTTTTTTGAAGCCAGCAGGCAAGCCACTTCTTATCAGATGGAAATGCATTTGAAGATAGTGTTTTAGGCCATGCAATACCCAAAGCATCAAGCATCAAATACGGAGAGCTTTATTAGTGTTATTATTAAAACAATAGGACTTAGATGGAGATGGTGAAGAGCACATAACCAGCAATTGTGGGAGATAAAAGTATTATTGCCTCACACTGAAATAAAACAGGGCTAGATCACTGAGAAGAAGGAAAATTGAAAGTTCCATCAGATTAAGCCATCAGGCTCAACCTTTGTAGTTCATAGAATCATAGAATCTCAGAAGGGTTTGGGTTGGAAGGCGACCTTAAAGACCATATAGTTCCAGCTTCCCTGCCATGGATAGAGACACTTTCCACTGGGACAGTTTGCTCAGAGCAAACTTCCACTGGGACAGTTTGCTCAGAGCTCCATCCAACCTAGCTTTAAACACTTTCAGGGATGGGGCACCATATCTTATGGGCAAGTGTCTCAAGATTCTCCCAGTACAGGTCAGTAGTTCCCAGAGTCAGACCTCCTTTCCACTTTTCTTAAATGTTTTCCCTTTTCCTGTCCCCTGAGACTTCACCTGACTGCCATGACCATGCAAATATCATGGAGGGTGGCTTTGAAACTACATTTGCTGATTCCCTCGGGACTCTGGAATGCATCTCCCCAGTCCCATAGGTCTATGTCCTTCCCTTTTATAGAGAGAACATATTTCCCTTTTCTTGAACACACAAATCAAGAGGATGGAGGAAGAAATTGATAAGCAGCAGTGTTCTGTGCAAACAATTTTTAAAGCATATGTGACCATGCCAGGTTCCTTTACCAAAGTGTGTTGCAATACTGAGTAGGAAGTTTGCCATTTGAGGGTAAACCTTCTCATCATAACCCTTTTTAAGTTAATATTTTTCAGTATTTATTATGCAAATTGGTATATAGCAAGTTTTAATCTGCATAGTGGTCAGACAAGAGATACAGAATTATTTAATTTCCTTTGAGACAGACTTGTTTTTTAAGGGCCCTTTTCCTCAGTGTAAGTTTGTGTGATCATAACAAAAAGGATCTACAAAAATAAGAAGAACCAGTATTTATAGCTTGCAGCACAGCACTTGTGGTTCATCATTTCTGAAAACCTGGAGTTGATAATAAGCCAATGTTACTTCTGAAATCAAAAGGGTAAATAAATGATGTGTATAGAACCCATATGAAAAAGTCTGATACAGCAAATGTCTAATCACATGGTTTCAGCAGGAGGTTAGGAATATAAATAGGAGTTAAGAACCCTGCTGAACCTGGAGCATGGTTAACTTTATATACTTGAGTAATATTTAAATCAATGGGAATTCAATATAATATTAAGTAATCTTATTTAAAGGAATAAAGCTGAGATTATTTTTCTCGGTTATGTGCAGTTACTTACACATCACTCGATATCCTTTTTTTTCATATAATTCAAATTCACATTTCAGTTTTCCTTCTGGTTTGATGAACTGCATAAATGTTTGGTTTATTGATATTTTGTGAATAATGAGGTCCACTGGTACATTGTTATAACTGACAAAATACCTGCAAGCTTCACATTTACTCAGCACAATAAATCTTTTGGATTCTGAGTTGCTGAATGGAAGAAATTTAACCCTAATGATATTTGAAAATAATGAGATCACTCAATATTATCAAAATTGTAATAAGTAAAGGTATTTTTTGATATGTCACAGTATTATATTTTTAGTTGTACAAAGCTATTTCATTTTGCCAATTCCCTTATAATGCCATGATCATAGAAGACATAAATAGTTTCCATATCAAAATGCATTTATTGCTCATTTTTAATGAATAAAATATTACTGCTGTTTTATATTCACATATATTTATATTATATCATATTTTTGCATATACTAATTACATTAATATATAAATAATGCGAAAGCCACTAACCTGCTATGAGAAAGGAGAAAAAGCCTTGCTGTTTTCATCCTAGTCGGACTAAGTATGCCCATGGTTCTGAATCCTGAACAGGAAATAAAGGCTTCAGGTAAATGCAGGTTTCAAAGCCTGAAGTCTGCTACCTCTAAACCAGTATAATTTCTGGGTGATATTTTTGGCGATTAATTTCTGGTAACTAAGAAACATATCAATTTTGTTTTATATATGAAAAGCAAATGTGTTGCCAGAGCGACTTTAATTAAAGAAGGTTGGAAGAAATAAAATTCTTCCATCTTAAATATGCTGCAGACCTCTAGTTTGAAGAGTCCTACAGACTGAATCATTGATATTGAGAGCCTCTTCAAACATCATTGAAACTGAAAAAAAATCTGATCGTTTGCTATTGATAAGTTATGTTTGTCATGTGTGTGTGCGTCTTTTTACCTGAGTTTGCCTTTTTTTCTGTACAAAACTTTGACACATGAAAAAACAGGCTATTTCAAAAACACTGCATCTCTGGACAAAGGAAATAATAAGAAATTAGATGGCACAGCATTTTAACATGACATATTAAAGCCTCTTTTAACTTACAGCTTTCAATTTTACACCTGTAAAAAAAAATCCATTTCATTTTACACTTGTAAATATTCTCATATGGAAAGATGCAATGAATATTCAGATTGTGACTATCATATTTAAGTTGTGAGGTTCCTTGCAGCAGAACACATTTCTTTAGCAGTCTATAAAACTTTTAAAAGATTTAGTTTGGGCAGACTGGTTGTCTAGGTTGCCTTTTTTTTTGCCCAAATCATCCTCTCAGTCAATAAAAAACCTCTATATTTTCTGTCATTTTGAAGGTTTCAAAATCTTACACTGAATCTTATGGTACATAAACATACCAAGGCAGGTGACACACTGGTTTTCCAAGGAAGAAAGTTACTTTTATAATTATAGGTTCTAACTCCTTTTGCCTCTAAAATGTCATAGATAAGTGAGAAATGGCATTTTAGCCTATTCTAAATCATTCAGGATTTAAGGCATCAGAGGCTAATACCGTTTGATCTTGTCCTAGGTATAAAGTGGACGATCTGTAACAGCTGTGGCATTATAATAGCAAATATACCTGCATTTTCACTCAAAAAAAAAGCATATAATAACTTCTCTTACAGTTCATTAAGACAGTTATCATTATGACCCACTAACATTTGGTATACCTGATATGTTAAAACAAGAACACTATCAAGGCTTCATCAGAGACTTTTTGTAGCCTTTAGATAGAAAATAATAGCATATTGGTGGGGTTTTACTATTGATTTTAAACCCCACATACTGAGGAGGTGCAACCCATAGGAGATGCACAGTGTTTGCTGTTTCAGAATGGTTAAAGCAACGATCTGATTTTTATTTAGGGCAATAATACTGATTCTTTATGTCTTAGGCAATGCCATCCTTTCATTTGCAACACAGCTTTAATTCTGATCTGACAGTTTTAATCCTTCATCCAAGAAGTTCAGCACTGTGTCATCCATGTGTAACTTCAAATGTCACAACCATTTAAGGGCCAAAAAGGTGGTGTCATCCCTACTGATTTTATTTTGACCTTTGTAGAGAAATTTGGGACAGACTAAGAACAAAGCTATTAATTCTAATCCATAATTATTCTCAGGTATTAACAAAACTACTTAACTGTAGTAAAGAGGTTCAAATATCTTTTAAAAAAAGCTCTTAGCCATCAAAATTAAATAATTAATATAAAGGAAAAATTGATTTAACAGAAGTCAGCCTGGAAGCCCATTAATAATTCCTGCCTCTGAATTTGTCTATAAACATTAAATCCAGTAAAATGCTACTGTACAAACCGTACAGAAAAGATAAGCAAGAAGAATATCAAAAGAAAGTTCACATAATGGCAATATTTTTTTCAGAAGTGTTTGTTAGTTTAGTTTTCAATATTACCACTTTCAGTGGTGAGTCATAACATCAACACAACAATGCATATGAAAGAAAAATTTATAATTTCAGGCCAATTGATATATCAACTTGTTATCCAATAACAAATTGCAAATAACATTTCTCAAAATCATCAACTTTCATAATTTTGAGTCAGACTACCAGAGCACTACTTTTCACCTGATCTCATTTTATTCTTACAATTACTGTTAATCTTAGAGAGGTTTTTTCCCTTCATTTTTTGGTTCAGGATATTGTATTTTGAAGCAAGTAGAGCTACATGATATGGAATCTTGCCAGCTTCCGATTAACAATAAAAATGTTAAGAGTATTGGACTGTAATATAATGATAAGATTAAACTGTGAAACAGGTTTGATTATAAAAGACCTCATCTGAAAAAAAGGTAATCCTGATGTGAAATTTTATATTATGGCTGAGAAGAAATAATAAACCAACTTATGCATATACTAAAAGTTAAAATATTCAATTATATTTTAGAAGACATTCTTATCAGTGAAACACACTTGCTCTACCAAAATAAAAGTTGCATAATTGGAAATGAAAAAGTTATAGCTGTGTCCTTCAACTTTTTCCAAGGTGCTTGTTGATTTTTTTCTGGAAGAACACTTATCTTATTCCAGGGGGAAGAAAAAGAAACTAACTTTTATTTCATTCAGTATTTTCCTCTTAGCTACACCATTCCTGTAAACATCTCCCATGCAGATCATATTTTAGGATATGTAAAACCAGTAACCCATGGAACTACATGAACATTTGCTTATTCATTTTAGATATAGAAACAATGCAGCACAAAATTTTTCTTTACACATGCTCATGCTGTACTTTTGGTTTGATTAGTCAGCCTGTTCTGAAGGTGTGAGCTTTATGCTTTTGGTAAAATGTGGCTTCAGGTATCATGGTTAGTTTATTCAGGCTTTTATAGAGACTTCTACCTCCTAATTCAGTTTCCAACACAAACACAACATATTAGTTTCTTCAGAATGATCAAATACAGTGGCTGTTTGAATTAGATAAAATCAAAACATTAAATTTGCTGAACGGTACAAATATTTGACTGACAATTCATTTACTCATCTCAGATTCACAAGAGGTTTTGTAAAACCCCCCTCAAACCTAGAACAAATTTTAGGACTTAATCCCACTAATCCTCCAAAGCTGAAAAAACATAAAAAATATCAAATTAGTTTTCCAGCATGTCCTGTTGGTCATGCAGGTCAGCAGATTCAGGCTGTAGAAAACAAAGTGGCAGGTTAAAGAGTTAAACTGAAAGCTGAAATGCATTTATTGTGTCCCAGCATCAAACCAGGTAATTAATTTTCAAGGGATCGGAAAGAACAGAGGATCGTAGAGGCTCAGAGGTGTCACTGGTGGAGTGCATTGGTAATCTCATGCTGACACCCCCTTCCTCCTGTGACTGTTTACCTGGTATCCAAAATTACCAAATTACCAAATCCCTCTCATCAGCAGTTTTTAAATCTGTTACATCAAGGAAGTCTCCAGTTTTTATGCGCAAGGCAGAAGTTCTTATTCTTTAGGCACCCAAGAGCATTGCAATGGAAAATACGTAATTCACTAGCACAAGGATTTCTAGTTAGCTAGGATTTCTAGTTAATTAGCTGAGCATACACAGACAAGTAAAAAACCAAACCAAACCAACCAAAAAAAACCCAACAAAAAACCAAACAAAAAACAAACAACCCCAACAAAAAACCCCAATCAATAAAAAAAAAGCCCAAACCAAACCAAACCAAACAAACCCACCAAAAATCAGCCAAACAAAAACCCTCAAAAAACAAACAAACAAACAAACAAACAAAAAACAAAAAAAAACAGAAAAAAAAAAAAAAAACACCAAAACCCCCAAACACAAACAAACAAACAACAAAACTCAAAAAACCCCACCTCATTGAAGGAAATGCTGAATTAGGATTCACTAATGGGAGCCAAAAGTTCACTGTGTAGTCCTGCAATTCTTTGGACCATGAGAACAAACTACTTGCTGCTGTGAACTTACAGATATTGTTACTTCCATCACAAGTTAAGAAGATTACATCCTATCAGATGAATGGTAGGAAATACTATTATACAATCCACAATCGTAATGAAAATATCTAATTTTATTGTCTCTTGACTAATTTTCAGGATTTCAGAAAAATATTTTTGTTTCTACTCTAATTCTTTTTAAGATATGTATTGGAGGCTTTCATTTAGATAATGTGCATACCCACATATTTGAAATTAAAATATTCATGGATTTTCTAGATCACAAGGGGAAACAATTGTATTACATGCTGGTATGCTGTTGATCCTTTATAGATATTTAATCAGCACTTATCATTTATTTTCCATTTTACTTTCAGTATCGAATGAGGAATTCTTTTCACTGTGAAGTGCAGCAGAATAGAGAGAATATTGAAAATAGAGAAATGGAGAAAAAGTTGCATGTTATCTCCAGTTTATTCTTCTAGACATGCTATTTTCCATTAAATAACCCACAGATGCAGCATCTGTCTGCATGGAAATTAACACTATTCTAGTCCAACAACAGTCAGGTTCTATGTAACACTATATTGGTTCTGCTACTATTAAGGAAGAGGAAGTAAAATAAGATTTAATGTTCTTTTGAGGAGGCAAGATGTGTATGACACTCTATTTTGCCCACATGTATAAATGAACATGGACAGGTACTATTTGGGGTTTTTTTGTTTGTAGGTTGTTTGTTTGTTGTTTGTTGTTCAAGAAAAAAGGAAAAAAAAAAAAAAAAAAAAAAAAGGAAAAAGAGGCAACTAAAGGTTCAGCAGACCTTGATTTTGGAAGAACGCTCTTCATAAACACTTTGGAGCATAAGTTCACAGTTAACTGAAAATATGCTAGTGCAGCATCTTTACAGGTTATTGTTACATGTCTTGCAAAAGTCTAAAGCTATTCCAAATGTCAAAATAAATGCTGAGAATACCTTCAGGCTAGGAAAAAGCCCACTGAGTTTGGGCTCATGTCATTTCATTTCATTTCATTTCACTTCATCTCATCAGACTTCACTTAAAGCAACTAAAAAATATAAATTTGACTTTCACATGTAAAAAAAATATTTTCATGTTAGCTACTGCCAGCTGAATTTTGTATTATTTCCTTACTTTCAGTCTGGGTAGCACTACAGTCTTGGGGAAAAGCTACTGGAAATCTGCCCAGTGGAAAAGGATCTGGGACTGCTGGTTGACAGTGGCTGAACATGATTCAATACGTGTCCAGGTGGCCAAGAAAGCCAATGGTTGTCCTGGACTCATACCAGGAACAGTGTGGCCAGTAGGACCAGGGCAGTGACCATCCTTCTGTACTTAGCACTGGGGAGACCACACCAGTTTTGGGCTTCTCACTACAGAAAGCACATTGAGGTGCAGGAACATGTTCAGAGAAAGGCAATGGAGCTGGTGAAGGGTCTGGAGCATAAGTGTGATGAGAAGGAGCTGAAGGAGCTGGAGCTGTGTAGCCTGGAAAAAGAGAGTTTAGGGAAGACTCCACAACAATATATTTTATAGATTTTGATATATTATAATATATATATTTACAATCAAGTTATAACATTTTAGCAAAACAAGACAACTAACCATCACCTTTACAGCCCAAATGCTATAGTAGGCATTTTTTGTATCGTAATTAAATATCTTTTCCTCCCAATTGAACTTCAATATTTTTTTCTGCACCCATTTTGCAATTGTGCTAATGTGCTTCTTAACAGCATGTTATGGTAACAGTTTTGCTCCAGATCCTTGAAGAAGAGTCTTGTAAGACACAGAAGTTTTGATGCATATGGAAGCTAATAGAATTATTTCCACCATGTTTATGTGCTGGAAATCAGACTCAATCACCTGGCCAGTGCATTTTAAATTTGGCAATATTTCCACTCAGTTGAGATCAGCAGATTGTTGAACATTCATGGGTCAGAACTTTTTATTAGAAGACCCTGGTGTTATGTTCGTGCTTAAAACATTCATCATTGCTCTTTCCATCTGAAAAACTTTTATCTTTTGAGAGTTAATATATAATGTTTTATTTGATAGGCCCTGAACCTGCTGCTCACAAGTTAACTTAACATCACATTTTTCCCACTCTTTAAGTTTCAAAATCATGGTTGATTTCCTTATAATGAATAATTAATAAAGTAAACTGTTCTGCTGGATGAATTAGGAAGGAAAGAGAATAGCTAAAGAGCCTTTTCCCTTCATAGTTGGGGTACAGAAGTGTTATTGCTAAAGAAGGGTATGAAGAGATGCATAAATATTCAACTCTTTCACAGACCAGCAGTGGCTCTTTAGAGACATTCCAGCCAAATTTAGTCACAGGGCACACTCTGTCATTTGGTACCATACAAGCTCCATATATTGGTGTCAGGGTAATGTATTTTATCATGGTCATATTATCTATATATAAATAAATTAAAAAAAAAAAAAAAAGACTCCAGGTTTTGGCACAGATAAACATTCATAAACTGAATTACAAGGATTTAGTAAGGAAAAATCTTCATTATTTAATATTTTCTGCATTATTTCTTCATTAACTTTTAAAAATCATTCTTAGTTCTTCTGAGTTCTCCTAATAAAAATTGAATTATAAATAAATCACAAAAATTAAAAAGCAAAGCAATAAATATGAGCAAAACGGGAACATCTGCACTGCAAATGCTACCAGAAGCTAAGCATACAGCTTTTGTAATGAATTACTTTACAGTGGCTGATGATAACTAGAAAGCCTTGCAGTTATGCTTCAGCATGTTCCAGAGCACATCTGCTGAAATCTCTGCTTTCTCTTGAAATCCCTACCTTCTATTTCTACATTCCAGAAGAAAAACACATATTCATGTTCAGAAATGACATATATAAACTTTCATTTAGCATACGAGTACTTCAGTTGGAATAAAACAGAGGTAGCAACAACAAATTTTACATCAGAAGATGGAAGATGTATATATTTTTAATACGTTGGAATCACCTTCCTTACCAGAATGTCAAGAATTCCTTCAAAAGCAAATATCTAGCACACATCACATTTCTTAGATTTAGTGAATTCCATCTTGCTCCTACAAATTCCACAAGAAGTTTCTTTGCCCTTTTCTCTGGACTAAAAATCAGAGTTTTTCAGAGGAGTAAAAAACCTGCACTTCTCTTTACTCTAAGCTAATAACAGCTCCTGAATGAGTCTCTGCCATAATTTAAGAAGCCTAAGGGTGTAATTATACAAATGAATTATTGAAAGGTAATTTTACTCTATTTTGGCCATTCTGTTCAAAGCCTACATATTTATGCTCATTCTCTAAGGTAACTGATTTGGAAAACATAAATGTAAAGTATTATGCAACAAATGATGGTGCCCTACTTATGAGATTATTAATATTTTCTTTCTTACATTAAAAAGAAAAAAAGCACAGAATATTAATTTCAAAATCAGTAGGAGAAACTTCTCATTAGGAAAAGGCAGTCCTTTTAAAACCCACTCTTCCCTAGCAACGCATTATCAAAAATTGTAAGCTAATGTTTTAAATTTTCTTTTTATTGTTTGCCTGAGTTCTGAGCCTTGCAGGCCTTTTCATGATCACCTTTCATAATCAAGAAAGAGAAGAGATTTTCTCTATATGAATTCTGAAATAAGCATGGGCTCATATAGCTCTAATTTAATTGCAGCTGTAGTGATACCTCTGATTAAAAGTCTCAGACCGTGCAGGGGAAAATCTGGGAATGTTTCAGTGCAAGGAACATCCCCAAGAAGAAATCTCAGTGACCTGAGAGTGCTGTTTTCACTGAATATGATCCTATTAGTCCAGTGTTTCTTCACTTTTTCCACATTAGAAACTATCTAGCATGTTCTAAGTAGGATTCTTTCTTTTTACTATTGCAAAGGCATAGTTGCTGTGATAGATAGCAACAGAAAAGTGCATTTGGAAAAATCAATAAGAGCAAAGGTGTGAAGAGCTTGTTCTTTGTCACTGCAGTTCGGTTACTAAGATGAACAAAAAACTTACAGAGCAATGATAACCTGAAGCTGATCAGAAAATCAAAGCAAGCCTTTCCAAGGAATATCTTCTCTACAAAATCAAGAGTTTTCTGGTGAATAAACAAAAAACCAAGAAAAATCCCCTTTGACCTTTGGATAAAAAAAAATAATAATAATAAAAAAAACCAGCAACAACAACCCATGAACAAAACCATTAAAAGTTATGGTCTTCAATTAATAGAGTGCTACATCCTGGAAGCTGCAATTACAATTCTGAGCAATTTCCCCCTTTTCCATGCACCAAAGTTAATAGCTGGACTTCATGTGGATTTCTCATTGTTTTCCTTTGAAGTTTATGGTGGCTTGATGATACACGAGGGGAGTTCAAGCCTTAAGAAGGAGTCTCATGGCTACAGAGAGTAATGAGAACATTCTTACCTAATTATTCACCTACTTCAGCCTGAGGGTTTGTCTGTTCTAAGTTCACTCCCAAAATATTTCTGAATCTATCAGCAATAAACCCCTTCATATTCTCTGATATGGGTGAGACAAATGTTTTTAGTTTTGTATTGTAAACAGATAGTAATGCACTGACAGTACTTTTAGTTCATCTTTACATATTATAAAATTGAAAAAGCGATACTGCTCATTACAATGTCACTCGTGATGCAGCTTTGTATTAAAATACAAAAAAATCCAGCCAGTATCATGGTACAGAAGGTAAACTATCACTAGTTCCATTTCACAGTTGTCTACTTAATTTTAGTCTTCAAAAAACAAACAGAAAAGTAATTTGTGACATGTTTTGCTGAGATTTCAACAATACACATCTAAGTGTCTTTTTTACTTAAAATTATTCCTTACAAAAATACACATGTCAACCATTTAAATTTATCATATGGCAGAGGCAGTACTTTATCATTATGATTGAAAGGTAAACTTTTGAATTTCTTGGGTTTGTGCCTATTTTAATGTATTACCTTTCAGAACACTGGGTTTTATTAAAGCCCACAAGCCCACACAACCCCCAAAAGCCTGTAAATTCAGAAATGCCAGCTGTATATACTGTATGAAACATGTTCAGGGCAGCTCCGTCTGGAACAAAGTGGATAAGTTATGATTTTGAGACTTATCCTGCCTGTTATATGGTATAACTTATGCCCAGAATAAACCTGAGCCTGAAACCAGCTGTTTATCAACTGGTAATGCGAGGAACATTGTTTAATTAACCAAACAGAGTTTTTTTACACTCTATGCCCACAGTAAAACATGAACCAGTCACTGCAACACTCATGATGGTGTCACTGATACATCCAGAAAACAATTCAAAGCTTGGATGGAATGGAAAAAGAAAAAGAGGCATTCAGTAGATCAATGTATGCAGGACTAACAAAGCCAGTGAGCTACTGAAAGGTGACATCATGCTCATAATCCCAGGAAAAGCACCTCTCTTTGTCCACAGGGACTGCCATTGTTCTTACTCTGGCTGCACAGAGGTAATCTTACATTTTAGAGGCCAATCTTTAGTCTCATGGCCTTGCCTTGCTCTCAGCGAGGATGGCTGAATTGACTTCTGCCCCTAAAGGTTCCTAAAGCCCCAAATCATCATGAATCAGAGCTCTTAGACACAGTAGTTCATAGATCAATATATTAACACAGACTAAATCAATGGTGGTTTGCATTATGCTAAATTTTGAATCACAGCACTTTAGGACCAGACCCACTGCTCTTCAGCCGGTTTTGGGACTTGTAAGTGCCACTCAATGGATGTGATGGACAGCTGGAGGTGACAACCTCTTAAATTGTCCTAGCTTGGACTCGTAAAGCTTGTCAAGAGAAATCATTAAAAGAAATACCATGACCTCCCCTATTTCCTAGTCTAGCTTTCTACACTTCTGCTCCTAGAAAAGAGGAAGTTTTATTCACAGGTGGTGTCTGCAAACTCTTCCCCTCACTTTTCTTCATATTTTTTTTTCCTCAGTTACAGCTGCAAATAAACAACCAGTAATTTTCCTTGTCCATTGTTTAAGCCTGGTCATTTTGCTTAGATAATCACCTTATCAGTACCTCTCAACTTCTGTATTATATTAAATTGCCTCTTGACTTGTCATAATCTGAACAACATAAAAA
Source organism: Sylvia atricapilla (assembly GCF_009819655.1). Taxonomy (NCBI): domain Eukaryota; kingdom Metazoa; phylum Chordata; class Aves; order Passeriformes; family Sylviidae; genus Sylvia; species Sylvia atricapilla. The sequence continues at coordinate 63,777,760 of NC_089143.1, forward strand.
TATAAGCAAAACCCCTAAAATTTTTCAGCTCAACATTTTTAATATGTGAAAGTTATAACAGTATCACTGATTATGCTTATATTTGTAGCTCAGTTTTGATTCAGAGACATATTCTGTAACTTGGAAACGTAGGCATGAGTTGATAAAAAGAAGCTAAAATTAAATTTTTGCATGAGTGCCTGTTAAATTCTTTCTCTTACAGAAACACTGCAAAATACTATTAATTTTATACATTCAATATCTTTTAAATTAATATAAGGCAACAGGACACCTAAATAGCTAACTTTTCTGTCATATATTTGCCCAACAGAATGAGCTAATTGCAGTAGCCTTTCCTTTGTTTATGGAAAAATATGAGGTTTGGGTTTTGCTCTTTGTTCTTATTTAAATACAGTTGTGGAGGACACAAAGTGTGTAAGATAGGAAGCAGAGCTGAGCATGCCCAAGATTGCTCAGGGTTTTTCATTCAGGGTTCACCAGGTTGGAGGTACAAAACAATTTCTCCCAGGCTGAGCTGCAGGAATTTAAAAATATTTTTGCTTTCTCTCAAAATTTGAAGGGTTAGTTGTGCACTTCACAGGTTCTCCTGACACCTTAGTCGAACAAATTCATCTTGCAGCTCCATCAGTCTATGACATCAGTGATGCCTTCATCTATTATTGCTACTCCATAGTTTTGGTAAGATAATTTTTGCACTGCAGTTTGGTATAGAGTTTCTGTGCCACTTCCCCCTGCTACTACAAGGGGAAGTACCAAATTCCCAGCTTCTGCAGGCTGCAACTTAAAGTTAAAAAACTTTACATGGAACACAAACAGCCTTCCTGTGCAGAACAGCTTTTGGTTTCTGACCTCTATGAAGAATTCCCAACTGCAAAAATTGCATAAACTGCCTGTTACATATTTTAGGTTGTCGTGGCACTTGCACCATTTTCCAAATCATATTTGACCAAGATTGACTGCAGTGATGTGTAAATCACAGAATGGTAAAGACAGTGATTCCAACTCCCTCCAATGACAGGGACACCTTCCACTGCAGCAGGTTCTTCACAGCCCCTTCTAACTAATCATCAAAGACTGTCTACATATGCAATTAATTTTGGAGAAAGTCAGTCACATACATATAAAAATCTGTGTGAATACAACCAGGTTAATGTGAAAAATACAGGTCCTTTCCTCCTCTTTTACCTACAAATCATTTTGGATTTGAGGAAATGAAACTGCAGCTGTGGTCTTGTTTCTACCTTTCTACACTGAAACCCTTTGGTGATCTCTCTGGCAACTTTTACAGCTCCCATCCTATTTCAATAAGTCACTTTCATATTCTCTACTTCTCAGATATTACTGAGCATTATACTTTGTGGGATACTTTTTGTCTGCTCTGCTTGTCTCTGCAATGATCAACATCATTTCATGGTACCTTGAATGTCTTACCTGAAGGGAAGACGACACATCCTTCCTGCCAGCATGTTGCATTGATTCTAAAACAAAGACACAACTCAGACCTTCTCAGTCTAGAGAAAAGAAACAAAAAAACCCCAAAAAACCAACAAAACAAAACAAACAAACAAAAAACCCCTCCACAAAACAAAAAAGCAAACAAGCAACAACAACAACAAAAAACCACAGAACAACGGTTTACAAACTTTGTAAGATAAGGCACAGAAAAGAACATATTTCAGTGCCTGAGTGGGGCCAAAATGCAAGTGCTGGAGAGCTGCAACTGGGATAAAGGAATTGGAAGTAGGAGTGAAAGGAGGGGGACCATACTTTTAAGACAGAAGAAACACGTCTAACCAGACTTTAGCTCACAAGCTACAAAGAACCAGACAGGATGCCAGAACACAACTTCATTTCATGTCAACATGGCAACAGTGATAAAAATACCAATACTGAGACTAAGGATTCTTTTTGAAGCACAGACCTGGCATCAGAAACTTTTTGTTTGCGAGAAATCTGTTCAGGCAGTACATAAATCATTCAGACTCCTTTAGCCCTCTTCCATCTCCCATGACTGCTAGAGAGCAGGAAGTTTCCCAGTGCCACAAGGGCACAGAATGCTAAATAATTGCTACCTTGCTTTCATGCTGCAAATCTAGCCATACATGTGCAGTTACAGACCAGCTTTGCCGTTTCATAAGGGGTGGATATGATGACCTCGACTCTGCTCTGACTCCAATTCCACAAGCTGCTTGTTAGTCTCTTACCAGTTGCTCAAAATTGTAACCAGTGCTCTGAGATACAATGACTTCTTCACTCTGCCATTTTCTGGTTAAAACGAAGCTCCCTGTATATCTCACCATGTTTGCCACCATCACTCTACACAATTTTCAAAGCATTTAGGAACCGTGATTGTCACAGGGGAAGGTCAGGTCACTTTGTGCTAACCTCAGTGCTGCCTTCTGTCTGCCTGGCCACATCCTTACTCCTTACAGACAGTAACATATGCACATGAAAGAGACACAAAACACTGTAGGTTTTGAGTACTTGGTGATATGATAAAATGAGAAGCAAAGAAAATGAAGATAAAGATGAGAATTAAGAAAAATATCACAAACGCCTAAGATGTGCACAGTGGCATTGTTAAAGTGTCTTCAATCTTGTAAAGGTAAAATTCATTAATTCTTTTGTAAAACAAACAACAAAATTAACCCGTTCAGTGAGTTGTTTTGTTTTTTTAAACAAATTTATGACCAGAGTAAATATATTGAATTTTTTTTCTGTAATGTAGCATAACTTTTAAAGGTGAGTAGGTTGGTTTTTTTTGTTGTTCTTGTTTTTCCAGTAAGGCTCTTATCACATAATTTATCATTTATACCGAGGCATATAATAGTAATTTCCAAAGCATAAACAGGCAGCAGCACAATGCAAATGACTGGAAACCATTCCCCTCTTTCCCTTAAAAGCCTGAAGTGAACAACACAGCATGACACAATGGTGTCTAAACACTGCCGAAAACAATCAACTGGAATTTGCAAGAAAGAAAGTGTACTAGACATAATACCCCAAGAAAAGACCACAGTGTGCTGCTGTTTAGTAGGCAGACATATCTTTAACAGCATGATAAAATGTGTTATTTTGGTGAACGTACCTTATAAGACTCTGCTTGCCTTCTCCTATAGGTGTAAAGGATTGCTCCCTGGATTAGTGCAAGGCAGCCTGAAGAAACACTAGATGTAATTACCAACCTGACCTCATCAGAAACTGCATTTCCTTCTCCCTCAACTTGTGCCCTCTAATATCGTTAATTAGACTGGCCTCATGCAGCCTTCTTAGTGATAAATGTCACGCAGTTGCAGCAGCAAAACTGCATAAAGACCAATGTACCAGCTCTGTGAGCAAAGCTCTGGAAAAAAAAAAAGAAAAAAACAAAAAAAAAAAAAAAAAAAAAAAAAAAAAAAAAAAAAAAAAAAAAAAAAAAGAAAAAAAAAAAAAAAAAAAAAAAAAAAAAAAAAAAAAAAAAAAAAAAAAAAAAAAAAAAAAAAAAAAAAAAAAAAAAAAAAAAAAAAAAAAAAAAAAAAAAAAAAAAAAAAAAAAAAAAAAAAAAAAGAAAAGAAAAAAAAAGAATTCACTGGTTTCAGGAAAGACACTCTTTATACAGCATTGCAAACCACGTGCCATGGAGACAAACAAAAAAACCAGTAAGAACCAAACCCAATGAAATATGTTCCTGTCCTCACACCAAAAAACAAAATCCAAACAAAACAAAGGGGAAAACATCCTCTTATTTACTACCCCTGACACTAAGCAGTGCAACAGGACTACAGCAGATGGGGTTTTTTAACACTCTCCCAGACTACAAATTCTCCCCACTGAATGTAGACCAGAAGGGAAAGAGACAAGGAATCCTGTACTGCAACAACTCACTCACATTAGCCTATGCCAACCCATCATTTGATCTACACATGAGTTAGAGGCCTTTAGGGTCTGTTCATGTGCCTAGATAGACTTAAAACCAGCAGGGCAGCTGATAGTATGCCTTTCTAGAGACTGCAATATTCTGTTCTCTTTAGGCAATGCCTCAATCTCAAATGTCAGCTTGAACATCATGCTATTGTAACCTAGACAGACCCAGCAAGAGATGGTATTCCTTTGAATGTTCTCACTTGCATTCCTTGTCACTTGCATTCTTATCTCATTAAGTATATTTCATTTTATGTTTTGGTGGATTTTTTTTTTTTCTTTTCCCACTGATTCCACTTTATAAACACAAAATCTGCAGAGCCCCTATGAAACACTATACTTTCAAGTCACCCAGATAGATCAATGTAATAAACATGGAGCCTCAGATTCGTTATGCAGACATCAAAGTAAATTTGGTCTCAAGCACAGGATGCCAATGAATTAATTCCAGAGTATTAAAAGCAAAATGTACACACAGTGAAATATCTATGTACAAACAGAAAACAGACATGAGCAGATCTGGTTTAAGGTCAGTTTGTCTTCCTTACATCTTCAAATGTTCTTATGGGCTATCAAGTCTTAGATTCTGATATTAAAATATTTGAGGTTAAACAAGATTATATTAAAAATGTCTTATTCTCTCTCTTGTCAGCAGAGGCACACAGTTCCCTAGTCCATGCAATCTGAATCTGTTTTAGAACATCTCTGATATAAATCATATTTCAGTGCCCAGAAGATATTGTTCTTTTTCTATTAGGTTCACTCAATTTCCCATGTCTAAAGGTACTTCTATTAAGAAAAATGAGAGTGTTTGGAAGTTGGACAGAGTTCTTCAAAGTTTTATCTTATGTACATATTTTTAAGTTCTCTTATAACACCTACTGATTTCAACAAGAATGTTCCTAACACCTTGAACATGAGCAGTCATTGTGGCTCCTGAATGACAGTCTATATAGCAATGCTGTGCATTGCAATAATCAAATTTTCAATGTAAATTTCCCTCAGAAAAAAGCAATATTCTCTATTAAGTCACAGCAAACAAAGTAAGCCTTATTCATTTTAGCCCTATTTTTAAAGCACTCCTTTAAGTATCTCCCTCAGGCAACAAAGACTTTGCAAAGAGTTTTGGGTGAAACAGTAGAAAGATCTCACTTTTAATGTTTCTTAAATCTTGTTTATTTTTTTTTCCAACTTCACAGCATTTTTAACACACAGAAGAAAGCAGATCAAAGTGGAATACTTGCTGTTTTCTCCCTACCTTGATATATGCTAAATATAATATCCAGGATGGGATGAGATAATGGATTCAGGCAAAGAGCAGGAGCATAGTGCCAGTTGTCTGCAGCTGCCTCAGAATACATAGAGTATTGTGGGAGGAATAATATTTGTGACTATTTTACCCTAAATGTTTTATTTTCAATTCAGTACAACACTGACACAAGGAATTGCGTTTGTTTTAAAATTTCTAACAGAAAATTAAAACTCTTCCAGGTAATTTTAGTATACTCACATTTCTCCTAGGTTCACAGACAGGGCATTTATGGTATTAAAGAAAAGTTAATTAACTTATTATGGCAAACAGATGAATGAAATAATTGCACTAATTTCAACACTGGAGAAGATTAAAAAAAGGTTTTTAATGTTTACTTCAATTTGAGTAATTTATAAATGCCTATTCAGTTTTAAGGGTATATTTGATAGGTGGAAACAAGATTTTTCTACCTTCTTTGGAACTTAGGTAACAGAAATATACTTAGCTTTGTGTAAATGTTTGTTTCCTGCTTATGAATGTCTGTAAAACTGAAATAGGATTTTAATGATTGACAAATAATAATAGAGAGACTGTAATATTTAATTTTCTTCCTCTTGAGTGGTCTAGACAAGGAAAAACCTGTTCAAAATATTTTCATGTAAGATGAATCAGTCCTTTTTCTACAGTATGCAGAAGAAATAACTGAAATAATGTAAATCCTGTGAAAAGCATAAATTCATAACAAGGTATTATAATCTTGCTAAAAGAGTCAAAAATAAAGTCAAAGTCAGAAACAAAAACTCAGGTTAGTAAAAATTTAGGCACACTCTGAAAGCAGCATCATCTGTGCAGCTATGAAATTTAAATGGCTTCAGAGCTGCTTCAATATGTTTAAAGTTGACAAATCTGTTGCTCTTTCTCATGAAGACTAATTTTTCTATCCTGTTGACTTTTGTTAACACAAATACAAACTTTAATTGTACACCAGTAGCACAATTGCTTTTGCTTTTGGAGCCCTAATTGATCCTAAAGTATCTCTAATCCTTTTATAAAATACAAATATAAACAAATTTAAGTCACACATCAGAGCTATTTTTTCAGAAGCTTAAGACAATATAAAGTAATTAAATTAGTAATTAATATAAAGTAATTAAGATTACGCAAAAACTCCAATTTCAATAAAAGTATTTCTATAAGCAATTCAAGTCAGCCAGAGCTTTATTATAAACATCAGCAATGTGACAACCAAAAAAACCCTGTACACATTTTTGAGTGTGTAGGGACATGCTAACTGACAGTAAATGGAATAAGTTTATAGGCCATCAAGCCACATAAACTTGAGAGTCTAAATTCTAAGCTTCCTTTCTCTTGCATATAATTTTCACAACAGAGGGATGAAATATTTCCAATTATATAAAGGAAATTATCTTGGCTCCTATCTTGCATGCAGGATACATCACCCTTTCAAAATATTTTTTTTGTTTGTTTGCTTGTTAGTTGCTTTATATGAAAAGGAAGGAAGACATTTAACAAATACAATTGTACAGAAACCACAGAAATTACTTCTTCTCGTTAAGGAGAAAGAAGTTTTATTTGTTCATGAAAACTGACTTTTCTTTCATCTGTTTTTTCCTCATTTTTTCTGATGTTTATCCATCTTGATTTTATTCTTTTATTCTTCTCTGTCCTTGCTTTTATTCTTTTGCAAACACCAGGCATTTGCCATGACTAAAATTATCCATCCAAGTTAAAATATATGTATGCTTTTTCCTGCTTAGAATGCGGACAACCTAAAACAATTGAGCTAAGACAAATCTTTTATCTAATCAAAAACTCACAGCCCCTGGTATTCTTTCATTACCAGGATTCATCTGCTCTAATTCTGTAGCTCTCAAACCCAGAGGCTTCAGAATAACAGGAGTTAAGAGAGTTGCTTAAGGACAAAACCTTCTAGGAGTAAGTCTAGTTGTCAATATTGAAGAGATAATCTAATAATCTATGGTACCACAGAGATTCATATTTTCATTCAACTTGGCTAATTTAACCTACATCTCTAAGGATCTGCAAATATCCTTTAATGCTATTGATGGTCGAAATGTGACTGAAAGTAAATCTGTGATATTAGTCTGTGGAGATTCAGATCATCTCTTTGTCTTCTACTTAATGACAAAAAGCAAGTCCCTTGCGGAAGTGACTTCTAGCTCCTGTAAAATAAGGTCAAAACGGGTCTTTCTTTAGGTCCTTTAGAAATGAGTCCAGCTAAACTTTAAAGATAAAGCTTTTTTAAAACTTTATTCAATGATCAGGAAGTTGAAAAAAGAAATCTATGGACAGAATATTAAAGGAATTAAAAATTGGTGCTGTCTTGATAGTGACCTTTAAAGTTCCTCTTAAATACACATGCCAATCAAGAAAAATATAATTTCTATTCATCAGGTTTTGGTGACAGGAGTTTTTGTACTTATTTAGGCACCTTTCTTTGAACCTATTAAATAAACAACTTATTACATTAACTTCTCTCATTTCAGCTTTAGAATAGAGTAAAATAGATTAGAGTGGAATAGAATAAAGCATTTCAGTTGAAATGGACCTGCAAGGATTCTCAAGTCCAAGTGCCTGATCAGTCCTGGGCTGTAAAGCATGTTATTAAAAGCACTGTACAAAATGCCTCTTAAACACCAACATGCTTGGGGCATTGATCACCTACCTAGGGAGCATGATCTCATGTCTGACCACCCTGTGGCTAAAGAAATGCTTCCAAAACAGGTGCAAATCTCCCTTGGCACAGCTTCAACCTGCTCCCATGTGTCCATCCTATCACCAGATAACAGGAAAGAGGAGTTCAGCACCTCCCCCTCCATGGTCCCCCCTCAGGAACTGCAGAGAATAATGAAATCTGCCCTTGGTCTCCATTAAACAAAGCTAGACAAACCCAAAGTCCTCAGATGTTCCTCACTGGACCTTCCTGACAGCCCTTGGGGACTCACTGATAGACTGCTGGCCCCAGGAGATCAATTGGGAATTCTGTTCCTTCTTCCTTGGTTTTGTCCCCTTTCAGCCACCAGACACTCCCTTCAATCATCACTGAACTGAATGGCTGCCTGCAAAGCCTTAACACCACTGTTATTTTTTCCATGTTTGCTCCCCTGGATGCAGACTTATCAAAAGCTGACCTGGTCAATCAAAGAGTTTCAGAATAACTGCCTGCTTTCTCATGTTTCTTTAAACTTTAAAAAACCACCAAGGACTACTCACCAAAACGGATCCATACAGATTTAAGTGGGATTTGCAGGTGTGTGTGTGCAGTAGTTAAAAGAACGGGAAATGAAAAAAAAAATCACAACTAATCTTTTCCTAATGTTTTTTCTTGGAAGCAACAGACAACATTTCTTCTATAAGCAGGAGTGAGGGTTATGCCAAGTGTGAACACTACAGTCAGCAATAAAATAAACAGAGATCTTGATCCTATTTTCAAGTCAGAATCTCAAGCTATATTTGAAAAAAAGAGTAGTGATCAATATTTCCAATAAAACATAATTGCAACATTATTTGTTATGTAAATCTCCAAACGTTAGGAATTAACATCTATCTACACATGTGTGCAACTAAAACTATACTCCTAAATTAGGAGGTTTGGTAAATATATAGCGTATTGAAATTTCATTCTTTCAGTAACCAGCATAAGTAAGAAGAAATAATATTTGCAGAATACTGAATGTGAACAGTGAACTCAGCTGTATCTCCTATTCAATGCCAAAACAGTAGTGAACACTAGCCCTCTTTACAGAAATGCTATCCATGTCCCATGTAAGTTAGGTAAATTCCAGAAACTTTAAATGTTTCTGACTGCATTTCCTCAGTGAAAGCTAGAAATTAGAAATCTTCTGCTCATCTTGCACAGCTGCTGTATTTATTATCCAATTCTGAAATCACTGAAAAATATACTAAAGAAACTAGACCATCTTTTAAGGTTACATGGAAGTTTTTTTAAAGTCTCAAAGATTAACCTATGTTTAGACACTATCACAGTAGTTTACATTACACAGGCAAGAGTTAAATAAGCTACATGCTACAGTGAACCAGTGTTCAGGTACATTTGGTGCATAATCGATAAAAAATGATTTATCAGATTAGTTGAGAGATGGGAAACTTCTCAAATGGAAATAGAAATAATGAGTAATGTCCACTGCAGGTTGCAAGAAAGGCCTGGTACATCATATTGACTAGGCTGACTATAATAACTGTTACCTTCTTTGAGGCCACCTCTATTATCTCAGCTCTTCATTGACAATCGTCTTTACATGGGGAGCAGTGCTAGGAAATATAAGATTAAATACAGGAGGTACTTGTACAAGCAAGGCAGGCTGATAAATCCAAATAGTCTCGTTCTGCAGCATGGAGACAAACCAGCTTTAGGCTGAAAGTCCAGTGCAAAATCTGTGTATTTTATAGCCATGGACACGATTCTGTATTCTTATCACTACACTCATTGCAGGCACAAGCTGACACAAACAGACCCCTTCTGAATGCACTTCTGAGAGTGTCATACTCATTTTGAAACTCTGTAAGTTTGCAGGCTGGAAGGAAGGAAATCTATTTCTCAGATTTAGCAACAGAAAAGCAGAGTGAATAAAACCAATGTATGTATGATATGATGAGCATGAACAAATGGTCTCAAGCCATCATTAATATGCTGATGGGAAACTGTAATTTGGCATTGTCTAATGCCTAGTGACTGAAGCAGAAACATACTGGTCTAAAAGAAATGCAATTTTACTTGTAATGAAAATGTGAAAGAAATCCACAATTTTAATTAAAAAGTCTCTTATTATGAGTCATTGTGACTGTATTTCAGGTCCTTTTGGCTTCTTTTGAACTCCTAATTTTCTAGTTATCTCTTTAGTTACTCTAGAAGTCTAGTTATCTCTGAAGCTACTCTAAAAGTCTTGCTGCTCTCTTTATTTCTCAGTGTAGGTGTGAGTGACTGCACTTTGACTTGTGTGCATAACGTGTTTATTATAGCCCTGATTAAATATTTAATGCTATGGAGAGGTACAGAAATTGTTATGAATTGCTGACAGCAGTGGGTGTTGAGAGTCACTTGTCGTTTAGAACAGATGCAAAGAACCCTTAAAAGTTCTTCTATGCAACTATGTAACTGAAGCAAAAACAATCAGACAACTCTAAAAAAAACCATCCTTCCCATCCCCTAAATTATGTTTAGGGAGCTAACCAGGCCCAAGGATGTGGATGGCTTAAATATCATTTGAAGTGAATTACTAAATTATTTTAGAGGACCAGACAGAAATAAAACATAGTTAACAAGCACTAAGCTGTCTCAACAGGTATAGTAGCACATCTCCAGAAATACTTTAAAAGTAAGTTCTCATTTCTTAGCTGATTGATGGCCACAGGAGGTCATAAACAAGGATATTCTCCAAGTCAGGAATATAAGATCTGGAAGTCCTTTACACATAAACTATAAAATTGCTTCAGGATACCTGAGCCTAAATGTTTTGCTATTAACACCAGAACACAAAGACCGAGATTTGGAAAATGCTTCAATAGCTGAATTACACTATTTCTCTAGTTCATCAGCTATTGTCCTCTTTGAGGATGAGTATCCCTGTTTTCTCTGCTGAAAACACTGTTGAACAATTGATTCTGTATAATGCTACCTACACTGAAAAATGTAAGCATGGTGTTGTTGTTTACCATGTGTCTGAAAGGAATAATGTTTCACAGACATGGAGTGAACCAGATGGAATGACAAAGGAAATTGGGAGTCATTAAATTGCAGAGAGGGAAAAAAAGATGCTGTGGAAGAAAATTAAAGAGCTAAAAGGCACATATGCCATGTAGAGCAAAAAAAGAACCCAGGAAAATACTTTTGTATCTCCCTGTAAACTGTTAAAGGCATGAGGAGTGAAAAATGTTTTGAGATTTCTTTTTTATTTTGTTTGAGTTTTTTTTTTTTGCTTTGCTTTCTAAAAGACAATTTGCCGAAAGATTTATGAGAGTCGTATCAGTTCAGATTAAAGTGTCTTAAAAAATCTTCCTGTAAGCCATTTTCGTGTTTCATCATTTCATTCTCACAGAAAGTGTTGCTCATTTTCTCGTCCTTTGAAGAGGAAAAAGACTATCAACTACCATATTTTGAAAATAACAACAAAAAAAGTCTTTGAACTAAAATTAGCTATGGTATTTCAAGCTATTATTATTAAGTTGGATTCTTTTGTACCATCAAAGGAATGAGTCAGTGTAAACCCAGTATCACTTTTACTTCTTTAGATTAGCTGTAAATGTAAAGCTGGCATAAGTCAGTGTAAGCTACCCAGCTGTAGAGCTGTGTTGGTACAGGCTTGTCCTGCTCTCACCAATTGTTAAACCTCAGAAGACACTTTGTAAAGTGGGTGGGCATAGTGTATGGAAGGCAGCATCTGCTCCAAGACCTCTTTTCTAAGACATCTGGACACCTGACACTCACAAACCAAGGCTACTGGTGCCACTCACAGGGAACAAGGCACTCATCAAAACCAGCAGATCATCTCCTCCACTCTTCCCAGAGAGGCCTACAGACCATCACAATTTAATTTACCTGTGACTCCTTTTTTCTAAATCCTGCTGCATTATTTAGCAACGTGATGTCACACAAATGTGGCCAAGGCTTTGTCTATCTGTGGATGCATCTGGGCGGGGATTTGCCCGTCCAAACAATGGATCTGGGAAGGGTATAGAGCCCAAGTCCTTTGAGAAACAGCTAAGGGAGATGGAAAAGTTTAGCCTGGATAAAAGGAGGCTCAGGGGGAACCTCATCACTCTCTACAACTTCCTGAAAGGAGCTTGTAGCCAAGTGAGAGTCAGCCTCTTCTCCCAGGTAATAAATGATGGGTCAGGAGGAAATGACCTCAGATTATCCCAGGGGAAGCTTAGATTGAATATTAGGAAAGATGCCTTCACTGTAAGGGTTATCGAGCATTAGAATAGACTGCCCAGGTTACAGTTAGATTTATTAAACCACATGGCTAAAGTTAAGATAGCACTGTTGAATAAATACCCAGAAATACTGAGCAATTAATTGCAATATGTTATTTGGTAAGAAGGATTGAATTTGCATGTGTTGACCCATAACTCTGAAACTACTGAGAAAAGTTTATCTTGGGCACACAAAGTCTTATTTTCACTGTTATTTTTTCCTCATCCTGACACAGCCCAAAGCCTACTGTCAAACCCGCTGTCCAACCATGCCATAAATCTCTGTCCTCCCAACACATTTTTCAACTTTAGATATGCTTAGAAACTGCCAATTCACTTCGATAATGTGTCCACAAGGAGTCACGGGGGGGCTGCAGCTGCATGAGCCTCTGCATGTGTTACCCCACATGCTCTGCAGAGGGGCCCAGTACCCTGCTATCCTGTACATGCTTATCCTGGAGTTGTCTGGTTAAATGCCAGACAAAATCACATGGGACTGGGGAATTAATCAGAAGTGAACAATCACCAAAATGATCCAGTATTATTCAGAGCCGAATGGACTAGGATGGGGATAAAACTTGACTGAACTAATTCTTCAAACGCTGATCAACCACATCACAAACTGCAGCTTGTTTTACGTTAGTTAAGCTTCCAACTTAATAAAAAATTTGTTCCTGGATCAGTTTTTAGAAGTTTTCAAGCATTCAAGGTTCTAATTACCTCTCAGTTATAAATTTCTGCATAGATAGTTGCTATTGCTCATCTATAGGATGTTCTATGACCCTGTATGAAAACAGCAAAAAGATTACATAATCATGATTCTACACAAGAACAACTCTTCTTCACAAATGTGAAATTATTACCTGATAGTCATAAAATTATCACTGGAAGTTTTTGCATTGTCATCAGTCCTATCTTCAAAAGTTTCTTCTCACATTTTCTCTGATCCATTACTTTACAGTCTGAAAAGTGTCAAATAGCAGAAGAAGCCTTCTTGAGATCAAGTCATAAAAGTTAACAAAAAAGCCATTCAGAGGAAAAGAAACATCAAAGTAACAATTTAGCGGCAAATTACAGTCTGTTCTATTAGAAGAGGAAGTGAATACACTAAATAAATAACCTGTGAAAATTATTCCTCAAGTCTAGCACAAACAGTAAATTTTGCAAGTCCACAAAACTGAGTTATCTTTCAAATTGACTCTTTGCATATGCAAAACTTGCTTGTCTGTCATATTCTTTCTGCAAAAATGACAGTCTAAAGGGCTTGTCATGTACAGCATCTGCTTGCAGATAATGCTCTCTACACCATTCCAATCTTCTTTCCAAATGATTTTAATGAGGGAGGCACCAGGCACACAGCATTGCTGTGCTGAGGAGAGTGCTTTGCTGTGTTAGGAAGTATCAAGTGTCTGCAGCCTTGCCCTTTAATTATGAATTTTGCTGTGCCATAAGCAAAGTCACTCCAACTGGCATTAGCTAACACACAGAACTGCACATTATTCTAATAGTTAGGGTGTGTTATATTATCTAGTGCTCATACACCGTCCAAAAAGATGGTTTGTTGTTATCAGCAAAAAATAAAAGTCATTATTTTGGTAAAACCAAGTAATTACGTGTAACCAGAGCAAGCAAGGAGAGGTAGAGAATAGAAACCGCTGATATATTTTCGAATATTTTAACAAACAGCTCTATTCAATCAAATGGAACACACCCAGATATCTCAGAAGAGCAGACAATAGCTTCTTTAGATTGCTTGCCTCTGACTAGAAGCAGTTTGAAAGTTATAAAGGTAATTTGTATCAACTCATTACTATGTCACCTCATTTCAAGTACATGCTAGATAAGTAGCAATAAGCTCTGGGTTAGAGAATTTCACATTATAACCATTAGTACAAACTCTAACAGCACCGAGCTCTTGAAGATTACCCCAGACAGTTATTGAGATTTAGGAGGTGCAGCTTCCTACTGATTTAGGACAGACTCTGTAGACAATTTTCATTTCTTCTAGAACTGAGGTAAAAAAGCTAATTTGATGAAGAGCAGTCAGGAATTATTTCCTTCCTATAGGTACCATTTTGTTCCCAGTAGAATGCTCTTCTTGCTCTTTAATTCAAGGTAATGATGTTGCCGCATCTTCTCTTGGCACTTAAAATGCAGTTTAATGCCACATCATCAGTCAAAACTTCTGTTTGATTTCCAAAGGTATTAAATTATCAGAAAAACTGAACTGAGAAATGAACATTTCTAGTGCATTAGAATTTTCTGGGCTGTTTAAGAGAGCTTTCCCCTCAGCTCAGGACTGTGGAACAAAGAAAACTTTCATACCATGTCAGAAAATCTTTTTTCCATGAATTTCTGCTCTGATTTTCATAGGAAGTATGCATGTGAAACCATTTGATTGTGCTCTATGGGAGTGACTTACATGGAATAATGTTTACAGGGGTCCCTGACACCTTTCACTTACTTTAAATCAGTGACTCTGACAAAATAGTGTATTTATTGACTTACTTACACTCTTCTGCAATAAATTATTTGGTATAAAAAATATAATCTATTGTATCTTCAGTATTGCTCTTTTTCCCTGTAGATCAAATCTGAAAGACATATATCAGCTTTTTTTCCTTTCTTCTTACAATGAATACAGTTTGGTAACAGCATTTCTTGAGTGTGCAGGGACACATCAAACTGAGTAGTCACTCACTTTAATTTATCACAGCCCACCTAAAATATTGATCAAAGCAATTCTAGACTGCTTTAGTTCAGAGCTTTTTATAAAGTTTAAAATAACTAGGCTTTTATCAATCACTTTGTTTTCATAATTAGGCACATCTACAGTAAGGGGAAAAAAATCACTGAAAAATGTTAAATAGTTTTGGGGTCTTTTCTTCTTTACATTGAAGACCTTATGCAGTATAAAGCTAAACTGATATATTTTCTAATGAAAGGAGAACAATTTGAGTGTTCTAGTGTTTCCAAAAATTCATCATCCAGTTTATTTATTTACTAGAGGACACACTTTATCTCTTTTTCTCATACTTTATAGAACTAAGCTTTAACAACAGCAGCAAATGTAATTCCATGTTTTGAGCAGATAATAAAGTGGTAGAATAGGTTCTAAATTATATGATTTGTTGTTTATGTCACTAATAAACATGTAATTTATGCCAAAATTTAAGGTATTCTTGATGTTGAATGTAATATTTCAACTCAAAGAGAGAGTAATACAGAATTACAGTGCCCAAGCAGACACTGGGAAGCCCCATGAGACAATATATCTCTGAGGGGAAGGTCAATGAATATCTCTTGTGATATTCATTGAAGACTTCCCGGGTCATGGGGCTGATTGTATGAGGGATGACACGAATCCTGTGTTTCACCATTCTTTCCTGGTGAGCACATGGTCATCTTTTCTCCATCATGACTCATTTTAGATGAGTCTGCAGGAGCAGTCACCTCCATAGCTGCACACCAAAATAATAATTCTAATACTAAACCAAAAATCTCATTTTTACACTAACTTTGTTATTAATACAAAAAATAAAACAATCTTTAGACCATCACTAAACATACAGACTGATCATTTTGTACTTATTTCTTAATTCTGGGGAGAAAACTGAAAGGCTTATTGACTCACCATTTTCAAAGTATTTGATCCTGCTGTAGGAAGCTTTTCGGTGATGGGAAAAGTTGCTTAAATGAGTTTTGATTGATGATTTGTTTGTTTCCAGAATATTTGCTCATGACATCACATTGTTAGACTTGCTCTGTTTATCAGGAACACACAGCCTATTCAGATGAGTTTTCAGTCTGAAGAAGGCTAGCGTGCAAATTCAGAGGAGCACAGAGAGTTACCAGTGAACCATCATTGCTAACATTCTCCTAAATAAAAGAGCAGCAGAGTTCAGTGATAAACTCACTCAACATGAAGTTACAGGACAACACGTGCACTTACAGAAGAGCAGTGGCTTGGTCTGAGACAGGTCAAAGAAGAACACCCTGGAATGAGTGACCTCCCTTTATAGATTCAACCAATCTCTTTCCACCAGTAAGGAGCAAATAGGATGATGTAAAAATTAGCAGTTTACTAAGAAGCAGAACCACAGGCAAAAAACAAGAGGAAATGACTGGTAGATACAAGAGATACACGGAGTCCCCAGAAGAACAAAAAGTTGGAGGAGAATACAGCCCAAAGAGCTCTTTGCTGGTTGTAAGTTTGATCCAGGAACATGAGCACCTATATAGGAGATGCTGAAGAGGACCACCCTGTCTTCTGCTCTGTTCAGATGTCTGCTCAACTAAGGTTACAATGACAAGATTAGGTGACAAGAAATCCTTCTCCACCATAAAATGAAGCTAATTGAAGGCATAAATGAAGAAATGACAGATAGATTTACTATCATTTTTCACTCTTTTGTGGTTTCAATTTCCCATGTTTTCTTTCTTCAAAAGTGATTATTCTTGGAATGTCATTCTCAAGTGAAAATGTCTTTTAACAATTTTGGCACATTCTAAATCACTTGCAATCAAGGAATTAATCAGGAAGGAGTAATATTTAAACAGTGACAGAACATGCAGATAGGGGCTATTCAGCTTTAGGAGCTAAGAAATGAATTTGTTTCTGTGAATAACCCTTTTTTCATCCACAAGATAGTGTAGCCTTTCTCTTAGCAGTCTTAATTAAAGTGCAAATTTTACAATAAAAAAAGAGAGTAAGAATTGTACCTGAGAAGAAATTCTACAAGGCAGGAAAATAAAGGGCTTATTTAAGTACCTAATCAAATATCTATCCTTGATAACCCTAAAAGACTAAATTCTAATCCAAAATACTTCAGCTTTTGCTTCAGTAAAAAAGTATATATATGCCAATGATAGCTATTTTATGAAGAAATGGAAAATATGTGACTTCTGTCAAAAATTTTAAGAGAAGATGGAAAATATATTTATATGTGGGTTGTGTCTGCGTGGCACAGCTCACCGTGTCCTTGGAAAAGTAGGATAAAAATAATGAAATAGAAATTAAAAAACATACTATACATAAAAATATATGTATTTATATATTCCTCTTAGCTCTGTAGTTCTAGTAAATGATATATAGGCTTCTGCAGTGTTACAGGACAGATAACCAGCGGCAAAGGGGACACACAAACCACTAATAAAAGGTTCCAGCTCTTCCAACCAATAAGACTGATCTTCTTGATTAATCCTTCTACCAGAAAACCTGGCTAACAAATTTCATTAACATCAAGAGCTCACTTCCATGAGTTGTTAAGCTGAAAGGGTTAAGCTGATGGTAATTATCCTCATTGTTTATAATTTTCCTGTTTCATCTTCTGCTGAAAACTCTCTTTGCTGAACAAGTTTTAAATGAGTGAATTAAATGACTGCTCATTTCTGTGGAAATCACGCTTACAATTTTCTAAGGATGACCCTTAGTAGCATAAACAGAAACATGGTTTGCAAACAATTCATGTTTCTTAAAGAATAAATACCTCAGATTTTGCCTCATCAGCAATCTCTGTGTTCATAACAGTCTTAAGCTAAAAACATTAAACAAAGGTAACAGTTGATATAGATTTTGAAGTGCACCAGTAAATGCTTCAATATTTTGATTTAGAAAGATTAGCTATATAAATAATTCATCAAGAATAGTTTAAGTGTTTTGCACAGAAGACACCTTTCCCATCATTTCTTGTTCTTTGAGCTGCAGATCAGAAGTGCTATTCTTGAGGACAGCAGTGCAAAGAACTTATCAATACATTTAAATAGTTCAGAGTAACTCAAAGAGAGAGCAGCCTTCCACTCAAATACTCTGACAAGGCATAGATTGGTCTTAACAGCAAATGAACCTTGCAAAGAACCTCAATTATTTATTTATAGAGTTGCCAACATATGTCAATCAAAGTAGAGGACAGATGAAGAATACTAACTCCAGGAGTTTTGGCAGGCAACGTGTACCTGTGCATACTTCATAACCTTTTGATAGAAGAAATGCAGTGTAACTACAAAATCCAATACCTACTTCATGCCTATTAACATTTGCTACCAAATATGCTTCCTATTGAAGTGACATTTTAACCTAATGAAAAGGATGTTCGAGTTCTAATTCAGACACTCAAAGAAATGTGTCTGAGCAAGATTTGAGTATGAACAAGAACTTATTTTGCCATGCAAGATTCAAAAATTCATAGTTCACAAATCTCAGCACGTAAGATAACCAAATGAATTATGTACTGAAGTAGGAAAAGCTCAGAAAATGTCTTACGGTAAAAATTATCTTTATTTCTCCCTGCAGATTTAATCTTGCCATTTTTGAGTAGCTTTAAAGGAGTTCTGCACAGCTCCTGCTGTCATTGACTTTTTTGACTCCAGAGACTACAGTATAATGCAGTATTGAGACAGAAGTCAGTAATCTTTAAGAAAAAAAATTAGTGAAACTGAAATAGAAAAAGAAAAAAAAAAAACCACAGTCATCTGCCAGTATTCGGTAAGTAATGGTCAATGAAACTATTTCAGATCTGTTTTCCAGTTAGCTGATTTCCCATCCTGAAAGCACCCTTGCTCATATCTATCAGCAGAGAATGGCTCTCAGGTTTGTGTCCCTTCTGAAATCATATTATGAACAATTGTTCTGGAAAGATGGAACAATGTACACAGCTAAATCAGAGGTATCAAGGATCACAGTGCTCTCTGTTCCGATTATCTATATATATTATATTCCTTTGCAATCCAAGTTCTGCTTCAGACAGCAATAATAGCAAAATATATTTATATTCAGAAGCATGCCATAGAATATATCCAAAACAAAGGGGGACAGAACTGAGAAGTACTTTGAGAAAGTTTAAAAACTGAGAAACATTAGAATTCATATGATGCATTTATCAGGAAATTGTCAAATAGCTTCACGGATTTTCTTAGCATTTTTCATACTTGATGTCCAGAATCACCATTTATCTCTACTTTTTAAGAGAGGCTTTCAAAGCACAATGACAAAAAATATTTATTTGCATTTCATGAGGTGCAAACAGTAAAAGAGTGTTATAATAAAAGTCCTTGTGGCCTTGTGTCCGTCCTACCTCTGACTGGCTAAAGTCAATGCCTACACAAGGTAAAAACAAAACACCAATACTATTTATGTCAGAAAATCTGCCCAACTTTTCAAAGATCAGTGTTTATTTCTTTGTATGACATATAGTGGTAACACTTTCTTTTGGGAATGTCTCAAGTTTCTTTTGAACACATGTAAAGTTTTGGAAATCAAAACACTGTAATTTAATGCCACTCTGGTGTGAAGAAGTACTTCATTTACTTAAGCTAATTAGCTGTTTTATGAGCAGGTTGTTTGTTTTAAATCTGTTGTTTCATTTGATGTGCTTTGTACTTGGATTGTGAGCACCTTACCATCACTCTTTTTTAACACTCCTCTTTTAGAAACATATAGCTTTCTCTACCATGACTGACTTTCTTTTTTTGCCATGATGAAGAGTCTGAGCGTAAGCAAGCTCCCCTTGTGGGAAAGCAACTCCACACTTTGATGACACCTGTAATTCTTTCACTTTCCAAAATGTAGGCTCCAGAGAGATGCCCAGTATTCAAGCAGTGCTTTTGTGGGTATATAGAGAAGAACTGTTGGTTTTTATTCTCTATCTCTTTGTCAGAACCAGATAAGTTCTTAAAATTCTGTTTGCTTCTGAGATGATGGTTTCACAAAGCTGTCAAACATACTGCCACTTCCTTTTCTATAAGAATAGATAATTTAGAACTCACCACTGTTTATAAACTTAAAACTACTTTTCCACCAGAATATTGTTTTACATTTATCAATTTTGGATTTTATCTGGGATTTTTACCCTATCACTTGGTAATGGGACTCTTCACAATAAAACAACATCCTGCATTTAGAATCTAATATGTGTTTAGGATCTGCAGAGACTTGTCTGTACCATTGCTGGTAAATCCCTCTCCACACACAATGTGCAGCTCAGCTCTCAGAGTGTGTCACTGTGTCCTCCAGCAGTAACTCCTTCGTGTCTTGATAAATTGTCATTTTCTACCACCGTTTTTCTTTTAACACAAATTTGCATGAAGTCACAGTTATAGGATGCTTGGATGGGAAGAGGTCCTAAAGATCAACCAGTTCTATGGGCAGGGACACCTTCCACCAGACCAGGCTGGTCCGAGCTGCATCCAACCTGACCTCAAACACTTCCAAGGATGGGACATCCACAACTTCTCTGGGCAACCTGTGCTAGTGTGTCTTCACCTCCACATGGAAGAATATTCTTCCTAATATTTAATCTAAATCTTTCCTCTTTCAGTTCAAAGCCATTCCTCCTTGTCCTAGCACTATATGTCCCTGTAAAAGTCCCTCTCCAGCTTTCATCAAAGTAACCATCTTTATCCTTAGTTCTTTAAAAAATTATGGAATTATTTCAAAATTATCTGAGGTTGAACTCTGCTGAATAGTTTTTGAAAGTAAAATGGATTTTAACAACATTGTGTGCTTACCTATCTGGGCAATGTCCCATCATACCCTTCTCACAGGTTTCCAGAGAATTGTGGAACCCAACTATTCTCTCCTATGCTGTTAAGCCATAGTATATGACTAAACTTAACCATGCTTGTAAGTTTGAAATTAATTTGAAATGAGACACGATCCAAATTTTCATTGTATAGACCCTATTGTAGGGGAGGTAATGAACCAAGAAATGCTTTCTCATGGACAGAATTAAATAAAAAGCTTATCCTTCTACTTGCATAATATGTACTTCTAAGTGAATAGAAAGTTTATAATCTAAAATACATTACCTGCATAATAGAATTAAATTTTAGATTAAAGCAATTTAACAGCCACAAAAGAATGAGAATTTGAAGCAGTAACACATCAGTTTACAGGGGACAATATGCAGAGGCTTGACCCTAGTTTAGATCATCTTAAAAATATCCTTTTCCCCATTAACATCAGAATATATCAGTTTCTACACCATCTGTGATTTATCAACCACAAACTTTGTTTCCAGTAGGAAGCCCTGAACTAAACAAAACGTTACTTGACTGATATTTCTGCAGTACTGAAGCACTATGCAGGAATGCGTGCTGTTATTAACAGGGTTGTTAGAGGTACGACACTGCCTCAAAAAGACAGCATATTTTATAAGACAAACTCATATGGCCAGTCTTTCAGCCTGCTTCGAGGTTGAAAAGAAAAAAAAAAAAAAATCAAAGATAATGCAAGCAGAGAACACTAGGTCTGAGATAAAATAGTATGTTAATTGGGAAATCTAAGACAAAAGGGAGTAAGAAGTACTGGATCAAAGGAAATGTAATGGGAAAAGGTGATAAGATAGTTTTTTCTTACAGAAGAGAAGAGATATTTATTGCTGGCAGCAAATGACATGATAGTTTGGGAGGGAGAAGGGAAATGATCACATGCCATAAAAAGGATATCTCCATTGTGTTCATGATTTTTACTATCTAGTAAAGATATATTGTGAGCTTTTATAGCAAACCTGGACACATCTGTAAATTTTGTTTGACTGATTTATTACTTTGCTGTTTAAGGAAAGAGGTACCAAGGTTTTTCACAGGTTGGCACAACAAAAACAGAGAAAAAAGAATGTTTTCTAGCTCATCATTTTGTTTTAAAATGGTTCAAATATAAAGCCTCACTAAATGCTAAGATTTTATACTTGCTGGATCTGAAAGGAAGTACTGCTTAAAAACACCAGACTTCCCATTGCTGTAGTGAAATTACTGAATAATAGACTTTCTAAACACTGAAAATTAGCACTACTGTTTTTGAATAATCTGAAAGGGTGATATCCATTTAGAAAAAGGCATGAACATTTTTTAACCTTAAAAATATTTCCCGAGCTTATTTCAGAACAATCTTACAATAACAAGCTAATCAGATGATCACAACTAGTGACAGAGAGGTAGTATATCACCAGAGACACAAGATAAATTGCAGGAAAAAAAGGTTTATTTTTTTCAACATTATTAGATTTCAAGGTGTTTAAAATCAGAACAACAACTGGGAAAAAAAAAAAAGAAACTAAAGTATATAATCAGGATAACACGAAAAATAAGTCCTAAAGACATTGCTAGATGGTATACCTCTACTGTAAAAAAAGCACTCCATATATGATTTCTTATTGTGCATATAGGTAAATTATGTGACTTGATTATGGTCAATGGACAGACTATATTCAGAAAAATTAAAAAAATACGTAATATATTGCACCTTATTACACATTGATTGACCTATAGATTGACTATACTGCAAAAGGGACATTTAAAACAATTTTCTTGCTATGCTGCTAATATTATTTACAATACCTCAACAAATGCTCCATCATAGAAGCCTTTCTGCCTGTTAGCATGTAAAAAAAAAATCATTCACTTCTAGTGGAAGAACAAACTTGTTTGAGGTGTCTGCCTAATGACACATTTAATGAATAAGCAGCCATTCTAGATGGAATAGAATCTCTACTTTCAATATTAATTAATGTTTCTAACAAACACTACGAAATAAAGCTTGATTGTTTTTTTACTTCTACACTGTGATAAATGTGCATTATAGAAAAGAAGTGGAGAGTTAAAAAAATCACCTAAACCTAAATATAATAGATTGTGCACAGCAAGTTTAAAGAGTTTCCACCCTGTCCTCAGTGATTTACAGCTCCAAACATTTGCTTTATCATTCTATCAAGGTTTTCTGTTTGTTTTGTTCCTGCTTTGCTTTGTTTAATTCATAAAACCAGAGTGGAATGGAAATCTGTAATCGTGTCCTAAGGCACACACTTCAGTACAAACAAAATCATCAAAAAAACAAGTCTTCCTTGTTTTCATAACACGATAGTTTAAATTTATATTATGGCTATCACTTGTTGTTCATTCATTTAATCCAAGCAAAACACAGGAGTTGTGGTGTGTTTTAATTTGTGATATGGATTCAGTACCTTCACTCTGCCCATGTAGAACAGTGACACACAGGAGGGTTACTGATGAAGATGCCATCCCCTTTTTATTCCTCATTGTCAGTGACAAAAGAAAGATGGCCTTTTCCTAACAGTGATTTAAAATGCGTGGGGTTTAAGTTCAGATTTGAATGGTTGTGGTGTCCTGTCTGCTCCCCTGCAGCTGATTCTAAACATATCTAGGGCTATCAGGCTATTGTAACTGAAGCTGGGCCTTAATCACTGAAAACACCACTCCCTGCAAATCCTCTACATGGAGCTGAGCCTTTGTATGTGTAAATGTGTGCATAGCTATTCCCATGAAAAGACAATCTAATGGAAATAGAAACCTCTCATCATAATATTTTCTGTAGGGTAATGTAAAGCCACAGGCTTCCTCAATATGGAGATGCTTTCAATCTAAACCCTGGAAGTGAAGGCTGAGGATGTTGGCTCCTAAAGGACAGGGAAGGAAAGTGGCAGACTGCCACTATAGATTGAAATATTCTTCTGTTTATTTAATCTCCAAATTATTTAATGCAAAAGACGGAAACAAGCGATGTCTAACAGCTGTGCTTTCCTCTGTGGATCCCTGATTTACAAAGTACAGATGGAAAAAGAATCAGAGTCACATCATCTCTTGGCATTTGTCAGTATAAATCAGCACATGCTATGGACTACAAGAGAACTAGGTTATAAACATTTCTGCTATTTGTATTCCAGCACAATAATTCTGATGTCTCAATCCCCACACTAGTGTAGTAGCATCAGCTACAGGCACTTATGAATAGCAAACTTTGTAGTATTTATCCTAAAAAAAACCCTGATTTTAAAATTTATTTTTGTCTGTGTAATACCAACCATTTTGTAATCCCTACTCAGTGCATTAGGATTCTCAGTAAATAATCACAGCCAGAGCATCATAAATAATTTACAGTATATAGTGTTGCTTGAAGAGCCCCCAAAACAAATACTTGTCATCTGCAAGAAATGTAAATCACCATTTCAGAGGAAGGGCACATGTGGCAGCCAGGCCAATGTCAGTCAGCCCCATTAATTATGAATTTATTTATTTATCTATTTATTTATTTATTAGCATTTCCTCTTGAGAATTTAACCAGCTCACACAGATTGTCTCCAGGGAAACTGCTACTAAATTAAATTCAGGACCAACTTCATTCCTTGTAGAGCTGTATTAAAATACATGGGGTGTTTTATCATATCCTAATCAGCAGTACCTGTCTAACCATGAAACAGGCAGCTTGCTCTTTGCCACAATCCACCCTGCATTTTGAAAGTAGCATTGAAACCAGCATTGGGCAGCTGCCAATAATGCCATGTCAATATCTTATGGTCTTAGAAGAATAATTTGCTTGCTATTAAAGCATCATCTTCCAAAACAAACAAAACAAAACAAATAAAATAAAAACTAAAACAAAAAACCAAAACAAAACCAAAACTACACACACACACACAAAAAAAAAAACCACCCAAACAAACAGATAAAAAAAAAAAAAAAAACCCAAAAAAACCCCCATGAACAACAACAAAAAAAAATTAAAAAAAAAAAAAAAAAGAAAAAATTAAAAGAGATATGGTCATAAAACAAAATCAGCAAAGGGTAAATTACCTTCCCAATGCTTAAGTTCCATGCAGACATGACATTGCTTTGCTAATAAGGCACAGAAATGAAACAGAAAAAGCCTCTTCTGGACAGCCAGCAAACTCTAAACTGTTCCTTGAGGTGACAGCTAAACAACTAATCAACTTTGACTAATAAGTCAAAGGTAGGATCAGAATCCAAGATGTTCTCTCTGATTTTCATTTTAAAATAAATATTGATGCACAAATTACTCTGCTTTGTGTAACTTACAGTAGTAATAAGTGTTTATGCCTATAATAAAGCCAATTTTTAAACCTTGATTGGAAAAAGAGTAGCTTTTTTGCACATGTTATAAAATATTCTTTCCTACAGCTGCTCAGCCTGATGACTTCAGAGAAAAACCTCCCAGGAGGCATCATTTGGGGTAGCTGGTAGATGAAAATGTCCATGGCAACATGTCAAACCCAAAACTGAGTATCTCCCACCAGAAATCTTTTACTTCTGGAAGCAGAATGTTACCTCCAAAACAGATTTCATCAGGACATAAGATCTCACCCCAAGAATATACACACACACACAAATTTGTCTTTCTGTGAACAAACACTACATTTTTGTCAACTGATTCTTACATAAAACCACAGTTTTAAATTACTTCTAGCACTACTGCTAAGAAAAATCTCTAGATTTTAAGACATTTAAACCTATCAGGCAAAAAAGGAGTCTACAAAACATGCCACAGAGTTTGGGTCAATCTTTTAATACCTGTTACTGTAAAAAAAATCTCAACTTCACTTACAAGCTGAACTCATCCAAACTGGAGTTTGCTGTTTCCAGCTATTAAACTAAACAATCTTCTATATATGCATCTTTTGCTAAATTCCTTGTTCAACCCGCTTTAAAGTTGCATTTACATATTTCATGTTAGTCTGTGTTCTTAGAGTTTTTATTTAAATTTGCCCTATTTATGTATTTTGAAAATAGAAAGAGAGAGAAAAATCATTGTGTTCCTCCACATTCGTTGAGAAAATTCTCCTTACAGTTAAAAATGATTAAGCTACAGAAATGTGGCTCATCCAAAGGTGTTACCCCACAGTTACAGATGTAGAACATGAATCTACATCATTAATCTGTTTGCTTAAAAAGCAAGAGACCATGTCCAACACTGATTTAATGCTGTGATCCCTGAATTGGTTTCATAGGAGAAGAGAGGGCCGTTAACACACAACAATGCATTCATTTATTGATTCTCAAAAATTTCAGTCATAATTCCTTAAGCCATGGATGGTGCACAGAGCAGGGAATAAAGTGCACTCTGTAAAAGACATCCTGTAAGAAGTGTGAAAAACGATACAAGACTGGGCCTTAAATTTTCACAGCAGAAACCTGGCAAGGAAGTAGCTGCCCCTGGCAATCAGCTGTCCTGGACACAAATAATTGCACTTGACCTCAACCTTCTGAGAAACTACTGTGCTGGACTGACATCTGCACCTCCCAAGACTCAGCCATTACTGATCTGATGCTGAATTCTCGTTCTGCTGTGTGTAAGTTCTGGCTGCACACAGAGTGAGCAACTTAGAAAACCTCATCAGTTGCTTTGTGACTCTTTTGAAGAGAAAAAATCCCTGTGCTTGTCAGCCCTAATGTCCTGGTGACACCAGAAACCAGCATACTTTTGGAGATCTGCTGAGAAATCAAACACACCCTAATTCACATACCCTTTTTTCCATTTAAGCTTACAAATTATTAATATTATGGTTCTTGAAAAGTCGTTCTGGGGTGTACATTTATTAAGCTGCTATTAAATGTACTGAAACCACCCTAACACAGCATGAAGAAATTCTCAGAGCTCTGTCAGAATGCAGATAAGACTGCACTGAAATAAAATTATACCATGTCCCACTTAAGTAAGATTAAAAAAACATATATATAGGGTTTTGAGATGTGTTACCTTTCAATAGAAAATAACTGTGGCCAGCTAAAGCAATGGCAGTAATCAAGCACTAAAAATCAGAATTTTTAACATTAGTTGTAGATGATTTAACTCAGGTCTGCACGTTGAACTGAAATGTTGAAATAAGGTGGCTCCCTGTAGATTTTCACAAATATTTCTAGATATTCATGCAGTAATAACCTTATATCAGATTCCCATGAGTCTCTTTCCTACATGCCTCTAGTGTTGCAGGATTACAGTACTAACACTAAGCATAAATGAAAGAGTTACCACTTCCTATCTTTCTGGGAAAAATGACAGCAGTGATTAGAAGAGAAACAGCTTTCTTAAAGTGACCAAGAGTATGGAAAGAAAAGCAATTTAAAATACTAAACCAAAAACAGCCTGGTAATTTACTTACATGGATTTTTCTGTAGCTTTTCTTGAAGCTTTGCTTGTCTTTTATATTTGAAAAGTTCCAATCTTTACAAAGACTCTGACAACTTTGCTCTCCAAGTTTTCTAATAAATTTACCTTTTTTATCTGAGACTATCTAAATATATACACATGTATATTTTTTATATTACTAGGTGCCAACTGCCCTCAGCAATGAGTTCTGCAAAGAGAATAACTCTGATCCCAGAAATGATTTAAACTACTGAGCTTTTTGCTGCTTGTTGCACAGTGTGATTTTTATTTGTTGCGACCACATGACAGGTTCCAAACAATTTCGAATGTTTCTACTTTCCCACTTCCAACATAAGGTACTTGAGTGCACAGATGTAGAAGTCAACTTTTCTCTTTCCTCTGCCTGCTAGCCTTTCCAACGACCTTTCTTAATGGAGAATTGGCCTGAAGAATCAGCTGAACTACTGCTGCCTATTGAACATTGTTCTCTAAGTCACAGGCAGTTTTCTGTTCCTAATTAATCGAGATAGGAAAGCTCATGGCTCAAAAGAATTCTTCATCCACACTAAGGCAAAAACACACCCCAACACTGCAGAGATGACAAAACCCCCAGGTGCAGTCATGGGTTTGGATTGCAAGTATGTCTGTGTTTGGTTATGTAGGCTTTGTCAGCCTGATGATAACGGTACGAAAGCAAGCAGGAGCTTCCAGACAATCCTGTTGTGCGGAAGCAGCTTCTTAAAGAGCTGGCTGACCATAAAGTACAACTCTAGCTTTTCCAGATGAATTTTAGTCAATCAAAACCGAAGAAAAAAAAAAAAAAAAGGAAAAAAAAAAAAAAAAAGGAAAAGAGTTAAGAGAGTGGCTTGTGCTCTTGGCACCTGTTTGCTTCCTGTGTCTCCAAATGGAGCCCTGTGCTGTTTTTGCTAATCCATCTCTGAGCTGACAGAGGTGCAAGTTGTAAGCCACAGATTGCATGCTGTGCTAGAGAATGGCAGAGCTCAATAAAAACTATATTTCAAGGCCTATATCTCATCTATTATTAAACCTGTGAAAAGAGTTTTAATTTCCTGTGCAATTATATGGTGCAGTGTCATATTTTAAGGGGGGTAAAGGGGGGAATGGAATGAGAGCTTGCTTTTGATCAAAAACCTGTTTTTCATATTTCATGGTTTGCATAGTTGTGTACCTTGGGACCTAATTTAAAAGTCATATACATCTTTTCCGTCAGAATTTGAGTAAATCTACTTAACTATTAATTATTTCAATTTTTTCCTCATAAAAGAAGATGAACTATAACGCCTTGCAGTTTAGAAACACTGCAAGCCAATGTTGCTTTTTTATCCATGTGTAGATTTCTTGTTTATGCAAAGTAGCAAAGCATAATTAATGCAATTTTCAATGAATTCATACAATTATTTGACTAATGCTTCCATGTCATATGTGACACAAATCAAATTCTCTATTACTTTTATTTGTTTTCTACTTAGCAGTGATTATTAAACATCCATAACAATGACCACTTTTCTATTAAAAATATAGTATCAATTTATATTCTTATATTCTTTCTGGGGATGAGCTCACAGCAAATGGGTTTTGGAAATAGAAAAAACAAACCCAAAAGACTCCCTGTTTAAACAGCAGTAGGGCTTCTTTGCACAGTGTCAGAAGCAGAAAGCCCCAGTGGGGCTGGAGACTCATCTGTGAGACTGTGAAAAAGAAGCAGCTTCTGACCTTTTGTAACCACTCTCAGCTATGTGTTGTATCACCATGGAATTGAAGTTCTTTTATTCTGCTCTTCTGTTTCTGAAAGCATTTGGAATAAACATTTCAGAGGAAATTAGGTTTCTCACTGTTTACACAGGGACTGCATCTTTACGTGCCGCAACGTTCAGCGTCCAAATGTACTGTCACTTTGATTATATACAAGATAATGAAATATTGAATAAATATTCACAGGAATTCAGGAAGGGATTATGATAAAAGGAAATGAAACCACTATGTACAAGGCAAATAAGAAATGATTAGCTATCTCAGATCAGGAAAGGTATAGCTGCAGGTCAAGTGTGGGAAGGAGAAACTTACTTCACATGGTGCCGTCAATAAGGTAGTGGATGAATCCCTGCAGCCCATTTATAGAAGTCTTAAAACAAAGGAAACAGATATGGTTTCAGGAAGGACTTACTAGAAACATATAAAAGAACTCAAGGGCAGTTGTGTTATTTTCAGAGATGTACATACATAAGCACATATGAATATATATATGTATGTATGTGCAGGTAGATAAAGATGGACAGAAAGAACAGATCAGGAAATCAATCTCATCTTCCTTCTCAAATTGAGAGAAAGAAAAAGAGACATTGATTTCCAAATGCATCTTATAAAGCAGGATTCACTCTGGAGAAAATTGGAGGTATCTGTGTAGCAAACTGAATGCAAAAACTAAGAAATTGCCAAATTGGTTCATGTGAACCAAATGTATGTACACAGAAAACAGCATTACATTTTATGAATGGTAAAAAAGGCAGAATTTCCACAGAGGGAGCATCAACATTTTCTTCTACTCTGCTAACCAGTCAGACAGGGAACAGAAAAGAATGACAAAAGAAGAGAGAATTTAAAAAAAATACTTAAAGAAAGAAAGGAAAAAAAAAAAAAAAAAGCCAAATACTTGAAACACAGTAAAGCAGAAAACCTCAATATTCATGGAGAAAATTTTTCTGAGTTATGATGTGTCAGTAAACTAACATATTATTCCTCTCCTCTTACCAGAGGAAAAACAGATTATATGGTCAGACAACACTTAGAAACACCTGTGCACTCTGTGCTCTCTTTGAAGTTCACCTATACTACACATCATCGTCTTGATAGACTTTAGAGGTATAACTGCTATCAGAGTTTCTGCATAAGAGTGGAACTCAAATATTCTGTCTCAGTTTTGCTGTTACAGCTCTGCTGTTCTCCAGTCTTGCAGGCAGTTAACTATCCTGGCTTATTTTGTAGCTGTAGTTTATACTGAAAGTTGTAAAAAACTGTTCACCTGCCCCCAGAACAATCATAGGTGAAGAAATATAAACTAATCCATTTTTTTCCAGGTTCTCTAGACTAGAAAAAGAAAGAAAAGAGACAAAAGTAGATTAAATCTACTAAGACAGCATGAGTGTCATGGACACATTATCTTATCAGGCAGAGCTCTGACAAGGTATAGAAGTCAGAGAGATACTATAGAACATTGTGCAAAATTCAAAATGAATGAAGAAACAGAAAAAGAGAAAGGAAGGATTTAAACCTTTCCCTTCAAAATAATAGAAATGTTGGCTCTTTGATGTAGTATTCTGCAAGTTTTTGGCGCCATTCTATGATTTACACTTCCACAACTCAGTTCTGAAAAGCTGTTTAGCATTATTCTTCATTAAACTAATATGTCAGAGGGTAGTTAAGCTTATGTTATTTGGTGCTTTGGCCATATTCTTTTTTGCAGTGTCCACAATGAATAGGATGTTATTCAGTTATCAATTACTCCAATAATGTTTATTGATTGAATTAAATATGATATCAATTTTGTGTACAATGCACATGATTTATCTTCACTATTATGTATTATTCTACTGAAAAAGATATTTAAAATTGGTAGGAACCTGATTTAATCACAGGGCCCTTTTCTGGAACATCACCATTACAGGGTAGCTGCTAGTAAAGACCACTCTCCATAAAACAAAGCCTTAACAAATTGTTATGGTGAAGGTCTCCATTTAACTGAAACAAGCATATACTGCATATATTTTTATCCTTCTGTGCAGTACCAACTAATTGAGAGCAGAATTACTTGACAGCACAAGATATGAAAGGTACCATTACAGTTACCCTTCTTAGCCACCTGAAAGCTGGCCAAAAGGACGAATTATTGGAATGCTAATGATCTGATTATTATAAAAAAACATTATCTTGTTTGCACTCACACAGTCTTCCATTCTAGTGTGTCATCCAGATAGTTTATTCCTTTGGCTACATCTGGAAGGCCAACGATGGTTCAGTAGAGCTGTATGGCTGAGAAAATGCTGAGAGGAATTTCACGTTCTTGCCTCTTTTTACTCGTTCCTGGAGTCACATATTTGCAAACCTTTCAGATCTCAAGGAGAGTTGCCAGCAGACATGGCTGTCAGTAAGCAATACAATTTTTAAGTATTTATAATAAAGCTGTTACTTTTCGAAATTACTTAGGCTTTTACACCAGTATTGTAAAGGCTACTCAAGAGCCTAAAGGTAGGAATGACATGAGGCATTTAAAAATGCTTAAATAAATATAAAAATCTGGCCAAAAGGAAATTAAAATTCATTTAAAATAAATTAAACCAATCCGTTTGGTCCATTGCTTTATGACAGAAACATAAACCACAAAAAAAATCCTACTACTGATACACTACAAAAACTGAAAATGAACTTTTTAAAATGGGAAATTACCTCCCTGAACCTCTACAAAAAAATCCAACCCCACCCCCCAAAAAAAAAACCTCCAAAAAAACCAAAAATAAACAAACAAAAGCAAAAAAAAAAAAAAAAAAAACACCACCAAAAACTCCAAGCAAACAAACAAAAAGAAAAAAAAACCCCAAGAACAACAAAATACCCAACTTGTTAAAATAGCTAATAAATCTAGCCTGATACTGAAGTTAATCAGAGAAATATTGGAGTCATTTCCACTACACTGCTCCTGAAATGTTCACATCTGTTAGCATTGAGAGAATATTTTCATAAATGCAGAAATTTTTAATTTTCCTCTCTCTCTCTAAAACTCCCTGTATAAATAAAATTACATTATTAAGACAGGGAAACAAATTTAGCTCAGACAGCAATGAGTGTATTTTGAACAAGAGAGGGATCTAACCCACTTCAGAAAGTGATAAACCATGAAGTTCAAATAAAATTTTGGAAGATATGATTTCTCAAGCTTCAAAATATTCAGTAATTTTATGTGATCCTTATCTAGCCCTCATATATTGCTGAATTTATTCAAATTCTACACATAATACTCAATGCTTACTGGCATTTCTTCATTGTTTTGTCAAGTCAGGTCTACACCACCACTCCTTCAGATGGCTGACATCAGCCTCAACCATTCATAAAAAGAGGAAAATTAATATATTTGGCTGTTTGGCTTTGTGATTTTGCTTCTCATCATAAACAGCAGACTGACTCCTGACTCTCCATTTCAAATACATGATGTGAAAGGCCATGAATGAAAGCACTTGGTAACTGTGCCTATTCCATGACTGAGAGCCAATGCAGAATGGTTTTGCCTTTACTTTTTTTTTTTTTTTTTTTTTTTTTTTTTTTTTTAATTTACTGGGCAAAAGGCAAGACAATCACCTTTACTATGAAAAAACACATTGAAACATGAAAATTACTCCACAGCTGAGATTTCAAGACTTGGAGTGTTTAGTTGCTCCTTTAAGTAATCGAGGCTTGCAATATAAATTAGTTACTGGGTGATCATCCCTGCAAGCAAAGAAGCTTGCAAAACAGAGAAGAGTCAAGAAATATTTGTATGGTGTGGGGTAGCAACAAACACCACCTAAACCAAAAAAACTGTTTACAAATAAACAGATATCAGCAGATAACTGGGTACCGACAGCCATCAATAGATAAAAAAATTGTTCTGCTTTTGGGCAAAGAAATGAGTTTTAGGTGATGACAAACTACTTTTCATTTTACAGAATGGATTAGTCACACAGTTGAGCCATTTTATGTCAGTAAGGCTAGAAAACTTTCATTTGAGGGTTCTCCAGGAGCCACTTTGAACCGCTAATGTTCCTTTCCATTAAGTCTTCCAATGCTGAGGAAGAGCTAGGCAATTGATAGAAAACTAATGAGTTGATAATGTGCATATAAACAGATAAACAGGATGAGGTATGTAATTACAGGCTTATGAGCCTAAAAAAAAAAAAAAAAAAAAAAAAAAAAAAAAAAAAGCAGCATGCTACAAAACTCAAATCATAAACAATCAAAGAATTCAAAATGGTAATAAAACTACTCTCTGATTCTGAGCAAATTTCAATAAAGCTACCAAACCACTCTGTTTCCCTCAGAGGAAAATGAGAAATGTAATAGAGAGTCACATTTCTGTAACTGACAATACATGTACATGAAGTTTTAATGAAGTTTCAAGGAAAACACAATATCAATGTAGCAGCTAATATTCGCATTAAAATCAGACATCTTGGTGTTCCAAATTTATTTCTTTTCCTTAGAAGAATTGTTACTCTGTAGAGGGGCTTTCAGTGGTCCACAGGAAGAGATTCCTGCTCCCTCTCTTCAACAGTTTTAGCACTGAAGTAAAGCAATCCACAGAATCACATCAAGGAAATTATATGTGAAGAGAATAATAATTAAGACTAATGATTGGTAAAGATATTACAATAGGTTGGTAAACACATATAGGCAGATTATATTCACCTGATGAATGGTCTGATGTAAGTGAAGAAGGCAGAAAAAACAAATTATTAAGTCACTGGCTCTTCCCTAAAGATGGGTAAGGCATAAAGTTTTCAGCAGAATACTGTAATCCAGCATTTGTTTGATACACAAATGGGTAAGACTGAGTTTGGTGGACAAAAAAATTACTCCCTTTCTGACAGTGCTAAAATCCTCCCAGAAATCTGTGTCCAATTCTAACAGCACTGATTCAGGAAGATGATGTTGTACCAGGGCTAGTTCAGAAGAAACCCAGAGATGAATATAGGACAGGAAAAGACCCTTAGCAGAGGAGACAAATGGAGATCAATATATTTAGGAAATCAAAGAAAAGTATGTGTTTCTGTAAGTCCCTTTATGGAAATATCAGGCAAAATAAATTCCCCAGGAAAAATAGGGTGAAGATACACCCAAAAAATTATAAGAAAAGCTTTTAAATTCTGGAAAAGGACTGCTACTTTTTTGTAGCTTATCATTATAATTAAACCTTCTTTTAAGTGTAACACAGACATCTGAATGGTTTTTTAGTAAAAATACTAAACTATTACTAACAATAATAGTTTAGACTTAATTTCTATGAAGGAGACATAATGCAAATGAAACAAATGTAATTTAATTTTCTTCTATAATTTTGTCTGTTTGAAACCTTGAAGGCTTTCCTTAGTTACCATTATTTGACCATCAAGACTGAATTTTTCAAGGACGACCCCAATAAGCAGAAACTGAGTTTTTATACATGTTTTTCTGTTTCGTTGAAGCTGGATGAAAAATTATCCTTATTTAAAACTAACAAACAAACAAGCAAGCACAAAACAAACCCCAAAGTAGCAGAATTTTAAACAGGTAGGAAAGAAAACAAATACTGTACTCAGTTTGAAAAGTTTACTGGTGTAAGAAAGAGTATATTTATTTCTGAGTAAATAGACATAGAGTTAAGGTTAAAGGCCAGCACAGTTTTTTGGTGCTTTGATACAGCTGAGCATCAAAAATTGCATTAAGGAATCTAAATTTAGACCTGTCTGTTATACAGAAAGTGAGACAAGGAGAAATCTCTATTTGTTTTAGAGATGTTTGATATCTACCATTTCAATGAAAAATGTAACAGCAGCTACATAAAGTGGATTTGGCATATTTGTCCTATATTTTGTGAAAGAGATGGATTTAGCTTCTCCATTTTTTTGACAAAAAAATTGAGATCTTTGCCAAGTCTCGTCCAATATTTCCTTTCAATCACTTGTGTAACTCCTCAAGCACAGTGACAAAACAAATGATTTCACAGGGTTCCAATTTAGAGCTACTGTGTGTAATTACATGACTTTCTCAGTTAACTGTAAAGCTACTCATACAGGTAATATTTGTTCAGTTTTAATAAGGTCTATACAAACCCTTGTGTCAATCTAAACAGTAAAAAACTCTGTTTCTCAGCCCTGATATTTTGTGAAGAGGGGCAGTTTTCTCCCTTTTTTTATCTAAAGCTGGAAGGATATCACTCTAGAGTCCACCCTCAGTGCCTGAGACGAATTTGAGGTCAAATTACTAACACAGGTGGGAATTTAGGATGACATTTGTTCAGCCCACAGTAGGAATCAAGCAACTACATAAAAGGCAGATCTGGAAAGACTGACATCTCAGGAATCTGCATGGCTAAAGACAGGTTAATATATATTAAATTTTACTGGTATAAAATAACTTAACATGAATTTTTGTGGGTAGGGTTACACATACCCTGAGAAGTATACTTTTTTTCCTAATTTGACTTTTAAACAAAATTATTTAACTTTCTCTTCTAATCAAAAAAATCTGAAAATGCACCCTGGCAGCAAGGAACTGATTGGCAGGAAAATATATTTTAAATAAGTTTTCCTAATTAATATTGTCATTCTGAATTTACCATTACAATATCTGCCATTCTAATTTACTACCAGCTTGCAGTCTCCTAGACTGGATTTCTGTATTGCTGTTTCTGCTGCCTTTTGGTAGGAAGACCAGTTGTAGCAGCTGGTTCAGTATTATCAATTTTAATTAATAACTTCATTTTATGATACATCACAGATTTTTTCTACAGGAAAAGGAAAAAAACAAGCAAGAATAAATTATTAGCTACATCACACTCTGCAAATATCTATGCTTTAGCTTTTTTTGCTCTGTAGGTGTCATCCTTTTCAGATGTTAGCTGAGAGAATCTGGTTGACTTTTTTATTTTATTTCAGTTTTTACAATTCACTATATCTGGCTACCACAAAATGTACAATAGCAATAAAAAATAAAGGTGGAACTTTACATGGAAATTCATTTTAGTGTTACAAATAACTGGTCTCTCTCACCTCATATATTCATGTGGATTCCGTATGAAGTAGATCAATATCCAGGGCACATAAATCCTGTGCCATGCAACAGATATTGCACAGCTGCCAGTCCTGCACATTGCAACACCCCTCAGTCTGAATCCTCTGAGGTCTGAGCAGGCAACTCAATGGGTCTCTGATAAAAAAAAAAAAATAAAAAAAAAGCACATACTATTATTGATAGCGCTACAACACGACTAACGTCTATGTACAATACTTGTGCATTACAAACCTCCCAGGATCTTCAGCAAGAAGTAATCTAGTCCCCAAAACTCACTGGTCCTTGAGAAGCTGCTGTCCTGCAGTTCCTTTCAGAGCAGCTTCCTTGACACCAGCATTTGGGTTGTAACTGGAAGAATGGGAAATCTTAATTTGGAAAAGGTATTAGGTTGGAAAAAGAAACTCTAAAAATCATCAGCTTCAATCATTAACCCATCACTGCCACGTCCACAAGAGCCACATCGAAACATTCTTTGAACACTTCCAGGATGGTGTTTACAGCACTTCCCTAGGCAGCCTCTCTCAATGTTCAACAACCCTTTCAGTGAAGAAATTTTTCTTAACATGCAATTTAAACCTCCCCTGGCACCACTTGAAGATGTTTCCTCTTGTCACTGGTTTCCTAGGAGAAGAAACCAATACCTACCTGGCTACAACCTCCTTTCAGGGAGTTGTAGAAGGCGACAAAGTCTTCCTTGAGCCTCATTTTCTCCAGGACAAACACTCCCAGCTCCAAACTCCAGATTCCAGACCTTTCATCAGCCTTTTTGCCCTTCTCTGGACATGCTCCAGCACCTCCAACACACCCATGCCATAACAGACTGGTTCAGTTCTGTTACTTCCTGTGAGTGACTTGTGTCTTTATGCAGGTAACCCTTGTTCCCACTCATCCTCCTCATATTTTTCTTCCTAACACTTCTAAGCTCCTTCGGCAGATTTGCAGAAGTGATTGTTCCCTACAGAGGACATTCAATAACAATCATATGGTATCTCAGTTTTAAATCATGTACCACTGAGAGTGGTCCAAAGCCACTCATTTCAGTCAGAAGCGTGTTCTTACAGAATGACAGGAAATGTTGGATTTTTCATATCCTAGTTTTTATGCTTACATTTTAACTATAGTTACTGGTGCAAGTATACACACTTCACACTGATACAGTTAAACAATCCCTGATTCAATTTTTCACGTTTCTTAAAACACTACTTTCATGCAAACCATACACACATGAGAATATTTTTGAAAGAAATCTCTGATCTCTTTAATAAAGCTGTCCAGACAAATACAAGAATAAAAGGCCATTTCATTCAGCAGAAAAAAGGAGCCATACCACATATATGATCTTCAGCCTATGTACATTTATAGTTCTACTTAGTACTCTAATTTAGTCATTTTTATATAAGCAAAAGGTAAATGTACCTTTGAGAGAAATATTAATGTTTTCAAAATAGGAGATCTGAATTGTGCTACCCAATGAAGAAAACACTAAATTCATAATAAATGTCAACATAGTGCAGACAAATGTTTTCATCTCATCCAGTACCTTTTGTATTCTTTGAAGCTAAATTGCAATTCCAAAAATCGTATAGACCCTTATTTTTTCTGAGACTAAAAATTGACTAGACTTGAAGTGCCTGCTCAGGCAGCTGAACATTGTGGAAAAAAATAACAACATAGCAGTAAAACTAAAATACCTACATTAAGTTTAGCAGAGACAATCACAAGAAAAAACAGGCAGCAAAATTAGGGTTCATTTTTGAAAACAAAGTTGAAAAGAAAGAAAAATTAGGCTTGAAATACATGGCAATGTATCACAAACTTACATCTTTTACCCTGGATTTTTCAGCTGCCAAAGCTAGGGCATGAACAAGGGTTCTAAACAAAACTGAAAGCTACTGTGAGTTACGAAATCTCATTCTTCATCTAAACTAGTTCACTGTTAAATCCTAAGATTTTAGTGCAACCAGTCAAAGCCTTCAAAGAAGGACAGAATTGTTAGGGCTGGAAGGGACCTCTTGGGATCATCCAGTCCAACCCCCCTGTCAAGGCAGGGTCACCTAGAGCAGGCGAAGCAGGGAAACAGCCAGGTGGGTTTGGAATGTCTCCAGAGAGGGAGAATCCACACCTTCCCTGAGCAGTCTGCTCCCTCCTCATGCTGAGGTGGTTTGGTTTATGGCTATCACACCACGTGTACTCACCAGTTGGGCTTTCTTTGTGTCTCTCACACAGAAGGAAATGGCTATTGCTGCACTCAGTGCACACAGAGGCACAAAGTGGGTAATGATACTTGCACATGCCCTGTGTCATTATATGTTATATCATTCCCTTGAGATCAGGAAGAGGTGAAGGGGAGAGAGTGTTTCATGAAACCTGACTTACAGAAGACACATAACATGCTGGTTTTGTATAGATGAAGAATATCTTCAACATGATTTTTTAAAATAATATTTCACTTTTAAAGGCTAGGTTTGGCCACTCTTATTTGAAATACACACAAGTGTCATTGACACCACATCACTTGACAACGTCAAGTCTTCAAGGGCTGATCCTTTGCTTGACAATGTTACCACAGCATGATTTATAGTGAACATCATTGCTATCACTACGTTTGGGTACAAAGCTCAGTAAATTAGAACACAAAGTTAATATTTTACGTATAAAATATTAGTAAGGGAAGGGAATTCCATCTGGTTAAATATTCAAGAGTCCTTAAGAAATGCCTTTCCCCAAGATTTCCTGTTTGATTTACTTATCAGTCTTACCTACCTGATTAACTAGCTCATAAAATAAAGAAGCAAATGACACCAAAAAAAAATCAGAGAATTTATTGGAAAATTGCTTAAACTTTAAGTACTAGGGAGTTAAGGTTACTTTGGTTAAGGTTACTTTGGTTGCTAAGGTTAAATCTAGGGAGTTAAGGTTACTTTGCAATTTTTCAAAAGTCTTCTACCAATTTCTTATTTTCATATCTCCTCTGTATAACAATATTTTTCTAAGTGAACAGGCCTTTCTTGCTAGAATTTTTGTTATTACGTCATTCACATCCATTTTTCTTTCCTTCCACTCAAATTTTTGAAAGTGGTTTTGGTAGTTTTCAAATGTGCCACCTTGGTAGACCACTTTTCTATGAGAGACCAAATCAATATTTCCCAGTATTTTATTTCAGTTTCTTCAAGAAACTGACATCTTGAGTGCTGCACTTTTTTTTTTCCTCTTAATTATGTCATGAATCTGTTATTAACCATGACAGGCAGAGATGGACATACATATGTGTGGAACTGGAAGCAATTATCAACTGGAAAGGCTTGCGAAAAAAGCCCTCAAAATCGGTGTCTATCAATATCTGCCTTTTTTGACTAATCAATAAACCGTAAGAGATATGATAATTGCTTTTTATATATATATATAAAATTTACCAAAATAAGCATGTACATTTGGCCTACTAAGAAAAGTGACAACAAAATTTTTCACAAGCACTATACTTTGTAATTCTTTCTTCATTGAGTAAGCAGTGGGCTATTTTTGTCATTCTGTAAATGACATTGAAATGGGAAGTTTGTCATTTTAATACTAGGTTTTTGGTTTTGTTTTTATTTTTTTTCCTTTGATTAGAAAACAGCAGCTCATTAGCTCTTCTTCCTGTATATGTCCCCATCATCACTCTGAAGAATGCCAGCACTTGAAATAGGACTTTTTTTTTCCTAACTCAAGAGCATTTTTGCCTTTGGACTTTACACAAAATTAATTATAATTTTCCCTTCTAATCTCTAGTACATCATTAGGACTCTGAGACTCAGAATCTGTTTTCTCTAACAAATGGCTAAATGCCAAACACCAGTGGCATTTTAAAATGGAACTGAGTAAATGCAGCAAAATACATTCTCCTTCCCAGGCATTTACCCTCTCTTTTATCCTTGTGTTTCTGAGAATGTCCTCTAAAATGACTTTACTTGCATTAACTTTTTCTCTGATTAAGAAAGATGGAAGTATTTTAATAAAGCAGAGATTTCACAAAGGGGCATATGGAAAAACCCAAAGATATGCACAGACACAGAGATACTCATCCAAGTGTTACGGTCAGCCACTGATCACTTGGATTCCCATCCCCAGTCTACTTTAACTTACACATTTCTTTTTTCACCTTTCGCAAATAATCCAACAGAAATGAGCTCTGAAACATTCCCTCAGGGCGGCTCAATATTACAGAAGGCATCAGAAAGGAATGACAAAGCTGAGGGGTCCTTACAGGGCTTTGTCTGTAGATATTTCTCTTTTATGAGCCACCACCTCAACACTGCTGCTTTGTGAAAAGCTGCTGAACTACGGCATGAAGCTGTGATCCCTTGGCTATTCCTTAAATCTTTTTGCTCTCTCCTTTATGGTGCTGGGAACTGAAGCAAGGAGGGAAAAAGGGATTGTATAGAGAGGAATTTAGCTCATGGCCCACAACCTTATTTGGATAAGAAATATCCAATCTTAAGGATCCCTGCACACTGAAGGAGAGTGACATGATGGAAGGCTCTAGAACTCTGCGAAGCTTTTTCTTACACCAAGGAGCATACCTCTTTTTGCAGTTGCATCAAATCAAAAGGAAAGCTCCAGAGCATTCAGAAGAGTCCTCCCCAAATGGTAAAGCAGTAGCATATTTTAGCCAAGGACAGTGACCTAAAAGCTGACAAAGCTAGTAGATTTGGATGAACAGCTAACACGTATTGATCAGACAAACAGAAAAGAGTGCATTGTGCACGACACTCAAAAAGCAATCAGGTTTAGAAAGGGCCAAGGAATCTTTTAAGCAAATAATTACTTATAAAAGGAATAAGCTTTTTTCCATCACCGTATTCCCCCCAAAAGAATGCATAATCTGGCCAGATATTGATTTGTTAGCAGTGCCAAGGGATAAAGTCTTTAACACAGTTAAGAGAATTTTTATACAGCATCTGTTGACCCTCTCTGCTTTTTACTCTGGTTAATAGAATTAAAACACTGTGCAATTCAAATAAACTGGAGGAATCAGAAAAGGTTAAGGAGGTTTGCTAGTAAGTAGCAAGGGTTTTTTCATTTATTTTATCCAAGAAATCAAAATTGACATGTACAGAAGGAAATATCTGGGATGTTGAATACACAAAAGAAAGAAAGAAAGCATGAAGAACGAGTAAACAAGGTCTGAGGAAGTCCCATAAATAGCAACTTGTCAATGACAATTAAAACCTAATTATTCCTGATAGCAGTACTGTTCTTTCTCAAGGGTATAAGGAGCACTTCTTTTGAATTCTAAACATGAGTTCAAATATAACATCATACACTCTGTAGGAATGAAGGATGTATAGATTGTTCAGACCACTGATGAAGAATGTG
The DNA here is from genome assembly GCF_009819655.1 of Sylvia atricapilla. Classification (NCBI taxonomy): domain Eukaryota; kingdom Metazoa; phylum Chordata; class Aves; order Passeriformes; family Sylviidae; genus Sylvia; species Sylvia atricapilla. The sequence goes on from NC_089143.1 coordinate 63,818,955, forward strand.
AACAGAGGGTAAAAATAATACATAGAAGAGAAAAAGTGTAAATTAAACAAGCAGTAGCCCAAGGGCCACCTTAAATTGCACACTATGAAACCCTATTCAAGTCAGCATGAATATAAGCCAAAGAAAAATACTTTGCCATAGATATAAGCTTCGATCTAATTTTGGGATTTAAAGACATTCAAAGCTTGCATAAACAGGCAATCCACCATGTATACACATTTCCACTCAGAAATTTCCACCCAATAGGAAAAAAAAGGGTTTATCAAAGTTATTGTGGTGAAATAGAAAGCAGTTCTGAACACAACATCCTTCTCTTAGATCACACTGATAAATGTTTTCATTAACTTTAGTCTCAACAAGGTTAATTTAAATGATACCAAATAGCACCAAGACCTGCCTTATTAAAAGGACAGCAATGACCTAAAATAACATTGTATTCATTAGAAAACTAAGTTTGTTTTGTTGGTTTGCTTTTAATTAGGAGAAACAGATTTATATTCATAATGTTTTAATGCCCAGACAATTGTATTAAAACTGCTAGGTGCTATTTGCCTTTCATTGTCACCCTTTCCCTTTGTCTCCAACATAGTGGAATTCCTTCTTGCTCTGTTTTTCCTGACCATTATCAGACATAAAATATAAAACAGTATAATTGAAATAAAGTATCCAAAAATGCAAAGAGTAGAAAAAGAAACATACAATATTTGATTATTATCTATTTTGCAGTATGACCTCATCAAATCCCACTTCAGTTTTTGGGACTATATTCAATGCCAAATGACCATGTCAATGTATCTCTTGTCTAGATTTCTCTTAAGAAACATCTATGTTTTATTATTTTATTTTTACAACACATTACATTCAGATCTCTGATACAAAGGAGATTCACTTAATATTTCAGCAAAATGATAGGGTCCAGATCCATAGATCATGAGGACCTATATATTTCAAATCCAAAAACAGAAGTTCTTAAAATTATTATTGATGAAAAAAAAAAAAAAAAAAGATGAAAAGCTAAATCACAGCCTTTAAGTCTCTCCAGAGTTTTTAATAGCAAACTGTCAAGGCTCCTAGAAAGTACTTCTTGACATACTTACAGGAATCCCATTTTCAGGCATTTAGCTTGCAAACCAAGCTCTCCCCTAGGAAGCACAGAGGGGCTGCTCTCCCACATATGATGCTTCAGATGCATAATCCAACTGGAATTTTCAGCAGACAAACACCTACTGTGCTTTCAAAGGAGAAGGTTGCTTCTCCACCTAGCAAAAAACCCTATCTTTATCTCTGAAAAAGTGTTCAAAAGACAATTTCTTCCTTCATTATTACTGGTTTGGGGTGGAGTGGAATTCATTTTCTTTACAATGGCTGGTACGGGGCTGTGTTTTAGACTTTTGTCTTTGAGCTGGAAACAGTGCTGGTAACACAAGGATGTTTTCCTTACTGCTGAGCAGAGCTTACACACTGCCAAGGCCTTTTCTGGTCATCATACAATCCTGAAAACTGGGGCTGGGAATGCACTAGAATTTGAGAGGGGACACAACTTGGACAACTGATCCCAGCTGTGAGTCCTGCTTTTCTGGAGATGGCTAAACATCTATCTTTCCATGGGAAGCACTGGATGAATCCTTTGTTTTACTTTGCCTGCAGACATTTGCTTTACCTGTTAATTCTTTTATCTCAACTAATGTGTTTTCTCACTTCTGCCCTCTGATTCTTTCCCCCATCTGACTGAGACTGAGTGAATGCCTGTCTGTGTGGGGCTGAGGTGCTGGCTGGGGTTAAACCATAGTGGTTGTCACTATCTCCTGATGATTTTCTGATCCTCTTCTAGGCCCTAGTGTGTCCTGGTCTGAAATCTATTTAGCTGAAGGCACAGGCTATCAATACAGAAACCTGTTCTGCATTTCTCTCAGTATAGTAGGAAGTATGCTGCCCTACAGTTTTTTTAGTATCTAAAAAGATACAAGATAGATTCCAAGAATCTCAGTTAAATTAGACCATTGCAAGCAAAACTTAGTGTTTGTGTAACTGACAGTATTCTATTTCATCAATTAACCATCATAATTAATGCATCAGTCCTAAGGAAAAGGAGATTGTTTGTAGTGAGTCCTCTAGAATCAGTTTTTTCCTGTCATTGCATTATGTGATAAACATTGTTACTATCTCTTTGCTCTCATGAATTGTTTATAATTTGTTTTGGTTGGAGAACCAAGTCTATGACTTATTAACATGTCCATGTCTTCCCAAAAAGTAAGAGTGCTTGGCAGCAGAATGGAACTGGCTGAGGGGTTCCACTGATAATTTTCTTCTCACTCATATTAAGGAAAACTTTCATTAGGCTTCAAATAGCAATACTGTTTTAAAAAATAGAACTTATTTAAGAGGCCAGAGTTTAAGCCATATTGAGTCACACAATACTAGATCACAGCTTCAGATAGAGATTTTGAAGCTATTCTCAAGTGCAGTGTTACAGAGACCTAAAAGTTCACAAGCCATCAGGAAATTCCCTTCAGATCTCTCAAATGTAAACTGGGCTTGGGTCAGCAGGTTGGGCATGCTGCTTAATGCTGTCATTTATGGCCTCTTTTGAGAGTGGACACTTGTGACTTAATGATATTTTTGATGGTCTCTGAATACTCATTTGCCTGAGAGAACAGAAGAGACTATGGCATTCCAAGCCAGCCCCATTTTTGTTCTTAGCTGAGCAAAATACATTTTCTTGGAGGTAAGTTTTGATCAAAATCAGATGTGAGACTAGGGAAAAAAGAAAAACAAATGAGCAAATTGCATGTATATTCCAAGACATGACAACATGCTATTTTACTTTAAGATTCCAGCTGCTTAAATGCCTGGAAAAATGCTCCTTACTCCAGCCTGCTGCATGTACCAAGTATTAAATGTTCTCTTGTCTTGCTGTACATAGGCACAGCAGGCTCCTCCATTGCTACCATGTAAACTATTTTATGCCTTAAAGAAGCAATCCTAAATGTCAGCCTTCCTTACAATGCCTGCTCCAGACAATCTGGCAGCCTCTTGTAGGAAAATCTCCACACTGCATAAAAATCAACACTGCAAAATATCTATTTTATCTTTCACAAACCCATGCAGTCCTCCTGGACAGAAAGCAACCTCATCTTATATTGTCATCTGTCTTCCTGCCCCACCCACCCCTTCCCTCCAAAGTAGAGCAGTTCCACTATTATAAAATGTAGTATCATATATCCTTATACAGTGTTCTATAGTATTCTGTGTGGATCTTCAGAAAATACATTTAATCAAGCAAAGAAAAAGGTGAGCAGAGGAATAACATATATATCAATATAATAATAGAAAGAATAATGTAATCACTGGTGAAGTAAGAGGTTCCTTTAAATTTTTAATTTAATGAAACTATTCTCCATGATTATTTTTAATAGATGGGAAGTATATTTTACATTTGCCATTGACAAAGGGACCAAATTGGCTTGCTTTCTGCATTAAAGATTTAATGCTGACACTACTGTCTAGATTATTAGTAAAGTCTGTACTTTGATAGAAGTTAGATTCTTATTTTGTATGTATTCTATCAATACAGTGTACACAATCATCTCATCTTGCTAGTACGTGACTAATTAAGCAGAAATACATGCATTCAATATATTATGTAATTAGCTGTGGAAGTCTCTAGTTACGATCAATAAGCAATTTGAGTAATCATTCATCTGTGCATTGAAATACAGAAGGAACAGAGATGATTTCAACATATATTCTACATATATTCTACTGAGAGAAGATGGAGGTTCTTCCTTTTCGTAATACTATTTTCAGGCTTCTACTGCTTAATACACTTATTAAAAAACACAATAACTGACAATATAATAATGATTGGAAAGAAACCAAGGTTAAAAATCTCTGGATCTTCCTTCCCCATTCCCCACCTATTTCCTTCCTGTTGCATAATAAGATACTAATTATTATTACTCATGAAATTAAACATCCACAAAACATGAGTCTTCATTCCTTTTGTACTGGAGGTTTTTTCTTAGGAAAGAGGAAGAAAATAAAAAGTTGGTTCAACTTCAGTTCTAAAAATACGTTCATAAAATTAAGAAAAAGCTTTAAAAAATCCAAACCAAAATAAACGGAAAAGCTCCAGATACCAAAAATCAGAGCTATCCAACAGTGAATCAGCTGGTGAGTTCAAGTACTAGATCAAGATGCTGTAGGTGTAAACTTATTTTTTTTCAAATAACAATCTTTTTTTAAAGCCCATTTAGTTAACTGTATAACTCACAATTTTTCTGCAATCTGTGTCTAATTCCTAGCTGTTCAGACATGCTTACTTTCACTTTCTTCCTCCTCCCCTCCATTATAACTGCAGGGTGCTGGCACCTTCCTTAGGTCTTTGAGTTCTTAGTCAAACTATTGTAAATAAGAAATTTCTCTTCTTTTGAGAAAGTAAAGGATTTGGGTGATAGCAGTCAGTCCTGGAATCTTATTCATCTAGAATAAGAATTCATCTTATTCACCTGTGCTAGAAAGGTGAAAAAATATTAATTCAGGTAAATTCAACAAAAATAGAGCATGAGAGTTTTTCAGAAATATTTGGTCATTGGGATTATGAAGATGGCATAATCATGTTTAGTGTAAACAAATGAATTTAGACAAGATTTGGAGCCAAAAAAAAATATATAATCAATGATCTACTAAAACCACCTGAAACAAGGTAAGTACATGTTCATTGGATCACTGACGTCAAGATAATTCACGCAAATACAAATTATATGCAGTAAATTATCTAAGCGAGTTTGTTTCTCAGAAACTATATTTTAAAAAATCAAGTTGATAAGGTACTGGATATATTTCTCAGAAACTATATTTTAAAAAATCAAGTTGATAAGGTACTGGATATATATGCAGCATCCTTTTAACACTGATAAATTCTGAGACTTATTACGAGACTTAAAATTAACTCTCTAACTGACAACACATTAGACACATTTTTCTACATGAAAAAAAAAAAATAGATGCAAATCACTGCATACATGTAAGTGTAATGCACATGAGGAGTGTTCAAGCTGCCAAAAAGGAACAAAAACATATCAGCACATTATAGATTTTCCATTTAATTAGCCACAAAACAGAATAGGGTTATTAAAAGTGAAGAGCAGGAAGAAAGGAGGAGAAGAGTCCTGGGGCTGTGCTGGAGCCTCTGCTCACAGGCAGGGGACACTCATCCTCCCTCACACAAACGGGCTCGGCTGTACAATCCCCACCCCGGGAAGGCTGCATCCAGGGGGCATTCCCCTGAGGGGCAGCTCAGGAGGTGCCATCAATCCGTCAAACAGCCCCAAGGCGCTGCCCACGCTCATTGCCGAGGCCTGGCAGCAGAGCACTGCCCGTGGGCCAAAGGGCCGACACAGATGCAGAGGCTGCTGCAGGACACTCTGGCAAACTTGTCCCTGCCAGGGGAGGCACCTGGGCCTTCCCACCCGGCCCAAGTGTGCATCGGCCCTCTGAACTCCGTGTGTGTGGGGCACCCTCAGCACCAACATCTGATGGACAGCACATCCCAATGGGACGCCACTGGGATCCACTGACTGGGGAGGTTTTCTACTCAATCTGTCTCGGCCACTCTCTTTCTCTACCCCCACCTCTCCTCTATTTCTTTATTGTTATCTTTCTCTCCGTCTCTCATTTCCTGTTAAATTAAAGCCATCCCATAATTTTGGCACACTCTCTCATTTGCACCCCAATTCAGGCAGAGGCATTTGGCACCATTTTAATAACCAGATCATGACAAGGGGCCAGAGGCCCACCAGGCCGGGGGCTGCTGCGGGCCACTTGCAGCGGGCCGGGCTGCTGCAGGGGTGCCGGCCGTGGCCCTTGGTGACACGGCAGCGTTCCGTCGGCGCCCTGGGCGACGTGGAACGTTGTGGGGCCCGGGGCCCTTGTGACACGGCGGGGCCACGCCCGCAGGCCTATATAAGGGGCGTTAGGCCCTGCGTTGCCCAGTCCCTGGAGAGCCACTTGCCTAGCAGGAAGCAGCTCCTGGGACCCCCTTCTGCGTTGCAGAGGATCAGACTCAGAGGAGGAGAAGGTGAACCCCGACTCCCAGGCGCCCAGCCCCGTGCCCAGCCGCCCAGCACACCAGGCCCTCGGCGGGCAGTGGCTGTGGGCAGGCGGCGGCTCCGGCCCGCCCCTGCCGGACCCTGAGGAGGAAGGGCCCTTAGCCGAGATGGAGAAAGACGTGGATAGTGACATGGATCGAGAGCTCACCCAGAGCCGAGACGTTACCAGCCAAGAGCTCGGCCTTGGGGAAGAGAGGACAGTCCCTTACCAGCAGCAAGAGGTGACGGTCCAGGAAGACTCCCCACGCGCACCTGTGAGACACCAAGAGGAGCAGCAGTGGGAAGTCGGTGAGAGTGTCCAGCGCCGAGATGGCACACAGCAAGAGCTGGAGATGTACCACTGGGAAGAAGGTGAGACTGTCCAGGAGCTCACCCAGTGGGATGAAGAGGATGACACATACCAGCAAGTGTCCCAGCAGGAAGGAGAGGAATGTCAGCAACTCTCTCCTTTGGAAGAAGGTGTGCAAAGCCATCCGCACATGTACCCATGGGAAGGAGAAGAGAGAGAGCCAGAGCTGACCCAGGTGGAAGACAACAGCAAGGAGGAGGTGGGCCAAGGAAAAGACCACAGTCTCCAAAAGCTGGCCCCATGGGAAATAGACAGCAGTGACCAACAGCTGTCCCAAAGCGAAGAAAGTGTCAGCAGCCAGGAGCCGTCCCAGGAGGGCCAAAGCGTCAGGTACGACATCCGTGATAACCCCATGCACCCCGAGGAGGATGAGGATGGCCAGGGTGGTGGGCAGCAGGGGCCTGGCTCTCCCAGCAGCGTGGGCACCCAGGTGGCAGGAGGGGCAGCCTGTCAGCTGCCCAGCTCCTCTCCTGCCCCGGGCAGTCCCAGAGAGGATGAGCTGGCAGCTGCTGCTGCTGCCGCTGGAGCTGCTGAGGAGGTGGAGGGGCCCCCAGAGCCTCTGGCTGCTGAGGTGGGAATGGCACCGGGTTCTCCTGCTGCCAGTGAGGAGGTGCCATTGGCAGGGACAGAGAGACCAGTCCCTGCCCCACGCAGCCCCCCAGGCTGCTGCCAGGCTCCGCTGGGCTCAGCCGGGCCCGCCAGCTCTGAGCAGGTGCTCCAGGCTGTGCTTGAGGTCCAGCAGCCAGAGGAACAGGGGGCCCCGGAGCAGAGCATGGCTGCAGAAGTGCAAGCAGCAGCTGCAGCAGAAAGGGAAGAGAGCCCAACCTCTGCCCTGCCCAGCCCCTGCTGCCCCCCCAGCCCCTCGCCCAGCCCACCGGGAGCCCAGGAGCCCAGTGAACAGCAGGAAGAGGCAGACAGGGCGTCAGTCCTGGCAGAGGAAGAGGGCGAGAAGGGGGCCTTGGCTGAGGAGCTTGAGCATCCTCAGTGCAAAGATGAGGAACACACTGAGCTGCCCCCAGCAGAAACCAGCAGCTACAGTGAAGGATCCCAGGGGGAAGCCTGCACTGAGCAGGACAACTCCTCAGCAGAAACCAGCAGCTACAGTGAAGGATCCCAGGGGGAAGCCCGCATTGGGCAGGGCAGCTCCCAAGAAGAAGCCGAGATCTATAACATGCTCTCAGACTGGGATGAATTCGATGAAGAAGAGCTGTCCCATGGTGATATTGGGAGCTACGAGGAAGTTTCAGACTGGGAAATGTGCCCAGAGCAAGGTATTTCCCAGGGACGAGTCGCTATCTCCCGCAGTCTCTCTGACTGGGAAGATTACAGGCAGCATCAGCTGTCCCACGGAGATGTCGGCAGCTACCAAGGAGCGTCGGATTGGGGACAGTCCCTTGGCCAAGAGCTTTTTCAACAGGAAGCTTCTATCGGCCAGAAGGTGTCTGAAGGAAATGGAAGGACACCCTCTGTGCAGTCCAACTGGGAAAGTGACAGTGACCAAGACTTCCTGCAGTACAGCTGGGATCAGAGCATCTGGGACAAGGCCTTGCTGCATGAGGACGACGAGTGGGACGAAATCAGCGTCCTGGAGCTCTCTGAAGAGCCAGAAAGAGAGCAAACACCGGCAGGCTTGGCGGGAGGAGGGTTCCTCGTGCCCGAACCCCGCCCGGCTTGGGTTGAGGCCGGGGCACCTAAGCGGCGCCTCTGGGGGCTGCTCCGTGCCTCGTCTCCCCGCGTGGAACCCCTGGCCCCCAGAGCACACACGGCCCCTCGGGCCTTCCAGCAGCAGCTGCCAGAGGCCGGCACCCTCAGCCAGCAGCGTGCCCCCCGCAAGAAACCTCTCTCCCGGCTCCGGCGGGCGCTGCGGGCGCTGCGCAGCCTGTTCTGCTGCTCCTGCCGGGCCCCGCAGCCCCAGGATTAGGGCTGACACTGCACGCTGCAGGACTGCCACACACCAATCCTGCCTAAACAATAATCGTAGAGAGAAAAAAAAAAAAAAAAAAAAAAAATCCAAAAAAAACCCCAAAAAAAACCCCCAAAAAACAAACCCCACAACAACCCAAACAAAGAAACAAAACCACCGCAAAACACAAAAATAACAAAAAAATCCACCCCAAAATTCCCCAAACCAAACCCACCCCCAAAAAACCAGAAAAAAAATCCCAAAAAACCCCCCAAAATTCCAAAACCCAAAACCACCCCAAAACAAAAGAAAAAATATTCCCTTCACACCTAAAATCCCACTAACCCTGCCAAAAGGACCACAAATAGTAATAGAATTTAGAATAGGAGTAAGAAGAAGACAATGAAGAAGAGGAAGAAATGGTAGCAGTCAATAACAGTAGGATTTAGGAAAAGGAATAGGAAGAGCAAAAGAAGAAAAAGAAGAAATAGAAGACTTAGTAGTCGTCGTAGTAAATAATTAAAATAAAAATTAAAATTAAAAGTCTTATGATGATGATGATGGTATTAATTCTATCAAGTAAAAATACACCTTCACACATGCTCTGGGGTCAGAGTGTAGTTTGGGTTGGGAAGGATCTCAAAAATCATCTAGTTCCATCTGGGTGTGCCACGGCACCTCACAGGGGCTCTGGCCACATCAGCCGTGGCACAGACTGCAATGGGATGGGAAATGGCTTCAACACTGCCGGGAGGGAGATCTGCCCATCGTGGCAAAACTGAATAAAGAGGCTGAGACCACCCAAGCCCACCCCTCCTTTCCCTGACTGCGGCTTTGGGCTGGCCCTTGGGCTGCCCAAGGGAACCTCAGATACGATCAGGGTGCTCAATTTCCCTGGGTACAGGGAAACAGCACTAAGGCAGGAGAACGCATCCACAGGAAAGCCAAACCCACCAGCTGCCCTGAAAATCAGCTCGGGCCACGCTCGGGCAGGGGAGGCCAGAGCCCCCAGGCTCCTCTGCCGACGCCACGTTGGCACACGCTGCCCACAACCAGGAAGGGAGGAGGAGATTCCTGGGGCTGTGCTGGAGCCTCTGCTCACAGGCAGGGGACACTCATCCTCCCTCACACAAGCGGGCTCGGCTGTACAATCCCCACCCCGGGAAGGCCACATCCAGGGGACATTCCGCTGAGGGGCAGCTCAGGAGGCGCCATCAATCCGTCAAACAGCCCCAAGGCGCTGCCCACGCTCATTGCCGAGGCCTCGCAGCAGAGCACTGCCCGTGGGCCAAAGGGCCGACACAGATGCAGAGGCTGCTGCAGGACACTCTGGCAAACTTGTCCCTGCCAGGGGAGGCACCTGGGCCTTCCCACCCGGCCCAAGTGTGCATCGGCCCTCTGAACTCCGTGTGTGCGGGGCACCCTCAGCACCAACATCTGATGGACAGCACATCCCAGTGGGACGCCACTGGGATCCACTGACTGGCGAGGTTTTCTACTCAATCTGTCTCGGCCACTCTCTTTCTCTACCCCCACCTCTCCTCTATTTCTTTATTGTTATCTTTCTCTCCGTCTCTCATTTCCTGTTAAATTAAAGCCATCCCATAATTTTGGCACACTCTCTCATTTGCACCCCAATTCAGGCAGAGGCATTTGGCACCATTTTAATAACCAGATCATGACAAGGGGCCAGAGGCCCACCAGGCCGGGGGCTGCTGCGGGCCACTTGCAGCGGGCCGGGCTGCTGCAGGGGTGCCGGCCGTGGCCCTTGGTGACACGGCAGCGTTCCGTCGGCGCCCTGGGCGACGTGGAACGTTGTGGGGCCCGGGGCCCTTGTGACACGGCGGGGCCACGCCCACAGGCCTATATAAGGGGCGTTAGGCCCTGCGTTGCCCAGTCCCTGGAGAGCCACTTGCCTAGCAGGAAGCAGCTCCTGGGACCCCCTTCTGCGTTGCAGAGGATCAGACTCAGAGGAGGAGAAGGTGAACCCCGACTCCCAGGCGCCCAGCCCCGTGCCCAGCCGCCCAGCACACCAGGCCCTCGGCGGGCAGTGGCTGTGGGCAGGCGGCGGCTCCGGCCTGCCCCTGCCGGACCCTGAGGAGGAAGGGCCCTTAGCCGAGATGGAGAAAGACGTGGATAGTGACATGGATCGAGAGCTCACCCAGAGCCGAGACGTTACCAGCCAAGAGCTCGGCCTTGGGGAAGAGAGGACAGTCCCTTACCAGCAGCAAGAGGTGACGGTCCAGGAAGACTCCCCACGCGCACCTGTGAGACACCAAGAGGAGCAGCAGTGGGAAGTCGGTGAGAGTGTCCAGCGCCGAGATGGCACACAGCAAGAGCTGGAGATGTACCACTGGGAAGAAGGTGAGACTGTCCAGGAGCTCACCCAGTGGGATGAAGAGGGTGACACATACCAGCAAGTGTCCCAGCAGGAAGGAGAGGAATGTCAGCAACTCTCTCCTTTGGAAGAAGGTGTGCAAAGCCATCCGCACATGTACCCATGGGAAGGAGACGAGAGAGAGCCAGAGCTGACCCAGGTGGAAGACAACAGCAAGGAGGAGGTGGGCCAAGGAAAAGACCACAGTCTCCAAAAGCTGGCCCCATGGGAAATAGACAGCAGTGACCAACAGCTGTCCCAAAGCGAAGAAAGTGTCAGCAGCCAGGAGCCGTCCCAGGAGGGCCAAAGCGTCAGGTACGACATCCGTGATAACCCCATGCACCCCGAGGAGGATGAGGATGGCCAGGGTGGTGGGCAGCAGGGGCCTGGCTCTCCCAGCAGCGTGGGCACCCAGGTGGCAGGAGGGGCAGCCTGTCAGCTGCCCAGCTCCTCTCCTGCCCCGGGCAGTCCCAGAGAGGATGAGCTGGCAGCTGCTGCTGCTGCCGCTGGAGCTGCTGAGGAGGTGGAGGGGCCCCCAGAGCCTCTGGCTGCTGAGGTGGGAATGGCACCGGGTTCTCCTGCTGCCAGTGAGGAGGTGCCATTGGCAGGGACAGAGAGACCAGTCCCTGCCCCACGCAGCCCCCCAGGCTGCTGCCAGGCTCCGCTGGGCTCAGCCGGGCCCGCCAGCTCTGAGCAGGTGCTCCAGGCTGTGCTTGAGGTCCAGCAGCCAGAGGAACAGGGGGCCCCGGAGCAGAGCATGGCTGCAGAAGTGCAAGCAGCAGCTGCAGCAGAAAGGGAAGAGAGCCCAACCTCTGCCCTGCCCAGCCCCTGCTGCCCCCCCAGCCCCTCGCCCAGCCCACCGGGAGCCCAGGAGCCCAGTGAACAGCAGGAAGAGGCAGACAGGGCGTCAGTCCTGGCAGAGGAAGAGGGCGAGAAGGGGGCCTTGGCTGAGGAGCTTGAGCATCCTCAGTGCAAAGATGAGGAACACACTGAGCTGCCCCCAGCAGAAACCAGCAGCTACAGTGAAGGATCCCAGGGGAAGCCTGCACTGAGCAGGACAACTCCTCAGCAGAAACCAGCAGCTACAGTGAAGGATCCCAGGGGGAAGCCCGCATTGGGCAGGGCAGCTCCCAAGAAGAAGCCGAGATCTATAACATGCTCTCAGACTGGGATGAATTCGATGAAGAAGAGCTGTCCCATGGTGATATTGGGAGCTACGAGGAAGTTTCAGACTGGGAAATGTGCCCAGAGCAAGGTATTTCCCAGGGACGAGTCGCTATCTCCCGCAGTCTCTCTGACTGGGAAGATTACAGGCAGCATCAGCTGTCCCACGGAGATGTCGGCAGCTACCAAGGAGCGTCGGATTGGGAACAGTCCCTTGGCCAAGAGCTTTTTCAACAGGAAGCTTCTATCGGCCAGAAGGTGTCTGAAGGAAATGGAAGGACACCCTCTGTGCAGTCCAACTGGGAAAGTGACAGTGACCAAGACTTCCTGCAGTACAGCTGGGATCAGAGCATCTGGGACAAGGCCTTGCTGCATGAGGACGACGAGTGGGACGAAATCAGCGTCCTGGAGCTCTCTGAAGAGCCAGAAAGAGAGCAAACACCGGCAGGCTTGGCGGGAGGAGGGTTCCTCGTGCCCGAACCCCGCCCGGCTTGGGTTGAGGTCGGGGCACCTAAGCGGCGCCTCTGGGGGCTGCTCCGTGCCTCGTCTCCCCGCGTGGAACCCCTGGCCCCCAGAGCACACACGGCCCCTCGGGCCTCCCAGCAGCAGCTGCCAGAGGCCGTCACCCTCAGCCAGCAGCGTGCCCCCCGCAAGAAACCTTTCTCCCGGCTCCGGCGGGCGCTGCGCAGCCTGTTCTGCTGCTCCTGCCGGGCCCCGCAGCCCCAGGATTAGGGCTGACACTGCACGCTGCAGGACTGCCACACACCAATCCTGCCTAAACAATAATCGTAGAGAGAAAAAAAAAAAAAAAAAAAAAAAAACAAAACAAAACAAACAAAAAAAAAAAACAAACAAACAAAAAAAAAACAAAACCCAAAAAAACCCCCAAAAAACAAACCAAAAAAACAAAAACAAAACCCACAACAACCCAAACAAAGAAACAAAACCACCGCAAAACACAAAAATAACAAAAAAATCCACCCCAAAATTCCCCAAACCAAACCCACCCCCAAAAAACCAGAAAAAAAAATCCCAAAAAACCCCCCAAAAAATCCAAAACCCGAAACCACCCCAAAACAAAAGAAAAAATATTCCCTTCACACCTAAAATCCCACTAACCCTGCCAAAAGGACCACAAATAGTAATAGAATTTAGAATAGGAGTAAGAAGAAGACAATGAAGAAGAGGAAGAAATGGTAGCAGTCAATAACAGTAGGATTTAGGAAAAGGAATAGGAAGAGCAAAAGAAGAAAAAGAAGAAATAGAAGACTTAGTAGTCGTCGTAGTAAATAATTAAAATAAAAATTAAAAGTCTTATGATGATGATGATGGTATTAATTCTATCAAGTAAAAATACACCTTCACACATGCTCTAGGGTCACAGTGTAGTTTGGGTTGGGAAGGATCTCAAAAATCATCTAGTTCCATCTGGGTGTGCCACGGCACCTCACAGGGGCTCTGGCCACATCAGCCGTGTCACAGACTGCAATGGGATGGGAAATGGCTTCAACACTGCCGAGAGGGAGATCTGCCCATCGTGGCAAAACTGAATAAAGAGGCTGAGACCACCCAAGCCCACCCCTCCTTCACCTGACTGCGGCTTTGGGCTGGCCCTTGGGCTGCCCAAGGGAACCTCAGATACGATCAGGGTGACACTAGTGCTCAAGTGCCTCTGCTCTGGGCACAAGGAAACAGCACTAAGGCAGGAGAATGCATCCACAGGAAAGCCAAACCCACCAGCTGCCCTGAAAATCAGCTCGGGCCACGCTCGGGCAGGGGAGGCCAGAGCCCCCAGGCTCCTCTGCCGACGCCACGTTGGCACACGCTGCCCACAACCGGGAAGGGAGGAGGAGAGTCCTGGGGCTGTGCTGGAGCCTCTGCTCACAGGCAGGGGACACTCATCCTCCCTCACACAAACAGGCTCGCCTGTACAATCCCCACCCCGGGAAGGCCACATCCAGGGGACATTCCCCTGAGGGGCAGCTCAGGAGGCACCATCAATCCGTCAAACAGCCCCAAGGCGCTGCCCACGCTCATTGCCGAGGCCTCGCAGCACAGCACTGCCCGTGGGCCAAAGGGCCGACACAGATGCAGAGGCTGCTTCAGGACACTCTGGCAAACTTTTCCCTCAGGGTGTTCCATTGAACTTCTTATTTTTGGGGCCTTCATCACCGATTAGGTAATGGAGATCAACTCTACTCTGTTTGCATCTATGTTGAGATGATATTTTTTGCTTAATCTTTTTCTGTCTCTGTTCTTCATTTCTCTTTTTCTCTTTTTATCTCTTTTATCTCTTCCTTCTTTTTAGTGTTAAATAAAATCAGTATTATTAGCTTAGTCAAAGCTTCCTTTTCCAGCTTAATTGTGGTAGAATTCTCTCTCTTACAGTTATAATATCTGTATCAGAACAGCCAGCTAAGGTGTTTTACCTTACGGTGTATCAGAGTACAACTTCCTGGAGCTTACAATGTGAAAAACTGATTTATTAGTACCATGGAAACCAAACTCTTTGTATAATAATATATGCGTAGGTGAATATAACCTCTACTTTGTGTGGCACGCAGTAATTCAAAGTAGCATCGTGTTGCCTGTCTGAATATGTGCTGATACAAAAGGAGTAATTTGATGGATACAGTCTCCCTGCAAGGTATACATTACCTTCTCCTTCCCTCCTAGGAGCCAGTGGCATTGAAACACCCCTTCCTGCCATGGCCAGATTATCATCTCATCTCTGTGAAAAATTCATGGTGCCGATTTCCTTCTTTTTTAAAGGCAAAAGAGAGAGCTACATACCCAAGGGACACTATTGCTGTTTTAGGCTTTTCAGGGCAGCTGTTATCACTGACTTTTGTTTGAACGAGATTATATTTCTAAACCTAGCAGCAGGCATGGTGGTTATTTTTTCCTGCCACTTAATTGTCTTATATCAAGTTGGATGCAGACTCCTTTAAGAGACAAGAGTACAGACTACTCTGAATAAGGCACCTTATTTTATCAAGTCCTGCTGTACTAATATGGTTCTTAGCTGTAAATGAGAACTGGACTGTTCCTATCCACTTCAATTAACTGTCATTCTACTATATTTCGGCTAAATATTTTTCCTCTATTCTGGTCCCTCAGTACAAGGGATTTTTATTTTGAGGCTCTTTTAAGTCTTGTCGCTAAAGGAGGGGAAAAAAAAAATCGAGTAGCCAATTTCCAGTAATTTTGAGGTCAAAACCCCCTCGGTTAAGGTTCTAGTTAATATCTTATTACAAAATATTTCTAGTAAAATTTATCTTTTTCTATATAGTAGTTTTATCTTTACTGCCTGAAAAAACATCCAGATGTCCCTATGATGGACAAATTTCCTACCATGCACAAATCTTCCTTCAACTCCACTTCCTCTTTCACCTGATGATCTTTTCAGTACCACTCTGAGTCTCTTCCTAACATGCAAAAACAAACAAACAAACAAACAAAATCACACCAGAAACCAAACCCAGTATTTATCCTTGAAATCCTTGAAATTTTAAATTCTCATTTCCAATCAGCAGAAAAAAGCTTTATGCAGAGCACATTAACAAACTAAACATGAGAAAGGTACTAATGCCATTACTAATGATACTACTACTGAAATAGTGCCTCATGTTTGGATCTGCCTTGCAAAGAGAGCACTGTATGCTTTCCAAAGACTTGCAAGTAAAATTGGTAGTCTTGATAACAGTATTGATGAAATAAAATACTTGAAGTAATTTGATTTTTCACTGCTTGAAGCAGTAAAAAGTTAGTTTTGGTTTCTAAATGTTTTTATGAAATGTGTCAAAATAGGAATAGTATGGACATAAGTAAAAAAAATACAGCTTTTTATGGTGAATATCAGAACAACATATTTTGTTCTAAAAAAGAAGTACAAATTTAAGTAGAATGCTTATAGTAGACCTCTTGATACACAGATTTTCTTGCTACAGAAGGAACTGAGGAAAGTTCCTTGTAACAGGCAAAATTTTAAAGAATAAAAAGAACTCACAAGATCATAGAACAGCTGAGGTTGGAAGGGAGCTCTGGAGGGCATCTTGTTCAAGCCCTCAGCTCAAGCAGGGTTTTCTGAAGCTAGTCTCCCAGGACTCTGTCCAGGTGGATTCTGAATATCTCCAGGGAAGAAGACTCCACAGATTGGATGCCAGAGTTCAGTCATCCTCACAGTGAAAGAGTCTTTCTCTGACACAGGTTGCAAACCATATTTTTCATAGAAGTCCAGTTTTTCAATGCTTTTTCAAGACACCAGATTTGTAGCCTACACAGTCTTCACACTAACCTGGTGTTCACTTGGGTAAGCAAAAAATAGATCAAAAAATCTATATTTTTTTGTTGTTGAGAAGTAATTAATATTTTAACTTGAAAGGTATTAGTTTTATTTCGAATTTATGCTAATAACCATTACTACTTGCTATTTTAAAGAGTTCCAAATTCAAAACATACATACATTTTTGTGAAAGGTCTTCACTATTCATTATGATAAAAAGTATGTTTATAAAGAAGATAGGCACTGTACAATAATAGGGATTTCAAACTACCCAGACATTACTGGCTATTCATTGTATCTTTTAAAATGACAGATAAGTTTTAGTTAGTTATTTTGAAGTAGCATAAATCTGAGCAGTATAAGCTCCATCAGTTTTGAGCTGTAAGAGCTCACTTCTCTTCAGCAATCATAAATTCTGAACAATTATTTCATTTGTTCCATATATCTGGTCATAGCCAAGCATTAGTATAGAGGCTTGTACTTTATTCATCAATAACCAGTAAATCATCCACAAACAGAACACAAAACCTGACCTGTCCTTACTGACAGGGTTGAAAATTATGTCCCTCTATGTTGATAACTTTGATCCAAACTTTTGAGTTTATACATAACCAGTTAAGACATAAGATGACACTCCTTTTATCATTAATAAAGACTGGAGGTTTTAAAAGGGATACTTAGCAGAATGCAACATGTATGATCCCATAGCTTTTCCTTAAAAAAAAAAAAATTTAAAAAGGGTAGAGCACAAATATCTCCTATCAAAATTGATATAATGGGATTTATTAGCATCCCATTGCAAAAAATAAAAATAGGAACTCTAAATGTTTATAAGCCTACACTGGCTGGAACTTCTCCATGAAGAGTGGGTGTCAGCTGTTTAAAAAGAGACAAATTGGGAAGGTTCTGTTCTGCCCTTGATGTGTGCACAGACTTTAACTTCAATTAGTGTCATTAATCATGAGGAGAAGGAGCTCCCAGGCCTACCATAATTTGGTGTTGGTGTCCCATCAGGTACCCCTTGCACTGAGAAAAGACACGCCCCGACACTGACAGTGACGCATGGCCTGGCTCTGAGCTCAGTCAGATGCCATATGCTTCAGCTGAGAGATGGCTGACAACCACGACAGGACATCAATTATTGTCATCCAGCCACGTACGGGAACACACATGGGCTCATCCCAGCTTCCTTGTCATATCACCACAAGAACTTGTTAAGTGTTCCCTATTTAAAGCCTTTACTTTTCTCTTGAAAACGCAATTAATCTAATTGCGGCTGATGCAAAGGGTCAGGCAAGGATGGCGCCTGCAAGGGTTCTATGGTTGAGGCTGATGCCACCACAACCAGCAGACTGAAAGACACTCCTCAGAAAGCTGCTTCTGCAACTCGCCTAAATCTAAATAGAAATTTAAAGATATAACTTGATTTTCGAACTCCTTCTATAAATCAATAAATGAAGAAACAGATATCTAAAAATAATTTTGTCTTCTTGGGTGAGTTCTAAATCTGTGTGAAAACTCCAGCTGTGGCTGGGCAGAAATTTGGAGCCCAGCTCATGCAGAACATCAACCACATCTCAAACTGACTGAGGCAGTAACGTGGGAAATGGAATCCAAAGCTCCATTTTTGTTCCCCTGTCTGATGGTGACACTAAAAATATGCAAACCCTACTCTCAAACTATTTTTCTCATACAATAAAATGGGTGCTTTAAGGCTTTTGCCCTGAGTACTTGACTATTACTTGCCTTTATGGAATGCAATTTCTATCATTATTCAAGGATCCAATCTAGAATTAGAAAGAAAATCGCACCACAACTCAATTCCTTTTGTTCACTGATGTGATTTCTCTGACATTAAATCCCATTGAGCATGGAAACTGGAAGTGGCATAAAGACAAAAAACCCCAGCATACTTAGAATGCAGTAAAAAATACAAATAAAACATCTCCGTAACTAAAATAGTTATTATAGATTGGAAAAATCAACCTTAGAAAATCACATGATAAAAAGTATTTATACATTTCCTGTATTGCAATAAGACGATCTACTTCAATTTTTTGTTTTCCCCAATGTTTTTGATGATTATTGAGCCTCCCATTTCATCATTAGTATTATTTTTTACAATAAAACATACATATTGTAACATTAATCACAGGATTAATTATCATAAAACCTTCAATACTCCTGGTTTTATTTTGTAGCTAAAAAGCTGGTGAAAGTCATATGGAAAAAAAGATTCTTTGTAACTTAGACTGGTAAAAGTTGGGTTGTTTTCTGGTGCAGTCAAAACTTACTTTCTCTAACTTATATAATGATACTAATTTTTATTAAATTTAGCCAAATTAAATGTAGTATTTTTTTCAAAGTTTTAAAGTTTGGAGATTTGTACTTCAAAACTTGTATTGACTGGTTCAAGTCTACGTATTTAAACAGTCTATGTCAAAAAGCATGAAAATGTATCTTCCATGTTAATAAAAATGCAACTTGATTTGCATGGTACTAATATTTTTTTCCTACATACTGGAAAAAATATCTGGATTAAAAAATTTATGTGAGAAATTAATATCACTTTAAATCCTTTCAAAAGGCAATTAAAGATACTTATGCATCCACATTGTAAAGAGTTTGGATTTAAAAATTCTGATACCTATTTGCACTTTTGAAATGGATATAATTTAGAGTTACACTTACTACATGCAAACAAATTATGCAAAGAAATTATTGGGTACCAGTGTCATTCTCAGTTGCTGCCTCCATTGTGTGTGAAGTTCTCTTGGCGCTCTAATTGTGGGTGGAATGACGTCCAAAGGCCATGCATTTTCTGGGGACTAAATCACAATTATTGCTAAGTGAAGGCAATTACTGCAGAGCAGCTGAGGCTTGGGAACACACTGAAGCAACTTCTCTGTGTATGTTTGCCCTAAGTGATATTGAAAATCCATGTGATTAAGGCTCTTTAAGAGCTTTAAAACTAGGATTAAGTTGCCTGGTTAAAAATGGGTGCTTTTGAAAAGTGTAACTTCTAATAATATTGTAGAAGCATAATTAAAAAAACAACAAAAACTCGCCATCTGCATAGAATTTTCATGGTTTACTCTTACTTGATTTTGTGACAATTTTGAAGTTGTTTAGTTGGGGATTTTTTCTGGGTTTATTTTCGTTTTTATTTTTGTGGAGTATTTGATTAAAATAGTACAAAACACATACTAAATTTTCCTCCATTATTTGAGAGTTGAGGGTAACTAGCAACCTAGTCAGTATGTTAAGTGTTTCAAATCACCCTCCTTACATCCTTTTGTTTTGTATCTGTAAATTTTTTTCATCTGTCAGCCCTGAAAACTAAAGCATGAGATCTGTATCTCACAATGTGTTCTTTCTTTTTCATGTTTCATCAGTGCTGGTAATAAGACAACTTGGATTTCACTTTTACTTACTTGGGGGTAGGCTCACTCTTCTTTTTTTGTGTGTATGTATGTGTGTGTTTATTTTTTTTTTCCCTATATTATCAAACACTCATACTACTTGGTGAATGGTTATGGGGTTCACAGTTACACAAGCACAACAGACACAGGATGCTTTTGAATCACTGATGGAGCCGTTTTATGAAAATATTCACAGGAAAAGGAAGGAAGTAATTTCTTACCTTCTTTAGAAATATCCACTCATTCTCAAGGTTTAATTTTTCTTAATTTTTTGTTGTTGTTAAATTTACATTCATAAGGAATCCTGAAATAAGTTTGCTGCTTTGAAAAGATGCTTTTACAAAAGAGCTCTAGCAGGGTGTTGTTAATTTCCTTTTTATTTCATTGAACATGTTGAAATATGGTGAGACTGAAATGACCGAAGAACATCTACAGCTCTCCTTATTTTATTCAATTTATGGAAATTCAATCTACCATATCTACCATAAGCCCCTCATCAAGAAATCACTCTATCTTGAGCACAAGGTCTTCATCCATTTGACATAAAGTTCTAGGGTACTTGAAACATATAACTTTGCATTACTTTCTATCTCACTAATATTTATAGAAATTGAAACTGAAATTGCCATCTGAAAATGAGACACTGAAATGATACTTGCAGCTCTGATTTCATAAGGTCTTTTTTGTCTTAGCAAAGTGAATTATTAGGGAATGAAAAAAAATAAAGTCATGCAATATTTGT
The DNA here is from genome assembly GCF_009819655.1 of Sylvia atricapilla. NCBI lineage: Eukaryota > Metazoa > Chordata > Aves > Passeriformes > Sylviidae > Sylvia > Sylvia atricapilla. The sequence continues at coordinate 63,839,307 of NC_089143.1, forward strand.
GATCTTAAACTGCACAGAGATTCTTAAAAGACTGAAAATACTTAGTAAAACCTGCAGGAAAACTTATGCTTCAAATAGCCATGAAATTCAAGAGGAATCCTGGATCCCTCCAAAATTCATAAAATGTGGTATTTATCATCACTTCTGCTCCACAGGCTCTGCCTGCTCTCCCGTTACGACCTTGCAGATCTCCCATCTCTTCCACATGGTTCCTCTGAGAACTCCAGCTGGCTTTCACCAGCTCCTAACAGGGGAAATTGTGTTTACTTGCTTTATCTCACCAAACAGAGGCAAGGTGCTGAGGCTCAGTAAAGCTGGCTATGCAAAGAACCACTTGAATTCAGTTTTAAAAGGTCAGCAACGATTTTGAAAAGCAAACATGGAGGAGCAAACAGCTGACTACTTTCTCATTGGTATTTTGAAGTGTCAGGAAGATACTGCAAACAGCATAACAGGCAGATCTAGAACAAGCTTATCCTGTTTCCATGAAAATATATAAGCACTCAATAGTTTAAATAAAGCAAATGGTTTCAGATAAGATCCTAATGGATGGCTCTTGATGGGGAAGGGGAGATGACCACATTGCTGAGTGTTAGTGCCATGATGACTGAACACTAATTTCATTAATTACTGACTAATTCCCACCAGTTTCCACAATTGGAAACGTTGTGAAACACATAGAAAATATGTAAGCACAAAGAAAAGCTTCTTGAAGTATGTCTATTTGGCATTAAATCATTCAACTTACAGGTAACTGTGCTAGTTTTTGTGTCAAAATTTTCATATCAACAGCGTTTCATTCTACTATCTAATCACGTACCTAAAAATCCTATACATCAGCAACAAATTTTACCATAACTGCGTCTATCTGCAAAACAAGGGATTAACAGTTTCCAGTTTTTAAAGGAACTTCCCTGGTCTGGTCATCCAGGAGCTACTCTGGCAGTCACACTCCACCACCTGAGCTGGGACTGAAGCTCCTCCATAGCTGCACACCCCACACTCACACTTGTGTGTATTATTATTCTCTGTCAACAGATGCTGAGTAGCAGTCTACCGACTGCAAAACTTTCAAATATACTTTGAAGACGTATTTCTGTGCTTTAACATTCATATCTTTCCTATCTTTCAAATCTTGAGGTTGTACTGGTAGGTGGCCAAGCTGAGAGATGATACAATGGAAAGAAGTTACACCTAGAACAGATTTTTATGTGTTTTTTTTTAAAAACAAGTTTTATGTGCCAGTTATTACACAGGAAAATTTTGTAAGAGTCCAGATTTAAAATAATTAGAGCATTTACCACTAATTAGTCTAATGGCACCTAGTGTTAAATATTTATAACCATCAACAGCAATATGACTGAGATTCACAGAATTCAGAGTCTAGAGATTAAGAATATTTTCTATCAAAATTAGGTACTCTAGAGATATAGATAAAAAACAAACAATAAGGAAGCTAAAGAGGGGGGAAAATGGTGACTAGGATGACTGAAAGAGTAATTTCACTTTGTAATCTGGTATTACCTATAAAAAGGTGAACCTAGCAAGCAATTTTTATGAGTAGTTAAAATCTTTGGCACCTTGTAAAGAAGAAAATATCAAGTAAAAGGGTCATGAGTGATAGCCCTTTACAATCATGAAAACCTCACCTTTGTTTGAAAAACCCTTACACAAATACTTAGATTCCAATGTAATTTCAAAGGTGACGAGGTAAAAAAAGGCACAGGTCAACTTCAAAGTTATGAAAATTTGTGTCATCATTACTATTATATATCAATTTCATTCAACACCAAACACATTCAAGATCATTTAAGAGGAACCACCTACTGCTGGCATTCAAATCCACATTTTGAATATTCAATTCCATCTTCATTCACTGAAGACAGTTTCAAAGGTTAACTGTCCTAAGAACACAAGCCTTTGCTGATGCATTTTCATAGGTTAATACTAGTAAGAAAAATAGACACAGAGTAATTACATATCTATGGATGTAAACAATCCCAGTGTCACCCCAGTATCTGAGAAGTGACAACATAGACTCCTCACAAGCTGTGTTTTCAGCTTGTGCCCATTGCCTGCCACTGAGTACCGCTAAAAATAGCCTGGCTCCACAGTCTTACCAGGCACATTAAAATTGGCTTTTTAAGTAGGATCAGATTCATACTAAAAAGAGGAAACACCCTGTATCTTTTTCTAGATAATGACTAGACCCATGTCTACCATCTTCAACAAATAACATCACAACAACTTTAGTATTTCTCAAGACCAGAGGCAAAGCCACAAAAAGCCCCCAGAACTTCCTACTGGTAATGCCTCTTCAGCTTAAAAAAGCTGCAATATAAAATGTAATTTATAATCATCACTTTTCTTTTAGTGTACATATCTCTATGTGCTAATTTCAGATTTGTATGTGGAAACTCAAGGCAAGTACTTGGAATGGCTATTGGTCAGTCTCTGGGTTTCATGTAGCATTTTAATCTACTTAATCAACACTGACATACTTAAAAAAATCAGTCACTTAACTTCTTTGTAAGAGTTCTGCTCTTACAAAGCAAAAATCTTTTTGGTTTACTTCTCCTGGAGTGCTTCTCAGAAAAGCTTAGCATCCTTTCTAAAATTTACTTTGGTCAGTGGCATTGCAAATAAGCTCATTAAGGGATTTTATATTCTCAAGTATTACATTTGTTCAACAGATTTAAAAATGTGCTACTCCACATGCTTATTATCTTTGTCAGTTTGGTTAGGAGGCTGTCAACCTTGTCAATTATATTACTTCAGAGACATCCCTTTTATTTTTTTCTCCCATATTTTCTAAGGTTTCTGATCATGATCCACAACATTTTTTTCTATAGCCTCACTTCATCTTCAAATAGCCTTTTTTTGAAAGAATCTCCCCCTTAATTTTTCATTGGACTTTGTAGTGCACAGGTAGTATATCTTTATTATTCCTGTGTTGCTATCCATCTTTTATGGATTCAATTTTCACTATGTATTATATTCTGCAGACCTATTGTCCTTTTCACCTCCTCGGTTCATCCTTCTATTCTGTCTTTTTCTCACCTGCAAGCCTCTTCTCCCTTAGTGTGACCTTTTTCAGTCTTTTGAAATCTCCTCAGTATGGGCCTGTCCTTCAAGTCACACTGTTACCCTTAAAATAATTTTGCTGACTGCAGCCTAGACCTCTGTTTGAAGAGTTTATTTTAAACTACTTTTCAGACATATTTTAATTGTAAAAAAAAAACCCCAAAAAATCTAGTATCTTTTAATCTGAGAACCTACCAAACCAGGGAAACAATCCCATGCTGTTCAGGGCTCTGATTACTACCAAAGAAGTGTGGCTTTCTCTGAAGAGTTTCAATAGTCAGAAGGTAAAAGCGCTGAACTTCATTGGAAAGAAGACTGGAGAGCAAAAAAGTGAGGATATTCAAGTAAGTTACTTAAAATATAACTATTTAATCAATCTTCCACTTCATATTTTCACATGATCCTAGCTGAAGACTTTCAATCAGCTCTGTAAAACCTGTGTGTAGCCTTACTGATGAAGAGAGGGAATAATGTGTTTGGTACTTCAGCTGCACTAGCTGCCACATGCAGATTAAGCAAGTTTGATCTTTAAGCCTTGATTCTGTCAGAGAACTTTACAGGTAGTTAAGCAATAAGCGTAGCTGTATTTTATGGGATATGATGCCGTTTTCTGGGACACTATGCTGACCTTGTGTTCACCAAATGCTCTCAAATGAGGAAACGTTCTCAAAGGCTGCAGCCAAATTCTGTCACTTCTAATTTTCATTTCATGCTTATCACTGCAATTTGAACTGTGAAGACTTATAGATGAAATACTGAACAAGGAACATGCTGTGTCCCCAGGAACAGCCTGGCAGATCCTATTTCCTCCTGATATTCTCCCACTTGCTGAAAAAAATAGTATTTTCCATGCACAAAATTTTGTACATGCCTCAATACCTCAGGTGTCTGGCTTTGACTGAATCTGCTCCTTCTCATCTTTTTTATGGTACAAGCCTGATCTAGCATCAAATGAATAAAGCATTGGTATCAGGAAATAGAAAACAGATAGGAAATTTTAGAGGATACAAAATATTGGTATACAAAAGTGACAGATGCTAATAAAAATCTAAAGAGAAAACATATTTAATAATAACTGCTCCATTTCTATAGATGATGATGTTACAATAAAAAATAAAACTCACAAATGTCCATTTGCCTAGTACACCAACAGTAGATTTGGTAAAATCATCTGAATCAGTATGGAAACTCAACTTTAATTTCCTTTGTTTGCTTTCAGCTTTAGAACTGGCACTTTTACTAGTTTTTATCATGTTCTTTACCACTCCTTTTCATTTTTGGAATTGTTTCTTTGTAATTAAGAGCCATGTGCATACATCTGTGACTCTTGCACATTTGCAGCCAATCTTACTTAGTAGTCGTAGGGAACTCCAGTCTTGTGACACAGGAGCTGGCAATAGTTGGAACTAGACTTTTGGAATTTAAAGAAAACCATGCCATTTTATGGTGTAGGTTCAGGAACTTCTCTGATACAATAAAAGCAATACCAAATAAACACCTTATTATGTCCTTAAAGACTCACTTTTAGGGTATGACTAAAAGGAATGATAAACTATAAACCAATAGCTACCATATTCTTAACTTATAGTTATTTTAACATATTTGTTTGAAGCACTGTCAAAAAATTGACACGGCATAATTGGCTCTAATATTTTAATGCTAAGATAGAAAAAGGATTCATAATAATGATGCTGACTTCTAAAAAGCTCTTTCAATTCCCTTTATTACCAAAGATGAAATTTCAGTTCACAAGGAGCATTATTTCAATCCCCATGGAGTGATAATCCAGGTAAAAAGAGATCCATTCAACTCCATCCATTAAGCTGAAAAGTCCATTGAAGAGTTCAGTTACAATTATTCATTTTTTGTGAACCAGGAAAAAAGGAACCTTGCATTAAGACTTATTTTAGGGTGTTATATGGAATTTCTTTTTGTTTTCTTTGAAGCTATTATATCTGATCATATATTACAGTGCATATATATTGCAGTGCGTATTTTCCTAATGGAAGCTGATTGTTTCACCCTTTTGATAGCTGAAATAGTACAATATTGTCAGATCTATTTTCTAAATATTCAGTTAGAAAAAACCCAAAATTTACATAAACTATTTATAAGGAAAATAATCTGTATGATAAGGAAAACTTACATAAACTGTATGTTAAGGAAAACTTAACATGGCATACTCAGGATTCTAGTTGTATCTAAAATAGCTTGATAGCAGTTTCATACCTCATCCATTGAAACACTGATGTTTCTCTTTCCCGAAGAAGAGGTACAGAAGCAGAAAGGCTCACGAAAATTTCGGGTAACTAAACCAAGGCAGATGAAGTTCCAAAGACCTGGAGCTGGTCCCTGAAGTCTACACACAAGCATTCATCTACGTCTTCATTAGATCCAAGTGGATATAGACACAAGAGACATATTCAGGAATCATAATCCCTTATTCTCTAGCAAACAGTCTTGCAGATGAAGGAGAAACATAGACCCTAAAATTAATAGCAGAATTCTTCATACTTGGATTTAAATTTCTATCTTTTGCAGAGGAAGACAAAGCCAGAAAAATAAAAGTTGTATGCAATTATTCAGGAGGGATTTCAGTATCTCATCAAGGAAATAGTGACAAGGAACATAATAAAAAAAAGAAGCATAAAAAAAGTTTTTTTAAAATATGTGAAATATATAAATCAGTGTAAAGACTTCAACAACCAACATAAATAACTGTAAATTTTACCAAGAAAGTCAGAAAGTATAATCGAAATCTAGCCTATCCCTTAATACAAATCTCACTGTTTTGTAACCCAAGCCTGATATTTCTATTCCAGTGGAAAAAAACTTTTACACTAATTTACAAGGCCGCAGGTAAAATTTTTTCACTGTATGCTGCATTTGCCTTTAAAGAATTCAGATAAAAATGGGAAATGACAGATGCTAAATTTTCTTGTTAGATTCACCTAAATCTTTTATGTTTATGAGTTACAACATTAGTTACTGCTGTACTTATGAGAATTGTTAGGCATTAACCATTTATTATAATTTTTAAAGACATGAAGAAATTAAACTTTAATTGAAGTCTAACCCTTAAGTATTGGTGAATAACTTAATTTTCTTTCAACGAATTATGTAAAATTAGCTATTTCTCCAGAAGATTATTGCTTTTCTATCCTTTTGTCTTACAGTCTACCCTTATTTCTACCAATTTCAATATCCTTCAATATTAATTAGGAAGAATACTGTTAATTTGCTTGATTTCTAATAAAAATTTTGGCTATTTCTAGCACTTTCAATATATCTAAATATTAATTAGGAAAACTACTGTTAATTTGCTTGGTTTCTAGGAAATAATTTGGTCCTATGCTTTAGTGCATGGCGCATGACTGCCTACAAAATTTCTCTTAAATGTAATAGGATTTCTTGAAGGCAGTAAGACTTGCTATTTCTCTTTATTCTCTCAACAAGTTAGAATACAATTGATATATATTTCTGTTTATGATTGGGAAGGTGAATTGTGTGTTTATGCCAATACATGTAAATGACAAAAGCTTCAATGTGCCTTTTGCTCCAGATGAAATATCCATACACCTGCAGTAAACATTTAATTCAGCTAGTAAAATCCTGAAACCACTTTAAACTGCTTTATAACTTTATCTCTGTCAAATGACATTTTTCATCCTCTATTTTACTTAGTCTGAGTTATTTATGTTAAATTATATCAAGAGGAGATTTAGAATGAATGACAATAAGGTTTCTATGGAATAATCAGACATCTGTTGTTGTTTTTCACTCAAAGGCATTTGTCTGAACTCAGATTTTTAAAAATCCTTCTTCCATCTTTTAAAAATCCATCTTTCTACAATGAAGAAACAGCACAAAAATGGTATTCTGTGGAAGATCACCCCATAAACCTAAACACTAGGCTGTGAATATATTATTTTGAGGTTACAGTTCAAAGAATTCAAACATAATTAAAGGATTTTTCATTTATCTCTGTGGATTGTGATTGAAAATGTGTGTTGGAGAAAGGCTGGCCATAGCTGTTAAAGCAGAGAACACAATTTAGGCTGCCTTTTTTTTTTTTTTTTTTTTTTTTTTTTTTTTTTTTTTTTTTTTTTTTTTTTTTTTTTTTCCCCCTAGTCATTAGAGTCCTTCAATCTTGAGTTTATTTCCAGTGACTTTACTTCTCTACTGGTAACAACTGAGCACATCATCACCCAATCTCAGCAAAGTACCTTAAGGTAAACTATATTTGTTTGCTTTTAGCTTGTTTTCCCAAGGAAAATGTAGATATCCTCTGGGTCATTTTCTCAGTACACAAAGTATATATACTGCAGGCACTTGCATGCATAATTGATGAGGTGGGAGAGAAAGAGGAACAGATTCTTAAGAGAATTCATGTAATCTTATCACGTTTTTGTGGGAAGTTTCAAAAAAATATATAAATAAGCCGTCTCCAGTCCTTGTGTCATTCCCCTTTCACATCCCACTGACACGCATTGGAAACACAATGTTTTTCTGGATGCAAAAAATACTTCTACAGTATTCAAAAATACATGCCAACATACATTAAAAATTTACCCAGCTAGCACAGTAGGATATACTTTTAATGCAATGCAAATTTTGCTTGTTAAAGGTCATTTTCTTTCCCAGAAGGTTCATGAGCTCAGCCCTAGACTGACCCCTAGTCCTCTCTGGGAATTGCCTCTGCCGAACTGACTAACCGTGAAATCCATACCAAATCAAGCACAGATAATGTTTTCAGAAAGGTAGGCAAATATAAAATGCTCTTCTTATGCACATTAGGACCTACATTTCACACCTGAAAATAGGCATTGGAATTGATAAATTTATTTATTTGTTCATTTATTTATTTAATCAAAGACCATGTTTAGTAAACATTGAGCTACAACTACTTACTAGCTAAGTATCAATGGTGAGGAGAAAAAAAGACCTTTCTGATTTTTTTATGGGGGTAATTATGGATCATATGTTGGCACGTACTGAATTACCACTCATCCTCTTTCTCTACTAAGAAAATATAAGTAATTTTTTTCTAGTAAAACTTTAGACTTTGAAAATTAAAACTTGGGGCAATTTTGCACGTAGCCATTTTCAGAACGTAGCTATGAAAGAAACATTCAAGAAAAAAGAAAATCAGAAAAACCTCAGAACTTGGCTGATATGGAAACAGACTTCTTAAAAGAAACTCTTTGATATCTGGAACTATAGGGATATAAAATTAACTGCTTCAGTATGAGGCACTGGAAAAAACTCTGTTCATGGACTGCATAATTTAAAAGATTGTGCAATTAAAGATCTGTATAACTCTTCATAACATTCTAACTGCAGTCTCCATAAAGCCTATAAACTAGATGGCAGCATAAAATTATTAGACCTGCATTTACAGCTTTGTTTATTTTAGCACTGTTATTTTCACACCATTATTAATAGAACTGAGACTAAGTAAGCATAGCTCCTAAGTAGTAGCAAGCATTTGCATGTCATTCTGCATCACTGCTAGTCAATAAAAGCTTTTGGAGAAGAGCAAGCAAGACAAAGATCTTTCTTTGGAAAAAAAAAATAGGTTTGCAGGGTTGTATTTTTTTTTTTAAGGAAAAAAGAACCCCCATTGATGCAGTAAATGATGGATAGGAACTGGATGGTAGAAGACTTGCATTTGCTTTTTATTTTTTGATAACACTCAGAGCTGAAGTGGAGGATTGAGAACAAAAGCCAACATGAAAAAAAACCCCAAGTATCTTAAAGCATGCTTGCTTTCTCCCAGGGAAAGCCACACAACTTTATTTGGAATCTTAAATGCAATGGTAGAGGCAGTTACATTGTGACAGCATCTCACATGTGCTTCAATGCTTTCCAATATTTATATCTCTTTCCAATATTTATATCTAACATCATCTTAGTAAAACAGATATAGGAAGAAATAAATCAGATTCTCATTAACTGTGAAGAGAAAATCTCCCAAACAAAAGTTGTAAAATGTACTCTTAGTTCCATTTTTTTTTTTTTTTTTGAATACTTATACTTCCCTTCCCCATGTTGGACAGCACCCAATAAACACAAGAGGTGTTTATTTTATCTGGATTAAAATTGTGAGATCCCAAAACCTGAGCTGAATCTCTTCAGCATAGGTAGACAAATATCCTCTGTGTAGGTGTTACACCAGCCACGGAGCCTATGCTGCCCAAGGGTTCTCTAGGGCTGCTGACTTCTGCTGGCTTCTGCAACCAGCTGCTGGAGCTCACAGCTGGATTTCCATGGGACTGCTCTTTGGGAATGACTGATTATGCCTATCAAGTCCTCTCCCATTCTCTCACACACCAGTTAAAACAAAAAAGTGAAAGGGTAAACAGGAACAGTGAGTCATAAGCTCATCCTGTTCCCAACCTGCATTGTTGGCCAGGCAAGGGAGGGGATTGTCCCCTCTGGTCTGCACTGGGGCTGCCTCACCTCCAGTGCTGGGGGCAGGTTTGGGTGCCACAAGGTACAAAAGACATTAAACCATTAGAGAGGGTCCAAAGGAGGGCCACAAGGATGTTGAAGAGCCTTGAGGGGAAGCTGTATGAGGAGTAACTGAAGTCGCTTGGGTTGTCCAGCCTGGAGGACACTGAGGGGGGGATCTCATTGTGTTGTTCCTCATCTTTGTAAAGGGAAGAGGAGGGACACGAACAGGTCTCTTCACTCTCATGACCAGTGAAAGGACTCAGGGAAACCAGCTGAAGTTGTGTCAGGGCTTGCTCAGGTTGGATATTGGGAAAAGGTTCTGCACCCTAAGGGTGGCTGGGCACTGGAAAAATCTCCCCAAGGAAGCAGTCACGGCACCAAGCCTGACAGAGTTCAAGAGGAGTTTGGACAGCACTCTCAGGTACATGGTGTGACTTTTCTGGTGGACTTATAGTAAAGCATAATGCCAAAGCGTAAACTGTCTTTATAGGTTGGGTGGTTTCTACCTTCCCTTTTTACATGTGTGTCTGAAATCTTAACTCGTTTATGTTTCCTGAACAGCACAGTCATTGTACTGAAACAGAGAAACACATCAGAGGTAATAATAATTAATAAATCCTCCTTCACTTTTTCCAGATGAACTGACAAAAGCTTTTCATACAAACTCTACTCATCTATTTGCCAGGATTTTTTATATTTTGAAAATTATGTGTTAATTTTTCTGATAATTTTGGAGGTGGCCAAAGGATTAAAAGGCTGATTCTATGGTTTTTCAACTTCTCAATGTTTATGTGGGAGTAAAATATTATTTTGAAGATGGGTTATCTCACAAGAAGCATATTTAATCATCTTTCTCTCTAGCAGACTTTTACAATTGTGGTTTAGACAAAATGTGGTTTGGACTAACAATGGTAATAAATGGTAATAAATCCTATTAAAACCTGACTTCAAGTTATTCTTATATAGACTTAAAAAGCTAATTCAGGGCTTCCAAATAATCCTCACATGTTCATATAAGCTCAAATCCATGTACTAAAAATTAAAATTTTCTTCCTCATAATTAACTGAAAGAAACTTCACAAAGGGTTACTACAAAATAAAACAATAAAAATAACAATCAAATATATAAAAAAAAATTAAAATCAACTCTCCTGCATTCTTACTTGAATTTCACATTCATGTAAACCATTTTTTAATTAAAAAATGCACCTAAAATAATGAGAAGGAAAATGAGTTTGTGTGGAATGAAACAGACAGAAAGCAATGGAAATAAGTAAAAAGTGTGTATTGGGGATGCTGCATATTACTTATCCACTTTATCACATTAATATAAGTTGCAAAGGGAAAAGACAATGACCAAGAAGCAATGGATAACAGAGATGAGAATGGAAGTCAAATCCTACTCCTGACTTGAATTTAAAAAGGAAAAGTAAAACCTTATATTGAAATAACAAAAATTATATAGATGTTTGTAAGCTGGAATCAACAGTGACATTAGTGCTGCTCATCTACACTTGACAGACAACAGTAAGAGATCTTCAGTTACAGCTTTGTGGTTATGCCAGTCTTCTTCATATGTTTTTTGCTCTCATAAGGTATCAACCTTGAAAACTAAACCCTTTCAAAAGCTATTTTCCTTTCAGAGGTAAGGTATCCAAGCTATTTGAATCAAATTCAGAAGTAAAAGGAGAAAAGCAATCCTATTTTATTTATCTGAACCTATTGAGAACTTACTGATCACATATTTTAGTTTTCAATTGCTCATTGAGAAATTAAAGGCACACAGTAATTTGCTGAAAAAGATATTTTGTGGGAAGAGAGCTCCTCTTGAGATCTTATTTTATGGTTAAGGGAAAATAATGAAGAGAATAAGAAAAAAATAATGTATTAAGAACATAGGCAGACATGTTCTGGACTAGACCGGCATGTACATGTGAATTTTCTAGACAGTTTGAGTGTCTTTGGAAGTCCCCATACAAATGCACTCTAAACACTGAAAAAACCCTTGAAAACATGGAGTTAAATGCTTTTCCCCATTACAGAAAATCTGGACAATTCAGGTACTTTCTCTTAAATTCAGAGTTTCTGTAATATCTCAGATTGGGCACTTCTATCTTCCTGGAAACCTTCAAGTCTCCCTTTGAAGAAAGTTCTGCAGAACTGAATGCAGGAGGAAAAAAAAATGGAACACTTTAGTTACAGAAAATCCATCTGGTTTTGTTTGAGGTGTCAACCTTTCAATACAATATTCTTATGGTAAGGTAGTTTCATCAGCATGGACCTCTCAGGAATAATATTCTGTTGTTCACTTATGTTTACTTAAATAGAAATCAGGTCATTAAAGGAATTAACTCAAACAGACATTCTTGAAAGCAAAACAGTGATGTAAAATGCCAAAGATGTGAAATTCACTCTTGCCTTTTGAGGTAGCATTTCACATTTAAGCCTAAAGAATTAAAAGGTGAGCATGTATTATTTTCTCATTTTTTTTCAGCTTAACTACTCCTATTGTTCCATTCAGAAACTCTGTCACGGATGTCTGAAATTGCTAATTTATTTATATATTTATTTTTATCTCCAACACGCAGAATAGTAATTTAAATAAATTGACTCACTCCTGTATAACACAATTCAGCAGGAAAATGTATTTCTAAAGGGAAATAAATTATTTTAAATACTTCAAGTAAACTGAAAGACTACTTATAAAAAAGCAATGAACCTTCTGAAGCAGACACTAGGATTCATCTCACCAAGACTGAATCTACACCCTTAGCACATCATTCCTTATTTTTCTGGCTAATGTGAAAAAAAAACCCCGTAATTATAGTAAAAATACAGTTAGGGAAACGAAAAAAAATAGAGTCCCATGTTGATAATCCTGCTTAGAACTGTTTCAAAAATTACTACAGTAACTTGCCTGACAAGCGTGTAACACTCTATTGTAAATTATTGGCACAAGTTCAATGTAGATAGAGGAATAATAAAGACCAAAAAACCTGAACAAACAAAAAGTAGCATCAACTGCCTTCACTAATCCTCCCTTGTAGAAGCAATGGATATGTTGTGCAACCACAAGCAGTAGACAGCTGATCTACTCAGGGCTGGAATAACAACTGCAGAAAAGAACCTGCACACCCAAAGCAGGAAGCAGAAGGAATTTATGTACCTCCTCCAGAAAACCAGCTTTGTTAATTTTTTGGGGGATAGGACAGGTTAGGAAAAAGAAACAAAAATGTTCATAGAATTATAAAATGATTTAGGTTGGAAAAGACCTCTAAGGTCATAGAATCAATGAGCCAACACTGCCAAACCCAGGACTAAACTATATCCCCAAGTGCCACATCTATGTGTGATGTAGATGAATATGGTTCATTTCACAAGAGACTTAAAGGAATGACAGTCTGAGTGAAGACAGGAGTTTCTGCTAATTCTAGATTGTTCCCTAAGTGTTAGCAAAATGAAGAAAATACAAAACACACAACTTTGATCCTCATTTCCTTCCTGACATCATTAAATGATTTTCAGTGACCATGTTTTCAATCAGGATTCTATAGCACTCTCCTGTTTATACATTGTATAGGAAAATTAAGGAATCTGACACAGATTTCTTGATTTTCTCGATTGCCTGATACTTATGGAAAAAATTGCAATGCATAATTTTTAATAGAAAAGTCAGATATACTTCATCCACATTTTAAAAACTTATTTAAAAGCAGAATTCTTTCTTCAAACTAACTTATAATGCTCATCATTTGAAAGGAACATATATTTTACAAATGTGAACTTGCACACATACTAGAAACATTTTCCATTTTCATGCTTACTTAAGAATAGTAAGTGAAAGAAAATTTCAGCCCTTTCACATACCTAACTACAATTCCAAAATATTTCAGGCTGATTGCTCTGTTCATGCTTCCCAGTTGAATAGTGAGTTTGCTGTGTGTGATATCAAAACCATTCTGGAAAAAGAAGTTAAAAAAAAAAAAAAAAAAAAAAAAAAAAAAAAAAAAAAAGACAGCTTGCCTTTTGCCCTCTACTAAATTGAATTAGAAAGGGTCTTTTGTTGTTTTAGTTCAGAGGAAGGTTAGCTGTTCTGAAACAGAAAGTGTGGAAAGAGATGCCTACAAAACACTATTTTATAATGCAGCATATGCCATGAAGGAGAGATCCTTGAAACCCGCAAAGCAAAATTACACATCTTTTGTTTCATTGCAGACTTAAAGATGAACCACATTTTCCAGGTAACCTTACTCATCAGGTATCTTTTAGGAAACTTCAGAATTATGCAATACTTTTTCATCTATATTAAAAAGAATAAGTCAAGTAAGGTACTCTTCTAAATGGTACTAGTGTATTTTTCTTGTGTTTATCCACGGTTGAATTTTTGCGAAGTTCGTTTCTGGAAGAGTAGGAAGAGGTATGTTGAATATCAATGAGCTAAGAATGTAAAGCCCACAAAGCAATAGTTCTAGTATGAAATTTGATAAATACGCATTAGAAGTGAAAGACAGAATCTAAATTTTGCTTTGAGAAATTATTAGCAAAGCAGAAAATTACAATGAAAAATCCTCTCCTCTTATACTGAATTTTAATGGTTCTATTTTGTTGCAAAACCATGAAGGTACATATTTAAAAAACACATTCACATAAATTTAAGAAACAGGTAGAGTAGGGAAAGGATGGGACTGGAATCAAAAGGCAAAGCTGACAGGAACATGGAAAGGCAGTAAAAAACAAAGGCAGGAATAGGTCAAGAATATGATCAGATGAGATGATAAGAGATATTTACTGCACACAGCAAATGTCTATTTTAGATTTTGGAATTTTGCAGGGTTTCCTGAGTCACACCATTCCCCTGTTACCCAGAAAACAGTTTTTGATCTCAGTGGAAAAACATGCTTCTTGTTCCTGTGATATAAAGTAGCATACACAAAGGAGAATAAAATACTGACACCATTTAATCTTACACATAGACTTGTGTGTTTATGTTAACTGTTGGGAATATTAGTGCAGGCATGTGTTGCTTTAGAAACCTGGACTTTATCCCACAAAGTTGCCACTTAATGAAGGATAAGACTTGAAGTCAGCGTAAGTATGCAGTCATCCATTTTTCAGGATGTTTACTCTGAGGGGCAAAGATTTGGTCAAACTGACCATTCAGAGCTACACTGGAAGACAAGGAGAACAGTCCTTTGAGCACACAAAATCACCTACTCCAAACACATCTGACCTACTTCCTTTCCTACATAAAATCCTCAATCTAAATTCTCAATGTTTCCCTTCCGCACCTCTAAAATGAGGGCGACATTAACTTGCTTAGGAATTCTTCACTGGAACCACCTGTCTGCTGTTCCCTAGCGGGATGTGACACTTCATCCACCTTGAAACATGCTGAGGCAGAGGAAAGAGATGCATTCCTCCAGAGAGGTGTGCATGTGTGTGCACCCAGCCCTGCAGCTCAGCCTCCATGGACAACGCAGAGTTCCTCCCTGTCGCGGTCAGGTCAGGTGGTGGAGGTGCCACAACCTTCCTTGTCAGGAGCATCTTTAAAAAGACTGGATTGACAGAGGCATAGGTGCTCTCAGGTGCAGCGTGATCAGCTGTTTGGTGCACTCTCAAGTGCATAGTGATTTGCTCTTTTGGGAGGCTGCCTGAGCAGCAGAGCCACACTTGCCACCCTGGGTGACGGCAGAGTAAAAGCGAGATGGGGTCTTTCCCATCTCCAGGAGAGCTTCTTTATTCCATTCCAAAGTGGAAAGAGCCAAACAGCCCAAGGGGAGAGGGACTATATAGGGTAGTCAGAGAGTGGGGTTTCACAACTTGGCCAATGGGGAAAGAATTGATAAAGGGATCAATCAGGGAAAGGAATTAGGAAAGTGAGCAATTAGGAGGGGTAGAAACCAGGAACAAGGGGAATAACCAATAGAGTACAAAACATTAGCATAGAACTGTGAAGGCTTATGGGTTGAAGCATTTTTTGCACACCCTGAGCTTCAAGGAAGTCTCTCAAGGGGATTTCCCAAAGGAAGTGGTTACTAACTGAGGCAGCTTGAGGGCTGCACACTCTCCAAGGGAGTGAATCGTCCTCTATGGATGATCCAGGGACCACCACACTTCTTTTCCATACCTAAGCCCCAGGCCCCCAAGAGGGGAGAATCCATCATCCCTACCAAGCTGTAGCTCCTGAGCTTTGAAACAGTATCCCCTTTTACCCAGCAGGATGGTAACAGGGATACTGTGAGTATCTGAACAGCCACTAACACAAGGCACCCTGTGCATGGGCTCTGAGAGGGCAAGGAGAGACTGATCATCTAATTAAAGAAGATAATACTCATGGAAAGGCCAATTAAGCTTGCATGAAAAAATCTTCATTAAGATATTTCCCACATTTTTAATGAATTACTTTGCTTATTAATAATATTCTTATATTATTTTCCCCTGAATATGTATCTCTGTATTACATGTGTACATACAAATTATTCTACTTAATAAAAAGACTCTGGTGTTAGATATAAAATAGAATCCTTTCTGCTCTAGTACCAATTCACTGACAGCAAGAGAAAAGATCTAGGAAACAATGGAAACTAGCAGAAAATTGAACTGCAATTGTTTTGGGCTAAAGGATCCATAGAAAAATAAAAGATAAGAAAAAAGCTGCAGCATTACAGAGTGAAACCACTGCCAAAATTAATGTCCAACAAAAAGACCATAACATAAGATCCATCAAAACTCAGTTTGCAATAGCACACCAGTATTTAGGATCCCTGAAACTATCTACCTGACATAATAAATATCATATAATTTTATATTCTCAAGGTGAGAGACCTTTAAAATCACAAGACAAGATCACTGAATGGAAAGCTAAATCTCAGTGGATGAAGCAGATTGGAAATTGAATCTGTATGAATCTGATGTATGTATCTCTCCAGTTACCAAGTTAAGTGTTCCAACAATGGGCATAAGCAGATATGTGACAAAATTCTGTGTGAGACTGGTAACATTACCTTGGACATTTAGCTGAAAACAGCAAAATAAATGAAAAAAACATTCTCAAGAAAATATTATGTATAACAGAAGGGCTGATAGGATTTTTAGCAGAACCAATTGTATACTGAGTTTCTAAAATATGTATCAACATTAGAAGATAAATGCACAACACTTTTATATGCCTGGAGTTGAAAAATCAGAGAAAGAGCATTAAGCAAGCCTGAAGTCATCTGTTATACTCCTTTCTTTTCACATTTACATGAAATCCTTATAACTTCGGTGGCAAGAGATTGAATATGTATACTGTTTCCCTTGATAGATGAATCCATTATCCTCAGTTTAGAGCCAGCTGCCAGTGGAAATATCTGCATTAGTGGAGTCTCCTATAAAAACATTTTTGAAGTAAGAAAAACTTCTTACAGCTGACCAGATGTTATCTCTAATGAACCAAAATATTTCCTAAACTTCTCTAGAAAGCAAACATTCTCATTATGGGAATTCTACCGAGTTAGCTCCATGAACCTTATGAATCATTAGTCTTTCTATTTATTTTTTAAACTCAAACTTAGTTTCAATAGAACATGCTGCTTGTCCTTTTGAATGTTTCATGTAACGCGACACCATCTTTGTTAATTTGTGGAAGAAAAGATTTTACTTCATAAATATATAAAAAGCAGCTGTATAATTCAGATCAATATAAAATTTCTAAATACTATTAAGTGAGAATTCATTTGGGTCTGAAATTTTTAATTCATTTAGCAAAACTACTGTAAGGTTTAGCAGATCTCTTTCATCATCACTATCTGCCCCAGTTCCTTCCTATCCCTCCCCAAATTTAAAATGTTCATATATTTTGTACACATTCTCAGTCTACAATCCAAGCACACAAGCTGCTGTCGAAATTACTTCATTTAAGAGAAATGTTCAGCCAGAAGCAGCTGTGGAGTGCAGAAACCACAGAAACAGAATAATTATTTCTTTTGGGGAAACAAATACCTAGCAGTTACTTGCAGTGCTAAGTTAGAGGGGGAAAGTAGACATGTAAGGAGATGTCTGCTTTCTGCTTACAGGCTCGAGGCTGCCAAAGAAATATGATCAGGACCTTGGTGTTAGTTTCAGCCACGGTTTAAACTCCCTACAGCAAAGTTCTTATATACTGGCTTTTATTCTCTGATGCTGGGAAATATCGCTAAGCATTCTAACAGAGCAGTGACAAGTTACTTTTTTTTTAAAAAAAAGAGTATTAGTCTGTTTCTCTCTCTCTCTCTCTTTTTTTTTTTCAAGACAAGATAACACATCTAATCCTCACAGCACCATCATAATACTCTTCCCCTTCCTCTCTCTACCCTGACACAGAGAGTGTTGACATCGGTAATTACAAGCGCCAACACCCAGATGCTACACAAGGCTTTTGGTATGAGGCCACTTCTTCATCTTGTGGACAATAATGTTAATCAGGAAGCAATCCAGGCTTCCACCAGAGGAAAATCATGACCTGCCCTATTTGAATTAGTGCTGGATAACTCCCAGATGAGTTGATACAGCAGAAGCCTAATTAAATCCTATCTCATGCATCTTGACTGTGTTGCTGTGTGTCTAGGACAATGAATGAGCACAGGTCTTTTAGGACTAGTTCTTAAAAAACGCCAAAAAAAACACCCCAAAAAACCCAAGCAACAACAACACCACCACCTTAAAAAATTAAAGCCCTTCTTTTAGATTAGAAAAGATATCAGTCAGAGCACAAAGGCTTCAGTTGTAGCTGTTGTGGTTTGTCAGTCCAAAATCAACCTCCCCATGGAGATGTACTCATAAGAACAAGCTGTGTCAAAAGTTCCTATTAAGCTGCCACTAAAAGAAGGAAGCTTCAGAGGAAGAAGCTTTTATTTCTGGCATGCAACCTGAAGAAGTTAGAGAAGAAATGCTGAAGGTCAGAGATGCCAGAAAGTTTTATGAAAATGCCAAAGACTTGTTAAAGGAGAGATAATCTGCTATCATCTTTACAAACTGTAAAGAAATTCAGCTTCGTTTAAGAAAGGTCCTTCTAAGAGTCTTCCAGGCTACTTAGTTAGCAGTAAGACAAAAAGAAGGTCTTAAAGTGCAGAAGCAAAGCCAGGAAACAATTATCCAGAGAACAACTGACTCTGAAGGAAGAGGCAAATTTATCTATAGATACAATAAATTTCTGCACATCATCAGTGCTCACCTCAACTGATCTGTCTCAGAAAAGCCTCATGCTTGTATACTTCCTTCCCACTCAGGTTACAGCTGAACATGGGCCACAAAGGATCCTAGCACCTGTTGCTCCCATGATACCCAAAAAAATTCCCATCTACAAAGACTCAGAGCCCATATTGTCTGCCAATCATAAGACACTGGAATAAACACAGAGCTTATGAGGAAGAGACTTGCTCAGCCTGCAAGAAGCATAACCCCAGGTGTGTTTTCCCCGGGTCATTCCCTGCCTTTTCCAGTTGTTATAGAACTGCCCTAAGAATTATCAAACTATGGACAGCAAATACAGCAGCATAATGTAGTTGCTAATTTGGAAGACATCAGTACATGGCATTCAACAGCAGGAAAAGATTTTTTCTTACTGAGACCACCAACAGGAGCACTAGGAAGGGACTGATGGGGCCAGGTGAGTGTGGAAGCTACAGGAAAAGCAGAGCCTAGAGAAGTACAAGTAGCAGGACCTAATAGCCTCAACACCTGTCTGTAAAACTTGAGAATTACACACATCTAACGTGCTGCTTCTCTGGACATCCAGAGGAGAGGCAGCAAAGAAATCCTGAGTATCATTCCAGTGGGCTTCAACAGGGGACATAGAGGATCTCCCAGATCTGCAGGCATGGGAAAACCCAGAATGGTGGGCAGGGTTTGGCCCAGAACCACCATGTTCTACAGCATCCAGCAAACAGATCAAGATTGGACGAGCTGCCCGAGTACAATGAGCATCTGGGCACCTGGCTTTCAGCCCAGAACATGTGAAGACATGCCCCAGTGCTTGCAAATATGTGGGCAGGGATCAGTGAGTCACACTTGTTTTGTTTTTAAAAGGAATCCCAGTCCCCTCCTAAAAAATCTCTAAGATTTGCTGTGCTGCCACTAATGTTGCAATATCAGGTGTTTATATCATGTTTAACTACATAACTTCTGCAGGCAGTTTTCAGATATCTTTTTGATATTACCAGAGGTGGTGACAGCCACTTCCTTGGAAAGTCTGTTGCAATGCCTGGCAACCCTTCTGGTAAAGAATTTTTTTTCCTGTTATCCCACCTAAACCCCCTTGATGCAACCTGAGGTCAGTTCCTCTTGTCCTATTGTTTAGAGAAAAAGAAACTTACAGTGTTTGCTACATCCTTGAGGTGAACAAAGGCAGAGTCATCCTTGGATTAATTCTAATATTCCAGTGACCATACACGTTATAGATTCATCAGAGAAATTAAGTGTACCTTAAGCTACACAGGCACACAGCACTCAGTGAGTCCTACTGAGGCAAATATTTTGTTTGGAAAGTGCTATAAGTGAAAGCACATTGGAGATAACCAACTTCTCATCAACAGTGTGACCTTCAGAATGAAACTGCCTCCTCTACAGTCTGAAATGATGCCATTTGAAATTGGTTTTGGAAAAAGATTTGGTTTGCATTAGGAAACAAAAACATTCTCTTATATCATTGCCACTTGGTCTTTTATGAGCTGACATTAAAGGATATCGAAATGATTTGATTTTTAAACCAAAGGTATATATACAAAGTCAGAGCTATATACTTTGGTACTTCTGTTTCAGGGAGCCTTTGCAGTTACTCTTTTCCAAGAAGTACAGCTGATCAGTCTGAGTTTTTACTCCATAAAAGGAATAGAAAAAACGTCTTTTAATAAGATAATTGATGAATCTGTCCCTTAATTCTTTGTAAATCCTAATCATAATTCCTTATAACCTTGTTCTTTCTTATTACTGCTTGTGTGCACAAACATATTTCTAACTTATTTTGTTATACTTTATTTCTATTTGATATTTCACTGTGGAAGAGGTTGAACAAAAGTACTTTAAAATGTTCTGAAAATTCACTGTTGTCATCTGGAAAGCAGTAATACAATCTCTATTTAGAGTGCACATTCCTAACAGCAGTAGTTTTGGTACCAAAAGCTTCTTTGAAGTATCTGTAATGTCATGGCATTACAGATACTTATATTGAATATAAATTCAATTATTTAATAGCTTTCAGTGTAATATCTGCCGAACTCTATTTTATTAAGCAAACAAAAAAAAAATTCTTTGTCTATATATTTATATTTCCAAAATAGTTCTGAATTCTGCAATACTGTTTATAATCAATAGAACAATATTATTTTTAACTCATGAATTAACTTCCTAAATTTGCTTTTGTTAAGCAATCTAAATATCTGAGCTTTAAAAATGAACTTAACCCTGTTATTGGAGGCAGGGTAAGGTACAGAACTGAATATTTGTGTTGTGGTTAGTGAATTTTCCAATTACATAGGATTTGCAAAAGTAATGTACTTCCAGTAATCCATATATTTTTAGAGTTATATTAGACCTATAATGTACAAACACAGACATGCTACTTCCATAACTTAAAAAAAAAAAAATAGATGATAACACTGTCTGTAATATCAGTGAATCAAGCAGAGAACTGGTTTTGTGTTTTCATATGACGATAACATCAAAGCATGTAGTCAGAAAATGATATTTCTGGACTCAACCTAACGTTGTGAATAGAGTCCCTGCACTGTTTCTCTCTATCCTTTCAGTACGTAATCTGCATTTTCTAAACGGATCTCTTTACCAATCCTTACTCTTTTTGCCTCAGAGCAAGGCTTTCCACTTTCCCAAGATTAGTTCTCCTATCTTGCATGAATGAACATTCTCACAAACTTCTCTGGAAGTTGAAGCTCACTATTTTGCTTCATTATGCCCAAAGCCATGTACTTACACAAATCATTATGGTGTTTGAATCCAAAGATTTGTGTTAGACTTCTAAGGGAAAAATCAGACAATACCATACAAGCTTTCCAAGAGGGCACTGAAGTACACAAGTAGAAGTGAACCTGTAAATGCAATGAGAAACTCATGCTAAAGAGGGCTTTTTCTAGGTATTTTCTTATCAAACAGCACTAATTCACTTTGACAATACTTCCAGACCAAAAATCAAACTTGAAATTGGAAGAATTTAAGGAAGGAAATCTGAAATTTATCAAAACAACTGAAAATATTGCTTAAGCTACTGCTGCCTAAGGTACCATGTCAGTGTTTAAAACATTTTTTGAAACAGCTCTTAGGATGAAAAAAAATTGTGTTTTCTTCTGCGTTCTCTCTCACTACATTTCTTTTAAAACCAGTTTAGTATCAATTGATTTCTAGGCACAAATATCATCAATAACAGTCACCATTGTTTCCCAAAATGACAATGCATGTCACGTGCAAATTAAGAATAACACTGATTCATTAAAGCAAATGTGATTTCAAGTGGAGTTCCAAGATATATTCAAAACAAATGAGCTTTCCTCGGGTGTAGGAATTCCAGGTCATTAAAATGTTACTGAACTATGCTTAACAAGAGGAAGCAGGACAGTGTGTTTTTAATTAAAAAGCAGCTTTTACTAAGAACATTTTCAGTTGTCTGTCTTCTTTTGGATTTAGACATTAGATAATGAACAGAAGCATCCTGCTTCCACTCTGCATTCAAAATGTTACCATTGCAACACTCATCTGGACAGTGTGATTCATTCCAAGTCAGTATTTTAATTTTGCCATTTGGAGAAATATGAGAACACAATGTGTGGTGATTAACTCTCACATGGATATTGCTGTTGCTATGTACATATTTTAATATTTATTTATTCTAATATGTTGTCTTGAAAAACCTCGGACCCTTCACCTCCTTCCATACAAATGTCTCTCATTTTGACAAATCATTTTTATAAGCAAACTGTGTTAGGAATAATGGGTACTAAGTCACATCAGGTAGTTAAAATTATCCTGAGTTTTTAATACATTTGCAGACATTAAAATATATTTACAGGTGTGAATTTTGAAAAGAAAAAAAAAAAAAAAAAGGAAAACACATTTGTGGCCAGTTTTCAGTTTTATTAGTTGAAACATCTTAGATACTTTAGGTAATTTTAGGATTCAAGGATTTTTGAGAAATCAGCAGGTTTGAAAAACTTCAAGGAGAATTGTGTCTCCCCTTTGTAGATCATATTATCCCTATCATTACTATTTTTTTTTTCATATTATTAACTAAAGTGTTATCAAAAAGTCCTATTTTCATGTAGCATCACCAACTGCCTTTTGTAAAGTGTATCCTCATTTGTAGATCGAAGTATTGTAGATGACAATTTTAAGGCTTGCTTAGACAAAAAGGTTAGCATCCTTCAAGGAATATCCAAACATATTTCAAGGTTTTTAAACATAGAAAGTGGTGGATGAGATATTTTTTTTTAATGTGGTCCAAAATCTTAATACTCCTTCTTTCAACTTGAAATGTTGTATTTTTTCTACAACATAAGCATGTTGGACATGAAAAGGGCATTCAAATTTTTAAACGAGAGCATTCATATTTGATGCTTTCATGTAAAAGCAACTGAAAGTTTGTGAAAATAATATTACATAGCTACATACTCTGATCATTTAGTACCACACCCAGTTATTACAACAATTATTCATATAAAGAATACACTTGGATTCATTAATTTAATATGCAGGAAATTTAAGCAGGTTCTAGAGAAGTAAGCACTGCTACTACAGGTTGTGGGCTTCCTCTATTCAGTTTAAATCCAGGAAGCTCATGTGCCTACACACAGATAAGGAAATGGAAAAAAAAAATTGCTAACAATGGTTTAGTGAAATATCTAAACAAAAGACTGTACCTAATACAAGCTAAAACTCCAAATTATGAAGGTGTTCATAAACACCAGATGTTCTCCTGGGATGTGTGCATTAGCAAGAAAGGTACTGATGAGGTAAAAAGGCTCAAAGAATTAACTTAGGAACAGATACTCAGAATCAAGAGATCTGGTGTGTTCATACTCACTTAATACTTGAAAAAGCAATAAGAAATCACTATAGCAAATCAAAGTTTAAAACTTTAGTAGCAAGAAATTTTCTAAATCATAGTAAAAGAAATAGATTCTCAGGTTACTATCAAAAGAATAAAAATAATAAACTAAGCAAACAGTATCTGAATGAAATTGCATCTTACTATGACTTTAGCTATTACTAATCTGAACTCACTCTTTAAACAATGATTTTTCTACCAGCAACTTTTCTGCAGAATCCTCCTGAGCAATCACTTAAATCCCATGCAGTCTGTAGACATGCACAAAACACACAAAGTTATGGCTGAATATTAAAGGACACTTTGAAAGAATTTGAATGCAGATATATTTTAACCATTCTGAACAGAATTAAGTAACCCTAGCACCTTGCAATGGTTAGTTCTCCTAATTAAATCAGCCATGTCTGCATCACTTATCAGTTCCAGTCCAGAGGACACCAAACTCAAGACAATCTGTAAAATGTATACACAGCTGAATGCAGCGTTCCTGGGTTTTCATCCTGGGAAATGCTGCAGTAAAGTCATGTATCTGGTCAATAAAGGTCAACACATCCTGAGAGCCTCTAAAAAGCAATCTAGACACTCTAAATAAACAGCTGAGATAAAATGGGAGCCATCAAGATACAATTAGGAAACAGCAGGTTCAGGAACACCAGCAGAATGCAGACCATTTGAAAACAGCTCCATTTTCTCTTTTGAGTACAACTGATTTCTATTTAAAGCTCTGATAACACAGATACAATAACCATGTGCATAAACTAATATAACTGCATTTTTTCCAAGTTATCTGATGCAGGCTGATAGGGCAATTTTTTTTTTTTTTTCTATAAAGGGTAACTACTCATATGTATAACATTTAACAATATTTTTCATGTGGCAATATCCAAGAATGATATATTTCACAAAGTATATGGTAAATTTAGAGGGCTTTTTTTTTGGTAAAGCCTCAGCTTGTAGTACCAAATTAAAACATGTTTCTTAAGATTGACCCTTCTTAAACAATTACTTGTATTCCTCTGCAAAGGGAAAGTTTCAGTGTAAAGTACCTATGACAGGGTGAGTTACAAGATTGGACATACAGAAGAAAATGTTTTCACGTAGTTTGTAATTACTCAATTTCATTCCTTCTGGGTCAAAAGCAGAGGAACTGTACAATTAAGCAGGAGAATTAGGTATGAAAACAAACACACATGTACACACAGGCATTTGAAACAAATACTATTTTCTATTTGTTAAACCGGGGCAAATCTAAACAGCATTACAAAAAAAAAAAAAAAAAAAAAACAAAAAAAAAAAAAAACAAAAACAAAAAAAAAAAAAAAAAAAAAAAAAAAACCACAGACCACCATTGTTCTACTGCTACATAGCCTGAAATATACCTTACTAAGCAACTGCAGTCTCAAAACTATCTGTTCTCCAAAAAAGTACCTCAATTATCTTTGCTAAAACTATAGGTCAGAAAGAAAGTGCACCCAGTATAAAATGGACTCATTGAAACAGAACAAAAGAAGCACAATGTTATCTCTGTCAAAAATATAGGTTTTTTCCTCCTCTGTACTTTTAGTTTCCTTTCAGGTTTATATAATTTTATTTTTATTAACATTTTTTTTCTTGTTCTTTTTCTTCTTTTTTAAACTGATCCAAAGTTCATTCTTATTTTAAAATTTTAAAATAAACAAACTAAAAAGTCATTGTCATTCAAGTGCAAATAAAGCACACCACATCCATTTGTTGGATGCCATCTTTTCCCCTTTACAAGCTCAATTTCACAGCGCTTTCAAAACAGTGTCATCAGTGCAAGCCTTCAGAGAGCAAATGTTGGGTGGAAGACCAGCAAGAAGTCACAAGAGGTGGTAAGAATTACTAGCTAGTTCTCCTAGTCCATGCAAAGCAAACACAACAGCCCAGTGGCCTGTGACAAAAGAAGTCAGCTCCTGAAGCTCAAAAACAGGGGGGGGGGGGGAAAGAAAGACAATTCAGGAAAAAAAAAAAAAAAGCAATATCACAAGGGGCACAATATATTGTCCTGTGTATTTACAGAAATCTCACCCATGGGAACAAGCTACCTAAAAGCAGGCATGTGGTGTTTACCAGAGGAATTTGCACAATGGGATGCATCTCACATTTCTTCAGATGAAAGTTGTGTTAAGAGCGATCAGTCCTCTGATTTCAGGATATTTCAGGACAACTGAGTATCCTGGAAGACAGGAAGGCTAGAACTGCTTGGACAATCACCTGACATTTGCACGGCTAAGGTTGCATGAGAGCAGCCCTACCTTGGATGCATTCAAATATAAAACAAGCAATGAGAAGAAAGGATTACGTTGGGATACATCAGGTGTAGTGAGACATTTTCTGAATTATTTTCAAAGTAATCAGCCAGGATACACACTTAATTCTGGCTCTTTATAGGTGACACAAACATTGTTTGCAAGGGTGAGAGGGGGAAAAGGAGTGACACTGGTGCAGAGAGCAGAAGCAGAGCTCTTACCCTCCAGTGGTTAAGTAGATTTGCCAAGACAACATGCTTTGTTACTGTCTTAGCTCTGTAACTCATGGGAGATTAGACAAGACAGGACACTATGGAGCACGGAGGGAAGGGGATGAGGGGTGACCACACCAGGATTGTGCTCTGCTACCAACTGTTATTAATCCACTGGATAAGCATCTGCACACACAAGTCCCTTCCACTTCTGGACCTCGTCCATCAAGAGCAGTGATAATTGGACATAGCTCAGAAACAGTTTCAAGCAAAGCTAACAACTTACAAATGTGTATTTACATTAAAAACAAGAGTTTAGCTTTGAAAATATCTAAGAGTACATCCATTTAATAAAGAAAAACTGAGAAAAATCCCCAAATTCTACGCCATTACATATTGCTAATTGTTAATTGACCTGAGTTGCTGTAGCATGGATTTAAGCCAACTATCAGTAATAAAGCCCTCACACTTTACTACTGATCTCACCAAAGCATCAGTCCCTTCCGTAAAGCATTGATCCTATTCCAGCAGTTCTAATCTAAGGCTTTATTGAAGAGGTTATGAAGATATTGTCAGCATTCAGACATGGACACATATTTCCCAAATAGAAGTGAATGAAAAAGAACACAAATATTAGTATAATAACATGCTCTGTAGTCTGCTGAAATTCAGTGCTTACAATTTTATTTAGACAAATGATGCACAAGTGACAGGAGCGTTAATTGACACAGACATTTCTCATTTCTAAAGTAGCTCATTTGGTGGAGCCACTATGAGATAAAATTCTGTAATGGTTAAATTATAGGGCATTTCAAGGCAGCAAATTGATCAAAGTGGTTATTTTTTTCTTGCTCTGAACACAAATAGCAGATAATTTTAGTGTGCCAGTGTGCTTGCATGCTTTGTACTTGAAATATAACACAATGAGGGTCTGTATTTTGAAACAAAATGAGGATCCCTTTTTCTTTCTGTGTACAATTAAAACCAGGAAGAGCAATGAATACATTAAGATATACAAAGAGCGTGATCCTGTCTGAACTCCTGCACTTAATCTTTCTCTATCCAGATTGCTGATGTGCAATAGCAGAAGCTGTATCCAGCTGAAACACTCTCTAAAGCCCTGGCTGAAAGGCAATATTCACAGTAGTATGTATATGTTCTCTCCCAAAAAATTCTTTTCCTTTTTCCTCTTCTAAGTTTTGACTGAAGGTTCATCGATATTTCCATTTGTCAGGATTTCCATCCACACTAAAGTCACTAAGACTACAGGATTGCAAAGCAGGCTTTAATCACATCTAAGCAATTTTACAGATCTGATTGCACGTGTTTCTCAAATAAAATCGTACAAATGGCAGTATTCACAAAGGTCAAAATTGAGTGCACCAAGATACTACTTCCTAATAGAACAAAGTAGATTTCAAAGTAGTAAAAGGCAATAATAGGCAAGAAAATATTCACATTTACCTCAGACATCTCTATTAGTCATAGTACAAACCTGAAATTCTTCCCCAGCTTGCAAACAGCAAATACAAAACCACTACAGTTTTAAAATACCAAAATATGCCTTATAAATACTTAGTTTCCTCACTCACATCTCTCACTTTGTCCCGCAGGCATACATACACATCTGAAATTTGGCCTGTAAACATGTGCTTAAGCACGCTAATCAGATTCTTGACCCCTACCACAAACTGCTGTTAGACAATAGCTCAGGTCAGATAAAAATAAACAAACCAACCCTGTACTGGAAACATAGAAAAGCTTCTCCTGGGTTTCCCAGGCCAAAGTAAAATAAAGTGAAACACATACCCAGAGCCATTCTTCTTTACCTGGGAATCCCAATACATTTCCCTTCTCTACTCAAATCTACCTCTGAACTTTGCTCCATTTCACAGACCTGCCATGTCTTGGGTATTGCCCTCCTCAAGAAAAGCAAGAAATAGGAAAATACTGCCTGACAGTGCAGAGGAAGGCAAAGAATTGAGAAACCAGGGAACAGCGGCAAAATAAACGGGAAGAAAATGGGCATCAAAAATTAAAAAATGTCCTTTAAATAAAGGAAGTCCACTTCAGACCAAAACTATTCTAAACTGTTCCCCCCACACTTTCAGTTGTATATCTTTACTTTCAGGAGTTTTATGACCAGAGTGTGGATCAGATTACTGTGAGTCAATAAAAAAATGGTATTTTGGATGTTGATCCCATCTTTTCCTTAACCCTCTACCATCTCTCACTCCCTGCTTCAGTGAATACCCACTAATTTCCCCCGGGGAAAGTGAAGTGTTTAGCTGAAATAGCTTTACATTTTTATTTATTTTAACAAAACTCTCGATAGTGTTTATTTAAATTCTACAGGTTCTGTGAAAGCCTGAATTATATTCCCTCTAGTCTAAAAATGGTTTGACTTAAAATGCAGTTTTCTAGTAGCTCTCTGGCTAGCAAGCTTTCTGCTTTTTTTATGTTTCCAGATACAGAGACCCAAAAGGGTTTTTATTTAACAACAGCTCAATAATTACCTTTTCTGAATTCCCATCTCTCCACTATTGTTTCTGGCATATTAGTTTTCAAGGTCTCAAAGTTCACAGCAGGTTTGTTTTTTTTTGTTTTTTTTTTTGCAAGAACTGTGATAAAGTGCTTGCATTATGAATAGTAATTTTATTCCCTACTACTGTAGCTGAATACAGTGACATACAAACTACCTGGTTTCTATATTCCATTGCAAATTCCTCAGGGTTCTGTGTCAGCAGCAATGCATTTAGCAACTCTGAAGAAACCTTTTCTTTATGTTGATGGTTTTACTTATTTAAAACCCGTCCTCGTCTGGGTAGCCACATAACATGCATGGACTCACCCGCAAGAAGATCCAATGGTATGGAAAATGTTCTAAAATTCTCAACAGCTGTTAAATCAGATTAAAGAATGCTCGTTAGGTATTGTATTTTAATGAGACAAGCACATCACATCCTCATTCCGCTTTGAATGTCTTTTGATCTGGGATGTGGGGATCTGAAGGAACTTGAAAATGTTAACATTGAAGCAAGCATTTGCTTAGTTGTCATTAATTAATTAATTAATTGTTTCTTGTTCTGCTGAGCTTCTGCTGTTTGAAATTTGAGGCAGGTGGATTTTTTTTTCTTTCTATAGATAACAACTTTTGGCTCTACATACATTCAATTTCAGATTTAGGTGATTATATGGAAATACAGCATGTTGCCAAAATCTAATTTAAAATAAATATTTTTATGGGCATAAATTGCTTATGAAAAAAAAGGAGCAATAACTATTGAGAAGCTATTTTGTTTCAGTTTCAGTTAGCAAAATAAAGTAGCAATTTTATGCTTCAGCCAAACCTCACAAATGAGTTTCTATTTCATTAACTTAAATGTAAGAATATTCTACACTATTCCTTCCCCACCGTATACAGTATAGAAGAGAAAAAAAAATACGCTATACTCCACAAGCCATACTGTTAAAACTGTCCATCCAAAAGGTGATTTCATTATACAGATTTAAATTGTTGTGATTCAAATACAAGTTTGCAACAGTTTTCCCCCAGTAAGCTGCTTAAAGTACATATATCTGTAGTTTGAACTACAAACATCGTGGGAGGGGGAATGTTATATTAACCTCCAAACAATATAAAATGAGGAATTATTACACCCAATGAAAATTTTAAACTCAATCAGACCTTCTTAAGACAACAACTCCTGTAAATATGGATAAGTGATTAACAGGAAATCTCTCTTTATATGTGTCACACACAAAGTTTTATTATTGAATTTCATACTTTTTCATTTTGAGATATTTCCATAGATTCCCAGACATATTTAGGACCATAAAAAATCACTGGGTTTAAGTTAGACATGAAAAATTTCAGTAGAAATCTATTTGCTATGTTTCCATTGTTGATGCTGTAAATAAATAGCACAGATTCAGAAACAAATAGTTTCCAAACACTGACTTATTTCTCCTAACCGCTGTGAAGTTAGTCTCAAGTTCTAATATAGTGAAATTAGTTACAGGAAACAACTTTATATTTAAATCTGCTATCTGACTTTCAACTTGTTGCAACTCCTGAGGAATGCTTATTTTTTCATGCAGTGTACTTCCTACCAGCTCTGCATTTATATCACAATTCAGTAACTTTAATACAACCTAATGCAGTGTAACTGGATGGACAAGGCAGCTGGGAGGAAGGGCTGCAGCTCTCTGAAAGCCTTCATGACTCCTGCACTCATGCAGCCAAGTATAAAACCTGTAGCTAATTTAAATGGATAGAATTGCACAGTATCTCAATGAACATATTTTCTGATCAGAACGTGACAGGCTCTGAATATATTATCAACAGTAGCAGTGAGGATATTCCATTGCTCTTCCTCATGCTTGATGGGCTCTGCCAGTTAACATGCCTGATTTCACATTCTGAAACTCCTCTAACTTCCCAAATTAGGTAGGGTGGAAAAAGCATTAACTGACTCAAGTTATTCTGTTCACCTACCTGTTAAGAAAACTAAGAGTAAATACTGAGCAGGCTGGGCAGAAAAAATTCACTAACCAAGATTTACCCTCTGTGAAAAATAAACGAGAATGAGTTCTCACAGCTGTGTTATCTATGTTTAGAAGTCCTTCCATAACCATAATTGTTAGCCCTCTCTACCCCACTAAAAATAATCTAAAACTACATTTTCAAGGTTAAAGCCGTCTTTACCCCTCAAGAGCTGCAAACTAAATTTGGAGGGTTATACCCTTACCCTGAATCCCAAAACAGTTCTAATTGTGAATATTGAGACTATTATAAAAAGATCTGAATATAGACACTACATCTGCAATTCAAGAACCGAGGCTTTACTGAAACTTTGGAAACAATCTGTTTAACAAACCACTAATAAATTCAGATTATGACTGAATTCATTCCAGGCCTACTTCGGTATTTGATTTCTTGTGTGGGGTATTCCAGATTTGAACAGATACTGATGAAACCCACAGGCGTTAGATATGCAGGAAGCTGTATTTTGTAATAAATTCAGACTTTAAGAGCCAGAAAAACTTTACGTTGAGATGCATGTTCATTCCTTAATGAATGAGCTTGGAAATTCCATAGCATCTACACATAATTAAAATTTGCATGTCACTGAAGCAAAACGAAGATCACATTAAATTAAGTTTCTGGAATTTTTTATCCAGATATATTTCTTGTACTGCATGTTCACAACACCGACTTAACCTATAATTACTAGTTTAACACATAATAATTTTGGTGTCATTTGCCCTTCTGAAAATGTCTTAAAATGCAAATATACTTGCAAGAACAACATATATTTCCTGTCACATTTTATATTAATCATTTCTAAGAGTAATAAAAACATCATATTAGTCACTAGAAATAAGTTAAAGCTACAGGACTGTTTCAGGGGAAAGGACAGGAAAGGAAAAGATAAGGAAGATTTGGAGTCTTTGACGATAAAGAAGAATAATTAGAGATTATTAACATACTTCAATTTTCGTCCCCTCCAGTGAAATTCTTATAGAAATAGGTCAACTGAGATTGATTTTGCAGTGGCTTTGAGCTGTTTTCACACCACATGCCCATCTTTTCTAAGGCCATAAGTACAATCTAAGTGCTAAAAAAGTATTTACAGAGGGCAGAGTGAAGTAGATTTTTCAGATACACAGCTAAGAGAAGTAATCTATCAGTGCAACTGCAGCACACTTGAAGAACTGGGTCAGAGAAGGTTGACGTCCCATCATGAATTGGGTGAATATCCAATCCCTTAATGAATATCTCTGCATATAGATAAATCTATTTCTACACTGTTTCATCCTTGAAAACATCTTTAAAGACTTTCAGGAAATGTATTTCTGCACTGCTCTAGATCAGAGAAACTCTCTGGAAAAAAATGAGATGCAAGGACTAAAGAGAAGTTCAGGTACACAATTTTCTCCAGATGAATCAGGCTATTTGGGTCAGATTGCATAGATACAGGGTGAACAAGGACCTAAGAGAAAATTTCTTTCCAGGAAATTACCTGTGGGTTATAATGGATTACACATGAGACATGCTGCAGTAAAAATGGCAAAAGGTTTTCTTTATCTATAGTTAAAGAGTCTTTAGAACGCATGAAGTTATTTCTTTATGCTTTTCCCAGCTCAATACTGCATTCAGGTTTGGACATTGCATTTAAAGACTGATACAAACAAATTAGAGACAGTCTAAGAAAAGCACTGCAAATAACCCCAGATGTAGAAATATAGATGTATCTCATAGATTGCATATAATAGAGTTATTCATAACAAGTTGAAAGACCAGCAGGGAAGATACTGATGCTCAAGCATATAAAAAGGCCACAAAGGAAAGGAATATATTATGTTTCCAGTGACTATGGTGAGTGGTTTGAGAAACTGATGAGGTTAAGATTCAATTTAGATGATGAACAGAGAAAAAAGAAAAAGCCAAACAAATCCTAACTTTAAAAAGAGATTTCAGTTTTCTAAGAGCAGAAGAGATTTAATTGGAAAAGTTACCAAGGATTTCAAGGGCATGATGGATTACCATCTCTAGCATATTACATGCGTGTTACTAACAGTGCATTGGGATCAGGATCAACACCACCTGGCCTCTTGCAGTCAATATACACTTCCACTTCCTTATGTTTCAAGAGTTTAATAAAAAAAGGTAATATCCAATTGGAGATAAATTCCACTTAGCTCCCACTTCAAAATAATCTATTCCTAAGTAAGATGAACTATATGCAGCTGGTTTTATTTTCTCTGGAGCTGCCTTGAGGAGAGAAAATAAAACATATACCTTATTTTTAAACAAAGAGGATAAAATAACTTCTTTCTGCAAGCTTCTACACACTGAGTATTTTTAAACAGAACATGATGTATATTTACAATTTATAACAACAAGACAGCTCTGCTTGAAATTATGACTAAAACTTAAATACTTGCCACAGTAATTTGCCACACTAAAATTGTCTAGCGATACAGCAGGAAGGAAAAGGCAAACAAGCAGAAAATAAAATAAATGTTTTGAAAACCTTCAGATATAATAGAAAAAAGAATAGGAGGATTACAGACAGGGTTTTAGAAGCTATCTTCTGGGAGTTACACTCCAGTCACAACTTTCTTTTACACAGTTGGCTTACACTACCAGTGCTTGAAGGGCACAGCCAAACCAAAGACAATGAACCTTCTGCCTGATTAAGGACACAAGAATATTAAAGTAGTAATAATTAAAATCAGAGTCTTAATACTTATACCCTTCATCTCATTTGGACTAATCAAAGTGACAGAATTAAACACTTGCTCCTGCAGTATCAGTGATTAGGTGCATACATAAATTTCCAGAGTAAATTCTGGTATAAATGTAAACTTTTGAAAAAGTAACAAAGATTAGACTGATAGATATGCTTGGATGATCTTCATAATGCTTGAGCTTGGAAAGATGTATATACTTCAAGGCTACTTTAAATATTAATGATTGATTTGCTCATTACTATATAGCCGGCTGCAAATATTAAGAGAATGTTAATTAAACATACACATTAAAATCTTTTTGACTTCCATTTTCAAACACTGTTGTGTATAAACATCCCCATTCTAATATAATATATTGACAAGGTTGTTTTTTTTGGGATTTTTTTGTCTTTGCTAAAAATCTAAGTACCAACAACTAACATTTTTTTCCAACATCAATGGTATACTACTTAAGAATTCAGTGCATTATTCATGCATTCCATTTTCTTCTAAATTATATTTTGGTTAGAATGTTATTCTGAGCTCATTTTTTGTTTCATTAATAAAAAGGCACATATGATATGAAGTAACTTGCAGCATTTCTGCTAGAACATCTTGTTCATGTGCTTCAATCTTTTGTGCTTAATAGCCTCATTAGACTGAAGTACTCAAACCACTGTTCTAAAAATTGTGTTCTCAGCAGTAGCTGTCAAACCTGGATTTAGTTGCACTAGCATTAAGCAAAGTTTTGCACTGGTATCTGCAATTTACCTTCGCATAATTTTTGGTGCCAAAAATATACTCTCAGATTTCAGATGAAAGTCAGATTTATCTTTCTTGATGAAACCAAAAGGCTCAAGCATTACTTTTCCCAGTAGCTGTCTTTAACATCAACACAAAATCAGAGGGAGGGATGAAACCCGCAGAGTTGATAATTTTACACAGTGTTACATAAAGCATCTTGGCTTTCAACATTAAAATCAAACTTGAAGAAAAGGATTTTAACAGATGCAGGTAGGCATCAGGAATTCTGGTTGGGAACATTTAAATGCCTTCTTGTTAGCAGGAAATACTATGAGTGATCACCTTGAGATGCTGGCTGTGCTTACCCACAGTGAGGACATTTGAGATCCAGACTGTGGATCAACAACTCTTGGCAACAGATGTACATTTTTAGAGTCCTAAGCCACTCTACCTTCCAGCAAGGAAGAGAAGAGAGAAAAATGGCACTACTGGTCTAGACATATTTTGTTTACTTCTATCTTTGCTTCTCCATACCTGAGTTCTAAATTGAGGAGACTTCTGAGAGCACTGGAAATTCTACCTGCTACTGAGGAAGTCTGTGTTTTTCTTAAAAACCTCCCATACTGTAATTCAGAAATACCTCACAGATCAACTATCACTTACTCCAAACCATAGAAACTCATTATTTTACATATGTATATATATATATATATATATATATGCAATTATGCATTGCTCATTTTACTTTAAAAAAAAAATCTTTCTTTTCCAGACTCTCTTTCTGCTTCATACACTGTAATGATGCTGGCTCTTGTCAAAGAATATGCATTATATAACTTGGAATCTTCTCTACATGGTCTAACTTCAGAGCACATTATTATCTTTAAAAGGCATCAGAAAATGCCTACAAATTAACTTTTATTCAACTGCTTTTACTACTTTCTTTGAAGGAGAAGTACAGAAGAGATGCTATCCCTGTCCAGAGCAAGCGTGAGTAGAAGTAATTTAGGAATGACAGAGTATTATTTGATAGGTTTTCACTTTGTCATCTTTACCTCTGTGATTGTCTAAACTTACCCAATGATGCCATTTGCAGTGGGCCATAACCAGTATACTTTGCCCTAATTAATTTTGTCATCATCTTACACAGAGTTAGCTGACATTTTGTGACTTCCAGCCTTTTGACATAGTAATGAATATAACCTTTAGCATGTTACTTCCAGAGTAGCGAACACCACTGACTTCAGTACCTCTTCTGGTTGAACTTGTCAGCAGGATGTAAGGTATGAGAATACCACTCATTCTATGAAATGTTAAACTAACCAGGTCCATCATCTATAAAGCACTGAGTTAACATAAAATGCACACCAAAATACACTCTCTGCAGGTAGGTTGTAAAGTAAAATCTGTAGCTGATGGTGTTTGGTTCATTTAGTGCTACACTATTTATTTGGTGTTACACTATTTATTTGGTGATACATGTATTCTAACAGAAATATCACGAGATTTGAACTTGGTGTCATTTTTTATATCATCCCAAACCTCTTTAAGAACAGCTATTGCCTCATCTTCTTTTGAAGCACAGCCAAGAAGGAATTTTTTGCCTGCAAAGAAGCAGTCAGCAAGAATGTAATTTGGCAATGGTGATGAAAAAAAGTATGGTCTCTAGTTGAAAAAAAAAAAAATGAAAGAGATAAGAAAATAATATGCAACCAAAAATTTGCTGAAAAAAAATTTTAGCTTTCAGCCCTTTCTGAAAAGGACCAGAGAGTTTCAACACAACATTTTGCATCAGTGTGTGAGCTTCTGGTTAATTCTAAATATTTCTCCCACTGCTTCCCAAAACTACACATTCTACAGCACAGCACAAGGAATTAATTCAACCTCTGAAATTACTAAAATAATTTAATCTCCATTTTATTGTAATGCTTCTCAACCTTAAGGATTTATTTTCTCTTTAAACACTATAAAATAAATTTCTTCCTCTGCTCCCTAGAAGGAAAGCCAGGTTGGAGTCCTGTGTATATATCTAATAGCACAGGCCTACTGTGGTTTCTTGAAGGCATACAATAGATTTTGGGAAATGTGGATGAAATAAAAGAATAACTGTGAGAAAATAGTACTTGAATGTAGATTCCCCAAAGCACTGTCACATAACATTAAAACTGATGTGCTCCTGTGTGATAGCTAAGGGGAAAAAAAGATTAAGGAAAGTAGTACATGGTATGATTCTGATTAATTCATATTGGCTTTCTGGGAGATTCAAAGGCAAGGACGCACACAGAAATGCTAAATATGATGACATTAAAGCCTTTAATGAATTCAGGTGAAAAAAAAAATCTCAAAGGTTTTTAAAAAGTCTTACTGAATAGAAGTATATTCCCAGCAAAGGTTTTGGAAATCTGCCATGGTTGATACGGGTTAGTAAGTCAGAAATGTATTCAGGAGGAAAAGCTAAGCACCTTGCAAGTCAATATGTTAATCCTGAATTCAGTCTTCCCTTTAATAGTCACCCAGGGTGAAGTCCCTGCAAAGCTGGTGTGATGGGAACTGCACAGTCAGGCTGAATAACACCTAGTGGAAAATCTGGGGGTATGGAGACTCACACAAATCAGGGAGCATTCATCTTGTGCTACAAATATTCTCCTTTGAGGAGAGAAAACAGGAAAATATGATCTCTCATTGTACTTAATGAGTCAGAGTTTGCTGAAAAGTCAACAAATTGCTAAAAAAAAAGAAAATGTTCTCTAAAAGATTAAAAATTAGAAACAGTTTGACACATACAGATAGCTACGAATGAATTTAAAAATAATGTTAGCAGTAGTAATGGTGAAATTAAATACTTTTTATATGCATATTTGTCTTATCAGCAAGATAAGACAAAGCAAGAAGAATAATTACAGTTTTTCCACACAGAAACTGTTTTTCACCTATTACCAGGGCACACACTTAAGACTACTTAACCCTGCCTTTGGCTTAGCCAATAAAAGCAGCTTTTAATTATTTATGTCCCATGAAGCCTCACAGCAATTTTCTTTTACAGGCAGCAGTAAAGACCACAACTGCATGAATTGAGTATGACGTTTGGAAAACTCACAGCCTGATTTATTTCACAATGAATCGGTTTTGAAATTCTTTTTCTTCTCACCTAGGGATTCCCTTGGGAATCTCAGACTGCCCTTTGGACATGTAAATACCCAGAATTTTTGAGGCAGCAGACTCTGCTTTGCAGGTACTGCCCAGGCTGTTCAGGTTGCTTTTGTTTTTCTTGTACACATTAAGATCTGGGTTTTAATGCAGCTTCTAAGAAGTATTAAAAATATCACCAAAGTAGCAATAGACATAGTTGATAAAATAATGGATTAAAACATTTTACAGGAAAAAAAAAAATAAATCTCAGATAGGATGATCAGGGTGGTTGGGACAGGAAACTTGAAGACTGACAGAAACTACCAGAACCCATTTCCATGAGAAGTCTGTAATGTATTGATACATTAAGTAGGAACAGAAGAAGTACAAGACAGAAAATGCTGGAACCCCAGCGCGAGACCAAACTAAAATAATTACACTTTTCCCCAGCAAGAGTTATAGGGCAAAGCAATACATTATAAAGCAATGCATTATAAAGCAATGCACAACCCTGGGAAAACACAGGCCTAGAAATAAATCTAAAAAAATCTAATTACTTGTTCTAAGCCAGTAGCACATCCAGCTATGTAGTGAAAAACATCATAAGGGCACCATGAAATTGAAAATCTTGTACTATACAATTTGTCTTCATTAACACACTTCTACTATTTTGTAACATATCTAATCTTTTTGCTCACTATATGTCCCTTTCTCATTTTCCAGTGCTTCAACAGTATCAGGGGTTTCAATGTTACACTGGAGTGTTTAATTTACTGGAATTTCAAATGTTGTGCACAACAACAGTAAATTGTTACATTTGCCAAATTTAAAACAAATAATCCATTGATGACTTACTCCACCAAGGTGAACTGAACTGCCTAGATCTTATTCTTGACCTTTATTTCTTACTGTTTATATTATGGTAGCATGTTTTTACTGAGATTTTAACAATTACATCTTTCTTAAATCAATAATTACTTCCAGTAACTCAGCAACAGTCTGGTTTTGTATCCTCACTTTCTAATGCTCCTCAAAGCTTAAGGTGTTCTAAAATATTTGCTTTTCTTTTATTCTTCTTTGATGAAACAAGCAGAATTGAACACTTACACAGAAAGTACTATTTCTTATGCAGCAGCTGTATTTTGTGGAGTTTGCAGGTTAGCATGATCCCAAATATTTCATTTGTACTTCATGGGGCTAGCTGTATCTCCCTGGGAGCTTTGTGCTTACCAAACATAATATGATGAAGTGTTATTATGTCTCCTCATCTAGGAACTGACAACTTTTCCTACCACTGAAGTGTACACTGTGCATTACAAATCCCTCCAAGAACCACAGGAAGGAAAGAACAAGTGTATAGGTCAAAAAGGCATGCTTTAGGAAACTTGGGAAGAATGAGTAATGTCATCAACAAAATAGTTTTACAACTGCCTCTGAGAACTACTTCATCAAATCGTCCTCCTCAGGGAAATAACAAAATTAACTACTGCTCTGGACTCAAAAAAAAAATCACCAAACATCCCTTTAAGAAACTGTTTTCCCAAATGTTTGTGGGCTCTTTTTTCTGTGGAAGTTACAGAGTGTCAAGAAAATACACATTTCTATTCATCAAAAGAACAATAAAGTATTTTTGCAAGAACCTGGTCTTTCCTCCTGTTAAGTCTAAACATCTATTTAAAGGCTTCAATTGAGATGCAAATTTTAAAAGAATTTTACATTAACTCAGGTCCAAAAATTACAAAGGGAACGTCCTGGGAAACCTACAGAATGCAAACCAGATTGCACACAGTAAAATACAAACTCTTATTCTTTTGACAGGCAATTTTCTTTGAGGCATGGCTTCTGCAGACCCTTGTGAATCACTGTGTTCTTTGGGGGATGAAAATATGCCTCCAGCAGGTTACAATAGCTAATCTAGTTAGATGAACAACCTGGGGTTCATTTCATTCTAACCATTGTATTGGTTTGTTCTTTTAACAAAACTTGTGTTTTGGAATTTCATTATATTGTACAGGTGAGAGCTGAAGCATTACTTGGATTAAAATTGTAAATACAGATGTTGTGGCTCCACTGCTGTAGTGTCTAGCCTTGTACACATATTAAGCAATTGCTATGCCAAATGCATTTTCTAAGGGCTCACAAATTAACACCTGACCCTGTAAGGACTTCTTGACTGATCAGTCAAGATCAGTAGACCTTTAAACCATGAAGGCTTAAATATTTTTTTACATATTTGGCTGATGTAAGTAGCTGGACTGGAGTCTGACTGGGCAAAACTAATTAAATAAAAAAAGCTCTTTTTTCACACTTTGCAGATGGAAAGCCACAGATACGTGACATTAAGAGAATATTAACAAATATTCCCTTTTTTCTTTAGACTGTGAGCAGCTGTTTAACCCCATCTCTGTTCAATGATAATTCTCTTCACACTGATCATTAAAATGGTCCAGCTAAGCTTCATGATGAGGAATGTGTGTAAAATTAAGCACTGCTCACTTAGGATAAGTACAGTTTGCTCAAGGTCAGATGAAATTATTAACAAAGGTGGCATTTTGAGACTTCTAATTAAAATATAGTGCCTTAAGCATCAGCTCTTCTTTTATTTAAATAGCATTTTCACCCACAGATACTTGTGGCTACTGGGAACTACTTGACCTAGACTTTCCTATCCTAGGAGTAAGGCAGGAAAAACATAATTAAAAAAGCAGGTTGTGCCTTTCAATTCCAACCATGCAATTGTTTGTGTACATGTCAATTTATGCACACAAGTATCCTGTGCATATTTATGGTCCTCCAACCCCCAGTCAAAGTGCATTCAAGCCTCTTGCTTCAATTTTGGTATTGTGAAAATACGTGTGTGTGTAGGCAGAAGTGGAGGTGTCCATGACCTATTCACAAAGTCAAACGAGGATGATCTCAGTGTGCACTGCTGCACAAGTGTCTCTAACTAAGGTTCTGCAGGCTGCTACTTACATCCACATATTTGCATTCCTTCTTAGAAGACAGTGGCTGACCATATTCTGGAACTTCTCCTGAGAGACCTCACCTACCTCTAGTATCATCCCGAACATGATTGGGCCTGCAACGTGTGACAGATGCTGAATTTTCATACTGTCAGTATGGAACACTGTCATGCAGAAGAGTAACAGAAAGATTAAAAGATCACCAGGACACTGTGTAAGGAGCAGATGCCTTCGCATCATTGCTGTGACTGTGAGAGGAAACTACCTGTCTTGGACTCTCATGGATCTATAGGGCTTCCTTAAACTAGATGGAACTATTAAGCTTTTAAGTGTAAGGCCTAGGATGCAGCAGTTAGTCAGCCAAATAGAAACCTCCTCCATGCTCATCCTTACTGGATTCCCTGGAAAGAACCAATAGTGCTCCATGTTGTCATTGCAGATTTCAATTCAGCTTTATCAGAAGTCTGATGATGGCTGAACTTGTTCACCCTAATCATTAGGAAAATATTACGACTGCTGGGAGGATCAAAACTATTTGCTAGCGTTGCAATTGTCCAAGTCCATTAAACACCAATAACCACCTATTCTACGTCAATGAATTCTTGTTCTTCAGGATATTCTTTACATACTTCTATTCTTGAGGACTGTTCTTCTATTAAATTTGAACATAACACACCAGAACCAAAGTTTCAATCAGAGAGGCTCATTAACTGTACTGAAATAATGCATGTAGTCACAATTCAATGAATGGGATCTACAAAGAGTAGTAGGCTGCTAAAAAACCTTACAAACAAGTTCTTCCCTGTACTTAGTGATGAGAGCATGAGGAAAGACTCTCAGAAAAACTTATATTTGGTGATACCCAGGGTGACTTAAGATTATTATTCTAACAGAAACTGCTGATGTCTAGCCCAAAAGCTCTTCCTTGTGCTACTCCCTCCTGCTACCCCTTGAGCAGAACTTGCAGTTTCTGCAGCTCCATTTTGGGTTCATTTTTAATACTTAAATTTAAGATTGCAGTGTGTACAGATGTTTCAGAGAACACAAGATCTCCCCAGCTAATATCCTGATCAGGTTCTGAAGATGATATTTACTATTCCAAGCTACTTATTTTGTCTTGCTTTGCATTCAGCATATGCATAAATGAATAAAATACAGTCATAGCACTACTATTTACTAATACTAAGTATCACACAAACTGGAGTTTTCCTTATCAGGAAAATAGTAGCCTCAGCACTTGAAACTCCACAAGATAAAAACTTAATATTGTATTTTGCTATTTATGTTTCAAGCCCTCAGTTTCATGATGACTCATGTACTGGACTGAGCAGTGAATCAATGTCATCAAATTCAAAAGCACCTTCAAAAGCACACACGTGGGAGTGACAGATGGTGAATAAACCTTTATTTTCTTGGCACTCTCCTGGCATTAAACCAGATGGAGTCATTTGCAAATAGCGGATGGTAAATCCTTGGAAGGGCAGGCATCCTCATCACTCCTATTTTGCTCAAAATGCGCAGGTGTGCCAGTATTTCAAGCACATCTTTTGGGTTTACATTTCTACTTGTAACACTGTATCTTAGAGTTCCATATAGAACCTTCACTTGTTTCCTTCCCCTTCCAATTCAGCCCACTAGTGCCAAGCATACTTTCCAGTATGATTCATACAGGACAATCATGGAGTGGAGCTGATTACTGGGAGAGGCTGTGCACTCCTATCCTGGGGATTTTGACAGCCCAATGGGATAAAAAACCCTCAGGAACCTGGTCTGATCTCAGAGCTGATTCTGCTGCTCACAGCAGGATGGAGCTGGACCTCCTGAGATCCCTTCCTGCCTGAAATTACCCTGTGGACCCTGCTCCACACAGTGACTGTACAGGTTGTACCTGTTGGCACAGGTTTCACTGCTCTCAGTTTGCACAAGGCTGTGCCATTAAGTCTACAAGTCCACCCTTGACTCTGATGTTATGGATCCCGAACAAAGCACAGCCAAAACTACCTATCAGATGCTTTTACTGCTTATATCTCCATATTTTATCAGAACTTGGTCAGCTCCAGATAGGCTTTATGAATCAATATTGCAATAAGAAAGAGTTTTTAAATTGTATGCCAGGTTTTATTAGTCCCAGACCTGACATGGTTTTATTCTTAGTTCTCTCATAACTTCTTCTTCATATCTTTCAGGATCTTTCCCCACAACAGTAAGAAACATCAGTGCCTTTCAGCATGTGAAGAACAGACAGCTGTCATCCCATGGTCATTTTACCCCAGGCTCAGGGGCACAAAACTACATTTCTTTTATAGAGCTTCATCTAGCATTTCTCACCAGACTTCTTATTTCCAGATGAGTCAGGCCTTTCTCTGTATCCCATTTATCAAAGTAAATTGAGACGCTTCCAAGAACAGAATTATGTATTCCCTGTTGTTCCATTCGTCCTAATTACTGCCGCCTTCATCAAACCTACAGATAAGAGCAGTATAAGCTGTCCATGCCAATTATGGACACCATGAAGCCTGACTTGAACAACCTAGTGAAAGGTGTCCCTGCTCATGGCAGGGCGGCTGGAACAAGGAACAAGATGATCTTTAAGGTCTCTTCCAACCTAAACTCTTTTATTAGTCATTACTAAAAAGAAATACCTAATCAAAAGTTAAAATAAGCAACCACAACAGAGGCTAATCCTCAGCAGTTTGGGATTTTCCTCACAAAATATCTCGTTTATCTTTAAAATTCCTTTTTTGTAATTTAGACCCAATTTGTCTGCTGGCAAAAATCAGCCTCTTGAATATATATGTAGAGTAGAGTTCCTATTATTTTGACTAGTATCAGAAATATATAGAAAGGAAAAA
The DNA here is from genome assembly GCF_009819655.1 of Sylvia atricapilla. Lineage (NCBI taxonomy): Eukaryota > Metazoa > Chordata > Aves > Passeriformes > Sylviidae > Sylvia > Sylvia atricapilla. The sequence continues at coordinate 63,882,327 of NC_089143.1, forward strand.
ATATCATTCTGTCCTCCTGTTTGGAAGGAAACTATCATATACAACTGTCCAGCAGCTGAATGAATCTGAGAGAAAATATCTAAGCTGACAAAGCACTAAGTGAATGCAACTTCGACTTCCTTTTTTTTTTTTTTTTTTTTTTTTTTTTTAGTTCTATTCAATAGTAACCTGGGAATATATATGCTAGGTTAATTGCAACATAGGATACTTTCAGATCCATGTAAATTGGAACATTGTGAGGCCTTCAAAGGTTTTGGCTGTCATGCTGTAGTTGACACAAAGCATATATACTTAAGGCAAAAATTTGGATGCGCTTATGATACTCAGAATATTTTTTTCCTGGTTTTTCAGCTATGAAGGAAACTTTTCTGGGCTGAATTGAGGATATTATTAAGGATATTGTTAAGGATATCTTAGCTATATAATTATCAACTCATCAAAACTATTTCTCTCCAATTCAGAGAGGAGGATGTTGTGGGGGACTGTGTCAAAGACCTTACACAACTCCACATAAATGAAGTGTGCAGGCATTGACATTTGCCTACAGCAAGCCACCCTCTTGTCCACTAATGGAGTCACCCCATCACAGAAGGCCATTGGGTTGGTCAGGCAGGACATGTGCCTAGTGAAGCTGTGCTGGCTTTATTGCATCACCTCCCTGTTTTCTGTGTATCTTACCAGAGCTTCTAGGAGGGTGTGTTCGATGATCTTCCCAGGTGTAAAGGTCAGGTCATTCCCAGGATCCTCCTTTCTACCACTCTTGAAGACACGTAGCACCTTCCCTTTTTGCACTAGTCTGACTTCACCTGACTGCCATGACTTTTCAAATATCACAGAGACTGGCTTGAAAACTACATTTGCCAATTCCTTCAAAACTCTAGGATATCATCAGGTTTTATGTATATTCAGGTTCCTCACATGATCATAAGCCTATTCTTATCTTACAGTAAGAGGGACTTTGCTCCCCTAGCCCCCATTCTGCTGTCCATCCACTTGAGATGGGAAAAGAGGTTGCCAGTGAAGGCTGAGGCACAAAGTTGTAAATCACTTCAGTCTTCTCTTCAGCTATTTGTAATATTTTTCCTAGCATTTTTTATCACAGGGATACTTTAGAATGTATGGAATGAAAATACCTCCTTAGTTCATCATAACTGAGTTAATAGTGGCTTGTTCTTATACCTCCTCCTGCTTTCCAAGAAGTTTGTGGGGTTTTTTTCCCCCCTGCCCCACCAAAAAAAATTGTGCTTGATGGTTTTAGCATCAGCAATACTAAATGATAGCATTTAATCATGAAGGAATTTTTCCATGAGTTCAACATTGCTGATGTGTACTGGTATTTATCTGATGAGTTCTTTATCACATATGCAGATGTCTATAGAGAAAGTTTAATGTAAGAGTCAAGACTTTTAGAAAACAAGTACCTAAAATCAGCTTCCTACATTCTATTTCAGCACTGGAGTAACTGGTCTTGTTATCAGACTCCTATCTCTTGGCTTGACAGATACTGCTAAAAAAACCAACCTTTTGCAATACAACTTTGTGTTTGCTAGTGGGATTTATGAATCTGCAGAAGATAAAATCTGAGAATGAACCATTTATCTTCGCACACTTTGGACTCAATTAGTTTTGAAAATGTTTTTGTCTGACCTATCTATATTCTAAAAGCATTCTCCAGCAGTATTAGTTTATGTTTTAAACATGTCCATATGCCACACGGGAAACAAAAGCAAAATCTGACAACTTATTATTTCCAAGGAATGTTTCATTTTCTCTCCATCTATGCTAACACTCTGAAGGAAAGAACTAAAGCACAGGAGAAATTAATCACACAATGACAAAAAAAAAAATCCATTCTAAACAGAAATTAAACATTACTTTTTACAGTCAAGTTTTCAAGAAGACAATATCGTACTTGAATAAAACATTCTCCTGTACCAAAAAATATAATACTTGAAATTACATGTCTTTTTGGTAAAATAAACCATTTTTGCATGATTTTACACATTATTGACACTGCAAATACCTTCCTTCATACCTTTTATAAAATGCAACTGAAAAATCCTTCAGAGGAAGATCACTTGTTTTTTTCTCCTAAATATACGATTTTCAGTTCCTTCCTAGTCCTGACAGTGGAAGCAATAGTTCTTTATGCTAAAATGATATATCTTCATTGGGAAACTCTCATTAGATCATATAATATTACTTCATTTTGCTAAAATAATGTTTCTTCATTGTTAGTTGGCATAGACATTTCAAAGCATATATTGATGACACTTCCAATTCACTAGCATTTCAGGTATTCCCTTAAACTGGTTTGCAGATAAAATGAAGATTTTTTTTGAGACAAAAAAAAAAAAAAAATATATATATATATATATACACTCTGTTTAATACTAATGAAAATGACATTATATAAAAACGCAAAACCAGATATTTGTTAGTCTAGGTGGTTTTTTTTTCCCAAAAGTGGGAAAAAAGCGCCTATTTTTATTGGCATTATCTGATTTATTTTTTTAATGGACAAATTGTACGTTTAAACAGATTAAATGCTCAGCATTCCTCAGAGTACAATTTTATTATTGGATAATATTGGTTATTTACAACATGAACCAATCTGTAATTGGTTCAAAAAATTTTAGCATATTTTTATGATTAATTTTGATTTATTTTTACCTTCTTACTGGCCACAAAAAGTTGCATTTTCCTTATCGCTTGAGCAAGTATTGTAACTAGCTTTGGAGAACAGATGTGGGTCTCTATGCTTTGCATTTCCTACCAACCTCAGGGGTCAGAGAGATCCCTAAAACCCATGAGACTGTTTGGAACAGGCAGAGCAGGAGCTACACCTATGGATGGAGCTGGATATGGCTGATTTGTGAGCTCCTGTAACAACCCTGAACTGACAGCAACAGCTACAGGTTTGCAAGTCAGTGAATGGCATTTTATGGGGTTTAGAGTAGACCAACACAGAAAAATCCAGCTACTCACTCAAAATTCTTAGAAAAGCAATTTCTGAAAGAAAAATCAGCTCAAAACACAGATGGCACAGTAGGACATGTGAATAATAAGCTGACAGAAGTTCGTAAAATGCCGTCCTTTCAGTGGTCCTTCAAGGACCAAACATAGTAATTCCTTAACTTGGGAAAGCCATTCATTATCAAGAAAAGGTTCAGCTTGAAGGATGAAACAAGGGAGATGAAACCACTGCAAAATCCATTAAGGATATTAATGGGAGGCAAACAAACAGTATTAGCACTACATGTTAGTAACGACTTTACAAAATAAAACCAAACAATGCTGCTAACTGCTAAAACATGGACACACCAGAGTCTCTGCAGGTATTGTCATTGTAAATGAGGACTGAAAAACCCAAGGAAAGCAAGAGCTACAGGGACTGGCTGATTAACCAGTAGATGACTTAAATATCTTATTTTCAGTTTTAGAAGAGGCAAAAGAGGATGTCAAGTCTGTATTAAAAGATAAGAGATAGAACTGAGGTTAATGTTCAGGTTTGGAGAGACTGGAGCTGTGCAGCCCCGAACCATTGCTAAATCCTATCAGGCTGATGAGCAAAGCTCACAGCTGATATCAGGAGATAAAAGTGCCTTAGTTTTAATTTTTAGTTTAGTTCTTACTCTGCCGCCTCACTGAAGGCTGGGTTAGGAATTGAAATCTCAGAAAGCAAGGGATGAAATTAGTGCTGTAGTTAGCAAAAGTTATAGGAGATAACTGAAAGCAGCTCTGAGTACCCAATTTTTCATTTCCAGGCTTCAGCAGATCCCTGATCTTGGGAAAAGTCTACCAGCAGAATTGAATGAGTTTGAAAAGCAATACAGCTGAAGAAAACGTTATTGATTAATTTTTCCAGGTCTGCAACGATAAACAGATTGCTACCATCAGGAGGCTCAGAAACCTTAATTTAAGAGCATAGCTCTCATTTCAAGCCTGGCCTTGTGGTCGCTCTTTGAAACAAAGTTAAGGGCACTTCATGAAGTCAGGGGTGCCAAAAATTCAATTTGAAATCAACTACTGACAGGTGTGAAGTGATTGTACAGTGGAGCATCAGCACCTGGGGCAGGTGTATCAAAAGGCACAGACAGAGCTGCTCTCACTGTCTTTTCTACTCCCACCCACTCTCCTCATCCCATGATTGTCAAATGGCCCAAAAGCACCATACAGACTAGTTGGGCAGCCTGGGAATATTTGCTATCATCATCACAGCTATTCTGATTATATTTTTGGTGATCTGAGGACAACTTTAGTTAACTTTAAATGGGATTGTTCTAACCATTGGGAAACAACAGGTCAAAATATAAAACTACTGGAAGATGCCTCTGGGTAGGATCCTTTATTGTCTCTTTTTATTGCTTGTCATTCCAAGCATCAGAGTGGACTAAGTCTGAGGCTGGATTTGCAACAGGATATTTTTCAATGAGTGCCATTTGACTTCTTCCCTCCTTATGCACCCATTTTTTGTTGGTTCCATCAGTAACTCTTCCCTACAACAGTGAAGGAATCAGTAAGATACAGTGAGTGAGGAGACTGATAGGGTAAACTATCTTTGTTTTGATTTTCTAGACTACAAAGACAATTATAAATGTATAATTATAAATATAGTATAAATATTTGTGTGGCTACAGGTGTCCTGTTTCCCTTCAGCAGCTTTAAAATTTTATAAATCCAAAAAAGCTGCAGCAAAATTCATAGTCGGAAAGGTTCTTGTCCACTCACTGGAATAACAAAAAAAAAAAAACCAAACCCAAAACGGAAACCAAAACACCAGCATAAAGAAACAATTTAAGTGTTAACCCAGAATATATCTTGTTAAATAAGATTTTTATGAACAGCTTTATTAAGCATTAATACTGGTTTTTAACAATCTTAAAAAAGTGATACAGTCTTTTCTGTGACCTGTTGGAATATCTTAGTGAGCACAACAAAAGCCAGGTATTTAAGGTCTCTAGGAAAGCCATGATAAATCCATTAGTGGCTATTAAGTGCAGTGATCTGGAATGCAATTCCTCAGGAAATTGCTAATGCCATTGAGTGCACTTGTAAGGAAAGGATCATTCTGTTCTGCTTCACTCCTTCAATATTTGTTTATAGGAAGCTGTTGAAGAGGTTAAGATATTAGGAGAGATGAGCCTACAGTCTAAATATAGTGCTTGCTTTGTTCTTAAAGCTCAATATGTGATCCTGAGATGCATCATAATCATTACATTTTCTGGTGCATCTAGGATACTGATAAAAAAGCAGGTGACAGTAAGGCACTGTGGAAATACAATTAGTAAGTGTTTGACTCTTGAAGCCCTGCTAAAAAAAAAAAAAAAAAAAAAAAAAAAAAAAAAAAAAAATGATACTGAAATTCCTTAGACCCGAACAAAACCAAAAAATGAACAAAATAATCGGATATACTGACATCTACCTATTGTGGAACTCAAGATACAAGTTCTAGAGTAGGTTTAGATTGAATATTAGAAAAAGATTTCTTCTCTGAGGGTGGTGAGGTACTGGGACAGATTGCTTAGAGAAAGCTGTGGATGCCCCATCCTTGGAAAGATTTAAGGCCAGGTTGGATGGAGCTCTGAATAGTCTGGTGTTATGGAAGATGTCCCTGCCCATGACACGGGGGTTGGAACTGGATGATCTTTAAGGTCTCTTCCAATCCAAGACATCCTATTTTTTAGATCTATACAGTATTGCCAAAGCTTAGACTAATTTGAATTTAGAATGGATTAGGAGATATATGCCCAAAGCAGCTTTCAAGCAAAAGTTATTAGTCAAATATAAATATAACTATAATTCCTTGAAAGTTATATTTAGGGATTATATTATACAACGTATCAATCATTAAGAAATTAGAAAATTATGGGTGATGAGCTAAAAAATGGTAGGATGGTAAATGATGTTGAGGGCTGGTATTTTAAAGAACGATCTCAAGCCATTCAGAGGGAGGAAATAAAGTATTTCACTGCTGCTTGTAAAAATGTTCAGAGGTGTCAGTCTGCTCAGTTCATCAAAGAAAATTTGAAAGGTGACTTGACAGCAGTATACGAGCACTTCCAAAGAGAAAATATATGGGCTTCTACAGGTCTCTAGCACAAAAAGGCTTAATACAACTCCATAGCTGGAAGCCAAAGCCAGAAAAAATTCAAAGTAACTATTAGGAAAAACCTACCAAGAAAAGCAATTCATTTTCTACCTCTTGATGTCCTCAAATGAAAACCAGACATCTATCTAAAAAATCTACTTCGGTCAAGCACAAGCTATTCTATGCAGTGCCTGAATACACTGGTGAAAAAACTGTTGCACTACACACAAGATCAAAACACACACCCACTGGTCAAGCTTACTCTAATATTTTACACACCTAGTTTCAGGAACTATGTATGTGTAACACTAGAAACATTTTTTTTGTTTCATTTTCTTTGTCATTAAATGTTTTTAAATCATACCAACCCTTGTTCTTGGAAACATTTACAGAGACCTCCCCCTCGCTCCCACAGTCATATTTATGTTCTTTCTAAGAAATGGTGTAGCAGAACCTTACTGTTAACAGCCTGAAAACTATACAGAACTGTTTTACACTTCAGCTTACTCGATTCACCTGGGTTGTTTTTTCCCCTCTTTTAAGTGTGCATTCTGAAAATTTGCTTTTTTGCCTTCAAGAATAAAACTTGAATGTTTCTTTTTAACTGTAATACAAGAAATCCAGGTTTTTGTTGTTCAGTTTGATAGCTCTAATACTTTCCACCCTCAGAAAGAGTTACAGCATGTTCAAATCACTATAATTCTTTTTCCATGACTTGCAGTTCACCCTGTAATTCTCTTTCCAATTATATGATGTGTAAAATACATACTCCACAAAATGTGTGAATATTCTCAGCTCTATTACAAACCAATCTAACTTCTTTGGTATTTCTCAGTACTCAATGTATTATGCTCAAAACTCCTTGGGATTTTTACAATACCATGAGTCTGAACAAGGCAACAATTTTCCCTTTTACCCACACTTCTTTTCTCAAATGGGAATGCATAAAGTTCTCATAGACCATTCTCATGCACAATGTTAAGTTTGGCACACTGCTGATGTGGACCATCTGAATTTCCCATTTGCTATAAAAAAAAAAAAGCTTGATCTCTTTCTTTGGAAGCTTAACACCTTTAGATTGGTTGAAACTTCAATTACTTGATTATTATTTTTTTAAAAGGATCTTAAACAATACATTCATATTTCATGCTGACACCGTGGAATATTAACAATAAAAGCTCAGTCACACTTCTGATCAGTCAACCACCTTTCTTCAGCTGCTTTCCAGGCAGTGCTGCTGCTGCCTGCCAGTACAGCAGTGTGCACATCACATACCTGGGAACTACTGACTGAAAAGAGTTTCAATCTCTGCCAAACCAATAGAAAAGTCTAATTTGGACTGAATTACATCATTTTCCAAAATAGCATTATCGAACTGTTCTTTGTTCACCATGCCTTGGATATTAATAAAGGCATACAGGAATGCTATGAATCTTCGAGAGCTAGTGGTAGAATTTTTGAGCATTTGTCTGCATCAGCATGTTAATTAAGCAATTTAACCACAAAGTTTGACTTGCTTGCTTTTGTGCTATCCAAATGTTTCCACTTATTCAGGATGGAGATAATCTATTTGGAGAAGCATGGTGCAATGTTTATCGAAAAAATGCCGTGTAAGCTTAAGCTCATCAACTACTTGATCACAAACAACAAGAATTATCAACTGCAATCACAGATTCTTGTGCCCTTACTCTTATGAAATACAGCTCAATATGAGTGGTCTCATGAAGCCTAAAAGATCAGTGGCAGAGCAAACAAAGCAAATTACAGTAAAAGTACCAAGAATAAGAATCATAAAATGTGCTGATTTGGAAGGAATCAGGATAACTGAGTTAAGCTCCTGGCCCTCACAGGACGGATTTGACAACTGACAAACTAACACAAGTATTTCCCATGCTAATGGAGGCATTCTGAAAGTGCTGTGTGAGCTTCAGCACAAAGAAGATGGCAGCTGAATCTGTGAGCTTTTACTCTGTATTATCAGAATGAACTCTGCCTCTCTGCAGCTGACTTGGAAGGGCTTTTGTTCCTCAATTTCTCCATCCGCAGTCTACACAAAGCTAACCAGTTTGCTTCTCAGACATGTCTAATGCCTAAATATTTAATACTTCTGTTACTACTGGTGTTGCTGTACTATGAGCTCTGGAATGACTGAAATGTGCTGAATAAAATGAGCAAATTGTGACTCATGATTTGATGAAACTCCTACTTTTTGCTCTTCACATTCATATTAATAGTGAATTTTTTTTTTTCGTCAAGATTAACTTTGGGATATTTATTTACTCTGTGCTTTCTTATTCAAAATAAGAAATTTTAAATTTCTTTTTGCTCCAGTCATAGAAGATAAGATCACATTATCAAGTTTAAAGGAAACAAGGTAAAATACACCACAGTTTCTGAGAATCATAGAATATTCTGAGTTGGAAGGGAACTACAAGGATTATCAATGTCAAACTCCTGGCCTCAAAAATCACACCATGTTCCTGACAGCAATATTCAAAAGTTCTTGCATACTGTCAGGCTTGATGCTGTGACCACTGCCCTGGGGAGCCTGTTCCAGTGCCCAAAATAATCTTTTCCTGATTTCCAACCTAAGCCTCCCCTGACAAAACTTCAGGCCACTTCTGATAAGGCTTCATCTCCAGACCCTTTACTATCCTTGTGGCCCTTATTTGGACCCTCTCAAATGGTTTAATATTTTTGGTTTTATATTGTGGCACCCAAAACTGCCCCCAGCCCTGGAGGTGAAGCCACCCCAGGTCAGAGCAGAGGGGACAATCCCCTCCCTTGCCTGGCTGGCTGTGCTGTCCCTGATGTCACCAGGACAGGGTTGGCCCTCCTGGCTGCCAGGGCACTGCTGGCTCACGTTCAACTCACCATGGACCAGGACCCCCAGGGCCCTTTGCCCAGCCCTGATCTCCAGCCTCTCATTTCCAGTCTGTCTGTACAGCCAGGGCTGCCCTGTCCCAGGTGCAAAATCCAGCACTTAACCTCCATCATGATTGCTCAGCTCTCTAATTTATCATCTCTAATTTATCAAGGACTCTCTGCAGGGTCTCTCTGCCTTCGAGGGAGTCAGCAGCTCCTCAAAGTTCAGTACCATTGTCAGCTTCCTCAATATCCCTTTAAGACTGTGTCCAAGCCATTGATGAAGATACTGAAGAGAACAGGCCATGAAATGGAGCCCAGCAGAACCCCAGTAGTGACTAGCGGGGTTTACTTCTGCCTTTAGGCACCTCAGTGGCTGAAATCAAACTGCTGAAATACTAGAGACGAACAAGCAAAACCAGAAGGAAAAAAATAAAAATAAAAAATGTCAAGATAAAATTAAATTAAAACCTGTGAAATTTACTTGGTTCTGATTTAGCTGGCACATATGCAGAAAGATTAACATGTCTACTTCAGTAACTATATATGATAAGACAAAGTCAATCTTTACCAGGATCAGAGCCAAAATTACACAAATTACAAGCATGTTTTTCTCTTACAGTACACTGAAAAATTTAGATTTGTCATAACTGAGACAATTATCTGGATTGTGCTGCCACTTACCAGATGAAGAGCCCACATGTAAATATTGAATTGGTCAGAAATGAGCTACAGAAAACTTAAGAATTACCAGAGTTAAACAGCCACAAATGCTGAAACTTCAAAGCTATTTTCTACATTTATGTCAGAGATACAAGAATTATATTACCTGTTGGACAAGAACATTGTTTTAATATGAAAGATTCTATTTTTTGTATAAAGTCTGCATAAAGCAAATCCACTGTATTAAAAGGTTACTATGCAGTGAGCAGCTTTTTCTCCATTGATTGTAAATATCTAATTTACTATCCTAAGACTAGAAAGTAGATTTGCCCAACTCATATTACTAAAACGGACTTTCACAAAACCATTATAAAGATCACTTCGTTACCTTAATATCCTACAGTGGTCACAATTTTAGTGAAAGAAAGAAGATTAAAGAAGGATTTTGTGCCCATTCTCTATATAGCCAAATCCCTAAACTAATGATTAGAGTTGCAAGAGCTGCAGTCCATTAGCTAAACACCATAAGAGGCTACCATCTTGATTATATAATATTCTTTGAATGGCTGATTATAGAAGTTTAGAATTTTAAACTGATGAGCACTCACTCAGTGTTTTCTAACTTGTAATGCACTATTTTTAAAACTGTAAAATGCCATGAGTTTCTAGAACCTTTTTCTAATTTGAAAGTCAGCATTGAGACTTGTGTTTCTGCTGAAATAGGAACACATTTTGAAAACTGAATGCCTTTAAGAGTTTCCAGAATATCATTAAAGTACTGTTGTCATTGGAAGACAAAAGTCAAGTTAATTTGAAAACCTCTTTGTGGATTGTAAGCATTACCTTTAAACAAAAGAGAAATGTTACAAGACACTAGGATGTTTACTGCCCAGCTGCACAGAAACCTGTCCCATCGCTCCAGAGAGATCTAAAGGGATTGCTGCTTTGCTGTAGGAGGAACTACAATGACAGGTGGACATTTCTGAACTCCTTGTTCATTCATTATTTAGCCAAATTTTTTTTCCAAACTTTATTAGGGCATGGAGAAACACCATGCAATCCTTTGGATCCGCCAGGATGAACTACTTGTAAGAGTAATCACATATATGGCAGCATTAGCAAAAGGCAAAGGGGATTCAAGGTTTAGTGTGCCGCTGCCATCAAACCACGGAGATAATTCTCATAAATTTTATTCTGGTGTTTATTTACTATGGCAGAATAGTAATTTTATAAAATAACTTTGCATTCATATTCCTGCAATTCAGTTGCTTAGACTCACCAGGACCATTTTCACAAAGCAAACACACAGAGACAAGGCCTGATTCTCTCTTTCATATTGGTTCCTGTTGTTTTCTTTCCTTTAAGGTGTGGGATTTGATCTTAGATAAATAAGAAAACCTTTACCCAAAGTAATTGGAATGGTAGCATGGTACAGAAAGGAATAAATTATTTCAAGCAAAATACAAAAGACAGATGTGTAAAAAACTTATGCATATCCTTAGATAATATCTCAAATTAAAAGAAAAAAATAGCATTTTTTCAAACTTTTTCAAGCTTTCTTATTTTTTCCACAGACATTATGAGCTATTTAATACAATGTTTCATTTATTCCTACTGTAGTGACATGAGAAAGTAATTTAAAGACAACCAAATAAAGCTGATGCCTTTGTTCCCCATTCTATGGATTCAGCTGTGGGTTAGGCCAGCAATGACAAGCTGTTGGTAGTGAAACACACTACTGGCTAAAATATTTTTGAGCCCAGATAGGATAATTTTTTTGAAAGCAATACACTATGATCACCAGATTTACAGGTGATGGAAAGTCTTTTCCTTGTGGACGAAAACACTGATGATAAGAGAATGAAGAGGGAAGATTTAGGGCATAAAAAATAAATCTCTTTGCTTCCTCTTTCAGAAATTAATAACAATAATAACTTTTCCAAATTACAAATCAAATTTGAAATAATATATGCAGGCTTTTCTACAGTATCACTTACTTCTGTCTCATAGAACACCCTGACATAGCTCTTCATTTTCAATCTAATGTAGCAGCTAGGAATGCAGATACATGGTTTATTGTTTTTAATTAAAATACAAAGCATATTGTGCAACATGTGCTCGTAATTAATTAACTTAAAAAGTAATATATTCGAAATATATGACTGAAATCTATAGAAGAAAATGAGTCACAGGGATGAGTCACATGTAACTAAGAATTGGTAACCAAGAACTGGGATCAAAGCTTTTTCTGGTTTACTACTTGAAAGATCTGAACAGTTTCTGGCAGTTATAGTATACCATTTGTACCTCAGTTGCATCAACAAGATCAAATCTCTGTCTCATTTTACATTAAAGGAATATTAAATAAAAATTGAACAGTAGAAAATACAATTTAGGTTGAAGAGTATGTCTGGAAGAATTTTCAAAACAGTTACAAGCATGTAGCTAAAACTTCAGTATTGAAACTCTTATGGAATGGGACATCTGCTTCTTGGTTTTTTGGGGTTTTTGATTGGTTTTTGTCTGTTTGTTTGGCTTTTTAATTGCTATGTATTTCTCATGGAAAAATGCAGATGCTGAATTCTCATTCTGGTTAAACCACATTTCTTGTCTTCAAGAAAAGAGATCCACAGGATTTTTCAAGGGTAAGGGTTAGAATTACAAGTTACTGTTTTCACCATGCAGACAATGAAATAATGGTGAGTAAAAGAAAGCACACAGTCTGGGTAGACCCTTAATCACAAGTGCTACTTGTGATTTTTTAAGCAGTAAATACTAAGCACAGGATGAAATGGACTATAAAACATCAGCCAAAATTATGGATGCATGCAAACTCCCCTGAGAGTCCAAGTTGGTAATACTAGGATGATACTAGCAGCATAAAATTCTGTAACATCTGAGGAACTTAAAAGGATGTAAATTTAGATGAAGCAACAAGAAAATCTATAGTAATACTCAATAAAAAAATTTATTTGGTTTTTTGAGCTATTCAATTTTTTTCAGCTATTTAAATTGCTTTTTTTGAGCTATTTAAATTTGGCAATGACCTGGAGAAAAAGTTTTTCTAAGTTAAAAGAAAAATTCTGTACTGAGAAATAATTGAGGAAAGATACATTGACAGGATGACAGATCAGTTTGTTTTTAATACCTGGGATTTCTAAAGCATAGTCAATATCCTGCACGAATATGCCACTAATGCTTTGCAGAATATATATTAAGTGTCAGGAGACAATTCATATGTTGTACTATGTAAACGTCATCCTTTTTTTTTTTTTTTTTTCCAGTGGCCAACTGAATTTTATGAACAGTTGATGAAGTCTGCAGTCAATTCCCAGATCCTGGTTTATACTCTGCCTTATGATTTTTCAGCCCTTGAACAGGCTTTACTAATATCTACTTCAGAAGCTTTGCAACTCCACTTCTCCCAAGCAAGAAATACATTCCAAGGATTTTTATGGGTCTTGTAACATTTTAAAACAAGCCAGCTACATGCATATTTGCATTGCTTAACAAATAAATTTCTGATGTTTTACATCTTTCTGGTGCAAGGCAGGGCACCGCAAAGGTTAAAAATCCACAAGCCACGACCCTTATTAATGTTGCTGTTGGCAGAAGGAATGGAACACAGAGTTGACTTTTTTTTCTCTGCTTCAGGACATATAGAAACGGGTAGAGATTCATGATGATTTGCTAGACCAACATCAGAGCTATTCAGCTGTAAAACTTCTCATTGGGTTTATACACCACTCTGAACACAAAAATCCCCCCTTAATTTAAATGCATACTGGAGGCATTTCAGAAAAGAACAGCCCTCCATGCTATGGGAATAGTATTCCATGCTGCCATAGGTAAAAGGAGAGGCTTCAGTGATAAAAAAACATCAGTTTCAACTCCAACAGAGAGGAACAGCAGAGGAGTAATCAGCACAGGTATTCACAGAAAACACATGGTGAACATAGGAGGCATGATGCTGGTGTCATCAAAAATAAACAAGGAAGCCAGGAAAGCATCATAGTGGGATGGTCCTCGGCTGCCTATTAAATATCATTAGGAAATATGATGATGGCCTTGAGGAGATTATAAAGACTGCCATTCTTGCCCATTTGTGTGGCTTGGATTAGCCCCTTGAACACAAATATCATGAAAAGTTTCTGAATGATTTGGTTCACTTGGCATTACTGATCATAAATTATCAAAACTCCATCACATCAGTTCACTAGGCTTTTTCATTTTCAGAACTCTACAAATACACAGAAATACAAGTCCAGACATCTTTTTCAGTGAATTCTAATGTACATCCTTATCAACTACACATAGTATTCTCTCCTGGAAAGCCAAATCAAAGCCAGTGCTACTGGATAAGCAGTACCCTATAATAGCATAGCAGCAAAAATGATATCTTGGCAACTTGTAGCACTTAGAATATACTTCATATCAAACACTGGATCAATTCCCTACTAGGAAAGGCTAAAGAATAAAAGCTACTTTGTGAGATAAACCAAACTGTAAATTTATCCCATATCTGACATCTTATTTCAGATATATATGCTGAAAACCACTGATGGAATTAGTGGCTTAATGAAATATATACACTTATACAGGAAACTGATAGTTTCATCTACCTCTTAGTCCTATAAAACAACAACTCTAAATAACAGCTTCATAAACAACAGTTAAATATTGAAACACACTTATGGTATTAATATTCGCTTCCATGCCAAAATCACTCTGAGAAAAACTCTTAAAGGCTTTTCATGTTATCTAGTGACCTAAATCATGAAATATGTTTAGTATATATTTATTAATAAACATTTATACTGAAATATTCCTTTATAAATTCAGCTTACAGTTGCAGGCACTGCAACTTTATCACAAATCTCATACTATTCAGCTTTATCCTTTCTCAATAATTTCTGATACTGGAGTTGTGAATTTACATGATAATTTCAAGTTTCAGTTAAAAGCACAGACCTGAGTTTCATAAGCAAGAAGAAAAGGAATAAATCCAACAATAAAATGCAAAGATCATATTTTCCTACACGCTAACCAAATTTTGTGTTCCCTTACTGACAAGGCAGCAATCATTTATCATTTTTGCATTCATAGAGAGATTGTGGTAACATACCCAAGAAACAGAGCAGCATCTTATCACTAGTTTAAAAAACAAACAAACAAAACCAACAAAAAACCCCCACCAAAACAACAAAAAAAAATCAAAAAAAAAGCCCCTCCACCCCAAACCACATTTTTTTAATGAAGATGCATCTCTTGAATGCTTAATTCTCAAGAGTGTAATTTCCTGCATTTTAGAAACTTACTACTGTAGGCAGTTAGGCAATGACGTAGGATGTAGTCAAACAGAGATTCTGATCAGATTTGAAACTTCCTGAACTTGACTTACACTGTTATCTCCTTTTGATTTCCTACAGATGGTCTGAAGAGGAGTAAAGAGCTGATTAGATTGGAGACTGAAACATTTTCAGCAGGTGGAAGTAGAGAGCAGAAAAAAAAAAATAAACCCTATGCTTGCTTGTACACAAAGAAGGCAATTTTGGGGTAAATCTCTTTTTGAAAAGCTATGTCAGCTCTTGCTAAAACGATGAACAAAATCTAAAGAATAATTTGCAACAGTTTTCGTAAGTTATCTAAAGTCTGTGAAAGACCTGGGAGATATTTTTGTTTTCATTAGAACTCGGTTCTGCCCAGTAGGACAGCCCCTATTTAAATGGTCACATCACGTTTTCCTTTTCGTCTCTGAAAGAGTTTTACATACAATTTAAATTATTACCTGCAAAACCTCCCAGAAAACAACAACAAATAAGACACCAAAACAAAACAAACACACCCAAATAAATATATCCACAAACAAACAAACCAAAAAACCCACCACACCCACCAACAAACAGCTTTTCACACTGAAGTAAGATCCCCCACATGGCTCTGGTACTCAGTATTTTAGCTAAATTCTGACTCAGTCCTATAGAAATTGGGACTTAGAGCAATACAGAAAGTCCTCTCTTGCTGGACAGGACAAACTGCCTCAAGAGTGCTGACTTACAAAGTACATGATACAATGCCTTAATCCATGTATGCGATGCCTTCTGCTTCTTTATGTTGTCACTGAAGTTACATTACATTTTGCACACACCTTTCTTTACTGTGTCTCTTGACTGATTTTTTTCCCCTGGAATTAATAATTTGGCTGGCAATCAGTGAACCATCACTCATATGATATCTCACTTAGTCATTCTTCAAAGTCAAATCTTTGAGACATGGAGAAAATTTTTGAAGTTATTTAAACCACTTTCAAGCATTAATAATTCCTTCTGTTGTAAGAGATTGGCTTCTTTATTAGCATCTAAAGAAATACACTGCAAAATATTTACACCTACAAATACCATCTGTAATAGTTCAAAAGCAATGCAATAATGTGCATGCATGCAGCATTGTATAAAGCACAAATTTCCCTACTTTTAACTACTTTCTTTTGTTAATAAGGCCAGATATTTATAAAAATTTATTAGAGATATTACTACAACTTTTCTATGAGTTTAGCAAATAAATGATACAAAAGACTCTGTAACTCCAGTCCTAATTTTACTGACTAATTTCAAACTACGATCCTGTACTGTCATCATTAAAAATATTAAGTATAGATTCCAAGTTAAAAATATTCTCTCAAGCCAAACATTTTGACCCAAGTTAGTGTTGCTTCTTAACAATTTCATTAAAACTTAATTGAAACAATCTAAATGGAGCAGCCAAAACTACAATAAACCACCCTGGTTTTGTTATTTTTTAAAATCTAGTCTCTATCTGCAGCTGAGTGAATCAATTTAGAATATTAAAATGAAAAAAAAAATATATGTCTATGCTTTATTTCTTTAGTGGACAAAAGCAAACTAGCAGTGAAGCAGTTAATGTAAGCACTTCTGCCCATAAAAGTATGCCAATAAAATCTGATACACAGAGCCTTTTGCAGCCTTATGGTACAGATACCTAGAGAGGTGAACAAAGCTGATTTACTCCTCTACCTTAAAAGCAACAGAGTGATGTCATCACAAGCTTTTTCTTGTAAAACACAGTCATGTCGTAAGGATAAACTAATTTCCTCATCCCCACAAGTCTGCATCCAGGTATCTCTGATATTCAGCATCATCCCAGAGGTTATAAAACACAGATGAGGACACAGTGAGGCCCTCTTTCACATAGTAAGAAATAAATGTCCTTTTAATTCATAAATTAATACCTTTAGTTCAAGCTTGCCATTTTTTTTAGTCAAGTTACAAATATCAAAGCAAAGTTCATATCATTACAAGACAAGCTGAGGCTACAATATACTTTGGGGATAAAACTGGGGAAACAAGTCTCTTACTACCCAGACTTTTTGAAAACTGGAAGCATGTGTGTGGAGGCAGGTCTGCACAGCTCCTCAGAACCCAGAACGAATTCCTTTGCTGGGTATTTCCTGCTGTACTACAGGAGAATCCCTACTGTGGAGGCAGTTTGCATTGCAAGAGTGGCTCAGCAGCCGTGCAGTGCAGAGCTCCTGTCGAGCTGGAAGTGACACTGTGTGCCTCTACCCTCAGGGCAAGTCAAGAGCAGCACAACTTTCATCTCTGCTAGCAGACAATTCTGCCTCCAGGGCAGGCTTCTATCTTTACAGCAGGCATTTTTTCATGTCAGCCCCACAGCTGAGCATCCAAAGCCCAGCAAAACCTACAGCCTAGAGTGACACAGCTCTGGCTGCAGCAACAAACCCAGTCCATGCTGTGCCTCCAGGTAGGAGCTCTGACCATCCTTTTAACTTGTTGCAGTGGTTTAACTTCTTTTCCCATCTCAGTTCTGTATGTGGAGCTTTGGTTGAATTGGAAGAGCTGTTTTTATGCTGATGGACCCCCTGGCGGACACAATGTGCCTGCTGGAGCAGGCTGACACACCGTGAGGGGCCAGTTCAATTTTGTTATGCCTCAACAATGCTTGTCAGAGGCACAGAGGGGACAGGTCACAAATAAAAGAAGCTCTGTCTCTGGGAGAACTTT
Source organism: Sylvia atricapilla (assembly GCF_009819655.1). Classification (NCBI taxonomy): domain Eukaryota; kingdom Metazoa; phylum Chordata; class Aves; order Passeriformes; family Sylviidae; genus Sylvia; species Sylvia atricapilla. The sequence goes on from NC_089143.1 coordinate 63,899,988, forward strand.
GGCTGCCAACACCTCCCATGGAACAGGCAGTAGGAGACACTGAACTGCCCAGAGAGGCTTTTCCAGTCAGATGGCTGAAGGCTGGACTGAGCCAATGGTCTTCTACCAGCAGGCAGGCTTTGGGAGAGGCCAGGGACATAAAACGTAACTGCAGCACTCGGGGTGCTTGTGGAGCATATGGTTTTGTCTCTTTTAGATTTGTTTTCTCAAAAATTGCTTTTGAGTCAGGGCTTTTGGAGCCTTATGCCTTTTGCCCTGGCCCCAGCCTGCCTTTTGGCTCTCCTGCCTTTGCTGGCTCTTGCTTGCCCTGGCATTTGTCCTGCCTCCCTGTGTCCCTGACCAGCACCCCACCTGCTTCATCTCTGTTTCCCTGCCTGAGCCTGCTACATCCAACCCTGATGCTGAAATCCTCTCCATGACCCTGTCCAGAATTCCAGACCTCCTGCCTGAGCCCCCCTCACCTGTATCTGTGCACGGCCCTGCTTCAGGACATGGACAGCACTCCCTGACCTCCACTGGCGCTGTCGTCTTTCTCCCAGACTCCTCTGTCTTTTTCTCTCCCTCCCTCACATTCCCTTCCCATTTTTCTTCCTCTTGCTCTGTCTTTTCTACCTCTCTTTAGTGGAGTGGTTCTTTTATATTTTGGTTGTTTTTCTTAACCAATAATTGGTTCTCAGATCCCACATTTATCTCGTTTGACCTGATTTAACTCCTGGCCACCTATGTTCAAAAGAATGCCCCAGTGAATCTTGGCACACACCACAGTGTGTGTTGAAACAAGGGAGCTAAAAGTCAAAGGTTGATCAATTAGGGGAAATAATCTGAACAATATATCCCATTGAGCATTTGCTGGGCTGGCAAGAGGAGGCAAAGCCCTTGCTTACGACAGCAAGATGGAAAGCGTGTGCACATGCCTTTGGAAAGATCCTGCGTCGTGCCTGGTGCCAGTGCCAACAAAAAAGATACATATCTACTCTTCAACTAACTCTTAATAGTTGTAGAGTCTTTCTTTTTCTGCAAATCAGGCATGGGAGCCCCACTGGTGGCCTGGAGGTGCTGTAAGCCTCACAGCAGAGGTCCCTGCACTGCCTACTCCTGGGACACACTCCTCCTGTATTTGCAGGGACAGCGGCTCGCTCCTTGCAGAAGTGGCAATCCCAGTTTGGAGGCACACTGGCAAATGGCTCACTGCATGCCCACTGTCTGAGCAGATACTGCTCTGGAAATAGGTGTGCTTCACGTCACAAGGATTCCCACTCTGGATCACTAACACTGCAACTTCTGCATTTCAAGGCAAAGCTCTCACTGCTAAGCAATTGGCACTGCAGGTATACAGCACTGGAAGAGAAATTCAGAGCCAGTGTTACTATTTCTGGGGAAGCAACACAAGACTCATCTGGGAGAATTTAGTGAAACTAATCCATACAAAATCCATAAGATTGATCATATAAACTTATCCTAACTGGAGAGAAGGACTTTAATGAGGACCACAGCTTATTTCTGCCAGAAACAGCATTTTTAAAAAGAGCATCACAACAGACAGAGCTGGTTCTACAGAATATGTGGAACTCTTCCCAAACCTCATATTGCATTAGTTAAATCTCCATATTTTCCAAGCATGGCTTAAGTTAAATATAATCCATTCTTTGCCAAAATATATTTTTCTTTTCTAAACCTACAATATATTTTATATAAAAAATACATATATTTTTCTTTTCTAAACCTACAATAAATTCTTCCATCTTTATTCAACATAAGCAAAGTTTTACGTTACATTGATTAAACCACAACATATGAGGCAACTGCAAATGTAAAGGTATCTATTTGCCTATAAAAATTATTTCTATAAATATTTCTATATTTCTGAACAAACCTATGCCTACATTTAAAGCACCAACTTGTAGCACCCCTGAGATAAGACACCACTTGAAATAGTTCAAGCTATGGTTGCTTGTGACTGGTTTTAGTGTGCTACAAGTGTTAGAACTGTTAAGGTTTTGCTGCATGATCTGCTGTTTCAAAGCCACAAGGACATGATCTAACTCAATTATAACCCACAGCTGACCTGTGAAGCTGTATTAGCTGAACTTACAAAAGAACCACCAGTACCACAAAGTAACTCTGTACACACGAGTCTGATTTTCATGGTTCATGTGTCATGTTTCACAGGTCATGGAGACAACTCTAAAAGGAGATTTTTGACAGGCTAAGTACAGTGTGTAAGATTAATAGAGCAAACAAAAACAAAATAATGCTTTTCTGCTTACAAGTACAACAGAGAAGTCCATTCTTCTAGAAAATCTTTACACTACATCAGAGCATATCCTTCTCAGTGGAAACAAACACTTTTCCTCCCAGATGTACTGCTTTCCTCAAACAACATAAAGTACCAGTTACATTACTGTTATATCGTTTGCAAAGATTTTACGAGACAATCTATGTCAGTTTGTAATTTACAAAGAAATTGAAATGAGTTTTAAGCACTTTGTGTAAACAGGACAAACTATCAAATGCCCCAAAAAATCCTTCCATTTCTTTTTCACCCATCCTATTTCTCATACACTCCTGATAAGCAGTGAAAGATGGAGAAAGAAAGAGCAAGAGTATGGGTAATTCTGAATATTTTACAGTGTTGTTAATTAAATGTGTTATAGTGCATAGTTTCCAGAAATCCAGTGCTGCAATCACATCACTGTAAATACATATAGAAGCAGACATGTGATGTAAACTTTCATTAAAAGGGGGTAATAATATTAAACAACAAAAGCTAATGAGCATTGGATCTTTTGAAGACATTTCAAGACAATACAAAATGGAATCTGACCCTGCTGGTTAGTAATTTCAGCAGTAGCTACTGCACAAACAGCTTGAAATTACTGATTGCCAAGCCCTTGCTTAATATTTATTGCACATTTATACATGCATGAACATTTCTATATTATACAAATATTTGTAATTTTTTCCCATCATTGATGTACTTTCCCATATGAAACTGTTAGGAAAAGTCTTTTTTTCATGTGTTGAACTTGATTATCTCAAAGGTCTTTTCCAGCCTAGATGATTCTGTGATTATTTATGCACCGGCAAAGTTTTCTTTGAGCTGTGGAGGCCAAATCTTCCATCACAATGTGAATGTGCTCACTGCCACTGTGGATGCTCAGATGGGCTTCTGCTCCTCAGACTATGCATCTTGGATGTGAGCATGTGTAAAATTGTGCTCAAACAACCTCAAAAATTCACATTAATCTGAGGGGGTTTAGCCTAAAGACTTGCAAGAGAAAAAATAAAATCCTACAACCTTTTGGCCTGAATTTGTAGAAGTTCTATTTTACAGAGCACTCATGGATTTAAACATGAGCAGTGTCTGTTCAGTGCCGGTAAAAGTGAGACTGTATGAATTTGTCACTGTATGATAAGAATTCAACTCACTTTAATCTGAGAGGTCCTTTTGAGGTGCAGAAAGATCAATAAAATAGGCTTAATTTAAACAAATGCTACAAGACAATTCCTCTGCAGTTCCCCAAGAACAATCCTTTCATCACTGACACTAGAGATACTTCCCAGCAGGAAAAACCCTAAAGTTGTTTTGATTCTTTTCATTGAGAGTTAGCAAAAATCTGAATTTCTAATAGTGAGTTACCCAAATCCCTAGAAATAAGAGAGAATTTTATTCATCATTTCATATATATGAAAGAACAGCTGCTGAACAGAAGACAACACCCTATGATTTTTAGATCTCTTCAGAGAACTATTGCTGATGGGACAAGATTATTATTAAGAGATGGCTTACTTTAAAAGTAGATGGGGTTTATTTTAAAAATTGGCTTACTGGAATGCTTGAATCTTACATAAAACAACATTATACTTACAGATGTCATCCCAGTGCAGTTACTACTGTAAAACTAGAAGATGAACACTCAAAGCAGAGAAAATATATTCGATTAGACTCAAAGTTCTTAGTAGAGTGATAAATATTTTGAAGAGATTATGCATTTGCTAAAAGAGTTGCTTTATTTAAAGCCTTTAAAAGAGAGTGTAGCTGCCCATGGATGTTAAGATTCATCTCACCTTGATTCAGACTGCTGCAGTAGAGATATTAATTTTTGAGCTAACCACCCTGAGGTCTTTCTACAATTGCTGAGGACAAACAGACACTGTGTGTGATGTAAGTGGTCTGTTGCAGACATCCACCTCAGGATGAGGTGTGTCTTAGAAGTGCTTACTTTAGTTCCTCTGACGTAAAAATTGTGATAATAAGCTACTAGTCTAGTTTAAACAAAAGCAATGTCTACAGTTTGGTGGGATGTAACTTGTAAATATGTAAATAAATTCAGCAAGGTGGTCAATATCCTATCCTACCTCATATCTGACCTTGGTGCCACAGCTTAGTGGGCCAGTCTAAGGATTCAGACACAGAAGAGGACTAAGCATAGACCCATACAAAACAGTATACTTGAAATCCTAATTGTGCTAAAGGAGGCAGAACAAGTAATCAGGTTAGAATTTAGATGTTTCAGAGTTGTGGCTTCATTAATGAAGTAAAAAAAATAAGCAAAAACTAAAATAATTTTAAATAAATGCTAAAAATGTCATTTGATTCTGAAAAAAAGCTAGCTTATCACTTTGGAAGTTCAAATACTTCTTAGGCTACATCAATTTTCAAACAAATCTGGCTGTTTTAAAAAGAGAGGTCAAATGTTTTGCTTTGCTTGTACTGACCTGAAATGGTCAATGTTTCTAATGCAAACCATTTATTTAAGTGCATTTAAAACTGTTTTCCTTTTATAAGATAAATTTTTTTGGATGCATGGACTTGCCATGATTTCAAGCTCCTGTTCTGTTCAATGCTTACTTGTCCTTCAGAGATACACTTTACACAGGTTTAAAGTACTTGCTTAAAAATCCAGAAGTATTTTCAAAAGACTTTACATTGCCTGTGGAAGAGAAATGTGGATAGTTCAAAGCATACTTTTCCTTGTTCTAGCTAGTTTCCTATAATAAATAATCTAGATTAAAGACTAGATTCTCACTAACACTGATTCAGAAATAAATTGCCATATTTAAAGACAAGATTACATGGATTGAAAATAATATAGACTGTGTGAAATCAAAACTTACATTTAAATGTAGTTAATCAATGAAATGTAAGAGAATGCAAGTTCAATAATAGTCAGAATGAAATATCCTGAGTCAATAGCTTAATTAAAGTCTCACTTGCAATGACTGCTCTAATATTTGGTCTTGTGCATTTACTGAAATGTCAGCAAAAGGATGATGGAATACTCAAAGGAATTACAAATACAGTAAAAGAAAAAAAATATAGACCTACCAAAGCATAATGTATTAATTCTCTGTTTTTCTTCCTGAAATAAGAAGGCCACTAGATTCCCACTGTTCTAGAGTCCCAAACAACCTTCCATGTGAAAAAAATGTGGTACAAGGATGGTGGAGTGAATCACTACATGCACTCTGAAGCCCTTACAGAGTCCTGAGTTTCTAATAAGACTGGAGAGCTGCACCAAGAATCTTCTTTGTAAAGCAGTTCCGGAGTTTGAAGAACTTTTATAACTTTTCCGAAAACTCCCATCAACTGTTTAAGATTTTTCCCACAAATACAATAAATGATAGCATTCATCAACAAGACCACAGAAGACAGCAATGAAAGAAATATTGCTAACTTAAGGAAACAAAGTCAGAAGAAATCTGGGAATGATTGATATGGGAAGTTGAGAAATACATGTTCAGACTTAGTCAAGCAGGAAGACCTTTGATGAACTGAAGTGGGAAGCTTACTAATAGAAAAGAAAGCCCAATTCTCCCCACAGATACTGCAGCTGTGCAGAAAGGTTAGTAACGTGCACTCCAGCAACCCTTATACTTGGATTATTTTTATTCAACTATATGAACGTGGTTAGAATCACCATAAGCAAGGTGGCTTCAAGGCAATCAATATATCAGAAATAGAAAAGTCACCAATAGAACTCACTAAATCAAAAATAAAAAAAAAATTAAAACTAGATTAACACTGTGTGATTTTTTTTTCTGCAACATGACTGGAGACTTTAGAAAGGAAAATGTGCATTAAAACAAAACAAAACAAAAAAACCACCACACAACACCAAAAAAAACCAACCCACAAAATGGTAATGGCATTTCATGGAATGACAGAATATGCCGAGTTGGAAGGGACCCACAAGTATCATTGTGTCCAACTCCTGCCCCTGCACAGAACCCTCCAAGAGTCACACCCTGTGCTTGAGAGCATTGTCCAAATGCTTCCTGAGCTCTGTCAGGCTTGGTGCTGTGACCACTTCCCCAGGGAGCCTGTGCCAGTGCCCAGCCACCCTCTGGGGGAAGAGCCTCTTTTTGATGTCCAGCCTAAATCTTTCCTGACACCATTTCAAGCCATTTCCTTGAGTCCTGTCACTGGTCACAGAGAGGACATCATTGTTTGCCCCTTCACCTTCCCCTTGTGAGATGCTGAAGGCCTCAGTGATGTCTCCCCTCAGTCCTCTTTGTTCCTGACCCGTGAGCCAGTTGCTCACCCACCACATAAGGGCCATGGTTACCCAGCTGTGTGCTGGACATTTTGGCCAGAAGGGACAAGTATCCAAAGCTTTGCTGAAGTCCAAAGAGATTACACGTACTGTTTTTCCCACATCAACTAGGTGGTTACCCTCTGTGGAAGGAAATTGGATTCAACAGGCAAGACTTCTCCCTCATGAAGCCCTGGTGCCTGTGACTGTTTTTCAATGCCACCCACAATAATCTTTCCCATGATTTTACTGGGCACTAAAGAGAGACTGTCAGGCCTCTGGTTTCCAAGCTCCTCCTTCCTGTCCTACTTGAAAATAAGACAACATTCTCAAGCTTCCAAATAAGCTGGGACCTCTTCAGGTTCCCAAGATCACTCAAGTCATTGAGAGAGGGGTTACAATGACATCAGCAGCTCTTTGAGGATTCTTGGATGAATCTCATCAAGCCCCATAGATTTATAGAGATCCAGCTGATGCAGCAGATGCCACACAAGCTCAGGGTTACCTGGAAGCTGATCATTCCAATAGTCATGTCCCTCCAGCTCAGGGCACTGGGACCCCCTTGGTCCATTATCCATGTTGAAGAGAGAGGCAATATGTGTTCAAGATCTCTGCCTTGTCCTTGTCCCTTTATGTGAGGTGACCATCACCATTCTGTAATGGACCAGTGTTAATTCTACACTACCTTTTGCCATTATTATTTATATTATTTTAATAATAATAGAATTTGAGGAAAGACAGTCAAGAGGTTACCAGCCAGAAGCTTTTCTTCCACCAGCACCCAAGGAAAACACTGGAGATAACTGTTAAGTCTCCTTAAAATATAAGAATTTTAGTGAAGACCAGAGTTGTCATCACAGGTTAAAGAGAAACAAAAGCATCTCAAAGAGCTTTGGAAAGGAATTACACATTGTGGATGGATGCACGGATGAACAAATCAACAAATAAAGCTGCTTAGGCATCTCAGTAAAACTCAGCATTGCTCTGCAGTTCATGGAGAAATACCATGGTGAGTAGCAATCACTAACGGAGAAAAAAAATTAAAATTTACTATAAAATTAAAATAACCTGACTACCATTTCTGAAACCTTAATCTTCATAAAGAAGAACTCCGCAGACCATAGCAAATGTCAGCCATTATTAAATGTCTCGAAATTAAATGTAATTGTTCCTTCCTGAGGGCTAACCAAATTCTTTTCAGATTCCTGCTGTATCTGCATCACTGGGGAAAGAGAGAAGTGATTTAAGGCAAATTCCAAGTCAGTTTTCCTTTCATTTTAGCAGTTTGAATTTAATAGGAAGATTATGCAAGTCTCACTGCCTTTTCCTTCCATCTCATGTCAATCGGAGTGGAAGAGTTTGCATTATTCAAGGTCAATTAAGCCATGCAAATGCATTCTAATTGATTTTACAGTAGCAATAATAACTCTCTACTCAGAAGGATGTGCTGAATTTCTTTGAAAAATAAAAATGAAGAAATTCTTACAATAAAAATAGCGTAGGTGTCTGGGAATTTACCGCTGAAAATAACTAAATAGATGTATGACTATAATAACCTTGAACTGGTAGTGGTACAGGTTTTAGGTACAAATTCCTCAGTATTTGAGCCATAGCTCTATCCTTGCAGCATCAGTAATGTCAGTCATAAAAATGTGTCACATTCTGCTGCTTGCATTTCAGGGGAGGGGAAAAAAAAAAAAAAAAAAAAAAGTAAGTGTTTATTTTGTTAGCAAATTATAGCAATTTTTTAACTTCAAATCAAAATGTCTTGACAAAATTCAGTGCTGAATGTAAATTATGAAAAAAAATGAGATACATAATTTATTAACATTTTTAAACCCTTAAAGCTCTGTATTTTGATAAATATTGCTTGCAACATAAACTAAACTTGAAAAACCTGATCTCAATGAAGATGGCTTTGCCAGTATAAATGTACCATGGTACCATAAGAAAACATTCCTAGTCAATGAGATTTTTTTAAACCCAGTAAAATGGCACTTCCATAGAGCTTAGTCCAACCCTCTCTGCCCAGAATAAACACAGGTGTATTGGTCACCCAAGTTCAGTTCTGCAGCAAACAGCCTCTGTTTGAGTGGTGTGACCCAGCACAATAAGGGACACATCTGTGGCACTGTGAAGTCAAGCTCTTGAATATAAACTCCATCATGTTGTGCTCATATTTAAAGAACACAATATTTACATTCCAGTTACATTCACAATCACACCAACAAAGTTTCACCTGGAGGATCACAGCTACATGTTGGAAAAGGCAAGGAAACCGCCTTAATCTGCTTTTCTAATCTGTATATGGCAGTGTGAACAATACATCCAGTCCCTTTCTGAACAAAAGGGTTGCAAGGTTAGACTTAAAACCATGACAGACAGTTTGAATAAACACTTGATCTTCCCTTAATGTAGTGAAATTATAGCAGAGAGAAATTACCCATTTGAGTATGTGCCTTTAATTTTTTTTTCTAAAGTATAAACAGCAGCTATTTCTCTTCATCAAACACATTACACTGTAGAACTTTAACCTAGCCATTTCTTGGGGAACAAGGATCAGTAATTTGAGGGTGGGGGTGATTTTTTTAATTAGAATTGCACTTTTCTTCAAAAATATAGTAAAAAGCTAAAATGAAAGTAATTCATTTTATATTGCTGAGATTTAGCTGGAATCTTCCATGCCAATAAGATATTTTACACATAACACTTGGAAATTATACCTCAACATTTATTGTATTAAGCCCATGTTCCTTTTAATAGAGAGCTAACAATATTTACCAGATATTTACATTAAAATCACAGACTCAAGAATTCATTCACAATTCTCTCTTTTACGCAATTATGGTTGTGAAAAACACAGATGCCTTATTAAAGGTGCACACTCAAAAATATGTGATTGTATTCACATCTGTACAATATTTAAAGCCATATAATACATATAAAGAGAGTCCTCAAGCCACTCTGAAATGCCTAACACCTGGCAGATGAGATAGTGACTCATAGGAGTTTAAATACTGTATTTTAATTCAGTTTTCTGAGGCAGCCAGGCTATGTAATTACTAACTCATAAAGTCGAAAACATGACTGCTTAAAACATTCCCCTTCAGATATATCTGACAGAGTGTACAGGTAATGTTTAAACACTTGTGCTTGATGGCTTATGTCTTAACATATGCTCCCTTCATCTTGTTTTCTGTGTCTTTCTCATGCCCTTTTGCATTCTGATGCCGTTTGTCTGGCCAATTACCTGGAATCCCCTCATCCTTTCTGATTATTCTTCCATTCTCTGTAATGTTTTTCCCTCACTTTGCTTCATATTGTTCTGAAAGTTTTGCCCTGTACTTTCCTCACTCCTCTGAGTATGCAGGATGGAAAGGAATGCTTTTATTCTGCATTACCAGCTGAGCCTAAATTGTGGTGGCACCTAATGAAAGAAGCCAGGCCTCCTTGGGCAGGGGAGTGGCTGTGTCAGGTATTCCCACACAGTGACCACAAGAAGCAGATCAAGGGGAAGTTCTGTGCATCTTTTCCAGGCTGAAATTAGAGGAGTAGGAATGACAGCTTGGTCTTGCACGTTTTTTCACAACCTCAGTGGAACTTCTATTCAGCTCTTATTGCTGCTTACAGTTTTTCATAGAAATAAGCAAAATACAAGATACAAATATCACTAGAGGCAGCAGGACTTGGGGAGGGAAATCTAAAGAAAATGTGATCTACGGCTTGATATATGGAGTCTTTAACATGTGCTTATGCTATAAGACAAGTAAAAATGGACAATATTTTAAACAATGTTTCAAATGTGATTCTAATTTAGCTCATTAAAGGTGAATGAATACCAAATGAATAATTTAGATGAGGAAAGATACAAAATATTCATCACATTATGGGTTTTCTACATTATTGTGTGCCACATATAACACAATCAGAGTCCTGGTAGGTATGCTACATTCCAGGAGCCTTGTGAAGCTGATGGTTATTCCTCACAATGCTGTAGGACAGGTACTGTGGAGTCCACACTTATAAACACATCACTGAATGATTGCTTTTCCTAATGGGAAAGCTTCAATGAACTGTGGCTGCTGGGAAACTGCCAGGTTTTCAAAAATGAAACATTTCAGTCAAAGTAAGTCAACTTTGGCATGACATCCACTGGGAAAGAAGACAAACTGTATTAATAATTTAAGAGCTTAACTTGGGATGTCAGAACAGGTACTTGACTATCACACATTGGTGTGTTTGAGGGTTTTTTTTAACGCTTGTCTCATCTTATTTCTCTTCTACATCTCTCTGCCTATGAAAATCAACTTCTCTGCAGACACACACACTTAGGCCTTTTTTTCTCAGTTCTTAATAAAGATGGGGGAGAACTTGAAAAGCTGGGAAGTCTCACAGTACAAAAAACTGTTTTCCATGTAGCCTCTCTCACTGCTATAGTGAAAGAGGCTCTGTCATTGCTGAGGGCTGGGGTCTGTCTCATCAACAGAAATGCTGTCACAATTTCCAAAATAAAGAAACTCAGAGAACCGTAATATTTGTCCAACAGACGGAAAAATCTTCTAGAATTATTTCAGAAATCCCTACCATGTTTATTTTACTATGTTTTCCTGGTGGCTACCCACTGTTAGAGATTGGACTGGCTGAACAAGAAAACCACATAGTCTAACTCCATATGCATAAAATTGTTCTACTTTTCCTGCTGATAAAGAGAGTTACTTCAGAGCATGAGGCATTAAAAGTGTGTAGGGTACTGGGACAGTGCTTCTGGCAGCAGTCCTTCAAACAAAGTGTTCTATCCCTAGTGTTCTCTTGCTTGGATCAGGGATAGCATCTGCTATTTATATAATTCTGTCTTTGCATATGTTGTAGAATAAACAGGTGTCTCTCAGTTCAGGTATTTAGAACACACAAATATATATGTGTGTTAAGTGGTAGCTGTTCTGTCTTTTTTCTCTCACTATGCTAAGTGGCATATTCTAACAAAGTGGTTTGCAAAAGCTTTACCCTAAAAGAGCCGTGTTATTCCACAATGTGGATTATCTCCCATTAAAATAATGAAATCAATCACCCAAACTACGGTGGAGTTTCTGTCTGTATTTGTATGTATGCATGATATTTATACAAGAAAGCACCCATTTATGAAAATGGGCCATTTGGGTGATTAAGCAGATGTGCTCTTTGCCCTATATCAGGACAAATTTCTGAAATGAACAGTCATCTGCTTCTGCAGATGGAGAGCTCTGAGGGAGGATTAGTGCTTTCCCATTGCTCATTGTAAACAACCCCAGCCCCAGAGAGGCACAGAATTATCTCCAGTGACTCACTGTGATCATACGACCAAGTTCCTTCTAAATGAATATCTCTGAGCTCACAGGAACTGGCCTGTACAGCACATGCATGCACAGAGGAACAATTCCAATGAATTCCACACACACACAAGCCATAGAAACTCCCCGTTACTGTACTTAGCAAGAAGCTACAAATGCAGTTTATGGCACCAAAGTAAATTAGTCGCTGCTGATTTTCCTCCATGTAAAAAGGAGGGGAAAACCCTGTCCAACTAGTCCAATTAGGACTGTGGTACTGAGAGATAATTTAGTTCTTTAAATGATAGCTATTGAGCCAGGGAAAGTCACCAAGGTAGGAAGAAATACAGTCCAAATAAGAGATTAACAATCTGCCAGTTTTCTGTCTGACCACTAGGGTACAATTGACACTGGTTTATGTGGCAGATAACCAGAGAGCAACAAGTCCTAAAATAGCAATTATAATAAATTTGGCCAAAACCAGATAGTAATTTTTAAATTTCACACGAGAAATAACATGCTCTCATTTGAAGAATGAAGACAGTATGTAAAGAACAAGCTGCTGAAACAACAAAATAAAACCATCCATCATTACACCACCTTTTGGGATGCATTTATAGTGCATTTGCCTAATGAAATCAGTATTGTATACTTCAGAGTGGAGAAAAGAAATAAGGGATCAAGGAAGACAACACTTAATCTTCAAGGAGTAGAGACTGTTCTTTCTGCAAATTCCAGCACCAGCTTCATTCCTCTCATTCCTCTCACTGTGGATGCTGTGCAACCAGATGGGTTGAAAATTGCAAACACTCAAAATTAGTGTTGGAGACCCTTTGCCAGGATACACATGCAGAAGTCTAGGGATAGGGGTTTTCTGGAAGCCCTGGGGAATAAGCTAACATTTCTGTAGTTGACAAAAAACTGCAAAGCAACAAGAGCAAAACCAAAAATAATTGCAAGGTTGTCTATCAAACTAACTTGCCAAATTTATTGCAAAGCTACTAATTACTACACAGTAAGAAGATGGTAATTTTTTTTTATCTTTACATTAAGAAATTATTAAAGCAATCAGAACAAATATTGCAAGAGAATCGAACAAATAAAACCAGGCAACAGAATCTTGTCTCTATTATTTAAATTCAATACTTAAAAACCTTTTGCTTGAGTAAACTTTCCTTGCTTGCATTTTTTTCCCCCTGAAGAGGTTTATTTCTTAAAAAAATTAAACTAAGCAGAAATAAATGGTAACTGATGTAAATATTGTTAAAATAGAATCAAGCACAAATTTGGAAAGCCTTTTAAAAACACTAATAAGAAATAAAAAGATCCATTACGAGTAATGCTCATTCAGCATTCTCAGTTATGCGTGCTAACGCTGTGCATTAAAGCAACTGCAGCAGGTAGATTTAACAAAAAAAAAAAATATATTTAAAGTGATAGAGTAAATAAAAACTAATTGAGACAAGATTCAGAACTACATATGGGAATACAGGCAAAGTTCTTCTAGAGCTGGTACAGTGAAGGAAGCTGAATGCCACAAAACTGTCAGATAGAAACATACTCTTAGCAAAAAGTTTCAGCATTTTTAACCTACTTGTTTTATAATCCAGCCATTGTTCACTTTATGAAAGGCATTGGAAATAGACAGTTCTCTTTTTGCAGGAAAATGCTCAAACTGAGAGAAAAAAATAAAAAGAAATTGCATTTTTACTCTACAAAAAGCAGGGAGAAAACTCAATACAAATTGTCCGTCCCTGGAATCCTTTAACGAGTGTGAGGTTTCTAGCAGTTACAAGTACTTTTGGGTGCCAAAGCTGAAGCAAGAAGGGAAAGGTGCTATCAGAAACTCCAGACATCCAAACACAGATATCTGACAGGTCTGAAGGCAGACTCCTGAGCCTTGCTGCTAAATCCATTCTTATCTTTTTTTATTCTGCCAACACAGAGAGGTGCTGGGGACCTCCAGGAGTAAGACTTTGTGAAGTGTAGCATTTTCTAAGATCACATACAAGGCCAGTGAGAAGATGCTGTCAGCAATTACTGAGGAATTGAATTTGTGGTTTAAGTCATTTTTAATCAAAGACTTCACAGCAGAAAAATTTTTTGACTGAGCACAATCAGAAGTGCACACACAGGTGATCTGTCTTAAACACTTTCTGTATTTAAAAACTGCTTTCTCTGTATTGCATTGGTATGCCAATACCTTGTCTTTTGTTTTGTGCAACCTCTGTTCACTTTGAGGTCAGTAATAAAAATCATGGTGCTTCCAACCAAACTGTGAATTAAACAACTACTCCATGCTCTAAATTCCTGTCATAACAAGGTCTGTAACAAAAGACATAGGCCACATTTACTGTGCAATCCTGGGAACACAGCACTGGGATGAAGCATAGCTGTGCTCTCTCCTCCCTTAACAGTCCCTGTATTTCTATTCTGATCAGTATATGCAGATCTTTTACTTTTTATCTAGATTTCCCCTTAGTTTTGTGTCAGCTTTATGTAGGCCTGGTATAAACCCAGAAGGGAGCTAATGAGGGAGACACAAAGCTTCAGTACAGATTAGATGCAAGCCATAAAATCTTATTAGTAAGATTATCTATTCTTCCCAGCAAAGTCTAGAGATCTGTCATGTCTGAGATCCACACTGCACTACACCTTCCCACCAACAGACCTGGTCACCTAGGCTGGGGCTGGAGATATCCTCCAGACTGCAAAGAAGCCATTTCTTTTAAAGAACAGAAAAGAAACACGTACCTAATCAGCACTTGGTTGAGGGAAAAAAAAAAAAAAAAAAAAAAAAAAAAGAAGTCAGTAAGTACTTCTTGGCAAGTCTCTAGCTTTTGATAGCCTTGATATCATGATAACTATCAAACTACTACACATTCTAAAGAGCTCTTTAATTTTTATTTTTCCCCTATCTAATAATTGTCTAGCTTCATCCCCTGAAAATTCCAGTTACTTCAAGTAGAATTTAAACAAGGGTTAAATTTGGCCTCATGTGTCCCACAGCTTGCTGTGAGAATGACCCACCTTTCCTGGCATTTGCTGTATTGTGCAGAGAAGCAAGACTTTCTTCTCTTTTGGGAGTCCTTTGAACTTGTATATAGTAGCTATTCCCAAGTGATTACTTCCCTTCTCAATTGATGCAACAAAAGAGCATCACACAAAAAAAGAGTCCTACAGTCATTTTTCTTTTGAACACAGAGGCAATGCTGAAAACATTAATGCACATGTGCAAAAGCTCTCATCTCTGCCTCCTTTCTGATGCCTATTAGCTCCACAGGAGAGTAAAGGAAAAGAGCATATTAAAGCTCCCTGCATCATCAGCTTGAATGGCTCTTTTCACTTTTACCATCGCAAGGATGCCACTGGTAGCTGGAGAAAAGGAAGAGTGTACCTGTAGTTCTTCAAATTGTTACACTAGAAGTCTAGAAGGAAGTCTAAAGGAAGAAAAAATTCCACTTACTGGTAAGCACAAGACACTGCTTTCCCCTGCATTTCTGTACAACCCCCAGAGGAAGAAAAATATCTTTCAGGCTTCTCCTTAATTTTCCTATTCAGGAATATCTTTGCTTCTTTATGATCACAATTTCTGTAAATTCACATCTAGACACACAAGCAGAATAACCATGGAAAATAGATATTTAGTTATTGAGTGGGTAGAGCTTTCTTTAACAACAACTGCATCTCTACATTCAGTCCCATATGAACAGGAAAGTTTACAAAAACCATCTGCCAGTGCCTCCATTTCTGTGCATGCTGATCAGCTGAAAACTTTGGATTACATGGGACATTTTCCAAAAGTCATCCTCTCACTCTTGTCAATTATAAGGAAATCAAACTTAGTCTGGATTCAGATTGGGTTAGAGCTACCTCCCTGCTTTCAGGTCCTCACTACTAGTGCTATTGTGCATTTTGGATATGATTTAACCACCAAATTCACAAGTAATCCCTGAAATTTTAACTGCCCTCAATGAGCTGACACCTACAGATCCAGGCTTGCTCTGGTTTATCCTTATTCCTCAAACCTCACTTTGCATTCCTTTCTACTCAGTGGCCTGTTATGAGAAGCAGGGCAGGGTGGTCCAAAATGTGGCCCCACAGACTGTGCAGCTGGAACACCTTTACAGCTAGCAAGGTTAGCTAGGACACCTTCTGCCTCCCACTGGGGAAATTCTGTAGCCCAGATTTCCACTTCTTGAGCAAGTTTTCCAATCAATAGGCCATTTTATAAGAGTTGGGAAAACCTCCCTCTGCCCTGGCTACATATTAGGTCAAAGCTAGTGCCATTTATGAGTGGTCATTTTGGCTTGAGGATCACAAGGCCTAATGGATTTGCACTTTCAGTGGATTTAAAGAGGTTTAAACTTCAGAAATTACAGTTCAAGTGCCTGATTCTTACATGACCTTACATATCTGCCAGCTAGGGCTCTAAATTTTTGGAGCATGAGCTGCAATATAGCTTTATTTATAAACTATACAGACAGTCCCAGATGAGAATACCTTAGACTGCAGTAGGCTGAACTGAACTGAATCCTTTTAAACTCAAATAATTGTTCATTTTTTATCAAAAAGGCCAGCAGAGGAAATACTCTTATATTTATTTGTAAGAAGTTGACTTTCCCTGGTAACAGAAGAGTAAATTAGGTTGTCTCTTCCTTAAAATATAAGCATTTCAATGTTTGAAAATTGATGCTGGGAAATAAAAAAAAATCTCAAATACAATTTTACTGATAATTTTTCCATAATTTTATGGATTAATTAATTTTTCAAAATGCTAACATACATATTGATGATATGAATTATCAGTTTATTTTCAGCTTTTTCAGGAAGAAAAAGATGGATTTGCTCTATCCAGACAAACTTCAAAAGTTACAGCAGTATCCAGCAGATATCCTTCAGATTAATAGAATTATACAGGTCTTTAAGGAGGCTGCAGATTTCTGATTCAAGACAAGACTGTAAACAGGAAATTATAATAGGAAAAAAAAAAAGGCATTTATACTGCTAAGAAATACATGGATCCATTCCAAGCATTCTGGACATTTTAACCACATCCTGATAGGCATGGTAAAATGAGGCAGGATGTAACTGTTTTTCAGACACAAAATCAAATTGACAGAAGTGTTATCAAGTCTACTTTTCTCATCTGAACATGAAAAGATAAAATGTTAAAAGCATTTTTCTAATAATCAGCTACACACCTGCCTTTGAGATGTCAGCTTAGTATAGGTAATTTTATCAATTGTCATCCCCTGTCTAACCTGCCTGTAGAGAAGAAGGTGACTGAGAAGTTTATGTTAAACAGCTGTTGTGCCATCTGGCATCTTTGACT
Organism: Sylvia atricapilla; assembly: GCF_009819655.1. Lineage (NCBI taxonomy): Eukaryota > Metazoa > Chordata > Aves > Passeriformes > Sylviidae > Sylvia > Sylvia atricapilla. The sequence goes on from NC_089143.1 coordinate 63,917,165, forward strand.
TCCATGACCCTTTTCAATCTGGCTTTCAGCCTAGGTGAGGTACAAAGACTATACTGGCTTAATTGGTCTATGATCTACTCCTGGCAAAATGCAGAGGTCAAGTTTCTGTGCTGATTATTGCAGATCTGTCACCAACCTCTGTTAGCATGAGCCAGTGGGTTGTGCTGACTCATCTGCAGGCAGTGGCAAGGATGGCCAGGCATCACTGCAGTGACCTCTCCTCTCCAGGAGCTCTCAGAGGGCAGTGTACAACAATTGCTCCTGTGCCCAAAGGGCTCTCACCACCAGGTTTTCCAGCCCTCCACTCCGCTGCCTTTCTTGTTTAATGTTTACATGGAGCTTGTCAGGGACAGAACAAGACCACTTGAGCCTGTCATTTGATCAAAACACACGCAACATTGACCTTTGTTCATTGTGCTTATGCATCTGATGCAGATGGTCAATTGACTCATCTTGAGGAGTTTGCAGATAGGGGCAGGCAGACTGGTTTAAATTCCACTTTCACCACCAATTTATTTTTAAGAAAGATATTAATGAGGGGGAGAAAGCAGAAGGTGAGGCTTGGCTTGGAATCTGGTAAGTCACAGCTGTAGGTTTAAAGTTCAAAAGAAGTATTTGGCTCAGTAATACAGAAAGGCCACTCAAAAAGAGCAGGAGAGCCACTAATTACACTGATGGAAATGAAGAGAAAGTAAAAGATCATATTCCACAAGGAATACTTTAATCCTGAAAATATTAATTTAGCTATTCACCCTATTAATAGACCTTTTTCATAAAATTCTAAAGTACATGTACTACACCAGGGTCAAAGTAGTAGTATATGTTGGCTTTTTTTGTTAATATACACATTTCTTGAGCTTATAAACCAGGAGGTTCATACTTGAAGCTGTTTATGAGGCATCAAAGCAGTAGACACTGCTGGAAAAGTAAAACTGCCAGTGATCTCTTGCTAAGAAAAAGGATAATAATTATTTTTGAGAGGTTTGGGCAATTATTCTATTATTTTAAGTTAGATTATCTATAGGTCACTGCTGAATAAAAAAAAAAAAAAAAATGCACCTAGTTTTTTCCACTGCCCTCTCTGCTGAAATAAAGCTATTACCGTTATCAATCTGTTAGACTTCCTTCACAGATCTTGGTTATAACTTTGCATCACCTCATAAAGCACAGGGGGGAAGCAGCAATCTCTGAGCCATGTTATGTTTGTCAGTTAACAGCTTTCCAATGAAATTTGCCATTTCTTCTGGAGAACTGTTCTACACATATCACCTTAGGAGCTAAGCAGCGTTTAAACATAACAGCCCTAACATTTACTGAAATTTCATATTGAAATGTGCACCCAGAAGCAGAACTTTACATAAATACAATCTACAGAGCAAACTATTTCAAAAAACAATAAGCCAGTACACTGCAGATCAGCAGACAACATGCCCCAAAACAGACATTACCTTAAAAAGAATACATTTAGAAGCAGGTCTTTAGACTGTACCCAGGACCAGACATTCGTCTGTTTGTTATTTTACCCATACACTATCTCACATGCATTTACACATTATTCTATTTGAACCAATGCTCTTATTTCTCCTCCAAAGCTTCTCCTGCCCTGTGCTTTGCTGCAGCAGTCCTGAGGTATCAGTGGCTATGATGTGCCAAAGGATCTTGCAGAAGGTAAGAGCAGAGACCTCAGGATGATGTGGGAGAAGGGGAAACACAATAAAGGGTTCTGGGCCCTTACAAGTGTAGAACAGAGGGGAAATCACCTAGTCTTCTTTAATTTGTGCTTCTGCTGTGAGGTTTTAATCTTCTCTAATTCAAGTATTTCTAGCAACAACTAAAAAAGCTGCCCCCAAAACTCTTACTTCCTCTTGTGAGATTTGAGGAACAAAAAATCTGGAAAACTCTTAGTGACTGAAAACTTCCACCTGCTCAGACAAGAGTGGGCTTCCCTGTTCTTCTCCAACAAATTTCATATGGGAAAAAAACCAAAATGTAAAGCATATGAAGCTCACAGTCTATAGGAGGAAACAATTTTTAGAGTTCTTTGAACAATACTGACAATGATGGCCAGATAAATACTATTTGGCCACTCCTGTGTCTCAGGAAATTAAGCATTAATGTTATCTGAGCAGCATTATGTTCTTCCAAATAATTTGAGCTTTTTTTTTTTGCTATACATTCGACTTCATAATTAATCATTGGAGGCATTCAGGTTTGGAAGCAGCACTGAAAGCACAAAGCAGAATTTGAGCACATACGTGGTTCAGTCTATTGGATTTGACAAGACCTGCTATACAGAACAAAACCATTATTCTTCCTCAACCCGACATTTTCATGTTTGTTTGTGGCCATACTGACCTACAATATTTTAAATCAAATAATAGTTTATTTTTTCCTCCTAAAAGTAAAGCAAAATTATTATCAGTATTTAAAATATATTCTATTTTCCTGCAAAAAATTACACAAGTGGGTATCTACCATACCTAAGGCATATCAGGGAGTATGTGTTTCTTGCCCACAAGGTGTTTCTAATTCAAGTTTCATTAAAATTACCAATAATTTAAAAGGTAAGCTATTAAGACAATATTTAAAAAAGTCAAACAATGTAGTACATGAATATGAAAAACTAGTTAAGAATAATGCAAAATATTTCCAGACATGGAAGAACAGACACGAGAGGCATCAGCTTGCTCCTGTTAGTGATTCTATCCATTAATCATGAAGACATGATAAAAGCCTTTTAGTGACCAAGGTACTGGCTTAGAGAAAAGTGATTTTAGAAGATAAAGATTTCCTTTTTCCTCCTGGTGTCACTACAGGGCTGAGTTAAGGTTGAGTATCTCGAGCCTCTGCTTCTCTATTTTAATTCCATTTCAAGACTTCTTTCTAAAACCCATTGTAAATATATTAAACCCAAAAGTTATCCCTGCCTATTTTTTCATATAAATACTGTTGCCTAAATTCAGTTCTGAAAGGTCTTATCTGTTTTTCTCATTTTGAAGGACAACAAATACATCATTATTATCCTTACAAGCCATATTCTGTATTTTCCACTTGATTTCTATTTGTGTCTCATCTTTTCATGTATGTATTTTCATTAAAGATTAATTTACTCATTTGAAAGCTCATCAGTTAGGACTTGAGTTCATTGCTCCTTTGGAGTATTCCATTGCCCTGTGTATGCACAGAAAGCTTCAGCTCTCTACAGCCCTTTTTTACTGAAGAAATCAGTACTTAAATATTTTGCTTCTACATTGATGAAGGAGTGTAAAATAGCCAATAAAAATCATAAGGAGAAAAGTTATCAACTGTAATTTTGAAAGCAGCTATGTGTTTAGATGCAACCTTAGTTCAACATGTTTAAAATGAAAAAAATAACCCAAAGCTATACTCCCACCTACATATTTGATAGCAGGCAATTGTAAGCATTTATAGTTACCTTAAGCAACCAACTAATGGAACCTCAAAGCCTTCAGGAAGAAATCAAGTCAGGTTTCTAACTCACTGACTTGTATAAAAAACCATGAGAATAACAGCAAATTATGGTGATAGCTTGAATAATATTAGTTTTAGTTAGAAATGCACTGCATTAGTTAGACATGTATGTGTAAATAAATTATTCAAGGATTCTGATTAAAGACTATTAAGAATTAAAAGATCTTTATCAAGTTTCCACCCTACCATTCATATTAATGCTTTTATCATTACCACTAAGAGTTGAATGTTGTAGTGTGAAAATGCACTTTTCATCAGAATATGTAATCAGCTGCTCCACTGCTGCAACCCTGAGATTCAAGTCTCATCTACAACCCAATTTCATATCAAAATCATAAAATATCTATATTTCAATAATTTTTTCAAAGCCTAGCAACATGAAGTTAACTGAATTACAGTATTTATTATAGAAGTTGGAGGCCTTCAAATATTGTTCATCATTTATTCTATTAAATGGAACATTTTTTATATTTACCTATACTCATAGTACTTAATTCTTAATTGAATATACAATTTAAAATATTTGTTATATTTTAACTAAGACATTTGAGTTTTTGTAACTGCAGTTTTAACTTTGTTTCTAGTCATCACTTTCTCCCAGAAATCTCTCTTTCTAAGGTAAGTTTTCAATAGGGGCTTCATCTTAGAAAGTCTGCCTTTGCTCAGACAGGTCTCAGTGCTGATTTAAGTTACATTTACCTAATCCAAGTTAGAGAAAATGAAAAAATGTGTAGAGGAGCAAAAACGTAAAAAAAAAAAAAAAAATCTGATTATGTTATTTTTTTACATAATGGATAAATAGAATTTGCAGTAAGGTAGAAGTTCTAAGTATGAAGAGATTGAATAAATTTTGCTATTTCTTGAATGCATAAACAATGACTGCAGCAACAAAGAAGCATCATAATTTATGTAATTTGGGGTTTGGTTTTTTTTGTTTGTTTGTTTTTTTCCATTCTGATTAGAATAAATGTGGCTAAACACTGCTGGTCAGTGAATTAATATGTCCAAGACTGTATGAATTAGAAACTTTATCTAGTGAAATGTCTTCTTCCAGTTTTAAAAACAGTTATTTCTTAATGGCCTACACATCTCAATATCATACTCCATCATTTACATAAAATCATATTGGCAATTATACCATGTATATATATATAAAAGATACTTCTTCCATATATGTTCAAGTGCACACCTTGAACATATTAGAATTTCAAGTGATCAAAGAACAGCAAAGGTTACAACTTTCAAGCCCAAACATGTCAGCAATATCACTTAAGGAAAGTGGCTTCAAAATGAAAAATTGCAGTAAATGTAGTGCCATATCACTCAAGAAATCAGTCAGAACATCAGGCCTGGTACTACCCCAAAAAATGACTGGTTAGCAAGCATCACATCCTAAAGACAGCCAGTAATGGAGTGCTTGTCTTAATCCCATTTTGATGGCTGTATTGGGCGTGACTGGCAACGTCCACCCTAATGTGTAACAGAATTGTCAGAAATGCACAGAGCTGTTTTACTCTGTTGCTGAACATTGTCCAGGCCTATTAAAAATCATGACACATTTTTGGCTTTCCTGGTTGTTAACCCACTTGGATAGATGACAGCTGCATCTGCAAATGCCCATTGGACATTAATGCTTCCACTGCTGGGTGCAAAGAACTGTTGAAACTTATTTCTTGTAATTTTAAATTTCTTGTATTTTTTAAAGACTGACTTTTTATAAGAAAAGAGAGGAATTAAACCCTCTAAATGAATGATATGCAAAGTATAGATTAAAAAGCGTGAATCCTCCAAACTGCAACTCCTTTCCATGGGGGAGTCCTGACATCACTGGGTTAAAAAAATAATAGAAAGTGAGATGAAAATACAGGCTGGGTTTTCATTGCTCTCTATTTGTACCTATGTAAAGTTTTTCAAGTCCTTCTATTCTGCAATCTTGTGAAGGGGAAAAAAAAAAACCCCAACCAACCAAAAACCCGAACGAAAAAGATTTTAAATTCTTTAGTTGCTGTATGTTGAAGAACCTTGAATGAAAATAAACATAGAACTTCATCCCAATCTGTTCCTGAACTCAGTGGCTCGGGAGACTAGAGTTCAGAACTGCTTTGCACAGACAGCTGAGGGTTTACACTTCAAATACATACAAAGAACATGCAGCCAGACATGTTGCAACACCTCAAGCAGTAAGGGACAGTCTGAGAAGTGAAACTTGCTGCAGTGACCAGAAATGCAACACCACAAGACTGGGGAGTCCCAGATCCCTGATCCTGAAGGATTATTGTATTCATAGACATATGAAAATCCCCAGGAGGATTTGAACACTTGAGTGATAAAGCACTGTTGTAAAGTTTATAGTTGTGCCAAAACACAACTACCTGGTCTTCATAAAAAATTCTTTTACATTCTTTGGGAGCTCCTTAAGAGCCTCTCTGAATAACCTGGTAACTCTGAAGTTTGGCAAAACTGGTGCTTTTGTTCGCCTTTTCAAATAATCCAAAAATCTAGAAGCTCCTATAGATGAGTCTTCATACCACCTGACAGTAACAAAAGAGTTTCCTGTACAAGCAAAAATTAGAGCATCTAATTGGTATGTCTGCCTTCCATAAAATAATAAAAAACTACTTAGAACATTAAAGTCAAAATAGTTTATAATAATTAATCCTAGAATTTTTAGAGATGGAGACCTATATATTTTATATTTTGATGCTGAAATCCAATTGCCTGAGAACAAAGTTATCTTAAGTCATCTCAGTATTTCATTTTATGAGCTATCATGTTGTTCAAACATAAGCATATTAACAACTTGCTCTCATAAACTGAGAAGAAACACAGCTTAGAAAGGCTTAATATTTCCTTTACTTTATACTGCCTTTTAAACATAAAATTCAAGTCCTCTCCAGAAAACTGAGTGGTTTACCTGATTCACCATAATATTACTACTGCTATTAATCTGCCTAAATATATTGTTCATCAACATGAGGCCTTTCCACTTGCAAAAAGTAACTAATTTTTCATTGCAACTTAATATTGCAGCAAGTAGGAGTTCATATCGTATATTTAACTGGCATTTTGACTTAAGTTTGGATCTCTAGTAAATAATTACTTTAAGGCTCTGAGCTTATGTAACCAAAAATTAGGAAAAAATAAGAGATAACAAGAAAAACCCATATGATGACACTTTTTTGAAGATAGGTTTTTCCTATTCCTCAAACAAAACTACACAACTTATATTTAAAGTTTGGAATAGCTGTTGTGAAAATTTTAATTTCTAGGCCATAAACTTACAAATCTCTTTAAGAGATATTGATCCCTTGTTTAAGTTATGTAAGAGATGGTGAGTTCAAGCAATTTTCAGGAATGAACCTTAAGTGTTTGTCCCAAAATACCTCTGATGACAGGTTCAGTAAAGCTCCACTGTAGGAAAATATTTCTTTCTCAGACTTGGCAAAGGTGGCAAGAAAACAGACTGTGCAAAGTATTGGAAAGGACACTGAGCTATTTTGCCTATATTAAAATAGACCTCTCTTGTCACCAGTAATATTTCCTGTCCTAAGGAATAGGAGGAATTCTTGTTCTCAGTGCCTAGCAGCCATTCTTCAAGTCATGTCATGTCCCAGTCCTCACACCAGTAAGATATTATGAGTGGAGGGGCAGGAAGAAGGGCAATTTCTTTGCCTTCCATGTTAGCCAAGAAAGAAAAGAGCCAATGAGTACCTGCCTTCTTTAATGACGAAATACACAGGCAAATCATAGTAAGAATGCAATGTCACAGAAACACTTAATGGTAAACATTTTTATATTTCTTAAGTGACACACACACGAGGAACACTGAGATCAGAAGTCACTATGCTTCTTCACATGTTGCTGTCATTTTCTCCTGGGGCACTGGTAACAGCCCAAAAGGTGTGAGGTGGTACCCTTAAAATAATATTTTTGTCTGCACTGAGTTCATCAGTGCAGAAGCAGGAGAACATAGAATAGCAGCTCACATGCCTGATGAGGTGTGCAGTTTATGTGAGGAATAAATAGAATCACGGGATCATTAAGGTTGAAAAAGGAGCCCAAGGTTATGGAGTCCAGTCATTAGCCCAGCACTGCCACGTTCACCACTAAACCATGCCCTGACTGGCTGTTAAACAAGCTGATATTGTATAAAATCCTACAACTCAGGAGAACTTGGGAGTCATAACTGGCAGTTATTTTGGCAGAGAAAGAAAATCATCTGGAAGTGCAAATAATAACAAATGGATATTATTCCAATGGAAAAGCTATAAAAGTTACTTTAGACACAGAAGACTTCAGTAGAAAAAAATATAAAATTAGCAAGCTGTATATCACTATTTTCCAATGGTTACATAAATTAATCTATAAGACACCAGTGAAAATTATTTTTCTATGCACAACTTGCCAAAAGAAACTTTCATTAATGCTTTGGGATTTTGCCAAAGAAGTACTAACTAGACAGCTTTATGTTTGTGGCATGAGCGTGAGTTATTTAGGCCAACAAGGTACAGAGTGACAGAGCAAAACACAGTAATTTTATTCTTTTCGTGTGCATTGTACATATCCATTAAAATGAATGTGGACAAAGAAACACTGTTTTTGAGGAAGAGAAGAACATTTTCCCATGTTTTACCTACTCAATGCACAAGTACCTTCCTCATGCATGTCTCCTCTATGATACCTCTCCATCCTAACTGCATTGATCACACTTCCCCAGCTCCACTTCACTTTTTAAGTACCCTCTTAAGTCCTCTTTAAAATGCCAGAGGTGTCTTCTTTCTCATTTCCTTCCTTTCTGCTTTTCTCATTACTTCTCATCTTTGCAGTATTTTAAGGGACTCTATCCCATCATATAACAGGATATGCGAATTTTTGTGCTTGGACATTTTGCCCCTTCTGTTTTTCATGTGGTTGAGACAAAGCCCCACGGAGAGGGGGGACAGGTAATATACTCTTTTCTGCTATAAATACACTACTTTAGGCTTCTTAATTAGAACAACTAATAAATTTTGTTTTGAGCTCACACAAATGGAATCAGATTTTGTTTCAAAGAACTGAATCATGTTCTCAAGCACAATCAATCTCCTACAGGAAAACCAGATATTTATCTGCTATACATCTTTGTACACTCTATTTATCAATCACACATCTTCACATGGTTTCAGGTCTCAGCTTTGACTTAGATTTTTAGCTGTAGACTTGCAAAATTTTTTCATCTATCAACTTCCAACCAGTGAATTGAAATTATGCGACTTCTCCGGATTTTCTGCCACCAGTTTTAAAACAGAACTGCAGGATTGATGCTTGTTACAGTTTTAAAGCCAGTTTCCCCAAAACTTTTCTGGAATTGCATTCTGTGCTTATTTTCCTTAGGATGCTATGATTTATTGGTCAATTTTAACTCAGTTGGAGAGAAGGATAGAGATATCAAAAAGACCAAGTGTCTACACTTTGGCTGAAAAATCAGTAGGAGCCTGAAAAACTGATACGGGGAAAATACCCACATATTAAATGTTTCCAACATAAAAAAGTCAAGTGTGGCTCCAATAGTCAGCTGGTCTTCTGGGCTCTCAATGACAAAAAATACACTTGTTAACTAGGCAGAGGACATACACCTAATTAAAGGAACACAAGGACAAGCCTTGAAAAAGGCTGAGAAAGGATAGCTGGGCAACTGGACTTCAAGGGGAATAAAGGAAAAGGGGGAACTACTGCAGTACAGAGATCAAGGAGAATAGGATTTCCTTTCCAAGCTTCCTGTTCCCTACCACCAGATGCAATTTCTCACCTTGATTGAGACACCAGACCTAACACCAGTGAGTGGCAACATTTTTAACAAAGCGGATTTCTCCACTGCCCTGCATTACAGATAAACAAAGATAAAGGAAGAAACTGTTTCTTTTTTGTCAAAAATGCTACAGAAAACCCATGTATTCTCATAATAGAAGGAAATTCCCTATTTGTGGATGTGTATTTGTGAAAAATGTATTCAACGTCAGCAAGATCTCCAACATAAACATTATTTTTACTCTCAGAAGTTATTTCAAAGTTTTCCTTGTTATCAACATTAGTCTAACTTTTTCTGAATGTTAACTTCCTTTCTAATTGTGCCAGGTGACTTCCATTCATGCAGAGTGCTATGGACCTATGATCATTTTCAAATACTAAGAATTCAGAGACTTTTTTTTTTTCAGGTAATTCCTCAGTCCACTACGATTTTCACCACATTATCTTGATCTAGATGTGTAGTTAATTTAAATATTCTAGACCTATCACTTTCATTGTCCTAACAGACATTTCTCTATGATCATAACAGTGACCACACCATCACCAATAATTAGAAAAATTAGAAAGAAAAGCACAAAACATTTCAGCTTCATATTTTTTAACCACTGTTTCCTAATTCTTTTGGGTAGGCACTGGAACCAGAGTTTCCTTTAGCTTTTCCTGTCTTTACATGTGATTTCAGAATATTTCTATAAATCTTAATATTCCTTATCCAAAAAATTTTAATGTTATTATTTTATATCCATTCCCAAGGATATCTATTTCCACATTTCTCTGCAATTATGTCTTGATTTTTCAGGTCACCACAAACCCCTGGTAAATTATATATGTTGAGTATCTTTCTGTTCTTTTCAACACCAAACAGGCTGTTAGTTTGCTTTTAAGATGTTCTTTTTCCAAAACTGCCACATGACTCTGTGTTATTTTGTTCCAGTAAGTTTTCATCACAGAATTCTTCAGGCACCACGTAAGAGATCCTAACTCCAACTAATGATACTAACTTCATTGATTTATTTTAGTCCAAATTTGTATTGTTCTAAAGCTTTTTTTTTTTTTCTCTAGATACGCCATCTAAGTTTTCACAACCACTTCCACTGTAGATACTAAAATGTTTAATTGTAGCTAGTTTCTCAAGAAATAAGTCTCAAAATTGCTTCATCCTCAGTGTTGCTCCCAAAAGCAGAACTGCTCACCTTCTGTATGGGCATGTTACTTAACTCTGTGATACTGAAGTAATTTTTGTATATTCAGAGAGATTGCAACAGCAGCAAAGTTTACCCATGGACAAATTACCATTGAACAGAGTGCCAAATTCTACATCAATACCTGTTGAGTGGCAAAGACTCTTCTGAAACCCGGAACTGTTCAAATCAAAACCCAAGCTGTGATATAAAAACAAAGACCAAAAGCGCTTCAAGTAATAAAGATGATAAATTCTCACAACATAAGGTGAGAAGTGAAAACAGAAATTACAGCACTGACATAGGACAGCATCTGCACTTTTCTTGGTACAGTCTGTTCCTAAGCAATCCTTTAGCAATGTGGAACTGTAACAGGGTCTGGGTGAACACAAAAAAAAAAAAAAAGGTGATAATTAAGTAATTAAGCACCATCTTGCTCTTCAGCCTGTGATGAGCCTGATATATTCAGTGAGACTAACACATTACCTCCTGTGACATCCAGGATCTCACTACAACTTCCAGCCATGTTGACAGTAGAGAGCTCAGGTAGCTCCACATGCACAGAGTGAAACAATATTAATTGTAAAGCATGACTGGAACATGACTGCAGAGCCAACTATCTGTAGCAGATGAAAACCAAGAAAAAATGAGAACCTTATTTCATTCTTTGTAATTTCCTTAAGCAGTTCAAATAAAGGCTCTAATTTTCAAATTTTACCCTACTGATGGCTGAAAAAACTATAAACACTGTTTTCTTCACAAGCAAGACACCGACACTCAAATAATGCATTGAGGGTTTACTACTTTGATGACCTCATTCTCAAGTTTTCTTCATGCAATCCACTCTTGGGAGAATGTTCTGGGGCTGACTGTGTAATTTACAGCCAGGCAAAGTGTAAATGATAAACCTCTAGCCCTGTTTCACACAAGGATATAATTACAATCTAACACTGGTGAATAGGTGTAAAAAAACTGAAGAAGTTATGAGCTTATGGAAAATATAGCAACTACCTTTTTCTTTTCCCCCATGAGTCTTTAGTTCAATGTATTGAGAGGTTAAACAAACTGTATATCAAGAAAAAAAAATAAAAATTAGGATCTACTGCAAAAATTCTAAAGGAACACTTTTTTATTCATATTTATACTCCTCTTTTTATATTTACTAATAGGGATTGTATTTGTTTCATTAATAATGCTTTAAGAAGAATAATGATAGTAACATCTTTCAACTGAACTCTGATATTGCCACTTTTATCAATTATTTTTGCCTGCTGACTCATTCATTCTACATCACAAAAAGAAAGCATAGAAGGGTTGGGGTTGGAAAGGATCCTAAATATCATCTATTTCTAGCCCTATGCAATGGGCAGGGACTCCTTAAGATACTCCTCTTGGTGTTCTTGCTTGATCAAGGGGCGGAAAGTTGTGAATAGTTTATTGTTAAGCCTTTGTTAACGTTTTTCACCCACCACAGACATACTTTTTATAATGAGCTCCCAGGAAGGGCTGTGGCTCCTGCTGCAGCTCCTTCTCCTTCACTCTTCCATGCACATCTGTTTGCCACCTCACACCAACTGAGCAATTAAAGAATTAAATGGGCATGAGTACAGGACCATAGGAGGGCAGTATCCTCCTAACAGAGACAAAGTTTTTGAGACTGCCTCAAAAAACAGGGAGTCATGCAGGACTCAGCCTAATCAGATGGGTTTGTCTGCTGAAGGATTTTATTTGTGCTCTGCCCATGTGCTGTGGTTTAACCCCAGCCAGCAGCCAAGGCCCAAGCAGCTGCTCACCCACTCCCCCACCAGCAGGATCTGAGAGAGAATCAGAATGGTAAAAGTGAGAAAAGTTCAAGGTAAGGACAGTTAACAGGTGAAGTAAAAGTAACACACACAAGCAAAGAAAACAAGGAATTTTTTCACTACTTCCCATGGGCAGGCAGATGTTCAGACATCTCGAGGAGAGCAGGGCCCCACCACATGCAATACTTGGGAAGACAAATTTCCTGCCCCCTCCTCCTTCTTTCTCACATTTTATATACAGGGCATGATATCATAAGGTATGGAATATCCCTTTGGTCAGTTGGGGTCCCTTTAATTCTGTCAGAAAATGTGGGACAGAATAAATATTTTGAGATGTTTGGTCCTAAATTAGGAATGAAGGAAATGAAGGAGACTCTGAAATCCAAAGAAGTGTTTGATGATGATAAACTGCTAAAGAGATACCGCAAGGAAATTCCAGATTTGTAAAAGCAGCTGGAGGAAATATGTAATACTCAGAAAACTAAGGTGCTATTCAACATCTGAAAACAAAAAGTTGATAGTCAGTGTGGCTCAAGCAAGGGGCTTGCACCAAGGCAAATCCAGCTGAGCTGCCTTTGACAGTCCTACTAGTTGCACAGCTGAGCAAGGGTATTAATTTTTGAGTTAATTGGACAGCAACTAATGAAAAATTCGGAAGTATGAAGCAAATTCACCAATGTGATTTTGCCTTACAGGGGCAGAAGCTGATCATGACAAAATCAGACAACAATCTACTTTGGAAAGGACATCTGTATGGCCCCTGGATAGTCCCTATGCTCAGAGCACCATCATTTCAGCCTGAGTGAACATTACAGGGATGGACCATGCAGATACCAATCACAGGGCCATGTTTATCCAGGCTCTGAGGGAAGCTCTGGAAGCATGTCTGAGGAAGCAGATGGAGGAACTGTTCACCTTTGCCTCACTTTATATTGTCCATGCATGTGGTGGCAGTTTCAGCTAGCATACTTGGCAATTATCAAATCATCTCAACTTGTATCCACAATCTTTAGGAATGGACTCATGCTGTGAGATCTATAGGATGACTGGCCCAAGAACCTTTTTATGATTACATTTCTTGAGCAATTAAAACTATCTTTTGAGATTGATATCTAAAAAACAATTACTGGAAACTCTTAGAGATAGGAGGTTTTTTTCTGCACACATTTTTCATATTAAGTTATTCATTAAAACAGCTGGGGCAAGCAGAAGAAAGTATAGGCACAAGCATGTGCAATTTAGCATATTGTTTTACTCAGTGTAAACACATGAGGGTTTTTTTTTGAGGCATTTACTCAGATGTAATTATTCTAATCTTGTACTAAGAAAGCATGTGTAGGAAGTGTTTTTTCAATCAACTGATCAAGAAAGATAATCCAAAGTGCTCTACATCCAATGTTGCAATTAATTCTCTTAATCTTTAGCTTTATTCATGTTAAAAGCACTTAGTAATTCTGTGAACTACACCTCATCCTCCTGTAGGTATTTTTTTGTATATCACTCCTGCAACATAATAAAGCAATGGTTCAGTTCTGTGTAATACTGAAAATGATATGAACACAGTTAATAGTTTCTTTTCATTTAAATAAGCTGTATTGACCAAGATGCTGGCTTTCAGCAGGCAGTACACCTACAAAAGCCTGTTGCCATGACTAAATTGTGAAATAAAGAATAATACAACACGACAGACCAGCATTTGGAACAATCTTTTAAAAACATATGCAGTAAAAGTCAAAACATGCCTAGAGCAAAATTTTGCCACAATGTTTTTTAATTAGAAAAGCAAGGTCTTATATGTGATTTGGGTATATATGCCATGTGTCTTTCAATATGTCACAGCAGACAGAACATTTTATAACCAATGTTCATGCCCCTGTGTACACTAATAGAGAATGATAAATGTGTTTAATCAAACTGATCAACTTCTATGACACCATTAACATTATAAGATGTGTGTGTAAATGGATACATATGCAGATATGTTCCTTTGAGGGTGTCAATTTATGTTTTCAGATGCTGCATATACAGCCGAATGTTAGCCTCCTTTTCAAACATTAAATTTCATTTGGAACAAGTATACCACTCTGTTTTAAATTGTTGACCTTAAATAGCTGATCATTAAAGTGTCAGCCATTTGTCTGAAAATACTAAAATGGATTCTGGATGGTTTCCAGAATCCCAAAGAATTATGTGACAATGTAAAAATGGATTATGTATTTTTTTCAATGATGAGTCCAGCCTGACAATTTCATTATTTCTCTTCTTGCTGTGTACCCAGGACATACATTATGCTTTGGAAACCTAAAGGTCAGCCTTAGGTGGTGCCAATTACACAGAAATCTCACAGTGCTGTATCGGCCCATTTGTTCTGTTATTTCTGCTGGCAATGTTGAAAATGAGTAACACTTAGTGCTCTGTCCAGTATTGAGTTTCTGATTCACTCTGACAGGATACCATTAGCAGTTATTCAGGCTTTGGCTGGATACTAAATTTTGTTATATTATCTTTTAAGGTAATACTGAATAATACTGAACAATTTTTGCTGGAGTATTACATGCGGCTCAATTTCATCTGATGTGAATGCAAGTCAACAATGTGCAATAAGCCTCAACAAGACAAAAAGCTCTTGTTCTGCTTTATTCTATAAGAATATTTAAACAGGAATAATCCATTAAAATAATAATTAACAGCTGCCTGCGTTATTAACTAATACAACTAACTATATAATTAGCATTATCTACACTAGTAGAGAAAGATACGTATTCTTTTGTTGATGGGGAAAGGAAGGCAAGGGTTTAAGCTCTCTTAAACCTTATATCCAGCTGAAAATGTTCAACAATCAGAAAAAAAAATTGTCGTGTAATCAACCTAGCAAAAACATTGTACTATACACAATGCTGTTGTCTCACATGGACTGCAAGTTATAATATCCTAAATATTGTATCATATCATAAAACAACTATTTCACAAAGTAAAATTACAAAGCAAGAACCTTAACCTCTACTCTGCCAGAAGGCTTTGCACTTACAGAAGAAAAAGGGGAAAAGAGTGGGAGACTCTAAAGAGGGAAAAAAAAAAAAAGAGAATGGTCTTTTAAATTGTTTTGCATTCTCCTACAGATAGATTGTAACAATACGAGCAGACTGTGAATACCTACATACATATTTAAATACAACAACTTTTAAAAGGCCCAATATGTCCCTAAGGATTGACATATTTTTAAAGAACTTAGAATTTTTATAGTTTAGAAGGGACAGTATCAAAAAAATAATAAGGAAAGTGTGTCACACACTGAGGCATACAGTATAAAAAATGCTTTGAAAATTTCATCAAGTCTGGTCCCCTAAGACCTAAAATAATTTTCTTGACAGCTTGTTCATTTTGGGCAGAAAAAAAAAAATATAGAAATTACCTGAAATTGCTGTTATTTACCAGTCATACAGAAATATCCAATTTTATAGAAATCAACATACATTTAAGCTCCATAAGCTTTAAGGACAACTTTTTGAGGAGTACCTGTCCATATAAACAACAACAAATAATATCATGCCTATCTGCAGTCTGAATGCATTACCTCAAAAAAATTGCTTTGTTTTAAACAAAGAGAACAAACAGTCCTTCTTTAGAAATGGGTTTAATGAAACAACTGGTACATCCCACAAATCTTTCTCATCTCATGAAAAGAAATGTATGATTTCTTTTCACTACACACCACCTTTGTAGTCCATTAAGTTGGGGCATATTTACTAATTCATATGCACACATAAATGTTTCCATCCTCCCAAATATACGGAGACTGTTGATCACCTCTTGGCACCAACAGGAAGAATCCAGTAATGCACTATCAGGTTACTAGTTATTAAAGCTTACACAAGGGTCAAAACCTCTCCACTACTACTTCATTACTTTTCAGCTCTTTTAATTCTAGCAAACCTGAAAAGGCAGGTTTACAGGGAACTACTCTTTCATCTCCCCCATTTTGTCCCAATAGCCAAATGCCACATAATTTTGACCTCCAAATAAGTGTAATTTTCAAGTGGAGTTAACAACAGGCAAGTGTATCTGAAGTGCCATAAAAAAAATGCTCTTTCATCAGGTTGTTTACTTCACTACAGGTTAACAGGACTAATTTGTGAAAAACAGTTGGCAAGAAATTCTGTAAGCAAGAGTTAACTTTACAGACTTGTGATTAGAGGAGATGTGCGAACAAGGTGCAGAAAAGCCAGCTAGAGGCCCAAAACCTTGCAGTCATACTGATGAAATTAAAGCTTTTTTACAAGAAGTGCTTAGTTAAGCTGGCACTTGGCAAAGAATAACAAACAAACCTGATAAGTGGTGTGCAGAGAGAAAGCACATATTTCATTAACATTGTGCATGTGTGTACACCTGTACTGCCCCACACATGTGGGGTCCTCGTCAGTATATCAGGGTTTTTTCCCCCCATTAATTACAACTCAGCTTGTAAAAAGTGCTAATAACTCATAAGGAAGTATGCAACCACCACACCATAGCAGCTTTTATGTTTTAAGTAATGTTCTAATGCATTACACAAAGCCACAGCAAAACATTAGCTCACTGACACCAGCTTCTCCACATTCCCCCAGTCAAGTACAGACCCATTCTGAACCCACTGTATATTATTATGAAATTGTAAAGGTAAGATGTAGCTTACACAAAGGTGACAGCAAAACAATGTACTGTAAAACTGTGCCAGATCATTATTGATTTTTATCAGTTTTGCGTTGCTGGAAGCAAGGTAGTGTGTCAGTATCCAACCAGTAGGGAAAGAAATCTCTGCCATTCTTTAACACAATATTTTCTAGGGTATTTGGGGAAGCAAATGGAGTCAAAATACAACTAGGAGGGCAAGGAGGTGGAGGGCAAGAAAAAGCCCAACAATGTAATTACTTTCATTGAAATACGCACTAAAATCATGGCTTAGAAAACCCAATGGAAGAGACAGCACTGCTGACTCTTGATTCTTTGAAGACAAAGCCAAGCAGCAGCAAGAAAAACCTGTTAGAAGTGGAACAGGATTCCTAGATGAGGCACCACGGGCAAAGCCAAAACCTAATGCCCCCACACAGGTCACATCATCTATATATGCTGACGTCCAGGATCCAGCAAGACCTGGAAGAAGACCTTTACCTCTTTTTGGCAAAGGGAAGCTTATCTAAGTTTTTAATTCAGCAGAATTTTTTTTTTTCCTGAATCCTCATGGAAGCACAATAAAACTGTGCTTCTCTCAAACCAACTTCTCTTGGCTAGAAGAAGAGCGATGCAAATGTTTTCCTTAATTGAGAAAAATATATTTTATTACATGGCATGAAGATTTCTGCCTCAAGACTATTTTAAGAAGTAGTTTAATTTCTAGCTTGCTATAAAATCAAGATAATTTTTCTGTATGAAAATATGAAATTACTATAAGCACCAGAGACATCTGTACCTCCCTCATCCTATCCCCCCATCCCAGAGAACGCATTTCCACAGAATTTCTGTAATCAAGTGCACACATGTGGTACTGGTCTTCCTTATATTTGAATGTTTTCCTTCTTAACTATGTATTTGCTACTTAAATATGCTATTTAAGTTGCAAAAAAGGAAAGGGGAGGGTGGGGCGGTGCATTTAAGACCTTTCTTGGAGAACCTCCAAGTCAGTCTATATCAGAGGAAGATTATTTTAGCTACACTGATCAGATTGGAAATAGACATGGATTTCTCCAAAAATATTAATTTGACATGTTAAGCCTTGTCCAAAAAACAGGTATGAGAGACCTCATACATTTCATCATTTTTCTGATCTTTTAATCCATATTCATGCCAGCAGTCCCATTACAGAAAATGGGATCAGAGTTCTTAGGTGGGTAGAAAAAATATTAAAAACTGGTTTACTAGCTTGTACTAGGATTACTCACTCAAGAAATGAGTTCCATCATTATAATCATACCTAGTAACATTCCTCATGTGCTTGAAAATTTCTATGATCTAGCCTTGGACAACTGGATGAGAACTGGATGAGCTAGGGATTTCCATAATCTTGTCATAAAAATCTATGCATAAAAGATTAGGACATGATTTAGCTTTGATCAGTGAGGAGCTGCAGCCACTACCCCCTCCCAGCATCCTTCTAACAAATAAAATCATAATACCTTAAGACAGCTTTACCTCTTTCTCTTGTCAGATTGGCATTAAGATGGCTATCTTCATAATGCTGTGGAATAACTCTGGAAATAAAGATTAACTTTCTCTTTTCCTCTACAGATTTCTACCTTTCCAATTCACCAGAAGGACAGCACTAGTAGCTACAACTTTACCTTTTAGATGTGATATCAACAGTAAAGGAAACAATTTTATATCCCTTATTATTAAATGCATTCCAAGAAGTTAATTTCTGCTTAGAAAAAGTTTCTAGAAAAACATTACATCAAATATTTTGTCTCCCTCAATCCCCGAAATAGAAAATAAAGCAAGAAATATGTTGCTACCACAAAATCAGGTGATCTCTTTGGGTAAGCTCCTTTTTTTTTTTTTTTTTTTTTTTTTTTTTTTAATGCTTATAACATTTATGTTTGTAGCTTTCCCCTTGTAACTAACAAAATGGTACCAATATCAAGTAGTCATAGCTACTGATTGACACAGTTGCTTTTTTCTTCTCTTCATGAGACGCTTCACATTTTGACATTATAAACTAGTGCCCAAAAAGTTCTTCCTTTAGTTACTAACAAACTAAGTGCGAAAGGGATCAATAAATATTTAATAAATAGTAAATCTTGAGCAGTCAGTTTCAAATTTTGCTTGCAGAATGTTTAAGTTTTAATTTTATTTTTTTTTTCAAAAGCAGAAGTATTATAAAACACCTGAAGCAGAGACAGCACAAAACTCGATATCACTGCACTACAGAAGGACACGAGATAAAACCTCCCTACATTCTGGCCTACAATGTGCAATGTCTCCTTAAGCTTCCTCCACATCGGCTCCTGCTGTACAATTCCCCTGCTTTTTTCCATGTCATTCTTAACCATCTGCTTAGCCATGAGTTGACTTTCCTTAGTTGACAGAGGAGATACAACTGACACCAAAGAAGGGTTCCAGCACCTTGTTATCTGAAAGTCTCTCATACCTTTTCTCTGTAGCCTCCCATGGGCAGCTCCATGCAGCGCTGGTTCTTTCTCTCCTTCTTCCTTTTTCCTTCTGCAGTTCCAGCTGGCTCCTTCCTGTCCCCAGCCACCTATCCCTGTCTGTGCCTGTACAACATCTCACCCTGTCTGTCCCCAGCACGGCCACCTATCCCTGTCTGTGCCTGTACAACATCTCACCCTGTCTGTCCCCCACACAACCTCCTGTCCCACCCTCCTCACAGCACATCCAGCAGACCCCAGCTGACCCCAAGCAGCTCACTCACTCTCTATCACACCCACAGCTGGGAGGACAAGGCTGTTCCCACTCTTTGGTAATCAGCACAGCTGAAATGTGTTGGGGGCAAGATTGCCTTCAGCACCATCTCTGTCTGTCCTCCTACAACTAGCCATTTTCCAAGGTTATCAGAACCATCAATCACTCTAAAAAATTACAAAGGAAATTAGACAGCAAGAAAAAAAAAAATTTGAAAAAATCTGATCTTGGATGTCATTCCAGGATATGCAGGAATTGGCTGACACAAACTCAGAGCTGTTGGAAGTGCTTGGAGAGCACACAGAACATGTATGACCTATCAAATGATGAGGCAGGGCAAAGACACTGCTTGTGCTCACTCATGAAATAAAATATCTCTACTGATAGAAATACTGATCAGAAGGTAAAAAGAGTTCTAAAAATCCCCAGAAGATTACTAATTGATCAAAATGCATCAATCTAAACTACTTAATGTAGTTCTTAAATGCTGGTTTGGGTTTTTTCTGTTGAGTTCCCTCAATTGTTGTAGTCATTTGTTTTAGAAACAAAGAAATACTAAAACGTGTTAGGGATATGACTGAGAACTAGAGATCTCTCACATCCTGCATAAAATATTTAATTTTCTTACTAGATCAACTATCTTACTAGGTCATTCCTGCTAATAGTAAAAATATATCACATAGCATAGAAGATATTTAGGTCAAAGACTGAACCCACTACACTACCTTGATGCAAAAGCAGTGGTAAAACAGGATATGAAAGCAGGGAGGAAATCATTGCTGGTGAGAAGAATGTCTGAGAAACCCTACAGATACAGAAGAAAAATAAAGAAAAATAATTTAAACTTTTATATGGTAGGGCATCAACTGAAAAAGCATAACATACAGAGAAACATCAAAATTTGCCTTTTAAAATAGCAAGAATATCAAAACAGGAAGGGTGTGTGGGCAGAGAAGTAAAAAAAAAAAAAAAAAAAAAAAAAAAAAAAAAATATATATATATATATATATATATATATATAAGCTTTAGTGACTTTTGATGACATCTCACATCTGGATTCCCTAGAGTCAAAATAACTCTTGGTATACTTAGAGATTATAGATTAAATTGTAGACTTAGTATTTTAGTTTTTTTCTGTATGTCTCCATAACCTACAGAGCCCAGCAGGCATGTCTTCATTTGAAACTCAGTTATTTTCATAGTTTATGTACGAAGGTCCCAAAGAACAAAAGCAATGTGAACTAGCTTTTCTGTGCACTAGCCTGAAGGAAGTTTAAAAAAATAAAATAAAGCCTGAAGAGACGAGAGAGTCCTGAAGGGCCCCTTAAGCTGATCACATAACAGAAAATAAAATTATTGTTAACTTCTATTCTCTAGCACAAAAAGATGCACACAAAACAAGAGACTGCAAAACACTAACGTATTATGTACGTATAAATGTATTTTTTCCCAATGAAAGACTATTTCTGCAGCTTTTAGATCTGTTTTTGACTTTGGAAGCTCTCAGAGATAATTCACAAATGAGTTAAAGCTGGGTCTATAAATGCTGATATTTTATTTCAATAACCTGCTCCACACAAATAACACCACGCATGATATCACAGGAGTCAGCACAATATTGCTTTTGTAAGAATTTTATGGGATTGTTTTTAAATAAAAGTAAGATTTAAGTTCTGCCGTGAGAGCCAACATTCTCAGTAGATCTCCTTTTGCTTCAAATGGGGTGAGCTGAAAGTTTAGTAGTACTGTACTGAGGAGTGGCCTTGCTCCACACAAGGAAAGCAAGGCCACTGGGAAAGCCAAATGTTGGATGTCTCATCCTTGGTAATTGTTGGAACCCTGGGCACTGAGAATTTTAGACTTTCTGTGCTGACAGGCACTGACCCCCAAGAAAACACTGCATTTGACCTGAGGCCTTGGAGAAGGCTTTCAAAATTGAGTGATAGCACTGGGATTATGGGTGTGAAGTTGAATAGAAGTGTGTAATATCACATGTCAGAAAACTTAGAGCATAAGGGTTTAGAATATAGTAATATATGTATGTTGGAATCCTAGAAACTTAGAATTTGGGGTTTTAATGTTAGTGGTACACGTGGATCAGTATGGGGGATTTTGGGTGTTGTCTTTGTCCTTATTTTTTTTTCTTTGTGGGTTTGGGTGGTTTTCTCTAACTGGGTGAAAAACATCCACATTTTGAGCCTTTGGTGGTCATTGGGTCAAGGGTATGGATGGGAGTGTTACCTTGGATAATTATTTCTTGGATAACCTTGGTAAGAGTTACAAGCACACCATTTTACCTCGTTTTTCTAGCTTGCTAGTCAAGCTCATGGCTTGTGTGTCTGTAAATACTGTAAATAGATAAGACAATAAACATTCCAAGTCCTAACTTGAACTTGGTGTTTCCTGAGTATTATTCATCCTGACCTTGGCAGAGAAGAAAAGAAGCCAAAACCCTTACATATATAGAGCAAGATGGAGGTTTTAGGGCATTGGCTAGTCCTCTTATTTCAGTTTCTTCTTCATGGGTCCAGGTGGTATTTTTTAATGGGATAGAAAAGCCTGCATTGTGGGCCATGGTTGGTTATTGGGTTAAAAGTAAAAATAATTTAGGTGCCATTTCATAATTGGACAGTTTATCTTTAAAAGGCCCTGTAAAGAAAGAGATAGGGGCGATTTTTAACTTTGTTAGAACTCGCAGCTTGTGAAACTGTAACATAGATAAGAATTAATAAACATCTGAGTCCGAACACGAAATACCATCTTGAGCATTTAATCCTTACTCTAATAGAAAAAAAGGACAAAAAACAACAGGCAACCATTGGTTCACTTTATACCTTTCCAGGGATTGTGCCTCCAGCCCAGCCACAGCCTGATCTGTGCTGGGGGTGCACCACTGCTCTTGTCTGAGGATATGCTGTATGTCTTTCCACCAGAGATGGGATGAGAAAGGAAAAAAAAAGCCAGATCAATAATGCCAGCCATAGTTCAATGGTGCAAAAGTCTTAGTGCTTAGATGCCATTTTGAGTATTTTCTGTTCCTGTAAGAGATGCAACTTCTATATGTTGTCTCGCCTGACAGTTATGGGAATTTATTAATCGCCAGCCAAACAACCCATTTCATTTTCCTTTCTTTGGTTACCATACCCACAGCCAGACAAGAGACAGAAGTTTCTCTGGCCGGCTTTTCTGGCGATCAATCTCTGCTGTTATTGTAGCCTCCTTGGTTGTAATGCTCAGCAGGGAGCATGTGTTCCTACATGCTCTCTGAAATATTAATACACAAAATTGTACTGAGGTTTCTGATAGCAGCAGATTGGTTTCTCTGAGGTTTTCTGATTAGAGGTGCATTGGTGATTCCGAGAAGCCAGTGGCGCCAAAATGGGTTAAACCTAATAAGGTTTTGAAAGCTGATAGCATAATTTAAGAGGGCTCAGAGTCACAAAGCTACAGACCTAGCTGACCCCAGCAAATTACAGTGTTTGTTAATGTTCTGTTACAGACATCTTCTAGTCAACCAAAAGCAGATATATTAAGTGAAAAATTGACTTGTTGCTCACAAAGATAGGCTATCCTTTCTTCCTTTTTTGTGCCAGCTGGTTGACTAAAATGTAAAGGGAGGGGCATCATGGCATCCTTTTTTTTACCAGAGCTCTTGGGAATGCTGTCTTCAAAAACATTAACTTCAACTTCCAAATAAAGAAACATAATTGCCTTAAAATCTTTATCATCATAATCTTGTATGTTATGTGCCCCTTGGGAAATCTAAAAACAATTTAAGGAATGGAAGACATGGGAAAAAAAAATCCTTTTACTTTGAGCATGATGATTATAATCGTATAAGCTTTAGAATCAGTGCAACTGGAATATAGAGTGATTAAAAAAAGCACTAAAATTTATATTATGCTTTCAGAATCAGTGTTAATTAAATGAAGTGTTGGCCAACTCACAGTGTTTTAAACTGAATCTTCTTACTAAATGTTTAATGACAATAAGTTGGCTTAGGAATATTTATTGCAGTCTTTCAAGGAGGGTTTTATTGAAATTCTGTTTCCAACCAGGGCAAGCTGACAGCTTTAAGAACCCAGTAACTGAACAGGGAAAAGGGATTTTCATCGTTACTAAGTCTAAATTAATGCAAACAATGAACAGAGGTAACAGTCTCATGACTCCTCTTATAATCTTGTTATGTTCTGAAGGAGGTGTCTGAATTCCCATGCCTCCCATATTCAGTAATGAAAATACTCTCCCAGGCATAGACCAGCATGAACAGCAGTCAGCAGATGAAAAGGCCCAGCAAAATAGGAATAAAGGTGCAAGATGTCAATGGTGCACACCTCTGGTTATGTGTTAGCTGACATTCTTGAGACAGAAACTATAAGGCCTCTGCTCAGACTATTGCATCAGCCACACCATTTATTCACCAAGACTGTTTGCTGCAGTTCAATTTATAACTTTTATTACAAAACAATAGTCTGAGTTCAGGCAAGGCCAAACACTCCGTTTGGGCAGCTTTTTCAAGCCCAGAACCTTGCAGTCCTGACAGAACTCTCTGAGGTAGCTAATCCCTCACAGCAGAGGCAATATTTTGAGGGACAAAAGTGGGTATGGGCTAAAGCCATTTGCATTCTCCAGGTGTGCTGCCTCTGCTCTCCCTCCCTCCCATTCTGTTACATGGACTGATTGGACTGTCCCAATGGTAGAGAGAATCCAGAGTTCACAGGGAAGCAGGGGATGTTCAAAACTGTCTTGGGAAATGTGGGGAGCCAGGGGCCACCTGGCAGAGGCAGGGCCTACAATGAGTTTAAAACATGCACTGCTCCTGTGTGATGTGATAATCTCTCAATATGTATTCCCTCAATGTGTTGCTCCAGAGGCAATTGGCTCAGATGTAAAACTCCATTTGTGACATGTCCCTTTTAGGAAATGAGAATTTAAGTACAATAAGCAACATGAATCACCTGTGATGATCACAGACAGAATTTGCATGTAAATTGGGATTAAAATCTGGGAGTTTCTGACTGTCAGTGTTGCCTCTGCAAAGAGCCCACCTGCTTTAAGAGAAGGGAAAATGCTCTGTTGCATTCGCATTTTGCAAAAATAGGATACTTGGTGACATTTTTTTATACCCATTCACTTTAAAGTTTGAGCCCTCACCTGATTTCAGTGCATTCATCTTCCATGCCAGTGACTACACTGTCACTGCTGTGACCACAGTGTCACAGTTCTTTTAATGGTCAAAATATTTTTTCTCAGCTAATGCATCTGGGGATATCATAAAGATGCCATGCTTAGCCTCAGTGGGGAAGCTTACAGCTCAGCTCTTAATGGCCTCTCACTCCAAGGTAAATTTTAGGAGAAGGCACCTTGGTCCACAAGTACCTACAAACACTCTCACAGTCCTCAAAGAGAGACCTGGGAAGTCAATTATATTTCATGTTGTTACTCGTTGGTATAAAAGTTAAAAAAGAAAGAAAAGTTTAAATTAATCCATAATTTATCTCATCCGTTTATGGGGAAGGATCTGTGTTATCTGTGTTTAGAGAAATTGCTAATACAAAACAAAACAAAACAAAAACAACAACAAAAAAAACCACCAAAAGATAAAAGCATTCAAAAAGAATCACAAACAAAATAAACCCAAACAATACCCCACCCCACCAAATAAACCAAAAAATCCAACCAACAAACCAAACAAATACCCTCATGCTACAACTGAAGACTGAGCACTGCCAATTGTCATTATGTAAAGATTTACAGGAAAAAAAAAACAAAAAAAAACAAACAAAAAAAACCAACAACCAACACCACAAACCCAAACACAATTACATAGAAAGCCTTTGAATCACAATGCTGTTATTAAACAATTCTAATTTTCATATAATGGCAAGTTTCAGTAGTAGGTCCACTTCTGAGATTGTAAAAACAGCGGGATAATGCCACAGTGAAAGATGAGATAGATGTGTTGACACACTATTCAATGACTGAATTCTCACTCCTCCAGGTTGCAAATTGTTGACTGAGCAGTGAGAGTAAAACCCTAATTATCTTCTTGAAGCCTTAACTTGGCACAGTATTCTTCCTTCATTTTTTTAAGTTTTTCCCTCCTCTCATAATACAGATGGAAAAATTAAGACTGTCCTGTTGATGATGGCAGCTCAGAAATTAGTACCACATTGAGACAATGCAATACATATCAGTGACTATCAAATGAAATATAAAACGCTAAATCAAGTTAAAGAGAAGTGTGCTTAAAGCTGTAAAAGCTTATTTTGTGTGAAATAAATTTAGAATATAATATATAAACCAGCAAGTTGTTGGGTTTTTTTCTATTCGTGCCTGAAAATATGCACTGTCAGTGTGTGACTATAGATTTTTACTCCCAATTCATAACCACAAGGGACCTTCTACTGTGAGCTAGAATAATGGCAATTTCAGTGATTAAAAAAACCTAACAACAACAACAACAAAAAGCCCAGCTAGTCTTGTTCCCAAGAATTTAGAGTATGATAAAAAAGGTCCCATGCTGTTCCTCTTAAGGCTTACTATAGGATTACATCAGGATTTTTCTTCTTTTTATCTTCATAAAAATCACAGGCTTAACAGGGAAATCACGAATCAAGGATAGCGAGAAAGATAATGTCAGTGAATTAATACTTCAAGGAGAGGATAACTGGTGCTGTAATCCTGAATTCCAGAGTGAATGCCTGAACACCACCTGTGTAATCTGCATGATTTAGACACAGCTTTCAGATGTAACTCCTGCCTCGTGATAAAGTTTTCATTTGAGAGAAGCGTAAGTTCAATAATTTAATGCATTTTTACATGAAATAGACATAATGTGAATAGATAAGGGCTGGGCATCAAGACAGCTTTCTCAGGTTATACAGCCCAGCTAATGCTGGTAATCTTTGCCTGACAGGTCTTGAATTCTTTTAAGTAAAGTGGAACAACTTCAGCAAAATAAAGGCGGGATAGCTCCCTTTGTTCTGCAGATCACCATAATTAGGGTTCTCTGGACAGTTGGGATAAACGGGATTAAGAGGTCTCAGGCAGAGGAATGATTTGAATCCAGCTCTGGGTGATGGTTTCAGCATTAAGATACTGCATGAAAAGCACTTCCACTCAGTGATGAGCTAACAGAAGAATAGTGGTTGTTGTTGT
The DNA here is from genome assembly GCF_009819655.1 of Sylvia atricapilla. Taxonomy (NCBI): domain Eukaryota; kingdom Metazoa; phylum Chordata; class Aves; order Passeriformes; family Sylviidae; genus Sylvia; species Sylvia atricapilla. The sequence goes on from NC_089143.1 coordinate 63,943,980, forward strand.
GGTCTGAGAACCCCTGGTAAACTGAGATTTTTTTTTAAACACTGACTAATTTATTTCTGCTAAAAAGTATAATTCTGCAAGGTCTGGCTGCAATGTTGAAAAGCCTACAGAAAGAAGAATCTTGCAGCTTTCTGCACACTTCACCACAATATGTATGTGTATCTAAATATGTATCTTTTAAAATATAAATTTAAACCACCTTCTCATGACTTTTGAAGCTGCCTATCTGCTGTGGAAAAAAAGGAAAAATTAGAGTAGGAACTGAACGTGTCCTTAGGCATCTTTCTAGGAGAATAGACACATCTTGTTTAAGGTGAATGGATAATGCATTTTATTTTCATAGGGGAATAAACAGAAAGAAAATAGATTTGTTGAGTTAAGTTTACCATTTTCTCCACAAACATAAAGACAGGAATGAATGTATTGACATTTCTTTGGGTTTCAAGATCTGTGAAGTTTTCATAAAGCATAGAAATTATTAGAAAATGTCTAGTAATAGCCTTTTCCATCATCCATTTTCTCTTCATTCTTTTATGTCAGAACTTTACAAAGAGCATGTCTGTTTCTTCTACTGCAATAAGAGCTCCTATCAAAAAATTATTGGCTTAGCCAAAGGAAAAAGAAATAATAAAAAAAGACGGGGAAATGCATATAGACCAATAAAAATCATGAAAATTTGCACATGCAGCTGGTGCTCCCTAAATGGGCTGCAAAGGAAACTAGACTGTGAATCTTAATGTCTAAGTATAAGCAGCTTTGGAAAGTTTCACTAAAGGGCATGCTTGTATTGCAAATAACAGTATAGATAAAAAAAAAAAAAAAAAAAAAAAAAAAAAAAAAAAAAAAAAAAAAAAAAAAAAGGGTTGGTTCCTGTTGCCAGAAAGAGCTGCAATGAACTGACTGGAATTTCACCTTGAGGTCACCTCTGGTCTCAGTTGTTTTCCTCAGTGTGTATACCATTCAATGACTACTGTGATGCTAGCAACATTATCCCATCAGTATTGCAAAATTCCCAGTGCAATCTTTGCTTCGTGTCTGAAAATGTGTGCATTCAATGACAGGAAAAAATATTTTAAAGCATATAAGATTTATACAGCACCCTCTAACTTAAAGGATTTCAGTAATTTTCAGGAACTACAGGCCTCTAGCAAAGTTAAAATATGGCATCACTTGGATGGGTTGCAACAGCTCAGGAGCGTGCAAAGCCCTTACTGACAGGTTGATCATATTATGGGGATAGTAGTAATGGCTTACTTGGATGAAATATTTTTTACAATTTTTTTACTAATTTTTCACTTCAGCACTACAAAGATGAACTAAAAGTTTCCCTCTCCATGCTAAAGAAACAACTTTATTATTTCTTCCCGTAAGAACTCCAAGTTGTTTATACAGTATTCAATTAATTTACCTTTGAAGGATGAATGTGACAGTCAGGTTTGTCCAAATGAGGATCCGGAGTTCCAGAAAGTCTGGAGATAAGACGTAGTATTCCGCTGTACAAATGCAATTCCACTGTATTAAATTAACCTCCCTCAATAGTCATACTAATGTAAGAACACTGTCAGTATCATTCCTAAAATCTTCCCCATCCAGTTCTTTTAAGCTAGCTGTTTAGTTCTCTGGTGACCCTTGGTTTTTCTCTTTTTATAGTCAGCTACAAACATGCCACCATCTTGAGTCCTGTGGAATAGTACCAAAACTGTAAGTGACCTGGCTCCGGGTGCTATGTCCTAATTAAAAATCAGCTGTAATAATAAAATTGTCCAATGCAGATCATCTTTAAGTTTGCATTATTCTACTGATATTATTGCTGCAGACAATAAATGAGTACTAAATAGTGAGATCTGTGAGTGAAAGGTCAGAAATTTGAAGTTAATGTGAGAACAGCACTATTAAATAGACATCAAGCAACAAAGCCCCCCTGAAAATAAGAGTAGTACTCAGGATATAAGGACTAAGTACCCTTTGGATATTACTATTTATTAAATTCATCATTAGAATTAAGGTCACATTTAACTGTTTGCTACATTAGGCTCATCTTTTGGTGTTTTAAGTGCTTCTTTGGCTGCTCCTCAGCTAAAATCAGAAAATTACCTTATTTCTTTATAAAGACCATTATAAGCAATTTTTGTTCTAGCATTTAGGTACAATGATACACAGCTTTAAAAGCACAGAATTAAACTACTTTAGTAGGATTACCTAGTTAGCCATGAAGCTAACTTTTTTAAAAACCCTCCACCATAGAATTGCATATGACAGGTGAAAAAGTGAAAATGCTTATACCTCTAAAGAAGATCAGTCATCCTCTACTGATTTGCAAAATGTATGGTTTGAAACATTCAAACTCCTCTTTTGCTGCAAACCAAAGCCAGTGTTATAACTAGACATGGTTCAATGAATTACATTTAATGCTGTTGTTGAGTTTTGCTAAGTTCCAAGTTGCCAAAACACACAGAAAAATTTGTACATAGGCTTGATCAGGAGCCAGTGAAATCACTGACAAAGATGCAAAAAAAATCTGCATGGATTGGTCTCAAATATTCAACTCATAGAAGCTGTGGATGATAAATACTTTCCAGTAGTGATGGGAGGTAAAATCATAGAATCATAGAAAAAGTTAGATTGGAAAACACCTTTAAGATCATTAAGTCTAACTGTAACATGAGGCACAATGACAATGTAGAATAGTTTGGAAAATTTAGGCTGGATGTCTGGAAAATATTCTTCCTAGGAGAGTGATAAAACTTCTCCCCTAAAAAAAACCTGTGGAGACCACATTATCCCAAAAGGCTGTGGGCTTCCTATCGATACCCCGCAGTTTATCAAGAGTGAGCTAAGCAATGCTACAGCTATCCCTTCACCTCTATCCTTCTCTCAAACAGGACAGAACATCCTAAGATTTCTGCTTTAGTGGACCTTATCCTTCCTGAGATTCTTAGATGTGTCCCTGCTTATCAAATAGCCAACTCTTTGGAGTGATACAGGATTGTAGAAGGAACTGATGTCACCAAACAATTACTGGTTCCAGCACAAGACAGAGAAGAGAAGGAAAAGAAATAATTCAAGCTACTGTTGCAGTGAGTGCAAGTCTAATACAGAATTTTCTTCTCTGTGCCTCCTTGCCTTGTTATTTCACAGAGCTGAAGCAAAGCAACCAGCCAGACTTGCTTTCTTTTCTGGATAATGACAGGATGGCTTTGAGCAGCACTAAGAGATATTGCCACTCTCAGAATCACACATTACTGATTTCCCAGCAGGTGATCAAGTGCATCCTCCTGAGGAACATTCACGCTCCACTTGTATGTTACAGAAGTTTTCACACATCTGAAAAAGAGTAAAATTAACTCTTGTTCAAGTTCAGAAGATAAACAAAAGCATTATTGACAAGCACTACTACTGTGTAGTGGTGACTGCAAAGTACAGTAGTAATTAATACACCAAGTTTTCTTTCCTACATTATACACTTTGAAAGCAAGTGAATGGGAGTGATAAGTTTAGCATTTCTAATGGGCTGTGTTGTTGAAGATAACTGAGTCACTGATGGGTGAGGCTGTGAAGTCACAGAGCAGTTGTATGCTAATGCATACGGCACCAAAAAGTAGCTCAATCACCAACTTCATAACGAGCCAAGGACTCTGAAGGCGAGAGTCAGACTGTAAGTAGATAGAAAAAGCACTCCAAGAACAACCTTAATCCTAAAACTCTCTCTGAAGTGTTGTTCAGCATTAGGGCTCTAGGCCTCTTCTCATAGGAGATGAATTTTAAAGTACAGAAATTTCTCTTGTTGCCAAGAAAATTGAAAACACAGTGTTGAAAAATCAGTAAGGCTGAATAAAGGAAATAAAAAGGAGTAGAATTGATCTGTTCACTAGTTATCAGAAAGCAAAAACTTTTTCTCACAGAGTTTATGTTCAGATAGTAAGAGCCTGCCAAAACTCTCAGATGAAGCATACAAATTGTGATATACAATTCTATGATACGCAATATAAATTCACCTATACTATTAATTTTGTTGCCAGATATTCACATCTCTCCCTGTTACATCTCAACAACTGACAATCCACAGAAGTGTTTTAAAAAGGGCCAGGTTGCAAACACTACTTAAATTGTATTTTAGATTTAACCTCAGTAGTTCAGATAGATGAAAAGTCTGACTCTCATGGCCAAAATAAAACAGGACAATATTTTAGCCCTTCATAGAAAGCACTAAACCATTTTACTAAAATCAATACTAGAATATACAGTACCAAGGTTTTGGTTTTATATCTCTTCCCTCCCCCATTCCCTTGAGAGAACTACACTGAATAGTTTACTATCTTGCTGTAGCACAATACTTTAATAGTAAATGATATGTCAAACTGATGTTTTCGAGCACGGTAATGCTGGGATTTTATATCAGACCACAGGTTTCAGAATAATCAATATATATTTATAATGACTTAATTACAGTGATGAGATATGTCTCTGCTTCCCTAAGGAAAAATGAAAAGAAGAGTATAGTTTCAATTATCTGTACCATAACCCAGCTAAATGCAGTTTTGCAAATTTTGCTATTAGCAAAACCCATTTTACCTCAGTGAAAGTAGATTTTTCAATAAGAGGCTCTGGAGATATCCAATGCATTACAAGAGGCTTAGGAACAGAACTTGTTGAAGGAACCCTCTCACCTGAGCAATGATCAAGGCTTTCACTAACTGCCATGTGGCTGAAACATTCACTTGGAATATCAGAAAAAAAGTCAGTTCAAGTCTTTGTGATATGCTGCTGCTGCTACAACCTGAACCTCATGCTTTGCTTTTAATTCATAGAATGCCTAAACCAAAGAGGTCCAACCTTAGACCTTTGTACCAATTGACCTTAGACCTGCAGTATTGATAGCCCTTCCAAATTTCTTAATGGTTGCTTTCTGAAGCTGAAAAGCAAAGTCATGCTTGAAAAATAGTAATTTTTTCCTTATTTTATTAATATGACAGTAAGAGGGACAACAATGTTAAATTTGCTGTCGTTTGCTCAGGCAATTGTAACTTTGAGATCCACAAATTTTGTGCCTGGAAACCTGAAATTTCTTAGCAAAGAAAGTGTTCATAGGAGATGTTTTGTGCAGATGCAGTTATCCATAACAAGTAGCTGCATTAATCTATTTAGAAATGAATGGAAAGGATGAGAGGAGGAAAAAAAAAAAAAAAAAGGGGTATTTTAATCTTCTTGGTGGTGGTAGTCCTGTGAGAAAGGATAAATCCCAAGATTTTTCACTGTTCCCACATGTAGCTTCTGGTTGCTTTCCAGTTCAGTGTTCTAAAGTTTAGCTTCTACTCAATGCAAATGAAAGGACCACAGAAAGTACCCTTTAAGACAGAAAGTAAACAAAAAAAATCATGATGCTTTGAAAAATCATGACACTTGAGCAATTAATCTACAATGAGTCTGATTGTAGACTGCAGCACTGGACACAGAGCTATCTCCTGCACAAGGCTGTCAGCCAGTCATTCTTCTCCACAGACACCACTTTCCTTGTGCAGACAGGAATGCACCCAAAACACAGTGGTAAAAACACTTCCTGCAGTGTGGGTGGATTGGGTTTTGTGGCAGGGGTTTGGTACAGGGAGGCCACAGGGGTGGTTTCTGTGGGGAGCTGCCAGGAGCCTCCCTTTGGTGTGATGGAGACAGCACCAGCCTGGCTCCAAGGCTGGCCAAGGCTGAGCCCATCATCAACAGTGGTGCTGCCTCCCAGATAATGAACATAAGAAGGGGAAACAAAACCTTTGTGGAGGGCTGCTCCCTGCTGGAGGGAGGGGTGAGGAGTCTTCTCCCTGAGGAGGAAAAGGAGTAGCAGAGACAATGTAAGGTGAACTGACCACAATCCCCATTCCCTGCTGCTGCTGAGGGGGGGAAAGAGGGAGAGAAACCAGGAGTAAAGTCAAGTCCGGGAACAAAGGAAGGCTAGAATCAAATGTCATTGCCAAATTGCTCATTTTTTAAAGGCAACATTTCTGTTTCCTAATAACACCAGTTTTTTTTTTTATTATTATTTATACCATATTGTTTTGCCAGAAACAGAGAATATATAAATCCTAGAAAAATATCCTCACATATATATCTCTTCACTTCTATCCAAAGGATAAAGTCTTATATAGATTTACATTAACATAATGTTAAGGATTTCACTAAAACATCAACACCAATAAAATGTAATAGTGAACTCAATGTTGTAAAACAAACATTTTACCTTGATGTGCAAATGTGACTGTCACATTAAAAAAATGTGGCTGTCTAAGATCTGAGAAAGAAGGAGGCCCAAAACTAGACTGTCTCTGAAAGTGATCTGTAAGCAACTGTATCATAATGTTTTTTCTCTCTTTTTTATAAAAAAAAAAAACAAAACAAAAAAAAACTTACGTTCTGCCACTTATGTTAAAGCCACCCTAAAGTTTGAAAGAGAAAGGTGTATTTTATCCACTGTCTTCTTATTATTTTCAACTTACAAATCTTTCATTATTTCAACTAGACCACCAGGCTAAAAGAAGGACCAAAGGGCGTCTACTAAATTGAAGAAGAAATAAAACTGGCCTTCTAGAGAGTGTTTTAGATGACTTTTGAAAGCAGTATCCAACCTGCTTTAAAGCATGTCGCCTCTTTCTTGTCCTGTTCTCTTTCCACTTACATAACTGTCATGAAAAAACTATTTTATAAAATTGATGGAAAGAGATTTCCACCACATTTTTAAGGACCAGTCTTCTTGGAAAAACTGAAATAAGTTCAGTCTTCTTTCCTCTTAAAAAAAAAAAAAAAAAAAAAAAAAAAAAAAGGCAAGCAGAGAATTAATAAAAACATTATGTAATACTGTTTGCACTTTTTTTTTTTCCTGATGTCTACATTGAATTCTGATCAACCACTGTTTAAGTGTATGAACATGTCATGCTTTAATGCTTCTCTGTATTATGCAGTGAAGTATTCAACCAAAGACCTTCTTGCTCTCATATTTGTAAGAGCTTATTATCACTTCTCTGTTCAGGGTGCTGAAAATTCTGGAAAAGGAGATAAATACCTGTAATGCCAGCCTGAAGTCTTGAAAACTCAGGTCATTCTCTAGTTTGCTGGAAACCTGTTGTGCTTTTGTTTTATTTTTTATTTGGAAGAGAAAAAGGAAAAAAAACGAGAACCTGAATCTAAGCTTGTCTGATACTTGATAGACTTAAGTTTCAGAAATGTAGTAGGAAAAAAATGTATGGTAGGTATACTGTAATATACAGATTTGAAATGTGTGGTTTAGAATTAGGTGGTTTTTTTTTTTTTTTTTTTTTTTTTTTTTTTTTTTTTTTTTTTCTCTGAGGATTTTTTTCATTCCTCTATTTAGGATAAAGTATGTTATTGAAAAGAAGAGAATTTTTTTGTCTAATGGTTACAGTGCTAGTTTGAAACTTAGAAATCTCAGATAAATCCATGTTTTGCTGTAGACTTACTGTATCACCTTGGAGAAGTCCTTTTGTCTGTGTCTTTAAAATGAAAATAATAATGGTATTTCTCTATGAGTGGGGTGTTGTAAGGGGTGCAGTTTTCATGGGGATGAAAGCTACATTAGTGTCCAAAGCACTTTTGTAATCTTAGGTTAATTTTAATCAGGAAAGGCCTTTTGGATTTATAATGGAAAGAGAGAGTGACTTTTTATGGCTGAATTTATCAGCCTTGGATGGGGGCAGCACAAGTCCAGCTAGTATTGTTGCACCTGAGAAATGAAAGGAGAAATGGGATTCAGGGAAGACCCAGAATGGGACATACATATTGGCATATAATGGAAACCAGTAATGCAATAAATACTGCTGTCACACACAGAGCATTGGAGCAAACATATGCAGCTTCACTATTATGGAACTTTATCACAACATTCTTTACTCATGTTAATGCATTTTGCATGCAGTGAAATTATATTTTTCCATGTTCTCTAAAGTATTATTCCAATACTCAGTGTTGAATCATGCATATCCCTTCCTGAAATCATTTTAATCTTCCCTCTCAAGCTCAGCTGCATTGAAATATACATTCTCTATGAATGGTGCCTTGGTGCAGCAGTTACTCCATTTTTATTAGAATGTTCTTGTGAACCTCCACGAACTAAAGCCCATTTTTAATAGAATTCACTTTTGATACAGACCTGTCTTCTTGTGAGACAAATGTCTCCTGAGATTTCTGACATCTTATACCTCTGGTGAACTAGATAGAGAACAGATCTTTGATCCTTGATCAAGACTGAAGCGAGAGAAGAAAGAAAGAAAAAAATAGTAGTTGATGAGACTTATTCTAGGATTATTTCTCCTAATAAACATGATTGGGAATGATGTATACAAATTCCATGCTGTGGGAAATATAAAGATGGCACACAAGTATTTAAAGACCACATTGAACAAAATATCCTGAAATAAATGAGAAAAACGAGGGGTTCAAGCAACATGCAGAAACAGGAGGACGTCTCTCCTCTGTACCAAAATTTTCCAGATGATCAAAATTATTCATTTTCCTGTCACTGCAGCAAGGCTCTTTTTGTGCATACAATCATCTAAACAGCATAAAACAACAAATTGGTTCAGCCTTCCATTCCTTTTTTTTTTTTTTTTTTTTTTTTTTTTTTTTTTTTTTTTTGGTCAGAAATGAGAAGCATTAGATTTAGAATATTAAATCAAATGTCTGGACTTCCTGCTCCTTAGAAAATGAACCAAGAAGACAAATGGAGTGAATAATCTGCAAGTTATAAAAAATACCATGAAGATTTTTACTGCTTATATACTTCTTTAAATGCTTATATACTTCTTTGTTGGAAAAAGTAAAGTGAAAGGCAGTCTACATCCCATCAGGAAGGAACAAAACAAAGAAGAAACAGGTGTGCTCTTTTGTTTTCACCTATCTACTAATTTCTCTCTTTTGTTGATACTGTCAGGTAGAGTCTACTGAGCTGACAAATCGGAAAGAAACTGATAAAACAAAAGAGATAATTGAATTAGAATTACACATGTGTTCTTGACAAGAAATTGTCATTTTACTGTGCTTGTTGTGAACAGTTACCTTTCACTACTGTCCAGTCATAAAGCATTTGATGGACAAGGTTTGTTTTGCAGAAATGTTTTTACAGGAGCAGAGTGAGCACACTTGCACAAAAATATCCTTGTAGGATGGTACACACTTCACATCTCTGTTATTACTTGCATCTTCCATCAAAAAATGCTCAAAAAATACGCTGGAGAATGAAGGCTAAGAATAAAAAACCCCTATTCTTTAGAATGAAATAGTAAGATGAGTTATCTAAAAATACTATGAAAGTCTCACAGGAATAAACAAGTTTCCTACATGATTAACATTTCTCCCGACTAATAGTATCTCAAACAAAAATCAACTGCAAACAACTGCACATGACAAAAACAAACCAATTCACAAATCATTTGCGAGCAGTCAAAAAGTCCAAATTCATGGCATAAACAGATCTCTAGTAATAGCCTATCTCTAATTTGGAATGATACCAGCTGTCGTCAATTTGCTGAGAATTCAGATTTTGGCATGGAAACTCTCTTCACTTCATCCATCACAGTCTGACTTAAGAGTGTTGGAAGATAAAGGGGGAAAAGTAAATAAATTCTGCTTGTTGCCCAAGGCAAAATTTAGTTTGTTACTCAGCTTGTTGCAGTATGCATCACTTTTAATGAACTTTTAAATTAAATCCACTTACTTTTTTGTCTTTTGTATTGCATGAAAGAACAATAACATGTTTATATGTTTCTAAGTTCAAGTCATCCTAATATGAGAGGTGAAGAATGAGCCTGCCATGTGTTGCTAATTCAGAGGTGAAAATGGCTTTTACCATGTGTGTCTGATCTTCGTCAAGAATAAATGAGGCAAAGATTAATATTAGTATCACTATCAATAAAGGAAAAAAAAATTGTCCAAAGAAGAAAAATAAACAAAATAAATAAATATATAAAAGATAATTTATATATCTTTTTATATATAAATATATATATATCTTTTTATATATAAATAAATATATAAAATAATAATATATTAATTGCCATTGTGTGAAAGAGTCAAAGGACATCACAGACCACAAGCAGAGAAATGTGAAACCTAAACAAAACCATATGGTTTCAGAGAAATCTCCACCTTCTGTAAGTAACTCATTTGGCCAGCTTTTTTTGACTGCTCAGGTAAGGTTAGCTGAGAGAATTTTGGACAGTTTTCATAGGTAAACCTTAAAGTTGGGAAAGGGGGGAGACGACCAACCTTCATGAAAAACTGCTTCCATTTGGCTGTTGCCCTGATGGTGGCACTCTTCACTCTTGGATCCACTCACACCTGCCACACAGAAAAAGATTCATGGGACGGATTCAGCGTTCAGAAATAAGTAATCTAAAAAGAAGCTTTCCCCATTTTTTACTTGCACGCTTCAGAAAACAACTGTATAAATATGCTATTTTTAAAAACAATGGATTTTAATAGCGAGAGAGTGAAATTGTGTCATTCCAATCTCAAATGTTCTCTAGTCTAAAAGGACCTCTCTTCACTTTCTCTGCATTTCTCTCCTCCCACTGAAAATGGCTTAGAGAACTGTTTTTGCTACTCAGTGCTTTTATTTGATTTTTTTCACTTTCCTTTTTATCAAGCTAAAATGTTTCTGCAATATTCATGAATTCAGCAGCAGCCCAGGAGTGGGTGTCAGGTGTTGTTTTGCTACTGTTTCTCCTGCTGGGTCCCCTGCTCAACTACAGAGTACAATCACATTTTAGAATTTAACAGTCTTTAAGTTGAGGAGGGTTGTTGCTGGAGAGTTTGGGGGCTTTTTTTTTTGTGTGGGTGGAACATGCTGGTTGTTGTGGTGGTGTAATTTGTATCTATGCCTGAAGGAAGAAATGTTCTGAGCATAGTAGGGTTTTACTGGATCTTGCATTGCTATGTTAACACTTTCCCATATTAGATTAAAACTATATCTGATATATACATATATATATATATATATACATTTGTGTGTGTATGGGTCTGGAAGTTAGGATCAAAAAATCCGTGAGCAGTTGGAAGGATAGCCCCAAAATGCTGTCAGAAATTTGAAACCTGCATGTTACTGTACATGTTTCTACTCACATGGTAGAAATGAGCATGTTGGAATTTCCATATATATTGGAATTTCTGAGAGGAATTAATCCCATTCTCAGACAACAGATCAGTTTATTCTTCTACAAACCCTCGTGCAGATCAGCCAAACAATTAGTCTTGTCAAATGATTCAGATTTAACACATACAACAAGCCCAACTATGACTAGACATGCATTTCAGAATGATATAAAAATGATAGGTTCTTCCTTTCCTTCCTTTCTCTAATTTTCCCTCTTCCTCCATCACAACATTGAATTAAGGGGATAAGTAGAGTAGTTCTCAGGCTAATTGACAGCAGTGAGCTAGTGGAGAGATGTTGCCTTTACGTGATATCAGTATTCCACATCCTCCCTCAGCTTTAGAGATTGTACAAACCACTGAGGGCAAGCAGACCTCATGGTCTTGAAAGGTGCATTTAGATGGATAGGTAAGAAATGCAGCTCTAATGTTGAAGTAAATAATGGAAAGAACTGATATAAGTATTAATTATATGTTGTTGGGAATTTTTTATCCCCACTTAGAGGGAGGGTAATGGAGAGTTTAATTAGAAAAAAGAAATAAGGAAGGCAATTACTGTTCCATCCCATCACTTCCCTCAACATGATTAACAGCTAGAATTGTGTAGGCCTTAGGGCAGAGTTGAGTCTTGAGTATTTGAAAGAGATATCATTTTTATAGATCACATCAGGGCAAAAAAAAAAATTACATTTTTTAAGTCATATCCTGCACAGATAATGCAGTCAAAGAAAAATTACAATATTAGAGATTTTTATCAGTTGGAACAGTATTACATCTGTGAATTCTGTTGTCAGTAAGTCTGCTATCTGCAACCTTAGGGAATATAGGATATTTATGATAAAAATTGGTGAAAGTTAAAGGCAGCTGAATTTTAGCAAGCGCAAGTAAAGATTACATTGCAACATTTTCTAAGATGAATGACTAGTGTGGGAAGAAAGAAAGTCAATGAAGAAACATGATTTGAAAAAAAATAGCTTGCAGGACTAAAAATTACAGAGAAAGTAATTTTAAATATATTAAAGGGGGAGAGAACAATCACCTGTATCAGAAAGCAGCCACTAAAGTGAGAAAAGTAAAATCCATTTTAGAGAAAGGAAAGTATGACGTTCAAGACAGGGTGAGGTAGATGTCACAGCTGAGAAACTAAAAAGACTGAATGTCCATCTGCATTTTCTTCAGCATCAGAGAAGGTTCCTAATTCTCAGGTTAGAGACAGAAAGAACACATGTCAAAGAACGGAAGAATGAAAACATGAGGTTTAAAGCCAAAGGAAGGCTATGAAACAGCCAAGTGTGTTAATCACTGTGAAGTGGTGTGCTCCCCCTGTATGATAGGGCACTGCAAAACAGGTGAAACTCCTGCAAGGATCACTCAAAGCATGTGAAAGATACTAGTGTGTTTGCTTATCTTGTTCCATTTCTCCTTTCAGGATACTTTTTTTTTTTTCTGGGGGAGATTATTCTCTATGTGTTCTGATGTAGTTAAGGTGCCTTTGCGGAAAGTATTCAGTGATTCAGTCTGCATCGTTTTAGAAGGGCTGCATGCTGTGTTATTGGAAATAAGTTACCCCTGCTTTTAGAGACAAAATGAGCTACTAGACTGATTTCTGATGATGCACAATGGGTCTTGTATGGCTTTCTAATAAGGGGCAAGATTCCTTCTTCCACTCACTGGTAGAAGGCAAAAGGAAAAAGGTAAACTGTATCCCAGCAGTTACAGACTTGATCTAAAGTGTCAAATTTATGTCTTAGTTTTCTTTGCAACCGTTCTTGTTGCTTTACATATAAAAACATAAAATAATGTCTGTTAAGAGTAACATATATTGTTATTAGTTCCTCATCTAAATGTTATGTGAAGAAATCATTATTTTATCTGTCCTTGATGTGCCTAAGAGAAACACAATGACCTTCTTTAAAGTAATTCCCATGCAGTATTCTAAATACAATTTTAAATAGATGTACAGAGAACAGCCATTTCCTCATATCCAGAAAGTAGTAACACTGCTGCCATCCTCTGCTTTTCATTTATGTACACTTATTTTACAGTGCTGCACATCTCTCCCTGCGTCTGCCTGGGCATGTTTTTGAAGAACAGAAATGGGAAAGTCTGCCATCGGTATCAAATATTGTTTAATTGCCCAGAAGTAGGCAGCAATGTGTGTTTCTGTGTATGTGGCCAGCTGCAGAAACGATGAAATAGTCTAGGAGGCTGATAACATGCCAGGGACCTGGGGATTGCTCCCTTGATGGTATCCAGATGTATTATTTGTAAAACTCCTGTGGTGTTTGCATTCGTGTTTGTGTGTGTGTGAGCACAGCTGGTCAGTGAAGGGTGCAGGCTGTTACGTGCACACAAAAAAGGAGTAACCCCATCTCCCTTCAGAGGATGCTTCTCCACCTTGCTAAACAAGAACACAACTCGCCAGACTTAGCAGAGCTATTTCAGGATATCCTAGAAAGGCACAACAGCATTGTGAGAAAACATAGCTGGCAGCTGGAGCGCAGAATGCCAGAGAGTGGCGTGCACAGGACCTGCCTCTGCTGTGCTCTGCTGAGCTCTCTCTCTCCCTCACTCACCAGAGAACTGTAATTGTACACACAGACACCCTCCCTCTCCTCCCCCTGCTTAGCTCGGGAGGTGAGAGAGAACTATTGATGTGCAGCCCCTTATCAAAAAGAGAAGGATAAAAATATCTCAGCTTTGGCTGGAATGTTTCGTCGTGGAAACTATCCAGCCTTGGTTCAACCTGATCTCTGCCAAAGATTAGCAATGAGCGATTTCTAGCATCAGCGCAACTTATAGGGCACACAAAGATGCAATTTTTTGTGGGAGAAATGTATGGTTATTTTTATTTTCTTCTTTTATTATTATTTTTACTCTGGCTGCAGCACCAGATAGAAGCAGTGATTGCTGATATATAGTTACTCACCTTTCCAGTAGATGGTAGTACAGATGTACTTAAAAGACTATTACATTAGGGACTGAAACAAACGGCATGTAGACATTTTCAAACACTGAATAAGGAAAAATTTTCAGCTGTATCAGTTTTAAAACTAAGCCATGTAAAATTGCCATCGGGAAAAAGAAATGAACATCAGGACCTCTTTTATTCTAGGCACTGATCTATAGCAATCTACTGCAAGTTTTATTTTGATAGAACTCTAGGCTGAAATGCAAATACACATAATTGAAAGGATCTCTATAAATCATTGACACAGCTATTTATGTAGTGTTCTATAGTCTGTGGTGCGTGATAGTCCCAATGAATGCAAAAAACTGTGGTTGTGTTAGTCTGTGCTACAAACTGCATCTATTCAAATGTTAACTAGGCTTGACTTAGTTATTTCATAGAGACAGAGATAAAAATCCTTTGTGTGACCAGTTTTACAGGTTTTCCATCATATATATCTGTTATTCCTGTCTGTGCTGGCTTAATGAGAAATGACTTAATAAACATATGATAACAAGTGCAGATCATTAATGATTTAAATATAATTTTAAAAATAAGCCATAAAAGATACTTCTTAGAATAACGATTTTACTTGTAAGTTTACAAAGGGTTTATTTACACAATATTTTAACTCTTTAACAAACCCTAACAAAATGAATATGTAGAAAAGGAAGAGGAGTGGTTCACATTTTACCTAATAACCAAAAAGTCAGAATTTATTGAAGCCAATATAACTGTCACACAAATGTTAAAAAGAAAACCCAAAAAACCAGATGTGAAAAAATTGCCAGGTATTTAGATTTCTATTTTTTTCTTGACAGAGAATATTAACATTTGATCTGTTTAATATCTACAGAATATTTTCGTAAGTCATGTCAATACGTATGATCCATGGGCTACTTTTTATTGCCATTATGGTTGCTACTGGTTCATTTCAGTGTCACATACATATTACTGCATGCTGCATGTTACCAGATACACTAAACCCTGCTTAGAATAAATCTCCATGAGCTCTCTGAACACTGACATCAGCAACAGCTGATGTTAATCAATATGGCTGTCATATTACCTCCAAAGCCCTGAAGCTTTACATAAATTCTGATTAGGAGATATATACATATGTATACATGTATATGTATGTGTATAAATATAACCTTGCAAGAGAAATAGGAAGGAGTATAAAACCATTATTTGTTTTATTAGTGTTGTCTGATGTATTGTAATGAATGCCAGTGAGGAGACTCCTATGCAGGATTTATACTTGAGGGAAAAGCAGGGAGTTCATTTTAAATGACACACTCAAAAAAATCAAGATTGGTAAGTAGCAAGGCAGAAGGCAAGTAATTATGTGGAAGACTATGGATTCTGCTCTGATAACCTGTTTCCAGCAAAAATAGTAGAGATATGGCAATAGGAGTCACTACCTTCTGGATGATGTCAAAAGAGAAATTGTCTTGACAAATGAGGGAGATTTTAAATGTGAGTTTTCTCTGACCTACAATACAAGGAAAGGTTATGCTAATATGTTAAGGCACAGGACTTTGCTAATGGCTGAGCTGTAGACGAGGCAAGTGTAGCTCAAGATGAGAGTCAGGTCTTTGTACTTCTCACTCCCTGAGTGACTGAGAAACACTCATTATCCTGTCCTAGGTTATCCTATTATAAATGCTCTTAGCTTATTATAAATGTTCTCTGATATAAATGTTGCAAACAGTGATCTTGGAGAAGAAAGTGTGAAGTTTCTGGCACGAGGAGGACAAACTACTTCTGTTTTAAAACTACGAACAGCAGTTGTCTTGTTTGAGCCAAATTCTGTTCCATGAGTAGTCATCTATCAATCTATGCAATCAGCTACAAATATTTCTATTTTTTCCCCAAAACACATATTTTTCTGATTAAAGCTTAATTTGGCCCCAAATTGTTCTACATACACTTCTCCCCACGAGCAGTGAACTGAAAAAATACTAATCTATTTTAAGCGCCTTGAAGCCCATTTCTCCCTTCAGCTAATGAACTATGCAAAGGAGCCTCAGTTGCCTTGGGGAAGCTTGTCAAAACCATCACAGGGAGCCTTTATAAAGCCTAAAGGACATGTATCATAATGTATAAAATTTGTCATAGCATATCATTATTACCTTTTGGGAGGCTTGTTACAACAATTATGGATGATTAAGCCATATTAAAAACAAAAGGCAGTTCCGTGAGCAGTAGAAAAAAGGAAACTGAGTTTACCATGTTTTGGGGTGGTTTTTTTTAGTTGTTGTTGTTGTCTAGTTTAGGGTGATAGAAAATGAATCTTCATTAAAGATTTTCCTGACATAAAGACGTTTGCAGGAGACCTCTGCAGGGAGGATTCTTTGCCAATACTGCATTTATGCAAGACTGTGTAGGTTGTCCATGGCTGCAAAACTCAGACCCGTGTAATTATATCTGAGACCTCTACCTTCCACAAATCTCGTGGCAATGAACTGTGTAGAAATCATCAAAAGTTATTGAGGGATGTGGGAGGCACACAAATACCTTTAGAAAGGTACATAATTGCAGTCTGATGATAACTGGGGAACAGGGCTGAAAAAGTGCCTAACATTCAGCCTTCCCTGCTGCTTTTGCTGTCCTGAGTGCTTCCATTCTCACTCACTTTCATTTCAGGCTGAGAAACGGTGTGAACACGATTATGTAGAAGACTGCACGCAACTCTCACCTGGCAGAAGGATGGAAAGGGCAGTTTGGCCCAAGGGAGAAACTCATACTCACCACATAAACTGCAATGTCAAGTACAGGTGTGCCCTTTTCTCTGCTCTCCACAAGCCTTGCACAGTAAGTGGTGCCAGACTCAACAGGAACAGGTAGACTAGCCTCAGGCACGCTCTGGAAAGATGAGATTTGAAATCTTTGTCATGAGGAGGGAACAGCACTCTGGTCCTTAGCTACTCAGCTAATGTGCAAAAAGCATTTTAGTTTTGTATCCTGCAGCCAACCTTGCTCAGTGTGTCGGCTGTTTTGAGTCTCAAACACAAATGCTTAACTGTCCCTCTGCACTGTGGGTTTCCTTCTGTGTGGTTTTTTTTGTTATTGTTTTTTAATTGTATCTAAGCCAAAGATAAATCTGATGTCTGCCTACAGTGTGTTTTGGAGCACCAGGCAGCAAGCTCTAAACCCATTGTGACTAAACCAGTGGCAATAAAACTCATCAGTGCAGCCACAATAAGCTGAGACAAAGTACTGCACTGTTAGAGCTGTGATGCTATCAGGACAAACCAGTAGCTGTTGCACAGGAATGCTCTGCACTGCACCATGTGGAGATATTCCTGGTAGTTTGCATAACCTTGTGTTTCTAGGAGGATGTCATAGACCTGCACTGCTTGGCACTGTGGGGGATAAGTTTGGAAATAATGAGAAGAGGCCCTAAGCACCACCAGTGCTGGTGGAGACCTTTGTGTGCAGGTTCTTGTGCAAGCTGGCTAAACTTGGCTGAACTTCAGCTAACCATCCATACCAGAACAGATTACAACTCACTAAATTACTAAAGTAACTTTAATGACTTGAATATTTTTTTTTCTTTAGTGAAAAAATAAAATAAATCAAGGTGCTTGCTAAAATTCTGATAACTTCTGGTAACCTGACGGTGTCCATAAATTTGGCTAGATAATAAGGCTTCACAGTGAAACTTTGAAGAAGAGTAGGTTGTCTAGAAATTATCAGTGCAAATTAGTTCTACCTAATACACACTGCAATTAACTTCTGATATAATTATAGACCACCTTTTAAACTCTGCCAATTCTTTTGATTTTCAGGAATAACCACGCCAGCTAACAATCTCTAACACAATGGAACAGAAAGTATACAAGCTGTGTATCACAAAAAATATTTTTTAATGTGTTTACACAAAACAAATCACTCCTCTGCTCCATCTTTTCTACCTTTTTGTAATGAAAACCATTGCCTACAGTTATTTACTTAAATCACATCTTTTATTATCCATGCTTATGCCAAATTTCCCTTTTTTCTGATAGCTATTTATCATAGCAAAAGCAAAACAGAAGCACTTCAGTGTGGGAGTTTTATGGGAGGAAGCTTTGGTGAAGATGGGATTGATACATCAAAGTCTTATCCCATGATAACAGATGTATTTAAATATTTACCTTCATTTTTGTCCTCTACAGTTAATGCAATATTTTCCTAGCATACCCTGTTAAATGTATTTTCCCCTTTTTTATTCTTATTAAAATTGTGATTGGATGATATATTTGTAAAGCTGTGAATAGCTATTAACATTTCTTTAAAGGCTTCAATATTTGAATGGCCAAATTCCAGCTTGAGAAATTTGATTCTGCCTACTTAAATTGCCCTCACAGTTTCAATTAGATAACTTATTCTTCAATTCTTTATTCCCTAAAACTGTTCTGCAGCATTGCTGCCACTATTAAACAGCTGCTCTATTTTGCCCCAGAGGTGGCTTAACTGATCCCTATAAACAAAACAAAATACATAAAACAAACTTAATTCTTTTTTCTGGATGAAAGTTGGTAAATATAAGTTTTTTGTTGGGTAAGTGTTATTTTTGAATGCCGATGTTACTGCTCATATTAAGGGTAATCATATAGAAACCTTTCCCACACTGTCCTATTAAGAGTGCTCTGTAAAGAACAGGAGGGTTCATATTCCATACCTGTTCAGAGTCTTTCCAAGGGCAATCACCAAGGATATTGCCTTTAAATTGTAGGTGTCTTGCCATATGGGTACAAGAATGACCCCACCAAAGAGATAAAAGAAATGTAGGCTAAATGTGAATATCCAAAGTGCTTCAGAAAGGCAACCAAGAATACGGCATGTCAGGCGTACTGTGGAGGACGACTCCTCACATGCTTTTGGAAATCCTGTCAGGGCCTTTAGAAGGAAATGCAACCTCAGATATCGTTAGAAGACTTTTCCATACACTAGAATCTCAGCCTGAAGCTATGCAGTTGCTACACAGTAATTTTACTGCACCAAGAAAATCCCATTCTTTCTACCTTCATTAAACCTATGAGCTCCTCTTCCTCAGAAGATCAGAAGTAGCAAAGACCACTATCTGCATCATTTAAGAGAAGTTTTAGTGAGGCCACAGACTGACAGTGTGCAATGCATTAAAGATTTTTTTTTCCCCTATCCAGACCTATATTTCTGCTCTTTACAAGGGACCTGCTCAGATTACAGTGGTTGCTGCAACTTCAAGGTAATGTGATGCTACTGGGAGGTCGCGTGGGAAATCCCTGTGTAACTGCACATCAATAATTAAGGAAAATTTCAGAACAGGCTTTTGGATTTAGGCCTTTGTAAATTAAATCCTCCCTCCTTTCTTCATACAAAATTTCTTTAGATAAATTGTCAAATAGGCATAGGACAGGTAGGCCCCCAGGCTTATAAAAGCAATATATAAATTGAAATTATTTCTGGGATCAATTAAAAAGGCATGTTTAAATATAGAGCCTGTGAAAGTTGAAGGAATATTTAAACATTTATAATTTTGAGTGCTACTGTGGCTGAACAAGGCCTCTTCTTTTTTTCCCTTCCTCCTGTTTCCTGGGGTGGATGACACACACTTGGTGAGTACCTTAGAAAAGACATTCCTCTGGGTTTTGTTTTTGGTTGTTTTTGTTTTTTTTTTTTTTTGCTATTCTGTCTTGAAGGGGACAACCTGCACTCTTGGAGAAAGATAAATAATCATCTGCTATATTTCTTTCTCTTTGGGGGATATAAGGCTTTTCACTTCTCTTGATGAACTGATGAAGTTTAGAGCATCACCTGAAAGACTTTATGCTCTTTGAGATTTCTTATCTTCTTTTTTTGCCCAATTCTTCCCAATTCTGCTTTATTTCTTTCCCTAAAGTTTAATCTCCATCCGCATATTTATCATATCTGTGAATCTTCACGCAGTCCAATCTTTTTCTATAAATTCTATTTCAGACAGTGAATCTCTTCTCTTCCTTTTCCATGCCCATTCTGTGTCCCTTTCAGTTCTCTCTCAGCCCCAGGCTTTTCCCTGCCTCAGCATTAGGGGGAAAATGCTGCCTACCAATCTCTCCGATTATACTGAGCTGCACTTCAGGATACAGATCTGAGCTTTAGCATTACTTTCTGCCTCCTGCTTGTGCTGAAGGGCTGAGACAAATGAGACAACAATACTCAGCCCTGGATGTTGAAAATAGCATTGCAGAAAATGTCAGGGCTGCAGAGTCTTAATGCAACGTAAGAACCTGGAGCAAATCAGGCCAAGCAAGGGCAGGGCAGTTTATGAATCAGCACAATATTCACATAATAGTGTAAATCCACAATTAAATTATGAGTTTCCTAGAGCTGTGTCAACTACAAAGAGTCAATATTTTAAATAAAACTCTTACCAAAGCATACCAGGAGTCCTCTTAAAAACCAAGGTTGCCACAGTACTAAGGGAGTCTCTGTCTTAAATAACAAAACACTTGTGGCTTTTTTATCACTTCCTCTCACCAGAGGACAAGCAAAGGCAGCATGAAACGTACCTTGGTGTTGTTGCTGCAAAGGCTGACAGTATCAGCTTCATGTGCCTCACATTCTGTGTTCCAAAAAGTACTCTGTCATGGATGTGGGCATTACTTGAAACAGCAGCTCTTCCCAGCATTTCTTGAATAATTTTCTTAGTCTCAAAGAAGACATGTTCAAATTTTACACATATTTGCCACATTTCCACAGTTCAGCCACTGTTGTCAGGCTGAAAAAACTTTTGTCTGTAAGGAAGAGAAGATACATAGTAAATGTCAGTGCTAAACAATGGTGGTTTTGTGGTTGTCTCATTGTATATCACATTTCCTGAAACATTACCAGAGTAACACTGTGCAGTTAACCCAGCTGAGAAAAAACAGTGTTCTCCTAGAAAGATCTTGTTCTTTATGAACAGATTTCCTTATAGATCACATCTACACAACATGAATTTGGAATGGAAATTTTCACAAAGCAAGGTGTGTGAATTATTCAACGGTTTTATTTTGTTGTTGTTGTGGGGTTTTTTTTTTGTTTGTTTGTTAGTTGGTTTTGTTTTTTTTTTTTTTTTTCCCTTGGCCTCCACAATTCCACTGTACTTGAGTTCAGGTCATTATATTTGGTGGTTTAGCACCAGCAGGAAATGAAACTCCCAATAAGCAGATACTGTGGGTTGAGACAACAAATTACTGGGAGCAAAAAACAATGAAATAAGAAAGGCCCAGTAGCAACAACAGCATTAGGAGCACAAGTACACAAAACAAAGAACATGTTTTACCCACAAAGATGTTCATTCACCACCTTGACTCAGTTCCACATGGTCACCAGGACCAAAACCAAGAAGGTGCCTGCTGCCAGTAGGATGTGTCCATGTGGCTTCCCCAGATAACAGCAAGATCTACACTTGCTACTAAGCATCATGAATGCCATAATTTTAAAGCCAAAATTTCAAAGAAAACTCTCAACATTACAGAAAGATTCAAACTGAAAAACCTGTATTTTTTTCCTGTGTTGATAGACACTCTAATGCATTAGTTACTATTGAGCACTATATTTGCATTACATATTCACTTTGATTTTTTAAAATGAGAATACTTCAGCACATTTACCATATGTTACTTAAGAAATCATTATCTTTGGTTTGAATTAGTAGAGAAGACTCTATCTTTGTGTATAATTTGCCACGTATTCTTCATTTTTCTGAAAGCCTATAAAATCAATTATTTCTAATTAGAGATTAAAATAATAGCATTCTACTCATGACTGTAAGAAAAATAAAGGAAAATTCAATTTTATGTTTTTAAAAGAAATCACTCCACAATCATAGTTTATCTATTTACTTAAATTTTAATTTTATGGTTCTCCAAATGTGCCAGATACATACAAAAATGGGAATTGTTACTATTAATATATTTCTACCATGTATCCATTGATAAAAGACATACACTTTTGTGTACAACACAGCACTGAATGTTAAAAGTAAACAAAACCACTGTTTAATATTCTGAGTTTGGGTCATGGTATTGTAGGTTACACTGACATAGTGTTTGTCAGTGTATTTCCTACATTTAAAATGTAAATCTATTTTTAAACTCTTTTTTACCACACAGACAACTTATATCACATTTATATAAAGAAATATGCAATTCTTGCTCAAAATATATATAATTTACAATTTTAAGACTGACTATGGTTAAAAAGATCCTAAATGTTTCCTGAACAGAGTTATTTAGGGTGAGATTCAAATTGTAGTTACTGCTGTCCAATGCTGTGTTCCCTGTAGTTTTCCACTGCGACAAATTCTTTCTATTGTGTAATATTTGAGTTTTGGCAGGTCACTGTAACATCATACGAGCACAGGATAATGTAACCTTATTGCCTAGTGACACATGAACTCGTGGCACTGCATGACGTGCGATAGGGAGGCCCAGACTCGGAAATCTAATAATGGGCAAAATTAAATGCTTCCTTTACTTAGACATTGCAGTTTCCATTTTCTAGTTAAGATTTATATGTTGGTGTATATATACATATACACATATGTGTGTGCTTGCATATGTGTATATATACATATATATATATGCAAACAGTTTCTTCATCATAAGCAGGCCTTGGATTAAATTAAAAGCAAGAACCAAGCTCTGAAATCCTTCAAAATCTGAGCAAACTTCAGGCTTTCATCTTGGCTGTGAGTCCTGCTGTCAGTGCAAAATCAGTGATGGTGGATCCATCACTTGCTGTTAGCTCCTGCACCAGAACCCTTGCTTGTTTATTTAGTCTCACTCCTCAAACATAAGGCACCTGCTTGTTTCCCATAAAGGTAAATACTGTCATATGATTGCTGACCTGGATGCTTAGTAACCTATTTCTGCACCCTTGCTATTAACTAATAACGGTAAGAAACATTTCTGACCCACAAAACATTTCTTATTATTTAGGTGGCCTGAATGTATCATGCTGATAAGCTTAGTTTCACTGGTTTTTGTTGTGATCCTACATTGCTTATAGACACAGATCTAGAGAATCCCTAAGTTTATTCACTTAATCTGGTGGGGCCCTCAGATCCATACAGGAAGATTTGAAAATGATACAGTAAACAGAAAAAATGTCATTACAGCAAGAGTCAAGCCTAAGCTGTAAATTGGAGCCCTAAGCTTCTTTGGGGTTTCTGGTTGGCAGTTCTCCAGCATTGGACACTTCTGGCCATGTTTAGCATCTTGCATGTATTCTTCTTGCAATTAAGTTGTATCAATGCCATCTCATGCAAATGGTGAAGGTAAGAAATATCTGCATTGTATCTCCAGATATGAATTTCCAAACCGGTTGAGATAATCGTGTCACATCAAATAGCGTAAAGGCACAGAAGGTTCAAGTGGGAGGTTTGGCAGTTTGAGCAGGCATCCTTAAATCAACAACATAAATTTTAGAGCAGTAATTGTATTACACCAACTGTCTGTATTAACAGGATGCTGCTTCCAGACTATTTACAGAGAATGCAAGAGAGAAGTAAAATAATATTAACACATTCATATTTTTTTCTGACATCTTTGTTTTTTTAAATCTTCTGCAAACAATCCAGCCCAAACAAATCTTTGTTTTTATAATCTACTCAATTTCTAAAAGCCCTACTGGGTTAGACTTTCCAATTAATAAATTATTTTTTTATGTTTTTTTCATAGGAAATGTTTACTCAGACTTTGCACAGTGTTTTCTTCAATATATGACTTAACACTGTAACAAATTAGAATTTCTAGTGTGTTGTTTAAGCTCATTTCTAACAACAATTCACAGACAAGCATCCATTAATTTATCACATCAGTCAGGGGCACCAACACATTGGGACACTCTTTGGGGATGTAAGCAGACTAAAAATTGTCAGGATTTTCCCAGGTGGATTTTTGTTTGTTTGTTTTTTATAGGATTGTGAAGAGGAGAAGGGAATCAGAAAATTCCCTGGGTTTTACACAAAGTCCCAATACCACGTGTTCCCCTTATTTTGGTTCTGTTCCCATTCCACGAGCCATAAACAATGGCCTCTAGGGCAAATTCTCTAGTACACCTGAAGCACACAACACAAAATATTTGGTGCCAAGCGTTCCCTTTGTGCTTTGCAGGGGCTGATTCACACTCACCTTGGGCAATCTTTGGTTGATGAAGTGCAGCAGGCAAGCTGTTGGAGTGTGAATCTTCCAGTTCTGCTTCCCCAAAAGAAGTTCCTTCTCAATCTCCAAGGCTGTTCCACAGCTGAACCAATTTATTCTTCAATTGAGGTGAGTCAAGAGATTAGCTTTGTGTAATCCCAATGCCACTGGCCATGCCAGGGCTGCTCAGAGATAGTGGATAACCCATTGGAATTCTCAACATCTTGAAATAGCATTTGAGTTTTATGTGGATGAGAATCTGGAAAAAAATGTGGGGAACACATGAAAATAACTCATTCCAAGCAGGGTTCATAAACAGTCAGTGAGATCTGCTCAATGTGCATTAAAGTCTAACACCACGCTGATCAGACCCCCTTCTCCTTCTCTCTCACCTCCCAGAGCCAGTAAAACCACATAAAGAAGAGAGATTATGGTGTCTAAGTAACTATTTCAAAATTAGAAAGCCACAATGATATAAAAATTGTTCTAATTTTAATAAGCAGTTAAAGAGATTTCTTATTATACGAAAACCTCAGATTGGGTCCCTACTGCTACAGTATGTACAAACACCAATAAATGTTCCAAATCAATTTTTTGTATTAACATTAAACCTGATAACCTAAAAGGAAGGTAATTGCTATTTGATTCTAGCATCTTTACAAGTGTCCATTTTAGTTATTGTCTCAGGTTACTGAGATTTATATTTAGTTTTGTAAGTATGCATATTCTATGTTACAGAGTTAGTATAGAGTGAGACTAATTGAGATCACCATGGGAGTTAAGATTGCATATTGATAAATGCCAGGATGATATTGTGCTTCAATAATCCTCATCAGTGCAGCCATGGAAATTAATGCTATTTCTGTATCACACTATTTTCTTCTAACAGTTTGAATGGAAAACATCTGATCTGGAATTGTTTGCAGTGGATAAAAGCAGCCTGCATATTCAAGGATCTGACATATTTGTAAACCAGCAATTATGGCATATACCCAGCAATTTGAAATATTTCTGAATTGTTCAGCACATCCCCAAATTGCTCATGTAATGAAAGCACATGAAAATGTTATTATCATTGTTTCTAGTTGTCTTTCATTTCCCACTGGAAAGTTTTTTGTCAGCTTAATACATTTTTGTTTGTTTTCAGCTCTAGCTTTATTTGGTTTTGGTCCTGGAATGAAAATGAGCTAATGACACCTTTTCTCAGTCTGCAGAGGCTTCCTCTGTCTAGCAAGAGCAGATTAGTTGCTCAGTGCATGATCTCAGAGTGAGATTGAGTGATGCTGTTTTATTTTTTTGTTTGTATTTATTTCAGAGAAAGAGGATCCAGAATGTATCTATACAGGACAACGTGATCTACACCCTCTGAATACTATTAATATGTATATATAAAAATATATAAATGTATTCTATACGGGTTTATGTAAATGTATTATATAAAACTATACTGTTCCTTTGTTTTATTTTAAATTATTAAATTAAAAGAAGAAATTAAATAGAAATCTGAAGAACCTCTTGCCAAAGGCCCGATTTAACAACTCACAGTATTTTTAAGAGTTTTTAAACAGAAGTGACTCAGGGATTAGGAATGGTAGTCGTATCATTTTACCTTTGGATTTTCAGTCTGAAGCTAGTCAGGTTGATGACAAGCATTAACAGAAGCCTCACTTCACAGCTTGGAACAGGGTACAAAAGAACAGTCACAATCCCCCCTACCCCATTCTCCAAATGTGCTACAGACACTTTCCATGCTGGAAGCATAGAACAGCTGTAGCTGCCCCAAAAAAAAGCTCTCAGATGACTTTCCTGCCTAATCCTTAAGTAGACCCAAGTTGCTTTATTCTCTGCAGCATGGCCACACAGCCAGGGACAAGCAGGGATGGCTGCAGCCTCTCCATCCTCAGCTGCTGCCAAAGGAGCACCTGGGGAGCCCAGGCAGGCTCTCAGAAAATGGAGTGGTTCTCTGGATGCTCTGAGCCACAGGGGACCCGGCTGGCACGTACTCCAAAGAAATGGTGAATAGGGGAGGCTTACCTCAAAAGAAAATCAGCTAGTACAGAGAATTTGGATGATAATGCCCCAATGAAAGCTTATAAAGAATTAAAATATGACAAGTGTCATAGCAACAAAAAACATTGTTATAATATGAGATTGTTTCGCTAATTTGTCCTGGCATCCCTGAGGATGAGCAGGCACTTTGGTTCTCCGTTCCTCGTTCTGTTTGCGTGATATCAACCTAAGCATCTAGACTGCAGTGCTTTAAAACACAAACCTTGTAGGAGATTATCAAGCTGTGTGCAAACATACTGGAGATAGATTTGCCAGTATATTTGCAACATATTGTCTCTGGTACAATCACTCAATTACTAATAAAACCTCTGCAAACAAACGTGTCATCAGTTTAAACAAGAACGTAATAATACATATACTTTGAAACTGCAGAGCCTTCATAAACTAAATAAATCATCAGCCTACAGCAAAGAAAAGGATTACTCAAACTCCAAACCTAATGATAAAAGCAGTTTTTAAAGATGTCCTTAACAAAGGACAGAAGAAAGTGTGGACAAAATCAGATTGTTTGGATCCCCAATAATTTCTTCTGGGCTCGTGCAACGTTTCCAGCCCAAAGAGATCTCATCCATGACTCAATCTCCTGATCGTTATCTCACTACAACCACATGAAGAAAATATGAAATTATTAGCATAGACTTAAAATCAATCTGAACAACTCATTTCCATGGCTGACACGCAGGGAAAAGCATAGGTATATTTGTAGTGAAAATAAATTTATAATAGTACAATAGAAATACACATTTCTGTTCTCTTTCACATATAAATCACAGACACCCTGCTGGTACTCATAAATGTTTTGAGAAGAAGTTGTTGTCTTCACTTTCCATTACTCAATTAAAAACTACTGTCAAAGGAACTGTTTCAGAAACTATGAGTCCATATAATGTCAACTTCAGACTCTTTAAAGAGATTTCAGAGTTGCTACATAAAAAGGAGCAATAAAAATTAAACTTGATAAGCACTTCTCGCTGTCACTTGTTATAGTTTTTGCTATATAGTTTTTAATTTATCCATTGTATCAGGCCTTTTTTATTAGTCCACACAGATGCTAAACAGACAATGTCTGTGTAAATTTCCTTGTTTTCCTGCAACAAGGATCTCTTGACACTTGTGGTTTTTCATTATATAGACTGAAACTTCAGCAGCTAAAAAGTTTACAACATAAAATGGTGAAAATTCTCAGCACAATCTGTTTTTATAGTAACTGGTCTTTGGTATAGTCATGGTTTTGAAAAAAAGAATTTTGTTCACAGCTTTTGACAAGAAGAAATTGCATTCATATTATTTCCCAGATTAACAAGAGTAAGAGTTACAAATATTAAACGCAGATTTTAACTGTATAAAGTATATAAAAAAACTGAAAACACAGCTAGGAAAAAAAAAATTTAGACATGTGTCTGTACTTAATTTTTGCCTAGCACTGCTTTCTTTTTATATAACTCTCTTCTTCTCCTGGTTGGTTTTTTTCTTTCTTTTTTTTTTTTTTTTTTTTTTTTTTTTTTTGTTTGTTTGTTTGTTTGTTTGTTTTTTCTGGAGCTCAATATTTTCTTGATATTATTACTAAGAGTTTCTCCATTCTTCTCCTCTTTCTCCAAGATTCTTCTGCTCCATAAAAATTAACCTCTTTGTACTCTGTTAGTCTTAAATCTGTGTGAGTCTTTTCTATTTACTTCTTTTTAAACTATTTCCCCTCTTTTTTTGTGTCCCAACAGTTAAAAAAAAAAAAAAAATTGAATAAGGGGAAAAAAAAGTTTCATAATTCTCCAGTTGAGGATAAAAGGAAAAGAGGGATGTCAATTGTGAAAATTACCTTGTCTCCATGATCAGGCAGACCTTGGATTTATTGAACTACAGGGCACTCTACATGGTCTATTTAGTTTCTCACATTTGTTTCACAGCACTGAACTGAAGGAGCCGAAATGATTTGAGCACGGTTATTGATTAATATTTTTTTGTTGCAGATATTGTTCCGGGCACTTTGGGAAAAATATAGCTATGTTTAAAAGAAAATAAATACATAAATAAGATGGCACTCTGGACTCCTTCTCTCTCACTCTTTCTCTGCCACCACACGTGTAGCCATTAGCCCAGCTCTGGAAAGCTCCCTGAACAATTCATAACCATAGCAGGCACTTAGGAAAAAAGTAAAGGGATATTTAAAACTAAAACATATACATAAATAAGATAGTAAGGCAGGCTATATGCATATGTCAGCGGAGATGTGGAAGCTGTCTGAAGAATTCTGTCAGCAGTAAGTGTGCCACAGGGCAACTACGTGAACACTCAAATGAGATGGACCAAAATAATTCCTTCCCTGAGCAGTACCCTGCAAGAGCATGACTTAGCCACACAAAGGACATTGGCAGGACAACAGGGGATGTGAAAGCTCTGCCTAGAGCAGCACTGGCTGCTATTTTAATAAGATTAGGGGGTTTTTTGCGTTTTTTGGGTGTTTTTTTGTTTTTGAGTATTAAATCATTCCTGAAATGCTAAGGGACAATTTAAAAATTCAAAATTTCAGAGTCACACCTCAGTGTTGTGTACTTAGAAGTGCAGCACTTTGCCATGTTTTCATGGTCTTGTCAGTTTAGTTCACGTCAATAGAAAAAAACTCTGTTTTCTGGAGTGACTCGGGTCATGGATGTATTCTAGACCCTGGTGTGTCTGTTACTACTTTTTAAAAGCATTTTCTAAATTCTTTTGGCTAAATCACAGAGAGGCTGTAAGCACCTTCTAGGACTTCTCAGAGTGAGTCTGCAACAGCTGCTGTTTCCCAATCCACACACTTCCCAGTTTCTCACTAATGCCTTCGTGTAGACAAACCCTTCCTAGTGACTGAAGCAGATTTTCTGCATCAAAAATGTCTCTTATTTGTGTTGCAACGAAGAGATTTCATGCTTCAGAGTCAAACCATGTCACTACAAGACAAACAGAAAGCACTTTAATCTCCAAACTGTGTCTACACAACGCTCTGAAGGTGTGATGACAGTACAGACAACCCTTCTAGTCTGAATTTAGCGAGCATGGGAAATGAGAAGAGCCTGCATGTGTAAGTGTAAGTTAGTAAAAAACCTGATGGTGACACACCCTTGGGCTGCTTAGGAATAAAAAGGAGCCACTCTGGGGTAATGGATTCCTGACAGAAGAATCACGCTATTTCTGGCACTGGTATGCAAATAGTGAGATTTTCAGCCAATTGATCCATTATCTTCCTTCTTATCTCTTCTCTGACCCTACAATAAATAACACAGTTTTTTCTTGGATTATATTACTGTCCAGATTTTATATCTGCGTATAATTTCTTGGTTTGGTGGGGGTTTTTTTGTGGTGTTTTTATTTTTTTTCCAAGTCTGTGCAAGTTTGATGCTAACAAAGCTTCCTGGCTTATTTCAGCATGCCCCTTAAAAGAAAAACAAACATGGCTTTGACTTTGAAAAGATAAAATATTCCTGTCAACAAGTGGCAAACAGTCAGTGACAGATGTCAAAAATAAAGGATATGTTAGAACACTTGCCTTATGTCAGAGTTTCAGAAATCTGCAACCATTGTATGCTTGTACATGGCCCCTGCTTCTGTGAGATAATCAAATATTTAAAAAAACCCCTAAAGATTCTAAATTACACTCAGAAGAAAATGTTAAAATTCTTAAACAAAATCTGAACATCTGCAAAAAATTTTCAGGTGCTACACTGAATAAAAGGAAAGTGTTTCCCCACTGTAGAAAGAATGAGATTTAACCTTGTTATGAATTAGAATGGAAACATCTAGAAATGTCATTTCTGGTAAAATGGAA
The DNA here is from genome assembly GCF_009819655.1 of Sylvia atricapilla. NCBI lineage: Eukaryota > Metazoa > Chordata > Aves > Passeriformes > Sylviidae > Sylvia > Sylvia atricapilla. The sequence goes on from NC_089143.1 coordinate 63,974,080, forward strand.
AATCACATTTTTGAGCAGGGCTATTAATCCTTATGCTAAGTGTGGCCTGCATGACATGGAAAAGAGTCAGGTTCAGCCACCACACGAACTGGAAGCTCCACTTGTTTGATAATGAAGAAACAAGTAGACGTTCTCTTTTGTTACAGTTCTAATTCACAGCCTGTTCCATCTAACAGAATACTAATTACCTTAAGTGGATTTCACAGTTGACAGAGACCTTTGCTGGGAAGACAAGCTTGACAAAGGCAATTGAAACTTAGCTAATGAAGAATACGAGATCCACCTTTGAGGAATGTTAAGTAAGTGCTTTGCTTTTCATGAAAGGTACCTCTTTTATATGTAAAGTAACCATAGAAATGTCAACATTTCATTTTTAGACACCTTGCTAAGTTCTACAGAGGGTTATCAAATTACCTTTAGGTTTTCCTTTACTGTAATTACATTTATTCATAGAGCATTTCCTCGCAGTGAAGCTGTGTGAACCAACCCTGAAAAAGGCACACTTAATGTTTGCTTAGCACGGCTTAATCAAGCCTCTCTTCATACTGACAGTCACAGGATGGCAGATTTTTTCTTTTTTTTTCCTTGCAAACGAGGGCTATGCGGATGTGTGTTCAGTTATTACACAGAAACAAACAAAAGTGCAGGTGAGAGCCAGTACTGGAAAAAAAAAAGTTCTTTTGGGATCGTCTTAACTTGGCTAGCTCAAAATATGTGAAATAACTGCTGCCTTTGGTGCTGCTTCAGCTACCCTGGAAATTATATGAATTTGGGATGCTTTAGAAGCTCCTGAGAAAGACGGGCAAAACCTTGCTTGTGTGGTTGGCCAAGGTTCAGTCAGGATCAAAATCACCCAATCCAAAAGTTTTAAGATTAACCCCCCCCACCTTAATACAAAATAACTTAATACAAATTAACTTAATGCAAAAATTTCTTCCTCAGTGTAGAAGATCTGATGGTACTACAGTGTTCGTGTACACTGATGTGGTCCAGTGCTACTGTATTTCATGGCTCACCTGCATTTTTCAGGGAATTATGTCTTTAGGTTTCAGCACCAGTAAGATGATTGATATGCAGATAAATTAAAGTTGTTCACGTACTGGAAAGTTTCAAAGACTTCTTAAAGGCAGAAAGCAGTTGATTTTGCAGTTATTCCAGGTTTTACTGAAGAAGCCAATCAGAGAAAGATTCCTTTGAAAATGATCTAGTTTAGAGTTGTTGCTCTCCCTTTTCTGAATCATGTCCTACATGATAGTTTCAATTATTTATTACAAGGCAATGGTAAAAAAGTGTTAATTAGCAAAGATGAAAAAGACCGACTCAATGGGAGCTCCTGTAAAGGAGCTCTTATTTCTAATGCCTGAGGTGACCACTAATTTACAGCTTTTGATAGCTTGCATGCATGGTTCACAGAATAAATTGGTCTTGGGGAAAATACACTGTACACCTTATTCACTGTGATTAATAAAGAAGATTTAGCTTTTGCTGTTGTTTTGATTTTATATTTGGTTTTTTTTTTTTTTTTTTAGTTTGTGTAATTTAGTTTTGATAAAATGGTTCAACTTGGCAGTGTTAGAAGTGGAAATATGCAAAGAGAGAAAGAATGACACTGGAACTGAAAGATTTTCTCCATTCAGCTGAAATGCCCATACCCAGCCCAAGAGGCCACCTCTAAAAATAATCATGGATTTTTTTTTCTCATTTCTATGCCAATATCAGGTAGTCTTTTGCATCTTATTAAAAGTTCTTTTAAAAATACTAACATCCCAAGATCTTTGCTTACTTTGTCTAAAGCTAAAACTAAAATTTCTCTTCATCATAATGCATCAAAAATATTTTCATATTTTAGTTTTTATATTGAGTCACACCTAGACCTACACAATCGTGTGCAACAAGTTTCTTAACAAAATTAAGTATTTCAAGTAATTAGAATACAGAACAAGGGTAAACAATACAGTGGCAGGAGGTCTAGTTTGACTCTGTTTGCCTGTGCTCTCCGATGGAGTTATCAAATTGTTTCTTGAAAGCTAGGAATTCATATTTGTGTTTCTTGAATTTTCAAGAAATTTTCAATTTCTTGAAACACAGGAATTCATATTTATCACTGGTTGTGCTAGCTGGATTTTATATAAATGTATCTTATGTGTGACTTGCATGTGAAGGATTCTGCTCCTCCTTTATTGCCAACTCTCCTAGTCATTACCAAACAAGCAAACGAATAAAAAACCTACTAAAACCCCAAAATCCCCACAAATTAAAAAAAAAAAAAAAAATCAACTAAATTAGGTCTACTGCTTTTGTTCATTAATTTTGGCATTTAACATTGTTAGGTCAAGAGAACGATGTGAAATTTTTAGTGACCACCATGGGTGACTCGGAGTTCAAAAGATCTAAGATGTGCCACACATCACTCAGAGCAAATTCTTCAAGATAAGCAGAAATCTTGAATTCTAATGATTTTTTCTATACCTCAGGTCATTGGCTTGCTGTTCAGCTGGTAGAAATTGCTGGAGTATTTTTTTTTCCAATGAGGCCTGAAAATGTGAGGATTTTTTTGACCAAATGCCTGTTCAGAGCTAACTCGGAATCCAAACTGTCCATTTACTTCTTTTCAATCCTGCTGCTCTTGCTCATGCCTGTGTTCTTCATGTTGTTTCCCAATATCAGAGCTGTGCAGGACCAATTCAAACCTCCAAGCAGATGAATTCACATGAAAAACTCACTCTTTTCTAAATCCTTTATGTTTAGATCTTTCAAGCCTTTCAGATCTTCCTCAATTAGCACCTCTCCACTTAGCCTATTTTCCGTGTTTATTTGTTCATTTAGTTGTTGTTTTCTTTATTAATGAGATATTAATTGGCAGTCTGTGATGTTTCTCATGCTTCAAGGTTTTTTTCATCTCCTGATGAGCCTTGCTGAACATAAAATGAGAACAATGAACAAAGTCATTGTGAGAGTTAAACTAAAAAAGACTATGAAATGGTAGAATCCAGAATCAACAGCAGCAGAGAGAAGATTAACATGATGCTGCTGTTGCGATGAGTTCATTATCACCATGTTCTAGTCAGAACAAAGGTGTGAAAGGAGATGAAGGTTTAACAAATTTAGTGTGTGATGTGAAAATAAATGAGATAATCACAGTTGATGGTAAATTGCTATGGGCTGCAGGACGTTTAAAATCCAGGAACAATAAAAATTCAGATACTTCCAAACTAATTTAAATATTTCAGCTGTATAGACAGAAAGGTAAATTTATTGGTCTGAGTATCTGGGGTGCATGTCCTCACCTGGAGAGGAGGTTTTGCAGCTCAGGTTTTCAAAAAAATGTGGTAATACTTGATTTTACTGTTTCAATGACAGAAAATAATGATCTTCATTTAATTGTCACTCTGCTCTTCAGGCTTTTGACGTTCTGGAAAATATTTTGGGTATTTAGCATTACTGAAGATAGACGGAGTTTTACAAACAGCGTAACCACTATCTTATAGAGACTTCCAGCCTTATTTCATTACCCTCTATTACCCTCTCTGCATTGATCAGAAGGCTCTTTAAGAGCAGATGCATAGTTCTTACATAGCTGAGGCTGGATGCCATGAATTTCATACCTGTTGCCAGGTGCCATGGTATCACCTGTGAAAATTCATGCCTCCCTAAATTCCCCTCCTCTGTTTAAAACAAAAAATGCATATACTTTTGTTTTACATATTTTCATGCCTTCCCATGCGAAGTCTTTATTTTACCAAAAAGGGAAAGGATTTGTAGGTGATTTCAGAGATTGTGCTCAGATATTTCTTTCAGCAAGGGCCAGTGCCAACACCAAACATTAAAAAAACCTTGAAAGTACTGAGAGCAGAGGGTATAATCTGCTGGTGTTGAGGCAGGAGCACTTTTTTATACTCATCATTTTCTTTTTCACTTTCTGGCGGAGTAAAAAAAAAAAAAAAAAAAAGTCACTCAGTTTTAGAGATTGGTTCTGGGAGTAGGCAGTAGGCTTAACCAATCAGGAAATTAGAGTCCCTATCATGCAGCTTCTCTAGTGAATCACAGAAGGGAGTGAAACAAAGCAAAAGGGGATTTATTAAAGATAAAATTTAATTAAAAGGACAGAATATGAAATATAATAAATATTAAAATAAAGAAATGTCTTCTGGGGCAGGTAGTGACATGAACATGGGATTAGTTTTAATAAGGTGAATAACCCTTCACTAATATGAGTATTGGGGTCAGAGTCTAGCCTAAGAATTTGAATATTTTCTTGGGTTCAAATTATTCTTTTCTAGATATGAAACAGTCTGCTTTTTTCTCTTCCAACTGCACATAATTTTAAAAATTGTTTGGTGGACAAAAAAGAAATGAGGATGGAAAACTACAACTTTTGGTTTCGTAAGGAGGGGGAATTAAAGCCTCTTCTGTTTTAATTAAGTTCTTCAAGTTTGAGTTGAGATACCAGAAGTACCATTGGTGCACCAGAAGACACAAAAAAATGAGTTAACTCATGTTCCTGTACAAAAGTGGATGACAAGTAAAACTAAAATGGCAAGGCACATTATGCAGATTTTTTGTGACTGGCAGCTAAAGATTTACATAAAATTAAAATAACCTTTAAAATTAGGACAACGAGGTCACTCTAATGTGATCTGAATTACTGAGCTAATGATATTCTTATCCTTCCACATTTTATAGCCACTGCTGCTGAAAATCCAAACCTGTGCAAGAAAAGTTAAGTTGGAAGACCTACCATGAGAAAACTACCCCATACTTAATTTGTGGTACATCTGCAGGCAAAATACAGTTTTTAAGTAGATTCTTAATGACAGAAATGTCTACAACTAAAAATAAACAAAACAGCTATTATTTTATATTATTCTTCCTTCTACATTTCAGGCTAGTGAGTTTTGGTTTTTTTGTGCAGACAAAGATTTGATTTTGGTGCATATTCTTAATATACTATAAAGAACAAGACTGCAAAGTCATCGGCTAAACAGCAGTAATGAAATTAGCAAATAATAGTTAATTGATTTTCTGAAAAGTATAGTCAGGATCCAGCTGCATAAAAGGTACTTTTATGCTGTACTACTGGCAAAAACAAACCCAAAACCGGATTAAGTGGCCAGCTGGGGATACTGACCCTATAATTGAAGACCTGTGTGGTAAACAAGTATTTTAATTATCTCAATGAAAAGAATGTCCGGGGGGAGAGGGGAGGAGTGACCAGAGTACACAGCATTCTGGCAGCCTTCTAAAGATCCAATCATTGCTCAAGACCATAAATTAGAGGAATCATAAAGAATATATAATCTTTGGGGTTTCTAATCTCAGGTTTTCCATTTCAGGCTCTCCAATGGATGGCAGAATCCAGGCTACTAGTTGTAAATAATCAGGTACGCAGACTTCCTTGCTTTCAGGACAGGGATTTTAGCTCTGTTTTATGAGTGTGTCTCTTTGTCCTTTGTGAGGCAGGCTGTTTTTCACAGTCTTTTAATGATAAAAAATAATGACACTTTTTTTTAATATGATCTCAATAGGATTCTTAGATGTGGTTTGTCTAAATTTATCTTAAAGAAAATTATATATAGTTGTCTATGAGTTTCTCTTCCTATTAGAGAATGTTTCCAACCCTATATAAATACATATATATGCTTACAACCTCTAGGAGGCTATAGGTACATAATTTTTAGGTAACTTGGTTCATTCACTCCAAACATTGGGCAGTGCTCACAGTGATGGCTGTGGGATGCACACATCTGAGTATTTGGTGCAGTGATTTGCATGTAAGCACAAAATCACTGCTAACAAAATGTATGGCTGGTGCAGGGGTTGGCTGGGGGGGTAAATAATTATAGCCATGAGTCTGGCATGATGTGGATGACAATGGTGATGTTTGTATGGCTTGTGCTGGCTGTGTCTGTGCTCTGAGGCAGCTCCAATTCAAAGGCAGGCAGCCTAAGCAGGGTGTTTGAACTCTCAGCACTGTTCATTAGCTCCCTGAGCTCACAGCCCTGCTGCTCCTCACCGCACAGCCCCTGTTTTGCTGTTCTCTGCGTTTGGAGTGCTGGTAGAAAGCATTTGTGTCTTCCTTAAAATCCCTTCACCCTTGATACTCTGGGCTCATTACAGCAAAATCAGTTCTAAGGGAAGAAAATGCAACCCTTTTCATCTTAATAAAAAGGAATTGGAGTCCTACCTGTAGCACAGGGGACTCAGCTAAGGTTCCCAAGGACAGACAGATGCTGTGGGGTTTATACTGGATAAACAAACTTAGGTGTGGAAAAAAATTAATTAAAATAAAGGTATCTTACAGTCTTCTAAACTCAGAAATAATTAACAGGGGCAGTTAGGCGGTGATACTATTTTTATGTGTCACTGAAGGTATGAATCCTTGAATGTTTTATTCTGATCTCATGTCCACACTAAAAAAGAAAAGCTGACAAATTATGAAAATTAACAAGTCAAAAATACTAGACAAAATTTTTATGGTGAAAAAGAATGTTTCAGTCTCTTTGGTGTTTTCAGCACAAGCATAGAGCAAAACCTGATTATAGGCTTCTCTGAATTTTGAAAGGTTCTTTTTTATTTCTTGCAGAAAGGTTCTATCAAACACCTGAGCACCATGCAAACAAATGCCTGATTGCCTCACACAGAGGCACTAGCTGATGTGATTTTAACGAAATGTCTTCAGATTGGGTTGTTGGAGACTGTAATCATATACTCTTATATGTGTATGTTTGCAAGCAGTGAAGATTAACTGTGAGACAAATGAAAATCAAGATCTTTGGGCAAAAGATCTGAGAGAAGGTGAAATGTAATACCTCTGGTGCTGAAGTTCAAACTCAATTAGCTAATCCTCCCTTCTACATTTAATATCCATGGATCTATGTTTTCTTACGCTTCAAGAGCATATTAATGGATCATTTAGAACGAGAAACATTTTTCATGTTTTAATGACACATTTGTCCCCAATATATGTGGTGTGTGACCATGTGTGTTGCTGTGATATAGTAAATTTATGTGATATATTGAAACTCCTGCATCAATATTGTGTCTCCCAAATGGAGCATTGCAACCTGCATTTGCATCAGCACGTCAGCTATGGGATATAGAACCTTTCCTCCTCTCATCAACCCAGATTTGCAGATTTCACTTATATGAAATCCTGTAGAGAATAAAAGAGTACTCCAGGTTCCATAAAAGTTAAGCTTAATGATTATTTTGATTGCTGTGGTTTTCACCTCAAATTTTATCTTTGAGTATTCAGTGCATTTCTTCCAAATCTATCACAGGAGAATTTTACCTTAAATGATTCAATAATCAAACTGGCACTTTTTTGCTTTTTAGTTTTTCATCCTGAATGTAGCTAGTTTATTATTAATTAGCCTGTTAGCACTGCTGCCTGTTAATTACCATTTGTAAATTGTTTTTTAACTGGATTACTAGTAAACCCTCCAATAGTCATGTTAAAAACAATCTCAAAAAGAGCACTTTTCAGTTGCTTTAAACATAAAATCTAAAAGGAAAGGATTTTCTCACAGGTCTGTGTAGAAATAGAAGCATACTGATAAATAAATGTACTGGGCTACACACAAAATTAGATTCTTAATTCAAAAAAACCCATGTTTTTTTGCTCAGCCTAGGGGAAAATGTCAAAAGGTCTGACATATTCAAAAAAACCCTGCCACTCACCCAGTGAAAGTCATCTCTTTTGAAGCTGCTGCAGTTAAGGCATTCTTAAACTTAGGTATCTAAAAAAAAAAAAAAAAAAAAAAAAAGTAGCTAAATTTTAAAATATTTTCTGTTATATAACAAGTTCTTATTAGCAAAGTCTGACATGGGCACATAATCTGATAAAAATTAATAAGCCACTTAAAGAATAAATATCTAAACCAGTTAGTAAATACAGTTTCTAAGAAACTCAAGTCATTGTGTTCCTCCCCAGGTTTCCATTATAGACCTATGTTCCACAGTCCTTCTCCTCACTAGCACATTTTGACATTGACTGTTCAGCAGTGATATTTGAATTGAGTTTTTTGCCTAGGAGCCATGAGTTCAGACACTATATACTCATTTTTAGTACAATCTCTGACCACAAAAGACACACAAAAAACTGTTTTTCATTTCCATTTTGACTATGCAGTACAATTACCACAGTTCAGTCACCTTGGACATTTCATGCCACATTTCTGTCTTACATTTTCCCTATTTCCTGAACTCTTCTTACCATACCCTTCTTCATAAAATATTCTATGAAGGCTTTAAATGAAAGGTGAAATATGGAATTATTTAAATCAGGAGAAAAGCTAAAAAGCTGCAGGGTAAAGCTGCCACTCAAAGGGAGCTTGGCAAGCTGGAAAAACTTCATGGAGCTCAACAGAGGAAAGCGCAGAGCCTTGCACTTGGGGCTCAGTATTCCCACACACCTCTGCAGTCTGCTCGCTCATGAGCCATGGGATTGGTCTAGAGAGGCTGGAATATGCATCAGAGATTTGGGCTGGGCCAGGCCCTGAGCAAACTCGACTCCAGAGTATAATCAGGGTCAAAATTGCTCCTGAATCAAGTGCTGGATGAAACATCTCCAAAAACCCCGCCTGCAAATAAAACAAAATCAAAAAATTCCCATGTCTCTATCTCTGCACAGTTTCTTTGAGTGTTGTGCCTGAAAGAGACACAGTGACTCTCAGAATTTGAACACACACAACAGAGTTGCACGTTCTCCCTCTTATATTCCCCTGCAAAAAGTATATGGTAATTTAGAGTGCAAAAGAAAGGTGTTGTCTCCTCATTTTATTGATTTTTCATCTCTTTAAAATACAACTGAGAAGAATGTCTTTCTTCCATTATTAGATCTGAAATGCCACAAGACTACACAGCAGGTTGCTCTTTCTCATCTATAAATTTTATTACTGCTACTTCCCAAGTTCTCTACGAGACATGGACAGCTTGTGAAATACTTCAACCTGTCTGGCTTCTGACAGGTCTTCCTACAAAACTCTGAGTTATCCAAGAACACTCTGTAGCTGTCATGACTATAACTCCACATATTTTTCGTCTACCGAAAAATCCAGTGGGAATCATAGAACAACAGCAACATTAACCAAAGTCTCTCTTTCTGTGGAAGAGCACACAATCAGAATTTACTTCTGTGTCATAACTCTGAATCTGAGAAGAGTGCTGCTCCCAATTTTATATGAATGATCAGACCACTGCAATCGTTAGAATAAATCAATCTTTTCATGAAAACACAGGTAAAGATCAGACACTGTCTAAAAAATATAAAACATAGCAGAGGCTTTCTGCTAAGTATATTATTTAATATCTCTTGATAATGGCATAAATTGACCATATGGGGCTTTTAATCTTCTGCTAATAGGAATAATAATATTGATGATGATGAAGGCAAATAGTTTAATACTCTTCTATGCAGCTTTGCACTGGATATGCTCTATGACTTGGACACCACTATGGAAAATCCAGATTGCACAAAAAAATATTGAATTTGTGTCAAGAAAACTGCTTACATAGTAATACACTTATTGACTTAATCAAAAAATGCAAAATGACTGTGCTTTATAACACTTAGAAGATCATTAGACTTAGTATCTCTCTTTTGACATATTAACCTTTCTACAACCATGGCAATATATACTTGCCAAGGGTGATTTTCTTTGGTTTTTTGGTCTTTTTGCAAATATAAAGTTAAACAACATGACTTTGACTTTCAAACATCAGTTATATTGGGATTGTTGGATATGATTTTAAGGCTATGAAGATTTAAATGTGTTCCAATATTTCTAAATTGCTGGAGACATAGAAATTAAATGTACTTTTCTTCATGGCTTCCCCACAGTTTTCTCCATCTGTTTTATTTTTAAGTGCTCCAACTTCCATTAGGTTAAGGGTTTTACAGTGCAGAAGGCTTTTCTAGAGTTTCTGATGTCCAATTTCTCCTGAGTCACGTTAAGAAATTACATATGTGTGTATTTTATTTCAAAAAACATCAACCTGACATTCCTTGAGAGAATTTTCTTGATAGTACATTGATTAAGAAAATGTTCCTTAATACCCTGTATTTAAGTTGCCACTGTTTAACTAGTATTACTGCTGAAATTAGGATTGATTTCTTATGTCAGGATTTATTGGTCCAGGCTCTCACCCACTGTAGCCAAGTTTTCTCAGAATAAAAGTGAAGTGCAGTGAGCTTGGATCCTAATGATGCTGGATGCCAGCTGATCCAATGGTTAAAGGCCAGAAGAATTAAAAAGTTATTCCAATTCATTTTAGTTGCCAACCACAGGCTGAGATTGTCCAGGTAGACCTACTAGCTTTGTGAAGAAAGGTTTTTCCTTTTTAGGACTTATCAAAAAATTTTGTGTCATCAAGCTTCCTCCAAAACAATGCTCTTCCTGCAGAGCTATTGAGCTGGAAGTGTCTTTGTTTTGGGGGAGATTAAGCACTGCTTGTGTAATCCACTGTTGCATCCGCTCACTTCTGCTCCAAAAGCATGGGCCCTATTCTGAATAGTCACCTCTCTACTGACTTAAGTACACTTCTAAGAAGTGTTTGGACACAGACCTTTTGCTTATTTGGAATGAAAACTGAATTGATCTCTTGGCAAGATAATCCATATCTCTAGGGTTATGTAATAATGAAAACTGCACAAGAATTTCTTAAAACTCTTAAAGAAGATGCAGTGAAGAAGTATACATATCAGAAACATCATCAATCTTCTGGTTCTTATGTTCAGATTAGAATTTACGAGAGGAACTGGCTACAGTAGAGTAAAGCTACAGAATCAAGACAAAAGGTCTCAGTTTCTAAAACATACCAATGAGCACACAACCAGATCATATTATTCTCCTGAGCTTCCAAATTCACAGGAATTCAAATTTTACTGCCATTAACTTGAGAAAGTACTGGAGGAATTTTTATGGTGCAAACTTTCAATTTCATAGTCATCCTGCTTTTACCAAATTTGTGGTTTAGACAAGATTAAGAAATAAAGCTAAAATCCAACAGAAAATAGCCTGCTACTGTAACATTTCTTCGCAAAAAGAAATCAAATACTGCAAAATACTTTTCAAAGACATGCAGATGTTTGAGTCTGTGCTTTGGACTCCTACGAATTTAAGAAAGATAGATGCTTAAGTGAAAAAAAAAAAAGAAAAAAAAAAGCGGGGTGGGGGGGAAGTAAAGAAAATTATAATAACAAAATGAATTTGTAAGTACTTACCCAAGGTGATTGATACACATGTAATGAAGGCATCATTGAATGACTTTCTGTCCTAGCACCATCAGAAAAAAAAGAGCCTTCCATTTCCTGCCAGGAAAACAAAATTAGTTCCACCCAATACTGACCTTTTACTAGTTTAACTTTCCCAGAACCCTTTGGTATAATTATTTTAAGAAGGTGATAAGTAATGGCAGTATCTAATACAATGATGTCTATAAGGCATCATCTCCTATACCAACAAAACGATAATCGTTACAAAGGACTTGCCTGCGGTGTTCTCTATTCCCATGGCAGAGGGTAATGACTGAAGAAATTCAATATTGGGTCTAAGTTGCTGCTTCTTCAGAAAGAAAAGGGATGAACATCTTGGAGAGCTGAAAGAGCTGCATAATCAATGGCCTCTCTCTTAAGGTGCATGTGGTGAATGGAAAATAATAAAACAATGGACGTGGCTGATGTTTGAATTCAGGATCCGTCATTTCACGCATTCACAGTCATTATTTGATCTACATAATTATGCTGAACATTTAAATTAAACTAAGAATAATTATATATGAAAATGAGCTGAAACTCATTTCCAAAGAAGACTTGGCTACAGTTAGAAAATATTTTTGCATGTATAACCTAACTTTGTATGACAATGGAAATACTGTTACATCCAAGAATAGGAAGTAATATACGCATCCATTATTTTCAGATTTTATATCAGACTATAAAGAGCAGTGAAAAAATGGCAAGTGGTCCCATGACCAAAAAAAAAAAAAGAAGATTTTTTGATTTTTCAAGGAGCCAGTTTCCCTGTCCAGTTCACTGCTAAGCTGTGGATACAGTGGTACCAGCACAGCACCAAGAGGGGCAAGGGGCAGCGGCTGAAGATAAGGATATTTAAGCCAGTATTGCCTTCAAAGAAATTCACGTGGCACCCTTCTCCAGGGGGAGGATTCAGTCCTTGGGAAGAGCCCGTGCTCCTCATCTAAATGAGACAGCAGCTCAAAGCCTGCCGAGCGTGGGCTGCACCGTGACCCCAATGCCTGTGAAAGCACTCTGGCTGTGACCACACTCACCCCTAATCTGATCCCTGAAAACCAAGCCTTAGAAGATGTATAAAGTACTTACTCACTTCTGAACATGCTTTAAAGCTATCCCTTGCAGCAGATGGAGTTTATTTTGTAATCTCTGTACAGCAGCTGAGTGACAAAAAATGTACTGCAGTGCAGTCCAGAGTCAGAGTTTCCCTTCAAATTATTTGAAATATCATAAAAATTGCTTTGTCTAATTGAGGCACCATTTCCTGCCCAAAGGTTGAGTTATTGTCAATGACATTTGATTAAATGTTTGCTAAATAAATATTAGCAAATTAAAAATTTGCTAAATATTTCATTAATAGATGTATTTGTTAGTCCCTGAGATAGCCTCAAGAACCCAGAATTAATTTTTTTACCATCTTTTTACAGATTTATACATGCTTTTGTGATCTAATCAAAGTAAAGGAACAATGAAGTAGGACTTTAGTAAACATTATAAAAAGAACTTGTGAATAGCTAGTCTATCTTTGCACAATCTCTTTTTTGAGTAATTTTGTATAAGAATGAATTCTTTATTTTCAGTCTGTTTGAAAATAATTTATGAACAGAATTAGGACAGACATTCTTGAATATGTTAATTTTTTTGTTTCCTCAGTTCTAATAAATGTTAAAAATAATTTTTTTTATAAAATATATGCCCATTACAGCCTGAATTTCTCATGAAGAATGTGACATAATCTGGAAGCCCATTTTCTGGCTTGTTTTTCCAAAAATTGGGACAACTGAAAGTGGAGAGTGAGGGGGAAAGAGGCTCTGTACTATTCTGTGCTAAGAACATATTATTATATAAATTCTTCATCTAGATATTACAATAAAAGCTCTATAGTATCATTTCATAATGACTTTACATTTTTTATATTTAGCATGTACTTGAAAAGATGAACTGAAGACTTGGTGGTGTACTTCAGTTACCGCTTACTTATTTCCACATAATATATGCTTTAGCTGATTTTACTTGCACTTTAGCTTTTTATGGTAATTGCCTACTTATTCTGTTCTCATCAACTAATCGTGAGTAATTATTACATCTCTAATTGACCAACAATAACTACTGTATCTTCTTTTGCTAATTAAAGGCATATTTAGGAGAATATTTAATTTGTAATAACTTCTTCTTCTTGGCCAGCAAGCCAACATAATTATTATATTATTTTTTATTTTTTTTTCTGCTTGTATGAGGCAGTGCATGCAAACCTCCCTAAGAAGATTATGTATAACACCTTATATCTGCCATAAAAGGGCTCAGCTGAAGCTTAAGTTATTGTTAAATGTCTTGTAAAAGGAATCTGTGACAAAGTTTCAGTTACCATGTGGAAAGCATTCCAGCACTCAAGAAAAACAAGGAAATAAAACAGTTTTTCCCACGGATAATTTGTTAGGGATCTTATTTTCAGCTAACTCCCAGCTTACACAGTCTTTAATGAGATCCCAAAGATAGCATCCTGTTGGTGAAGTCAGGGCTCTTTGTTCCCAAGGCAAAGGTGACAGTCTCCATCAGGTGGAGCTGTCCTCAGGCCTCTAAAATGAAATTATTTCGGTCATTGTGAACTGAAGCAGAGGAGGGGATGAGGAGACCCCCTGTAGCTACTCTTCCACCACACGAGCTCTGCTGCTGCCATGCAGAGAAGTACGAGAGGTATGGGAATCTCTGAAGATGTTCATGGAGGGGACTCTTCACACCTACATCAAAGCAGTGTCTGGGAAATCAGGTGGCAGTCTCAGGTACACAACCAGAAAATGACATGATTTCACATCCAGTTCCTACTCTTACCACTTCCTGCCAAAGACAACACTGATTTGGCCTTGCCTCATCCTCAGATTTAGCAGATCTGTGTGTAAAGATGAACAAATTATGTTTAACCTCATCTTAGAGTAATTTATTTCCATGAGATATGCTGCAACACACAAGCTGTAAAACCCAAGAAACCACACTTCATATAGAGCTGACTCTGAGGACTGCAGAGTTGCTTTACTCAAGTGTTTAAGTCCCACAGTTGCTTCAGCCAGAGTTCCTAAAAAAGTGCTCTCTCTCATCATTCCCCAGTGCAGTACAATTTATGTGTGCTCATGAACCAAGACAATATAGGCAGGCTTGTTTTGTTGACAAAAAGGAAGAGGTCAGTTGGGACTCCATAAAGCATCATCTGGGGAGTTAAAGAACTACAAAATAAAGTTCTTCATACTTTCTCCTCAATCAGTTATTAAGTTAAAAAATAAGTTAAAATAGGAAATATTTGCCATAGTCTTACAATATTTGAAGGGAGAAAAATCTTTTTTTATACCCAAGGACTTTTTTTTTTTTTTTTCAGGAAAACTTATCTTTCAGAGAAGAAGAGAAGGACATTTTATTCTTCGAGAAATCTCTACAAATAAGTGTATTGCAATAGATAATAGGGCCAAAGAAATATGCTTAACATGAGGTTGAAAAGATTTAAACTGCATGGTATGTAGCATAACAAATAAAATCTTTTTCTACTGAAAAGAAAATGAGCTGTTCTGCCCTGACCTTGGTCAAATTACAGTGGTTTTCACTCGTAATAAACTACTGATGTTGTCTTTGAGAGGCCACACCTTACATAAGCAGTGACCTTCATTTCCCTTGCAGCAACCTGGGAAGACAGGGAGGCCTTTTGAATGTAGGCATGCTTTTCTTCCCCTGCTATTCTGAAAATTAATCTGTACCTTATTTAAAGGACAGGGCCATTTTTGAATCAAAACTGAAGCAGAACCATTTCACCTCCCATGTGATGCTCTTGTAGTTCATGTTCTGGAACTGCACAGGTTGTTTTTTGTCTGTGTGTCACTTTTGCCACATAAGGGCAGCTGTTTATTTCCCGTAATGGGTGATCCTTGGAATGTCTCCAAGCTGTGGTGGTTGGAGCTGACCATGTGCTTACAGGAGAGGGGACTGTTCTATTGTTTTTTATTTGTGTCCTTGGTCCTGAACATTTACTGCCAGCTCTGAATAAATTGGCCTGTTCTAATCTGTAAAGGCAGAAGAGCATGAAAGTCTGTTTCTGAAGGAAGACTTAAAAGGAAAACAAATCCAGGACCCTTCTAGCAGCTAGAATGGAATTAATTGGAATAATTAATAAATGTTAAATATCATATTGGGTTGGAAACATCCAGTATGAATATGAAGAAGCTTAAAAAAAATATATAAAATATTTTCTGTGATCGGGAGAGAGAGCTTCAAAGTGCTTTTTGGCCTAATACAAAATCATTTTGTACTAAGATGCATAGAATAATAATTGTAACATACAATTATTTAATACTATTTCAAAGTACAAACAATTAAAAAGAAAGATGTGGAATTAAGCATGAGCCAAAGGAGTAGCAAATCCTCATGAATAAAGCAAAGGTTCCCAATGCAGTGGTTTATAAGAACAAAGTAGACTCAATTCTCCCTATTTGGACCTATTTCTTAACTTTTTCAAGGAAAACCAAAACCACTGAGGAGCTGCAGCTCAAAAACATGGCTGGTTCTAAAGTTTCTCATTGCAAGTGGAACATGTTTCTAGCACCCCCAAGCTAATTCCAGGATATTGCAAAATCTGCTTGTGAATTCAACACCAAATTAAAGGTTACTGTGCTGAACCTAAGTCACAGGCTTTATTCAAATTAATTGATTTTTAAAAAGAAGTAGTCAGACTGGGTTAGCTGGGTTTATTAATTAATAGTGACTCAAGCATCTGCAGTTTTTACACACTGCTAATTCTTGGGCTTCATAAATGTGTAACTTATGAGCTAAATCTACAAAACTGTCCCCTACCACTCAGCTGATTAATATCTTACTCAATGTAAGGTTTCATGCTAATAAATGTATGTTTAAGCAGGCAGTGTAGCTGAATAAAAACAATACTAATAGTTATAATATGAATAAATAATAATATAATAACAATATAATCTGAATAGAAACAGATTTCCCCATTTGTTCAATTCAGAGTGGCTGACTTGAACACAAAGCTGGAAAAAGACTGTGTAAATAGGTAACTTCAAAAGAGTATTCATAAAAATTTGGATTCAAAATATCCAGAAGAGCTTGTTTTCATGCTCAGAATATCAGTATATTTGAAGCTACACAAAATGCAGAGGGAGAATTGTAAAGCTGAAGGGAAAAATTGCTGTGATAGGCAAAAAGCAGCTATTTCTCATTTTATATTGAAATTCAAACCATTTGGGGCCTGTGTCCTTAGGCAATTTTCTACATAGGAATCCATTTAATGATGTTATTATTTTCCCCTCAAATTGATGAAATGGAAGACATTATACTTTTAAATACTCCTTTCATATGTGGAAAAGATCAGAGAACACTGAACTCCTCCAGATCTGATTTCCTGCTAGAGCAGAACAGGATTTCTGGCCAGCTTAGTGCTGTGCGAAGCATAACCATCCATTCACAGGGTACAACAGTAATGCCAACATTCCCTCCTCGCTATAGGCAGCTACAATGTTTTAGTATCCGAGAATCATAAAATGTGCTGAGTTGGAAGGGACCCATCAAGATCACTGGGTCCAGCTCCTGGCCCTGCAGTGGATACCCCAGGAGTCACACCCTGAGACCATTGTAGAAATGTTTCTTGAACTCTGTCAGGCTGCATGCTGTGCTCAGTGTCCTGGGGAGCCCAGTTCCAATACCCAAACATCCTCTGGGTGAAGAGATTTTCCTAGTTTCCATATATAACCTAAACCTCCCCTGGCTCATCTTCATGTCATTTCCTCGAGTCCTGTCACTGGTCACCACAGAGAAGAGATCAGTGCCTGCCCTTCCTCTTCCCATTGTGAGGAATTGGTAACTGTAAAGCAAGGTAAATTGATTTGGAGTGAGGTCTCCCCTCAGTCTCCTCCAGATTCAGGTTGGCCACCCAACACTTTGCTCATGAGATCCACTCTGTTGACAAACAGCAGGATGAGGAGAGCACCTTCCCAAGCAGGCTCCCTTAAGACCTGTCATACACATTTTTTAGGAATCTTGCAGTCTGCTTGCAGTCTGAGCTCCCGAATAATTTTTGGCAAGCTGAAGTCCCCCATCAGGACAAGGGCAGTTGATGTGGAAGTGTCTCTTTGTTCCTCAAAGAGTAACCCATCAGTGTTACCATCCTGGCTGGGAGGTCTGTAGTAGAGTCCCCCATCCTCATTTTTTGTTTGTCTCTTGATTTTTATCCAGGGCTCTTAAATGTGCCATTGCCAGCTGTGAGCTCCATGCATTTTATTCCTTCCATTTCATACAATCCCAACCCCTGCCTCTTTTGCCCTTCCTAAAGAACCTGCAACTACACAACAGTGTACTCAAACACAGGACTCTTTGCACCAGGTTTCACCTATGCTAGTGATGTCAAATCTCTGCTACTGGGCCAGGGTTTTGAGCTTACTTGGTTTGTTCCTCATGCTGCTCTTGGTGTAGAAACACTTTAGGTATGGTGCATCCTTGTGGAGCAGATTGAGGGCTCCCATTAGTGCTTATTTCCTCAAGTTTTGGCACACCATCCCATTGCTCATCACTGGCAAGCCATTAAAAATAACCCATTACCTAAGGGTCACTGTAAATAAAATAAAATAAAATAAAATAAAATAAAAATTAAAAAAATTAAAAAATTAAAAAATCGGCATTCAGCTGAAAACACATATAAGTGTAATACATTTAACATTTCACTGTTTAAAAACAAAATACTGACATGGACTTAAAAATCAGATTTTCAAAAGCAGTCATGGCCAAAACACACTAAGCACATCCTTCTAGGCTAGACTACACCTCACTTATTTCAGTTTCCCCAAACCAAGTGTAATGAAAATCAAAGTACTGTGCATTTCTCAACCAGTTTTGTAGTGACAGACTGAAAAGGAGCTACTGTGGTGTGGTCTGTGAACCAGTGTGGATTTGGCTGCTCAGTTATACATGTCCCTGGGAGAGTGTAGGAGTGCAGGGCTTTATTCCTTACATACTTTACTCCTACCCTCTTGCCCCATTTTTCATGGTTGAATTTTCCCAAATACTTGACCAAATTCTGTTCCAACCTCTCATTATCCTGGTCACCTGTCTCTGTATCTTGCCCCGTTTTCCTGTGCTGTCCCCACGCTGTCCCATTTTGCTGTGCTGTTCTGAGAGTGGGTCAGCACCCTGTGTTCATACTGAGGTTTCACTTCAGCTGTGTGTATAATGGCTGATAATGCTCTCCATTTTATTTTTTTTTTCCCCTAAAAATTTTTGGAGCTTGTGCCCGTAGAGGAAAATTTAATAAAAATAATCAAGGATAAGATTCTCAGTGTAACAGATTATTCATTACCTACCATTTTGTACTTTAAATTGCAGTTTTTGTCTTCCTCTGTTTACCCTGATACATATATGAACACCGATCTCAATCTGCTATTTTACAACCTAGTCCCCGCCAGCACCTTCTGCATCTTTTTGTCATTACCCTTGCCTTCATTATCCTCAGTAACTTGGCAAACGGTGTCACTTCACTGCTCATTCTCTTTTTCACACCGCTGACGAATACATCCTCCTGGGACTCTATGGTGATTTTCTTCCAGTGAGAAAACTGACCATTAACTCCTAGTCTCCATTCTATATAAGCTGCTGCTGTGCATGGTAAGTGTGCAGAGAGAAAGGCTTCTCCATATACTTACACTTTTTGAAAAATCATTGCATCTAATTTATAATTATGTCTAATATATAAATGATATTTTAATGATATAAATACATTCCTGAGAAGAGACTCTGCAATTATGCTTTTAGAATGAATATCTCTCTTTTTTTCTTTTTTTTTCCTCTTACTGGAAATATTTTAGATTTGCCCTCTGTCAAACCTTGACATTTTTGGTCTGCTTCTATTTTTTATGTATGTGAATACTTGCTTTTCAATACCAAACTGTCAGAGACTTGTGTATTTTGAAAAGAAGCCAAGTTTCAGTATCATTATACTTACACATTCACCCTGAGGCATAATTGTTCTAATACACAGTTTTCATCCTGCAATTTAAAGGAAACTTAGTGTGTCTTTCTGCCTTCCAGTAACTGTCACAGGATTTTCAGTATGCATTGGATAACACAAGACCTTTCCTGTTCCCATGGAAATCAATAGTAACACTTCATACCCATTAAACTCTATCAGAGATTTAAAAAAAACGGGATCTACATAATTAGGGCTCATTTTTGTTTGATCACTGGTTCATTAGAAATCAGGAGAACTGTTAGTCAGGAACGCACAGGGTGGGTTGCCACGAGCTAAAATTTTCAGACAACAAAAATAAAGGTGAAATGCTGGATCCCACCCATTGGCATCCCATCCTACTTCCACCCGTTCACCAGGTAGACATGTTACTCCGTGCTGGGGAGTTCCAAGCTGAAGGAACAGGGACTCACCTGGGCCCAGATGTTCCCCTGGGAGCAGCAATTCCTGAGGATCCTCCAGGAACAGCAGGAGACACCAAACAAGCAAACCCTGAGCTTGCAGGTGTGCTGAATGAGAAGTTCACTGAGTCCAGGCACCAGAGACCTGAGCAAAGGTAAACTCTTGTTATTTTCTGGTCTCATATCTCACCTGAGCACTGCTCAGCATCATGATACCTAATTCAGAGTGTGGTGCTTCCATGGGTGCCAAAGGATCAATCCAGGACAGAGAGTAAAAGTAATGGAAATTCACCATCCATGTACCTGTTCTTCAGGTTTCTGCATCAGGGAGGTGTGCCTCAGAGGTTCTTCTCCTAGGAGAGATTTAAGGCAGTTTCAATCCACTTCTCTGAAACAATGAAGGCAAATAGCTGACATTTTAGGCGTACAGTCATCATCTTTTGGTTGGCAGAATAAATTGTGTTTATGCATATACCTTGCATGGCTTCATGCAAATTATGTTTAGTTGAAATAAAATTTAGGAAAAATAAATGCATTTTCCATTTTTAGAAAGAAACAGTTTTGTAGGATTTACAAAAGCTAAAGCATCACATACAGGATTAATCATAGACTGCTGTAACTACAAGTCAATATTTCAAAATAAGTGAAGAAGAATTTGTCAGATTTACTGAAACCTGCGTGATACAGGAAGTTCAGAATCAACCCAGAAATAATATGGCACACTAAAAGGGCAGAAAATAACATAAAGATAAAATAAGATTTAGTAAAATAAATCTACTTACCTCTCAAAGGAATATATATATACACCAATACTGACCACATACAGTGTCTTCAGGAACTTAAGATCCAACCCTCACCGTGAGTGCCTTAGGATCACGGCAAGGTTTCTCGACAGGGTTTTTTGACTCCAATGAAGGTAGTTTAAAGCTTTGTAGAAACACACAACTGCTCTGCCTTCTTGCTGTGAGTCAAAGATGCAGCTCTAAGTAATGAATTGTAACTGCACCCCATGTAGCTACACTGGTCAACTCTTGCCGTCTTCAATATGTCTTCAGCTGTTTTCAAATGAAGTAGTGTATCATTTTCTAAAACTAGGAATATCCAGTTGTTTCTTTAACAGCACAATTCTTTATTTTGTATATATTTTTAGGACTCAAACATAATTGAAGACACAGTATCTAAAAAAAAAAAAAACCAACCAAACATGTTATGCCTGTGCTATGCAAGTGAAGTAAAAAATCAATTTTTTTTTTATTGTATATATAGTGGAATTCTTTTTTTCTGACTTAATGAGTATCTAAAAAGAACAGAAGCAAGCAGGAAGGCACTAACTTGCTGGTCCACCTGACCCCAAACATAATTTTAAAACATCAGTCTCAATTCTTGCAGTCATCATTTATCCTCAGCTGTAACCCATATTTAATTTTACTATTACTTCTGATTACAGTGTCCTTAACAAAAGGTAGGCAAAGCAAAATTTCCTTATAAATCTCTGAAGCAGAATAAAATAGTTTGCACTGAAAATTGGTGTATAGATTGGTATATAATTGGTATCAATTTAATTCTTCATGAAGCTCACTGTGACTTGCAGAAATTCAGATTTGTGGTTCTCCTTATCTTCCAGTTGTACTTGGGATCCATAAAACTCTCAAATTCAGAAACTATCACTTCTGTATAAGTTGTCCTGGGAAACTTTACTGTGAATGTTGCCAAAATGTGAATAAAAGCCTCCAAATATAAAATAATGACCTGGATATCCTGAAAGCTTCATTGTATGGACATTGTGGGGCCACTACTAATCCTGCAAAGACTACAAAGCTAATTAAAAATTCTGTTCAATTGAAAAAAAAAAAAAAGAATGGCAGAAATATGTATCCATGAACAATAATTTTATTTTTACATTGTGTTGTTGCCCTGTGAACTGGAACATTCTTAGTAATTAAAATATTCCGAGACCACATGCCTACCTGACTATCCCACCTCTTGCTCTCCTGTTTTTCATCCCTTAGGTTTTTACCCCAGCAAATCATTGCTCCTGCAAACTGTAACTCTACTATTACTGAGCCTTAAAAAAAAAAAAAAAAATCAGTATTTTACAAGTCTGATTTTGTACTGAATAGCTCTAAAATAGCAGAACAAGTTATTAAAATAAGCATAATTGTATAAACAAGATGTTCTACCTGTTCTTTAGAATGTATTACACCTATGAAATGACTAAAGAAAGAAAAAGAGCACATTCTTAGCCCAACTTTTACCTTGCCTGGTTATCATAATATTTTTACAGTTGTAAGAGACAACTAGAAAGAAGCAAAATAATTTAAATAGCAATTACTACCCTGATACATTTCACAGATCTTTGATATCTTCTCAGTTGTCAAGTACATGGACCTATTTTGGTGCTCTGCATTCAGTATTTGTTTTGATTTCTTTTCAACAAAATCACTGCGAAAATGGATCTGTTTAAAAAGCTTCCAATGCCATATGGAAAGGCATTTTTTAAAAACATACTTTTTTAAAATAAGGGAGCCAAAACATCAGAAAGTCTGCCTGTATATGACTAGAAGGAGAAGTAAATGAGTTTTTATAAAGTTACTGAGATGGAATAAATTTATCTTAATATAAATTCATATGACAGGTTGTAGTAGTTCTGGTTGCTAGAGAATAATTTCCTTTTTAGCCAATCAGAATCCCTTCAAACAAACCCCATCACCAGGATCAAACCACAAGATAATCTCTTAAACTACAAAGTGTTTATGAAGGATAGGACATGTTGCTGTGGGCTGAATAGAGCCTTTACCTATTGAATAATCTTGGTGGATGTGAATAATATTGTGCAGAAATACAACAGAATGTGCTACAAGATGGAATCATAGTAAGCAAATCTGTGAGCAATATGCATCTATTCCCAACACATTTGATGTTATTCTGCTGAAGCTAGCAAGACAGAAAAGCAAGGAAAGTTCTAGTCCTGTGACTTTTGCCAACCTTTTTCCTGCAATAGCACTACTGTGGTAAAACAAGAGCAGCGCTAGGTATGAAGCAAAATATTGCAAGGTAAAGTTTAGAGAGTATTTCACATCAATAGGGGGGTTTTTTTCAATCATTTTGATGTGACTGACTTCACCAAAATGTTTTTTAAAGACCAAGTTGGAAAGCAATTCAAATATTTCCAAATGATTCCTGTTGAGTTGCAGAAGTAAAATAGGTTCAGGTCTCTGTGACTTAAATGGAAAGTATGGTTCAAACCAAGCCTGTAAATGATTGCATGAGATAATTCTGATTGTCAAGAGCTTTATATTCAATAGATGAGGCAGATATCATCTCCTTGATATTTCAAGTAGCCTGGGTGCAAAGAAGGAAATTCAGTTCCAGAGCACTTCCCAGGAAAGGTTTGTGCTTTCTTTATCTTATTTTTATTATTTTTATTTTAAACTAAGGTAAAGCTTGTATGCATCTCACTTAGACATGTGAAGTTTTAGGACAGCAAACATAAAAGAAGTGCCTTTCAGTTCTGGTTTTCTTTTTCTAGGTAAAAGTAGATAAATGTCAAAAAAAGTCTTTAATTTTATATTCTAAAAAAGAATGATTTATGGGGAAGACAAATCAAATTACTTACCTATAGTGGGAGATTTTTGAAGGTAGTTCCTTGGTTTTCTAAAGGTAACACTGAAAAATCTCTGATGATTCACCAATTTGTACTACAAAGTTAGGAGGCAGAAACTCCATTATTATTCCACTCTGTTAAGAAGAAGAAAAAAGAAAAAAAGGAAAAAGAGAAAAAAGGAAAAAAAAATTAAGAAAAAAAGGGGGAAAAAAAGACCATGAAGAAAATTAATCATCATAAACATGGAGATTAAAAGAAGAATATTCACCTTTACCTCAATTATCAAACCCTCCCAGAAGTTTCAGATGAGAAAGAAAAGGCAGGTAAGCAGCCCCTTCTGGAATAAACACTGCAACATTCACAGGAGCAGAGTTTTAGAGTTTTTAAAAGCCTGATCTCACTCCTTTGGATTCTTGGTCCCTTTGGCTGCCAACAGAGCCAGCCACATGTTTGCATCTTTTAGCATGTAAAAGTAAAGCTACAAGACTGACCATTTGCATAGCTGAGCTGGCAGGACTGTGGACACTTTCCTGGGGTTCAGAGCAGCTCTGGAATGAAGTGTTTGCTTTCAGCATAAACAACAGCTTCAGCTCACTTTATTCAGCAGCCTTCTGCCAGCCCAGTGCAGCAAAATTTCCTCACCAGGCACCAGCCCTTAGATATCACTGGGCACCTGGGCATGGCAGAAGGATGCTGTGGGCACGCAGCAGATGATGTAGGATGGAAAGGTGTGCACGTCAACCCAGAGGTAAGGATCACAGATCCATAATGCAGAAATTGAAATGCCATTTAGGAGCCCACAGCTAGGCAAAGTTAAAAGCAGAGCAGACAGAGAAAATGCACTTAAAGCATATATTTTCACTGTATCATATATTTCTCCCTATATTTTTAATTCATTGAGCACTGAATTACTATTTAAACGTAAAATAAAGGACTTTTAAACATTAACTAAGACAATTTACACTACCTTTAAAAGGTTATTTTATGGGAGATCTGTTGAAGTTTTTACCATAAAGAACTTGGTTGAGCTCCTTGAGTCCTTGGCATGTATCAAAACTGAATTGAAGAAACAAAATCTGTATGATTTGTACTCAAACAATTCTACAGAAAAGCTTTAAGGGATCACTTGTTAGATAAAATGGCTCTGTAAAACTGTCTCATATAAATGATCTTTCTTAACTCATACCTTTCTATCTTTCATGTGCTCAACACAATGTGTCTGAACATCTGCTTGCATAGTCCATTATTTTAATTGATTATCATTGATGGCTAAAAGGAAGGTAAAATGATTTCACATCTCAAGAGAACATGATCTATATTTATTTAGATCTGTAGAATTAGCTTGTCCAAAAAGGAACTGTTAAAAAGTCTAATAAAACCACAGGATCAGTTCCTCAAAGTGATAGTTAAATCAATAACATGTGCAACCTATTATTCTGATTGACGTGAGCCTTGAGTAATCTGTCAGCAGAAGGTTATGCTGTGAAACATAATTAAAGAAACATAAAATTGATTACATATCTCCGTCTTGAAACTGGAAAGGATTTCTGATTATTTTTCAAATGTTGAAGTGTTTCTCTTCTGTTTGCACCAAATCAGTAGAAAAATCTCTTCTGCAATTTTAACATGTAACTCCTAAATTTGCTTTTATAATAAGAATGTACTTTTGCACCCTAAGAAGTGGTTATGAATAGATAACTGATATTCTTTGAAAATACCAGTTTGAAACATATGGTAATGAAATTCAGATGAATACTTCCTAATGCATTCCCTGCTTAAATATCTATATCTCTCTAAGAGCACTACATATAAATTAAAACTGTAGAATATGAGTAGTTTCTAAACTTATTTAAGATATGTTTACTCTGAAGTTTTCAGGACAACAAGAACAAGGCACGTATCTTACTTTCATGTAAATCTCTGGGATGATTTAGATTTTAATGGGTCCTGAATAAGGGAGAATCCCTACAGTGTTACATCTGACAAAGCCTTTATATGGAGCGTTGTAAGATGTCATTGTGCAAAGTCTATTTATTTCCCTTTTTGTAGAAAAGAAAGTAATTTTATTGGTCTTCATGCAGACATCAGGGTAAGATGATCAGAGATCTGGTTTCAGATGTATGTCTGAAGATACTTTAAATAGGTCAGTTAACAGTTGTAAAGACCAGTTTGCCTTTTTGTAAAATCAGAACAATACAAGAGATAAAAACCTAATAATACATTATAATAATATTTATATTATCAGCAGTCTTTTATTTGCAAGCCTTCTTACATAATATGCCTCAGTTACACTGAAGTTGTGTGGCCACTGTCACAGAACTGTGATTAATTATGGCTATAATGAAAAGACTACCTGGATTTAATTCTCTTTTTATTACACATTTTTATAATAGTATAACTTCAAAGCTTTCAGTGCAAAGACATTGTATTCACATGCCCTGACAGGAGAAGAGAGCTTGTTGTATATCATTCCCACCCAGTGCTTCTTCTCTGACTGATATTTTTTGTTGGTTTGCTTTAAATTGATGAGAAAATAATCATTATTCAACATCATAATCAAAAGCCATCTTTGTATAGAACACTTGTCTAATTTAATCTTTTTGAAACCCTTTTTAAAGTGCCTTTTTTCCCCCTAAATGAAGAGAATGGCAAATCCATGAGCTGCATTAGTTCTATCATTTCAATTGCATCAGAGTGCTTAATAGTATACATGGTGCAAGATGAGGGGAGGGAAGCAGAGGTAACAAATGATTCCTGAATTCTCATATGCCTTCGCTGATAGCCAAGGGTGGCAGCTGAAGAAAATAAAGCACAAATTCTGTCAGGCAAGCAGGCAGTTAGACTAAGAATTTCAGGACTATCAAGACTGCATGTTTCAATCAGTTTTGATATCTTTTGGCATTTCTTTTCAAATTCTGCTTTCTATAAATAATTACTTTACTTAGGTGTTCTTTCTAGTTCACTTTTGAGCATATGGAAGTGCATCTCACCTCTCACTGTCTTTATTCTTTGTCTTCAATTTGGCAACTTATATAAAAAAGATTTAAACCTTATTTTGCATTGAAGTTGTCTAGGACATTTGGATTATGGAACATATACTGCATTTTCAATTAAATTTGGCATGCTAATACCAAAATCCTGGAGAAATTACCAGCATCCCCTCTTCTTATTTGAGATAGTCTGAGTTTCTGCAGGATTTAAGGGTCATGATCTATAAGCATATCAGTACATAAGCTTGGCCTTGCTAGAGGCCAGATAAAGTCTTTGGATATACAAACTTTCAGAAAGGGAAGTGGTAATCCTCTGTTACAAAACTGTTGGAATCCAGGACATTCCCTTGGATGGCCTGGGACCCAAGGAAGGGAATTTGAGCCCTGGACAGGGGGGTGTGAGCCGGTCCAGGGGGCTCGGAGACCTTGGCATGGAGCCCAGGAAAACACTGGGTTTGATTTTAGTTCATGGGAGAGGCTTCCAACACAGAGAGAGGAATTGCAAACCACTGGGGTGTGAAAACAGTAGTTTAGTACAATAGATGATACAGAATTCAGTAGTTTTAGAGTTTATAGAAGTAAATGGGGACAAGATGGTGAAATTTGGGTAGTACCTCATTGCACTTCTTCTTCATCATCCTCCATCTTTTGGGGTGGTGATGGCACAAAGTAGTTAAAGTGGATTGGATCAAAATAGAAATGACACTTTTAGTGTGGGCACTGGGTATTAGTACAAAATAATAAATAACCAACATATAGTTATCTGTATAAATGTTAGAAAACATCCCCTCGGGAAGGTACTCTCCTCGTGTCCCAGCTGCTATCCAGACCTTGGCTGAGAGCAAAAAAAAAATTTGAGATACCAAATAATAAACAACACGAAAAACCTGAAAACAGACCTTGAGAACTCTACTTTTTTATACCAATGCAACTCGGAGCTTTTAGAAAACCAAGAACTTTAAACCACCTAAATCCCAGGTGAGGAAACCCTCCCCAAGACAAAACCATGGAAAAACTCTGAAGACTGGAAAAGGGACAATATACAGAAAACCTTCACAACTTTGCTGAGAACAGCACAGAAAATTCTGAATGTCAGAAACTGGCTTCCTGTGAACCTTGCCAACAGTCTACCATGTTTGGTTTAGCTGAGACAGGCCTCTAAGAGATCATTTGGAGACTTCAACTGAAACACCCCCAAAAGTTACAGTAAACACATGCTATTTTTCATCTGAAACTGAATTCAGCTTTCTGTCCCTGGAATTGCTTGTGAGTTCACATGCTGATTGAAAAAAAAAAAAAAGGCAAAAACCTTTAGTAGGTACTAGACGAGTGTTCTTCATATCTCTTAACTTTCCTGCTGAAAAGCAAATATTTTGAACTTCAATTCATCCCTGTAGTTCCTTCTTGAATCTATTATAAAAATACAATGAAACCTGACTCAAAAATTGATAATGCTTTCATGAGTATTGCATACAGGAAAACAGTACATATTTCCTTGATTCCATATTCTTCTGAGGGTTCATCTGGGACTCCTATCTTACAATTTTAAACTAGGAACCTGGTTTAATCTAACATTGTTGCAAGTCTCCTTAGTTTATATTTTTGTTCCAAGAGAAATATTGATCCATATACATGTAACAACACATTGGAAATACAGAAAATGTGATGACCTAGACAATTGTGAAAAAGCTGCCCGTATCATCAGTGTACCTCTGTGAAACTCTATAAAATTTAGTTTATTTTTTAATGCTGTGGCCCAGAGTAAGCCTGCCAGGTCAGTGCAGCCAAATGTTGTTTTCATTTAGAACAGCAGCAATTTGGCCTGTGACTTCAGTTAATAGATATATTGGTACTGTCTAGGATTGGGCCAAAAACAGATAACTGCAGTAACTGCTAGAAATTCTCCCAGCAGATGATTTCCTATGTACAATTACTTTTTAAGGTCTATCAATCCATATTACAGATTTCTGTTATTTAGCACAGTCAGAAGGGAAAACTAAATTAAGCTGTAAAACATATGTCCTTGCTGGTCCACAACAATTGGGACTGTGTGCCTTTCCACTCAAGTTAGACTGTGAATCAGAGCTGGGAAAAAATACTAATACATAGTCTTTAACATGAATCTAGAAGCTGTAGTTATGCTTATTTTCAACTATTTCAAACCATTGTTTTCAGCTATTATTCAACTATTGATCTCCAGCCTATTTATGGAGCAGGGACTATGAGTCTGCAGAAATACTTCTCAAGGTGCCAGAGCAGTCAACAGAATTAGCAGAAAAAGATATTTTCCTTATTGTAACAAAAGGATAAAGAAATAAAATGCCAAAAGCTTTTTTTTTTTTTTCCCCATTCTTTTCAGCCACCCCCACTGTCTGAAATTCTTTTAGTCTCTTCAGTTTGGAAACCTTTTCTTCCTCATCTATTTACTTCTGTAGATTATTCACTGCTGGCAATTAGCAACCAGAAGCCATCCTGCTGAGGAGAGCAAGTTAAAAGGGGACTTAAGAATGACTGTGCCTGAGAAACAAGCAGACAATCTGGAGCAGCAGACTTCCAAATTTCAAATAAAATCATTACAGAGATGAACAGCCAGAACAACCTCTTTTCTTAATTCTTTTTATCTGGGTCTCCAATCTGCTCACAACAGTGTTTAGTCCAAAACTTAGTCCATTTCAGTGGGCTTGGGAAGGAAATTACTAAGATTTCAGCCTTCATTCTACTACCAAAAAAGAACAATTTAGGTAATGGCTGGCTACATCTGGATAATAACCAAATATCACTTTTCATGTCCAAACCATTTCAGTCTGGCATCTTCCAGGAAGCCCTGATGTCCATGTGATGAAAACAGGAGGAAGGTTTTTCCTGCTTCCCAGCTCTCATCAGCAACAGGAAGAAACTGAAAACATTTTCAGTGGTTTCAGTAAATCAGAATAGTCAGTCTTATGTACCATGTTTATAAGGAGGAAAATAATCGTACCTCTGTGCATTAGCTTGGGATCTTTTCTTAAGGTTATAAAAGAAACATAAACACAAGTCACTGGAGAAAAAACATTCCCCAAGCGCAGCTCTATTACAGCTGCTATTGCAGAAAAATGCATTTTTGAACTTTCAAAGATCTTCTTAGTGTCCCTATTCACGGAGCCTGCATGATATTTTAACAGAGTGAATAAGTGACAAAGACTTTAGGTAAATTATCTTAAAAATATTGCCAGAACACTGTTAAATAAAAGATGGCTTTTCAAACAGAATGTAAAATGTCACATAAAATATTATCACTAAATAACTGGGTTTTGAAGGAAAGCAAAGCCAAAAATGCAAAAGCCTTTTTAAGGAACACTCACTTCTCACACACACACACAAAAAAAAGTCCCTAAAAATACAGAAAACATTTCAAATATTTCAAAATCCAATTAATATCACAGCTTCCAGCATCAGCTGGACATACTTCATCAAGTTGCCTGGTTCTTTTTGGTTTGACTCCTAACTACCACAGCATAACAAGTCCTATGAAGAATTATGCATACAGAAAAGTGAGATAAAAGGGGTTTTTTTTTTGGTTTTTCTTTTTTGTTTTGCTTGGTTTTAGTAAACTAAACATAAAGTCCAAATGACACAGGATCTTCCTTTGTAACTACTCCAGCAGGCTGGCCTCTATCACTGAAGCTGTGATTTTGCACTCATGATCCCACCTGCTTTCCTGTTTTGAACAGTTTCTTGCCTCCCAAAATGCTGAATCTTCCAGCCCAACCTAATTCAGAGACATTCAGAGTGAGACCATTCAGTCACCACATTTAACTCTCATGCACTTTGGAGTGATTCCTTAACTGGATTTGAAACAACCTGAGCATTTCATAAGGGACACAAAAACGGTACCTAATTAGAAACAGTTAAAGTTGGTCTTGAATTTGATTTGATTTTTGATCTGAATTTTCATCTTGTTCGGAGATAATTCCACCCAGGCCTTTGATTTTGGAATATTCTTTGCGATTCCTTTAGGTAAGGATGCATAACTGAGGAAGGGAATAGCTTTAGAGTAATTGTTAGGAAGAAATTCTTCACTGTGAGGTTGGTGAGGCACTGGCACAGTTTGCCCAGAGAAGCTGTGGATGCTCCATCCCTGGAAGTGTCCAAGGCCAGGCTGGATGAAGCCCTGAGGAACCTGATCTGGTGGAGGTGTCTTTGCCCATGGCATGCCCAGGGAATCCTTAAAGTCCCTTCCAACCCAAGCCACTCTGTGATTCTATAATTTTCTGCCTTTGCAAAAGGCTTTCATGGATGGTTTGGATAGGTCAGGAATGAATAAAAAGCTTTTTCTTAGCTGTCTGTCTCAGGTGAAAATTACAAGTTGCAGGCAGGCACAAAGGTCGCCAGCTCCAGGAGCTGTAGATGTGCCATCTGAAAGCCAATTTCCATGCAGACAGTCAAATCCAGTTATTATTTAAATGAGTGCTTTAGAGGTATGTGTGTTGTAGAGGGGATACAGATTATTTTCTAAGCAATTGACCTATTTTAGAGTTTCTACCTCTTGAATATCCAGAATAGAGTGTCCATGTACAGTTATAACCTGGACACCCTCCCCCTACATTACCTACTCCAATAATAGATCAGTGAGATTTGCAGCCTTTGCCACTTCAGTAATGAGCACAGAATTCTGACTGGAGGTGATGTAATTGTGGGACATCAGGTCAGCCAGGCTTCATATTAATCCTTTGCTCCTTATTTCAGTTAAGAGCAATGAAACTGGGAACACATGTAAAAGATTGAGATAATTTGTTCCCAGATCACTCTCTTAACATTTTTTATGTCTTTATGCAGCGTTTTATCTGGGTTTCCATCACTCCTTTCGGGGATGATGGCAAGTCAGCCTTTTAGGAGTGACAGATCTATAGAGATACATGCTCTTAGATCACTGGATTTTAAGGTTCCAAGTAACTAGTATGGTAAAGTTCATTTTATAATTGAAGCATGCCTAAATGTTTAAATTATAAACCAAACTACCAGCCTGCAATAACGAGACAATGCTGCCTTCATTCCCTTTCAGATTAATATTGGGCAGTGGTTTTCTTTAGGACCTAATTGCTTGGAAAGTTCAAGTGGTCAGAATCATCTTTTCTTTAAAGACAGGAAATATTAACTATCTCAATTAAATCAAACCTTCTAAGCTCACACAAAATTCTCTGTAATCATTTTCATGACATGTAGATTTTTTGCTTGCATTAGAGAGAATCTAATTTTGCACACTAAGCGTTCCAAAGGACTATTTGCTGCACATGGGGTAAATTACTTGCATTTTTTGTTCTGTTTGTTCATCTGATGCTGCCAGCAAATACCACTGGAGGGGGAATTGTTTGTTCAACTTGAACATACTCCTAGTTTTTATAGTTTCTCCTGAAAGGGTTGGAGATAATAAGAAATAAGGCTTATATTTGCTTTTTGCTTTACTCATGCCAAATGCAGAAAGGCTGAAGCAGTCAGGGGATATGATATTAAAAGTCAAATTACAATAAAAAACCACAACCAGTGATTCTTTATAGCAACCAAAAATTAAAAGCAAATAACAAAAAACACCCTTTAGGGTCTCTGATTTGGTAATGCCCTAAAATATGTACATAGTTGTATGCAAAATAATAAATCCACTGAAACTGAAAATAAAACAAAATTAGGCCTATGCTTGCTAACAAACTGAGTAACAGATCAAAACATATAGATATATTTCCCCAAAAAGATGCATGCCCAGCTTTAATTACACATAAATATTTAATATAAATATTTAATATAGATATTACAGAAATATTTTATATTTGCATTTTATATAAAATATATTTTATATAAATATAATTATTCATATATATAAAATATTCATATCTATATATATCTATCAGTGTTTCTGTAAAATTAAATATGCTGATAGACAACAGTTCTGGGTTTGTGCATACCTTACTAAAGAAAGCCAAATTGCTCTATCTTTATGCATTGCATTAAGACAAGTAAAATATCCCATGTATCCCTCTTGTCAGCACTTTCCAAGGGTTTTTTCTTTCTGTCATCTTTTCCTTCCTTACAGTGAGGAAGTTCCTCTGCATTAAAAGCAACTCATCACTGGAAATCTAAAATGCAATCTTATGAAGCCCCACAGAAAAAAACACTGCCTTTAATTAAAGTTGTACCCCATTGCTGATTTTTTTTAATTGACAAAAATGTAGATTTATTTATTTAATAGGACATTGAGAAATATTTTTTTTTGTCTTTTTCTTCCTCTGGGAAGTGTTTTATTGTTTGCTTCCTTTCTCTTGCCTGCTTGCTGTGTAATTTAAGACTGATGCCTCCCTCTGGGAAGCAAAACTTGATCAGAGAACAGCCTGCACTGTCACCTAAACAAATTATGTTTTAGTCACTGCTGATGTTGGCTCTGTCATAATGGAAATGTATAATTAATGCCTTTGCTTTTACTGCTTTGGAAAGACAGCTCCCTGAATCTGGTTCAAGGGAGGGAATTTTAGGACTGAACCCTTTTCTCTTTCTAACCATTAGCCCAATGGATCCCTACCACTGCCCCTAGAAATGAATTATCAGGTCTCTAATATCTACAGTTATTTATTAAATTTACAGTCCAGGCCACTTATTATTACTAAAATATAATAAAAAAATCTGCTGTGCAGCAAGAATTTGGCAAGGAATAAGAGAGGAGGGGAAACTCAGGAACACAGGTTAAATCCTACATTTCTCCTTTCAGCAGAGCTTGAAAAGATTAAGCTATTTCCATTAGTTTCCTGCAGAGTTGCAAGCAGTGATAATAGACATGTGCTAATTTCAGTATTGCACTGTGCTATGAAGCAGCATTTTAGATCATCTTTCACCTGTGACACGACTCCAAATACCCTCAATTAGCAGCTCTCTTTTTTATTTTCAGCTTTTGTTGTTGAACTTATAGCAATGACTAAACATCTGGTATTATGACTACAAATAGCCTCCATCTCCTCACCTCTGGGATGCAGTGTAGTTTTAGACTATTTATACTTTCATCTAAAATTCTAAATGGGCAAATTATTCTTCTGTAATAGGTCCTAAGTGACAGTAAATGGATGGTCTCAGCTTTTACTTTCCAAAATGGACATCTCTCTCACCTCTTTTAGCTACTGCCCTGCATAAAAAGCTCAAGACAATGGAATAACAGAAACACCATTTTCAGGGCTGAAATAACCTTTGAGTTCTACAAAGAGACATAGAGACCAAGAAACACCAAAGGCAGCGTGCTTCAAACACATTCTAGTGACATCAGAAGCTCAGCATTTTTATTTAAATTCATTATCACTATGTCTGGAGCTGTACAGAAAACAAACCAAGGTAGCAAAGGTGCTCATCCTCAAAGAGTTGGGATCTAGATAGGTTGAAAACATGGACAAAACAGACCTGGCTTCTAAAATTAAACTGGTACTCCATGCCATTTCCTTGTCTACACATCATCATCTGCATGCACCTTCCTGTTTCCACAGAAATATTCCCACATTCTGAAAATCTCTAATTCCATTTCTGGTGCCACTATTCAAATAACATTGGTAATTATAATCATCATCATCCTATTTTATGAAAGAGAAAACTGGGGTGGAGAAGTTAAGTAATTTGCTGGATTTCTTACACTTTTTTTTTCTCTTTGAGTTAGAAATAGATGAGAAAAAATTGTAAAGCACAAGGTCTTGAGCTGATGTAAAATGGGTTACTTATTCTGAAGCCATAAATAGCTGAGATTAATTCAGACAAGTCTTGAATCTGTCCCCAAATATTCTGACTTCTAGTCTTGTAACTGAACCCCTGAAGTATTCTTGGTCTATTTAGAGTCCTAGGAGGCACATAGACACGTTTGCTGAGAGTGATAGCCTTTGTTGATGTGCCCAAAACTATGACATAAGCAACAACAATGAAAAAAAAATTTTGATACAAGTTGAATCTAACAATGATTCTCCCTAAGGAGAACTAAATCTAAAATGCTATCTCCTTGTTTAATGAAAAAAAATATTTTTCAGTCATTAATTTAGAAAGTAAATTATATTTAAAATAATCATGACTCAGCCAAAGCATCTCTTATATTTTGAATCTGATTTAACTTTTCTTTTTTTCCCCTGTGAAAACTTTCCTTGAGTTCTCTGGCTTTTTATTATTCTACTTCTTGTGTATAAATAAAGACTAGGATCTCTCGAGAAAGCATGTGAGACAGAAGGAAGGCAGGGTAGAAAAAGTGACTTCTTACCAGCCTTGCGCAGAGAAACCTAGATCATCTAAATATCACAGGCCAACAGCAAATTAACTTTCTAATCTTGAAATGGGCTGGGTTCCAGGTATTTTGGGGGACATACACTTCTGCTCAGGCATTGAGGTAATGAGAGTGGGGACAGGCTTGTCTCCTGGCTCTGGCACACCACTGAAATCCTTTGTGGAACACGGAGGCGAGTGTGTAAATAGGACCTCCCTTGCAAACCTTCTTCACTTGGCCCTTCCACTTTTCTCCTTTTCAGGTGGTGATAAGTCATTTAAGTCCATTGATATATCACCTGTCAAAGGCTGATTTTTATGGTATACACAGAGCTGAATGGAGCAAGCCTTTAGGGGTGTGATCTAAGCCTTTTGGGGTGCATGTTGTGCCTGCAGACACCCCACTGCTCAGTGGGCAGCACTGCTGAGGTCTGGGTGTGCCCTACAGACCTGCCACAGCAGCTCACCTGTCAAGGGGGATGATGGGGCTGCTTTGTGCCAGCCAGAGAGCACAGCCTGGCCTAAAACCTCTCCCCTCTTCTGGAAGAGCATCAGATTGGTGTAAAACAACATCATTTATGCTGTGATATGTCTGGGGACAACAAGGCCACAGGGCATAATAAAGTACAGAAAAAGCCACTTGGCCCACGCTGCTTTCTGTGCTAAAATCATCTCCCTATTCCAACTCATGCATCACATCCTCTGCCTCCTTCCTCTGAAGTGAATGCCAACAGATATTGGAACACAAGGAAAATATGAAAGAGGATGTCTCGCCACAAGCTGAGAGTTTGGGGGTTTTAATGTTGATTTCCCCACAGTAGAAACCTCATTGTCGTTATCTATTCAGCACAGCAGAGGGACCTAAATATCAGAGCTTTCAGCATTAATAATATTTGGGACCTAAATTTTTGAGACCCTGGGAAGTTTCCACTGAGCACTGATAAAAGATAACACAGGAAGAAAACTAGAAGGAGCTTTGAGGATGAAATGACAACAGCTGAAATGCACTCCTCATCACCACCAGCAAAACAGGCACACTTCCACACAGACACCTATAGAAAGTAGGTGGCAGCTGTGTTAAAAGTCATAAAATCTCTCTCATAACACCAAGCACAACCCCATGTAAGCAGAAAAACACTGAAAACAAGCAAACCCAAGAGTTATATGCATAGACACACATAGATGACTAGAGAAGAAAAAAAGGCCAAACTCTTTCTGAATGTTTGAATAATTGGGAAGAACACAACACCCCTGGGGAACCAGATTTTTCTGAAAATCTATTACTGGAAATCCTGTTTGCTAAACTTAACAGTCTGACATGGGATTCCTCACATAAATCACTGCAGTGAGGCAAATGTAGGAATCCCTCTGAGGTCTTCATTGCCCTGTCAAGAGATATCCGTGTGTTAACCTCCCTCCTGTGCAGCTATTTTTGTTCTTCTCCTTAGTTTGCAGACACAAAGGGTATAATTTATTTTAATTATTTGTTTTCAAGTTGAATGGCTACAGACTCTGAACAAGAAATATCATTAGGCTCCAGCATATCAAATAGCACTGTCAAGATGCTATTCATTTAGAGGCACACTAAGAGAATGACAACATTTTCATTTAACATTGATAAAGTGAATGCATTTATTTATAAAGGTAGCACACCAACTTATATTCCAATAAAATATATTCAATAATGTGGCAGGGATCTGAAGCTAACCACACTATCAAAGGGGAAAAATACACAGAGAAAGGAAATGTTATAGCACATTTATCATTTACATACCTTGTGAGGTCAGGACCTTTATCTTTCTCACAGTTTTTTACTGGAGTGGGATAAAGATGGATGTGCTGTAATGTACCTTTGTCTTCATTGTATGGATAGTGCCATTCTTCACTCACTATGAGCAAAGACAGAAACAGAAGGATGTTTCTGTGACCTGTCTTTTATCCATGATAGGTTCCATCTCCATCCTTGTACGTACTGCAGCACTTGCAGTAAATTGCTTAATATACATTTAGCTGAATTTGCATCTGTGCATTATCCATACAGATAGCTCAGAAAGTCCTATTTTAATGTAAATGGACAGCAATATCACTGGAGAGAAGGAAATTAAGCTGAAATAAAAATATTGCAAGATGAGAGTTGGGGCTAAAACCTCTCAATGATGGCACAGGATGACTGTGAGGTTCCCTTATTATTTTGTAATTACAAGGAAAACATGGACTTTATAATTAAGACTCAGAGGGTGAAAAAAACAGCTCTTAGCCATAACAGCTGTCTCAGAAGGCCAATACCATTGAGAGTACCTTGTTCTGTGCCCTGTGCTTCCCACTGCTGGAAGCAACTGTGGTGCCCTTTTGCCTTTCTTTCCTTCCACAGGATCAGTTGCATTTTCCACAGCAGGCACAGGGAGGTTTGACTAACACCCACCCACACAGGAAGGCAAGTAAGGGTGTCAGGGAAGTTTCCACTCTTCCAAACTTACACATGGGAGTCCCTAATATAGGTACTGTGTTGGTTTTGTGTGATAGATAAACCTTAATTTTCCACTCTATTTACATATGGGCCAGAGGGTTCTGTGTCATGGGCTGGAAATTGTGTGTTCAGTACCTATTATTGCCTGAAAGGCCTGTGGATTTATTTTTTCCTTGTAACACCACATTATATTAATGTAGCATGTTCCACTTGAATCCCTAATGGTACTCACACAATTAAATGAAGAAAACTTTACAATGTTCTTCTAAAATACTCACAGCCTTGATTTTCCAAACACATTCCACAATTTAGTCGAGTTCAGCTTGAGCACTGCATCCTTTTTGCCTTCAAACACTGGCCAGAAATTGTAATGGCTATCTCCAGGGAAATGCCCCTTATGACAGAGCCTATTTTCACCATTTATTGGGATCTAATGCCACTACAGTCTTGTTTTCATTCAGAGAAGCCAAAGTGCTTAATCTAACACACACACACACAAAAAAAAAAAAAAAAGCCTCTCCTGTGGCTTTGCCTCTCTTGTCCTGCATTCTGTATGTGAGTGGCATAGCTCTAAGGAATACATTATTACTGCTGCAGACCACTCCAAATGATTCAGAGACCCTTTATACCGTAGCCAAAAACAGATGAAGAGGAATTAGGTCCTCAGGGACCTAGATATTATCCAGTTCAGCTGAAGCCATTCTCACTTGGTTTGTCTGAGAGTGATTTTGCATTTTAATTTTTAATAATTCTTTAATCCATCTAAAACGGGGGAGAGCAAATAAAGCAGAATCCTTCTGCTGCTTCCTTCCTTCTTTTCTGCCTTATTCATTTTCCCATTTTTTATCTTTTTTAATTCCATATTCCTTTGGTTTTTGAAGCTGTTGATTGAACACATTGGTATTTCTTTTATGTACTGTGAAGCACTAAATAGGAGCTTGCTAGGAACCAGATTTTTTTTTTCTCTTTTTTTTTTTTACTAAAAAATAGTCTTCTGTGAAGACCCCCACTTTTATATTGCATTGAAAGTCAGAAGCAAGTAAAAACAGCCAAACTAGAGTTAAGGTTGCCCTGTATCCTTTATAGATTTCTCTCCTTTTCTCTTTCACCTCCTCCTTCTTTTGATCCAACTTTTCCATGCTATTTCTTCCTAATTCCAGTTCTTTCATTTCAGCAGATTTCTCTATCACACTTTGTCTTACCATGGTCTAGTTCATGCATATTCTTTACAGAGATGTGTGTATATTACTGAAACTCCCTCAGAACCTTGAAACATTTTCTTTATTTTAAAAGCAGTTTTATCTCAGTTTCATAAAGAAAAGGCTTAACTTTAGCTCAAAGCTTCTCTGTGAGGAAAAGCCCCATTTTTAAAGGCACAAACCAGAGAGAGAACATATCCAAACCTCAGCAGGTAGCCATTCTTTTTTTTCCAGCAATTTAAAAACAAAAGCTTTGAAATACAGATACAGAGGGGGAAGCCGAACAGTGAGTGTAGGAGAAATGTCATTTACTTCAATCTTCACAACTCCAAAGTCTGAAAAGTCACTCTGGACTGAGCCTGTATCTTACACGTAATTACATGTAATCTGAAGAGCTGAAGTGGAGAGGATTAGTTTGCTGCTAGTTCCAGCCAATGCTCACAGCCTGATTGTATTTTCAGGGCACTGGTGGGCAGCAACAGATGGTGGTCATTTCCCTGGCAGCCCATAGCAGGGATAATTACCAGACACAGTTCCAAGGTTTATGATATTATAAACCTCTCTTTCATTTCTCATTCACTGCATGTGGAAAGTATGGCCTTTTAACTTCTTTCTTATTGATTTTATACTAGTGCAACACCTTTGCCTCCAGTGATTTTGAAATGATTCAGTGGTGAAGTAAAACAAGAAATAGACCTTTTAAGTCAATAAAAATAATAAAAAACCCCTGATCTTACTGCTGATTTTTTTTTTTTTTTTTGCATTTGAAGAACAGTTTTGTGTTGATTAATGAAATAAAATGCAATAAGAATTTGATGCTGTCCTTTAAAAATGCTGATGCTTAAGGTGATTCTGAAATAAATTAGTCAATGAGGTAACTATATCTACAAAACCAGTAACACTTGCAATGCTCCAGCCAGAATCCAGAACCCCTGTTTTTCACTGGACTAGCTGAAACTTTTTTGGATTAGTCAGTTCTGGATTAATTTCAGCACAGCAAATAAGGAAGATAAAACTCAGACCCTTGGGAGTAAACAGAATAGATGTTAAGGCAAGTTAGAGCACACGGGTCAAGAGCAGGCACAGATTTCAGCAGAACTTTTTCCTTCACACATTTTAAAAAGGGGAAAGAAATTAACTGCTCTTTGTGCCTGTAATAACAATGAAGAGACTCACTCTTCTGATAAACTTAATTAAATGTGCTCAAATTGGCTAAGCCTGAAATTTTTAACACATTTCAGAGGCTCGACAGTTTTACCCAGTCAGTCCAGAAGGACACTGAAAAGCTTCAGAATCAGCCCGACTCAAGCTGAACGAACAAGAGCAAGAAGACCTGCACCTAGAGCAGAATAACCTCGGTGTGACAACACAGGCTGGAAGACAGCCTGAAGAGCAGGAGCACTCTGGCAGTCGCTGTGGATGCCACCAGTTGGAAAAGAGCTACAAAGTGTGCACTCACAGCAACACCGCAAGCTACACACACACAGTGGGAGGAGAGCAGCCAGCAGGTCTCTCATTGCACCCTTTAACTCAGTGCCTGTTGAGGTTCACCTAAACACAGGTTTCTGAACTCTCCAGCAGGAGAGAGATGTTGAGGACTCTGAGAAAATCCCACGGAAGGCTGTAGGACAGTCCCAGCCTCACAATACAGGGCTGGCAAGGACAGACAGGCTGCTGTGCTGCTTTGGCTCAGGGAGAAGGTGGCTGTAGAGTCTGCAGCTACACAGCTGCAAATGAAATAGAGCCCAGCTCCTCTCAGTGTGGATGGCAGAGGAAAGAAATTGATGGGAGAGCAGGGCTGGAAGGGGTTATCCTGAGAGGCAGAGCAAACTCATCCTTGGAAGTTCTCAAGGCTCCAGCAAACACGGCCCTGGCTGGTCTGACTGAGAGTTGGTGACAGCTGGGGTTTGAGAGGAGTGCTCCTCGGGGTGACCTCCTTTTCAACCAATATTTCTACCATTCTCTTGCAAGTTTTCTTTCATTTTTTTTTCTGTGCAGTACTTTGATGATGAACCCGTGTCTTAAGAAAGTGCTCTCCACCCTTTCCTTGAAGTGGAAATGTAACAGGTGACACGTTTTGCTATGGATTTCTTTGGAAACCAACACTGGCAAGAGTGTTACAAAACAAAGACCATAAAAACTCTCAGAATACCAGTAAATTTTTATGCATCGTGAGTTAATTTATTCTCTCAGTTTCTAACCATATATTAGCAGGCTGAGGACACCTAGAACAGCAAAAGGGTCACTGAAAGACAGCCCAAGGGGAAACAGATGTGCTCAGCACTCCCACCTTCTACACCTCTAAGTCGCCTATAGGGAGACTTCTCTCATATAGCAGCTGAGAACTGCAATTTCCCTTATATTTGAAACCCAGAAAGTAATACAAGTTAGGATGAAAATAAATTATGAGAATTTAACAGAGTAGAAAAGATATAGAGAGAGTAGAGAAAAAAAAATCTTTTCAGAAAAGAAAAATAAAAAATAAAATAACCAACCCCCCCCCAAAAAAAATAAAAAAGGTACCAAAATAACTGCTTAGAGAAATTCAGAATTTTTTTCATCTAGTTAGACAAATAACCAAAGGATTAGCATACTTCTTTTACACCAAGTTGTTTCCTAAGGTTATGATATATTGCCATGGAGATAATCTATGCTGTATACCCAGTACTGTTTTTTGTCTCTAATTTTGTTTCAGGTATGGAAAAAAGTTACACCACCTTGCAAAATTCCACCTTGTATGTGGGTTACTACTGGGGGTTGGTGAAGAAGAGCAGGTTGTTTTGTAGAAGCTGTTAGAGAAAGTAAAAAATGTTCCCCTATCTCTTATCAGAGGCCCTCTGAGACCTTCTTAGGAAGTCCTGTCACAGTGACCTCTCATGACGATTCCCTTCAGATCTCACCAGAATTGATCCTTGGCAAGCTCAAAAGCAAGGAGAAAATGAGAACTGACAGAAGATACTCTTCCTAGGAGTAAATATATTGCCTCACTGAAGCTCTTATCCTTTACTGTCCCTGAGTAATAAGTCCTGAAGCTGGCTTGTGAAGTGCTGTAAGAAAATGAAACGGCCGTCTGTGAGATACTAATATTTCTTGAAAGAAGGAGGGGGATCATTCCTGTCCTCTGATTAATGCCTCATGCACTGCTCTAGTCCATTAGAGACATAAAGGTGCCTTTAACAGGCCCCTGAGCAAAGTGCTTTATGCAACGTACTCCCTGTCCTTGACACAGAGACAGAGAGTATCTTAAGCAGCGTCTCCAACTAACACAAAGTATTCAGAAACAGAGGAGTGCCTCCAGGGAGCTCTTTCTGCCAAGAGAAATTAGAGCAGCTCTGGTTATTCTGACTTAAAGGAGAAGCCAAGTGGTGCTCTGGGCTGCGGGGTGGTGAAGGTGCTGGCCATGCCTGGCACTGGCCAGGGCTGAGCTTCCCTGCTCTGTCCTCTCGGGACTTTGAGGGCATCCCGCTGCTCCCAGCCATCACTGACACAACAAGGGGCAGCCTTAGCCCCTACCAAAACCATGAGGGTAGCTAAACTTCAGGAAATTGTTGTACTTTATTTGTTTAGCACAACTTAAACCATCCTCAACCACATAAGCGAGGAGGATGGATGTTTCAAATGCATTTTCATTTCTAAGTCAGACTGATACAGGGAGCAGCATTCAACAGAATGATACTAGACTACCATGCCACAGCAGAACTGCAATGTGTTTACATTCCAAACACAGGTGGTACAAACACCTCTGGGGGCCCTGCCTGGTAACATTTTTGAGTGTACGTGCACCATATGGCCTGAGGGCTGTATGATCTTCTGTCATTTTATTATGCTTTTCTTATAAGTGTTGGAAATTACTGTTATTATGAAAGATCAGCCATCCACTAAAAAAAAAAAAAAAACCAAACCAAAACAAAACCAACCAACCATTAAAAAAAAAAAAAAAAAAAAAAGCCTGCACAATGAAACTGCAGAAAATTGGCTACAGAAAACAGTGGGAAGAGCTAAAATAGAAAGGATGACTAGTTATGAAAGGAACAGTTTGAGAATTGTAACAGACAATCAGAAATTTTGGGAGAAGGGGAAGTAATAAAGGAAGAAGGAAAAGATTATTTCCCTGTAATACTTTTGCTAGACTACTATCCCAGATTACCTTAATCAGAACATGAGTTCCTCAAGATGACCAACATAAGAACTAATATAAACTCACAATAAGAGTTACAGAGCTGACAGGAGTAGCCAATCTGTTGGCCCTCTTCTGTTCTGTCACTTAACATCCTAATGATAAGCATCATCTTAAACCTAAGTACTTGAGCAGAAAGATTATTTCCTACCAATAACCCATCAAATATTCCACCAATGTCACATTTCTCACAAGAACATTTTCCTTCAAAGAAGTATTTTGTACCGAAACACTCAAAAGAATAGTTATGAACAGCAAAAATTTTAACTAGAAGTAATTTTCTTTGATTTTCTTAGATTTAGGATCGCTGTAATATCCTGTGGTTCCACAGAAGCTCTTTCAGAAACAATTTTACTGTGGAAGGCTCCTGCCAGTGTCAGGAACTTCGTGTTGCTGTTTATGCAAGTGGAATGCCTGCTGAACAACTCGTCCTCTGCTGTGCTGTTGTACTTGTCTATTTCTATATGCCAGCTATGGTATTTTCTCAAGTATATAGACCCTCATGGTATCTAATCACTGACAGTCAAACACTCCACTTAGGTATGGCTCCAGCAGTGCATAGGAGCCATAAAGAAAACTTAATGAGCTTCCTGGGGTTTGCCTGTAATAGAGAAATGTGCATGTGGCATAGAGCTGCTTGGTACTAATTCTGAAAGGGATAAAAATAAAGGTGCCAAATCCAATACAGGGAAACCTTTCTCCAATTGAAGAAAACTATCAAGTGCTGAATTTATAGAAAACCCTTTTTAAAGTGCTAACCTAGAGATTAATGAAAAGATCTGAAACTCCCAAAAATATCTGCATTTAAATTGCTTCTTTCACAAGTGATGTGGCTAACAAACTTCTTCCTATATATTTATGACTTACATCCTTTTGTCCCACGTCCCTCTCTACAGTAACTCTACTTCTCTCCTATGCATTCCAGTATTGTTCTTTGTCACTTTTGCAACACTAAGACCTTCCTCCAGATCCTCTGAAGTCCTAATTCTGCTCTCCCATGCCCATCCCATCTCCCCCCAAAACCTAGTAAGAAAGAAGAAACAGCCATGAATGTGAGGCACATTTTTTTTATATTACTCATCTAGCACAATTAAATAGATCAACTCAAACTCCCCTTATTTTTCCCCCAGATTATCATTGTTGACAAAATGTCTTCCCTC
Source organism: Sylvia atricapilla (assembly GCF_009819655.1). NCBI lineage: Eukaryota > Metazoa > Chordata > Aves > Passeriformes > Sylviidae > Sylvia > Sylvia atricapilla. The sequence goes on from NC_089143.1 coordinate 64,017,584, forward strand.
AGGACAGCTATTGAAAATTGAAAGCAATTCAAACCTCTGGAAGGTTTGAAAAACCCTTTTTCTCTCAAAATTAAACTGCTTAATAGGTTGAAAAATTACTTGGGAGAATAATAAGCCTTTGCAGAACAAATAAAACCAGATGACCACAAAAAAAAGAACTATAAATAAAACTAGGAACCCAAGAAATCTGATGTTTACCATAACTTTGAAGCACAGATGGAGGCCCTTCCTCAACAAACATTATACTGTTTTCCCATCATTCCTGAATTATTTAGTTTCATCCCATTGCTCTTTTTCAGTCATCTTCCAGATCACCCCATGATTTTCAGAGGAGCTTTGTGTTGCATCTCAGCACCAGAGCAGCTGCACTGTGCTGGTGTAGAGCTGGAGAGTCCCTGAAGAGGCTGTGGGCTCAGTTAAAGCAGGACTTAATACCATAACCAGAGCTCCAAGAGGATAACCCAGGGCACAGCAACTACTGGAAATGAGCTCCAGCATCATGCCTATGCACCATCTTCAAACTCCCCCATTTCCATGGGAAGAAAACACAGCAATGTATACAAAGAGACTACAATCTGTTCAATATTCTTTCTGAATCAGATTCCTATTCACAACTAGCTTTAAAAATACATATTTTGAGATGTGCTGTGGATAGAAATATTCCTACAGAAACATTTAAGGGTCCTCTATTTTTTTTTTCTATTGTTCATTTTCATTTTACAAACAACAAATTCCTTTCCCTCTTTACAAGTTCCTTTTGTTATTTTTCCTCTCTACCTAAAATGCAATAAAAAGAGCAAAACCACATAAACATGAGAAACATTGTAATAATTTCTTTAAAACCTCAATGTTTTGAGATCAGACAGAGAAATATATGTATATTTTATGAAGTTTGCAAACATTAGATACTCTCTGATCAAAATATGTTGTGCTTTATGCTGAGGAATATCTGGGGTAGAACATTTTTTGTTTTTTCAGATGTACACTTGAACTTTCTACTTAAACTGAGAATTAAGTCAGCCAGTTCTACAATCCCAAAGGCTTCCTTGTTTCAGTGATGAGCAGCGTTAGCTACTTAAAATCAGCTTCTCAGCTACACAACCTTAAATAGTTCTCCACCTAAGATCTATACCTACCAATTGTTGGGAAAAATAGGAGATTTGAGGACATTTGGTCACTGTGCAACATTTAGGTACAGACTAAGCCAAGGAGAAAATATAAATAATCATTACATAGTAACTTTAAATGAGGCAATAAAGGAAAAAAAGAGTGCAATCTATACTGCAAATTCAAAGTGATGTAAATAGAAACTTCACATTTTACAAGCTCAGAAAAAGTTGGGCAGCTGTTGTAGGTTGGAGTAGTTGGTATCAATTAGGATAAATTTTTGCTGTTACAGTGAATTATAAGGTCAGCTCTACATCAGTTAGAACTACCACTGACACCACCAAGAACATCAAGTTTCTAAATTTTTAAAATTTTGAAAATATTTATTTTAGTTTACTTTCCCACCACAAATTTAAATTAAGAAATTGCTTTGAGAAGTTTAGAAATTAACTGCTTTAAATTAAGACTTTTGTAATAAATCCACAAAATTATAGTAAATTTTATTCATATATCACGGCTCACTTATTATCTGCAGTTACTTTTTTAGAAATCTTATTTAGAAAGCTGTTTTTAAGGTTGTGTGTATGGAAATGGGAAATAATTATATGATGCTGTTAAGATACAACTGGGAGGAGGTGCTCCTTATTGTAATAAAGAATTTATTTGACATTCTTGATGCTTATTTCACCATCAAATCAAAGTTAATTTCTCAAAAAAAATATTTAGCCAACAACTTTGTTACTTTTCAAAGCCATCTCTTTTTTTCTCATAAAAATGCTTGCCTTTTTTATATTTTGCCTACCTGTGTAAGAAAAAGAAAACAGGGAAGACCAGGACTGCATATGGTGTTCTCCAAATTTGAGTCTAAAAATTGCTAACGGCAGTAAAGAACAAGCTGGCAAGACTACAGAAACATACTAAGCAAGATTTCAAAGATAACCAAAAAAAATCTCACTCACATTTTCACATGACAGTCCTACTACAATGGGAAAAGTCATACCAGAACACTTACATAACATTTTAAGAAGTTGCAGTCTTCTTCAAAATAATGAGAAATGTTTTGCACAGACAGGTTTGTGAGGAATCTTATGTAAAATGTGAACCTAATTGTTCTTAATAAAGGCTGTGGAAATGCATCATTGCCTCACTTGCCTCATCCATTTCTTGACCTTTTTTTGCCCTGAAAAACGTTCCAGGTATGAATAATAAGTCAGCTGGTTATGGTAGACTTTAGTGGTACACTCAGTTCCTTTTGCTGCCAAATGTTACAGATTTACAGTACACTGTAAAGACTAAAGTGCAGGCATAATTACCTCATTTCATCCTTATGCAGATGATTTTTGAATTCTTACCACCTCCACACTCATGACTCATTCCTCAAGTCAGTCTCCTGAAGGAAAAACCCAAGAGATGTCAAGCAGAAACTGTGCTCAGCCAAAAGAGCAGGCATGTTGCTCCTGGTTCCCCTCCAGGTACTGAGCCTCAGAAGAGCAGAGAACCACATGATGTTTCTGTTCTGAAATGAAAAAGATCTGTGCTACTGGCTCAGCCAAAAGCAAATCTTTGCAGTGTCTCTGCTAGGACCATGTCCCCTGTGGGTCACAGTGCCTTTCCATGCCATACCTTCAGGATTCTGTTTCGAACGCTGTTTTAAGATTAAATGATAATATGATATATACACAGTTGTAATTACATTTTTGACCAGTGAATTATTCAACTGATATCAAATATGTGTGAGATTATCTCATCTGCTATACCTTTCCAAGATTTTCTGGTCCAATTCCTTGATTTTTACATAATCGGCTGCTTGGATAAGAAATTTTCAAACCTGTACTTGTACATCAGTAACTACAGTTTTACTCAGTCAGCCATATTCTGAACCCCTTTCAGCTTTGAGAACAGAGTTGTTTCAAAATACTAACGAGATACACAGTTCATGGGGAGTCTCCTCTCTTTGTACACACTGGCAGTGGTAAGGTCAGAGTCACCAGCTGGACTTTGCATTCTCGTGGCAGAGGCAGACTGTCCTCTCTGACTCATCCCTGCATCGTGGGGAGGGAGCTGACAAGGAGCTTCTTTCCCCTGTCTCTTTTCTTATTACATTCTCTCGCTGCTCTTGCATTAGTGGCCTTGTTCAGCACAACAAGATTTTTATGCATGTGTTTCGTTGTTGTAAGTATTGCACTATGATGAGGAAGCAAATCCTCTTTTTTTTTTTTTTTTTTTTTTTTTTTTTTTTTCAGGGGATGTGTTGAACGAATATCCTTCAGGGGATAAAAGCAGGTCAGCTATTTCAGTAGGCAGCATCTCCAGATGTAATTCCTCTATGAATTATATACACAGATATAAACTCACAGACACTTCTTGACTGAACTGGCATTTGTAAAAGAAGAGGCAGCAAACTGAAGAAGCTAATTTTCTACGGCAATGATCCTACAATGTGAGTTGTAACTGTCTTGTACAGACTGACTTCATTTAACTCCTGAAAATAGGTCTTGTACACACTGACTTCATTTAACTCCTGAAGAAAGGCTTACTTTGATGTCAGTTGATGTGGTTACTTTGGTTCCTAAATCATGTCATATATACTGTATTTAAGGAATTCTTTTCAGAGACTGGAAGAAAGAAAAATTGGCAGGAAGGTATAATTATGAACAGAGAAATTGTTCTTTATGATGTGAGCTACAAAAAGTGTCACAATGCTCTGAATTAATGAAAGTCTCCTGTAGTACAGGAAACAGTAAAATTAGAATCTCAAATACATTAAACATATGCCTTAGGAATACTTTAACAGATAAAATTACTTTATTTCAGTTGCCAGAGATAAATGTGGTTCAGAATATATATATAAACAGAAATATAACCCACAAAATTTACTAGTAGTTTAAGTAGTCATTGCCAAACAAGTATAGAGATAGGAACCATAATTATGTCATGTGCATTATTTTTTCAGTGCCAGATTGCAGTGCCCACTGATGACAATCACTACTTTGTGAACTTAGCTGTTTATCTTGACTGAAGAGATAACCATCTCTTCCTCTGAAAGCAATCAGAAAGTTTTCATCAGAATTGAACAGTGATGTATAAGGAGTAATTCTGGAGGATATTATGTCCTGTGGGCACACTTTTCCCTTACAGTCTCTCAAACAGTTTATTTTCAGTCTAAGATTATTTGCTCCTACTTTATACCAGCAATATTGCATTTTCTAGTCAATGTGTCTGTGAAAGCAACAGAAGGGAAGAATTGCAGACTTCAATTGCCCCAGCTACCTTCCACCCATATATTCAGGTATCAAGAGAAATGGAAAAGCATTAACACAATTTAGAATTTTAGACTTCTAAAGCCAGCAGTTCTTTGGCCTATGTATGGAAATGTCTGCCTCAAAATTAGGACCATTTCTGGAGAGGAGACACTGGAAGTCAAGGCAGATGCAAATCCTTGGCCTACTATTATCCACACTTAGTGTGGGTGGTGAAAACAGAAGCTCAACTCAACTGTGTCCTTCTTGAGATAAGGTAATATTTTTAGACATAAATGTTATTTTGTCATCTGAGGATGCTATTCCTAACTCTAAGGGATTGAGACCTTCAGTGGGAGCAAGAGTAGAAGAGTTGAAGCAGGGAGTGGAGAAGGAAGGGAATTAAGCAACCAAAGGTCGTATATAGTATTTACTGGGAAAGTAAACATGTTTTGTGAAGAGTACCACTATGAATATTAACTAGAGGTCAGACAGACAGATTTAGGAGTGTATTTGTGAGATGGTAACTCGAACATCCTCATGACATCCTTATTTTACTTTGACCGTGATCAGTAAAGCTTTTTTTATTTGTTTCCGTCAGCTTACGTTAAGTCATCGCTGAAGAAAAAGAAAACAATCTGCTTTATTTGCTTCATAAATATAATTATAAACTTGCCAGAACCAGGCTAGCCACAAATTAACATGACAGCTACATTCACATTCACATGGATTATTTATGAAGAAACTTTGATGGGCTAAAGCTACTGATAGGACCAGGTGTTACTGTAGAAGCCAATAGAGTTGCTATAGTGACAGGCCACAAGAATGGTCTAAAAGGTATGATAAATGACAAAATGCCTTGCAATTTGCAAGCCAGAAAAGCTTGGCATTTAGGAAATACTTGCTACATCTGCAAATTTATTTTCTCATATGGGAAAAGGCAGGTATATTGTATCAGGGTTCACATTAAGCTGATATACTCCCTTGGCTGTTCTATGCCAATAAACACTGTCTGTGGAGGAACTGAATTACTCCCTTCTGCTGTGCAGAGAGAGATAGTGTCTCTTCCTTTCCTCTAAGCATTAGACTTAACAAATTTCCACAAGATGATTCTCCTCAGTACGTTTGGAGTTACCAGTGTATGCTATCTGCGGTGGCAATGGATTTTAAATATTTAAATTTCATTCACCTTTTCAGATCTCTGAGCTGCCGTGGAAACTGGTAGCAGCTTTTCCAAATAAATAATACAACATAAACCTATTTTATACATCAGTTAACACTTCTAGGCTAAACAAAACAAAACGAGGGGGGAAAAATAAAAACACACAATGAAAAAAGCCAACAAAACCCAAATTCAGAACTTCCACAGACACAGTAGAGAAAGCCTAGAAATTTTAGTAAAGCTGTTAGTAAAATCTCAGTGCCTTTACAGAGTGTCAGACCTTCCTGTGTGATAAATGTTGCATTCATTAATTTTTACATGTTATAAGATTCTTTTTTTCTTCCACCTACTGAATTGCAGGAGGTCAGAGGCAGTGTATGAATATACTGACAAGGCTTAAGACAAGAGATGGGAATCACAAAGCTAAGAAATGGCACTTTTGCAATAGCATAATGTTGAATATTGGCAGCAAATTAGTATAAAATTTTGAAGTAACACCTACAGTACTACATCCCCACACAGAAAGCTTGAATTCATGGCAAACTTGTCAAACAGTACTTGAATGTTAGGAAAGTCACATTTCAAAATGTTTTGGCTGCAATGAACACTTGAAGAGTCCATTGCAGTTCTCAGAGGTATAATATATATAAAGTTCAGATTAATGTTTTAAATTGCCTTCTGCATTTTTGGTCTAAGCCATTTTGTTACTTCCCCACTTGCTTTTTCTCCTTTCCACATCTTGTGGTAAAAAAAAAAAAAAAAAAAAAAAAAAAAAAAAAAAAAAAAAAAAAAAAAAAAAAAAAAAAAAAAAAAAAAAAAAAAAAAAAAAACTAAACTTAAGCAGAAATGGCTATGATTACCTTCTTTGTCCAAGGCAAGAAAATTCTTATTTCTGAACTTTTAAAACACCAACACATGAACAAGCACCAAAACCTGTAAATTCCAGGAATCATCATTCTTCATGGAAATAAATTATAGTTGGTTACTTCAGACTTGTGATATCTTCTGGCTATGTGAAAGAAAGTCATCACCAAAATGACTGCATTTTGGAACTAGAAAAGCAGCACACCCAACATGAGTTTGCTGCAAGCTCCTAGAAATAAACCTTAAAAAATGTTGAGTTGCATCTTCTGTGGCACACACAGTTGTGCAACAAGCATCAAAAACAGGGGAAGGCAACAAGGGAAGAAAAGTATGGAACTGCATTCAGCCTCTACTCCAACACAAAGGATTGTTTCATTCCACCAAAGTCAACTTTGCATCACAGAAAGTTGTTTTAACTTCATCCCAAGCAGAGGGAGGAGGCAAAACTCCCACTGACTGAACTGTGAGCAAGAAAAAGATTGGGATTGTGCCCCCCATAATGCTGCATGTTACACAATTAGGCTTTTAATGCTTGCTTCAGTGCAGCCTCATTGCATGCCATGGAGGGAGTGATGCACACAGATCCCTCCTTAGGGGCTGGCTTTACTGGATGACTGCTTCCTACCTTTACCTCCACCACAAGCTATTGCTAAACAACTTGAGCCCCTCTCTTCAGGGCTCAGATATGCCTTTTCCCCTTCCTCAGCCTCTGATGCTCTCTTCCACCAGATGTCCTCACAAAGCCCCACAGCCCTGAGCAGGGTGTGATAATCCACATCCCTCAGCAGGGGGATCCTCCCCACTCTGTGGCCCAGGTTCTTTTTGTGTGCCTTTCACAGAATCACAGGTTGTAAGAGACCTCCAAGATTATTGAGCCCAACCCAGCCCTAACACCTCAACTAAACCATGGCAGAAAGAAAGAAATCAGCTGAATTTCACCTGTCTGTTGGCTTGTCCCCCATGTGGTGGCATCCATCACCTCACTGCACCAATTCACTGTTGTCAATGTCACGCTGCCTTTCCTCGGAGAGATGGTGAAACGGCACTGCGTGTGATAGATAAATCAACAGAAATCTCAAGTTGGACTTGGACATATCACTTGAAAAAGGGAACTTTGCTAACTCCTGTAAGCTGCTGGATGACCTCACAGTGTCTGCCAGTCTGGTCCAGGTCTGGATTTTTACTTATGGATTGGCTCAAAAGGACTCAAAAGAAAATAAACACAGGGGTGTCCTCATCCTAGCCATTGGTCATACAATGGGGGATGTACTAGGATGTGCTATACTGTCTTGCACAGTGCATAACTCAGAATATTTTAAAGGTTTATGAAAAAAAATTAAAAATTAACAGCTTTCTATCTCAGTATCTCTCTTCCAAACGCTGGAATATTCATGTTCTCTACTTTCCTCTCTAAATTCTGTTAATTTTATATGAGACACCACATAAAGCACTCAATGATCTCATGGACAGAAAACTGCAAATTCTCCATTTTTCATTTCTCCATATCAATAGCAAAAAAAATGAAAAGAATTTAAAAAAAAATTAAAAAAGAGAGACTTAACTAAAACAGCAGAAACTACTAGAATTTAAGAAGGCTGGAAAAGTCTTATAACCCCAGAAGCTTGTGACCTTGTAGTGCACTTTGCAAAGACAAAGCACATCAGAGGTCTGAATTCAAATAAACCAAATCATAAAAATATTAAGAACCAAGAAATCTTCTAGACTTCAGTGAAATTTGTCTTCAAAGACTCAACATGTATAAGTTTTATATGCCTGTAGTACTTCAGGGTTTTTTGTTTGTTTTTTTTAAAGACCAAATACAGACATGAAAAATATTTATCATCATAGAGGAAAGGAAATGGATTGTTAATGCTATATGAAAATGTTATTTACAGAGGAAAAACAAAGTGCATTATAGGCAGAAAGCCAATGTTTTTTGAATTGCTTTGCAAAAGTGAATATTCTCCAATCAAATGTATTTTAACTATACTTTATTTGATTTTCTTTTAATTTAAAAAAGCCCTTTTCAATAAAACCAATATTTTTTAGTTCCTCATAAGATCTTACGGTTCAGAGGAAGCAGATTAAATAGTAACACACATCTTTCTTGTTTGCTACATGGAAGTTTAGCACAAGACACACCTTAAATTTAAATTCTCTACTATTTGAAGAGAGAAAAGCATTTAAAAAAAAAACCATCAGTCTCCTCTAGGTAGATTTAGAATCAGCCTGCTTTTTTTTTTTTTTTTAATAGGGATGTTAAAATATTCCTTTACTTAAGAGATACTCTGAGGTTGTATTTCAATATTTAATAATAAGAAAAGTATAATAAAACATTTTGTTCTGCCTGCTTCTGAATAATTTAGCTTTATATTGATCTTTACAGACTTATTTTCAATATTTGGGTTTAAAATACAACTACTGAAATCACTTCTGGAGCTGCAAAAGACAAAAAGGAAATATGTACAGACAAGTGTTTAAGGAATACAAATATAAAACACAGTCTTGGATAAACTTTTGGTAAATGTTTCTAGTAAATGCTTTTTGCCAGGCTCCACCAAGTATTCTTACCATTTTTCTTCTAGCATGCAATAAAATTAAATGTGATGGTTCACAAAACATCCCAAACAAACTACATATAATTTCTATTCTCTTCAGATTAAATAAATAAATAAATAAATAAAAGACATCTTGAAATCATAGTCTATTTGCAATCTCTCCATATCATAATTCAGTTTTTTTTTTTTTTTTTAATCATTTCCTTTTGTGCCCTATGTGGAAGAATTATAACACTATATACTGAATAGAACAGCTTGAAAATTTGCAAAGGTATTTCTTATTGTGTCAAATTACCTTTCTCCCACTCAGAACCATCCTAAAAAACAGCCTATTTTACAGTGCCCATGCAAAAAGAACAAATATCAGAATTTTAAATGGGAGGCAGGAAAAAAGCCCACAAGCAAATCCTTGTTTCTTGACTTCCTTATGTGTCTTACTTAGAGTAATTTTATCATTTAGTCTTTCTGTTGTAAAGACTGTGTTTTAGTACACAATGTAAGGTAATGACAACTTATTTTTGTTCTGTTTGCACAACAAGAAAATAGATATAGCAGATAAATTAATCACTGTACAACATTCACTGGATTCTGCAATTAGAGCTTTCTTATTGAACTACTGCATTCCCACAAATGCTTTTATAAATCTTTATTTTTAGATGGAACAGCATTACCCACCTTGCATAATGCATTCCTTATGCACCAGGAGCAAAAGAGTAGCAAAATTAAGCACAACAGTCCACAAAGTAATAATTTTGGATTATTAGAGGTGATCATTCACAGGGATGGAGTCTAAATGGGTACAATAAATGCAAGTACATGGCCTCTGCAAGCCAGGCTTTCTTGTGCTCTGAGTGAGGTGCTTGAAAAAGGCCTTTCTCTGAATATGTGAAAGCATGAAAAACATTTACTTATCCTGTTTCTGTGAAAATACAGCACATGTGAAATGGACTAACAAAGAAACTGGTTGCAGATTCCTTTATGGCTATCTCTTCTAAATGAACTTCTAAATGAGGTTCCAAGAAAGGGGAGAGTTTACAGACACAGGCTGAATTCAAAGCAGCATCAATTTTGGGTTCATATCAACATCAGACTGATTCCTTGTAGGGATTTTTTTCAAAGGCTTTTGTCCTTTGATCTTGGATAAAGTTTAGAAGCACATAGTGCCTTAATTCCAAGACATTCAAGCCCTGAGAAATCTAGTAACTGATTCATGATCATTCTTTAAAACAAAACAGAAAACATTTCACCACATATATACTTTGGATAAGCATTTTTTTAAAGTGTAGCAATATTTAAATGAAAAAATATGATAATTATTCAAATTATCTTTTTTCAGTGGAAAAAAAAATGTTGCCAATCAGAATATGAAGATCAAGGAGAAGACTTATATAAAAGAAAAAAAAATTGACAAACAGCAGGAGAATACAAAGCATTTCCATATATATTTGAAATACTTATTTTGTATTGTCAAGATTCAGCTTACACCAAAGACGTTCAAAATGAATCATACAGAATATCTAGGTGGAAAATATAGAAGTAAGTTTGGACTATTCATAGGAAATTCTAAAATTTAAAAAAAAAAAAACCAAGGGAAAAAAAACAACAAATAAGAGGCTAAAATGTTAACAGAAGCCTGAAGAAAAATACAATTGAAATTTCATAAAATTAGAGCTTCACTTTAATGACAAGATAGAATTCAACTAAGCAATTTCAAATGGTTCCTCACATAGATGCTTTCACAATGCCAGACCACGATTAAAAATCAAATTATTAGAATATACTTTTTCAGATTACTGCTATTCATCACTATTTGATCTCACTCCAGAGCTGAAAGTCTGTCTTGAGATATTGGGTCAATTCACTAATTAATTTTCAAAGATAAAGGCTTTAGATGCATTTCATAAGAATGCATTTGTTCTATGGAAATAAAATGACATGAGAATCTTAATCGTTTTAATTCATATTTCTGCTAACCTGGCCATGAAGTTATGTGAATTTGACAAACCTTTTGCCTGCAGAATAATTACAAGTCTTTGATGCTCTAGCATAATGAGGAAAATCCATTTCTCGACAGCTTCACCTACAGAAATCATAAAATTGTGCATATATTGTTCCATGTGCAGTATGTTTTAAATTATTGGGAGTTTGTCGATGCCTTATTATCATGGGTGACCACTGTAGTGGTGCACTGAAATTATACAGAAGGGGTCAGGAGAAGTCTCCACATAGCTTTAGGATCAGAATTTAGGTGTTATAGGCAACAAGAACTTCATGCTCTAAGCAGGCAGTCATTGTTCCACGAGTGGCAGCTTGAAGGCAGAAGGAGCCCGAGGCAGCACTCAGGGGAACACACTGCTGCTGACACCAGTCAGACTGCAGCAGTGCATGTGAACAGACGGGCAGACAATGCACTGAGCCTGTACCAAATGCAACTTCTGAGTCCCCAGAGTTCCCATGCAACAAGAGTTCCCCCAGAACCACGGCTGGGTCAGGAGCTTGGAATGCCATCGAGGCAGCCAGAACTGATACACATCTGTACCAAGTTGCACTTAGAAATAAATTAATGGAGAAGTAAAAAGAATTTTAGCAATTTAAATTAAATTAAAAAAAAGTTTTATACTTATTAGAGGTTTTTTACCTATTATTTATACTTAATTTCACAACCATGGCTGCACAAGTTCATAATTCAGTTCCATGGCATTCTTTATCCTGACTTAATAAACAAAACACATGTGCACAATTTCAGACTGCAATCAACCACAAAGAAAGGCCTGACTTGCAAAGACTACACAATTAGAATTTGTGCAAAGTCACATGGGTGATTTTGAGCCCTTATAATATTACAGTAGATCCAACAGGCTAATCTAGTTTATGGTGAATACAGCACATTTCAGGATCTATGACATTTGTCCCTATGCTTATTTATTCATTCCATAGCAAGGAATTTTTTTGCACTAGGTATCAGTTGGCCTCAGTTTCCTGACTTTTGTGGTACCTGGCCAGTAGTTATCATCCTAAAATTCAGCAAAAAAAGGATAACCATTACCTGCAGATCTCAGGCTACCTCGAGACATGAATTAATCAGCTGGTTACTTAAGATGTTAAAAAAAACCTGTCAGAGTGATTATACATAGCATAACCAAAAATGCAATAATACTCTGTAGAATACCATAATGTGATTCATGTGTAGAATCTTTCTGGGCACTGTCTACAGCATATACTTTGGGAAATACAAAATCAGAAATTAGTCTGAAGCCTGACAAGCTGGTGGTGTATTTTAATTTATGGGAATGATGGTTAAAGGTGATCTGAACAAACAATGGAGAATTGAAGCAGTAATTAGTGGAACCAGGGAAGTGTGGAACGATTAGGGATAAATAAAATGAAGTAGTTTTCTGGTGGAGGGTGTCAGAAAGGTTCTTAGGGAGAATTTTAAATGATTTGAAATTGTTTTATGAAAATTCAGTATTATTATATGGATTAATGATCCATTAATGTCTATCATCCATAATCATAATAAAGTTTACTACTCGAAGCTACGTAAAATAATGGTGTATTTAATATATCACCAAGAAGATGGAGCACCAAACTATTGCAGTTAACTGCTTATATATGCTGGGCAATAAGCTTCTTCATTATGTCGTAAAGTAACAGTCTTCAGACTCACAGTTCTCCCTCTTCAGTTCCCTCATATTCAATAAAATACCTGAGTTATGCACACCATCCTTAGGACTTAAACCTCCTCTTATGCTTTCTTCATTCTGAAAACAGTATCAGAGGAGGATGTGACTTCATTCCTTACTTCTAGACCTCCCCCAGCACAGTAGCCCCAGCAGTTATCTGTGTGAAATAAAGTGACATTTGGGTGGGTCATCCAAATACGAGGACCCACATTCATTGCATTTGCTAAGTGACAGGATTGCAGTGCCAGAAGAGACACTTAAAACCATACTGGACTAAAACATCCCTTTCTTTCATGAAGAGACATGAAAGATGCTGATAAGGAAAATAAATACCGGTGCCACAGTGCAAATGCACCCTCTAAGTTCTCCAATAACCATTGCCAAAGTTTTTATGCAGCCTTGCCTACAGATGGGGAAGCAGTGCATGGATTTTAAAGCCCAGCCCTAAATGATCCTGAAATTTTCCAGCTTGGTCAGATATGCTAGGCTAAGATTACAGAGATATTGAAAGAGTAGCTCAGCTTGTTGGGAAGAAAACTGAGGTATCCAGTAATGCACATCATAAGGTCTTCATTTAGGTGCATCTCTCAAAAGGGGAGAAATCCTATCATGAGCAGTTTTGTTGAGGTGATGATGACTCCAGTTGCAACCTTCAGAACAAAACAGGTGTTCCCATCCAACAAGGACCACAGCAGCATTAGGGAAAAATAAAACATTTTGAAGCATGACTGTTGACAGATTTCACTCTTTTTTTTTTTTTTTTTCTTTTTTTTTTCCTTTTAGAAGTGGAAAATACATGTTAAGCAATAGTCTGTACCCCTCCAAAAAGAGAACATGGGATTTGAGGATATAATATGAGAAGTATAATTTTCTATGGAACAAGTGGCAACCTCATGTCAGATACAGCTGTGACCCCCACCCTGAGTGGGGTGAGGGGTCACATTTCTATTTTCCATGGTAATAGAGTCTACAGTGTGTTCAGGTGTATATTTTACAGGAGTAATTAATACTGTGGTTATTTTATATGAACATTTCCTGTGGTCTCCAAAGAAACTAAAGCCAATGAAATAGTTTAATTCAGTGAACTGAACTTAACCTGATCCTATCACAGTGACACTGATTGTGGATGTGTTGTAGCTATTGTGGGATAAATTAGACCGGATTTGCATATGAAAAGAAAATCTGAGATGCATCCAAAATCCAGAAATTGAATTTGATTCATAGAAATTTTGAAGCAAGAAAAGACTATCCAATCTGACCTGTTGTGTAACAGCACAAGGCATGATATGCCTGCAGATCCTTGTTCTGATTCACAGTTTATGTGCAGACGTGTCTTCAGAAATGTAAACAGTGACTATTTTGAATTCCTGTGTTTGACAAATGTACCTAAAATTTTCAAAGTGAATGTTATTTCTAGGAGATACTGGCATTAATATTTCTCATCTTGGATAGAAATCCTGCAATATCATCTTCTGTTAATTTTGTTGTCTTTTCTGTCACCTGCTGCAGGTGTATCTGTTGGGGAGCCAGAAACAAAAAACAAACAAACAAAAAAGACTGTAAATTCTTTCATACTCTTCAATAATTCTTTCATACTGCATCTGACAGGGAACTAAAATGAAACTCTACTACTTGAGTGCTACCAGAGTAATTTATTTCATAATGTAGCTATGGGTCTCATTCAGCCCCCCAGATGTGGCAGTGCCACTTCTGATGTCCAAAGTTAAACAATAATAACTCTGCATTATTTAGATCTCTACTGCTGCACAATGCATCCATTGGCAAACTGCTTCCTTGAACAAATGATCTCTTTCATATTTGCTATTGTTTTACTGTCATCATAGTTCAGATATTCACCTCATGCATTCTTCAGGAGTAGGATGTCTAACCACCACAAAATGAAGATATGAGTCAAGATACAGGATAGAGGTTTGCTGGGGTTTTTTTGGGTTTGTTTTGCAGCTGCATCTGGTTTTGTCTTGTTATTGCCACAAGTTTCACAGCATTTCTTGTAAGACCTGTACCTTTCCTTTTCTCTTACTAAACTGGCAGCTTCTGCTTGCTAGCACATGGTTTTGTTTCCCTCAGGAGAACAGCAACAAAAAGGCAAAACCAAAAGGCTGTAAAACATCCCTGCTCTTGCTTCTGCTGTAATAATCTCCAACCCACCTGGTTACAGGGCAACAGGTATCTCTTCTAATGTCTCATCTTTCACATTTTTAAAGGAATGTGTTTCAGGTCTTAGGAACTTTCTGGACATGACCACTAGCACTACAATGTGATAATCCACTAAATATCAAAGCAACAGCACCATTTTATCTGCTTTGCAGCCAATGAATGGATAAGCCCAAAAGCACAGTATTCCTAGGGACAGGATTTTCACTAATGAGCAGGAATATTGGTGTGGTGCCATGTCCCTTTTACTGGGCTCCACTGCAGAGAAGATAATCAGGAAAAATAAAAAAAAGGACAGATCTGTGATGTCCCTAAGTTCCAGAAGCTCCTATTTGCCAGTAAGCACCACCAGGGCAAAAGGCTTTAATTTTCTCTAATTCATGAAGCAAATCAGCCTGGCCAATGGCCAGTTTTAGAGCAGCAGCTCAAAGCTAGCTGACTTCATCACAGTACACTACCCTGTGCTAAACCAGAAGACTTTCTCTAAAATTATGAAAGTGCATACTTTTAAAGTTTCCTACTAAGAATCAGTAAATAGGAAAAAAAAAAAAAAACAAAAACAACAAAACCAACATATAAACAAAACAGAAATCCCTCTAGCTATAAGACTGTTTGCAACTGATGTATTTTAAAAGTTATCAACTATATGTACAGTGCTGACTCTTTAGAAATATTTGTCTCTGGTTTTAAAAGGTTATGCATTAAAAGATGATGAACTAAACTTTAATTAACTGTGGGAAGTCTTGCTGCAAGATGAGTGGGGTGAGAAACAAGTGACTTATTACAGAGCTTGAAAGAGAGCAATGAAGAGGGAATGAAGGTCCTTGAAGTTATTATTAGGTTGCAAAATTTGTGAACTCAACGTTAGCTATGGCAATCCAATTTAAACCCAATTCATATCAATTTTAAGTGATTTCTTTCTAATATAAAGCTAAATCAATGAAATATTGAACTTAATTAATAAAAGTGCCCATAAGGGAAGTTGCACAGTTTTAAACAAAAGAGCTCAAAAAATTACATCACCAAAAGCAATGCAGCTCATGTGAAACCAAGTGATAAGATCATCTGCTGATGAATAGGAATAAGAGACGCTGTAGAGACAAAGAATTATTTGATCAGTTTGCATACAATCTGTTCTATTTTTGAATATGTGGTAGAGGCTCTAATTGTTATCCCTGTTCTTTGCAAGTCCTTATGTGGTAGAGACCCTAAATGCTATCCCTGTTCTTTGGGAATCCTTTTGCAAAACTCACTGACATTGGTAAGGACAGCAGGAGGCCCCTGCTATTGATTGCTTCCTCCTTCACAAGGCCACAGGCAGGCTCCCAGAAACCTAATGCAAACCCAGATCCTAAGAATATCTGGCTAAATAATGGATGATCTGTGACACACACACATTGTGCATAATCACAGTGAAATCTCTGAAATTTCCTCGGTAACTCAATTAGGCAGTTATAGTCTAATTGCATTAGAGCGAGCGTTACTCACTGGGCTTAATACTGAGGAAGGCTGTTAGCCAGTCTCCTATGTTACAGTTCTGGACTTATTCACACACCAAGACTTAAAAATTCCAGGCAATCATCACAGATGATGGAATGGTGCAGTAGTGCCCTCTCATTACCAAATTCCTATCCCAGATGGCTTGGCAGAGACACTCCTCCAGGTCCTGCTGTCATGCAGGCGCTTCATCTGAATCACCTCTATTCCAGCCTCCTGGACACCTCCCTGCACTCCTTCCCTAGACATAATGTATTCACCAGGCATTAGTCCTCACCATCCTTCATCCCACTGGAGCAGGATGGGGCCAGCTGAAGGAGGCAGGAGGAGCAGATGTGGCAGCAGCAGCCTCTTGCTGCATGACTGGTGGCCACGGCTCAGCGCAGAGACGCGGAATCTGCACGTGGGACATGCTCACAGCAGTTCCTCCCTCTGCCCCGAGGTCCTGGCAGGTGAATCCACATCCAAGTGCACAATGCCAATCGTTCTCCTTGCTGAGCATGGGTTCCTCAGGGCTTTAATTAATTCACCCACAGCATGAGCACCACTGAGTTGGATGCGCAACTCGAGGAGCCTGGGCAGACAATTAGCACGATGGAACAAAGACTAATGGACTGATGGAAACAGTGGGATGGAAAAGTGCAGGAAAAGAGAAAAAGTGGAATTTCAGTGAAACAGACAAATCTAACTGGAACTCATTCTGGCAGAGGCTGTCACCACAAAATACACATTTATATACACAGGCAATATCTTTTTTTATTCTTCACTCATTTCCCTGAGTGTCCCAAAGGCTTTGTCGTTTGAGAAATGATTCCTTTTAGTTCTAAGTTGTACCTGGAGTTGTATTTAAAAATTATGTCTAGTCATATTTTTATTTGGCTTAAGAACACTTGGGGCAGTTGGAAAAAGAAAAATCATAGTTTTCATTTGTTTTTGTTCTTGAAATGCTGCTTTATGTACCCTATGCAGCAAGATGAAAACCTAAAAAATAAGGGGAAATTAAATCACAGCAATAAAATATGAAGACATTTCTCTGACTTACCCGATAAATGTGCTAGTCCAGATAAATGAGAAATGTGTATATTCTGTTAGTGTTCTTCTTAAATATTAATTTGTTTCCCTCCTTCTCTCAGTTCTTCTATGCCTGGGCACAACCTTCCAGGTACTTCTTTTTCATTCCTGAAATCAGACAGCAGGAATGCAAGTTTTCATGTAGTACCCATTTTCTGACTTTACAGATCTGGTCAAACTTTTAATTTATGCCACTACTATGTTCTGGCATGCACTTTTCTAAAATAAATTAAAAGTAAATGTAGTACCAATTTTGCACCAAACAAGTCCATTCCTAAATTTACCAGGAAAGTGAATGATTTGAGCCAAGAATATTGATGTAAAAATTTTGGTCAAATCGTTAAGGCAGAAGAAAATTACTACAAAAAATTGAAGCAAAATCAAACCTGAATTAGATTAAAAAAATCCACAGAACATTATCAAGAAGCACAATGACATGCTAATGGTTTAAATTATAGCATTTTTCAATCAATTATCTATCTTTAGGCTCAATAATATAAAGGAGTGTAAAGAAAAAAGAAAGGGAAAATTGATGCCTTTGGTCTCAGATTCAGATCAAAGACTTTCATGCTGTACATCTTTAAGTAAGTGGCTAATAACTGCAGGATGTTCAAAGATGTCACCTATTTATCCCATGACTACCTGAAGTTTTCCCCTTTGCTCAGAAAAATATTTACTGCCTCTGTGAAAAGCTGATTTCAGGCAACTACTGGGACCTGATCTGGAATGTGCTAATTGGAAAGAAATGTGCATACAAGTGTCCCAAAAACCCAGATGATTGCCTTGATCAGCAGCCTAGGTAATTAGGACTCTGTTTCTGGGGTTTCATAATTTGGAGTGTAGTATTGTAGTGTTTTCACAAATAAAGGAAAAAAAAAAAAAAAAAAAAAAACCACCACAAAAAAACCAACAATAGAAGTGAACATTCAATCTTGTATTGCATGTGGAATTCACTGTAACCACATCAATCTATCTGCATTTCTTTGCTATTGCTTGTAAAATCTTTATGTTTCTTAAGAAATACCCTTATTTCACTTTCAGGAAACAGGGCAACAATTTCACACTCTGCAGTTCCCAGAAATCCAGGCTTTCGTAGGAGAATTAAAGAAACAGACAACAGGCACAAATGAACAAAAGGGGTCAAAGCATGAGGATTTTTAGGTACATCTCAGAGAATAAAACCTGTCCAAATGGGAATAAACAAACCTTTCAGTGTGGCAGGTCTTTCAAAAGGTTTACCACCTTTGATTCATGCTGACTAACTCACATGAGTCTCTTTTCCATGTTCAGTGCTACAGTAAAATCCCAAATAATATCCAGTTTAAGGAAGAGCCAGTGTCAGCTGCCAATCAACACAAGCTCTGCTTTTCTATGTATCCAATTTATTCTCTAAGGAGAGCCCCGGGTGTAGTTTGCTGCTCACTTTATTTTGAATTTTTCTTACACTGTTGCAGCTTGGTTTTGCTTGTCTTCACCACTCTGGATGAAGCTGTTGCAGGGTGCACATGCAGCACAGTGGTTCCTGCTTGTGTTCCAGAGCTATTTACTATTGTCAGCATCCAGCACATGGTGATCTTTCCTACAGGCTGCCAACTCCTCTTTCTCATGTGCATGGATTTTATGCCAAAACAATGACAAGTACTATTTTTACTTAATAAAATAATTATAATAATACTACCTTGCATTTCTATAAGTCCCTTTTAACCCAAGAGCCTTAAAATATTTTACGGTTTCTTGTTAGTTTTTTTGGGTTTTTTTCCTCCCCTGGATATAATGCTACAAATTTTTCTATCTGACACCAAAAACCAAAAGCAGCTCCATTTAAATATAAGACATATCTACTTGCCAACACAAAGCAGTCCTGCACCATTTTTACTCAGGAAGCTGTGAATGCCTCATCCATAAAAGTCTTCAAGGTTGGATGGAGCTTGGAGCAACCTGGTCTAGTGGAAGTTGTCCCTGCCCATGGCAGGGGGTTTGGAACAAGATGATTTGAAGGCCCCTTCCAAAACTAACAATTCTATGAATTCAAACATATTTCTATGACTACAGCAGCCACAGAAATCAGTACCACAAGCATCACAGTGCAGAAGCATTGCAGGACAACATTAGAAAGGACCAGTGTGGACTTATTTCCTGTTCTTATGGTCACTGCTACCAAGAAAATAGGGCCACAGGTCTGGTGATCTACCAAAGTGGATTTAAGGGGAAGTCTGAGGCACTACTTGCAAAAATACATAAAAGAAACTCAAGAGTAAAAACAGCAGTCCCTAAGATGCTAAGGTTCAGTTTTAATCCTGATATATCCAAAAAAACCTAAACAGTAAAACTAGAAATGTACCAAGCTTCAATTTAAATATGGGAGAAGCAGGTGAGCTGTTTAGCATAGATACAAACTAAAACAGCTTTTGCCTCTCCAGCTCACAACTAAAATAAGGTCCTGATATGGTGAGAAGTTGTTCTGTATTCACCCCAATGGGCAAAAATATCCTAATGGCCTATGGTAAGTTTCTTACTTTCACATAACTTTTTCGAGTGCTTTAATTTAGAGACTGAAACTCTGTAACAGCACCAAGTATTATTATTTCTCATAAGTGCTGTAGCAAAATCTGGAAAAGGAGGGGAGAAGAGATGGGATCACATTATTTCCACAAAAGATATTGCAATACTGTAGGGAAAAGCTCACTTTTTTTATGCACTTCATCACCTAGAGTATAATATCAGCTGGTTCTTGGGAGGGTCATTTGCACTGTGCCACAAAAATAGGCTGCTCATCTATGAAATAAATGCAGGACATCATGAGCTTAATTGTTTTTAATTAAAAATTAATTAAATTTGGGGTACTTTTCCATCCAAACTCCTTCTGTACCTAACTAGCAAATTTTTATTTTTTTTTTTTAAATATGTGTCCAACATGAACCCTTGAAGGTCTGTATGTGCACATCAAGGACAGCACGTGACCCTAAGTTTGCTTGAATAAGTTGTTGTTTTGGTTTTTTTTTTAAAGGCTGTTATAGTATTGGCCCAGTTCTTATCTCTTGCAGACAGTGGCCCAAATCTTCCCTGTTACACAATTCCAATCTCACATTGATTCCAATGGGTTTCAGCAGAATAACTGAAAAGAGAATTTGGCCCCTAATCTCTGACTGTATCATATAACTAGAAAGTGTTTGGCTAAGATTAGATTCACAGATAGCCCAGGAGGATAATTCAAGGACTCCAGAACCTATACACCAAAGCCTCCTTCCTTTGGGGAAAACACAAAACAAAAGAAAGTGTCTTTAAAAGCACTATTTTCCTGAAAAAGAGGAAAACCCTAAACTAATTTGCTGTTTCTTTTCCTCCAAGTTTTTCTCCACACAAATAAGAAAAAAATTCTTCTAGAATACAAGTTGGGTTTTCCTTTTCTGAAGTCTTCTTTCAAAAATGTGTCTGTGGCTATACATGATTGTGTCAGCAAAGGAAATATCTTTCTACTTCTCTTTAATCCTATGTACAATATAATTGGAAACAGCAACTGCCTCCAAACACATTCATCTACATAGATTATCTTTTGACTTCCTTTGAGTTAGTTGCCTAAAACCCACGGGCCTGGTTTCTCCTGTGGGCTGTTCTGTGCTACAGGTAAGCACTTTATGAGCTCAGAGATGAAACTTTTTTGAAGCTTGGGCTGTGTACACAAGGTAAATTCCTACAGCCTCAAGACTATCAGTACTTGAAAGGACAGTAAGTTTAGATGCTTGTTCATCTTGGAGGTGGTGGCTTATCAGCCTTTGTTCTACTTCATTCTTTCTCCCTTGAAATCGAGTGGGACTTGCAAATTAGCAAGAATTAATCCCCAAAAGCAGAAGTCACCAAGGAAAAAGGACTTGTTAGTGTTTCACGGCCTGCTTACTGCTGGCTTTTTAAAGACAGGCACTCATGTCATTTTAAAGACACTCCTCATGCTCAAACAAACAAAAAACAACCAGAAAATAAAGTCAAGCACTTCTGAATGATCCAAATTCTTTAGTCATATGCCATCACTTGATTGATATTATGAGATGAGAAAAAACAACTGTGACTTCTATCCAGCATGGATGAGAAGGCCAATAAAGATCACAGCCACATTTCCAGATTTTAGAAAGATATTCACCTCAACAAATGCAGCAGATAATCTTTTTTATGAAGTAAACAAACAACAAAATGCCCAAACTTTGAACCCTTGATGCAAAACGAACCAAGAAATAAAAAGCAAATGGTAATTCTGAGATCATTTTTTCTAATGAGATTGCACTTGAAAGGCAAAAGGAGAAGGCAAATACTAAGAGCACAGGATCAGTGAATTAAAACAAGTCCCAGGAGTAACGGGTAACTGAGAGCCACTTTTGCAAGCTTCCTTGTATTTAGATTTTTAATCTATTGTACCTCTGGAAAGAAAACCTACCCCGGGTTTAGGTGCCTGCAGAAATGTAACTTGTGAAGAATACTTGCAGAAGCTCTGCTCCCTCCCAGCTCTCCAGAGAAGGCACTGATCAGGGCCACAGGACCAGCTGCCAGCTGAAGGTCTCCTGTTCCCTTTCCAATTTACCTCGGGCCGTAGTGACAGCCTGACACACATTTAATTAGCAAATGGCTGGGGCTGGAATGGATGCCACAGCCCAGCACGTCTGCTACTGTCCCTCTGGCTGAGGTTCTGATCTTGGAGGAATGTTTCAGAGCTGCTTTACAGGAGCACTGCTGTCTGAATCCATCATCCCTGGCCACGTGAGGTGACTCTGGATTTTGCTTCAGGGTAATGCTCTGACCCTGGTGGAAATCACACCCTGGGCAGGGACAGCAAGCAGCTGGTGGCAGTTCAGTTTGATGCCTTAAGTTTTAGCTTTCATGTTTTTCAGGTTCTGTGCTGCCCAGGGCTGTAGTTCTGAGCCTCATATTAAGTGTTAGTCAGCTCTCCTCACAGAGCAGGGAGACATAACAGAACCTTTTCCTGCTGAAGACCAAGGACAACTTTCAGGCCCAAAAGCACAAACAACAGCGGGCTGGAGGGAGGAACAAGAAGGATGAGACCCCACAATTCAAAGCTGTAATTGAACAATTAAACCCCAATATGCAAATGGACCAAAACTTTAAAAATGTAATAGTTTGTGACCAGTCATTCATTTTGTGACCATTCTTAGCCCGCCTTGGGCATAGCCCTGGTCAGGCCCTGTCCTGCCCAAGGCATATTCTGGAGGTCTTTCAATAAATACCTACTTTATTCTCTGGCTCTGTCCAGTCTCTGTTTCAGGTCAGCCTTCCCAAGGCATCAAGTTCTCCACAGACGCAACCTTGGCAAGAGTCTCAGTAATCTCCAGCTCTGGGAGACTCTGCTACCATCCTTCCTTTGCATCACCATGAACTGTAAATAAGGGGATGTAATACCTGTCTGCAGCTCTTCCTGCTCTCTCCTCTTAACTTGTCCTTCATTTCTTACCCAGGCTCAGCTCTATGTGGGTAATGGCTGTTAATATCGTACAGAGAGGGAACATCCCAGTGTTGTCCTTGTCGACTGGCACAGCAGCATAATAAGTCTACTTATTTTACATTTGAGTGGTATGGACTCCGAAATCTATTCCTAAAAACAATTTCCACAAAAATGAAACAATTCCAACTTACGTCTGTATGCAAGATGAGACTCACTGCACAATTACAGGGAACTGCACTCTGCCAACACTGTTAAATTGAGGACCTCTGGTTTCCTGGCTCTGCTACTGTTGGACAGCTTATGTTCCTACTGCTTTGCTTCCATCTGTGCTAACAACAGAATCCTTTTTGATTAAAATGTTGCTGAGTTATATTGTGAAAGTTCATTTGAACTGTGCACTTCCCTCCCATAGAAATATTCCTCCTCCATTTGGATACAAGATATAAGCATTTGCGAGTTACACCTCCAGCCTGAGTTACTTCAGAAAGAGTGGGGGGGAAATAGATCTTTTAATTAATGTACAGTTTTTCAAGCAAGGGGAAACTTAAGCTCTGGAGGAATAGGCTTTTTCTATTATGTGTGTGTGTATATATATATTGGTTAGGGTTTGACTGGTTTGGGGTTATTTTTTTTATAATAGAGATAGTTAACAAAAAACTCAGAAAAAATGCCTGGAGGAAAGTGCAAGTGGAGAATATCTACCCATGGGATGCACAGGCTCTGATTTCAGAGTTTTCTGAAATTAAAAAAAAAAAAAAAAAAAAAAAGACTCTTGCTTAAGATCATTTTAAAGGAGACACAGAAGGAAACATAATAGAAACTGAGGTTCTAAACATTGGATTAACTGTATTTCATGAAGAAATCTGAGGACACTGTGGTCTCCACAAAAAATCTACCTTTTTGTTTTTTCTTCCCTTTTAAATAATCAGTAGCTTTTCTTGTGTTCTGAGCAAGACTGATGATTGCATGGTCATTCCAGTTTCCTAAAGAAGCCATGCTGACTGCAAAGTCATATTTTGGTGTGTTGTGCAGCAGGTAGGGACATACCTTTTTTTCATAGCAAAGGGTGTAAAGTCTATTTCCCAATTAAAGGAGAAAGGATAAAAATGTAACATATTAATACAGGGACTAATAAGGAAATTACCAGAGGAAATTAAGATAAATTAGTAATTAATTAGACTGTAATTAGGAGATAATTAAGAAAATTAAGGAATTTAGGATGAACATTTTATGTTCTAGCTAAAACAATAGTTCTAGTTCTAAATCTAATGTCATTAAGCACTTTTGTAATTCTCTGGGACACGTTTCAGATATTGAAGTAGCAAAGTTGGCATTTTCAGGTGGGCCTTCAGCCAAAACAATATCTCTGTGTTGAAGAATAGTGGATATATTCTTCTTTGAGCAGAGTTGGATCTGTTTCTTGGGAACTGTTCAAAATTTGGAGAGTGATGCAATTCCTGCACTGAAAAAAAGATCAGGTCTGAGTCCAGGGTTGAAGTGCCTTGAAGTAAATGAAGCCAGGATTTAGTGTTTTATATCAATCTTGCTGACAGTGGAGAATATTAATGGAAGAGATGGAGACAAACAGAAAACGTTCCTGGCATCTCCAAATCTCAGGGTACGCTCATGTCAGGGTTTTATACCTAATCTGCTCCTGGAATAGACAGTTCCAGGAAGGGTCACTTAGGTTGACACAAAGGCAGGTTTCACAGGTGCTGTGATAACAGAAGCACTGCTCTCTCCAACGCTGATGGCCAAACAGCTACAAATAGAGAAGAAAGATCCTGTTGGTTTTCACTGGTCTCCAGAGTTCTAGTGCCACTCAGACCTAACATTTACTTGGAATATGCATTATTTAGTAGGTTGCAGCTCAGCCCAGGTACAGCCAAGAGCAGGCATTATGTGCAGTTCAGAGCTCGTGGGTCCAACCTAACCACTCTTTTGTACCAAGTTCTTACCCTTCTGCAAAACACAAAACTCCATCCACACGGTGGGAAAAGGTCTGTTTGTAACAACTCTATGACACTGCACTTCAACTATTCCAAAGCAATCCATTTTCTGACACACTTAACCAGGAGTAAATTTAGGTTTCAAATTATTAGGCTGAAATTAGCCTCTCTGCCTGTTATTCCCATCTGATATGAATTCTTCTTAGACCATAAAGCTACAAAGCTAAAGCCTGATTAAAAATAAAAAAAAAAAAAATGAGCATACACTATTTTCTCCATGATGAAATAGCTCTCTCTCTTCAATGAGTTTAAACATGCAATTATATTTGAAGAGTGATGTCAGATAAATGCTGAACTTCTGTTCAGGCAAGGAGCTATATCTTTATATTCACTAGGTGCTGCTTTGAGCCACAGGCCAGCTTCAGGAAAACTGTCCTTGCTGCTGATAAAGAAGATTGAGCAGTTTGTGGGATGTTTCTGGGAGGAATCCTGAGGAAGGAGTACCCAAAAACTTTGCAGGAGAAAACAGGGGCAAAGGTTTTGATTTTGTTCTATAATTCTGTAATCCTGTTCCTGCTGTCTCTTTCATCAGAAGTACATCAAAATACATATAATACACGAATACAACGAATCTATTATTTACATGGCATTAATTACCCGGATGCAAAACACACTTACCAAAGAAATCTGTGTAGGAACCACAGGAGTGAGCCACTAAAACACAATCATCCTTTAAATAAATATAACTACACTGCAATAAATATAACTACACCGCAATAAATAGCAGAAGCATGCACTACAGTCAGAGAGGAGGAGTAAAATAATACGTTCAATTGTAAATCACTGTGCATGGAAATTTAGGCAGGCATAATACAATTACCCGACTGGAGGTC
Organism: Sylvia atricapilla; assembly: GCF_009819655.1. NCBI lineage: Eukaryota > Metazoa > Chordata > Aves > Passeriformes > Sylviidae > Sylvia > Sylvia atricapilla. The sequence goes on from NC_089143.1 coordinate 64,043,228, forward strand.
AAATGCAATTTCACAGGGTGAATAGCAGACTATGACCATGTATCTGTTTAATTTTTTTTTTTTAGTTTCAGAATGATCCAGCAATTATTTAACATTTTGAAGTATATTTAATTTTTCATATGCTATCCCAATGAACACAGTTAATTAATATAGCGGACAATTGTAATTTGCATAACTTTCCCAAGTAACACTTCAGTTAATATTTGGGGTTTTTTATCCCAGCCCCCCATTCAAACTAAAAGAGAAAGAATGCAAAGGAGACAGAGACTATTGATCAGAGTATTCATCGGAAATCCCATCAAAACCACCTATCATTATAATGGGAATAGATAAATTTTCTGGAGAGGAACAGTACTATAAGATATAAGTAACAGAGAAAGGGCATTAATTTTTTTTTTCTAATGAATATATATACATATATATACATGAGGAAAACTTCAGAGATATCTCAATGGCTTATATCCATGAGATATAAGAAACAAATTCAAATTAGTGAGTCGAGGTTTTAGCTTTCACAACAATTACCTCTCCAAGAATTCTGGTTTGTGGTCAGTCCCAGGCTGGGTTTCACAAAAATGAGGATCCTGCTCTTTAAGTCCTTCCTCATGCTTTGGAGCTAGTGTTTACTACCTACATACTTTGATACTTAGTGATACTCACAGTTTTGTTTTATTGCCTTTCCTTGAAGACCTTGATTCTGTAATGCACACAAGAAACAGAATAGCAAACAAAACAGCCAGGATTTTTTTAAAATGTGAATTTTTTCATCATGTTGATTCAAAGTCAGAAGAACAACTCTAAACAGAGGTACTTGGGTCAGCTTTACCTCTGAGACACTGCTCTAAACAAATCAACATTCATGAAAGCATTTCTATCCTTTCACTTTCCAGTTCCTTTGTTAGCTTTCAAAACCAACTAAGAATAAAAGAGTAATTATTTTTGAAAATGTGGTTTTAACCAGTCTTTAGAGGCTCCCATAAATACCTGGTCTGTGGTATTCAGATTGACACAAATAGTTATAACTTGCAAAATATGCTTATCACAGAAAATTATATGTATTGTTCATCACCTTTAAAAGCTTTATTACTACCCCAAAAATACAGTTCTTAATCAGTAAGACACAGAGTTGGACCAGTGCTGGCTCTGCTTGACAGTTCTGCGCTACTTACCTGTCTCATTTTGTTAGTTTGGTTTAATAAACTGGTTCCCAGCTCAATCCCACAAGTACAAGTGTGGTCTCTGCTTTAAAAAATAATAATAATAATAATAAAAAAATTAAGAATATGATTCAGCTGATACATATTTTAGAGGCATTCATCCATGCAGTATGTAGTGACTTCTTCTGGCCAGGAATCAGCAATGAGCAGCAGTGTGAACATTTTCTGCTGCATTGCTTCTACATTCTGAAGACTGAAAACAAATAAAACCACAGCTCAGTTCCATTCATTAAAAAGTTCTTTGAAAAAAGCATTTGCTGTGTTCATCAGCCATTCCCTGGGTGGGGCCACACATGCTGCACACCTGAAACACAACTGGGACAGGCCAGTGACCCACTGGTGCATATGGCCACATTGTTTTCTAAGGCTGTCCCAGAATTAAAGATTTTCCTTCTTGAGTGCAGACTGATAACATCAGTGGAGTCACAAGCCTACAAATAAGAGGTGAACTTGGCAACATCCAAACTGAAACCATAGGGTAAAATTTATGTTTACTGTACATAGCCTAGTTGTTCAAAGAGCTGAGCATGCTGGCACCAGCCCAGCAAAGCACTTAGAGGACGGCTGGGACTCCTGATGTGCCAAGAGCTCACCCCAGCAATCAGGGCTGTGCTGAGAACACAGCACCCCACAAGGCAGAACCCACCCCGGACAAGTGGGGCTCCTGCTGGTACCTGCTGATAGCAGGAGTGCTGGTGACCCACTCAGGGGGACCTGTGGTAAATCAGAAAAATGAGGAATTCCTACCACGGGGACTCCACCTAAGTTGACGGAGGTTTTACTGTGGCTTTGAACACAGATGTAATTTCATTTGGTTCTTTTTTCCAACTATTATTATTATAATTATTATTTTTATTAATTTGAAGCATTTTCCCAATTGCCTTGATCAATAATTACACAGCAGGGCTTTGGCCACTGAAGGAGGAAAAGCTGGTCTCTGAATACATCTACCAGCTGCCCTTGAAACCTCATTAGCGCTTTGATTGGTTCTGCTGGTAATGAACTTGCACTACACTGGTGAGAAGAAGAAAAAACAAAGTTTAAATATCGAACAGCTTAAACTATTAACTTTTCCAAGAGGTTTACTTATGAGATCCTGAGAGAGGGTTTTTTTTTTTTCTCCATGCCAAAACTGCAGGGGCCAGCAGCCGGTTGCATTGCTTGTGTGCTGCTTTATGGCTTTGATTAGTAACAAACTACCCCCCATATGATGAAAAATTTCAGGGGTTTAATCCCTTAAATAAAATATCCAGCCTTGCATCTAAGAGCATGCATATTTTTTAGCATAAAACCATCTAGAAGCGTGCTTACTAATGGAGAAACAGACAACATATTTATCTACTAGTTTATCAATGTGTATATAATTGGGCTTATATGACTTAGGAGAACTTGAAGACCTCAGAGCAGAGGACCCACATTATTCATCCCAAAATTTCTACAACCCTGAGGGAAACTCTCAGTACACTGACAAGAAGGTTCCACCCAGGAATTCTTTCCCTTTCCCATGTCACATTTGACTATTTTTTTTTGGTTTTTTGTTGTTTTTTTTTTTTTTTTTCAATTTAGACCATTCATCAAATCCTTGCTATTTAGAACAAGGCTTTTCTACAAGACAAACAAGTTAAGACCTCAAGCTAAAAACCTTCTGTAAAAGCAGCACACTTTCTCATCTTGGTCCTAATAACTTGCTAGTAATAAACCACAAGAGAAATTCAAAAGGATGATAATCTAAAAATAAGGAATTATGGGAAACAGGGGGTTTCCTACCAGCAGGGGAAAAAAGCAAACATGACTGGTTTCCTAGTTTCAGATAATGCTTTCCCAGTAACCCATAAAAAACAGTAATTCTTTTAGCATATTTTTAAAGATAAAATTCTATCAAAAATCTCTCTGAGTACAGTCAATGTCTTCAGACATTGGGTGTTCCTCTGTTCTTGTGACATTTTTTTCTGCCATATTCAAATATGTAAATCAAAGTTTTAATCTGAAAGCTTGTTATTTTTGCAGTGATTTTCTCTCTTGGCTTCCCTCCTATGTATTAGCCTGCCTCTTCATCATAAAATAATTTTTAATTTTCCTTCCACTTCTGTTTCTCCTCTAATTCCACTCTTTTGGAGTAAAGGAGATCCCCACCTCCAATCTTTCTGCTAATCATTTAAAACTTGTCAGTCCTAACACACCTGTATTCATTCATATTTCAGCCAGGTCCATAAAGATCTTTATGTAAATATTATATAGTATTATAAAAGTATTAGTCATCCCAAAGCACAACCAAAAAAAACCTAGCAAAAGAAATGATAAATCAAATGTTAGGTATCGAAACTGTAGCTGTTATTCTTTCACTCTGCTTGCGCAATTTTGCTTCAATATCATTAAGAGGTTCTGCCCCCAGCTCTCTCTTTCAATAATTTCTCTTCATTAACACCTCTAAAGAAGTTTAAAGCTTCTGCCTCTTTATTTTTTTTCTTCATTAAGTGTAATTTTGAGATAAAACAGATAACTGGAGCCAACACATATTTTTGATAGAAAACAGAAGTATTTCTCTACATCCTCCTTCTGTCATGCTCATACCTTACTCCTCACTCCTACAGTAGTATTAACCAGAGTTATGGGACAGACAGCCCCAAAAATGATTTCTAGAAGAAACTCCTCCTTAGGAAATTAAAACACTAAGAAAAAAAACACTTCCATCCTTTAAAGGTAATGATGCTAGGAGGGAATTATTTTTTATCATTTTTCAGCAAGGCTGACTACTTACATGAGATTTGCAGAATTCACCTTGCCTTGCAAACACAGACACAGGATATAAATTCATATCTTTCTGCCACCATGAGATGGCTTAATGCCAGATATTTCATAAAGTCCACAGCCATATCTCCAAGCAGCCTGTATATGAAAATGAAGTTTTAATTCTCCAGGTTGCACTTCCTACTACAACACCATGATTTATTTTCTTTAACTTTGGGCTAATAATAAGCAGCAAATAGAAATTAATTTTAAAAGTACAGTTGCTCAGTAGTTGTATAAAACCCATACAGTAGTGGTAGAATAGGATGAATGCAGAAGGATGTACTTTATTCAGTGCAGCTGTGAAAAGTAATAGAAAACTTCAGCCTAGAGGAAAAGGAGCCTTGATGATTTCCACTACTTCCTCAGTGTTTCCCAGCCTGCTGCCCCTGAGCCATGACTCACCTGCAGACAGATCAGTGGGACTTAATTGTCACACATCTTTATCTGTGCAAAGAAACAAAAACACAGAGAGAAAGGCTCACAAAGAAGAAGAAAAAAAGCACCTGAATTATATATACAGCAAGGCTGTAAATCAGCCTTCCTTCTGTTTCCTACAGACTTACTTCCAGCACAGGATAGGTCATGGTCAGGTTAGTACTGTGAAGGGACAGAGCTTCTTCCCTTGGCTCAGAACCTGAGCTGAATGTTGGCTTAATTTAGCCACTTCATTACTTAAAAAAAAAAAAAAAAAAAAAAAAAAGCCTTGGTGTATGGCACGCTGTAACTTTAATTTCCTCCAATAAAAAATGTAAAAGCTTATTAAAAAATTCTCATTCTGCTCCAGAGCCCTGGAACTAAATCATTGATTTCATAATCTTTAAATTTTAATTAAAACTAAACTCTCTCAAAACAAATTAGAAATACATAAATATAGTGTGTTAAGAATACCAAAGGATTGTTCTGACAAGGTACAGTGAAAGTCCCCTTGTCTCTGTGGATGCAGCATGGTACAGAAATGTGTTTTGAGGTTTACTCAGTCCCAGCTTCAGTTCATGATCAAAGGAGCTTGACAAGTAAATGTCACAAAATTGTCACTGCATTAAAAATGAACATAACTTTTCCTATTTTTTTTTTTTATAAATTGGTTGAGGTTATTACTATTAGAAACTACTAAATGTTCCAGAACCCACCAGAGAAGGAATAAGAAAGCCCTGTTACCCTGTGTGTTGTGTTCAGTGGGCTCCATCTGGTTGGCTTTTGTGGGGAGGATAATGCCCCAAGGGTGCTCCATCATAACAAATGCCACAGGAATTTGCCTGCAAATAATGGGATAATAATTTTTTCCCCCCACAGACCACTCATGGAGTTTTAATTGTTATCTATCTGACACATATAAAAAAGAAAACAAAACAAACAGAAAAAAAATGCAACAAAAAACCAACCCAAAAACCCCAAAACCAACAAAAAAACCTCAACAACAAGAAAACAAACACAAAAAAAACCCCCACAACCCTGAATATTATTTTAAGTGCAAAATGTTTCCACTGGCACATGTATTTCACAACATTTTGCACTCATGCTGGTAATAGTTTTTGAATTGTTTTACAGAATGACAAGGAAAATCATTAGAAAATTTGTAAACCTTAACTTAAAATTACCAGAAAACTTGGAGAAGACTGAAGGCTCAGGGAAAATTGCCACTGCAAACTGTTATACCCCTGGAGCAGTTTTAGGGAAACAAGAAGCCTGGATCATCATCTTAATGAACTTCTTTTCTCCAGCAACAGCTTGGCATACTAAGGACCCATGCAAGCTAGAACCTCTGGAATTGATGCTTTGCATTTCTTGTCTTGCTTTCCTATGTTGCCGAAGTCTGGAGATAAACAAAACATATTTTTGGTGAAGGTTTAGCTGTTAAGATACAGAATAAAATAATTGTGAACAAAGTAAGAATGCGTTCAACAGGAGATATCCCAAGGAAATCCTCACTAGCCCTCTTTATTAATAGAAAATAAAATAATTTTAGATTCTTGCTGCTCAAACCTTTTCTAATGTCTATATGGAGGGCACATTCCACTCAGTCATCAATATTTACTTGGGAGAATTTACTGGCTGCTAATTATTTTTGAAATATTTTGGAGTGCTTTAGGGAAATGGTCATAAACTATTTCCAAGAGCAAAGGAGGGTGAAATACTGTTTGAAGTACACAAACAATTTTTTGTAGCCAGTGCCTTTAAATGCTTTAGTATTTTTAGAAGAGAAGCTCCGACCTGAAACTTGGGATTGTTTCTCACTACAAGGACTCATCTTTTGCTGGATCTGGGGAAAAGCAAAGGCTGAGGCCAGGCTGAGGCTTTGATCACACTTTCCATATGCTCAGCATTTTGGCAGATGATCTCTCCGAGGAGCCCATCTGCAGTGACCTGCTCACGGAGCGCGGCTGTGCCGGATTCCATCCGAGGCTGCTGCAGCTAGATGCCACTGTGGCACAAAGCACTGGAGCTGCAAGGGAACATCCTTCTTTTCCTTCCTTCCCTTCTCACTGTCTGCCAGGCACACGGGAGCGAGCTGGAAGCAGCCAAGCTGACACACAGACAGAACAGGGACCGGACAGGTTTGGAAGACTTGGTGCAGGGAAAGGTCAGGATTCAAGAGAGGACCATGCTGTGAAGGAATGAGAGAGGGAATTGATAAAATACTCAAAAAGCATAAGCTAGGATTATGATTCTGAATTAGAATATCAAGTGAGCAGGAGCCAGGGAGTGGCTCAAGGTACTGTGATTTCATATTGCAAAGCAAACACGGAGAAAAGGTAAGAGAAACCACATCTGAGTCCAACATTCTTATTTTTATACAGCACAGCATAGAAACTGAGCAATTTGGTGCCAAGTATTTATCTCCTGAGAGTCTGCTGCCTTAATGACAGAGAGATACATCCTGTGGATCTTGATTAGACACAATTGTTTTGTTTACTATTCAAATATTCAAAAACTGAATGAAGAATGAGTGTGGAAAGAAAAAGCAAGCCAAGTCTCAGGCTCCTGTTTGTTCCATGCCTGATAAAAAACCAATTCCTTCACATACATTTTCTTCTTTTTGTTCCACAGAAACATTTCTATCATTAATCTGTGTAATATTTCACATGATTATTTAAATGAACAACGCAAGTCTTGTTCTTGATGTGATAAAGTTTTGCTTGGCTTATTCTACACTGTGGTGGGCTAGGAAGAAAGAAATTTTACAACATATATCTCCCCCCGTGTGAAACACTAAATACAACTGAAAAGAATCTGAAAGGCTGCCTTTACCCTATTAAAAAAAAAAAAAAAAAAAAAAAGAAGAAAAAAACAGTTAACCTCAGATAAATGTGCCCCTGAAGAGAAATTAAACATCTTGCCTTACAGCTGCTGTCATAGCTTGAACTCCTTGTAAATATTATTTGTTTGAGGGAGAGAGCTCCAGTTGCTTTATAAAGCTAAGCCACTCAGCAGTAGTACTCCTCCAGTTGTCCTTGACAGCTATATTTTTTCATGACACTTATTTGCTTGGATTTAGAAGTTTCAATGTTCTGATCCTTATTACTGCAGATCTGTAAAAATGACAAAAATACCACAATATAAATTACCAAAAATTGAAGAGATGGAGTCTGATGATTTCTGCTGAATTTAAGTTTTTGACACTTCTCTGAAAATATAGGAGAAGCATTTGGTGAGTCCTCCCTTCTGCACAAGTGACTGTACAGATGAGGCAATGGAAGCTGTGCTGGAAAGTTATGTTGATCACTGATGGGGATTTTATCTGAAGGTAAAAACCCCAAAAATGCCCTATACTTCACTGTAGTAGGAGAAAATATACATACATAAACAGGACAACCACACCCCACCCTTCATTTGTCTCCCTCTCCCTTTGGGTTTAATAAACTCTTTCTGCAGCTTCACAGCATTTCAACTTTCCCTACCTTGGTTTTCCTCTTGTGTTTCAAGAGCCAAAGCAGCACCAGAGCTGGACCAGGCTGGCTCACTGACACATGGCTCATTATCCATCCCCAGGGGACACACAGGCTCCTGCTCTGGCACCAGGACAGTGTCTCTTCCTCCTCAGCAGCAGCTCCAGCCCTGCTCTCTCCCTTCTGCAGTAGAAGAAGGGGTGGTTGACCCCTTGATATTCCTGGTCACACAGGAGAGCAAAGAGCCACCATGTACACAGCACTGCAGACAGAACAGCTCACCCTGGAAATGCAGAACGTGACTCAGTTCCCTGCTGCAGCCACAGCCATGCAGAGAGCATGAACTTCCCCCATCCTGGATAAAGCCAGGGAAGTTGGCTGATCAGCACTCTGCTCCCTGACCTGGTGTGCTCTCTCAGGAGCAAAACTGACCAGCAGGAGATTTTTGCTGGAAAAGCACTGTCAAGCAAACCTTCAGGGAAAGGAACTGAATCTCTTTTTTTAGGTTTGTTCCAAATTTTTTTTTTTTTCTGCAGAACATGTTCTGCTGTCCACATTAGACAGCCTCAAAGTTTTAATGCATTGCAGAGACCTTGAAATCTCAATCTGATATACGGCTCCTTCAGTCTGTGCTTCTTCCTACATCATTATAAACTTGACCTTAATTAACCCTCTTAGTGAAATGGAGTTTGTTGATTCTCAAGGACAGTCTCATCGAAAAACAATGTTGCAATATCACTCAAAAGCTAAAGTAAGGCTGCTTTATAAAGGGATTTGTACTAATAATCCTTGAATATTAACAGCTTCTTATGCTGTGTGGTTTATATAAACTTATCCTCATAAGCTAGGATTGAGCTCTTTCTCATCCTTAAAAAGAGTCTACATTTCCTTTAGCAAAAGCTAGTTCTCTTTGGCAAACATTGCACTGACTTTGTTTTAAAAAAAAAATTAAATGCAGATTTAAAATCAAACCAGGATATCCAGTAAACACAGTAATTTCTACTTTGCCTTACTAATAACAATGTTTGTCCTTTCCCACTTTCAGTAGTTTATTATAGAGAACAAATATATGGAGAAGATCCTTAGGGTGGATAATTTAATTTTAAAAGCCTCAGTGGAAGAGCTGGGTGTGCCAGTAATGGCTGCCCTGCATCATCTGAAGCTCTTGGAATGCACTCGGGGCTGATGGTGAGGAAAGTCTATGTTAGCATCCAATCTGTATGCTACAAATAGGACATAAGAGAACAGCAACTGATCTTTCACAATTCACTTTAAAGGCAGCTTATTCTTTCTTATGGAAATAACTGAGACCACTCAAAACTAAATTGCTTTCTTTGTCCAGAGTTTAAAAGTACAGGCTTCAGAGCTGATGCTCACACATCTTTTTGTCCTTACACATCCCCGTGCCTGTCCCCACTTTAAAGAGCTGTAACAAGCTGTAATTATATCTCAGACTATTTAGAGAATAAACAGAGATTATCAGTTACTTTAACAATGAAAATATTCATACAGAGCACGTAAGTACCTGAAGTTACAAAAAAAAAAAAAATCCAATTCATATTTTCTGAATGGTAAAAACATTAATGTTTTTATCCTCACAAATTACAAACTATTTTATGGATGTGCAGTGCATTTGTTACCTTGCCATGAAGTACATTTTATCCTCTCGATTCTGAATAACAGTAGCACAGTATGCATATATGATAAACAAATAAATTTAAGATGTTTGCATACTGAAGAACCACAAATAAAAGCTATCATTTACCAGTGGGTTACCTTGCAAGCATTTCTCAGTTGGTTTTCTACCTGAAATTCACAGAATTTTATATTTTCATCCAGGTCTAGAGTATTTCTCCTTCTACTTATTTTTCTACTGCTGTGCTGAAGTATCTAAGCAAAAATCTGAATATTTGAATATTGTGTCCACTACAAAGCACGTGCTACCATGGAACCTCATTGGGTGATGTGAGAAGAACTCTGCAGCACCTGAGCAGATGGTTCAGAGGTTGACTCTTTGTATTAGAAGTTTCTGGTCTTCCACCAAAGCCCAGTGCTGGGGATGATGGCTGAAACTCCACGTTAAGGGGGAGCTCAGAGCACATACCCTATCCTCTGTCAGTGTTCTGCACTACTAATTGCATGCATACTAATTACTGGCAACTTTGGTTCATCCAAAACTCTCACCTGCCTTTTTGCATAGACTCCTTTCCCTTATGGATAAAGCAGAGAGAAAGAAGATTTTTGTCATTGTTTTTTGGGTGAGATTCAGCAGGGTAGGGAGAGCTTTTTGCTCTGCAGTGTGCCCAGAGATTACCATCAACTGCCAGCCCCTGTTCCCTTCATTTGTATTTTCTGTCACTAGAGTATTCACCTGTTGATGATCATGGTATTGGAGGTTTCTCTTCCATGCCTACTAATACTAGCTATTTTACTTGAAAATTAGAAAAAAAGACATTAGATGCTAACTTCCTGATGTTAATGAAGACAGAACTATGTGTTGCTCAAAGAGGAATAAATCTAAAACAAAAATTAAATGCTGCAGTTAGCTTACAGTCAAATGCCAGGCCTGTGTGTACCTGCCACTATAAAATTAGTAATCCTTTGCCCAAGTAAAAGATGTTAAACCATGTTAGCAGAGAATCCAAGTCATTTCTCTCCCACCAAAGGTGAACACTATGACCCTGACACTCAGTACTCAAGAAGAAAAACCTCACTGTTCCTTCTTGTCTCTCACAAAGCTCTTCCAGATTTTGCGTGCTCACAGTAGCCTGGCAAAATTATTTAGGATAAAATAATAAATTTACCTACAGCATAAGAAATGCTCGGCTGTCCAGATACATCTTTATTGCAATGATTTAGTGAATGGAATTGTTTTAATCATAGCAAATCTCCTTGACTGCTCTTCTTAATAGCTGTTCAGGCCTGCCACATATTTGATTTTTTTAACTACTGTAGGAAAGGAGAGGGTCAAGGCATGCTTTAACCTAATTACCATGCCTTTGAAAACAAGGAGAAAACAAAAAAACACAGAACCAAATAAAAAAAAAATCTCCCAATGCCAAATCAATTAATTGCTAGAAGGATTTAGCATGGTGAGCATTCAAAATCTATTCTATCCCACTGGTTTCCTTCTCCACCCTTTCCTTCACCCTGGGCAATGATCTACTGACCATCACTTCCCTGTTGCATACACTCATAAAAGGCCAGACTAAACCACAACTGAGTGGATGAAGCTGGAGATGATGAATCTGAGTACCTTGTTTCCAACTCCAGATTTATCATCTTTATTTGCTATTCTGGCATAGACAGAGGATATTTTCTCTTTCTGCTGTGACATATAACTTTTAGGACCTAGGACTAATTTTTTCAAATATGTCAAACTGTTTAGCAATGCTTAAAAAGGTAACATTTTTCTACGTGGAATGTAAAACTTTTTGATTGATGTAATTTTTCTGGAATATTTAACCAAAACAAGAAAGCCTAACGTAGCTGGAAATGGTTAGCTTTTGTTTTTCATTCCCTGTAATATCATGTAAATTATTCAAGCTAATTCTATTTATTTTCTCAGATAGTCTAATGTAAATACATTGAAGAAAACATTTACTTTGTCTATTTACTTAGTATAAATTTTAAAAGAAGACAGCTGCTTTAAAAATCAAAATTATGAAATATAGAATAAACGTGGGCAAACAGCTGAGTGTATCTTTCCTATTTTTTGCTATTCTAAGATGAAATAACTTGACAAATTTCCTTAAGTAACAAAGTTCTGACATGATTTATTTTAGCCTGACTCTATTTATTTTTGCATGTTTGTAGCTAAGAAAACATGTGGCTTTTTTTCGATTCTAATATCTGTAAGAATTCCATCTGATCTATCCAGCACTAAATATACATTTAATTGCATCCAAAAATGATACATTTCCTTTTCAGAATGTTCTAAACATGCAGAGGCCGGCAGACTGAAAATAACATTTACAAATGAGAAGCCCATGCTGCGCTTTCATTTTCTTTTTTTTAAGCAGGAAAAAGAATGACTCCCTGAAAATTAGCAAAATGTAAGAGCATCTACCTTGCTAAAGGTATGAGAATTTCAGCTGGTCATTTCCTGAATGATATCTGACTATTAATTTTTTAGCTGAAAGATCATAATCTGAATATTTTACAGGGGAGAGTACATTTATCATCCTGCTCATGGTGAGGGATTTCTCTTGAGTAAATATGACCAGTGAAACAAATGAGGCAAACATTAACTCGTTTAACAGGCAGCACACGTAAAATCTTCTGTGGGAATGAGCCTATCCTTACGAAGGACCTCATGAGGAAAAATGGAGAAAAAAAAAAAAAAAGAATTTATATTAAAATAACTCAACATCCCCTCACTTGACTTCTCAAGCCTGATGCTGAACAAAGACCAAAGAACCTGAGAATGAGGACTGACACTATCTACCCTACACATGTGGTTTCAAATCCATGCACACACACTGGAATTCTGCATTCTAAACAAATCTAAATTTCTGTCTTTGTTCAAGAAAGTCTTCCCTATGATCCCAACACCCACTTTATTTTTGAGTGTTGTAGACACTTACACGGTGAAGAATAAGTTTCATGTTTTCAGATTAAAATTACTAAAATCATGTCAGACAATGCAGAAATTCCAGTCAATGCCTATTAATCCATTATTAGAATGAGAAATGCATTATTAATAAGGATTTCCTTCTTGTTAAATAATACACTTCCATCTGTGATACATGGCCACCTAGTGACTAATTTAAATTGATTGAACACTTATGTGATACATAGTGTTAATTACATTTCACCTTCACCACTTTAACAATTCTGGAACAACTGTCATGGTTGCAGCACTAACTGGTGACTGGTGGCAGTGAGATGATAAAGACTTTGTGAAAAAATTGGCTGACAATTAAATTAAAACATTATTAAAAAGTCAAAAAGAGTTCCAGTATTTTTTAAAATGGTGGGCATGCATTCTTGTTTGGGAAAAAAACCCCTCCACATTTAACATACCTAGTGGGGAACATGTTTGCATGGGGGCTTGTTTTTGGAGTTTTTTGGTTGGTTTTTTTTTGTTTGTTTGTTGGTTTTTTGTTTTGTTTTTTGTTTTTTTTTTTTTTTTAATTTAAATCTAAGTTCAAGAAGGAATTGAATGTCGCTTTTTTTCATTCCCAATTGTCAAAAAAAATATATAAAACTCTGCACAAATTCTGCTGAAACCGAGTAGTTTTTCAGAGTTTGAGAAGCTTTGGGTTTGCTTTCTGTGAGGTTAGGTAGAACAGATTATTATTTTTACATTTCAGCAATTCCAGGTTTTATCCTAAACTACAAATACTTACATGGTCCTACCACACATCCCTATTACTGAAGCTGCCATCTCAAGTGTGGGTTTTTTTCTGATGTCTTGCACTACATTTCCAAAAATTAAAAAAAAAAAAAAAAAAAAAAAAAACAAAAAAAAAAGAAAAAACAAAAACAAAAAAAAAAAAAACACAACCACAAATACACACAATCCCTCCCACCCCAAAGCCACCACCAAAATACTATTTGAAGTTGGAAATAGGAATTTGAATTCTGCATATTAAGCTGTCAAGTTATTACATCCATACTGAATGCTCATAGATCTCTCTTCAAACATAGATTAAAATCCAGGATGCTTATTTTGAATCCTATAATCTTAATTATAGATGCACATTGCTAGCAAATTTTGTTTACAGATACCATTTCTTCAGAGTGCATTGTGAAATGCACACAACTGCTGCTAACCATCACGAGTCAAATAAGCAATAGAAATGGGAAACTTATTTATTACTTTTCCCTAGCTGATTTTATTGCTGTAATTCCCCTGTTCTCATTAGATTCAAGAACTACACACATTTGTACTTGCTGGTGAGCTGAGCATGGACCAGAGAGGTAATTTAAAAAGGGATGATGACATATGGATTGGTGGTCTCTTGGTCTCCTGCTTCCTATAAAATAACCATACAGCAGCAAAAATATGAAGAAGGAAAAGTATCCAAGACCTGTATGAGCAGACGATGGAGAAGGAAGATTAAATAAGCATACAATCCCGACAGTTCTTTTTTCATTCCTGGCAGTTCATGGCATTTGAAGGCTTCTGTATCATTAGTCATGACACAGTGCACTTCCCCTCTCTCTCAAGCTTTCTGCACATTCTCGAGCTCCTTTCCCTTGTAAAGTTTAAATGTACAATTGTTCTAGCCTTTTTTGTTTGTTTGTTTTGTTTTTGTTTTTAAATTAAGCTTGAGTTTTCTCTCATTGTGAAGTCAGTTTATTTCTGGGCTAGTTATGAATGGAACTTTGACAGAGCATAAGAAACTAAATTTGTTACTACAGAGTAAAAGATTGTTTCCACTATGTATCAAATTTTCAGTGGTGATACATTGTGTAACATTACATATTCTCTGTTCATAATTACAAGTTTAAAAAAGCTCTGGTGAGGATGAAAACAAACAGCAACTTTCCCCAGCTAATTATATTTGACCTTTTCTTGCAGTGCAGTCTGCAGCATAAAAGTGCTGAAAGTAGCAGGAGTAATCTCAGATAATGGGTGTTGTTCAACAAAGAAAATACTTCAGAAGCTGCAAGTGGTAACAAAAGAAAGCAGTGTTTTCTATCACACTGTTTGTATCAGTTATTATTGGAATCACTACCAAGCTGGGACCATTTCCTAGTGTGTTTCTGTATTACTGCTGCATTCCCTCTCTGACTATGCCACCTGCAACCAGCCAAGGCACACCAGTGATCACCACAATTCTTTGCTTCTCTTCCTGGCAAAGAGAACCCCCTGAAAACTTTCTCATCTGTCTATGCTGAACAATAAAATGAAAAATAAAATTAAATAGATGATCTTTAAGGTCCCTTCCAACCCGAGCCATTCTTGGCTTGGGTTGGAAGGGACCTTAAAGACCATCTATTTTCCATGCTCTGTCATGGGCAGGGACGTCTTTCACTAGGCCAGGATTGAAATGATAAATTTTATCTCCTCCTCAAAACATGCAACTAAAGTACTACAGAAGAAAAAATTACCTGTGTAATTCTCATTTTTGGACTGGATGTTTCATAGCTCATATTATTAGACCAATTATCAATCCATCCAGCTTGTGGCAGCCAGGGACAAAAGGAGAAAACAAGCTTCATTCTCAGCAGATCTTGTTTAGAGAGGTGATGGTCCTGTCCTCTCTGTAAAGGATAAATGATGGGGCTAACAGACCCCTCCATGTCAACCTCCAAAATCATCATCAATCCAGCAGCTGAAGCAATTTAGATCATAAAGATTTACAATTTGCGGCACATCTTCCCTAGATCTGATTTGCATTAGCAGTGTACTTTTCAACATACAGATGATACAGAAAACACTGCTGGGAATAGAGAGACTATTAGAGGAGACTGGCCATAACCATTTTACTTTTGATAAAAGGATTCCAGAAATTAACAAATGAAATTATCAGGAACTTGAGAGTCATTTTCTGGTCAGAAGACTCCTTGGCAATCATTTTGACAAATTTGTAGAAGAAAACAGACTTTTTGGTTAACCTCCATTGTTCTTCTGGATTAGTTTTAGGGCTGTGAGCATCTCCAGAATACTCAGTTTTAAAAAATATAATGTCAAGCTCACTAATCACTTGCCATTTTTGCATATTACCCTTCACAACACTCATCTAATATATCTGCATAAACCTATTTCTGATAATATTTGTATTTTTTCTTTGCTAATGGAATTGATTGCAATATGCATTCCCTATTGTAAACAACTTATATGTTCCTTAGGCATTAAAAAACATATTGTCTTTTTGGCATTAAAAAACACATTGTCTTTTCCCGCTCTGAGTTAAATGCCAAAGAAGGAAAGTATTCACAATCACACAGGTCAGAATCAAGATCACCATGAAATGTTTCATCTCCCTATTAAAAAAGCCAAGTAACAGTTATTGATAGAAGTGGGAATACAATAAGTACAAAAATGGAGATATGAGAGTATAAACATCTAGTCAAATTTCATTCTATTTTAAAATTTTTATCACCCCTACTGTTCATGCTACAAGATGTTGACTTGCTCATGTAAAACTAGAATAATAATAATTGTTTCTAATGATTTTTTAAAAATTCCTGAGCACAAGAAAACCTTTCTCTGGTTACACAAATCCCTCCCATTTAATGCATATTTATTTAGTGCCTGACATGTAAATTATTCTAATGGGACAGTGTTGTTTCAATGCAGTGTGTTGAACATTCCAGCTTTCTGAAAGTGAAATGCCATTGCTGTTCCTAATTAAGCTATTTTCCTTTTAAGTTTTCCAGGGGATGATGTGAAGGATGGCAATATTGATGAAGATTAATTGGACTGAAACTAACAGCGATAAAGCTGCAGATAAGGTTATTCTGCTGGGTAGCAAATGAAAATTACAGCCATTTAAAAGCTGAATACTTAAAGTCTTCACATTCTTAGCATTAAAATGGTGTACAATGGAGAGAGAAAAAAAAAAAAAGGAAATACACATATTTCAGATATTGGATATGCTGTCACTCCACTCAATGATAGAACAAACTGGAAATGCAATGTCAACTCCTAACTAAATAATTTTTATATATATATATATATATATATATATATATATATATATACATACACACCTATTATGTTAATGAATTAATTTGCTTTTTCTGGGAACTTGATAGACTTATGTAGCTAATATCACTTAAAAACATGGTGAATGTGGGGTTTTTTGAGCACTTTTGCTAGAGTGCTCTAAGGATACAAAACAATTCTAATTGCTTCAAAAACACAATTTTCACAGCAGGTGAATAGACAGTTACATGGGGCCAGTGATGTCCAGTGGACTTCTTCACCTACACAAAACTTTAGGCTTGTCAGAATTCAATTCATAGGAGGAATTATAAATAACTATGGAAAACAACCAACAAATATCCCAACCCAGATGATGTTACATTTTAGAGTAAATAATTAAAAATCCATCAAACAAATTGATTTTCCAGATGCTGATTAGTGGTTCATTAAGAGAAAAAGAAAAGTTTACTCACAATTTACTTGCTACATATTTGTGTAACTCTTGGTCAACAGCAGCACAATATTGCCACTTTCTAAAACCTGGCTAGAAAGTTCTTCAGGGATGATCTTCTCAACACCAGGCAAAAGAACCACAATTGCATTTTTTATCGAGATTTGGAAACAAACAAAGCTGTGTAAGCAGCAAATATACAGTTTTCTGAGAAGTCAGAGTAAGTCCATTCTGCTGTCCTGTGAAGACATAATTATACACACGGGGGGGTGGGGCACAAATAAGGATATAGAGACAAGAAGCAGTTGAAAACTCAAAGTACTTATGTTTCACAGTTACTTAACTGAGGAGTTCATTTTCCTGAGTGTAACCTCACACTGTAACAAGGGCAAAAACCAGCAGCAAACTAAAACCAGGGCAGTTACCTGGAAAGAAATGAAACCACAGCAAAGATTTTGTACAAGCATTTTACACTGATAATGGAGAAACAAAAGTTCCAGGTACATCTGCTAGCAATACCTTTACCTTTAGGTATGAATTATAGCACACATTTCCTCTGTTAACCAAGTCAGATGGTATTGAACTGTGTATAAGTCAGCATTGCAACTTCATTAACCTCCTCTTGCTCCAACAGCTTCACGGTCTGACCAGTTAAATAAATTTGGTTTTGCATTTGCAACAGCTCTGTAGAGCTGTGGCTTTGGTGTTTATTTCCTCCACGTGCACACGTGTAGAACCCAATCAATCAAGTGACATACATAGATCTATAGATATTTATATACACATTACATTTATACTCCTTTCATACTGAGTTCAAGTACTATGAAAATCAATAAAATCATTTGTTGTGCATACTGCCTTGTGAGCAGTGAGAATACTGTGACTACAAATCCTCATATATTGTGTATAGATGCAGTTTATAATGCACAGATATTATTTACTGCCCAGAAATAAATAAAAAATAAATCTTTACAGTCACATTTTATTATGCAGACATACAATACACTCTGTAAAGTCACAACACCTGCTTATACTCATTAAAAAAAATCTTACTTCATAAATAAGATGTGAAGATGTATATGTCCCACTTTTCAGATCACTCACTCACATGTAAAATTTCTGTGATTGTTAGAGCTGCCACCATCATCAGCCATCCATTAAGAAAGAAACTCTCAGTCATCCACTGATCTGGATGCCTTCATAATACACTACCCATGGCAGCATCCAGTTTTATCACAGAATCACCTCAGAGCCATCAGACCTTGCTAAAAGGACCTGTGTGACAGGGATGTGTCTCCATTGCATAAGGCAGAGCAGAACCTAAAAAGCTCAGCATGGCACTTGGCACCAGACTGCAGCAAGGAGAACAGCTGGCTGTGGAAAGGCAAAATGATTTAACACAGTCAGTGCCAGTCATGTCCAGCAAGTGTTAAAATGCAAAACCTGTTGTTGTCTCCTTATATTGATTTTTTTGTTTCTTGTACGCAAATAAGGGTGATCCTTACTTGTTAAATAAGCTAAACCCCATAAGAGAATGTTCAATGAATTTTCCTAGGAAAGAAGAATATTTCCTGAATATCATTAAGCAGAGCACAGAAATACAGAAGCAGCCATTTAGCATAATAAAGCTCCAACTCTGTTAAGCCTCTTGAGACTTACAATTTTCAAACAAAAAGATTTCTCCACTCTCATAAAATCCCAAGCCAGAATACAAACAAAACAAACAGCAGACATCCATCCATTCAGATCTCCCTCAGATACTTGTCATTTACAATTTACATGCTATTGAAATTCATGTAAGAAAATGAAATGGTGATTTAGTATGTTTGCAAGTCAAAGGGAAAAGCATTTATTTTTTTCTATCTGCCCACTTTTCTTTTCTCAAGTGTTCCAGAATCCTGCAGGAAACCATATGTGTGCCTTAAGCTTCTGTGAGGACTTGGCTTTCACCAACTATTATGGTTTGGAAAGACACAGCATTTTAGTTTGGAGGAGCTGGAATCTTCCCTATTTCACATCACATTAGCAACCACCTAAAATCAATATTATCCATGAAAAAGAATCAGAAAAGGCATAAATTTAATTACACTTCAAATTAAATAACTTCACAAGTTTTATTGTCCATACTTGCTGAATAAGAAACTGCTTTAATTTCTAAAGTCATCCATGTCACTGTGCTCTTTGACTTTTAAACACAAATGAATCATGAAATCGTTGACACCAAGGCATAACCTTTGACACCAAGAAATGTCTTGGCGCAGTGTTCACTTTGGTAATTTTTTTTTTTCCTAACACAATAGGTAGGTAGTAATCAGATGAAATGTAAGTTGTGAGCTGTGGTCCAGCTGCCTACATTTTCCCCAAGGCCACAGTTCATGTTAAAAGCCATATTTAATTTGCTACTTATCCGTGTTCTCCACATGTTTCAAAGTCTTTGGCTCAAGCGCAACTCTCATGAGATGCTGCAATGTCATTATCAATGTTTTCTTATTAAATGAAAGACAAATTTTAAATCCAGATCCTTTTCAATAAAAAGAAATAGGGCTATCCAAGCCCTGACTTCACATTACTAACCAATTTCAATGCTGCACTTTCCATCAGGTCTGCAGGGTGGAGAAATTCCTGCATCTTTACTTTCAGGGGAAATTCAGATTCACAACTTAGCAATACTCAAGTGTTTCTGTTATGATTACCAGGACAAGACACACATGGAAACCTCTTTCTCTTCTTCAAGTTGCAGAGGTCCCTCTGATAGAGAGGCTGGCCAGTGATGTTCCACAAGACAAGCACCCAGAGTGCCAAGGAGCTGTACAGACAGATCTCATTTGTATTGATGGAATCACATGCTCAAAATGCCTCCAGCTCAGCTTTGGTAATTTACCTCTACTGATGCAATTTAGTTGACTATCAGTACTGCCTTGACTTTCTTTTATGTGTAAACAATGTAATTACTCCACAAAATAGAAAATATGTAAATGCTATGATTTAACTTTACACAGCAATTCTGTATTAAGCTATACTATGTCCCAGAAGGTTTTGCCACTAGATCATTATTTACTGATGGGCTGTAGGGGAGCCATAGAATATAACCTCCAAAGGCACAAAGATGAATATTTAATCCAGGGTTTCTACCCATTAATATTTTATTAAAGCTCGGCTATTTTCCACCATCCTGAAAATGTTTTATTCCATTAATGATAATTGTGAATCTCAATGGATTTGGGGTTTAGCAGCTTCTGGATATTGCAGTGAAGTAATTCCTATGCTGGCCATTAACAGCAAAGATGGTACTATTTACAGCTTCAAAACCCAATACTCATTTGGGCATAATTTTCTTTTAACCCAGTCATTACAGTGATTACAGTGCAGGCCTTGGGTTCAGAGGTCACAATGATAATAGTATTATATATATATATTTATTTTTTTTCAAATATCTGAAGCTGCACTTAAGCTTCAGTTGCCTTGTGGTGTGAGAAATAAGGTACAGGCCCATGCTCTGTTGTGAACTGAGCCAACTTTTACAAATGATAGCTGCTCACTCACCCAGGTAACACTAACTGGATATCAAACCCTGTTTTTTCTGGCCCTGTGCAAAACAACGTACATGATGATAGCACTAGCAACAAAGGAATGGGCACTAAATTGAATTTTCTAGTTCAAGCTCTGTATAAAAACCTTTCCCTGTGCTTTTCTATGACTGGAAGACTGATCACAAATGACTTTATTGAATGTCTTTCACAGATATTTGATTATCTAAAACATTAAAACAAAACAAGGCAGATTATTGCCTTGGGAACAACACATTTCCTTCTTTACAGAGGTACCAGAAAAGCACTTTTTTCCAGTCCTGCCTGTAGGACTGGAAAAAACAACCAAAAAACCTTCCTTAAGCCATTAAGTTGCACTAGGAAGTTTTCTGCTATTCTTTTTAATAGCACGTCTATACAGTGCAGAGGGCTGTTTAGTGGTTGTAATGGACTAACCAAGATCTGTCTGCTGAGAGATACAAACCCAGCTCCATGTGCTGCCCAAGAACCTGAAACCTTTCCCAAGAGACAGAGCCATCATCTAAACCCCAAAAGACCCTGTCTGGTGTCCTTTAACTCCTTGCAAGACCAGTTTAATTTACATTTTTCACCCACTGGTGTAAACCACAGAGACATCTAAGCTACATTTGATGAGCAAATGTTTATCATCCCTTGTAGCTTTTGATCTAAAAATATATGTTAAAAAAAATGTTCAATTTCATTTACATTCATGCTTACCTGTCACTTGGAAGGTTATTAATGCACATAAAATCAAACACATTTTGTTTTGAAGGCTAAATCTTCAAAACTGTAATGAGTGCAGGAGTTACATAATTGATACACGTGTTAATTAACAAGCTTATTTTAGCAGCAGATTTTACCATATAATGCTTTCTATCCAAGTAACAGAAACTGAATTTATTACTTTCTTTTCCTGTGAGAACATTATTATTCAAAACATGCTTTTTTAATGAAATATATACATTTATATTTTGGCTATTATGTGTGTCTACAAAATACAAATTAATACAGGTATCTAATTTCTATATGCAAAAGGCCCCCCACATACTTCTCACTTTGCACCATATGGTCCATTTATGTGCAAGATTAATCCCATTCTGAAGGTATATAACAACACATTTGTCACTGCCCTAATGTTCATAGATATTTGCAGTGATTTGGTTCTATTTCAGTGCTAAATAAGCTCATTTTTTTGACTGCAGTTTTAAGTTCCACCTGACAGTACAGACATTTAGGCCTTGATACCGTGCTCACTTCAGTAAATAAAAGCTTTCATCTATCTAAATGAAGTAGGTCAGTCCATCTTCATCATCCTTCAGAGTGCAAACCATCCTTCCCTCACTACAGTTTTGACTTCCTCTCTGTGTTTAAGCATGTGGTGAGTAGATGCTTTACTTCAGAAAGCTTTCATTTTAACAGTAACTTCTCTGTTAGAAAATAGAAAATATTTCTACTTTACAATGAAAGCATTCGTGCATTTCCTTGAGAAATTCTTCCATGTAAAACCCATATTTTTCTTCATTATTCTTCCACTATTTCTACATCTAATTCCAATGCCAGTAAAGGGAAGATTTTTTTTTTCTTTTTTTTTTTACAGAACAATAAAATATTCCTTTTCCCTTCTCTGTCACGCAGAGGCACAAAAATAAACTGACAAGTTGTTTTCAAAAAGAAACAAGTAACAGAGTCATTTACTATTTTTTTTTTAAACCTAAGTACATCACCAAGGTAAGAGAAGATAGAGATGAGCTGGTATGTATCCTGCCTCATTTCAGGTTTCAAAATGTTTTGAGAACAGTGACTTTGACCAGAAGAGTGTCAGCAAGTCAGGTTGAAAGAGGTAGGTAGAAAATTGAAAATGCACAGAAATAAATCAAACATGCAGGGACTTTTGTGTACTTTCATCACAAATCTTGCTATATTCAGCACAAAATGGTCCTAAGCAGCAGTTCTGATGTAATGGCTGATCAGTTTAATAGATGGTAAGCATTTTGCCCTGTTGTGATGAGTGACAGGCAGGGTGTTTTATTCCAGATGAGAGCTGTATTTTTGCCCACAAAAAAGACTTGCACAAAACCCTGTGTTTAGGTAGACTCTTAAATGTGATGGTCTATTAATTATTTAGACAAGGTAGGAAGTTATTAAGGGTTGCATTAAATACAGTCACCATGCAAGTGTGAGAAAAACATACTCAGAGCATTTGACTGATGATAGGTGGCAAAGGCCCCACACACACTCACAAAGAACAGACTTGATAGCAGCAAAAATGATCATTAATTAAGGCACAGAACTGAAAGATGCATATCTAGAATGTTATTAACTACAAAGCCTGCATGGGGTGAAGTTGAAGGATATACATATATATCTAGAGCTAATGGTCTATGGCTGGCTCCTAAAGATCTCATCCCTGATAAGGGTTTTGCTTCTGAAAGATAACATGTGGCAAGAGATAACTCACTTGTGGGGCACTTCTCTGTTTGCCTTCTGACTTGGACTACAGCAGAAAATAAATGGGGAAAACCTATAACAAATTTGGGGATACATTTAAATGCTTGCCTATTAAGAGATTTCTTTAAACACTCAGAGTAGTATGTGCAATTATTTCCATAAATGAACATGCTTTATACTGTCTATTGCACTCAGTTATTTCTGTCATTTTGTGTGTTCTGGCTTGAAACGTTACAAATTTGTGAGGAGAAGTTTCCTCCACTAAAAAAAAAAAAAAAATTATTATTAAGGTGAGAACATCAAGTTTTATAGATACATGATAATAGTGAGAATATGTCTATATATGTGTAGCTAAGTTGTGGCTGAAGCGTAGTCTAATATTAATAAAAGTAATGTTTTACATTAGAATGCCTTAATGTAAAAGCACACCCACCTCAAAGATAGACGTATTGCTCGCAAAATTCCTGTCGTGTAGTCTATTGCCTTTATACATTTTAGGTGTTTTCATCTACTTTTTCAGAATAATGACATAGAACTTTAACAAGTAGTTGGCCAAAGTTTATATTACTGGGCAGAATAGTGCATAATAAAGAGAGAGAAGAAAACACTTATTGAAAGAGCCAACTGTAAAAAAAAAAAAAAAAACAAAACAAAACAAAACAAAAAAAACACAACCCAACCACAAAACCGAACCTAAACAAACAATAACCCCCTAGAAAACCCCAAAAAACGCTAAAAACAAGAAAACCCCTAAAGCCCCACCCCTTTTCTGTGCTTGTGTCCACTCAAAAGATGCCAAAGATCTTGTGGAAAAAGTAAATTACACTGAGTTGACTTTTAGGCAGACTGTGAGCCCAAGAGGAACCTGAGGGTGACGTGGTTATTCAAACACATCTGTAGCATTTACCTCTGCATCAAAGTCCTTTTAAGTGCAGAGAAATTTTAACTTTTTTAATGCAAAACCAAGATATTGTGTCACGCTTTCCTGAGACACCTAAAATTCTTTTATTTTTCTAATAATTTACTTGCGTATTTTAAAGAAAAACATGCAAGATGATGATGAAACAAGCAGTCTTTATACATATAATGACATGGCAAAATCTATGAAAAAAATGCTAATTTCTAATTCACAGATCTAGGTCTAGTAGAAAAATAAGCAAATCTCCCCACATTTGTTCTACCAAGCCACAATATCCCTCTGACTCCTCTGAAAACTCTCAACATTTACATTAACACTCCTCAAGATTCTTACAGTGTTTAAGAAGCAGAGTGTTTTTGTCTACACACAATTACATACTCCTAATTTCTTTAGGTTAAATTTTAATTATTAAAATTAGGGAAAAAAAACCGAACTAACAATCCAAAATAATGAACAACTAACTCAAAAAAAAAAAAAAACAAAAAAAAACAAACAAAAAAAACAAACAAACAAAAAAAAAACCCCACACCCAAAATACCCCCACCAAAACCAAAAAAAGCAGTCATTGTATTTGGAAAAAGTTCCTCATGCTTTAAGAGACATTTTAAAAATAGAGAAATATTTCAAATATTTCTATATATTACTGAAGTAAGCGTTCCTTACTGTAAACCAAAATACACCACACAAAACTCAATTTCTTATTTATTTCATATTATTTTTAAAAGCTCATTCCGGATGCTTACAGTAGCACCTTAACCTTTTTAAATAAAGAACTTTAAACATGCACATGTATAAAGGTAGACATAAAAAAGAACAGGTGTTTCATGTGTTAAAGCCAACAAAATTCTCAGTCCTCCCTCCAGAAAGCCGTATCCATTAAGAAAACTATGTTTATTTAAAATAAACAAGATAAAATAGGACTATGTCACTGGTGTTGACAAAAGTATATTTAACTGAACCCGGCAAAATACAAATCTTAGCAAGTCATCACTGAAACAGGTGCCAAAATTGAGGCATGATTATAGGATTAGGTGAATGCACGAAGAAGTGTTTTCTCCCTGCCCTTCTCCCTAGGAATGCAATGGGGAACAACACAACCTCAAAACCTACAAACAAAACCAACCCCAAATCAAAAACGTAAGTGGTGTGCTAAAATCTCTGAACTGCTGTAGGAATGCAAGCACTGAACTTGTTTAACAGTTAGAACATTAGCAGAAGCAAAGAATAAATACAAAGCACTGAAGACAACTTCTAAAAAGCAGGTGCAATGTAGAAGGACTAAACTGACACTGTAAAATAAAATTAGAATCAGGTTATCATGTCCCTCTCCAGAATGCACATTTCTTTAAACTGCAGATAAGGATCAGTGATGTTTTTCCCTCACAAATCTCAGGAGCAGAGAGAGACAGAGCTCTTGTCATACCGTTCATCACTGATATGGAGTTGGATTGTTGGGACGGAATATTAC
Organism: Sylvia atricapilla; assembly: GCF_009819655.1. Lineage (NCBI taxonomy): Eukaryota > Metazoa > Chordata > Aves > Passeriformes > Sylviidae > Sylvia > Sylvia atricapilla. The sequence goes on from NC_089143.1 coordinate 64,068,558, forward strand.
TTCTTATCTGCCCTGGATATGCATATGTGTGGATCTGCTGCCCTCTCCTATCTCTGCTTGGCAAAGGGATAAGAAATACTGACTTCTGCATTATCAGTGGAGCTTTAAGCAGTGGCCTGCTAAATGTTTGTGGAGAACAAGATAAAATCTAATTAATTTTTTAGGGAAATTATCAATAGGAATTCAACCAGCTATAGACAACACATTTCAACAGGACTAATACACTAGAGAAATGAGACTCACATTCCTCCCAGTCAGAGCAAGGAAGATGCATCCATTCCTTGCTGACAGAGACCACCAAAAACAGAGGAGAGATTCATTAAGGTATCCTGCCAGAGAGATGCCATGAAATGAACAGCTAGCCCATACCAGAAGCAGATAATTAGCATCAAAATAAATACCTGAAGCATTATTCTTTCTCTTTTCAAATCAAAACTCTTGCACAGTAGAAAAAAAAATCCCAAGTAGGCGGAGGTTTCAATGAACTACCAGGGATCATTTATATTTGCTTCCCCACTTGAAAGCTGAAATATCAAGTCTTAACCAAACCAGTCCAACTCAGTTTTATAACACAAGTTTGGGAGTAGAGATATCTTCCTTTCAAGGAAAACTGAATGTTTTGACCTCAAACTGCAACACTAGAAGTAAAATAATTCAAGAACAAACTTGTAAAGCTTTTATCAATTTCATATTTGGTTCTGTATGAACAGCCAGTGATGTTAATCGTGCCATTACTCAGCTATAAAAGATAAAACCGAAAAGAGAAATCAGGCAGTGTTTTAATCCAGGTGCATACAAGGCACAGTGCAGTGTGACCTGCTACTCCCACTGCAACTCCCTCAGGACAAGGGCCTTTCCTGTGGTCTCACAAATCTGAGCACATCTCGACCCCTGGCACCAGTGTGGATTCCCAGGCACCCCCAGAAGTTTAGGGAGCAGGCTGCAACATTCCCTGACCACAGCCCACGGGCTGGCCCTGACCCCAGCAGCAGGATCATTGCAGCACCTGCCCTGCTTTGTGGCACACGGCTGCTGCTTCTCACTTGTTCTCACCTCTAGCTGCCAGTATGCACCAATTCCAACTTTTTCAACGCAGGAATACAGAGAGCAGGATGCAAGCAGCAAAACACAACAGTCAGAGGAATTTCTTTATCTTACCCATTACGCTGGAGTCAAGAGATCAGCCACCCATTCCACCTGGCACAAACTTCCCATAGCTGTTCAGAAAAAGAAGCAGCTGCACAGCTGTTGCTTCACAGTCCTGACTGCAGACATACAAGCCAAGCCATAACACAGCTGAAGGGATGCTTAGCATTTGCCAGCTTGGCTACAGAGCACATTATTTACCCCCCTCCCGTGCTTCCTGAAGCTGAAATACAGTTATGTACCCACAGATGTATACAAATAGATGGTTCAGGGAACAATTTATTTGAAAATGCTCTGTTTTAAGCAAATAGAGAAGTAAAAACTGTGCAATCAATTCCTTTCCTACTTATTCAAGCACTATGGTAATACATTTCCAGCCTGCTCTGAGCATAAAAATTTTTCTTGGATTCATGCTGGCAGTAAGTGGCCCTTAGAGGATTTGGGTGTTCCCCCTCCAGATACTCTCCTTATTCTTTCTGGTTGATCTAAATCTTATCAATTTCTACCTCCTCAAGTAAAAAGCAGTCCAACTCCCAGGCAGCCTGTGGTTTGCAAGATTGAGGTGGAGGGAGGACGACAGTCTGTCTGTCTCAAAATCTATTTCTGAATTCATTTATGAGCCCTCATAAAAGATGTAAGAGAATTATGAAGGCAGAGAAATAATGAAATAGATGTCTTTTCCAAACTGGTCTCAGTATCCCACCAGGTTCAGATATCTGATTTCCATTGTGACACACTTTCTTCCGCATTGATGAATTTTAATTTCTGTTGCTCAAGGGTAACACTTCAGGAGCAGTGCGAGTGGTCATTATATCACACACATATTAGAGTCTACCTCTCTTTAAACTAGATGCCTGAATTAATAAGGTCCTTTTCCTGTACTGTGCTGCCACACTGGCAAATACTTTCTGACTGAGTAAAACTAAAGTGAAAAAAGTGCTTTCCCAGCTGTCTTGTGAAGTCAAGATCAGAGAGCAGTGTGCAGTCTTTTGATATTTCATGTCGGCATGTGCATTCTCCACAGCTTTCCATATTGCCAGTGGAGACCTCCTTCCTTGACAGCCTTCAACTTGACAAGGGGGCAGAAAAAACTCCTGCCTCTCCCCTAGCACACCCCACCCTAAAAAAACCCGCAAGGCACCACCATAACAAAGTATTACAAAATATGGTTTTTCTGCTAAGTATAGATTTAGCCTAGTGAGGACTAATTCGCCCTGCTTGATATACAAACATTCGGAATGATGCTTCAGCATTCATAGCTGCACTCACTAATGTTTTGGCCCCCACAAATTTATCTGCCCTCTGCTTTGAAGGTAGAGTATAATCAACTCTAAATATGGGACCTGATTTGTTATTATTGGTTTTGAAAGATGGGTTGAACTATAGTGATGTTTACCTTTGGCTGAAGATGAAAAACTGGACACCTACCAAAATGCACAAATTACTGACAACAGTTTAGTTTTGGTCTTTACTTCAGGGAAATAATTTTGCCATGTGTTGAAAATGTCACAGTACAAAGGATATAAAATACCTTTAAGAGGTTTTTAAGAGCAAAAATTGTAGCACGATTTTCTTGATAAGAAACTAGCTTGTAATATATTTCCTAACTATAACTAACTATAATATATTTCCTATTTTTATATCAAGGAATCAAAAGGCATAATAGTGCTACAGAGCTGAATACTGTCTGAACACAATCCCCACTCATGAGCTCAAACTTCAGTGCAAAAGAAAAAAAAAAAAAGTATGCCCATTTCATTATGGCACAGGGATATCATCATGCGTTTTCAAGAGCAAAACTATCAGTCAACATCACCGAGGTATTCAAAGGACTCATTTGCTTAAATAAAATGCTGTTCCATGGTTTTCTGAAGCATCTTTTCAAAATACGGCTTGGGTATTCCAGCCCAGCAACAAGTCTCTATATAGAAGCGCGTAAACTGTGCAGAAGCTGCCAGCAATTTTGCTTTCTAAGTGCTCAGTCAATACTCTCTGATAAGATCACATCAGCAACACGGCCAGCTTTTCAATATGAACCAATTCCATATCTTATCTCTTCCCAGGTGTCTGGCTGTGATGCCAAGTGAAAGGGTGATGAAGACCTCAAAACACGGGATAAATGATAGATGCCTATGAATTTAATTAGCAATCAAAAGTGTGTGGATAGCTGTTTAGTGGAAATATGTAAGACCTGGCTACATATCCATGGGTTCTTCTACTTCAACATAACAAGAGACACATTGGCAAGGTGAAAGGAAGGTCTAATTTTTAATTTTTTTCCCAAATTTGGAGACAACCTCTACCCCACCCCATGGCTGGTTTGCCAGACTGGCCTCTGTTTTAAGCTACTGCTCTGTTCCAGCCATCTCACTCCCATGCATACAAACACACACCAAGGGGGCACGTCTGCATAGGAAATGCCTCCCCAGACCTGTGCCAAGCCCTGTGTGCTTATTTGGATCCATTTCACTAATTAAAATAACTCCATCTTTGCTGCAGATAAGGTTTTACTTGTTTTTGGAACACAAGAGATAAGGAGGGGAGGGAAAAGAAAGCAAACAACTGTATAGAGAGGAAATGAAAAAAAATCTTTAGAAATAATTGCTAAAAAATAATTCTTTCAAGGCAAATTAAGGTACTGTATTAGTTAGTACTATTGAACCCACAAGACAAAAATTTGCTTAAACCTGCACTGTCAGTTCCTTTGTACAAATACCTTCTGGAGCATTTATCAAGGTTCCTAGGAAGCAGATAACATTGTTTTAAGACACGGTATACTGATTTTTTTTTTTCCGGTAGGATTGAAGAGAAAATACTAATACATTCTTGGTAAAATGCACACTCTTACTTTACAATTCCCAGATCTCTTACAAATTCTAGAAATTTATATACCAAATGATTTTATAAATGTCTACACATTTTTAACCTATTTTTATCAATATCGTAAGAGTACTTAATTGTAGCAGTGCTTTAAATTTTATTCTTTTCCAGGTGACAGCAAGCAGCAACTAAAAAAGGAGGAAGTTATGTTTGAATAATCTATTTACCCTGCTGTTATTTGTGTTTTCCATCTCTCTCAGAACTGGAACTGTTGGCAGCTTTCTGGAAAATGAGTTTTGTAGTATGCAGCAAATAGTGTCTAGAAAGACAGAAATGCATTAAGATTTGAGATTGACAGACAGCTGGCTGGATTTGTAGAGAAAGTAAGTATAGTGGTGGTAGCATCTATGTGAACTTAATAGCAGAAAAGTGAGAGTCATGGGACATCTGGGATCAGATCAGGTTCTGTCAACCAGAAGATGATATTACACCTTTAAAGTCATCAAGGTTCCCAGTCTGGTGAGGAGACAGAGGATTTAAAAATGCATCTGTCTAGAGTTAAGGGAGCCCAAAGGAGTCTGAACAGGCTGAAGGATCTGTAAAATTTCATCAGTTTAGAATAAAGTTCAGTCTGCTCTTCCTGGCTAGTTGAGAAATTGGGGAATGCAGTGAGAAAATGCAAGTTTATTTCTCTTTATATATTTTCCAATTGTTCTTACACAGGCTTTCAGTTTGCACATACCTAGTATGGATTGGCATACCTATGGCTTTTTAGCACTATTCTTACTCTTTGTAGCTATAGTTTTCCTTTTCCTTATTGAACACCAAAAAAAAAAAACAAACCACCAAACAAAAACAACAACAACAACAAAAAAATCATGATCACTCCAAAGTCATCCAATAAAAAAAGGACATAAGTACAAAAGATCCTTTCTCAGAGGCTGATATGAAGGTGTGCTGAGGAACAGTGGTTTTCATACTAATGATGTCACCTCATTTACTTTATCACGGAGTCATTGCTACACTGGGTTACTTTCATGACACCAACGATTTTAATTGCAGCTGCCAAGGTGTGAACAAAGTCTTCCTCTTCTTAGGGATTTACATTTCAGGGAACAGGAAAATTATATAAAACACAGAAAAAGGAAAGCTAGTAAAATTAATAAGACAGATTACCCCTGAAATATAGTCTCCAAATAATTAATTCCACAAGTTCAATATTAGAATTCATTATTTTACATGACCTTCCAAAATTATCTTCATTTTTTGACCCTCACAGAGACTGAAAAGCTCTTCCTTTCTGTCATATATTTGAGAGAGTCCTTTAGGATATTTGAATTTGCATAGATTCCACATAATTTTTTCTTGCCAACTAGTTGTTTAAATTTTAAGTCTGCTACTAATGACTTTAAACATTATTTTTTAACGTTTCCCTTGCTGACAGTTTGTATGCATGGACAAGATATTCTCAGATATTTTGCTATTTCTTTAATGATTTCCTGCTATATATGAATTTCACTCACACTTATTTTCCTTAGAGCATCTAATTTAGTGTCAGTAGACAGCACCTAGCCAGTGCAGTGATGATTGTAGGTCTCTATTTCCAGTGGTCCCAGTGCTGTTCCTTGCCCCTCTGTCACACTCCAGTTCCTCTGCAGACAGCAGCATTTGGCAAAAGTAAAACGGAAATGCTGAAAGAGTTCTTCTATCTTCTCCTCTGTGAAGCAGGGTAGGAACTGCTTAAGAAATGTCAGAACTTTCTCTATAAAAGGTACTGGACTTATTGGGAAGTCTAATAAGTAAACTTCCAAGTGACCCAAACATAAGGCATTCACTAAGAATGGCAGAATAAAGATAATGCCAGGCATGATCCCAAAACCAAGTAAATGTTTTTCTGTAATTAACACAGAGGCAAGGAGATTCCTGGTGATCAAAGGTAAAATAGTCAGGTGAAATTCCTGAAAGTGAATCTATATCCTGAGATGAGAAAAAAATTCCACAAATTAAAGTTGGGCAAGTAAGAATGAGGGAATATTCTTAAAGGAAAACTCATTGAGAAGGGAACTATATAATAAAACCGTAGGAGAATTATCCCATAAAACAACAGGAAAACTGTAGATATTTTACTTTGCTTTAAGAATGAAAGGAAAAAAGCAGCACTAGGAAAAGAGCATTAGATTTATCCTGGTTGAACAAAAACTATATCTCAAAACTTGTGTGCAAAAGGCAGAAATAAAAGTTAATGGAAGTTTGGTAAATTTGTGTTGAAGCTTATTGAAAATAGATTTTTCCAGAGTAATGCAAGAATGTTTTGAATAAACAAGATGAATTTACTAAACTTGAATAAACTTAATGTAAACTCAAATAAACTAGTCTATGTCTAATATTGTCCTACAACACAAAGAATGAGTTCAGGTGTAAAAGAAAAGTTGTAGTACAAGAATTGCAAACTGTGTAAAGCACCAACTAAAGAAAAATAACAGTAATTTGCATTGAACTGAAAGTTGTTCAAGTATTCCCACAAGGATGAGTCTCAGAAGTAAAAATTTGTTAAGAATAACAATTTTGTGGGAGAAAAACTGAATAGACATGTAGACTGTGTTTGTCAGGAGAAATCACTGAATAAAATTAGGTGTAATGGTGAGTATCTCATGGGAATGATGAGAGCACTAATATTGTGATGATACTCAGAGAAAGTGCAGGATCTTTTATTCACCAATAAAAAGAATTTGTAGTTTTAGATATGAATTATTTGCATGTGACAAAGGAAGACAGACTTGGATTTCTTTTTCAGACTGATTGACTGAGCTATTAATTCAGTGTAACTGTGGGAGAAACAAATACAGTCTTGTGAGGTGGCAGGTGATGTATTTCCATTATATAAAGTATCATTAATGTCATGGTACAAAAGTCCTTGTGAATCAAAGCAGCTTAAAACAATGACATCTAACCTGCCCATAGCACTGAGATGATGAAAACGTGCCTCTTAGAAAACAGAGAACTTAGTCAGCTACTGCACTGTCACTTTTCAATGAGCAGCAAACTCATTAAAACTAAAGATGATAAGGCAATATATTCCTGTGCCTGAAGAAATCCCTCACACCAAGCGGAGACCATAAACCAAGCAATTGTTGGGAAGAAGCACAAGCTTCAACCAGTTGAAGGCAACTGGACAAAGTTAACCCATCTGGCTGCTGTTTTGTGCCTTGTGTTTACAATTTGAAGAATTTCTAATGAGGCACCTCTATCTCAAAGATAATCCATCACCAGTTACCATATCTGATGGCTAAAGCTTCAACAGTTCACCTCTACTTATCTAAATTGATCCTTTTATGTCACTTTTTTTATTGCTGTCATTGTATAAAGCTCATGTTGCATTTCTTGAAGACTGTATAAAGGACTACAAGACTATAAATGTAAAGTACCTAATAAGGTATTTCTTTGTTCCAATGTTCCATCTGTAAACAGACCTCATTGTATTTTCATTGCATATTCCCTGGTCTATAGGGCTGTATGATTTGTTACCTCAGAACTCCAAAGGATTAAGAACAGAAGCCAGTTGGAATACTACATCATAGCAAAAAAAACAGAGTAATAGCAATCACCATAATTAACCTCTGCCATTTAAGGTACAGCTTCTTAATATCTCATCTTTGGTTTTTTATTAAAGTACCCCTTTGGAAAGGATACAACTTAACATGGCCTGGAAATAGGCATGTTCTTTTTTACTCAGCAAAAGAAAAAAACCACAATATTTTCTGATTTTATGCAAATGTTTTGAAGCCTTTCTTTCTGCAGTACCATGACAGCAGCTTCTTGTTGTTCAACATCTACTACCTCATGACTGGAAACAAATGCACTAACACAATTTCATGGTTTGGATTTTCATTGCTTTCTATCCTCCCATATGTGCATTTCTCTACAAGCTCTCAGCACTCAATCATTTTTCCAAAAGCTACCAGACTGAACAAATCTTTGTCTCAGTCACCACAACAAGACAAGGGGATTGTCCCAATCCAGGAACATGTCTTAAACCAGACACTGGACTGGGGGAGAACTTCAGTATACCCAGACTGGGATTAAGACACAAGTGTGGTCAAATATTGGAAACCAAAACAATAATTCACTTCTATTTACTATCAAGAATGAGAGCAAGGAGGAAAGATAGGAAAGGAAAAAGTGAGGAATTGCAGAAAGCAAGAAAGGCAATCACCCCCAGGAATTTGCAGCATCCCATGAACCATTTTCTTTTTTATATTTCAGTGAGGAGAACTCTACCAGATTCCAACCAATGGTAAGACAAATTGTTTTTCAGTTCTTTTCCACGGGGCTCAGTGTAGAAAAACTGGCCAAACTTGCAGCTACAGCCTTGACTTTCGATAGGTTCTGCATAATTTTCTGGATCATCTGTCAGAATCTAGCTGGGGCAGGCTGACCTGAAGCCACCTGGTACTGGGGTGTCAATTTTGAAAAGTCAATTAAACACCCCTTCTGTAAAAGGAGCAAGAAGCACAAGCTCAGCCCTGGAAAGTCCTAACACTGATCTTGCATGATCTCTTCATCTGATTCTGTGTAATTAAAACACACTCTTCCCAAATATGTCTCCTTAGCTAATTATAGCACTGAAAAGGAAATCTCACAGCAGTCCAGAATCAGGCAGGGGAAAAGGAACTGAGGGTTTAATCACCAACCTAAAGGCAAAAGCAGTACATTATGCAGAATGATTTTGAAAGCAGTTCTACTGATTCCCTATCAAGGGTTAGATACCCGCAGTTACGTTTATCTATGGCATAACTCAGTATAGTTCAATGGAGATACCCTTGGGAGGAATTTGGCCTGTTTTAAGTCAAATTTAAATTTGAAAATTCATCCTGGAGTGGTTGAGAGAGTTTCAGTTCCTATCATTTTTATATTGCCTTTTTAGGCATTTTCTGTAAGATATGAAGGTAATGACCAAACTCAAAAGACATACAAAAAAAATCAGCATTCTAGATGAAACCTAAAAACAAGGACATGTACATAGGCCTGTATGGTTCTTTATGATCTTTTTTCTCTGACAATTCTTTTTACAGCTTGGGAAAATATATCATTATTCAGCAGGTAAATCAGTATATTGATTACAGAAGTACTTCTTCTACAATTTTACCTGCACATTTAAAGTAATCACACTATTATTTTTCATTTCAATGTATTTGACACTTTGGGTGTGATATGCGATTTGTGGAAAATTTTGACTGAAAGGGGATGGAATAAAGAATGATTTTTTTTTAAGATGGTACTTTCACATCAACTTTTATACTAAAAAAAAAAAAATCATGAATGCACAGAGGTTTTAAGAAAAATAAATAAACCATAGCACAAAAATTTAACAACATCAACTGGAGACCTTTTATGTGTTTGCTTGTTACTCCTCAGAGATACACAGTAGATACTCCAAAGCTATTTTGAGCAGCAGAACAAAGAATTTAAGCTTCAGTAAAAAGTTAAGGCATAATCTTAGCCTCAGCAGTGTCCAAGTGAGCAGATGTGGGTGATGTGGGAGGTATTGAGATGCTGTGCAGGAAAAATCTTTTGTATAATTATGTGCACGAAAAAGTAAATTTTTGCCTGAAAGCACTTGGTACTGAGAACTCTTCCTAAGTCATCATTGCCACAAGTGTTTTTAGCCTTTCCTCCTCTTTCTGGTACAGCAATTGCTACTTAATCTCCATCTGCAGCTGTTGGGCTGCTTCACCATCCAAACAATTGTCTGCAGGCCCCAGAAATAGTCTTTTTGTTGATGACCTGGCTTTAATCCTCTTCATCCTACTCCCACCAAAAACAAGCAAACCCCTGCAGCTGAAATTAAGCCAAACCAGCTTTTTCCCCCGATGAGAAGCAGGAGAAGATCTTGGCAGTTTGGGGCTCATCCCCCAGTGCACCTTATTTAATGCACCTGAATGGAAGGAGGCCTGCAGGCGAGAAAGGTTCTGCAATGTGTCTTTTTCCACAGTGCTCAGAAGGAGAGAGTTCCTTAATTCCTGCCCACAGGTCCCCTCTGACCTCCTCCTGGAAACATTAATGATAAAGGTGATAGCACTCAATGCATGCCTCGTAACCCTGAACATAACCTATGGATTTAATTCAGCCATTCTTGTCTCTTCAACTTTCTGCAGAGTCTTGTTCAGGAGTTGTGTTATCTTGGCTTATAACTTTGACCTCTGAAGGCCAGGGGCATGGAGCCAATCAATTTTTTGATACTTGAGACCTGTGTGAAAAGCTATTTCATTATGTCTTGGTATTCACTTTTTGAAATACTCACTTTGAATATTGCATGTGTGTTTTATTCAAACAGCACTATGAAAAAAAAAATGGAGCTTTTCCAGCTGTAGTCATGTTTTAATTCTCCATGTTTTAGCTGAGGGGGTGAGTGGGACTGTATGGAAAGATGGTCTAGTGTGTGGGGAGTGAACCAGCAAAAAAACATTCTGACACATTTAATAGTAAAACATAAGTGTGCTATTATACACAAATAAAGTTGTTTTTGTTTTTTTTTTTTACTTTTTTACTTCCAAATTGCCAAACTAATGCTGTGTTCTATTTTTATTCTCACATTTCATTTGTGACTTGAAGTCATAGGCAACAGAATAAAGAGGAGGAAAAGGCACCTAACAATTCATGTTTGCCTATCCCTCTCACAAGTCTCTCATTATGAGCAGTCCTTATTTCCACTATATGTATTGTTATAGGTGTGAATTAGTTTAAATATCAAAGTAGGCCATTAAATAGGTAGCCAATTAGATAATCTCTGTTAGAGGAAAATACTGCCGTTTAATTAGCTTGTTAAAAACACTCCCGTACACATACCCTGAGGATAAAACCTCCTGTAAAAGAACAAAAAGGTATTTAGCCACTACAGCTGCCAACTTTCACAGGTACACAAATGCCTTTCTCAGAAAGAATATGTAGAGTGCATTGAGATATTTAGTCCTCTTGAAGTCACAGGATTCAAAAGTGCCTGACACCTGTTCTCTTGGCCAGTATGGCTGAGTGCAAGAGAGCAAATTTTGGCCAGATGTGTATTGGAGGAGAGGAAATCCCTCTTATATCCCTCTCCAAAACAAGATACTCAGAACACTAGGCACCTCTGAGCAGTCTGCAGAGAATCCAATTCACCTGGCACAGAGATGCAGCAGTTTCAGTTGCTTCCTTGTCCCCATCTCCCCAAGGTACACATCTGCTTTTTCATCTCCTATACCCATTATTTTCAAAGATTTTAATTTTACTCCTAATGAGGAAAACTCTGCAGAAGGATTCACTGACCCTTAGAAGAGCCTGTTCACTGTCAAGTCCAGAGTCAATGCTTGGAAGCATAATTTATTTCTCACTATATTTGAGCTGTGCTAAATCCAGACAGAGGAAACACCAAAAAAACTTCATTTACTCTGCAAAAATAAATTAAATTCACTAAATTTATGTAGAACCTGAATATTCTTGCAAATGTTCCTGTAAATTTATATTACCTTAGTCGCAGAAACAACTTTTCCTACTTTTTCATGTTACCTATAAATACAGTTTTATAGATAGAGACATCATGAAGAACACTATAAACTTTCCCAGACAAAAGGAAAACCTACAATCATAGAATATCCAGAACTGGAAGGGACCCATAATGATCATCAAGTCCAGCTCCTGACCCTGCACAGGACAGCCCCCAAATCATCCCACTGTGATTCAAATACAGATTATGTGAACTAAGTTTTGACACAAACTGTGATGGGATGAGAAGATATTTGGAGTCTGAACTACACTTCATAAAGCAGATAGTTAACTGAATCAGTCCATATCAGTAAGGATATTTCCAGAACACAACTTTGTAAAATCAATAATAGCTTTCAAACACAAAATAAGAATAATAATACTATGAATCTTTAAACACTAAACTAATTTTTTTCAGCTACCAAAACAACTACAATTTATAATTTCAGTATGGAAATACCTTACACTGTCCAGGGGAAATTCTCTCAACTAGTTTGAAACAAGCTAGTTTAATGAATTTTAACAAGACACATGACTTATAGACAGGGCAAAAACTCCCCACAAGTTTATTGTACTGTTTCCAACAATAATTCATTGGCATGCTGTCTTCACCTAATTTTTTGGCAATCAGCAAACCTGCTTGGTGCAACAGACATCAAGATCTTTGTCTCCACATTAAACAAGGGATCTTAAAATAAGAATTGCACATCATATGTAGGATTCACTGCAAACATAAGTGCTTATCATCATTTCAACTGTCAAGTAACATCCCAACTGCCTTCACCTGCTTTTCCAAAATGTGTGCCTCATTTCATCTGTCAGCTCTGCAGTGGTTTCTTGAATACTCAAAGCCTTCTATCTATTTAGGCAACTGAATCCCAAATGGCACCAAGCTCACAACCTATCAACCATCAGCTGAAAATCTAACGTGTGTGCATTTGATTTCAAGCCAACAGACATTACTTACAATCTCATCTACAGTAAAAAATTGCCACCATATATTTTCCATAGGCTGAAAGCATCCCCAAAACCTGAACTTCCAAGGATTAAAAAAAAAAAAAAAAATCGACACTAAGCCTGAAAGACCTTAAAAGCTGCATTCTCAGTTTTGTTTATCAGGAAATAAAATTTTGCTTCAACGCTTGCTTGAAGACCTACAGTAAATCTGCTCTGTAAATCTCATAAGTGACTAGCAGGAATTGCCTTTGAAACTGAGGCATAGCTCATATCCTACTTAGCAATTCTACCCTATAAAATTGCATCAGGATGTCTCGTTACAGGCAACCTTTCAGCTGCATGCAAATATGATCTTGGCTTCCACAGTGCTTTACAAGCTTCACAGCACTAAACACCATTTTACCATTCTACCAAAAGCAGTACATTCCCAGCACTTGGTGGGGAAAGAGCCTCCAGGCTCTTGATACAGACATTCTGCTTTTCCACAAGCATATTTTCTTAATTGATCATGGCATATATAAATAGTATAAAAAAGGTAAACAAGCTCACACCAGCTTCATGATAAATGGTGATGTATTGCAACCAAGATTGACAGAAGTCTAAAGGCATCAGGGATACTGAAGGAGATGATGTTCTTTTGACTTGGCACCAGCCATGGGCTGGGGCAGAGCCCCTCACCTCAGCTGTAGTTCAGAGATGTGAGGCAGTGCAGGGACGTGCATCTTGTGGTCATGGGCAAATCTATAGCATTTGGGTAGGTAGAGAAATTAAGTTTATGGAAGGGAGAGCAGATCACAGAGGTTCCAAGTTAAAATGACATGTTACACCTCTGACAGAATATTAGTCAAGTCCAGCATCAGTGGATAAAAGGCAGGCTGGGGCCTAAATTGTAGAAGCTAAACAACTTTTTGGTCAGGGCAAGACACTGTGAGAATTCACTGGAACATCTCTCTGTGAAATTGAGTTTGAAGGACCAAACACAGGATACCAGGACTAACAGGATTTCAGATTGAGTTTTTATCTTGATTGTCACAACCAAGAACAATGGTCCTCTGTCCAGTTGTCAGTGTAGCGGCCCTCACCCACATCGTTCCAAACAGCAGCTTTTATTTTTCTGGGATACTGGAAACCCCAGCTCTTACAGAAGTCTCGAGTGAGTGACTCCCCACTCTTGGCCATGTTTTGTTCCAGTTATCTGTTATCCAGTTATCCAGTTCTGTTCCAGGTATCTCCCCAACGCAAAAATAAAGCAACCTGCATTCTACTGTAAGAGACACACCTGTATATTACCCCCCTCAGCTATGTCGTAGACAGAGAGAAAGGGAAAAAAAAAAAAAAAACAAACCCACAACCAAACCAAAACCACACACAAAAAAAAAACCCCAACAAACAACAACCCACAAAAAAACCCACAAAAAAATCCCCCCAAAAAACCCATGAAGGAGGATATTTCTCCCTCTTTCCCCACCTAACAGGAGACAAAACGAGTGGTGTTAGGCTACATAAGCAGGAGATTTTCCTCTGCCTAGCAACTGCTGTTTTCCCCTCACAGCATCTGGTCCTGTTTAGTTTTTCTCTCCTAGCAGTGAACTAATATACAAGAGGAAGGCCTCTGTGTTTTCACCACAGGAAAACCAGAAAGGTACTTCTAACAAAAACATAGACACTTATTTGGTGCCATGAAAAAAAAAAAGTGTTCATGCCCCATTAAACAGAAGGTAGATTCCTGTCTCTCTGGTTCTTATGTTTGTTGCCTCAGATTGTTAAACAGAGCAAGGGCACTCCTACTTCCAAGCACCTGCATTTAATTGCAGCTTATTGCATTCCCCACAGGGAAACAGGAACAGCTGCAAAGGAACACTGTACTGATGCAAGAGCAGAAAATGTGGGGGTTTTTTGGGTTTTTTTTTTGTTTTTTTTTTTTTTTTCCTGAGCAGGAAATGTGCTCCTTTCTACAAAAAGCACACCACTCTAGAAAGGAATCATTAGGAAAAACGTCTAGTACTGCTTGGTTTCCCTGCTTTATTTCTTTGCTTTCATTCAAACAAGTTAATAAACTGCTACTATAAAATAAAATTTTTAAAAATACTCTATAAAGGATATTTAAAACTCAATTTTCAAAAAAAAAAAAGTTTTTTGGCTGAACAACCTTTTTTTTTATTAAGATTTTTCATCATGCCTTGGATGGTCATTGAGACTTAAATTGCAGTGAATATAATTCAATATAACTAATGAATAAACTAAGTTTAGAGCTATGTTCTAAAGAAAAAAACAATGAAAAAAATACAAATAAGGGTTTCTCCCCAACCTGTTTTTCAATTAATAGATCATCTATGGGAGACTGTGTAATGAAATTCCGGGAGACCATGTACATTTTTACTTCTGCTGCCTTCATACCCTTTTTCTTTTCAGCATTTTTGCCATTTGTTTGTCTTCTGAATAAAGTATTTTTAGATTCTTAATAGATAGTGTATTATAAAATAATACAGAGAGGCTATCTTTATCTGCTATTTTTTCTGGATTGTTTTCCTTCGTCTCTTTCAGAAACTACCTGGAATGAAGAAGAATGCTGAAAACCTTTATAATTAGGCCAAGCCCCGCATGCAGAGGCTGACCAGCAGTTCCTGCTTTGAACTTGGGTGTTTCTCCATCAGCTGACAGAATAACAAGAAAATCTCCATGTGACACAGGACTGGTTTGAGACCTCCTCTAGCCTAGGAGAGAAGAGAAAATCTTGACAGGAGCCCTGTCCTCTGGCTTGATGAAAGTCAGAAGAAAACAAGAGACACTGATGCCAGGAACTACCCATGCTCATCTCATGTGGAAAAGCCAGCAGGAAAACTTTCCCTCGTACATTAAATTCAGGGCTTCCTGGCCTAACTAGGTCACCTCTACAAAAATCAAATGGAGACAATAATCCTAGAGTTTGGAAGCCCTAAGGCTTCCCAGCATGGTAACAACAGCTCTTTTAGACTGCAAATGCTTTCCAGGCCCAAGTTTTGAAAGAGATATTTGCTTTCTCTGTATCAGCCTCTGTAGCCAGAGGTGGCACAATAAACAGTAAAGTCACAACATCATTTTCTGTCTGAGCCTCCTAAAACCAGGAGGGTTTTAGATGGGAAAGATGGGAAAGAACAACTGTTTCTTTGTGTACCCCGTCCTTGAATTACTGAATCTTCCCCTTTTCCCCCCAAAGCCACTAAAGAAATAGAATACTTAACCTCCCACCTGCTTACCCAAAATAAAAAAGAATAAAAATGTGAATGTTTTCTTATTCTCTTTGAAGTTCATTGGATTCAAGCAGACTGTAATACTGAGGTTTGGTTAGTTGCATCCACTGCATGCTTTGTGTTATGCTCCAACTTCCTTATTTATTTATTTTAGACAACTGAAGCAGACTTGTTTTTAGTCTAAACTATAGACTGAAAAAGTCAAAAAAAGAGCCAGTTTGACAACCTCAGTGTATGATGATGTCTTTGACAGAATAAGAACAAGCCAAAAGCAGCATTCTTTCCCTACCTTGTTTATTTGCATCAGCCTTAACTTTAAGATACCTCTTTTGGACTGAAGAGCAGCTCAGCTTTAGCAATCCTTCTAGACTTTGCCTTAGGTCTTGTAACTAAAAGGAATTTTCAGATGAGAGGAGTGGAGTTTTCATTTAGAAAGAAGACAGAACACTCTGCCACTCATGCAGATTAAGTGAAGGAGGAGGCAAACACACCATGCACAGTGATGAAGTCACAAATTCTGGGAACTGAAATATCTCAGGGAATCTCATCTCTTCCTTGTTCCCATTTACCATTCTGCCAGCTGCTCAGCAGAAGACCTATGAAGGAGTGGGTGGCTGCTGCCTGTGCTCCCCCCTTGGGCCCATTACCACATTGCAGATGAAGAACAAAAATCACAAGATTGCTCTAAACACATAGGAACAGCATCACTTTCCTAAGCATCTTGGAAACCACCTCAGTTCAGGAAGGTCTGTGCCCTTATCTCTGCAGAGGCACAGGGGCAATCCTGCCCAGGCCCCAGCCACCTCTGCTGTGTGCCTGCACACTCTGGCTCAATTTCCTCTGATTTCTGCCTCATGCTAAGTGGTGAGGCTCCAGAGATTAGAAGCTCAAGCATGATGGCCCAGAAAAATTTTGCAGTGCAAAAAACATTCTGTGGGACTAAAATGAATACAAGCTTCTAAGTTAGTTTCTTTCCTCACAAGAACTTTCTAAGGATTTAGTTGAGAGGTACTTGTCAGTATTTCAGTCTCTTGGTAACAAGTAAATGTGAATGGTAGATAACAGGCTCCATCTCTCAAGGAAATGTAGAAACCCTTGGAAAACAGTAAGGAAACTGTAGATGAAGAGCATTGTTTAGTATTGGAAGAATATCTGTTACTACCACCACCTCTGAATTAAGCTCTAATATTTCTTTCATTTGTTGGACCTGCCTCAGGGTAATTTATTTTCTGCCAGACCAAGCTTTGGTCTCACAGTCAGTGATGACAGGCAGCAGGTTGTGACAGATGAAGTTGTTCTCAGGTGCCAAACATAGACTGACATCACATTTGCTTCTTGTCCAAGAGTATTTACCTTGAAAGGTAAGGCAGTTTTTAGGTATTAGCAGGCAGGAGCAGGGATAGGAGCAGTTCCCTCTGAAGCACTTTTCCCATGTTCATACCTCTACTTCTCCTCTATTGAAGTTTCCAAAGCCTGAAGTTTCCAAATTAATTTGCTCATAAGTCTGACTGAGGTAATAACTCATCACACTTATAAAGAGATGTAATAATAATGTAATTACACGAACATTTAATATTTTAATAGTAATATGGTGCCATTATTTACTCTGTGGCTATATCTCATCAGCATCCTCAAAAACAAGATCTAGAAGAAAATATAACATAGAACTAACACAGGATTTCAGACTGGGTTTTTATCTTAATTATCACAACCGAGAGCAATGTTCCTTACTTGTTACAACACCAGCTCCAAACTAGAATATTCCCAGATTTCTGAGGGCTGTGTGAGTGTAAGTAAAACCACTGTATGAATACCATTTTTTGTAATTACCTACATACTGGAAATTAGAGAGTCCTACCAGTTCCATTCATCACATGTGTATTTGCAGTTGAAAGGTGACACTTGCCATCTCTCCTGCTTACTTTCTATTTGTCATGCTATTTTTCATATTGACAAGCTGCATCTTGTCAGACCTTGTGAATATTCTCTACACTGGTTAAACAAACTGACAATTTAGAATAACTATTCATAAATCATTCTTCCTGCTGGTAGTCAGCTAGTTAGTCCCATTTATTCCCAACCCCTTTCCTAGTATCTGAGGCTCAGGTGTTTAAACCATTGAGATTACCTGAAGCTAAGACAACACACTTTTATTTGGCACTGAAACAGTGCATTCTGCTTGTATATGTTGGAGGCAGCAGCTCCATACCCAAGGAATTTCTTTTTTTTAGGGCAAATTAAATGAATTTGTGTATATGCACACATCATTAAAGTACAACATTTAGAATTTATCCAAGATCTAATTGCCTGCACACCAAATGGAGTTTTTATTGCTCTCTGTAATAGGAAATCTAGATAACTATTTTTGTTTGCTTGTATGCCTGCCAATATAGAGGTTGACATAATTCAATCTTTCAGATTCAAAGCAACCAAGATGATTAAATTACTTGCATATTATTATATCTTGACAGAAACTCCCTCTCCTGAAATATCATTAAATCTGAGGGGGTTTGTTTGTTTTTAAGAATATGGAGCTGAAACAGAAAACAGTCAACACAAATTTGCAGTCTACATAAAAACAGGGAAATCTACAATATATTTAAGACATGTGAAAAATTGATGGCAAATGTGTGATGGATTTCTTGGCTACAACAGAGGACCAAGGAAAAGAAGTAGGTGCACGGAGGCCTTTTCTGACAAATATGTATAAATCCTTATTAAAGATATACCAATTTGAAAAATATTTAGTGTTATTAGTAAACATATGCGTCAAAATTTCAGGGATTGTTTTAAGATTATTTGAATGTTTTCCTGATTATCCTGAATGTTAAGATTTTACTGAAGTTAGTCACATCATGCAGCTACTAACTCCTGTATTTCTTGTAAACATGAGGGCTAAAACACTTCTATTACTGTCTCATTACCAAAGTGTTATAAAAAAAAGGAAAATTAACACCCTGTGTGCCATTCACAGCAGAACTGCATTCAGGTTTCTCTACACAAATGCTCAGTGAGCATTGACCAAACACAGGTGATAATCTACTCTCCCAGACTGTCCAAGAATACAGCATGCAAAAAACCCCCATAAATACTAATTATCAGTTGAAACAAAGGAGATCTGTCCACGTGATGTTTGCCAGTTAAGAAGTGTAAACTACTCTGCTTCTCATGCTCCCCTTCACCTGTGTCCTCCCACCCACTCCACCTCAGATGTTGTTTCTCTTGGAGATCATTATTCTAGCCCTGGATGCTGAAACACTGACATGCTCCAAACAATAATTTAACCTCTCAATTATGGGCTATCCAGAACTCCAGGTATTCAAGTTTCTTGTATACAGCTGCCCACTTATAGGCTCTTCTGATTCCTGCAACACCACCTGGCATGCAAAAGTAATGCCAAAGTACATAATACTCCTCTCTGGATATCTAATGATCATGCCATCAATATTCAAGCCCCGAAAACAATGAGGAATTTACCTAAATGGAGGTCCTGTAAACCCAGGAGAGACGCTTACATGTTCTTTTAATTTAGTTGATAGAAAGCCTGACCTGAATATGAAATAAAAGAAACTATTTTCAGTGAAAATTATCAAATTTGCCTGACTACTGATAAATTCAACAGAAAAAATATTTCTATAAAAATAGTATCATCTGCAAACAAGGGAAAATCTTCATCAGTTTCTTTCTACGGCCAGAAGCTGAGGAGCACAAGGAAGCCTGGAAAATACAGTGTTTTATAAACATCCTTAAGGGTTTTACTAAACCCTAATATAATACATTTTTAGCTGACTAAGAATCACTCACTCTTCCTTCTTGAAGAGTCAGGACACTCAGTTCACATGCTGGCTGAACCTCATTGCATCTCATTTCTTATCAGCAAAACATAGAACATTTTAAAGAAGTTTCAGGTCTTTCTTTCTGGCCTCCTCAATCCCTACTTTACAAAAGGGTTTACAATTATTTACAATACTGTGCAATTATTTTATTACAGAGATCTGGGTAGTTTTCTAGTTGCCATATATCGACAGTGCTATGCCAAGTAACAGAGTTGTAGGATGCAGATCTAAAGAGATTAAATTAATCCCACATTCTTTCCTCCTAATCTTCACACAACTTGATTTACACAACTGTTTGCTTCTAAATATTTTTTTTTTTAATTTAGTGCATATTCATAAAAGTTCCTTATTTTACAATCATAGGATTACAGAATGGTTTGGGATAAAAAAAGACCTTAAAATTTACCTTAAAAGTTCCAACTCCCATGCCATGGGCAGAGACATCCTCCACTGGACCAGGTTGCTCAAAGCCCCATTCCACCAAGCTAATTTTCATTTAAAAATACAGTACACATTAAAAAAAAACCTTTCAGACACTGTGTGAATAGCAAATTCAACACCTATGAAGCACACCATGAAACTTCTGAGAGAGCTCAAAACCTTAGGCTAACTTTGTAAATATTGGGGTAAAACAAGATAAAGACCTTAACAGTTACTAATCCAGTGACAGCTACATTAAATCCACAAGAATGTCTTTCCCTGAAGATTAGTGTTTTCACTGATCTTCCACAGATACTTTAGCAATAATCCCTTTATTCAGGAATACAGATTTGATTTGCAGATAAAGTATCCTCCAAGAGCCTCAGCTTGAGGTTGTCTTTTCAGAAGCCAAAGGGCAGTATTTCAGATTACTTCAATAAAAGTAAGACAGTGATTAGCAACTATCTTCAGTTATACAGTTGCTGAGATATACACATTTTAGCTGCATCATGGGCTTACACATAGTCATTGTCATTTTCCCTTTTCTTCATATTGACTGCAGTCTGTTTACCTTTTCTTTCTTTTTTTTTTACCCCGCCTTTTCCATCTGTTGGCTCCTTTATCTCTGTCTAACTAATGAAGGTTTGCCCATTTAATTTTAGAAGTTTCAGCTTTGACAGTTGTGCATGCTCATTTCAAGCACTTCTGATTCATACCTAGTCTGACTTTGCTGTGCAAGGACTTGTGAGTAGAACTAGTCATTTATTTTATAAAATAAGTCTCCCTTAAAAATTATTCTCACCAGCTCAAAATAATTAATGAGATTCAGATAAAATGAATTTTCAAATAGACATTATATTTTTGTTGTGTTTCTATTAAACTAGTTTTCTAACAACATTAAGCTACTTAGAATATTTTGATTTATTATACCAGAAATGTGTTTAAAGCACCACACAAGCCTCTCATATTTATTACCTGTAGCTTGCCATAGAGGTCAGCCCATACAAGTTCCCTCATGTGATATTTTGAATAGAGACAGATATCAGCTGGATTGGTAGGGCCAGTTTTAGCAAGTCTGTATGGAAAAAAATATAGGTCTATCACCTGCAAATATAAAGAAATTTAAGAAACTGTATTAACTACTCCTGCTATGGGGAACCTACATTACTTTAAATGTGCAGGAAGAAGGGATGCTAAAACATTTCACATATTAAGGAAGATAAGTTGCATTATTTTTGTCTAATAATAAAATAGAAGCACACATTTATGTTTAGAAACAGAGCTAACCCCTATGCATTCTCTACACACACATAATTAAAACAGTACCAAATGTAGGTAATCACAGGCACGTTTGGTCATTTACAATAGATTTTTTCCTTTGTTTACCAAGGGCACTGCTTACGTGAAAAGAATTAAATCAGACTGCAAATACAGTCCATCATATAATTCAGTCTCACATTCCATATGATTTGAGTATAACATCAGAACATCTATTTCTTTTATAAAGGTCCTTCACATTTTATGTCTCCACTCTCTTTTTATATTTTACTATATCAAATCTTAGTGATCGGTTACTTTGTTCTCATCCCACTGGGCCTGTTATCTGTAATTAAATATAAGTCTCCTTGATATTAGTAGTGTGCTGATGGATTGTTGCTTACCTACCAGGCAGCACTTAGAGAAATGGAGATCCTTGAAAGCAAACAGCATCAGAGCATAAATCAGCTAGAATGAAGACAGGAGTGAATATAGATTTTTGTGGTAGGAACGCTCAGGAGATTGTTCTTCGAAGTCCACAGATTGGAGATAACGTTCATATTGATTTATTGTCAGACATTTATTGATCATTGGCTAAATGACTCTACAGATAAACATATGTATCTTTCCACTTCTGCCACTAAACCTCACCTTACTGATGATGCAAAACTAAAAGCATAGTCCTCTCAAACTTGAAGTGTTGATTAAATGCTGCATGAAATTCTGTGTGATACAATGCACCTGGAACAAACTATAAAACCCAACCCCACCTCCTAATCCCATTAGAAGCAATTAAGCCCAACTAAAAAAATTCCAGATTTTCTTTCAACATTTTAAGTAAACCATCCTATGATTATCCATGGAATTCTGAAATCTCCTTACAGCATTTTCTGTAACACTACATACACATTAAAATAAAATAATAAAATAAGAACCCCCTGCAAATTTACAGCCACTTCCAACTTTCAAGCTGCAAGGCATGGCACTATGAAGATTAAATGTCATAGACAATGGACAATATGATGAGCAGGAACTGTCAGCAAATCCCTAAAATTATTTTCGACTAGCTTTATCAATTCACACCCTGTAGTATCATAGAATAGATCCTATGTTCTATGGAGCCAAGGCAGTTTACTACAGTTGAGTACTGGAACTTTTTTACTTAAGTCAGATTTTTTCCTGTTTTTTTCAGAAACAATTTTTTTTTCTCCATTTGCATGTTGCACTTAGAAATATGAAATTCGAATGTGATGATGCTACAGGTCCATTTTTGCAACACATGTAAATCTAGCATCTCAGAGATACAAGTCTCCAGTGAAGTAAAACCTACTCTTTAGTGTCATCTGCTATCTGCAACACATTGATTTGGTGAAACCTCTATGATGCTGCACCCACTTAGTTCTTGTATTTACTCAAATGCAATCAAAGCACCAGCAAATTTAACAACAATTACCTGGCTATGAGCCCAGATAAGCAAAAAGGAAGCAGAGAAGGAATATTCAAAGAAAGAATGAGCTAAAAACAAAGATGAAACCAGAATGCACACAGTGAACTGCCAGCCTAGTTTTAATGAGCTCATGGGTTTTGCTCTGTTCACCTGCGAAATTTTCACATGCTAATAAAGAGAGAGGGTCACCTGAGCTCAGCCTGTGCTAATCAACACTCTTTCCAAACCAGACTGGAAACCGGCACACAGACATTTAGCACTCCACCTCACCGTGTCCTTCTCCCCATCAAGAACAAATTTAGTGTGAAGAGACATCAGAAGCCTCTGCAAGTTCGAGGGCACTCTCCCACCAAATGGATAGTTGGGAGTGCCTGAATGTAATCACTCCACCTTAAAAAACCCAGGACAAACCCATCAGAAATACTTTCGACTTCATACACGGCCTCTCTCGCAAGGAGTTTTTGGTCCTCATATGCCATGGTAATTTTTTTCCCAGATAGCTGGGGAACTCCTTTGAAACCTATTGCTGGAAGAAAATCCCTTGCACTTCTCCAAGCCATCTGGTCTCCTGATCTTTCTCTCTCTTGCTGCTACAGACTGTAATTAGTCCCAGCTGAACAGGTAGGTAATCTCCTCTAAGAGTCAGAATCACCTGGGTCATACTTCATTGCAGAGCCTCCACAAATATTTACAGATTAAAAGCAATTTCCTGTTATCTTCCTTTCCTTGTCTTCAGAATCCACACAAATAAGATGGGATTGCAAGTTCGTAGATAGGAAAATTATTCACCACGTTTTACAATACAGATAGAAATTAAGAAAGTACATATTATTAATTCAAAATTCAAATTGACATATACTAGAGCTTTCCCACTGGAAAAATAAATCATTAATTGAGAAGATAAAATGCTTATTTGCAAATAGAAAGTATTGGTTTTGTAGAAAATTATGTCAGAAGCCAAGGGTTAGAATTTACCTTCATAAGGAAGATTTTAAATTAGGAAGTGTTAAGTCAAAGAAATTGTGCTGAGTTGGAACTCTGAAAATGCACCTAGCAATATTTAAGGTTAACTTATGTATAATACACTACTAGAATGAAAATGCCTGGATAACTATACTATCAGAAATGCTTTTAGAGGACTGCAGAAACTGAAACACAAAAAAAATAATGAGCACTTTGGAACAGAAAAGCCTATTACTTGCGCTTTATTTTATGAAAAGAAAAAAACAAAACTAGTGAGACAGGGTAAAAATATTTTTTCATTTCATGGTTATAGCTCCAGCGAAATGTCTAAACCAAAACAAATTTTGTTCATTATTGTTCATTATTTATGTTGTTATGAGAAGCCAGCGACAAACTTGACTTATAAGAGTTAATGCAAATTGCTTTTACTGCATCCATACATTCATACTATTAGAAGTATGGAAACTCATATTGAATAATGTGACTTTTTTTTTTCATATTTGCTTCACTACCACCATGAAATTATAACATACAGCAATTTGAGAGCAGGAAAGGGGAAAGGGGAAGGAAATACAATCCTGAGGGAAGAAAGAAAAGTAGGTGGCAGGCATTGCCTGCTTAAAAATGACTGGGCTACACTCATCCACACACATTTCCCTACTTCTCCCCTCTGTCCATATGAACACATACATATTTTGAATACCTTGAGTTGAATTTCACATTATTTATGTTGTAATTACCTTGATCTATGGAGACTTACACTCCTGGGTGGGCCCTGCCATTCTCAGACAGGCAGTAACCACCCTGCAGAAGCAGAAATAGCAAGACACATCAAATGTGTGGAAAACAATGCTGTGCCATCACCTAGGATAAATAAGACCTGCTTTTTTTAGTGTCCAGCACACAGTCCTCCTTCACTGACAGCTTCAAATACCATCATCGCTCAGAGACATCTGAATTAAACACTCCAGATTGATGCTGTGAGCGCACAGTGCGCATTTGGGTGGATAATGGCACTGCACTGTCTTGGGGACATTTACTATTTCACAGTGTACCAAGACTCACACACCCATAGCTAGAACTGTGCCCCAAAACTGCCCCAAAAACTCACTTGTTTTATATGTTGCTGTTGAGATTCACAAAGAATAACACAGCACTACACATGACAGGAAGGGGTGCTTGATGAAAATACTGATTGGCAGCCATGTATCCCTGGTTTTACTCCTGATTTTGCATCTGCAGCGTGAGACAAAATGAACCATATTTATCACTTTGGATCTTTATTTACCTATCTAACTGATAAGGTAACTGAAACTTGGGGGGTTTTTTTTGGTGTTTTTTTTTTTTTTTTTTTTTTTTTTTTTTTTTTTTTTTTTTTCCTTTTTTTTTTTTCCTTCTTCGAAAGCAATTGGAGATTAATGTGGGAACAGCAAAATGACTGAGAGCAAAAAACCCCAAGCAGGGGCACAAAAGTCCTTGATGAATGCCTTCTTGAATAACATCTTGATATGATTTCTTCATTCCTCTAAATAATTGTAATAAAAACCTGTAATTCTTCTATAGAATTTGATGATACCATTTGGTTCTGCAATTTTTCTGAGGACCTGAATAATTTCATGTGAATTCTATCTTTGGCAAAATGAGGCTAATAACTACCAGTCAATCAATTCTGCTCAGATTTTCTACAAAAGAACTACAGACATGCATTACAAATAGGTACAAATATTAGTAAATGGGTATTAGATAAAGATATTTTACTGTGAAAGTCTCCTAGGCCAAATTTAACAAACAGCTATACCTGAAAATGTGTGTCATATTTGAGAAAATGAGAAAATGTTTGTGTTGTAAGCACTGGTCTTTTACAGTCAAGTTTATACCCAATGTGCTATCTCATGTGGATAAGTAGTTTTCTCAGCCTTAATTTCTTATTTTCCCTTCTTATTTGAATAACAGCTGGGAATGCTGGCATATTATAAACTGCCAATCTCTTCAGAAGCTGCACTTACAAGCATTAAGTAAACATCAGTTATTAAAATTAAGTCTTCAACATGCTGAGAAGCATGCATTTCTATCTCAGATTACAAGTAAATGCGCTAAAAATGAGGATGGTGAGCTCTTTTCCTGCCAAGGCTAAAATGCAGATTTTACTCAAGCTATTAATTTCATTGTGATGATCAGAATAGTTTGTTGTGACAAAGTAGTACATCTGGACAAAAGATGTTTCTTTGTAGGATATCTTGTCCACATTACTTACATTTTACATGATTTACATGCAGTAATGTCTTATATAAATACCCTTAGTTATATAAATACCTGTTATGATATGCTTTGGAGTTGGAACAGAGAGAGGGGTACATCTAGATACCTCAGGGAGGGAAAAGCCAAACTAATTCTGGGAGCTATACTTGACACCTTGATAAAGTTTTTGATAAAGGAAATACACAAAGCAAGAATAGGAGCTGAAAATGATTGAAATACAGTAAAGAAGAGAAAAAGATCAAAGCCAAGCTTAGGTGGACAAACCACAGAAGGACATGTCTGAATTAGTGAAGGTGAAGGAAAAAATGAGTGGAATATGACTCTCCATCCTATCCTGGGATTAGAAGGGAGTCTGGCCAAATTTAAAGAAGGAACTGTAAGTAGTCTAGCTATAATCAGTCAAGGGGTATTAAGTGAATGGATTGCCAGTCTCATTCGTTCAGCAAAGAGATTAATCTCTGAATAAAACAAATCTGCATGAAAATCATTAGAATGAACCACCAAGTTATGGCTCCTACCCTCTAACATCACAGAAGCTGTGTTCCCAAATCTCATCCTCCTACACTAAGACTGGCCCAAGGTTCACATTAAAGGCACAGAAAGCACAATTGAGGGCAGTTTTCCTCCTGTTTCTGTGTATTTTATGTATATGTATGTATAGCAGTATTATATACATAGCAGTAGCGCAAACATATGTAATAGATAGAAACTGGCAATATTCAGTGTGAAAGTTAAGAACATATTTGCAGCCATACAAAACCACAGACACTTTTTTTTTTTTAAACTTGTCCTATATGATGTACTTCAAAAGCTGCCAAGACTTCCTTGCCCAGCATTTGTGCATCAAAGCATTGCCCAAAATAATATAAAAATAGGTAGCTGCATTGTAGGTTTGCCTCAACACAACTTGATTTATCCAGTCACTTTTTCTTATGTATCCCTTTTGGGTCTATTTTTTCTTCTTCCCCAACACATGTACAAACTGAATCTGATGCCTGGTATATGTGGTACAGCTGAAAGTCTTGTTGTGCCTCAAGAAAACCTTGTTGATCAATATCAATTCTATGTAACTTCCCGTGCATTCTTTGATCCTTCTTGACTAGTTATTAAAAAACCATGCCCTTGTGTTAGTCATCTACACACAGCATCGCTGGCTTTTTCTCCAATAGTGATACAGGCACACGCAGAAAACATTGACAGGAAAACACAGTTCCATCTGGACAAATAACACTGACTGACAGAGTTATTTTTAAGAATACTGAACATTTAGGCTTTTATGTGTAAAATGAGATAACATTTTAAAATGAGATTTTTTTTATTTTTTTTTTAAACTGAGAAACACTCTCCAAGTCCAAGGAGACTGCATTTCATCAAGAATCCTCGAGTAATGTACTTGCACTGTGATTATTCACAATAATTCATGTTTTCGTCAGCCATGCATTGCAGAGTATATATGAACAAGAATCAGATGATGGATATATAAGTAAATAAATAAATTTAAAAAAAAAGTAAAAATCATATATTTCTCTTGAGAGTTTTCCCTGGATTTTTTTGCTAATACATTCACACTGGAAACAGAAGACATTAAGGATGAGCTAGGAGCTCTCTTCATATTTCACTGATCGTACATGGAGCGAATGAGAATCCAGCCCTGGAAACACTATTACCACCAGCTACATTTCTACACAACACACCAGAAGCTACCAATCGGAAAGTCCTAAAGAAACCGTGTACATAATTTCCATTGTAACACTGTAACTTTCCCCCCCTACTTCTTTCAAGTAGGAAATCCTTCTCACCTGGACAAGTGAATTTTAATTGTTCACCTAACAGTAAATCTGCATCTAAAAATAGGATAACAGATCCTGTTATGGTTTTGACACTTACTTGAATAGTAATGTGGGTACCAAGCAAACCTCAGGCATCTAAAGCTTATGTTTCTATGAATTCCACATTTGTTAGTGGTACTCCAGAATGCCTGTGGAGCTCCTTGGAGTCAGATATCATAAAAAAAGAAAAAAAAAAAAAAGAAAAAAAAAAACAAAACCAACCACAGAATCAAACAAGCAAGCAAGGAAAGCAATTCAAGAAATTCCCCCTAAACTA
This sequence comes from Sylvia atricapilla, assembly GCF_009819655.1. NCBI lineage: Eukaryota > Metazoa > Chordata > Aves > Passeriformes > Sylviidae > Sylvia > Sylvia atricapilla. The sequence goes on from NC_089143.1 coordinate 64,096,517, forward strand.
AAAAAAAAAAAAAAATCCCTTATTCTAAAGAACTTGTGTTCCAAACAAAGTAAGAAAAGTAACAAAAAACCTGCAGCAAAACTGTTGTGAACAAGTTACCTGATCAACTAGGAAGAAAGCTAAATCTTATGACTCCTCCAGAGTCACTGGTCATTCCTACCTTTCACTGAATGAAAAATATATTTTAAATCTGTCAAGTAGAGGGTTTGCTAAAAATCAACATTCAACAGAAATTTGAGAACAACCTGAATAACAATATCAGAGTGAAGAATAAAGTTCAGAATATGTCTATCTGATATAAGTCAGCTCATCACATATACTGGGAATCACTTACAAAAGAAACCTTCACATTGCTGCTAGGATATTTGCTATCAAACATTCACCAGCTCTGACATGATTTTTGTAAATGCTTCTGATTCATATGAAGAAACTATATGAAATCACTGTAGATATTGTTGTTTATTTTTAATTTTCTATGGGTTATAAAACACACACTTAGAACTAAATGCCAATCGTTTCCTCTCCAATGTTGCTGAACAAGATATCAGATTCCTAATGAGAAAAAACCAGAACATCAGTTTGTTATGCATCTTATTCATGAGTACATCCAGAAAGAATGAATAGATGACTGACTGTAATAAGGAATAGCTAATGATACACAGCACAGTAGACATTCTTCATTATACATCACTTCTCTCCAGTTTCCAAAAGTATGGATTAGCAATGATGCTGGGAAAAGGAACACACCTGACATTTTGGTGCTTCAGTCAGCTCATACAAATGAGCTAATTTTCAACACATTGTTGCAAACTGAACAGAACTTCCTGAACATCTTATATTTTCAAATTAGAGACACAGGGAGCAAAATTGTAGATTCCTCTCTTTTGCATTTAGTTGACAAAGATCAAAGGCAGTGAAAATACTTATGTGTGTATCACTCAAATGAGTGAAATGTGATGAACGAAGGAAAAAGACAGCACCAATAAGAAATACATTCGCTCTTAATGACTCTAATTCATGTTTCTGCTTTTGTGCCTCTTACAGTCTTAACAAAGGCCCTGCCATAGCACAGAAACTGTTTCAGGACAATGGAAAAAACAGTGAAGGTGGTTTGTTTGTTTCTAACCTGTGCGAAAAGCATGTTTGCATAAAACGATGCATCAAGGCCTGTGTTATTAGGAGTTATTCCTATCACAGAATTAGACCGAGTTTTTAGGTATGTTTATAAAGTATCATGACCACGAGAAGACTTTTTCTAACCTTGGCCAGAAGTTACATTTGAGCTACAGTGATTGCTCTAAAGTAGGGGAGTGGATATTCCTAAACATGAACGTTAGAGACAAACTGCTTGCGCCAAATATGCAAAAGGGTTTCTTAACCATGTAAGTCTGCCCCTTCCTACCTGCCAGAGACCTTTTTTCCTTCCTGCCCTCACATCAAATATGACCATTGTCAAATGCACAATATGCACAGAATCATGCAATCTTTTCTTTTCTGACCTTTAAAAAACTGCTGTATAGTCTCTCATCGGAGACTGAAATTAATCCACTGGGAAGGAGAGAAATATTTGGGGTCAGAATATGCTTTCCTTCCTGCAGAAAGCATGTTGTATGACTGTGTGAGAAATATTTCAAAGGGAGATGGTTGTCTTTTCTTCCACTCTCTTTATACTATAACCACAGCTTGAAAAGTTCATAATTTTTCATATTTGAGGTGTGTTTTATTTGAGCAGGAAATAGCTCATTATAATACCTGTAAATGGAAATCTTATGACTGAGAAAAAAATCATAGAAATTTTGTGCTTCCAGTCAGAACTCAGTTGTTTATTTTTTTCTCTCATAGCACACCAACTTATAACAAAAATAAGGTGGTTCAGCTTTCTTATGTAAATGAGGATTTTTAATTCGCTTAACCGAAAAATAATTCTATTCAGGCATCAAAAAAATTATTAGGATCCTAAATTAATTGCAAGCTGTTAAAAATTATTTCACATAATGTTCTAAAAGAAAAATAGTGTGGATACCTTATTCTATTAATTCTTTAATTTGAGAAATATACTTCATCTATAAATACAAAGAGCAGGAAAGAAAATCCACAGATTTGGAGTAAAGCTCTTATATATAGCCAGAACCACTACTGAGGATGATACACTTGCTTGCTATTTCAGAATTATTATTTAGAAAGCTGTGTAGACTTCTGTAGAAGCTAAAGAGGAAGAAACCAAACATCAGATTTCCATATCCCCAAACTGATAGTGAGGTGAAATTTGATAAAATTTAATATCACTGAGCAGTGAGGTCGACGTCTCATTAACTCTGTTTTACTGCATAATGATGCTTTGGGATTAGCAAATACAGTTTGTCATTCAACTTTAAAAATATACAAACCTGTACAGCTTTATTTTCTGTGCTAGCCTCTCTTTTCTCTACGTGTAATACCTTTGAGAACAAAACTCTGCTAATGTTCTAATACATTTTTAATGAAGAATAACAAACTGTTAAATCACACATTAATTATTTTACTACATCCTTAATGCAATGAATAAGTAAACTCTTTGACAGTACTGCTCTTACGATATGAGTACAAAGTTGCCAAAACATGGCTGGTAAGTGAAAAAGACACTGTCCACATGCCAGGGTACATCCACTGACATGTGATTATTGTCTAGCTACTAAATAAGCAATAACCATCCATGGCTTCAGGAATATACAAGCACAACCCCACAACAGACATTAAAAAACCAAGGGAATATCATAAGATGCTGCACTGAGAAACAGCTGTCAGATGTATTTCGAAATGATCATAATTTTCTAAATATGCCAGTGGTTGTTTTTGTTTGTTTGTTTGTATTTCAATGTACATGCTTTACAACAATCAAGAAAAGGAGAACCAAAAACCAGAACATGAGATCTAGCTTCCTTCTAAAGTCAGGACCTTAAAACCATCACTCTTATGAATGCTACAAAACCAGGTCTATTTCTACCTGCCAAACTAGAAACTTGAAATAAAGATCCCTAGGAATACAAAAATATTAGCCTTAATCTAAATCTTGACAATAAGCCTGCAATCTAATTTTCAAAGCTGAGTTCCAAGCAGCTTCTTTGAAATAAGAAGTATCAAATTTGCAATCAGAAAACCAAAGGAGGTAAACCTGCTCTGCATGTCTGAAAGACAGACCTGACAAGCTCAGCTGGAGAATAACAAAGTTGCTTTCATGATGGAATCTACCTTAGGCTAGTATTCCAAGTCAGCTGAAATCTTCACTGGGGATTCATAAACACAACACGGTCTAAGATAAATATTAGAGACATTATTGTGCTTTCTAATTAAACTATTGGGTAAAACTCAAGGCATTTGCTAATGCTGCTCATGTATCTGATTCCAATCAACCATATCAGCAGGTGTCTACTTTTACTCTATAAGAAGTCTTCTTCAATGTTCTTTAAGGTTCTTAAGATCACAAACAATTTTTTGAGCTCTTCTCAATGGATTATTGCTGCTAATGAAAGAGTCAATGGGAGCTAACTGTATTAAAATTGGAACTGCATTTAGGGACAGTGAAAGGCTTAAAAACAACAACAAAAAGTTATTTTCCCTCATAAGAAAGTGTGGTCATACCTGTAACATTCAAACCTCAAGATCTTCATTGCAGCAGATAGTCCAGGCTTAGGAAAAAGTGGGTAGAAGTGTCCAGATTCTCAGTGTCAGCCCAAGGGCCATGAACTGCAACTTCTCAGAGGAACAGGCTTCCAAACTTCACATGCTGGAAATGAGGACAAGTTCTTTGGGAAACAGGATCCACTTTTCCATCATGATTGTAGATGCATTTGCTAAAATGAAATGCATGAAAATTAACCTCAGCTTGAGAGAAATCTTCTTAGTCAGGAGTGGACAAGCTCTGTGAAAGTTTTCCATCCTCGTGAAGAGGAGGAAACACCTTACAATGATCTACCTATGCCTGGTGGTAACTCTGAGAGAAAAGGTCCACAGTTTGCTTCAGGAGGGATCTAAACATCAGCTGGACTGCCAAATCAACTGAAATTTGACCCTCTTGGAGGAATTTTTCTTTGCCTCTCTGTTTGCAATACTCTTTGGCAAGAGTTTTTCAGATATAATACATATATACATATATGTAATACATGCATAATCTAAAAGTAAGACTCCCCCCCCCCATATCAAAGAATCTGGCCAGGCATATATCTTGGGTATGAACTGTGGAGAGTGCAGAAACAGAAAATTGTTAATTTTTTCCCTAACAATATTTTTCCTAAGGAAATGAACCTCTGTCATTAAAAAAAAAAAAAAAAAAAAAAAAAAAAAAAAAAAAAAAAAACCCACACCTTGCATGGTTAACAGGAATACAGATTCATTACAGACATACTTTGTGCACAAAAGCTTCTCCATAGAGCCAAGGTCAGCTAAGCCATAACCTGTGTCTATGTAGTTCTGTTTCTGTCATAAACTAGTGAAGATACAGCTCAAGAGATAAGAGAAGGCAGAGTGGGTTCTCCCTCTCAAAAAAGGAGCAAGTGATAATGAACACACACACACAAAAAAATAGTCTACAAATAATAACACAATGAGCATGAAGCGCATCAAAGTCAGGAAAAGCTGTGATTCAGAGCCTTGACCTGGAACAATTTTGCAGCCCAAGTGACAAATATTTAGTTAGTCCATTGTATAGTGGTACCTTCAGCATTTAAATAGATTAACTGTTTCAATTTCTGGCAGTTTCTTAAAATATCAGAACAACTCTATTCTCTGCCTCCTCTTCCCCAGTCCTGATCACAAAGCCAAACAGAATCCCAGCTATGGGGACAGCTCTGAGTCTGCAGTTCAATTTCCACTCGGGTCACCAGTCAGCACTTTGCAGCCTGCCAAGAAAAAGGCACCTGCAGAGGTGTCACAGAGGAGCTGTGACATGGCTCTAGATGTTAGCCTTCAGTCTTACAGTTTATATAGTCACTGCCATTCCTCATGCTTTGTACAGCCTGTAAAAACTACCTGGAGTAGTTCAGCACCGGCTTTTGCAGATACTCACCCTCAGTTATAATATATAGAAAGGATTGCATCAAATTTGGAAGGATTGTCCTTTCATCAACTTGGTGCCAAGTGTGGCACCACCAGCCTGGGGTTCCCTGTGCATCTTTGGCCACCAAAATACTCTTGGAGGCTGTTTCCAAGCTGGCCCCATTGAAGGCACACCAGGTCCCCCACTAGATGTTGCTGGACCATGGGTCACATACATTGCACTGTATTTATGTGCTCCATCCCACAGTTCACATTTCTCCTCTCTTTTTAATTTTATGCATGCAGATAAAAGGGTTCTTGAACAGTAGATAAATCTTCTGCCTGACTGAAGAGAAAGGGCAAAAAGAGATTATAAATTACATTTTCTAGTTTTCCAATCTGCTTACCAAATCCTTCTTTTTTAACATGTGCAAGCAGCAAGAGCCTATTGGGTCAACTAGCTTATAATTAATTATTGATTAGATATTAAAGCCATATGCTGAGACTCACTTGGAAACCAAAGTGCTTCCTTGGTACTTATGTTAGCATTTATTAAATATGCATTATTAATCTGAATTACGTTGTGTTCAAATGTAAGCCCTTAGAGCAAAGATAATGATCACAGCATTAGTATTTGTAAAACAGAATTGATTTTCCAACTTCACCAAATTAGCTGAAATATGGGATAGGCTGCAGGTGTTGAAGAATGAATACAACTAGAGTAAGTTGGCATGCTTAGTTTTTTCCTATGTACCACAATAAAATTAATAAAAAAACCCAAACCTAAACCTAACTTATTCCCCTAAATAATGTAGACATAAAAAAAGTTCTAAAGGTCTTTAAAAAGATAATTAAGAAACCATATTCATACATCATGGTTCACACATTTTTGTTCTACACACAAGCCTTACAATATCAAAAAAAAAAAAACAAAACCTTGAGTTTTCCATATGCAGCTATTTCGCAGAAAGTTGGTGAAACTTCAGTGAAGTAAATGATTCCACATTTCATTACATATTTTGAAATAAATGATTTTATTTTTCCTGTGACTATATATATATATATATATCTATGTAGGAGAGAAGCAAGAGTGATTAAGTGAGATAAATGAAAATGTTTAGGATAGTTGTTTGGGTACATCTTGAAATTCGACCATGAAATTCACACCTCAGTAACAATTTTAAAGAGAAAAAGCAAGAAACCAAAAACTGACCCAGTGGTATGAAGAATTAATGTTAGTTTTTACATAACAACATTATAGGATAATTTCATTCATTTGATAGTACTTTTATCTAATGACTTGTTTATTTTTTTTATCTATAGCCAAAATGGTCTGTGATTTGCATTAAAAAATTTATATTTATATTCATATTGCTTTCACTCAGCAACAAGAATTCAAAAAGAAATATACTGACATGGTTATAAGCTTCACAAAAAATTTCTAGGGTACTGGGTGGGGGATGCAGGATTTAAAAATACCCTTCTTTCTGCTTTTTTCTTTGTGATACTTCAAAATTATAGTTAAAAGCAGAGAAGAAAGAGGAAGTGGATTTATTCTCTGGTAATTATGCAATATGCAGTTTCTCTGACAAGACTCTGCAGTGCTCAGAAGGGATAGGGAGTTCAAGAACAGGCTTTTGCCTCATGATTTAAAAGTCCAGGAAAAACAAAAAAAAACAAAACTAAACCCCCCCAAAAAACCCAGTTAAAAGTTATTTCACTTTTCTTATGTTATGAGTTTTTTGTTCCGCCACAGACAGAGGCTGGAATTTCATTTATGTGTGGCTACTAAACCTGAACTATAAAGGGAATTTTGCAACAGTGAAGACAGTGGATATTTGGAATTAAGTTGTCTGTTATACCTACTAACCTACTTACCACTTTGCATGAATAAAATATTGACACAAAACAACAGCAAAACCCCATCACTTTTGGGTATACTCCTATGTAGAATTTAAATGAGGGTGAGAGCATAACACTGTTTTGATGTTTGATTGCACTAAGGGGAGAAAAGGAATCTTAAACTGAGTGCAGCAGTTATAAGATATGTCTGAACACATGCCCACACACACAAATTACGACTAAAGAGCAGAGCAGGGAAAGAGAACATGCTTTTTTATTACAGTTAACACTGGTTTTATAGTCACTGCTCCTTTCATGTCTGCATTGTGCTTCTGTGGTTTTACTCTCCCTTTTCTACAATTACATTTAAGTTCAGGTATATTTACTTTCTATTCCTACTCAAAATTGGATAAGAATAAATTTGCAACTGCACTAGTCAGGACAAATGAAGAGAAATAAAAATAAGAACTTGATGCAGAGTACAATGAATAAATAAATTAAAAGCATTTTGATCTTTAAGGTGTGAGTCAGTTTATGAGAATGTTTTCCCCCATTTGTATCCATCAGCATTAACAGGTATTAAATTAGATACTAAAGACCTTAGCAATTCTTCCCCAAATAAAGTGCAACATGACAATCAGCAAACAAGGAAGGAAATAAAGCACCTGAAATACAAAAAAGAAAATTTTGTATAATAGACTGCACCCTGTTGGTCCACAGCTTCTAAATTCAGCCAAATTATTTTAAAGTTAAAGCCTTTCACATACCTACAATTATTTCATCACATATCATGGAAACTTCATTTCTGATTTAAAGCTTATACAATGGTATCCAACAAATTATTAGACCTATTCTCCTTTATCATCGATTAAGTGACAACTACATTTTACTTAAATAAAGAAGTTACTGCTATTTCCATTTTAATATATCAGAAAATTTATTTCTCTTATTTCTTTTTAATGTACCTGTACATGTTTCAGCAATGGAAATGCAGACGTTTGTTTTCATAGATTTTGTGCCAGTGAAATGGATTGTTTAAAGAGTAAAAAAAAAGAAATTATCTTTTATGGTTAAAAAGGAGTTTTTGAGTTTCCTCACCCCACGTTCCATGACAAAAACCGTATTAATACTTTGAACAGACTCCATATAGGTGCATGTGTGGTCTGGAAATATTTGTACATTGCATCAAAGCAGGGTGTTCCCATGTGTGCATGTACTATGCCATACCACTAAACCTTCTGTACAACCAGGAACACACAAATGTTTTCTGCCTTGCTTTTTTCTTAAGAGTTTATTACAGTGTATCAGCTTAACAGTTTAACAATACTCATTTTGGATCATAGTGGAGCAGCAAATAGAAAAAGGGAGATGATGCTGAGTGAAAAAAGGAGGCAAGGCAAAAACAATTAAGGCTCAAAAATTACTGTTCAGACATTTGGCAAGTTATTACCTACCAGAATTTGTAATAATTACCAATTACTACTGGGGGCAATTCTCATTGTTATTGGGGGCAAACAGGCTGGAAGCTGTGGCTTAGCTGATGTAAAGATTCACAGCACTTTTGAGGTTACTAAAAGGTGTGAATTTACTCACCGGTCTTTGATAAAGACTGGATGAAAGGCAGAATTTCCATTCTCAAGGAAACTAAAAATCTATTTTTCACCCTGATTTAAAAAAAGAAAACTGAAAAATTATGCTTCCTGTACAATGAAAACCTTTCCAAAATCTGTCTGCTTGAGAAAAGAAGGAGAAAATAAAATATATAAACACATAAATAAAAGTTGTTGCCAGGTTGGATGACTAAATGTATTGCATACTTGAAATTGGCTGTCCCCATCCACTTTGGGGAAAGGCAACCTTTCTTTAAACAACCCACAAGAGATGTGCATACACTTTTTATTCTTAGAAACAATAATGACAGCTGGGTATTGCCTTTTTTAAACTCCCTCCAGAGCAATCTTTCCCATCTCAGTGAAGACTGACTCCAGTCCCACAGGTCTGCACAACTCACCACTACCTGCCTCTGGTACCTCCCCTCTCCTCCAGACACATTCCTCCTCAGAGCCTGTGCTCCTCTGCTTGAGGGTGCAGCTTAGCCCACAGAGATTAATTTACATTCACATTGACAAATGACTAAAATGTTACAGATATTTTGCAACGGTTTACTCTAAAAAGTAGGGAAAACAAATATTGCTGATTTGACTTGGCTGCCAGATCTACAGTTTCCTGTGCTCTGTTGTTAACTAGGGTTGTACTTGTCTATCAAGTATTATATTTGGAGACAGTGGGAGGATTCTTTGTGGTATTTTTTTATTGCTGTCATCTGTCACGATTACTTAAATCTAAATGCAAAGTAAATGAATCAGTGCAGTCCCCATTCCATTACCCAGGCAGAAGATGACTTCCAGGCCGTGTGAAGGCTTTGAAATCTCCAGAGGTTAAAACCAGAGAAGAAGGGTTTAAGTTGCAGTCATTATGTCCCTTAATGAAGTTTTTCAGTTTCTCCTTCCAGAATATGAGTTTCATTTCTAGGCCTGTATGACCCACTTATTTCAGACCACACTTAATACCTAGGTCCCATAATGAGTGAATTTATTGTGGCAATTAATTATTAATAAGTATACACTTAGGACAGGGATGCATTCAGACAAAAGTAGAGAGACAGCATGGAAACTGCACCTTGAAACACAGAGGCAAGTAATTTGAAATTTAATTTTAATATTGCTCAGAATTAGAAAATATAGATTAGAAAATATCATTCCTCTAAGCTAAGCTTGGTGGCTTACACATTTTTTACCTAGTTGTAATAATAAAAGAAAAATTATGCACCTCAAGAGTGAGTACCCTTGAACAAAAGATGGAGAATATAAGTGGTAGTTCTCTGTCATTAGATCTCCTTAAGAACAATTAGAGAAACATCTTTTTGGGAAGATGCTGTATGTTCTGTCATATCCCCTCTGATTCCAATTATTTGTGTTAATATTTCTGTATGATATATACGCATGCATGTCATTGCTCCTCATGCAAGGAAAGGTATAATAAGCATGAGTGATTACACTTTGTATTTCAGTATGAGAACACAATTTGGAGTCTTCTAGAAGCTTTAACACTGTTCTTCTGATTCACAAGGTCCCATTGAGATTACTTTAACAGATAAATGAAATTGGAAATGTGTCTCATATGCCTGTCTTTTTAAGCTGCTATGAGCTGCTTTATTCTTTCCTCTCCCAGAAGCCAATTTTCACTTCTAATTTCAGGAACAGAAATCGGATATACAGTAACAATTAGGCATCAAAGCAAACATTTTTGACAAGTATAGCCAAGAAAACTTCACCCAGAAAAGATGCCCATCAGTGTTAGTGCTTGTTAGCAAACAGTTTCCTAAGAGGTCCAAAAGCTCCTTCCTCCTGCCTCAGCTAACCCTGTAAGTGCATGTGTGAGGCATCAGAGCAGCCTCATGGATCAGCTGACAAGATCTGCTGCCAGCCAGCTAAAAATGATGAATGAGAACACAAGAAAAAGCAATAATTCACCTTTCCTGTATTCTGAATTTTGGAGATGAGCTACCATTGGATGTAAAAAACTGACCCAACCAATGCTTCAAATTCTGCCACTAATAACAAAAAGAGCTTGTGAAGAAGATGTTCAGTTAATCATTGTTTACCAGATCCCATTTGGTAACAGTTAAATAATGCATGCAAACTTGGGAAGGTCCAGAAAGTCTCAGTCAAAGTTCATTCCAGGTCTCAAACTTTGAGGAGAAATGTTAAAACTCTGCATCCAGTGAGTGAGTTGCTCATCATCTATGTACAATACATGGTTCACTGACTTATCATTCTGAGAAGGAAATCCATTTGTAGGCTGTAAATTACCAAGCTGAAACTTCCATGTTAGTAGCTTCCAATGCACTTTGTTTCAGGAATGCAGATAAAAAAATCCAGAGAGATGCATCTTCTTTTACTACAAAATGTGTCTTACAATTTAGAAATATTGATGAAAAGTGAAAATCAATTTCTTCTGTCATACCTTTGTGCAGATGCCATTTGAAAGGTGATAATGCTGCAGTTCTTATCTCTCTTCCATTTTGCAGGATCTGTGGAAAAAAAACCAAGTAGGTAAAACAGAATGGTCAAAGGGAAAAGAAGAAGAAGGAAAAAAAAAAAAAAGATCAGAAATTTAAAAATACGTGCTTGTGGTGTCACTATTCACTTCTCCAGCAAGAAGTCTGGCATAGTCTTTTTATTTGGTGCCAGATCTATCATCCACTTAAAGTGAAGATACAGGCTATTACTTGCTTCAGTAGGAGTTGGAACAAACCTGCAAATTACAATTGTCAGGGTCTTTCTTGCTTTGTGGTATCCAATATCAGCAGGTGTTAAAGCGATTCAGCACTTTGAAGGCATTTTTAAAGCATGCAGATAAAAAATAAATCACCAAACACTTACTGGATAGTGAAGTGTTGCCCTGTAATTGCATGTTCTGATAAACATACATTTCATGACAGAACATTTGAAGATCTTTAAGAGTACTTGGAACTTAATCCCAAAGAATTCACAAAAAAATATACACAAGTGTATTGGGGATAGAAAGATGTAAAAAGAGCCCAATACGAATGAATGAATAAATAATAAACTCTGCTCTTAATTTATGCATTTTAAGAAGCATCTAATTTTGGGAAAATAATTTTTTTCATCTCCTATTTTCGGTGTGGTTAAGTTCAACAGTCTATTTCCTTTGGGTTTATTTTAGCTTGATTGTTTTTAGAAGATGCACAATGTTTTATGAATGTTTTTCAAGATGAAACATTTCAACTTTCCATTTTAAATTTGAAAAAAAAAATCTCCAAATAATAGAGATGGAGTAGAAGAGGTTGAAACACATACATGCATCATCTCCCTTTGATCATTTTCCAGCTTTACACAGGAAGCCATCAAAAATAAAATAAACTCAACCAATTCCCCTTCCTTGTTTTTATCTATTTATTTTTCATTCCACAAACTAAAGCTGTCTCTCTTGTCTGCTTTAAAGCTCTACTTACATACAGTAAGAAAACGCAGTGTTCAATTCAGAGATTTTAAAAGGTAAATACCAAAATATGCTACAGTTGCAGCTGCACTTGCTGTCCATCTCCTCAATCATTCATACCAATCATGTACAAAAGCAAGTGGCCCTGACCTTTTGCTGTTTGGGGGCAAAATTTCCTAGTATTTCCTCTACAAATCATCAGGAAAAATGCCAGCAAGTGCTCTAGGATTCCCCAGATTAGATGCTTTGCTGCTCTGTCTTCTCTAATCATCACCAGCGTGTCTCTGCATACTGATTCAGAGGACTTAAATCAGCCACATCTCTTCTCTAAGGTATATATCTTTTTCTTTTTTTCCATTTTTTTATGGTTTACATCCCCAAGATCACGGGTTTTTATTTGATATTTGTTTATCTTCAGGCAGCAGCGAGCACAGCTGGACTCCCACGCTGATCTACAGATTCCAGATACATTTAGGCAAGGCAGTATTTAAAGAAGAAGGAGGATAGACCTGAAGATATTTTTTTTCTCAGTACTCTTGTTCACCTGAACATGTGTAAACTTGTGTAAGCACAGGTGTAAGCTGTTACATAAGATCTCACAGCTGAAGTTTTCAGTTTGGAGATCTGTAGCTACAGTCTCATGTTTTATTAGCTTTCTTTCTGTTTGCAGCCATTTCTTGTCACCCTTTTCACTCCTCTCCCATAAGTGCTTTCTAATATCCAGAAGGGCTGTTTTTATGCAACTCTTATAATATATCCACTTCCTCTCTTACATTTTCCTTCCTAAGGTAAAATACTCTGAGTCTCAGATCCCAAAATGTATCTTAAAGTCTCTGCATTGTATAAAAATCAGATTAAAGACAAAATCATCAGGATTCTGTTTTTTCCAGTCAAAGAAATATGAAAATAAATGTGGTGAAGTGGCCCTTGCAAAGAATCTTTTGGAAGTCTCCTAGGGAATATTTCAATACCTACCATAGACCCGAGGAAAGATGTTGCTTACAGCTCTGTCCTGCCAGCCTTTGGCTCCCCAGGTTCTCTCTCATTCCAAGGTCACAGCAGCACAAAACAAATCCCATCTAAAAGTCTTTCATGGAGGAGAAAGACTGTGTCTCTGTGGGGAGGAGGAAGACTGAATGATAGAAAGTACAGTTTTCCCATCCCTAGAACGACACAATATTGACAATGTTTACTATTTACAAGTGTGACAGGACCCAAACCCAAGGAATTTTCTCCTAAACAGTCCTAGGATATGACAAATGAAAGAAAAACCTCAACAAATTAAGGGAAGACTCAAGAGCTGTCATACAGTTACATCTAAAGTGCTTCTTAATAAAGAAACTAGAAAGGGAAATCATGTCTCAAAAAGTGGTTAGATCTTGAACTATTTATTTTTCTTCTTTCCCCCTCTCTATATTTATCATATTTTGCTTCACCTTGTCTGATTGACTGTCCCATTTGAACAATAAAACAGGGTCATTGGTTTGAAGTGTTTTCATTATTATTTTGGGGGGGTTTTTTGCATTTATCCCCACAAGCCTAATTAACTCCTGCTTTGTTGGAAAGCCAGCTGTATGCACAAATTATGTTACAAACACTTTAATAATCACTCTGTGGCTTCATGAGGTATTTATTTAAAATGCTGTCTTATATAATACATGTTCATGTTTTGATAGCACAGAATAACATGTGCTTTAAACAAAAGATTCAATTCCTACTTATAACTATTCACTTCACATGTAATATTTACCTGTACCTTTTTTTCCCCTCATCATGGATATCAAATAATCTTTCTTCAGGTGATCTGTGCCAAAGAAACTTACAAAGCTGCAGACAGAGAAACAGATTCACTGTTATGATTCTTCAAAATGGAAATGAATGGGCTCAGGAATTATTACAAAGGGGGAAAAAACATTAAGAATAATTAAAAAAAAAAAAAAAAAGGAGTGAAATTTGTTTACTGGAAGGAGATTTGAATTATTAAGTTGGAAGATCACAAAGTCAGAGATAAATTGAGGCCTTAAATTCTGAAGAATATAAAGTAGGAGAGAGGTATCTCTTGCAACATTTTGTTCTTGCTATATCTATGTCATCCAGGAACAACAAAGCCTACAGAGAATTTATAAAATTAATAAAACCATGCTTACAACCTCAGATTCAAACAAACTTTTCAAAATCCACAATAGTGCTGACTTTGCTTCTGTGGTTTCAATTAGATTATGTACTTCAAATTGACACTAGAGAAGATTAGAGCAATGCTTCCAAGCGCAGAAACACATTTCCCTAAGAGCAATTATTATAAGATTTATGATTATGGGTATATACTTTTGATACTTCTGTATGAAAAAAATGCAAATATTAGATGATCTTAAATATTAACACTTCTAATAACAAAATAAAACACTGCATTTCAGTATTTTATTTTTATTTATAACAAATATACATTTATAATTAGTTCATTAACTTGGTAAACTGTAGCTACAACAGAAGTCATTAACTCATTTTATTAAGTAAATAAGATGGTTTAAAATTTGGGCATTTGAATGAGTGATGTACAGTACTCCTCAGTTCACAGTCTATGTGCTGCAGCTAATGTATTTTTCCAATGTCATGGGGCATGCATGAACTAAATTCCATGTCCCTTTGCTCTCTTTTTATTACTTTAAATCTTATTACAGCATTGATTTTTAAAACAGAACTCCCCACAGAAGCCAACAGGACTCTGCTTGGAAATCGATGGTATCATATGGCCTTAAGTATTCCATTATTCGGCTGCAGAGATGGACTGAACACGTTAAAAAAAAAAAAGTGAAAATATCAGCAGGTAGGCTTCAAGTAGATGAAAAAAAAAAAATCTCTTTTCAGCCACTGATTTCTGCCAGTAAAAGGTGAAGCAGGTTTTCTCCTGCCCCTCCAAGGGGAGCACAGTTCATGTAAGGAGAAACTAAACCCACATCCCCATGGCCCACAAGCACTGCTGCATCCCTATCATCCCTACCCCCCTTCTGAAAAAAGGAAGGGCTCTATTATCCCATTAATATACCCCATTGCTGCCCCTTCATTAGGGCATCAAGACATGCCTCTCTGCTATTTCCTGGGAAAATAATAGACATTTCATACATGCGAGTGCATGTGTACATTTATATCTTTCGTTCTTGGCATTTCTGTAGCCAGAATCTGAGAAATACCTAGGACCCAGAAACTTCAGAAATCTTTAAAAATGTGGCATTGGTTGGTACAGAATCAACAAGAATAAAATCAGCTTTGAGTCACTTCAGACACAGATCATGAATGGCAAGGGATACTATCAGTTTATCCACAGAGGACATCCACACAGAAATCTAACATGGGTCTGCAAACTTCAGTAAAATAAAGCTTGAAAAAATGCTTACGAGCATTGGTCATTTATAAGGAAAAGACAACACAAATAATACAACTTCTCTGTAATGGTCATAAATTTCATATCAGTGACTAGACACAAATCTAACAGAATCCAATTTTTTTAATGGATCCAGTGGGGTAATTTATATTTCAAGGGAGCAAAAGATACATAGTGCACTACCTTAATCTCTCAGACCAACTTCAAACATGGCCAAATTCCTTTCCCTCCCTAGCAAATTGTCCAAACCTGATCACATTATTCTTGTTCTCTCATCATCCATATAACTGCAGCTTAAAGGCGCATTAATTTGTACAGAAGAGATCACACTTACCATATGGAATTCAGTGAAAATAAAACTAATGTACAATCCTTTATATAAGTAGCAGTGTTTCTGGGAGGGTAAGGGGGCTAAATGTGGAAGATCAAATATCATGTATTGGGTGGGGGAAAAAAAACCCACATCGATCTAAACTAAAATAAAATTTTCCATTATGCCCTCGTATAGTTCCTCTGATTACAACAAGTTTCTTTTTAATATTAGGTGCTTAGTAACAGAAAAGAATTTGTAATAACGTTTCTCACAGATGAAGCATCCGCTCTTCCCTTTCAGGAAGAAACATTTTCTTTTACCCAGCACACATTTTAATTGCCTAAGATGCAATTTCCCTTATGAATAATTTGAATACAGCTGACTTTTTGACTAAGCAAATTTCCTTCAGAACTCAAATGATGTGTGCACTGTAAAATATGGAAAACCATGTGGCAGAGTAGCAGAAGCAAAGTGATGAAGTACAGCATTAATTTTAATGTCATTTAAGAAGTCACCAAGGTTCGTTCTCTGTCAGTGACACGTGCCTCTGACCAGATGTGTAGCCTACATTTTAGTTCACAGCCACAAAACATTCCTCCACAAAGCTCCCTTCACATCATCCCACTTCTCCTCAGCTTTGCCATTACAGACCCTCCCTCAGTACTTCATAAGGGCTCAAAACAACAAGACAAGACCCACTGCAAAGTGGATTTTGGCTATAAAGCTTTGTCTCTTCATCAGAGAATTTGTTACTGCCTTCCCTTCAAATACAGCCCTCACGAGGCCCTGCTCTTCCAACTTAACATATGAATAACTTATTGAAGTCGCTGTGTCCTGAAGTGGGAAAGCAAGATTTAGCAGCTAGAATTATTTTTTTTTCATTTGGCTAAAACATAAAAAAACAAAAGAAACTTTTGAAGCGTCTAAAGGAACACATTCTTTTCTAGTGCAAATTACAGGTGTGAATTTTCAATAAATCATGCAAGAGACTTGGATACCATCTGAGAGTCATAGATAACATGTAACAACTAAAAATCAGATCATCATTTCCATTAACAGAAACATGTTGTTGTCAAATGTTGGGTTTAATGATACCACAGAGCCCAAACAGGACTAATAAAGCAGCTTTGTTGATATTGTCAGTGTACATAATCTGGAAATCCATTATCTCATCCTAAAAATGCACTTGATGAATACTTCATAGAAGCTGTATTAGCTGCCTAGTCTAGTAAATAAATTGAAATACTAATTACTCTTTCTTTGGAAAGAGGCTTTGTTGTTTATTTTAATGTTGGAATTATTTCAGTAAGGGGAATTTTATTTTACAAAGACTGTGTTGGCAGAATTTGCCTGCTAAGGGATATAAACAAGTTTCTTTTGTACCAACATAAACTACCTCAGATGATGAGTAACCACTAACCATAACTTAATATAATTTCAGATTATTTGCATTTTGACTTGCCCGTAGCAGCTAAGCCATCTGTTACACCTTTTTTTTTTTTGGTATTTTTATTCTCTTTAAAAATAGCAAAAGTAAACACTCTTCATCTATGCCTTTTTAATGGTAAGACAGTGCTCAGCTAAACTGTACCAATGAGTAAGAACTAAAAAATTCAGCAGTTTCTGATGTCTCATCCAAGATTTTAGTTCACTGGACCAGATGCATACACAAACTAAACTTTTGACGATGAACATAAATTCCATGAAGTTCATCTCCAGTGTGTTTTAAAATAGTCAACTTTTTTTCCCCTCATCAGATACAAGTAAAATCAACTAAGCCCACTGAAACCCTATATTAAGCTCCTTTTTATAACTATAATTTATGATTAATATAATCTTAAGTAAGAAATATCTTGCTTAATAGAAAAAAATTCAGCAAAAACAATCTGGTTTGATATCTGAAATAGCCATTTTGGTTAAACAGAGATGTTACTTGCTAAAGGAAGGGAGTAAAACCCTTCTAAGAAAATGAGCTCTCAGCTTTAAGTCATTTAACCCCATGTAACTCTGAGCACGGTGAGTTTTTCCCCAGAGACTCTTCCTGATTTTATGTGACATGCACTTCTCAGGGCAGAAAGTATAACAAGAAAAACAACACCAAATAAAAACAACACCAAGCCAATCAAAATCCCCCAAACCAACAAAACAAAACCCCCACAAAAACACCAAAAACTTCTTATCGTTCATTTTTCTAGTGGCAGTATGCTGCTTGACTGAGTTCTTCTCATTCTATTATGTTTAGTGGATAAGGGAAAGGCCATGGATGTCTCTAGCTGGACTTTAGCAAAGCCTTTGCCACCATTTTCTGCAGCATTCTCCTGGAGAAACTGGATTCCCAACATGAGGGCAGGTGCAGTCTTTGCTGGATAAAAATCTGGCTGGTTGGCCATTTGCATCAGAGAGCAGAGGTGAAAGGTGCCACCTCCAGTCCTGTTTATTCATCATCTTCATTGGCAACCTGGACCCTCAGCAAATTTGCAGGTGACACCAAGTTGGGTGGGGATGTTGATCTTCTTGAGGGTAGGAGGAAAACACTCATCAGTGCTGGGTTAATGTTTGGGTTTGATCATCCTGAAGGTCTTTTCCAACCTAAACGACTCTGTGGGAGTTGGGTCGTGGGATTTCAAAAAGATACGCATGAAAACTTGGAAAATGTTTCCCCTCTGGAGAACAGCACTAATTAATTCATTAGTGATGAAATGTATTAGTGATGAAAAATGCCTGTGTATTTAGGTCTATCTTCTGGTTAGGAAAATCTTCTCTGGGTGTTGGAGAGCAAACTATTCCCAGAAATTGATACATAAAAGCATCTCTCTGTCGGGAGGAAGTTTAGCAAAACTCTGAGGGAGAAAAATTAAATGAATTCCTAAACCGTTTTTTAGTGTAGAAAGTTTTCAATATTTAATGGGCACACTGAAGTTGAAGAGAGGACATTTTTTTTTTTCTTTTCAACCCTTTAAAATTGTTATGATGAGGTCTTTTACTTTTATTATTACTGAAAAGTTAAAAAAATATCTAAGACCCTGCAACCTATGACTACATCTTTTTAGAACAAAAATATTCTACCTCTACCATTGGAATCTAAATATAATTAATTTTATTAACATTTAGGGTGTGCTATGATCAGGGAACACCTATGAAAACTGTAGGGAATTACTCAAGTAACAGCTTGAGGGCCCCAAAAAATTTCTGCTAAAATACCAGACTGAAGTAAAAGCATTACAGGAAAATCTCTACAAACCCAATATTAATCTCACTTGAGGGAATGGGAGGTGGTGTGGAAATCATCAGAAATCACTAGGGATCACTTGATTCCAGATTCAGGAAAGCAGATTCCTACGACACTGATCCTATACTGAGAAATTCCAGTCCAAGAACTGTCAGTTTAGCAACAAGAGTGCATGGAGAAACAGCAGCCTCCAGTGATACCTCAAGCGTCCCAAAAAGAGTTCAACCCTCAATGCTATGTCTGAGAGACACAAGAGTAGAGAAACCCACAATCCAGGGCTCCCAAAGCCCTAAGGTTCCGTCAATTCCATGGAAATGAAAGATCACATCTAATAGCTTATGGCAGGCTGAGCAGCTTCTTTGCCTTCCTTAACAAGGTACAGTAAGTATAACTCACACCAAGAAAATTTCATTGAGTTCTCCAAGGGGAAACCCTTCACAAGTATAAAATACACCAGATTTGCAGTTATTTAGGACTATCTTAATATGTTCTCCTTTACAAACTCCTCTATCCTAGAGCTGAGACACACTGCCTGGTACGTGTGTGCCCCTTTGAAAACTAGATCAGCACTTGAGGCTCTCCTTTTACTAGGGTGTCATCCAAGCATTGCTCCTTTCATTGCTTTGTTTCTTAATGTTATTATTTTTATCACTGAAGAGCATTTTATGCCACCCTTTGTGAGTTGCAATGACACAGTGGAAACTTGCCCAGTGTTTGTCTTGGTTTGGTCTTAAACCCATCCCAGTAAAGGTTGGCAATACACCTGAATTAAATCTACTTGAAAGCACAATTATACAAGAAAAATAGTTGTAAAAGTTCAAAGCACCCCCAAAACATGAGGGACAACTTTTACATGAAACACTTGCTAAGCAAGCAACTGGAATAAAAGGAAAATTAAATTTGTTGTAGCCACGTACATTGAAATAGTGTGGGGCTGTTATTCAAAAAATCAGATATTGATGAAGTGTACATTTTAACCCCATTGAATATTAAAAAAAAAATCCACTTGCAATTTTCAAGCTGTTATTTCTCAAAGCTAAGGAAAAAGGCTTTATGTGTTCAGAATTTTTTTCCTTGATTTTTTTCACCATTTCTGCAGATGTTTGCTTTTAACTAGCCTCACCAAACTGGCTTAGATAATTCCTAATTTACAGAACTATAAGCCTTTCTCCTGAACACCATCTGGTTTTTACAGGCAGCAGATCTCTTTAAAGTGAGATTTATTCTCAAATCTGAAACTTTGAAAAACATCAAATCTTTGCCTCAAACCTGGAAGTTCTTTTTTTTCCCCACACCCTGGCTCCTATCAGAGTTTCTCTGTTCCAAAGGAAATCAAAAGTAGTGCCTGTGAAATACCCATTTCTAAAACTTCTTATTCCAAATCTATATGAAGTCTCTATACTGATTTTATCAATAGTATATTGGCTTGTTCATGTTTGTGACTGTCACCACTTTTTATTTTCTAGTCTCTTACCACCTATATCTAATGGTAAGAAAATATGAGTCTAGGCCAAATAAAATTAATATTAAAAATTACCTTATATTATCCTGTAATACTAGTGGAACTTTAAGAAAACTAGACTCCAATTATGAAGAGAAAAACAGAAGAATATTTCTGCTTAAAAACCTGCAAATAGAAAGGTAAAACCAAGAGATAAAAAGGGAGCAAAGAAAAAGAAAATCTTTCCAGAATAGTACTTTAAGAACTCCCTAAGAGAAATTCTAGGCACGTGTAGTGTATTGAGATGATCAAAGGGATGACTTTAGAGTTGGCAGTTAAAATTCAACAAAGGATTATTAGTTTTCTTCTGTTTTTCTTCTTAGTTTAGAAAACAGTACACATTGAAATCAAGTTTTACTGCAGGATAATTAATCCATCAGTCAGAACTGGCTGAATAAGAGTTGGATTGTACTCCAGGAGGTCATCCAATCCAACCTTCTCCTGTGACACGGGTCTGACTGCTCAGACCCTCACCCAGCAGATTATTGAGCACCTTGCAGGACAAAGATGACATTTCCACATCTCTAATCAGTTTCCTTTGCTGTTATAACTTTGGAGAGCAGCTCGTGGCTGTCTTTAATTTCTTTTCTCACAACATTTGTGTTCCCAAACTCAAGTACTTTGTTAAGCAGGTGCTATGATAGGTTTCATCAGCAAAGTGAGAAGACTTCAATGTCAACTGCCAGTGAGAGTAAATTAAACCTTGTCCCAGAGCATGGATGCAGACAGTTCATGTACAGAGGCAGCTGTGATCACAGTGTGGAACAAAAGGTGACAAACAGCCTGTTTGGATGGTAAAATCCAGGCTGGAAGGGAGTCTGAGTAAGCTGGTCAAGTGGAAGGTGTCGGTGTCCATGGTGGGGGGATTGGAACTAATTGATCTTTAAGGTCTTTTCAACCCTAGGCATTCTATGGTTCTGTAATAAATCACCACTATGCATCCTCCATGAGCTTCCAGCCAGACCTTTGGAGGATGAAACATGTTCCTTAAAGTGTGTGCACAGGATGCTTTCCTTCATAGCCTGGGCAAATTGAAAACATATGTTGAGACTTTTCTGGAAGCCAACCTAGTGAGGCACTGTTAGTCAACACTACTCTCCTACAACAACCAAACTCTCTCCTACACAAACTTTCAAGTTTAACTATATTTTCTGTTTACACTAACTGGCTTGTTCAAACCTATATATTAACTTTGAATTATCAGAATTTGGCTTCATGAGACAGCTGCTTGCAGTGACATTAGCTTTATCAAAACTGTTAAAATACCTGAAGTGTAAGCAAACCAGCCCCATTCTGTGAAAGAGCAGGACACCTCCCAATGGTGCTTCTTGCACAAGTGTCCCTCCTAAGGATGGGAAGGAGAAATTGCTTGGACGGTATGTCTTAACTCTCTGTTCTAGCTCTGTGACCGAAGAACTAGCTTCTTCCTCTTTTAAGCCTTATAACACAAGTATAAGTATACTGGCAGGAGACAAGAGCAAACTTATCACGTGACAATTCACACATTCCCATGGCTTTTGCACACTCTAGTGAATACTCATTACCAGAAAAAAACCCAACCCAAAATAAATAAAGCACACTTTGAATTGGTAGAGGTTTTGGAGCATTAGGGGGGAAAAATCCACTTTACAAAAGACATAAACTATTTCTTCTAAAGGACTAATGACAACAACAGTTGGAATGGATCTAGATTTGAGAAATACCTTTTCTAATCAGAAAGAGGGCAAAGTTACACAACAAAGTGACAAAGTGACATCTAATTGCTAATTTGGATTAATTCCAAATATGTTAGGAAGAAAGGTCTACTGGAATGGCATAAATAAGAAATGAAAACTAAGAGCCACTGAACAGGTATAAATAAAATGCACCAAGATTAAATATAAAGCAAATAAAGTAATATTCAATAAGAAGTATTCTCTTTTTTTTCCTTAATAGAAGCAGAGCAATAAATTGCATAAATCCAAGATCAGATAAAAACCAAAATATGTTCAGTATATTTACAGTGAGCTAACAGGAAAATATTGATAGACATCAAGATATTAACCTTGATCAAGAGGTACATACCAATTGCAGAAAACTGAGGTGCCTCACACATGAAAGACATCTGCATGTAGCTCAAATAGTGCAACTCACCACAATTTACAGCAGCTCTAAACATCCAGCCAAGGTAAAGCCATTATTATACATAATACCTGGAGACCCCAGCCATGGCAGCACCCTCCTGCTACCATTACATTTCTATCTGAGAAGGAATTTCTGTTACAGCAACAAATGCCTCCTGGAACTAATTGGCACTCATTGTCAATCTCAGAGCAGAGACTAATGAAGTACCTTTTGAGCCTGAGAGGTTCTGAAGAGGTGATCTCTCCAGCACAGAACAAAGACTCTGTAATGAGGCAAGATAAGGATGATTCCTCTGCTAATGCTCATTTCTCACCTGTCCTTCTTGTAAAAAAAAAAAAAAAAAAAAAAAAAAAAAAAAAAAAAAAAGTTTTCATCCATATGTTTAAGGAATCCAGGGAGCCCCTGTGTAAAACAAAAAGTGGTAATGCTGCAGTTCACTGCTCATGGGGACGAGGATCACAGAGAAAGTTTGCAATAAGAGTATCTTTATTCCCTATCTCCCAGCTCATGCATTTCCTTGCTCAGAAAAACTATTTGTGATCTATCAGGGAATGAGTCTGAACAGTGGTAACAGCAAAAGACTGATTCCTGGAAGTCACCACTGATATTCTATCCAAAAAGCAGTGTCTTTCTAAATCTTAAACACAATCTGGGGGACTGTCACCTGTATTACACAGACTAAACCTTGAGATACAATTTTCATAAACAGAGAAATTCTTACTGCAGAGATTTTGTCAGTCAGTCAAGCTGCTATTTGGAAAGAAACAGCACAACAGAACAATTGAATTAAATAGCATCTCAGTCAAGCATTTGTATATTCCAATCAAACAACTTCTTTTTATGTGGATTGCAAATAAAAGCACATCAATTCCAGTTGGCAGACTCCTTGAAAATTAAGGGAATTCTTTGGATGCTGGACTACATATTCTTCACCTTTGCTACAGGTGGAAGTGCTTAGACAGGACAATGCCTTCTAAAAAACAAATCCACAAAAGTAAGAGTCTCAAGCAGTCTGGAGGCAGTTTAATGGGCTTAAGCCAGAGATCTTCAGCAAAAGAGGTTTATAAAGGGTGTGTTTTTGAACATGAGGCCATTGCTGCAGTCCATCTATTTTTGAAATGTTTTTAGACATAATTGTTTGTTCCATCAGTTAGCTGGAAAAATGGAATTAGATAATCTATTGTTATTTTGGATAATCCCAACAAGCCTGTTCAGCACTTTGCTTTGCATTAAGTATTGGTCTGGGATTAGGAACTTGTTGGCAACTTGATATTAAAACATACCTCTGCTGCTGTTGTAAAATTTTTGCTGCAATGAATAATAGTTATTATAATTATTGTTATGATTACTGCGTTATAACACAGTTCCATTTTCCCCCTCTGCCTATTCAAGAAAATGCCCAGCAAGGCTTTAGAAAGAGCAAGGCAGTGGCATACATAACTCTACCTGAAAAAATGGCAAGGAACTTGTCATCCAAGTGGTTAAAGGGCAGACCTCCAAATTAAAACACTTTAGAGACACACTGAGAAAATTCCATTTACCAAAAGCCAAATTGCCATTTTGGCACACGTGGATCCATGACTAAAGGCTGGAAAATCTGTGCCAATTCCTGCTGCAGCTTTTGACAAGGGTTTATCTCCTTTTCTCCTGAGATGCTCTGCAGCTCATGGAATCTCATTGACAACATTTTCATGGCAATTGCAGCTATAATTTAGGAACTTGCTATACTAATCTGCTGCCCATATCGAATTCTAAAGCAAGGAAAGCCATCTCTGAAGACTTTTTTGAGAATTCTTCTGAATCTCTAGGGTTCCATGTGTTGCTTTTTGCTTCTTCTGACAGTTACAATAGTTATAACAATTTCTGAGTTGTGAGATCAACCAATATTTTCCTCTCCTACACTTCACTTTCTCTTCTGTTCCTTTTAGCATTTTCTACAATAGCTCCAGACTAAGGTCCATTTGAGTTTGCAGCCCATCAGTACTGTTCTGTAGTGAACATCCAGAATCAGATGAGACTAATCACAAAATCTCATCTATTTCCTGGCAAGAAAAGCTGAAGACTTCGTGGTTTTAGGGCCTCAGAACTCAGCTATGCCATATCAGTTGGTCTAACTACGTGTTTTCATACAAGTAATAATATAATATCAGGTTTCCTCACATAGAGTCAAGGATTTTTAGGTAAGAGTACTTTTCTACAAGAACTGAATTTCATTATAGATAACTTTAATCCACATAAATATACATCACAAATGACATTTCGAGTGTTCAAATCTCAGCACATGGAAGAACTGGAAAAGGTAAGAACTCCTTTAGCATCCCTCAAAAAATACACTGTTTAACATATTTTAAGTATAGACAAATATATATAAAATGCTCAGAAGGTGAAAATTAATGTAAACCAATGGAATCAGTACTGAAACAGAAGTGCAACAACAGGTTGTGCATGTGTGTATAGTTAAGAAACAACACAAATTTTTGAACATTTTTGCTGTAATTGAACATAAGAAGGCAGGTAAGTTCTAAGCTGTTCATACCTGTCTTCCCAGCCTGATAAAGGGTGATGATAGTCATTCATGCTCCATGGAATACATTTGCCACCAATACAAATAAATCTTTGACAATTAGTTAAGATTTATAAACTTTTACAAATAACACAGTAAAAGATAACATCTATTACAAGAAAAATCTAGCCAAAATATTTAAGCCTCTCCTTTTTTAGATTATCTTCCAATGATTATCTACAATTTGCTTGAGCAAACAGGCAACACAAAGTAAACTATGCTAGGAACAAAAGCCAAGAAAGAGAATTTCTATCTGGATAATTTGGTATTCCAGCTCTGCAGAGGAGAAGTTGGACTCTCAATGACATAGCACTGCATGAAGTCTACCTAAACATAATCTTCATCAATATCTTGAGGTAACAAAAATCATTGTCTGTCAGACAGACAATAACTACCACATGGTTAATGATTGCTACAAATCAGTGTTTCTAATGTCCAGCTCAGTCTGCTTACTATTTCCCTATGCTAGGGGAATTGAAAAAAGAGTTGATCCCATTGTGGATAAATCATATTCTATTCAATCCTGCTGGACCAACAAAGACATACTTTTCTGAAAAACTTTTCTTTCTGAATATGGCATTTATATGTTAATCAGCTTTCCCTTTCATATTTATTTCAGTAACTTCAGCTTTCAAATACAGTTCCAGAGCTCTGTCAATACCAACTCCTGTGTACAGTGATTTCAGCTTTAAACTCAGACACAGTAATGATCATAGTTTAACAAGGTATATTACATATATATGTATGCTTATCTAACATACATATAAATATATATGCATAAAAGCACACATCTGCAGTACATTTTAAAGATATTGAGAGGCACTTAATTAACATTTTTTATAAGAAACTTTTTATTATGTATTATCAGTTTCTTGAAACAGTACGTATTTGACATTTATATCCTACTTTCTTAGAAACAGAATCCATAGGTAATTTCTGTCTATTTTGCTGATAAGTTTCATGGGAACATCTGCACTTAAAATATATGCCTCATTTAAGAATAATGTGATTATTGCATTCATAGTTTAGTGAAAAGACACTCTATCATTGAGATCAAAAATTAGCACCATCAAGTATCTTCAAAAGTGTTCAATCTGTCTCTTGTAGAGTCAGATTAAAACACGGAATTTTGAATGGAAAACAAAATACATCCTATAAGCAAACATGAACTAGGAGAAATTCCTAAAAGGAATTACATTTTAATACAGAATAACAGAGGGGGAACCAACCCAATCAAATGTGCAGATTTTTCCCATTTAAATTTAAATGAAATTGCTGGGAGGTTATAGAAAGTCATCTATTAGTTACGTATAATCATGTTATTAGATTTCATGAAAAAGACTCACAATACCTTCAACCTTTAAGCCCCATCTTTTGTGATTTTTAACAAGAATTGTCCTGCTTTTAAGATGGCTGTTCTCTCTTTTGATATGAAATTCTAAACATGCATGGAACATGAAATGACTGACAGAATACTAATATTATCATACCCATAAGAAATTATATTCTGGTTAATATCTACTGCTTCAATATGTACAGAAGAATTTATCATATTCATTCATTGATTATTCAGGCTCTGGTCATAACAGACAGAAGCAGATTATCAAAGATTTAATATCAGTTTTTCAAGTACAGAAAGTGCATATGTTTAGGAAAGGAACAAAAAAGAAAATGAACCAGCTAACTATGCAAGAGAAACTGAGGCCTAAAGTTTCTAAGCAAACAAAAGTTGTTAAGAAGAGTGTGCTTGGGCTTGCTCTTGTATTTGGATTCACGTGGAAAAGATATTCACTTATTTTTCCCTTCCCTCACTCTCTGCCATTTATATTTAAACAGTTGCATACCTGGGAACTCGGAACCTGGGTGGGCATTTGTGGAGATTTTTAAGTGTTGTAGGCATAGATGACCCATCATAGGCCACAGAAAATATTTAATATCAAACAATAGCATAAACATAAATGCAGTTTTAGCTTTAGCTGCACATGGTCTATAGCAGTCGAGTCAGTCTCTAAAAAAGAAAATTCAGACATGATTCAATTGTATTATTTGTACTCTAAGAATTCATATAAAATTGAATATTGGGTTTGATTGAAAAAGACCTCTAAAATTGAGTCCAACAACATATTGGAATCTCAGGTTCATTTCTTAAGCTTATACCTCTATCTAAATCTTTGTTTCCAAATCCCACCATCATGTAAGAGCAAATGTAATTTTTTCCAGTATCTGAAAGACATTCATTTCTGACTTATCTGCCTGACATTGATAACTGTATAAAATACCATCCATCTGTAAACGTCTTTCATTATTAACCTTTGATGTATTACATATATATATATATATATATAGGGTTTCCCTTTCTAATGCTGGAAACTGATTGCCTAAGCCAGCAAACTTCACCTACCAGGCAGTGTAGGTTGACCAGCAAGAGCAAGACACAGAATCAGAATGCAATGACTGCAATGCCACAAAGTCATGATCAACACAGGATGGTTAACGTTTCAAGTATGCAATTCTGACTATTTAGAAGCTTTCAACTAGAGGAAAAAAATCCTTACTCTTCTCCCCAGGAAACACAATCACAACAGAAGGCAGACTTTTACTATCTAGAGAACAAGATCTTTATTTCAGCCAAATATATCCTTTTGCATATAACACATATTAGCAAGGGTCCCACAAATTTACTGTGAGATTCTCTCCTTCAGCATGTGGGTAGAGAAAATTACAAAATCTGATGGCAATTAGGAAGCAAGATATTCCACAGAGGCCTCACACTAATTTAACAACCAGAAGTATTCTTTTCCTTAACACATCTTTTGTCCTAAACCTTCATAAATATTTTCTACCAGATGCTGGCTGCTTATCCTGCCCATAAAGAACCAAACATCCAAGTAGCTTTCAAAGTTTTATTAATCTTCCATTTTTTAAAACTCTGTTCTCCTGATGTCAAGCCTACCTCCTCTCACGACTAGCAAAAGCCTCCTAATAGCAGCAAAACTACTGGAAAACCTGCATGGAGCTCAGCCTCCTCTTGTAGCTGACAGCACAACAGCTTTCTATCCACTTACTCTCTTTTCTTCAAGACAGACAAAAAGGAAGGAAACTTCATCGGGAGGTAGCAGTTTAAAAACCTGACATTTCACTGCTTGATGCTCACTTTCATCAGCAATGAGAGCTTGACTTAAAAACTGAAAAATAATGAAGAACAGTGAAATCAAAACTGACACGTGTGTCTGCTTAGACTCATGGTGCCACAGACAACAATAGTGTCATTCTCTTTGAAAGAATTTTGCTTTTGAATGAGAAACACCTTTAGTTTTAGCTACAGGTTGCCTATAGCAGTCGAGTCAGTCTTTTACAAAGAAAACTCAAACATGATTCAGGTGCATTATTTGTACTCTAAGAATTAATATAGAATTATACTTTGGGTTTGATTGAAAAAGACCTCTAAGCTCAAGTCCAACCATTAATCCAACACTACCAAATCCATCACTAAACCATGTCTAAGTGCCATATCTACCTGTCATTTAAGTATTTGCATGGACAGTGACTCACCCATTCCCCAGCACATCCTCTTCCAATACCTGACAATCCTTTTGGTGAAGAAGCTTTTCCTGATATTCAATCTGAACATCCCTTGATGCAACTTGAGCCCATTTCTTCTTGTCCTTTTTCACTAGTTACCTGAAAGAACAGACCAACTCTCAATGTGACTACAGACTCCTTTCAGATAACTATATATATATAATATGTATATTGCTCAAGCAATAGGGTCCCCCATGAGCTTCATTTTCTCCATGATAAACACCCCTACTTCTTCAGCCATTCCACATAAGACCTGTACTCCAGATCCTTTACCAGCTTTATTGCTCCATGCATTTTTCTGTACCTCAATGTATTTCTTGTAGGGACATGACATCACAGAACACCCTGCAACATTAAATAAACCAGAAAAAAATTCATATTGTGGCACAGTGCAACAAACCACACCAGACTACTACACTCATATGAAAGTAATCACAATGCCTTTTGTTTTTGCTTTTTTTTTTCATTTTATAATTTAAAAGTGCACTAACACTGCCAAATAATTTGTTTGAAATTCTTCAAGGCTTACAAAAGATGAATTTTATCAGGTCTTAGCTTTGTGTTATTTTTATTGCTCCTTCTCTATTCTACCTTTTTCATTTCATTCCCCAATAAAGAACTAAAAGCTATGGGAAAATGAGAGGAGATATATGTCCACTTACTACAGGTGTTTATATATACTGCCACACTTATATTCAGATGTACAAATAAGCATGTTTTCCATCCCACACCAGTTACTGTTGTTTCTCTCTATTTATTTCTCTCAGTGCATCAGGGGAAGGACATATTTTTAGAAGAAAATTGAAACAAAGCAAAGGAAAGCAAAACAACACCATTCCAGAACAGAAAAAATGGCTAAAATGTTTGTCTGGTAGTTGGAAGACCTGAGGCAGATAGTCAGACATGGATAATTGGACTTGAGTCTCTGCCAGTCTAGCTTCATGCCAAGTCCATCCTGTTTGTTTTTCTAAGAAAAGGGGAGTTGTCAAAATCTTTCCATTTAACATGGAAAATGTAGCAAAACTTTATCACTCAAAAATAACATGCCATAGAAAGCTATTTTCAAAAACTATTTATCCACAAAATGAAAATGTTTAAATAAGAATTTCCACCACTCCTACATACCTCTTTAGAAGGTGGCAAAACAATTCCTTCTGATGCTATTACAAAACCAAGTCAAAATACAGTGTACTTGTGACATGGTATAACAAAAAAGCACAAAAATTATTCTTGAAGAGTCTCTGTGAAATGGTCACTCGTGTTCGCATAAAACTGCAAGAGAATTCTGAACCACTTTGAGGATGTGACTTAAAAGTCAGTTGGCATTGGTTCTCAAGCAGAATGCAAAAAAATGCAAGGCAAACTCCACTCCCTGGAAGTTTGTGTTTTCCCAAAACTCAAACAGGAGTGTTTGCAAGGCTCAGATACTGCACAAGTTATAAAAGCCACCTGCAGAGCAGAAAAAGGGACAGCCCTGCTCTGGTACTGCAGCCTACAGCTACAAAATTGCTGTCCTAGGATGTAGAGCAAACTGTGAGCAAGCCAAAAATTATAATGTCGATCATATTCATTTCTTCACATGTAGCTGCTCTTGGTTTTAAGGGGATTTTTAGAGCACACTTCATTCAGATTCTCATTTCAGTTGCTCTTTGTAAGCTTCTGCTTTTCTGTGCAGGTTTCTCTCCAACCTTGGTTCAAGAGCCAGCTTCTACCATCCAATAATTTTTCCACCTTTAAAAGAGTTCTATGATCGTTCCTGCTTTCAAAACCTTTTCTGTTAATAACCTATTTGCTACAGGTGCATCTTTTACATAACATGTTTTGATTTTTTTGAGAAACATTAAAGGTTTGGTTTTTGCCTCTGAATGGGCACAGACTTTTTTTTTTTTTTTTTTTTTTTTGACTGCAGTGCAGATCACCTAGCTTACATTGTAGTTTAATCTCAGGTAGGAAGTAAAACAAAAAATCTTTGAAAAATCTTTATGACTGATATGTTATTTTAATGGGTGGAAAGTGATAATTAGAAAATAAAAGCAGAGATTACTTTTTTTTCCACCTACTGATGTTCCAAGACAGAAGATTACTGCAGCCTCTGTTCATTGTAACTTATCAAACTACTTAACATATCACAAGAAACACAGAAGGAAAGTCCAAGACTTGGAACTTGGGGATAATATACAACAAGCAGTTAAGCAGAAGATATCAAGGATAACAGTGTTGTCTGAGGCCCCTGTAGTGCTGGGGGAAAAAACCTAACCCAAACAAACTCTCATATTTACCATCTCCACTGTCTCTGGAAAACAAAATCTCTAACAACTGCAAAACGTGACAGACACCAAAAAAGGAGCAAAATCACTGAAATCATTGTGACTACCTAAAAGCACAGGCAAACATTTCTGACTCAGATTTAGGTCAATATGCTGAGCCTGTGCAAAGTGACAAAGTAACAGACCAAAGGCCTCTACAATCAAATTCTAGCAAGCAACAATGATTTTTAAAGGCAGACAATAAACATATATAACTTTGTGATCAAATTATGAATCAGCGTGTAGTAGGTAAATAATTTTTCCTTTAATTTTCATCACAGATAGCTAACAGAAACCTTTCAGCATGCATTATCCCTCACGATAAGCAGTTCCTCTTCCTCCTCAGTACTTACCACTCAGATGTAATTTTAAGGTTCATATTTTCTTACTCAGCCTAGTGTAAATAACACCGTGTCAGAACAGATAAGAGGAACAGATAGAGAACAAAAAATTGTTAACTTAGTGCGCCGTGAAGTCCATTCCTCTTGTTTTCTAGTTTTCTAAGCAAAGTGATAATAGAAAGAATATTTTAATTGTGATAGAGCATTGCCAAAAGACCTTGCAGATGCTTTGCAAACTGCTGCCAACCATTACTGCATCACCAGTCTAATTTCAGCCACATATCTCAGCTGGAGGTGGGGGAATAAATTACCAGGTGTAATGTCAATGGAATATTTTAATTATGCCTCAGGTAGTGAACTTTTGGGGAAAAAAAACATTAATAGATCACAAAGCAAGCCCTTCCTTCTCTGCAACCATTTCCTAAAATGTACTAAAACATCAATAAGTCATTATGTCTCTCATTTCTTCATGTCTACCTTGGTCTTTTTAAACACATGTGCCAGACATACAGGTTTTGGGCCAATAAACATCTTCAGGTGAAATCAAGTCAGCTGGGGAATGAAATTTTGGCAGCCATTGGATCTACAGAGCTTGCACACTGCACATTTTTTATGTGGGCCAATAGAGATTTTACTTTTTATTTTCTCTCACTGAACTTCAGAATTCTGAATTTAAAAGTATAAAATTTCCAAGCCAAGCAGTATTGTGTTGTATTTCAAACACCCATTTCTAGCATAAATCATCCTGAAATCAGACTTCAATTCATTGTTTTGCCTCACTGTAAACTCAGTTTCACCACCATAATACTTCACACAAATGAAAATAATTAAAGTGATTGGAGGTTGTCCATAAAGTACCTCAATATTAAGAAAAATATTCTGTATTATTGCTAATGACTTCTGTTCTTAAAACATTTCTAAGGCTGCATTTCATCTAGACTTGCACACAAATTAATTGCCTAGAGAAAGGGTTTGTGGTCTAATCTGCAATATATTAGAGGAATCTATGTCTGATTGATAGACACTGCCCAGTAGTCTTATTTTCGTTTCCCCTTTCCAATCCCCTAAAGCCAATTCCAAAGTGACATCTATGAATTACTGGGTTACCTGAAGGTTAAGACACTTGAGGGAAGGAAAAAAAAATAAAATTTACAAGTTGAAAATCTTTTTTTTGCAGATCTTACTTTCTCTCTAGGTTGAATGCTTCTAATGATATCACAGGAGCCCTGCAGAGAAAGTAAGATCATGAATAAGTATTTGATGCTCCAATGTTCCATTGCCCAGATAAGAAGGATGCTGCCATTACTGGAAGCACATAAACTTTGATTACACTTCTTAAAGTCATTTGGCAAACCGTAAAATAAAGTGCAAGTGGCTACATTAAGATGCTTCATTGAGTTTTAATCAAAGGGAGAAATGATATTTCTATTTACTATTTATCTTCAAAATGTGACTGATTTTTCCAGCGATAATTGCTGAATTTCTGTAATGGTTAGTGTTAAGTGTGTCTAGATATTAATACAATTTTGTTTTAATGATGTGCCAGCTAATTGCAAAAATTTATTCACATACTCATGCAAACCCTGGAGTTTTGACACAGTTTTTAGAAGGTAAACTCACTTCTGCTGACATATGCTTTAGCAAGTAAAATACTAACAGTTAATGTTGTATTGAAGTCCTATTTTCTCTCTCACAATAATGCTGTTACATTTCTTATTGCATTAGCTAAGTCTTTCAACATGTTGGTACCGTACACATATAAAATACTGAATTGTGGAGCAGACAAAAAAGGTAAAGGACAACAGATAGTACAAATATACGTTTTGTAGTGTGGGGGAAAAAAAAAAAAAAAAAAAAAACAAAAATCAAATTCTAATTAATAAAGCTTATCTATTAAAAAAATCTGATTCAATAATATCAGGCAAAGCATGGGAAAGAGTGAAAAATTAGAAAGCTTAGTGTTTCACTTTCAAAATACATAAAAAGTGAAAATGAAGAGGTAACAAATTCCCCCATTTTTTTAACTAACAGCCAAGCAGACATAAATGTGAAGATTTCTAACCAAATATGAGTCCTCTCAGATAACAAAAGATTGCACTGTACTAGTTAACATTTAATCAAATTGCTTTAATATGATACTCTCATTTCTAGGGTAATCATTCATATTTTGCCAAGGTAGCTTAACCACTGAAATTTAGAGGCTTTCCATGAAATGAAATTTTGAACACCTTTTATCTGTAGAAAACCTCTGAACTTGGAAGATCACTCTCTTGCCCTGGTGGTGGCAGCTGCATTGCCTCCAGTTTCAGAAGGGTCAAGCACAAGACAGGAATGTGTCTCTGCATCATGAAGAAAAGCAGCTAAATCTGTGCCAATTGCACAAATTAATTCCATATGTTACTCACAAAACCACTATAATTGCATTCTGCTAAAACTCCCATGTGTACTCACGGAATGCCATAGTGGTACTTATCCCACGAGGAGTAAGGGACAGTGAGGGAATCGTTAATTCTTTGTATTATTTCTGTTGCATAAAACAACAACAGCACCAAATAGAGCCCACAAAAATATAGAAAACTGCCTCAAGAGGATGAGAACTCCCAATCATTTTGTGAGCAAGGTTCTTCTCTCTGGTATAAATCAACACTGACTTTTATAGAGTTACACTAGTCCATGCCAGATGGAAGTCTGAATTTCATCAAAAAAGACTTAACCATAGGAGGGAACAACAAGGAAACTAAGTTCCTCTGTCAGTAATTAGACATTAAAAATAATAATAGCAACCCTAATCAAGAAGAAGAGGCTCCAGCATAAGTTTCAACCAAAGCCATGCTGAGCTAAAACAAGATTATAGAACACAATGCCAGAGACAATTCTTAAACAGGGAGAAAAAAGGCTAATGACAGTGCTATCCAAATCATACCTGGCAGGAGCATTGCAGAACCCACATCTGTTGTTGGGAATCCACTCTCCTCTTCACAGAGCTACTTTGGGCTATGTCTTGTGGCTGTCATGAAATGAAATATCAAAGTAAAACTGAATTTACTTTCATATTCCAAATCCCAAAGTCTGCCCTCAAACTATTTCCTGGTTATAAGGATACAAAATTCCTTTTTATATTATGAATACATGAGAAACAGGCATAAACTACAGAAAGCTTCAAGGTGTGGATTTTTACCCTTCAGGATATAATCACAACTGCTCACTTTCAGCAAATAGAAATAAACTGAAATCGTACCACTGAGGGAGTTTTAACATCAACTTTCATAACTTTATATATACACACAGCACCTTATGTTTGTTCTCAAAACAAATTGGAACATTTCTATTTGTTCAGAAACACCGTATCAGGATCTCAGGATATAAAAAGCTGTATATAATTACCAGGATTACAAAAAAAAAGGATGCAAGACATCCCTTATGACCATTTCAGGTGTGTTCCACTGGTATTCCAGATAAAAGGTAATACAATCATCAGAGAAATTAGGGAATCTCTAGCAATGTCTCCCTCACTAGTTACACTTAAGAGAACTTGTTTTAATAATTCTCAGAAAGCAGTCAGCATCTGAAATTCATCGTATAAACAAACTCAATGGGAAACAAAAAAAACAACACAAAGCTTAAAAGGGACTCCTGACATTTTATTTTGTGCATTATAGAGTTTATGGGCTTTAGAAACTGCATCAAAAGGAGGGCCAAATTACTATGTGCTTCTTAAATCATTACAGAGGCAAAACAACCCTCTTTTTTAAAAAGATAATCCTTCCAGTGCAAGAATTAAGATTTACTGCATACCTATATTTCAAATCTTGCATGCTTTGCTGAGAGTCACTGCCTTTACCTGACTCAATAGCACAATTCATACTCCGGGTATGTCTGCAACATGCTCACTTTAATAAACATACACTCAGTTTCCCATATTCTGCTGTCAGTGATTTTGTTGCACTGCTTCATCTACCAGCAATTTCCTCTCTTCTATGGGGTCATGACAGAAGATCACTCAACACCACCACAGCTCAACTAAGTGTTCCTTTGTTTTCTCTTTAATTTCACCATATTTTATAACCATCTCAAATTAAGGCAAGGCTCCAGTGCTGTAGCTTATTGTTACACAAAGGCAGTAGGAGCTAGAGCTCCCAACAAAGTATCTATTGTTAAGTTTGGTAGAACGTATTTTGTGGTGAGTTTCTTGTTGAATATAAGAATAACATACAGACTGTGCTTCCAACCCACAGAGTAGCAAAAAAAAAAAAAAAAAAAAAAAAAAAAAACCACAAAAAACAAACCAAAAAAGCCTAAAACACCCAAAAAAACCCCCAATCACCCAAAAAACCCAAAACAACAACAACAAGAAGTCACAAAGCAAACCTAAACAAATAAAAAAACCAAACCACCAAAGGAAAAAAAAAAAAAAAAAAAAAAACACAAAGAAAACCAGAAAAGCTCAAACTCCATCCACCACCATTTTCCAGTGAACTAATAAAATGAAGCTGAGTCCCTAAAATCAGCATCAAGGGCACATAAAGGCTTGGGGAACACAGTTTTCGGTGTTTAGAAGCAAAAGTGGAACCTTTCAAAGCTCAAGCAGGGATTTCTGGACCATTTGGCTTGGCTCCATAGCAGCCTAGACAGAAGAATTCAGTGCTGAGCTCTTGAGACATAAGCTGAAGAGCAGCAGATTATCAGGTAACACCTTTAGTACTCTGAATATCCAGTCAAGCAAAGAGAATACCATGTAATAAAATGAAAAAGAATTAAATAATTCTCACCTATGAAATTTCATATAGGTCATCAAACAGTCCTGTCAGATCCAATTCTACCCTCCTGTAGAGATTAAGTTGAAGTCTCTTACCTCCACAAGCAGTGATTATGCTGTATTTGTGAGGGAAAAGGTCAGCTAAGAACCATTCACACACTCTCTAACTGTTCCTCATAATTTTTAGGTCTGAGATGCAGAACAAGGTAGGGTTATTAGCCAAAGTAGCTTCACGCTCAACAATACCCTACCTTTAATGAACAGTAATGCATCCTTCAAGTCCTGGAACAGAGTCCCACAGAGAATACATGCATCCCACCCGTCACATCCCTTTGATATAAAAAGCTGTAAAAACCATCAGCAGATAAAACCCACCCACCTGTAAAAGTCATATGACAAATGCTTTTTTTCAGCTGCCTCCAATGAACTCTGGGGTTTTCTCAAAAACAATTCATGTGGAGACAAATTACTTGGTTCCTTTCCAGGTAGAAGTGATATGGCTACTTAGTTTCAGGTGGTAAAAAAACAGAAACTGCTGCCAAACAAGTCTCTAAAATTCCAATTCTCCTAAACTCTTCTTTAAGGGTTATTGCTTTTCTCAGTTACATCAAGTCTTGGAGTCCATGATTTTATTTTAGCTTGTTTCAGGTTTCTTTTTTTTACTGGAGAGTTCACTGAGGAGAAAGCAGTAGTTTCCTCGGCTTAAAAAAATGTGCCTTTGTAAATGATGTGCTAATGATCTTTCTCAGCTTCATGCTTAACTCATTGAGATCTATAAATCACTCTCAGATACTGTCTCATGGAAGATAATAACTCAAAATAGAAATCTCATTTAATTCCACTGCAATTAAACCAATTAATATATCATGTATCTTTTCAGACACCACAAGAAGTTTTTCCACTTTCCCCAATAGTTTGCACTGCTCTCTGTCTTCTACCTGATCCTGGAGCAGAGCATCTTTAATCCAGGTTCTTTTTCCAGGGAAATAGCAAAACCAATTTCTTTCTATGAAATTTCTTGCCTTCCTGCACTGTTTTTTTGTAATTTTTCTCCCAGGGCTGTGTCTTTTCTCTCTTGGAAACCACTGCAATTTGCAGAGCAACAAACTTTAACCTTGCCCTCTGCCCCTCACCATTCTAAGAAACACATTTTACAGCTAAAGGCAAATGTTTTTCCCATCAATTGTGCTGATAATTGAGTGATTTTGAACATGCAGTGTATATAAAAATAGTAAAAAAAAAAAAATTGATCAACAGTAATCAGAAGAATACATAAGAGAACACACAAGTTTGCAAAACCTATGCATTTCTTTGATTTATTCTCTTCACTCATTAAAGCTCTATTATGTAGCAAACATGATCCATAGTATAAGCCATGGAGGCAAACTGATAATTAAGTCCAAATTTGTCAGGATGCAAATTTGCTGAAGAATATAGATTACTGTGGTTACAAAAATAATAATAATAAAGTCATCACAATTATATTCTTCCAAGAATACAGATGGTTCTGTCATACTGAGTGTATCTATACTGCTTTTAAACTACTGTGACATGGCCAAACACTAAATTACAAGATTATTCTGTGAGAGGAAAGATATTTACTACTTGTGCAGGAGCAACCACTATTGTACTCTGCTAATCATCCTCATCTCTGAGGCATAGGATATACATATCTATGTACACACACAACATACCAGAAAGTGCTCAAAGAACCACAAGCCAAATTTAGCAAAGTCTGGTGTGACAGCTAACAGCTGCCCTGAAGTCACAGACACAAGTGACTTTGACTTGACCAGCCTGCACCAGTGAGAAAAGGAACCTGGACCCATGAGAAAAGAATGTAAACATCTTTAAGGAACAAAGCCTTGAGTGGGCATGTACATGAGCAACTATTAACCAATGAACTAAGCAGAAAAAAGTTACTAACCAATTAGAATTAAACATGATGTTTTTAGAAACCATATAAATATGAGCTGTGAACAATAAAAATCACTACTGTTGCTTGAAAAAAAGGTGCCTTGTCCATCTCTACAGCGACAGTCTGGAACATATTATTATACAACACATCAACTACTCTTCTTTTCCTGACAATGAGCTAAGTTCTAGAACAGTATTTTATTTGAACTCCCAAAAATCCTTTTTAACTATCAGGGAGAACATGCTGGAATATTTAACAGTCAGATTTTAAAATGACAACTCTCTTGTCTTAGTTAAAAGTTTGCATATAGTTTCTGGTGTACTCTTGTTCTGTCATTAGACTATTCTTATTTTTAAATCAGGAAGAAGGGTTAAAATTAATAATGTGGTTCAGACTGGCTGTCCCTTGAAATTTAAGGTTAAGATGATGACAAGCAAAATAACAGATCCTCAGAAATTGCAAAACACTCCATTTTCTGAAACATGCATGCCTTTCCTTAAGTAGCATTATAACAAAGAAAAAAAGTTATATCCTTCTTTTAACCTTCCAAAATTCTTTAGGTAACATTCACAGAGATGACTGCTCAAAAATTTATTTGACCATGACTCCTGAAGAACTTTAGTATCCAATTCCATAGGAAAATTCAGAACATCAAAAGTGAAAAAATGCATGTCTAAATTTTCAGTCCTGGATACCATGCTCTGATCAAAATCTTTTTGCTTTAGGATCATGACATTTAAAACTACTCTCCTGGGCCCCTCTGAATGAACCTCTAGCTCAGTGGTCTCCCTTCCCAACAGCAGAAAAGTGGGAATTTCCAACAAAAAAACCACCCCTGTGCATAACCAGGTAACACTGTGGTGGCATTAATTTCAAGCATTCACTGGCTCATGATTGCTCCAGCATGAGGTGCTGGTTTCTGTATGAAATGATGCTACCTTAAAAAAAAAAAAAAAAACAAAAAAAAAAAAACACATACCAACACCACCACAACAAATTATTTACAGTAGCAGCTATCTATAATGTACTAACTGGTCTGACTTATGTCCAAAATCAGGATTCTATATTATATACACAATCAAGTAAAATTTTTTGGAATTACTATTACTTACAACTGCAATTCTAATAACCATGAATCTGTCACAAGCCAACTAGTTTTAAACTCGCCAATATTAAACTTTTCAGCACATTAAGTACACAACAGCGACAACAAGTCCTGATTAAAAATAAATCCATTCCAAGAGGTACAAACAAAAAAAAAGTCTACTTTAATTGAATTCTATATATAGAATGATATACCCCTCAGCATGGTCTCTGCAATTGTAGTTTGGTGGTAATCTGACTTGAGTTCTTGACTCTCAGCATATAAGTGAGTGATCCCACTCTGTGTCCACTTGTGGTATGAAGTCATTTATACAAATCACTTTGCTGGGGGTAAAAAGGAAGGGGGCAGAAGGGGAATGAAAATATTTAGCCATTGTGGCCCTCACAAGATTTAAGAGACTTAATTGTTTCCTATCAAATCCCAACTCAAGTTTGTCAGAAATTCACTTTAAGTATTTTTAATAGCAAAACTGCAAGTTGATTTCTGCAGAACTTAGTCCTAAGTAAATAACCACAAGTTTTCTTCACTTTGAATTGTATTGAAAATGTCAATGCCCAAGTGCTAGTTTTTATTTCAGTATGTTGACATGATAATAGATTCATTTCTTTGCTGAAGTAGAATGTCAAATTCCTACATATGCACTTAACACATAAAAGTAGGCAAGACAACAGGAGGGTCATATAAACTACAACTGGGTACTTCATGAGACACTAAGCATTAGACATAAGCAGCAAAATACGCTCTTCACAGTGGGTGCCAAGCTTCTATACACAGGTTGAACAGCTATCCTTACTTTTTTTCTCCTTTCATGCCTCAGAGAACCGAGTTCTTCTTATATCTGTAGTTGTTTGTGTGTATTTAAACTTACAGGCTTAACTTGCTGTTTTAATTTCAGTGCTGTTTCACAATATTGTTTCTATTCAGTCAAGCTGATGCTCAGCATTTCTGAAAATAAAATCAATATTTTGATGCCTCAGTGTAGACTGGAACTGGTTTTGAGTGACAAATTTCATTTCATATTACCACTTCATCCCACATCTCAGTGTGGATTTCCTACAGAGGATGCTTTGGAAGCATTGCAGCATTAATGCCCAAGTTTCCCTGAGTCAATGTATGACTTCATCCACAACTAATCTCTACATGTGTTGGCAGCTCAGCCTTAGAAGATCTTACAGAAAACCTCTGCAAACTTCATGTTCTAGGCTAAAAGCAGTAATGTGGTACTTCATCCTCTTAATGTTGCATTTTTTCATTAAGCTGACATGATTTCCTATTTGTGACACACCCATTGTGTAATATTTATAGAGGGATTGAGTCTTTATAGTAGTATATTTTTTGGTTTTTTTAGTCACTCTTGTCAAAAGCAGCAGATACAGTATAATGCAACATAAGAGAGTCATTCACCTGAGATCATTAGGAGTTTGGAAATGGTCACAAAGATGGGATACAAAGGCAGTGTCAGGCCTTGGAAACAAAGCAGGTAGTGTTTCTCTTACCTTTCTGTGGCAAACATAGTTCATAGCTCTTCAACTTGGCTTTTTCAAACATCATATTTTTTTAATTACAGAAGTGAGCTGGAGGAGTTAAGTAGCTC
The DNA here is from genome assembly GCF_009819655.1 of Sylvia atricapilla. Classification (NCBI taxonomy): domain Eukaryota; kingdom Metazoa; phylum Chordata; class Aves; order Passeriformes; family Sylviidae; genus Sylvia; species Sylvia atricapilla. Next base: position 64,137,105 of record NC_089143.1, read on the forward strand.
CTCATTTCTTTTTTCAATAAGCATTTCAGACTGAGGGGAAAAGCCTTCCTAAGCCTGTGGCACAACACTGCTGGCAGCAAGGCTGTACCTGAATTAGCAAACCAGCCCTAACTCCCATTGATGGGACTTGGCATGGAAAGAACAGAACACTGTTCCTAGTATGTCTTGGAGAAAAAAAGATAATGAAAAAAAAATAGTATGAAAGTAAAACATTTAAATTTATCCCTACGACTCAGGATTTTTAAAAGATTTTTCTTATTTGACAGTACAATTGCTGAATAATTGCATTTGTATTATAAGATGTGATGTGAGTGTATATGCTGCATTGGGTTTGCATGGCAAGGCTTTTGTACCTGGAGGGGTGCTAGAGGGGTGGCTTCTGTGCCATGGTGCCAGCAACCTTCCCCGTGCCTGATGGAGCCAGTGCCAGCTGGCCCCAAGACACCTGCCACTGGACAAGGCAAAACCCATCAAGAGCAGTGGTAGTGCCTCTATCATAACATTGTCACACTATTTCATTTGAAAATATAATCAATAGGTTAGGTATTAATGTCTTTGAATGATGGTGCACTGCATCCTTAGATTTTAATTTATTCACTTTTTTTTTTTTTGTAATCTTGTTCTTCATTAGGCATCTGTAATAATTACCAACAGCAATATCCAGATCCCCTAACCAGAAGATGAACACGATTCAAGCAGACTCCCATGCTCAGTAACAGTTTTATGTCTTATAACCTGAGGTTAAAACACACTTCTGCCTCTCACATTTCTCTGGCCCAAATTTTACCAAATACAAAATGGTAATCAGGAGCTGTAGTACTGCAATTTGCAACAAAACTTAGAGGGTCCAGCATTTTTGTTAGTAAGTGGACACTTCTGGAACACAAAATTTAAGGAAAAAAACATGGAAGAGTTTCCTTATTTAAGTTACAGTCATTACAAAGAAATCTATCAGATCCTAGAGGCGTTTGTCATTTCGGAAACACATTTGTGCTTCTAAAATGAGTTTTACAGTATTTATTGCAAAATACTTGTAGTATAGATATTTAAATTCTAATTCAGTATTTAAATACTTAAATAAGTAAATGAGTTATAAGCCAGCCTTCTGCCAACTGCACTGTTTCTCTCTTCTCTAAAATAGTACTATCAGTTTTTATCAAAGTCTTTTCATAAAGGAGAATCCTTCAGTGAGTCAAATAATTTTCAATATTTAGAGAGATGAGCATTATAACTCAAATAAATCTTCACCACTCATTTACAAACATATATTATACCATTTTCTTCAATATTTGTTTCCATTCTGCCTTTATGCATTCTAATATTTTTTTCCCCTGAAGCTGCTTTCAGCAAAGGATTTTTTTTCCCCTTAGTTTTCCACAACAACAGCAAGCTAACTGAGCTGAGTCAGTGTGCAAACCCAGAAGTTGTTCTCTAGTTTTCCTTCCTCAGGTACATTTCTTTACATTCAGACCCTTTGTGTTACCCTCTCTAGTTGCAAAAACACCACCACTTCTAAATTACAGTCGTCCTCCCTGGGCTTGGTTTGCCTTGATACCTGCACTGCCCAACCCCTCACACCTTCTGACCTGTCTTCCTCTTGAAAAGTCACACACTCTGTTTTTCCTGTTATTTACATCTGAAGTCAATTACTACTGCACAAGGGTGGTGGGTGGGGGTGTGAGTATATATATATATTTGTAGGAAATGTCTTCTGTTTGGTTGGCTTACTTCAGAGCATTTCTCAAATTTGCCATGGTCATTTAAAATTGTATGTCTTCAGACATTCCATAGCTGGATTCAGTCAGAATAACTTTAGTCTTAGCATCCGTCTTCCCTGAACTTCAGTTTTGCCTTTTTTCTGACAATCTCTAATAGTTGTTTAGCTTTACTAGCAAAATAGCATTTTATCCAACAAGTCTAATGTATCTGCCTATTTTAATTTCTGTATTTATAGGTAGGCATAATTTCTGTTCATTAGTTACTTTGAAAATATGTTTTGATTTTTTTTTTATTTCTCACAACTCCTACCGTTGTTCATTTTATTTTACTGCAATTTGGCTACAGTGAGTCAGATTTTTGAAGGATCTCTTCTCTGTTCAATTGCTTGAAATCTTTTATTTAGCTATATAAGTTTTTCCTATTCTCATTTTGTTCAGTAGCACAACACCTCCTGAGACACTACTACTGTTTCTTTTAGGAGAAGAAATGCCATATCCAAGGAGTCTGCTTTTCCTTAGGGCTTTCCTATGAGCTCCCTCCTTTCCTTAAATCTGTCTCTCCCAAGTTTATCATCACTCCAATGCTTTTGTGTACATAACTTTTGCGTGATATGAATAGTAATAATATTGTGATCATCACTGTTTTAAAATGATGTTTAAATGAGCATCTATATTCTACTTTTATAAGTGCAAGAGGTATTCACACCACCTTGCTCTAGACAATCAACTTGGCTCAGTTGAGTCACAATTTCCCCAGGTTCCCTGTGGTGTCAAAAAAGACAAAAAAGCACACCTGGAGGAGGTGATTCAGGAAAAATACCAATTGTCAGAACCTGAAGTGTATATCCCATGTAGGGTAAAACATTCTGGCTCCCATTTAACTCACCTGGCTTGCTGCGTTGGGTTTTGTGTGGTGTACGTGGCCCTTGAGAGTGATGATCTGCTTTCCTCTGAGTGTATGCACATCCCATGGAGCTAGAAGGGAAAAAGGCATTCCTCACGCAGCTAGAAGGGAAGAAAAATGTATCTGTTCTAATTAGATTATATTAAATAATAATGTTCTGATTTTAATTAGGCTGCCTCTTAAAACAAAACAAAAACAAAAACAATTTGTCTGAGTAACATCTTTATATCTTCATGTAGTCTTCATAATGACAAGACAAAACCTTGTGTTGTCTGGGAGTCAAATTACTCAAGTTCCACTGAAAAGGAACAATGTTTCATTGAACTGGGTGTTTTTTCTCCACAATTATCAGAAAAGCAACAATATATGCCTAGAGATTTGAAATTAAAGTGTCAAGTAAGGTTTTTTTAAATATTAAAAAAATATATATACACATTTCAAGTCTTCTTGTCTGTTTTAGAGACTCTCCAAGGCTTAAATATTAAGGGGAATTAGCATTTGTGTCAACTGCAGTTTTATGAGCTGTATGTCCTACAATAAAACTGTTCTGCAGCTAATGCTCATATCACTGAGGAACCACAGCTATCCATTACTATCCAAAGACAGATGTGTAAGTTTTGACTCATAAAAACTGTATGAAGGAAACTAACAGGACACTAATCTCCTGGTATCTCAAGGGACAAAGAGAAAATGAATAAGATTTTTAAAGACTACAGAATTCATTTCCTCTCCAAATGCCTTGCAAAATGTTAGGAATAAAACATCACTTTTATCATGACTTGACTTTTGGGACCATCACCAAGACAGAATGAAAAGAACCTTGTCTTGGAACCCTGGGACTGCAAAAGCATCATTTCTTCTGTGAAAAAGCATATTCTTCTGTGACCAAACTCCCGTCTGCAGACACAAGCTTCTGGGAACAGGTATTTCATCAGCTACTCGTTGATGACAATTATGTGATATTTACAATTTCAAAACAATGCAGATAGAGCTCTCTCGCCATAAAACTTTAACGAGCAGCATGTTTTTTTGGAAGTGTCATAAAACTTTCATCAAAGTTCAAAATATTCCCAAGAAAACAGCTCTGTCTTTGACAAGAAGATCAGAAATTTTCAGTTTAGATCAAACACTGTGAAGGGGAAGAGAAATGTCGTCTGTTATAATTATTAGGATACGATAATTATACTTTTACAAGCTCAGAAAATTTTTAAAAAGCAACTCAGTAAACATTGCAAAATCTAGTATTAAGATTAGCTTTTATAGTTTTCCTCATAAGGAAGATGAACAAAGTCATAGTAGCAGAAACCAAACAACAATGGTAGGAAAGAGAATGTTGATTTAAATTGTTTTTACCATTTCTCAGAGAGGCTACTCTGAAAAGCTGACCACTAGGGAAACTGAAATAAAATAAAATGCAAAAAATAAAATAAATTATTTCTTACCTTTATTCTGGAACAGTTCCTTTTTTTCCCCCACTAGGTAAAACTCTTTTACTCCTTTCCCACAGCTCATGTTATAGGCAATCTTACAGAAGCAGGAGGTACTGAGTTCATTGGACTTTACAGCAGTTCCTAATTGTTAAATTGCAGCTTCCCTACCCAGTGGTTCCATGAATAATCAAATAATGAACCTTATGACCTTTGAGGCATTAAGAATTAAAACTAATCAAGGCAGAAACAAGAACTAAGACTTACAGTATGACAAAAGTTAGGATGTAGTTGAAGAAAGGGTGAAAAACTCCCCAAACAATAGAACAGAAAGTGGTTGAAAGAAAAAAAATATATACCAAAAACACATTTTACAGAATCACATACACATTATGGGAATATAAAAGGGAATAAATTCCCTTCAGTACAACACACAGGCTAATCGTAATTCCATGAACCACCTTTGTGGACAAATCACAGCAACAGGGAATGTCTTTTGTTTCTGCTTCAGTTTTCTGTGGCTAGTTCCAGCGCAGGCCAATTTCATTCCATAAGGAGATTGTTTGCTGCAATCTGCCACCCATCCCTGGCCTTGTTTACCACACTTTGTGTTGCCTCCATGACACAGAGCAGGGTGCTCTGCCTGTTCATGCAGCCTATGGCTATCCTCCCCCAAGACCTGTTGAAGTCTTCGCCTGTTTTGAAGCAGTTCTTGGTTCCTAAATATTTATACAGTTGGCATTAGCCTGCCAATGGCTTGAAATGGAAATAATGGTGACAGCCTCCCCTATTTCTCTAAAACACACCTCTTGCCTCTTCTTTCCTTGAAGAGAGCAGCCTATACACCATGGTTTTTTCAACCTAACAACAGGTAAAAAGGATCAAACTTGGTAATGCAAGCCTAGATCCCCAGGCCTTGACTTGAACATATCCCTTAAATTAAATCAAGCAATGGTGAACAGCATGCCCTTTTCATGTTAAAAGAAAATACTGACCTGTCCCCAGGTTTCAAATGCACACCAGCAACTCCAGGTTTCCCTTCAGTCACTTACTTTAGGTACTAAAATCCAGATGGGAACCATACTTTTTGTGTAAGTACTTACTTCTTTAGTCCACAAGAGACATAAAGGCAATATTACTGTTTTAGTAACAAGGCAGTATGCAGTTCAAAGCTGCAAGTGTAACCCTGAAAGCCCCCAGATGCCATTAAAATGCTGGGTTTAGGTACTCATATATTCTAAACCAGGCTGCTTCTTAGCATGCCTGAAAATCAAGGAATTTTGCTGTCAGAAGTGAAACTATCAATTAGGTGTGATAATTCCAGGGAGTACCTTTGGCAACTAGCCAAACAACTGGTCTTGAGCAATTTGCAAGTGAAATCTGAGACCTGCCTTGCTAAATGTGGAAATTAGGTGAGGTGGAATTAGGAGAGGCTTAAATTCATGCTATGCCTCTGTACACGTTGTGTATTGACCAGTGGACATAATTTTAAACTCACTAGAACATGCTGCTAGGAATGAAGATTTATTGCTCATCTCATTCATGTCCAGGGTGTCACAATCTGTGCTGGCTCTGGTCTCTGGACCAGATTCTTTTCAAAGCGATTGCTAAACTGGAACTGAAACAGCACCTAGATTTTGGGTTCAGGTACTACTCCTGCCCTCCAGTTTGCTTTTACTAGTTGTAGTTATCCATGCTTACACATTCTGGAGAGCCATGAGTGACATATCCAAAATTACATTCCATCCCAAATGGCTAGGTAGTGAAATAATAAAATGCTGTTTGAGTCGTAGAGTAGTCAAAGCAGGTTTTCTTTTCCCACTCTGACTCAGAAGGGCAAAGGAATTGGTGCCACTGTACTGCAGCCATAAGATCCCAAATTCATCTTATTGCCAGGATGGGAACTGCAGGATGGATGCTGTAGGAGGGGGTGGAATTCTCCATCTTCCAGCCATTTTGTTTCATCATTGCTCCAGGGTGGATGATAGAAAAATGTTCCAATCTGGTAAATCAAGATATCCCACAACACATCTGCAGTTGGCCTGCCTCTTTAGTCTTTCTTTGCAATCGTCTCAATTTTCCTCATCTGTCAGGACTGCATTTTTAACAGCTCATGCTTTTTTCACTTGTGTTTGTATGTCACAGACCTGCGTTTATTCACTATGTATTTATGTAGATATTATGTTCAAAATACCTGGGTCAACAGAAAAAGGCAAGAAATGTAAATATTTACCTCATTATATATATTCAGCACATAAATTAAAGTAACCAAAGGTTTTTTGAGTGGTGTTGGAGACTTGAAAAAAACAAACAGGGGCAAGATAGCAGCAGTGCAAGGTTTTCAATAAAAATAGTAGGGATCACTGAGTTAAAGACTTGCAGAAAACTACTCATTAAATAAAGAGAGAGATAAAAATGGATTCATTTAATTATGCACTTGGGTATATAAAAATGCTTAACACAAAGAAGTTAAGTTATGCTAGTTAAAAGTTTATCTTCCTTTCCAGAGATCTCCATGCTTTTACACAACAAAGACATTGCCATGGATCCTGGAAATATACTTGGCTGAATAATAAAAAATAATGTATTCATAAGTAAATTATTCAGAGATTGACAGGAAAAATGTTGAATAAATTATTCACTGAACATTATTTAATAACCTAGAGAGCTGGTCAAATAATAGAAATACATATTTCAAATAATTTATTCGGAGAGTAATGTCAAAATCTTTTGGCTAGGATTTTAGTAGTCCATTAGGAATAAATAATTTGACAAGTTATTGATTATAGCTCATTTCTGTATTAAAACAAAATTCAGCAGGAATGCAGCTAAGCAGAAAGAAACATAATTGACAATAAAGTGTCATCATCCTCACGATGAAAACCTTTTATTGTGTATACAAACACAGACTGTGTTCAAGAATTGCTTCAAACAGTACTTACATACCACAAAGGCTCATAATTTTTAGGGGGTTTAAGGTATGTAATTCTGTGTTAAAAAGTGTTATCAGGCAGCACAGCAGGGCTGGACAGTTTCTCTATCCCTTTCTTTTAAAAGATTGTGATTAATTTTCCTCAGTGTCAGTAAATCAGTTAACTTTGTTATTGAAGAGCAAAGTAGCATCTTTCTGCATGTGTTTTAGCCTAGATTTCAAAGTGCTCAAACAGCTGAAGTGAGAACAAGAAATAGACCTCTTTATACACCTTCACAAAACCATTTTATGGCAGAAGATTTTCCCCAGGAGCAAATCAGTGAAGAAGGGGAAAGGCCATGGTTTGTGTGGAGAGTGCTCACAATGTCACTGCCACCCCAAGGTACACCCAAAAGACACTTAGGAGTCTGCTTTTTCTGAGTGCTTTTCTTGTGGGAATGTGAATCAGTGCTATATCCTGCACAGTAGTGTCGTGTGAAGCCACAGTTCAACTTTGAAAAATAAAGAATTGAAAAATTTGGTGTTTTCTTCATCAAAAGCTCTCCTCATCCTAAAAGAAGCCCAGCTGAACATCTGCAGGAAGGGGCAGTCTGCCTCCTCCACACTAAATACATATACTATTTTATTTTCTTCAACTCACCTGGCCAGGACAGCTCAGACAGCAAATACTTCTCCATTAAATATCTTATGCATTGTCTTCCTGTCACACTGGACATTAGATACATTTACACCATAAAGACTGCAAGTTCCTGATGCTGAAGGACTGGCAGGATGGATTGAGAAACTCTGTGCATGAAAAAGCAAAATACAGTGCAAAGTTAATTATCTGAATGTTTGTCACTACAAAAAAAGGCACCTGGGAGAAGGATCCTTTTCACTTACTATTTTCAAAAGTGAATGTCTAGCAATCATAATTAGAGGTGAAATGAAAAGCAAGAGTTTTGTGAAAAATGTGCACTCAGAATTAAATCTCACGCAGGTGTTACACACATTGCTGCTGGCAATATGCTTTAGTGCTGTTAGGTACAGTTTCTTTCAACTTCCACCTGCCCTCTCAGGGACAGTCTTGTATTGCCAACTATACTCACTCTACTTGACATCCATCTTCATACCATTCATCACTTCAGCCTCCTCCACAGATTCTTCTTCCAGTCATGGGTATCTTTTCTTTCCTTTTCATATTTTGAGGGTGGGAGAGAGAGAAGATGCATTTCACAGTGTAGTTTTATGCTTCATTAACAATAAATGCTAAAATCTATCAGCCTTCAATGAATCAGTTCACCATGCCTGACACCTGAAGATGTCTCTGCCTGTTCTGATATTATATCTTCTCCTTTTCATCACTTCATTAATATACTTACCATATACAGTTTCCATCCATTTTGTCTGTGGAGGCTGTGAAAGTGTCTGCAATGCCGGCAATCCAAGAAATAGATGTAATTAAAACAATTCTAATACATGTTGTTTTATAACACATAACTCACCCTTCTCCCATCAGAGTGGAATTTACAATACATGCCATAAAAGCTTGCATAATATTTACTTTGCAACATCTGCTTGAAGAATGAAGAAGCCAAGCTGACCCTGAACACATGGTGAATGTAAATGGGAAAGAATCAAACTACTCATCCACTCCACCGATTTTAGATGGAAAACAATTTTTTTCCCCTGTTCTTAATGATCTTGAACTGAAAAGAGGGATGGACTGCAGTATTGTGCATTCATTTGGGTAGCTCATCCAACTCTTTCTTTGTATCTGTTATCAGCTATCCAATCCACTGTCTGCCCAAACATCCAAACTTATAGCTTCATACCACCTCAAGTATATTAATCTCATTCAGGTTTTAAACATCTTAGTTTCAAATCCACATAGAACACTAAATTATTAATACTGAGACATGAAATTGCCTCATTATACATTTCCAAGTCTATGAAGAAATATTTTTAATATAAACTAAACCACTGTCTTATGCCAGTGAGCTGAGAGGCTCTAAGGAAGGATTGATTTTTCCACGTTTAAGCTACTTGTAGTTTTCTTGTTTCTTCTCCCAAGTTTTCTGAAGTTTAAGAGAAAAATAGTAAAAGTCACCAACTTAATAAACAAAAAATTAAATCTTTTCCCATCCTTGAGTAGATTAGGAAGATATCTCACAATATATTTAGTATACGTGTACTGGAGAATGGCATTGATTTTGTGTGCATAATTATTGATAGTTTTGGGGTTTTTTATAGATAAGTCCTAAGGCTGTTCCTGGAAGAATATAATTAATGATATTAATTCTCTCCCTATTCTCTAATTTCCCTTTTAAAAAAAGCTAATGGTGTCTCTAATTTTTCACCCATAATAAAGCTATTGCCCTAACAACCTTTTCCTCTAAGTTAACTAATAATTTACCATATAGTTACCAAATTAGAAACTTTGCTAAGGTCAGAATGAGATCAGAATAAGTGACATCTACAGCACCTCAGTAAACCAGTCACCATTAAAGAAAGGTGCAATTTCATAGACTTATGGAGAATTTTATCTCACTTTACTGTAAAGAACAGGGAAATTTTGCATTTTGACCTTTTGAGGTAACTTAAAAGTCTGAATTGACTATGTTTTCTGTAAATAAAGAAATTAATTATTTTTATTAAAAATCTTGTTATAACATATAAATTTTTATGTATAGTTTTCTGGATGTTTGAATATGATTTTGATTTGTGCTGAATACTGTTGCCCAACTGTTTTCCAATTAACCATTTTCCATTAACTACTTTAGCAAACAGCCAGTATTTTTGTCCTACTGGAAACATTTCAGCTTCAGCCAGTCCATAAATTATCTTTGACTTCCTTCTCATTCATACAAAGGCTTTAGTGATTTTTTTTTTTTCTTACTTGTTCTTGTTACATACTAATTTGATAATTTGGGGTTTTGGCAGTTTTTAATTTCCCTCTGAGGGTGAGATGTCCTGGCGGTGTCCCCTCCTAGCTTCTTGTGCAGCCCTAGGTACTCACTGGCAGGAGCATCTTGAAAAGCAAAAGGCCCTGATGCTGTGCAAGTACTGTTCAGCAACAGCTAAAAATTTCCTTATCACCAGCACCGTTTTGGTCACAAAGCCAAAAAAGGCGAAATAAACTAAAGGAATAATAAAAAAAAAGACTTTTTTTTTTTTTTTTTAGGGAGAGATAATTACACATCTTATAACTAGTGGGAACTCTGGGTAAAAATAGTCAGTTCTTTCCCTTTGTCGTAAAGTAACATTTGAAGCTTCATAATTACACTACAAGCAGTAATATATAGTTCATTTGAAATTTTGTTTTTATTTATGCATATGGACACATACACAAAGAGATTATAATCCTAAATTTGGAAGGGTGCTGAAAAGCTTTCCAAAGGATCTCTGGCATTGTTGAAATTTATAAAGAATTTGGACATGACTTGATGTGTTCCTTTCAGAAGGATCTCTTGTAACTATAGTCCACTGAGAATCCAGAGACAAGAGTTTTCATTTTGTCTGCTAACCAGAGAGCTCCAAGAGGCTCAGGTAGAAGTTATTAAGTCTGCCTAATTTTTTACAAATTCCCATTCACATGCTCTCACTAAACAAGACACGCTTGTACCATGGCTGAGATCCACTGACACTGTGCATGAGGTGAGTGCCTGTCTGACACAGGAGGTACAACTGATATGCAAGAATGATGCTCCAAGCATCAACTAGTCAGTAACCTCATAGTGCACTGACCTTTTCTCTGTGCCCTTCCCATGGGCAGCTCCACACAACACAGACTCCTCCTCTGCAGGACCACCCAACCCTGTTTGTCCCTTGTAGAGCATCTTACCTTATCTGCCCCTTGCAGCACTGCTTGACCCTTCCTCCTCACAGCACAGCCAGCAGACTCCAGCTCCCTCTCACCCAGCCAACCTACTCTTTTATGACAACCCTCCTCACTGGACACAGGCTGTGACCTCATGAAGGGCAAAGCTGTTCCCACTCTTTGGCAATCAGTACAGCTGCAACTCATCGGGGGAGATTGCCTTCACTGCTGTCCCTATTCTCTTACAATCCATCCTCCCACACCTGGCTGCTGGAACTCTTGAAATTTAGATTTTAAGGATTTAGGATATAGGAATACATGTCAAGTGATACAGAGGATTTGAGGCACTGTCTAAGTCCTCTTTCTTTATTTCTTTCTTCCTTCCTCTTCATGAGTTTGGATGATTTTCTGTAATTGGGTGAAAAAGGTCCTTAGGTGATCATTATTGGATCAGAAATAGAAATAATATAGGCGTCACCTCGTTACTGGGTAATTAACACTTAAATAACCTTGGAAAGAGTTAGAGATACTCCATTTTGCCTTCCTTTCTCTAAATTCCTAGTTAAGGCTCACAGCTTGGGAGTCTGTAAATAGATAAGAAATAGACATCCAAGCCCAAACAAGAACTGCGACACCTGTGCATTAATCCTAACCTTGGCAGAGAAAAAAAAAGCCAGAACCACAACACCTGACCACGCTCCTTTTTGGGATACATCTTGGATTAAATTTGAGCAGAAAGCACTGCTGGGTCTCCACTCCAAGGAGCATACAGCCTTAGGAGCAAAGGGAGAAAAACAGGAATGAAAGAGCACCATGTAAACCCAGATATTGTGGTGATTCAAAGCCAATTTCATTCTCAATTTCTCTTCCTTCCTCAAACTATGATGCAATCTTTAAAAAAATAAGACAACACAGAAATGCTGTAGTAAGGATGAAGCCTAAGTAACAGTTCCAAATGGATACTAAAAAAGCTATGTAGGCATAGATATATAAAAATGAAGATGCTTTGATGTGTGTCATCTTTTCATTTTAGCAATTAAAATGGCTTTTGAAGCTCCCTGGCATTTAATTTAAGCCCATAGAGTATAGAATTATGCCATCCCTTGCAGATAGTCCCATATTTAGTGCAAATAAGGTCGTAAAGACCAGTAGACTTAGAAAAAAATGGCAATTTGAGTTTCCAAATATATAAACTTAGTTCTCTTTATTTAGGAAATACCACTGTCCTTTTTTTGTTGTATTTTTGTTTGTTTGTTTTAGCTGCATAATCAGGGGGTGCTTGGTGTTGTTAACAGCTTTTTACATAAACACAAGCTATGAGATAGAGTCTTTTTGACCTGTGAAAAAACATGAACAGGAATTCTATATTCTGTTCTGAAAGAGCTCCATGTAATCTATTGTTCGAAGGATTCCCCAGCAGAAACACTTTCCTATTAAAAAAAGTGGTATTCCAGTCTTCCTAATAATTATTCTGACATATCTGCATTCAAATGACATCTGCTTATATGTTTTAAATATGTGACAACTCGGGATGAATGATGTTAAATTTTTCATTCAAGCATGAAAATTTAGGGGAACTTCACAGAAAAGATCTTGAATGATATAAAACCCTTTTGGACTATATTATGAAATTACACCAGTAATTACACCGTGGATATGTTATGAAGCAGCAAATGAATTATTCCAGTTGTACATAACAGTCTTTAGAAATGTTTACCAGTGAAATTTTCAAAATGCAGGTTTCATACAAAGCACTAGAGGTAGTAGCAATCCAAGTGCTGGATGCAGTTTGACCACAAGAGTGTTACCATGCATCTGTGGGGTCTCACAGAATAACTGACATTGTTCTTACATTTCCTTTCCATTAAAAGATTTGTGTTGTAAACCACATGCAAATTAAAAATGAGCCTTGGCTACGTACACAATGAGATTCGCAATAGGAGTAAAGAATACCATCAAAGTGTACTACTGTAAGATCTCACACCTACACACACAAATGCAAATCAACTTCTTACTTTACTTCCTAGCTACTTTATACAGTGTTGTATTTTACCAGTGGTAGCAGCATTGTACTGGATCAGATTTAGCTAACAGGTGCTCTCCAGGCTGTGGACAATTACATAATAAAAATGTATTACAGTGCTCACTCTTGGGAGTAAAGACTTTTGCTATAATAGTGAAATGCATTATATGAAGTGGAATTTCTAATGGACTGCAACAGAACTGGTGGCTTGAATGCTTGGTGATACATCAGGGGTAGTGCCACAGAAAAAACTTCACAGGAAGAAGGTAATTTATGTACTAGAAACACTTATGCATTCCATTGCATATATTTGCAACAATAAATCAAATGGACAACAGGTTTCCTATTTGCATTTGCAATAAGCACTTGTAGCTGTTAAGACTGTGGATTTTTTTTTTTCATTATGTAGTTTCATTATCCACTCATACTTCTGAAAAATGAGAAAATGGAGGAACACACGGAGCTGGCAGATTTAAATGGCTCTTAGAGAAGTACTTCAACATCAAAAATGATCAAGAGCAAATTGTTTATACAACCTTTGCTTTCACCACCTTCCCTAACAAATAGTATTAGTAAATGAATCACATAAAACCACTTAAATGCAATTCTGGAAGGGAGGGGAAGAACTTCCTTACAAATTCATATTTTATTAATGACTACCTTTTAAGCCAAGTTATCATGCTAAAGAACATAGATTTCGGATTCTGTTTTCAAACCAAGTGCCCTGAATGAGTAAAATGATGTTTTCAGGAGATCAGTAATATTATTTTCATTCCTCAGATTTATTCTCTTTAACAAGAATTTTAAATACCTAAAATTTCTTTCAATAATGTCTTAGGCCACTATTAAACATACTCAAAGTTCCTTTAACTAAAGAGATTAATTTTAGCAAGCATAATCATTTTCCTTGCTTTTCAATAATGACATACTCTGTACATGACTGCATTAAACCTTAAGATTGCATTGATCTTAAAAATTAGGTGTTATCTCAAAAGGTGATTAAAAACATCTTCTCAGTAGATTGTAGTGGAATGTCTCTTATCAAATTGTTGCTATATCTAAGCTCTAGTTTGTGATGTCCCTTTCTAGACCTCTGCTTACTGCATGCACATTATCCCATTTTTTCCCATAATAAAATCCTGCTGTGTCTCTTGTGCTGCATTCACTGGCAATTCTGCATTTCCTCTGATGCTTATCTATTGGATTATTCTGTGAGCACTATGGGGGTTTCCAGTATTTCCATTTGCAGCTGTGTCCTAGAAGTTACGTCAGGAGTTCCAATGTATATAAATGATGATAACAAAGACATTTTTTTCCCATGCTTCTGTTTGTGCTGTAACAGCATAAATAAACTCATAACTATTCATAGATATGAAGGCTCTAGCAATGTTGTCTTTTACTCTGTTGAAAGTGCTTCAGAAATTGCCATTTATGTCCAATGGTAAATGAATTATTGGTAAACCCAAACCAAGACTCAGAACAGTTTTGGGTGGTCCAGAAGAAATACAAAATCTGATTTTTAGAAATGTAACTTAAAAGTCAGATAGGTAAGATAAGTTGTATAAGAAAATCAGTGGTGCTAGCCTTTCATCTGGGCTCTCACACTACAATGCAAACAGCAAATCAGAAATCCTCAAGCTTTTAAGCATGACCTACCTCTCAATAGCATATTCCTGAATAGAAATATTTATATGTTTCCTGTCAGTTATTTGACATTTAAAGTCTACTGTCAGTTTAAAGAATTCAACAACAACAAAAAGTAAAAGGAGTAATGGCAAATAGAAACAAGGTAGAACACCAAGCCAGAATGACAGTCTCCTCAGCCCAGCCCAGCTTTTAGTGTACTCTCACTTTTGGCAGACAGAGTTTAACCAGACCTGTTTAAAAGCTCTTTCATTAGAAACTATAATTTAAATATATTTTCAATTACATTCAGAGAACTCCTGCCTGTTTCATCAAAACCTGTTAATTTTTCTGTATTTTTCTCCTATTAATGGGTTTTTAATAAGCTCCACCTAACTTGAGGCTCTCCATCAGCCATTCATGACTCACATGTAGCAGAAGTAGTCTACCCATCCACCAAAATGATCATTTACAGCTCACTTTAATTTGGGAGTCACTCAGGCATCCAGCAGCTCCAGCTACACCAAGATGCAGCTTCTCACTTCAGCTGATGTTTGGGCAAGTGCATTCCCTGAAACGGCATAATCATAAATTTTTAGGCAAATTTTGAATAAGTTTAGCCTGAAGATAACCCAAAGGCTGTTCTTGATTTATGAACCATTCATTGTCCATGTAATGGTTTGCCATATTCCCACTATTTCTTGATTAGTTAATGAGAGGAAAAGTAAAAATAAAAAGTGCTCAATGTGCTTCAGGATTCTATGTGACATTTACTTGCTTTACTTCATTGGCTGGATAAGAATCTCAACACACCACTTTGTAACTAAAACCCAGTTTTAAAAATCCGTGTCTGCTGGGTAGGTGGCAACACAGATGTTCCTAGTGCAGTACAGATTTAGCAGTTTGGTTGTCTAATCAATGTATAATATACATTTTCTAAAGGAAACACTTGTGGCAGTAAAAAACTGGATTAACATCACTGAACTGGGTTGATTAGCAGCAATAGGAAGACCTGTCCAGTCTTTTGGAAAGGGGTGAACCAATAGTCACTAGAACATTTTAAATAGTAAAATTTTAGAAACAAGACAAAAAACCACCCCAGCATTATGCAAAACAGTGTTACAGGATTAGATGTACTTCTGTGCTTTCTTATTACTTAACTTTTTCTACCATTACTCTATTCATTCACTTTACCAGAAAATTTCAATTCCTTATCAGTATTTAATGCTTAGCATAATAAAAAAAATGTAATTTTGAGAAGAGAATAAAGACAGAAAACGTCAAAGTTGCAGAAAAGTGAAAACAATGTCAAAAGAAGCTGCTACAGAGTTTTAATTACATTTTCTCTCTGCTGCTTTTTCTATAGGGGCTTGCTTCTTTTCTTGTTAGAACTGCATAATTTTTCTAATGAAGTATGGGCTGTCTTAACATTTTTAAGTACTGAATACACTTTTCATTTCTATTTTCTGTGTTTCATTCAGCCTCATGCCAAAAAATCCTATCAGTTATAGCACAAATTAAGAAAGGTCACTGCAGTGGTTGGGGACAATCCTTTGCAGCCCCCACAAGTTTCTGGGCATACACTAGCAGAAATTTTTTAACCAAACACTCAATACTGACTTAGAGTAATTAAAAATGCCAGAGGAATATATAATTTTCATCAATAATATTAGGCAGTACAGGAGGGAAGTTTTCTGGCATTACTCATTTTTCCTTGCAGCTTGAAGGTTGTCTGATTTGAGAGTTGCCTTTGGAAGAAGCACGGAATCTCTCTGTTGATAATTTACGTCTACAACAATTTCACAACTTTATACAGAAAAAAAATATATCAACTTTAATATTTTGATTATTATTCTCCAGACTGGGAGATTAGAATATTTACCATGCATTACCATACAGAAATTATCATAATTTCTGTATTTAGCCACATTTACTCAATATCTGCTTTCTCTAGTAGAAACAGTTTTCACTTATTTTGTCATGAAAATATCACTAGTGATTAATTTATTCATCTTTAAATCATAAATCACAACTATATGTCAGTCTTTTCATATGTTCTGGTTTCTTAGGACATTTTGAGCCAATCTGTGTTAGACAACAATAGGTCTAACAGTATTCATAATGAAAATAAATGAAAACTGTAAAATATTTACCACTTGGTAATAGCTTCATCTGAAGTACATACATCATTTAAAAATTGCACTGCAGGGAAATTTGCAGGTCTGACTGTTCCCCCTAAAAGTCATATGTCTCAGAAAATCCTAGCAAAGTTTAAAATAAAAACAACAATTTCTTTAGGAAATTTCAGTTCTAGTACCTGGGATTGAAAGAAGAATGGCTACTTTTACTCTGAATTAAATATGTGCATGAGGATACCACACCAATGAATTCCACCTGACTCAAGGGGTACTAATTCCTTTCTTGTGATCCAGAAAGTCACACCCATTGTGCACTGTACTCCTCTTCTGGAGCTAAAGATCGACACCAGATGACACCTAAAGGTCACACAGTGGTCTGCATTCTAAAAACAGAAAAAATAAATTTTAGTTTTAAGAAAGATGATTACAGAAATAATCATTTAATGGAGTCAGATAAATATAAAGTAACTTTAAATATTCTTATGAAAATCAAAACATGTCTAAACAATGCCAACATTAAATTTTGTGGGAAAAAAATAAAGTAGAAGGAAAACCAAAGCATTGGCATTTCCAATGTGAAGAAACTTCCAAAATATGCTTGAAAAGTTAAAGGTCAGAGATGAAAGTTATTAAAGGGTCATTGCAACTGTTCTCTTGATGCTGTCATCAAGAGGAGGAATGATTGAGCATGAACAGAAAACAGTGGTGCATTTTTGCCTGCTGTCTCCTTTGCACTGCAAAATCCATGTGTATTAATGAGAACACATATTAAAATACACTTCTCAATAATGAAATCTAAGTTTGAAAAAGGAATAAATAAATAAGTGTTAAATCAGTCCAGTAATGGCTGTCATTCAACAGATGCCTTGCAGTTCCACTATAGAAACCTCAGAAGACAGGCTACGCAGAATGTCTTGGGTGCTTTAATTTACTATCTTAATACTTTACATGCCTTCCAGAGGAAGAAATCCTCCTGTTTTAGTGGTTAAAATCTAATAGTCAGGTCAGGTTTCATAGCAGAGAAGTAGCAGCAGCCTCTTAAGTACATATGTCTATCACCATAAAAGTTAAGTATAAGTTAAAATCAATATCAAGAATTACGCTTGGAAGCAAATGAAGCACTGGAAGCAAATTAAGTTTATAGAGTTCTAATTTAACCTTCACCATGCAATGAGCTCTGCAGAAAGTACTTTAGGGCTCGGCACAAAGGTGGTGAAGATACAACTGATTTTAGTGAAGTCTATATTCAAGACAAATGACCAAGACTCCCTGGAGACTCCACAATAAAAGTCGAGGCATTTGACTGCTACTGTTGCTCTTCAGATAGATACAGAGATCCCTGAATAGGTGATGGAGAGAGATAAACGTTGCTCTCATCCTTTTATGCAACAATAATGCACATAATTCTTTCACGACCTGATTGGTAAAATCAATATGTCAGAAATATTTTCACACAGGACTAAAAAAAAAAAATAGTTTTTTGCAAAAGCTGCAGGAAACATTTGTCTGCTCCAGGCTGTTGCCTTCTCATGATCTACATCTTTAGGCCAACACCTGCCACAGGGTCAAGCCTTCCCTGTCCCTCCAAGACCTATTCCACAGAAGAAAAACAAAATACCGAAGATGGAATTACCTTTTGTTCATTTTCTTTACTGGGAATACAAATACAGCATCTGGTCCAGAGGAATCACTTTATAGGCAAGCTCAAAAATCTCATACAAAACTTTCCAATATGGGTCAAAATTTCATTCCCATGTGTGGGTACTTAGATGGTTTCTACTACAAAGGTGGTATGCGTGAAATCAGACTCCCTCTAGTTTGTTTTTCTTTTTAAGCAAAACAAAACAAAAACCAAACCCCAGATGACAGCTAGTAACTCGGATTTCTGGTTACAAAAAGCCTAAGAAATTCAATGATCATCAGTTTTCTAGGAAATCATAACTAGCATGCCATCAGCATATTACATACATCAGAGTGAGCAACTCTGTCCAACCTGTTGGCATTTCAGTTTTGTGTGAGGTGCAGGGGGAATAAAGATAAGGTTGGTTTGATCTTGCTGCTGTTGAAATTCTACTGTCTGCCTTCATCACCATTTCTTTCTACAGAAGAACTAATGAAAAAGAACAGAAACCCTATCCTGGATTGTATATGATTCTCCATTTATTTCTGGAGTTTAGGGACAAGCCATGGGATGAAATTTCTGTCACATCCAAATAGCAGGATTTGAAAGGCTGTTTCAACAGAACAGCATATCTTATGGGTTTTCTCTAATTTGTTTTGTGTGTGTATGTGCGTGCATGCCCCAACACATAAAATGAAAATATAGGAGTAGAGCACTACATTCTAAGGGCTGATCTTTATTCAATTTGTCATGTAATCTAAATATGTCACTTACCTGCCAAGGGTGGGGGAAGAAAACCTAAATCTTACTGAAGTCTGTCTTCTTTTCCATAGCTGCTGGGGGCACGTGCAAGGTGTTCTCTCACTGTGAGCACATGAGGCATTTCAGTCATTAAAAACCACACCATCAGCATGATTAAGTTGTTGCATTAGAAGCTTCAAAAGCCCTTCTGTTTCAAATTGTTAATAAGATACCAGGGGTTGGAGGCACTCTGAAAAGCAATTCACAGAAAGTCAAACAACCTGGATAATGGTGAAGAGGAAGCTAACACATAAATAAATTACTTGGGCAGGCAAAGAACAAATTCACAGAGAGAGGTGGTAGCATATTGTCAGAAGACAGCTTCAGGCAAAATAGGTGAAAATCACAAAGAAAAGACGTGAGGCACAGAAAAGGAAACAAAATTGCAGAGGAGCAGGAAAAGCAAAGGCCTAATAGTTATTCTGACTAGGACAAGTTGACAGCATGCCAAAAGAATTAGGATCTAATCAGTCTGCAGGGCTGAAGACTGTTTAGAAGAAGGAGAATCAAATAAACGCAATATTTGAAGAAAAAAAAGGCAAAGTAACAAACTGGTTTTGAAAGGAATGTTATGTTCCTGTCAAAAGTCTCTTGACAGAGAAAGGGTGAGACAGACAATTTCTGCAGCTGGGTCACCATCGCCTCCTGATGCCCAGGTAAGGTCAGAGTTGTGTTTAAGCAAACTTATTGAAGATAAAAGACAGCATTTGTCCACCTGCAGCAAGCAGGCTAAATGATCCATGCAGACACAGACAACTCAGCAGGAAAATGCAAATCATTTTGTAAAATATGTCACCGCTTTAAATGATAGGAGGTTGAAAAAGTGTTTCGGCTCCATTGTACTGGTAACAACAATTGAGTTTTGCTTCCCAACATATCTACATAGTTTTCTACTGTTGTTTTTATAATATTAAATCCTCTTAAAACCATCAAACAGAAATAATTGCCTTTAATTAGCTTCAGTAGTTGTTCTCATTCAGCCCTGAATCCACTGCCCACTTCAAAATTACTTGTTTTTCTCCTTGGAAACTAGTCTCAGTCCTTCAAAACAGCCCAAGAGTCATTGCAAAAGCAATTACTTAGAGACTTGCATAACCTCTGGACAGGAATGCTATCATTAATGGGCAAGACAGGATCCATAATTGAGAACAGAGTTATTGGTCATGACACAAAATAAGCCCAGAGTCATCTAAGACACGAAGATAGGGTATCACAGGAATAGCCTGTATACAGGCTCTGAAGATCATGCTCCTTTCATTAGGCTTAACTGTAAATCTAAATTTACGTGCCCAGATTCTTTACTAATATGTAAAACCATCAAAGTAACTAGAGGTTACTTTGATCATGTCTGTTTTGAAACTGAATGCTCAAAACATTAAGACACATTAATTATTTCCTATAGTATATAAATTCTATAACACCTCAGATATTACTGTGCGGCAAAATTAATTAAAAAATAACATTTCAAAAGCAACAACAAAAGAATGTTAGCAGTAAATAAGGTACCTTGCTGTTGTAATCACATGGCCCTGCAGCACATAATGTCTGTATCTAGAAATAGGCCATAAGGCAGGATGGAGATGGGGCACAGCCATAGACACTTCAAGCCCATAAACAACTCCTCCATGGTTCCCTGAAGAAAGGCAGCCAGCCCTGAGCTAGAAAAAAATCTGGTTTTAGGGCAACAAAGAGAATGAAGGACTAGTATTTAACAAAAGTACAAGGCACTATATGTAGCAAATTCAAAAGTTACATGAGCTGCTGATCAATGAAGAAAGAGGAAGGTGTAAAAAGCACATTAGCAAACATTAAAATAATCCTGAATGTATCCTGGAAGGAGTAAGAAGAAACTTTGACATAAATAATCCAGTATTCTTCCTTGTAAAGGACTCCATATGCTGCTATCTCACCATGATACCCTCACTGACAGCACCAGAAGGAATCCCCTGGCCTTCAGACCCAGGAGATGAAGAAAAGGGATCAAAGCATCAGCAAAAGGGTTACAAAGAAAGTAGCGTGCATCTAAATTCCTAACTGCATCCTTATACTTTTTATGGACTAAGAAAGATTAAACTCTCATTATTTCAACTGTGCTAAAAAGAAATTCTTGGCCTTACCTACCACACACATTTTGAATTCAATACTGCAGAAGTGATGCAAAATTCTTATTTAGAGTTACTTTTCTTGTAATTAAAAATTATTCATTTCACTGTAGTCACTCTACAAACTTACATGAACTGCTAAACTTTCAAAGAACAACCCTGTGGATTTGTAGTGGTGTCATAAGAACTGGAAGGGAGCCTGTGGGCAGATTTCAAGAGAGGTTATGTTCACCAGGTGTGTGATGTAGCTGCCTTGTCTAGGAGGAGAAGGAATGACCTGTAAAGGTGAAAAACTTTCATTGATCTTCTTATCCTTTTTGTTACTCGTAATAAAAGTGAGCATCTCCAAAAATGACTCTTCAAGGAACACCTGACAATATAAGAAAGTGTAAGCAAATACTTATAAAATTAAAAAAAAACCTCAACACATTCTTTTATCCTAAATTTGTTACTGAAAAGTTGTCTAAGCTGTACATGTAATATATGGCTGAAAACAGAGGGTGGTTTGAATGGGAAGTGCTAGGGTGTCAACAGTAAGGAAAAAAAATCCTCATTTTTCTTAGAAAGGATTTGGGAGGGAGGAGAAGGAGAAAATATTTTTGAGTTTTGGCTTGATATTTGTTTATTTATTTGTGTTTGGTTTTGTTTTTTTCTCTAATAGTATTATTTGAAATCCTGAAAATTATGTTATAAAATCTGGAGCATATAACTTTGAAAATCACCAGTCTTTAAGATTATTAGTGAAAGTATTTTTAAAAGTCCTTGTGGTTCTTATTTTAACAACAGTTTCTCAAAATAGGTTAACCTGTAGCAGCCCTGCAGTAGAAGGTTGTGATTCTAATCCAACTTTCATTTCACTGACACTTTGCAATTTTGTATGTGAGAGACAGGAAAAAAAAATTCAAATACTTGAAACAGTGTGACAAAAAAAAAAAAAAAAAAAAAAAAAAAAAAATCAATCAAATCATCCCATTTAACCCGCATTGCTTTACATGGGGCAAATAATTGGTGGGGATATGACAATATACAGCACATTTTCATGTTAAAGGCAAAGATCTGATTTAAATAAGTCTATATTATTTCTCATATTTGCTTTTTAATTGCCATCAGCAGAAACTGATGTTCCACAGCATAGATTCCTCTCAGCAGAAGCCTGTGAGAAGAGGTGGGCAAGGCAGGTTTGACTTGCTAGGGATGGCATTATTTTATATATCAAATTACCTTATATATCAAATATAGCGGCTGTAGACCAATGCTGAATGGATCACCAGTTTGCCAGCCTATTTTAAGGCTGATCTTTGATCATTTGTGGATCTCTGGGTTTTTATGGGAATTTTCCATGGCCAGGTAGTCTGGCTGCATCTAGAGATTCATACAGGTTTTGAAAAATATGAAACTAAAGTCCTGGCTATGCAGCTTTCTTAATTTTTTTCTGTATTTCCCTCTTTTCCCTAAACGTGTAAGTGCTTGGATTATATAATTTCTTCATGTATATGTCATGCTGTGACAAAAAGTAATTTAATGCAGTGCTGTTGTTTATACAAAAGGATATTTGAGGCCACTTTGATATCCTACATAACATCTTCCTGCAATAACATCACCTTCCCAGTTTCAGACAGAGCTAAAAGCAATTTAAAAGAAAAAAAAAAAAAAAAAAAAGGAAAAAAAAAAAAGCACATTTATACCAACACTGAGAGTAGGGTTTACTTAACTAACTTGAGAGAACAATAGAGAGGATATCTGCACCTTTGTTGAACTCAACACCCATGCAGTTAAGGCTACAATCACTTTGAGGAGGTGTTTAATCCTACCTATTCCCTCAGTGTAAGGTAAATCTTCTGGAGCTGCTCATTTCTACCTTTTTGCTCTAGGGGATCTCTGCAGACAGCTTAAAACGTCAGGACATGACTCTCACCTCAGATATTTCAAATTCAAATAACATTATTTGTATATTATATTAAATAATAGGAGAAACAAGCATAAAAATTTGTTGCTACTAGAGTAAAAGCAAATTATTGTAATTGCTTTTGTTGCCACTAGAGTAAAAGCAAATTATTGTATTTGCTTTTCTACCATAAATTGCAAAGCAATATTTTTTAAGAAATATGCTATGATTATTATTTTTAAATACTTAGTTTCAATTTTGAGGTGTTCCAGTAAAATTTATTTACTTTATAAAATACATTTCCAATCTTTTTTTTTTTTCTTTGTTTTTATTAGTCTTGTCCTATATGTAGCTGTGTGGCTATTGTTTTCAGTTGTTTCAAAAACAAAGCCATGTGAAACATTTTTAAGGATATAGTGCTAGTGCATTCCTGTTCCATACTACAGTGGGAATCACAGATTCAGATTTTCCTGCTCTGAACAACAGTTCTGCTCCACAAAAAGCAGAGCCAGCTCAAGACAGTGTTATAACACTTTGGTTCTTTAGCTGCTACCCGAGGGTTACTGTAATGCATTGTACTGTGAATCTCACCTGACAAACAATGAGGAAAGATTGACTAAAACCAGACTGTATCACTGCATCCAGAATGTGGAATCACAGAACCATTGTAGTTGGAAAAGACACGCACATTCATCAAGTCCAACCATCAGAATAACATTTCTACTCAACCATGTCCCTAGGCACCACATTTACATGCCTTTTTTAACACTTCCAGTGATGGTGACTGTAGCCCTTCCCTGAACAGCTTGTTCCAGTGTCTGACCACCCTTTCAGTGAAGAATTTTTTTCTGATATTCAGCCCTCATGTTGTTACAACCTTTTTCAAGTGGTTGACAGGAGGGAGGCAAGGTGTCCTCTCAGCCTGCTTTTCTTCTGGCTAAACAAATCCAACACCCTCAGCTGCTCTCATAAGGACTTGTGCTCCAGACTTTCATCAGCTCCATTGCCCTTCTCTGGACACACTCCCCATACCTGGAGAAAGTTTTTAGGCAGTGAGACTTTTAGACATTATTTCCCTCCACTTTCTGTGTGGCCAGGACACAAAGCCAAGGTTACCTCTGTGTCTGAACTGCAGCGTTCATAGCAATGCACACACACCCCAATGTGTTTAACAATTACATGCGCTTCAAGAAGGGAGATGGTGGTTTGTAGGCACATCTCTACATCTTTCCAAGAATCTGCAGTCTGTTCAGTAATCTTTTCATAATTGTCACAAACAGGGTATTTATCTCATGCTCATCGTGAGGTATCTCATCTCCTGCATGCTCATCAGGAGGTATGAATAGCAGCTTCAAGTATTCCAAAATCTAACAACAACAACACTTCAAGATGGGTTTTCAACTTGCAGTGCTAAAATGAGTTGGTTTGCTATTAAAGTTGCTAGCTTAATTTCTTCACCCATAAAATGCTGAGACCCTTCATTACAGGAGAACTGTGACAAGGAAAATGAGTGATGTGTCTGGACCATTCTGACCCAAACTGTGACAGAAGAGTCAAAAGTGAAAGTAACAGCCACAATGATTTTGGGCAAGCACATGGAAGTCCTCCTAAGTCATACCCAAAATGCACTCCTAGCACTCCAAGGGAAAAATAAAAAAGGAAATGGAAAGCTGAAATAAACATGTCCTGAGTTTTAGTTAACAGTGCCCCACCAGGGCAACTCAGAGGCTTGCACATGCAGAAGAGAAGGTTAAAATAAATCATTGGGATAAATCATGAAGTAACACAGTGGACACCTGCTGTATATATTGCTATATACTATGCATATATAAATACTTTACCCAGTTTTCTGCGGTCCACTCAGCATTCTGAAAGAATCAAGGATCAAGAGAAAAACTATGTTGCATTCACACTCCCACAAGTCAGATGCATCTTAGACATACTTTGAATAGTAGATTTTAGCTCTGATATTTTCTAGCATCTGTGTTTGACTTCATGCTGCAGTGCTCTTTTACCCATATTTCTGTATGTAAAATCTACCTATCTACATTCCAGAAATCTGTTCAGTCTTTTGTAAAAAAACCCAAAAATATAAACGTTTACATGCTTCTCTGTGGAAGAATGACGCGTTTCTGGAACTCAGTGAAGGGTTTTTTTTTAATGTCTAATACTCTAAAATACTCAAAAACACTGCATTTCAATTCCACATTATCTTTTAAAGAATAGACTACGGAGGCAATATAAAAATTGTTTTCTATCTTTGATTTGTTTAAGTCATCCACAAAGAACCTATTGTCACATACCTCCCATCCATCGAGGGAAATGTTGCATGCATATCTGGGTTGGGGAAAAGCCCAGGTTCCTCAAGGTCCACCACCATCAGAAGAAAGTCTAAAAGAGAATTTGAGAGCTGCTGTTTTAACACAGCTACTTGCAGAACTGCCAGGCTGTGTAAGTGGATGCAGGAAGATGTTCCAGTTGGCTTACTGTGACAGAGCACTGATATTTTCACTCTGGTGGATCATCCTGGGATCACACTCCTGAGGATGTGCTGGGCCAGGCTGAACCAAGCAGACCTGTTGCAAGAAAGAACCTGCTTTAACTAATGAGGGGAATAGCAAAAAGAAAACAAGATCTGACAGTTCCTTGATACTAAATGTGTGACCTAAGCCCATAGCTGTCAAGGTTTTTTACACTGCCAGAAGGGAGATTTTGGGGGTTTGCAGAGAGAGAAACAACTGTGATGATTTAAGTTTAACCTCAGCAGTGCCCTGAACCATTATTTAATGATGGCTCACCTTGGAGTATGCTAGTTAAATATTTTGATAAATGGAAGAAATAAAAGTTACTGGTCCCAATGGTTCCTTGTACATAAATAAATTAAATAGTTGATAAAACAGTATGAAAAGGCAGCTAGGTAGCATATAATTATTCCCCAGGTCACACAAAGTGAAATGGGCAATGTAAATCTACTAAAGAGTATAATTATCTCCAGGTACCAGGTCCACATGAGACATTATCTAATACCTGCAAAAGCAAGCAGATTGTTAATTTCCACCTGTTGCATCCATAGGAAATATTGCAGCAAGCAGCTAAAAGCAATAGGCAGCTACTTCACGTGAACGAAATGTTAAGGATGAAAAAGAGCTAATGTTTGAGATCTGTGTTAAGGGCACTGAATAAGAATCAATATGACATAGACTCACTGGGTGAAGAGGTCAATTAAATATGCATGTTAGGTGTGCTACATCTT
The DNA here is from genome assembly GCF_009819655.1 of Sylvia atricapilla. NCBI lineage: Eukaryota > Metazoa > Chordata > Aves > Passeriformes > Sylviidae > Sylvia > Sylvia atricapilla. The sequence continues at coordinate 64,163,331 of NC_089143.1, forward strand.
CTGTGCCTTCACAGGTACAATGAAAACATTCCGCTGGGCTGCTGACAACCAACAAGTCACCCAGGGCCTTTCCACAGCTGCCTAGCTGTCCTCTGTAGCTCTGCAGTGATGATCATCATGACATCCTGCACAAAACCGGTCATGCCCATCGGGTCTGGCACTTCTCCCATCCTCTCAGCACTGGAGGTATCCTACAGGCAGACACCTTGCATGTTACACCAGGCATGCTGCCTGATTTTCAATGTATGGTAATATGTCGAGGCGTGGGACTGCAAAGGAAAAGCCATAAAGCAAATTAAGTTTTGTACTGTTTTTGTGTAAATGTGAAAATGGAGACATGATACTAAGTGACATCTATCAAAGTCTGCAGATGACATAGGGCATGTATTTCCCATCAGAGAACAGGATTCTGCTGGTTGATCCTACACGATCAAAAGCATTTACATAATCTGTAGAAAGAGGAGCTTTTAAGAACAAATACTAGTAAATAGCCTAAAGAGAGCTTCAAAAGCAGAAAAAATAATGTTGATGATTAAAAAAAATGTTGTCTTCTGTCTTCCATTAAAATACAAAAATCTAATGAACCAAGAATTTTAATAAAAACAATTCAAAATTGACATCTGCATTTAACTTTTAGACTCCTCCCATGGATGCAAACTGAAGTATCCTAAAGCAAGCTACTTCCAGTGTTCCTAAACACACAGTCACCTTCCCTTACTACTCTGGCATGATTTAGAATTAAGTTTCCCAAAAGAAGTTTGAAAAGCATTTGATATTCTAAGAACCTCTTTCTTGGCTCAATATTTGGAGGGATTTTTTTACTGTTACTGTACAATGTATTTTTTAAACAGAAGGATGTACGTGTTTAGGACTCTACAAAGGATAACCCTGTACACTACGGTCTTAGTCAAAAGATAGATATTAATCTGTAAAAGAAGTAGCATTTTCAAGATTTCAAAATTTAATACTTAACTATTACTATATTTTAAATATCTCTTTTAATGTTCTAAAGCATTAGTTACTACTAAGAATCTTAACTGCATTTAAGACCATCACATTACAGATCTAGAATATGTATGTTAATATTGTCAATGAAGAAGTGGATAAGTAACCAACCCACCAATGGTGCTGTAAAAAAATAGAGATATCATGTTTACATGACACCAATTAACAAACAGCAGGTGTTTGAAGAATGCCAACTTGACAAGTCATTGACAAGTACTGGAAACTTAAGCCTCAAGAATATATGAGACATGACAGAGGCAGCATGAGTTCTCCCGCCCTTCTTTCCCAATACTCTTCAGCCCTGACTTACCATATTCCGTGGAAAAAATTAATTTGCTATGCCTTCTCCACAGTTGTTATCTGTGAGTGACCACCAGCAGCCCTGCTGGCTAGTGCCAGTTTTGACAGTGGATTATGTCATGAAATGACATTTGGGTTTTGTCCTTGCACAATAGCAAACAGTGGTAAGGAAGTAGGTCACAAGACAACTTCCTAGGATAGGAAGGTGGCAGTTTTATGGGAAAACAACTTCAATCTGTCCTGTTCTTTTAGGTTATGTTTGGTTACCAGGGGGAAATAAGGGAAAAAAAAAAAAAAAAAAAAAGTTTACCTGCCTGAAAGGAAAGAGCTTATGTACAGAGCAGAAAAATATTTGATTGCCTGAAAGTAAAAGTGCCTATTACAAAGAAAATAAACACTGCCTGAGAGAGGAGCTTACACACTTACTTCAAAAAGCCTGACTTCCAAAAAAAGAACTCACCTACTAGGAGTCAGCTCACTGGCTTTTCTGCCATGTGCCGGAAAGCAAAACGCTGAAGCAAGGTCTATACTCATTACTTCTGCTGCTATAACACAGTCAAAACAAGGCCATCAATTAATTTCTGCACAATAGCTTCTTTAGTTTTCAAATCTACTGTGCTTCGCTCACTGCTTTCAAAGCAATCTTGGAAAGTAAGGGTGCTATGAAAAGTACTAATCTTTTCATCTTTTTTGTATGGGTTTAAGAAGGGAACAGAGTCTGCAAGTTATTCATCACTTACAAGGCATAACATGAAATTTTCTTGTGCTTTTGAAGTGATTCCCCTGCATATAATTGACTAAACTGATTAAAGCAACTGTTGAGTTGAAAGTCTTCCAACCAAGGTCTGAAAAATGCCTTCCTGTGAAATGTTTAATATTTCTTTTTGTATGATCTCCTTATTAGGCTGTTCGACTTTGTGTCCTGGGAAAATTATGATTTTTCAGGAAATTAGATTCTATCTCCTCATTCTTTCTGTAGTTGACACCATTTGCTTGGGGTTTTGTTTTTTAGAACTGACCATTATATTTCAAACACTTAATTTTTTAAAAAAACTCATTTCTTCTGCAGCATAGCACATTACTTAATTATTACATACCTTAATTTTCAGTGCCCACCTCTACTAACTTTTATACAAAATGAAGAATTTATATTTAAAATCAAATCATTATCAAGAAGTCAAGCCTAAATTAAGTTTTTGGCATAATGAAAGCACATAAGACACTTTTAAATACTGTACTTCACTAACTAAAGCTTTGTTTTTAACCATATATGAGGATTTCACAGTATCACAGAATGGCTGAGGTTCGAAGAGACACATGGAGAGCACTGTGTTCTAGCAGGGTGGCCCAGAGCAGAACCATATGCAGAAGGATTTTGAATATCACCAGTGATGGAGACTTCACAACTCCTCCGGGTAACCTGTGTCAGTGGTCAGTCACACCTCTGTACTCAGCACACACATGTACACTTCTCTTTTATATCTGTAGATACCTATTTAACCTATGCACTTCTGATAAAATATGTGTTTTATCTGTCTGTGTGTTTGCAACATAAGCTATATATTATTTTCATGCCCTCTCATTAGAAACAAATAACCACAAGCCACCTTAAACTGAACCTTGAACATTTGCATAGCATAGCCTCTGTCCTTATTAATCTTTAACGAATTCTTTTTGGGAAAAGAAGCAGCAAATACAAATGAGCATCCATTTTATGTACACACATTAAAATCCCAGTGCAGCTGATTTTCATTCCCATTTAGCTGGTAAGGTAAGTGTGTCTCTAGATCCTCATGTGCATCCTTACCATGCACAAATCTGTGCTGGTGAAGGCATAACTGGAAACCAGATTGTAAGCTTTAAACCAGTAATGTAACCTTTAAAGTAATTCTTAAAGCCCTAAAAAAACCCCTCCAAAGCAAAAAAAAACCAACCCCAAACCCATCCAGAATACTTTCTACTTTGTTATATTTGTCTATATATTTTTAGACACTACATTATCTATTCATAGTTCAGCAGGTATGCCACGCTCATCAGGTTCCAAATTATTTGCTGGCTTCCTGGCACACCTCTTAGTTATTTTTATCTGATATTTCAAATAAATTACAAAATGCCTTGAATTGCATGATTAGTCCATTATGTATTCTGTTTATTACAATTATATGAACTTTTGATTAACCTCCATAAGTTTCATGAATAAATTACCTGGATCATGGAAACTGCCAGTTAATGTTACAATGTTCCAGTGAGGAGTTTCCAAGAGATTAGTCTGCCTTTTTTAACTGCAACTTTTTTTCCAACCTGCTTCTTTTTAAAGGAATGCATGCTGCTGTTGCTCAGGTTTTATGAGGTTCTATTTGCAACCCCCTCAAAATAAATGGGTGCAAAATTTACTCACAGAATCACATCTTTGGAAGATGATCTGTGTCCTTTCAGATATTGATAGCTCAGCCATTTTAACACAATGAGGACAAATTGGGCTAATCATTATGAGGCTTCTAAGCTGTACTAAAGTATAGTCCAGAGATTTCTTCCCTGTGTCTTCTGTGAGTGGTATTGAACAATTCCTCGTTCAGAAATACAAAAACTTCTCTACATTCCACAGTGCATTTACCATGAGGAAGAATCATAAGATTAGGTGGTTGCCAAAGTCTTGGCTCTGCTTTTAAGATCCTTCCAAATCCATTTCAGATAGGCCTATTTCTTCAACAGCAAGTTCCATTTACTTTATAAAAGCAATCAAGGAAACAGAAGAAAAAAAATATGGGGAATCTAGCCTTTGGGTATATGCTGAAGTCAGGAAGGAATGGGATGATCAAGACAGCATTCTTGCCTCAAGACAGCAACCAAATTGACTACACTCAACTCCTGCTGTGTTTTGTAGGATTAGGACAAGATAAGAAGTGGGAGAATTTTCTCCTGGTCTGTTCAGAACAAGTAATAAACCTCCAGAGACAACCTGTTGGCAAAAAAACCCAACTGATCTCACAGGGATTGGTGAGGCAGAGGGAGGAAAAACACTGGAGAAGGGTGTGGTGTCTCTTTGACTAACTGTACAGAAAACTTTAAAATACAGAATAAAAATATGAACTTGAAGCATTAATCACTATGACATAGAGTCTGTCTGAAAGAGTTGAGTAGCACAGAGATGTCCACAGGAGCATCCCAACAGCATCACAGCAATCAAACAGCCCAAAAAACCCCAGAGAGTTTGTGCAGTAGACCCTCAAGAGGTGCCCAGGAAGGCACAAGGAGGTTTGGGAAACCCTGAAAGAGCAATGGTGAGACTGAAAGGGTGCTGGACAAGCAGAACCCACTGGGTGGAGTCTGCTGGCCTGGCTCTGCAGTGTGAAGCTGTTCCAGAGGGATGTTGATACAGAAAATGTAGGATATTTCACCTCTGCCTTAGTGAATCTTTAGACTGATCCTAGAAGACAAAATTTGTTAAGTGCTTCTTAAATAAATACACGAGGTCCCCCAAGGTCAGCATAGTCTGTGGGTTGAGTTCAAATTTGATGGAAAACTACTGGGAATGATCATCTAATGAGCCTCAGCTATAAATATTATTATTAACATACTGATTATATCTTTTTCTATGCTGCTTTTTTGTAGGAGATAGACAGAGATGGTGCCAACTGCTCTCAGCAACTGGCAGAAACGGAGCTGGCTGAAAACCAGCTTGTCGCAGCTCAGATTTGTTAGATGGCATTCAGGAGAAGTATTTCAAACACAGAATACTGCAGCAAACAATTTCCTGAAATGTTTTTTTTTTTATATTAGACCTACATTTCTGTGGGATTCACAGATCTGTTTGGGGTCAGCTTTCCAGGGAAAAAACACAACACTGCTGTTTTCTCTTGTGGAAGACTATACTCACAGTAAATGTACTCCCTTTTCTGTGATCTGTAATCACAAAAGTCCCAAGACACATACAGGAGAGGAAAAAGTGCTAAGGCCAAGCACCCCAATGACATTACTCTTCTCAGTGAGTACCAGGGTGCCAGCTGAGTGAAGGCAAGTGAGAGCCAGGAGACCCAAATATCAATAAAGGAGTCGGGACTGAAATAAAAAGCATTATTCTAATCATAAATACAGATGCTAGAAAGCAAACAAAAGAGATAAGGAAAGGAACATTTTTAGGTGTTAAAAGAAGAATTTTTTTTTAAGTAAATGTGAGAGGACAGGTAAATCTGTAAAATATGTTCTTTCTGCAGGATAAAGTCAGGAGCATTAGAAGTGTAAAGAGGCATAAATTTAAGTAAGAGAGCTATTTATTATAAAAACTAACAATGCACGCACTTGAAGTTCAATGATATTTCCTTACAGGAACCCCACCAAATACTGCTAGAATTACATAGGATTCTATGAACTTTTTGGTGCAATTTCCTTCTGTTTCCCAGAAACAATAAAATAATATACAGGAGTCCTTTTGCTTTCCTCAGCGCAGTGACATTTTCCAAAAGGTAAAGTCATGCTGCACCTACTGACTTCCCTTGTCTATTTACAAGAGGAAATGTCATCAAGCATTCAAAATGTCACCACCTACTGGGGTGATGTCATGGAAATATCCCTTCCCCTTCAGATGCTGGTGTTTGGAGCTATAAACCATAATCTGCTTAAGGAGATGATGGTTTGGTAGGAAAATGGGACTGAGCTTAATACCTACAAAATGAATTGTGGAGCAGATACATTTGCCAAGGCTGAGGACATTTTCCGAGGAGCTCAGACAAATGTTCACTACTGTTGTCTGCCTCTTAAGCCAATTACTGCTGCAATGCAGACAAAGAGGTGCTGTGTCTGCTACTTAGCCATCTTGTTACAGTCCTTTAAAAGTGTCATGTACACAGAGAAGCATATTTGTAATCTTTATACTAAGTACACTTCACCTTAATTGCATCACCTCGTGAAATTATATAAACAAGACTTTTGTATTTGTGCTAGAGATTTTCTTGAGCTGTAGAAATACGAGTTGCTTCTAAATTTTACAGGATACAGTTAGTGGGCTCAGGACACATTTTTGGTGCATTTATTATTTATACAAAATAGATATAATGCTGAAATTTCTGTCATTAAGTGTTTCCCAGATTCATATTGTGTTTATTTCTTATTCGTACTCAGACATTTTTCTGATTCCTAATAAAAATAAGCCTTAAAATGAAATAGTTTTCAGAAATAAACTATTTCATATGCATTATCCACCTAATTTTTTCATCAAATATGACAATAAATATATATGACAATGGAAAGATCTTTTAAAAACGCTAACCTTATGTCTCTTTTCCATTTTAGCCTGTTTTACCCGACAGACATGCACTGGTTCTTTTAGCCTAAGGACTTGCAGGCATAGGCATAAATCTCAAAGTAAATCCTAAATTGGATCTACACTATGAAGTTAAAAAAAATCCACTTATGTTTTTTTCTTTTGTTTTGTTGTCTGTTTGTTAGGTTTGAGGTTTTGTAACAACTCTTCAATTTTGATTAAATTGCAGTGAAAACTTAAATATATGTAGCACAATAATGGTTGTCCTAATCACTCATAACCTGCTATTGCTGACCTCAGCACTGATATTAGGGCAGTGAACCTCAGAGTCCTTTTGAGTTGCAGTTGTAACCAAGGAGCAGTTGTTTAAAACCTTATGACAGACACCAGTTTGAGATTACTAGCCCCTAAAATTAAGTATGCACTGAGTTTCTCAGTCCTACCACCAGGCTAGCAGTTTGGGGTATATTTATGAAAATTCTCTGGTGAAAACACTGGTTTCCATTAGCTTGCAAAACACAAAAGGTGACTGTGAAGGATAAATAATTTTTACTCGCATTTTACCCGAGCATCTGAACACTTACCCAAGGTTATTCAGTAAGTCAACGGCAGGACTGGCTGCAAGCTTTTTCCTCCATCTTCTCTGCCATCACCATCAGAGAGTTTTTAGCTTTCTCACATTTTTATAGAACTTTCCAGCCTGGCAAGATTTGCTGGGGTTCCAATGAGTTGAGAGCCAGTGCACAGCTTATCTGAACCTCTTAAGTTTCTGAAGATTTCCTATCACAAGATCACACATTTATTTTTAGTAGCCGTACAACTTCTAATGCGAGCACAAAGCCCCAGTCAAAGTAAGTTTATAGAATTATCAGATGAACCTAATATTCTCAGACCTCCAAATGATTCCATTAGCGTCAATGAGTAGGATGCATTTTGTGGAGATATAGTTGCACACAATTTAAAATTCATCTGAATATTCCAAAATTAAAGAAAGAGCTGTTCTCTGGAGATTAGCTGAGAAACCATCTTCTTCTTACTTGGTTCAGCTAAATCTTTAGCAACTTTTTTTTCAACATTTTTGCCTCTCATGCTATTTATAGGGCTCACTTATTAATTTCTCAGTTCAAATTACTGTGAGGATGCAAGTGCCCTCATCCCAAAATTCTTTCAATTTTATCAGCTGAAATGCTATTTTAATATCACACATAAATCTAAGGTTGCATCTACATGGTGCAGATGTTCAGAGGCTCACTCACAGACACTGGAAAAGGGAAAATAAACCCCAAGACATCAAAATAAAGACAAATCCCAATACTCTCCAAATGTTATAATGACAGGGTTTAGGATTCATTAGACCATTATAATACTCTTTTCAATTACTTCCATGCAACTGAAATACTTATATATTACAGCAAATGAAATCTGCATGTCTTATTCTCTTGCAAAAATGAATGAAAAAAAACACCTAAAAATATTTACATCAAAGTCAACTTCTGGGTCACAATAAATAACCTAAAGATACTGTACTGAAAGAGTGTTGTGTTAGCTTACATGTTAGCTTTCCATTAAGGAAGGATTAAGGAAACTGGACAAAATATCTTTTCCAGTTTTCAAATATTTATTTCTTCATTAGAAAATTAGAAAATCTATGATTATTACTCTTGAACTATGTTTATTACCCTTGAAACTGATTAGGAAAAAAGTGAACCTCTGTTACCTCTTACAGACTTCTACCTACAAACATTCAAATCCAAAAACAAAGACATGTCCTCTGGAAGTTTCCAAATCATTCAATGCAAAACAAAGTCCTGTTGGCATTAGTAAGTAATGAAATCATTGTAGATATACCTATATTATGATTCCTGGGAAAAAAAAAATTGCTCTGTTTGTCACAATTTGGGCAAACCTCAATTTCTCTTAGGAAAGATTCAAGCACACATTCCTCTGTCACACCATTTCCATTCAGAGAGATGCTAAAAAACTTTTCACCTCTTCCAGCGTGAGCAGTTAGCAGGCCAGGTAGACAGGGTGTAGCAGCAGGTCTGCAGATCTGTCCCAAAACACAGCCTTAATCTGAAAGTGTTGAGAATACATCATTAAAAATTCACGTATTAAACAAACACTTATGTTTCATCTACCTCATTTTCTCCTGGATAATTGCTTTTGCATCTGCTTGTAATTTGGCATTATTGAATGAACACATGACAAAAGACATATTTAGGCTTCTGTTGCAACTGTTGAAAGAAATGGGCCCAATGGAAGCGATTGAGCCATAACCCCATCCTCAATCACTCTCTGGGAGGACACAGCAGCCCATGGGCTGAGGGAAGAATGATATCCTGGAAGTTCTGCCTCATGAATTGGACTTGTTCAGAATACACACTCTGGGCACAGAGGTGGTTTAAATCCCCTGAACTGACACTCTCTTTGGGTGGACAGGTCTCCCTTGTGCAATTAGTTAGACACAGTATTTGTCAGTGCTTCATGGTTTCCTAGGCAGAGTGCTCTGGCTTGGGCTCTTTCCTGAACGACAAACTCCAGAGAGGATGTTCAATTTTTCAGCCACCTGAACACTGACTTCAAAGAGCTTTTTCTGTCATCCTGCTTTTGGCTTTGCTTGCTCCCCTGTTGCTGCTTTATCATGCCCACTAGGCTGTACACAAAGCACCTGAAGGATGGCTGTGAAGGGGCAAAACAAACAAATATCCTTCACATCCGGGCACATCCTGCCTGCTGGAGCACAGCATGGCTCAGGGAAGGTTTTAAAAACACTGAAATAGAAACTACATTTTGTTTCCACACTCTGTTTTCCATTTTGAGGACTGTAGGAGAACAATGCACGTATCCCAGGGTTCTCCAGCCCTGTGATACAAAATTCTGCAAGTGTGAACAAAACAAAAACTAGTAGATTATCAAGATCATGCAAACAGAGGAATCTAGAAAATAAATTGACTCTGGGCACAGATAAAATTGCTGATCTTTAGCACCTCCCATTTAATAATGCTAAAGCTCATTACAAATAGTAATAAGCCATGCCTCATGATGGATAGTAATATTAATAGTATCTTTTTGGCCAGCAGTCTGATTTTCATGACGTGCCTGTTCATTCATTCATATATTTTATGAGTATAATTACAACAACTGTGTGTTTCTGTTGGCCTGTTATGTGCATAAGTAGCTATTTGCATCTGCAAATATCTCATTTACGTGTATGGTCACTGTTATGGCTATGTGCATAATTTAGATATGCAATTGCAAACATCATAATGTTCACATATTTATGAGAAAAAACATCCTTGAGCTGAGCCATACATCCTACAATGTCAACTTTGTGGCAGAAACGTGAATGTGGCACAAATTGCCAGACTCCCAAGCCTGCAATTTAATCACAGAGCCTCACATAGAAGAAGAATGAGAGACATAAGAAAGCTGAAGGAAACAGCCCAGTAAGGATAACAGTGATCCACCTCAGTCTCCCTTTTTGACTTTGTTAAATTGTTAAGGATAAGGGATGAGCCCTGCTGTTGCATGGAATAGATCACCCTGACTGATGTCTTGTGAAATAATCCTCTGGGTGTAATAAAGCAGCAGAGATTCAGCACCAATCTTTGCAAAGATTGATCAACATGCCTTTTTTTTCTTTCTGTTCTCTAATTTGTAGTCTATTAAATTGGAGGATTTTAAGTTGCTGGACATTTTCCAAACACTTTTGTTACCTGGCTACTGAGATTTCTAATCCAGTCTTCTAGGAATATTAAAATAAACCACTAACATGATTCTATCATTCTGTGATGGTATTTTTGTTAAAGGAAAAAAGCATTTAATTCATTAATCTATCCAAAGTAACAATTTTTGTTGAACCATAACACAGAATGCAGGGCTGTAGGGCAAAGGGGAGCAAAGTGAAAAAACCAGCAGGAACTTTTCTGGACAAAACTATATTGTGTTTCCTGAAAAGGACTACCAACCTCTGAACTCATACTAAATGTAATTCAAAACATCACAACATACACACAAAAAAAAGCTATGAATAGCCAATAAGTAGAAGAAAATGCAAAACTTCTGTTTTTTTCTAGGGCACCAGGAGGCACATGTGGGCAGAAAGGCAACAGAATGCACAATCTTTGAAGAAGGCCTATGTCAGGAGCTATAAAAGTCCCAGATTCAGTTCTCAGTCCAGAAAAAAATGGTTTTTTCTGTGTGACTCTGACAAGACACAACAGAACTGAAACAACACCTTGACATCAAGAGCAGGACTAGAGGGCTGGAGCTGAAGTCCAAATTTATGAGACAATACCTTCCTCCTTCACAAATATACTTGAATATATAGGTCTCGAAACTGAGCAGCTGTCTCATTATTTTGTTCAAAGTTTATAACTATTATCTTATTTATCAAGAATGTGACAAATTAGTTTGATATAAAGCATGTAATCACATCCATCACAATTTCATTACCTTCACACGTAATTAAGTTATGCTTTCTTGAAACAAAGCCCCTCAAATATCTTCAAGAGGTATATATTTAAGTTCCCTAAAAAAAGCAAGCAACAAATATGGTATCTGTACATAAACACTCCCCTAAGACCACTTCTATTTTTTTTTTTTTCCAGTTTTGTAGGAGATACTACAAGTGGTCTACTTGGATTAAAAACAGAGGTTCTCCTCTCTTGAGTGCAATATTCCTGGTGGAAAAGGAGAACAAAAAAGTGACATAACTACAGGTAACACTGGGTTATTCAGATGGAAAGGAAAATTCTGCTTTCTTCTTTACCAAATAAGTTGGGGGTTTTTTTTATATATTAAAAAAAAAATAAAAAAGAGAAAAAAGGAAATAATCCAAAGAACAAGGACCAGAATTTAAAATTTACTTAACCTCTGTGAAGGTGGAGAGAGTGGCAGTTTACTGGTCCAAGGTCTTTGTCTTTTACTGCACCAGGCAGAATTTTGCCTGTGAACTGCATTGCTGTCACTGATGGTTGTAATTACCCACTAGAACTGGATAATTTTTAACACCTTGAATGGACAGCAGATATTTCAACACCTGCACATCCAAAGAGTCTATGTGTGTCTAATGTCCCTATATCACCCAGGGTAGTCTTGCCTACTTTTTCCCCACTGCTGCCACTTGTGAACTGGTGGGATCTGGCAGCTTTATTTTGCTTGTAATAAATTCCAGCTGCTGAATTTTTATTCCAGTTTGAATTCTGATATCATTATTGCCAACAATAATATGCTTTTTCCTCTCTTCCACTTTTTATCTCTCTGGGAAGAATCCTGTATCAAAAAAATCCAGACACTCTTTTGCCTGAGCGTATGAGTAAGTAGGTATCTCTATTTGAAAACATTCATTAAATGGTTTAATTATTTCTTCATATTACTTTAAAGTCATTAACATATTGGGTCAAATTATGATCTCAATAACAGAGGAGTAAATCTGAGGTAATTACATGAGTACAGAATATGATAAAAAATCTGGTGCAAAATAATAAGAACCTTTCAGTTGCTCTTGGTGAAACTACACTAGTGGAATCATACAAATTAATAAACATGACCAAGCTGTATGATGCCAGAAAATTCAGATACACAGATACTTCAGAAAATGAAGTCTCCATTCATGTTGTTCACAGGATACATATCCAGTAAAGCAAATAAAACAAAGCCCTGAGGTCCTGGTAATCACTGTTAGAACTACTTAGATCTTCACCCTTTCCGTGGGAACACAACTAATCCTCTTGATAAACTGAGCATCAATGACCTTCGTTAATTCATTGAAACCTCACTGGGTAAATGATAACTATTAAGCTTAAATTATGTGGACATATAATTATGCGGACATATAATTATGCAGATTGGATTCTCTGTATACCTATTACAGGGGCACAGCCTGTCTCCCCCAGCAGCCCCTCACCCATACACACATTGGCAAGTTCCTATCCTAAACTCGTTTACAGATGCAAAAACATTAAACAAACTTTTCATTGTTGAGAAGAAAAAAATCAATATGCTACGAGATAGAAAACATCAAAGTTAAAATTGCACATAAGCATATTCCCATCTCTAGTAACACATGCATCCAATTTCAGTTTTGGGCTTCACTCTCACTGTCCTGCAGGAACCCTCTCCTTCAGCACAGAGGATGGATGGTGCACACCCAGAGAAACCCTTCCATTTTCTTTTTTTTCTAGTCAGCACTGCTTTTCATATACTGAACTGCTACAGAATTGAGGATGGTAAATTCCTTATTCTGTAGCATTTGACTGCTTCATCAACATTAATGTTCTTCCAACAACATTTATTAATGACATGGGGCAATTCCTGCCCTATAAGAAGTCTGTATAACTGGGAAAAAAAAAAGTGCTCAAAAGATAGTCAAGGCAGATGTTGAGAGGAAGGAAATAGATAATACAATCCTTTAAAAGTCCTTAAAAGAAAATACAATCCTTGCCTCTGTTTCAGAGGAACTGGGCTATGCATCATACACTCACACAGACTCTGTGGAGACTTCAACAGCTGGAGCATTTACTCATCATCTTGGAGAGCTTGGAGAAGCAGCTGCCAGATCTGGAAGATTTCTTACTTACCCTGGGGTGACACAAAGGGAGTTGTTTGTTTGTAAGCAACCTGAAGGGCAGGCAGGGAGAATCCAGAGGTGGCTCATTTTTGGTGACAGCCTGCCTGGCAGGAAGCCAGGCTCCAGGATCTGGCATTGGAGACCTGAGTTGGGAAGTTGACACCAGCCATAAACACTGCAATCACCTTAAAAAAACCAAGGAGCTACTGGGCAAAAAGATTAAAGTAAAAATGCTGATACTAATTATGTGTGCCCAAAATAAGTGAAGTAGGATAATTTCTTGCAGCATGTGTTATCATTTTATATCCAGAGGTCATAAATCCAGTTCTCCTGGACGCCAGCTGCAGTATTGAAGGCTCAGCCATCCTCCCACACAGGTATCAGGTCTCCAAGGCAGGAGAAAAGCCTTTGTCTGTGTCTGGCTCAGGATTTCCCAAGGAATCAGTGACAGACAAAATGATAGATTCTCATTTACCCAGTTTTCCTTGACAATATAGAAATAACAAATTAATTTAACTTTTTAAGGCAAACACAGTTCACTGTTAACAGAAATTACTGCTGCTTCTTAATAAGGTTAGAAACCCTTCCTTTTCAGGTCAACCCTTTTTTCCCCCTATCTTCTCAGCTTGTTTCATGCCCAAAATAAAAATAAGTTGATTTAACTCCTAAAAATACACACAATATTTTTAAAGATGATCTTTTTCAGCCCTTAAAATGATTTAAAACAAATAGTCAAACAACAAATGCTTCAAAAATCATCCACTTGGTTTGAGAAGACATTTTTCCTTTTTCTTTGCAATCACCATAAAATGTTTTAAAAATGACCTGGAGTACTTTCATAACCTGCAAGCTGCATTTTTTGCAAGTTAAAATTTCTTGACTTCCTGATTTGACTGAACAATCTCTGTAATTTTTCAGCATGTTGGTTTCCAGCCAAAATGATTAAATGTAGAAAACTTATAAAAATGACCTTAACAAAGACCTACTATGAAAATAGTCAACAGTAGTGATCAATACTGATCTTTATTTCTGTTTGTCCAAAGCTCCACAGTGCTTGTTGTTGTATTATTGGTTATGTGTTTCCCTCCCCAGTCCAAATTAAAACAATGCATCACCAGAACTTCAGTAAACACAAACTTTAGGCCATTATTATGGTTAAAAGACGATGTGACATTTCACTTGCATAGAAGAAACTTTGCATTTTTGATTAGCAGCGCAAATTTATCAGTGTGTTTTTTCACCATGCAGATATTGCTGAGTCTAATAATTTTTTTTCATTTTTTTTAAGTAAAAGGAATAAAATAGAATTGTGCAGAATGCTCACAGTATTGTATCAGTCAATGCCACTGTTTTCTCCTCAGAGACAAAGGACAGAAGAAAACACTCAATTTTGCCTTTATTTTGGTTTTACTCTGCAACTTTTTTTCATTTTTATGTAAATCACTATCGAAAACCAATATGTCGTATTTCTGAAATAGTGTCATCATGAATCTACAAGAGAAATGCATTTTTGTTTGTGGGAAAAAAAAAACAAACAAACCAGTAGCAAAAGCTGTAAAGATATCTGTGCTTTATGAAAATATCTTCCTAATTTACATCAAAGGTATATTAAGAATTCTGAGGGCAGAAAGTAATAGAATGCTCAGAAAAGATACTGTTGGACCTAAGTTTTACCAGAGGTACTGAGTGCCAATTCAATTTTGGTGGTGGTCACCACCTTTTCCCAATCCAATGGTAGCAGATATTTCTCACTTGTCACAGTAAAAACCCAAACCTGATGTAAGGATTTTTAGCTTTTTAAAATATCATATCTTTATAAAACTTTGTAATGAAAGGGTTACCTTTCATTTCGAATCTGGCCAAAAAAATGGAGGGAGGGAACATCGGCATTTTCAGTCAAATAAAAGCTTTCTACAAAAGCCAAATTTAATGTATCAAGAAAACAATCTCTTTACTTATTTCGGTGAACGTGTTTGCCAATCTACATGAGATCACTGGACATACTGGTCTCTCTAATTAAATATAAATTCTTTGTATTTATTCCTGAAATTTAGAGTATGTTAAGTTATGGTTGGAAATGACAAGATCAGTTACATTTGGGAAATGGCTTGAGTTAGAAGGAAGAAACAGACTACAAAATGAGGCTTTATATAGAAGTCTTTCATCTCTAAGGTACCTCAAACTGCTTTCAGGGAAAAAAAAAATTGCTACATCAATCATATAAACCCAGAGAACCTTTCAGAGACGGCAACATGAAGTCAACAACGGTTCACAACTCAGTTCAAAGTGCAGAAAGGTTTATAGAGGTTGCTACGACCGAGAGATGGTACAGTAAAAAAAAAAGTATAATTTCAAACTGCTTGGACATGTTAGCTGGAGCGCTCACTTATGTAACTCTGAATTGAACTATCAGTTTAAATTTCAGTCTTTGGAGGATGGTCTCCATATGTTTTCTTATGCTTGCTACAATACTGCTTTTGAGAAATGTCTTTCTTTTAAAGGCAGTTCCATCACTCATGGCCTTCAACATGACCAGTGTGATCAAGGTTTATCAACATGATACACTGGCTGTTTAAGAGTAGATTCCTGGGTTTCATGTTAATGCTTCTTATTTTGATCTTATTTACACACTGTGAATATACTGCAAGATAAAAATTAGATAAAATGTCCTTTTTAAGAAGAAAGATTAGATGAGAGCTCTATTAATTCTCACATATCTACTGTTTCCATATTGTAATGTTAGTTATGGTGCAATATTAAGGTAAAGGCTCTGTAATCCCAAGAACACCATTTAACTTTCTTTTAGCAGTTTTATGTAAATAAGTGACAGATCTATAGGCAACTAAATGCATCTGAAAATTCCAAGAGTTCTGAAAATGTGTTTCGATAACATAAAAAACCAAAATCCAAAACAAAACCAACCCCCCCAAAACAAAACAAAAACAACACCACCACCAAAAAAACAAACCAACCATATTCTTAAGCAGAAAGACCACTTTAAGATGATAAGCATGTCTTGTTGAGGGTAGTGCTCAGAATTTATACTTTACAAATTTATTTGACATATATATGGGGATGATACCTCATCCCTCAGTTGCAAAACAAGGAAAGAATTAGGACACTTGTTTCATCGGTCCCTCATTTGCTTTTGGGGAGAGTGAGGGAAAACAACACTAGCAAGACGGAGCTTTCTTGGAAAAAATGCTGAACTAAGTGAAAAATCTGATCTAGAAAGCACTTATGTAAGTTTCATGTCTAAACCTGAAAATCTGGGCCCCTAATGCTGGCAGAACCGGGTGAAAAACCTTGCTCATTTTTTGTCTCTGTGTCTGCCAGTGAGATGATACAGACCATGGAAGTAAATGCATAGTAATGACGGCAACATCTAAAGAGATAATATTGACGAGATAGTCAGGAATATGTTCCAAAGAGACCCAA
Organism: Sylvia atricapilla; assembly: GCF_009819655.1. Taxonomy (NCBI): domain Eukaryota; kingdom Metazoa; phylum Chordata; class Aves; order Passeriformes; family Sylviidae; genus Sylvia; species Sylvia atricapilla. The sequence goes on from NC_089143.1 coordinate 64,179,905, forward strand.
AAGACATTCTGTTAAAGACAAGAAAATATTTCCCATCTCTTTGAAGAAGTGAAGAAAAAATAAACAAGCCAAAAGAAAAACAACAACCAACCTGTTGAAATTGTCCGCAGCTTCAGCCCTGTTTCCCAAAATTCCCGAAGACACCATTACTACTGACAAGGTAGACATTGACCTAAGCTCTTTAAAAATTATATTTCTAACTAAGAATCACTTCTGGGGAAAAAACAACAACAACAACAGCAAAACATGTACAAAGGGCATGAAATTTGTGAAAAGGAAAGTACCATAAAAATCTTGTAAAAATTGTGTTAAAATTGTAATTTTTTCAACCCATAGGAAAACTTACTTACATTTTTCACATTTTTAATTTTGACCCAAGTCAATGGACAACCTTATGAAAGTCTCACTTTTTTGTTCCAAGTAGCAAGCAGAGCAGGGCAGCTTATGGACCTGTGCATGTGTACACAGTAATAATGTGTGTGCGCACGTGTAACATGGAATGAACTGCAAAGAAGCAGAGGAGAGCTAACTGGCATTACACACACTTGCACCTCACATGGAGATACACAACCTAGTAATACACTGCTGTTCTGTAAACATCAATTTTGTTATTTTCCATTAAGGATCATACAAATTACTCTGATCTCTGTGAACTTACAAAATACGTGATGGTTAGATACCCTGTTTTCTTACCTATTTCTACCTTCCATTGAATTTTAATTTTGTTATACGTATATATGCAATTTCATTACCTTTAAAATATGTTTCTCTCTTCTCACTGAAAGGGTTAAACTTGTTGCTCTTACCTAAGATCACAGTGTACAGTGTTTACAAAAGCTACTTTCTATTCTCAAACTAAGGCTGAGAAAATTACTTCTATTCAATGCTTCTGCTTTAAAAAGGATAATGATTTCATCTGGTTAGAGCTGTCTGTACCTACTTAGTTTATTGCAGGGAAGAAATTGCCTGCTCGCTCATGATAAGATAATTTGTCGCCTTGGAAATTAAATTATCCATTCCAGTTTACCTTGAGGAGGAATACTATATAATACCTATTTGTTCCATTACACCCTTTAAATCAGAAATACGCTTTACTCTACAAATGTGTTCCATGTAATCAGAGACATTAAGACAAGTTAAAATAGCCCCTGACTGCAACTTAATTAGCCTCCAAAATCATCAATTGTGTAAGACTTGAATCCAGTGGAACTAAAAGGATATTGGATAAATAATTCCTTTTACAGAAAAAAAAATAAGCCTGCAGTACATTTTTTAGATAGCTTTTTATAATTTTTCCATTCTAATAGTCACAGAAAGTCATATAGGGTACACATTTTCACTCCACCAAACCAGAACAACATTTCCAGGTATCATTACAAGATGGGAAAAGCAGGATCAAACCTCATTTTTCACCTAATATTTTAAATTATATAAGAGATTAAGGATTTTAAGTATGTGGCTAATGATGGGGCTTTTCCTGCTTTTGCCAGACTGTGCTTAAATACATAAATACTGTCTGTGTTTCAGAGACACTGGTTTGTAAAATTACCATTTCTTAACCAATTTTGAAGTCCAAGCTGAGTGAAGAGGTTTTAATATTTAAAACCTGCTATCACAAACCCACAGTAATTAGGAATGGCCATAGTTCTAGGCTAGGGAGAATAGATCAGAAATGCTGGGTAGGGCATAGTAGGACACAGCTCTCAAGGCACAGTGTGACAATAGGCTCTGAAAACGGCTTCTGAACCCTCTATAAAGCTCATCTAGAGGACCACATAATCCAAGAGATTCATTAACTTCTAACAGGCAGAAATTTGGAGGAAAAAAAAAAAAAGCTAAGAAAATTAGATTTTTCCCTAGCATATTTTTTCCAGCCTTTGAGCAGTGATGAAGAGAAGCTGGTCTTGTGATGGTGATAAGGGATTAGGAAACAAAGCCTTGCCGTTGGCTCTGACACAGGCTCCGCGCGTGACCTTCAATCCCCATTTTCCTGTTTCTTCTCTCTCCTCTTGTGAAACAAAATCATTTTCATCTACAGTGAGAAAACTGTTCAGGGGATTAATTAGGTATTTACTGGGTGATTTAGATGAGAAATATATGTAACTGTCCACTTTATTTGAGGCTAAAATATATTTATTTTAAATTGAGTTCTAGAGATAGGAGTTTTCTAATAAAACGATTTTTATTTATTCTTCTTCCCAAAACACTCAAATGATCCTTTTCTCTTGGGAGTCCAGAGCATTCCTCTGGACACCCTGGAAGGTCACAGACCTTGGTAGAGAAGACTGGGACCCAAGCAAGAGGGTCTAGCATCTGGCCAAGGGGGGTTGCCTGGCATAAGCCCAGGAGGACACAGTCTTTGACTTCAGCCCATGGAAAAAACTTCCAACACTGAGAGAAGAATTACAAGTCACAAAAGTGTGAAGACAGTAGTGTAGTGTATCACAGGGTGGAAAATTTTCTAGTTTTAGGGTTCTTCGAATGTAGGTGAGTGGGGAACAAGATGGAGGATTTAGGGTGGCGCCCTGGCTTCTTCTTCTCCCCTGGCATCCATCTTCTGATGCAATGATGGCACAGAGTAGTTTAAGGGGATGGGGTCAGAATAGACATGACCCTGTTAGTACAGGTGACAGGTATTGGCACATAACTGTAAATAATATACACGTAATTATCTGTATAACGCGGCTGGAACCTCCCATCAAGAGGGGAGTCATCCTGCGTCCAAGCAGCAGAACACCTCGGCTGGGCAAAGAGAACATGGTAAGACATGAATTAATAAACAACACAAGAAACCAAGAAAAAACAAGACCTTGTAGTCTCAGTTTCATTCTCATGCCTGGCTCAGGGCCTTCAAAGACAAAAGACTCTCTCAAACCGCCACCTGAATCTTAGGTGAGCAAAATGAACCCAAACCCGAGACTTTGCATGGCAGCAAAATGGCTGAAGAAGTTTACATAAGGGAGATTTTCAGTTTCTGGGGGAGATTTCTTCACCCATCCTAGAAAAAGTGAGAAATGCAACTTGGTTTTCCCACTGACACAGATGCTTACTAAGCCTATATTAGAGCTAACAAAAAATATGTAATGGCCTTTACCAATGACACTAACACTGAAATATCATGGTCTTCCTTCACCTTATTTGTAATCTTGCTATCTCAGTCTCTCTCATACATTAACAACAGCTACATCAAATATACTTTTCAATTATGCTTTTCCTGTTGTCTCATTTTGCCAGTATATACAGCATTTTGGAAAAGTTGAGAAGAATTCACAAAATTCAGAGGTGGAAACCAATACATATACATGAAATGGGAGCTGGAAATGGGATTTTAAGTAACAAGGAAAGAAAATTCCCCTGCATTTCTAGATCCACTTATTAGCAAATTAATTATGTTATTTACTAAGTAGAGAAACATTTACTGAGAGAAAATTCTGCGTGTGAATAAAACATGATTATATATTAGTAATTAAAATGGCAAAGTGTCTCCATTAAGCTTCAAAAGAGCACTTAAGCAAGCAGGATGCAAGCAACAAAATTGCAAGAAATCTGAATTATTCCAACATCAAACAAATTGAATTCATTTAGTTCTGGATGGCATAGTGTGTGCTCTCAGTAAACAAGGAGAATAAATTATTAGATTTAAAATCAGGAAAAAAAATGAGAAAAATCTTCTTTTGACATAGAAACTGTTGGCCTGATACATTTTGTACTTACCAGCTATTGCATACCAGTGAGAAATAATGGTTGATCCAGGACTTACTCCCAATTTTTACTGGTTCATTAATAAAGGTGAATGTTAGAGTCTTATAAAAATAGCAACAAAAATTTTTAATGTACATTATCACAATTGTTTTCAGGAACAGTCTTTTAAATAATGTAGACTCTATAAGCAATATTAATGAACCCTTTACTCAGCTGCATTTTTCACGTTAAACTGGGAAATGCTGCTTTCCCTTGTCTTTTTCTGCTAATCCTTCAATATTCATAGTATTGCCACCAAAACCACAGTCCATAGGCTTAGAAAGCTTAAAAAAAAACCCAAACAAAACAATAAAACACAAAGATGCCCAAAAACTATAACGAAATGCAGGACTTAACCGGAGTCTTTTTGTGCAATTTTAATTCCAGGAAAAGATGCACAAGTACAGTTTAATTTCAGTTCTAAGTTGTGGCTTTAACTCTCTGTACTGTTCAGATGCAATGGTTTGAAGTTCATTATTTTTTGTTCTGAAGCCACCCTGCTGTTCTAACCAAAGCAAAAGCAGGTCAGAACCAAGATATTTAATTAGTTGAGAAGGTAGATGATGCTTAAGCATGCTGCCAATCATTTTCTAACTATTTAAAATTTTCCATCGGGGATAGATTGACAATGGAATTTCAAAACAACAAGCAGAAAATAATAATTCATGAAAAATGGCTGTGAGGAGTTAATTTTAGTAAAGGAGAAGGCTAGAAAAAAATAGATTGCAATTATTTAACATAAGAATATATCTTTGTTGTGTTTAAACAGCACTCAAATCTGTACCATGAATTGAATAAAAACAAAGTCAACCAACAGATTCAGTGTTAAAAAAAGACCACTGATGAGACCTGAAACGACAGCAGCACATAAAAGAGCTCATTTGCACGTGCAATTTTTATTTTCCTGTGTGGTTCAGAGCTTGAACCAGGGTTTGTCTTTGATTCCACCAAAACTCCACTTGTGTACATAGTGGAGGCCACTAAATTTTGCATGATTACTAGCAGAATAAAAGTTCTATTGCTAGCACTACTTTTAACTTTCAATAATAACAAAATATAAATAACTCTCTGGACGTTGCTTTATTTTTTTTTCTAATTTTCAATGCCCCTCTTTTGGGCAGCGTAGAACATGTCTTTTGGGCAAAGTATAACAAGCAGTTATACTCAGGGATGCTATTTTTAATTTACTGCTCTTAGGCTGAAGTATTTCTCATCTTAAGAGCTTCTAGTGTCCCATCCAGAGCAAAGAGAATATAACACCTGGAGAATATAACACCTTTGGGGGAATTTTAGGAGGAGCTATCTTCAAGAAGGGGCTCTGATAATCAGAAATCGGGTTCCTGAGGTGCTGTAACTTCACAAATCTAACAATTTGGCTCCCAAAGAAACAGAAGCTTGTGATTTGAAATATAGCCATTACCAAACACACCTAAAACTTCACACCAGCGGCCTCATGTCAAAGTAAGCACCAGTGACTGCTGTGTGTTAGCTAACACCCAAAGAAAACCATCTTTTATGGTGAAAAAGGGAGCTCTCCCATGACTTAAAGCATTTTGCAGTAAACAGAGTTGTGTTTTAATTAAGACAAAAAATTAGTATCAATGATGCACTAACTGGAATGCTAAACCAGCCTTTATCCTGTTGTTAATGAAAATCAGTTAGCTAGCAACAGCAGTAATGAAATTTTCACCATTTATCTGCTAGGTTAAGAGTCTTCCTAATAGGTGGCTCAGTAACCAGTGCTATTAAAGGAAGTATGCAGAACCTTAATTTAAAACACTAATTAGTCCTAAAATAGTGATGATTGCTTTCTAGAAGTAGAGACTCAGGACGTAATGGCCTTGTCTATAAGAATTGAGAAGGGACATATCTGCTTGTCTTTAAAATCAACATCAAAGGCAGCTCTTGTTTACTTAGTAAGGTGTTTGCTTCCACTGTTGTCATAAGACCCCCAAAACAAAGAAGGGAATTTGAGAAAAGAAATTTTGGCTGAACAGCTAGCCCTCTGGAAGAGAGACTTCATGGAGATTAAGGGGCAAATCAGGCATTACTTCTAATCTTGTAAGGGAATAAAGTAATCAGGAGAGTACTAACAGAACATCTGGGTTATCAGATTCAGTAACTTTGATTATTTATTTAATCCATTGAGCTACACAGTTTTCATGGAATCTCTTTTTGAGTGAAGATTTGTTCTACAGTTTCCTGCATAAAATTCTATTCTGAGACAAGAGAAATGAAATATCTCTGAAAACCACAGGAGTTGCAGGCCTGAGTTGTTAAAATGTTATAAATTCACCCATAATATACTTACAGCTATAGAGATAGGTCTTCAGTAAGATAATGTTCATAGGAAGCTAAGATACAAATGCTGTTGGCTTTCATACACCTGCTCTATGTTAACTTTTGCCTTCAAATCACTTCATCTTCTTGATAACCAAGATATCCAAAGTTATAAAAATAATTGAGTCTCTAGACTTTGAGAAAATTTTTGTATAGCTTGGAATAAAATCTAGCTTCTTAATAAGTATTTGTTGGAGAGTTTTTTCTTGTTATAGTTGGTTGTAAATAACAAATATGGATGGCAAATGTATCACCTCATTCAATCAATGTCTAAAACTTTCAAAGCTACAAAGACACATATGATGTAAAACCAGAATAATCACACAGACTCCTTTCAATCAGGAAATTATGACAAGGATCAAAGCATCACAACATTAGGAGAGAATAAGGAACAATGCATCTGTTCATCGGGAAGGCCTGAGAAACAAAATAGTAAAACCAAAACATATTCTAGCATGTTGCTTTACAGTTTTTGTTGAATGACTTTAGAGCTTTTTCATGCATTTGATACCCATCTCAACAATTTTCTTGGGTATACACACTTCTTATACCCATATCTGGTTTTGCTTCTACTAGGTTAAAAATACATGTGTATATATATTTATAAGTCTCTTCATCGATAAATAAAATTCTTATCTGTTGGCTCTGGGAATACAAAATAATAAAATATATTTTTAAGCATTCCAGACAAGCAGTTCAGACAGCAGAACAAGTATTTTACAACATCCCCTTTTGGAATTAAGCTTGAAAAATGTTCTTAGGTAACACTAGACACCCTTCCTTGACACCCTGCTCCCCCCCAAAGACAGTCTCTGACACTCCAGTGGAAAATTAAAGAATATATTTTAATTAAAAAATTAAAAGCTATCCTTCCTATAACAAACAGTATTCCTAGCTCCCATCTTTGTCCTTTGCCTGAAGCATGACGAGTTATATCATTTCTAGATCCCTGATTATTTTAAAACCCTAGTAACTCTGACCATTGTTATAATCTATATAAACATCCATTCCCTTTTCTAATCTGACTGAGCCCTTGACTCCAATAATATATTGTGGCAATGACTTTTGTTAGCTTATTGTTGGCTAAAAAAATAATCCTTCTCTTGATTTTAGATTTGCTGTCTTTCAATTCTCTGATTATTGCCTTCCTCTGATATTATGTCAGAAGTTAAGTAGGAAGCCTGTGCTAGCTTCTCTCTAAATTCATTTTTACACACAGTCTTTTTTACTTGGTTATTTTTCACGTCTCATCTTGTTCATCTCTATTCTGAAGTAAACTGCTGCTGTCTTTTCAATCTTACTTCATATGGTAGTTTTTCCACTCCTCTAAGCATTCTTATTGCCAATCTCTGAACCCCTTCTATTTTCCCTATAGTCCTTTTTGCAATAACATAAACAGAGCTGAAAGCTGTGTTCCAGAGGCAGCCTAGGTTACAAATAGCATTATAATACCATCAATATCAATTTAATAAAAATCCTAACCCTAGATTTCTTTTCTTTGTTAACCATTACTGCTGACTGATGGGGGTTTTCAGGTGTTTGAGTTTCTGATTTGGCAGTCACAGCTGTAGCACATTTCATTGCAGATGTGGTGTAACAACATTCATGGAATACATTTCCTAATACCTGCTGAACTCACTGGATAGAGTGGATATTTTTTTTTTCCCCTTTCATAATTCATAGCTGGAGAGCAACTGCACACACTGAACATGGAACAACTGTGTTTTCCATTCTCTCTTGGAAGTCTGTGATGCCTCAGGCACTTTTCAAGCAATATCCCTTTATTTCAAATAAAGGGAGCCGATGGATCTCCTGGAGTAAAATCAGGTCTCCAGAGAGCATCCAGACCCCTCTTCTGACAGTGGGCAGTAAAATGTACTGGTATTGACCACCTTCACATGATAACTCACAACTGTCATCATTTTCCTTTTGTACAGTTGCAACTCAGACTGAATACTGCAAATGTCACGGAAATTGTGCCTGAAGCACAGCCTCTCACCAGAGAGCTGTACAGGGTCTTTACATCTTAGCAGAGATCTTCCACTCATTTCCATGTGCACAAGTTCTTATTATCCTTCATAAACTGATCATTTTTTTCCAGACTATGGATGAAATGTTGCCACTAAGGCCCTTTACCTTGACACCAGAATAAAAAATTCCACACCATCTTGGGGTACAATTTGTTATTGAGGGCAAACATCTAACCTGTAGGATCAGGTAGAATATTTATCTGACTCTTAGAAATAAAAATATTCAAGACTTGCTACCTCTTGATGGCAGACTGCTTGACTGCTTTAAAACAAGCTTAATCATTTAATTAAAAGGATTTAGAAAACAAAGCAAGGTCTATTATATTTTATTATACTATATATTTTTTATATAAAAGTCCTCTCTATTCCTCTCTAAACTTCTGACTGTTGTATCATACCATTCTTTATTTGGAATTGCAGATTCCTTCACAGCAATTCTCTACAGAACTTGGTGCCTGCCTAAAGCACATCAGAATCCTGCACGGGGGTAGGGGGATGCAGGTGACCAAAGGAGATTGCTTTGTGGAAGCCAGTTATTCATTCTCTGAATTTCTACCATCTTTGACACATGATGGAAAAACCAACCCTGTGTGTAAGCTGACTTCTTAGAGCTGAAGCAGGAGTAAAAAAGAGTCTGTGACCGAGTAGGAACGACTATGATGAGTAATAGATTTGTCACTACAAAGGGGAGAAAAAAAAAAAAGTTCCTGTAAAATTGAAATTATTGTACTGTTAGATGGATGAATATTCTGCATTCCTCCACTACAAGGTGAGAGAAAGAGGGGCAACAACTATGTTTTTTCCAACGTTCTTTGGAGTCTGCACTTTTGCATGAGCAGACATAAAATCGTACTTTGAAAGCAACTTTGAAATCCCTCTGGTTTATTTCGTATTTGAAGGCACAAAGGTCCAAGTCCCTCCAAAACCAACCTTCGTAATAGCTTCAAGATAGAAGAGACATTTGACTTGCACAGTCCACCAAACCATCCAAATTGATTGATGGAGACATGGCAAATGTCTTGAGACTGACACTTTGATCCTGTTTAGGAGTGGCACAGTCCAGGCAGGGGAGTGGCAGCAAGTTCCCTAATAACTTTTTTTTTCCTCCTATGACAGCCTCGTGTATGTGCAGATACAGAGGCAATGATTCTTATTCTATTAGCCTAAATGCAACATAACTTGAAAGGAAAGAACATAATTACAGCCTATCAGCTTTGGTCAATGGAAATCAGAAATCTAAATTATAATCTACATGTCATCTTTGCATTAGGAAGTTAACATTGCCCAAGCACTTCACACTGGCTTCTGCCAACAGCTGGTGCAATGTTATTGTGGTGCTCCAGTATTTCAAACTAGATTTGGATTTTAAAAAAAAAATTAACTTCCACTCCTGTTTCATCTATGGCCAGCAGTAAAACTAAGTAGAATATTTATTTAAAAAAAAAAATTATAGACCTGTTGGCATGCATGTGTGGGTGTTTTTTTTTTTGTTTTTTTTTTTTGGTTTTTTTTTTTTTTTTTGGGTTTTTTTTGGGATTTTGTAAGACTGTCAATTACATCAGAACCCAGTTTTACTTCACCATTGACCATGGCAACTCTTTGACTTTATCACTGGAAAAAGCTTAGATTTGGCTGTACTGCACATCTATAACTGCTTCCTAAATTTTCTTTTTTCCTTTCAGATAGAAAAAAAATCTGTAATGCTGGAATTGCTATTTCTCATGATAGATGGTTTTTACATAAATAATTTTGTGCATTCTTGATGGCTTTTATCTTCTTTTCTCAAGCATGCCTGAGCCTCTGAATATTTATAGCCCTGTGACTTGTCTATCAGAAGTTTGAGCCACCTGCCATGGACCAGAATGGAAGGAAGTCCAACCTTTAACAGTGAATTTTAATTCTTCCACAAACAGTTTTGTGATGCTTATCACATGATATTAGAAAAAAGGCATCAAGATCTCTCATCCAAGTCAGTCACACATTCATTAAAATCACTTTTCAACACAGGACTTTTTTTTCCTCCCCTCCTGCCTTTCACTTTTTCTTACTCCTAAGCAGGTGTCTTATTATCACCCAACTCTTTTCACTGTAAAGCATTCAACAAGAGAGCAACCACTACTGATGTGTTGCTAAATCTGTAAAAGCTTTTGTATGATGCTTAATAGCAGAAGAAATTTATAAGTGCTATCGAACACTCAAACAAAAGTTTCGTGTCAAGGTAAATGATAGGAAGCAAAGAAGAGGCACTTAGGTACTTCTCCATACCTCTGTATTTTGTGCACCTGACATTTTACATCCTTTTTAACAAACCTAGAAAAACTTCTGGTGATACAACTTTCCATTCAAATATGTCAAGATACAAATTTCAAGTCACAAATAGACCTACGTATCAATTTCACATTCATTTTGCTGCATGTTTTATAGACCTACAAGGTGGCTTTCCCACTAGGCTTTTTCTTCACATTTACATGGAGCAGCTGACTATATTCTGTAGCATTAGAAAATAAGAGACTGATTCATCAATGCCTTGCACCATCTGTAGTCATTGCAGTTCTGCAAAGTGAATGCAGATCATAGATCCTGCTTTACAGTTTAAAAGGATCATAAATTAGATTTTGAAAAATTTCATTGATTTTAAAATACTGATATATTTTTTATTTATTGATAAAAAGAAGGCACCATAGATACAACAAGTCTTTGTAAGTTAGTAAGCACAGAAGCATTTAAAAGCAGTGGCAAAAGCCCTATTTGTCTCAGAACGTATCAAAAGCAACAAGTCACTATGAGAAATTTTATAGCCTTCTCATAAAACAAAACCAAAATCCCATGCAAAAAAATTGAAGTAAACTTTTGATAATTATTTTGCAAAAAAATCCCACCCTTAAAAATAGTTTTCTCCAGACATAAAACAATACATTACTATTGAATTAAATACTTTGCCTTGTTCTTACATCCTTGGATTTTATAATGGTTACTAAAACCTAGAGCAAGAGCGCACAAGTGAGGATGCAGTCTAAATTATATTCTTTCTGCAAGTTCACTGGAATCAGATATATTGGTAGTTCTCCAGTTAAACTTCAAAATATTTGTTTTATTGCTGAAGAGCTATTTCTTGTGGGAAGAGAGAAGAGGTGAGTAATTTATCTGAGTGATAGGCAAGGGACAGGAACTGTTCCCTTAGTGATTAGCAGTCTCTTCCTGTCTGGGACAGAAAAATAATCTGCTGCTGTGGATTGCCAGCCTCAGGCTTGTCATGGTCCACACAGCACTGTCTGATTTAAATAGATTGCTCTAGAATAATGTGACAGCATCATAAAATACAGGAGAGGTGACCAAATTACTAATATGGTGGGGTATTATCCTTATGGGCTGGAATTCTCAAACCCATGTCTTGAAGCACCAGCCATTTCACAGGGGACATGGCAACACAGAAGGTGATGGAAGCATTAAACCAATGCTTAAAATTATCTCTACTAAAGGCCTTCAAAGAGACTGTCCTAGGGGTTCCAATTTTTAAAATATTATAATGAAATTGCCTCACCTGGAGACGCACACCAAGATCAGTTCAGTAAAATGTAGGTAGCAATAGTATTTACCTGCAATGCAGGCAGCCAAGCCATACCATCAAGTCAAATACACCACATATGTGTGTCACTGAGCCATCAGATGTCAAAAGTGTAAAAAAAAAAAAAATCTATTATCATTTTAAATGCTGAAGACTCCACTATCTTTATCTCCAAAGATCCAAGGCTGTATTTCGTAGCAGACCATACAGAAGTCACATGTACCATGGGGAATCTGGATGCTTATTTAACTACCCCCATCACATCTTACACAGCTACAACATTTTTTTAAAGTTCATTTTAACAAAAAAATCCTGTTCATTTTTTTCTTAATAGGTCAATTCTTCATTAAATAGGAAATATGTATCCAAGAAGAACTGCAATGCAGTAAGGCAAAGGCAAAAAACCCCACACCTTTTAAGTTTGTGTCTGTAATTTTCATGGTATTGGAGACAATCCCTCTGCAGACAGTGTGCCTAGCATAGACCCACACAGCAAGGAAAAGAGGTAAAAGTATCAGCTGTCAAAGAGATATCAGCCTTCCTTTTTTGTCATCCAGTACCTAAAGGGGCTATGAGAGAGTTGGAGGGGATTTTACACAGGCGTGTAGTAATAGGGCATGGGAAAATGGCTTTAAACTGAAAGAGGGCAAATTTAGATTAAATATTAGGTAGAAATTCCTCACTGCGAGAGTGGAAAGGCACTGAACAGATTACTCAGAAAATCTGCGACTGTCCCATCCCTAGAAGCGTTCAGCACCAGGATAAATGGGACTTGGAGCAACCTGATCTAGTGGAAGATGTCCCTGCCCATGTCAGGGAACCTGATGATCTGTAAGGTCTCTGCCACATCATTCCACAATAAATGGAAATCACATGAAAAGCTTTGTCTATACACCCCATACATTTGCAATGAATTAACAGTTCAGAAAAAGCAGCTTAGTCAGAAAGAAATCCCTGAGAGAGATGTTATTGTTGCAGCACTTGTCACTGCAGGTATGAGCACTTCATTGTCAATATTGGCTTCTTTCAGTGGCAACTCCAACCTCTGAAACAAAATAGCCCTGTCTGTCCTAAAGCACGTGCACTGATGAAGCAGCTTAGGGTAATAAATATCAATACAGTCCAAAACAGTATGAGAGTGCATCTGCAAATATATAATATGCACACATACATATATTACATGTATATATTTAGCAATGATAATAGATTTCTTAGACTGATCATCCATAAACTTAGTCAAGGAAATTACACCTAGAATGTTACTGCATTTGTAATGAAGTTAATTATTCACAGATAGTGAAACACTCCATTTTAATATAACCTTGACTTGATGGCTTGTAAAAAAAAAAATACTATAGCAAAAAGAACAGGGGGTAGAAAACTTCTAATATGCGCCTTATTGTTTTCTCACAAAGACAGTTATGAGAAAGCTTTTTGGAGTTTATTTTGCATATCTGAATTAAAGTGCATTTAAATATTATGGAAAAAAAAATCCTACATCTCTTCAGTCCTGTTTTTGCTGTGACATTTATCACCAACAGCACTTTTGTATATATATATACACCCCAGGAGATGTAAAAGCATATATTTGTTTTGTGAGTCAGAGCAGTAAGACACTGGTAAAACTCCATCTGGCAAGCAAGCAAAAGTTCATTTTTGTGTTTCTGTTATCACTAGATGTTATTCAAGATTCTCATTACACTTGTCATCCTAGTGCAAGGTTAATTAGAATTAATAAATGCTATACTAATCCAAAAGGAAGAAAGGGCAAAGAGAGAAAAACATACTAATTATCATCCATCCAAAATAAAGCTATTTGACATAGGACACATTGTGCAGATGGACCCATCTTGAGCTGAAGATAGAAAAAACCTGTTAAAAATGTAATACTTCTTCTAAGCTTTGATTTTAATGGCTTAATGACCAATTCTTCGTAAAATATCTCACATAGCAGATTCAGTACAGAACACGGGAGCTTTTAATCCATTGTTGACCTGTTTTGCAACTTCTAGCAAGTAAATTTGTCGCAGCAGCCCTGTCCTTAAAGAGCAGAAATGAGACAAGACTCAGACTTACTGTTTATCACAGCATGAAAAAGATCTTGGTTCCTTCCCCTTTACAGCTCAGCCATCCTGACTCCAACCATTCACTGGCTCTGCCTGCAGCAGCTCCTGCTGGAGGTTTCTCTTGCAGCTTCTGACTGCAGGGATCAGTTTGCAGACTCTTACCCAGCTAGACTGTGACTGCAGGTTCCAACAACAGGTTCTGGCTGTACACCCAGACTGACCTCACTGCAGGGATTCTCTGTCCTCAGAATACTCCTTCTCCGTCTTCTTCCTCACACTCCTCTCCTTCCCCAAAGTTCTGCCTCATTCCTGATTGCCCCTCCCCACCTCACCCAGCCCCTTTTATCTCATTTACCTTTATTGGATACAGCTGTGACCCATCAGGGTGAGGCTGTGTTGGGTAATGAACACAGCTGTTACTTATCAGGGATGAGGTCACCTGTGTTCCCTTCTCCTACATAACTTTGTTTTTATGCTCCTTGATTTACTTGTCTATAGGACTGAAATAAAGATTTTTATCTATAACGTAAGATCTCTCAAAGTCTCTGGAACTTCCTATTGAACTTGCTATTTCTATTTCTGCTCAGCAAAGGACCACAAGAAAACTATGTAAAAATATTAAACAAACAAACAAACAAAAACCACCAAAAAAACCCACAAAATAAAACTTGCTGAGAACAAGCAGCACTACCTTGTGTTAGCACCAACAAGAATTGGTGGTTTGAGAGGGGTTCTGTTGTTGCTGTTGTTGCTGTTCTTTGTTTGGGGATGTGTTATTTGATTAGTTGGAAGTTTTTAATACTTGGTATCCTACTAGTAAAGAACATTGCTTGCACTAAGCACTTAGCATGTTCTGAATACTCTAAATATTTTACTACAGGGTTGTCCAAGAAGACTTGAATATTCAAGAAGTGTTTTACTTGTAAAAAAATTGAAAAAATCCTCAGATATAAAAGGAGTTTTCTTCAAAATCATAAATAAGTACTTTAAAAAGGTTAAGTAAGAATGGGCTTCCTCATTTTCCCATCTTCTTACCTTAAGGTAGTGTCTTACTATTAAACTTTTAGGCTTTATCTTTCCTATATTCAACTCTTCTTTTGCCTCCAGAACTCAAGGAACTTCATTCTTTGTTTTGCTGTCTCACTTCCATGTTAATATTTTCTGATTTCTACCTGTTGTGTGCAGGATCAAAATTTAAATAAATACATTTTTTAATATAAAATACAAAATAAGTTTTTGATACTTTTTTCTATATGCATGCAAACATATAAAAGAAATATGGAAGTTTAATATTTCCAAAGATAAAACTGCTTTTTGTAACTCCTTATTTAATTCTCCCATTCTCTTTGCCATGACATTTTATGCATGACTCTCTTGAAAAGTAAACTGAAAAATGGAGAAGTTTCTTTTCAATTAAACAGTCCTTAATCCTTCTCTATTCAAGGAGAAATAGAAGAGCAAAGAGCCATTATGCCATTTCTTAAATATCATTGAAGTTTGTGCTACACCAGTAGAAAACTAAAAAGTCTTGCTCAATGCATTACACTATTATTCTTCTGACTTTTTGTTTTCAAAACTAAACTTCTGCAAGAGCCACTGACAACACAGATTTGTTATCCTTCCTCTATATCACATATTAGCATAGGTGGATGGCTGTATTTAATATTACTTACTTGAGGGACAAATAGACATGCTCTGTTCTTTGTAAGTTCCTAATTTAGTGGTATGACACACCAATAAACCTGTCATTAAACAGGTTTTCTTTCTGGGTTAGTTTGGATTTTTTTGTTTTTTATTAGAAAAAATGTACTTGATGCTATCTGCCTTGTCAGTGAATGACAAATATATTTTCACACTTGAAGTAATGGTTTCAGATAGTCAGTAAGACATGGAATTCTGACAGTTTGTGTCTCTGTGACCCTCTTTAGAGAACATATTTCAACTCAATATGCAACTTGAAGTTGAATTTATTTTATTTATTAGTGTTTGTGAGGCTGTGCTTTAGGATAAACAAAGAAAAATAAGAAAATACTGTCACTGTGAGATGCAATTTATGTTTTAATTTGTGATGTTCACAGTACTCTAAATCATATGCACAAAGACCATGCATTTCATGAAGCATGATTATTTCCCCCCACAGAAATTAAAAATCCAAATATAAAGGAAAATCTAAAAAATGGTAAGAGACTGTAACAGTCTCCAGTCTTAATCAGCTACTCAACTTCCTAGAGATTGCATACAAGAGATGCCTCAGATTACATGTCACCTAGAACTTTACCTTTGCATAAAATATTACTTAATAATAATTTATGCCTATTAGTCATGGTAAAAAAAGTATATCTTAGCATGAACTCGTTCCTTGGAGATGCCACATACTTTTCCTTTCTATCACATCAAAGTTTGGGAATATCTTCTGAGTTGAGACTATTTGCAACCAGTGGCTTTCCTTGGCATACCCTTCCCACACACACAGTTATCTTACACACACAGAGGAGACCACATTAACTTGCCTCATCCTCAGAATGCCAGCCTCTCATATCAACATTTTAAATTCTCTCACATAAATATTAATGCTGACTTCTGTGTTAAACTAACATGGAACAGAAATTCTCTATCTGCATCTTCAAAAATATTTCTCAACCCACTGTTTTTTTCTGGGATGTATGCAATTAACTCTACAGCTGACCAAAAGCAGGCAATACTCTTTCTTTCTTTCTTTCTTTCTTTCTTTCTTTCTTTCTTTCTTTCTTTCTTTCTTTCTTTCTTTCTTTCTTTCTTTCTTTCTTTCTTTCTTTCTTTCTTTCTTTCTTTCTTTCTTTCTTTCTTTCTTTCTTTCTTTCTTTCTTTCTTCCTTCCTTCCTTCCTTCCTTCCTTCCTTCCTTCCTTCCTTCCTTCCTTCCTTCCTTCCTTCCTTCCTTCCTTCCTTCCTTCCTTCCTTCCTTCCTTCTAATTTTTTTTCTTCTTACAGGGACCATCTACTCTCTGAGATGGAAATTTTCTTTTCGTTCAGTGTTTTGTCCAGTGGGTAGGTAGCTATTAGGATCATGAATAAGAAATTATTTCTCAAAGTCTGCAGAGGGAGACAAAGATATGGAAGATGTCTGATTGGAGAGATACTTGTACAGAGTTCAAATGTGTGAGTCATGCCTGGAATCACAACGTAGCTATTTCTGTTCTTTTATTCTCTATCTGCAAAAAATGCAAGTTTGTTTCAGATTTTATTAAATTTTTATATAGCAAAAAACCCTCTTTTTCCTTGCAATAAAACAACACAGTTTCAACTTTTTGGATTTTTTATCCCTTACCATATATTGAAATTTGCATAAGCATTTGCTATGTGCCACATCACACAGAGAAGTTATCAGATGCAGGGAGTTTAATTAAATATCATACAGCAGCCAAAAATTCTTGGCTTTTTGGAATTTTAGTAACAAGCTATGAAGCAATTTACTTCAGGTAATTTGGAGATACTTGGCTCCAGACTTCTGTCTAAAAGCCACATGGCTGATGTGAAATGAGCTAATCGGTGACTGAAGCCTCCTGGCTCGAGTCCTTTTCATTTCAGCCCCTTTGTCTGCTGCCTCAGGCTATGGAATAGACGTGAGAAGGAACCCAGCCCATTCTGAACTCTCTTTCCAGCTGGGTGGAAAAGAGGCAATCTCATTGCTGGAGGTCCTGATGGCTGCAGCTCAGACCAAGGTCTCCTTCCAAATTTGGGAGTCCTTATGTTCTGAGTTCTGAGAGAGATCAGGGGCTGTTTAATTTCAAAGAGAGATCAATAACCACTTGTTCCAGTGTTCTGGACTCATTTCAAGGAACAGACATGGATAAAATATTTTTCAATAATCTATGTATTATTATGAATAAAATTATGTTGAACATATTGTCAACAATTGAGTTTTGCTGGAGTGCAAGAAGTTGCAACAGTCAAAGACAGCAAAGAAGAAAATGATTCAAATAATCTCTATTAAACTCATTTTATTTGGGTCTCTGTCATGTAACTTTAATAACAAATGTCTTTTAATAATAGATTTAAACATTCAGCTTATTCTAGGATTTCAGTCTCTTCTTACTGGATTGTTTTGACATCCCTTCTACAGTGACAGGCAAACTTCCTCAACTGCCTGAAGTCAGAGATATGAGAGAATATGGTGTCTGAAACCCTTTTAAAGATCATGTGTACCCAGATGACACCAGTTCAAATGAAAACTTCCAACTCCTGCCCCTAGCCTGCTGCAAAACAGATATAAGCCATACAGACTGTGGGTCATATAAAGCTTCTGTGCTACAGTACAACTGCTATCTCTGCAAACCCCAACATCTTAGAATCTTGCAATTTTCCTGAAAACTTGATAACTTCAGAGATAACTAAGGATCAGTTTTAGTATTAAATCTCCAGAAGATGGTCACCCTGAAATGCACCACTCATTCTCTGTTATGGTTTTCTGCTGTGTGCATGGGGTAACTACAGAAGAGCAGAACCATAACTGTCCATACATTCAATAGTTCCTTCCTACAAAGATGTCCTCTCTTGAAATGTAAATTTCTCATTTTAACAGAATGCCTAATTCAGTCAAATTAAACATAGAAAGAATCTACCTGTTATCATTTGTTAAATGAAAAATTCAAGCAAATATCCATTTCAAACTTAGAGTTATGACAAGCCCCAGCTAACAGGGAACTCTGCAGTCTCCCAAGGGCCTGAGTGAGGGACATTACTGGAAAACTCTTCAGTTTACTAAGGCCCTCTGATTATTATCTGCTACTGGTTGTTCAAACTGGCAGCAATGAAATTACAACAAGAAGACTGAGGCCAATCAAAAGAGACTTCAGGGCCTTGGGACAAGGGTTGGGAGCACAGGCAAAAATTTCCTCGATCCTTCAGTAACAAGGAATAATACTGATAAGAGAAATTGGTAGATCCATCAGGTTTAATGAGTGGCTTTGAGGCTGATGTAATCAGAAAAAATTTGGGGTTTTTGACCGTGGGATAATCTATTCAATGTCTGTTCTATTGATACTTGATGGGATGCTCCTATCACAGAACGGGACAAGAGTTCTAGCACAGAAGCTAGCGGAGCTCATTCATAGAGCTTTTAGCTTGCTTGGAACAAGGAGAGGGAAAGCACCGAGTTTGCCAGGAATGAGTGATGGAATGCTGTGTCGGAGCTTGAGGAAATGAGCACCAATGGGATCCCTCAATTTGCTTCACGAGATGTTTGTTACAAAGTACCACACTTGAAATAGACAGTTGATCCATTGCAGAAGGACCAACTCCAATTACTTAAACTGAAATTAAGACTGAACCCCAAGGGTAACACATCTACTCATAGGAAAAAAACGCAGTGGGATTTTTATTAATCATAATATTCAGAATGTCAGGTTTTTTCCTTTACTGAAAGATGAAGAATCCTAAAGATGAAACCGTACCTTAGGGGTGTTATAATAGAAGAAGAGGGTAAAGGAAAAAACAACAACAACAACAACACAACACAACAACAACAAAACAAACAAAAAAAACCCCCAAAACAACCCACACCAACCCCCCCCCCCAAAAAAAAAAAAAAACCCACCAAAAAACCCCCAAAAAACCCCAAAACCAAATAAAAAAAACCCAAACAAAACAACACAGAACAACCAATCCAGGCTTAATTCAACCACAACAACAGCTTCCTTAAGAGTATGCTTGTTCCTTCTCTTTTGTCCCTCTCGCACTAGCCAAAAATTAAAGCTGAGAAAGGAAAAAGATTTCAGAATCTGATTGATTTTTTTTTTTTTTTTTTTGCTGTGTGTCTATCCAAGTATTCCTAAAAATCTAAATCCAAAAAGCTAGAAAAATACTACTTTAAGCAAATTGAAAAAAATGCTCTTGGGCTCAGTTAGAGTAAGTTTTATATAAGGATTAAACTTTAGTACAGTAATCACTAAAAAAGTAGAAAAAAAAAAGGGATGGAAGAATTTTCATTCTTTTTTTTGTTGTCCCTGGAAGAGATGATGTTGCAACGACATTGTCTCTCATATTTCTCCAAGAATCAGAGTGATCATGACAATCACCACACACTGCTCCATCGTGTTCCATGGCTTTTCCATAGACAAGGGAAAAAGACACTTTATTTTCTGCATTTTTTTTTTGCTTGGGGGTCATGAATGCACTCATTTAGACTAACTGATCATTTAAGCACCTTAGCTTATAAATTTCTTAGAAATAATATATGACTGTATAATTCAAAATAACATGCCCGGGACAGATTTTCCATTTTTTCTAGGTAGTAACATTTTTGATCTTTTCTAGAAATATTTAGGAAATCATTAAATAATTTTGTATTACAGGGAGATTTAAAAATAAATTAAAAAGCAAAAATCAAAGGAAAACATAAAAAATTCCCACTAGATTCAAAAATAAAACCTTATACATTAATAACCTTATACAAAAATATTAAAAAATTAAACCTTATACAATAAAACCTTATACAAAAATAAAACCTTACATTATAAAATTTTAGCATTTGGTCACGATAATGTTATTTTTTATCATTTCTTTTCTGTGGAATCTTATTCTTACATAAGGATGATACCAGGCTACTTTCAGCAGCTAGATGCCACTTTGTTAGGTTGTAGGATGATCCTAGTAGACATAAAATTTTACATCACTTAGCTCCTTTTTGTACATGATTATAAAGCAACCTATAGGATGCCTTTAAAAAAAAATCAAAAAGCACTGTTAGAAAAGGTTATTTTTTCTTTTTCCCTTCCACTCTTGGAGTAGTATCATCACAGAATTAAATCCAGGAGTATTGAATTCCCAGGACATGTGCTTATACCCACTGAAATGTATAAGCCAAGTCTCATTCATTTATGAAAAACAGTTTTGTGTAAACGGGGTTAGTAATTAGCAGTTCTAACTAGGACTTCTCTCACACCCCTGCAAGGTTTTTGACAAAACAAAATCAAGGCCTAAACTGGAAAACAAAAATTTTGCCTTAAATCATCATCAGTTTTAGAAGTTTCCCACAGAAATTCACAAGCTCAGAAATATGTCTGGAATTCTAAGAACAGGAGCTATTCAAATATATCTAAAGCGATATCTAAGTGAGAGTAAAAATTTCAGACATGTGGCTTGTTTTCTATTTTGAAAATTATAACATAAATTTGACAAACACCACAGAAACAGATGTTTCATGGCTTTTTGCACATGTAAACTCAACATCCAAATTCTAAATAAGCGAAAAACTCCAGAGTTTTCCCTCAAAGAACATAATTACAAAATGTGTTAGATATAACACCAAGGCAGAAATCCGTCAGCTGATCACCTCTGACCAGAGGCTCCAGCACAACCCCAGGACTCTCCTTCTCCCTTCCCGGTTGTGGGCAGCGTGTGCCAACGTGGTGTCGGCAGAGGAGCCTGTGGGCTCTGGCCTCCCCTGCCCGAGTGTGGCCCAAGCTGATTTTCAGGGCAGCTGCTGCGCTTGGCTTTCCTGTGGATGCGTTCTCCTGCCTTAGTGCTGTTTCCTTGTGCCCAGAGCAGAGGCAATTGAGCACTAGTGTCACCTTGATGGTATCTGAGGTTCCCTTGGGCAGCCCAAGGGCCAGCCCAAAGCCGCAGTCAGGTGAAGGTGGGGTGGGCTTGGGTGGTCTCAGCCTCTTTATTCAGTTTTGCCACGATGGGCAGATCTCCTTCCCGGCAGTGTTGAAGCCATTTCCCATCCCATTGCAGTCTGTGCCACGGCTGATGTGGCCAGAGCCCCTGTGAGGTGCCGTGGCACACCCAGATGGAACTAGATGATTTTTGAGATCCTTCCCAACCCAAACTACACTGTGACCCTAGAGCATGTGTGAAGGTGTATTTTTACTTGATAGAATTAATACCATCATCACAAGACTTTTAATTTTAATTTTTATTTTAATTATTTACTACGACGACTACTAAGTCTTCTATTTCTTCTTTTTCTTCTTTTGCTCTTCCTATTCCTTTTCCTAAATCCTACTGTTATTGACTGCTACCATTTCTTCCTCTTCTTCATTGTCTTCTTCTTATTCCTATTCTAAATTCTATTACTCTTTGTGGTCCTTTTGGCAGGGTTAGTGGGAATTTAGGTGTGAAGGGAATATTTTTTCTTTTGTTTTGGGGTGGTTTTGGTTTTTGGATTTTTTAGGGGGTTTTTTGGGGTCTTTTTTTGGTTTTTTGGGTGTGGTTTTTTTTTATGTTTTTTGGGGGTTTTTGAGGTTTTTTTTTCTTTTTTTTTTTTTTTTTTTTGGTTTTTTTGGTATTTTTTTTTGTTATGCAAGTTCTTTTGGGGGGTGGGTTTGGTTTTGGAATTTTTGGATAAGTGTTTTTTGGGTTTTTTGGGTTTTTTGGTCTGTTTGGGTTTTGAAGTTTGTTCTAGGTATTTTTTTCCTACGACTAGTTTTTAACATATCTTTTATTGTTTAGGCAGGATTGGTGTGTGGCAGTCCTGCAGCGTGCAGTGTCAGCCCTAATCCTGGGGCTGCGGGGCCCGGCAGGAGCAGCAGAACAGGCTGCGCAGCGCCCGCAGCGCCCGCCGGAGCCGGGAGAGAGGTTTCTTGCGGGGGGCACGCTGCTGGCTGAGGGTGCCGGCCTCTGGCAGCTGCTGCTGGAAGGCCCGAGGGGCCGTGTGTGCTCTGGGGGCCAGGGGTGCCACGCGGGGAGACGAGGCACGGAGCAGCCCCCAGAGGCGCCGCTTAGGTGCCCCGACCTCAACCCAAGCCGGGCGGGGTTCGGGCATGAGGAACCCTCCTCCCGCCAAGCCTGCCGGTGTTTGCTCTCTTTCTGGCTCTTCAGAGAGCTCCAGGACGCTGATTTCGTCCCAGTCGTCGTCCTCGTGCAGCAAGGCCTTGTCCCAGATGCTCTGATCCCAGCTGTACTGCAGGAAGTCTTGGTCACTATCACTTTCCCAGTTGGACTGCACAGAGGGTGTCCTTCCATTTCCTTCAGACACCTTCTGGCCGATAGAAGCTTCCTGTTGAAAAAGCTCTTGGCCAAGGGACTGTTCCCAATCCGACGCTCCTTGGAAACTGCCGACATCTCTGTGGGACAGCTGATGCTCCCTGTAATCTTCCCAGTCAGAGAGACTGCGGGAGATAGCGACTCGTCCCTGGGAAATACCTTGCTCTGGGCACATTTCCCAGTCTGAAACTTCCTCGTAGCTCCCAATATCACCATGGGACAGCTCTTCTTCATCGAATTCATCCCAATCTGAGAGCATGTTATAGATCTCGGCTTCTTCTTGGGAGCTGCCCTGCCCAATGCGGGCTTCCCCCTGGGATCCTTCACTGTAGCTGCTGGTTTCTGCTGAGGAGTTGTCCTGCTCAGTGCAGGCTTCCCCCTGGGATCCTTCATTGTAGCTGCTGGTTTCTGCTGGGGGCAGCTCAGTGTGTTCCTCATCTTTGCACTGAGGATGCTCAGGCTCCTCAGCCAAGGCCCCCTTCTCGCCCTCTTCCTCTGCCAGGACTGACTCCCTGTCTGCCTCTTCCTGCTGTTCACTGGGCTCCTGGGCTCCCGGTGGGCTGGGCGAGGGGCTGGGGGGGCAGCAGGGGCTGGGCAGGGCAGAGGTTGGGCTCTCTTCCCTTTCTGCTGCAGCTGCTGCTTGCACTTCTGCAGCCATGCTCTGCTCCAGGGCCCCCTGTTCCTCTGGCTGCTGGACCTCAAGCACAGCCTGGAGCACCTGCTCAGAGCTGGCGGGCCCGGCTGAGCCCAGCGGAGCCTGGCAGCAGCCTGGGGGGCTGCGTGGGGCAGGGACTGGTCTCTCTGTCCCTGCCAATGGCACCTCCTCACTGGCAGCAGGAGAACCCGGTGCCATTCCCACCTCAGCAGCCAGAGGCTCTGGGGGCCCCTCCACCTCCTCAGCAGCTCCAGCGGCAGCAGCAGCAGCTGCCAGCTCATCCTCTCTGGGACTGCCCGGGGCAGGAGAGGAGCTGGGCAGCTGACAGGCTGCCCCTCCTGCCACCTGGGTGCCCACGCTGCTGGGAGAGCCAGGCCCCTGCTGCCCACCACCCTGGGCATCCTCATCCTCCTCGGGGTGCATGGGGTTATCACGGATGTCGTACCTGGCGCTTTGGCCCTCCTGGGACGGCTCCTGGCTGCTGACACTTTCTTCGCTTTGGGACAGCTGTTGGTCACTGCTGTCTATTTCCCATGGGGCCAGCTTTTGGAGACTGTGGTCTTTTCCTTGGCCCACCTCCTCCTTGCTGTTGTCTTCCACCTGGGTCAGCTCTGGCTCTCTCTCGTCTCCTTCCCATGGGTACATGTGCGGATGGCTTTGCACACCTTCTTCCAAAGGAGAGAGTTGCTGACATTCCTCTCCTTCCTGCTGGGACACTTGCTGGTATGTGTCACCCTCGCCATCCCACTGGGTGAGCTCCTGGACAGTCTCACCTTCTTCCCAGTGGTACATCTCCAGCTCTTGCTGTGTGCCATCTCGGCGCTGGACACTCTCACCGACTTCCCACTGCTGCTCCTCTTGGTGTCTCACAGGTGCGCGTGGGGAGTCTTCCTGGACCGTCACCTCTTGCTGCTGGTAAGGGACTGTCCTCTCTTCCCCAAGGCCGAGCTCTTGGCTGGTAACGTCTCGGCTCTGGGTGAGCTCTCGATCCATGTCACTATCCACGTCTTTCTCCATCTCGGCTAAGGGCCCTTCCTCCTCAGGGTCCGGCAGGGGCAGGCCGGAGCCGCCGCCTGCCCACAGCCACTGCCCGCCGAGGGCCTGGTGTGCTGGGCGGCTGGGCACGGGGCTGGGCGCCTGGGAGTCGGGGTTCACCTTCTCCTCCTCTGAGTCTGATCCTCTGCAACGCAGAAGGGGGTCCCAGGAGCTGCTTCCTGCTAGGCAAGTGGCTCTCCAGGGACTGGGCAACGCAGGGCCTAACGCCCCTTATATAGGCCTGCGGGCGTGGCCCCGCCGTGTCACAAGGGCCCCGGGCCCCACAACGTTCCACGTCGCCCAGGGCGCCGACGGAACGCTGCCGTGTCACCAAGGGCCACGGCCGGCACCCCTGCAGCAGCCCGGCCCGCTGCAAGTGGCCCGCAGCAGCCCCCGGCCTGGTGGGCCTCTGGCCCCTTGTCATGATCTGGTTATTAAAATGGTGCCAAATGCCTCTGCCCGAATTGGGGTGCAAATGAGAGCGTGTGCCAAGTGAATATGTATGGACTAATTGACAGAGAAATGAGATGACAGAGAGAAGAGACAGAGAAAGAATAGGAGACGAGGAGGGGAAGAAAAGAGAGTGGCTGAGACAGATTGAGTAGAAAACCTCCCCAGTCAGTGGATCCCAGCTGGCGTCCCATTGGGATGTGCTCTCCATAGATGTTGGTGCTGAGGGCCCCGCACACACGGAGTTCAGAGGGCCGATGCACACTTGGGCCGGGTGGGAAGGCCCAGGTGCCTCCCCTGGCAGGGACAAGTTTGCCAGAGTGTCCTGCAGCAGCCTCTGCATCTGTGTCAGCCCTTTGGCCCACGGGCAGTGCTCTGCTGCGAGGCCTCGGCAATGAGCGTGGGCAGCGCCTTGGGGCTGTTTGACGGATTGATGGCGCCTCCTGAGCTGCCCCTCAGGGGAATGCCCCCTGGATGCGGCCTTCCCGGGGTGGGGATTGTACAGCCGAGCCCGTTTGTGTGAGGTAGGATGAGTGTCCCCTGCCTGTGAGCAGAGGCTCCAGCACAGCCCCAGGACTCTCCTTCTCCCTTCCCGGTTGTGGGCAGCGTGTGCCAACGTGGCGTCGGCAGAGGAGCCTGTGGGCTCTGGCCTCCCCTGCCCGAGCGTGGCCCAAGCTGATTTTCAGGACAGCTGCTGCGTTTGGCTTTCCTGTGGATGCGTTCTCCTGCCTTAGTGCTGTTTCCCTGTGCCCAGAGCAGAGGCAATTGAGCACTAGTGTCACCCTGATTGTATCTGAGGTTCCCTTGGGCAGCCCAAGGGCCAGCCCAAAGCCACAGTCAGGGGAAGGAGGGGTGGGCTTGGGTGGTCTCAGCCTCTTTATTCAGTTTTGCCATGATGGGCAGATCTCCCTCCTGGCAGTGTTGAAGCCATTTCCCATCCCATTGCAGTCTGTGACACGGCTGATGTGGCCAGAGCCCCTGTGAGGTGCCGTGGCACACCCAGATGGAACTAGATGATTTTTGAGATCCTTCCCAACCCAAACTACACTGTGACCCTAGAGCATGTGTGAAGGTGTATTTTTACTTGATAGAATTAATACCATCATCACAAGACTTTTAATTTTAATTTTTATTTTAATTATTTACTACGACGACTACTAAGTCTTCTATTTCTTCTTTTTCTTCTTTTGCTCTTCCTATTCCTTTTCCTAAATCCTACTGTTATTGACTGCTACCATTTCTTCCTCTTCTTCATTGTCTTCTTCTTATTCCTATTCTAAATTCTATTACTCTTTGTGGTCCTTTTGGCAGGGTTAGTGGGAATTTAGGTGTGAAGGGAATATTTTTTCTTTTGTTTTGGGGTGGTTTTGGTTTTTGGATTTTTTAGGGGGTTTTTTGGGGTCTTTTTTTGGTTTTGTGGGTGTGGGGGTTTTTTTATGTTTTTTGGGGGTTTTTGAGGTTTTTTTTTCTTTTTTTTTTTTTTTTTTTTTTTTTGTTTTTTGGTTATTTGTTTTTGTTATGCCAGTTCTTTTGGGGGGTGGGTTTGGTTTTGGAATTTTTGGATGAGTGTTTTTTGGGTATTTTTGTGGTTATTATTGTGTTTTACAGTGGGTTTTTTTTGTTTTTTTTTTGTTTTTTTTTTTTTTTTTTGTTTTGTTTTTTTGGGTTTTTTTGGGTTTTTTTGGGTTTTTTGGTCTGTTTGGGTTTTGAAGTTTGTTCTAGGTATTTTTTTCCTACGACTAGTTTTTAACATACATTTTATTGTTCAGGCAGGATTGGTGTGTGGCAGTCCTGCAGCGTGCAGTGTCAGCCCTAATCCTGGGGCTGCGGGGCCCGGCAGGAGCAGCAGAACAGGCTGCGCAGTGCCCGCAGCGCCCGCCGGAGCCGGGAGAGAGGTTTCTTGCGGGGGGCACGCTGCTGGCTGAGGGTGCCGGCCTCTGGCAGCTGCTGCTGGAAGGCCCGAGGGGCCGTGTGTGCTCTGGGGGCCAGGGGTGCCACGCGGGGAGACGAGGCACGGAGCAGCCCCCAGAGGCGCCGCTTAGGTGCCCCGGCCTCAACCCAAGCCTGGCGGGGTTCGGGCACGAGGAACCCTCCTCCCGCCAAGCCTGCCGGTGTTTGCTCTCTTTCTGGCTCTTCAGAGAGCTCCAGGACGCTGATTTCGTCCCAGTCGTCGTCCTCGTGCAGCAAGGCCTTGTCCCAGATGCTCTGATCCCAGCTGTACTGCAGGAAGTCTTGGTCACTGTCACTTTCCCAGTTGGACTGCAGAGAGGGTGTCCTTCCATTTCCTTCAGACACCTTCTGGCCAATAGAAGCTTCCTGTTGAAAAAGCTCTTGGCCAAGGGACTGTTCCCAATCCGACGCTCCTTGGAAACTGCCGACATCTCTGTGGGACAGCTGATGCTGGCTGTAATCTTCCCAGTCAGAGAGACTGCGGGAGATAGCGACTCGTCCCTGGGAAATACCTTGCTCTGGGCACATTTCCCAGTCTGAAACTTCCTCGTAGCTCCCAATATCACCATGGGACAGCTCTTCTTCATCGAATTCATCCCAATCTGAGAGCATGTTATAGATCTCGGTTTCTTCTTGGGAGCTGCCCTGCCCAATGCGGGCTTCCCCCTGGGATCCTTCACTGTAGCTGCTGGTTTCTGCTGAGGAGTTGTCCGGCTCAGTGCAGGCTTCCCCCTGGGATCCTTCACTGTAGCTGCTGGTTTCTGCTGGGGACAGCTCAGTGTGTTCCTCATCTTTGCACTGAGGATGCTCAAGCTCCTCAGCCAAGGCCCCCTTCTCGCCCTCTTCCTCTGCCAGGACTGACGCCCTGTCTGCCTCTTCCTGCTGTTCACTGGGCTCCTGGGCTCCCGGTGGGCTGGGCGAGGGGCTGGGGGGGCAGCAGGGGCTGGGCAGGGCAGAGGTTGGGCTCTCTTCCCTTTCTACTGCAGCTGCTGCTTGCAGTTCTGCAGCCATGCTCTGCTCCGGGGCCCCCTGTTCCTCTGGCTGCTGGACCTCAAGCACAGCCTGGAGCACCTGCTCAGAGCTGGCGGGCCCGGCTGAGCCCAGCGGAGCCTGGCAGCAGCCTGGGGGGCTGCGTGGGGCAGGGACTGGTCTCTCTGTCCCTGCCAATGGCACCTCCTCACTGGCAGCAGGAGAACCCGGTGCCATTCCCACCTCAGCAGCCAGAGGCTCTGGGGGCCCCTCCACCTCCTCAGCAGCTCCAGCGGCAGCAGCAGCAGCTGCCAGCTCATCCTCTCTGGGACTGCCCGGGGCAGGAGAGGAGCTGGGCAGCTCACAGGCTGCCCCTCCTGCCACCTGGGTGCCCACGCTGCTGGGAGAGCCAGGCCCCTGCTGCCCACCACCCTGGGCATCCTCATCCTCCTCGGGGTGCATGGGGTTATCACTGGATGTCGTACCTGGCGCTTTGGCCCTCCTGGGACGGCTCCTGGCTGCTGACACTTTCTTCGCTTTGGGACAGCTGTTGGTCACTGCTGTCTATTTCCCATGGGGCCAGCTTTTGGAGACTGTGGTCTTTTCCTTGGCCCACCTCCTCCTTGCTGTTGTCTTCCACCTGGGTCAGCTCTGGCTCTCTCTCGTCTCCTTCCCATGGGTACATGTGCAGATGGCTTTGCACACCTTCTTCCAAAGGAGAGAGTTGCTGACATTCCTCTCCTTCCTGCTGGGACACTTGCTGGTATGTGTCACCCTCGTCCATCCCACTGGGTGAGCTCCTGGACAGTCTCACCTTCTTCCCAGTGGTACATCTCCAGCTCTTGCTGTGTGCCATCTCGGCGCTGGACACTCTCACCGACTTCCCACTGCTGCTCCTCTTGGTGTCTCACAGGTGCGCGTGGGGAGTCTTCCTGGACCGTCACCTCTTGCTGCTGGTAAGGGACTGTCCTCTCTTCCCCAAGGCCGAGCTCTTGGCTGGTAACGTCTGGCCTCTGGGTGAGCTCTCGATCCATGTCACTATCCACGTCTTTCTCCATCTCGGCTAAGGGCCCTTCCTCCTCAGGGTCCGGCAGGGGCAGGCCGGAGCCGCCGCCTGCCCACAGCCACTGCCCGCCGAGGGCCTGGTGTGCTGGGCGGCTGGGCACGGGGCTGGGCGCCTGGGAGTCGGGGTTCACCTTCTCCTCCTCTGAGTCTGATCCTCTGCAAGGCAGAAGGGGGTCCCAGGAGCTGCTTCCTGCTAGGCAAGTGGCTCTCCAGGGACTGGGCAACGCAGGGCCTAACGCCCCTTATATAGGCCTGCGGGCGTGGCCCCGCCGTGTCACAAGGGCCCTGGGCCCCACAACGTTCCACGTCGCCCAGGGCGCCGACGGAACGCTGCCGTGTCACCAAGGGCCACGGCCGGCACCCCTGCAGCAGCCCGGCCCGCTGCAAGTGGCCCGCAGCAGCCCCCGGCCTGGTGGGCCTCTGGCCCCTTGTCATGATCTGGTTATTAAAATGGTGCCAAATGCCTCTGCCCGAATTGGGGTGCAAATGAGAGCGTGTGCCAAAGTGAATAGTATGGACTAAATTGAAGAAGAAATGAGAGACAGAGAGAGAGACAGAGAAACAGTTAGGAGACAGAGGGAGAAAAAGAGAGTGGCCGAGACAGATTGAGTAGAAAAACTCCCCAGTCAGTGGATCCCAGTGGCGTCCCATTGGGATGTGCTGTCCATCAGATGTTGGTGCTGAGGGTGCCCCGCACACACGGAGTTCAGAGGGCCGATGCACACTTGGGCCGGGTGGGAAGGCCCAGGTGCCTCCCCTGGCAGGGACAAGTTTGCCAGAGTGTCCTGCAGCAGCCTCTGCATCTGTGTCAGCCCTTTGGCCCACGGGCAGTGCTCTGCTGCGAGGCCTCGGCAATGAGCGTGGGCAGCGCCTTGGGGCTGTTTGACGGATTGATGGCGCCTCCTGAGCTGCCCCTCAGGGGAATGTCCCCTGGATGCGGCCTTCCCGGGGTGGGGATTGTACAGCCGAGCCCGTTTGTGTGAGGGAGGATGAGTGTCCCCTGCCTGTGAGCAGAGGCTCCAGCACAGCCCCAGGACTCTCCTTCTCCCTTCCCGGTTGTGGGCAGCGTGTGCCAACGTGGCGTCGGCAGACGTGGGGGCTCTGGCCTCCCCTGCCCGAGCGTGGCCCAAGCTGATTTTCAGGGCAGCTGCTGGGTTTGGCTTTCCTGTGGATGTGTTCTCCTGCCTTAGTGCTGTTTCCTTGTGCCCAGAGCAGAGGCAATTGAGAACTAGTGTCACCTTGATGGTATCTGAGGTTCCCTTGGGCAGCCCAAAGGCCAGCCCAAAGCCGCAGTCAGGTGAAGGAGGGGTGGGCTTGGGTGGTCTCAGCCTCTTTATTCAGTTTTGCCATGATGGGCAGATCTCCTTCCCGGCAGTGTTGAAGCCATTTCCCATCCCATTGCAGTCTGTGACACGGCTGATGTGGCCAGAGCCCCTGAGAGGCGCCGTGGCGCACGCAGACGGCCCGAGCCCCACGCTGGACGGGCCTGGCTTTGGAGGGTGGGCTGTGCGGGCCGTGAGGAACTGGCCAGCTGGACGCCGGTCTGGAGCTGTGCTCAGTGGCTCCATGTGCAGGCCGGGGATGAGGGGTGTCCCTGAGGGAGGGCTCTGCCTTGGCCACGGGGCTCTGGAAGGGCTTTGCCCTGACGCAGAGAGTGGCTGGAGCTGGCCCTCAGCACGCGCTTTGAGGGGACAGGGAGCTGAGCGGGGCAGGGGCTGAGCAGAAGCGCTTGGGGTGCGGCTGGAGGAGAAGCTCAGCGTGAGCCGGCCGTCCGTGCTGCCAGCCCAGAAAGGCAGGCCTGTGCTGGGCTGCATGGAAAGGAGCGAAGGGCAGCAGGTCAAGGGAGGTGACCGTGGCCCTCTAGTCCATATTTCAGAGCCCACCTGCAGCACGACATCCGTGTGTGGGGGCCCCAGCATACGAAGGACGTGGGCCTGCTCGAATGAGTTCAGAGGAGAGCCATGGAGATGCTGAGAGGGCTGGAGCAGCTGTGCTATGAAGACAGGCTGGGCAGAGAATGTGTTCCTGTTGTCTAAGGGAGAGATGCCTGTGCCTGAGTTGAGTGACCATATGATGACAACATGGAGATTTTATTTCACATGGATTTCATTTCCCAAGAAGTGTGAGGGATAGAGATCGAAAGAGATGGGAGTGTATCCTAGGGTGACTTTATGATGCTCCTATCCCCAATTGTCTGTTCTGTGTCTGCTGTATGTTGTGTTCTGTACCTTTCAAACTGGTTCTGAGAGCGAAGCAGGGAAGGAAGCAGCACGCAGCGTGTTTTCTAGAAAACAGCCTGCACTCCTACTCAGTGCTTTTTTCCTTGGGACTCTGTGTGTTCGTCGGAGGCATGGACAGCGGCCAGACAGAGAGCTTTTTCTGCTTCTAGTTAGTTTAGCTAGTTGAGGCAGAGAAGCTCCCTGGATTGTTCTTCTTGTAATTTTGTTTTATTTTATTTTATTATTTTTTTGTTTTTTCTCCCTTGGGACTATTTAAACCTGTCCTGGAGTGAAAAACCCAAAAGGACATCAGGATGTGGCACCTGCAGCCCACTGGGGCCTGGAGCTGGGCCTTTTGGAGCACCAAATGGCCTGGAACTGCTAATAGACTGAGAGAGCTGAGCTAACTGATGGCAAGGGCTTCTCTCAGTTTTGCCATCTCTCTTCAGAGCGGTGAGAGGTTTTATTGTGTGCTGTTATTCATTGTTAATGCTTGTGGGCATTTTTTTTTTGTCAAATCAATAGTTTTCCCCACTTTTCTCCAAGGAAGTTCTTTTCCCGGACTGGTTGGGGAGGGGGGGCGGGGCATTTGGGCTTGCCAAGCAGAGGAACCCCATTGGCAGGTTTCCTCCCAAATTTGCCCTAAACCAGGACAGAGTGAGGACTCAGAGAGAGAGAGGAGGAGTTTGTAAGAAAATCAGAAGGAACTAGATGATTTTGAGATCCTTCCCAACCGAACCTACACTGTGACTCACTGGGACATGTGTGAGTATGTATTTGAATTTGATATTATGAAGACCATCACCATCATGATTTTTTTTTCATTTTTATTTTTATTAAAATTATTAGGACTATTACTACTGCGATTACTGCTAGTACTACTACTACTACTACTACTAGGACTACGACTACTACTACTACTACATCTGTTTGTTCTTGTTTTGCTGTTATTATTCTTATTCCTATTCCTATTGCTATTCCTATTCTATTGCTATTCCTTTTCCTATTCCTATTGCTATTTCTATTCCTATTCCAACTCCCTATTTCGTATTTCCTATTCCTATTTTTATTTACTGCTACTGTTTCTTCATCGTCTTCATTGTGCGCTTGCTCTTCTGCAGCGTGCAGTGTCAGCCCTAATCCTGGGGCTGCGGGGCCCGGCAGGAGCAGCAGAACAGGCTGCGCAGCGCCCGCAGCGCCCGCCGGAGCCGGGAGAGAGGTTTCTTGCGGGGGGCACGCTGCTGGCTGATGGTGCCGGCCTCTGGCAGCTGCTGCTGGAAGGCCCGAGGGGCTGTGTGTGCTCTGGGGGCCAGGGCTTCCACGCGGGGAGACGAGGCACGGAGCAGCCCTTGGAGGCGTGGCTGAGATGCCCCATCCTCAACCCAAGCCTGGCGGGGTTCGGGCACGAGGCACTCTCCTCCCGCCAAATCTGATGGTCTTTGCTCTCTGTCCTCATCCTCACAGAGCTCCAGGTCGCTGATTTCGTCCCACTCGTCGTCCTCGTGCAGCAAGACCTTGTCCCCGATGCTCTGTTCCCAGCTGTACTGCAGGTGGTCTTGGTCACCGTCGCTTTCCCAGTTGGACAGCACGGAGGGTCTCCTTCCATTCCCTCCGGACACCTTCTGGCCAATAGAGTCTTCCTCTTGGGAAAGCTCTTGGCCAATGGACTCTACCCAATCCGACACTTTTCGGTAAGTGCCGACGTCTCCGTGGGACAGCTGCTGCTGGCTGAAATCTTCCCAGTCAGAGAGACTGTGGGAGATAGCGACTTGTCCCTGGGAAAGGTCTTGCTCTGGAAATATTTCCCCCTCTGAAGGTTCCTGGTAGCTCCCAACATCACCAAGGGACAGCTCGTCGTCACCCAATTCGCCCGAGTCAGAGAGCATGCTGTAGATTATGGCCTCTTCTAGCCAGAAGGCCTGCCCAATGCTGACTTCCCCTTCGGACCAGTCACTGTGGCTGCTGGTTTCTGCTGGGGACAGCTGCTGCCCAATGCTGGCTTCCCCTTGGGATCCTTGCTGGTAGTTGCTGGATTGTGCTGGGGACAGCTCCTGCCGGAGGCTGGCTTCCCCTGGGGCCCCATGGTGGTAGCTGATGGTTTGTGCTGGGGACAGCTGCTGCCCGAGGCTGGCTTCCCCTGGGGCCCCTTCCTCATAGTTACCAGCATCTGCAGGGTGCAGCATCTCCACATTCGCCTTCTCCTTCTTCATATTGGCTCTGCTGCAATGCAGACGGGGGTCCCGGGAGCTGCTTCCTGCTAGGCAAGTGGCTCTCCTGGGACTGGGCAACGCAGGGCCCCGAGCCCCTTATATAGGCCTGCGGGCGTGGCCCCGCCGTGTCCCCACAACGTTCCACGTCGCCCAGGGCGCCGACGGAACGCTGCCGTGTCACCAAGGGCCACGGCCGGCGCCCCTGCAGCAGCCCGGCCCGCTGCAAGTGGCCCGCAGCGGCCCCCGGCCTGGTGGGCCTCTGGCCCCTTGTCATGATCTGGTTATTAAAATGGTGCCAAATGCCTCTGCCCGAATTGGGGTGCAAATGAGGGCGTGTGCCAAGATTATGGGATGGGTTTAATTTACCAGGAAGTGAGAGACAGAGAGAAAGAGAACAATAAAGAAATAGAGGAGAGGAGGGGGTAGAGAAAGAGAGTGGCCGAGACAGATTGAGTAGAAAACCTCCCCAGTCAGTGGATCCCAGTGGCGTCCCATTGGGATGTGCTGTCCATCAGATGTTGGTGCTGAGGGTGCCCCGCACACACGGAGTTCAGAGGGCCGATGCACACTTGGGCCGGGTGGGAAGGCCCAGGTGCCTCCCCTGGCAGGGACAAGTTTGCCAGAGTGTCCTGCAGCAGCCTCTGCATCTGTGTCGGCCCTTTGGCCCACGGGCAGTGCTCTGCTGCCAGGCCTCGGCAATGAGCGTGGGCAGCGCCTTGGGGCTGTTTGACGGATTGATAGCGCCTCCTGAGCTGCCCCTCAGGGGAATGTCCCCTGGATGTGGCCTTCCCAGGGTGGGAAACTGTACAGCGAAGCCCGTTTTTGTACGAGAGGGTTGTTGTGTTACTTCAAAATCGAAAATATTATATCCATGTAAGACTGAAACACTCCTTGGATTACAATTAATTTGTTTTTCTCATGCATGGTCTTTACCACCTACACAATAATCAAAAAGACTATGTGGTTCCATTTTAAACTGTGCTTAAATATTTTAAATGTGTTCAGTGTTACTGCATCACAGTAAACCTTACCATTATGCTGGTAGTTTCTAAATACTTCAGAAGTATATGGTACTTAAGCTTCCGTCACCACTAATTTAGAAGTATATTAATTGTGTTGATAACTAAACCAAGTGGTTAACATCAGAAGAAACTTAACAGCACATAAGAGGTAATGAAAATTAGCAGTCTTATTTGAATTTTGCATCAGGAAATCATAGGATAAGAAGAAAAAAAAATTTCTACAGTTAAGAAAAGGGGAGGTTGATTGTAGAAGTGAAGCAAACAGTAAAATCACAATAATGAACTTTTATGTTATGGAGTATAATAAACTTCCTAAATGAATGATTTTAGCTAAAATAATCAGGTAATATTCTTCTACAGTCTTTTCTTTCTCTCGAATACTTATGCAATAAGCATTTCTGCACCCCTTTTCCCCTTGATGCAGAACATGTTCTGAGTTGTCTTATACTGGGAACAAACATTTACATTAGTGCAACCTTGTTTCTTTTATTGTTCTCTGACACTTGCCAAAGATGTTTAATGCAGAAACACATCATGTTTTTCTCCCAGCTTCCCAAGCATCTTGTCTTTTAAATGACTGACCAACAAATCTAGTTATACCTTTTTTTTTTTTTTTTTACATTCTGAGCCAACCTGCCTGTGTAATATGTCTACTATAACAGTAGAACTGAAAAGTCTTGAGAACTATACAAAGTGAGTATTTCAACACTGAAATTATCAACGAGGCCAGCTCCTGTTGTGTATTTTCAATTCAGGCAATGGGCTCTGAACCTCACCAGATTAAGCATACCCAGCTCCTGCTTAGGCATTCCCTGAGCAGCATCTAGGACTCTAAAGCAGGCCTGTAATATATTAAAGTATTTTAAAGTGAGCTCCTTTCCGTTACTGCATGAGTGACCTTCCCCAGAATAAAGGTTTAGTTATAAGAGAATTACACTTTCTGAAATAATACAGCAGTAAATATAAGATCAAAGTCAGGTCATGAGGAATTTTTACATAGGATAGGCACTAGTAACCAGATTTCCAGCTTTATGTCAATTGTTGCTTCTATAAAGGGATATGTTGTAACATTAAAAATACAAAGTTTCAAAAAAATCACTCTCCTCTTCAACATATCTAGTCTTTAATCCAAATTCACCTACATTCTCTTCCAGAACTGTTGTTTCCAAGCCTCTACTTTTGAAATGTGCTAAAGTCATGGCCTATGTTTCACTATCGCCTGACCCTGCTACCCTAGAAAGAAATATTGAATTAGTAATGTTAGAAAAGGATTTTCTTTCTAAAATTACTAAGGTTATTTGAAACAAACTGTTCCTTCTTCTAATATTTCGAACCTTTCATGTCACTTTCATGTTACATTTGAGACCAACTGGCTAAAAATCATTCAACCCACACCATCACTTAAGACATCAGTCATTTTGGAACCATTTAATAAAGCTTCCTCTTGGTGCCAAACTCCATTATGCAAAGCAGCTCTTTAAACATTCAGCATTTGTTGCCCTGATTTCTACAGTCCCAGCATGCTCATCTGTAACCTGGAATATTGGAAAAGAATGTCATAAGAAATGCAAAATAGCAAAACCTCAGTCTTGTTAAAATGTTTTCCACTTTGTCTACCTATTCCACAGATGCTTAAAAATTACCATCTCTCTCATCATCAGCATCTCTCCTATGCCTAAGCTGTCAAAGAGAAGTTCTTGGTAAAAGCAACAAACACTGTGGAGCTGGACAGCTGGGTAGGATTTCCATCACTGTAGCCATACACTCACTCACTCACTGCAAGCCAGGGGCAGTGACACGGATTGTTCCCAAATTCCTACTGTAATACAGGGAAAGAGGCTTTCTCCCTGCGCTGCAACCTCCTAGGGGAAAAAAAAAAAACACCCAAAAAAGAGTAGCAGTTTTTTCTCTCCGATCATCACACAAGTGTAGTAGGTCATGCATTTAAAAGAAACAAAAATAGATGATAAACGGAAAAGAAATTTAGTGTTAACAGAACTTCTCCTTTAAATTCCTAAGTTTTGAAGGATGACTTACTGATCCTCTCCTTAAACCTGCTGGACATGGTCAGGAAGGCCAGGTTTTGTCTGACCTTATTCAATTCAGCTGTAAAGCATTTATTGACATCAAGAAAATATTTACTGCATACTCCAATAACCCTAAGGCCGTGTGAGCAACTGTAAGGTAAGTTCAAGATGATGAATATATTTCTCCTTATAAATTAATTTATTTCAGACTGGTTAGGACAGTCCCTTCAGTTTTGTATTACATTAAAAATATATCACAGTGCCAAACTAAGACTTGCTACTGTCACATTGGCATTCTGAATATTTATCTTCCTGTGCTATATAATTTTCATCTATAAATTATACTGGATACTCTGGTTCTTTGTATGACAAATAAACATGCCTATCAGCATTGATGCAAAATGAAGACTACAATTATACTTGACAATTTTTGTTCATTAAAAAGAAAAAAAAAGTGTTTCAGGCAACTGTGTTACTGGAATAATAGTAAATAGATTTTTTAACACATTGGCAATTATATCTGCCAAACAAACTAACTTTTTAATTTTGTAACACCACCTAGACTGGTTCAGGAAGGGAGTTCTTCCCCACAGTTCAGTGTTTCCTCTATTTGCAGCACACAAAACTTAGAAAACACAGAGGTGGGGATGGGGCATGAAATGGTGATGAAAGAAAACTAACGAAGGCACACAGCTGTCAATTTACCAAAAAAGCAATTTCATTAACATAGATATATTTCAAGTGTTCGCTTTGCTATAATACCAGCACTTGCAGATTGTGGAACAGATTTTTAGCCTTGTATTAATGCAAATAATAGTCTTTAAATCAGGTTTTCTTCCATTTCACTGATACAAAGTACCACTTGCTGAAGTATTTTTAACACTTCCTTCTGTTCTCCCAATTTTTCCTTCAATTTGTCCATTAATTTGCAATCTATAATAATTGACATGATATATTACAGCAAGGATACAGCTTTTGACCTTAAAATTATAGTCATTATTTCAGATAATGATTTATGGTTTCAGTTTAGATAGACAGACATAGATAATTTAATTTTGGAACACTTCCTAGTTCTTTCTTCCTTAAAACTAAGCTGTAAGACTGGGGAAAAAAAAAAGTACACATAAACTGAAAACAATTTTCTTTAGAAAAGGCAAGAGTCTTAATGGAGATCATTTTGACTATAATCAATGTATACATAAATAATAGAGATGGACTAATTAGACAATTATTCACTAGGAGAAAAATTGCTTTCTAAGGTATCATTTACCTTTATAATCTCTATAGATTTTTATGAAATCATTTTAACAACCAAATATCTTACATATGTGCAATTAGCAAATTTCTAGAATGAAATATACATATTAAGAAGAGATAATGAAAGTAGATATGAAGACATAAATCACACTGCACATCTGATTGCAAAAATTCCTTTTCTAAAAGACTGCCACAAGGATAACTTTTTCATAGTCATTGCCTGAATTAAATTAGCCATTTTGATTTATTTAAATGTATAATGCTATTAAGAAAATTGTTTTTTAAGTATCTCAATTCTTCGGATTGAAATAATTATCATTTTTATAGTGATGCTAAGACAGTAATTAGACCTGACACTAGAAAGCTGAATATAGTGCAAGGTTTTCATTTAGTTGAAATCTGAGTAAATAAATATGGGCTGATGTCAAGTCCTTCCTTTTTCTTTATGGAACTCCTCAGTGCAAATTCTGGTGCCATTCATTTTTTAAAGGGACATTTTTTGAGTTCAGTCTTCTGGGAATTATGTGAAACATGTTAACTGAGGAACAGAGGTGCACGAACTGTGTAGTCTTGGTGATTAGGCACCGTTTCCTTAGAGAAGACAGTTTTCTCATAATGCATATGGAAGATGTAAAGGGGCATTGTGCTGTCCTTACAAGGGCAGTGTGTCTGGTTGGTATCTGAATAGAAGCCAGTTTTTGGGAATGGCAGAGGAAACAAGTCTGTTTCTGATGCTGGAGATGGATCTGAGTAATGGACAGCTGAGTAAGTAAAGGTAAAGTAAGGAAATCTTTCTTTCTCAGAAATGTCAAGTCTCCTAATGTTATTGAGGGAGCAAATAAATATTGACTTTAAAGAAAGCAAACACAAGAGGCAGCTCTGACAGAATTCAGACATTTTTCACCTTCTATATGCAACCTTCCTACAAAACCCATTAGCTATATTTTATTAAACATTTTATTCTACCTCATTCATTACTGTTTAGCCAACAAAAATTGCCTGCAACGAGCCTAACAAGTTTCCTGTAAAACTAACTCTCCTGATATTGTGAGAACAATAAAATGAATATGCCTAAGACCTCCACAGCTAATTTCATGTGCTGAAGAGAATTTTTAAAAATGAGGAAATACTGGAGGAAATGATCCTGAAAGCATTAGTGAGATCAAAATTGGGTAATACTGTTCATCATTTGGAACATATATTGAATATTTTGAAATTAGTAGTGAAGGCAGTGTTTAAAAAAAAAAAGCCTACTCTCAGCATCACACTGATCAGTGACTCTAACATCCTTTACCCTGACCAAGATAGAACTTTGAGGAGCACTGGTAAGCAAGTCTGCTGCTTCACATCAGCAAATCAATACTGACTTTACACTAGTTAAGGACTTTCCACTCAGTTTCTCTCTGAGATGTCATTTTCACTCTCTATATAAACTAACAAATACAATCACCAGAGTATGTTGTTAATGCAGTGCGAATAAAACACCACCAGAGAGGAGAAATTGCATCTAAAATATGAGTTAATCTTCACTGTTTTCAATTACTCCAAGACAAGAAAGGAACAAGTTTAAGTTAATCCAAGACTCAGGAGTACCATCAGTGAGGGGCTGTCAGCTCAGCACATGCACAAACCAAATAGTTTTCCCTCAGAAATATTTCTCTAACTGTACCCATAAACAAAACCCCAGATAAACTAAAAATCACACAGATAAGATCTGCAATGTTATTTGGTTCAAACTAGCATTCAGTTCTTGCTGAATACAAATACCAAGTAATTATCCACCACCAAATATTTATGGAAACAGGATCTGGAAAAAAAATAATAGCTTTGATCTCTAGGATCCAAAAATATTCTATTCAGATGGCTGAGAACGAAACACTTATAAGATTAAATCAAAAGAAGAATACAAAACTCTGACATAGCCTCTGCAGATTAAACAGCAGAATGCATGCCCAAAATTGTTACTCTAGGCTGGAGGAGGACAGCGAAGAGACAACAAGTTATAGCATTAAAGTAACTTGGATTGCAGCAAAACATACCTGGTGAAGATATTCAGAGCAGCAATGGAAGAAACAACTGCACTTTCCTCCGTCTCTGCCCTTTGGGTGTCAAGAATCCTTTAGAGAGCCCAGAAGGCTTTTGCCTCTCAAGCATTTCCAAGAGGAAAGGCTGGAAGGTCAGGACTTCTAAATCCAGAAAGTCCATAACATCAATATGAACAGAACGTTTGTGACTACTCCGATTTGAGGTAAAAGATCAAGCACTCCTTCTGTTTGCCACTTGACATTAGGTTGATACTTTTATCAAGGAAAAGTTGTCTCGTTAAGAGAGAAGGATGAGAGTGGCAGGTGTGCTCAGAGCACAGGCACAGCAGTGGGGTTCAGCAGGATGTCATGCTAGCCCTGGACTCTTCAGCACAGTCAGAGATCATAAAGAAAGGAGGAGATCACAAAGCTACATCACAAAGTCTGTTGACAATAATTAGTGTGATCTTACAACAAACCAAAATTGTTTACACTATTTATAGAAGAATATGAAGTTGAATCACTGAGGAATAAATCCAAGGTAACGTGCTTTCCGAAAACATTTCTGCAAATTCACAGATTGCACTAAATATTCTCAAAAATGAAGGTGTCAGTATTCTGAGAAGAATATCACAATGTGCTTCATGTACAAATATTTTGTCCCCAGGTATCACTTAGTGGGAGCTGTCAGCTAGAATATAGTGGGTCATTGTGTTGACTCTGCATATGCATCTCCATGTTCAGCTGTTGTGAGAATAACCAACCAGAAAGCCTCTCCCTTCAGGACAGCTGTAAGATGAGATACTTTTACACACTCTTTCTAGAGTAATTTCCTCCTTCAAAAAGTATTTGTACGGGGAAATATTTTTTTCCTGAATACAAACACCCTTTCTCATCCAAAGATTGTCATACAAGTGCTGCTACCTCCCAGCTGCAGAAAGATTATTTCCTCCCTTTCTGTCTCAGCAGTGAACTACCTCTAGTAGCTTTGACACTGATACATAGAAGTGTGACCTTATTT
The DNA here is from genome assembly GCF_009819655.1 of Sylvia atricapilla. Lineage (NCBI taxonomy): Eukaryota > Metazoa > Chordata > Aves > Passeriformes > Sylviidae > Sylvia > Sylvia atricapilla. The sequence goes on from NC_089143.1 coordinate 64,220,516, forward strand.
GACAAAGATATTAAGTTTGATTCAGTGAAAGCTTAATTAAAAGGGCACTTGCATCAGTAAGATCATAGGAGCTTGACTTCTTTTTTTTTTAAGATGGCAAGATTCCACTAAAAAGAATGAGAAATGCCCTGGTGTATATGCTAACTTAGACAGTTTCATACATACAGAATCAGCAAATGCATTAAACAGGGAACCAAATGTATTTAATTTTGGTCCTCTATTAGCTAGAACTTTTCTATTGATTACAATAAACCCTAACATACACACATTTGGTGAGATAATGCAAGTCGTCAGTAATTTTTTTAAGAGGACTGCAATTCTCAGTTACTGACTTAAACAGTGTACAGTCATCATTATTTGCTTGTATGAGTAGTCAAATAAGAATTTATCTTTTTTTCTTTCTTTTTTTCTTTCTTTTTTTTTTCTTTTTTTCAAATGAAATGTTCTGTTAAAAGCATATTTTGAGGATTTTATTCTCCTGTCCCCACTCTGGAAAAAAAATATCAGCATAACTCTTGCAGTCTCTGTGTTTTGAAATACCTTCAAGTCTTTTAGAGTTATATTTCAAGTTACTTTATATATCATAAAGCATGAAATCAAGAATTAAGTTTTGTAGCAAACAAGGATACATAGGAAATTTTAAATTAATACCTCATGGCACTTACTGCTTTGATTCCATCCAAGCCAGTGATCATTGAAGTAATCCCACTATGAGAATTTTCCATAGTCTATCACTACTCACCCCCCAGAAAGGTTTTATTTCCTACTTAATTCACCTTTACCCTAAAGTCTCATTTCATTACCTATGCCAATTCATGCAACGCCTCAAAATTCTTCCTCCTATAGTACATTAGTTGGTTTTGTTTCTCTGCATGTTTCTGGAGATGCCATGCAAGATCTCCATGATACAGACTGCCAGAGTCCAATTGATTTTAGCAGAGGTCTAACAGTTTGTATCAGCAGAATATCTGCCCCAACCTATATCTTCTATTTATGACCGTCACTGAAGTCACACATTGGAAAAAAGATTTATTCCTGTAATCCATGACTTAGGGATAATATGAAACCACATCTCATCCTAAATTGCCACAAATGTTATCCCCTGACCTACGTATTTTGCTGCATTTCAAGTTTTAAGTCAATATTTTAATTTTCTTTTTCATTTCTTTTTAAAGGATGGAAGTGAAGAAAGAGAATTTTTTCTTTCATAATATGGTACCAACTGAACTTTAACATTGAAAGGTTCTTTTAACCCTTGTGGTGGATCATTCATCTTCAACTGGATCCAAGTAGTCTCCTTATTACATGAATAATCCAGTATCCCATTATATGTATCTTGTAACTGAAGAAAAACTAAGGATGACTGAAAGAGAAGTGAAAGAGAGGGAGGAAAAACAGCATTAAAATCTTTGATAAAAGCCTTTACAAATAATAAATAAATTAGAATGTGTGAGGGACTAAAGACTAAATTTCAAACAAGCTATTTCTTTATCTTTAATCTATCCTCCCTCTCTTTCCTTGCTTTCACAAAATCTGAATAGTGAAGCAAGAACAAATTAAGCATTTTCACTTAATTAAGCAGAGATTTCAAGTTAATTCATTTTATAACAGTATGGCCTTTGTGGAAGCCAAGTAAAGCACAGTTTTAATAATCTCCATTTTGTCTGCCTTTCACTAGAAAGTTAAGTTAGTAGTTGTGGTGATTGATATGGTGTCTGAACAGGAGAATGTTGTTATAAAAGCATTATCCTGATGCAATTAACCTTTGACAGGGTGTTTTAGGTACTTGGACCGCTTTCATATTTTGTACATTGTAGTGAGAGTTACAATAAATAAAGACACACCACTATTCCAAATTAATGATCCTCCCACCTTCCACCACCTTTTTGGAGCTGTGACTTCAGTAGTCCAAAATAAAAGCTTGAAGAAACACCAGCACTGGTGAAAAAAAAACAACAACAATTTGCTCCAGCTGCTAAGCTGAAGGGATAAGAATATCAGATGAAAGGCAGAACAAGTTCTGAGTATGTTTTAAGAGATCAAGCACACAAGCATTGGGCTGGAACATTGGCTGATGTTGACATTGACTACAAGGAATTCTGCTTTACAATGCATGAATCAGAAATATTTTTAAAATAAGAAAGTGCAACAAATCCTTTCAATTTAGCCAATTCTCTTTACCATCTATTAACGTAATTAGTCATGTTCTTCCATTATAAACACTGTATTGAAAGATGTTATAGCCTAAAGATGAAACTCTCACTTAGAAGGGCATATTAATACTCCAAAGGGACACTAGGGTACATTTTATGAGGCCATTAAAGGATGGCTTGTGCAGATGAAGGCAGCTGGCAGAACCTACAAAGTAGGTATTAACAGCCTGTAAACCACACCCTGGCCTCTCTGGTGTCTTTGGGAATTGGAGATAAAAAAGTTATCACTAGATGAGATCATGCAAAGTCCTGCATCACTCCTTTACAGACAGTCATATTAATTCTGAGGAGAAAATACTTGGAAAAGAGTGGGTGTTTTTTGTTCTGGGGTTTTGCTTTGTTGTTTTCTTTTTCTTTTTTTTTTTTTTTTTTTAGTTGATTAAATTGGTTTTTTAAAAAGTCCACTCCCACACATCAAATTATACATGCCACTTTCTCCTACAGCAATGCAACACAAAGAGCCTGCCTGCATTAACAATTCCTAGAAATGTGATAGACTAGAGAAAAGGGCAGGAGGAATAAGAAGAGACATTGCTTTTAATCTAAAATTTTTTGAAAAATTACACAAGATGTCCTGAAGGCATTTTGATTCTCTTTCAGCTTGTGTTCCTGTGTTTATGGCAGCACCTCGCTCCTCCACAGGAGACCATGTCTTTGTTCAGTGTGAGGAACTATTAGCTGACAGGGTAAGATTTCTTTTCACTACCCCTGACCAAAACATATTCTTGTCAGAGCTACTAAACCTCAGGCAATGAAATGTCCATGGGAAAGTTGCTCGGGGCATCACTTTCATTCAGACTGAATCTCACTTCCAAGCAAGGCAGCCATAAGAGAAACCAGTCATTGGCATTCTGCTCCAGATGACTGCCAGAAGTGTTCCCCTACCTCATATAATCCACGTTGCTGGTAGGTTTCCCTTTGCAACATAGCATGCTGTAGAAATGATTGTTGGATACTTGAAAACCAAAAATACCACCCCAAAACGGCCAGTCAGCACTTTTCTGTTTAGGAATAGAATACATAACACATTCCTCTTTTTCTCATTTTATGACTGCCATTTTCCAGGCTTCTACACAGTATATTCTCTGCTTGGAACCCAATGGCTGTATGAAAGTGGTTCAAAAATAAAACTATATTTCTAGTATCTTTATAAGCTATGTGCTAAGGGGCTTTATACCAGATGGCAGTCTTAGGTATTACTATTTTTTTCTCAGTATTATATGCTTTAACACAAAAACATAACATTGTAAAACTGTGATCTAGTCTTGTCACTGTAATACAGCTGGAGAGTGTGTAATCATCTCTAGCCACAGATGGAAAAGTCTATTTTTGCTGTTGTTGTTGTTGTCAAGGTTATGAGATTGTCTAGTAGCACCAAAGAGTCCAAATGGATAGAAAGGCTACAGAATGATTTAATCTCAGAGCAGATGCCTCCTATAATTCATGTTGCCTCTAAAAATTTTTCAAGACAGCATCTGAGTGGGAAGGTAATGTTTGATGATCAGTACTCTCACATTAAAAAAGGCCAGGATCCGGAAACCTAATGTGGAGGCACTTGTCAATTAATTGATGTTACTTACTGCAACAATAAAAGCTTTTACAACACCTTAGAACTAATTCAAAAAGGTGGCCCTGCAAAATTTAGTTCTAAGTGAAAACTTTGCTCGAAGTGCACCTTGGAGAAGTAAAGTTAGTAAACCAGAGAAAACTTCAGAATTTTTTAGGCACTTATTGGCTTGAAAATATAGCATCTCACTCGTATTATTCCTGTTGGCTCAAGTTTTGGTGAATTCTTATCAAAGGAATTAAAAGGTTGCCAGAAACAACTTGTCCCCTTTCTGCCTTCTGCTTTCTCACTAGATAAAACATGGGGTCAAAAGTGCAAGTGCTGGCTGTCCAACAATGGTGGCTCTGCACTTGCTGGTTGGAAGTTGTGAGCTTTACTGAAAGGAGAACATTTCTTTCTTATTTTATATTTGTGTGTAGGTATTGACTGGAGAAGAAGTTGTTGCTGAATTTCTCGTGCTGGTGGTCTGTGAGGAGCAGACAGGGAGGGAAGGACCACAGCTTTTTGCCCCCATAAAACTATTTTTTCCTAGTGTTAATCCCTCTCAAAACATTACAAATTGTGCCCCATAGGAAAGACAATGTGTGCACAGCCACCTGACCTAACTGGAATAATCACTAGGGGGGACAAACAAAAGAGAGGTGAGGATTCCCAAACAGTGGAAAAAATTTTGTTTTCATCCAGCTGCTGTTGCACTTGGGTAAATCATCTCCATGGTTTTGTTCTGAAATGCTTCACCTCAGTGCTACTATTACCTGGTGTGGGGTTTTTGCAGTGTTATCCAGTTTTTAAGGGGCACATTAAGTGCTGTGTTTGTTTTACTTGTACTCAAAAATGAATATTACTTTTAAGACCACTGATGTGCGTGGTGAAGCCTTTGAATCATAAAATGCTTTTTATAGATGCGGTCAAATTCAACTCTCCCAAAAAGGGTTGTACTATTTCAAATACTCCTAATGATTCCTGTGTTAATAAGGCTGAGAAAGACTAAGAGACAAGAAAGGGGAAACCAAATGAGACTAACACTTAACAAGGATCATCCTAGAAATAATTGTTACCAAGAACAACAACATCTGGAAAACTTCACAGTATCAAAAGCAATGTCAAAACATTAAACACATTGGAAACCTGTTTACAGGTACTGCACATAAACAGACACTGGAGAGAAAACAGAATAGCAGAGATGTCTCTGCAGCAGGTTTGCAATCCTGAGCCCTGTTTCAGGGGAGGAGGGAAACAGAGAGTGTGATTTCTAGCTCCTTATCACTTTGCAATATGCCATTTTTTGCTGAGCCACAGCACAGGTAACCTGCACACAGCCTAACCAGGCAATAGCTGATAATAACCATCTCAGTTATGTGGGGGAAGCACAAGAAGATGCCTGACTGGGAAACACCTAATTTTTCACTCAGATATATAACATTAATTCATTATATGAACTTACATTACATTCTAGAGTCTTACTGTCTTTTCGTCTGTTATATTCGTTAAAGAAATCTAGGGATTCTTTCATGTGATTTCTTCAAAATCAGTGTTTGAGTACAAAATTAATCTTTACCTAACTTCCATTGGCATGTTTCTGTTTCTTTAAGGCATTTATGCAAAATAAAACAAAGCTTAAAACAAAGCTTTAAAGAAAGCTGAAAACCTAAAAGAATTCTGCATTAGTTATTAATAACCATGCAAAATGTAAGGCAATGTGGCAGTCCAAGTAAGGCTGCATGTTAGGCCATGCTAAACAAGCACAAAGATCTCAGTCAGACAATTTCAGGTTTCTCCACATTAAGTTTGCTTCCCATTAGAATTCAGAATAAACAGAATGACAAAAGTAGGAAAGTATGTTAAATAGATGTGCAAAATGCATGACAGATGACTCTGATGTGGTAAATAAAATATAATATCCTCAATTGCTACAGATTACTCATTCCATGAATATATGAAATACAAAATAAGAGCTATGAATAAAACAGCAAAAAAATCCCTTTTCAGAATGATATGCCTTTTACAAAATAACCATTATAGGTGTGGGCAGGAAGGAAGAGGTTTATGTTATAACAGGAGCCTCTAAAGAAGAGGAGGTTCAACACATGGCTCTGGAATTATTGTTTTTTCACTGGATCCTGTCTTGAGTAGCAGCCAGTCCAGTGAAATCCGGGAACTGTCCAGGCTGAGAGGGATTTGTGGGGCAGCTCACACAAACCAAGGCAGGCACAGCCAGAGCAGGTTGCTCCAGCTCTCCTCAGCCATATCTTGAACCCTCCAAGAGCAGAATCCACAGTTTTGCTGGGCAGCCTAAACAGAGGTTTCAAGGAGGAACAAAAGGTATGGAGGGAGGAGGGAGGAAGAAAGAAAAAAAAAAGGAGGAATGAAAAATAAACCAAATTCTCAAAGCTAGAGAAATTTGTGGTTTGTTTTATGCAGTTGTAACCTGAAAACTTTGCCTGATAGAGGACAAACCAACTGTGTACATCAGTACACAAGTTGATGTACAGTTTCTTTTGCTTCCATATTCCTTTTATATAAGGTTTGCAATATGTTATATTTACCTTTACTTACTTGAGCTACAACTCATTTTGTGGCTGACAAACCACCTGGCACTTTGTTTCCTTGGTGAATTTTTTAAATCAGGTCATCAAAACTGCCTTTTCCTGTTTAGTATTTTGTACTAAGGCTAAGATGGTGATCCTTCAGCATGGCTGAGGAACCATTCAGGGAGGTCTTTACTTGTGGAAACAGCAGGTATTTAAGAAAATCTTCCAGAGATTAAAAACAGCAAAGTAGGTTCTCTATCACTGATGTAGCCCAGAAGAAACTTTGCAGCATCTTGCCTTACTAATCTCCTCTTTAAATGAAATCAGCAAATAACACAAAGCCAAGGCAGGAAGTAGAAAAGCCTAAGGATCTGAAGTTAAGAATGATGCAAGTGAACCATAACTAGAATAAAAAACAAGTGAAAAGACAAATCAATGATGAAAATGAAGTAAAACTGCAGAGAAAATGGAGGAGGTACTTGGCATCGTGGTCCAGTCTGCAGTCATTTAATATCTCCTGCTCATGAAGCCAAGGCAGCAAGCTTAAATGCACACCAGATCTGTGCTAACTAGTACCAGACATTAAAGCAGACCTGCCCAGAAAATAAAAGCAAACACAAACTCACCATATGTAGTCATTTTCAACCCCTAAGCTGGCTACAGACTGAAAATGAAATTAAATCCAATGTCTTGGTTTCTGCCATCAGGGTTTTTAATGGACACAGGCCATAGTAACAAAATCATCCAAAGCAGTAGAAAGAACACTGTGATAATCAGTTAACATAGTCCAGCACTGTGATTTTCCCCACAGTAAAGCCAAGGTTTATCTTTTGGTAGAGATACAAATCTGGGAAGACTAGGGCCAAATCCATGAAATAAACTCCCTCATTGAATGAGAGGACCATTCTCCACAAACACCCTTTCTTGGCTGTGTTTTCCCCAACAAATAAATATGAGCAAGGAGACCCAGACCAGCTCTAAAGTCAAAACCAAGATACTTTGCTGCACACACTTTCACTGTGGGAAAGGAGTAGGAGAGCAAACAATGCCAGATGTTAGACACACTTGGAGAGTACTGGGATACTTTGGTGATGAATGACTGTAACCCCTTCTTCAGGACCCAGCAGACAGCTTATTGCCTGAAGCACAAGATAGAGTTCCCCTTTTGTAACACTTGTGTACTGCACTATCATACCAATGAAGTTACAATTGGGGCATTGTTTACAAAATAATTTTCAAAAAGCTGTGAGATAAAAGATTATTCAGCATACCAGCAAGGACATTATTTTGCATAGTTTATAAAATGCATAATTGTGCTAACATACCTAATTGTCAAGCCACGCTTTTGGCAAGCTAATGTGTGAGTGGGTGCCAAACAGCAGAGAATACAAAATGGAGTGAGAAAGCAGTTGAGATTTGATGGTATTCTGCCTCCCATCAAAAGTGCTCTTCCACAAAAATACATAATATATGTCTGAACAAGCATCGTAACTACAATGCCATGAAGCATTCATAAATCTATTTTTTTTATATTGTCCCTTATTTCTCTGGAATACTATTGGGAAAAAAATAGAATAGCAGGATAGGTTTAGAAGCATTTCTTCATATTGAGCCAGATTTAGAGAACATGGATTCAAAAACATCAGAGGTTCTTCTAAATCTTTATCCAAGATTATTGCTACATGATTTCTGTTTTACACTACATATATATGAATATTTGGCATTATGTCTTTATTCTTGCACATACAGAGGTTGGTGACAGAGATAAAAACCTCAGCCTTTGTCAGAAGAAAAGCCAAGCCACCTGGATAGTCAAATGTTAAGGCAGGATATTATTTTAAAAGGGATTGTCTATGCTTCTTGAAACACCTCACTGGAAACATCAACCCAAGTTTCTAAATCTATTTTTTAAGGTTTGTTCATTTTTACTCTACTACTACTTTACTCTCACTAATATGACAAACTCCGCTCCAGTCCTTTCTATTCTTCTCCCATTTGGCTCTTTCAATCACCCCCATTACATCTTCACTGCTGAACTGATCCCCAGCATCCAATAAAAATCCCAGGCACTACCTGGAAGAGCAACAACTCCCATCTAGCAGAACCACTCCAAGGAATATGGTAAACTTTAGATGGTGTGGCAGGTCACAGGTTGTTCCAAACCTGTGTATTCTCCATCTAACACATTAAGATGGATATTGATGCCAATGCTCCTGACCCCAAATCCAAATGTAACTGATATCTGAAGCCCCACATAGGTTTTGTAGATATTTAGTAAAAAAATGTTGCTGGCATGCACATCAGTTGCTGTAGGACCAGATGTACATATGTGTGTGAGTGCTTATATATTAGGCATAAAGGAGCAGAAGGAGAGAGGTTTTGTAGACAGTAGGTAGATCTCATGACTCACATATGCCACGACCTCTGGGCCTTGGAAATCCCCAGTAGCACAAAAATTGAGAAACTGAGAGGAGAACAGGTGAACACATGCACTTCCAGTCCCCACCTCTCCCATCAGAGATCATGGCACTCAAACAGACATTTACAAATGTAATTGTTTCTGTCAAAATTAAAAGTTTTCTACCTGTGCTCTATGTGTGCAGTGTGTATATTTGCACATGTGTGAGTGAGCAGATACAAAGAGGGAGGACAAGGAAGCAGCTCTTTTCCTCTCCAGGCTCATTTCTGGTTCTCCAGAGCAACCTCTACTGCAGCAGTGTGGCTGTAAAATGCTCTGCTGAGCCAAATTCTCCTAACTGCCCAAATATTCTAGTTCTGTGCGAAATATGCCCAGACTGCAAAACAGCTCTCACCTATTTCAGCATCCTGTTTCCACAAAAATGCCAGTTCACTCATTTTGAAAATTCAAAATTCATTACTTTCTAAACTCTCTGGTTTTTATTATTAAATTACCACTGATACAGTAATTTGTTTATAATTCAGGGGGTGGGGAAATCTCTCTCCCTTTAATCCTTTCACCTTCCACAAGTCTTACAATTTTCCCTGTCTTTCTGTGCAAATGTCTGCTAAAACATACCGACTAGGAAGCAGAAATACATGTTTTACTTCTCTAACTTTTCAGGGATTTAGTTTTCAAATATCTTTATTGAAGCACTAGAGATGAACTCTACTAATGTTATGCTCACATTCTTTGCAGCATTTTATAAGTGCATAAGCAAGTATCCTCAGAATTAATTTCTACCAAAAATACAACCTTACATACAATTGCTGCCATTAGTAAGTGTTGTTTACTAGGGAAAGGGTAAAGAAGTTGTTAAATATTGGAGTTTAGTGATGTAGTTCAGCATTGTTTGGACTGGATGAGTCAGGAACAGAATGGTTACTCTGTCATCTCCCAGAACTCGCAATTTAACTAGGTTTAATTAATTACTTATTTACACTTGCACAAAAACCTCTTAGCTCTTTGAAACCATTTCACATATTTTACCTACAACTGGTAGTTGGTGTTACATCCGTTTCTGTTTATGAGGTTATAGTCAAAACAGTCTTCAAACCAAACACTGATTCGAACCTCCAAAACAGAGTCATCCAGTTTTTTGGCACTTTTAGGAAGTTTAAGTGGAGGAGTTTACTAGTTCAGACCTCCTAGTTCTCATGTAATAATGTCAGACTTGCCTAAGCATAATCTTTAAAAGGCTTGAAACACATCTATGTTCATCACTTAACTAACACTTTTAGAATCTATTATTTTGAAATTAAATTATAGCTACATTACCAGCATTACCACCACTTATTTTTGAACAAGATACCATATCCATGAAAGCAGAGAAAACAGCAAAAGGAACATATCTGTCACAAAATATTTATATTCTATATATATATATAATTTTTTTTTAAAAGAGCATTGCAAGCACACTATGAAAAATAAACAATCATACCAAATGCTCCACTGGCAACCTGTCAGAGGCAAGGCCCTCCAGGCAGAGGAAAGCCTTTGGTACCCACTGCAGGGCCTGAACGAGTGCCACTGGAGCGTTACACAAGGGCAGGAAAACCACTGCTCAACCTGCCTCCTTTTCTGTGGGAAGACAAAGCTGCCAGTGCACATTGGAATTGGGTTTGATCTCACTGGCATGCCATGGGTGTGCTGTAGGAGCCCCTTCTGGACCTAGGAAACCTTAAGAGGCTTAGATGGAAGCTTATCTTTTGGGGGGGATTATAACTCAGACACAATGATCAGAAAGACTGGTCAGAAAAAAAAAGTGGCAGCTCCAGGAGTTTAGGATCCTACAGACTCAGGTGAGCAAGATTATGCTGTCCTAATTTAGCTATTTTTTTGCCAGAGTCCTTTCTTTCCTATTTTCCCACAGTCATCTTTGAAGACACAGCTTTGGCTATTTGCAAGTGTGAAATGAATAAATTCTTCTAACACAACAGGGAAAAAAAAAGAAAAAAAGTTGTTTTCTTCCTCATCAACAAAGAATAATTCCCACGGTGCAGTTTAGCAGCTGACTACAACACTTAAGTTTACTATTATTGAATTGTAGAAGAGATGCCAGTGATTTTTCACACTTTCAACAGCATAGAAAAATAAAGCTTTTAAGAGACTCACTCCTCAAATCCTTACCCCCATGGATGCAAGAGTTGTTATTTTTATTATAGTTAGTATATTTAATAAAATAGCAATATACCCACATTTTTAGCTGTACACTTGTATTTTGGGAACATTTTGTTTTATTTCAATCAATACTCCTCAAGCTCTCCTATTGCACAAATTGATATAATTTTTTTCATAGACTTGTTTAGTTCAAACATCGTGATCACATTACCCAAATATAATTGGCATGATACAAAACTGTATTCTAGTAGTACTTATTTCAAAACAAGTTCAGAGTTATACCTCACTATTGCAAGTGTGTAAATCTGCTTTAGCAGATTTAAAAATTCCCTGTGCTAGAGGGACTCTACTGGAGGGCTTTAGCAACCAGAGAACTGGAATCCTCTGGCTCAGCTGACCTTTGAAGAATTCTGTGTTGGTGCTATGAGGACAGTCTTGCCAAATCTTTGGGAATAAAACCTCCTTTGGCAGCAACATAGCTAGGTTTTGTTACGCTAAGAACATCACAAGATGCTCAAGTAAAAGCAGTTACTGAGCTTTAAGTTAAATCTGACTTTGGAGAGAACAAAGAGACGGACTAAATCCTCTGGAGAGAATTTAAATAATGAGGTGTTGTTTCACTAATAAGAAGGTCCTCTCTGAAGAGAACTGATTTTAAAGCAAGAGGCTGACATAAATGTGTCTCCATTCAGTGATGTGAAAATACCTCAGGACCCTTTTCTCTTTTCCTGGTCTACATTAGCCACTGTAGTGCAATACCTTGGCAAGTATCCATCCTACAGCATGTTACTCCAAAATTACCTGAAGGTAACAGGGAATGCTTCTTTTAAAACACAGACAACTCTACTCCCATGAACAACAGTAACATCCAGGAAAACCCTGTGGCATAAGGTCACATACTTGCATCCCAGGAGTGTGGAGAAAAATAACTTGCATTTATTTTTGCATTAAATATTTTATAATAACTTGCATTTAAAAGGGGATCTTTTTTCCTTTAGCTTTAGCCGACGAAGTCTTACAGTATTGAAACCTTCACCTTTCAATACACCAGCTTTTTCATCCAAACAATTGTTCATCCTTTTTCAGGAACTTCTTCTAAGGAAAGTCAGTGCTGAATCATGCTGAAGGAGACACATTTCAAAGTAGTTTGACTATGCATGACTCCTGATGAATTGCTTTCTTTCATGGTGAGCTGAAAGCCAGGCTTTTGAGCTGAACTTCTAGCCATTTGCACACTCTCAGGTTCTAAATTGCACAATTTTGCTGCTTTTGACTTAGAAATGGAACAGCAACAGCAAGGCAGACACCTCCATCTCAAAGTCACTTGTCACCCAGCATAGCACACTAACTCTTTTTGTTATCAAGTTATGAGTGTGAGGGGACTCTGTCAATAAAGTCTGACAAGTGGGGGTGGGAGGGGAAAGTCCACCCAATATGTATTGACAGCTTCCGTTCCCCTTTTTGTCAGCAAATTTTGTAGCATGTACTCTTGCAGAAGGCAAAGAAATTTTGTTGATAATTGCTATACATATATCCAACCAATTTGCTTTAAATTGATCTTATCAGCTTACTAATTTGACTGTTTAAAACTTCTAAACACATTGTACTTCTCAAGTTAAAAATTGCAAACTATGACAGGTATTAAAATTGGATCACAAGCTTTGAAAGAGATACTCCTATGACACTGAGAAAAACAGGATGGACTTCAGGAAAAAAAAAAAAAAGGAGAATTTTACATTTGAGATTCCAAAAGCTTTTAAGAAATCAAGTCCTCTTTCCCATTCTCATGCCTTTTTTTTTTTTTTGTCTATCACTCTGTATTTACAATATTTTGCATGTGTTAGACATTTATCATGCTCATTATAAAAAGTATTTTTGTACTTAACTTTTCCAATTAAACACTTAAGATTTTGTTTGTGGGGTTTTTTTAAGGTAAAGGATAAGAAAATAAAGAGAAAAATCTTTGCTTGATTTGCTTGGTAAGTACCATATCTCATATATACATGATACATTTTTACAATTTAAAGTAAGATATTTGGTATGAAAACACCCCGAAGGAAAGCAAATAATTGTTCTCTGAGAGAACACAGAAGCCATATGTAAAATCATGGTTCTTGTATGCAACAGAAATGACTGACATATCATCAGAATGAATAAATATATAGATGAAAAAATTGTCCTCTGGAGATCAACTAGAGGCAAGTACATAAAAAAACTAAACTACTTTTTCTCTCTCTTTTTTTTTTTTTTTTAATCCAAACAGTCTTTTTTTTATTGCAATGGTTGTTTAATAATAAACTGTAAAAGAAATTCACTAAAGAGAAACCAGAAATAATAGCTGTTTTCCATCTGGACACATTAATCTTTCAGTCTCATCTCCTCAGTAGCAGAGGAAGAGAGGAAAATCCGTTTCGTTTTACCCTGTGGATGATATTCACTGCTACACCTCTAGGAAACTGATATTTAAACACTCCCAGTTTCAAGCTGGGCTTCTCACTCCAATCAGCCCTTTAACTCTTGTGCTGTTTCAAGCAGGTTGGGTCCCTACCGTGACTTCACAACAAAACTGCGTAACAAATCAGGTCATCAGTCTGTGCTGGTCACATTTTGAGCACAATCATCAGCTGGGGTCTCCAGAGAAGACTCAGGTGTTACCCTGACTATTTCCAAATTCTACCTTGAAGCCATAAATTCATATGCAAAGCTGTGGAGATGTCTATTTCAATTGTGAATTTAAGCATCTAGAGTCACCTTGGCTGTCTTCTGAAGGCAGTTTTTTTGAGCATTTCTGATTGATTGGCTGGAGTGTGTTGCAGGGGTGGTGGCAAGTTTTTAATATCATCATCATCATCATCATCATCTCAATTCTCATCTGGAAATCTACCTACTTGTGTTTTTCAGACTATTCCACTCATTTAGAAGCACTTTCTGGAGTTGTAGTCTCAACTGCTTTTCTGGGTCTTCACTATGGTGTATGGTGCATGCAGAAATATCCAGAAGCTGAGACCTACACAGCCTATGTGTGTATACCACAGGCTGTGGTATATATATTGTCTAGTGTCATTGTCTGTAGGTCCCCTATGGTGAAAGGAGGCCATAGCCATGCTATGGTTAGCAAGCATAAAATGAGAAAATATTTCTGTAAGATGCAGTTGTGAGTCAAGGAGATAAGATGTGTTGTTAAGAATGCCATTACATCAGGCAAACCTGCAATTAATTCTCTAAATAGGAACAATGACTGTACATAGAGCACCAGGTATTTATAGAGAGATGACAACACATCTCGACATATGTAGTTACCAGTCACTCTAAAAAAAGACAAAAAAAAAGTTTGAGCTGATAATTTTAGTGAAAGCTTTAGAAAGCTACAAACTAATAAGCCAAGCCTAACAGCACTGGGTACACAACTACTGCAATGCAGAGGGCAGAATGGACACATGCTCCCTCCACAAACCCTTTTCCAATAGCCAAAACGCATACAACTCAGTCTGAAGTCACAGCCTAAACCATGGCCCTTGATTAACACCTCAGAATTTTAATCCACCTCTCAGATCAATGGTTTTTTGTATCTCTTGACCCTATCCTTATTTTACTCAGTGGCATTCATGGAGTTTGGTAAAGGGAGACTTGCTTTCCATAAACCCATTGCACTTGTTCTGGTCTCCCTTAAGTTAACTATTTTATACATACCGTAAAGTTGCACATTGTGAAAATTGTCTGTTAATTACACTCACAGCACACCAGAAAACTTGGTGAAAGTCACACCTACACGAGCATGGCATACTGAAATAAAAAACACAACAAAAACAACAACAAAAAAACATGATGAAGAGGCCCAAGTTTCACACAGATTTAATGACGGTTTCCCAAAAGCTTGGGGGAAGACTTCCCAAACAGCTCTCATGTGCAGCACTTTCAACTTGTGTACAAGCCATGAGGACTCAAAGACCCCTTCCAACAGTGCCAAGATCAACACACTAGAAAGCATGCAATAATTTCTTTTTTAGGGATAATTACCAGTAGGAACTGGAGTTTAGAGCTGTTCTGCAGAGTCTTTTAGGCACAAACTTTGATGTCAACTTTTCTTCTCGCTGAATAATGTCACTGTTAAGCAGACAGAGCCTTTGCTACAGTGATTAGGGAAGATCTGGACCTAAATATAATTTCAACAAGGCCACAGAATTCTGATAACAAGAGTCACTTACTAATATATGAATTTGGTAATTTTGCCTTGGTCCAAAAGAAACATATTACATTCAGATCGATTTAATAGTAAAATTTGTATGTGGTACTCTATTTTTAACACATGGACCAAAAAGAAAAGGCAACAGTAGCAATACCCAATGAAAAAATCCTTCAACAAACATGTTTAGAAATACTCAGAGCTAAATTACCAAGATACTAGGATTCAAAACTTGACAAAACTAAGAATTCTTAAGAAATGTTGGGTTATTTTTATACACTAGCATAGAGCACATCCTTTCTTCAAAATGCCTCCCTGCAAATGTTTCTTCAGATTTCATTTGGAGAACAACAAATTCCACAAGTTCTTTGTGTTTACAAGGATAATAACAGCAAATTTAATGCATTCCTTAAACTGAAATAGAGAAACAATAACTTCATTCAAAATGGGTCAAAGAAGAAAAACCTGCAAGTTTATATTTCATCTATAGGATTTTCCTTTCCTCAGTGAGAACTCTAACAAAAAATAAAACAAATATTGTTAACCAAATCCATATCTGAGATTTAGATCTGTGCCTGGAACTCATTTGTGACTTTTTAGTATAGTTGATGTGCTTTTAATGAGATAACATTTAGGTAACCGATTAAAAAGTAAACAGGAGGAAGGAATGTTAGGTACTCTTAGCATTGTAATGCAGTCAAAAATTCTTGGGGCAGATCCTTGCAGCAGAGGCTTTGGAGATAGCTCATTTAATCACCTTTCTGTTGGGTTTGGATTGGTTGACATGGGGAGGTGATGCAAAAAAAACACATCCTCATCCTCATTAAAACAATAATTAGCCAACAAAACATCTAAGTGCTCAGGTTAAGTGCTAGTACTTTGCAATTACATCAAATCCTTCATCAACAATGCTTCAGGCAGCTAAATGAACTTGTTAGGTTTATTATATAGTGAAATTGTTCCTGGAGATGCTTAGTACAAACCAAAGCAAAGACTATGTTGAGCACTGAGACCATATTTCCTGATACCTTCAATGCCTTGTAGGCATTTAATACTCAAAAACTTGGTCATACATTGGACACCCCAAATAACTCATACTGCAAATGCTTAAGGAGCTATGCCTGAATTAGTTGTTATCTATGTCTACAAGAGCACAAAAGAAAGGACAGTTAGGTTTTTTAAACATGCTTGTATCTGAAAGACTGATATCCTGTCCATATTACTAATAATTTTGATTCCATCTAGACCAATAAAGTCTAGAAGTTATAGGGACAAAACTTGCTTAAGATTTTAATTTTTAAACTTAATATTAACTTTCACTAGAATATGTGGGAGGGAAAGAAAAAAAAAAAACACACCACTCAGAGAAGTGCTTGCTTTATTTTCCAAATATTTCTTAAAAAATAAACTGTAACATATGCTAGGTACTTAAATAGCCTAAAATCAAAAGCAATTCTCACTTATCTTTCTAAAAATGCTGGTCACTGGTAGGTCTGTATTTCCATTTGTGCAACAAGCCTGAGTGCCAAAATAAAACTAATACCATATGTCAAAATAAAGCTTTAGAAAGAAAGTGAGTGGAGGGGGATAGCTTCATTAATTTCAGTTGAGCAGAGACTTTTTTTGGTTGTGGGGGAGAGGATAGTTATGAACATACCATACCTGGTCAAAAAAAGGAGAAACTTCTCAGGTAAATTATTGAAGCCAGTGGAAATTTTTAATTGACTCGGAAACTCTGGTAAATTCTGGCACCTACAAACAGTGTATCCAAAAAGAGCTGAAGCATAAAGAGGCGCTTACTTTCTCAGAATCCTTATCAGAATAAAAATACAAGTTGAATATATATATTTTTTTAAGATGCAGACTATAAGAGACAATATGGTTTTCAAAATAATGTGGCTATTTCAAACTTTGAATTAGGTAATTAGTTTTTGACATCTTATTTTATGAAAGTCAAACCACCTGAAAAGCATTCTTAATGGCTATTCAGTCCATTTCAGACACAGCAAAAATTCAAGATATTGTTTTTCTATGAGAACTTAAGTACATCTACCTGCAAGAGCAATATGATGTGACAAAATTTGCTCCTTCCATTTTACCTTCTAATACACCCAAATCACATAAGTTCTCAGATTTGACTTCCCTTGAACAAGAAGTATATACCATTACATGCTTTTCTTATTTCTACTTGTTTACTCTTTTGGAACCAATAGTGAATAATTGCATCATACATCTTCTCCTGTTTCTCCTTATACTTACAACATCAATACACTAGAAAGACCAGCAACATCCACATCTCTAAAAAATGAAAGTGCTCACTGGAATATAGAGAATGTTTCAGCAGTTTAACTTTACTGTTCTACTGTCTATTCTCAAATGCTGACAGCTTTATTTAGTTGTAGGCATTTATATTGGCAAAGGGATCAGAAGAATAATATCTTCCAGAGAAATAACAATTCCACAGTTAAGTAGCTGAGGTGCTTTTTTCCCCCCCACTTGTACTAAATTTACACAACCAAAATTTCAAAAGAGTTAGAAGTATGGCTTTGTTTAGAGGCTGTTTGCCTTTTTTTTTTTTTTTCCTTTTCTTTTCTCCAAGAGTCAGCTTGAAAGTAGGGCACTGGGGCTACCCAGAGGATCCCTTCTCAGGACACACCAGACTTGTGTTGTTGCTCTGTCAGAGTTAATCAGAACAGTCAGTTTAAGCAAAGAGCATCTTTTAAACATGAATTTTGTGAAGGAAACTCCTTTTTTTTTTTTCCTAGGTTATTTATATCAAAGTTAGTGCTTTTTACTGAACTGTTAAGTAGGATTGTGGCTTTCTGACCTGTCCCACAATGACATAAAAAGACCTGGGTCCAAAATTCTAGGCAACTTTTCTATAACATTATTGAAAAGTAGGTTTGAAACAGAGTTGCAAAGTAGTTTATTTACATTAAAGGTGTCACCAAATGAATATTTATCCAAACTGTTCTGCAGCTCTTCAGTTAAGGGGCTCCATAAGTTTCCAGAATAAGCTGTTTCTGTTCAAAAGTCTTCATGACAACTGACATATTTATCTTGAACTATTACTTCAGTCTTTTAATTCTGCCAAGGATAGTTCCTCTCTGAAATCCTTCATCAATTAATTTGAATACTTGATTACACAAACATTCCCCTTGCCATATCCTCTTAAAAAGGCAGACCTGTAAAATTCCTTGAGGGATGGTTTTCTGCTGTTTTTTCCGTTTGTTAGTTGGGTTCTCGGTCAATGATCGGTATTTGTGTTTTTCTCTAATTCTGTACTGCTCTTGTTTGTATATTTTCGAGATTTACAAACCCTTGCTGCTCTCTTCAGCCCACATTTCCTTCCAGCATCTCATTCTTACATATTTTTTTTCAAGTAAGATAGAAACAGATTTAGAGAATCCCATTACTGATTTTCTTCCTGCTTGTGAAACAAAGGGTATCTGGGATGTCTTCTCAAAACTTGGTGGATTGCATAAGCTGCTCTATTGCTTAGGGAAAACAGATTGAGATAATTAAAATAAAATTTTAAAAGGAAAGTAAAGGTAGAGCTAATGTATGGCTGTTGCTGGCAGCATCTGTGTTCCTCTCTAATGCATCTTAATAAGTATTTGGAAAATATCTTTGAAATAGATACAAGTTGCAGCAACATCTCCATAACCTAATTTACTGACAGTGTTTTTGAAGCTACTGGTAAAAAAAAAAAAGTTGCTAAAGGGATTTTTTCGTTTGTTCTAGTGCTAAGAATCTCATTCATATTTTCTGTTTTGTTGGATATAGTATCAATCTGTTATTGCTTTAACTTAAAGACAGGTAAAAACTATTACATTTTACAGTATATCAGTCTTTCTGAATAAGAGGCAAGAACACACTAACATTAATAACAAGAGTGCAAGATGCAAGGAAAAAAATCTATTATTGTACTGAGGTAAGCATTCTTTTCTGAAAACACTTCAGTATTTTTGCTTCCTGGTACATGAGTCTTATGTATATGAGGCATTTTTACTAAATGTTGAGGGTTTTTTTTCCTTATATAAACACATTCTCTTGTTTCAGGAGAGTTAAAAACATATTGCCATATGTTTGCAATCACTGAATATATAACTAAGGAAATTTAAATATTGTGCAATGTCTGGTACTCCATAAATTTCCCTCACTGCCCCAACTATCACATGACCTCATCAAAGAGTTCACATTACAGAGCTCTTTGAAATGTACTAAAAATTTATACAATTCTGATTACCCTGACAGTGTCAAATAACAGTTTTGGAAAGTCTGCAATTGCTTAAAGAAATGTCAACAGCTTTGCCTCATGGGAGGAGATCGTTTAAGCTTTGAAAAACTAAAAGGAAAAGACACTGAAAGAAACCATATAAAACAAAATAACTCATAGCACTAAATAAAGCAACATTTGAATTTGCAAGTTCTACTCACTTATGTATGACTGGAAAATCAAAGTCTATCAGTTGTCAGAAACGCATTTGAGTTTTCGGCATATTACTTAATTGTAATTGTGAAGAGACTCAAATAATATTAATTACCTTTACACACAGACAGAGACATAAATGAAGTGAATAAAAACCAGCCCAGTGTTGCACAAATTACAAAGAAGGATTGTCCAGTTCACAACAGTAAGTAATTGTACAAATAGAATGGAGGAGAAAGATTTCACATCATAATAATGAATTTTCAACATCAGTATTTTTTAGCCTGCAGTAAAACAGTTATTAATATTTTAGCTAAAAAATGGTAATTCTTCGTAAACAATCCCTGACTTCTGTCAACACATATTGTACAGGGTGAGTGTTTGTATTCTCACACATATTCAGCTACATAGTTGCAAATTACTTTGGTATAGGTCAGTTTAGTTTCTGACTGGAGCTGATATTTTAGAATGTTGTTTTAGTATAACTTCACAACAGCCACTCTAACCAAATCAGGTCCATCTGCTTTGTTCACAAGTCATTTTAGTGACTATCCAGCAAATACATTACTGCTCAAAAATCAAAAAGTAATGGAGATCCAGGCATGGATCACAATAAATGCAAGGGTGCCAAATGAGACACATTTTGAAGATCAAGTTGTCTCAGTGTCTCTCACTTTTGATATTCAACCAACCCTATTCATTGATTATTCAGTGCCAGCTATCAGCTGTCATCAACCCAGGTGGCAAACAACTTACTGTGTAATTAATGGAAGTTGTCTGTTTAACTGCAGTGAAGATCTGATTGAAATACTGGCAGGTAACGTTGAACTTTAAGATACCCTCGAAATATTTCTTCTTGTCAGGTGTGGTGATTTGACTTCATCATCATGCTGTGTCCAGGGAAAAAAGGTCTCGGGTGACAGCAGCCAGTTCCTTGAGCAAGGTGTGGCCAGTGAGATAACACACTGCTGGCTACTAGGTTACCCCACACACACTCTTCAATCCCCTTGCCAGCTCAGGGTTGCAGATAGTACAAACCCATGCAGCAACACACTGTTTTCAGCCTGGTTTTACACTGATAATTTAGCCTGAATTTCTGTGAAAAAACATTTTGTCCAAAGCATAATTAATATAGAATGTTTCCACTGTTGGCAAGGATTTTACTTAAGAACTCAGCAATACATTGAAGGACATTTTGGTCAGCTCTGCTGTGATTTCATAACTGAGAAATATGTCAAATATGAAGAGTTAAAGCACTAGCTGAAATATAAGTTTTTGCAGGTACTTCCAGTCTCTTCCTTGACTAAAAATAAATCATATTAGAGAATGGTATTCTGGATATCATTCTTTCCTGAGTGCCTGATTAAGAAGGCAGATAAATCCACACAAGCAGGTGTGCCTGGTATGGACCAGACTAGTTTAGCTGCTGTTCTCCGTTCCTTGCAGTTTTTGAAGCCTTCAGATTTCATAGAGAACCCACTTCTTCCTGAGAGAATAAAGGGCTACTTGGATAGAAACACTATTTAAAAAGCAGAGATGGATTTTAGAGCATTTTGTGTGAGCATTGACATGTTTCATTGTGTTTGATAATCAGTTACACATACACAGACGGGAGCATTTTGCCATGAATCTCTCTTAAGCAGCAGTTTGTACGTGAGCATATTCAAACATCACATGCCTCAGCATTTCAAACACAGAGCTCATTTTCTAATACAAGGCTCACATTTGCTACAATATAATTGCAGGGGCATATGTGTCTATCCTGAGAAACAGCACAAACTACTTTTCTTGCCTTCATTTTAATATGCCAGAGTAAATAGACACTGAGATGTCTCGAACACAGCAATGACATTTTGCCTCATTAGGTCTGGGAAAACAATCTGCTGGGTATGAAAAGGTTGTGGCAGGAAGGGAGATGCCAGAAGTAGCATGGGCAACACATAAGAAAAAAAGGTGACATAATTGACAAGCACATGAATAGATGCCTTTAATGGCTACATGCAGCATCAGCCAGCTGTATAGCTTGGCATTTCTCTAGACTAATCTACTAATTGACCAAAAGATAGGAAAAAAAAATCACTGGCCTTTGGTTTGGACATTGTGCAATACAGCAATTCTTTTGGTGTAGCAACACCACCAATAAATGTTTTGGAGAGAGAGGAAGAGAAGAGAACATGAGTCCATAGCACAAACAGTTGTGGCGGGAGGAATGTTTAAGTTCTGTTCACACTTACTCAGACAGGTATAAAAACACTCAGAGAAGGATGTGTGGGACAAAACACGATTTTTGGGACAACAGGAAGTTGTCTCAACACTTCCACTGTTACTGAGAATTGGCATGATTTGCATAGCACTCAAAAGAGCTTGAGGAGAAAGTAACGAACAGGAGAATAGGCAGAGGCTTAGTTTGTTTTGGTTTTTTTTTTCCCAAGCACTATTGCTAAATATTACACAGAGAGCCAATATCACATATAAGATATCACAAACAGAAGGAATATCCAATGAGATAATGCATTAATTAAGTTTTGGAGTAGGTAAGTTCTCTCCCTATTAGTGTAAGTGCAATTTTACATCATCATTATATCACTTTTAAAATTTCTTTTTCCTCAATCAGTTCGAACCTGTCATTTAAAAGTGTGCAAGTCTTTTTACAGAAACATATTCAGTCCCACTCACGCCCTGCTCAAGTTGCCTATTTGCACAGCATGCTGTTTTCAAATGTGATTATTAGTAAAATACATGCTTTACTGACTTGCCTTGTTTCCTAATTTATAAGCCTGAGTTAATGGAGGTTTTTCTCTGTTGAAGTTTTCTGGATCTTATTGCCTTGTATGAGCAAAACAGTGGCCATTAATCAATGAAGCATTTAGCACCAAGAGCTCCCAGCATTTGGGCAGGCAGCAGCTTTTTAGGACCAGCCTTGGCTGCCTGCTGTAGAACTGCACCCAAACCAAGCTGAGACTCCTGTGACCCTCATCTCCTCCCATTCAAACATGGTAATAGGGCAGCACACGGGCAGATGGACACAGCAGTCTGAGGAGGCTCAGATGAGGGTGAGAGGAAGCAGACCCTGTTTTCATGCTCTAGAGGGTCATTCCTTCTCTGTAATTCAATTTAAATCATGCCTTTTTATCTTGAATTCAGAGTTGTGGAAGCAGAGGGGAAAAACTCCACCCACCCCCCTCATCTCAGACCACGTCATACACTTGGACAATCTTAGTATTAAACCTGTTTTACTGCACTGTAGCGAGAACAGCTGTCTGAACCATATCAGCATTTTGCATGCATTGTAACTCAGGGAAAAGAAAAATAAGTTAATTGAAAACGTGCTGCAGTTGTGCCAATCTTGTTCATGTCACCCTGAAAGAATTCCCAGCCCTGTACACACACTTCTTCAAGTATTTACAGTTTATCTGTGAGACTCAAGATTTTCATTATATAGAAAGTGTCGGTTTTTTTTACAAATGGATGGAATCCAAAATTTTCTACTCTTTTTGTTACTGGAATAAGTTTGAAAACCCAGGAAGACAGTTATGAAGTATGTTTAGATTAAATTAATTAAGATGAGTTTGTCATCTTGTGCAGAAGGGTAGAACCAGGTGTGTTACTGAGCACAACAGCAAGAAAAATATTTTTGCTTAACAATTTGCAATTTAATTATTTTCCACTTAGTCAAATTAAAACTGCAGTTTCATCACTTCACTGGGTTACAGTGGTTACTGATGAAGCACTAGCAGAGGGTCCATTGCACAACCTGCAGAACTCTTACAGCAGTCCTCCTGACAACTGCTGAACTGCAGTTCAGGCATCTAACCCATGTTACGAGGAGACAAACAGTGAAATGCAACCTAAATAAGCCCCTCCAAAATGTACTGCACCATAAACTTGTAAGACTGCCCAGGTGGCTGGGATAACTGAAAAACCACCTCAAACCATCATAGGTTCCCTAGCATTTATTACCTTACCAGATATTAATCTCTCATCAATGGATCATCAACTCTGCCAAGTTTCCTCTTTTCCCCACTCCCAAGCACCAAACAAATCCGCTAGTGGGCTTTGTTATCAGAATTTCTGTTCCTAAATGAGCCAACCAACCAATGATGGCAACACTCTATAATAAATTCACAACATGATACTGAAAGATTTTGCTAAAGGAATGAGATCTAAGAAGTTGTTCGTACCAAAACTTCTCAGTCAACCATGAACTACTATACAGTTATGGTTGGTAGAACTTACCAGACTTCTTTTAAAGTTCCTCCTAATCAGAGTGGAACATAAAAATACTGAAATAGAAAAATAATCTATATCAAGTTTCCTGATGGGTCTGAGACAGATGTCCAGAAAAATAAAATTAAAAAAAACTAAAATTGAAAACCAAGTGAGTCAGAGAATTTCAGAAGAAAAAGATTACAATAATGACAAATGGTTGCCATTAGCATTACAGTCTTCCAATAATCAATAGGAAGGATGCACTGCTGAACCACGAAGGACTACATATTTTAATGACTACATCATAATTCCCACATGTAAGTATATACCACACTTGCTCATTTTACAAATGGAGAGCAGCAGAGGAAGATGAATGGTGGGCTCTCTTCTGCTTATTAGAGGCTTTTTTGTGTCAAAGCATCAAAGGCAAAGAAACTAAGATCCAGTAGATGTGGGTCTCCAGGAGGGCAGCGAGTCAGGGATTTCCTGATGAAAGTTCTTTCCATAAAAATTGGATTGCCTGAAGGAATGTATGAACCAGTTTAGATGAGAAGACCCTTTATGGTTCAAAAAGTGAAAGGGGAGCAGGGGGGAAAGCCCTTTCCTCTTACCTCTAAATAAGTAAAATCTGTAAAAATTAGAACACTTAACTGGACACAGAACACCTCACTCAACTTCATCCCAGAAATCTATCCTAGCCACTAAACTGCAAAGAAAGCTTGAATTTTTTTTTTTTTTTTTGTAAACAGAATTAAAACAAAGAGAAGAGAAGAAAGTAGGAAGAAAACCAAGAAAGAAAACCAACTGAATGCTGGTTCACGGTACTCACCTTAGACATGAAGAATTGGGTCTCCAGTACACCTAATCAAGACAGAGTCAGTTCTTAAATGTCAAGCAGGTACTCTGCTAGCTTGGCTAATGACAACTCTGATAAAATATAAGAACTGATCACTTGCTTTTCATGGAAAAGTTTGAGGTTTCCTGAGTGCATAATGACAGCAACAAAGTCTCAAAAAACACCAGCAGACAGGAGCACCTAAAGGCTCACTTTTCCACCATCATTGATATGCACACCCAGTGTGAGCCATGCTAGAGACTGCACAAGTCCTACAAAACATACTCAAGTACACATTGGAGTGGCAATTTGCTGCAAGCTTCAAGGATGATTTTATGTCGAGTTCTGGTTTCAGACAAAACTACTTTTCTGTCATTTCACTTTGTAATAAGGCAGAGAAAAAAAGGGATGAGGCACAAGGTAACTATCTGTTCTGCAGAGCAACCCTCCACACACACTGCACTGGTGTTCCCTGCTGAATCTATGGTCCATTAAGAAAATTAAGAAGAAAATCCCCTTGTTCATTACTCTCAGATGTCAGTTTGCTTTTCTTTCACTCAGTGCAGAACACCAACACATGGAGACGCTTTGAAACATTTTCACCGTGGTTTATTTTCCCAAATAGACTGGGCCAAACCACTGGCTGCCTCCACACTGGAGTAAATAGAGAGCAGCATCAGAGCAGTGAGAGGAGATGCTCTAAATTTCAAGTAGGCTCAGCAGAAGTAAGACCATCATCCTTAACTAGTCTAATTAGAGTAGAGGATTCAATTTGAAAAGTAGGTTTTTAATAAACATATGTTGAGGTGCATTGCATTCTTCTTGAAAAGGCTTCAGAAGTACAATTACACTTTACAGATCTGTGAAAAAGAACAGATATGCCTCGTCTGTGGAATAGTGTTATGTAAAGTTTCTTTCTTCTCTAGGCTAGCACAAACAACAAGATTAAAAGCATTTCTGAAATAATCCAGGATGTACACAGTGTTGTCATTTCTACAGCCAGTATCACGTTAAACCTCACCCAGCAAGATAATTAGCTTGGGTTCTGTGTTTGTGTGTGCAGCATTGGTTGTGGGGCCTTTTAAAAAGCACTTCAATATGGATCAGCAGATCTGAAGAAGAACACAAGATGCCCATGATATCAGAGTAGCCACTTTGAATCATGCCTGATATAAAGAGCTAAGCTTCAAATAGCTTGCAATTGTTAAGAGCTTTCAATGTTTATGAAAAGACAGAATGACTGATGATGATTCAGAATTAATTGCAACTCAGTGTCACGACATGCCCTAACTAATGCACTAATAACAATAGAGTAAAACTTTTCTCTTTTTGTACCCTATACATGAAATTTACTCCCATGCATGCAAAATTCTTTGGGGAAAAAAAACAATCTGTCTGAGCAGTTTTTAATTTAACAGGCAAATATAGTGTTTTGTACAAATATTCTTCTCTTTTGACTCTACCCCCAACAGCTCAACTCACCAGAAGACTAACACCAAAAGTTCCCTTTATTAGAGTGCTTGCTGACATGAACTAAATTGTCAAATTAACGACAAAATCCTTAGGGAGCTCAAATCACCACATGGGAGCAATCCCTGTACAAAGGAGCTTTTGCTGAAGACCAAAGCAGCTCGCATTACTTAATAAACTATTAATGTTACAATTTTTAAAATATGCCAGTACAATGATGCATTATACACATTTCCTTGCAAGAATTTAATCAAGCTGAGTTTCTCTGATACTGGAACAGTCCTTTGGTGCAGTTTAACATCTTTAGATAGATACACAGATAAAGTGGAACATTTTAGCATCCAGAGTCTTTGGTTTTAAAAAGATGTTTACGCTTCATCAGATTAAAGTTGGAGCTGAAACATACAAAATAAGCGTACTTATTTTAGTCATCATACTTTAATAAGAATATTTTAAAATTCTCAATAATTGCTGGGCATGGTGGACTATTAATTTAGGAGAAAAACAATGATTAGATGTGCTCTATGTCAGAGCTTCTTGCTTTTTCTCAGGAGTCAATGTGAACAATACATTCAATGACAGGTTAAATATCAAGAGAATGAGGGAAGATGCAGTAACATTCACATAAATGTCAGAATTTTACTCTTAACTTTTACTATTAAAAAAAAACCAAACTCCTTTAAAACAAGTAAAACCCAAACCACAACAAACAGAACCCTCCCTTCCAAAACCTTTTCCTCCCCTCTTTCTTTGTTACTCTGAAATGATCTGACTCATTAATATTTTCAGCTCTAAGTAAAATCCTTGTCAAACACTGAAGGGAATCATGAAACTACTCATTGCAAAATGTCCTTTTCACATTTTAAATTCTTCTGGCATTTACAAGCATATAAAGTGTTCTTCATTATCCACTGTACAATAGTGGGAAGCTACCCAGATGATAATTTTGATAAAAGGTACCAGGTTAAACTGAAGATGAGGATTTTGAAAGAGGAGTTTGGTTCTGAGTTCTGAGGCCAAAGCAGATGCACGAGTAGCAGGACTGAGGGAACTCTTTGATCTCACCTGCCTTTCATGTATAATTGACAGCTGTAATTTGGTCTGGGGGATGACAGAAAGGCGGCTGAGGCATTCTGTGAGATGCCTGGTACAAGCTGAGAGGAAAGCACAAAGCCAGAGGAGTGGCACTGCCGGGCAGGAGCACGGCACAGCGCAGCAGTCACACACAAAAGGGCAGCCCACGCTGCTGCAGCTGTCCTTTGGTCAGCTCTGGGTCACCACACAAGGGAAAAGAAATGCATTGTGTTGAGAAACATCCAGGAGCAGGGGAACAGAGACAGGTTTCTTTACAGAGAACAGTGTATCCTGACAAACATCAGCTGAATACCCCAATTTTTTATTTTTTTGTTGTTGTGAGTCTTTCAAAGGACAAAGGAGAAAAGAGAAAGTTTTAATCTAGTAGATCTCATGGATTTTTTTCCTTTGCAGTATTTCTGCTTTGATTCATTCTTGGATGCTTGTGACCAGCAGTGAGAGTTCCCCTGGGAATGCAAGCAAAGGGCTGGAGGATGAGGTGTGCAAGTTGGGGGTAACAGAAGGAACTTCTGGCTTCAACCCCTCAGGACTCTCTGGTTGCACTAGCCCTCTTCTGCCTCACCCACCCCTCTAACAGACCCTTGAAACACCAGGAAACACAATGTAATGGTAGTGGTGTGGGAGGCAAAGCTTTAGGTCCAAGTAAGATGTAATCACAGAATCATTAAGTTTGGAAAAGACCTCTAAGATCATAAAGTCCAACCATTAACCCAAAACTGTCAAGCTCACCACTAAACCATGCCCTTAAATTCCACATCAACATGTCTTTTTATGCACTTCCAGGGATGGGAATTCAAGGACTTCCCTGGGCAGCCTGTTCCACTGCTTGACCCAACTTTTCTGTGAAGCATTTTTCCTAATAGCCCATCCAACTACCCCTGACACAGCTTGAGCCTGTTTTCTCTCATCCTTCACTTGTTACCTGGGAGAAGGAGCCAACACCCTCTGGCTACATCCTCCTTTCAGGGAGCTATAGAGAGTAATAAGGTCTCCCCCAAGTCTCCTTTTCACCAGACTAAACACCCCCAGCTTCCTCAGTTGCTCCCCATAATTTACAATATAGAGCTTTTATTCATTCTCTGGCAAAACTAAAGAAATCTAGAGGTATTGACATTGCTCATTTAAGGGAGGAGTTAATACACTGGCCCCTCGACATTTTGGTTACAGGAGCTAAAACTCAACTCTCACATGTTTTTGAATAAAAAGTCATTTAAGTAGAAATGGGAAAAAAGAGTTAAAATTTTACTTATGTGCAGGCAACTTAACACCGTAATTAAGTTTTAGAGTGAGCACAGACACAAAACATTCCCACAATGGGATCACTTCAGCACATCAAAGACAGCACAAATCAAAACTTCTCAACACAGATGGGTCCAATTTGCTGTTTTCTTTCAATTTGCATAGTTTTTTTGTCTCACAACAAAACCTTTAATGCAAGAGTTATTTCTAGCACGACTAATTTCTGTTAATCTGCACCGTTGATCTCTACTGTTTTTAAAGTATCACCTTGGGAGAACAGATATTATTCTTAAAGGCAGAAGAAAACCCCCAAACTTTATTTCCTGTTAAATACTGTCCAAAAAAACCACTTGGTAACAAAGGGATGCCTAAATCCTGAACTCATTTGCAAGGAAACAGGAAAACTCTAAGGTGTATGAGGGTAGGAAAAGGCTGTCCTCTAAATCAGGATCCTGTTTCTGAGGGAACACAAAGCATGTAGCCTGAAGTCCTGGATGCCTCCATATTTTCTCAATGTTTCTATAATAAGTTTTTCTCCTCATTTCAGAGACTTCAGTGAATATTTTCCTTTTTTCTGGACTTTATTTTATGATAATATTTCCACACTGTTCTAATTGCTGCTAATTCTCTCTTCTGTTGGGATGTATAGCCCCAGGCAAACACCAACAAGCCTAAGGTCTGTAGAAAGATATTAAAACTGTTTTGTGTGAGCACAATTCGCCTTCTGGGAGATGCACTTTGTGCACAATAAACAGAAGTAGCAAACTAGAAGACTCCCGCTTCTAACACAGAAAGCTGATTTACCCTCTCTCTTTGCCCAGACTACACTCTGGGGAAAATCACTTGGGGTCAGAAGAGAATTTCACCCATGTTGCAATGGTCTGCATCCACAGACAGAACAGCAATAGGAAAGGCAGTGAGGTACATGCCTAATAATAGTTATTAATTATTATTATTAAGGGAAAATTATTAATAATAATAAATTTAATGAACTATGTTGAAAAAAGAACATAAAAGAAAAAAAAAAAAGAAAAGGCAACTAGAAAAAAAAAACAAAAAAAAAAAAAAAATTAAAAATGTCAGAGACAGGTAACAGTTGAACATTGTCCCTCCTCTCTGTGCTGCTAAAACAGACATGTGCAAATGATACTGAGTGATGTCACATTACAGGCTCAGTTTACTGACCACTGGTGTGACATCAGCCCAGGCAGTGTTTTGTGAAGCCCTGTAAGCAGATTCATGAAACTTCTTATCCTCAGGAAAGTCAGGTGCCAGGATATATGCAGCACAGGGATTTCTTCTGGCTCCGAAGCAGTTTTAAACCTCAAAATCCACAACATATACAATAAATCTGTAAGACAGATGGCCATAAATCCCTAATGAAGCACTGCCAAGGTAAATACTGTAAAAAGGATAAATAGCACCTAATTATGCCATTGGCAAGCAGTTGGGTTTTTCCTCATCTTTATTCTGCTGTTCACCAGTTTTCCATCTCTCTCAGCACACAGTGTGCACAGCAAGACTGAGTGGTGACTCCCTACTCTCCCACTGCATGCTGCTTACTCTACTACACCTTTGCCTCTCTTTTTTTTTTTTTATTTTTTTAAAAAGAAAAACACAGCATTGTTGATTTGAGCATATGTGAAAGACAGTTTTACACACAGAAATAGATAGAAAATACAAAAAGCTGTTAGGGGCAGGGAGAAAAAAAACAAAGCAAAACAAAACAACCAAAAAAAGCAAAACAAAAAAAACAAAGACAAACAAGCTACTGAGGTTAAAAGACCAGAAGAAAAGTTTAGTGGTTATAAGGAGGAGTGGGGGGATCTTTAGAAACCTTTCAGGTTTTTTGTTTGTTTTTTTTGTTTTTTTAATTTTTTTCTTTTTAATTTTTCAGGCTGTTCTCATGCTCTGTTGCTGAAGGCAGCCCTTATGTGTTACCTTTCACTTGAGCAAGCCTGTCTTAGTCAGTCCTGGCTCAGACTTACAGTTTAACTCATACCTTTTCACCACTCTGCTGTTTCCTTAACCAGCTGACTAGCCAAGTAAGAAATAGAACTGAAAGATTTTTCCACCTCTTTTCAGACTAGATGGACCTTAAGAGCATCACAAAATCAGGAATAGATGCATTTCTCGAATAAAGAGAGATGATATTAAAACAAACAAACAAAAAAATCCCCACTCCCCCCAGTTTCAGATCTTTGATGGTTAAGTTTTTCATTTAGCTCTCACTCTTGCACAAACAGCTAAACCTTTATCTATGAACCAGAAAATCTCCCTTGTAATCTCAAGAAACCAGAGTTACTACCTTGCCCAGTGTGCAGGTAATTTCCCAATTCTCAGTCAGGTGACAAGTCCACAACATCAATCTATTAAAATACCCTTCAGCATCACCTGGCAGCACATTCAGATTTCAGTATTTATTGGTGCTGGATTTCTTCCCTCTTCCCATAGAGTATATAACCATTTGTTCCTTTCCTTTAAAACCTGCAATTTATTTTAATACACACACCTATCTTAGCAAACTTCCTTTATTTTTACAGATTTTTTTTTAAGTTGCTTTGTTTTGAAAAAGAAAAACTCAATACTGTATTAGTAGAAAGGATGATTTTTTTTTCTGCTTTTAAACTATATTTTAACCCACCCTACAGCTATTGTAAAGTATTATAAGATAGCTGCCACCTTGTAAATGCAATATTAAGCATCTTGTTCGTGTGAAGTGGACATAAAACTTGGTAGTTTCATATAGTATTATGTAGTGCCCTCAGAGATTTCATATAAATGTGAATATTGGTTTAGTTATGGTCGTCATGTGTGAATGAGCAATACTGGCATTCCTACACCTTTGGGTGGAAATTTCAATTCACTTGATTAAACCAAGAAAGAATTGTGGTTTGAGGACTAAGCACAGCTTAATTCTCAGCAGATTCAAACAGATGTAGACAGCACTCACTTTTGAATTTTCCTCTGGAATTTTCAGCAGTCTTGACCAAGAAATGTTGGAAAAAATATATAAAAGTAACAAAACAAGTAGAAGCCCGGTGATCTTATTGAACCACACAGTTGCTTGCTCAGACTTTTGCTTGGCTGAAGGCTGTCTCTGAATCATCAAAGAACTAATGACTTCACTTAGTGGTAGATAAATTTTCACCAAACTGATTCTTGAAGCATTCAGACAGAGCATTCAAGGCTCAAAGCACAACTATGTGTACCTAACTCTAGAATTGCCCTCTCTGCTTTTATGAGAAAGCAAAGAGAGAAAGAGAATGGGTTTTTCCTCAGGGGATTGCTGCATTCCAGACCTGGCAGTCATAAAAGTGTGTTACAAATAAAGCAGGAAAAGATCTCCAGATCTCACCAATACCATTCACTTTGGATAAGTGCCATTGTATCCAAGTGAAGTTACTGAATCGCCTAGCTCATGGTGCCTTGTGACACCCCAAGACTTTCCAGTTTCCCCATTCAATAGAATAACATAGATAGAAGACCCAAAGAGTACTGAAAACATTAAAATCAATTAACACAAACTCCAAAATCAGATTTATTTCTAATTCATTTAGTCATTATAGATTTGATGCACTTTGTTGCAAGGAACACCAGAATGCAGGAACACAGAAACAGTAAATTGGAGATTAGGGGGAAATTCTTCACCAAAATGGTTGTCAGGGCTCAGAATAGGGTGACCTGGGAAACGGTGAGGCCACCATGCCTGAGGAATTTGAAAGATGTGTGGCTGTCCTACTTAATGACATGGTCCAGTGGTGAACATGACAGGACTGGGTTAACAGTTGGAATTAATCTTCAAGTTTGGAAAAGTAGTTATAGTCCTCTATAGTCTCAAACCACAATATTGTTCTAAATCACAATTATTAGAAGAAAAAAAAATCCCAGGGTATTGTTGTGGCTTGAATATTAAAGGATTAAAGGGTAAAGAAATGATTTCTCTGCTGTGGAGAGAGTATCACTGAAAGATACGCAAGCAGAAAAGAAACAGCGACATTCAGAATATCGGTCTCACTGGAAAGTGGTTTACTTCTCATTGCTGTAATGATATCAAATTCTGTTTCAGGCGCATTAAATATACAAGGCTGTTAGTGATAGTCATCAAGAGTGAAAGGAGTGACACTATTTATTAGTCTTGATAGATTTCAAGTTTAGGAAGTGATGATTAAACTTCTTCACAGAGGATGGTAGGAGAGTGCTGAAAACTTCACCCCAGAAATTCTTTCCATCCAACAAGTTTTGCACCTTTTTTTTTTTCTTTTTTTTTTTTTTTTTTTTTTCTTTAACACCAGGAAAAAGCAGAGAGTAACTTTATCTGCCATTTTAAGTAGCAAAATGTCTCCCAGCAGAGCAATGCTTTCATCATCTGGCAGTCATGTCCTTAATGAACACACAGTCAATATTGCCACAATTCTCCAGTGAACACCTTTATGGTTTGTTAGATCTGGTAGCTATTAGTCCTGCTGTCCTCTAGCTATATTTCTCTCTGATCTCCCGAGTTAAGCATGTGTAGGTTGGGTGCGAGTTTTAAAGAAAGTGTTCCTAATTGCCTCCAGTTGCTTCTGGGCTTGGCCTTAGTGATTCAGACTCTTTTTAAAAAGGTGTCTTCAGTAGAAGATAAATTCACCATTTTCACCTTGGGATAACAAAGACATAAGATAAATCAAGGAAAGGTAGAAAGAGCACATTGTGATGGAAAGAGCCACCTAAGAAAAAAGGCTTCTATCATACCTTCAGATAAATTAGATGAGGTCAGCTTTGTACCTTGCTCCCCCACTGGGAGGGATTTTGTTTCCCAATTTTTCTAGATGTAAAACTAAAGCCTCTTCTCTTCTTTGTACACTTAGTTTGCCTTAGGAAAGATAACATATGCTATTCATCTTAAAATTAAGGGAAAGGTTATGGGGCAGAGCTGCCTTTTTTTTTTTTTTTTTTTTTTTTTTTTTTTTTTTTTTTTTTTTTTTTTTTTTTTTTTTTTTTTTTTTTTTTTTTTTTTTTTTTAATGAGTAAGGACTATAAGCTAATAGGGAAGCAATGCCTTCCTGAAATACAGATAATTTTTTGATGTTAAGATGTCCTTAATATTCAAGACATCCTTTGAATAAAGACACCTTAAATCTGACAAGATGATACCTCAGCAATTCTCCCAAATACCCACAGTGCTAAGTCCAGGACATAGAAGCAATCCCCTGCCAACCCCCCAAAATTATTAGGTTAACACGACTGAATTGTATTCCACTTATTCCATCTAAATCTCCATGACATTAATTTACACAACTAACTTCTAATAATTTGTAGCTATTATTTTCCCAGATTTGACCACAAATAATTATATTCTTCTTGTAGAAGTAAGAAAACCACACTTCAGCAGCAACTCTCTCTTTCACAAACTCACCCTTAGGTACCTGAACTGGCCCTTTCTCTTCTTCACTCCTTCCACTGTACCTTCACTTTTATCTTGTTCCCTCCACAATTCTTAAGAAGGATGAGGCTTAACCACCCCCAGGTCGATTGCCAATGGTAGACATACAGAAGGCTTGGCATTGAAAAGCCCAGATTTCCACTCCCCCCCCCCTTCACTAAAGATGAGTTCCTTCCCTGCACTGCTGCTAAAACCTTCCTTTTGACCTGAATGCAGCACAGGATGGTGAGGGCTGGAGGGATCCTAAAGATCATCTAGTTCCAACCTCCCTTCCATGGGCAAGGACACATTCCACTCCATTCAGGTCCAAGTACTTCTCCTTACATAATTGCCATTAAAGAATATACTCACATAAATTTGCCTTATAACTTCAGGTATACAGTTAGATAAACTGTGTAAAAGGCCACACACCTGCAAGTTAAAAAGACAAAAAAAAAAAAAAAAAAAAAAAAGAAAACCCAAAAAAACAAAATAAAAAAAACCAACACAAAGATACCCTTCCTACACCTTCTCCATTAAAGCTTATTTCATTCCACATTATCAATCTGAGTCTGGCAGGAAAAGCCTAACACACATCATATATCTTTGCATTTTATTCTGCTATGCCTTGCATATCATCATTTGTAGTACCTGTTGAAAACACAAACATTTAGGTTGTTTGTAATTAAAAACACACCGCTGACAGGAATAGTCACTTCCTAATTAAGATGTGCTTTAAAAAGTAATTAAGCTATAAACTGTCTTTTCACACGTTAAATGGACATCCTAACTCTAATCACTTGCAATTAAATCAATCATCAGAAGTATTTTTGGAAACCCCAATCACAGATACAATCAATCTAATTGCTGATTTCTCTAAGAAGTTGCAGTGATCCCACTGGCACAGATGAGTAGAAACAATACAAGAATTAGACAATCCATTATAAACCTGTTCTGAAACCGTGTAGAGTTTGGTCAGCATATGAAATACAGCCTGAAACAAATCACCTGCAAATGCACTGCTGGAAATCCCCAAAACTTACTTGGCTGGTTTTCCTCCAGTCATTGAGATCAGAATGGAGAGTGAACCATTGGCAAAATCTCTGCTCTCCTTCGATGAGAAGAGAGTTGCATGAGAAAGAAATCTCACCTGATTTCTTTCTTAACAGCTTTGAGGTTTTCCTTTTTAAGAGAGTGTATTTATTGTCTTAGTGTCAGAATGTGAAAAAAAGGAGAGGTGCTGCACCCCAGTGAAGGCAGGCTGAGATAGTGGGGCTCAGCCTGGAGAAGAAAAGCCTCTGGAGAGACACTTCTTTAGTATTTAAACTGGGTCATAAGAAAGAGAGGGACAAACTTTTTAGCAAGGCTCTGTAGAGATGACAAGGGGTAATGGATTTAAACTGGAAGGAAAATTGATTTAAGATTAGATACAAGGAAGATAGTTGTTTTTTTTTTTTTTTTTTTTTTTAATGAGGGTGGTGAACACTGCCACAGGTTGACCAGAGGGGTAATTTCCATTCCTGGAAAAATTCAAGATCAAGTCAGATGGGCATCTGAGCAACCTGATATAGTTGATCAATTCCCTGATCATTTGTAGGTGTGTTGGACTAGATGGCTTTTACAGGTCACTTCCAACCCAAACCTCTCCATGATTGTATGAAGTTTTAGAGAACTTCAAGCCATATCATATTTCATTCTTTAGATTTAACTGCTTGGTCACGTGTTTTTTCATATAAGGAAACTCATAAACATGTCCTATTTCTGCAATGAAAATGATACTTAGCCACCATGTGCCTTTCTGTCTGTTCAAATAAATTTGTCTTTTTTGAGATAAATAGATAGATATCTGCAATAGAAGATAAATAGAGATGAAAGAATCTGGTACTAATATCAAAGTTGTTTCAAGGCTTCTCAGGACTCACAGACAAATTTCACTCATGCCAAAATAACCACAGCTTGCAGCTAAAAGATAGTCAGTCCTCATGCAACCAAGTCAATTTTCTCCAGTATAACTTAGCACAGGTTTATGCACCAAGACACAGCCCATTGTTCCATGGCTTGCATTCAAAACTCTGTAACTGAAATAATTCAACTGCTCACTCTCTAAAACTGCTACTACCATACATCTCAAGAGTTAAACACCAGCCCTAGGCTACAGATAAAGATGATGTTGAGAAAGACAGAACAATTTACAGGCATTTCACAGTTCTTTCAGGCTTTTCCATAGGCTCACACTGAAAAGTCAGTTCCATTTTGCCAGCATTCCAAGAGCTCCAGTAATGAAACGAACGGCAAACGCATACTTGGAAAAATTTCTTCAGTGCACACTCTTGAAAAAAATGATATATTGTTTGCTGCAACTGTCACCTTTTCTGTGCCAATGATGAATCCATCTGGCTGAAGTTAAGAATTTCATACATAAAATTGTTCAGTGTGCATTACAGAAATGCTGTGCAGCACACAAAAGGATGCAGGAAGTCGCAAGTAGAGGAAACAACAGACCTAAAGCTTTCTACCTTCAGCAAATTTCGTGTTTAAGTTCTTTAGCAAGAAAATAAGTATCAGACA
The DNA here is from genome assembly GCF_009819655.1 of Sylvia atricapilla. NCBI lineage: Eukaryota > Metazoa > Chordata > Aves > Passeriformes > Sylviidae > Sylvia > Sylvia atricapilla. The sequence continues at coordinate 64,256,841 of NC_089143.1, forward strand.
TAACATTTACCTAACTAAACCAAATTATTTATACAGTGTTTAAGAGAAAAATGTTTGGAAGCCTAGCCAGGGAAATATATTTATGGATCAAGAGTGAACCAGTCGGTATTCTCAGCACAAAAGCAAAAATAGAAGACTGGATATGATGAAATGATATGGCTTTCAGACCCTGGGCTGTTCCTTTAGCATAGTGGTGTGGATTTCTACCTCATTTTCACAAACAATGGCTCATTCCAGTTCAGTTTTCCTCCTCAAGCCCTGACCCAGAATGTCACCAAACATGACACACGGCAAATGCGAAACAGAGAGACCCAATCATGCGAAGGTTAAAGACACTCACACTTTGTTTAATATATAAACCTGGAAAACAGAGCAAAACTTGTTTCTTGGGGTTTTTTGTTTGTTTTTGTGGGGGGTTTGGGGGTTTTTTAGGGTTTTGGGGTTGTTTTGTTTTGGTTTTTTTGTGGGTTTTTGTGTTTATGAAGGGATTTTATTTGGGGTGTATAAAGCATAACCATAAAGTGCAAATAAATGATATACAGGATTTTCCAAGCTAGTTGCACTGCAATACACATGAAAATATTGAGTATTGATTGTATATAAAAATAAGGGCATATTCAAATTGAAATATAAGAATTAGGGGTGGTAATAAGCTTTAATAGTTTTACTTTAGCAGGGCTGCATGCATATTACAGATCCCAAAGTGAATTAAGTCTATGAAGAATGGGAAACACTGAAATGCTTCAGAGCATTAGAAAAGGCACAAATATAATCAGTATTCAAGAGTTGTCTTTTGGCTCCAAAAGCTAAATCTGGTTGCATCCCATCCAATATATATGCTGAATACAAAGTTAGTAGCCCATTCTCTAAAAAAAAACTAAAAAAAATTAAAAAATAGAATTTTCCTTCCACCTGCTTCAGGCTTTGAAGAAAAAAAACCAAAGGAATCAGTTTTGATCTGTATGCCATATAAACTTTTACTCTGCTTAAGCTTTCAAATATTATACCCAGTGATTCTGTAAATTAATTACATTTACTGCTTTTTTACTTCTTAGTCCAAAAAAATGTTATCTGCTACGCAAGTTTACTTGGTATCTCAATTATAAAATCGAAAAATTTTAATACAAATTTAAAGTAGTTCTAAAGTGGTAGTCTATGGAACTAGCAATCCAAGTGTATGAAGAGTGTTATTTAAATAAGCTATGTATCTACTAACAGAAGCAGAGCTCAACATAATACTAGAGTGAATGACTAGCTTTTTCTCTTTAAAAAAATGCCAAGGCAGAAGTGCTGGCTTTTGGAATAGTAGAAGACATAGTGGGAGAGGGGATAAGGAGTAAATTTGTCGGATGAACAAATGTGTTATTTAGCCCAGTTAAGTAAAGCAATTTAGTTATACCCTGGAGATGACAGCTATTGGTAAGAATTTAGTACAGCCCATGTAATTTTATGAAAAGACCAGAAGCACACACATTTCAGTATTTCTTGTAGTCCAGCTGAAAGGTCAGTGACAGACATTGGTCCACAGGTGATGTGCTGATATATATTCACTTCCTTACACATTAAATACCTCTATTATTGTGGAGATACTTGAACTGCATTTTATGGCTGCACTTGATGTTGCAGGTAATGTTACATAATTGTATTTAATATAGTCATAAACCACACGGCATTGAATTTATGCTTTCTAGCTTCTTAAAAATGTTTAAACAATTTTCTGTTTTTATTGCGTTCCTATGGAACATTATAGAAAAAATGCTCTGTGACTGTTTTTCACAGACCCAGTGCAGATTTATTTCTCCCTGTGCTCCAGCTTCCTGAGACAAAATATACTCACTCTCACTGTTTCACTTTTCCACCAAAGCTGCAGCAGAAGTGTGTGTTTTCCTACTCTTCAGCCACCCAAATTCAGAGAGAAATGCCTTACTCCAAATCAATGTGCTCCAAAATAGCCACAGACAAAGAGATGAAGTATTGATGAGGGACACAGACAGTGAGGGCAGCAGATTAACCCTGGAATTCTGGTACCAGTGCTGGCATCCCAGTGAAGCAGACAGACATCCTTGTGCTGGAGAGGAACCAACAACCTGGGCCATTATAGCAATTAGAGGATTGTAGCATCTGATAGAGAGGATGCAGAAAAATATACAACTGCTTCCTCAGTGGAACAAGATTTGGGGAGATCTTATCAATAAACAAGTAAACAAATTCTTCACAGAGCTGAGCAAAGACAACAGAGTTTTTTCAGCAGGGCCCAGTGACGGAGCAGAGGGCAAAAACTGAATTTAGAAATATAATTCTATGAAAAGCTCAAGTCAAGTCATAAATTATAAAAAGTTCAACCCAAAGATTTTTAATTATTTTATTGTTTGTTGCTTGTTGGTTTTTTTTAAGTGTTGGGGTAGTCAAATGCTGGACAAATACTGCCAAAGAGGGTGCAATCTCAATCTGCGGAGAAATCGAAATGCAACAGGACAGAGCTCTGCATAGCCAGAAAGATCTAGAACAGGCTATTGATGTATTCTCTATCATTAGCAGTGTTAAAACTGAGGGTTCTTTATTTATTTTTAATTGCTTTAAGCTTAATTCTTAAAAATACTTCTGGTGTTTGATTATGCCACATATCCTCTTATCCATTGCTGTATTCAATGTTTTGGGATTTTTTGCTTAAGCATCTCAAAATCACTAAGCAGTAGGTATTTTGATGTGTTAGTACCATTTCCAGTTTATCTCAGCCAAGATCATAACCCAGTTATCTGCAGTCATCACTCACCATGGAAGCCAACTTGGCAGTTCTTCAGGGTTTCTATAGAAAAAGACTCTAAAATAAATGAAATGGGATGCTGGGGGAAAAAGAAAAAAACACTCTACAATTTTAACAGAGATAAAACCAACTTATTTACTTTTCATTGTTGAAGTGCAGCTGTAACTTCATCTTAGTAGCAGCTATAGTTATTTTTGAAGAGGTAAAGAAAGAGGTAGACTTTTTCATCACATTGTTTCTCCTTCTATTGTATAAATCTAAAATTCACTGATGCTCTTGAAAAGCAAAACTGAAATTACTTTGTAGAAGGAAGAACTGCAAGAAAAGGAGAAACTCTGAGTTCTTTTCAAAATAGTATTTCTGCATGAGTTTTCAAATTCTTTATTCTGATTTATTGGGGGAGATAGAATTTGCCTTCATTATTTCAATAACTTTTAATAGTGGGAAAAGTTACCTTTTGATTGTCGTGTTAACAACACCTGCCTGATGAGTCAGGGCAGGCATTTGTTATCCAAACTTATTTCATAGCAATTGCCAGGAGCTCACCTGAGGCAAGTACTAATGTTTGACTTTTAGACACTGTTTTAGCATCAGAACTGTTTGACCAAGAAGAAAAAGAATTTTGCTTAAGTATTACAGGCTTCCTAGAACATTCTTGGGTTTCCCTTGTGCTCAATGTCATGCTGACCTTGGCAAAGGACAAAATTCCTGGAAGCAGAGTACTTGTAAATTTATTGTGAGAGAATGTTCTCCCTTTTGTTTCTTGTTTGGACTCTGCCCTATTACACCCACCTAAGCCCAGAAGGAGCTAACTGACAGTGGCAACAGAGAGGAATTAAAGCACTTCTAGCAGAATTTATTTTAGGACATGATAAATCATGTTTTATAGTGCAGCCCTGGGACATATTCCCAATTTTCAATGATTACTTTTCCACCCTGTGACTATTTTGTGTTTTTTTTTTTTTTTTCCATAAAGGATTCAAAAGTCACTGACAGTCACCTCCACAGGTGGACATTTCAGTTCCAGGACACTCAGGGCAGTGGGCTGTGCCTCTAACCAGCAGATCCTTGCAAAAGCTCAAGAGTAGGCTCAAACCATGTGCCACAACACACTGGGGACCAACCTAAGACCAGTGCCTGGCCTCCAGAGCCACAGTCATACACAGCAGACAAGACTTCAAAGAAGAACTCTGGAATCTGGTAAAGAAATATATAGTTAACTAAATAATTAATAGTGAGAGTTAAATATTATTCATATGTGGAATGCTGGATATTATTGATGCCTAGGGAAGGCTGACCTGAAACAGAGACTGGACAGAGCTAGAGAATAAAGCAGATATTTATTAAAAGGCCTTTAGGGTGCACCGTGGGCAGGACAGGGCCTGACCAGGGCTACACACAAGGTGGACTGAAAATTATCACAAAATGAACAACCAGTCACAAGGTCTCACACTTTTATAAGTTTTAGTCCCATTGCACATTGGGGTTTAAATGCCCAATTACAGCTTCAGGTTGCGAGGTCTCATCCTTCTTGTTCCTCCTTCAGCCCACAATTGTTTCTGCTTTTGGGCTGAAAATTGTCCTTGATGTTCAGCAGGAAAGGATTTGTTTTGTCTCTACTCTGTGAAGAGAGCTGACTAACACTTAATGTGAGGCTCAGAACTATACCTAGGCAGCATAAAACCTGAAAAGCATGAAAGCTAAAACTTAAGGCATCATTTAATAATTAAGTATTAAATGATATTTATATGCGGAATGGTAGATATTATAAAAGGAGGTAGTGGAATAACCTTCTCCACACTTCTTAGAATCAAAGCTAGAGGTATTATTTGATTTTGTTTTAAAGAGATGTTCCATTCCTTAGCCAGAAAAAGCTGTTTGGCAATTTTTTTGGAGCTGCCCCAAATGCAGCAGAGACAGCCACAACATAGCATTATGTTGCTTGTTTGCCATAATGACACTTGCATTGTACTGCATGTCATAGACAGGTAATCCACGCATCAGTGAAAAGAGGCAAACCCAAGGAAGAAACCTAAATCAAACCACCTGGAAAATTTACTCCAGTTTAGAATAAGGTAAACTACTCTAGGTTGTTATTATATCCATTAAAATGACGTTAGATACTTACATACAGAAATCCAAAACACTGGTCATAGTGTGCCCCTCCATATAATAAATAATAAATATTTAATCTTTTTTTTCCCCTAAAAACAGCCTAAAGTGGTTTCAGCAGCCTTGTAGAAGGACTTGACGGGGAGCTGAGTGGCAGTAGACACATTTTTGTGCAAGGTGCATTACATTAGCAACACTGATGTCCTGCTCTGTGGCATACCCAACACTATTGCTTAGACCTTGTAGTCTTAGCAAATCTTATTGTATCTGTTTAATTTTTCACAATTTCATTCTGGTCTTCTTAACTCCCTTTCTTGCCCAGCCTTCTCACCAGTGCCCTCATCTTTTCCTGGGCAATAACTTTCCTATTACACAACTCTTACTTCCATCACTTGCTTTCATTCACCTATTTCCTCCCCAATGCCTAGTCACAAACTCCTAGAAAACACCCAGAAACACAGATGAAAGGAAAAAAAAAAAAAAAAAAAAAAAAAAAAAAAAAAAAAACCAACCTCAAAGCAACAAAATATCCTCATTTCAGGTTGGGATACAGCTAATTTTCTTCCTAATAGCTGGTGCAGGGCTGTGTTTTGGATTCCATATGAGAACAATGTTGGTAACCGGCGATGTTTCAGTAGCTCTTGCTACTCAAGGACATTTGAGCATCCTGTGCTCTGACAGGAAGGAGGTACACAAAAAGTTGGAAGCATGGCCAGGACAGCTGACCCAAAGAAGCCAAAGGGACATGCTGTAATATGGAATGTCATGCTCAGGATATAAACTGGGGGGAGCTGGCTAGAAGGGGCTGATCCCTGCTTGGGAAGAGGCTGGGCATCAGTCAGTGTGTAGTGAGCTGTTGTGTTCAAGAAAAAGAGTAAAAAACGCCTGTTTCTCTGGGTTTTATTCCTCCTGCTCTCTTGCTTTCACTACTAACATTGCCACTTAATTACCATTAATATATTTTGTTTTGTTCAGCTATTGAATTGTTTATATCCCAACTGGTCAGGTTTACTTTTTCCCCCTCAGTTATTTTCTTCCCCAGTGGGTGAGGGGTGTGAACAAGCAGCTGTTTGGTGCATAGTTGCCAGCTGGAGTTAAACCTCAACATATAACAACACAAAAAGCCACACACTCTCCAAAACAATAAAAACTCCTTAAAAAAAGACACAACCCAGGCTCTAAGCTTCACCAGAGGATAGCACTCCTAAGGTTTCAGCAGTGCCTGTCTAAGGCCTGAGCACATGGGAATCCCTAAAGAAAAAAAAAAAAAAAAAAAAGGCACACAAAGCTCCAAGAAGAGCAAAACCTGAAAACCTTGAAAACCTGTGAGCCAGTCCCTCACAGACTTCCTACCAACTTCAGCTCCTGAAATAATGCAAAGCCCTGCAGAGTTTTCAGCCAGATGGAAGCATATGTATTTTAATTCTGTTTTCTGGAAGATTTTCTGCCTGTTATTAACAAGAAGGGCTAAAAACAGGCAGGAGAAATTTTCTGCCATAGCAGCACACACTGAAGAAGTTGCGGTTTGGTTGCAAAATCACAACTGAAATACTCTTGTGTTGAAAAAAAAAAAAAAAAAAAACCACATCAGGCAGTTTTAGCACCAAACACTACCTCTTCCATTTTATCTTGCTTTTTTTTTTTTTTTCTTTGAGGGCTGAGGGCCATAGTTGAGGACATAACTGAATCAGAGTCTTTAAAGGAAAGTTTTAAGTACATTGATTGATCAGCCCTGCCTTGAAATATAATAATAACATGAGGAGTGAACAAGAGTACAGAAGTGGACCTTGGGGATGTAGCTAGCATAGGCTGTGCTCATGCTTCCCTCTTTTACAGATACCTTTATGGAGGTTTCACTGGAGAAAGGAAGAGAATTTTTTACAACAGCAAATTTGTAGGTTTTGGGAATTTCCCCACTTAGGGCAAACAAGATTCCCATCTCAACTCTGGAACAGAAAATGGAGTGCACCTTATTTCTGCAGCTACATAATCAACAGTCTCTTGGAGACTTCTTGGTGAGAAAGTCAAAATCAACCCAAGAGAAAGACTGCATCCTTTCTGGAGCTCAGGTACATCATCCATAAGATTATCCCCATAGGTTAGATACATTTAGTCATTTTACTCCATATGTCCATGCCCTGAAGGAACAAACTTAAAGTTTACTGATTCTAACTGCTGTCAAATAATTTAAAACCTAACATCCAGCATACTTTGTTTGCTGCAATAATTACACGTGAAAGATTACATGACTTGAAAACGGAAGTGTAGAAAATGTATTTCTTGAGTTAGTCATCTAACAGCAGCAATGGATTATTTGGTCGTAGAGTTAATTTTAAATTAGAAATAAAGATTTTAGTAGAATAAAATGAACCACAATTCACTGAAAAAACTTATTTTCTACTGCTGCTGGCAGTTCATGTTAAAATTAAGCTACTCACTTGAGCATTCTCATTCAAAAATAATCTTGTACTGAATAAACTCATATGACCTGAATATGTTGCCTCTGCCAGTATCCAATAAGTGTTGAAAGGCAATAGCCTGGAATTACCCAAGGAGCTGTAGAAAACAGTTATAATTAAGAAAATACCTTGAATGACATTTAAGACAAGCCTAACATGTAAAGCATGCAGGAAATACCTGCCAATGAAGACGGGAAAAAAATGAAAAGCAGTGTTATGTCCATTTAAATTCAAGATACAGCCCTCGAGAATAGATTGGAACATCTTGAAAACAAAACAAAAAACCTACTACTTTCTTCCCTTCTCCAGTATGATATAATTTTTTTCACTCACTCAAAAACCGTAGATCAAGATAAAATTCCAGATGTTGCTTTATACGACTGGAACATTTTACCAAGTAAAGAAAAGGCTGCTTTAATTAACCTCCAGTGTATATATACATGGATGGCGTATAAATGATTTTTTCCATCATTTAAAGGTGACAGTTCTTGCTCTTAACTCCTCCCTAGTTTAAGGACAGTCTTCTTTCCAAGTGCCATCTTCTCAAAAACAGGAAATTAGGGATAAGTGGAATATCTGATGTTTAGACTTCATTGAGATTCTCAAAATTATTAAAGCACATTTCCCTCCTTTCACCAGAATGGGGATATTAATGACAGCACCACCAAATAACATACGGCATCACTTGGCACATGAACAAGTTTGGTAGGGGTTTTTTTGGCATCACAATACATATCAGTGGGATCAATTAGAGCGCACCTTGGAAATAGCTATTTCCATGATAATGACATAAATTATTTTCTAGGAAAAGAGCAAAGAGAGAAATATATTGTAGTCTGTAGAGAAGTTCAAAGTTGGGTGGAAGCTGCCTTTTAAGGCTCCTACTAAAACCTGGTACTTTATAATTCACCACTAGGCTGCAGCCAGAAAAAGATAAGAAAAAATAAAAGGTGAGCATAGGAAAATTCCATCCAGGTCCCTGAGAGGAAGGAGGCAGCCAGGGGCCTAGAGGCAAGATAAACTTGCCAAGACTGCAAGCAGGCTTGGCTGTGAGCTGGACTAGAAAAGTTTGGACTGCAGATTAGCAGTAAATGGTACAGGAATCCCGTGAAATGTCTTTTTTGGGGGAAGAGGAGGAGTATGGAAGTGAAGAGTAGTCCACCGAAACCTGGAGTGTTTCGGTTTGGGACAGGATGACACAAATTGCTCTTAAACTGAGCAACACATGATTTAAATGCTAGTACATCACAATAGATTTCAGTTATAACTTTTATGAAGTGTTTCCACTAGGAGATGTACTAAGTCCAAGGTTCTTGAGAATAGATGTCATCTTATTATCCTTCACTGAAGCAGAGTTTGGTCTTCAGGCAGCCCATCCAACAGTTCTCTCACATCTCTCCCTTTTCCATTCAGATAACTGTTTAGTGTTGACTCTCTCACATCTCCTTTTCGGGTCATTTACAGCACACAGGATACATACTTATATCTTGATTTAAAAGCAGCACATATATTATGTTCAAGAGATATTACACATTCAGCATCACTTTCACAGGAGTATGAACCCTTGCACTTCTTATTCAATTAATTCAGCAGCACTACAGCAACACAAACGGCAAACAGAAACATCTCTTGGAAAAGCTCATATCAAAAACAAACAAATTAACCCCACCCCACATAGAAAGCACCAGACTGTGACAATAGCTGTATGGACACATCTGGAAAACTATTTCTCACTGAGTTCTATATGAAATAAATAAAGATTTTTCAAACACTTGCAACAGATGGTCAAGGGAAGGAATAAATCACCCAGGCTCCCTGTAGGGTCAACAACGCTGTCCTGGCACACTGATGCAAATCTCAGTAAATACAATAATAATTTTACATACTAAGTTGTATTTACAGAAGTGCATCAATTTTGAGGTGGTGTGTATATGCATACAAAATATGTAAAATTTTATTAAAACCTCACATGAAAACACACCTCAGATGACAAGGATGAATGCAAAGCTAGAAACAGAATCCAAGTTTTGTTTAAAGAAAGGTTACCTTCAGGCTTCCTCAACCTGTTACCACAGCCCACGTGCAATACACATTACAGTGAGTTTTGCAATCTTCGGGTTCCCCCAGCGAGCACAGCCTGGCAACCTCTGCATCGCTGGAGAAAGGTGTGTAAGGTACCACCCACAGCTCCAGGGGATGTTTGAAACATGGCTAGCTTTCAAATCTGTGTTTTTATCTCTTCACAGAGCTGTAAAATAATTTTCTCCCTAAGCAGAAATCCAAGTCAGAATTTATTTTTAGACAAATTACAGAAAGCGATTGCTGCTCTTGACACCTAAATGAAGGGGTAGAAGTAACCTGTCCCCTTGGCATACAACTAAGCCATTATGTTCAGAGATGCTGTAATTTCAGTTGAAGCAATATCCTGAAATTTCTCTTTTCAGTTTGGCACAGTAGATGTTGGTGCATATTTTAACTCACAGGCTTGTTGTTGTTGTTTCTGACCAGGAATTTCTCAGTGTGAGAAAATATTAACTTTGGAAATTTTTTTTGCATATTTACTTCCAGAGAAATGCATTTTACTATAAAGACACAACAGTCTGGGGTTTTCTGGGGCTTACTGGATTTAGCCTTAAGTGACAAAGCTCAAAACACCACATCAACTGCTTTCCCCAAGCACGAGAGGATCCCAGAGAAAACACTTCAAAGCATGAGCAGGTTTAGGTTTTTTCTGTTACTTTTTGTAATTGAAACTTTGCCCGTATCCCTGATGTCTATTCACAGCTGCCCTCTTTCGAGACTTGAATTAATGTTGCCTGAAAAGAATGATTTCTAAGAGGAAAACTATTGCTTTTCAAAAATCAGACATTTACATCCAATGTCTAAATCTTAACCCTTAATGAGCAATAATGAGTGTTGGAGAAGGCACAAGGAGAATTTTTGATGTAAGATCAGAGGCAACTCTGAAACTCAAGGACACTTGATAAGTCAGAATTTACCTAATAAATGAGCTGCATTTTTGAAGTATTTTGATTATGTTATGCCTTGCTTCAGTTTAGACTTTCATGACAGTTGAAAGCAACGTTATCTTTATCACAGAAACATTTAAAATGAAATTGGTTTGAAAACAACTATGTATGATATTAAATTGTAAACCATTCTGAATTTTCTCAAGAACAAAAGGTCAGACACGTAACTCATGCAAATCAGTGTTGCCTTTTTGATGTTAATGACATTGTATTAGTCTCAAGCCAGGATTCGGACTGTAGTGCCCTTAACCTAAAGTTTAAAAATACTTTCTTACAAGATCTGTCTTTTTGTTATCCAGATCTGTCACAAATTTAGCAGGGAAGACACAGATACTAAAACAAGATCAAAGAAAGCAGACCTGTAAATCCAAAAAGATTTTTTTCCTTTAAACTCTTTCTCATTTCTTATTTATTATTCCTTCATTTTCATAATTTCTACCAATCCTCTTTCTCCAAATGTGAATGGAAGACTCAGCTATCAGCTTTTTTATTACTTCAGTACAGTTTACAGAATTTCTTTTTTACTCTTTTTTTAATTTTTTTTTTTAAAGACAGTTACTTTCAGACTCCAGTCACATTTTGAGTCATGCAAAAGTCTTCTGGAAACTTCAAATTATATGATATAGACATTAGATGCTTTATTAGTGTAAAGTGCCACAGACATACAGACCATTTACTTTGGAAGAATTTCTATGATCAAGAGAGCTGCTGGAAAAAGAGCAGCTGTAAATTTATTTGGCATTTGATCTAGCAGAAGATATGAGAATTGGTGATAAAATTGTTCTAAGACTTGCTAAGAATCTGCATACCTAGAAGCTGTCATGCTTTGACCTAGCACAGTTAAACAGGCTTCCATGCTTCAGTTACCGTAAAAAGTAAGTAAACATCTCAACAGGAACCACACTCCAGTGGAATGGCCTCAGATTTTAATGACAGCATCTAAATGAAGACTCAATTGTACGTCATTTAATTACAGGAAAACAAGACACAGGGAATAGAAGTACTTAATGGAAAGAAAAAAAAATACCAACAAAAAACAAACAAGAACCAAATCTCAAAGCTATTGCCTGTTGGTTGTTTTTTTTTCTTATCAAAGGTTTTGAAAAAAGTGCATTCAATGATCTTTTAAAAGAGTGCTTTGCTATACATTTAATAAAAAGACTTCACAATGCAAACCCTACTCCTAATGCAAACTTCTGCAGGAGAGAAGAGGATTTCTGATTTTTTGTGTCATCCAAGGCTCATTTTCTCTGGACTCAGCAGACCCATAGATTTTGTATACAGTAGGTATAAGGAAAGAGAGGAAAATGAGAAAGAAGGATTTAAAAAACCCAGTCTAAATAGACTGAATTAAATGAAAGTGTCCTGTCCAAACACTGTTGTGTAAAAGGTATGAACAGACAAGGATTACTTGAGAGATGGATGGCACCCCGTTCACTGCTTCCACTCAGAGGTTTACATTTTAAGACATTTGCCAAGGCAACTCCTATGCTCAGCCTGCAGCGCACTGCTCTTCCCTGCAGATCTACCTCACTAGCTATTCAGACTCCCATCCGATCAGTAGAAACTCAACTGGCACTACCTCATACTTAAATTGTAGTCAGCTCACATAATACTCCTTTCAGGACACTTCAGCACTGCAGCTATTCTGTCTGTACCTGCCATTTGTCCTACAACAGCAGTACCTGGTACTTTAGCGGAATAGAAAAAAATCACTGAGCTTACACGTTATTAATGAAAGAGACTGAACAGAACTGAATTTAGGAAAGGCCCGTGAAAATCACACCCCCTATGTATCTTTGAATTTAGTAAATACTCTCAGTCTGGCTTTCTCCCAATTACTTCTGAACTTACCTATACATAATTCCCTAAGAGGCTTATGAGAGTACACAAAGTACTCTAAACTTACAGCTTCTCTTTTTTCTGCAGGGCTCATTACCCCAATGCAGGAAGAAATTAGGTGGACTGGGCATAGTTCAACCTCAGAAACTCCACATTACCCTCTTAGTGGCTAAATTATATGAATATTTCAGCAGAAATTGAAGGTGGTTTGACTGCAACTCCAAGACCTTTGATCAAAAGCACCAAGTAGTAATTTTAAAGAAAATAAAAAACCAGAAAATACACAAACATGAAAAAATTCTTCACTTCTTTTTCTTTTCTATTCCACTTGCTAGTGTTTGTGTGGTTAATCATGAAGTGGTTTATCATCAACAAGGAAAGATCTTCCTTGTAAACATTTACAACCCACAACTTGCATTCATCCACTACTGTTTCAGGATTCTTGATCAGGCCCTACCCTTCAGGGTAAGCTCAAAAGCTCTCCAGAGATCCCAAAACTAACCCATAGGGCCACCATACAACTGGATCATGCTGTTTATCAAGATTATAATAGCAAATAACATCTTGTAGTGTCTGAGGAAAATCATTACTTCCTCCCTCGACACAAAGAGCATTGCTACTCCCTTAGTCCAAGGAGGATTAGGCCAAGAAAAAGCTTTGGCATCATGATATTTTCCAGGGTACAATGCACTGGATATTAAATGTCAGTCTTCAGGATAAAAACTCATGGTTCTGACACAAGCTGGCATTTATTAGTTATTCTTTTCCTCCAAGGATCTAATCTGATTTTACTCAAACTTGATAATTGGTTTAAAAATACCTTCAATCTAGTGAGTTAAATATTTGAGCTAGATGCACAACATGCAAAATTCCAGCTAAAATAACACCCGGAATTTCTCCTTAAAAATTTTGCAAAAAAAATTCTTCACCATGTTAAAAATAACATACAAACTGGCTACAAGTGAACAACAACACAAAGGATACTAAAGCTCTAATAGCAGAAATCAGTTGGAAAGAGACAGAGAGGATAAGAAAAGTTATTTTAATTTCTTCATGCCTGGGTAAAAAATTTGGCTATGTAACTGAAGTCATTCATCATCCGTATTTCCAACCACCAGTGCTCAGGGCAGCTGTTCTTCAGATCAATTGTTTGAAAATCTCTAAGAAATAGTCATGCTAGCCAAAGTGGTGACCCAAATAATTTTGATTTTCTGTTTCCAGAAAATGTCAGAACTGTAGGAGTCTGATTTTTTTACCTCCTCATTAATATCAATTTTAGTGCTGGTAGGAGCAAAGCAGGCAGTGCATTTGATAATTGTCTTAATATGAATTGATCTCAAGGTTGCCATTGGTGATACATTGCCAAATTCTCTTCTGAAAAGAAACAAACAGCAAGAACTTCCCAGCTCCTATATCACTGTTATAATATTGCTCCTCACAATAATAATTGTGTAAAAATTATGTAAAAAGTGTGTAATAATCTTTAAAATTTAGCAACTACTAAGCAGTTTGTGAACTTACAGGACAGCAAAGGACAGAAATTTCTTGGTGCAAGTATAAAATCTACTTGTCTAAAACAACTGACAATTAAAGACAAGATAACTGTTCCTATGGAACTCCTAATAACATGTGCTTCCATGAAGAAAAAGAAGCCCAGATCACTGTTCTCTCACAGGCTCAAACTGTTATTTAGTCAGAGTCAACTTTCTCTTCACATACTGCAAACCACCAAAGGTAATATAAATAGAGTTTTTAAACCTGGATTATTTAAAGACTGGTCAAATGAGGAATTCAGATGACTGTGCTTATTAAATAGAGAAAAATAAGCACTTAGTGCTAGGTATACTGCTCAATAACTACACAGATATTTTAGACACAGCTAAAATTTCAGTTCTCTAATTCAAGGTAGAAGACACGTACCATTTCTTTCCTTAGTGTTTTGTACCTTCCAGCTATTAACTAAATATATTCACTTTTTTGATTATGTCTTTTGAAGAGTAAAGACAACTGATGTTCTACTGTATCTGCCTGTTGACACCCCACAAAACTAAAGTAATAGAAGCCATATATTTTAAGGTCACGATTTTCAAAGCACACCAGAATGTATAGTACAAGAATACTTCCAAGACACATTGAAATCATACATTTGAATTTCCAATCAATAGACTGGCTTCTTTTGTAACAAAATGGTTAATCAGCAGTTAAAACAATTAAAATCAGCAATTAAAACAGGAAGCTTACAGAAGTGCAAGGTGTGTCCATCATAAATACTATTACTGTGAAAATTCATATTAAAAGCTTTCAGATATAATGTTCCCTTCTTTTAATCCAAGCACACTCAGAAGCTAGATTCTGCTGACAATTAGCAAAACCATGAACTCGCTGCACACTGTATCCTGACTTTCCCTGCTACCTTCATAACCACGTGGGAGGAGGTAAGATAAGCATTGTACCTTTCTTTTGCATCAATTCAAAAGCTCATTTAGCTGTGACGGTCCCTTTCCTCTAGCAAAAGAAAAAAAAATAACCTTTACACACACTTGGATTCTTTTGCAGAGTGGCGCTGCTTTGCATTTTTTCCCCCTCTCCAATTCTAGTCAAAGAACAAAAGGAAAGGCTTTAAGCTCCAAAGAGACATTTGATAGATGTATTTCTGACAATGCTTTTCTGGAAGCACAGCTGAAGCTGTGAGGTGGATGCTGAAAGGCCTCTCAAGTTGAAAGCACAGCTGCAATGCAAAGAACTACAATAACAGGTCATACTGTGGGTGGTGTGGTCTACATAAAACCACAGATTTGGAAATCAACCCTTTTGTGATGGGGTAAGGACACAGGTCAGTCCTGTTCCCCAGCAAACATTCTCAGACACTACCCCAAACCTCTCCTTGCTGACCTTCACTCAGTTTGCTCATTTCCCTTATCTTTCAAGGGAAAGGTTGATCACATTAACACGTCCATGATTATCTTTGTCAAAGGGATCAGAGGTTGAAAGGCTGACAATAGACAATTATCTTTCATAAGAGGAGGCTGAGGGAAAGTAAATGGACCATCAAGCACACATGGTTGTGTTCAACCTGCTCTCCAACAGGTACAAAAACCACCCACACAGCTTTTTCTGATGCTAAAACAGATCCCTTGAGTGTGCCACAAAATGTTTGCTCTTTGAGTGCAAAGAAAGCCATACTTCAGGGCAATTGAAACAATAAAAATAATTTTCAGCATAAACAACAGAATCTAGAAAGCATATACAACATAAAGCAAGATGAAGTGCCAAGTTATACTCTTCCAAAATGTAATGTTTGCTCTCAGTTAGTGCAGGTACACTGCAAGTCTTCCTGGCCAAAATACTAAAACATGCTGGCTATGCTGTGAAACTCCATGGTGTCTTAATTTGTGTTAGATTTATAATTAGTTGAGTTCTTTGTATAGACAAAGACATTTTACCTGAGATAGCTTCTTATTTTTTGCCCTTCATTAAACTATTATGTATTATTGATATAGTATGGACTAAGCCATACATTTTGGTGGGAGATTTTTACATATTTCTGCAAGACACAATGGGAAATATTCACGAATTTATGTTGCATCTTCTCAGGCAAGTAGTACTCTTGAGGGTTTAGAGGGAGCACATTCCAGACTGTGCTAAAACTTAATTCCAGGCTACATTCTTCTATGAGTCTGCACTAAACTGGCATTATAATGTGGAATTCAGATGTGTATATCAAGCTGCCTGAACCGGTTTGAAGTGAGCCTCCTTCAAAATGAGCATAATGACTACAAAAGTTCTGATACATTGAACTATCTTCCATATAATCTGATGTTCTCTTCCATGCTACTCTATTTTGAATGCCACCACTTTCTAATCTCATACACTGTGAGGACAAGTGTACATCAGACAGTGATTTTGTAACCTAAGAGTATATAGATGCACATCATATGAGTGTAAAAAAACCTTCTACACAAAGACACAAAGTGCACACAGTTTTAGAGATACAAAAAACACCAACAAGCCACCAATCAAAACAACAACAGCAGAAACCAGCACACAAAAACCCCAAAAGTCAGTTACATGATGTAAATTAGTATCAAACTATTACTGAAATTAAACATTAGGTCCACTTGAAAAACTAGCCATTGTTGTTGCTGTTACATTTGTATTCTAGTTCACAAAATACCCTTGCAATTCCAGTTTGTTCTTCCTTGTCTTCAAGTTTTTCTTTAATCAGCATACAACTGACTATGATTTCATTACAAATTCATGATTTAACTCCTGCTCCATTTCCCTGATTTTCAGTAATCAAGTA
Organism: Sylvia atricapilla; assembly: GCF_009819655.1. Taxonomy (NCBI): domain Eukaryota; kingdom Metazoa; phylum Chordata; class Aves; order Passeriformes; family Sylviidae; genus Sylvia; species Sylvia atricapilla. The sequence goes on from NC_089143.1 coordinate 64,273,350, forward strand.
TAAACACTGCTTTTCTCAAAGCATCACATCAGAGGATCAAAATTTCTGTAATTTTTTCTTGAATTTCCTCAAGTTCTTCTCCAAAGGATCTCTATTTAGACCAGGCAGCTTTCCCACATAAAGCACAAACTACTTTGTATATTCCTACACATCAAGTCAACATTTGGCAGCATTTAAAGAGATTTTCCAATAAGCTCATCTAAGAAAATCCCATCTAATTAATTTAGATTATCATTGCAGTACATCACCTCAGCTCCCTTTGCAAACACTACAGCAATTATACCACTGAATGAAAATCCTGAATAGCACCAGCACTAAAATTTACTGAAAATACCTACATTCAGGTAAGAACTGTTCCTCATTGTGGCTTTTTGCCCCAGAAGTCACATTTGGTCTAGTCCAGTGAGCTGCAACAGCCAGCCCACACTAAGAATCTCATTGCTGCTCATAGGAACTACAATGACAAAGTATTTCGTGTAATTCAAATAAAATAGTATTTCAAAGCTGAGCTAGAACATGCATCTACCAAAATTACCTGAAGCCTTCCACTCAGTCACACCCCCACACAGCACTAAAGGCTGCTTTCTCACTGAGGCCACCAACCCTCCACATCACTCTCCCTCTAACAATCTCATCACCTTGGGATTTTAGTTCCTAATCAGAACAAAATGCCTCAAGGCCTCCATCATAGATCAGTTCCATTTACTTTTTCATTTTCCCTGTACTTCACTTTAGAGAGAGCCTGCTAAAAACAATAAAAACATCCCACACCATAAAATCCCTTATCTCATTGCCTCCTTCTTCTTTAACAATATTCTTTCTGCCTTTCTTTCTCCTGACAGGAAAACCCTCTGGAATTGCCAGGTGCTCCCTACCATCATCAGTGAAGCACTACTGAAAGCAGATGTGGGTAAACAGAAATCTAACTGGTAGCTTAAAGTGGTTTATGATAACTGAATTGACTATGGGTATTCATGGGCTTATTTCGTTTTGTCATAAGATACATTTTGGACAAATTGATGTGCATTAGTACATTAGTCAATACAGTTATTTTCAATAAAATTATGATTTCATTAAAAAAACCAGAAGATCCAGTGCTGATTTCCCATAAATTCACTAGATGGATGTGAGTTCCAGTGCCTCCTTTTATGCCTTCATACCTCATATCCCATCAGCATCAGTTTTATAAGCACCAAAACACCATTGCCAACCTCCTACAGCTCTCAAAGTCATCCAGGTAATCTTTTTTAAGAACTTGCACATTATTACAGACTTGCATCCCTCTTTGCTGAAATCACACCTCAAATGCCCAGCCCATAGTTCCTTCATTTGTCCCCCCTCCAAAAATGGGGGCCATCCAGGTGGGCAATCACTCTTCACCTCACCTGAATCCTTCCATCACACATCAAAAAAATTCCTCAGCAATCAGGAATAAAACCAGGTTCATGAAATTTCCTCTTCATTAGTAATCTCCTCTATTTTTGTTTTATCTCTAGTTTGTACAATTTGTTATTGCCACATATTCGAGGATTCATTTAATTAAACAAGATTTATTTTCTTGAATGCAACAACACCTGGCTTAGACAAACCTGAAAAAAATATTCTTCTCTATTCAGTATACACAGAGTATGCTTACACATTCATTAAGTATTCTTATAGGTGACAACACATAATTTATTTTGAATCAGAGCATTTTGTTTAGGGTCGTATTCAGCTCTTTTAGAGTAAGTTTTTTTTGCTAATTAATTCATTTGCTATTACTTGTCGTTTGATTAAATATATGTGTAGGTTAATATGCAATAAAAAGACAGGAAAATTTTTCATCACATAAGCGTTGCTCACATTCCTCGTAAATGTTTTGTTTTCTATAAAATTATCACAGAAAGAAGTTTATTTTTTTTCCTAATCTACCTCTGATTTATGTATTGGAAGGGGCAACTGGGTTTATTTTTAGAGGGGTCAAGGAGGGTCAAAACCCCCATGACCAGACCTGCTTCTATAAACATTTTACTAGGAAGCAATTACTCTCTTGCTACATCTCATTTGGAAAACAAAAAGTTGGGAAGGAGTTGAGGGATGCAGTGAGAGAGCTCCTGAGTGGTTATTCTAGTTTTTCTTTTACCCTAGTTTCTTTCCACAAAAGTCAGAAGGACTTCTACTTTGATTGGAACAGGCCCCTTTTGCTCAATTCTGTATAGAACATTAAGAAATCAATAATGAAACTCAAGTAATTTGAAGCAGCACTTTCAAGACAGTTATGAAGCTGTATTACATGCCTTTTAAACAGTATATGATTACAACACTCTTCTGTCACAAGTGAGCACAAAAGGCAAGTAAACAAACAAGCATAAGAAAATAAAATCAAGAGTAAAAGTGTGTTTTCATGTAATTTAATCTGAACTGCCTGCTTTTCTCCAAAGGGACCATCATCAGCATGTGAAAATTCAAAGTAGCTATGCTGTTGCTAAAGGAATGAAATAAGCATAATTTCTGAGATAACGAAATTACATAGGTTATACAACAAGACACAAGTAGTCTATTTGATCACAAAACACACATTCCTAGAGAATCTTTTTGAAATTTGCTAATTTGAAGTGAAGCATTTAAGCTTCAGCAGTTACTTGGGTATTCTTATACAGTATTGGGCCACACTTTCCTCAAATATAAGGTTTAACCACTTTCTATAAGCAGGGACAGGAAAAAGCAGAAGGACAATGATAAATCTGTATCACTTTGGCAAATAAATGGAGAAGGAATGTTTGGCTGCATGTCAGAGGAGGTACAACTGACACTGAAGAAGCGTTCAGGCAACAGCACCTTATTATCTAAAAGTCTCTCATACCTTTCCTTTGTAGCCTCCCATGGGCAGCTCCACACAGCTCTGGCTCTTTCTCTCCTTCTTCTCTCTTCCTTCTGCAGTTCCAGCTGGCTCCTGCCTGATCCCAGCACGGCCACCTATCCCTGTCTGTGCCTTGGACAACATCTCACCCTGTCTGTCCCCAGCACGGCCACCTATCCCTGTCTGTGTCCTGTACAACATCTCACCCTGCCTGTCCCCAGCACGGCCACCTATCCCTGTCTGTGCCTGTACAACATCTCACCCTGTCTGTCCCCAGCACGGCCACCTATCCCTGTCTGTGTCCTGTACAACATCTCACCCTGTCTGTCCCCAGCACAGCCACCTATCCCTGTCTGTGCCTGTACAACATCTCACCCTGCCTGTCCCCAGCACAGCCACCTATCCCTGTCTGTGCCTGTACAACATCTCACCCTGTCTGTCCCCCACACAACCTCCTGTCCCACCCTCCTTACAGCACATCCAGCAAACTCCAACTAATCCTAATCAGCTCACTCACTCTTTATCACACCCACAGCTGGGAGGACAAGGCTGTTCCCACTCTTTGGTAATCAGCACATCTGAAATGTGTTGGGGTCAAGATTGCCTTCAGCACCATCTCTGTCTGTCCTCCCACAGCTGTGCCATTCCTGAATCCATCTATTGCACTTCTACTCTGACACTAAAGTGGGGTTATGTAATTCTCTAGTTACTTAATGTCCACTTCTGTACTTTAAATATGTTATTTCTTATCAGACTGAGTCCTCATGCTCCAATTTGCTCTGAAGAAGCAGAAATTGCATTTGGAAAATAGGATTTTCTTTCCTTTCTTTCTGTTCTTGGCACTCGCTATCTTCATTCAACGTGTAACATCATTTTGACACAATGCAGTAGGTAATATTGCAAAATGGAGCACAATAAAAGCTGCCCAGCATACACATATATGAGGGGAAAGTCTATTGTCACAAAAATACCATTCAGTTTCCATTGGCTGCAGTTCAATTTCAAACTATTCACCCAGCTTCAGAAAGTCCTCTCAGATCCCAGCTCCAGAGGTGGCTGCTTGCTTGGGAGCATCACACAAACACTTTATTTCTTTGCTGACCACGATCGAGTAGCGCTTTTGCCTAAAATTAATACTTTGTCTGAAAAAGGTGGATTCTATTTTATCGCCAAGGATCTCTATGCCAGTGCAGCACACTAGGAAGGCCTGTATGGCCCCACCAGAGCACAGCAAGGCTTTGAGGCAGTCAAATTGCTTTGAAAGGGGCATAAAGCACCAAGGAAACATTCTTTGGAGGAACAGTTTACTACTTCAAAAAGCTGTACAATCTACAAGTAAAAATGCATGGGAGAGTGTAGGATATTTTCCTATACCAGTCTTATATTGTCAGCTCTGCCCCTTTGTATAATTTACTCTCAACAGTACCAGCAGGTAACAGCCACTGTACCATTAAATTTACTTTGGAAAATCATTGTGATAAAATGCAAAACTCCTTCTTTGTCCTAATGTCTTTTCTGTTACTGAGTCAAATTCTGAATGCCCACATGCATAAAATAAAACATAATTTCAGTCAGAAAAAATACTGTCTTTTCCCTTCTGAATTTTGGCATTTCTTTATTCTACAAGAAATGGAACAGGTTTAACATACAGACATTTATGTAATTTGGCAAAAAATTGAGAAATCAAATAAATTTTCTATAATCTGCATCTTCCCATAAAAAGAGCAGCAAAGTGTAATTCAACTGAAGAGATGGGATGAGATAGTTTTACAAGCACAAGTAAAGAGAATGGAAGAGGAGAGCAGAAGTAAAACTGTAGCATACTTGCAGGGACAAACTATTAGTAGGTGAGAATTTGAGACAAAAAAGGAATCACAGCTATTTCTATTGAAAAATTCCGTAACTAAATAAAATAATGTCCCTGACATTGGTTTTGTACTCTAAAAAGAATTTTCCAGCAACCAGCCAGAAGAGTGGTAACAAATTCGTCATGTAATGAATTTTGCTTTGTGGTGAGGAATACAGGAAAATGAACAATGATTAAGCACCAACTTAAAGTAGTATATTTGTCATTCTGCATGGGTTACAAAGCTAGAGAGACACTGTGCAGTATTTGCTGTCTGTGTTTTGATTCATTACATTTTTGGCTGTCTTCAAACTATTAATGATAGTGCCTGCTAACTTTTAAAATTGGAAGAGCTAGTTAGGGTATTTCCAACTATAAGCATCTTTGAAGTAGTTTTCTGGAAGGTTCAGTATGTTAAGCATAACCTTGGATCACAAAGACTGAACGCTTCTATCAGCATCATATAACAGTAATAATCTTAACTTTATTTATGTATATGGCTAGATTTTTATTTTCACAGCTGAAGTCAGTGCCTGCAATGTCACTGGCAATAATGCATTACCATTTTTTATCTATGGAAATGGGAGGAAAATCACATTGACTTAATAGGAAATATTATGGTAATCCCTATATATCAGTTAAGATAACTATATTTCAGCAGGGCATAAATTGCCACAAGCTTCTTCTGTATTCAGAAAACTGTGAGACTTAAAAGCAAATGCAGATATGTTTCCCTTTTCCTTGAGTTCATCAGCACAGTATACTGTGATTCCACCAGTGGAGAGGAAGAAGACAGATGTGGGTCGCAGGGAGTACAGAGTGACTGAGGGACACCACAGCCAAGGATCATAAGTGATGTTGCCCAAATTGTGTGATAATGGTGGCTGTTAGGCATTACTGCACTGGTCAGGCAGCAAAACCCGAGGGGAAAAAACTAACTGAGGATCACAAACTTATAGGAACAAAGATTTGGTGGGGCAGTTGCCTTTGCTATTAACTTGAATAAATTAAAAGTGCAAAATATATCTGGAGCTTAAGACATTATTTCATATCAATAGGAAAATATGCGTATATTACCCCTTCAGAGATATACAAGCATACGTACACACACGTTAAATATGCTGAGATATATATATTCACTGTCTCAACTAACTTCAAGGTAAAAGACACCTAATTTTAATGAGGAAGGATGGTAGAAGAGGAAGGCTGTAAGTCATAGTTACTGAAGATGGCTTTCCTACACAAAAGAGGGGAAGCATGGCATTGCCCCATGGAAGCACTGGCACCCTTCAGCCTTGACTACAGGTTAAGGTCCCACTGGTTACACAGTGTGTAAATTTCTGAACAAAAGGATGCTTTTGCCCAGAAAATAAAGTCAAAGGCAGCCACATCAGCCTGGAAAAAGATGACAAAAGCTCAAGGAAGTGATGGATGATGTATAGCCCAAAACTCCTGGCAGATTCTTTGAAGTCAATATGGTGAAAGCAGGGGCAAGATAGTAGCAGTGGCTGGAGAGTGCCCATGCCATGGGTGCAAGGATCCCAGTACCATATTCCAGAGGAATTTTGGGTACCAGAGCATCCATGCAGCCTCACCAGGGTGCCACAATATTTCAGCTTATGGTTCTACTCCTCTCTTATGTTCTCCCCATCTGTGTGACAAATTATCTTATTTTGTACACACCATTCTGAAGGAAGGAGCTGATCACCCAAACTCTCAGACTCAACTGAACATAGCAAGGCACGTGTGGGATGGGGAAGGGAATGGAGATTACCATGGAAACCCATCATTCTGCTTTTCATCTCTGTCTAAATTTTGATACCAGATTGAAATAGCTTGGTCTAACTTTTATTATTAGCAATGACTGAGAGGGTTTAGCCACAGTGTCCTCACCCTGTTCTTTTGAATATTTGCTTTGCCTTTTTGAAACTGGCAAAAACTTTCACTCATAAAGGAAAGATAAAGTTATAAATATAAAAAAAAAATAAGTCTAAAACTGTGAAATCTGAGTCAGTTGTGAGAGTAAATAGTAAGAATTTTTGTTGTTGGGCTTTTTTTGGTCGGGGTTGATTTGTTTTGGTTGGTTTTGCTTTTGCCAAGTAACAATCTGATACTGACAAGAGAATTAAAAAGGCTTCAGGGTATTTTAGTTATCAGCCGTTGCTTGTTCCATTTAACAGTGCAGCCTAACAAGTATAACACATAAAGAAAGAATCAGAGATCTCAGAGTGGTTCCATACTAATCTCCCTTTTGTCAAAATATGGAGACCATCTTTAGGTCCCTGATGAAAGCCAACTTAGACTTCGTACAGAAGTAAAAATGGTAGGAAGTACAGAAAGAGACTTAAAAGACTATTTTGAAAGCTATCACTAAATATGCCTTTTTTGGTTTTTTCTAAATATCATAAAATATGATATAAGAAATATATCCCTCAAATATGAATGACATTTTACTCTATGTATGAAACCACGTTGGACTACATAAGACATGTATTATATAAGAATAAATCTACAAAAATACTAAACTTGTAAAACCAGGCAAAAATGTTTTGATAACCTGCGTGAAATCAATTTACAATCAACTTCCTTCAAGTGCAGGGGGGATTGTATTGTTTCTGTGAGTTCACTCCTGAGTGTCTTTTCCTTTCTTCTCACTGGCCAGCTATTGTTCTTTCACCTTGTCTTTCTAGGGGCTTGAAAAGAGCCATTTGTTTAGTGAGGTTCATATTTCAAGTACTGTCAAGCATGAGTGAATAATACTTGGCTGATTTCACAGGTTTCTGCATGGCAGCAGTAAGGTTTAAGTCATTTCTTGACTCCAGATGCTTGTGCCCAAAGAGCAATCTGAAATCTCTCATATACAACACACACCTTTTTTGGACTGCGAGAAAACAGATGATAATAATTGCAAACTGAAATACACAGAAAAGAAGAAACAATAGATCATTCAATTTTTTTTTCCTTAATAATTAAGTCAGACATTATAAAAAAAATATACGCAGTGTTGAATTAAGTTGTTTTTTCTTCCAGGAAATCACTGCAATACCTGAGACAATAATGTGGCCAAAAGAAGGATTTAAAAAGCAAAAGCTTCTTTACAAAGCAAACCAGGAGATTTGACTTGCAGGCCCCTCTTTATGCTGAGGTTTGTGCATCATCTAAGGGGTGACACTGAGATTCAGGTAAGAACATACAATGTATTTTAACATCTTTCATAAAAATTAAAACAAGAAACAAAATTAGTTCTGATACCATACTTAATATCCTGGATCTATGTGAAGCCATGTACAATACAAGCTTTAAGGCAGCTCTGTGCAATTTTATGAGAGGCTTCCTTACATTCTGAAGAAGCACACTGCTTTTTGATGTAGAGCAGTAGTTTCCCTTTTCTGTAAATGCCACTAGGTAACATGTCAGCTCTCCAGTTCTGATTGCTCCAGACACAGTGTGGACTGACAATGCTGCCCAGATGACAGCATTACAAAATATTCTGCAAGGGCTGTGCTGAATTTCCATGCACAGGAGGTGTGGCCATTTCTGCTTTTCTGCTGAATAGAGTTCCCACTCTACACCACAAGCAACTGGTACTCTACAAAGCACTTGCAGCTGGACAGGAAGCACAAGTGGCACCCACTCAGAACAGATTGCTGAAAATGCAGACAGGGTAAAGAGCAAACATGCATGGAGCAATGAACAGTTTTCTTGGACTAAATGCACACATCTACCCAGCAGATCAGGATTCCAGCTTCATATTGGCCCTCTAGATACAGCTCCAATACTAGACAGAATTTAAAAATACATGAAAGACCATTCACAACAAACCAAAATAAATAAGATCAGTCATGCCTGATTTCTTTTTAAGTTATGGTTTTAATTATGAGAGGATTATTCTGTGATTGGAAGTGGGTGGGAAAATATATGAGACCCATGATTCACATGACCAGGAATGAGAAGAGAAATGCTGTGTCCAGCCTTAAATACCATTCCAGACTTTCTACTGTGCAAGGAATACAGGTGACTAGACCACCACTTCCTTTCAAAGGGATATCCCTCTATGTGACCTGACTTCCAAATAAATTGCTCTAATTTAGCTGCAGCTATCACTTTCTTCTGCATACCTTGTTTATCCAAGGTATGTTTCTCTCTTTGAGCTGGAGTGTGAGATTTTCCAAATTTGTATCCCAGGCCTCAGCTTCCCATTCTCTTCTCTCAGAAGATTTGCTCATCAACACTTTTGTTTCCAAAAGCTTTTACAAAACTTTATTTTCTCCTGTGGCATAAAAAAACTTACTCTTTCTGTAAAAAAATGAAGTTTATTGACCTGCATTAGTCTCAGGTATATTTGTCGAACCTCTCATCCCTGTAACTACTGACTCTCCTTAAAGTCTTCAAATTTACATAGTCTTTAATTAACATATATGGGGCCAGGAGTTTCTGTCAGCAAGTCTGTGTCCTGTGATCCCAGGATTCTTGGAATATTTATTATTAGCAGGTCAAAAGAGAGCATCAATTTGGAGGACATTGATATGCCTTAGTCCATCAATCTGAGATGGAAACATCCCCTATAAAATATTCAACACCCTTTCTCCAATAATTTCATTAAACGTAGTAAGACACGATATCCTGTTCTATGGATAAGGAATTGACAGAGGAAGACATAAAGCAATTTGACCTTCCAAATTGTGTGAAACATCCACCCAGAAATGGCTGAAGCTGATGGCAGACCACTTGGGCTGCCACTAGGATCATTCTGAGGCCTTTGCCAGGGTTCACACGTGGACACAACATCCCCTCTTTTCACCCCCATGCATCAGATGGGGAGATTATGGAGAAGGGTAAAAGCAAGCTATAGATTTGACACCGGTGTAGGTTTCCAAAAGGGATTGGCAGCATCAATGCTTTTGGGATAGGTAGCTGCAAGGAGTGGTACAGGAGTGTGAGCACAGTCAGTCTTTTCTAGACAGTTCTATTATATGTCCAGTCTCTGGCCTTTTATCTTAGGATAAACATGACTTTTTAAGCTTATTAGATAAAACGTCAAACTTCACTAAGATTTAAAAAGTTTCATATTTTCTTTTGTTGTTTTTGTTTTTTGTTTTTTTTCATTCCTTGAGGTACGATGGGGGAAAAATGCACACAAGCCTGAGATTTTAATCTCCAAATGGTTATCTTGATAAGTAATAAATCTAACCTTTCCAAGCAGACGTATGAAGTTAAGGGGGCTAATTGATCATGTTGGCACAAAGGTGTTGTTCATTCTGCAAAGGCCAAGTTAATCCACATTGATGTGATTCAAATTAACCTTAATCAGCTACTAGGCTGACTGTGATTTCATTACTGGATATGCTACAATTAGACATCTCCTGTCTTTAAATGCCCCTCAGCTTTATTGCTGCTTCTTTTTTTTTTTTTTTTTTTTTTTTTAATAATAAACACCCATTTACACATCAAATACTATTAGTGTAATTGGCTTTAAAATTGACTTTTTTGTGTAGTCACTTTTTGGTTCTGTTTATTTTGAAAAGGTCAAGTAATACAGATTGATGTGATCTAAATTAACCTCAAACAGTTACTTCTCTTCCCAGACTGATATGTTGTCATGGTAGGGAAGGATCAGACAGTTGGATTCTCTTTCCTTTATTTTCCCCCTTCCAGATCCATAAATCATATATACTTCATTCCTGGAGGCAGGTGCAAAACACTTAGAACCCTATAAATCATCTTCATAATAGAATTAAAAAGCAGTTGACTATTCATCAGAAAACTTTAATTTTTTTCTCCCCATTGAGGCCATGCAGGTATGCCACACTGTACTTAAAAAAAAAAAAATAGTTTTACTTTGTTGCAACTAAATCCTGATCCAAAGCCCACTTTTTAAAGCTTTCTGCCCTTGCTTTTCCATACCTCAGGTAGTGTGAACACAATAGTCAACTGTAAGTTCATGGGCAGTATGTTTGATGGTGTCACTGAACAAGAGAAGCAAGTTTCTACACTTTATTTTGTTTCTTGAGAAAAATAATTTTAATTTCTCTACCTCTCTTCTCTTTCAATTCTCTCTGGCAAAGAGTATTGCCTCTTAACACCGCCCTGATCAAATGGAAAAATACATCAAGTGAAATGCTCAAGGAGGGCCACAAGAAACACAAAATAAAAATGATAATTTTTCTTCATTCAGAGGGAGTGAATCAGATGGGGAAGGTGAGGGCAGAAATGACAACTTAAAGCCAGCTCTTTACCCGGTCCACCACTTACACTCTCTGAGGAGACTGAGCTTCCCCAAAGGCAGGAGTTAATGAGGAGACACCTTGACAACCCCTGTCTGTGCTGCAGAAGGATGCTCTCACCTTCCAAGGCTTCACTTTGGGCACCCCTGGCGCATCTGCTGCCCTGAGCTCCCTCTGAGCCCCGTGGTGGGAAACTGCTCCAGAAAGGATCCAGGGTCAAACACTTGTGAAGGCAAGGAGGGAAAGCAAGCCCAGAAAATTGTCTCCCTGTCTTAGGCAGCAGCACATCTCCCACAGCTCTGAGCCCAGGCCACCTAATTGGGACACAGATATATGGAAATCCAACCTGACGCAGGGAATAGCCACAACTGTCACATCATTTATTGATCAGAATAAATGTTTAATTTTGCATTTAGTTGAAGGCTGCACTGTGATCAATAATTAATTTGCCAGTTGTAGTTATTTTACATGTCCAGTCCCCTTTCTACATGCAAAATAACCAGAACAAGCATATTATTTGTTCATTCAACTCTGAACCTAAATCTGAAGAAACGGTCTGCTCTGAAACTTTTTTCTTTTCTTTTTTTTTTTTTTTTTTTTTTTTTTTGAGATTCAAAAATTTGAGATTCAGCTCGTAAAAGTAGGCAAGGATTGTGCTTGGTGCCCTCCCAAAAAGTAAAAAAATGCATTTTTTCATCCTGCCAAATCTTTTATAAGACACCAAAAAGATTGTAAAGAGAAAGAGCTACATATACAGAAAAGCAAGTGGTTCTGATGGCAAAGATGACTGCTTAAAAAGTAAAAAAATGCTTATTGGATCTCTACCAGTACAGAAAATCCTAACTCTCTGAATAATACAACAGCTTAAATAAAGAATCTAAAGGAGCTGAAGTTACTCTGGGAGATTTTCCTAAATCTTCCAGCTTTTGGGGCTCCAAAGTACAGCAGAGACAGCTGTATCTTCGTAATGTTCACACAGCACTTGGATTGCTTCCTTAATAAATCCTGAAGGAAAAAAAAAAAAAAAAAAAAAAAAAAGAAAATGAAAACACATAATAGTTCATTGCCAAATTTCAGGGTAACTAGTGCTGAACATGATTTGTACACACAGGGAAGGTCTCCCTTTTCTTTCTCCCTTTTTGCACACTGAAAAGATTGCCGCTGCATCCTTTTGAGTGTGCAAAATCTGCAGGGATCTATTGGGTTTTTTTTCCCCTTGTTGCTCAGTATGAAATAGAAAGGGTGTGAGACAGGTAATTGCTGATCCCACCCACTCTACATTTAGGGAGAAACTTATTTTTCTTGGGATAATGGTCATGTTGGGTCTTGCCACATAAGCAATATTTGAGACGTATTAAAGCCGTCTAACCATAAAGAATTTAAATGCATCAGCCACAAAGTACATATAAGAAACTTTACTTAATATTGACATAATATTTCTAACCTAAACACTGAGACTAATTATGAAATCAACCCTAGTCAAAGCCAATTATACTGTGGGTTAGTAAGTACAATCACAACTGCTATTTATAGTGACAGAAATACCATAAGTATATACGAAAGGCTATATACAGATGGTGAAAAAGATTATGCTTGGCATAACTCAGAGAGACAAATTAAAATGGATGTCTGTAAACAAACCAGAGAAAGTAATATTACATTGCTAAAAATGAGACTGATCTACTCTTTTACTTAAAGCCAAACTATATCTGACATGACAGGAGCAGCTTTACTTATGTATGTGTAAGTCAGTGTGGATTGCTGGACGTAACTGCAGTACAACTGCCATGGTTTTGAAATTTGGATGACAACAGTCTAAAATACTGTTGGTTTCTTGGCATACATGCCTTTGGTCCTTCTGGGGAATATGAAATATTAGTACTCATACAGAGTAAATTGATTCAAAGTGGTTTTAATAAAGTTTAGTATGTGTTTGGCAAACACGCAAACCTTTTCCGTTGCTGCACGAGAATAGCCAGAAATATGCAGACTCACACCAAACAGATAAATGGCTTCATATACATTAGGATGTTATCAAGTCTGAATTTTCCATTTAGAAATTTTATTATGCCTACTTACATTTTTGTCCTCCATTACGAGCTGAGATTAATTTAACACCATCAATTTATAAGCAGCATGATGTGTAGAGTCAGTTATCATGCTAACATTGACTTCTGATGTCTGTCATCCTAGATTGTCGTTTACAGACATTTACTTTTACAAGAGCATAAAGTGATCCCAAAGTAGTCTGTTACTGAAAAGCAATACAATATACTGTGGCTCTCATTGCTCTGGTTCTCTAAATAAGTTACACTAAAACTTAAATGGGCATGTTATTGATGGCTGTCAGTGATTTGCTGTTATTAAATTTTTTGTTTATGATTGTGTATCTATATTTATCTGTCAGATCTAAAGTATTTTCTTAGCTGTCCTCTGACAGTTGTTTCGCCCAACCACTTTGTCCAGCAGCACTTCAAAAAAAGTACAAGGAAAGTTTTAGTTTCACTTTAAAATTTCCAATTTAGCATGTGAGGTGAAAGAAAACCTTAGAGGAAGCCAAAGTACCTTGTGAACACCAGAGATATCCCAGAGATAAACCTTGGTAAACCTTTTTGAAGGCAAGCTGCCTACTAAGTGCTCTTGCCTTTGAGTGTTCAAACTGCAGAAAGGTCGAAAGCTGGAAAAACAGTATGCATAGAATGGTAAGTGAAGGGGCATTGAATACATATATTCAGTGTAATAACCATGTTGTCAGCTGCCATGAGACTGGAATGAGCCATTATCATTAAAGAGTATTTTTGAATCAACTATGCCAGAGAAAGTGAGTCAAATGTCATGAAGAAAATGGTAAGAAGTATTTGATTCCCTCATGTTAACACCTAATAGTCCTCTCAAAACTGGGAACATTCTAGAAGTTTAGAGAGTCATTAATCCTTGAAAATTCTGAGAGAATTGAAAGAAGGAACAACAGACCAGTCAATCTGATCTTTATTTGATTACAAATGTGAATACTGCCCATCAGCTGGGCTTCAAAGAGTGTAGGGAGTGTCTTTGATGGACTTATGGATTTGAGCAGTAAATGCGGGAGTATACTGGGATTTTTCTGAGGTGTTTGCTTTAGTGTTTACAAAGTGGTTTACAGAAAAGGTTAGACCCATTTGTGACTATAATTGTCATCAAGGATTAAACAGGAAATTCACAGAACTAGATTTAAAGGATCAGCTGATATTACCAACGTAGCTATGGAATGTCTGAGGTAATTTTAATAACATCACTACTGAACGAACTTCTCAGTAAATATTATTTCCTACAGTGATCTTCGGGGTATAAATCCTTCTTATTAAAGCCCAAGAAAAGCACTGATAAGCTATGAACCTTGCAGAAGAGAAGAGTGAGAGAACTAGTGGTTCCTTATGATCCCAAAATGCATGAAATTTAGAAGCAACTATTTTACTATTTTGTCTGAATAAGGTCTCTGCATCTGATATTTGGAAGGAATCTTTTTTTTTTTTTTTTTTTTTTTCCTCCAAAAAACATTAGACATCTACATCTGCCACTGCTTCCCTGGTATTAGAAAGGTCATTAAACTATAGGCAGCAGGAGCTGCTGAACTTCGGAAATTTTTGGCATTCACTAATAGGAATCCAAAAAAAAAAATCTAAGAACCTGCCAAACGTGGTCCTTTCAGAATAACAGGCTGGAAATATGAGAAAACCATAGCCCCAAAAGGGGATCCTGTGAAGTGGGCAGGTTTGTTTATTGATGTTGTAGTGAAGAACTTTCTTACTTCCATGAGCAATAATCATAACTTTGTCAAGGGGCTGACTGAATTGGTTGTGCTCAGTCAACTCTCAGTGATTGCCAATGGCAGGAGGACTTATTACACATTTTGCTCACCCATGAGTCAAGCTAAATCCAACATCACTTTTAACCTCAGGAAAGGAATTGAAATAACCTCACACCCTCTAAGTCATACTATATATAAACCCTTGGAAGGGCCTTGATGACATTTATCTTCCCTGTCTCATGTCCTTGGGCACACTGTCCAGTTGGAAATCTAGCCCAGCTGCAAAAGAAGCATTCAGGACTTGGATGATGATTTTTTTTCAAAACAAAAAAAAATAGACATATATCATTCATTTTATATATCCATATAAATATTTGCATATATGTATTTACAAAACAACAACAACAAAAAAATCTGAGAGAGCTTTAATAGAAAGACTACAGTAAATTTGTTCCACTGTAGCCATTCAATTTCCTGAGAACAAAGTATCATCATTTGGCTGAATTCTGCTTTCTAAACAGGATGAGAAGTAAAGAAAATACCAAGTATTTGATAATGTATACGATTATATTTATGTCTGGATTTCCAGGAGATATCTCTACATGTCTAAAAATGGCTGTTGAAGTGTTATTTTTACATTTCAGCAGTAAAAACTGCCTAAAGGTGCTGCTCAAATAAGGAGACTGACCATGCCATGGTGTAACCCCAGACAACAACCAGGGAGTCTCTCACTCTATCCTCCACCTACAGGATCCCGGAGGGACAATGGAAAGGGACAATGGAAAGGGTAAAGGCAAGAAAACACATCAGTTGAGATAAAGACAGCTTAATAGGGAAAGCAAAAGCCATGCACACAAGCAAAGCAAAACAAGGCTTTAATTCACTGCTTCCCGTGGGCAGGCAGTTGTTCAGCCATCTCCAGGAGAGCAGGGCCCCATCACAGTAATTTGGGGAGAAAAAAAATCTCTCCAAATGTCCCCCTTACATCTTTCTTTCCCCCTACTTTATATACTGATATACAATGATGTTCCTATGGTCTGAAATATCCCTTTGGTCAGTTGGGGTCACCTGTCCTGGCTGTGTCTCCTCCCACCCTCCCAGGCACCCCCAGCTTCCTCCAGTGTGGCAGGAGAAAAGCAAAAAAAAGCAAAAAAGGCCTTGGCTCTGTGTGATCCCTGCTCAGCAATGACAAAAACATCTGTGTGTTATCAACCCTGTGTTCAGCACAAATCCAAAACACAGCCCCATACCAGCCACCGGAAAGGAAATCAACTCTACCCCAGCCAAAACCCGCACAAGCCCACTTTGAACTTGTTCATTTACTCAGTAAGACACTCATATACTTGGAGAATGCTATGTATATAAGATATAGAGTAGTTCTCTAGCTGTGTCCTCGACAAAACTTTCTGATGGAGCACTCTCTTTTGCCCTTCTTCATTCCCTTCCTTAAATATTTGGATGCCTATTGCTTAAAATGCCCTGTTTAGGAATGGCTTTCTCCACTTCAGTACTCCTGCCAAAACCTGGTGACACTTCCCTTCCCTCTTCCAAATGGAGACACAAAAGGCAAAGAACCCAGATTGAGAAAAGAACAATTTCATGGAAAACAATCAATGAGAAAAGAGAATGAGCAGTAACAGCAACAATATTAATAATATTAAAAGTGTACAAAAGAGAGAAGGATTCACACGAAAATTAAATATATATATATATGCTCACCATGGAGTCCATGTGGAATGCACAACCTGACCAGAGTCAGTGCACTGGTCCCTCCACCTCAGGACTGGCACCACGCTGCCCCTCCCCATACCTGCTCAACTTCTCTGTCAGCCATGCTTCCTCAACTGGAAGAAACCCACTCTCCCTGGAAGAGCATCCCCTTCCCCCCTCCACAGCAATGATGTGAGGTCCTATAGAAAACTTCCAGGCCCTGACCATGCCTCTTCCTGGCTACTGCAAAAGTTAACCCTGTCCTGGACAGAACTAGAACACCCATCTAATCTTATCTAATTTTTTTTTTTTTTTTTGAGTAGACAAAGCCTTTATTAACTCTGTTTCTTAATCATTACCAGTTTCAGAACATACTGTCTTTTCTGGCTTTCATAACTCACTTACATGCCAGGAAATTTAAAAATTAATTCTGCCAAGACATAAATATTCTCCTTTACTTATAGATAAATTGATACATTTAATATTTCACTGAGCTTTTAACTTACCTTAATCTAATCAAATTAGTACTGTTCCTATTTTATTATTTGAGACTGTTGGACAAGACTACCCCTTGCAGAGATGATGCATGAAGTTTTTTTCATATATTATTATTTTTATATGAGTGCTAATTTATTAATGGTAGATCTAAATAAGCCCAGTAGGATAGGGATTGAGGAAAGAGGAATGAGAGGGAGTGGGCAAAATGTCACCTTGTTTCTTAAAATGTTCTATATTTTTCCCCCCCTGCTTAAATATTACTCATAAAAAAATCCTTTGTTTTTTTTCAGTAGTACAATGGAATTAAGTGTTTTCACTTTGGGCAGTAGACATATAGATTAAATAAAAACCATAATATGGTAACAATGATTTAGTAATGAATGTGACTGTGAGCAGAGATGAATGAAGAATGAGTTGAAGTGGATCTGCTGAAAACCTGCCCTGTAAGCCACTATAGCATTAAGCACTAAGGCAGCATTTCTCCTTACTCCCTTTTATTATAGGTGATAGTCCAAACAGCTAATATGCTACCAATATATCAACACTCTTTTATGGATTCTTCCTCTCCCATTTTCTGCAGCCTTTTAGATGCTTTTTCCCAATAAGATGCATAGGTACCATGCTAATGAGAAACACTCAGCTGACACTGAGGGAGAGAGCACAGCCTGACAGATGCCATTTCTTCATGACCTCTTTCTGCACCAAATAATGGTTGCTCTGTAATTGCTGTGCAGTTTTAGAGAGGGGCTTGCTGGGAGCTGAAGACCACAGCAAAAAATTATCCCTCTGCATTAATCCAGTTTTCAGCTTTTTCTATAATTCAGCTCCTGGATGCTGTCAGAGCCTAGGTATGGAGTTAGATGTCTCCCTTGGCCCACTCAGGATGGCAGCTTTGCTTCTGTGGCCTTAGCACCTCAGTGCAGAGTGGGAGCTTGAGCAAATGCAAGTTGCAGACAGCCCAGCATAAAAAATCCTCTCTTTTGCTCAAAATGAGAGCATAAACCCAAAAGACAAGTTAGCACTGACTGCAGAATATCTTCATGAAGCAAATTCCCAAAAACAAGTATGAAAATTAATCAAGGTTCTGAAGGCACCTAATATCACTGCAGTCATTGAGAATGATTTTTATTGTCCCTAATGAGCATTTTATAGATACTCATATTTGAGCAGTGCCTGAATCTTTCAAAATAAGAACCAGAGTTTTCCCTAGAGAAGAAGCATATTGCTGAATGCAATCTGTCAGCACGTCGGGGCTGCTCAGACTCCTACACTGCAGTAACAGATGATCAAGTCCTCTTCCATGTTTCATGAACTGAAGGTGTAAATCAGTTTAGCCATTAAATAAGTCAACATTCCTCTTATCTATCAGTTACTTTGATTTTATAGATAAAGGTATAACTTCTATTGCAAGTAATTAAAAAGGAATAATTTATTTCACAATGTAGTTTCCATCACAGTCTGCTTCAAGCCTAAAATGAGGGCAACCACTAACAGTAATTTTTGCTTTTCTAATCTATTCTCTCAAGAGAGGAATGTGATTTCACTTTGATTTTTTATTTCCATAACAAGTACTGTGAAGTTTTTCATATAGTTAAATATAGTTAGTCCTGAAAAAAGTCTAGGAACCTGACCCTCTCCCTTTACTGACATAGAAACAGTCAATTACAGATAGCCTTCTCATTTGGCTTCTTTAATGATGAGTAATCAAAAGAAGTTCTCTTGGAGTTCCTTCAAAATAGTATTATTTTTATATAAAAGGATGCTTCATTGATTGACAAAGATAAAAAATAGACTCGAATTTGCTTCATTCTAACAACACTAATACTTATCTCCTAATCTTCATCTTTTTCTCATTTCAAATGTATTTCCCGTTCTATAAACCATTTATTGGCTGATCATTATTCTTACATTCCAGCAGTATTTTAAATTATATAAACACAGCATGCTATTTATCCATAACATTTCTGTGAATTTCTTTTGCTAGTCAATCATCAAACAGAAGTTTAAGACAGAGCTTTGTCTTCACTGGTACATCATTGCTGAATGTTCCCTGGTGACTCTAGGCAAGAATCGTACAGACATGTATTTTAAGATACTCAAATGTGAGCATGTGAGTATCAATATATCAATATATCAACACTCTTTTATGGAGTCTTCCTCTCCTCTCTTCTGCAGCCTGTTAGATGCTTTTTCTCAAATTTTTTTTTCCTACAATAATTCTTATTGCCTTTAAAAAAAATTAACAGGTAGAAAATATTATATACCTGCATGATGAAACAGCATTATATTTCTGTAAGGCAAGTACTATTTATAACACCTGATTTTCTACCTTTTTTTTTTTTTTTAATCTTCTTCTTTTGATTTGGAGCAGACAGTGCAGATTGGGATGCAGCTCTTTGCTGTGGAATTAAGGTACTCAGCTTTGTGCTGCTCATTGGCTGGCCTAATCACCAATTTACCCAATATGTTGCAAATCAGCATTTTTCCCCCTTTAAAAAATGTCAGGACACTCACACTGACACCTGATTTACTCCACGTTATGATCTGAAAGGAGGAGGTGTGTGGGGCAGAGAGCTCATCCCTTGAGCATGAAGCCAGTTGTCAGGACACTGGAAGGATGTGTGGGCACCCGCTGAGCCAAGCCAGCTTGCAGGGAGGATCAGCAGCTTCCAGCAGTGTGCAGGGCTGCGTGTGGGCAGCCTCCACACAATCAATTAGATACCCAGGGAGAGGAAGGGTTCAGTTCTCAAACTAGCAGCTTTTCCTTGCTTACACGTTTAATCTCTACCACACAAACTCAATTCCTTAAGTACAGCGTGTGACAGGGGGTTTATCCGTGTACTTCACACAGGAAAGGCTTATGACTCCAGTTCTTAGCCAAAATAATAAAAAATAAAAGGACACCCAGAAGACCCCTGGTATGTGACGGTATCCTTTTGAGCAAAACCAGCCTTTTTCATTTTTAAAGCCTCAAGGTGAAGACACAACTATACTCCCCTCAAATGTGTAAATGTGGTAAAACACGCTACAACTTTCTCAGATCTCATGGTGTGGATTCCTCTTGATAAATGTTCCTGGATATTCCTGGATTTGGAATAAAACATTACTGAAGAACAGTCCCTCTTAATGCAAACAAAGTCTGCTGGCATTATCTTGTGCCTTCAGCTCGCTCTCAGAAGAATCTGAAGATTCTTCCTTGTTCCTTTTGGAATGGATTTTCCAAAAGAGAAACACCAGTGTCACCCACCTAAAAATTACACACAATTTTTCACTTGGCCAGGCCTGCACCTTCTGCTGCTTTCTAATTGATACTTAGGAAAATGCTATTCTGCTTTCTGCCTTCCTTTCATGAACAGGCAGTTGGAGTTTAAAATAAATCCTGTTAAGTTCCAGGAGTGCATGATTGCTTTCTCATTGTTCGTTCTATATATGCTGGTGGTCACTCAATTTATTCTGTCCTTTATCCTTTTTATTTCAGATGCCTTTCCACTTACTTTCCTCCCACTTTCTAATGTGAATTTCCACTTGCTGGCTGGAATTCAGAAACAATGAACCTGAGTAAAGACCTCCAGAAAAATATTTTTGCCAAAGTGCATGATTGCAGATGCTGGAGCCATGCCCAGACAAAACCCTGCCCATGTTTGCTCTGTCCCTCCCCATTGGAAGGGAGTGATTAGACATGTTGGTGGCAGCTTTCACTCTGCCCCTGATGCCCTAGGACACCTCCCTGGAGGGATCCAGCCACTCCTGAGAAAAGGCAAGGTTCAGGAGTGGGGTCAGGGAGCAGCAGCTTGTCTTTTCTTGCTCACACCAGTAATTCTACGGCAAAACAGCAATGACAAAACTTCCCCCCATGCTATGGTTTCCTGTTTCTGTTAAAATTGCTAGCCAGGTGTCAGTCAAGGCAGGGTGTATGGGGAGAAGACAAAGATCATCTAGAGAGTCTGTACAGGTGCTGATGCACAGAAATGTATCTAGAGAAAAAATACAATTTACTGGCCTGTGTTAACATGATGCATATACATACGATGCCATAAACACACACATTGTCTAATGTCTTTTGGACTGAGACACAAAACCTCTTAGATCTGTTGTTTAGCCTTTATGAGTTACTCTGATAGTAGCTATATTGGTTTCTCCCAAGATTACATTTGATACAATTAGTGGAACGATCTCTTTCAGATGATAAATCTGAAATTCAAATGTTTCCAGAAAGGTGAGTGACAGGGCTCCTTGAGGGATGTGGTGGATGTCAATCTCTGGAATGCAGGTGAGAGGAAATGAGAGGGTAGAAAAGAGGTACAGCACAGTATAAACTTCATACTGAATGGAATGCAGATCCTTAAGGAAGGGAAAATTCAGAACAAAGCAGAATGCAACTGAAGAATGCACCATATTTCATCCCGATTCCTTGGACTACAAGAAAACAAACTTGAAATCTCTTTTTACCTTTAACGCTTCACTCCTATATAAGTGACTTAAAAAAACCAAAACCCACCACATTAAAAGCACTTTAAATGCACTATGGCTGTAAATGGAAATTAAAACTTCCCCTGCTAAGGGCATCAGGAGTTTAGAGATGCAGAACTGGAAAACCAGGGATCACAAACTCTATAGCCAAAGTAGCTGGGAACCTGCTTTGGGGGAAAAGTGCTCACACTGCTCCATATTTCTGCTTTCCAAGCACCTGATCTGTTCTGTTATCCAAACAAAGTAGCCTGCACAGTGAAGGAAGTGCAGTAAATGCAGTCAGGAGTGTTCACTGTTCCAGGAAGGCAGGACTGAGGCTTCTTCTCCATCCTACCTCAGATGATACTTGCTTACACAAGCCAGAGTGCCTGGCCTATCAGCAGTAAAACATATAAAATAAGTCCTCTCTTTGAGAATGTGAGGACTCAAAATACATCAAGTACCTGAGATGAATTTCAACAGCAGCGTTAGGTTTGCAGATGGTCTTGTTTGAGGTAGGTTATTTTAGCTCAGAAAAATAGGCTTGTGCTTGGTACTACCTTTCTTTCACATTACAGAGTCCACTGTTTGAGGGGCAGAAGGAAAGAAAAGATGTTAGAAGCTATTTACATAGTGAAAAAATAGAACAGACATGACATAAGCAGGAACGTGCACCACACTGAGCTCTCAAAATGTATTCTTTGAAATTGCGGCTCTGCGCGGTTATATCATCTTGGCAGCTGAAGTAATACTCTGTGCAATTACCCATATTAGGGAAACTGTAAAAAATAGAAATGGCTCTGTTTATAGCTTCATTCTAATACACTGAGTGGTGGACAGCCACAGCTCAATTGGCCGCTGGGTATCAAGGATCACTTCAGACATTTGGATCATGAGAGATTCCTAAAAGCTTTATCAGCTTTCAGCTAGTGGGAGTTGCTGTGCTGAAATCCAAACATGATTTTCAGTTCTTTGGCCAACCTTTTATGGGAATAAGACTGTGTTTATAAAAAAAACCTCTGTGCAGTTTATCATATTATGATCCCATAGACCAGAGAGGGGATATGAGGGGAATGAGCTGTTGTTAGTATTAGTAACAGTAAAATATTTTGCAAAGGAAATAATTTCATTTGAATATTGTATTTAAAATCGAGAGGTATATATATATATATATATGTAAACACTCCTACCTTGAAATATACTGTATCTATTTCATGCCCTCTAGTTCTGTAAAGTAACAGGAAAAAAAGTAGAATGAAACTCAGTCCTCTGTTGTGTGTCTATACTGACATGATTGATATACAGATTTATACATGTTTGTTTTTTGACTACTAGGTTAGATGCATTAGGAAATTGTGGTGTAAGAAGCTGGAGGTAGAAGAATGAGGATAAGCAGCATTTACTGCTCTGTATTACTCATTAAAACAAAAAGTAACATAGAGCATGTCTAAAGTAAGACTGCCTAAAGCAAGCTATGAAGGTAATGTGTCTGTAATGTGAGCTGAAGACAAATTTGTAAGGAAAATTTTAAATTTTTCCTGGGAGTATGGTTGCCTTTTGGGTAATTCACTGACCTTCCTTCTGAAGAGCATCTTTGAAAGCCAGTAAGCCACATCTATCCCTGAAGCCCTGAATTTAGGCCTTAAATAACCATTATGACTGTTTATGTATGTTTTACTAACACACATCACCTCTACAGAGAAACACTGACACTGATCAGTCTGATACCCATGGAAAACTAAAAAGAGAAGCTACTCCTCAAATGCTCCCTCTTGCACGGTGTCATTCCTAAGTGCTGTTCCAGTTGGATGGTGGAAGAGGGGGTGTGTACTCTGTTCAAAGTTCCTTCCTGTTGGTGGGGGATTTTTGCCCTGAGGATATAGCAAGAAATAATCATCCATTCTAAGATTTCTAGAAATGCAGATCCCTCACTCGCACAGCATGGAACTGATGCAATTCCCAGAACAACCATCTGTGAACTGGGAGTGGAACATTTCATTTTGGTAGTGTCAGTCAGAGGACAGGAAATCATTTGGCTGTTTTGAAAAATCCTCGCAAAATCTGTCTCTAGATAAGAGCACACAGCAAACATAAAGCAAAACTTAGGAATATACGTGCACACCTTACAAGAAAACTTAGCTTGGATTTTACACAAAGTTATTTAAAATTCCCTGCTTCTTAATGGAGACTGAAAACCTACTGTAAACATGCTGGATGAAGAAGAGGAGAGAATCCCAACCTCAAATCAACCCACCAGTCCATTCCAAGTGGGTCCACTGATGTTTGGACTAAACACTGATACTTCCTCAAAGGGAATTTACCTTGGTGGTGTTTCTCCGTGTCTGCATTGTTTAGGAACCTTCCACAGCCAAAATGTCTGTCAGAAATCTGCTTCCCTATCTCAAGTCGCAAGCCTGGCTTGGACCAGAGATTCCTAAAGATAAAACTTGCCTTAGTTTCATTCCTCTCCAAATCACAGGACAAATAATAATTAATATTAACTTGACAGTAAATTTAAAAACCTTATAGCCAACTATTTTTATCTAAAGTAAGTGCAAAGGGACCTGTTATTCTCTGAGGTAGTAGGCACAATTTGCATGGCTGCAAATTCCCCCTCAAAGACCCTCATTGTAAAAGGACTGGGAGCTTGTTTTGTCCCTTCATTGCTCCATGTTCCATAAAGTTTCAACAAAAGCAAGTGCTGACATTTTCTGTCACAGCCGCCTTCTCAGTAATTTGGAAGAAGTGTTTTCTGTTTCTCCAGAGAAAACGCTTCAGTCTGAAAAGCTGTTTATTTTGCCTTTTGCTTCCTTCAGAAGGAAATAAAAATCTGTGAGATAAAATGAGTTGCAAATGTAATTGCAATAAATACATCAAAATAAATAAATAGCAGATATTTTCCATTTACGCTTTAAAGGAAACAACTTTACCAGAGCTCCATGACCCAGTAAAAAGCATATAAAAAACCAAAGCCCTCAGCAGTCTATTAAAAAAAAGAAAAAAAAAAAAAAGGCATTTGGTAGCATCTGAAAAAAAGAACAGTTTACCCAGCTTAGTCTAAACCCACAAAAAACCCTGTTGCTTGCTTTATTACTCCTAGACCATTTTAAGACCCCTAATTACTGTGAAGCTCATAAGAACCCATTTCCTTTACACTTCTGTTAAGAAAAAGGAGGGGATTGAGGGCACAGTTTTAGAAGCACATGGTTAGGCAGTACTGTTGGCAAATATCAGGAGGACAGAATAGTTTCTGAGAGGCCATAAACCTACAAAAACGACAGTGAGATTTTACATCAGCAAGCTGTAAGGATTTGAAAGCTGTACTGATGGGCAACAGTCCAGACGCTCTGGGACACCATTCTATTGCGAGGGGAAGATGTAAATTAAAAACCTGCCATGCACAAAAAAGACAACCTAAAGTGATCATTCAGGAGAAGAAGTTTCAGGGCAGTCCTCACAAAGGTGACACTGATAAGTTTCAGTGTGCAAAAACTCTCCTCTCACTACTTGAAATGTTGGTGGTTTCCATAGCATGATTATTTCTGTAATTGCTTTGTGTACCTAGTACTAATTTACCCTCATGGCATATTGACCTTGTACCACTTTAAACTTTGCACAGCTATTAACAGATTACGCCACCACGTTGTAAATCGGTTTTCTGCTAGATTTTTTCTTCTTCCAAGAAGGCTTTTGTTTTTCAATATTTGCCCCTCAAGGTATTTCTCTTTATTCATCTCTCTGTTCAAATATACTAAGGGCCTGTCAGGCTGGCTCTTGTTTTTACTGCCTAAAAACAGGTATTAGGAGGATAACAAATCCAACCCAACAGTAACATTCATGACCAATTTCCATTCAGAGTAGAATGTATTTTCCAATTGCTGAACATCAGTTTGAAGGCTGCAGAAGTATGCTAAAATCTGAACACTCCAGAGACAAATGTCAGCACCAGAACTTGTGTCCTTAGCAAAAGTGAACCCGCACTTTTTAAATCTTCTTCAAGGTTTTGACTTTTCCCTTCTTATTTTCTCACACTGCTTTTTCTATCCTTGAAAAAAAATCCCAGAATTAAATGCAAACCCTTCTTGCCTCAAATCCTTACTGCTCATCCTGAATCCCACTGCCACCCTAACAAAACCACCTGTAGGTCCTGGCAAAGGTGAAAAAAGCCTTTTCTTGAGACCAAGTGTAAGATTTCAACCTGGATCAGTTCTTCACTTCCCCCCAACCCCTTTTTTTTGATAGATCCATAATCAGAAATTATGAATCTGAAGAGGAAATGTGGGATTTTAAACACATGGCTGGTGAAGAAAGACTGTTTCCTGGGCCTACTATCCTACTAAAGGATTATCTGTAATTAACAGATGTTAATTACAACACAGATTCCACTTTTTTTTTTTTTTTTCAACTAAAACAATACATTGAAAAAGTAATATTAAAAAATATTACGTGTTTGATTGACATGACATTTTGGATTGGATGCTTCAGAGAATAAAAATCAGAAGAGCAGTAAAATATTCTCAGCATAAGTTGATTTATGGTCAGCATATACATTTTTGTGGAGTGCACACAGACCAACTTGATCGTTTGCTATTTACTACCCTACTGGCTCAAAAAGAAGTCAAAGGTTATAAAACGGTGGCATCAGGATACATTTTAAGACAATATTTTCCTGTTATCTCAACAGAATGAAGAAACATTGAGATGTTTGTGAAAGAACTGTTTCATGTTGCAACAGCGGAATGTTAGAAACAGGATATAGTGTGGATTATTTAACAGTTGCCAAATAAGATGATTAAAAATATATTCAGCCGAAGACAGTTCTAGTTCAAGTTTCTAAATGTGTTTTTCCTTGCTTTTAGCTTCTCACATATGACATGTCTTTGGGCCAACAAGAGGGGATTTCAGTGAAAACGAGAGTTCGTCTTAAATGGTGTGAAATATGAGCTGGAAATATCTTGTATCAGTGCGTAATGCTCACTGTAAAAATATGAGCTATAAAATTTAATCTTGAATTACTTTATACTGCTAATGTTTTAGCCAATTTATTACAGCTGCACAGTTCTGGCAGAGGAGCACCTTGTTACTCAGAGCCATTAACTCCTCACTGTCTGTGTCACACACCCAGCAGAGATGGGGATCAACCAGCCCTGCACAGGACACGGGGCTAAAAATGGTGCTGAGTTCTCTCTAGTTGCTCTCATCAAAGGCATCACTTCTATTATGTCTCACCTGATCAAATTGGAGGGGAATCTCTGTGGCTTGTATCACAGATTATTCACTCTCTGTGTATAATTATATAATTAATCTGTATATAACACACAATTGGAGAAGACAGGGACTTGTACAGGAAATCTCAAACACCAAAGGTCCTCACCAGAGAACAGGTTGTCCTGTACCAGTAGTTGCACTGGAATGAGATCAATAGGTGGGTTCTCCAAATTTTCTTTGAGGATCAATCTTATTTAATAATTTTACAGCTACCCTTGGCATACAAAAATGTTGGATACTAATTGCATTTCTTCATAATACAATGTTGAACTGAATCAATAACAGCAAGACACATTTATATATCATGAGGGGAAAAAGGGATGGCACTGGGGAATATGCCACAGGTATAAAATGAGATTATACATTACAGACCACTATCAATAATTTTTTTCCTATTCTCTTTTCCAATGCCACAGAAAAATGTAACACAGAGACAGAGGAAAAAAAATCAACCACCCTGTATAACAAGTTTTTGGGTACTGTGTAACATGGTCAGGGAAAAGACACATATAATCCTCATACCTATCACACAAAGCATTTCCAGCAGAAATTGCCAAATGGCAGTGAAGCTGTTTAAGTCACTAGTGAAACCTCAAGTTTTTTAAATTTTACTCCATTTAACACTTATCAAAAAAAAAAAAAAAAAAAAAAGTTTGCTTTAGTATATAGAGGACTACTGGGGTAATCAAAGGAATGCATCAAAATGTGAGATTAAAAAACAAGAAGCTTCCTGGCCTTGGCTTTTCAAACTAGCTAAATGTCAGAGGAGGGTAAATTGACCTACAAACATCCCAAGAGAAAAACAAGAGAAAGTAGAAGTATTTATTTGTATTCAAGGAAAATAACTGCTTAAACAGCTAAGCACAAACGGACCATGATCAATTTTAATATGGAACAGCCTTTTCAGTATTTAGGAATGGGAACAATGATAGTCCATGGCTCCATCTCCCAAACACCCGGTTCTGTGTGTGATAAATGGGGAGGATCTAACTGATGCTTTACACCTTGCCATGTAATGAGAATTTGGAATTACTTGAAGAGAATTTTTCTTGTTTTTTGAGTTTTGTTTTTTAATAATAGGACAAGGAAAAAATCTTAAAAACTTCCATCTCATAAAAGAGTTAATTCAACCTCCACAGCAAGGTTGTTATTCACAGTGGTAAATGTTTTAGTGAGGTAATCCTAGCAATGATACTGTCCAGTCTCAATAAATCTTCTCAATCACATGGTGATGACCTATCTCACAGAAGGCTGAGGATGCACTCTGGTACTTTTTTCTAATAACTGAAAAACTTTATTTTACTAATAAAGTATTTTAGCTGAAGCATGTTCGGGTGTTACTGCTTGCAATTAGCTCCTGCTTCTATGAAACAAACAGCCTTCTCTTGAGATGAACATATTTCAGATCTCTGAGTAGTTCTTCTGTTCTTACTCTCATTTCTATCCTATTTGTGCGATATATGAACAGTAAAAATACTTTGGAGAGTTGACTCCTTGCAGGCATTCAATTCATTGCAAATACAGTCCCATTCAGCCTGAAAGTACTGCTCTCAGTAAGCAACAATGGAATAATAAATGGAGCCCATCCATTTGCACTGGTTTCAGTTCATGATTTCAGAATGAGGTGGTTCAGAGTATCAGAAATACACATAAGCATTCTGCTCCTTGGTTTGGATTTACAAGCTCACAGATCAGCTCTTTATAAAAAAAATTGCTATCAAAAAGCAGCAATCATTAGTTAGGAGAGAAAACAAATAGGGAAGGAATTACAACAGAAAATGTATTTTAACATATTAGAATATTTAGCAGATTATTACAGTTATTCCAAGGAGACTTTATTTATTCATCTTTATGTCCCTCTGAGGAGTTACATGCTGTCTACAGCTTTCCACTGGCCTTACCTGTTGTCTAATAGTGACCAGGCCACTGAAACTCTAAAAATCCCAGTCTGAATCTTCCAACAGTCTTTGTAACTCACCCCAATGAGACAGAGAATCCTTGATCCTGTGCCTATTATTCTGCCCTTTCATTATAGTATTACTAGTCATTGAAGCTTTTTTTAATGAACTAAAGAATTCAGTCTGCAGGAGCTCTGCACTATGGTTCATAATTTAGATGCTCTCCCATACTTTACATTTTGATCATGCTCAGCTACACAAGGGCAATAGTCAAGTTAGCTTAATAATAGCCAGAAGAAATGCCTCTAATCCAATTGGTCACAAGGCACATATCACCAAAAACAATTTCTTTATAATTAAAAGGTGCTCGCGGGCACAGTGAAAGCTTGGAAGTTGCCCAGGGATTTTGGGGGAAGTGTGTGGATTTTTTTCCCATAGACAGCAACCACACTGAAGCAATTTCTGAAACACACTGATAAGCTTTGCCTTTGAATTTACATTAAAGAGCTCAATAGTTGCTACCTGTGAGAACAGCTAATGCTTCTAAAGTGACTTGTGTCCTGTAGAGATTAAGGACACAAGGCCTCCAGGAGATTAGCACATCACTTGGTTTAAGTGACATCCAATCCATTTTATTGACATGGCCTCTATCCTGCAAAACAAGCACTTTTTAAGTGAAACATCATGAAAATTTGTGTGGCTTTATGGGGCCAGTGTATAATGGCTTTTCATAGGCAATTATTGGCCACTATTGGCAGGTCTGTAAACGAAGCAGGCAGCAGTGGCTATAGATGCCTTGTCAGTCCATGCCGCCGCATACTAATGCAGCGGAGCATGCCCACAGGAAACCTGCATTGTCTTTTAATTTTCCTGGAGCCTCCTGAAGGACTAAGGACTTTAAAGCCCATTCATTGCATCAAGGAGATTATTACACTGGATTGTAACAGCGTTGATTTCAGAGTGGCACTGAATCACAAGGCCACTCCAGTCTTCAATCACGTTTGGCAATTATTTATTTTCAGCAACGCGAGCTTGAGCCTTTACTGCAAGAAAGAAAATTAACGTGTAGGTGAAGAGCTCTTTCACCTTCTGTTTTAATGCCATTCTAGTCACGGGGTGCAGTTTGGATGCACCACTTGCTGCTGAGTAGCTCCATAGTGGGAATGAGAATAATTATTGAATCGAAGCTGTGCACCAGCTTGGGAGATCTGACGTTTCATAAGCCTGCCTGCCAGCTACCTGGATTCCATTATGCTGGAGAAATAAGCTTTTTACTAACACTTTGGAAAATAAATTTTCCATTCTCTTCTCTCCCTTTTGATCTATAGCATAAAGAGGCTGCATGCACTGAGGTTGATACGATGCATGAAACTACGCCGTGCTGATGAGAAGAGCAAGCAGCATTAAAGCACACACAGATACACAGACAGACATTTTATCATCAGGGAGTTCTATGGCAAAGCCATGAACTACAGCTAACTAAAATGCGCTGAGATATGCTAATCCAAAATGAAAGCAAGAAAAGAATGCAATACAATTTTATGCTAAATCGTTTTAGCAGAGGTATGGAATTATTAAATATGAAAACTGAATGCAGGTGTCCCTCTTCAAAGCGTCTGTATTAAATCAGGTCCTTTTTTTTTTTTCTTGTTTTTCATCAAAAAGGAACTCTCCATTTTGGCTTTCTAACTCATAACAAAGCATTTAAATTACAAGATATACAAGTGGATTCCTCCTGGTTCTGGAAATAACCTGACAGCCATAACGGCAGAGGGAACTTTCACAACCACTGCATCAGTGCCACAGCCTAGGCTGGCAGCACCTGCCTGAGAGCAAGTTTTCAGGAAGAGTGGGTAGTGAATTCATATCTGCATAAAGTTAAAATTAATCCTCCTACACCCTTTTTTTGTAATATTGTAAAATCGGTAATTTTTTTTGCATAAAAAAATCTTCCAAGAGTTTTTCCTAAACAAAACAAACAACCTGCAATTCATTCTTTATGGTTGGAAAAAGGATGAAGTAAAACAGGAACATGATGAACCTAACCTAAGTCAATCTGAAATTCTAAAAGTGACCACAGAAAACAGAACATCTTGCCTTTTTTCTTTTTTTTTTTAGTTCTCAAGAAAGAGCTATCCAACTCTTTTTTAGTTTCAAAATTAGAAGGAAATGGACTAATTGAAAGAGTGACAAGCTTGCATAACCAGCTCTGTTAAGAAAATATTTTAGGTAATCAGGGACTTTAATATCCAGGTCACAGAATTCCTCCTGGTTTTGGACTGAGTGTGCAAGGCTTGCTAAAAACTGATTAATGACAACCTCAGCTTTCTTAAAGGGTGTTAAAGAGATGATTAGCATTGCACATCAGGGTTAGCCAGTGCCTTTTGTACCTCCTTCCTGTTTGGTATTCTGGTGCTGCAGATCAAAGTAAAATGTCTTGACATGGTTGGGCCAACTGGCTGTCCCTATATTTCTAGTGGTTGCATTCATGTTTCTTCATTGCTTCTATTCTTATTTGAAAGAATAGAATTTATCTCTTCGGGGACTGAACAATGAAAATCTTGCTTTATAGAGAGGTCAGAGATAAAAATTTAAGTAAATATGAACTGACAGGAAAAGATGTTCTTTTTCTTATCTCATTCTTTTTCTATTTAATTTCCTTACTATGCTGTATGCTTTGTGGTATTTATGAGTCTTTGTCATAGTTATTAAATAGCAGAATCCTTGTCTTTCCTGGTTGGCTAGTATGAACATTTTTATCTTTACAACCATTGTTATAACAGCATTTGTCCCATACAAAAATCTCCCTTGCCTGAGCACTAGTGCCTCTGACTTAGAACGAACTCATGTTTGAATAGCACATCAGAGCATCTTTCTCATGCATAACTCAAAAGATAGCATCACAGAATCATTTATGGGCTGCAGGTTTAAGGAAAAAAATCTTCAGTTTTATCATAGAATGTCAGGACACACAATATGTTTGAGGCAGTGATGCTTTCAAGCACAGAGCTGATGGAATCCTGCATGCACATTCAAAGGAAGATCTCCCCGGTGATGTTTGGCATTTTCCAAAGGAGAGAAGGAGAAAGGAAGGGAAAAGGAAAAGAGAGAATGTAGAAAGGTAAGAAGAATAGGGAGGCGAGAGAATTGGAAAACTCTAATGAGAATCTCCCAAGGATAATATTGGAAAGACTCTCTATGAAGCATTTAATAATAATGAGGCAAATCTCTGCTTGGGTTTGTCTCTTCCAAATCTAGTATTCCTCAAGATCAGACATTTGGCTTTAATAGTGACTTAATCCTGTACACATCTACAAACTAATTACAACAGATTTGGTGGTGGGTTTTTTGTTGTTGTTGTTGTTTGTTTTTCCTCCTGAGGGGCAGCTGAACAATTTTATTCCATTTATTCCACTTCAGGAAAAAAACAAAACAAAAAAATAAAAACCAAAAACCAAAACACCAACCAACAAAACACACAAAAAACCCCTCACAACCTAAAAAATCAAATTAAAAGAAACCCAACAAAACACAAATAAACAAACCACAAAAAAAAACCCCAAAAAACACCAACCAAAAAAAAACACACCACACCATGCCTGTTCTGCTGAATGTGATAGACCCCTGTAACAAACTTTACTACCACTACTAGAAGTAGACTTCTCAGACTTCTGTGATGGCAAATGAACTGATACTCTTACTTTTTGGCACAGCTACACACAAACACATCTGCACACTCACTCTCACATACGCACACATATATACATATAAAATATATATAATATATGCATGTATACATATACCTCAGTAAACATTAATAGAAGTATATTAATATTTACTGAGAGTATATATAAATATATATATCCAAAAGGGGAGTAGATATGCTCGTACTTGCTATGTGAATGCAGTGAAGCCATGCTCTCCTGCACCCTATTGACTACCCTTTTCAAAAATACATGATCTGTAAGTCTATTATTCCTTACATAAGTCAAAAAGCCAACATGGGCCAGCTGTAACTTACAGAACAGTAAGCATTAAAATACAACTTTAATTTACACATTCCTATTTAATGCTTCTAATGTATCTTCAAAAATGTATAATACTTGATGTAATATTTTAGATTTGTAGGAGATTTATATGTCTAGTGAGAAAATAATTGCAATAATTTAATGTGTGTCCTTGCTGTATCTCATTCTGACATGACAGAGAGCTTTGAAGACCATCTCTTATCACAAATCCTAGAGTTCACAGACTATGCAGGTCAGGAGGAAATACAGACTTAACATATATTCCAAATCACAGAAATAAATAAGCATGAAATGCAATGAAATAAGAATCCCTCATAACTGTGAGCAAACCCAGAAATTTTGCTCAGTCGACAGGACACAAATATCTCATGTTCAACCTTAAAATATGTCTCACAAATTGAAACCAGAGCTCCATATTATCCACTAACATTGTGGAAAAGTACTCAATAAAACAGTGAATAACATATTTTTGAGAACGTGTGCAATATTTTTCTTCCTAAAAATTCATCCTCTTATGAAATTGTAAGGAAAGATAGGGGATATTGATTTAAAGCTCCCAATGGCAGTCTATTTTCTTGTGGTACGTACAAGAACCTTCATAGTATTCTCCACGTGCTTTCAGGATTAGTTTCCAAGGATTTCTGATGGCCTGGGACAAGCTTAACAATTCCACATTTCAAGCACTTGTATGGACTGAAGTTAAAATGCATACACACACAAATGCATGCATAGACACACAAACACAAATAACAACAAAAAATTGTAAACCCTGGCTTTTTACTGGCTTCCAAATAAAGAGATTGGATAGAAGAAATATTACCTTAATCTCTCAATTTATCACATTTATTCCAAATACACACGCCGCCTCTATAAATAAGAAGCTTAAAAGCAAGGAATACTATAGAGCAATAATAAACTTTCAAAGCTAATGCTGAGACAATTTACATGACAATTTAAAATCTGCCTCCATAGTTATTATGTCATCATGTAATATTCAAAAAAGAAGGATTTCAGTAATGTTTTATTGAACCTCAATAAAATTGAACCTCTCAGTGTTGAGATTGAAGGTGACAGCAGCTATGGAAGTCTCAGAAAATCTTGCTTTTGCAGAGCGTTAACAGAGGGACAGAAAACTTGTCTAAGTGTTGCCTCATTCTCTTACACTGAAATTATGAGAAGCTTTGTTCCTGCAGTCCATCTCTCTCTCTTTCAAAGACCAAATGTGCACTTTGCATTGCATGAGAATTACGCAGTGGCAGTCGTTATTTATGAAACTATTACACAGATGTATTTGGCAACTATCTATTTAATCAATACCATAAATGTAAATGTCTCTCTGAAATAACCTCTCTAGGAATGAAGGAGAGCTCTTCTACAAGACCACATCAGATAAAAGAAATCACAGCTATAGGGTGTTACCTACACTGTAAATTAATCATCTTCTAATGCATTGCCAGGTAAACCTCAGAAGAGCTTATGAATTAATTGCAGAGCATTTTGATTCTCTTCCTCCCCAACCTATTCTAAAAGAGCAAATCATTCTTCCATGTGACAACAATGAAACTGTTCTATTAAGAGTACAGTTCCTACATACCAAAATCCTCCTTGATTCATGCAGGGAATATAGAACACAGGTGACGGTGGTGAGGAGGGTGATGTAACCCATTTGGGAACTCATATCTCTAAGAGCCAGTTCCACCTTTTCTGAAATGCAGGCCTGTGGAAGACAATGAACTAGGTCACCATTTCATCCAGGGACAACTTTCCCACATGTCTGGGCTGAGACTGCAGGAAGGAAGGTAATGAGGTGAAGGGAAGGATGCAAAAGGCAGAGCAAGGTCAAAAGTTGGTGATTAACATATAGGAGTTAGGTTTGGTTTCCAAAATCAGTTCTCACAGCTATGATCAAGAAGCATGCCCAATTTAACACCTTAGTGGTATGAACAACGGAAATTTATCCTAGGAATAAAAGGGGGCTGATGAATATACATTCCTGGACTTATGTGGCACACCTTGAAAATTCCTCTGCTCAGACTGGAGCCGTCTTTCACAATTGTGCTCACATTTGGAAGTTAATAAAGGCTCTTATCTTCATCAAACTCATCCTTGGGAATTTCCTGGATATTTCCTTAAAATTCCATTGTAGGAAAGGGAAAAAGAGGGATTAGACAGTAAATAAGGTCAGCACAAGCACAGCTATTCAAAACCATTGAGATTTTTCCTCTTTGCTAATTTGTCATTTTTCAGTGGCATGAATAGGGCAGGTTGCAAGCAAGAGAAACAGGAGTAATGAACACTTTTGCTTGAGATCTCTTTTTCACCAATTGTATACCAATGACAGTGATATCTGCAGTCAAATGGCAAACATCCTCACCCAACACAAGGTTACATATCAGATTTCTTATCTGAAATGAAGCCTACAGATCCAGTAACCACAATTCCTTAAAAACTGAGGAAGAAAGAAACAAATGAGATAAGGCACTGCCACAGGATTGAAAAAACTGCAAAAAGTTTTACCACAATAAGCATAATAAACCATAAGCTAGTAACTGGTCTGTATAATTTTATATATATGTATACATATATATTTTAAATGTCTTTGTTCAGGACTCAAAATAGTTTAAGTCTCCTTTCTAAGCAAATTGCTTCCCAGGAACCAGGAGTTCCAGAAGCAAGAATATTCTTGCCACATTTGCAGTGTATTAAAAATAGTGGAAATTTAATTTGCAGCTTAATACAGCCCCAGGGCTACATTCACCAGCCCAAAACACCCTTTTAATGGGGTAAACCCAAGACAGTCTGGCATCACAGCAGCAGGTGGGACTGAGAGTGTGATAAGGGTGTTGCCACAAGACAGGTTACTACAAGGAAGGCTGTTGTACTTCACTTATTTTAGCTGAGGAATTCAGTAAGACAAACGTTACATTTGCACTGTACCTATACCAAGGTGACAGAAAACAGTTCCAAGAAGGACATTGAGTGAGAAAGCTAAAATGGCAGCTTTTATTTCTAGTCCTTTCAGCAAAAAAGGTCTACAAAAAATATTGATTTTTACTGAGTTGTGCAGAACTCTCTCATGCAATTTGTCAAAAAGTAAAAAAGATGAGAATTTTGCTTGATTGGGACTTTCGGACAATATTCAATGTGACTCAAAAGCGCATTTGTACCCATTTGAACTCAATTCAATATCCAAGAGATATGGGAGAGCTTGTTACTAATGGAGTGAGAAATGGATGTATTAGAAAAGAAAAACAGAGAGAAAGGAAATCAAATAGGAGAAGAAAGTGCTGGTTTAGATATTCTGAAGTAACTTGTGGTGAGAAGTTTCTGATAAGCTGGAGTGAATTAAATAAGCTATCTCACTTGTATTTCTTCATGTCAGTCAACTCAGACTACACCCTGAACAGCAAGCAAACTATCCATAATGAAGATTTCTGTTGCAAATTATAATAGACATGAACAAGATAAAATTGAAACCCAGGAATTCCAAATGCATCTATAGTGATTCTAGAAGACCCTCCAAAATAATATTTTTTATTTAATTTTGAGTGTTTGTTTACTGTATTCTGTGAATATATTAAAAAGCATCAAGTTACCAGATCGTAGTAAATTCTTCAGAACATTGTCAAAAGTTTTATTAGAAAAACCTGGATCAACAGCCAAAGCAAAGTTGTTCATAAAACTACATGCTCATTTTTACTGTAGAATTTTATAAAGGAAGTCTATTTTTACTGGAATTTTGCCAACTCAAACTCATAAAATATTAGACTCATAAAATGAAGTATATCAAAATCCAACTCCTTTCATGTTCTCAGATACCATGAAGTGAGAATGAGTTAGGGGCCTTATGCTGCTAAAGGAAATATTACCTAGATTATTGGTATCATGACTTGGTATATTTACAAACAAATCGTCTGATCACATTTTAAGGGAGATGTAAAGCAAGGAGAGCCAGATGAAAATGACTGAAAACTGAGGAGGAAAAGCCAAGATGAAATGATGGCTCTTAAAACCAGGTCTACTTCCTGATTACAAGTGGGATGTGCAAAACTGGGTCCATTTTCAGAGACAGATCTGAACCCCCGTGGTGGAAAAGCTGGAAGTTGTAGGAGGTAATCATACACACACTACAAAGGTGGAGGTTGGGAAGTTGTGAGGGAAATAGCAGTGAGATTCAGAACAGGAAAAATGCTGGAATGATGAAAACTTCAGACCAGATTCTGCTTGTTTTCACTTCTATAGAAATACAAGGTGTCAAAATGTAAAGGCAAACAGGAAACCAAATGTTTGATATTCAGAGCATTCATCAAACACCATATCTCTTACAGGTAGTCAGGGGGATGCTCGTGAAGCCAATAAGCTCCTGTCAGTTCTCTGTTCTCTCCTTGCATTGCTTTTTGCCCTTACACAGGAACAGAGAGAAAATCTACTCTGTAAAAAACACTCATGCCAGCAAACTCAGCTCATGTGAAGTATCACAGGCTCCATCCAGTTTTGATTATTTTGGTGGAAACTAACGGGTAATTAAAGATGAATCTCACAAGGTATACCTTTGATTCGGAATTTCAGGAAAAAAGGGATATAAAAAGAAATTAATATAGATACTGCAGCCATATATATATATATATGACCTGAAGAGCAGGTATTTTTAATATCTGAAGCTCAAATTCTCTCATTTTGAGACAGAAAAAAACAGACAGAAGGCTACTTTCAGCATATGGAAGTATAATCAGGAGAGAAATGTATTTTGACATATTCCTCTTCTAATTGTTTCAAAATTTTGCAACTGATTTAAAATTTAGCTGAGGTCCTAACTTCCCAGGACAAGATCTCAAGAGAAAAACAGTTTACACTTACAGTCCCAATATTGCTTCTTCTAAATCTTAGCACAAAGTTTTGTCTTCCTCACTGTGAAGCTCCAAAGAAAAGACTGTTGGATTATATCACCAGAAGATTCATTTATTCAAGAGGAATCCTCAGCTCAATCTTCAGGGCAATTTTCTTTCCAATTCATAAACTTTTCAGAATAATCAGAATGGAGGCTTTTGTACAAGAATGTTCACAAAAGCAGAAACTGAGGTGACAAAGATGCGCTGGGAGAAGTATAAGTTCGGTGCTGAATAAAGGAAAACCAGTCTCTAATTTAACTATAAAATTGACTGTTGATATTATTACAGGTTGGTTATTCAAATGGACAGTTCATTGGCTACCCTTCCATTTCTGATTTTTGAAAACAAAGACCTTAGACAACTCCAGCTAAAAAAAAAAAAAAAAAAAAAAAAAAAAGAGAGAGAGACAGAACAAAAATGCATCCAGAAAACTTGCTTGAGAACCTTAACCCCTTAAGGACTTTTTTTCCACACAGCACACATGGTGAATTTCATAGTAGAAGTGCAATTGCTGGATGAGGAGTTCCTAAGTTTGAGCCAGTGCATTAGAAATGAGTGAGAACAGCAATTAACTAGGGAAAAGTCAAACTCACTCCATTCAGCACACAGAAAATAATAGGCATTAGGCAAGACACAACTGCATTGGGTAATGGGGGAGTAGAAGATAAAAACCCCAAACCCCAGTGTGTTGGGGAGCACAGGATAATAAGTCAGGCATTTCCAGGAAGGGTTTGTGTTCAGCCAGGCTCACTGGGCTGAGTGCAGTCACTCTGCTGGATCTGGCTGCCACGGACCCAGTGAGCTCTTGCAGCTCTGCAAGTTGTGCCCTGTGAGGGTTCATTAACTGTGAGGGTTCATTAGCTATGGGGAAACACGTACCAAATGCACAAAATCATTTTGGGCCAGGGATAACTAGCCTGTTCAGAGCCCAGTGAGTTGAAGGATGCACAGGAGGGTTCTCCAGCAGGCTCTCTTGTAAGCATCATCTCTTCTCTAACCTGGCACATTAAACTCATTCCCAGCCATAACAGACCCAGGCTGCTGGAAAACCTCCTGTCCAAGCTTAGACACGACATATTTTGGACTAGAGCTGCATATTTAGGCTAGCATATCACTGTATTACACTTCATTAGGTGTCCCACAGCCACTATTTGAAGGCAGATATTTATATGATACATACATATAGTCTTCAGTAAATATTTAATTGGCTCTAAGAGTTGTGAGGAAGCCTACTGGGCCCACAACCCAGAGGCCAATGGATTTTGGAGCCTAATTCCTCTTCATTCCTTCCTAAATGAACACATTTTTTCTTGCTTTTCTCCTCCTGCCCCTGAGGGTGCTATCTAGCATCAAGTAGTGTATGATGAATAGTAGCCAGAGCCCAGACCACCGCATGACTTTGTACCTCTTTTGAACTCTTAAAGCATTGTTCTTCCAAATATTCTGTCACTTTATTAGGGTTCTGTATCAGGGGTAAACTTGCAAACTGCTGGAGAAGAATAATCCTTCAGAAGCTAGTCCATTTTCTCCTACCTTCCATACCATTCATGGCAATCCACCCTCAGGGCAGATCTCCGAAAGACCCTCCTAAAAATCTGTTTTGCAACTCCAAACAAAACAGATTGTGATGGCACTGAGGAGACTTGGCAGAGCTAGCAACAAGAATATGCTTCCTTAATATCTAAGAGAAATTCTAAATCCTGAAAAAACTGTTTTAAGAAGCCTGAAGGAGAGAAAGGAGAGGAAAAGCTGGGGGAAAACATCCTCCCCTGCTTCTCCCACTATTATTAATGGAAACTCCAAGATAGCACCCCAGATAATGGTAGGAGCACAACACTGAATGCACAACCCAAGTGACTCTCATTGCCCTGGGTGTTATCATGCCATGAGCTGATATCTCAGGCTACATCAGGAAAGCAATCATGATCCATCTCCCTGCTCTGAGAAAGAGCACCATGATGTGCAAACAATGCAGATATGGAAACATGCACAGGGTTAGGTAACATGGCCAACTGAACAGACCAGGCAACTGCATGACCAGCAGCTCTGGATAGAATACAACAAATGCTTACACAGAATTTGTGTCCAACCCACTCTCGTGTTAAATCTGCTTTTTCTTCGAGCCCCACGCTAGGAATCAATTAAAGTTATCATGGTTTGGGAATGGTACTCCTCAATTTAGTGCTCTCACTGAAATTGTCCAAGCCACACTGCTCATGCTCTCTTCACCTCTCCCTCCCTTCCCTCTTGTGGTGGGCAGCAAATGGGAACTGGAGACACAAAAGGTAAAGATCACATGTTGAAATAAGAACAATATACTGGAAACAGTAATGAGATAAAATTAATAGTAACAGCAAAAATATTAATTTAAAAAGTGTACAAAAGAGAGGCTGATTCACATACAAAAATGCTCACCTCAGAGCTCAACCCAAACACAGCCACAGAATCAACTAGAAATGAAAAGGCCTTTCAGATCAAGTCCAACCTGTGACCTAAAAAGACTTTATCAACTAGACCATGGCATTCACTGTCATATCCAGTCTTAGAGTGAGTTTTTCTTAAACACTTCCAGGGACTGGTGACACCACCACCTCCTTGGGCAGCTCATTCCAGTGCCAGATAACCCTTTCTGGGAAGTGTTGCAGCAGCCCTCTTGTTAGAGAGTAGAAATGAGCCAAGACTCAGACTTACTGTTTATCACAGCATAAAAAAGGTTCTGGTTCCTTCGTCTTCACAGCTCAGCCATCCTGACTCCAACCATTCACTGACTCTGCCTGCAGCAGCTCCTGCTGTGGGTTTCCCTCTGACTGCTGGTTATTTCCTGCTGAACTCTGACTGCAGGGATCAGTTTGCAGATTGACTGCAGCTTTTACCTGGCAAGACTGTGACTGCAGGTTCCACCAACAGGCTCTGACTGCACACCCACACTGACCTCACAGAGAGGGATTCTCTTGCCCCGGGATTCTGCTCCATTAGTCTCTCCTTGATACTCCTAAACATTCCTCCTCCATGATACTCTTCCTCTTACTAGCTCACTCCTACTTTCATCTCACTCACCCTTATTGGCTACAGCTGTTACTCATGAGGGGCAAGGCTGTATTGTGTAATTAACACAGCTGTTACTTATCAGGGGTGAGGTCACCTGTATTCCCTTCTCCTACAGTGAAGAACTTCTTCCTTATGTCTAACCTAAACTCCTCACCAGTCTTGTGTTCCAGACTCTTCACAAGCCTCGTTGTCCTTCTCTGGACACAATCAAGCACCCCAACATCCTTCCTAAACCGAGGGGCCAGAACTGGACACAGCACTCGAGGTGTGGCCTCA
This sequence comes from Sylvia atricapilla, assembly GCF_009819655.1. Taxonomy (NCBI): domain Eukaryota; kingdom Metazoa; phylum Chordata; class Aves; order Passeriformes; family Sylviidae; genus Sylvia; species Sylvia atricapilla. The sequence goes on from NC_089143.1 coordinate 64,314,110, forward strand.
CCAGTGCCCAGCACAGGAGAAGAATGACCTCCCTGCTCCTGCTGGACACACCATTCCTGATCCAGGCCAGGATGCCATTGGCTTTCTTGGCCACCTGGGCACACTGCTGGCTCATGTTCAGCTGCTGTCACCAGAACTCCCAGCTCCCTTTCCATCCTGGCATTGTCCAGCCACACCATTTCCAGCCTATAGCACTGCAGGGGTTGTTGTGGCCAAAATGCAGGACCCGGCACCCAGACTTGTTAAACTTCATGTTGTTTGATTGGACTCATCCATCTAGCCTGTCCAGGCCCCTCTGCAGAGCCCTCCTAACTTCCAGGAACACTACCCTTGCTGCTCCTCTGGACTGGCTTGGGGTCAGTGTTACCCCACCATTCTGTGTGCTTTTTTGACCAGAAGGAACCTCTTCTCCCCACCCCAGCAATGACATGAGGTTTTACAGAGCAACCTCGATGTCTTGGCCATGTTCCTCCTGCCTGCTACAAAAACTTTACAATGTCCTGGCTAGAACGGGACAATGGCATGATTAATTCAAGGTTTGCATGACTGGCAGTTTAGCATGTCTTTCTCTGATTTCCCAAAACCTTTGTATTTCTTAGGGTATCACATCTCTGGGACTAAAGAATGGAGACAGGTGGTTGGGAGCAGTCATCTTGTCCATGAGGCACATGTGCATAGTTTTTATCCAGTTGCCACACACAACCCATCAGACTCAACTTCCCTACTCTCAAAAAAATTATATATTAAATTTGTAAAGATAACTAAACTTAAGAATAAAACTAAGAAAATGAAGACCCCCTAGGAGTGGGAAAATGACTGAAGGGCATTACTCTAAACAGAGTCCCTTCCTCTGTTATGCATATAGTGCTAATAAGTGATGGATGGTTAACAAATCTTGAAAAATGAATATTTCCACAAGTTTTTAAATATCATAGGGAGCTTCACTCCATCACTTTATTTTCTAATATGTATTTACACATAGGTCCTTATATTATTTGAATGCATATTTTAACAATCATATACATAATTAAAACGAATAATATATGGAGGAATGTATAAAACACAGAGACATGCCTCAGATTTGTTCAAAGCTCTTTCTCTTTCTGTCACTACAAAAAGTTGTGCAGAGATTGTAAAAGACCTAAAGCTTTACATTCCTCTTGTGGGAATATTACATCATCAATTTCCTAGCCTCTCACACTCACAAATCTGACCAAAAGATTCTCAGATTACTAAAGTAATCTCAGAGTATTAAAGTGTGCAAGTTTTTAAAAGCATTTTTATTTCTTGATGGAGGTGCATATATGTCTATGGGGGTGTATATGTGTGTATATATATATATATATGTATATGTATATGTATATGTTGGTGTGAGTGTGTGTGTACTTCATTTTTTAGCAAGTGTGGTATATAGCAAAACCCCATGAATTTAAAGAATTTCTTTTGAGACCTGTATTTCCTTAGGCTGATGATTGTTCCTTATCTTAGAGTGCACAGAATGCTGTTGGCTGAATTGAAGCTCCATTGACTGAAACAATCGGATTCAACCAAGAAGAGAAGAAAAATGATCCTCTTAGTGGCATTCCCCAGCACAGGAGAGAAGTGCTTACCTTGTGGTGGTTATTGGCAGTTTGTACAAATGATAGTGCACAGGGGTTTAGGTTAACCTGTTTAGTTTTACATGACCTGAGATATTAAAATATCCTTATTCTGAAGGGCTGCCAGGCAGTAACTCAGCATGACATAAATTCTGGAGGCAGCTTCATGAAATGGCATACACTGTTATTGAATTTTTAGTGTTCAGTGAATATTGGTCATGATTTACAATAATTTTGAAAAATCAGCATTTGTAATGGGATTCTCTTATCTCTGAAAAGCATTTCTGACATTCAATAGTGCATCACAGAATTGATTTATAATTTTATTCCTGGTACATATTCCAGTTGCATAACAATATACTGAGATTCTGACATACTGCCAGTTCTTGCTCCTCAAAGAAGCAGGAACCCTTTAACAATAATGATTGGAAAACTAAGACATGAACAAACAAACAAAGCAAACTTTTCTGATTAAAGAAATACACTCGTGTAAAGGAGGCTCACATACATCAGCCAAAGACAGTGCAGCCGCAGCTTTTGCATTGGTATTTTTAAAATTTGTTCAGAAATCACCTACTTGCACTTCAGTGCCAAATACCTTGTGACTCTAATATTTATAAACACATCTCCAAACACCTTACCTCAAGTGTCTACATTTCCAAAGTTTCCAAACATCTGTGAGCCATTCAAACTTTTCAGCTGGTATGGTGGACATAATATTCCTTGCCCCTTTATTGTTTTAAGTCTGTTGGATCTCCAGGCTGCTGGGAGTTCTGCTTGACCTGTGTTTCTATTGTTTTGAGGGAGTTATTCCTGATACAGTTATTATCAATACACTGAATGCTAAATACAAGCTGAGCACAAGAAACTAAAATGGTTCAAATTTTGTAGGTTACTGAAACAACTTCATATGAGGGGTTTAAGTGTTTTTATAATTTCTATTCTTAACCAGCACTATTAAAGGTCCAAAGCAGTTTGAATTTCCATCTACATTTAGGAATATGTGAAAAAACAAATTCTTTCTAATTCAGGGACTATACTCCTTTTCTCTGTATGCAAACAAGTGAATACAACATACTGAGTGAAAGGCTCATTCCTGAGAACACTGGAACCTAAGCCAGGCAGCAATTCCCTGCTTCCCAAATCTGTGTTCACACCATTAAAAACTTTAAACTGAACTCTGGATGCTCTGTAAATACTGTAAGCGTTGAAGTGGAATTTGGGGCATTGGTTTTAATTTTTAAAGTACCCTATACATTTTGATCTCTGTGTGCCTGACAAACTTCATATTTCATTGCACAGAACTCAGGAGAGATCTAAGAGCTGAAGCTCTGCTTCTTTTTACATGAGAGGGAAGTGTTAGCAGGATATTTTTTCCTCAGAAAGCTGACTCTTTTTGATACTCTCTTCAACCAAAATATTGTCCTTGAATTCAAATGAGGTCCAGATTTCACACTTATAATCTAAAACATGCCTTTTTCCTAATTTTTCTCAGCCTATATCCACTGGCTGTGAAAATACCCCAGACCATATAATTCCTCCTAAGAAATGAAATTTAATGCAGGTGGGAGAAATTGTGCTCATCACTCAGGAAACAATGAAAAGTCCATTTGATTACCAGGCTGATATTGTTTTATACTCATTGTATGTGTTAGAGACACAAAAAAATCAAAAGAAGAAAAGATGAACCAGGTATACATGAAGAGAAATGTCAGAATTAGAACACAATCACACACTACTCTCTAAGACTGAGGCAAATGATGCTGACTGCATGATCTCACAGAATGTCTGTATGACAAAAATCTCAGGTTTCACATGAGAAAACAGGAGGTCAGCTTTACTGACAACTAACTGTGCCAAATCCTTGGCAACAGACAATGTATATACCAATTGCTGCAAAATATCAAGGTACTTACTTCATGATTTCTCAAAGATATTGGATATCCGAGGTAAGAATGGAAGATTTTTCACACTGTTAGATAATAAGCATTCAAATTAATCTTGTGTTTCATCCATTTGCCTTTTAAAACAGCAGTTTCCATTCTTCCAAAAGAGGACTGGAATTACTTGGTGGCCCTAATCCTATTCAGGATGGTAAACACAATTTTCATGCTCAGACTCTGGATTTCAATACATGATGAACCACTGTATCTTGTAGTCTTACATTCTAGGGTCCATAATTGATAGGAAAAGTCCATGTCAATATTAAATTATGGGATTTTTTTAATTGATGTCTTTTTCATAGCCCTTTGTGGGCTGAGAATTAGTAAGTTTATTCTTTTTTCCTTTGTGTATGGAAAAAAATCATTAAGTCAAAATACTTGACAATTTTCTGTGGGTTGGTTTTTTTTTTTTTTTTTGGTTTGGTTTTTTTGGTGGTTTTTTTGTTTGTTTGTTTTGTTTTGTTTTGTTTTTTATTTACATCTCTCTTTGCAAACCTGCTTGAAAATCACGTCTGTGAGAATTTAGAGGACATGTAAAGATAAAATATTATTCACATGCCATCCTTATGAAATTATTTCTTATTTACATCTTTCATCAGCACTAAATACAAGTGGGCAAAATGTCAGGTTTAGAAGTGGTAAAAAATTCCTAGCAAAGTAATCAGTAAATGAAAAATTTTAAAACTTTATCATCACATTAATTAAAAGAAGCAGTAATGATTCACAGAAGCACACATCGTGGAGCACATAGATTGAACTTTTGAAGCTGCTATAAAAGGTAAAGAAGATCCTTCAAAAAAAAAATCAAAATAAAATTCAGTCAGGAGCAAACTCCATATAGAAATTGATTTCCAAAACACACCTGACATCTGTCATTCACATCAATGCCAAGTCTCCCATGAGCTTCAAACAGAATGTCATCAATCAATCCCATAGGAAACTCAGATTATCTGAAAAATCACACCTCATCTTGGAGTCCACAAAGTTTTCAACCCTGATTTATGCTACATCTGAGTAAAGGTGTAATCACACCACATCTAAGTAAAGGTGGAATAGTTCTTTCTTTCTACAGAGCTAGATTCTTCATCAATATACCCATATACGAGTAAAGTGCAAAAGGAAAACACTTAAATTCAGAAAAAATAATCAATCCTCTTCTTCTTGAAACTCAACCTGCCAGCAATTCCTCATAACCACATGGAACAACTTTATTTTTCTTTGTAGTCAAATCAGTTACAATATTTTGAAGGGTATATCACTTTCTATTTGATCAGTTTAATTTAAATCTACAAGATGCCCTCAGAGAGATCATCAAAGGATATAGATATTTCAGTAGATTATTTCCTTTTCACTGACAGCAGCTCTAAAAGGTAGTGAACATTATTTACTTAAAAAGAAATGTTTTCCCTAATGCAATGATTGCTGGAAGAATCATTAGTCACAACAAAAGTTCAATGACTCAGTTAAATATATGTCTTATTTTATAATTTATATGTCTTTTTACCATGTAGGATCCCTTGGGTCAAGTTTATAAGAAACAAAAAGGATGCAAAAAACTAAATAATATTCAGTATATAATGAACATGCAAATTAACTGGAAAATCGTTTTCTCTTAATTACCAATTTTTACATAATAACCCAATATCTCTTTGGTCTCTCCTAATACACAAAGAGATAGCACATTGTGGATGTTTCTTAAGTGAAAATTACCGCTCTGACTTAGTAGACACAGTCTATTGAAAATATGCCAGCATTTACAGACTTCTGCAGACTGGGTTACAGTTCTGCCCTGACTTTATTTTTCTTTATTTATAGAATCATGTTGTCATTTACAAGTTGAATCACACCTCATCTGCCTGATGTAAATTTTAAGAAAAACCACTGCTCTAGTATCCTGGCATACAAAGCCTGGGATACTCCGCCTAAACATAGAATGAAGAGATTTTTTATTATCAGAGAAATTGAGACTATTCATTTCCTAAACCACCTATGTTATAAACATTCAAATTATTATATTCATCGTTAAAAAATCCTCAAAGCCATCTTGAATGTAAATATTATTTACATTTATATTAATCTTATCAGGATCTCTGCAATACCTGAATATGAATCAAAGCTCAGACTAAAATGGAAAAAGCTGTTGCATCAGTACTTGAGCAAGCTGAAAAGCCTGTAATATTCTTTAAAATGAGCTGGCTATTAAGCTGAACTTATTAGATACCCCTTTGAAACTAATTTCCTAATTGCATTTTTTCTTTTCTATAATTTCTTTCATTTAATATTCATTGGCCTTATTGTTACCATCTTTCATCTGGTCTATCATTTGAGGTTCACTGGCCATGAGGTTCTTTCCAATTATTTGATCTATTCATACAAATATACGATTTTTGTATTTAATTTCTGGCATGTCACCGTTTTTTAAATGCTATGTTAAAATATGATGAAACATGGTCATAATGGAGTTATCTATTGTGGAACTGAGATATAAGTCCTCAATTCAAAACTCTTGATTACAGCATATGTGATCCAGATGATGTATGATTGCTTTGAAATTTATCAGATCAATTACCAATCATATCTTTTCTATTATATTCTTCTAAAATCTCACCACTCTGGATTTAGAAACAGGCAGGTTTTGTTTACACACCTTGGTAACTTCTCTACCAAATCATTCTCTGTTTTGTGATGCTTTTGTCAACACCATAAAAAGCAATTTTTTATGCTCTCTTTATAACTTTCCTTTTTAAAACATTTTGCCCAATAATCACTTTAGCTATTTATCTGATTAGCTTAATCCAGTTATATATATGCAAATATATGTGCACAGTATTAAAAATGGAACTTTCTGTTTGGGTCTTTGTGGCTAGAGTTAATTTCCTTCCCAGTGGCTGGTATAGGGCTGTGTTTTGGGTTTGTGCTGAACACAGGATTGATACCACAGAGATGTTTTTGTTATTGCTGAACAGGGATCACACAGAGCCAAGGCCTTTTCTGCTTTTTGTGCTGCTTCACTGGAGAAAGTAGGAGGTGCCTGGGAGGGTGGGAGGGGACACAGCCAGGACAGGTGACCCCAACTGACCAAAGGGGCATTCCAGGCCATGTGACATCATGCTCAGTACATAAAGTGAGGACAAGAAGGAGAAAGGAGTGAACATTTAGAGTGATGGTTTAGTCTTCCCAAGTTACACATGATGGGGCCCTCATCTCCTGGAGATGGCTGAACACCTCCCTGCCCATGAGAAGTAATGAAACAATTTCCTGTTTTGCTTTATTTGCTTGCATGGCTTTCTCTTTTCCTTATTAAGCTGTCTTTATCTCAATGGATGAGTTTTCTAAGTTTTACCATTCCAATTTTCTCCCCCATCTCACTTGTGGGGGAATGGGTGAGTAGCTGTGTGGGGCTGGGTTGCTGGCTGGTGCTAAAACATGATAGTCTTATAACTCTGGTATACACTGTCTATCATTAACAGTACTTATATGGGTCAGAACAGTGGCAGATGACCCCTCCCAGCCTGCTCTTTGTCCCAAAATGGCATTTGAGATGAGATTTTTGAAATACGGAAGTACGTTTCTAATTTCTTTACTGCTGAAAGGTATATTCAAAAAATATAGTAAAGATATATTCTAGAAATAAGCTCCTTTCTTAGAAAAAAAAATAATGCAAGAAACAGAATTTCCATGGGAGTAGACCATTTCCAGTTTCAGGGAATAAAACAATACAAAAAAGGCTTCTAAAACTAAAACAAAGCGAAATCGGGTTTTGCTTTGATTAAAATTTTACATTGTTGAATTGGGTCTCTTTCCTCAAGTAGGAATCTTTTGTTCCAGTCCAGGATAGAACAAATGTAACAATGCTTGAACATATTCCTATGTTCAGATAGGGCTAGCCATGCCTGTATTTGCTAGGGAGCTTCACCAACCATTCCTTCTTACTTACAGGCTTCGTGAGACTGTCCCAAAAACATGGAAAATAACTGCTAGTGCCATTTTTAGATGGGTTCATCCTGTCATGAACAAACCCTTGTACAAGGCATTGTGCGAGGCAAAGATATCCTAGAAGTGTATTTATGTTGGCCCAGAAGTTTGACATGTATTTAAACAAAATACAGGGTAACAGCAACGTGTTTTCATGCTTTTAGCATCGAGTGAATTTGCTACCTAGAAAGAAACACACTGGAATTCTAAGGGTGCCTTTCATTTTGCCTGAGAGGAAGAGACAGAGAGATGGAGCATCCATACACACCCCCAAGAACAAAGGAATGGGATGTGACTGCTTCAAAACTCCTGAAGGCAGATTTCCTTTCCTATCAGAAGTCTTTGCAGGAGATTCAAGGTCATGTGTCCCAGGTAATAAAGACAACTGTTTAGCCACTGCTTTGTTCTCTAACACTTCCTTTGGCAAATTCAGTCCTGTGGTGACTGAAATAAGGCATATCAGGAACTGCAAGCACAAGTTTTATCTTGAAATATATATGGTATGGACACATGGCAAAAAAAATTAGTAGTCTGTTTTGATACACAAGTATGCACAAAATAACTGGGATAAGTTGTATTTCTTTAGCCCAGAATGAATGCTTCTCATGCTTATTTTTAAAATATTAAGACATTAGTCTAAAACAATGGTTTCATATACATTATCTGTGTATATATCTACGCTTCCCAAGACACCAATAGGTGATAAATCTCTGGGTAAAAAATTAAAATCCCAATAATAGGAATTTATTAAATATTATATGCTAAAAAAATTAAGAGGACACTATTTTTATTTAGGCACTGGGGTTATTCTTTAAAAGCAGCCTAAGAAGTAGTCAGTGCTTCACAAAGCAGCCTGTGGTGTTTGTGACTGACCAGTGAACTCCTGCAGTGAAGGAGGGCTCAGAGGAGGTGAGTGGATGAAGCTCTGGGAATATGCAGCATGTGACTGACCATCCCTCTTGTAAAGGAAGCACAGACAAACACATTTATCTCAACACAAAGGGGCCCAAAGTGTACCTTATATCTTTATGGCTTTTCCAGCATATTGTTCATTTCTCGGCTAAATCAATTTTTTTTTTTCTGGTAAGTAAACATGATCTCTAACATTTCAGCCTCTATATGTACAAAACCCTGGTCAGAGAGGATTGTACTCACACAACTTTGCTCACAGAAATGACAGTGGGCAACAAACAGTCCAAGAGAGCACAGAAGCATCATAACTACTTAGTGCTGAAAGCAGTTCTTTCTTAATACGTTATCACAATCTAAAGAGAGTGACCATCAGCCATATCTCAACCAACTGTTACAGTTCTAAGGAACAAATCAACAGTAAGTTTGGTCCTGACACCTGAGTCCTTCCACTAAAGCACATTATCATCCAATGTAATGAGTGAGATTCCCTCCTCTTCTTCCATTTTTATGGAACAAACACATGTTATGAAACAACCTGTGTTGTTTCTTGCAGGAGTTCTTCTAAGTCAGCTCAGGTGGAAGGATGTGCTAAGTCATGGCAGATCCTCCTTACTGGGCTTGCATGGCCAGGCTTTGGTAGCAGGCTGGATAGTGGGGTGGCTTCTGTGAGAAGTTGCTGGAAGGTTCCTCCATGCCCAGCACAGTCAATGCCAGCTGGCTACAAGACCTGCTGCTGGCCAAGTCTGGGCCAGATAGAAACTAAGATAATACCTCTATGACAACAGATTTAAGAGGAAGAAGGAAAGAAAGTTATTACACAGATGTCATTGAGGCCAGAGGAGCAGGGTGAAAAGATATGAGAGGACCAGCCCTGCAGATACCAGGTACAGTGAAGAAAAAGGTGCAGGAGCTCTGGTGCTGGATTCCTCTGCAGCCTGTGGTGCAGCCCATGGTGAGACAGCTGTGTCCCTGCAGCCCATGGGGATCTACAGGGATACAGAGATCCACTTGCAGCCTCTGGAGAAGCCTCACACAGAATGCCTGGAGGAGGCTGTGAACCCATGGGAGGTCTGTCCTGAAGCAAACTCCTGGCAGGGACCTGCAGACCCACTGCAGCAAGTTTCCTGCTGGAACTGCAGGACCTATGGCCTCATCAGGGGCCCCTGCTGGAACAAACTATTCTTGAAGGACTGCACCACAGAGAAGAGTAACCCACATTGCAGCAGGTTGTGGAGAGCTGCTGAGAGATGGTTTCACATTGGAGAAGTTCATGGAGAACTGTCTCCAGTGGGACGATCCCCATGGTGCAGCAGAAGGAAGACTCCTCTCCCTGAGCAGCAGCAGAAACAACCTGGGATGAATTGGCCATAACCCCTTTCCTCTCTCCTTGTACCACTGTGGAGGGAAGAGGTATAGCTGGGAAGTAGGGAGGCATGGGGGGAAGGTGTTCTCAAGATTTTCTTTCACTTCTCAACATCCTGCTCTGGTTTTGTTAGAAATAAATTTAATTTATATTCCAAATTCGAGTATATTTTACCCATGATTTCAGGATGAAGATGAAAACTTGAGGACGTTCCTGAAAAAAAATCAAGCAGAACGGAAGGAGAGAACATATTTCTGTGGTTGGAATGCTAGGAAAATTAAGCTAAAACCTGAACTTACTCCAAACCAGAAGAAGAGAAACTTTGAAGTCTGCCTTGTCTCCTGGAAAAAAACCTATTTATCAGGTCAGTGGCTGTTCTGAAACAAGGTACCACGAGCCTATTCATCTGGATATTCCACTGCCTTTAGACTCTGGAATAGCATTCCTTCAGCCATGCTGTGGGCCACCTTCAGTGAGCAAAACTTCCCTCAAGACAGATGAGATCCTGATGTCAAGGCAACTACACTTCCATATGCAAAGCCTTTCAGATCAGTTCTGCCTTTGCCATTTAATCTGGACACCAGGAATGTCAACAGAGCTGTTCCAAGCTAGAAGACACACCTGAGCATTCCTGCTCATCTGTTCTGGCCACAGCCACCATCACTCTTTCCACTAGTATGACTGTAAAGGGAAGTGGCCAAACAAGGAAAGTCTTTATAATCAGGCTATAAAGGCCACTTAAGATGTCCACAGTTTGCTGTGAACATTACAAAATCATCACACCAAGTAGTAAGGGTTCACTCAAAGCTGAGGAATTTAAAAAATGCAGTTAGATGGCTTGACCTATCGCCAGTACTAATTTCCACTTTCCCAGTTTGCACTAAAAAATGGAAATATATAGTATACCCTTGAGACTAATAACTCCTGGGACATATTTAAATACTTGCTGTACATTAAGCTAATTCCTAAGCCTTGTAGAAATATTGCTATACTGTCTGTATGTGACATGAAGATGATTGGTCTGGATTTCAGAGTATATGTGATTAGTTGTATAAGTAAACAGTTATTTTGGACAAAGAGGGTGTAGACACTTAAAAAAATGTGGTTTTCTCTATTATTATTTGTAATGGTCTCACATATCAACCTGTGGCAGTAATTGTTCCTTTCAAAACTTGCAACAGTTGATTCTTAGATCTATTCTAAACTTCTTTGCTGAGCACACTTGAAAGATTTGGGATTTTTCTGTGGTGTTAGTAGGAGTGTGTATTAAGTAGGGTCACTTTGATGGCCATTTCTGCATTAAAACATTCACAACATACTGAGTGAGGGAGAAAGAAGCGAATGGCAGTACTTGTTGAATCTCAAAACATAGCATTCTGCATATTTAGGAACTTCTAAAATGTTTATCCTCCTAAGCAGGAACTTGTAAAGAGAGAAGTCAGATAGAATCTTGGGTTGCATTCATTACATTCTTTCTATTAAAATTACTTCTAAAATTGAACTATGAATCTTGCATTGAAATAAACTTTTTTATTTTTCAAATTAAATATCAGCATTTACAATTCTGTTTTATTTCCATATGCATGTATATATCATTCCTCTCTCTGTGTATAAACATTTCTTGTTTGGCACTCCCCCTCTTGACTTCTGCAGCAAACTGTTGGCACTTTGACTTATGAATTAGTGCAACACATGTTAGTGCCAGATAGAACTTGTGCTACAAGGGGTTTTATTTATTTCTGGATACTATCTCAGCCAGAATTTCTGACCTTGTCAGCTTTTGTATTTCTAAGAAAGAGGGGCAAGGTAAAACATTTGGGTCATACTCATCAAATATATTTATTACAGTTGAGAAATTCCTTCAAAGAGGCACAGAAGACCCAAAACCCTATTTCCAGTATAGGCTCAAATATATAAAAAACTTTCTGAAAGTAAGTCACTTTGAAAAATATTGTCTTACAGATACAACCATTTTAAATGGCCAAGTGCAAATTAGGATCAGGTACAGTTTGAAGTAGTTTCTTCCCTAGATTCCTTCTAACACAATCCTGGCTATGCTTCCAGGCAGTGATTATATAATCATAGACCATACCCTAAAGTAACAATTCCGGCAGATTAGACAGGTAGATTGGGATCTGCTTAGCAGTCAAAACACAGAGAATTTAAGATGGAGGAAGCCAACAGCTGTGTTAATATACAGCTCCAATAGCTGCTGGAGATAGCATCTACACTGTACAGATCACTCTGCTTTCTAATTAAATCAGAACTCAAAAGAGCAAGAAATGCTTTATTGAAGCTGTAATTTCTATAAATCAAGTAGCCTGCAACCCTTCTTGTTTCCATGGCAATAGGCCTGTCATAGGGACGTTCATTAGCTGCAGCTGTTATCACTGCAGGTACACCAACCTCACATTGCAAAATACCTGTTGTAAAGTATAGTCTGAACTAGATCCCAAAGCTATTAATGGAAATTTCCCCATACTATAAAATACTGAAGTCCCGAGAGTGTTCCCAGCTTCTGCTTCTCCGGACCTCTTTGCTCTGGTTGAGTTTTCACAGTGTTTTGCCTCAGTAAGTCAGTTTGCAGGTTCTGTCACCCACCAACACGATTTTTGCAGGAGAAAAACAGTCTTTAGCAGTGTTTCAGCCACATATGGAGTCATCTGTTGGCTCTCAGCCCCATGCACGGGACTTCTACCCTCAGCGTTATGCCTTTTCTATCTTTTTTTCAGGACCCTGAAATAGCATCTCTACACTATGGCTGTTCTATTTCTGGAGCTTACATTTTAGGGCCAAGCCAGAGGTAAGCGTGGATTCTTCAGTTAGCCTGAAGAATATGCAAAAACAAGAAAATAGACATCCACCTCACAGTTGTCATTGGCAATGACTTTGGCCATGAAAAATCAGGCAGTGCTGATGTCTTATTTGCAAGGTGGAAATTATCATGTTTGAAATAAGGGCATCACAAATATCACTTAAAAGAAAATCAAACATTTTTTTCCTTGTCTATTCAGATTCACCCGATGGGACTGAGTATTTTCACCAATACCTTCAGAATCCTGTTTGTCTTGCTATTTTTCAGCTGTTGCACATCACTATTGCTTTGGCAACAATTTCAAGGAAATCACATCAAATATTTCGATTTTAAAAGCACTATTCCACAAATTTCTCCCACTTCTTAGCATTTCATTCCTTGTAGGAGTTACATTGCAGTTACAAATCATCCCATTTTAAAATGTGCATACAGTCTCTTCCAGTTTCTCACTGCATAGCATATCAAAGATTTCACTGATCCCTGAAGTATAATGTATATCTGACTTTCCACGAGTATAAAGAACATTAAATATCTCGAAATAGTGAGGTATGTTTATTACATCTGCCAGTTTCTGATTTATTAATTTATCAATCATTTAAAATTTTTCAACTTTTCCACAAAAATTTGGGTTATATCCTGATCTGTAACACACCTACCATGACTACCAGAATTAATCGTTGTATTTAAAACAAGTTAATTCTACACTCTGGCTCTTTTATTTATATTTATACAGCACAGGATACAATGACCTCTGCAATGAATGCCAAGACAATTCAAGTGAGCGCTTTATGATACTGCCTTCTGCAAAGCAGGTGTGCTGTATTGCTACACAAACGGGTTGTAATGGAAACCCATCAACTCACCTTCATAAACAGAAACACAAGCTAGCAAATAAATTCAATCATTGGTTGGGCCTGCAACCTCAGCCTTTAATTTACTACACAAGTCAGTCGGAGAAACACTTCCATCAAATATATTCAATATTAATCAGAAGCAACAAGCTCCTTTGTAGAAGAATCATTTTATATCTTCTCAAAATTTTATTAATAAAGCCTTCCTGGTGTCACATAGAATCATAAAATACAGTCCTCAGGAGACATACTACATGAATTTATGTAATTCTAAAATATAGTGAATGTGTTAGAGTTAAATCACAGAAGAATCCTACAGTACAACCATGCTGCACAATCAAAAGCAAAACAGAAATACAAGAACCCTCTTCACTTTTCTGCTGGAAACCCATTACAGAACCAGTTTCACAGGAGATTAGAGAAAGCCAAGGCTAACTGCATTACCAAAACACACTGAATTCCCACTCCCCCAGTGGAAAGCCCCAAGGCTAAATACTGTCTGCAAGAGAGAGCAGGGCCATTTATATTTCACTGATCCTTTGCCCCAGCCTTGGCCCCATCCATGGGCAGCTGTAATTAATCCAAATCCCAGGGGAGCTCTGTGCTGGACAAGGTAAGTGCAGCCCGTGTCCTCTGGCCACTCCTCCCCTTTGGCATGGCATGACCCTTCCCTCCCGACCTGTCAGAAAACTGGATGTTATTACTTCTCTTTGCTGTGATACAAAGCAATAAAGAGAAATGGAGAACAAAAAAAATTGTCTTACTCCATCCTCTCAAAAACATTCAATTATGGTAAGAAAAAAAAAAAAAAAAGAAAATTGTTCCCAAGGAAATTCTGATGCAGAAAGGTGGAAAAGGAAAAGCTCACAAATTTTTTAGGAAAAGAAGTAATCAATATAAATGCATTTGTGTTGAAAGACTGAATGCCATTACCTCTCCCTGTCTCTATTTGTTACAAATTTGCCTCAGAACAATAACAGTAAACAAAATACTACATCAATAAGCTTTTAACATGCAAATCAGTTTTTTAAATAAAGTTAATTTAATATTTGATTACATTATTTATTCATCATCTACGACCCACCCTTGTGGGGAAACATTACCTCCTTGTTAATCAAAAATTACTTCCTCTTTGAATGCAAACCATATTAGCACTCCAAAGGGACATCTTTTTCCTTTGCTTTACAGTATTTTTCCCTTTTTGTTCTGCTTCATTTTTTAAATAATTGCTGAGCTTTTATTTGCTTTTTTAAGGTGTGAGTGAAGGGTAAGAATTTTGGTACTGTTGAGTGGGAGAGAAAGGGAAATGTATGGAATAGGAGTACACCCTGCCTCCTTACAACTTCTTGGGGCAGGAAGACCAAGTAACATTGGACCTTTGAAACACATAGACTTTTGTTTTTAATTTGAGTAATTTTCTAAATGACCATTAACACCTTTTTCTTGGGGGAGAGGGGGAAAGGGGAAACGGAGAGGAGAGGAGAGGAGAGGAGAGGAGAGGAGAGGAGAGGAGAGGAGAGGAGAGGAGAGGAGAGGAGAGGAGAGGAGAGGAGAGGAGAGGAGAGGAGAGGAGAGGAGAGGAGAGGAGAGGAGAGGAGAGGAGAGGAGAGGAGAGGAGAGGAGAGGAGAGGAGAGGAGAGGAGAGGAGAGGAGAGGAGAGGAGAGGAGAGGAGAGGAGAGGAGAGGAGAGGAGAGGAGAGGAGAGGAGAGGAGAGGAGAGGAGAGGAGGAGAGGAGAGGAGAGGAGAGGAGAGGAGAGGAGAGGAGAGGAGAGGAGAGGAGAGGAGAGGAGCATGCCTGACTTGTGCCATGGTCCAAGGGACCCACGCGCACACAGCAACCCCCACAGACTGCATGTGTGAGCAAGACAGAGCTACTTTTCAAGTCCAACTAATAATTAAAATACTGAGATTTCAATAGCATTTAATATCTCATTTCTTCTTCTTCACTTTGCATATAAACATGGCAGGCATCTTCTACTTTAGTAGATTAATATAGGCTAGTTAAAAGATCTTACTATAAGCTTTATAAAAAGTTCATATGGAGACTTATTCTGCCCTTGCTCATTAAAAAAAATATACATGTTCAGGCCCTAGGTGGATTGGAGGGACTGCTATTACAGCTCACATTATATAGACTGAGAAACAGCACAGTATTCACTCTTTCACTAAGACATGTAAAGGTTTTCTGTTGCCTGCAGTTCTGAGCAATAGATTCCACACATTGCAGTAAAACCCCACCTACTACACTGCTTTTTTTTTTTTTTTTCCTTTCTTCTTTTGAATGTATTAGTTGTTTTAATTACTAGCAATGACTGTGGAACCTGTGTAGGAGGCAGCTGTGAGTGAGGAGATGATGATCTACTAGGTAAGGCCTTGTTTTTACACAGTTACCTTATTAGCAATGAGATACTAAGTGGGGCTTCTCACAAACACCAAAATGCAGCAATATTTTAGGGTAAATTCATACTGGCTTCCAACTCCTTAAAGTATGAGAGAAAAGAAAATAATAAAAAAAATCCCAACATCTTGTGTATTTACAAATAAAACATTTAAGTAGAACATTGAATTCTGTATATAAATACCCCCTACAAAATATTGCAGATCACAGAATACCCTAAAGTGTATTGTCATGCCCTCAACTTACATGCTATTGGACAACTTTTCAAATTTGTCACACAACAGTAAGAAGTTAACTATGTATTGTTTCTTATTTACTTACCCATTATTGAAATCCTGCCCTCAATAAGCATTGTAAGTCTTGTAGAAAATACTATTTTTCTTTGGAAACTGTAGAAAACTATAATTATTACTAGAAAGGCTTGAAGACAAACAGATTTCACAACATAAATGCCAGTTTTAAAATCTATTAACGAAAGTTTGCTTTTATTTATGAAATATTTTATTTGCACATTTACACAGGCACCGCGAATGCTTGTAATTACCACATCCTTGAATGCAATGCAGAGTATGTGTTAGACACATCTATTCTGTTCATCCTTCTACATACTGAAGAAATACAGACACTTTCTGACTTCAGTGTTTGAGACATTTTGTACCTAAATGGTAATATTAGGTTCAGAGTTATGCAGCCACCATTTAACTTAGAGTCAGCGTTGTGCCAAGGCTTAGACTTGGTGGTTTGGGGCTCTGTTTATTAAACTTTCTCCTTGATATTAAAACAAGAGGTTTGTTCCCTTCAGCTGTTCCTGTCCATGCAGTTGAATTGCTAGTACCAAGGGCCAGCTACTCTCTGTTTTGTTATAATCACTTTTGGGGAAAATAGAAAGCAAACCAAATAAACCCTAACCCATTTTGTCATGCATTTTCTAAAACCGAAAATTATTACTACTTCAGAAATATTTAACAGTTGTTCCTTGAACACCTTACAAAGGAGACTAGCCTTACTAGTGGCTACTAATCCGTACAACTAACCTAAACCAGACTTAGACATTGCTGGGCATAAACAGAAGAATATTAGTGTATTCTCTCCATAAGTAGAAGAGAATATTAGTGTAATTTTTTTTCAAATTGTGTGAATATCTGTGTGTTCTTAACACAATTTTTTTAACCTTTCTTCATTCAAAATAGATGTCTCACTCCATATTCTACTCATACGTTACATCTCTGTTCATATATGTATAAAACTAGAGAATGCAAGCGTTTTAATTTATGTCTTCAGACAACAGATTATGTTTGTTCTTGAGAACAGGATCTAAAATTAAGATGCTCTCTGTACACATAGAATATAATAGATGTTTTGAATGCACACCATCTTTCCAATACATTATCTGGAATAAACTCAAAAGTAAGCATTAATATATTAGGATGGGAATTGAAATGTTTCATCACCTGTTGTGAACTCTTTCATCTAATTCCTTATATACAATGTTGAACTTTTCCAGAAAATTAACTGTACTTCTCTCAAAGTGTTTTATGCTTACATTTCATACATTTTACTTCTTATGCTTGGAAGATATTGCATAAAAAAAAAAAAAAATTAAAGGCCTTTATCTTCCAGTTCCCTGTTTGAACTTTTATCTACTGATTTGCACCTGAACATTAGATCCTGCGATAGAAATTTTAGCCATCAGCTTTAGCAATACAGTAGGGATCATAACAGGCAATTTTCTTAATTAGAAACTGCAAACTTTTAAAGAATTAAAGTATGGAAGCAACTCTGCTACCAGTGTCTCTGAGTATCTGAAAGGAGGGTGCCAAGGGGTAGATCAGGCTCTGTTCAGTGGTGCCAGGCAATAGGACAAGAGGTAGTGGGGCAGAAATTGATGTGCTGGAAGTTCCACCTGAACATGAGGAAGAACCTCTTTACTGGGCATGTAATCACACTCTGGAGGACATTGCCCAGAGAAGTTGTGGATTCACCCTCACTGGAGATATTCCAGAACTATCTGGGCACAATCCTGTGCAACGTTTTCTAGGATGAGCAGGGAGGTTGGACCAGATGACCCACTGAGTCCATTCCAACCTTACCCAGTCTGTGATTCTGCATTCATTTGAAAACGCGTGTGCATGTAAAACTGAAAGAAGTTATGCAGTCAAATCTTTAACATGGAATAACTTCCCTACATTCTTGTCAACAAAAACCAACAGAAAATTACAGTCTCTGCTTGATAACTTGTATCATGTAGTAGCAGATACATAACTTATCTGTGATCAAGCAATGTGAAATGCACCCTGATCCAGAACAATATGTGTAATTTCTACATATTTTTCCCATTTTCTGTATCATATTACCTGCTCCTCATGTCTAACAGACTTTAGTGTTCTTACATTAGGGCTGAACAGCTAAAACCCTTGAGATTTAGGAATACAGATTGGATTTTTACGATAGGCAGTTCCCACATATCTGCTTGTCATTTGGTTTTATTTACAATTCAGAGATATTTCATCAGAAATTTTTAAGAAAATAATTACCTGGGCTGGATAAACACAGAGCTCGATAGAAGATTATATTCTAGGTCAGCTCCAATAGATCATATTTATAGCCTCATGAGGTGTCAGCAAAATAAAGGAAAAGGTAACTTCCAGAAAGGAAGCCTGAACAATGCACACACTTTAAAAAAAAAAAAAAAAAAAAAAAAAAAAAAAGCTAAATCCCTCTTTTTCTAAATAAATTGTTCTATTTTTTCCTGTCTTCCATGACTAATTTGACTTAATTTAGAACATGATGGTTTCCTATGCCAGATCATTGAGGGGTTCCTGTAACAAAAGGCTCATAAGTGTTCACTCACCTTGTCTGCCCAAGTCATTAGAGCATGCTACAGCCTTCTGCTGGTGAACATTGAGGTCTTGCATACCCTTTTAAGGGAAGAAAGATACAGCTGATATTCATTTTCATAACATACTTTAACCTCTGATGCTGTGGATACGAACTGTCTCCATATAAATCAATAGCCCCAGACAAGAGAGTGCCGAAGGACACACACACTCTCAGAATCTGAAGATGAGTAAGGGAGATATTCTCCAAAAGGAAAGGAAAGAAAAAAAAAAAAAAAAAAAAAAAAAAAAAAAAAAAAAAGCCCTCACTTGACTAGGTTAAGGATAGATCCATTATTTAACAAGCAGGAAAAACTAAGAAATGCGCAGACAAGGATTTCGACCACAAGAATATGAAGTTGCAAAGTGGGTTGAATGTTAGTGAAAGACTTTAAGGCTTGCAGCTTCAAATTACATTTAGTGACTGGAAAAGATTTCTAGGCTAACATTTGCAGGATGTGCCTCTGCTTTCCACAGAAGATTCTGAATTGCCCATAGATAAGTTTGCCATGCAGACTGCATGTGTGACATACAAGTACATCCTTAGGCACTCCCCAGTCTGACAAGCTTTTTTTTTATTTATTTTACACCTCCTGGCTATCAGGCCAGCTGTCTTTCTGAGCTACTTTCATACTTTCTGAGCTACTTTCAATTTCTAAATTATATTAAAGGAATAATAATAATAAAAATAAAATCATTCATAAACTTTCAATATTTATTTTAATCAAGAAAATACAAAGTCCAAACCTAGTAATCATTCAGTACCAAGCAAATCAGTAAAGTATTTAAAGACAAACAAAAAAATGCAACAAGCACACCACATTGATCCTCACAGGAACTCTATTGCAGTCAATGATGTCACACTACTTCATCAAATGCAGTACCTTTAATTTTGGAAGAGTGCTTAAAATTCTCAGGAAAAAAAAAAAAGAAAATATACACATTTCAGTCCAGTAAAAGTCCCCTAGAAGTGCACTGCCATCAATAAAAATTATTTGAGCTTGCAAACAAACATTACTTCACAGGTTTTTAACACTAACCATTAGGCAAAAGAGCATTAAAGAAGATTTTGATGTTGCTGTAGTATAATAGAGCTTCTATTGAAAAAAGGAATTGGGATATGAATTCACGAGAAGATGTTCAGTGCTTCTCAGAGTTACATTTGTCTCCTTCCTTACTTGGCTTCACTAAATTATTAACAGAAACCTAATCTGGCGCCAGATAACCAAACCAAGAACATTTGCTGTAAAGTGAAATGGTAAAAGCAGAGAGGCAAAGGCTGTTCGAGCTAAAATAGAGCAGCACAGCTGTTGTGGATGTACATATATATGTATAAACATGCACATTTATCTATAATATGTATATTAAAAATATACATACTGCATACATGCATGCACACACATCCCTAGGTGGGAAAAATAATGAGTGCCCACACATGGGGAAATACAGATGTGCATCTACACAAGGCACTTTTACAGCAGCAAGATTACCTATTTTAGGTGATAGCACAGTCACATAAACATTCTGCACTCACAGTAAATACCGAAACACAACAAATGCAAACAAATCTTGCTTTTGGAGCAGCACTGCTAACACGCCAGTGTTCAGAAACCATCTCCCCTGAGTAAACAGATTTGTGCAGCGCAAACACTGGCAGGCTGAGATGAGTACTGGAATGGACACTCAGCTGAAGGCTGGGGACTTGGTAAATTTTGACATGTGAAGTATCAGCTATTACAGGCAGCAGGGACTGCTCTTGGCAATGATTGTAAGTGGCAGCAAAAAACAAACCAAACAAAAACACCTTCAGTGGTTGTGTTTTTCTCCTTCTTCCAGGTGACAGAGAGAAACCATCACTAAATAATCTAAAATCGATATGTGTACTTGGTCACAGGGAGAAAACAATCTCTAACAGTGCAACAGCAAATCAGTTGAAACTTTGTTGAAATATTTAAATGCATTTTGAGACATTTGTTTTACAATACTGAAATGAATTTTGAAAATAGCTGTTGTTCAGTTAGACAACCAGAAGGTACATAACAAAGGGGAATCATTTTAAAAATGGCTCTCTTCTGTTAAGCTATCTGAAATCTGATTTCCACCTCACTAATTTTTTAATAGCTTATTTTCTTCTCATCTTCAGCAATTAGTAAAAGTTCTGTGGAAGAGATGTTTATCCATTAATTGGGGCAACATGTAATACAATTCACATTTATATTTCAATGTGTTGGCAATGTAGAACATTGATGGTGCACACAAAACATTCAACACATTTTAAACTTGTGAATTAATAAAATCAAATAGAGTACAAATATTTTTTGTCAACTAAGGTGAATCTCAAGGCTCCCTAAGAAGTTTAAAAATCTAATTATAGTACTGACTATAGGAGAGAAAAAGTCAAAATTTCCAAGAAAATAAGCAAAAAAATTAGGCTGATAAATTTGGAAATAGACAAAAAATTAAACTAAATTTTCTAAATTTTAATTTTCTTCTGTAAAAGTTCCAATTTTCACTTGAAATTAATTTCATAAGTAGGCAACATTTCATGCATGAAGTATTCTCAGAGGAGTTAAATGCATGAGTTAAATTAAGACATCAAACTCCACAAGAAACAGAAGAATCTTGACTGAAGGCACCCAGAATTTTTCCCTTACTTTTAGGCAAGGTATTATGCTGCCCAGAGTGGATAGACATTTGCCTCTTGCTCTTGCAAGAACAGCTTTTCAGATCTCTCTCCCTCCTTCCATACACCCCATTGGCACTCATTGGCAACAGAGCCAAATTTTAGGTGGTTAATTTTGGCCATGAGAGACAGTGGTTGGAGTTGGCCTCAATTTTACTTAAAGAACTCACCTGAAATGAACTGTTCCTCCAATGTCCTTGCAATTTTCTGGAGATGTTTCCTTTACTGCAGGAAATTTCAGGCTGAGCAGTTTACCCATTTCTTGTCTTTTTTTTTTTAAGTGTGTGATTGTCAAAACTAAAGCAGGAGTAGTCTCAGAGAGCTACTTGTTGTTTGTCCTCAGAGTCGTGGAACCTGACCTGAATTCCTGACAGCAGATACCACCAGAATTAAGTTAAGTGAACTTCAGTATGCAAAGCCTGTTTTAAAATATTAGACCCCAGTTCAGCATTTTTCAGGCTCTGGTCATCAAAAGGTAATGTGAAGGCAGGGAAGCAAGGTGGGGAGGCGATCCTCATGGCCCTTCTTTAGGGATTGCATCAAATACCAGGGGATCTGTTTTCAGAGCTCAGTTATGTGAATCTGGAGGCACAGCACTATAAGCCTATTTAATATAGCCCATCTGCTCTTCAGAAACAGGCTGATTTGCAGCTTTGTGCTGAACAATAATGATGAGCCACCAATTCTTTTCTAAATCTTTCAGTGCTCTCTACAAAATCTCTTTTGTCGACTTAGATGGGCATTGAGAACTGAAGGACAACGTCTCGGCTTTCTTTGCCTTTTTTAAACCCACCCATGAAAACAGCCTTTTTCTATTTAGATGGGTCAAGAAAAAGTATTTTTCTGTTATAAACAGTGGTTGGAAGGGTGAGCTGCCAGGAATCACTAACATGTTTAAATGTTGGGACAATTTCCTGTCCCTTTGTATAAATATTTACACAACAAATATTGTATAAGTACACTAAGTCATCAGGCCTTTTCTTTGTTTCTCATAAAACAAATTCTCAATTGTTTTTATATGTATTTCATTTTTAGTCTTTCATGAAACAGAAATCGTAGTTTTTATATTCTTAATTCTGCTGGAAAACATCTCGAAAAGTACTAATCTTATTTACTACATCACTCTTAATGACCCGGGGGGGGGGGGGGGGAACACCCCAAAAAAAACCCTACACTTACAAGCCTCTAAACACAGATTCTTTCACATTAACTATGGAACACTAATTGGCATTAGTTAAATGTTAAAGGCAAACTGAAATTCAGAAGTCCCAGCTGTCCATATCATTCCTTCTGCATTAGTCTGGTGCTTGACAGAAATTCATTCAGAGCAGGCTGGAAATTTCTGACTTTTTATTAGCAAAATTATTGGCACCAAATTGAATATATACATAACTTAGTATGTAAGCACACTTTCTGTCACACATATATAGACTTATTTGTGCCAGTTTTCAGACAGGTAGCTAGATGTCTATATTTCTTCCTCTAGTGCAGTTCATAATAGCCCATCATTCAAAGATTTAGGTGATAGAAAACAAGATTTATGAACAAAGCAGGTAAGGTGCCTGGATTTCATACTCTCCTGCACTTGGCTGTGAAGTTGTTGGAGAGTCTTAGCCTTGACAGTCTTTCATTTCACATAGACAAGTGCAGTACTGAAGATTAACCTTGACCTTTCATGCACCTGATGAACGTTCTCATCACCTGGTTAGTTTCTGTCCCTATCTCTGAACCCAGATTTCTAAATCTTCAATTTTTGGAAGGATAATAAAAGGGAAAATAATTCCCCAGGAATTACATCACCCCTATTTCTTTGCTCATACAGACTTCTTTTGTTTGTTCTACTCATCAGGCATTATCAATACTAGACTTTTAAAATTCGTTCACACTGTGAAAGGGCAGATGATGGAAATGTGGTTTTGGAAAAATACCCATGTGGGTGAATCTTAAATTTTTAGGTGTTTTGACACTTGTAAGGAGTTGGTCTTACACAGCTCAGAAACAACACTGGGGATTAGAACCTGGACTCTGAAAAATTCAAACCAGAGGAGCTGCATCAAATCAGACTTTCTAGCACTGGGAGTGTGCTTAGATACAAACTTGACAGCAGTACTGGCAACAGCTGGAATGCTTCTATTTAAAATTATATACTGTGCAGAATGGCGTAGTTCTTTGATTGAATATTCTTTATAATCCCAATATATGTGTTTGTCATAAGGTAATTATACAGTGTGAACATCTCTCTATGCGATGACATCGCTTTTCTAACTGTGCTCAAGCACTAAATATATTATCCCTGCTTTCCTCTGTGTCTGGCTGGATTCATACACACTCACACATTCACAATAAATTCTGTCTGGTTGATACTAATTGCAGTCAAAGTAAAGCTAAGTGGCAGTGAAAATAATTTGAAATTTTGAGCTTTAAAATGTACTCTTTTGTTTACGATATTAAGTTGTTTGCTTGTTTCTTTGTGCTCAAAGATGTGTGGGAGATTCATAATCACTTATTACCCATGTACAACACTTTTTGTCATCTATTCCCTGTACCTCTTATCAAGGGACTTAGCTCCCACAAATCTATTCTACTTCCTACACATCAATTAGGAATTGACATATACTTTAATCAAGGGTATTACTATACATGTCTAAAGCAAAAAAAATGGAAATATTTTTACTAATTTATCACAATTGTTGGCTTTCTAAGCTAATAAATTATTCTAAGTGACTGAATTGCTACCCTAACCATCACATGGACAATGAAAGTAATGCACTCAGAGATACTAGAAAAAAACCCAAAACAACCTTAAGTTAAATTGATCAAGGCTACACACCATTTTTGTTACTGTAGTGCTTTTGCAAAGATAAGCATGCTTCATTTTAGTAACCTTTAATCAATATACACCATACCAGTTAAATATTTTCTATAAATAACTCTCCAGAGGCACCATAATCAACACCATAAGTAAAACTACAGTCCCCTCTGGACAATCTTCTGCTGTAAAGCAAATGTGGCAGGGGCAGAAAGAGAGGCCAGAGGACTTCATGAGTAGGGTGTTGATATTTCCAAAAGCAAAGTTTTGCAGGCACAGTAGAGCTCACCCTTAGGCCAGACACAGCACAGTACAGCATTTGGCTTAGCTCTAGACCCTGTAAGTGTGTCTATACTGTTGTCTTGTTCAGCTCTAGGTATTGCCAAAACTATTTATCCACCTATCCCAAGTTCTGTATGAGGTTGGTTCTACAGATTTCATGTTTTCTTACAAGAAATCTGCTTTCTTTTTTTTCTAATAATTTTCAACTTTCTTTACTAGAGTTCTGGACTTGGTTTCTCACAGCATATTTCAGTTCTTAAAATGGGAACTCAGTCAAGATCCCTACCACTCCTGGAAAGATTAAAAAGGTGCATAACAAGAAAGGAGAGCCTGATGAAAAGAGTGTAATTTTCAGAAAAGTCTGTGTGTTCCTAAAAGTGCCTATGGGTTTGCTGGTAAAATTCTACTGCTTCACATGTCTACCACTCCCCACTCATCTTCCCATAGCACCACAATAGCTGTGCCATGAACACCAAATGGAAAGAGATGACTTACATTGGGCTCCACAGTCCCAGAGAAAGGTGTCATTGCTGACAGATGTCTGTGTGCAGTGTCTCGTGGAGGCTGCCAGAGCTCCTGTCCCAGACTGGGTAAGCAGCACCTGGTCTCTGTAGCAAGTATCTGCTACAGGCTGCCCAAGAACCTGCCAGAACCAGCCACAGCAGTCTCCAAAAGTCTGTAAGAGAAACGACACAACGTCTAGGTCACATGCTGAGACTGAAGGGTTTACTCAAGCTAGGAGGTTAGAAATGCTGTGCTTAGACTGCTTCTTACCTTCTCAAGTTTGGAGTGGGATGCCTAGGGCCTAAGAAGGACCTATGACTTCTATTCTTTGGCAGCAATAGTTTTCTTTCTTCAAAGTTTTATTGCATCACTCATGTTCATATATAATTTAGAACCCTTTTTTAAAGCTTGGGTATTGTTACCGCAGACAACTCTAACTCTGGATTACTCACTTTGCTCAGTATTATGTTATTTATAACCCTAATACTACAAAATTATTATTGCACTCCCTATTCAAAAGTAAATCCAGTAGTGAATTTCCAAATGCAGTACAGTTTTATTCTATGCTTTGGGCAGCAAACACAGGCAAACACTGAAACCCATTCATGATCCCTTTCTTTTTCCCCCTACCTAGCTTAATTCTGGTTATTTGCCTCTTTTCCTTGGTGTGAATAAGAAGCTGGTGGGTAGAAATAAGTAAATATTGAGGCTTTTAGCTTGAGAATGGCTGCTGGAGAGCTTGGTTTGGAAGCTTTTATTTGAGATCGTGTACTTGCTCCCTGCTTACCTCTAGCAGAATATATTTACAAAAAGTAATTCACAAGGCTCTCTGAAAACTGAAGCCTGCAGGAATTAAACAGCTCTTCCTCCTCACCACGATATGATTAGCTGTCTCTGAGGAGTGAGTGACGACGTCCCTCCCACTCAGCAGCTTCCGACTGACATTTCACTAAATAGAACTTGAATCTCAAAGGGCTGATCTGTCAAGCAGTTTCAAACCAGAAAAGATCAGGCAGGTTCAGCTTCCCCCCTCAGTTACATCCCCATTTCTAATTTTCACGTTTTATGCTTCATGCAAGTGTTAATTATAAAGATGAAAGTCAACTTGCCTTTCTTCATCCATTCTTAGCACGTACACAAAATGAAAGTAGAAGTACACATAAAATTTGCCAAAAACAAAAAAGCTGACTACAGCTTGAGGAAAATAAAACAGAGCTGACAGATGCAACACAGATCATCCTCATCATCATCTTTGTCATTTTCCTCATCTAACGTAGTAGGATTTTGTTATGCAAAATTGCTGATTTTGTCCAACCACAGCTTGTGTAAAATCAGATTTTGAATTCTGTTAGATTCTTTATGAGTAGTAAAGTCCCCATGGAAAGCCAGTTCATACTGCAGTTGATAGTATCATTGAAAGAACTATGACTTTCATACAAACAAGAAACAGTGTCAAAGCCTCAAAGACAATCAGGATGATTTTACATTTCTATGAGTCTCCATCAAATGGAAAGCATTTTGATTACATATCAAGTGGCTAATGCAATAAAGAGATAAATATTGGGAAAACATGTATTTCACTGTAAAAATGCCCTTATTTATAGACAAACATTGATACAGAAGACAATTAATGGCCATCAGGTGCTAATTAAGTGAATAGGAAATCAAACTCCTATGGCATGGAACAAGACCTACACATTCCCTAATAAATCCAGTATTTGCAGGAAAAACACAGGACTTTGTTGGTCATCCAGAAGATCTTTACTAATTCCAGTGCAGTTTTTGTCCATAACAGATGGTTATGAAGGATGGATTTATCATGAATGATGTGATACCTCCATCAGTCAATAAATATAAAATTTAGCATTTACTTCAATTATCCCAAATTTGGGATATGCTGGTTTCCTTCCCATCTCTACCTGGTCTGTGGGATGATTCAACCCTGTATGTTGTATTTCCTTTGATGATTATCATAAGGTTTACAATAAGAGACATTTTGTACTAACCATCTTTGATTATTTTTTTTGAGTTCTCACTCTCTACTGTCAAAACTGTTCAAGATGTTATAAATAATTACACTTGATTAGAGAACTAGAACCTAAATGTCAGGCTGGAAGGCTTTTCTCTGATTCTGGAACTTTTTTTTTTTGCCTCCTATAAAAAAAAAAAATAGAAAACTACTCCATCGCATTTAGTTACAGAGGAAAATTTGCCCCTGTGGCAAGATGGTGAAGGAATCTCTATCAAATTTCCTTTAGTATTATCTTGTTAACAAAATACTGGTAAGACACAGCTGCCTCACTTTATATATATGCACTTAGAACCATCATGAGAATGCTCCAAAGACACAAAATTGGTACTTCAATGCATATTGAGGTATTATTACAATGTATCAGGCCACATCCTCACCAGCTTTACTCAGCACATTGGTTAGAGGTGTGTTTATCACCGTATCTTTGTTGTGGGATGTTGAAGAAAAAGGCACACTCTCCTAAGTCATCAAACACCTGGGTTGTTGACTACTTTTTTAATACTTCTTCAGAAGTGATGCAAAAAATTCTTAGGAAAGAGTGTGGTGGTTTTAGGAGACAAAATATGAGGTATTTTTGTTTGCTTTTTTTCAGTTGGTAATATTTCAGTTCATGTTTTGGAGCTAGGTGGAAAACTAATTCTTTAACAAAATGAAAGTTACAGGCAAAATTTTCTTCTTGAAGATGAAAGGGAAGCTTGAGTGGCCCTATCTTGAAAACTTGAGCACTGTGAAAAAAATTCTTTCAGATTTTTTTCCATATGTGCATGCATATATTCACCACATAGGGCAGCTTGTCTTTTTAGAGTCAATCAAGACAAACAGTGTTGTCCAGTTAACCCCTGAGGAAACCTGGGTTTGGGGTTATTTTCTGAGGGAAGCAAACAGAGTTTTGGCAAAAATGTTGCTGCACAAAACACAGATAAACAAAGAACAACACCAGAGAAAGACATTTGTCTCCCTCTCTTTGTTAGTGCCATGCAGGCAATGTCAGACTACCCTGCCACAGTCAAGCATGGAAAAGTTACCCAAATGGAATAGGCAGCATTCTAAAAACTGCTGTAGTAGCTGGCACACAGTTTGTAAACACCTTAAATTTCTATGAGTCTATCGCCTCCATGGAATTCTCAAGGCAAAAGTGCCAAACGAAGATCTTTTGGGACTGCATAGCTTTAGATGAACCTTTACAATTTGTTGTGCCTGAACTGCACTGACTCTCCAAATATGCAATACACTGGATCAATGCTTCAGGGAATACTGGATAAAGCTGACATTTTTCCACTCCAGGAAAACAACTGGCTTTCCTAAAGAAGTGAAAGAAATAAGAAAAATGGCATCCCTTTATTTCGCCACACTTATGTGTCATTAAACCAGTATTTTGGTCCTTGCCTTTTAAAAAACATTGTTCTGCAAAGCACTGTTATCACTGAAAATAGCTGAATATTAGTGGAGGACAAAAATTGTAAGTTGAGATTTCTTTGTGCTTATGGATATTGCATGCTGCTAACAAGGTTTTGCCTTTTTAAAAGGAATGTATCAACGGAAGAATTAGTGCTGACTCCCAGGACAAAATATGGGGAACTGCATCCACCACTTCTCCATTTCCCTCAAAAAGCTTATCAATATCTGAAGGAAATTTTTTGAACATGCTGTGTCATGCATATTATGCCCACACAAGATATGAATCATGTAAGATTAATGTAATTTTAAAGAAAATACAGTTACCTTATATTAAGCCAAAATTATATTTTTAAAAACTACAATATGAAACACACTAAGCAGCTTAAGAAAGAAAACACTATTCAAACTTAATGAACTTCTTTGTCCCAAATGTTTAGTCTATGCAGCCTAGTCAGAATCAATTAAATCCTCTGAGATTTGAAGACCCTCAGAATTATACTCCAGGAGCAAGCCCAAAGAAAGCAAAGAGGAGGAAAGCATAACCTTGGTAGTATTCCTGAAAATAAACTGGCATCTTCAGATTCTCTGAATTACAGGAAGCAAAAGACCCCTCAAAAATTCAAATGCTGCATTCCCTGAGCGTATCTGTCCCTTAACCACAGGAATGCATGAGTCATTGCTTTGAGCAGTGGAATTTCCTTCAGCTGTCCTGCAGAGCCAAATGCCCCACTCACAGCCCTTCCTCTGGCCTGACAGGTCTTCCCCACTTCAGAGCCCCCTCTGACACTGATCCCTCATACAGAAATACTGGTGTTTCTTGCAGAGCACTCACTTTTGCCTGAGGGCACAGTTTCCATGCTGATCCTGACACTTGAAGCCTTAAATTGATTTGGGCCACCATGATTACAGAAAAGCCACGCATAAGAACTCAGGATCAGGTTTTTGTCAGTGCAGACTGTACAAGTGGCTTCAACAAAACAGAGACTTTACTAAATACACACTCATGTGTATATATAAATTTAGGAGGACATTATATCTATATCTATATAGATATATCATGTATATCTATATAGATATATGACACACATAACAGCCATTGAGGAGCCAGTGTCCCAAGGTCATATATCTTTTTCACTTCTCCCCAGGCTTCCAAAATAAACACCCCTAAAAAATATCTCATCGGACCCTGAGCTTACAGTGCTAACACAACTCTAGGCATCAGCTGCTACTTGACTGACATTTTATAAACATGAGTGAGATTTTATATCTTATATTAATTCTTAATGGCTACATGTACTGAATTCAGATTACAGCTTTCCAAATTTGAAATGAAACCTGTGGTGCATATACAGGCTATCTTCTACAGGATATCCATAAGGGATATTCTACTGTAATTGATTTTAACTTTACAAGCCATATTACTTCAACTGTAAAAGCTGCTATCAGAACTAAAGGAGCAAAAAAGTGGCTAAATAATGAAAAGAAAAGAATTAAAAAAAACAAAACAAAACAAAACAGCCCTGATGAACCTCTAAGGAGGCATAAATTATTTATTTTTACCTGGCAGAATAACTGCTACTTAACAGAGAAAAAATTAAACTGATCCTGCACAGTAAATAACTACCATGCATACAGTGGAGCTGTGGAGAGCTTTGCTGATTACTGACCTCTACGACATAAACTTCTGCCATTTGTAGAAGACTTTACAATCCCTTGGCTAGCTAGATGAGAAAGAAAAAGAGGAGAAAAATAGCAACCAAAAAAACCCCTCACAGTCTGAAACTTTGTTTCATTCTTGATATATTACTTCTGTGTGGCTTTCATTTAGATTCATTACCAAGGCATGACAGACTGTGCTATTAAAAACAAAGCTCATCCCCTTATATAAAATGTGTCTTTCCTGTGAGCTTGCTTGGAAAGCATTGCTGTTCTTTAGATTCCAACTTGCTAAATGGAAAGTTCAATTTTTAGTATGTGTGTCAAGTACTACTATTAAGAGAGAATAATTTGCAAAACTACAGCAAGTGCCAGATTTTTTTGACAAAATTCACTAAAGCAAGCCATTACAAACAGTGCCCTAGGGTTTTTGTTGTTGTTGTTGTTGTTGTTTTGTTTTTGGTTTGTTTTTTGGGTTTTTTTTTTTTGTTTTTTTGTTTTTTTTTTTCATCTCTTATACCTCTCATTAAAGCATTAAACTTACATGGAGGAGAACATGGCATGATAGGGAGTAAGGAGTTCCTGAATTAAGGAGGAACAACTATCTGCTTTGAAGATACGTCCATGGAAAGTGAAGGTTGACATGTTGAAAACCAACTTTGACGCCCATATAAAATGGCAAATTCTAGGTTAATTTTTTTTGTGTGTATAGCTGAAAATTAACATCAGACAAGCACTGAGGTAAGAGCAATGTAACTTAAGTGACACCTTAGAGGCTCCTTCAGTCAACCCAGACATCCTTCACTAGACTTCAAGTACTATTCCTATGTTCTGTAAATTGTTTCCTAGCAAGTACCATCTACTATCAGAAATTAGCATGAAATGTGCTTTTAGTTATTTAGGTATTAAAAAAAAAAAAAAAAGAAGAGAAAAAATACCCCACCTGCAGGTTTCAACTGAAGTGTTTTTTAAAGTTCAACACTGACAGAAATTGGTAAAAAACAGACTGATGGGAAAAGCTACTATTTTCATTCTTCAGTGAAATATTTATCATGACTTTTGCCCTTTCAACTGAAAAGTTTGTGTGCAAATTCACTGTAGCTACCTGAAGCATATTTTCTCTGTAGACTTCCAAAACCACCTGACATATGTCTCCTTTCCTTGACTTTGTTAGGAAGATTTCCTGAAGAAATCCATCTCACTCTTCTTATGGACTGACAAGGAGCAGTCCTGAAGTGACACACTCTCCCTGTTTACATCAAAGTTCCAGTGAGCTCATCAGTTAGCTACTTGTAGAGATTTGCTATAATTGGGACAATTCATATGCAAGGCATGTTAGAATATGATTGGGGGGGGAAAGTCATACAATGCATGTAGGAGAAGTGTGTAAACATAATATGAAAGTTTTGGAGAAAAAAAGGTTGGCTTTATATGATTAACGAAATAGAGAATTAAATAGAACACAACAGACTATAATAAATTATAATTTCAGCACAGAAGAATATGGATTTACTCACTTCTTACCTACACCAGTGAAACATAAAAAAAACCCCGTACTGGCAACTGGAATGTGAGTTATTATCTATAGAGATGACATAACTAAGGTGAGATAAATAAGCTTTCATATAAACAAACAGAGGAAAAAGGAGGTTTCTGAGAGAGAAAAAGCCTTTCAAACCATGTCATATCCCTTGAAAGTAAAGGTTTTCATAAAGTTATTGCTTTACACAGTAAAAAATGAGGATATTCAAAAATAAAGGAGTTCTATCATGTGCCTTTCAATAAGAAGGAAATTAGTGGTCTCTAGGAGGTGTTAGGGAAACTAGATAGGAATTCAAGTCAGTAGTTTTCAAAAAGAGCTAGACAGAGCAAGGATAGGGCATTTCACAGCAGCATCCACGTGTGATGGAAGCACTTCAGGACTACTGTGCCTGTGTTGGATTGTTCACCAAAATTTCAAGGCCTAAACTCAACGAGAAAAAACAGAACAATGATTTATTGCCTCTGAGTCTACTGCCTGACTACACCACCAACTCCTCGTTATTTGTTTTCCTCATTTTGCCTGCGATAGCAGCAACTGCCATTTCCACAGAAACACCATAGCTCCACTGCCTAAAACAAGAGGGATTGTGCTGAGACCTTTTGGAAACACTAGGTAGCCACTGCAGGTACAACAGAACATTGCTCCTTGAAGACAGCTTTGAGCACCTAGCTCAGGTTGACCAGGGGAACAAATTATCGAGCCAAAAGGAAAAAAGAGCCTCATCACCTTCATCACCCAAGTCTGCAACAGGGGAGTACAGCTAAGAGTAGCCATGGCATTTCTTCTCTAGAGTTCTGCAGTTTGAAAGAAAAAAGCTATCATACTTTTTTTTTTCTCTCTTATTAATGTTTAATGCTATTATTTGATTTCCTGATGGATGAAAGAATTAAGCCCTAAAGGTATAGGGAGTTATAAACCACATCTTGCAATAGGGGAAAAAAACTGTAGGTTTAGCATTTTCTGAGTATTTTCCCACATAACAAATAATCCCATGGAAATCTTACTGAGTTAAGGAGTGTTTGTGTTATATTTTCTCAGGAAAAATCATTCTATTTTACTTAATAATAATGAATTTGGAGAGTGGTCTGAGATCTGAACAATTGTTTTTACTTTGCAGTTGCCACACACCTGGGGAATTCACTGTCATCAAATCATGTTCAGCTGAACTTTGGGAAGGCTGGAGGGTTCTGGGATCTGAAATAACACATACTTGGAAATAAAATATTCCTTGCTAAAATTTGTTCTAAGGTTCTCCTT
Source organism: Sylvia atricapilla (assembly GCF_009819655.1). Classification (NCBI taxonomy): domain Eukaryota; kingdom Metazoa; phylum Chordata; class Aves; order Passeriformes; family Sylviidae; genus Sylvia; species Sylvia atricapilla. Next base: position 64,347,006 of record NC_089143.1, read on the forward strand.
TGGAGTTTTCTTGTCCTAAGACAGACCTTGGTTGCAAAGGTATAGGTGTGTTGTTATGGTATCTATTTTCGTAGGTTATAGAGAAATTATAACACTAACAAAGCCCTTGCTTGGAAATGCAAATTCAAATTGCACTGCAAAATACTGCTTCTACAATGTGTTCAGAAAGAAGATGCCTGCGTTTTCCAAAATTTGCATTTGTAACAGAAAGAGATCAGCACAGAAAACAATGACTGTCCAAATTCAAGTAACTGACTGATGGGTTGACATACACTGATGTAGGGGTCCTTCATGATAAAGCAGCACACCTCTTGTTAAAAATACAATAATGCTTTTCAAATACACTTTAAAAGCTGTGATCCACCTTAGGTTCTTTGGATTCAGCATTTATTGCTTTTGTAGGCTTCTTTGTAAGTTATGTTATTATATAAAGTTCTCTGCAGATGTGACAGTATAAGATGTTTTTTCTAAACTGCAGAAAAGCTGAAATACAGCTTACAGAAAACAGCCATTAAGTAGATCAGGCACAATCACCTCAAACATGATCTGTGCAGATTGACACCAGTGAACAATACAATATGCTTGACTAGCTTCTCCTTCCTCCCTTTCCCCTCTGGCTTCTCAATTCTTTCATATACTTTTTCTTCTGGTGCTTCAGGCAACACTGAGCAGGTTTTTTTGGTTTTTTTTTTTTTTCCATGAAATCTCAGTTGCCAGGATATAATCTCAATCATTAGTGTGACTGCAAACAGGAATATTTGGGAGCTGATGTTTGCATGTGACTTGGGAAGGTCTGGCTGACTGCTGAGGATATGTGCTTGTGCCTGGCAGTGTACACAGGCATGCTCCTCAGCTACATGAGGCTACCCTGACAGTGAATGTGACTACACAATGTTTTAAGATCTCTACTGTCTCCACTTTCTATTTTTATGCAATTGTTTATCAGATATGTTAAGTATTCAGAGCTGATTTGCATTCCTATTTTCATTTGCCATGCAAAGGCACTTTTTTTTCCCCCTCTCCAGAATCAACAGCACTTAATACTCCTTCCTTTTGTCTCACAATACGAATTGTTTGCCTTTCCTCAGGCACTTGTCACATTCTGGAAAGACAAGCAAGTTACTAAGTCACTGCTAGCAAGGTGTACTTGTACACTGCTTTGTTGTGTCAAATTATTTGGCTTTTCCTTCGAATCAGGCAGAATTCCAAGTGTTACAAAAACCACAAGTTCTCTGAAGGGGACATGAAAAAACAGCTCTTTCCAGATTTATCAAGTCACACATTTTGTCCTTCCACTGCCATTGGTCTCTCATGGAAATCCAACATGATAGAAGGCAGGAATGCCTCACAAATTATTGTAACAGAATAAGATAAATAACCTAACTACCAGCTTCACACTTCTCACAAAAATACCCTACACCTACCAATAGGTAAGGCACTGGTTACATAGTGCCTTCCAACATCTGCAGGTATTCATTTTAAACAGGGAAGGTTGTGTCAGGGGAGATTGAGTATGGGCATTAGACAAAGGATTTTTTTCACAGAGGGTGGTTGGACACTGGAGGAGTGTCCCCAGGGAAGAGGTCACAGCACCAGCCTGCCAGAGTTCAAGAGGCATTTGGACAATGCTCCCAGGCACATGATGTGACCTTTGGGATGGTCTTTTGCAGGGCCAGGATTTGGACTCAATGATGTTTGTGGGTCTCCTCCAACTCAGCATATTCTGTGATTTTTTTCTGTCTAAACTCTCCATGCTCTATTATAATGGTATGCAGTTTTTAAATCCTCTTTGCTATTCCCCTTTATCTGTTTGCATTTCTCTTTGCAGCCATTTGCTGAGAAAATGAGAACAGGTTAAGATAATCAAGTGAAATACAGACCAAACAAGGGATTTAAGGTTCTAGAGTTCCCATAAAACAGCTGTTTCTTTCTCTATTTACTTTAATATCTGGATTTATGCACTCACTTCTTTCAACTAGGTAGGTAGCAGACACAGTCTGATTTAAGTGTTCTTCTCTTGCTGTTTCTAAAATCAGCTATAAATGAACTGTAGCCAAGGAGAATTCTCTCCGGAGCCTGTGCATTCTACCACTGGAAGAAGAACAAGAGATGAAAAAATGTAAAATAACCTGGGAATAAAGGAAGGCTAGGACATAACACCTTATAGGAAGCTTCTAGCTGTTAGGAAGTGTGCCTCCTCTGGAAGGTATACTGGGACAGTGTTAGGAAGGAAGCCACATACACTGAAAAGCTGGTGTTGCAGAGACCCAAAACACAGTAGGTGCTCCCTTAACAGTACAAATATGCTGAAATAGCAGTCCTGCTGTTCAGATAGAGTACAGGAGCACACTGTTAAAATTACTGAGCTGTCTTTTTAAGATGCTGCTTGTATCTGAAGTTCATAAGGCTGACCTCCAGACTGATATCCCTTGCGTGGTCCAGCTCTTTAAGTCACTCCAGATATTAATTAATGTTTGTTTATCTGAACTATGCTTCCCTATATGTAAGAAGATATTTTTACCATGAGTATTTTATACTGGCCACAAGCTGGATATTAATGTTAAACTGTAAAGACATTTTAGATATGGCTTTCATATGCTCCCCTTGAACATAAACCTTTAATCCTGACCATCTTCAGAGTGGTGACACAGAAAGCACAGCCCTCAACCTTCAGTAGGCTCTTGCTCCTCAACAGCAAGAGCTTCTTGTCCTAGTAAGACACAGTGTTCAGCCAGACTTCTCCCTTTGTCCCTTGAAGCAGTGAAAGAGATGCATGCAGTATCTCTAATGTGGGATATTTCCTCTTATTTTCGAGTCAGTTAGTTTTGAATGCCAAAGAAAGTACAGGATATAAAGGGTAATTTCCTTTCCTTTGATTCCTGAGTTCCCCTCATTTTAGCTGATGCACACATCTTATCAAGTGATTCAACATGCTAATCAGTACCAGAGAGATTCTGCTCTGGCAAGTCTCAAAATTTAGAAACCTAAAATAATAGATGAGCACCTTCATCCTCATAAAACTGGTAACTGATTGCTTGTGCCTGCAGTGCTTCTTATTTCAAGTTAACAGCATCCTATACTAACCAGCAACTTCTCTGTCAGCACTATTTGCCACCAAGACACCTGATTCCTTGTTTCTTTTACTTGATCCCAATGGTTTATCATGGTCTCTTTATGGAAACTCCAGAGAGAATAACTAAACAATGGAATTCAAAGAGGTTTCCTCAAGATTCATCCCTTAAAATTTAGATAGACCATGTGGATTTTTTTTCATTTGGTAACTTTTAAGCAAGTAATAATTCTCATACATCCTCAGCAGTGCTGTCCAGTCAGTCAGAGTTTTATTTAACTATTAGAAAGAGTACAGTCAGGTCAACACAAAACATTTTGAAATTTCACCATAAACATGATGGCCTTATTTCTTTCTATGAAGCTGCCCAAGTGAAAATTAAGGTTTTCATTCAGTTGATCCCTGTAAACAATCTCAAGGATGTTTTTGCATGCTTTTTATCCTTATTCCCCAAAAAAAAAAAAAAAAAATTCTTTCTCTTTTCCTGCTACCAGTCCTTGTACCAGAGAAATAGTTGATGGATTCTGAAATATGCTGACCCAAGTCACGTCTTATTCTGAATTTGACATTTTATAGCTATAATATGGAAGAAGAAAGGGGTCTTTGAGAATATCACCAACGTGTATGAGAATTCTATTTCAGCAGGATTTGTAAAAAGAATATGAATTTAAGTCTTGCCACAAATTGTATTTCCTTCTGTGACAGCTGCCCTTCACTCTGACTCTTCCACTTTGGAGATTAGTTGAGAGGCCTGAAGAAGGGCACAATAAGCTGCTCTTCTCCAACCATTCCGTGTGTCACATCAGGCACACAGACAAGTGGATTCAATTTGGACAGGTATATCTATTAATTCCAGGCAAAAAGATTGCTCCTAAGTAAAACTAAATATTTTGTTTCTGACTCTGAGGCAAGAGTTGACCTGTGATTTTATGAGAAAGGGCAGAGACCCATTTTGAGTTGTGTTTTTCATGCTCTTAACACTAGAATCCAATTAGCAATATCCAGAAAGTAAAAGGACAAATATTTGGCAGGGTGGTGCCTCATATTTGGTTCTGTATCTTGCCCAAAAATGTTTGCAATTACACTAGAGAAACCTCTTTCTTATATTACTACCAAATCAGCCAAAAAATAAACAGTGAAGTGTGACTGTACTAACAACTCAATAGACATACAATCAGAGTTACTTGAGAAATAGTGTTCTCTCCTGGAGAACCTTAGTACATCAGTGCTTATGACCTGGTTATTTTTGCAACCATTTCTTGCTTTCCAGTAACCCTGTGAGATATATTAAGCCACCATCAATGATGTGTGTCCTCTACTCAAGTACATTATCAGTGGCATCATTTGGAAAACTAAAAGCTAATTAAAAAATTCTTTCTCCAAAAAAAAAGCTACTTCTAGAAAGAAAAAAAAAAACAACAAACCAACCCTCTAACAACAACAACAAAAAACCCACAAAAGAGGTGTTGGCTGACAGAAGCAATGAGGTTATTAGCAACAGAATCAGAAACACTCATGGTAAAAAAGAAAGAAGATAAATTAAACATTCATATTTTATCTCAGTTTCTGAAATATATGTTCTTAAGCCTACTTTGAAGTACATGATTAAATTCTCCAAAACCTTTTTATCTTTCCTTGATTGCTAAAGTTTGCTATCAGTGCAGAGCGTGTAGCTGATATTGTATATCATCAAACTTGTTTCTTTATCTTCAAAAGTAACATCTAAACTTGTTATGAATAAACATAAACAGGATGCCTGTTCCTCGTTTATTAAATATAAGCTGTAATGGAGAGAGAGAGAGAGAGAAAGAGTGCACACTCTGCAGCACAATGTAGATGAAAAATGTGTTCCCACCCGGAGAAGCAAGAGAGGCTACTGAATTTGGGGCACGTAGAGGAATACCTGATCTGAGCTGATGAAGGAGCAGGATTTTGAAAAAGGAGGATATGCACAGGTCTCCAGGGAAGCCCTGTGGTGACGAAACAACACCTAATTTTTGCCTCTTTGTTTGACAGCCTTCAAGATGTAGAGAAGAGTGGGTGGAGATGATGATGATGATGATGATGGAAGTTGACTCCCTCCGACCCAGTGACTCTATAGGAAATTCCACCTCAGAGTGTGGGGGTAAGTACAAAACACAAGAGAAATGGAGGTATGAAAATAAGCAAAGAACCTCTCCAAAGACCCATAGCAAAATATTCCAATATAAGAAGACATAAATGTATCAATAAAGTATAATGAGCAATTCTACATTGCTGCCATAGCTATGTAATTTACAGAGTTGCCAAAAGATAATAGTTTTGAAGAGCCTGCCAAAAGCCTGGTAATTTGCATATAATTGTCAATAATGCTTCCTCATTTACTAGATGGAAGTTTGCTTTCACAGGATAGAGTTATTGGAATTCAATTTGCAGTCTCTGTTTTTATGACTTTTCTATACAGCACTGTATTATTTAGAAATAAATATGGAATTTTAGATGCAGTTTTCCATCTCATGCCCAAAAGCAAAAAAAATAGAGAATACCTTTTTATTTGAAACTAATAAAAAAAGAAAATTATTAGAAAAGAAGTACAAGACCTCTTTGGGTTTCAGTCCATCTTATCCAAAAACACTTCTCAAATTATTTATCTATAGTTTCAATGAAATAAACATCCTGATTTATTTTGCAGCAAGGTCAATATTCAGCATTTGACTCACTAAACCCATGGCAGTGAATTTATTATGGGTGTGAGCTACTTTGAAGTGAATTTGATGACGTTAAAAACTTAGACTCAACATCATATCCTAGATTGGGATAGTGGTTTCCAGTATCATGAACAATAATCTTTCTTTGCAGGGATATGATTGTGGATGAAATCCTCATCCTCCTGAAGCCATGGCAGTTCTCCCAGTATCTACAACAGCCAGGATTTCAATACAGAAAGTTTGCTTGCATTGCTGAGGGGAGTTTTTATGGTTAACACGATTATACTGCATGTATAAAATATGTGCAAACTATTGAATCACCACTTGAATGTAGCAGAAAATATTTTAACTAATTTATCACCATTTTCTCAGTTGTCATTAAAAAGCTGCAAAATAAGAATTTTTCTCATTTTTCATATAACATGGCAAAATAGATAATCATAATAAATCAAAATAAATATCAATTCTATACATATATACGCATTTGTTCTCTGTGCTCTTTTCCTTTTGCACTAAGAAATCTTGATTTTGTGCATTGACATTCACTTGTGTAGTCTCTGCAATTAAGTATGTAAATTTGAAAACTTCATCTATAAATGATGGAATAGATATTTCCGTAACACTTTGAGTACATAAAACTTCCTGACAGTCTGTGACTAAATGAAGCATGCATGCAAATAAAGCTCCTATCTTTATGTTTGAACTCAGGATTCCACAGCGTTCAAAGTATGGCAAAACATGTTATAAAACAGCAGTTCTGCTTGGAGTCTTCTAGACTGATCCTGTATTTTTACCAGGTCCCTCTTAACCAGCTGATCTACCTCAGCTTTAAAATATGTTTTTATATTCCTATCTCCTCCTCCAAAAGAAAGAGGGGCAAAATAGCCAGTACTTCCCTGATTAGGGCTTTATTTTGGAGTGTAGATTCTAATTTATTTCTCCAAGGCATAGCTCGACATTCAAGGACAGCAATGTCACTCAGAAAATACTTCTGGCTCTGTAGATAAAAATGCTGTAATGGTGACATTTTGGACCAACACAGGCTCAAGTGCAGTGAGGTATAAGCAGCCTCACTTTGGGAGCTCATCCTGACACAGCAGGATCATGGAACACCTTTGCAGCTACCAGAAAAACGCAGTGTCAATCTACAGCCACTCAGCTAAGTCTCAGAGCAAAGCATAGGATGATCCCCCACTAAATTGTGGATATGAGCTGCAAAGGAGGTCAAGTCTTGCACCAGCTTTTTAAGATGAGTGGAACACCAGCTCTGAATAGAAAGATTTAATACCAGTGTGAGCAGCTAACTAGATAAAACCACAGGGAAGATATTGCTTTGTAAATAAAGCCCCGAGTGCTTTCTTCAAGAGTTTTACCTCATTTACTATTTTTCTGCCTCAAAAGAGAAGGAAAGCAGGCCCTATTGAAAACTTATGATTATATAATATTTCTTTCATAAATAATACCTGTATGCACGGCTCTGCTTTAACATGTCAACTGTAACTTGGATCGTGCCCTTTAATCTATCATGTGCTGCATGTGCGCTGCAATAGAAACAAATAATCCATGAATAGAGCTCTGCTTATACACATGATATATGAATCTTCCTCTGATCTGGAATATATGCCATAGCTCATTGTACTGTGGTATTATTTTAATTATTATTATTTTTATTGCATATATTATCTATTTAAAAATTGTCTTTCATGGCAAGCTGGGTGCCCATAGGCCACTAAGTATTCAAGACATTGATAACATACAGACTTCTTTTCTCCCCTGAGAATTGTACATTTTCTTTAGTATCAGTCAATTTTGTGGAAATATTTATGAACACTGGACATATTCCATAATCATTTGAGCAGTAAAAAGGGACCTCTTTCCAGAAAACTCCAAACACTCTTCTGAGATTGTTAATAAATATACTTAGATATTTCACATTAAAATAGATTGAGCTACTATTAAAAAGAGAGAGAGATGGCAGTAGATAGAAAAGGACTATGTGTCTTAGGCTCTTTTCTTCATCCCACAAGTTTGGGTTTTTTTAATATGGTACCTTAAAAAAAGAGTCATTGCTCAAAAACTACTTCCCTTGGCTGTCCTTAGTTATCAAATCTCTTTCTGCTAATTTTCACTACTCTTAGCCTCATCCCTTCAGATGTGTTTGAGTTTGTCATGCTGCCATCCTTCAAATCCTGCTCACCATAGGCAGCAATGATATTTCTGCAGTTGAAAAAAAAAATATTTTCTCATCTGTTTCTGTGCTCCTGAGGAGAACTCTGCAACATTTCCTTTCTTTCTCCTCTCCCTCAAGTGAGTTTGCACATTAATTTTTAATATGTCCTTTCCCAAATTTATGTAGTACAGGAGAAGTCCACGACAGCAGATGAGGTCTAGTGCTCACAGAGGGAAGCGAGGCTAGACAAAGAGGTTTTCAGGAATGAGATAAAACAGCAGCAAAGAAATAATACAGTTGAAAACCTAAAGCTAGCTAGACCCAAGAGAGGGATAAAATGTGCACTTTCGATAAACTGTACAAGCTCTACAACTCCTGCCTCTCTCCCACAATGTCTTGGAAACAGACTTGATCATGTGTTGTTTGCGTTCCAGACAGCTGTAACTCCGTAAAGATGCCCTAGAGATCCATTAAGCGGCGTGAAGAATGCCTTTTGTGGGTGTATGGGTTGAGAGGGATCAGGGACTTCAAGGAAGCAGAAAACGCAGTAAGAAGCAGGCAGTGTAGTGACTACCAGAGTGTCCACTTGGGTGTTCCCTACTCAGCATGAAAATAGGCCAAATTTCACCCAGCAAACTGCTGGGTGTAAAGAACTGTGATTTCATAATAAATTATTTTCTGTTTCACATCTTATCTGCACGTTTTTATTGTTAATGAATTTCTATTACAAACTGACACCTGAAAGAGAATTAGTGTCTTCTTTACAGTTTCTTGCAACGTATTAGTTTTTAGCTGCACTTCTGTTAATTATTTTTCTCTACAATAAAGTATTGTTGAGATAACACAGAATAGTGTTAGATTTGGCCTCTCTGTACAACCGGCCTGGGAGCACATCTGTTCAGCTGTCACCAAAAAACACTTTGCTGGAATCAGTAACCCCAAGGCTGGGAATCTACTGTCCTTCCTGCAGCCAGTGATGCCCACATCCATCATCCACAGTCAGCACCTCTCCACAAGAGAAGTCCTGTGTAGCACTTCAGTGCATCCAGGTTCCCATTACATTTCACAGAAAATATGGACACGCTCTTGCCTAGTGATGCCAATGCTGTACACTGAGAATTCATCCTTACACCTACTGAAGACACCTGCAACAGGAGCACAAAGACTTAGGGTCTCGGATGTACTCCTAGGTGTTAAGGATATTAAGCTTTGTTGGTCTCCCCTACAAATAAATAAATAAAAAAGAAAATAAAATAAAATAAATATAAAATAAAAATAAAATCAAGCAAGCAGCAGATGAACTGCAACAAAGAGACTGCTGCAAACCAAGGAAGTACACATTGCCTGGTGCAGTTGAGACCTCTGAGGTTATAAGGGAAGAACAAAGTTTACATGCATGATACTGTTTCAGCACAGCACCTACCCAGGACACCCTCCCTGTTACTAAACTAGCACCCAACAGTTTGTTTCAAGTTCTTGTCATGAGATTTGTCTGTCACATGTCTGCTCATGGGTCTAAAATGGTGGTTTATTCAAATACTTGCAGCTGTACACCGAGGTAGAACACATGGATGGAAATTATGGTCTGCATCTCCTGTTTTGAAATAAAAACTAATTTCTTAAATCTTAGTGGCCCACACTACAGAGATAAGCAGGTAAAAGCTGCTACGATTTCCTTATAACAATGTAAACATTCACCGATGATCAAATGACTGGCGCTATCATACTCCCCACAGCCTGCACTCCACGCTTCTAATAGTTGTTAATGTTCCTTAAACATTTTAATTTTTCTGCAAAATGTCATAAATGAGAAAGATGGAATGGATCAACAAGTCAGATAAATCAGAAAACCCCATGGAAAGTATTGCAGTTGGGAAATAATACCATTAAAGTAATTTATTTCTTTCTTTGCAGAACTCTCTAAAATTGCTGAGTGACAAATTATCATCCTCTTTTGCTGATAATGTTTTTTGTCAAAACAGCAAAGATCATTTGGGGATTCATTGGTGTTTGGTTTTTGGGGTTTTTTTTTTTAATCTTTCACGATAGAAAAATAACATTCTAAAAACATCATACTAAGAAAAGAAAAAAACACAAACAAACAAAAAAAACCAAAAACAAACAAACAAACAAAAAACCAAACAAACAAAAACAACAAAAAAACCCCAGTATTTTCAATGTGGGAGCTGTTACAGTGCAATTCTACAACAGGTAATGCCTGTCTAAAATATAGACCAGCTAATAATGTGTACCCTAATGTGCCACTTTACTTGCCTCTTTATGCCTTATAATACACTCTGTATCAAATTGTACTTTGTAAATCAACAGGAATTTGTTATTTGCTTCTCCAAGGCATCACTGATTACAAAATACAAATTCTGATTTGCATTTCAACCATTCTAAAGGGCATTGAGGACCATGAACTTTATCTGTGTACTCCTTTTATATGCATTAGTACATGCCCATATTGTCAGCTTAACAAAATAATCTCAAATGTCTTTTTCATTACCATACACCCCTTCAGATAAAGATTTTGTAGCCTTGTTTTCTTTTTTTTTAGGGGGGGAGGCATGTTCTGACTTTTCTGTTTGTTTGTTTAGAAAAGCAGCCCTAGAAATTCTTATGTTTTACAGTTAGATATCTAAGAGTTCAGATCTAAAGATTTATATTTTAATAGAGAAGCTGTAACAATCCAAGATGAAGAAAGGCTGGAAATACGCACTTACGTGTGACCTCACCTTTGCCAATAAAGACTGCAGAGTCAAAGGTCTTCTTAAAACATCTAGTAATATGGAAACATTTAACAGGACAGCTGGTAGGGACAAATAAGTCACAAATACAGGAGAAGGCTTTGCTTTGACCTTAGGACATTTACAGTTCTATGTTGTAAAACAATAATAAATTTTATCTGAGATAGTTACATGATAAAAATTTAATAATGCAGCGAGTTTACTGCAAGATGAGTTGGTGAAATAATACTGGGCTAATAGATTTATTTTTTTTTTTTTTTTTACTTTTGAAAATCAGAAACTTGGGTAGCCAAAAAACAAAACAAAAACAAAAACAAAAACAAAAACAAAAAAAAAAAAAAAAAAAAAAGAAGAAGTGAAAATCAAGAGTTCAAGTCCTCCCCTACAGCAAATGCTAAAAATGTATCAAGGCAAAGATTAAAAACTTACTAGGAATTTCCAGGATAGGCAGCAGGACAAGATATGAAGAGAAAGGTATCAAATGCAGAAAGATACAAAACTATTTACAAAACTAGATTGAAAACAAGCATACATTTTGGAAATCTTTAAGTGTACAGATCAACTGAGATTTATTAGAATTGAAGCTAAGCTCCAATTCTGGAGGAAGATTTAATAAACAGCAAAAGTTTCTTAAGCCATAAAAGGGAAAGATGAAAAATGAAGAAAGAAACTTAATTTCCACTGACATTCAGCCAAAGTCAATTTAGTTATAGTCCCCAAATAAAAATACTGCTTCTGTGTTCGTTAATAACATTAGTACTTAACAACAGAGCAACTGAATAAGAGAAAAAAAAGGAAATACGAATATTATTCATCATATTAAGATTGAAAATTGTAAATGGAATTTGTAACATCTAAAAGAATGCAAAAAAATCCTGAGCACTGAAATGCCTTGTGTTGGGAAATCCAAATTGCCAGTACGGATATGAAATAAAGAAACATAGCACATGAGAAAAGGATTTAATGAATCTATCAAAGTGAGTTGGTATTTATGAATACAGAATAATCAATCTGTATTTAGGAAAGGGGAAAATAAAATGAGAACACATAAAAACCAGTTCCTCTGACTGTAGTAGTATTATCAGCTTAAGAAGAACTTTAGAAAGAATATTGCTTGGATGAGAAGCAAGATGACAGAAAAAGAAGATAAGCCTTGAGACCACCATGGATTTGGTCAGAAAAAAACCCCCAGTGTGTTAGAGAGATGTGGATGGTAAAGTTCTCTAAACATCTGTTTTGAATGTCTGTTTTCATCTTGCTAATATTTTTGCATGTTAATGTTTATAAGCTTATAGGATACAAAGCTTAAAATTATTTTCAAAACAAAAGAGAAAATGAATACAACACAAAAGAATGGAAAATATTTCTGTGAAATCAATATTTTAAAAAAATCCTTTAATTTATAAAAAGTCTATCTATGGCTACTGTTAGGATTTTCTGATAGAAGACTAGATACACATTATGTGACCAAAAATTTAATTTTGGATGCAAATGGTTGATTATGAGTTACAGTTTTGTAAAAAAAGGCCAGTTGGTGGTTCTTCATGAAACCACTCATGGCATTAGGCATAGGTATTCCACAAGCCAGGCTCTAGCTCCCACCTCAGACATGAGCTGAAGCCTGTTGGTGTCTCCAGATAACCATGAGTGGTAACGGAGGGCTCAGGATTCTGCTCCTTGAGCCCAAGGCTCTTTGTCCTCTCTCTTGATACTTTTGTTTTCAGTCTTCTGCTCCATAAAACCCCACCAAACTATCTTCCAGTACTGCCTGTTCATTATTCCAGACCTTCCCACATAAGTTCCTTGGCCACAAGCCATAGTGATGAGGCAATCTCATCTTTCATAACCCCTGAGGACAGCTAAAAGCACTTGTCGTGCTGTTAGCATCTAATGTTTTCATGACTTATTATCCATTTCCCAGCAGTATTTGTTGTGGGCTGTTAGAAATTAACGCACAGCAGCATTATTACTCTTGTGGAAGCCCAAGAAGAAAGCAGTTGCATGTTCTTCATGTCTCCAAGCACACCTACCCAACCAACGGCTGAGCACTGCATCCCACATCCCTAGTGTGCTACAAGCTACATGCCAGTCCCTGAAATTTCTGGTGGCTGCACAAACCTTGCACTTATCAATACATTTCCTGCCAGGGGGTAAGTCTGATTAGACTCAACCTCAAGAAGCCAAGTGCATAATTCACAGGAATTAAACAGCTCTGTGCAAAAACCAGCTGTATTGCCTGGGTGAGAGAGAGGGGTAGCCACACACAACAGCTACATAAGGAGTTGGAATAAAAAATCCACAGCTTCTCAACTTCTACAAGAATGGTTTAGTCTGTCATCACATGAAGCTTGAACACAGCAAAACTAAACACATCCTTTGTTTGTCTGACAAACACATCCTTTCCCAGCTGGGTCCCTTTGCCACATCTCACCCCCTAGCAACTCAGCTGTACCACACCCAGTGAACCATAGAGAATATAAATCAACCCAATGAGTTCTAACAAATTTACAGATCTGTACCATGAGAAATCTATGGGTTTTTTGCTGACAGTGTGCAAACAAGGTTCTCTGATATACCTTCAGTCCATTTACTCACCAGCTGAATTATTTACTTTTCAAGCTGTGACAAAAGCTTAGGTACAAGTTAACTTTGTGCACCCGTGCTACAACTGTCAATCTTCAAAAGTCCAGTCCCACAAGAATTGCTGGCAATGATGGAGGGAATTAAATTGCTGCTTACCCCATGTAGCAATAAATCCTTTCCCTGGTAGCATCTTATCTCACTTGCTCTCCACATTGGATGTTATCTCTTCCAAAGATTTTTTGATTTTCAGTATGAACTCTAAGTCTGTATCTGACCTGTCAGTACACAGGAATTACCCCAAATTTTATGTCCAAATTTTTAACCATGTCCTTGCTTTCCCTGTTGGATTTCCACCTTTCCTCCTGAGGCTGGTTCTCCAGCTCAGTACAAGCAGCATGCTGATGCCTCCTTCACCACAATTTTAGAACAAGATTAGCCACTTTTAATGAATATCAACATACCACTTATAAAAACATCAGAAGGGACAGTCCCTTAATGATAAGAAACCATTAATGTTGTAATAATTGTGTGTATTTATGGCTGTCATACTGACAACTTTCTGCAAATAAATTAAACATGGTATTTTATAAGGGCATAAGAATGACATTGGCAAAAAATTAAAATACAATTCATATAACTGCCAGCAAGGTAAAGCAATAATGACAGCTGTGTTGTCAATCTCTGACTATGTCTTATTAAGTAATTTAAATATTTTTAACATGAAGTGTATATTGAATAAAAAGAACATGTGCCAAGCCAAAAATTAAATGATAAATAGCACATAACAAAAGGGTAGATATTCTGAAAAAATTAACTGAAGATAAAGTTTAAATCAAAACTGAAAGTACATTGCAAGTTGACAAATGATGCTGTTAAAAGTCAGGAAGATCTAATATAGAAGATACCAGAGAGGAAAAAGCTGTTCAAAAATGCTTCTTGCTATATTTATAGCTACTACAGTTTAGGAAAGAAAAAGAGTAGACACGATTTATAAACAGAATTGATATTCTGGGCAAGTCTACAAAAAGAAGTCAAATCATATAAATGTGATTGCGCATGGTAAAAAGCAGGCAGTAGCTTTTGTATTTGCTGTAATCTAAAATTTAGGTCACTGGACTGAAAAGTGGTAGTCTTATAGTATAATTTGTGCTCTTCCTGACTTGCAGAGACCAGGGATCATTTGTTTCAGAGATTTTTTTGAGCTATAATATAAGCAGTAAAAACAAAATTAAAATACCTGAAGAGCTGCATTTAAAAGAAAAAAAACAAAACCAAGAAAACCCCATGCAATTAATAGGAAAAAAACCCCAGCTTTGATCTGCAATCAATCTGTTAATTATGCAATAAATTATAAGGAACATTTTAAAACTCTCATGCAGTATTGTAGCATAGGGAAAGAGAAGCAATATCTGAGACATGAAATACTTATGAGCAGAAAACATACACAACAGGATTAAAAAGAATCCGTTTCAACGTCTTTGTTTGTAATAAAAGATTACTGTGTATCCAGTTATGGAGATGATGCAGGCAGAGAAATACAAAGGCGAAGTCTGGGAACACCAACAGGAATTGTGGATCTATAAGTCATCTGTGTATAAGTGATAACATAAGCCGTAGGAATGAACAAATGCATGAACAGGCTGGTAAAAAGAAGTATTAAAATGACAACAGCAAACAATGAGACAATAAATGTAACATCCAACAGCCTCCTCCTACCTGAGTTAATCACCTGAAATACATATTCAGAAAGGCACCACACAACTGGAGTGCACTCCCCTGGGCATCAAATACTGATGGTACTCAAAGTACTGGGCACTGAAAGAGCATCTTCTGTGCCTGATCAAGTATGTCCAATGTTAATAACAGATCAAATAAAGACAGATCACACAAAACTCACTTGATTTTATACATGAAGGTCATTAAAAACTTCTAATAAAATTAATTCACTTGAGTGCCCTGCTTTTACTCCTGACTGAAGGAGTTGAAACGCCATCAAGGAATGTGAGAAGAGATGGCTTAGGGAGTACATTCCAAGACTGTCAAAAAAACAAGAGTCACCATCAAACAGGACAGCCAACATTAACAGAATCTGATTTCTTCATTATTGTTTTACTATGAGTAACACAAAAGTTAAACACATAGCAATTTTGGTCAAAACAGTACAGATTGTCATCAAATGAAACTAAAGGAAAATATCCAAATATTCTCAATGTTGCAAAAATGTTCCATGCTGTGTTGTATCTCTCAAAGGACATCACATCACAAATACTTAAGTTAATTTAAAAGATAAAAGATGATATTATGGGAAGCATATATTTCAGAATGAAGAGTAGTGAAATACATGTCTAAAGCATAAAGGGAAATACAGAATAGCTACTTGTGTGTTACAGTTACTTTATTCAAGCCAAATTTCAGACCCAGTTCCAGCAAGATTCTGCATTCCTGTTAGACTGTACTGTCCATGTAGGTGTATTTCTGTGTCTCCATTATCCCTATGAATGCAAGAACATTTCTGTGAGTCAACATCCCATCTGGAAGTTAAATTTGTTTCCTTGAGTCCTGGAGTATGGATTTGTCAATCCTAGCACAGAGGCTGCTTCAGGACAGATGAGAAGAAATAGCTCCTACTTGTACAGGATGGAAGAGTAGCTCAGGATTGTCAGAGAACCTCAGAGTGTTCCCTTCCCTGGGCTGTGCTTTCATGTCAGCTGCAGTGAGCAGAGTACATAACATTTACAATACCTTTGGAAGATATTATGCTTTTCATCCAAAGGTGGAGGTACTAACTTCTTATACAGATATAAGATGGTAGGGTAGGGGGAAAGGATGGAGGGAATGAAAAAGCAAACAAACAAACAAACAAAAAATTGTTGAAGAACAAAACTAAAGCTATCATTAAAAGTAACTGTCATTAATCTGGGAAGAGAAAGAAAATATATTTAGAATACAACATGTATAGACAGTCTTATTTTAAACAAGAGTATCTTCAAACTTTTCCATTTGCTGTCAGCATCTCTCTAAGTGCTATTGAACCATGGAACCACGGAGTAAATGAAAGCAGGATGTTAGACTGAAGTGGAAAGTAAAGCACTATTTTGAAGGTCATGGTGACAGAGGAGGCACAAAATGACCCTTGTTATTCAATGGCTCCAAACACTGAATAGTCAACAAAGCTATCATTCTAATAAAAGCCAAGTACTGCCGCTATAGTCTGTGACAAAATGAATTATGACTCACAAGAGGCAAATATTAATGAGAAGCTGCCTATCAGAATGTCTCTTACTTGACACAACTTTGAGAAGTGTCTCATATATAAACTCTGTTCCAAAGTGTTTTTAAAAGAAACATCTAGAAGTCATTACACAACAGGATGCTCCAGAAGATAGCTAAAAAGCCTTGTTTTTACATTTTATGGCTATTTGGTGAAGCAATGGAGAGTATTTCAGATTTCAGTCTGAGGTTTGAAGTCCCTGCCACAGAATAGTTACCAGGAAATACCTATTTCTGTGTGTTTCAATCCCATTCTGAATATACAAGTTTCCTGGATCTTCCTTGCTGCCTGAGTCCAGACAGGTAACCAAATATCATATCCTACCTTTTTTCCACAGTTAGAACGAGAGAAGGGGGAGAAAACTCTACTAACATCTTTATTTTATGCACAATACATGGAGGAAGCCAAAATGTCTTAAAACATAATTGTTTGTTTCCTTTCTTTTCTTTTCCCCTCTGCTTACCTTCCTCCTAACCCAATCCCCAGGTCATTCAGACTAAGAGAATACCAAAAAAAGTAGGGCTTGACAGAAGCTTTCTGAACAAAAGTCACTCCAGCTGGCTAAGCAAAAGTTGTCTGTGACTGTGCAGGAGGTGAAGGTGCATAAGGCAGCCTCCTGAGGGTCTCATTTACCCTTTTCTGTTCATGTTACTTACCATTTATTCCTCAGGCTCTGAAGGCAGAATGAATTTCAGATTTCAGAGTGTAGAATTTATTTATGTGTGACTAGAACTGTGTTTATATTTTTATATACGCAGCTGTTATTTCTAGATTAAGCTGAAACTCTGAAATGATCTGCATCTATGTTTACATGGGGCCAGCACCATAACTGCACACAAGCTTGCACTCCAGGGGCTCACAGGTGCTTGGCAGAAGAGAGAACAGGTTTTGAACAGCTTTGCTCATTGCTCAAAATTAGAAAATAATTTCTGCAAAAAATAGCTCAGTGGTAGTGACTCACAAAATTACACTTTTCTTGAATATTTCTGTTCGCTGATTAAACAAGCAAAAGTCTTAAATCCCTCTGTGACTAATAGCCATGCTTGGCACTTCACAGTGTTGTAACTTACAAAATTCTCCAGATTATACTAAAAATTCAGTTCCCTCTGTTTTACAGAACCTATTAATCAGAAGTGTTGCACATAACAAGTACAATGACATTTTATAACAGCAATACTCTCTTAGCTACCCTTCTTTCCTAGAAATGGACTTCTACATATAATGGGGGGAAGAAAGATTGCTCTTGTAGTAAAAAAAAAACTAGAAAAACACCTGCCCACTAAAGACACTGATTCATGTTTTAACAAGTCATACTGTGCTGAAGTAGAGCCTCTATCAGGGCTTTTGCACAGATGGTAGCACAGATTTTTAAATTATTATTAGATTATTAGATAATTGTGCTCCTCTCAACCCAAATATAGCCCATCTTAAAACATCTTTTGAGCAGTGCTGCATTATAAATGGGTTCCTGAAATTAACCCAAATTGTATATTTTCATTAACATGGACAGTACAGAAGGATAGAGAAAGACAAGTAACATAGGCATAAGAAAATAACGGAAATAAAACCAGATGGTTTATTACCATTCTTAAAAAGAAAGGTTAGCTAACAGTCTTTGCCTATGTGTATATATATAAAACAAACCCCACACATTTTAGATAATATTTTAGATGCTCTTAATACCAAATTTCTGAATTACCAAGATACTCAGAAAGGAAAACACACGTGGGTTTCTTTGCACTGTGCAGGTAGCAACTTCATTTGAGAACTCCATGCTGCAATTTCTTGATTTTCAGTGTAGTGAACCATTAAAAGTGAAAGACTTTACTGAACTAAACAGAAATAAAAAAACAGGGCCCTTATGAATCTAAAAACCTGCCTGAAACAAGAGCTTTTTTATACATCTGACTCCATTGTCTCTCATTACGTGTGATTAGTCACAAATGGATCCTTACACATTTACTCTGCTATCATTTTCCACACTTTCATCAGTCTTTTATAGTACTTTAGTTCTTTGCTTCCCCACCTTAGCTCTGTACCTGTTGGAAGACAGTGTTAGGCAATGCGCTCAAAAGCTCGTATAAATGATTTTGTCACGTTGAAAGTTTGTATTTTACGTGTTCTGGAAAACATTCATTCCATGAACATAATCCCATGTTAGCAAATTTACCATCAGCTTAACCTGCCGATGGCAGCTACCTCCATCATCATGAGCACTACTTCCCAGTTGAGAAGTGGGAGTAAATGACTTAGAAAGCGATAATAGAGGTCATGCCATTCAGTGGGATGCCACTTTGTGTTTTGCTCATCATGATCTAGTTCTTATCAATCCATTCCTCCCACCTCTTCTCTACAGAAGCTTTGGTGGTCTCCTGCATGCTGAGTAGCAGATGTTCTTTTCTTGATATTACATGCAAATTTTTCAAGCAGCTGCACAGAACAGATATTATTGTATGAGAAACATCATGACTTTGACTTTTTTTGCTGCAACTAAAACATTTTCCTGGTTTTATTCAGATCTTAAGAATTTACAACTCTGTATATAAAAATAATAATAGATATTATATTAAGTATTGTTGCTGCAGTAGTTATTTCAATTTATCGGTTTGACTGTAGGACACAGAAAAATTTTTATACTTTCTTCGTTATCTCAAACACTGATTACAGTATTCTCTTAATATCTTTATAATTTGTTGACTTACAGGTTTTTTCTTCTGAGTCAAAAAGAGCAAGACATCTAGGCAGAACGCTCGAATTAAATCACGCACCTTAGCAGACAAAAGCTCCTTTCAGTGATTGTGAGAGATTAAATGTTATGAAAACTGGCTTCAACACTGCCGGGAAGGACATCTGCCCATCATGGCAAAACTGAATAAAGAGGCTGAGACCACCCAAGCCCACCCCTCCTTCCCCTGACTGTGGCTTTGGGCTGGCCCTTGGGCTGCCCAAGGGAACCTCAGATACAATCAGGGTGACACTAGTGCTCAATTGCCTCTGCTCTGGGCACAGGGAAACAGCACTAAGGCAGGAGAACGCATCCACAGGAAAGCCAAATGCAGCAGCTGTCCTGAAAATCAGCTCGGGCCACGCTCGGGCAGGGGAGGCCAGAGCCCACAGGCTCCTCTGCCGACGCCACGTTGGCACACGCTGCCCACAACCGGGAAGGGAGGAAGAGAGTCCTGGGGCTGTGCTGGAGCCTCTGCTCACAGGCAGGGGACACTCATCCTCCCTCACACAAGCGGGCTCGCCTGTACAATCCCCACCCCAGGAAGGCCACATCCAGGGGACATTCCCCTGAGGGGCAGCTCAGGAGGCGCCATCAATCCGTCAAACAGCCCCAAGGCGCTGCCCACGCTCATTGCCGAGGCCTCGCAGCACAGCACTGCCCGTGGGCCAAAGGGCCGACACAGATGCCGAGGCTGCTGCAGGACACTCTGGCAAACTTGTCCCTGCCAGGGGAGGCACCTGGGCCTTCCCACCCGGCCCAAGTGTGCATCGGCCCTCTGAACTCCGTGTGTGCGGGGCACCCTCAGCACCAACATCTGATGGACAGCACATCCCAATGGGACGCCACTGGGATCCACTGACTGGCGAGGTTTTCTACTCAATCTGTCTCGGCCACTCTCTTTTTCTCCCTCTGTCTCCTAAGTGTTTCTCTGTCTCTCTCTCTGTCTCTCATTTCTTCTTTAATTAAGTCCATACTATTCACTTTGGCACACGCTCTCATTTGCACCCCAATTTGGGCAGAGGCATTTGGCACCATTTTAATAACCAGATCATGACAGGGGGCCAGAG
Organism: Sylvia atricapilla; assembly: GCF_009819655.1. NCBI lineage: Eukaryota > Metazoa > Chordata > Aves > Passeriformes > Sylviidae > Sylvia > Sylvia atricapilla. Next base: position 64,367,332 of record NC_089143.1, read on the forward strand.
GCCCACCAGGCCGGGGGCTGCTGCGGGCCACTTGCAGCGGGCCGGGCTGCTGCAGGGGTGCCGGCCGTGGCCCTTGGTGACACGGCAGCGTTCCGTCGGCGCCCTGGGCGACGTGGAACGTTGTGGGGACACGGCGGGGCCACGCCCGCAGGCCTATATAAGGGGCGTTAGGCCCTGTGTTGCCCAGTCCCAGGAGAGCCACTTGCCTAGCAGGAAGCAGCTCCCGGGACCCCCGTCTGCATTGCAGCAGAGCCAACATGAAGGAGAAGGCGAATGTGGAGATGCTGCACCCTGCAGATGCTGGTAACTATGAGGAAGGGGCCCCAGGGGAAGCCAGCCTCGGGCAGCAGCTGTCCCCAGCACAAACCATCAGCTACCACCATGGGGCCCCAGGGGAAGCCAGCCTCCGGCAGGAGCTGTCCCCAGCACAATCCAGCAACTACGAGCAAGGATCCCAAGGGGAAGCCAGCATTGGGCAGCAGCTGTCCCCAGCAGAAACCAGCAGCCACAGTGACTGGTCCCAAGGGGAAGTCAGCATTGGGCAGGCCTTCTGGCTAGAAGAGGCCATCATCTACAACATGCTCTCTGATTCGGGCGAATTGGGTGATGACGAGCTGTCCCTTGGTGATGTTGGGAGCTACCAGGAACCTTCAGAGGCGGAAATATTTCCAGAGCAAGACCTTTCCCAGGGACAAGTCGCTATCTCCCACAGTCTCTCTGACTGGGCAGATTTCAGCCAGCAGCAGCTGTCCCACGGAGACGTCGGCACTTACCGAAAAGTGTCGGATTGGGTAGAGTCCATTGGCCAAGAGCTTTCCCAAGAGGAAGACTCTATTGGCCAGAAGGTGTCCGGAGGGAATGGAAGGAGACCCTCCGTGCTGTCCAACTGGGAAAGCGACGGTGACCAAGACCACCTGCAGTACAGCTGGGAACAGAGCATCGGGGACAAGGTCTTGCTGCACGAGGACGACGAGTGGGACGAAATCAGCGACCTGGAGCTCTGTGAGGATGAGGACAGAGACCAAAGACCATCAGATTTGGCGGGAGGAGAGTGCCTCGTGCCCGAACCCCGCCAGGCTTGGGTTGAGGATGGGGCATCTCAGCCACGCCTCCAAGGGCTGCTCTGTGCCTCGCCTCCCCACGTGGAAGCCCTGGCCCCCAGAGGACACACGGCCCCTCGGGCCTTCCAGCAGCAGCTGCCAGAGGCCGGCACCATCAGCCAGCAGCGTGCCCCCCGCAAGAAACCTTTCTCCCGGCTCCGGCGGGCGCTGCGGGCGCTGCGCAGCCTGTTCTGCTGCTCCTGCCGGGCCCCGCAGCCCCAGGATTAGGGCTGACACTGCACGCTGCAGAAGAGCAAGCACACAATGAAGATGATGAAGAAACAGTAGCAGTAAATAAAAATAGGAATAGGAAATACGAAATAGGGAGTTGGAATAGGAATAGAAATAGCAATAGGAATAGGAAAAGGAATAGCAATAGAAAAGGAATAGCAATAGAATAGGAATAGCAATAGAATAGGAATAGCAATAGGAATAGGAATAGGAATAAGAATAATAACAGCAAAACAAGAACAAACAGATGTAGTAGTAGTAGTAGTCCTAGTCCTAGTCGTCGTAGTAGTAGTAGTAGTAGTACTAGCAGTAATAGCAGTAGTAATAGTCCTAATAATTTTAATAAAAATAGAAATGAAAAAAAAATCATGATGGTGATGGTCTTCATAATATCAAATTCAAATACATACTCACACATGTCCCAGTGAGTCACAGTGTAGGTTCGGTTGGGAAGGATCTCAAAATCATCTAGTTCCTTCTGATTTTCTAACAAACTCCTCCTCTCTCTCTCTGAGTCCTCACTCTGTCCTGGTTTAGGGCAAATTTGGGAGGAAACCTGCCAATGGGGTTCCTCTGCTTGGCAAGCCCAAATGCCCCGCCCCCCCTCCCCAACCAGTCCGGGAAAAGAACTTCCTCGGAGAAAAGTGGGGAAAACTATTGATTTGACAAAAAAAAATGCCCACAAGCATTAACAATGAATAACAGCACACAATAAAACCTCTCACCGCTCTGAAGAGAGATGGCAAAACTGAGAGAAGCCCTTGCCGTCAGTTAGCTCAGCTCTCTCAGTCTCTTAGCAGTTCCAGGCCCTTTGGTGCTCCAAAAGGCCCAGCTCCAGGCCCCAGTGGGCTGCAGGTGCCACATCCTGGTGTCCTTCTGGGTTTTTCACTCCAGGACAGGTTTAAATAGTCCCAAGGGAGAAAAAACAAAAAAAATAATAAAATAAAATAAAATAAAAACACAAGAAGAACAATCCAGGGAGCTTCTCTGCCTCAACTAGCTAAACTAACTAGAAGCAGAAAAAGCTCTCTGTCTGGCCGCTGTCCATGCCTCTGACGAACACACAGAGTCCCAAGGAAAAAAGCACTGGGTAGGAGTGCAGGCTGTTTTCTAGAAAACACGCTGCGTGCTGCTTCCTTCCCTGCTTCGCTCTCAGAGCCAGTTTGAAAGGTACAGAACACAACATACAGCAGACACAGAACAGACAATTGGGGATAGGAGCATCATAAAGTCACCCTAGGATACACTCCCATCTCTTTCGATCTCTATCCCTCACACTTCTTGGGAAATGAAATCCATGTGAAATAAAATCTCCATGTTGTCATCATATGGTCACTCAACTCAGGCACAGGCATCTCTCCCTTAGACAACTGGAACACATTCTCTGCCCAGCCTGTCTTCATAGCACAGCTGCTCCAGCCCTCTCAGCATCTCCATGGCTCTCCTCTGAAATCATTCGAGCAGGCCCACGTCCTTCGTATGCTGGGGCCCCCACACACGGATGTCGTGCTGCAGGTGGGCTCTGAAATATGGACTAGAGGGCCACGGTCACCTCCCTTGACCTGCTGCCCTTCGCTCCTTTCCATGCAGCCCAGCACAGGCCTGCCTTTCTGGGCTGGCAGCACGGACGGCCGGCTCACGCTGAGCTTCTCCTCCAGCCGCACCCCAAGCGCTTCTGCTCAGCCCCTGCCCCGCTCAGCTCCCTGTCCCCTCAAAGCCCGTGCTGAGGGCCAGCTCCAGCCACTCTCTGTGTCACGGCAAAGCCCTTCCAGAGCCCCGTGGCCAAGGCAGAGCCCTCCCTCAGGTAAACCCCTCATCCCCGGCCTGCACATGGAGCCACTGAGCACAGCTCCCCGCCGGCGTCCAGCTGGCCAATTCCTCACGGCCCGCACAGCCCACCCTCCAAAGCCAGGCCCGTCCAGCGTGGGGCTCGGGCCGTCTGCGTGCGCCACGGCGCCTCTCAGGGCCTCGGGCCACATCAGCCGTAGCACAGACTGCAATGGGATGGGAAATGGCTTCAACACTGCCGGGAAGGACATCTGCCCATCATGGCAAAACTGAATAAAGAGGCTGAGACCACCCAAGCCCACCCCTCCTTCACCTGACTGCGGCTTTGGGCTGGCCTTTGGGCTGCCCAAGGGAACCTCAGATACAACCAGGGTGACACTAGTGCTCAATTGCCTCTGCTCTGGGCACAGGGAAACAGCACTAAGGCAGGAGAATGCATCCACAGGAAAGCCAAACGCAGCAGCTGTCCTGAAAATCAGCTCGGGCCACGCTCGGGCAGGGGAGGCCAGAGCCCACAGGCTCCTCTGCCGACGCCACGTTGGCACACGCTGCCCACAACCGGGAAGGGAGAAGGAGAGTCCTGGGGCTGTGCTGGAGCCTCTGCTCACAGGCAGGGGACACTCATCCTCCCTCACACAAACGGGCTCGCCTGTACAATCCCCACCCCGGGAAGGCCACATCCAGGGGACATTCCCCTGAGGGGCAGCTCAGGAGGCGCCATCAATCCGTCAAACAGCCCCAAGGCGCTGCCCACGCTCATGGCCGAGGCCTCGCAGCAGAGCACTGCCCGTGGGCCAAAGGGCCGACACAGATGCCGAGGCTGCTGCAGGACACTCTGGCAAACTTGTCCCTGCCAGGGGAGGCACCTGGGCCTTCCCACCCGGCCCAAGTGTGCATCGGCCCTCTGAACTCCGTGTGTGCGGGGCACCCTCAGCACCAACATCTGATGGAGAGCACATCCCAATGGCACGCTGCTGGGATCCACTGACTGGCGAGGTTTTCTACTCAATCTGTCTCAGCCACTCTCTTACTCTTCCCCCTCCTCTCCTCTATTTCTTTATTGTTCTCTTTCTCTCTGTCACTCATTTCCTGGTAAATTAAACCCATCCCATAATCTTGGCACACTCTCCCATTTGCACCCCAATTCGGGCAGAGGCATTTGGCACCATTTTAATAACCAGATCATGACAAGGGGCCAGAGGCCCACCAGGCCGGGGGCTGCTGCGGGCCACTTGCAGCGGGCCGGGCTGCTGCAGGGGTGCCGGCCGTGGCCCTTGGTGACACAGCAGCGTTCCGTCGGCGCCCTGGGCGACGTGGAACGTTGTGGGGCCCGGGGCCCTTGTGACACGGCGGGGCCACGCCCGCAGGCCTATATAAGGGGCGTTAGGCCCTGCGTTGCCCAGTCCCTGGAGAGCCACTTGCCTAGCAGGAAGCAGCTCCCGGGACCCCCTTCTGCGTTGCAGAGGATCAGACTCAGAGGAGGAGAAGGTGAACCCCGACTCCCAGGCGCCCAGCCCCGTGCCCAGCCGCCCAGCACACCAGGCCCTCGGCGGGCAGTGGCTGTGGGCAGGCGGCGGCTCCGGCCTGCCCCTGCCGGACCCTGAGGAGGAAGGGCCCTTAGCCGAGATGGAGAAAGACGTGGATAGTGACATGGATCGAGAGCTCACCAAGAGCCGAGACGTTACCAGCCAAGAGCTCGGCCTTGGGGAAGAGAGGACAGTCCCTTACCAGCAGCAAGAGGTGACGGTCCAGGAAGACTCCCCACGCGCACCTGTGAGACACCAAGAGGAGCAGCAGTGGGAAGTCGGTGAGAGTGTCCAGCGCCGAGATGGCACACAGCAAGAGCTGGAGATGTACCACTGGGAAGAAGGTGAGACTGTCCAGGAGCTCACCCAGTGGGATGAAGAGGGTGACACATACCAGCAAGTGTCCCAGCAGGAAGGAGAGGAATGTCAGCAACTCTCTCCTTTGGAAGAAGGTGTGCAAAGCCATCCGCACATGTACCCATGGGAAGGAGACGAGAGAGAGCCAGAGCTGACCCAGGTGGAAGACAACAGCAAGGAGGAGGTGGGCCAAGGAAAAGACCACAGTCTCCAAAAGCTGGCCCCATGGGAAATAGACAGCAGTGACCAACAGCTGTCCCAAAGCGAAGAAAGTGTCAGCAGCCAGGAGCCGTCCCAGGAGGGCCAAAGCGCCAGGTACGACATCCGTGATAACCCCATGCACCCCGAGGAGGATGAGGATGCCCAGGGTGGTGGGCAGCAGGGGCCTGGCTCTCCCAGCAGCGTGGGCACCCAGGTGGCAGGAGGGGCAGCCTGTCAGCTGCCCAGCTCCTCTCCTGCCCCGGGCAGTCCCAGAGAGGATGAGCTGGCAGCTGCTGCTGCTGCCGCTGGAGCTGCTGAGGAGGTGGAGGGGCCCCCAGAGCCTCTGGCTGCTGAGGTGGGAATGGCACCGGGTTCTCCTGCTGCCAGTGAGGAGGTGCCATTGGCAGGGACAGAGAGACCAGTCCCTGCCCCACGCAGCCCCCCAGGCTGCTGCCAGGCTCCGCTGGGCTCAGCCGGGCCCGCCAGCTCTGAGCAGGTGCTCCAGGCTGTGCTTGAGGTCCAGCAGCCAGAGGAACAGGGGGCCCCGGAGCAGAGCATGGCTGCAGAAGTGCAAGCAGCAGCTGCAGCAGAAAGGGAAGAGAGCCCAACCTCTGCCCTGCCCAGCCCCTGCTGCCCCCCCAGCCCCTCGCCCAGCCCACCGGGAGCCCAGGAGCCCAGTGAACAGCAGGAAGAGGCAGACAGGGCGTCAGTCCTGGCAGAGGAAGAGGGCGAGAAGGGGGCCTTGGCTGAGGAGCCTGAGCATCCTCAGTGCAAAGATGAGGAACACACTGAGCTGCCCCCAGCAGAAACCAGCAGCTACAATGAAGGATCCCAGGGGGAAGCCTGCACTGAGCCGGACAACTCCTCAGCAGAAACCAGCAGCTACAGTGAAGGATCCCAGGGGGAAGCCCGCATTGGGCAGGGCAGCTCCCAAGAAGAAGCCGAGATCTATAACATGCTCTCAGATTGGGATGAATTCGATGAAGAAGAGCTGTCCCATGGTGATATTGGGAGCTACGAGGAAGTTTCAGACTGGGAAATGTGCCCAGAGCAAGGTATTTCCCAGGGACGAGTCGCTATCTCCCGCAGTCTCTCTGACTGGGAAGATTACAGGGAGCATCAGCTGTCCCACAGAGATGTCGGCAGTTTCCAAGGAGCGTCGGATTGGGAACAGTCCCTTGGCCAAGAGCTTTTTCAACAGGAAGCTTCTATCGGCCAGAAGGTGTCTGAAGGAAATGGAAGGACACCCTCTGTGCAGTCCAACTGGGAAAGTGATAGTGACCAAGACTTCCTGCAGTACAGCTGGGATCAGAGCATCTGGGACAAGGCCTTGCTGCACGAGGACGACGACTGGGATGAAATCAGCGTCCTGGAGCTCTCTGAAGAGCCAGAAAGAGAGCAAACACCGGCAGGCTTGGCGGGAGGAGGGTTCCTCATGCCCGAACCCCGCCCGGCTTGGGTTGAGGTCGGGGCACCTAAGCGGCGCCTCTGGGGGCTGCTCTGTGCCTCGTCTCCCCGCGTGGCACCCCTGGCCCCCAGAGCACACACGGCCCCTCGGGCCTTCCAGCAGCAGCTGCCAGAGGCCGGCACCCTCAGCCAGCAGCGTGCCCCCCGCAAGAAACCTTTCTCCCGGCTCCGGCGGGCGCTGCGGGCGCTGCGCAGCCTGTTCTGCTGCTCCTGCCAGGCCCCGCAGCCCCAGGATTAGGGCTGACACTGCACGCTGCAGGACTGCCACACACCAATCCTGCCTAAAATATAAAAGGTATGTTAAGAAATAGTCGTAGGAATAAAAAACAAAAACAAACAACAAAACCCAAACAAACAAAAATACCACTGCAAACACAAAAAATTTAAAAAAACACCCCTAAAAATCCCAAAACCAAACCCACGCCCCAAAAAAACTAGAAAAATAAGAAAAAACAAACAAACAAACAAAAAAAAAAAACACATAAAAAAAACAAGAAACAAAAACAACAAAAAAATCCCCCCCAAAAACCCCCAAACAATTAAAAAATTCCCGTCACACCTAAAATCCCACTAACTCTGCCAAAGGGAGCACAAATAGTAATAGAATTTAGAACAGGAATAAGCAGAAGACAACGAAGAAGATGAAGAAATGGTAGCAGTAAATAAGAGTAGGACTTAGGAAAAGGAATAGAAAGAGCAAAAGAAGAAAAAGAAGAAATAGAAGACTTAGTAGTAGTCATAGTAAATAAGTATAATAAAAACTAATTTAAAAATCTTATGATGATGATGGTATTATTATATCAATTTGAAATACACCTTCACACATATTCTAGGGTCACTGTGTAGTTTGGGTTGGGAAGGAACTGTAAAATCATCTAGTTCCATCTGGTTATCTGTGAGTGCCACAGCACCTCTCAGGGCCTCGGGCCACATCAGCCGTGGCACAGACTGCAATGGGATGGGAAATGGCTTCAACACTGCCGGGAAGGACATCTGCCCATCATGGCAAAACTGAATAAAGAGGCTGAGACCACCCAAGCCCACCCCTCCTTCACCTGACTGCGGCTTTGGCCTGGTCCTTGGGCTGCCCAAGGGAACCTCAGATACCATCAAGGTGACACTAGTGCTCAATTGCCTCTGCTCTGGGCACAAGGAAACAGCACTAAGGCAGGAGAACGCATCCACAGGAAAGCCAAATGCAGCAGCTGCCCTGAAAATCAGCTCGGGCCACGCTCGGGCAGGGGAGGCCAGAGCCCCCAGGCCCCTCTGCTGACGCCACGTTGGCACACGCTGCCCACAACCGGGAAGGGAGGAGGAGAGTCCTGGGGCTGTCCTGGAGCCTCTGCTCACAGGCAGGGGACACTCATCCTCCCTCACACAAACGGGCTCGCCTGTACAATCCCCACCCCGGGAAGGCCACATCCAGGGGACATTCCCCTGAGGGGCAGCTCAGGAGGCGCCATCAATCCGTCAAACAGCCCCAAGGCGCTGCCCACGCTCATTGCCGAGGCCTCGCAGCAGAGCACTGCCCGTGGGCCAAAGGGCCGACACAGATGCAGAGGCTGCTGCAGGACACTCTGGCAAACTTGTCCCTGCCAGGGGAGGCACCTGGGCCTTCCCACCAGGCCAAATTGCATATTAATCCTTTGGTTTTTATGTTTTCCTACATACTCATCAGGAATCAGTCCAGAAGTAAAGGATCAAGAGGATGCCATGAGCATCCATAAAGTGTTAGTATTTTCTAGTTCATCTGTCACACTCTTTCTTGCTCATTTCCTCTCATTTATGTTTAAATAAAATCCATACAATTGACTTCAGCATATGGTCTCATTTGCACCTAATTCGATCAGAGGCATCCCTCTTAGAATTTTAATAACCAGATTGTAGCACTGATGAAGCTGTAACACCAAAGTTAGTATCACCCAGCTCATATGTTTTCTGTTTTTTCATTTTTCTTCCTGTTGTTTTCAATGTAACAATTTGATGTTGAGAAATCCTATTTGGTTATTAATTGACATTTTTTTAAAATGATCGCCTTAATTTTCATGGACTTATCATGAACTCATAAAAAAGATTTGCTGCAAAAAATATCTTTGCACAAATCAATCCTCAATCTAGTGGGAAATTATGAATTTTGATTTTGCTTTGAAAACTGGCAGAATCTGTCTAGAGGAAGCAGCATAAATGCACGTATTTTCTTACAGAAATCCATTTTGAAGAAGTTTACATACTTGCCAGAGATGATCTGGGCTGAAGTTTAAAAGCACACTCATAATTTGGCCTAACAACACTGAAACGGTCCTTGTTGTAGACACTGATATTCTAGGGTAAGCATTTTAGTGAAGAAAGCAACACAGTGGAAAGAGAGAGCTGCAATACATGTGGTCTAGCAATTTTCTTTTATATTTTGCCACCACATGGCATCTCCTTTAGGTGAAAGGAGCAAAGTCTAATCTAATTACTTCAACTACTGTGACTCCCTGGTGTTAACAAGATGTATATTATAGAGATGGGACATTTCCCAGTGATTGTATTTTCTCTCTGCCCAGATCTCCTCCCCATGCAAGTAGAAACAAGATCTTTGTGCTGAGCAATCCGCGCTTTGTGTCCCACATATATTCAATAATGTAAAAACAGTTCATATTAAACACAAAAAACATTCTCCACGAAAGAGCTTTCAACTGGCACTATCTCTATATTAAAAGCACCTCCTCTTTCTGCATAAAAAAACCAACCAAACAAAAAACACACACACACACACACAAAAAAAACCCACTATAAACAAACAACCCTAAAAAATTTCAGCTGAACAAATGGTATGAGAGAAAGGAAACAATTTCCTTACAACTTACTTAATGTATTCACCAAGCATGCAAATCCTTTATATTAATGGTTAAATTTTGGGATTTCTCATTCATAGTCAGAAGCCAAAAGTCGAAGTTTGGAACCCCAGAAACTCATTCACCCTTCTGTCTTTGCTTATCTGCATACTATAGATAAAACCTTACAAATTCTATTATGCTTGATAATATTTTCCTGTTTTCTCATTTGTGCTCTGATGACCAGAGTCCTGTGTGTACATTAGTCATCAATCTCATGGCTTTGGAAAGACAACACAATTCAGGAAAAGCCAGTGATGTGGACTGTAAGACAGTCTCATCAAATGGAGTTTGAATGCAGTGAAGGAAATGATGCATATAGGGAGCTTTCTATCACAAATTTGATTTTTGGATGACAAACTTGTACCATTCCAGCTCTGCACTGTTTGATGGATCATCTAAGCTGCAAAATACTTCCTTACTCTGATAAAATGTATTCATATTCTAGATAGGCAGTTTGGAGAATAAGGCCCTAAATCTCACAGAAATGCAAGAACAATTGATTAAGCAAAAAAAAGGACTATCACTTCTTTTTTTTTTTTTTTTTTTTCTCCTTTCTTTCAAAAATAAATACAACATAATTGCATGCAATATTTTAACTGGTGAAATATTTCTACTTAAATTATATTTATACTATATAATTATATAGATATAATTATAGATATAATTATATCAATAATATATATTAGTTATATGTTAGTTGAAAATTAACTTTTCAAGTAATACTGTCTAATCATTGGTTACTGCAAGATTTTTGTCTAACAGCCACTGATGTTTGAGAGAATTTATTAACAGATTTTACAAAGAAAATCCTGTTCCTTCTCTGATCTTTCTCCATACCTAGTTAATTTCTCTATTTTTACATTTTACAGAGGAATATAGCTTACAATGTTTGATTAAATATCTACTGAATTGTGGGATAAGCTAATAATCATCATTAACAGGACTAATAATGTTGTATTGATGATCTTTCTGACACACATTATATTATAAACGGTCAAGAGGCTTCTTGTTTTCTTGTAGTCAAACAATATTTGATTTCAAATTCATTGTCTTATAGGAAACTGTATTTTTCTATTCACTTATATCATGTCAATGTTAGTCTAGCAAATCAAATCAAATTATCTTTTTGGAAAGATCTTTTACATCTTTATATTTTCACTCGGGGGCTGAGTCCCCTAAATTTCTATAGGCTCCAGTCTGGTCTCATAATAACATCCAAGGACAGAAAGATATTGTTGCAATTCATAGAGGAGGAAAGCCACTACATCTATTTCTAATGCAACCTTTCCAATTTTTTGTTCTTGATTGTTTTTTGTTGGGTTTGTTTTTTGTGTGTTTTTTTTTTATATCAATCTGTTTTAGCTAAGAAGTGCTCAAGAAATTGTTGTCACTTCTCGGAAACAGAAATTTGGTAAAATGGAAAAGAGAAAATAAATGTTTAATTCAAAATTGCTCTGGTGGATCAAACTTGGAAAACAAATGTTCCTTCCAGGATAGTCTTACCTTGTTGCCCAGAGAGGTTGTCTCCACCCTCAGAGCTTTCAAGGTCCTGCTGGTTAAACCCCTGAGCAACCTGGCCTGAGTTCTGAGAGTTAATTCTGCTCTGGGGAAGTACAAAAAACCTCCTGAGGTCTTTCCATCTAAACTGTTCTGTTCATTTTGGCTGGGGGAGAGTTGATTTCTTTCCCAGTGGCTGCTATGGGGCTGTGTTTTGGATTTGTGCTGAACACAGGGTTGATAACACAGAGATGTTTTTGTCATTGCTGAGCAGGGGCCACACAGAGCCAAGGCCTTTCCTGTTTTTTGTGCTGCCTCACTGGAGGAAGCTTGGGGTGCTTGGGAGGGGACACAGCCAGGACAGGTGACCCCAACTGACCAAAGGGATACTCCAGATTATATGACCTCATTTTATATCAGTATAGAAAGCAGAGGGAAGAAGGAGGAAGGGGGGAACAGTTTGAGTGATGGCTTTGTCTGCCCAAGTCACAGTGATGGGTCCCTGCTCTCCTAGGCTGAACACCTACCTGCCCATGGGAAGCACTGAATTAATGCCTTGGTTTTCTTTGCTTCTGAATGTGTCTTTTACTTTCCCTATTGAATTGTCTTTATCTCAGCCCATGAGGGTTTTTTACCTTCTAAGTCTCTCCCTAGTGCTGCTGGTGAGGGAGTGACCAAGCACTGCCTGGGCCTTGGTTGCCAGATGAGGTGAAATCCAGGCAACCATACATTCTATGATCCATTTTTAATTCCCACCCTAGTTTTCAACATAACTAGGGGTATTCAAGAACCCACCAGCATCTTTGTTCCTGCAAAACTGGTGGTGCTAAACCCATCCCACTGCACTATACAAACATACTGAGTGACATAGGTAGTCATATTCATACTATCCTGTATTGAGAAACAGTGCTCTAGGACCTCTCTAACCAAGATATTGCTAAGAACCACTACACTCTGACAGGAATCATGTGAACTGTACAGCTAAGCAACATATCTAAATTATTTTCCAATGAAGAAAACCAAAATCTTAATGTCACTGAATTTTTCTGCCACAAAACAAAAAAAATCACAAAAAAGAACAGACATGCATCATTTTTCTATTTTTTCAGATGTGCAGACTTGAGTTTATGAATAATTACAAATATTGTTACATGAGCATCTCACCCTGCAACAAATATTAATGCTATTTCCATCTATCCTACTTTTTATTGTCTCCTGTTTCAGAACAAAGAAACATGTGAGGTGAAGTGTGTTCTTTTGGTAGTCTGCTTTGGACTTAATTATTTGGACCTATTTTTAGTATACCTTCCCATCCTAGTGTTCAACTTGCTATTTAGCTACATCACATCAAAGAAATACACCTTCTGTGCATACCCAGCCCATTATCTAGACTTAAACAGATGAAATGAACCTTCAAAGGAAAGCGGTGGCTTGGCAAGGCCATTGTTGACCATTCTTTTTAAGCTTTTGATAAACCATTTTTTGATAAGCCACAAGATAACCTATAGATAAAAGACCAAAATTTCATCTTAAAATTTGATATCATACAAGACAGTGGCATGGAAAGCAAAAGAAAAATGTGCTACTCCCATGATATCTGTGCTGATGACGACACTTCTGGGTTTTGTTCTGGCCAGAAGCTTGTAATGCCTGAAGGCTTCGTGCAAGTTGGAAGCATAAATGCATTTCTATCATCTGAGATGAGATCAGAGTACTTTCAGCTCTATTCAGACTAATACTAAGAGAAAAAATAACCTAACCATATTCTTAAGAATGGGCTATATTGATCAATTGTAGGTACATGCATCCCCAGGCAATGACAAACTGCCCTGTCTATAGCTCCTGCTCAGAGGACAGTTAACAGCAACATGATTCATTTGATGGGGGAACCTCCTTCAGAGGAGTGAAGAGGAGGAAAACTCCACAGTGTGAGTCCACAGCTCTTTGTCCCCATCCTCTTCTACCAGGAGAGAGGAAGAGTTTGCTGCCTGTAAAACCAGAAGAGAAGCTGCATCCCAGGACTAACTCTGAAATAACCAGACATTTTCAAGGAAAAACTGAGGCTTTAAGTAGGATTTGAATACAGGCTTGTGACCTGGGCCTAACTTGTCAAATTAGTATTCTGCATCTTAATATCCTAATTTCAGTACTTGTGAGATAATGTGATACTGGTCTTTGGCTGGCATTGGTGCAGCAAGTTCTCTCCCTTTTCGTTTCCTTGTTTCATCCTTAGGTATTCAAAGACAGAAAGTGGTCTATGGATTGTTACTACAATGTTCTTTTCATGCTTTGTATATGATACTCATCTGTCCTGGTTTCTCTTTTGTCCTGTCAGGTAGCTTTGGTTTAATAGAAGGTGGCATTTCAGCTCTCTTGGTTCACTAATTTTTACTGAGATATGGGGAGAAACTAAGTTTATGCATCTTATTTTCATCTCGGTGCATGTAAAGGTCACACAGGGAGTTGAAAATCCAACCTGAAACATGGGAAGAAAAATGTTCCAGCATTCAGTAATATTTGCATTTTATTTTTACTAATGACTTCATTTTTCACAGTTTTAGATAAGCGTTAGGACAGCCACATCACTGTGATTCATCAACAGAAGCCTGCTTTATCACACTGTTGTATTAAAAAACCCCTTTTGTAATGCTTTATACTTTAGTGGTTTTAAGAGATCAACATTCATCATTCTCTATCTTGTTGGGCAACACTTCTTTGAGAAAAGCTAGAAATGGAATTGATTTTCCCAATTTTATTAAAGAATCGGTAAAGCAGTGAAGTGTTATTGGTCATGCCTGTCTCGCCGTCTGCTTTCAATTGCAGACCCTATTGTCATGTACACAGAAAGCAGCTGTAAGTGCAAACAAGATAGCAAGGAAAACGGCACTTGCTGGAGAGCACAGAATGCTCTATTCAGGACCTTTGTGAGGATTTGCTCTGAAATTATGATTGCATCTTCGGTTACTTTATAAACTTATTTTCTACCTATTACTGAAACACATAAAATGTTTCTCTCCAGGAAAGGTGGTTCACAAAAGTGCTTAGGTTTTGCATTACTAGGATTTTCTGCATTATGCAACAAACAGAGCAAAAACTGTACACAACCCCTGCAGTCCTTGTTTCCTAGAGATGGCTGTGTATGCATTATGTGTATAGGAGAAAGTAACTTCTGGTACATTTTTGCTGATAGCTTAAATTGCAAATTAATAGGCTACAATAAGAAACTTTGTAAATGGGAAAACTCTGAACTACTGAATAAGAAAATAGAGGATTTAAAAGCAATCCCTGCTGATTCTTTCTTTTTAATTGTTCTTCCCCAAGCAACTTTTAACAGTTGCAACTTTAACTTTACTGATTGCAACTATATGCACACAACGGCCTCTAGATGCCCAGGAAAAATGTCCCTGTGCTACTTCTGAAGCTAACATTGCTGTTCTTGCTCCTTCCCAGCTGTTCTTGGTCCTTCTACAACCTCCATCTTCCCTCCCAACACAGCCTCTAAAGCTACACGGAAAGAAACCAATAAAAAGTTACATCCCCTGCACAACCAAAACAAAACTCATAGTGGATGCTGAGCTTCTGTCAGGAGCATTAAACAAGAGAAACTCTATGTTCTGACCTTCCTATTCAATAGTCAGTGCACAAATCCCTTTCTATATCAGGCAATTCAGTGCTGCTGCTGCTGTTTAATTACTGTTATCACGACAGTATGCTGGAGGCTTAGACACCACTTCTGTTCTGAAAAGCAGGAAATATGAAAGTGACTGTAACAGTAAAAGCTTTACAATTTAAGTTAAATAAATGACATAGATGCGTGTGAAGTACGAGGAAATAACAAAAAACTATTAGGACAATGGCCTGAAAAGAGAAAACTTAATTTCCTCACTATGGATTTAAGAAGGAAGAAGGAAGATAATGGGGAGGCTTTGTTGATGTCTCCAAGGTGCTCCTTCATGACTTTTTTGCATGACTGCAAAGACACTAATTGCTTCCAGAGCTAAACATTGCATTCAAATAGTTGCATGTAGAAATCCATGATGAACATAAAACCCTGGATTTTTCTGCTCCTTTTCCAACATCAGTATCTGTACCACATCTTGTGACAGTAATTTCCCTACCTTGTAATCAGCACAACTATACCAGCTTGGCTCATCAAAAGTAAAGCAAAAATAAAAATTAGGTGGAACTGCAGATGGGATGAAAATTATTAGTAAACCTTCAGCACAGGGATGTTTAGCCATGAGCTTGAGGATTCCACCACAGATAGTCAATCTATCTAACATGGATAATGATTACTTCTCACTGAAGAAAAGGCAGAACAAGCTTGGGAAACAATAGGAAAAGAAATATAGAAAATGTCCATGAACATCAGAAAAACCTGGTGGAGATTTAATGTGATCTAATTTATCAGAACCTGAATATCTGATCTAGGAAGATACCAAATTCTCTGTAATCACTAGGGAACAAGAAGAAAAAATGTTTTCACCATCCACATCGTACATACACATGAACTTCTTTGAAGGAAGAATTTTTAAGTAATTAAGGCTCTTTTCTATACCACCACCACCACCAGTCCCAGTGTGCCTTTTTGGATGTTCCTCCTGCAAAAGCTGAAGAGGAAAAACTTTAAACTTTTACTTTGTGAGTAATAATTGCAGCCTTAAGTTAATAAATAACCACCTTTAGTAACCAAAGTGAGTGCATAGTGACATAAAAATGATAATCTTTCGGCAAGCTGACTGATTAAAAGTGTGGCTCTAACTGCACAAAATTGCAAGAAATTGTTCATGTAATCTAAAAATGGCAAACCCAGGCTCACATGATATTTTATATAAGGTGGTTGGAAAATTCATTTCTATCACATTATTTTAGTCTTATCATATGTGAGAAAGACAGTTTTGGTTAAGAAAAAAGGTCAGCTTAAGAATAAAGATTGAACTAGTTATTTCAAACCGAATCTGGATACTTTGGCAAACCTAGGAGCGCTTGGATCCATATTTGTATTTAATTTCATATGAGCCAGCCACAACATTTGAATCCAAATTCATATCAGAACTATAACAGCCTTGGAGGATTTCAGATGGAATAGTCTGGCTTGAAACTATGGTTAGCTTCCAAATGGTATGAAATTTGCTCTGAATTGGGACTTTCCATGCTTGTGAAACAATAAAGGCTGCTTCTCAGGCTGATAATGTGATTTTTTTTTCTAAAGCTTCTCTTTTGCTCAGTATATATACCACAAGGAAATGTGGAGAGCTTATCACTGGGTTGGAACTCAGTTAGTAAAGAACCTTTACATGGATCTGTGCCTTCATTTCTATCACACATTCAGGAATTTTGCCAAGGTAAAAAATGTATGCCTCTAGAATACCATAAAACATGTTATATTCTGAGTTTCATGTACAAAAGAGAGGCTGTACATGTAATTATGAACACACAACTACACCATCTGTGTATCAAGGCACATCACAAGAGTATTTTGGTTTTAACCTGAGTTAGTGCTTTAGATGCACTGTTAAAATTCATGCTGTAGTGGATGCATCTATGGCCTTCTCCAGCTCTTAGGCTGATGGGCCACCCCAGCACACACAGTTTCCAGGACTGTCTTTCCTGGACTATCTGAATCATACAAACTAAGAGCATCAAGTAAAATATTTTTAAAAACTGCTCAGATTCCTCTCTGTAAGTTATCTCTTTTTCTGGTTAAAACCTTGCTCTCTGAGACTATCAGGCTCTCTGTGAAGTCAGAAAAGACTGTCTCAGACCCTCAGGTTCACAGTGGCAGTGGTAGCCCTTCTGAAACCACTGATGGAGGAATAAAGTTTTATTTGGAGAGGAGCACATGCTACTGTCTCATAAAGCTATCTGGAAAGAATTTTAAACTCTGTCTGAAAACTATAAAAACTTTTATTTGTCAAAACGCGTTAACATGAAAATGTATGAACTACTGGTCTGCAGCAATTTGGATGTCATTTTCTGGGGCTGCTGTTTTCACCAGAATTTAATTAATTTTATGGTTCTACTGAACTTTTTCTGATTAGTATTTTTTTGTTGTTGTTGTTCTTATATGCAGTACAGAAGAAAATACTATTAAGCCTGCCCATCTCCACAGAACCACGGTAAGAAAGTAAAGACAGCAGAATTAATCCTCAGTTATTCTTTGCATGTTAAAATTAGCAGTATCATTTATTTTTTGGAAGCAAATCAGTGTTGCAGAGCAGGCCTACAGCCATGGTTATGGAACCAGGACTACAGACTGCTCATCCCCACTTAATCACACAAGTTCCTTTTATATCCTCTGGCAACAAGGCACTTCAGGTGCTACCTGTTTGGGGAAATTTACAGTACTGGGTTGAAAAATACACTTCTTTTCCCCAATGACCATGTGAGCTTAAAATGCCTGACTAAATGCAAAACTGAATTCCTCAGTCTAGCTGACTGGTTCTTGAGATTATGCATTAATGCTATAAATGCTCACACCTCAGTAATGTCTTCTGGTTATTTCTCCTTCACCTGCAGACCTGAGGATCAGCCATATCAGGGGGCTCCTTTCATGTCAGCCAAGAAGGCGTCTCTGCCTCCTTGAAATCCTCAGGTATGACAGTTTACTCCAAACACTCTTGTTTTCTTAACAGAGAACTCTGGTTTTTAAAGAAACCGCTCACTTACCCAAACTTAAGAGGCACATGGGAGCAAAAACAGAAGTTCTAGCATGGGAGACAGATAGACCAGTAAACTGTACATTTCAAAACCAATGCAGCATTCAGAATGCTCTGTACTGCATGCTTAACAATCAAATATGATTTGACACTCACAACTTGTATCTTAGCCAAAGAAATAGAAATACCCCAGTTCATCTTTAATAAGGACAACACAGGACAGTGCCTCAGTACTAAGCCTATTTTAAAGAAAAAGGTACAAGTATATAAGCTGATCAGCTTTTATATGGGTTTTCTGTGCTCTGGATTCTTTAGAGAGTCATCCTTATTAAAAAAAAAAAAAAAAAAAAAAAGCTTTTCAGAGCATGTGTAGTTGAAATCTTTCTATTAATCTGAATCAATTAGATTTAAAAAGAAATGATGGACTCTATAGAGACAGGTTTAGCATTATCACATTGGTAACAGACTGATGCATGGGGCTTCAGCAGCATTATCTAAATATAGTGCCTGGCTCACGGATTTTCAGGAGCTGTAAGAGATCTCTCTGAAGGACAACAAAGAAATGGGAAAGAAGGGGATTTGCTTCAACGGAACTGAATGCAAATGGCATCTCCATTCATTTCATTTGCAATAATCTGACACCTTTTCGTTTCCGTTTCACACAAAAAAATAGAAGATAATAGGGAAATAGTAATGGTATAAGTGGACAGAGCCTGACCATTAAAATGTTTACCATTCCAGCATGATGCCTGCAGATGCAATAAAATTGAAACTGGAAAGGTGTTAGAATTGCTGCCGGTTTCTATTCATTTGAATGGCAGAAACCCAGAATTCTGTTTTATGGTTTCATGTAGAGGGTCAATCCATTATCTTTCTTTCTTCCTGGGATCAAATAGCATTTCTGTGAGGATTAGGTCTCTTTGGCATGCTGAAGTGGAACCAATGTGCAGAGGTTTGAATTTTGAACCTATCTTAAATTGAACTGCTTTAACAAATGGTGAGTTGACATAAAAATTGAACTTGAAAATATAAAATGGATTTTTAAGGTTTAAAGCATGGAGATTCTCTTAAAAAATGCTCCCATAATAACCCATCTATGATCCAGAAATGTCACAAACATAAATATTATGAACACTGGAACAAATTAAGTAGCTAAAAAAGAATTAGCAAGTTGCTGCTCCATTTTCTGTCTACTTGGTGGAAAATGTATAATATACATGAAAAAAAAAAAAAAGGATGTTATGAACTTTTTTTAAATAGGTGAGAATTAAGAGAGGTAAAGTAGTCAAAATATTATATTATGCAACAAAATTATGCAGTCTAATTATCAATGGCAATGATTTGAAGTAAGACTCAAAAAAATCTACCACGGGCATCCACTAAACCCAGGATAAGATGGTTTTGAAGAACTATATCTATTGTTTTTAAACATAAGGATGCATTTTCTTTTATTTGAAGAAATATGCATTCATCAAGGTTATAACAATTATGTATATAATTAAACAACAACAACCACAACCAACCAAAACCCAAATCAAACACATGTTGCAAAATAGTGCTTACTTATGATAGCTTCAGATTTAGGAAAGAATGCAAATGTTTATTTACCACTGTATAATTGACAGTCTTCACAAGGAGGAAACAGGAGTACTTAAACCAAATAAACTCTGTAGAAGACAATTAGTGAAGGTTTTAAAAAAAGACTGTGTAAGCTGACTGAGAAATACTTTTTGAATTCTCATTTCTTACCTAGCTATTCTCATTTCTGCTCTGGAAACTTTGCCATACAGAACAACCAGAAGATGCATTAACAAATTTGGAAATCAAAAGGAATCCACAGGAATGCAAATTTTTCCTCATAAACATATTTGCAAAATAAGAACTTAGATATAATCAACTATCAATAATTAGTTGCCTAAATATTGACTGAACATTAGTCACCTAATTTTTCTGAGCTCACAGACCAAACTGATCAGCTTTAGCACCTGAACCCAGAACAGGCTTTTAAAGTCAGTGTCCAACACAATGCACAGTTTGTTTAAATGGAAAAAAATATTTTCCATAGCATAACTAAGCTATGGCTTAAGAGGTGCTTTGGAAGAACAGATCTGTTACAATTTTTATATGCAGAGTTATTTTTTTGCAGTGAGAGTGAACACAAAGGCCACCGAAGGACGTTGTGAGCTATTTAGATTGATCTGAACACTGATATTTTGTCAAAAATAAATACATAGAGAAGTCTCTATGATATGTCAACAGAATATATGATGATGAGACAGAAAAAGGTGCAGAGTCCATACAGGTGATTGTGAATTTCTGTAAGAGAGGAAGCAAGATACAGAAGAAGAAAGCTAATCTCCTAAAAAAATAAAAATTGAACTTCAATTTTAATAAATGTCATGAATTTTAACTCTCATGTTTTTAAATCTTAATTCCTAAGGAATGGCTACATTCTCTCTGGTATACCTGTATCTTTAAAGGAGGACAAAGCATTCTAGTATTTCTGGCAGAGAAATAGAAGACAGCTGCAGCTGGTAACAAGTTCTTTTAATTCCTGAGTCAGCATATCCTCATCAACAAGAAGACAGAAGAATATTAGAAATTAACTAAGAAGCCAAGAGCCTCACTGAAGCCCAGTTAATACAATAAATGACTACAGCACTTCTCTTAAGTGTTCAGCACCTTTAAAGAAATGCAGCCTGAGTATTAGCAAATAATGGAATCCACATTTTCCTCTTCACTGCGGAAGAGACCACAAGTGGTCATGATTTCAGATCATACAGCCCAAGAATTTAGCTCTAGGGTATGGAAGACTTACAGAAAAATACTGCAAGCAAGAATCTTCTTTCAGAGCTAGCAGCAATTGATTTGAACCACATTTGATGAATTCTGGCAAAGTTCTTCCAATCTTATTCTGAATTTCATACAGCAAATGTATAGAGCAAAACTTGATCAATATAAGTATTCTATTAAATATTACATTCTGCAGATAGCAGTGAAAAAGAAAACGTAATATTTAAGGATATGCACTCTTAGTTATAGCAAGTGCTATATGTGTTGCAAATTTGTGCAAGAGAGTATCCTTCAGATAAAGATGAGATATATAAAGTATCTGAGGGCTGAGCTGCTTGGTTTTTTGCTAAAATAAACTACACTATTCATCTAATGAGGTTTGCTTTCCATGAAAAAAAAACCCTGAAGTATGTAACTCAGCACAACGAGTTCACTACTTTTATCTTCAGTGGGTCAAGACATTTTTAACATCTGGAATCAGCAATTTTGGCCAAATTTTTGATCATCAGTATCTAAGATGGGAATTAAATTCAAAATTTGCCAAATAGGAAGCAACTCATCAGGATATCAAGATTTGCCTTAAGAACAATATCAGTAACTAGATCAGAAAACATCATCCAAAAATATATCAACCTGTCATCATCAAGACCAGATTTTTAATAGAATTTCTAAAAAATGCTGTTGGCATTTTAGTAGGTAGATTTGGTAGGCAGATTAATCCAAGTATCAAACATCTTAATAGAAAAAATATCAGTAGCACAAATGCAACTGATAAAACACCTGGGAGATTACTTTCATATATTTGCTTAATTTAATTGAGCTTTGAAAATGCAAAACTAAGAGTAAACAAGAAAGTCTCTGCATTGCAAACCCTGAGGCAAATTGCTGTTGACCACTGCAGTATATTGCAAATTCTGATGAAAAAGAAATCACTTTGGTGAACCAACTCAAATAATGAAGAATCTTTGCCAGTTGTTAAGCTTTTCTGAATGCTCAGCTTTCCTAAGTTGCTCTGCTCAGAAAAGAAAAATGTATCTAGTATATTTGAAAAGTTATGAACTTTCAAGTCTTAATATCTTCAATTTTGACTTTAGATTGTGATTGTTTACTTGTTTGGGGATTTTTTTCCCTTTTAAAAAATTTCAATTCATGTATTTTGAAATATATCACACAGATGAACTTTGGTATAAACTGTTTTGAACACCTCTTAGAGTAAATATTTATTGATGGTGCTCTGCTGCTGCAAGCTTTAGGACACAATTAAATTTTGAACTCTGTATGAGGACCAAACTCCTACTGAAATTTGTTTCAGTTCAGTCTGCTAAAGAGAACTGGTTTATTGCTGATAAAAGGCACGAAGACAGTGGAGTGTAAGCTTAATTTGTTCAGCCTTCTTAGAACAATAAAAATATATGACTTTTTCCATGCTTTTATTAGATGAGCAAATATCATAAATAAAAAGAAAATATAGATAACAAGAAAACAGTGTCAGTAAAGAACAAATTTAATAATGCCTAGATTTGAATCTCTCTTTTAAAAGCTATAAAATAATTATTAACTGTCTGATAAATAAGGTTCTGAAAATTACATCCCGTAGGAGTTGTGAAGGCAAGAAACAAAAGTTCAGTTTTGTTCCAAAGCTGGGCTTTAATGTGCTGGTTTGAGAGAATGTAAAATGTGTTCATGTGGCATAACAGAATATTGGACTCAAGAACCATACTTTAGTGTTTAAGAGCAGGTTCAAGAAAAAAAAACAAAACATGAGGGAACTCTGATCTATCTTTATTGGATTGGTAGATGTCAAATTAATAGAAAATCTTGCACCATATCTTAGTAATAAACAAACACATCTACAGGGCAAGATATCATTCTCCTTTTAGGTACTGCATGCCCAAAATCCAGCTGACTAGTTTTTAAGAGATGTGTATCTCAGCAAGATTTACATTTAAGAAAGACCACAGCAACAAAACCAAGTTAATGCAGTGAGAATGAACTGTAAAGATGCAACAAATTAGACAGAGTTCTGTCAGAGGGCATACCTTGCCCATAGACTGACATCACAGACTTCCCTAAAAAACAGAAGGTAATTAGGATAAGTAAAGGATAGAAACAACTCTAACCCTAAAAATTGTCTCCTTACTGCAATATAAATTTGCTAACTGAAATCTAAACCAACAAGCACAATTGGTTCAGGGAGAAAAAGAAAAAAAGCTCACAATGACCAGTTGGCTAATTCTTTGCTCTAGACTCAACATTCCCCACAAGGCAAGGGTCTCTTCCTCTGGGTTGCCTATCAGTCTCTTGGAAAGAAAATCAGAAAGTTTTCCTGGGATATCAACGAAAATCAAAATTGTTGCTTTAATGCATGAATGTGTCTCTGACAGTTCACTGGAAAGTGCTATTCTCATCTCTTTTGTACAATATTATGTTATGAAAGTGCTATTCTCATCTCTTCTGTAGAATATCTGTTTTGTATTTGCTAAATGGTTATCAGACTTAGTGGCATTTTAAATAGGAGCATAGAGAAGCACCAGCACCTTGCCCTTCATAGACTTCCTTTGCATTTTGCCAGAGGAAAGTAAATGGGATTTGGAGAGCTGTGAGTCTAGTTGAGACAAAGTGATTTTTTTCTGGGTATCTTTCTCTGTTTCCCAGATAGACAGGAAACAGCATCCAACAATCACTTGCAATAAGCTACTGATAAATAAAACCTAGCTACTCATAACCTTTTTCTCCCCTTCAATATTTGTCTCCACTCTTCTCCCTTCCACTTTGTACCACATGAAGAGAAATATGCCCTTCCATTGTTTGCTTCTCTCCCACTGAAAGGATTGCCTCCTAATGCACAAACGTATCTATTTAAAGGGCAATTACATAATTACAAAATCTGGTTCTGGATCAGAGAACAGCACAATGGATTCCTGTAATCATGTCTTAAGAAGATAACCTTTATAAAGAGGATATAATCTTGGCTCCCATTGAAGACAAGACGTGAAAAGAAAGCATAAAAGCTAGAAGTGAAATGGTTTCTGGCAGCTGCAATTCTGTGGGGATCAATACCCAGTTGTAGACAACAGCCATAAGAGGATCAGGAATTCTGGTGCAAAGTATTTTTTTAGAGAAAAGAAATCAAACAAACAAACCAAACCAAACAAGAAGTCATCATGCTGATCAAAGGACTTCTGGGTGAGACTTGGACTCAAATCAGAGGCAAAATGCAGAAAAAAATACTTGCCAAATTCTTAAAGGTTTGGGAGCAATTCAAACAAGCAGATAACCAAGAAACTACTGCAAATATGAGACACTGGCTTTCCATCAACTGCAACAAGCATCACTCGAGAAAGTACAGACCTGTACAGACCACATGATGTATATTCTAGCTTATCTATTTTCTTTTTATTTCTTGGCAAGGCTGTGAAATGGCTCTCCAGACATCAGACTACACTGTAATTTTATACTTCATAAGAAATTTACAGTTTCATATCTTTCCTAATGGGATTACCTTAATCATTTACATTTCAGGAAATAACTTGAGTATCAATCACTCTGACTCCAAGTAAGAGCACACAGAAAGGATCAAGATGAATCGAAAAGTTGTTTTATTATTAGGACTTCATTTTTAAAGAACTAGACATATATTTACAGGAAATCAAAGACTGTCTAATAGACTGGTTTGCTGTGCAAAATTTCATTTTTATTACATGAGACCTAGAAATAACTGTCCTGCTAGAATCATGTACTTTTCTTCAGCACCAGCTAACCTGAATAGTCTTCCATACAGGTGTGTGCACAGTTTGTGTGCATTAATTTGTGTCTGATTTTAATTGTACTCAGATTTAGATTTCAGGGACTATTTTATTGTACATGAAAGCTAATACACTGACTGCACCATGAGGAAAAACTTTCATTTATTTCCCCCTTACAAGCAGCACTGCTGCAGTTACAACTTGTCTACCTCTAAAAGAGAATAACTACCTTTCCTGAGCCTTTCAGTTCTCGCTTTTCCTACCGTGCCATCAATATTTTGCCTTTTTTTTTTTTTTAATACTTAAGATCTTCTGATCAGAAGCAAAATTCCTAAGATCTCAAGATTCACACAGATTCACAGTGTGCCATTTATGAACTCTGTTAAAGTAAAATGACATTAGCAGATACATCAAACCTTGGCTGTGAAGAAAACTGAGCCATATTTATCTATTTCTGAACATCTGGATAACCTGCAAAAAGCCCCAATATTTTTCCACTTCCATTTATTTTTCAAAGATCGTAAGTCTAGTTAGATCTGGGTCCCATGTTTATAAGGGATGAGAATATTCTGATTGTGTCAATTTTTAACAAAAGAAATAGTAATAAACAGAGAGTATTTTCAGATTACCCTAAAATAAGTATAAATTCTGAAGTATACCTGTTGTCAAGACGTGCAACTTTTGCCAAAAGTTATAGTTGCTTTCTACTCAAAAGGAAAAATTTCACCGATCTGCAGAACACTGCTATAGGACAAGACAATGCAATAACCAATAAACTTATTTGAAGTTCAATTATATAGTTTAACTCTGCCTAGATAAATGGATTATGATGACACCTTCAACTCAGATTTTGCAAGTAATTGAAGAGGAGAAAGATTAATTAAGAAAAATAAGTAGATATAAGCATAGTTAGAATTTTTCAGCACTTACTTTTGAAAGATATAAATACGATAGAATAGAAAAAGATATATAGATATATATATATAAAAGATATATAGAAAAAGATATATAGAAAATACAGTTCTTTGCATGTGTCACGTTTGAAGTTGGGTATGAGGATTTGTTCCATTTAGTCTTATTTTTTATGTTCTGTTATCATTCAAGAATTCCCTTTTTGGACACAAAAATGGTAGGTAATTTAGATAAAATTCTAAATCTGTATTGCAGTCATATTTCTAATACTTTTAATACCCATCTTTCTGTTACTTCTTTATGGTTGCCCACAACTATGTATCAGAAAAATGTTGGAAAAATGTTTCTTTTGAACTTTCTTAACTCTAGTCAGCCTTCATTTACTATATTAATACTTTTTTGGGTCAAGACAGACCTAGATCCACTAAACAATGAGCTTTGGTTAAAAGTAATAGCAACTATATTTCTGCTTAAAGAGTAAAAATTGAAGTGCAGAGTAGAATCAAATAGTGAAAAAATAATTGTTTTGGGAGAACAAACATTCCAAATAAGGGAAGGTGAAAAATACTAAGCAGAGAAGAGAGCTTTAAATTTAATTTCCTGATGAAATTGTTTTAACAGAAGACTAAACCTAAATGTTTTACAAATATAATTTATTTCCTGTCTTCAGAAATTCTTCCAAGAGAATCACTTGCACACATTATATTAAATCAACTGTAGATGTACAAAGGCAAAATCTTTACTATTTATAAAATACTTAGTTGTATACAGCCCCCATCTCCCTTCCCATCAATCCCTCAAACTACTGCCCTATTGAAAGGACTGTGAAAGTTCTGACTGAAGATATTTTTACATTTCTATGTCATGGCAACTTGGACACGAGAGTTTTATTAAAAAGAAGCCAAAGTGCACAAAGGATAGCTGAGCTGAGTGGGCAATGTAAAGAAGAAAAAGAAAGTGGAGGGAAAAAGCAGTGTAAAAGAAAAATGAAGAGAGAAATGAGAAACAAATATGATAAAATGTTGAAATAGGGATTAGTGGGAAGAAAAATATGTCTCAGATACAATAAATGTGACAACCTAGAGCATGAAGAACAAACAGAAGAATCAAAGGAGTTTATAAGGAAGAAGAGAAATTCAACACAGTTTTCTAGAAAGAAACTCTTGTTCATGCCTCTCCCCACCATCAACAGGGTTAGTTAAGCACGGGTTGATCTTAATAGAAAAATCATTAATACAGTTTCAGTGCTACTCAAAGACAGTCACATTATATGAAAAACACTAACTGAAGTATCTAATGAAAGATTTATATTAACATCTGACTTTACAAGGACAGAATTAATATATTTGCATCCCCTGTAGTAGAAGCTTTACAAGAAAATCTTATTCCTCTAGTTTCACACACTCTAGTTTCAACTTTAGGGTTGTATTACATTGGGCAACTGAGGATTAGAATTTACCTACAACAGAACTCAGCTTTGTCAACCATGCAGATAAAATTTCCTTCACACCAAATAACTTACTGAGATCTAGTGTTCAGTCTTATCAGACCTTCACATTTGTTGAGATTTTATTATACAAAAGAATGAGAAAATGCAGGAAAGCATAACAATGATTAAATAAAGCACTTGGGATGTTTGGATGTTTGCTTATCAAGCCTTAGAACCAATTTTTTTTTTTTAATACTAAAGATCAGTTTACAGCATTAATTTTATAGGTGAGCTATGCATCATAAGAGGTAGGTGTACATTGACAACTGATAATTTTGAAGAACTGACTGAGTAGGCACATTAATAATTTTCAAATGCTCAGAGTGAATATTTAAATGTGAAAGATTGTAATTTATGAAACTGCTGGTAACATAATTTCAAATTAATTTATCAAAATCACTCAGAATGTTTTGCTCTTCTCCACTCTTCTCTGTTTTCTCTATTTTTAGTATTCTCTTGCAAAGAAGGATTTTATGAGCCAAAAGATTTAGTGAGTTAAAAGCTACCCCTAAAAGTCTGTAAATACCAATTGTTGTCTTCAGGGGGTGATGCTTTCTCTTTTATAATTCCATCAGTATTTAGATTTTTGTTTTGTTTTCATTTGTTTTTTGCCCTGGGATGTATTCCTTAACTTCAACCAGCATAGATTTTTCTGTTCAGATAAATATACAGACAGTTTGCAGTCCTGTGAACCTTCTTAAGTGTGTCAATTGTCAGCATTTGTATTTCATCCCAATGATGAATGAAGACATTAGAATTCAGCATTAAAATGTAGTTAGGATTGTAATGAGCATCATTAGGAAGCATAATGGGAATCAGCACTGGATCTCATTTTAGGAAATTTTAATTTTTTAAGACTTTATTTTGTTTATGTATTTACTTTCTTTTCTTGCTAACAGGCAGGTAAAAAGTTTGTAGTTTTTATTTATAAGTTTTTAAACAGAGAGTCCTATCTTCTTATCCAAGACTCATATTCCTTTTAAATCTGGTGGGGGTTT
The DNA here is from genome assembly GCF_009819655.1 of Sylvia atricapilla. Lineage (NCBI taxonomy): Eukaryota > Metazoa > Chordata > Aves > Passeriformes > Sylviidae > Sylvia > Sylvia atricapilla. The sequence goes on from NC_089143.1 coordinate 64,394,978, forward strand.
TCTTTGGGCTTTTTTTGGAGGGGTTGGTTTGTTTGCTTTTTGTTTATTTTGTTTTTTTAACTTGTTAGAGCTAGAAAGCCTTTGCAAAAGGATCACCACAGTCCATTCAAACAAACATCCTTTTATGCAAAATTTTGCTTTGTACCTCAAACGTATGCCCTCAGTGAACTCTTTTTTTTTTTTTTTTAATTAATGACCCACCCTTCCAGATAAATCTAAATAAATACAACTACATTTTTAGAAATAAGTAGTTTAGTACTCTGAGGTGGCTCTGTAACAAACAAGCACAAAACTGAAACACAACTCATAGTCTCAGTGAATGTCACTTTTTTTTTTTTTTTTTTTTACTTTCAGAAGTTGGCAAAATATTTGCTATATCCCAGCTCAGGTTGCTTTATAATACAATACCAACATTAACCAAATGACTCCACAGGGAATCCTCCTAATATATGAAAGTGAGATTTGAGTCTCTATGGATTAAATACTGATTAAACTCTGTGGTTTGCAGTTCTGTAGATTTGAAATTTCATTCCTTTCTCGCTCAAGCATTTTAATTTCTAGCAAGATAGATATACTTTTAGGAAGAAAAATTGTTTCTTCAATAAGAGTACACTCAGACAGCTCTTACTTTTTACACTCTCTTTGAGCAGATAGTAAAATATCTGAGTTAAACACAGCCATGGATACTGTGTCATGGAAAAGAAAGAAAACATTGGGGACAAGAAAAGCAAACTAGATCATTACTAATCAATAAATCACAGCACCATGTAGTTTCTAACACAGTGTAAGTGGGTACACAAATCAAGATCACTGTTTATGCAATCCCAACTATGCAGCAAACTGAAACTCATGAAAAACAAAGGTAGAACACAAAAATCCGAGAAGAACCTTCAGACTGAATATGGACAGTCTATATAACAGCTTTTCTGTGCTTAGCATGTATATTAAAAAAAAAAAAAACAAAAACAAAAGAGAGAGAAATTGTCATCTGCCTAAGATTTGAATAAAAAACCAGACAGCTGAAAATATATTGTTATGAGTGACAAGATCTAAATATATTTGGTCTGTACAAGTGTATTGCCAAGAAGGTTATTAACATGATCTTAGAAACGTGAACTTGACAAAATATCAAGAATGAAACTTACAATTATACCATTAGGCTTGAGTAATCATAAAATTATTCCTTTAACTCTGTCCTGAAAAACAGTCCTAAGTCTACTCCCAGAAACCCATTTTGGATAAAGAAAAAACCTGTTGTTTTTTTCCCCCATCCCATCATTACTTCCTTCATTTTTTCCTTTTATGAGGGATGTCTAACCCTCTGTGCCTCACTCATAACTACTTTGCATTCCTAAGCCTTCATCCCATGCTAGGAACACATTACACAAACACAGGCACAATTCTATAATGAGAAAATGAAACAATCAAATTGTGTGATGAGAAGATGAAAGGAACCTGATGATTCATTAAACAGGAATACACTCACTCCTGGGTACCTCATTCTGAACCATCAAGATCACCTACTGTTAGACTCTGAGTAGCAGCAGTCACATCTCTCATAACCATTCTCCATTCCAGAATTACTTCTTTGTTTTACATAGTGGGAGGGGTTTGTTCCTTTGGAAATGCAGACTCATTGCCCTTTTTCAGGCTTACTGGTGACTTCTCATATACAAACTGCAGTGCAATAAAATACAGCATGTGGGTATTCACTTTCACATTTGGCATTGACAAAGCAACCATGGTTAGTCCACAGCACACAAAACAATTCTGTGGAGAATTTTGTTTTCTTCAGTACCTTAAAAAAATTATGTTCATACTCAGCAACTGCAAAATCTAAATCACCATGAGATGTGTGACATTTCTATGAGTAACCTAAACAGCGACTTATAAATACAAAACAGTGTTTCTAAAATTGGTAATCTAGAGGCGAAAGAGTGATGAATTTGTCTTTTTTGGTAAATGATGCATCATGGTGCCCTGGCTCTGGCCAGGACATCATTAATTTTTTCAGTAGCTGAAAGGAGGCATGGCCAGGATCTGGAGGTTATTCTCTATCACCTCAGCTCATTGCTGGGGCCAGGGAAAAGGGCCTTTCTTCCAGGAGAAAAGAGTGGCTTCTGGTAGACACTTCAGGAGACATCCACTATTGTCTATCACAGAGGGGTTGGTTTTTTGGGTTTTTTTTCCTGTTGAATTGTTCACTTTCCTGTACTCTGTCATTAGTATTTTTGCTGTTACTGTTAATTTTCTTAGCTCATAGCTATTTACCATAAATTGTTCTTATCTCAGCCCATGATCTTTGTCCTTTGTGCCTCCATTTCTCTCAATCTTGTCCTAGGGGAGGGAGAAAAAGGGAAGCAGGGAATCGAGAGAGAGCAGTGAGTGGTTTGGAGAGCCTTGATGGGGACACCGAATTAGGGAATACCACTCCTAAACCATCATGCATGGCAACACTGCTGAAGAAACTCAGTTGTGCTAATCACACACCATTTCCAGTTGTGGTTCCATAACTAAGACAGATTACCAAACATTTTTCTTCCTCATGGACTTTTCTCCATATGCATAGCTTTGATTTTACCCTTTCACGCACATTAAATGCCCTGTTGGGAGTCTGGGAAAAGAATGGATAAGAAAAAAGAAATTTTAATTAAGTCTGCTGTATGACATGGGCTCACAGCCTTGATCTTCTCCCCACCATCTGTCAGATTCCAGCTAAAGCTGTAGGGAAACTCCTAAAAAGTCAACTAGAAAAAGAGAGAGAGTTCATTTCTCCTGCAGACTGTTTTCTATCTATATGGTGCCAAGTTCTTTATAAAGATCTGTAACATTTCCTTTTTAATTTCCTGGTGTGGTTGTCATCCATGACACTTCACCAGGTGTAATGGCTTCTCACTGGATAACTTGGCTCTTTGTTATATTTCATAAAATAGTATCTTTTATTTCACATTTACCAACATTAAAACATTTTTGCTTAAGCATTGCATTTTTTATTCAGAAATTGATTTTGAGCTCAAAAACATTATAGATGGAAGAATCTATGGTTCAAACTGTTGCACAGTTCCAGATGTCTTTACTCCACCATCTCTGTACCATTTATTTTCACTGTCAAGTATATTCTTGTCTCAAATAGAGTGGTTTTGAGAGGGGACGAAGAGGGAAAAAAGAGCCATTTTATTTCTACACCTTTTATCTGTCCTTAACACTCTGCCTGCCTCTCCTGAGAACCCATTTTTAATATGAAAATCCAAAGCATGGTTCAAAATTAATAATTCTTTTAAAAATTAGATTTCAGATTAAATGTATTTTTAGACTAGCTTTAGCTGTTATAATTACAATGATTTTGCATTGAATGGAAATCCAGCTAGAAGAGTGTTCCCCACCTTTAAAAATATGCATACATTGCTAAACTAGCACATTTAGAAGCAGCAGTAAAAGAATTTTCAACATTATGAGTCCAAAATTGAGCCTGCTAATCTTTAGACTACAATTGGTATTTGTCTGTCACTGACTGACTTTGGTCTTCATTTTATCAGAGTTTACCAGCTATGCATAATTCTATTTTCCAGGAGACTGACCAACATTAGCCCACTGCACCCATCATCAAAGTGTCTTTTATTTCCTAGCAGAGCAGTGGGCAACAGTTCTCATTACACTGATTTTATTTCCTGCCTCTCTTTCCTGGTGGTGGTTTGGGTATCTCCAAGCACGTCCTTTTGTCATCACAATCTTTAAATGATACCAGGCAGAAAAGGAAAATAGTCCACTGTTATTATTTTTTTTTTATGTGCATGTATCTACCACTCCTTTACACTTCTGTTGCCAAATATTGTATGTTGGATTTCCTGGGATGAGATCAGACAGAGCATGCATGTGAGTACTGCATTTGTGTGTGAAATAATCCTGATAGATATGCTTTAAGGAAAAAAAAATCTGCTAAATTAAATCTCAGAAAAAACAGTATTTCAAGGGGGGGAAAAAATACAAAATTGTTCACGCTATGGGACTTACCCTTTATTTCTTAGTGTGAAAGAAATCCCTACTGAGCAGCCCCACTGTCTTAAAATAAGGAGAATTCTCACAGGATTTGCAGTTGTTGGATCAAGCTATCACACGCATTGCTTTTGCAGTTGTTTTTTCTCCATAAGGACATTTTATTTTTCTCTTCCTTCTCCCTTTATAGCAGCTTAACCCCACAGTGAAATCAAAATCATTTTACTTATGGGATGCCACAGCAAAAATCTGTGCTGCTATGGAAATGAATTTGATACCACAAATTCAGCCATGCAACTTCACTGTGGGGATCAAGTATGAAAGGGAGATTGGCTGAGAACAAGCAAACTTTTAATCTCTCTCATAATTATCAAGTGTGGCAAGATGAATTATGAAGAACAAATTAAGGGTAAATATTTTAATTATTTTCAGTCTGCCATGTTTCAGAGTTTCTTAAGCCCATCATTACTGTTCTGTTTAGTGAGGAAGCATATATAAATACAAAGCATAAACTGCACAAAAGTCTTAGGCATTCTTACAGGTGACAATTGTGAATGACAAAGGTCAAAGGAGAGCCCCACGTACAGCTTTATTTTCTCATCTGCATTCTAAGGAATTTGGGAAACTCTTAGAATCTCTCCCCCCTACATAAATGAAATATCTGGGAGACACAAATATTTCACAGGGAAAAGATTATGCTTTAGCTGCAAATCAAAACTGTTGGTTGCTACTCCATAGATTACATATGAGTGCAATTTCTCACCACTCTAAAAAACCTAAACGTACAAAAAGACCCAACCCAACCAATCAATCAACCAATAAACAAAACCAAAACAACTCAAGGATGCAGAATAACATTTTTTGTTGCAGACAATCATATTCACAGTATAGGCAGAAGTTAAATTAATCCATAAAAAAACCCCTGATTTTCTTTCTTACCCATAAGAAATATGTTTTGTCTAGGAGACAACACCCTAGAAATAAAAAATAAGAAGAATAGAAAAAATACTAAACAATTTTCAATAGAAGCACAGGGAAAAGGACAACATATACAAGTAAAAGCCCCCGACAATGGCAAATACATACTACAGTATTTTGCCAACTGTATTATTAATAAAATAAGCAGTGTAAGAGACAGCATGGTATAATTAGTAAGGATCTGTCTGTGATTAAGGACAGCTGTAAAAAGGTTGGTCTGGGGAAGAGTCAGCTAATTTTTCTGGGCATGATGAACTGTCTAACTCTGGCACACATGATCCTGTTTCAGTCAAGGCAAAGAGTCCTGCATGGTGCATTTAATGCACTAGGAAACAAGATGTCTCCCCTTTGCCTTCTTCTCTTATTTCTTCCCTGTCTCATTTTATCCCTGAAGTTCTCTGTAGCCTGGATAGCCTCTTCTATCCTAGTGGATATTAATTCTGATTACATCTTTCAGGTGTATCCAACAATCAAACAATACCTAAGTTACACACAGTAGTTAAAAAAAACCACAACACCATTGAGCAATTAATTTCCACAAACAGACCAAAAAGTAAGCTGCATAACAACAAGTTAAAAAAGGCCTGAAACAAACATCTAATCCCCAAAAGAAGATAAAGTTTGAATGATTTCTCTGACAGTTTTTATATATATATATGTATAAAATAAAACCTCTCGTTGCCACTATAAGGGCAACCTCCTTTTCCTTGACTTGTAAACAAATTCTGTTCTGGTGGCAAAAGTGACCCACATGGCTGAAGTAGTCTTAAGGAGTAAAAAGGCCAAAGGAGCTGATGGGCAACAAACACTCTGGAATAATTGGATACTGTTTTTCAGTCAAGTTTTCACCAATTACATCTGAGACATTTCATATTTTCAGTTGTTTGACCCAGTTCAGAACTCAGAAAACAACTTTAGATGAGAAAATGGGCAATTTTGTTCTAAATTATAGACTGATTTATATTAACAATAAAAAGTTGCAGAACACCAATTCTACAACTGAACTAAGTGCACAAGATGACTTTTATTGATTTTTTTCTTTTCTTTTAATATATGTTCCCAGCATTTAATGAAAGTTTCAGACCCAGGATCTGATTTTTTGAAGTATCATTACAACAGGATCTGCTCCCACTGCACTATCAGTCTGCAGGTGGTCATCCTGCAGGAGGAAGGCCTTCATTTCCTACCCTGTGGCTGTGAATGAAATTATCTTATAAGGTTCTATTTTAAGATCTAATCTGGATTTATCTTTACTTCATCTTTCATTCTCTTATCATTGCTTCCTTCTTTAGCCATCTTCACTTCTAATAGACTAATGATTACATTACTCAGCACAAATGAATTGTCAAATGTACAAAGTCAAAACCAGAACTGGTTCTGAGCCAAAATATAAAATAAATATCTTAATTTCAAAGCACAAAATGCAAGTCTAACATTGCCCTATCCCAAACTCAAAAGCATAAAAATCCCACCATTTACACCAGAGGTTAACTGAAGATGTATCAGAGGTGAAATAACAAATTAAAAAATATAACAACCAATACAAACCCAGTTAGGGGGGAGAGACAGAAGGAAATCTATATGCTGTTTGGAAGAAAAAAGGAGAGCTGGAATTTCCCAGCTAATTATACAGTGCTCACTACCTGCTTTGCAGGAGCACAGTAAACACAATTAGCTTTGAGCATGATATGTGAGATAAAAAAGCAGAACTGACAATGGCATAAAGGAGAGCCTTTGCTTGCCTTCCTTCAGTGACAGCACCAAGCACCCCGATGTCAGCTCCACAAAGAGAAATCGTGTCAGCTGCACTCTCTGATGACCACTATCTCCCCATCCAAGAGACATTCCAATTTCTTCCTGCACTAAACTTTAGCTTCCCAAAGCTACAGCTGCCAAATTACAGGCTCCTTTCCACATTATGAATCTGTTCCCTTAGGAAAGCTGGTATTTTCTTATTTCACTTTTGACCTTTTCTTGTAACTGTAAGAGAGGATGATAATTGATCCTATGGTAGGAGAGGGAGGGAGGCTGTTAGGAAATAGAAGTGTTATGAAATACATAAAAATTACTCCTCCATAGTCCCCATGCTTTTTTTTTTTCCTTTTTTCTAAAGGAGAAAAGACATTTTTTTCATCTAAACCCACCCAAGAGAAAGCAAATAAAAAGTTTTTTTTTCTTTTTTTTTACTAAATTGTATAGCTCTTATTTACTCTGCAAATCTATACTTGGAAATTGCAATGCAATAATAAAAGTTAGCATGTCTGCAAGACATCTTCTCTTTTGAAATATTTTTCACTACATCTGAATCAGAGCTCTTTTTTATGGTTTTTTTACCCTCCATTCTGACAGAGTCTCTTTGCTAATACTGAATATATTTTTATGGACAGTCAGATGTCAGTTACCAAGAGATTGAAACAAAAGATGCTTAAACTATTCTACCTCACAGATTGACTGCTGGAATCTGTGACTTTACTTGATCTCCCAGCAAAGGGTAAGCAGATAAAACAAGGAAAACATTTAAGGACTTCTGTCCTGGAGTTCATGCATAATTTATTTTAAACTTCTCATTTAAACACCAAAGTTGTCATGTTTGGTTTTCTTTTTGGTTGTTTTTTTCCCCAACTTTGTGACAGGTCTTATTCTGAAGCTCCTAAATCTTAACAATTCTTCCACAACACTAATTTTGGTGCTCCTGTCAATCAACCTCACCTTGCATAAATGCTGGGCAATGGCAATTGATGTGAAGAGCTGTTCTTTAGTCATCCCTGGGAAACTAAGCAAACAAGAAAACACACTTCACAGTGTGCATTTCTCATACATTACAGCTCACTGTACAGTGGAAAATTAATGTTTCTTGACTGTTAACTATAATTTAAGACCAGAAATTGTAACTTTTCAAGTCATAAGTGTGAAAAAGCTTTCACTTTATGAGAACTCATGTGCATTAACTTTGGCATAAAATATTTTGTTTTGTAAGCAGAAGTTAAAATTGCCCCAAGCAATTGAAGCAAAAGCCATTATAGATGGAATCAATGTTTAATTCCAGATTTAGCTGAAGTTGAAAACAAAAAGCTAGTAAAAAAGTGCATCTGAGGCGTTGCTGTGCTTCTTAGATTGATCTGAAAGAGCAGGTTGGGAGGTGATGTTTGGCTTCCCACTGAACTCCTGTGCAGGTGAAAGTTCAGCAGCAGACTGGAGCTGTCCTCAGGCTGCCAAGGACAAGCTGAGGAGCAACACTTCCCTCCACCCTAATACAGCAGGCTCAGGGGGCCACACATGCTGGGGACAAACACCAGCCACGCTGGGGCTGTGCCTGGAGGCTTGGCACATGTCAGTTCCAGGCATCAACAGAAATATTAACCCAGCTAGTCAAAATTTGGACTACCACACCAAATCAATCCATTTTTAACCCATTTAACCCGTTCCATGCATTTAAATTATGCAGAAGGCAAGAACCTCTGATTTTCACATACAACATCGCACTTGGGAGTGAGCTGAGACATGCCATAAAAGTGTTTGTGGGCTTCAAAAGATTGTATTTTGGAGGGCTCTGACCTGGATCAGTCCCAAATGCCATAATTCTCATTTAAATTTTGGCTGCTAATTATTTCATACCCACACAAACAGCAGTAATGGAGAGTGGAGCTTCCTAAAGGCGTTATTTTATTAATAGAATACCCCAACCTCTAAGTAAGAAGCTTCAATTTTTTTTTTTTTTTACTACCTTTCAGTTTTTTTCTCTTTTGCACCAGGCAGAAATCTCACACGAAAGGAATATGTATATATATCCCTGATCTTTTTCTTCACTATTAACAAGAAAAATCAAATATTAGTTTATTGCACTTGACCAGATCTAAATATATAAGGTAGTTTCTGGACAGAAAAGATGCTGAGACATGCAAATTTAAAAAAAAAAAATATCCCATATTTAAGACTTATTTTGGAAATAGGAAGGGTTGTTAAATTTATTTTCTTTCTTTTTTACTTCCTTCCTAGCTTAGCATATAATAACTATATATTAAAGGTGATTTTTTTTTTGTTCCAGAAAGGCTATAAAGCAGTCTTAAACAGTGACAATCAATCTCAACTTTAACAATGGAATTCTGCTCTTTCAGCTCCTTCTTGGCTATGTCATTAGCAGAAAATAAGTCCCGAAGGCTTACTTAAAATAAATAAATAAATCTTAAAATGTAAGTGCTTAAAACAAATCTTTACAAAGGTAATCAAACTTGAATTCCTTTTGCTTACACTTATTAATCTGAAAATATTGTTCCTGGAGTGTTCAGTGACAATAATGTTACACCATCCCTCACTCAGCTGCAGAGCCATTATGCAGATTTGCTTTTTAGTGGGATTTGTGTCTTTTTCTTTTTTTTTTCCCACCTCAACCACATACAAGCTAGTAATCCATGCACTCAAATTCACACAGTTCAGAGAAATAGGCATGTCTGACTTTTCAACAACAACTTGTGCCCACTCTGGTAAGTTGGAGCTCATGAAAATGTTATGCTACTCAGCTTAGGAAAGCATTGAGACAGTCACCACACTGCCATACCCAGATAACATCCCTTCATCTCATATGTCAACATATGGGAAAGGAAAAAGCTGTGAAATCAGACACGTTCTTTAGGAATTAAGAGATGCAACAGTAAAGAATAAAAATTTAGGATGCATTCACATTGCATTCCGAGCAAAAGTTTATTTGGTAACATGGTGTGGTTTTGAGGCTACACGAGGAAACACCCATGAGAGGTAGAATATTAGAATGTAGAGGTATTCTATATTAGAATACAGAGGTAGAATTTGGTCTGCTGAGAGGTCAGACAATTTTTGATCCATTCAGCATAGACAGAGGCTGCAGAACTCTGTATGGACAGCTTCTGCAGTAAGACCAGAATTTGCAGGAGCTGTATGAAGAACAGCTGATGAAATATGCAATCTTCATGCAAAAATTACAGAAGTGATTATTTCAGTTACTTTCTCAACCAAAATTGAAGCTATTATTGCAGAATTTTGTCCTTCAGAAAAAGAAGGGGTGTTGCTTCATTTTTCAATTCATGAAGTCAGTCTTTCTTTCTTCCTTTGCATTAAGTGCAAGGCACCTTAAAACAGATAATTTGCTGTAGATTTAGACCCCAGTTTTATCTTCTGGAAACATACTGTCACGCCCTAAGATCAACATTTTTCAACGAGGTCAGTGGACCAAATTATGTCCATAGTAAAGGAAAATAATTGTCTTTTTTCTCCTACTTTTGGATGGATGATGGCCTCTGATTCTTGATAAAGCTTTTTTTGTCACTCAAGAAGTTCTTTTTTTCTTCTCTTCGAGATTTATGTGCATAGGGGTTGCATAGACGTGGTTTGCATACTGAGAGGCAGAAGTGCAATATCAGGAACAATAATTCAATTATATTTTTTTTCCGCATTGCCTACAAGCAACATTTGTCATTTATCTTGCCGAATATGTTTGCATGTAAATTGAGGAGGATGGAAGCTATTGTGAAATTCTAGACCTCCTTGCTGGGTGCCCATGTACAGAATTAAGTCAGGGTCTTTCAAAACCTGTAGGTTTGAAAATTATTATATAGGGGGAGGAAAGAAGAAAACCTGCCAAATTCCTTCCATGAAGAAGCTGGTGAGGGTCAATGCCGCATATTAGAACCTCTCCTTCAGTTATTTACATTCATCTTAATATATCTTCTAAGTTACATCTCATTAATCAAGGATAAAAAATTGGAAAAGACCTCTTACCCTTGTTTTTTTCCATATCAAAGAGGCAATTCAACTATTTTTCCATTGTTTCATTACCATTTCTTCCAGAAATATATGAGGAGGAAGAAACATTAAGTCAAAGACTCTGTGAGAAGAAAGACGCATTCATGTCACCTGCATGAAGGCTGAGATTTGACGTGTCAATGAAGTCCATCACATCTCCTCTTAACCTACTGAGCAACTCCACTGCGCTGAAGGAAAAAGCTTCATGTACATCAAAAAGGTCCTGTATCAGCCTTCCCCTTACTTCCTGACCCTGAAGAGTTTGTCCTAATGAATGCAGCCCCAGAGGTATACACATGCACAGCCAGCCACTGTTAGCTCTCTCATTTTCCCTAATTTCCTCTATACTTGGATTTGTGTCATCACACCAACTCCAGCCTTTACACTGTGTGTGCCTCCATGTCTGCTGAGCTCTAACATAAAGAGCCCACAACTACTAAATCAGAAAGGAAAATAATTCATCCCTTTCAGAAAATTGTTGGAGCCTGGCAGTTACAAGAAACTCTCCACCGTGCTGGTGAAGACCAAGTGACTTCACTTACAACTTCTAAGTCACATCAGAATTTCCTCTCATTTCACCACATCAAGTCAGAACTAGTCTTTGTCAAGCTAGGGCAAGAGTGTAATCAGGCCAGTATGTGTCAAGTTATGTAAAGAAAAAGAGTACTAAATCAACTACAATAAGAAGCTGGCCTTCGAGGTTTTCTTTTTATTGGAAGCATGCCCCTTTGGAGTTGTCTTCAGATGTGAAGTCCCTACGAATAAATGTGAAATTATTGCAACTGACATTTCTAATGACTGGTGATCTAGCTACCAAACTTCTACATTTCCTACTCTATATCTAGGACTTCATTTTTAAACAGAGATACAACTCATGTGTTTACACTTGGTATAGGAATTTAGGCACTAATCCAAAGCCTGAATTCAGCATAAATTTAACAGAAATTAATTTTCTTCCAGCATATATTTGTGGAGACCATGACCATGCCTGTTTTTGTGTATTTGGGAGTAAGCCATCCAAGATAATTATCTGCATCTGCAGACCCTGTGCAGACCCATATATGTGTGAGCTACTGCAACAAGCATGAACCCAAATTTAAATACGGGTGTGGACCTGGAAGTTAAAACAAAGTAGAGAGTTGGGTACTAACAGAATTTAAAATAATTTATCCAGAAATTTTGATGATATTTCTCTGCAAGTAAAATCACAAAAGGAAACACTGCTTTGTTTGTTTTACCATATCTGGGAGTGGATGTGTCAAGGACCTGTTATATCAATGAAATAATGACCTGTCACTGACAGAAGAGGGTGAGGAATTCAAAGCTGTTAGCATGACTCTGGCCTTCCACTGAAAGCATGAGTCCTGATTTCAGGCTTTGATAATGATCAGCAGTACAGATCTGTTAGTACAGCCTGGTTTAAGGAGAGGAAGAAACAAAGGCAAGGCATTGAACACATCTAATTTGAAGCTGGACTTGGTTTAAAGAGTGACCTTACTCTTTTTTCATTGCTGATTTGGTTAATGTGACCTAAAACATCCTTCAGGGGAAAATAAGAGAGAAGGGATGAAAGGGGACAAGTAGAATGGTAAACACTGGATTTTATTCCCCACCCACTACAGATTCCTAGCAACCTGACTGCTGGAAAAATATGGTAAACTGGCAAAAGTACTGCAGTGCTTGCTCATGGTGTGCACTGTATTATTTAGTATTGTTAGTATTGAAATCTTGTTTCTTACAGGTACTTAAAGTAGGAAAGTAGACCAAGTTCAGAATTAACTAAATCCCACATGGAGACAGGGAATAAGTTGAAGATGCCTGAAACAGGGCTGATTCTTATAGCTGGATTTTTTAAATTCTCAAGAAAGAAATTACAAGATACAGCTAGGAGTTGACAGTGGCAATCTACTGGGGTGAGATGTTCCCTGAAAAGCGCAGAAGAAAAACACCTAATGCCAAAAAATTAAGTAGAGATTCATTCTCAAATGTCCAGTGGTTTTTACCCATTTCTTTTGCCAAATCTCGGCTATTACTTTAATCCCAGTAAGATCTCGCTGTTTACACTGTTTCTGTGAGGGTGAAGGATTGTCTTGTGGGATCAAACTTTCACACAGAAGAACCACACAACTACCAATCTTAAACTGGGCAGCTGTGAGGTATTTCTAGTCTTTCCAAGATTTTAGAGGGAATATGTGAGTCGTTGGTATTTCTTAAAAAAAAAAAAAAAAAGGCAGCCTGATTTTTTTAACTCATCTAGTATTTCCTTGCCAACACATACTTTGGATGAGGCCGTGTTTTTTGTTTTGTTATGAATTTTCTCTTGAGGAAGCAGTTCTTTTGAAGCAAAGCAATTACTGGAACCAGAAGCTCATTCTACAATGATCACTTCAAAATTATTGGGATGCTTTAAATGTAATCAATATTCTTTTCTTCTATATATTGTTGGAAATTAAGAGAAAGATGTAATATTTATGTATCTTGATCAAAATGCTTACTTTAGCAGTAATAATCCAAAGGATTTTTTTTTTTTCAGTAGAGCAGTATGGAACATTTAAGGGTTAGTAACCTGACATTTTAGTCACTTTACCCTTAATTGCTCTTTTTCTAGGTGTTCATTTTCATTGCTCTCTGTAGTAGTAAGTAGAATAAGTTCAAGTTAGCTCTGTAGTGGCAGGCCACTTAAGTGCTGGTTTCTTGCTGTGTTCCACAATGATTCTTAAATTGTTCCATCATTCTATTAAATGAATTAATAATTCTTTTAGTTTTTGGGATTTTTTTTTTCAATTGCTTCCAACTTGGCAGCATTGTCTGCCAAGTAAATATTGCTGCTTAAATTTACAAATTAGTCCAAATCATATGTTTTGGTATTATATATTGTGCAGAAATAAAAAGGCCAATTTTATACTTTTATACATGTGTTCTATTAATAACTTTCATAAAACTATTCACATCAAAAATGAGTCACCAAGACACATACTTCTAGTTATTTTCTAGATCGCTTAACAGTCTAAGTCAAGCAGCCTGTTTTTCAGTAGTACAGGATCAACACTAAATTCTCTCTTTTTAGGAGAGAAAATATGGACAGAACTGCTACATGTCTTTCTAGACAAATAAGAAAGATACAAGAAAAAACATAAAGAAACTTAAAATTTAAGCATAATATCGGCTTCACCCTCAGCTGTACCCAACCATGAGTACGAGCAACATTTATTTGTGCTTAATCGTGGCTGACACTTAACTTCAGTACAGTTGAAAAAGTAAAATGTTGACAAAGCCAAGATGAACAACAGGCCTGCTTTTGGACTGCACCAGACTCCACAAGCCCAGTGAGAGGTCAGAAGACTCCTGTGCTGCCTGTTTAACCTGCACTGCAGAATGGTAACTCCTACAGAAAGCAGGGCTGTTTCCCAGAGAGGGCTCAGGCTGAGAGACACAAAGTGAAAAGCAAGACTGCTTTTGCATGTTTTTTCAAAAATACTGAGATGGTGGGGCTCAAAGCAGCTTAAAGGAGCAGCACTTTTGAGGGGAGACATGCAAAGTGAAAGCGTCTCATACATCAGAGGCAATTTTCCTCAAATGCTAAGGTTCCTCCTTAATGTAGCATTATTCCCCCTTATGTCATTTTCCACAGTCATTAATAACAATAATTTCAATTATTTAGCATTGTAGAATTTCTGAGTAATGTCTGAGACAGGACACACAAGCAACAGCAGGTGAGGACAGCAAGTTATTCAAAGTCAGATCTTAGTACTAAGCTTTAAAGCCCATCACAGTTTCTGAGAAGTGGCCACGGCTCCCTGCTCTTTGAGCATCACAAAACCTCTACAACCCTAATTAACTGTGGGGGAGAAGCAGAAATGCAGGATCTTAAGTACCTTTATGAGCTTATATAAGATTTGTATGACTTATATGACAGGGAAAGCACTAGGTCAGCATCCTAAAGCTGCCCAAAATAACAAACATTATAATACCAAGAAAAAGTACAATTATTTCTAATTTCACACAGCAAGTATCCAGCAGAGAACATTGTGCTGAAATCTAACAGCACCCTTTCCATTGATAGCTTGATTTGGTTATAAAATAAGACACAAAATATCTTCAAATCTCCAGGTATAATATAATCATGACACTCAATATTTTTACTGCCTTTTTTAAATCATAGTAACATCAGCAATTTTAGCCATTTTCCTGATGTCATTATCAATAAAAATTATCATTTAGGGCTTAGACCAATTCTACTTCGCTTGAGAATCAGGCTAAAGCAAGCTAGGGAATATCTAGCATAAATTGACAATGCTTTTATTATGCATTACGTTACAGAGGTGTCACTGGTAAAAAATATAATGGTACAATACACAGTTCACTGCAACTCAAAGATAAAAAAAATTAAAGAAAAAATAGGCAAAAGCATAAAATGTTTTTAGACCATGAATTGTATGTGCCCTTCCCAAACATGCAGTTAACATTCTTCAAATATGAAATATGGCACATTACAGACTTCCTTATTCCACATTTCTTCCAGAAGCAAAAACATGCATGAAGAAAGGAAGCATGACAAAATATACAAGCGTAATTAATAGAGATAAAAGTGTATTTTCAAGACCAAATTCTAGACACTGAATATCTTCTATGTTTCAATGTGGGTTTTTCAATCTGTAAAATAACAGTAGAAAGTTGTCACTTAAGCCATTGATGCTAAGGTTCCTTTTTTTTACCACTTTTTACCATTCACTACAGTAATTGAAAATTATCAGGAAAGAGCATTATTGGCAGCATAAACCAATAAACTGAAGGCACTTCCTGAAGTAACTAATATGACACAGTTAACTCTGAAATATCAATATGATGATATACAGTCAAAAAACCAAATAACAAGCTATCACCACCAGGAAACAGAACAAATGCCATGGCAAAATAGCAACATAAATAGTGTTTAAACAAAAGCAAAACAAAACGTGGTGGAGCACTGGAACAGGCTCCCCACAGAAGTGTTCACAGCATCAAGACAGAATTCAAGAAGTGTTTGGACAGTGTCCTCAGGCACATGTTGTGATTCTCAGGGTATCCTGTGCAGGACCAGGAGTTGGACTCAATGATCCTGATGGTCCCTCCCAGCTCAGCTTTATTTTGTGATAAAGGCCATAAAATTATTATGATGAATGCGTGAATTGTTCTGTAAGATTAGAGTGTTAGGATTTATCTATAGTGCTTTAAGAAACTGAGTGGTTTCTTATTGAAACAACTGAAAATTTACTAAAATCTTGGCCACTTCAACTTGCACCCTCTTTTACCTGAAGATAAAATCTTGTCCTAATTTCCAACAAGTCATCCCAGAACTTTGGCAGTTTTTAGTGCCACCCAATCTACTAACTTATTTAGGAACCTATCTGCCATTACCATAAGTACTGGAAGAGTCATGAAGTGATTGCAGGTGTTGACTTTAAAATCTATCAGGTAAATTACAATGCGCCCTTTCTAACAGATGTCTATATACAGGCATTTGAAGTTAGACTGAATATTGCATTTTCCATATCAAAGCATGTTTCTGTACCAAGAAAATAAGTAAACAAAGATGAGTAATGAGAGTTTGAAATACATTCTTCTAAGAACAAAGTTAAGCAAGTTTAAAATATTGATGCAATAATTCTAATAAAGACTAGCAAATCAGTGTGATTTAACTGGCGGCCATCAAAGTAATTGTGTTCTAAAATATGTTAAAGCAAAATTCCTATCTCTGAACCCCAAACAAGTCAGTCAGAAGCTCACAAGCTGTATCTGCTCCAGAATTCTAAATGAATTTGCTTCTCTGTGTGATGGAACTTTTGCAACAGGGAGGGTAAATATCATGCCCAAATGTCTGCAAGTTGTAACCCACTCAGGGGCAGGCACAACAGGCAAGATTCTCTGGGGATAGTTCCACCCAATCTTTCAAGCAGCAGCTATCACCACCTGCCAACATCTCTTCATCTTCTAGACACACTTGGAAAGAAGAAAGAAAGAAAAAAAAAAAAAAAAGCAAAAGCAAGGACTTTTACTCCCTCTCTAAGTATCCAAAGCCACCAGGTTTTTTAAAGTATTCTCCAAGGACACCACTCAAATAACTCAAATACAGGTCTTAAAATAAACATTTGGGTGAAAAACCCACACACATCCCAGACCTCAGAGGACTCAAGTATGCTCAGTGGGGAAGCCACAGGCAGCCAGACAGAAAGCAAATCAAACAGAGGAGCCTATGGTGGGTTTTAGCTGCTCTCCAGCTTGCAGTTTTTCCCAGTTCCACATAGGGCCTGCTTTGGATTTCTAAGTCTGTTGTAGCTCTTGCATTGAATAGTTAAACCTAGTAATAGCATTTTGCTTTTGAAAATCCTTTAAAAATTAATAACTTCTGGTTTTACATTATGAATTTGTGCTTGTTAAAACCCTCCATGTCTTAAAGATGCACCATCTCTCACAAATGTGTGAAATCATGAGGGTTGCTTAATTAAGTAGTGCCTCCAGCATTAAAATCATTACCACTCACAGCTCTGGAGCGACTTAGTTCCAAACTCCCTGGGGTCTGTGCCCATTCCCGAGTGGACTGGTGCCCACATCACAAAAACCACCCTCCCAGCAGGACCTCGTGGCTGCCACCTCAGAGACAACAAACACAGATTAACTGAGTTCCCCTACTGACTGTGCTTTCAGACTCAAAATTAGTACCTCCAGAGGAGTCACAAGTAATATTAAGAGACTCCACAGGAGCTTTGTATTTCACCTGCTCTACGTGTCCTGTGGGTAGGTAAGTGTTGTTCAGCATCCAGTGTGTTTCTCACGGCAATTTCAAGTCTTTACTTGCTTTGGAGATCAGAATCTCTTGCTTCCCCTAGCTTGCATCAAGATTTATTTTGAGATGTTTGCATATTTCAAAATTATATCTAACAAGAAACAGTGTCAGGTGATAATTTTGGTTTTTTACTAGTAGATTTTTAGCAGTTCTATATAAAGCAGCACAGCTGCATGAATGCTTCAGGAATAATGTGCAAGACATATTGCCTTACTTCAGCTAATAAAAATCTGTAACCAACCGCAGCCTCATGAAACCACAATTTAAAGGAGATTACACTTTTAAATCATATCTCTGCAAATGAAAAGGTGGCATTATCCTACTCCACATTATTGCCAAATTCCATTCTTTTTCCAAATTAAACTGGTACACTGCTATAATTTCTCAAACATCCATTCATCAAGAATGATACCCAATTAAAGAAAGAAACAATACCTTCTTACCTCACCAGGCTGTTATCTCACAAAACTGTCAGAAACAGAGATTTAGTTGATTATTTTATAAAGCTGCTGAACCAACATGGCTAAACCATTCTACTCCATCCTCTATCATCATAAACAGCAACAGCTCTGTGCAAGACCTGTGAATTCAATGAGCATTCTGAAGATAAACAAATGGTTGCGCTGCCGCAGCTAGAGACATATCTAACACAGTCTGTGTCATCTCTGAAGATGCATAAAACGGAAATCACTCACCCTGATTCAAATTATTGTATTCCTGGCAGTTTTGAAATAAAACTCACCGTTTAATTGTAAACTGGGTGTACACAGTCTAAAAATTATTGAAGCAAAACCCATGAATTTTACAGATTCACTTACTGGATGAGACTTTCAATTGGAAAAGAAAAAAAACCTCTGTTGAATTAGAGACAAATTTCCCTTCTAGCCAACCTTAAAAATAAATTAAGTGGAGTAAGGAAAAAGAAAATAGTATTTAAAATATATTTTGTCCTGCATGCTTCTTATCAAACTAGATATACCACAAGAGCACATAAATGTTTGCTATAATCAGAAATGAAATAAATCTAAGAAAAATAACAGCTGGGAAAGAAAGTACCCAAGATTAAAATTTTGAATTAATTTTTTCCCTTTAAAAATGTGTAATCCTTTCCTCACAAATAAATGTAGAGTGTCTCTATTAAATGCAAAAATCCTAACACAGTATGATGGTGCCAGCTTTTGTCTATGTTACTGAGAGGTAAAAGGCTCCCAAAACCTCATAGGATGCTCTGTTCAGTAAAGAATATTATTGGTTAGGTACCCAATTCTGCTTTCAATGATTGAAAGCAGATTTCAGACAGGTGGATTTTCTCCAAGCAGGCACTTCCTATGTACTCCTGTAACAAGTTCTAGGAAAGTATAGCGGCAGAGAAACAATACAACAAGTCTATAAATGGAAATATCAGCCTTCCAGATTTTCCAAGCTATTAGAACACCCAGGAAGCTATAGAAAAGATGGGATTCATTCCTTTTGCTGCTTTCTGCCTTTTTATCTCATGTACAGAGAAGTATTTTAAAGTTTAAGGGTTGTAGCAGATAGTTATCAACTTTGCCCTTAGGTGGTACAGCAACCTCGTTGAAAAATTGCTTTCAAAACCTATTACATTGCTGAGCATTTCAACATTAGTGCACTTCGTCTGCAACTATTTGCTTTGGCATATATGAATGTACTTTTTATTTAGAAAAATGCTTATTTTCTCTCTCAATGCTCTCTCCTTTTTCTTACGCTCATATGCCCTGATAGTTTCCAAAATCTCACTTTCATTTGTTCTGTTGTTGAAAGGAATTCTTCGATCATTTTTTATCTTAATTGATTTAGAGTGAGTCCAAACCCTTATTTAAGGAACTAGCTTATTTCATTAACTAGTTCTACTAGTTTATCCAAGTTATATATTAAGAAAAAAAACCCAAAAAAGCCCCAAAAAATAAAAAAAACAAACAAAAACACCACACACACAAAACTCACAAACCTCTATTCCTACTCAGTGGATTTTACTTTTTTTTTTAATGGAATCAGCAGCAATCACTCAATCCAAAGATATTCTGAACCTGCTTCTTACAACTACAGCTCAGAAAATTCTGTTCTCTGTTAAAAAAGCCCCTTCACACCGCAGAACACATCCTTTTAGCACCATGTTTTTTTGCCTCTAGGAGCACTAACATCATCTGTGGACTGAGCTATGCCCAAAGGTGAGGAGCCTGCAGCAGATCCATTGCAGCACTTGAGCAGGAATAGCTCCAGTTCCTATTGCTGCTCTTCCCCCAGCAGGGAACAGCCAGAGACATCCCTGCTGATTCTCAGCTCACTATCACCTCAAGCACTTCTTCCTTAGTTTAAAACCCTCTGCCTCAATTATCCCCACCTCCATGTTAGATGTAAGCAAGTAAATAGCAGCAGCAATTCAAAAAGAGGCTTCAGTGGGTGATCTGTCAGAGCAGCACTAATCACAGGAAAGGCTTATTCCCTTCTTCCTTCCTTCTTTACAGGGGAAAGTCCTATACATACTCTAATTTTATTTATTATTTTTTTGCTTTACCTTTTTATGATACCAGAGATCCAGATTGAATTCCTTGTCCCAGTTGATGCTTGGAGGAATTTAATAAACTGGGCCTGAAGGAGAAGCAGGAAACAATGACATTCTGTTTATTGTTGGATATTCTTTCTTAGCAAAACAAGAGCAGCAGTCTAACGTTTTGATCTAGATTTAAATACAATTTTGTTTGGTGCAAGAACTGCATTTACTCAAGTTGTAGTTGTGAGATAAACTGGACTTACTCAAGTTGAAGTCATGTATCTGCAAAACATTAATGCACTTTTACAAAGTTTGTGTTTGAAACCCTCTCTGGGTTTTTTGAATAGACTTTTCGTATTAGTAATTTTGTTATCTCAAAGAGAATGAAAAAGCTATGAAGTATTTAATTTAGGAATTTAATTTCAAACAGACAGGAGTGTACTTTAAATTATAAATAGGAAAACTGAATGATAAGAAATATCCTTTTATTACTTTCTAAGTACAGTAATAACACCTGCTACCTTGGGCCACAAGATTATTGGCAACCAAAGTTTTAATCATCAAAATAGAAAGATTTTGTGTGCCTGGGAGATAGTTGTTTCTCTGCTACAATACATATCTTGATATTTTGAGCTTTGGCTAATAAACATTTAATAATTATTATATTAAAACTTATTGTCCTTGGGGCTTGCTTTTGATGTGTACCATATAAAACAGGTGTCTTGTATTATTTTACTGACACTGGGGCTTTCCTGTTTGCACAGAGCTTAGAATTATTGGTTTAGAATCCAGTTGCTATCTTTGTTATTGCTTTGTAAAGTTCTAATTAGAATTTGGGGAACCTAAAGAAGCAATATGCGTTATGAATAGCGCTGTGTCTTTTAGATGTGTGATCGCTATTCACTTGCTTTTGCTTGTTTTATTAAGCAGAGGACAGCAAAGAAATGTGCAAATAATCTTGTATATTTGATCTTTGTGTTCAGAAGGAGTTTATTAACAATAAGAACATGGGATGACAATCAGCATCCATTCTTAAGGAGTTACAAAGAGGGTGGTATTTATTAAAGAGCTTGCCTGAGCGTATTCTGTATTTAAAAACGACCCACTGGTCATTTAGACTCTATTATTGCTGTGCCTTAGGTCAGAAAGGATTTCTGATGTCATCAAGCTCAGGCACCTTTACAAGTTCATGTGACACTCCTACCCAAACACTGAACAGCCATACTGTTGATGCCTTAATAATTTACAAGGCAATTAAGTGTCTGACCTCACCTCTATGAATTTTAAGCAATATCACTCAAAAAAAAATTCTGGGGTTTTATTCAAACTTCTGCTTTCACATGCAGAAACCAGACAGTTAAGATTGCCATTTCAACAGAAAAAATATGCAAATGATTCACATCCTACTTTCTTGTCAGACCTCTCCAATGTCTTAATCTCCCATAGACACAGCTCCACAAGTTCTCATTTAGCTCCATAAATTGTTTATAAATAATCAGTGATTGTGTGTGGGGAACTCTTTCCCTCCACAAAAACACCACATAGTGACTTTCTGCCCTGTCTATAATTAACAACTCTCTGTCCCTTCAGCAAAGAAATGAGATCTCAGCAGGACTGCCAAGTTTTCCATAAGGACTGATACTTTCCATGAAGTTATCACACAGCCTCTCCTCCATAAAAGCAGGGTGAGGGATGGGAGGTTGAGTATCTCAGGCTGGAAGGAAAGCTGGTGAAATGCCCACACCTGACATTTGGCTGGAAAAAGGGAAGCATGTAGCTACAGATGTGTAAAAAATTGATTTTCAGTTTAGCTACTGACTTGAATAATCAAAGAAATAAATTCAGGACAATTGACCCAGAATAAAAGCATTTTGGGGTCTTTTTCCCCCCTCTGATCCTCTCTTTTCAAACACATAGGATGTGACAGAATGTGACAGGCTATTGAGTCTCTCTTTTGTTCCTTATTGAATACTTAGGACTGATCTAGATAGATAGTTTTCAACTGGGGAATAAAAAAAATTCCATATTTGAAGGCCTCTGGCTACTTTTGGGAGGGTAAGAGCCCAAAATGGTGAGTTCAAGCCTATCTTTCGAATTAGAAAAATATTACAGGTCAGTTCCCTAGCCACTGGCTTAAAAAACAGAAATGCTTCAGTACAGAATGATGAAAAATAATTATTTCAGCATTTCAGAACTTCCTTTTCTTCCTCCTAAAATTTATTTTCAAATTCAGCTTGGAAATGCAGGGTTTAGTTCAAATAAACATGCACACATTTGCTGCCTGAATAAATCACTATTTCTGGTTTGATGTGTGCATTGTTTCTTTTCCCTGGAGAGGGGTTGGTTTTCTGACTTTCTCTCCTGAGCTCTGTAAGTAATCAAAACCAGTTTATCTTCAGCTCTGTGGGCTTTTCTTTTTTTTTTTTTTTTCTTTAATGGTCAGCAGCGGATTGACAATTCATCCTATTGGAGAACATTCCATGCCTGTGTTAGGTTACCCTTATGGAACACTAATCACTGATTTTATTAGCAGGACACAAAATTCCATGTCCTGTTACCTCTGGGAATGGCTGATCTTTGGCAGTCACTGCTGTATTGTTCCAAGATTTATCACCTAACATGTTCATTTTGATTTTCCTATTTTGAAAATAGAAGGCTGGACTTCTGATTACTAGGTAGATAGAGCAGCTACTAAAACTCCTGCTTCCACAGCTTAGCTAGGCATAAGTTATCCCAGTATTCCCTGGTTCACCTGCACATATCTGTTATATATCTAATGTCTTAACTAGAGCCTCTGAGAGTTAGATTTGTTGAAAACACAACATTTTAAATTTGGTGCTCCATCCACTGTGGACTAGCTGAGATGCCTTTTGGATATGATTAATGCAGACAATAAAGGGACTGAAGCGAGCCTGAGAGCACAGGACTGAGGAGAAGGCTCAGGGGGTTCTTCTCCATGTGTGTAAATAGCTGATGCAAGGGAATGAAGGAGAAACAGGCAGGCTTTTCTCAGTAACACCCACTAACAGGAGCAAGACGCAGGTAGCAAAAACTACAAAACATGAACAAAAGTTAAAGAAAAAATAAACAAAACCAAAAAAATCCCCACAAACCCAACAACAACAAAACAAAACACGAAAAAAACCCACAAAAAAAAAAAAAAAAACACCAAAGAACCACCAAAACAAAACAACAACCACCAAAAACAAAACATCACCACCACCACCAGGAAACTCTGCCCAAACACAAGAATGAGTGGCCCACAAAACTTATTTGTGCAGTCAGGCTTTGACTGAGTCCTGGAAAACCTGCTCTAAACTCATCCTGCCTGAACACAAAGTTCCTTCAAACCTAAGTGACTCTGCAAAACACAAGTCTATGGGTGCAAGGTAACCCAAACTCCTGAGTACACCAGGCTGGTGCTGAACGGGTGTGAATTGCTGTCACTGAGGGCATGGCACTGCCCTGCTCCAGTTCAGTGCTGTGTCCCCTTCAAACAGGTCAGCACACAGCTGCCAAGCACAAGTCTGCATCAGCCTGTGATTAAGCATAAAAGGAGTTTTCTTACCTATCTAAAGAAGTAGCCATTTCCAAAAGCTCTCTAAGAGCAGCCTACAGTCTCTTTTCATCCAGAAGAGCATTAATTAAAGCACAGGCTTGGCTGTGATGCCTTGAGAAGGCTGACCTGAAACAGAGACTGGACACAGCTAGAGAATAAAGTAGATATTTATTGAAAGTCTCTAGGATACACCTTGGGCAGGACATGGCCTGACCAGGGCTATACCCAAGGTGGACTGAGAATGGTCACAAAAATGGGTGACCAGTCACAAGATCTTACATTTTTATAAATTTTGGTCCATTTGCATATTGGGATTAATTATCCAATTACAGATTTGGGTTGTGAGGTCTCATCCTTCTTGTTCCTCCCTCCAGCCCACTGTTGTTTGTGCTTTTGGGCCTGAAAGTTGTCCTTGGTCTTCAGCAGGAAAATGATTTGTTTTGTCCACCTGCTCTGTGAAGAGATCTCACTAACACTTAATATGAGGCTCAGAACCACACCCCTAGAAAGCAGACAATCTGAAAAGCATGAAAGCTAAAATTTAAGGCATCAGCTGCCCATCCTTCTCCCATGAGCAGGATGAAGCCTTGAAGCCACCCAGGCTGCAGGTGAGAGTTTTTGCCACACTGAGCTCAGACCAGGAGCAAGCACCCTCTGCCTTCTAGTTCATCACGGCACAGGTTCCAGAGTCAGAACAGCACGGGATGAGAGCAAACAACTCAACAGACTTGTGAGTCACACAATTCTAACAGGATTCCTGGGCTGGATTCCTTTTTAAATACTTCACATCACTGCTAACAGCTCCAAAAAGAGGAAAAAAAACAAAACAAAAAAAAACACCAAACAAAAAAACCCAACCAACCAACACAAAAAACTCTCTGGCTATTGGTGTGTTCTGCAAGGTGCAGGGTTCTCTTCTGCAGGAGAAACCAGAGTTTACAAACAATTCTTAAATATGTTTTCAACTTTTGCACGTTATCTGCTGCATGATACTTCCCAGCACTACTATAAGGTCTCATCTTTCATGCTGCTCCCATACTAAGAAGGTTGAAGAGCTGCCAGAAGGTATTTAAAGATGTATTCAGATGTCAGAAGAGGTTTAAAGTAATTTTTTAAATCTGTCTGGCAGCAACTAAATCTGTCAATTAATTTTCATGTCCTTTTTTCCTTTTAGAAATGGTTTCCTATATTTGATACATTTTGATCCATTCATTATTTTAAGCCGTAGCATTTTAGCAAAACAGATTAACGCTTAATGACTAAAGTCAGGAAATGCAATGACTGCAAATGAACAATGAACTATTTATAGTTCATTTGTTTCCAATTATTTTTTTTTAACATTTTGGAGGATGCATGCTAATGCTATTATGTTTCACACTTCTGTTTAGAGCCCTCTTACTTAGTTAAAAACTATAGGTGAAACTTATCAATCTTAAAAAGTATATTAATGTTCAATTATAAAATGAAACAAGTAAAAGTTGTGACTAAGTAAGTAAAAAAGTTAAAAACTACCTTTCTACCTTCCTGTCAGTGTCAATTACTGTTAATTACGAGTGTATTTTTTTAACTCTGTGGTCGTATTTTCTCTTTTTATGGCACAAAAAGGAGTGTGGGCAAAGACTTGCAAAATTTATATGTTTGCAAAATGAAAGAGTCATAAAATAATTGGTTTATGAATTAATAAGACATTTAACAAGTTTTGGGTTAATTTTCTATTTGCTTTTATCAACTGCTTGTCCTTAACCATGTAATTAACTAAATTTAGAAGAAAAAGTTTTAAAAATAGCTAATAAAATTCAATAGCCAAGTGGAATGTTGTGTTCATATAACTGTGCCTTATATTAAAAAAAAAAAAAAAAATCTAACAACAAAAAGACCCCACACTCTAGCTAAATCTTAGGATTTTCCTAAATCTCTTGGACAAAATTTTTTTGATATTACAGGTTGCCCTAAGCTGGAGAACTCATCTCTCTGATGTTTTGCCATGAGTTTAAAGGTTAGCATAGGAAACAGGAATAAAGAAATTCTTCTTTGGGGCATGGCCCGAATGAAAATTCTCTGCTGTGCTGCTGTGGTACAAAAGCAATATTTCATGCCTACAAGATTTCAGCCTTTGATTTCTCTGATTCATTGTTGAAGTTCTCATCTTTTTCACAGTATGAAAGCCATGGCCATTCACACATTTTATTCACAGGGAAAGGACCAAATACACAAAAATATAATAAATAAGAACACAACGACATTCACCTTGAAGACTGAACTTTAAAATGTTCTGGTCTGTAGCAATGCTATAAATAAAACCTGAAAATGGACAAGTTAAGTAAATTAACTTTTATGTAAAGAATTGCTGCTGAATTCCTACTGAAGCACTCCATACCACTAAGTAACCTGACTCACCTTTATTTTGAAAAAAAAATAAATAGTAAAAAAATCTTGTAAATTCAGTTACCCACACATGCAAACAGCTTTGTCAATGTTTATTATTCCAAAATTACTAAACTGGTTTGCCTCAACGTCATCTAATTAAGAGGATTTGGTCCTATAGGAGAAGATTTGCAAAGGCACTGTTACAGTTCAAGTGGTAAATGGAATTTGTTTCTTTGAAATTATCTCCTATGGGTTATAGTTGGTTTGTCTCCATAAAGGTGTGGTGTTGTTTTTTTGTTTGTTTGGGTTTTTTGGGGTTTTTGTTTGGTTTTTGGTGGGTTTTTCCCCCATTTATGTTTAAAACACCACTGCAAAACTAAGTGGTCATATGTGGAACACAACAACTTGGAGAGAGTCTGTCCGTGGGTGCAGTCTGAGACAAGATGCCCATGATCTCATCTCTGCCTCCTGATGGAGGCTGTTCTGCCTACACTCACTGTGGTGTGACAGTGTCTTACATTCCACTTTAAGAAGAGTTAAAAAAACTAAACAAAACAACCACACAAACAAAACACCACCTGAAAAACCAGTTCTTCCTTAACCAAGCCATACTGGGCAGGCAGAAGGAAAGAAGAGAGCAGTCACAAACTGCAGCAAGCATTGCCTTTTATAGTTCTCGTGAAAACTAATCTGGTTTACCATACTGCATCTAGGGCAATGTTTGCCTGGGACTGAACAGAAGCAAATTCATATAAATTCTGATATGGGTTATCCCAGCCAGCAGCCAGGTACCACACAGCTGCTCATTCAACTCATCCTCTCACCTGAGAGATCCTGAAGAGAGAATGGGAAGAGTGAAAGGTAGAAAACTCATTGAGACAAAGACATTTTATTAGAGAAAGCAAAAGCCACACACACAAGCAAAGAAAACCAAAGAATTCATTCTCTACTTCCTGAAGGCAGGCAGGTGTTCAGCCATCCCCAGGGGAGCAGGCTCCTACCACAGATAATGATAACTTGAGAAGACAAAACCATCACTCCAAACTACCCCTTCCTCCTTCTCCTCCCCACTCAGTATTCTAAGCATGATATCCCGTGGTCTGGAGTATCCCTTTGGTCAGTTGGGGTCACCTGTCCTGGCTGTGTCCCCTCCCAGGCACCCCCAAATTCGTCACCAGCATGGCAGTACAAAATGGAGAAAAGGCCTTGGCTCTGTGTGATCCCTGCTCAGCCTTAATGACAAAAATATCGCTGTGTTATCAACCCTATGTTCAGCACAAACACAAAATACAGCCTCATACAAGCCCCTAAGGAGGAAATCAACTCTACCCCCAAAAAAGCCAGCAGAAATTCTTATTAAAGTTTGTGGTGGTTTTTGGTTTGTTTTTTGTTTTGGGTTTTTTGTGTTTTTTTGTTGTTGTTGTCTCCCCCCCCCCCCCCCTCCTTAAACAAATCAAGTAGGAGAAATGGGGCACGTCAAGAAAGAACCACCACAGATTCAGGCCTCAAGCTGATGTAGGAACATTTTACTTCAGCTTTTATCGATTGAAATCTTTCACATCTGAGAGCTATGCTGTATCAATTTTGTTACCCCTTGAATTCTTTCCATCAAAAAACAGAGGGCTTTTTTTTTTTTTTTTTTTTGAGGAGAACTTTCTACATCTCTTAAGTTACACAGTTTCCTGCAGTGAGCGGAAGCAACATCATCTATTTAATAAAATGCTTTACCACTTAGTGAAGCAAACTATGGATCAGATCCTTTCAACTTTGTCTTAGGAGCAAGAGAAGACTGTCATAAAGTCAAGTTAAAAACTTCCTCGTGTTCTTCTAAACTTCTACAACCAGCTAATTAAATCTTTTAAAGGTCCTCTAATATGGACATTCAATCCTCCCCTTGGAGGGCTGTTGTTATTATGCATATTCAGAGATTTAAGAAACAGGGAGTTCACCTTAAATGCATTAGGGGGTTAATTAGGTTTTCAGTAAGCACTTCTCTAATTCCTCCAACATGCATAACATTTAAACTGCATCGCTGGGGGATGGCTGGCAGCATCGTGACAACTACAATATTGGCAGCACAGTAATTTGTAGCTAAGGTCATTTGAAGATAACATTAACTCTTCACTATTCAGTCACAGCCAATGAATGCGGCTTCAGGAAGACACTGATAGTTAATGAGGATGGGCCAAGTACGCTCCTACCTACAAATTTACTTTGTTTTTTGCATTTTCTGTGTGCTTCATTTGGTTCAAAAGTTTCATTATTTGAATCTGACCTGTCTGAAGTTCTGGTTTTTGTTTGGGGTTTTCTTTTAAACAAAAGTTAGAAAGTACTACTCCACCATCTCTATAATTCAAAAATTTGACTTCTGAATATTTTTTCTGCAATGAGTGTCCTAGTAGATCCAGAAAAACACACACCCCTTCTCAGTCTTGGAGGCCCAGCTCATCAGCTTGTACCTACGCTATTGTTCTTAAAATAACACACCCCAGAAGAACACATTTTTCCTCCTGCTGTAATACAGTAGCTTTCCCAGACCACTACCACAGTCCTATTGATTGTTCTTGAAGACAGTGGTAAAGAAACAACATTAGTTTTGCCATTAATTACTCATAATAACGGAAAGAGCATTAAAACATGATTGAATATGATGCTCATACAGATCCTGTAAACCTCCTTCATTTTCACACTTCAGTGAGAGGAAGAAGGAAAATATATATACTTGAAATAGTGTGCAGCTATTGTACCTGTACCTCAGTACTAGTGTTATTTCTCCATTTTAAACACGTATAGAGTGGGATCCAGCTGATCTTTGTTTTGCCATATTACTGCCAATGTTTACAGATCCAAATAAATTGTGGCATATGGTATTGCAAAGACAATAAATGTTTGCAGGATCACACCTTAGCATATAAATCAGTACTTAGTGTTATTTGCCCTTAGTCATGGCACAGCACACCATGCTTGTATTTTATTTTGGTAATGCACCATGTGACATTCCCAAGCAGTGGAGTTGCATCACCACAGGTGGAAGATGATAATAATAATAATAAATAAATAGGAGCTACTCTCTTCCATGCAAATAACAGTAATATTCTGAAAACAAGGTAGTAAAAATAAGAAGCATTTTTATGCAATTATTACAACACAAATAATACTTGAATTCAAATATTACCCAGATTCATTGTAGTCCTTTTAAATTAATATCTGATAAAAGAATATAATCACAGTGCAACCAGGACGAAGACAAAAGAGACTTGATAAAAGTGTAGAGCTGTTGGAAAATGAGATGTGTTAAATTGCATATCTCTGTGTCTGAGACAACAATGTGTTTTGTTAAACAGCAAAGTCCTTTAATTTAAATAATTGAATGCTAAAAAATAAAAGCTACTACTGTAGTGCAACGGGCTATCAATCACCTAATCAGTTTACTACAGTGTGCTGAATACTCTTCTACTAAAGCTGGTTCTGCCTTCAAAATCATCCTATGGGTACTTCAGGAACAGTTCTTGTAGCTGGTGTCATCTGTAACATTTCAGTGTTACAGTTACAGTCTGTTTTCTCTGAGTAGTTTGTATGTGTCTCATTTCCACAGACAATTTTATGATAAAATATCTTGGCATCAGCAAAACTTAAAATTAAAGCAGAAATTGTTTTTAAAGTTGCCAACACTCTGGATTTTGTAAACATTTCCCAACTTCTTTTCATTAACATTCCCTAACCTTTTCCATTCTCTTTTTATACCCCAGTGACTCATGATTTTTTTTGTTTTGTTTCAAAGGGCAACTTTCAATCTGAAGGAGTAAGAACACTCTACACACAGAAGGAATTCATCTTTTTTTGAATAGTTGCTATACTCTTCAAAAAGAAGTAGATTTGAATTTCCACAATAAATACAGAAATTTAGTCTCAATTCTCTATACTGTGGAGGCTGACTGTGAAATAATGCACACCATACTTCAAGAAAGTTTCATTTTCCTTGCTGATTTTACAGTACAACCTCAGCTAATATAAATGCAGAGACAGAAGACTCTGAACTTATGAAACATGAAGAATAGCAATAAAAGAAGTTATTGAATCATCTTGACATGGCATCTGAGATTTGGTTCTTGCAGATGGAGCAAGAAGCATCACACAAGAACGAGGGACCACATGCAAAGAAATTTCTCCACTGGACTTGGAAAGAGAAAGCTGGGCAAGGACATGAAAAGAAAGAGATACTATAAAGGCTGAAGGTGAAGGAGCAGCAGCATTGGAAGCAGCATGTGTTTTCAGAAAAATACTTCAGAATAGAATGGGTTGAGCCTGTGGCTCAAATCCCCTTAAAAAGAACGCAGATCTAAGCTGGTATACACTTTGTCATGGGACACAGCTGAAACAACCCTCACAAAAAAGCTTAGAGAGCATGAAGGTGAATGAATAATATGAGAAGGTAGCTGTGCTTCATTAAGTATGGGAATTACATACGTGGTGTATATTATATTAGAATCAGGGATTTGAGAAACTTATGGAGTATAATTGGACCTTTCTGGTATTAAACTACATTTGTGGGACTGAGAGCTGATCCCACAGACGTTTGGTTATGAACATGAAATGTTTCTTTCATACTCCAGGCAGCCACAAGTAGGGGCAGTCTGGGTTTCTGGGAGCTCTAGGCAAGGTCCAGGTCACTCCTGCACACAAGAATGGATTGCACACAAGTAGGGAGATTGTTTTAATTGCACTGGAATAGATATAAGGTGGAGTAATCTTATTTAGAAAAGCCTGCATATATTGTATAATTGTTTTGAAACTTCTGCCACAAAGTGTAGGAAACTAAGGCACACCTGGACTCATGCTGATGAAGGAACATCTTATTTCTATTTACTCTTTTTCAAGTTCCATAAACAGATACTTGTGACAACTTTCAGCCAGGGACATTCACCTTTGTTTCTAAGCTTTCTATCACAATATAATCCTCCATATTTTTTCTGTGTTTTCTGTTACAGCGTCATTCTCAGATTTATCACCACTTTCCTCCTCAGTACACACCACACAGTCCGGTAAATGTCTATAACCTTTCCTGTTTAGAAAGCTTACAGAGTATAATCGGACCATTCTCGTACTAAACTACATTTGTGGGACTGAGATCTGATCTTACATGTGGTTAGGAATATGAAACGTTTCTTTCATACTTCAGGCAGCCACAGGCAGGGCCAGCCTGGGTTTCTGGGAGCTCCAGGCGAGGTCCAGGTCACTTCTGCAGACTGCAGCACTCCCCAGTCAGATGCTAATGCATTAAACAAAAACTCTTGTCTGGGAAGGCTCTACCAGGTAAAGTGATTGAAGCAGAGAACGAGGGAAAAAAAATAAATCTCACACATATGGAAAGACTAACCCACAGGTCATGTGCACAAAGAGGTTAGCAGAGACAGATGTACACTCCAAATGCCTCGCTTTCTAGTCCAGTGATATAATTAGCTTTTCCTGCAGCACACTAATGTGCTGGAGATGTAGTCAGGCATCTACTTTTCCACTTACTAGCTTGACATATCTTGCTTTTTACTCCTGAACTTCTTGTAATTCCATCATTTAACACTTTGATTACAAGCTGTCCTCTTAAAGTAATCAGCCTTCAAGTTTTTTTGAAAT
This sequence comes from Sylvia atricapilla, assembly GCF_009819655.1. NCBI lineage: Eukaryota > Metazoa > Chordata > Aves > Passeriformes > Sylviidae > Sylvia > Sylvia atricapilla. The sequence goes on from NC_089143.1 coordinate 64,426,616, forward strand.
TACTTTGAAAGTTTGAGTTTAAAATACTAATATGCAAATACAGAAAATTTATAAAATCAGATCTGATAAGAATTGTCAATTTCACAAAGTTATTTGCAGTCATGCCACACTTTCTGCATCTGGACATATAGGAAAGTAGTGGAAATACTTATGGAAATATTTTCTCACCATCCTTAAAAAGTTCAATTACTGGTCTTCAGCATGTAACATGTCTAAAGTATTTTTTTTTCCTCAAATTTGTCACTTTTCCAAAATGTTTATGAGGTTTCCATCATCATTCAAAGGAGATCAGCAGATTATCACACATGAGGAGTTGCCTGTGTTACTCCCTTTGGATTGCCTCAGTTCCTCACATTCATATATTCATTTAAGGCCAAAAAAACCTTCCAAAACGCTATATATTACCAGAGAGACATGTCACACACTTCAGAAGGATTTGAGGCTGGTATTTCAAGTGTGTATTTTGACTTCTAAAGAGTATAAAACTGTATGTATTAAACATTAGAGATGGAGCAGAACTTGAAAGTCTGAACTGTCTCAAAGCTCATGACTTTTCAAGATTCTGACATCAGTTAGTTTCTGATAGATTAATAACTCTCTCCAGCCCTGAAGATGTAAGGAAACTAGGGGTTTGTGTGAGATATTTCAAGAGCCAGGTACTAAATTTATATATTTAATTTTACCATTTGGGAAAGTTAAGGAAGCTTCCCCCCCCCCTTCCTGAAGTCCTTCCTTTTAAAAGAATAATAATGTATTTATTAGGAATGAGAATTCAATGATATAAGATGTTTTTAGCTCCTTTTTAATTCACTTTGCACACTGAAAAAGTATTCTCAGATTCCTGCTGTCCAAGAAGTTTCTGTCTTCAAGTACTAAAATACCCACTGTACTTTTACTTAGATGTGTAGTCTAGTCTATAGTAAAGAAATAAAATGGATGTCACAGAGCACATTAACAGTGCATACAACATGGTGGGATATAAATTAAAGGCTGAAACACCAGCAAGGGGTTGATTACGTCTTCAGAGGTTTTCATCATACTTCTCTAAGCAGGGTTAACAAGGGACATTAGAGACATATTTATTTTGTGCCTCCTTTACAATACAAGGACAATTTATTAAAACCTCATACTGTTGTAATTCACTAACATTTAATAGCTTCATTCCATGTATCCATAGGAAACACCAAAAATTGCAAATTTTTAGATTAGTTTCTAGCAGCTTTGGCATACTTCATACTCTCTCTTAACATGACAGCATCAGTAGCTGTAATACAACATCCTAATTTCCATACTACATCAAAACAGTTGTTTGTTCAAAATTTTATGGAGAAAAGTAAGCTTCACATTACTACTGCATTTTCCTGCAGTTCAGTCAGCAGGGAGGGAAATTCAATACAGGACTGCTGTGTGGCTTGAGTTCTGCATTTCTATTGATAAAACTTTATACAGTATTGTCAGAACGAAAAAGACTTCACTTAAGAAGCTTATAATCTCAAATTAAGAAGCTTATATCTCAAATAATCAGAATTTGTTAATGAGTGTGCCCAACACTGCAAGATGACTGGCATTACTAGACCAGTTTAGGGCTCTTATCATTAACTCTAAACTGATCCTGTGTAGAATAAAACCTTCACACACCCTTCAATTCAGTGCTATAGAATCAGTAAATTCCAGACAACTGTCCCCATCCAGCCTTCAGTCAAAAATGTTGATATTAATAATCCTATGTACCCTAGTGAAAACTTCAAAATCCAAGTGATATTATTCTGGAGTGTCTTAAAACACCACAAGTGATGGGTAAAAATCACCTGTGTGTTTTGGGCACCTCACACAAGGTGTCTGCACCTTCCTCATTCCTCCCTGACTGCAATACATCTGCACATGGGCATGGATTAGAGGGGACTTTTTTTTTTCCCCTGGACTGTGACCCACTTCAAAGGACAGACTTTTTTGAAAAGTGCTGGTGGGACACCAGGCATCTGACCCATTTACCACCCAAAGTGAAGGCAGAAAGTAGAACAAGGATGTAGTAAGTAAATTTAGAGTTTGAAACCATGCAAAACAAAGCATTAGAAGTGTTATTAGAATTAAGACTGTCTTTCTGTTGATCTAAAAACACTAACCAACTAAAAAAAAACCAAAAACTCCCAAGCCCTCAAACTGAAGGTCACAGTCAGAATAGAAAAATATGAGAGGAATTCCAGCACATTAATTTTTTCCTACAGTAACTTAAATCTCATTTAAAGCAGTACATTGACACATTTCAAAATAAATAAATCCAAGAAAGTTTGGAAGAGAGAAGCAAAAAAACCTCAAGCATGTGGTGGGAAAAAAAAAAAAAAAAAAAGCAGTCATGGTATCTGAAGAAAGATTGAAATAACAAGGTGTGTTTATTTTAGCAAAAGAAAAGGAATGTGAACAGAAGTGTATGTCTACCAACACATAAAGGGGTGATATACAGAAGAGGATCAATTATTCTCATTAGCTAAAAAAAACCCCAAAAAAGGATGGAGAAGGCTTAGATGTAGGTGGCATACTTTAAGTTAAACATTTGGGCCAAAACCAAAAGTCTAAAAGCTGATAAGCACGGTAGGAAAGTTGTTGAAAGACCGTGGTTTAGGCTAAACTTGACATTATTGAGACTGGTTTGCAAATAATTATATGTTTTGGAATGAAGATTGGCTGAGGTGCTCCACTAAGCCTGCCTTTCACACAGGGGATTCACTGTTTGCAGTATCAACAGTTGCTTGAAGAGAGGAGATGGATTTTGAAGGAGAGGTTAACATTAGGAAAAGAAACTGCAGCAGTACAAGGTAAAATTAGTTCAGAATTTGGAATTAGCTATTTAAAGATTTCCAGCAGTTCAGCTTAAGGGATCTTTTCTTCTGAATCTGCATCAGATCATATGTATAAAATAGAGAGGTCCAGTATTCACAAAGCACACAAGTATAGTTTATCAGTCACACTATTAAAATGATAAGCAGTTCTTAGCCTTCAAATTACTAAAAAGCTGTGTTACTACGACCACAAACTCTGCTAACATCACAAGGACATAATGAACCCCAGGCTCTTTATCTACATTTAATTCAGTAAATTATCAGCCAATTTGAAGGTTCCCTTGCTGTCAACATTTTCAGCTGTTCAGCTTCCTCGTCAGGGACACACAGGTAAAAAATATTTTAGTTATCTTCTTTTTTTATTTTTACAAATGATTCAAGTAAACTAGAAAGAATGAATAGGCTGATAATTGACTCACAACTTCAAGTAGCTGCTCTAGAAGTTTACTTTCATTTCACTGGCATTGTGAACTGTACATTAAGTATAATTATATTTTTCTGCATTAGCGGATGTACATCAGCTGCTCTGGATGGATAACAGTTTATGTATATTCTTCAGCATTTGCCTAGCTAAAAAGGCTGGAATAATTATCATCTAATTTGTAGTTCATATTGTTCAACCAGGCAACATAAAGAAGATTTTCAAACTGTAAAGGCAGTACTAAAATCATATAAACACACATTACATGAGACAGGGAAAAAAACCTTATGGCTCTCCTACTGATTTTTTTCTAGGATACATAAGTGCTCCTATCTGCTAGAAATGTCTTTGAAAAACCTATAAAAACACGTTCAACTGTTCTTTGTAAAACTTGAAGCCTTAATTCAGACCTTAAGCTGTTTTCTGCTGCTGTTTTCAATATGCCAATTATGCTTCCTCTGAGCAACTGGATGACACAGTGTTGCATGCCAGACAGGGAGACAGCCAGAAGGCAAACTATAATAGGGATCCAAAGTTTGCTAAATGAACCTTAGCAGTGGTGGGTTACTTTTTCTAAATTCTTTTTCTCACTCTGGAATAGGGAAGGCAAATGAGGATAGCTGCTCTAAAAGGCAGCAAGAACAGCATTGTGAAAACCAGTAACACTTGACTCGATAAATTTATATAAGCACAGCAGAAAAGGACAACGTACCAATAGGAATCTATTACACTTTAATGGTGAAGAAAAAGTCTTGATCTTAATATGTCTGCTGCCCTCTATTTTATTTTCTTCCTCTCTACCCTTGTTTTAAAATCCTTGGGACTGATATTGTGTAGTTGCATATGCAGAGAGAAAAACACAGGTTTGAGTAGCAACTCATGAAGATTCATTTTCCATCCAAGGTGCCTTACCAAAGAATGCATAATCAATTATCTGTTTGCATGCAGTGTCACGCCTCACAAGTAGGTTGGATTTTCAAGACATTTGCAAATTGCTACATATGTACGTAGGCATATTTAAAGAAATGCTTCAATGCAATAGATTTGTCCCTAACAACAGCAACAAAACAGTCAAAATAATGTTACTTGGACGTGGAATGACTGAAACTATTTCATACAGCTACCTTGCTTTTCTCCTTTTGCTGCTCTAATCATCACCTTTCTCCCTCTTTTCTGCTTTACTACTCCTACAGCTTCCTTCTACTATTCCATCACCCAGTCACCTCACATGAAGGGAGCCAAGCAGTGAACTTAGAGTGTACCTCCCATTGCTTTGCCCTCAGACACACTTCTGCCTTCTCCTCTCAGCTCCTGCTTCAGTTATCTCCACAGCACTTCTCAAACAGCTGTTCCTTTGTTAGGGGCTCTGGAGGTGGTTCTTTCAGCAAGCAACAACAATATTCTATGAAACAACCACCACCATATCTCTAAAGGTGACAGGTCTCCCGCACCTACACCTACATCCAAGAAAGAACCTAAGAACAATCTGTCTGTGCCCTGATGACACAGTGATTACACCCAGCACACAGTGATACACCATAATGACAAGATTTACCGTGCCATTATTAAAAATGAGTCAACACCCTGCCTCCTCCAGGTTGCACTCCTGCTTTCCATTCCCAACAAGGCTGCTTCATCACCTCTGCCAAGAATGAAACTTCCTCAGCTCAGGATTTTGTCTCATATTTACTCACCAGTTCGACATTCATACACCTCCAACGATCTAAAGAAACAGAAAATAGATAATCCCTAAATTTTTAACTGCTGTTCCTCTTAGTGAGGAAAACTGACTTTAAAGTGAGTAAATTTTCATCAAGAACGCAGAAAATTAGGAGGGTGACTATATTTGTCTTCTCTGAGCTGCCACTGAAGCTCTCCCTGAAAAATATGTTGTTTATAGACAATTAATCATCTGACAGATACTTTTATAAGTAACCAATAAACCTGTACTGGTTGTAATTGCTCATCCATAATAGTTTGTTGTTGTTGTTGTGTTTTTTTTGTTTGTTTGGTTTTTTTTTTATGTCTGGGGTGAGCCCAAACAAATGAAGCAAAGAGTATTGTAAACTAAAAACAAAGGTATACTTCATTCTTATAATGCTTAACACACATTTGGAAGACTTGATTTGCAATTAATCACGGTATTAATGAAAATATTCTAAGTAACAAAGCAACAGGTAGGTAGAACGCCTGGTAAAGGCCTTGTTAGTGGTATATTTCTATATAAAAAGGAGAAAATAAATACACACACATTCCAAACATGAAGTAGAACTAAGTTCAACACCTGCCTCAGAGAAATGTGTTTTCTACATGTTGGCACTATGGAAACACAAATACAGTGAGCAGTAACCAGTTTCCCCACAGACAGACTGATAATGTTACAGACATCCATGTTCAGAAGTACAAATTTGCAATCAAGGTTTAAACAGCAGCATTAAAATCTAGATACAGTAGATCTACGTGACCATAGTCAGTTTCATACATGGTGACTGCTGCTGGAATGCAAAAGTCAGTGTACCAGAAGCCCATTTTTTTCCTTTAGAACTCCTTAGCTGGTATACTCAAGGAATGCAGCAGCACTTCTCCAGACAGAATTTCAGCTGTGTCAACCCTCAAGAGCTCAGGAGACCCAAATATGTAGCTCTCTATCCTTCATATGAGTATGAGAGCGACCCAGAATACATTGCATTATGCTGAAAGATCTTCCAAGGCTATTTTTATCCATCAGAAGTATACTACTTGAGCAACAAAACCAAACATTCTTCAGGCTTCAAGTTTCTCACATTTCATCTTACTGCATCTTTAGAGAAGACACCAGCAAACAGCATACATATTCCCATTAAAAAAAAAAAAAAAAAATCTTTGTAAAGCCCATTTTAGCCCTCCAAGTATTTTTTACAGCTTCTCTTTCCAAATTCTGTCCAATTCTCAACAACTTTAGTGTACTGTATTCCCTGATATATTTTAATGCACTAACTGTGGTCTCTCCAGTGCTTCTTCCTACTCATATGCTTGTTCATTATTTTTCTCTCCCCTTCCTGCCAAACCTCCAAGGGGAAGTTATTTGAGTAGATTGATGGCCTAGCAGGTCCACCTGAAATTTTACATCAAAGAGGCTTTAGACCTCTAAGGGATCACCATTTTCTTTACAAGCTTTCTGTCTTCTCTGCACAAGGCCATGGCCACAGTTAAAGATGCAGTTCACCTTCACGATTACACGTGCAAAGAGTTACCTCTGGAGTAAAGTTTCTTCCACAGAACCTCCTTGATGCCAGCAAACAGACTCTTTTGTGACCACAGTGGAAAAAAAACAAGTGTCTTCACATGCTTTCAAACTCCAGTTGTTGGTAGGTAGTTTTATACTGCCTTACAAGTCAGCTATATTTTAATACAAAACATGTTGAGTATTACCGCACAACTCAGAAATACATTGGAACTAGTGTCAGTGAAGACCTGGGCTAAGACCATATGGTCTGTGGTATGTGCATTTTATAATGTTTGCAGAACACTGAGCAGTGTTTGGTAGATGCTGGCCAGGGCCCAGCACAGTGGGGTAAGTTGTGCCTCTCTGGACCAGGCACAGAATATTTTTCATTTTCAAACATCTTATCACTTAATCAGGATCTAATAGCTGCTTGGAAGCAAGGTTCCAGGCCTCTGGAGGTGAGAAATTCTTTAGCTACATGCCCATATTTGCCTAACACCTTGTGGACCATACTCTTGTGTGGTCTGGGTCATATTCTTAAATTATTTGTTAATGCTAGGAAAATTGCTTAGGTTTTGTCTAAGAAATATCAAAATTAGTATTTGTAACTTCTGAGAACATTCAAGATACTGAGAAGCTATTATAACAAGGGAGAGAACATCACAGAAGGTAGCAACTGTATCCTTCTGTATTTCCTCCACAAAACACTTCTGAGAGGAAGAAGCATTTGTTAATTGTTTCCATGAGACAGTACTGGAGGTACACTAATGGCTTCTGTACAGAGCCCAAATATCAGATTAAGCTTGAGGTCAGTATTTTAAAAAACAAATTTCTCAGGCAAAACATCAGTAACAGCTATGGAGCACAGCAAACTGCAAAAGCCAACAGCAATCTTTAACAAGTACAGCAAAACACTCAAAAACAGTGCAGACCAACTAAATATTGTGAGCAGCTGAATCAATAGAGTGACCTGAAATCATTAACAGACAAAAATGCCTTCCAATATGCTCTGCTCAACCTGTTATTATCCCAAACCTTTTGAACCAAAGTGCCTAAAAGGGCTGCCATGGTTTAAGCCCAGGCAACAACCCTACATAGCCACTCTCCTGACCCCCAAAAAGGATTGGAGAGGGAGGGAAGGAGGGGGGGGTGAAGATTAAGAATGGAAGTGAGAAAACCACCATTTGAGAAAACACTAGCTTAATCATTGAAATAAAATAGTACTAACAAATTTCAGAGAAAAGGAAAGCAAGGCAAACCATGCAAACAGACAATTTCTCACCATTAACAACCTGGTGCCCAACAGTGGCTCCCCAACCAAGCTTCCCTTTTTTTTGAATGCTGAATGATACCATATGGTCTTGGGTCAGCTGCCCATCTGCTTCTCTTTCCCAATGTCCTCCCCACCCCTAGACTTCTCAATGCTGGGGTTAGGTGAAAAGGCTTGACTCTTTTTCAAGCACAACTCAGCAATCACAAAAACATCCCTTTATTATCAACCCTGTGTTCTGCACAAATCCAAACACAGCCCCATAGCAGCCACTCTGTGCAGAAAATTAACTATCTACCAGCCAAAACCAGCACAATTTCATACTCTGGCTTTTTATGAACATAATGAGAAGTGTCATCTTGAAAATGTCAAAGAACCATCTTTTGTACACAACGTAGAGGTACGTAATTAATATGCAGATAATAGTTGACAACAAATACAAAACATAGAAAGCATGGGCAAGTGGAGACCTTTTGGCCTTGCTTTTGTGTGCTTGTGTTTCTCGTAGTAATTAGAGAAAAGTTCTATATTTTACAGCAATATGATAAAGCACAGGATAATCTTAGCCAACTGGTCTGTAAGCAAATACAGAATCAGAGAATGTCAGAATCAGCCAGGTTAAAAAAAAAAATAAATAAATTGAAATCATCAAGTCCAACCTAACATATCCTGTCAATTAGACCATGACATTGAGTGCCACATCCAAACTTTCTTAAACACCTCCAGAGACTGTGACTCCACCACCTCCCTGGGCAGCCCACTTCAATGCCCAATCACCCCTTCTGTAAAGAAATTCCTCCTAATGCCCAACCTAAACCTCTCCTGATGCATCTTATGGCTTTGTCCTCTTGTCTGGTTGCCTGGGAGAAGAAACTGACCCTCATCTCGTTGCAGCCTCGTTTCAGGGAGGTGTAGGGAGGGCTAAGGTCTCCCTTTCAGCCTTTTCTAGGTACTTTGCTCAAATTATATCACCATAGTGCATTAAGACAGACTCTACTGTTTCCACGTGGTTAGCAAGGCAATCCAAAAATGTCTCACTTTAGCCTCAGATATACCTGTGGGTTGGAGGTGTTTGATACAGAAAAGATAACATGGCCCATATTCTTCCATAACACTGTCAGGTGACAGAAAAAGTAGATAAGAAATGTCTTCCAAAATTGAGAACCAGAGTATAGGATTCTTTATTTCTTTTTCATGGTTAGTTTACACTCCTCAAGGAGATGATTACCACAGCAGGAGTGTATTGTAGCCTTACAAATTACCATCAAAACTCACAAAAAAAAAACCACCCCCAAAAACATAGTAGACTAGAAAAATGGAAAATACAGTCTAATGCTACAACTATTGAGGACATGCCCAGACAACCTATTAGAGATTAATTTCACATAGACATGCTTTAACTGTGTATCCTCAGCTTTGTTTCTATTTCATTTCCTGATTCTATTGTCTGTAATGCAGAAACACTGATATAACACTAAATTGAGACACCACATTAATTATTGCATGTGAAGAACTCTTAAACCAAAGGAGTTTAAATGGCAAAAAATGCCAGTAAATAAATTAAAAATTGTCTTAAGGCTAAGACATAATTGATAAATAACTATTAAGGTGCAGGTGAAGCACAGTCCTAGAAAAAACATAACAAAGGAATTTTTTTTCCCCCCACTAAAAAATATACAATCCTTTCTCATCACAGGGGATTCCTGAGAAAAGATGGCAGTGGCTTGTATTCCCACAAAAATGTATCACACGCATATGGAGTAAGTTAAGGCTGTGCAGGCAGCCTCCATTTTAACTCCTCATAAATCTGAGACTGGTGACTTTGCAGCCTCAGGAATGTGCTTTTAACAGCCCAGCACATGTATGTGTAGTGCAGGTTATTTATGTTATCTACAAAGGGAGCATATATGACCTCAAGCTCCAACATAACCATTGTCCTCTCAGACATTTGCAAGCACTGGAGCAATATGGAACATTTTATACAGAGGTGCTTAGAGCATTCCAGGGAATTCCTATGCATGCACGAGGATTCCTGTATGAACACACACAAGCAGATGTTTTTAAATCACAAACAATTAAACTACATTTCATAAGATAATTGGAATTCCATCAGTAGTCAAGCTGAAGTTATTAGAAATAAAACTTTACAGTCAATTTTTTCCATTTCTTGAATTACCCAGAATATTTTTCTTGGTACACTATTAAAATCAGAGATCCCTGGTTTTGTCAAATGCATAAGTGAAATTTATCTTGTTGTTTTGTTTGCCGATTGTTGTTTTCTTAAAAAAAAAAAAAAATCCTTGAAATTGAAGTTCACTTCTCATAATGAATCACAAGATTTGATTTTATATCATCAGTCATCTAATTGTCATTTACCTGCTCAGTTCTCAGGCTCTGTTTAAAATGTCAAACAGCAATAATGAGCAGGACCAGTGCTTCAGGGCACCAGGCAAAGCAGTTAAAGGTCAGTTTGGATTATAGATTCCACGGTGTGCCGTGTATTTGTACATACAATACCCACAAATTCAGTTTATAAAACTCACATCAGAATTTTAGGCAAGTCCTGAACTTCTCAAAAGCAGCCTTCAGAGACTGAAACAGGCATTTTTTTCATAGGTAGGTTTGAATGACAAATATATAAACTCCTCTCATTTTGAATTACACTACACAACATCATACTGTAAATGACAAAGAACAGAGTTTTGTTTGAAGAGCTCAGAAGTTATAACAACCTGTACTGACCTGAACCAAATGGTATTCTGGGGCATCTTTTGTACATTTGATATGTTCTTCTGGCTGTGCCCTTATGGAAATTTAGGACTTTTTCCATAAGGTCCTCACCAATCCAGTCCTATCTTTGCCTCATTTTGTCTCAGAGTAATGGAAAGCAGTCCACCCCACAGCAACTTTTATTATTATTATGGTAAAAAACAAATTAAAAGTGCTGAGGTAATTCATTAATTTACAAGTAAACTAACTTCTAGAACACTGAAATAAAATTAAATTCTTCCCTTAATAATAATCCAAGAGAATCCATTTGCCCAGCTTGTCAAATGGGATGTTCTCATTTTGTACCTTCTAGAAGACACAGAACATTCTTGCAGTGCTGTTTTCCACAGCTGATGTGCAAGTTCAGATACCAAACATGAAAGCAAAGGTCCATATTATCATTTGACATTTGTTGCTATTACTAATCAACCCATGCTGCAATAATATTACGGGTTGGGATCAAATATTTGCTAACCTACTTGATATTTTGTATTCTAATCTGTGACTTTTTTTTTCCTTCTAACCAGGAAGAATAATTTTGTTTCACAGTCTCCATCTAAGATTCATAACAAGACAATGCACAGATCCTGAAAATAAAAGTGTTGCACCAATATGACAGAAGCTTGGATGGTGTTGGAGGTGAAATCTAGGCCTGCCTTTAGACTCTAACCTGTAGATGCACACATCTTGGTTCACCTCCCTGTGTTCTCTTTGTGGCCACAAGGCAAGAGAAAAAGCACTTTATTTCAGGGTTCATTTAACCACAGAACTAATGCCTCATATAAAGATGGCTCACAGCACGGTATAGACCTAATTTTTTCCACTGATCCTACAGGAAGTTTTAGGCAACCAGTTTCACCTTAGAAATCTCAGCTGATGTAAAATCTGTTTATTCAAGAAGGGCAAATAAGTCAAAAGATTGATACAGGTATTTTTAGCAAGTTCTCTCCATCAATTAAAAAATAAATTAGAAGATAAACTAGCAGCAGTGCAAATACCAGTGGCAATGATTTCCCCATTTAAGTCCCAGATACCTTTTTATGATCTGAAGAAATTCTCAAATTAATTATAAACATTATGCAATCCTCATGCTCTCTTTGTCTGGATTCCTCTATAAAAAGGTGGCATGCAAGAAGTGTAGGTGAAAAATTGTTAGACAGCTGAAATCATACACTGCATCATTGGTAAGAACAACTTAATTTACATCATATGGATTAAAGGCAGAAACTTAAACGTTATTTTCAAAAGGAAAAATTGTATTCCTGTAATGTTTGGTGTGTGGCTTTTAGAGTTTGTAAAGTCAGATGTCTGTCAGACAAAAATCTGGCTTATCCTGACAGATCTCACTTCAACAGTAAGACCTTTGCTGGCAGCTGGGAGACGCCAGAGCAGTGTTAACCCCATGGCACCAGAATGACAGCAAGGCAGCTTGTCCTGTCTGGGTTATCTGACGGGTTAACAAACAGCAGATAAGCTCTTGTGAGGGATGAGACACCCTGCTACACTTCTGAACAAATCAAAGAGCAGATTGTTCATGCAGTAGCCCTTGGACAGTTCAGGACAGGATGTGAAAAATGTGCTTTACGTTGCAGCCAAGGAGAATGGTCCTTCCTGGTTCTTCCTTCTTGGGGTCTCTGGCAAAAAATACTCAGGGAGACTTGAGAGGAACACTTAAGGGTTGTGGAACTGGGGATACAAAGTATGGAGAATGATGCTGCCAGTGTCTGCCATAATTAACATGGACAAGGTGTAAGGACTGCTCCAGATAAATCAGTCATAAGCTCCTAATACAGAAACCAGCTCACACCACGCCAACCCTCCTGGAAAACCTCTAGGATGGATAAAACCCAGCCATGGCCTGAATGAACTCACACAGACATGTTGGAGGAACAGCCACTGACTATGGAAACATCACCTGTGCTTGTGTCTGTATGTGTATATAAGTAGAGCTAGAAGGTGTAGGATTTGGCCATGAAGCAAATAGTTACAATAAGGGGTGGGTAATGTCATGATTATGGTCACAATGGGGTTAATTTTTGCAGTATCCAGGAGGGCCAGGCTTAGGCACAGAGGGTATTTTACGCAACCTCTGGTCATTTTTGAGAGACAGGGAAGGGGTTGTTGAGCATGATGGAAGGAGAATTTGGGTAACATCAGTTCCCTTTGTTATTAATATTGTAGGTGTTATTGTTGGTTTGCTTATTCCATTGCTGCTTCCAGTAAACTGTTCTTATCTCAAGCTGTCATCTTTGGCTTCTGTGCCTTCAATTCTCCTCTCCTACCCCAGGGAAAGGGGGAAAGGAGATGAGGGAGTAAGCAAGCTGCACCTGGAATTCTTCGGTGCAAACATAAATTGGGGAATATCATTCTCAAACCACAACACTTAGGTAACTTTGCTCTATATTCTGTCTATGTTATACAAGTATCATACAGATGCAATCACCAAAAAAATAAAATCATAGAACAAATCAGTACCTTCAAGAAAGAAGCCTTAAGCTTTTCTGAAAAGTATATTGATAATTTCAACACATTAAATTTTTACATCATTTAAAGGCTTAGTTCAGAAAAACACAATTAACTCCCTGAGGACTTACCTGGTTTTGCAAAAACTAGTTTACAACTGATAAAGTCTGTGAACCTGGACAGTCTAAGCTTTCACTTATTAATGATAGCTAATACATCCATAAAAAAAAAAAAAAAAAAAAAAAAAAAAAAAAAAAAAAAGGAAAAAATGCTTATCTTTATGTTTTCATGTCTGTTTGTTTGTGCATTTGTTGAGGTTCTTTTATGAGTCTGGGTTTTTTTTTTTAAGTTCAAGCTTCAAGTTCCCAAGCTAGAATAAAATAAGTGGCAGCTTCTGCTACCTGCAGTGGTGGTGTTATATCACGAGCACAAAGCCATCACCCTGCCTGACACCATTCATAACAAGGGTAGTCTGTGCTGAGAGGCCCTAAAGTGAATCTGAGGGTTGTGTCAGGCCTGGATTAACCTACACTGACAACTGGATGTAGAAAGCTAGTGAAATGTCTGTTTATACCTGGCTCAACCACAGTTAGAGCCACATTGCTCAGGCAGTAGCTTTTATAAATAATTAAACCTGTAAAAAATATTCCTTATTACCCCCAAAAAACAGTTTAGTATCCTTTCTGAAATTGCACACTATAATATTTTGCCTTCAAAACAGCTGAAGAAACAAAGAAACACACTCTTCTCATCCACATTCCAAAAAAAGCAATAGGATGCTCTGCTCACCCCAGATTTCCTGAGCATAGGTCATTTGTCATTTAAACTAACTTTAATAAATTATGAGGAAATATTAGTACCTTTCTGAATAATAATAAATGAAAATATGTTTCAGCATAGACTACATTTTTGTTCTTAATAAATATGCAGCACTAGCAACTACAAAGTCATTACATGTTTTATTGTTTTTGAAAGTTAAAGATCGAAGGGAGCCTCAAAATGACAAAGGGATATGTTGAAAACCTTTCAAAGAGAAAAAGTAGTGTCAGGTGCTTCTATCCATCACAAAACTGATAAGGATGGTATTGTAGCCACTGACCTAGTTGCTAAATTAGTCTTTAGAGCAAAATGCATTTATAATCTGTTAGAAGCCAAATTCTATAAGGAGAATTAATTATCCTTTATTAAGAAAGGATTGATGTCTTGACTCTTCTTTTTCTGGAACTTATTTTTTAAGCAGGCTATTCCTTTTTACACACAGGTTTATGAGAGCATTTTCATCCTGGAATAGTTTATTTTAAATGTACAAACATTAGCAGTTCACAAAACAGTGCATCACCTAAACAATATGACTGGTTGAACTGCACCCTTTTGAGAGGAGGAAAGACCAAGCATCTTCCTTAAATAACTAAATACCCAAAGATAGCTCTCCTTTTTACCCATTTCTGAAGTGCCTCAGCCCAAATCCCAGCGATTTGGTGAAAAGGCAAAACTAATGCATATTACATACATATATGAATATATTGCCGGGAAAAATGAGCCAAGACCCCAAGAAAAAATGTAAAACTTCAGAAGAACCTTCCCCCAGCAAAGTCTGATGAATTACTCCGTACAACATCAGTATATTCCTGAATCTGCACCTCTTTCTTATACAAATAGTTTAATTGTTTCCTGTGTTAAAATCTGCCCATGCATGAAAAGTGAAGAATCAGGGCAAAATTATTCCAGGAATATACAAATCCATCAGCTGAATCTAACAGAAAAACTGTTTTCATAAGCCTGTCAGCACCACCCTGCAAGTTGTTGTTTAAGTGTTAGGATATACAAGAGTTACTTTGCTGCTTCTCCACTTTCTTTGTAAAATAAGTCCACAAATAATCTCCACTGTGATGCTTAAAAGCAGTTTATCTCCTTCCCATATACTGGTTCTTTGATAGCATTTTGTCACACCCTTCAAAAAAGGCTCTTTGCATTTAATATATGCAAATCCCAAATTGTTGGCTTCATTCATGTCACCTGCTTGGGGAAGTGTTGCATTCAAAAATGGAATACAGGCATACATTCTCAGCAGCTGACTAGAATAAAAACAGACCTAAATTACTTTCTTCCACAATATTCTACAGACATCAGGCAGAATTAAGTCCTGATGCTCTCCTACAGTTAAGTTGCTAAAGTATTAACTAATAACAACTGGCTGGATCATTACAAGTCAGGTGTGTGTACAAAGAACTTACCCAGCTATGCTGAGAACATAACTATCCCCATTTATTCCACTGTAAGGGAATCTCACATAACTCCAGTGATTTCTTTAAAGTACAAGGAAAAAAAACCCAAAAACACACCAGTAATTACTACATACTTTGAAAAGTAACATAGAATATAATATTTGGACATTATATATTGATACAAATATTTTATAGCAATACACACACATTAAAGGACAAAACATCTATCATAAAATTTAATACATTTATATATACTGCAATCTATAGTGTAGAACAAAAAAGCAGCCAAAACCAGAAACAGTTCCTAATTCTTCACAGTAAGGATTTTTGTTATTTCAGTGTACAGTGTTCTGAGCACACATCTGTGTATCCTCTGTCCTTTACCACAGTTTATCTTGGAAAAATGTATTATAGTTGAATTTAAACAGAAATATAGCTCCTTTAATGTTTACTATCCAACTGTAAACTTGATTCATTTGTAGAAGTGAGTTTTGGTTTTCCCCCTAATTTGTTTCAAATACTAGCATTCAAGTTCCCTTTACCTGCCAAAGGGGCACAAACTAAGGGGCAGAAAATACATCTGCATTTGCAGAGAAGTCATTACATTTGCATGAAACGCAACACCAAAAATATGAAAAAGCCTACAGAATCCTACAACTCCAAAACAACAAAGGATAATTCAAAACTGAGTTGTCCAAGGAGAAAACAGCACAATGTTGTTGAACAGGATGAATGTCAGAAAGAGGTGTAAAACTTTCAGATGAGCAAGCTCATTCCAGGACAATATCCAACTGTAAAAATCCAGGAATTAATTTTTTTCAAAGACATTAATATCCATGACATACCTTACAGATAAATCTTTAGCCTGTGAAGTTGCCAATGTAATAAGTGGTTCCCTGCACAGAGACACTAAAAATACCAGCTAGCTTCAGTTGTGTCATTCTTTAGAGCAAGAAGGGGTCTCAAAACAGATTCAGGTGTGTTTTTACTAGACATTTTTAGTTATTGACTGACCCTCTGGCACATAACAGCCTGTATTCTTCCTGGGAAATCAGGTCCTGGCCACATGCTGCTCAACATTCAGAACACCGAAAATGGAACTGAAAAAGTGGTAATGTAAGTTGCTGCATTCAGCGATCTTCAGTGACAGCTGACCCAGAATTCCTTGGATGCCTTTTGTTTCAGTATCTGGTGAGATAAAATGCCATCACATCCTGCTACTGATACTATTTCCATTAGCATCTTGATTCTGTGTGTGTTAGGAAGAGCCACTGGCAGAAACCCAGCAGCACACTGCAGGTGGATGTGTATTACCTTCAAAACTCACCTCCGCACAAGTGGCACTTGACTCTGCCAGCAAAACATATTTAAAATGTAATTAAAATCATGACACATCATCGAGCCCAATTACAAGAGGGTTTTTAGCTGTCAGACCACAAACCCAACAGGCAAACCTGGCAACTTGGTGTAAGGCACAACTCACTGTTAGATTCTAGTTTACACAAGCGGACATCTGTTTACTTTTCCCCCAAGGTGCACAAAACAGGGAAGATACTGGATTCCTGAGCACTGTATTGGAGAAGTTTGCACAGGTCTTAAGGTATCATAAGTCCCTGCACTAGCACTCTATTTTTCTGCACCTTTTTATGTGTGTCAACATAAGAAAGGTTTGCACACAGAGAGTTAAGCACCGTGGTGACTTGGAGAGTTTGATGCATCACTAGATGCCTTACTCAGAGAAAATCCTGATCTGCTTGCCAAGGCTGCCCTTCTGGATACCAGGAGAGCATTCACAAATAAAATAAAGAATTCATAGAGCAGACTGCAGGTACAGAGAGATTGGAACCTCTGGCAGGACAGAATTGGCAGCTTTCTTGCCACAACAGAACTACTCCGAAAAATTCAACACACACAAAAACACCTACATCATTGAAAATGTCACACTCTGTATGTTTGATCACAGACTGCAAATTAACACTAATGCTTCTGGATTCCCACATAAACAAATCTAAAACCCTTCTTAACAAGAACAGACACAATATTCCAGAACAGAGAGGCCTGGAATGTAAGCAGGAAACACAAGGAAGCAAGATTTACATTCATTCTTAGAAGAGCCATATAATATTGAAGACTTAGCAAGTGCTACAGGTGAGTTTCTATCATGTGTTGCCACATATTTATGGTGGACTAACATGGGAACAAATAGCAGCAATTTATCCTTAATGATACAAAAAGAATATGACCTACCTAAAAGTAGAGTCATTGCAGCAAAGTTCAGCAAAACAAGACAAACAAAGAAAATAATAATATCAAAAAAACAAATCCAAAAAAAACCAAAATGAGAAGCGTAATTGTGATTCACTTTGAATTCACAGAGCATTCTAATCAGTGTCATACACACAGTCATTCAACTCCTACAAGACTTATGGTGGGCATTATAGGGCACTCAGTAATTAGTATAAAGGTAAAAAAAACAAAACAAAAAAACCAAACCCAACCCAACTAACCCCAGAACACTAAACTGAAGGAAAAACAAAACACAGAAACACACAACCCCTCCCTACCCACCTCTCAATCCCCTCACTGAAGGCAAATCCCAGAAGTGAAATAAAACTATTATGTTTGGACTCAAAGCCTCCAATAGATCAGAACTTTGTGAACTCACTTGGTAAGGTTCAAAGCACAGGTCAGCTGACAGGCCTCCCTGGTACATTGAGAATAAAGAGCTCCATTAAATAAGACAAAAGACAGTTCCAAGACACAGCTCCAGCACACATCATTTTGAGTGCACACTGTTCCCTAAACCTAATTGCCTGAAAAAAAGCAATAATGTGTTGAGATAGCCATTGCAGGGCCATGTAGCCACCTCACCATCCTGAGCCACCTCCAAATCCTGCAGCAGCAGCAGAGGGGAGACAGGGACCAGCACAGTCAGCAATCAATCCTTCAGGCTGGCATGACATATCCTTGCAATAATGGGGAGCATAAAAAGACTTTTGGCACACTAATTGCCTACCTCTGGGCACACATATGACCATTTATTTAACAGCTGGATGGTAACAGAATAAGCCAAGCTGTATAATTTATACAGTTTGAAGGTAAGTAACGCAAGTGAAAAGCTCAGAGAGGATATAAGCTCACTACTGTTACCTTGGAGAGTTAGTGACAAAAATTTATTTCTGTGATCTTTGAAGGGGAGAGTTAGGTTTTTTCCTTGTATAACCTCATGTGGTGGTTAAGAGAGTTTGCTCATGGGACCTCAGCTCGGCTGCTTCTCAGCCTGTTTAAGAGCTGGTTAAAAGGAAAATAAACTCCTTCACTTGTGGATCCAAATGACACGGTATTGGTTGACCATGTAAAAACAGGCTTCCTACTGCACTTGTAGAACTCTTTACATTTGTTCCAGAGTAATATCACACCTGTTACCATAGGAACCACTTATCTGGACAGGGCAATTCCAGCAAGAGATCGACAAAAGGGGATAACCTAAAGAAAATGTGGCACAAACAAACTCAATGAAGCATAGTAAGTGTTTAATTGTCATGCTGGCCTAACTTGTAACAGTATTTGAAACCACAGATTGTTGGCAATGAAGATTTTACAGCAATGCATGTGATCACATACCCCATGTGCTCACTCACACCTGTACACAAAGGCTGGAGGAAGGAATGCCCCATTACTGCCTACTTCTTTTTACAGCCCATTGAAATGCAGATGGAATATTTCCTTGAGCTTTACATTTGAATTCTGGATCACTTTGTAATGTATAATAGCTTTTTAGCCATTTCCAAACCAAACTTTTAAAGTCAAACATGAAGAATTTTCCAAATAACTCTCTTTCTAGTCTAGAAGTTAAAAAGACTTAAAAGCTAAGTTGTTGTTTTCATTCTCATTTTAACGTTTACTAGGTCAACAGATCGTGCAAATGAAGAAAATAAGCCTGATAGTGGGAATTCAGTATTTCCATACCAGTTTGTTCACTGTGCACACTCCATTTACTTAAGGTGACTGAAATCACAGCATTGGCACTAGACACCTGATGAGGTAAAGAAGGTTTAACAGCTGAAATAACATACTTTAAAACCTTGAAAATATCCTCCAGTTTATATATATACTATCTATGGGACAAAGACTACATTCTTATCTCAGTGCAAACTGATTTCCATTGAACTGAGTAGTAATTGGATAATTTAAAAGCTTAAATTAAAGGAATCCAATTAAAAAAACATATTTCTATTCTATGGACTATTAAAATAACACAACTTTCTAATACAGTGATTTTGTAGTCATAATAGATAGCCTAATAAAAATTTTATATGTTTTTAATACAAATTATATTGAAATTGTATGTAGTTTTTTTGTTTCATTTATTTAAAAACAAATGCTGCTGTAATTGAAGCATTTGGAGGGGGTCTCAATAATCAAATGTAATAAAGAAAGTTAAGTATGTGTGAGATAGAAATCCCCTTACACATTCTTACTTTCTCTGTGCTTGAAGCAGTAATTAATTATGAGTTTGTTTATTTAACAGTTGATGTAGGAGCAATAGATTTTAAAATACCCTTCTCTCCCCACTGCTTTCTCCATTCCAGTTACAATTAAACGCAACCACCAGGAATGCTTGTGACACATCCAGAAGCAAATTCAGATATCTCAGCAGTACTTAAAAAGCTGCTATGCATGTTATGGAAATCTTGCTGATCTCAAACTACATGTTGGGGGTAACCTATGGGACTGATAATAGAAAATGGCACCTTTCATTGCTCCACTGCCAGCTCAGCTCTCTGAACTGACAGTGGTTGTAAGTGGTTACCATCAGCTGAAAACCATGTTACCTGGTGGTGTTTGTCCAGTCTCCCCTGGGCAAACGCTCTGATAGCAAAGACACCCACAATTTGCAAATTAATACGCACAGGTTTTGTTAGCCTTACCACAGAGGATCAAGATCTTCACTCTTATGCTCTCTCTCACTCTAAAGATTTTTTTTTTCCTTATCAGGGTTAGGCTATAGTTCTAAATATGACAAGTTATGCTGTAGATCCCTATGGACTATCTGCTCTCTGAATAAATCATAGAGCTGCAATGAATATCCAGGGTTCTCAATCTGTTCTGTAAAAGCACCAAATTCATTAATTATATTCAAAAAGGAGACCCAAACGGTGCTTCCATGTCAAAAGTTAAAAAATAAAAAGCAAAGTTTCATATATTAATTTCATTGCTAAAGTCATAAGTCATTTATCAAGTCTTAATTTCTGAGAGCTGCTCTTCCCTGCATTTAAGCATCAATAGCTGAAACCTTGAACAGCTCTATTTCTTAAGCTTTGTTCTTTCTCTACCCTTTTTTAAACCCATTTTTCACAAAGAAATTGCAAAGTTACTAAGTACCCTGAGTTTTGAAGCAATACATATTTGTTTCCCAATTAGAAAGAGGCAATTTAATAATAACTGTAAAACTGTATTACAGACTTTTTTTTCCTTACACATCACAAACCGAATTAACTTGCTAGTATTTACACTTAGCCTTTATTCAAACATACTCTCATGCTACACCCACTGGTAAAAGATGATTTTAACCAACCTCAGTTATGTATTATGGGTGGGCAAAGAGGAGAATACTGACTGTTAGTCTGCAGGTCCCCCAGTGTGCTAATTTAAAAGATAAGAATATGAAATACGAGAGGTCGATTCTAGCTCCTTCAAAAAAGCAAGCTTGAAAAATGTACATTGCATTTTTTGTATTAGCTGAGGGCAAACCACTTTTTTTTTATATACAGCTCTTTGATGCATAGCCTAATGCAGGCCTCAGCAAAAAGATAGCAAATCTTAGAATTTATTATTGTCAATAGTCTGCATGACCTTTACTTTAACTGCATCTTGGCTGTCAGTAATAATCCAAGGCTGCACTTTCAATGATAGAATGAGAGATTTTGCATATTGAGTCTCCAGGTCTCCTTGAGAGCGTTCAGAAATCGCAGTCATTTATTCCTATTGGCAGGGCAAGGTCTGTTAGGAAAGCTCATTCTTCTTTACTTGAAGATGAAGAGTGGAGAAACTCCATTTTTGCCCTGAATCAAGTACTAAATACTGCAGTTTTCTCAAATAAATCAACAATGATGCTTCTAGGTCCAGGGTCTGAAATCTTTTTTCATTCAGGGCATCTGTTCTCTAATGCTTCTCTTCACCTTTGCAACGTACAATTTTAGTAGTAGATAAAACAGAACTTCAACACAGACCTGGGGATTTTACATTCTAACCTTTCTTCATTTGTGGTTTGTTTTACCTGACAGGCTCGAGAGCTTCCAAGTTCAGAGGGAATCTAGCAAGGACAGGATTGCAAGGGCAATAATAATAAATAACAGGCTTGCCCTCTCCCCAGAGATGTTTTTAAACCCAAAATTTACTTAAGCTGTATAAGACATATGTGTTGCTGTGTAATGAAATAAAAGTCTCTCAGGCTAGGAGCAGATTACCCCAGGCAGTTCTTTGCTGCTTGAACTGCCTGGACCAGCCAAAATCAGCCTGAAGTTACAGGTGTCCTGGCATGACAGCAACTGCTATGGCCTTCCTGTGCAGATAGTCCTGTTCAACACCTAAATACTTTCAGGAGATTCTGTGGGAGACAAAGAAAGAAGGAAACTGTGTTTTCCTACACTGTCTGTAATAAAGATGGCATCTGAACCTCATCTCTTCAATGCCTCCCCCCAAGGTTTTATATTTCTGGCATCACATAGGAGACTGCTCCTGATCTCCACAGGAGCTCTCTTCAGATCCATGAAGAGAAGAATTAAGGCAGGGGAAGGAGGTGATTCACCCTCAGAGACAACAGCAGCATCCCAAAAAAAGAGTGCCTAGATTTAAGGTCCAGCAAAGGAAGGTAGCTGTTCCCCTGCAGAGTGATTTACTGAAGCCCACAGGGTTCTGCAGACACTCCAGGAGCTGTAACATAAGCTTAGTCCCAAATTTCACAATTTGGCATAAATTAAGTCTTCCACTAGGGTAAATAAAAAACCCATCCCCAACTCTTCTCCTTTCATCACCATTTTATGGCAATCTATCACAGGAGAAATTCCAAAGGAAACAGCAGGCATGGGATGCTCCAGCTGCCTGGGTCTACCACAGCCATATTTCTAGTGAGATTATGACATTTTTTCCAAAAAAGTTTACTCAGAAAAAGTGCAGTTTCAGGTCAACTGATACTATTTACAAATTCATTTATCTCATTGGTCCAGTGAACAGATATCCATCTCTATAAAGTGGCACACTGTCAACTGGAGAGACAGATAGCAACTCCTACAGGCATAGCAAATATTTTCCTTTACTTTCTACTTAAAATACAGGACTTTGTATAAAGCATTTGTTTGATTTGCCATTCTGAGCCTAGATACAGAGTCTGCAAGACAAAATTGACTATTTCATACACACAAAACATGCTGTGTACTCCATAAGAATAAAGGTGGCATTATTATGTCTCATGTTCTATCCCTTATAAAATCGGGTTGAAATAAGGACAGATTAATTCCTTAAAACAAACTTTTTTATCCCTGTCCTTCACATCCAGACATTATTTTAGAAGCCTATTTTGTGTCATAGGGCTTGAAATTACCACAATAAGCACAAACTTAAGTTTTGCACAGCTTTCCCATTTTACTTTCTAACTGGCCAAAAAATAGTTAAGAGTAAAAAAAAAAAAATCCAAATCAAAACGAGAAATCTCACAAATAATAGATTCTTGGTTGTCCACACAACTGCTGGCAGAAATCCTTGTGTGCTTCCACATCTTCCTCTAGCTTCTTTGGCTTTCAAGAAGAGCCTTACCAAAGCTGTCTCACTGACAGAGCTCTTACATAAGTCTCTGCAGGTACAGTTAACTACAGCATGTGAATTGTGAGCTAAGAAAACACCACGTGCTTTCTGCTGTCACAGTGACACCTTGAAAAAACTCCTTGGAGAAAACCAAAATAATTATACAACACTGAAAACTCCAAGAACATCACCACAGCATCTGTGCAACAGGTTGAAACATCTTCTTCCATCCAGCAAATGATCAACTTGTCACTGATTCTTTAAAGAATCAACCCTATTGAGTCCATTACACTGTCATGGTTCCCTAGCAGGATCCAGGTACAACATGCAAATAAGCACCCCAACACTGTTGCATATCCCTGGAGTGTTTTAGTCATTGCTCTGATCTGCACCAGCCATGCACCTACATATACAGCACAGAGATTTTATAGAATCTTGTAAAAACCTTAAAATCTCTTTTCCTTTTACTATTGGAGATGGTGGGACTTTAACCAGTTCAGGCTTACAGTAATGTGCAGGAACTTCACAAGGTAAAAACTCCTTTTATTCCAAGCCACATTTTACCATTTTTTCCACATGGCCTGAATGATGGAATATATTAATAACAGAACATGTTTCTGCTCTATATGTAGTCATGTCATAATAAAAATGTATAAATGCACCAGAAGATATCAGAATGTCAAATTGTTTTGCCAATGGCCTGGTGATCTCTTCAAAAGATTTACTGATTTTTTTATTTTTTCTCTTTAATGGCAGTGGGTTGGTTATTTGCACTCCTTGCAACAAAATGGAAAACCTGGTGAAGTGATGTGTATAGTATCTGTTGCAGACAGTATTTAATATTCTTGTCAGAGTACTTCATCACTCAATCTGAAGTTTCCAAAACAAACATATGCATGTTGATACTCTATTCCCATTTCAATCCTATTGTGCTTAAACCACTGCATGGCCCCAGTGTTTCCAATTCATACAGCCTACATTTTTTTTTTTCCAAGGGTCATCAAGACCCTGAGCCCCAAAATCCTGTGTCAGAGAAGGAAAAATACAACTCAATAATCCACTTTACAATTGTGGTGTCCCAAATATAAGCTCTGATCGCCATTACAAAAGACATTTAAATCCCCTAGCGTTGCCAATACTTCAGTATTTTCACTACCAGGTTATGTTAGCAGAGAGATAAAAATGCATTAAAGCTTGCTCCTTTGTGAGCAGTTGTTTTATTTATTAAAGAATGTAAAGAGATCAGGAGGGGAAGATGATGGTCCAAGCACACCATTTTAAACAAAACTGACCACAATAACCATATTGTCCAGATTTATATTATACCTGTGGCAGGGCACAGCTACCTGTTGATGGCAGCTTGGGATGCCAGAGATGAAGTTTTACTCAGATGAGAATTCAATTTTAAGAACTCAAATTTAACGTTATTCAATTTTAAGCAATTTCTCTAGTAAGATATAGGGTTTCATGAGAATGTCAGCTTGGGTTTCCTTAGGGTTTGTACATATTTTGAGCAAAACCTCAAAAGAAACAGTCAACATTTCAAGGTAGATTTAGGACTGGGGTTTTTTTAGGCCCTTTGCTGCTTAACAAGGCCTTTCCCACCACCTTTCAGTGAGTGCTAGGCTGAGGTGCAAAAGGAGTTCGGAGAGCATTCAATTAAAAAATAACAATAAGTGGCTCACACACCTTAAACCTGGCTTCAGGTCTGCTGGGGGCCCTCAGGTTGGCTGGATGGTAAAATTCTTGGAAGCTTTCCCTGCCTCTGGATGAAGGTTTTGCCTCACGAAGGACACAGAGCATTACTCAAAACAGCTGGTGGTGGTGGAACAGCCCCTGTGAGGGAAGGTGTGGTGTCATGGCTCTCATGGATAATTAGGAATTCCAGGTGTAACCAGCCTGGGCCATTAATGCCACAAGGCCTGGCACCAGGAGGGGCCTTAATGCCCCTAAATGAACCATTAGAGTTTGGAAAATCCCAGTGGAACAAAGCACACATGGAGGTGCTTAGCAGCTCTGTCCACTCAGAGGTCTCTGTGAGGCTTGGGATTGGAGGCACTGGCACCTGTGATTCTTTGTCCTAGAATCACAGAGCAGTTTGGGTTGGAAGCAACCTTAAAGATTTTCTAGTCCAACCCCCCTGAAAGCAGCAAAGTCACTTTCCAACAAGTGTTTCAGAGACCCATTATGGTGGCAAAAGCTGTCTGGGGAAAAGATCCTAATCCTTTTTTGTCCATAACTGAAACCTCACCCTGATCAATGGCAGTGCAATGGGTCAGGGGGCAGGTGTGGGAATCAGCTGGTTCTGGGTCATGAAAGGCTCAAAAAATTCAGAAAGAAGTAGAAGGGTGTGTGATTAACTCAGCTGCAAAGGAGATGGCTGAGGCCTCCTGCAGCATAACTTAAGCCTATTTTTTTTTTTTTTTTTTTTTGTTGGGGAGGCAAAGATTTAGAAAGAAAGGGAAGAGAAAACCCTTTTTTTACAAAGCAAGTTGCTTTTTTAGAATGTGATTTTCAGCCACCAATGAATTTTTCTTATCTTAATTCCTTAAAAAATAAAGAAAGAGTCAGACGACTAAAATTTATAGACTGTACTAATCCTTAGAGTACAGATCCACTCTTTTGAAAGCCATAAATACTGAGTTAAAGAAGCACAGGAAATTAGTTCTCTGAGTTATGTTAATTGCTTCCAACACTCCAGTATCTATCTACACAAGGAAGGAACACAATTTGAAGAAGACATCATAACATATCACAGTTAAGAAAAAACACTAGGCATAATGTTTTTTTATGCATTAGAAGGGGTTTGAACCACTTAAGAGGAAAAAAAAACCCACAAAAAACAAGAGCATGTCTGAAACATGGCACAAAGTAGGCATACAGTAGAAACAATTGATTGGAATGCTCTGTTATCTGTCACTTTAAATCCCCCTCTCTAGCAGCAGCAAGGGAGTGAAACCCAAGGAAAGCATCCACATAAAAAGCGAGAAAGAAAACAACACACTGTGATTACAGTTCTGAATTCATGGATTAGAAAAGAAACATTTTGGTATTAATAGGCTGTCCTCAAACAGCATGAAAATAGGTAAGTAAATGACATTAGCAGAAAAACACATTGGCAACCATATTTTAAAAGTAAAAAGTCTCACAGAGTAACCAAAAATATAAGCAAGAACACTGTCAGAATTTAAAACACAATAAGCCTATTATGCTAAAGGCTTGGGTTTGTCAAATTTGCTCTTTATCTGACACAAAAGAGAAAAAAATATCATTAATGTACTGGTCAACTCAGAAGGCTGAAGTTATAACCATTTTCCCAGCTCTACCTCAAGAACTTTTTGGTTTGCAACAAACAGTTTTTGTTGTTGTACTGGTAGTTGAGCCAAAGTTTTCCCTTGCTTAAAACAAAATAAGCATCATTCAGCTCAATTGGTGTAAACTCTGACCTTTCTTAGCTGCAATTCAATTGTCCCAGTGCTACAACACACCTGCATTCAGCTCAGTACTGGGGCTGAACCAGGACAATGATTAGGAATCAGGACATTGTGGAATCATTGAGGCTACATGAGATCACTATACTGTTTCTAGAAAACCACTGAAGAGGGTGCAATGACCTTGCAGCAGCCCCCTTGATAGAGCAGAAAAGAGCCAAAACACAGACATATTGTTTATCACAGCATGAAAAGGGTCCTGGTTTATTCCCCTTTACAGCTCAGCCATCCTGACTCCAACCATTCACTGACTCTGCCTGCAGCAGCTCCTGCTGTGGGTTTCCCTCTGACTGCTGGTTATTTCCTGCTGAACTCTGACTGCAGGGAGCAGTTTGCAGACTCTGACTGCAGCTTTTACCTGGCTAGACTGTGACTGCAGGTTCCACCAACAGGCTCTGACTGCACACCCACACTGACCTCACTGCAGGGATCCTCTCTCCTCAGGATCCTCCTTCTTCTTCTTCGTAATCATCTTGTTCCCTCTTCCTCAAGGCTACTCCTGCCTTTAATTCTGCTCTTGCTAACTAACCCTTTTATCACACTTCTCTTAATTGGCCATAGCTGTGACCCATCAGGGTGAGGCTGTGTTGGGTAATGAACACAGCTGTTACTTATCAGGGGTGAGGTCACCTGTGTTCCCTTCTCCTGCACAATGGGGCACTAAATAACCTGATAGATATGTGTATTTATTTACAAATAACTCTCTGTAAGGGGCAATCAAAATGCAAATTTTCTAAAGAAAGAAGGTGATGAATTTCCTCTTAAGAATAAAATGTAAAGGACTATGCAAAACACCTTGTATTTGAAAATGCATGAAGAAGCTGATTTATATAGCTGAAATAATCATTAATTATTAATTTATGTCTACCCCCCTGAAAGCAAAGCTATCTTTCTTCTTTTCCATATCAAAAAGACAAAAAAGCTTGGAGATTAGGATCATACATTGATTCTGCCTTACAATATACATTCAAGGTTAATTTGAAAGCTAGCTACTGAGGATTTTCTTACACAAATCTGAATAGAAAGCTTTCAAAATATGTTGTTTCTAAGGCTCCCTTAACTTGTCATGGCTACAGGACCTGCACAGGTCAGTCAATGGGAATATAGCCAGGTGGCTGTGGCAGTGTCAGGAATTTATGTCAATTTTATTACATAAAATAAATGATAGTTAGGAATGGAAAAATGTGCAATCCTGCAGAGAGCAGTGCTAAAACCTAAATCTCTGTACTAGTTTCAAGTTTGTATAGCTGTGATGAATAGAAGACAGTCTGGCATGTCAGGGTCTTCTGTATGACTGATAATGTTAAGAGATACTTTCTCATGGATGGCTATGCAGGAACATTTAGCTTTAAAAAAAAAAAAAAAAAAAAAAAAAAAAAAAAAAAAAGGTCTTTCATTTCCATATTCCTCTAATCTTAAAGTTGAAATAAATGGAATTTTGATGGTACTTCACTTATTATCTGCTACGCAAAAAACCATTCATGAAGTAAGAAATTACACAAAGGCCTAGAAAGTGGGCTTTTTCTTCCCTAGCAGAAGACTGAAACTTAAATATTTTCTCTATTTTTAGTACTCTGTCCCTTCTTGTCCTGATTTGCATTGTAACCAGAATAACATGCCAACATTCTCCTGATCAATGGCAGTCCTCATTCCTGATACTGGCCTAATTCTTGGTAGTCCTTATCTGACAGAATAATCACTGCTGTTGCAGCTGAACTTCAGGACTCTTGTAACATTGAGATTACTTACTGGAATAATATTTAAAAGAACAATGTCTTAAATCAAAACAAGGGTCTGCAGGCTGCAATACATTCAATCCAGTATATAGGAGTTTTTTGCTTTGCTGTCTGCATCCTCAGTGAGTTGTTCATAGTTGTTCTTAGGTTTGAGGGGTTTCCTTCGGTTGCTTGGTGTTTATTTTCTCTGATTGTTTTCTTTTCAATGGCTTTGTGAAATCAGTCTTTCATTGCTAGCACCTTTTTGTTTAACTTCGGTTAAATATTTCATATTTTAAATATAGCATGTTAATAATTATTTTTCAGTTCTGAATTGGAACAAGTGTAGCTGAATGCATTATTCAAGAACAACATCTGATCTTATTTAATATCATGTAACGCTTTGCTTGTTCTTGCTCTTTTTTTTTTCATGTAGAGGCAATATAGTATGCTTGCCAAATGTGTACAAGTACATTTCTCCCAAACAAGCTGTTCAGAAATGTTATTAGCCTAAATATCTAGTCCTGAATTTTTTAAAGCCTGTTTCTTCTAAGTCAATCTTTTTTTTTTTTCTTTCGTGCATCAGTTATAGTAAGCTATTTCAGAAACAGCTCTGCAATAGAATGTACCAAAATATGATAAAGAAAAAGTTAACCTGCTAAGTTAATGACCTTTGTTTTCCCCCTGATTTCTAAGCTGCTCACTGAGCTTGCTTGAATCTCTCTCTTAAATATCTCTAGAGTCTGACAACCAAATGTTTTCAAGTATCTGGATGCCTAGGGATTTATGGTTGTGTGGCTTTCCAAGAGTATTTAGGTGTTTGCAGCAACTACAACAACAATCACCAAGAATCACACAATGATGTCCTCCTGAAAATTCCACAAGGTGCTTTTTTTACTTCCTTGAGAACTACATTTCTTCCTTTGTCTTGCACAAGTTGTGATCCTGCCAGTGAAGTCATACTAGGCTTTCACCAGCACAGATCTGAGCAGCCTCAAGAGGGGTTATGGCAGGTGGGTTTGTCTCAAAATAACTTGTCCTCACTTCTGGGAATAGCCTACATTTCTACTACTGAAAAAGCAAGCTTTGTGCCTAGAGAAAACACAAAACTGATTGCTTCTCTACTCTCCATCTCCAGATCCTTAGTGCTGACTCATTCACTTTCTCTCTCCTTTCTGGTTCAGAGTCTTTTCTTCATCTAGTAGACAATTACTGCTTCATCCTTGAGTCACTGTTGGAGCTGTTCTTTCTCACAAGAAATAATTTTTGATACAGTCCTTGCCCTAGGAAGCATATGGATAATTTTATGTTAGCTGCCACCAAGCTCCTTAGAGTATAGAGACTCTTTATTTTGTCTCCATAAAAATGCCTTTTTTTTTTTTTTTTTCCAAAATACTTCATGGTCCTATAAATACAGCTGACAATAGAACACAAAGGTTCAGTAATTAAGAATGGTGGTAGCATACTGGAAGAATTTTGCTTTTCTAAGTGCAATCAAAGGATCACTTTTTTTTTTTTTAAGAGTAACTACAATGCCAAAAGCTTCTGTAAATACACAGAATATATTTTCTTTCCTGGCCTTTTGTATTTTCCTGTCTTTTTGTATCAGGCTGAGTCTCCCTGGCAAATTTAAAGCCTACTGTAAATGCAGAACATTTGTTTTCTCTTTGTAAGGATGGGACTTGTACGTTTGTCCACGAGGCTAAATGCTGGCCTGTACAAATTGTTCAAGTAAAAAGAGACGGGTCTGAATATCATGAGCCTGGAACATCTGTCGCCATATCTGAAGTTAATTTTTTTAATTAGGTGAAAATAGCAAGCGGGATGTGCAGCCAGTAACCTTCCTCAATATATCATAATGCTTTATGGGCAATTTTACATCCTGTGTGTTCTTCTTTCCTCTCTGTTGATAGTAATTTGGATTGGCTGTGGGATGTAATGTACAAATAAACATGCAATCACAACACACAGTGTGTAAATCTGCTTATAAAAGAGGTATCTAAGTTAACATTTTTATCTAGCTCATGTGAATAACCTGTTGGTGAGAACACAACACGTTATTCACAACACTGATGGCACTTAAATAATGTAGTCACAACCACATTTGTGTTTGAATTTTCTCCCAGATAAATGACCAGGTAGGTAATACAGTGAGAGAAGTGTTCTGGTAGAACAGATTATGTTTTTAAATAATTCTGAAGTTGTTACTTGCTTCACTTAACAAGCAATCTGCTGTGAAATGTTAAGACCTTAAAGTTGGGTTAATTAGGTGTGTAGATCACACAACACAGAAAAAACAGCTCAATGTGTTCACTTCTGAGCCTCAGATTTATGCTGTGTGTAGTAGTTACTGGATTCTGAAATGTTGCCCTGATGATTATTTCCCACCATTATACCACTATTTGTTTTTCTCAGTATTTTTTCTGTAAACTAATTTGGTACAGTGTTTGGAGAAGAGAGACACAAAAGAAGTGCAAGCACAGTAAAGCTAAATTGTTTAAATTTAGAACTGGATGGGAAATTTTCATTTTTCTTTCATTAGAAAAATGGTGGTTGGTCGAAAACAAAAATTATTCATTCGATTCAAACAATCACCTACTAAGAAAAGAATAAGAGAGGCTTTACAAGCTGTTAAGATACCAAATATTTTAAAGTAAAAGGGCTATGTGCAAGTCAAGACCTTCTCTAGTATTTTCAATTAAAACACAGTCAACCTATAATTAAGAGATAAAAGGATAAAAGTTAAGAATTTAAACATTATTTCTAAAATCACACAAACTTAGATTGATCTGATTAAATCCATGGAATTAAACCCCCCCACCCCACAAAAAACAAACAAACAACCAAAAAAAAAAAAAAAACCAAAAAAACCCAAAAAAAACCCCAACTATTAACTTTTACCAATTCTAGGAATGAAGGAATAGAAATATCAATAAAAGTGTCATATGATAGAAGAATGTGTGTCTTGCAAACAAGACTTCCAAAAGATCCTAATGGGGTTATAAACTGGAATAAACGGAGTGGTTCCAGGTCTAACTCAAGTTCTGCATCAGCCTTTGTATTACACTGTCTTCCCATTCACTGCACAGGGCTTTTTTCACTCAGGTGAAAAATTTGCAGGTCTGTATTCCAAGCACTCAGTTTTGTCTAATTTTGCTTCTCCTTTTTTCATTAATGAGCCTCCTAGGTTTACAATAACACATTCAGAAGCTTTTTGGTCCCTTTGTGCTGTAACCCAGAAGCAAGTATTCCAGAGAGCATGCATCTGAGCATCTGAGCTGGTGCATCTGCACTACAGCTGGGCTCTACATTTCCATGCCTCCTTCCAGCACGTGGGGAGAGCTGGGACTGCAGCACAGAAATCCAGCATGGCTATTTTCCAGTGGCGCCATGCCCGGGACCTGACAACACTGAGCTGCTTGGCAGAGGCTTCCAATTTCATTGGAGTCAGGCCTGGCCTCAAAATCAGGGAGCTGATCACATATCTCTACCATCTCACTGGCTCCAAGACTTAGTCATGGCAAAAGAGAATGTGGCACCCCCCCGTTTTCCATGAGTCTGATCAATCATGATTAACTCTGCTAATTAGACTTGGGCTGCAGAGCTGTAAAACTGGTGTAAATGATCAGAACTAGACCCATCAGCCATTTTTGGTCCTAATTTCCTTCTGCACAAATGTAATTTCACATTGCTTATTTAACATGCTGCTCTCTATGCTGTCAAAACATGAAAAGTGCCCTAGCACATGAGAGTTGTGAAGCTGACTTGAATTAAAAAGTAAATAAATTTAAAAAAAAAAAGAAACCCTCCCAAGTCTAAGAAATAAATCTTGTAAATCTTTAGTTTTTAGGACTTCTTGTTTGTGCATTGTTTAGAGTAATTTGTGTAGACAATAATTTCAGGCTCAAACCCCATGGTTTCAACCTCTCATTCTGAACAGCAATGGGAGAAAAGCATTTCTGTGATGAACGTGCTAACCTTTTGGACAATAAAATATGCAACAAGCACCCTTGTGAAAAATCCCTTGATGTTATTCATGCCTTCCATTTTATTTAAGTATATTGTACTCTCATAGTAAATGCACATATATATCCTAATTTACTTAGGATATTGTATTCAGTCAAAGAAACCCACGTGATGGATTTCCTCAAACACCTTACGCAAAGAGCATTCCTCAAACAGGGAAAGTCACTGATTTTGTTTGCTAAGATTACAAGTGAGGAACCACAAGGCAAAATTAGCAGTCAGCAGATGCTACTAAGGGCATCTGTTGACTATAATTAGACTACAGAAGACAATCAGATGGATGCAATTCTGGGCACCTGAGACATGTACAGGATTAAGGCCCTCCTGTTAAGGAGTTTACCTTATGTACTTCTTCATAGGAAAAAACCACT
Source organism: Sylvia atricapilla (assembly GCF_009819655.1). NCBI lineage: Eukaryota > Metazoa > Chordata > Aves > Passeriformes > Sylviidae > Sylvia > Sylvia atricapilla. The sequence continues at coordinate 64,459,212 of NC_089143.1, forward strand.
ACAAATCGGAGATATTTTGAAGATCATCAGTAAATCAGTCAATAATACATAATGTTAATCTGCAGTCTGTTTTGCTAGCTGCTGTCTTATTCTTTCTACACAAAGAGGAATGCTGGTGATTTTGTTACCACTCTTTCAATACCAATGTTTCCATTGAATTGCCTGAATTTTCTTTGGGAAATCATGGTTCCTGTTCTGGTTAGAGGATAGTCCTGTAAAAACAGAGCTTTGCACTGATGAATTCATATGAAACAAGAAGTAAAAGTGGGAATGGAACACTGGTGTATAATGGTCATGGGGGGCTAAATTAAATTATAGCAAATGTACACGATAGTGGTTTAAATTCTGGTTTTACAAGGTGCAATAATGACCCTACCAATAGGAAAGTCTGTATTCCTCAAAAACAACTGCATTCTTTGACAAATCATAACTATGGAAAGAGCCAAGGGTATCAGGACTATTCAGAATAACTTTTTTCAGGGCACCACGAAACAACACAGGCTTTTCTTTCAAAATTTGGTAGTTTTTACGGGTAAGTCAGCTAACTTCAGCAGTCCCATGGTTTAAGAGTTGTTTGCTTGGTTTATCCTCTCTGCCAAGGTAATATTTGTAGAAATCCTGTAAATTTTCAAATGGAAAATTTACTTTATCACTTCTCTTCCACCTTTGATGTCTGTTGGCGGTGTTGAAATTTTCATAAGTCACATTTTATGGATTGTGATGCACAAACAATTTCCATGCATATTGGATATAAACAATATAAAAATAAAATGAAAAATTTAGTGTATATTCTCAGAATGCTTGGGGACAAGGTGGAAGAAAATTAAAAAGAAAAGGGGGAATGGAAAGGATGAAAATTTCAGTTCTTTTGGTCATTCTGCTCTCTCCAAAATGTGTTTTCCTGTGAATTTCGCAAAGCTGTTTTTTTATTGATGTAGATTACTTTTTCCATGAATCATTCAAAACCTGCCTTTTGAAGAAGAGGATATGCATATTTTAATGCATACAATGAATTGTATCTTAGAATAGGAAATTCTTTCCCTTTTTCTTTCTACCAGTGTTAAAAAGGGGAAAACCATATGACTACTTACATTAACAAGAAAATGAGAAACAAACAAAACAGTGATTAAATAAAAAATGCAGTCAGGAATTTGTTTCATTAGGATCTCAGTAACTTCTGAAGATCCAAAGATGTTATTCTCTATTAATGAAAATGTTTCAATGAGAAAAAATGGAACAAATACTGCAAATAAGGATTCAAAACCTGAATTTGAGTATTTCCTTACATTATTTTTTATTTCCTTTTTCTATTTCTGCATTTTATTACCATAGCAAGAATTTTATTTCTCAAAATGAAGCACAAGAACAAACTTTTTACTTTTTAAGTAAATTTGCTGCTATTTTTGATCTTATAACAGATTTCCTCTGTGGACAAGTCATATATGATCTGAATAAGCAACCCTGACTTACACAGTGCTCAAATTATTAATTCCATCAATATTAACCGAAGTGTTCCTGCACTTAAGAGTTACTCACATAAAGGGTACAAACCCACGCTGTAATTCTTTTGCATCTCTTTTTCCTGGCTTCTTCTTGTAATAGGAGTATGGCTACATTAAATGTGCCCAATTTTTAATAGCCTGGGTGTTTGATAGAAGTGCATTCTTGTCAGCATTTGTTTCATAAAATGGAACAATGGGTTGTGACATTTATGGGTTTAGAATTTTTTTGTTTAAGAACAGTGTAGATAGTAGCACAAAAAAAAAATGATAGTGCTGATTTCAGGCTTTCTGGAACTAAATAGCTGTGATTGCCTCAAACCCTTAGTTTCTGTTCAAATTCCCTCAGAAATATTATCTTATTTTGCTGGAGGAAACAGAATGGTACTATATTAAGAAAGCAAAGTCTTGTCTCTTTCTTTCAAAACAACACTTCCCTAAACTCTTGTTTGTGAATGCAAAATACAACTTTCCAAATTTTTTAAAAAAAAATTTACATGGTTCATTTTGTTTTGTTACGGGACTTTTCTAAGATGAGAAATAAGCTTGTCTGCAAATATCTTCAGAAATAAACCCCTGTATGTACAGTATGGGGAAAAAAAAAAATATATATATATAAAAGATCTCTCGAGTAAAGTAGCTGAAAGCCATCATGGGATCACTGCAGGTTTTTTGTTTTCTTATATTTTGAAAGTGTGACATTTTGAAAGGAATGGCAGTGAATGAACTATCAGATAAAGGGATGACTTCACCATTAAATGAGTGTAGTTATCGTATTCAGAAAAAGAAAGCATTTTTTTTCTCTTTTTTTAAGTGTGGCTAATCTTTGTTATTTAAAGAATCCTCTCAAATTTTGGAAGTTAAGTGCAGCGCTTATCCATTTTTCTACCTCTGATTGGGAACTGGCCAGCCACAATTTGGAGGGTTAGGAAAGATTTTAAATACAGTAAAATGAAAAAAAAAAAAAAAAAGTGCCAATTTCTTTTAAAATGCTTCTATTCTTTTTTGTTATACATTATACATCAGAGTGATTTTTGAAGGCAGATTTATTACACACCCTGGCAGAATGCTTTGTACATTTATAATGCAAAGCTTTTATCTAAAGTTCAGAGCATTATTTTAGAAAGAATGTGCATCGTCTCTGTGAGACAAGTCCTATTCCTATTGAAAGGTGTCCATAGGAATTGGAAATGTGTGGTGAAACTGATAGTCAAGGAAGAGCTGAAAATGAAATCTGTATCATTTGCTTGCTGTAATGTTAAATGTTGCTTTTTGAGCCTTGTTCTCCTGATCTAACTGAAGATGTTCCTGCTCATTGCAGAGGGGCTGGACTAGGTGACCTTTAAAGGTGCCTTCCAACCCAAAACTGTTCTATTAGAATCAAGTCTAACTGCTTGGTCTGAGAGTCATACATAATTTAATACAGTAAAACTAATTTATATTGTAGGCAAATATTGAATCTGTTAGAATTTGGAAATCATAGAATATCCTGAGTTGGAAGGAACCCACAAGGATCATTAAAGTTCAGCTCCTGGCCCAGCACAGGACAGCCCCAAGAATCACAATAAAACGGTCTTTTAAATATTTAAGATCATTCTAGTTGAAATAATTTCCCAACCATGCCCTTAGCACATGAAAAATTGCTATTGTAAGGAAAGAGTTCTGTTCGTGAGAGGAGACTAAGGTGTTTTTTTTTTTAATTCCTATATGGGCAATTAAAGACTGGAATTTCCAGAAATAAAAGTATTTGTACAATTAATCTCCATTATTTGAAATAGCAGGAAGTTTACCACTATGTGGCTTTGAAAAATAAATCTAATCTGTCTTCCCTCACATCTGTATTTTCAAGTATCACTTTCCACTCTGTTTTTTTTACATTCTGATGTTCCTTGAAGAATTTTGAAGCAGCTTATAAAAAATTTTTTGCATCTGAGCTCTTCACTCTGTGCCCACAGTCACTGCTAAAGACAGTTAGTGGGTTAGGGCTTGGAGAGAAGGATGCTTTTAGGGGATTTGTTGTCTAGAACTTCTGCTGGGATTTCAACACTGACCTCAGAAGCTCAAACTGGGGTGTCAAAGCTCACCAGCAGTTCCAGTCTGCAAAGGAATAAACTTGATGCTGATGAGGTTATACCTTGCTGAGTAAAAAGTGTGCAGCTAAAGGGTTAAAAATGTTTTGATTAAACTTAGTCATGTTTGATAAGTTAATGTTACCTTACCGAATAATTCTTAGATGTTATTAAATCTAAAATTTTCCAGGAATAATATTTCTTGAGGCAAAGTAAAAATTATATTCAAAAGATATTTTTTCCACTAGCACATTTAAATAGAAGTCACCTTTTTCTTTGTGTACTTCATGACCACTTGACACTTCTTTAGAAAGTCACCCCTCTCCACAAAGAGATATAACACATTTATGTTAAAGGCAAATACAGTGATCCCAATCTGTGTTAAGGCTTTTATAACTGGAACTAAAAAATTATCAGTATTTCATGGAGTGATTATTTCAATGGGACTATTTGTGAAGTCACTAACTGCTTGGTATTTAAGTCCCCTAATTTGGATTTCCTGCCTGACCATCTTCTATACCGTAACTGTGATAAGATTCCATGGATCTGAAATTCTGTAGGACACAAACGTGTTCTCTTTTTTCCTGTCTCTCTCAGGCCAGCTGTCTTCTGTCAGGCCATACTGATGAGATAGTCAGGGGAATGCCCACCTTGGAAATACTTCTGAGAGACCTTCACAGCTTCTGTTTTAGATTAGGTTTTGAATTTCTTATTAGCTGTGGAATGGTATCAGCATTTGGAGAGTTTATCATACATGCCATATGGTAGAAAAACTTTGTAAAATTTGAAAAGCTGGGGAGTGTTCTCTGAAGTGTTACCAGAGTCCACAACGAGGACTTTAGCATTGAAAGAGTTGTAATAAACCTAAGTACTGACATATTTAAAAGAAAAACACGTATATGAGAACACCAGTTTGTTATGCAGGCACAGACACAGCAAACTGAAACAATTGGAGCTCCAAGCCAGACAACTCCAACCAAGAATGCTGTCAAGTGCTTTGTCAGTGAGAGTAATTAACTAATGGGAAAGAAATAACTAGAGCTGTGATAATTCTTTGTCATAAGATTTTAGTACAAGAATAAACGTCTTCCTGAAGGAAATGTAACCCAACCATCACTTACCTTCATGGACCTGTTGCCTCTGTAATGTAAAAGGCATGACTGGGATGGCCACAGCTGGTTCAGAGCAAAAGGCAGAGATAAGCTTCCTACCATCTCCACTGATACCGGTGTCTCACTCTCCATTTGATTTACCCATAATGGATTTCATTATTTTAGTGGAAGAAATACTTTCATTTACTCTATGAAGATTGATGGATATATCCTCTTCTTCATGCTCCTAAAACATACATGTTATTAATATATATTAATATATTATGATAAATTAAATATTAATGTATTCAATATCTATGTAGTAAATATCAATATGGATCAAGTTCAAATAAATAAAATAATAAATTAAATTGCTATTAATATCTATAAGATATATTAATATTGTTACTGTATAGCATATGGAAATATATAATTATATAGCTATATTAGATATAGCACATATAATATGCTAATAAGTGCGCTAATTACACACTTATTAGCATATTTCCCATATTTTGTGTAGTACCTGGGACATAAACTAGCGTCCATGTTCTAGGGAAATACAGGGTTTGTTCTTCTTTGCTTGTTTGCAAAACAAAACCAGTGGAAGAGCATAACATATGCAGTGATGCCAGAGCCATAACTCCCCCAACAGAATCCTCTTGAAGGGACTGAAAGGAATTTCTGTTTTTTGTCACACCCACCCATGTAACACATTTCACAAATGTGGACATCAGGCAAATGAATGCTCATCTTTCAGCAATGCACTTATGTCCTTCATAAAGTTTCATCCTAGATTTGAAAGTTTCAAAACTCTATGTGATACAGATGGCTCAAACCCCATTGATAATTCAATGTCTGGCTAGCTCTAAAGTAGACCACAGATCTAGTAATTAATGTCCTGAGAGACCTGAAAAAGCTTATGCACACATTGTAAAAACATGCCTATTTGCTGTCAGTGTTCAAACACTTTCAGGAAACTGGACTGTGATTGTGAGCATATGTTTCTTGTTCCCCCATCAGTAATCAGATCCACTGAGGGCCCACGCTGGCCTGGAGTGAGGGCTAGAAGGTAAAGCACTGATTAAGGATTACAGTTGAGATGCAGTTTGACCCACCAATGGGCCCTCATATCCGTTGCTCAGATAGAGTTAGAAATAGAGGTGGATTTACAAAGCAAAATAATCAAATCCTTCATAAATGGAGTTAAAGTTTCCACGTAATCTGCTGATTTTGCACTATCTATGTAAACAGTACAACTTCTTACATTTTAAATAGATAAAAAGTTGACAGAGCACAGATCTAATAGTCAAAACTTCTCAGATTGATTTTAGTAGTTACTGATATATGTGTTGTGTGTATAGATCTGTAGAGCAGCTCATCACTGTCAGCAAAGAAAAACATTTCTATCTTTTAGCCCCTTCCCTTCTTCCCCACACCAGGCACTGCCTTTAGTCTCGCCGTTCTTTGTGATATAAACCATGAAACCTCAGAACAAGCATTTCCATAACTCGCAATTTCCAACAAAAGCAATGGCAAAGCTGCCACAAAGCATGGCAAAGATCAAAGAGCATCTGTTATGAACAGGATCACAACTAATGGCAGTGAGAGAGGAATGGAGGATGAGGAACAGCTCCATTTACACCCACATTCTTAATCTTCCAATCCAACAGAAGGCATGTTTTGCAGACATACACAGAATGCCTTCCAGGATGCTCTGCAGAACCCAGTCATACTGACAAAAAGATGTTTATAGAGCAGTGATCTAGCAGAGAAATGTTTACAGTACTTTGCTGAACAGAAAAAAGAGTCTTTCCACAAAGACTGCAGACTTTCACACCTTGACATGCACACACAAATCAGTAAGATCTGTAGCAGGCAAAGTCTATAATGTCAAAATTTCAAAGTCCCTGTGCTATACAACTTTCCTTCCTGAGAGACTTGCAGGGTCCAGGATCAGATTCACAGAGAGTAGTTTAGGTCCACAATCTCTGGACTTCCCATTCAGGTCCATCTATCTTTAATGAAAATTAATAATTTAATCTCCATGTTACTAACACATTATCTCCTTCAAAAGGTACCAGTCACTAGCCCACGGGTCAGATCACAAGCTTTCATTTCATAATATATTAAGGCAGTAACAATAGTTCAGCATTCAATATAAAACAAAGGTTTTTTGTCTATAATTTTTCTGGTTTTTTTCAAATCCTAAAAGCTGATGGCAATCATTTGTGTCCAGATTATAAACTGTATCTTCACCTATGGCATTTCTTATCATAATGTATGAAAGTGGAAAATACAATTTGTAAGTAATAAGAACAATATGAAATTTCACAAGGTCCTTATCATTTTATGTCATTAGTCTTATCATTGTATATTTCTCTCTTTTTTATTGTAGGAATATTTTTTATTTAAGGTGGGATTTTTTCTTCAGCTTTTCTTATTCTCTTTGATGACTGAAAGTATTCTGATGTCTAAAATATAAAAATAGCTTGTGGTCTTTTCAAAATGTTGATTTATATTCAAACTTAATTATTTTTTGTTGTTGTTTATCTCCCTCTTTGTTTTTCAGTCATTGTAAGGCTTGAGATTTGAGGTGCATGTATGTACTTCTGAAATTAATACAACTGAACAGAGTGTACCCTGATCTTCTCCCTGAAATGTGATAAAGTTTGTGCTATTGACACTTCACATCATGTCTTTGTTCTTGTCCTTAGAGGATAACACTTCCCTTATCTTCCCAAAATACAAATTTACTCCCGTACTTCCAGGTATATTTGTTTCATTTTGCTTTACTCTTGCTCGAAAACAAATCCCCTTAAAATTCTTTGAGGGGAAAGCTCTGAGGAAGCCCAGCTGGTTGGCAGCTGTGAGCCAGGGAAGCCTTTGATTCCCAGAATTAAGGACAATCTGATTTCCTTTGCTACACACACAAGAAGCTTTGGGTTCACAAAGAAAATACAGAAAGAAGAAAATTAAGGGAGCAAATAAGCAAGCTTTCAAGTGTAGGAAGTTTCTGGTGAAGTAAACATTTGACTATTTTTTTGGCTCAGTAACCTCACTATGCAAAGGAGGTAAGTTAAGTTAGAAGGAAGTTTGCACCTCACTCCTCTAAGTAGACAGCCACAGTTCTGAATTGGAATAGAAAGCAAATGAGTTTCAGATAGAAGCCTGTGCAACGCAATGCTACTTGCACACCAGTTAATGCTTATTCGGTTTAAATAAATATTCCTTGAAATGTTTCATTTTTAGATATTTCATTGACAGCCACAATTTTCTTATAATAATTAAAAAATAAAATCCTAAAATATGCCAACAAAAGCGTTGCATTATTAAAATATTAGAACAATCTAGAACCTGAATATCTCAACTAGACCTCGTTTTCAACAACTGAAGTGTTTCTAAAACATAGTGAATTTTGGTGTAGTCTGAGATCCCACATGGAACCAGGTGGGAGAATACAGGAGTAAATTATCTGCAGATGGCAACAGGGAGTACATATGAAAATTAGCCAAATTCACATCATCTCTAGAATACTTATCTTTGTAATAATGTATGCAAAAATGTGTTGAATATTCAAAATGGGTAAACACATAATTATACTAAGAGGTCTGGCAAACACAATTGTGGAGATTTTAAAGATTCACTTACTAGAAACAGGGCCACATGAAGCCTTGATATTTCACTTTAGAGTACTCTTTCAAGCATTTCTTCAAACCATTGAGAAATACATTAAGAAATAGAAGAACAGCTCCAGCAGATCAAAGTAATGTTAGCTACTGATTAAGAAAAATAGGTGAAACCAGGCACTAGGACCAAAACATACTCAGCATCACAGTTCAGTGCTTATTCAGTAGAAAGTAACATGAAAGTAAGGAGAAAAATTCCTGGATTCTGAAGGGTGGACAGGATCCTAAGGGCAGAAAGTTAAAAAAAAAAAATCCCATGATCTCCCATAAACATTTTAATGTTTAAAAACATGTTTCAATGGACAGATTGTGTAGATGACACACTACACTTTGAAAAATGCTTTGTGATTACAGAACATGGAGTTTTGTTATCAGCAATCAAAGAAGGAACAAAGTCAGCACAGAATATTCATCAGCACACCTGTTGCATCGATTACAGCACAGAGTGGCTGCCATCAGGAAAAATAAGGATAAGTACAGGTCTAAGCCCACTTAAGCAGTATTCATTACATGTGAACGGAGAGATCCTGAGTTATTTATCCAGCACAAAAGTACTCACTCGTGGTGCTGAGTTTTAACATACAAAGCCAGAAAAAAACATCCACTGTCTTTGCAAACTGTCTTGTACTTGAGACTTTGTGGGTACCAACCCAGCTCCATCATGTACCTTGTGAATACTGAACCACAAAACAGAACAAATCCTTCATGTGGAGGTATATCTTTACATAATTCCATACACAAGGATATCTACATTTGCCTGTGAATCATACTTAGCCTGTTGGACAGAGTGGTTTTCATAGGGAGCACATCCAAGATCAATGTGAAAATTCTGTGACAGATGTCAGTCATGGAAAAGAATCTATGTGGAAATAGAATTGATGGAGTTGATGGAAACAGAAGCATTTTTCTAACACGAAGACAATTTTGTGTTTCAAAGGATTTTGGCTTAGCATTCAAAATACATGAGGGACCTGTGAAGACATATGTGAGTCAATATACATAAAGAAACAACACAGACTTTATGTTTAGAGATAAGAAGAAACACAGAACATCAACTTGGAAAACTCTGAAAGACTTTTCTTTACCCTCACTTCTGATCACTCGAGCAAACAATTACATAAATCTGTGAAGATTTATGCAGAGAATAATAACTGGAGAACTGATATCTTGAAACTGAAGACATGGGTTTTCAATTTACAGTGCAGACACACAGGCCACAACACCCTTTATATACACATGATAATTTCCAGTGTTAGAGGCTGATTTAAGGCACCTTCTCCTGCCTGTTCCAAAACAAAAGGGATAACATAAATTCAAGGATAAAAGTGCAGCAGAATTAACAAATAATTCTCAGGCATGAAGACCAATAAAGAAATTCAGAGCTGACATATTGTTGTTTTGTTTTCTTTTACCCTTTAATTTAAAGTGGCTAAAGAGGGCTTTCTAAAACAAAAGCCACTTCTTTTCCTGTGTTTTGCTCCTTTTGTTTGATCCTTACCTTTTTCTGACTAGCAAGATATTTCTCCATTCCTTCCATAGCTCACAGTGTACACATCCCCTTGCTTCCCTGCAGGAAATACTTTAAAGACATAAACAATCGTATTGTTGTCAATATGCAAAAAGATAATGGTTATTCATCTTGATCACATGAGTAATCACAATGACTACTAAATCAAATTGTATAAAAAATGCTTGGCTCAAGCTTTCATTGCTGATGGCTTGATCTTTATCATATCAGACAATACCTTAAGATCTCTAAGCTGGCAGAGCTACTAAAATTGTATAAACTGTGTAAGAGTAAGAATGGAGAGAATATAAATAACCATCTTTACTGTATTAGAAGGATGGGATCTTGAAAATGCTTGAGAGAGATTGCAGTATTTCATTCAGGCAGTTTTGGACTGTTCACAAGATTTAGCTATAGACTTAAAAGAGAACTGATTTCCATTTGTCTAAAAACCAGAGATGCTGGTGTTTCAATCAAGTATTTTTTCATGCCAGTGATCTTAATATGAAATATGCTTTATGCTCAGCTACCTTCCTGGTTTGGAACCTGTCATTACTTGTACTTAGCAGGGATGCTTCCAGTTATGCATTCAATTGTGCCTGACATTCAAAGAGTCCTTTTGCTGTCTTCCCAAAGTCCCTGCCTCTAATCATCACTAACTTTTACTGGTTATAGAGGTATTATAAAGGTTTGTGAGTCTCAAATCACAAACTTATTTGAGATAAAAATCCTATTTTGTACCTTCCCCTATAAGATGCACCCTTTGCCTCTCTATCTCTGGGAGTATACTTAGGGACCAGCAGGTTTCATAGGAATCTGACTTCAGTGCAGGAAGGATCTTCAGCAAAAAACATCCTTCCATTTTTGGTGTGTTTGCTAAATAAAACCAGAAATGGCAGCTCATAACCTGTGTTTCTGAATCCAGCACACTACTAGCAGAGGTTAAGGAATAACCAAACTGAGTGCCTGACTATCTAGCAAAACACAACAATTAAGTTTCTACAGTGTTTTTGCTGTTATTGTTGGGTTTTCTTTTAAGTTTACTTAAGCAAAAAATAGCATGCAACAGAGATTTCAGAAACATGAATTTTATTGAGATTTATTTCATAGAAAATTTAAATACAAGAGATTAAATACAAAGTCTTGTCAAGTGAAAGCCTGTGAAACTGAGTTCCAATCACTGAGCAAAGTCTGATGGAATTGCTAATTAGATCACATATTTCTCCTTAGCTGTAGAACAAGGAATCACACCAACGATTCCACTTTTCATCTGCAGAATAAGTTTTCAATCCCTTTTGTAACTGGTTAGTGCAGTACAAGGTACAAATTCCTACTGATGCCGAACAGAAACATTTATGCATTTATAAGCTAATATATGCCTGGGGAATAAAAAGGCCTCCAACTTTTACATTTTTTTTTTTCCCCAGTATTTATCATCCATTGAAAAACAGATGGTAGGAGGTAAGCCAGGTTATCTCAGACTTCTTCTGATGGGTTCAGTGGCAGAGACCCAAACAGCCTCGTACGCAGCAGAATACCTACCCCACTGCCAGCCAGTTTGTTTTTTTTTCTTTTCCACTTAACTCCTTTTTTTTTCTGCTTGGAGCCAATCCAGCCCAGTTCAGCTCTTTTGTAGGAGCTGAGGAACCAGTATTGATTTCCCATTTAAGCCAATCTTTGCGTGAGCCCACCGCTGCCTCCCTCGCCGTGAGTGCGGGAAGCGCTGGAGGAAACCAGCTGCAGCGTTTTTCAACGCGCAAAAAAATTGCTTCTCTGGGCTGGATGTGAGCTGAGTTGCAAATCAGAAAAATAAAAAAAAAAGAAGAAAGCGAAAATGGCAGCATAGATAGGCTTTCTTTTCAAGTCTGGTACGCATTCAGCACTGCCTTCCTAGAAAGGATTCTCAGGAAACAGGGAATTTGCTTGTTAGGGCAAAAGGAGAGGATTCTTATTATAGGCTTCAGTGCAGTTGTCAGCCTAGATAAAAAATTCTTATACCAAAGTGGCCTTAGAACAGTGAAGCAATGAGGGCTTTCAAAAAAAAAAAAAAAATTGGGGTCTTTTTTATGTATGTGAAAATCTGTTATAACTGTCTTTCCTGAGTGTTTATGGATTTGAGGATTCTCAGGCTCTGTATCATAAAGGTTTTGTTACCAGATTTTGAGTTTTCAGCAGGCATCAATTGCAATCAGATTTAAAAAAAAAATAAATTGTAGCATGGATATTTTTAGGGACTACCAGTGAAGTTTTCCCCCATGCTTCACAGGATAAATAATGCTAATAGCATTGATGCAAACTTTACAAAGTCACTCAGCAATGACCCTCAAATATCAAGATGCAAGTGCTGAAAATTGGAACGTCATTTGGTAGAAAATTAACAGTTATACTTCCTGAATTATAACATAGAAATCAAACAAAATTTTGAATTGTGGACTGGAAGTCAGAGAGAGAATATTTGACCCCTACACAAAATTCCCATCTACCCTAAAAATGATACTTTTAAAGTTCTCACTCAAAATGGCTTCACAGCTCTCTGACCTAATTCACTCACTCTCTGTTCTTAGCTCTTCACAGCCTCTAAAACGGGAATCTATATCTGGAGTTTGTCAGGGACAAATTGTTGGAAGCTCTTGCATGGAAACAGGATACTTCCCTCTTTTCCTGGAATATCTGTAAGACACTTAAGGGTAGCTATCCCCAGACACTCTTGTTCCTGATTTTCATGGAGAAAGAAGCTGCCAAACCCAGGTCACGACGGCTCCTGCCCCACATAAACACCAGCAGTGCAGAGAGATTAGTCCTCTGTGATTAATAAAGACTGAAAGAACAATCTGCAGCAACCTGATGGATGGAGCAATTTCAAACTGTACCACATGGATGTAAGAAACTAAAAACAACTGCAGCTTCCTGACCTGGCCTTTCAGGCTGTTTGCAGCCTTACATATGAAGGTGTGAGCTGCTTCTGCACAGAGATTTTGACTAATGGGGGCAAAAGACCAGTTTTCACTGGTTTCTTTTTCTATAAAGAAAGCAACTGGCAAAATGGAGTCCATTAGGATATTATGAAGCTTAGATGTATGTCAGCAACTATATTTTTTTTTTAGTTAAATGTTCTTTGTCAGAGAACTTTATGCAAGAAGATTTCCCACGAGAAAGAAAGTGAGAGTTAGGTGGATTATTTTCATGCAGTGGAATCAATAACCTGAGTTTCCTTGGTGAGTGGTCAGAAGAGCCAAGGTATCCACACCAGGGAATAATTAGCAGCCTAAGCTGCTGGTTTGATTGATGAGGCTGCTGAGTGATTATTTCTTCAATTTTCCCCAAGTTCAACTCTCATAGACTAGGGTCAGTGAAAAGAGAAGTTAATTTTATGCTATCAGGTACTGATACTCAGCTTCTTTCTGTATTTAATAATATATCTTATTTGCATTTTCAAACAGTGATCTGAAGGCACTGCTGAGAACGTAAAAGACTTTACAGGGATTTTTTTGTGGGAGTTTTGCTGAATTTGTGGCAGCTGGTAGACTTCAGGAAGAATGACAGAACAAGTTCTGCCTAGCAGGAAAAGTATGAGGAGGAGGCAGTAGTAATATTTGGAGAGAGTGAGAAACTTGTGGAAGGAGAGATGAACATCAGAGCTTTATTTGAGATATAGTGCCCAGTGAGAGAGAGGAATAGGAGCAAATGTCAACAGGAACAAACCAACCTTTTTAATGCAGTCATAAAAAACTTACATGTGGATAAGGAATATTTTAAACAGTGTCTCAGATAGGAAATGTCATTCACATCTACTGGAAAAAAAAAAAAAAAAAAAAAAAAAAAAAAAAAAAAAAAAAAACCAAAACTAAAAAACCTGGTGCCTGGGGCTATGCTAATTCTTTAATGTGATGGCATTCCTTTTCTGAGAGCTCTGTAAGCTTTCCAGGCTGCCAAGCATGCTTGGTGCCCATGTCTTCAAGCACTGTGTCTGCAAGGTTCCCGAGTATATTTTCATTTTAATGGGTTCTTAAGTCAAGCATCTCTGGCAAAGCTTCCTAAAAAATGAGTGAGAGCTCATGCAAGGGACAATGACATTCTTTAATATTTACTGCACTAAAAATAGCTTTTAAAAACAATACACGGCACACAGAATGTTCTCCTTGTTCAAAAATGGTTGTTTTTAACAGCATTTGATGGATTCAGAGGGCTCTTGGTAAGTACAGTTGATACATTTTCTCTATATATTCCTTCAGTACTAAAGAGCAAATTGCTTAATATGTAATCTTGAGTAAATATTTCCCCAGTTACATTCACTCCCTCTTTCTGATGTGCTTTATTCCTGCCTGAGTATTTTTTTTTGATCCTTATGATATTTTCAGCAGGCTGGATTTATGAGCCTGTGAAAGCAAAGAATAGGAATCCACTTCTTCTGAAGCCAGCTGCACTAGTGAACTTAGTGGATATCTGAGTGAGTCCTGAATGATGACTATATAAAGAGAAGAACATGAGAAACAGGATAAGACAAAACCACCCTCATTTTCCAAAAATTAAGAAGTACCATCACTACACAGAGAGAGAGAGAAGAAGAGAATTAGGGGGAGTGAACCCACAGTTTGTTTCATTTTTCATTCCAACATCACTCCAACTATAAAGAATGACAGTATAAATGATCAAACAATTGTTTGCTAATGCATTATAGATAGTCATACACAATATGGCAGCTTTATACTTGTATATTTACCCACCATGAATACAAAATATACTAAGAGTGACAGGTAATGTAGCCAAAGCTTCTATTCTCTGTAAGCATCTGTGTACTATGAATTATAAATGAGAGTCTTGTGTCCAAAGGTAGCGAGTAATGTAGATAATGCCATCTGAGTAAATGAATAAATGTGAAACAGATGCTTTTTGCATTCAGGGCACACAGGTACAGCCAGGAAGCCACCAGTACAGATTATGGATGCTGGTGAGACAGCTGCTGTCTGCATCCAGTGCCAGGTGCATTCCTACCTGGGCTGTGTCGAGCTGGTTTAAAAAGCCTTTTTCTCACCCCTTTTTAACAAGTTGCTGGAAAGATGAGGTATCTTCTTATGGAGATTCCTCAGGTGCTTGGATTTCCTCAAGGCTTTCCTAAAAACACAAATCAGCAACAATATTAGTAGAGTCCTGTATAAGAGGTGATGAAATGCATCATTTAGTTTAAAACAGTCATAAAATAGTTTTTCTTTGCCTTTTATGCAATCTTCTTCAGGTCTGCCATTATTTTTCATATTGACAAATATTTTGCCTCAAAATGAGACTCTATGTCTTAAAAAATTACTGCTTCTACAAGTTATTTTAGCATTGAGAATTTATTTTTTCCCTTATATGTAAATTGACTTATTTTATAAGCGAAGAGACAGGAGCTTGGACTCTGGCTAGGGAATTAGAGGGTTCTTCTTGTCAGTACAGACAGCTCCCTTGATACCTAAAAGGTAGGATGAACTCCCCAGATAAAATATTAAACCTAACAGTGCTGACAGTTTTTACTTGTGAGATACAGCTACTGCCATTCCTAAAGTTCAAAGAAGTTCATAAGTTTATATTGCTCTTGCATCTGTTCCTTTCCTGCCTAACACTAGAGTTGTGCTGTGTCCATTTTCTTGTGTGCTGAAGAAAAAACTTCTGTCCTTTTCACTTGGAAGCAAAAAAGGATCTCCAACCCATTTCCCTGCAGATTTGTCATTCATGAGTTACTTATGTCACATGGGGTTGGTAAAACACTGTGTGTGTTTATCCAAGTGTGGAATAAAAGTCTATTCTAATGCAATTTTAAGAAGAAAATGAGTACATGCAGTAATAATTTGTTGGTTTGGTTTTGGTTTTTTTTTTTTTTTTTTTTTTTGTTGGTTTGGTTTTTTGTTGGGTTTGGTTTTGTTTTTGTTTTTTTTGTTTAGCCTGAGTACCTTGAACTATACAAAACTGTCAAAAGGAAAAATTTCCAGGACCAGTAAATATCTGTGCCTATTTTACAAAGTACTTTCATTGCCTCTTGCATAACTGAGCATTTCAGTACAATCAGAGACTCATGTAAAGTTTTGGAAGAGGCTGACAGATAACATACAGCTTCTCAGAATTTACTGAGATGGTAGTTCTACCCTTAAGAGTATTTATGCAAAGCCACCAAGGCAGTCATTGCAATAATTTCACAGCATTCCCTCAAAAGTAAGTTATTTTCCTTTCACATCCAAATACCACTGGATCTTCAAACATATTGGCATATGTGTTTTCAATCAGGAAGGGAGTTTGCCTGCCATTGGCAGATTTTGACATCAATCCAGATTAATACAGATGATATCCTGAGAAGAATTCTGCATTTATACAGATACAATAGGGAATTGAGCTTTGTAAGGCAAAAGCAGAGACTGAAACCAGAAGTACAGATTCCACTCCACCATCTTTTTTTTTTTTTTCCTTTTTGTTTCATTGGCTCCTGTGCAAAGTCAGCATAAGACACCATCATAGTTCCAATTTGGCACATCCACACCTCAGTTTTTCCCTCTGTTTGCAGAAGTGGAGATGACAGCACACCTCCTTTGGGTGTGCAACAGTGAGAGGGATGCAATCCAGGGGGGATAGCCAATCCATTCCCTGTCCCTTCAGTGACCCATCACTGCCATTGAGACATCCCAACATTTTTAACCTAGTAAGTAAAGCAACTCCTTATGAGTTGGATGTTACAGGTTTTGACTTAGAAAGCAAGCAAATATCAAACTCTGCAACTCTGAATGCCATAATTTTGCTTTCCAAACAGCATGGGTTTTTTTTAGAATTATTGAATTTTAACCACAGAAATGTCAATAATCCACAGGTGGCTTGTTCCTATTTTCTTCATGTCCTTTCCTTTCTTTCAGCAAGTTGCCCTTGCATTTATTTCAGTGTAAAAGTTGGAGGGGACAAAAAAGAGACTCTGGAGGTTTTTAAAAAGTTTGAGGAGTAATTTGCAAAAGTGATAGTTTCTGGTAATGAAGGTTGCTACCTTTGCCCAGGTCTCTCAGTATGATAAAATTGTTTCAGAATGTTAATTACTGAATAATCAGATTCTCTTGAATAGAAATCTCAACTTTTACTAAAATATCATATTCCTATATTATATCAGACCTGTAGCACAGTCAAATCAACAATTACATTAAAAGAACTCATCCAGTCTTCTCTTTAGAATGAGATTCTATTATCTCAAAAGAATTAGAGAAATATCTATGACGCATTGCCAATATGGAAATACTCATCCCATTGGCCTCTATTATCCAAAAGGAATGAGGAAAACACTTCCATTACATTTTGCAGTGATCCATGCCTTTCTCTTTTTAAGTCAATAAACTATATCTTTCACTGCAGCAGTTTGTGCATGTGTGCAAAATGACCTTTGCAGTTTGGCTGCTGAGATGCACTGGGAGAGGTGACATAGGAAATGTAAAAAGAGATGCAAACCAGTTTATACTGCCAGACATAACTCCTAGAACAGAGTAATAAAATGAAACCTGCAAAGCCTCTTGCTACATGCACTATTTTGTTGTTCTTTGTATCACGAGACAGAATTCCGTTTCTAAATCAGTCACTCCTAATCAGTTAATTGAGGCTGATGCTCAAAGCACAGAAAATGTTATGAAAAGAAGGTCCCTCAAGTGACTCTTGGCCTCTATGGAAGCACAGTCCCCTCTATCACATCATATCACTGCACACAGCCTGTTGGAAAAAACGCCTTGAAACCAACACGGATTCATAGCAGAGAGGGCATCAAGGGGGCACTCAGCACTCACTGCCTCTTCAAAAAAAAAAAAAAAAAAAAAGACTTCAGAAAAAGTGCTTTGAAACTGGTGAAATAATCTTTTGAATAAACCACCAGTGGGGAATACCCACAGCCACTGAGGACAGCATGCTGTTCAGCGTATCAACAAAAATACATTTGGCCTGCGGCAATGCTGAGGGCAAACATATCCCAGATGGGCTAGAGAGGCCCAAATACCTTCAGAGATGAAAATTTAATTAGAGAAAATGTCACTGCAGTGAACAAAAGGATTGCTTTAGTGATTTTTCATCATTGTTTACTACAAGTGAAGTATAGTTTTAAGTGTTAGGACAGGCTAAGTACAGGAATGTTCTTAAGCACAGGAATGGATATGAAAGGAAGGGATGTTGAAGGTCAGAGAATCATCTGCACTTGAGCAGTGATCAAAAGGAGTTGCACCATCAAATATTGGCAGACAGCAATTTTTAATTGCTTCAGTGACGGTAAAAGGTGGTGAAGGTGGTGCTTTCAAGCCACTAAGATGGAAAAAACCTGACCTTATTTTGTTGATTGGGTGAGGGGTTTTGTTGCTTTGCTGTTGCAAGGTCCCAAGGATGATAAAAGCTTGGGTCTCTCTGAAACACACAGTTATCTCTGAAAGCTGAGATGGCTCACTGCCTCCTTATCTCTTTGATAATCCACTCCTTTTAATTCTGATTCTTGCACAAACCAGGGAAAAAACAATATGGGAGTTGTTGCAGCACATTCACAAGGAATCAGCCCCCTTAAATGAAAATATGTGAGTTCTTATATGAGTTCTGAAAGCTGCTTGGGATAAATTGAGAGAAAATAAGACAGAGTATATCATAATATACAATATAAGACATTATAGGAAATCTGTCAAACTACAGTATTTTCTGTATTTGGATTTTGCATCTTCAGAATGCAGGGTTGAGGTTTTAGCGTGTTAATTTTCCGATCTTTTTTCCCATTCAGCCTTTATTCTATATTTTCTCTTGCACCTTGAACGAAACAAAATAATCACCTTAATTGAAAGAATGCACATCATGATTTTCCCATTATAGTTTCAAATAGTGGTAGTTATAGAATTCTTTTTATTTGCTATCATGTAAGAGGAATTACTTACTGTTATATGTTGTAAAAATAATAACAGAAATGGTAATTACCATCAAATATCTCTCACACAGGTCATACCAATTTCAGTCAATCTTAAGAAGATCTCAACATATAGACAACTGGAGGGGAGATTAATTAAATTGGGCCACAATCTAAGTAAAAAAAAAAAAAAAAAAAAAAAAAAAAAAAAAAAAAAAAGAAGGAAGCATTATACAAGTGTAATTACATACAATTATATATTTATCAGTATATTTTTGGCTAATAAAGTCAATAAAGATGATTAATTTTTTTTTGTTTGTTTTTAAAGGTTTGTTATTATTTATATTTTTGATCTAGATCCCTCAGATTTTATTCATGCTGTTGTTAGTTTGTTCTTCTGACTCAGATACAACTATACATAGATGGATTCTTTTTGTGCAGCCAGTACTGTGGAACTTGAAGTCTGCTGAAGAACCTTTACACTGATTTTAGCAAAGTTTGGATCGAGCATCTGGACTACCTTATTTACCTACTAACTTTTCTGGGTAACATGTGCCTTAATTTCAGGTGATTGATATCAGCCTCTCTTTGTGCTATTGCTTATTATCACCTGTTACTCAACACTTCTGAATTCTAGCCCGAATAATCTCCCTAGATTTTCACTGCTCCGATGCACTGTCCTTCTGGCAAAAGAACTGGATTTGTGCTCTCCTACATTTTCTTGTTAATCCTTCCTCTTTTCCTCACCTGCTTCCTTGTTTTAATCTATTTTCTTTCTTTCTTTCTTTCTTTCTTTCTTTCTCTTTCTTTCTTTCTCTCTCTCTTTCTTTCTTTCTTTCTCTCTTTCTTTCTTTCTCTCTTTCTCTCCTTCCTTCTCTTTTCCTTTCTTTCTTTCTCTCTTCCTTTCTTCCTCTTCCTTTCTCTCTCTTTCTCTTTCTTTCTTTCCTTCTCTCTTTCTCTTCATCTCTATTTCTCTCTCCCTTTCTCTCCTTCTTTCTCTTTTTTTCTGCTGTCCTTTCTGCCTTTCTCTCTTTATTTCTTTCTCTTTCTTTTTAGCAGATACAGCTCTACACAAAGTTTAATCATGTGCAGAAATTTGTTAGATTGATGCCAAAAGACCTACCCAAGGCAGGCTCTAAACACATTATTGTTTGAAACCTGCAACCGAGAGTCCAACCAGCCTCTGATTAGGCAACGTGCCATGCTAAGCAGATATTAATGAATCTTGGCAACCAAGTATGAGAAATCAGTTTGCCTGCCATCCTTTCTCTGTTACAGATGGTTATCTGGAAAACAGTCCAAACAACAGAAATAGACCCATATGTAAAAAAAAAAAAAAAAAAAAAAAAAGCCTCCCTTTTTATTTTCAGGTTCACAGACTATCAGCTTAAGATTTCACAGTATACATTATTTTTATAATTCAAGATGAGCAAGTACGTCAATATCCAAATGCATCCAAATAGTTTGACACTGAAGAAACCAATACTTTGCTTCATGGCACTGTGATTGTATTACTGATTTTATGGACTTCCGGATGATCAACACAGATTCCATCTACAAGCTGAAATGTCAAATTTCTTCTGTATCTGTCTATCAACACCCATAAGATGGAAGTACTGAGGTCAAAAATGCTGGGTGAGGCACATAAATAGATGTTTAAAGAAATATATCACTGTACTAGGTGAACACTGATGAGATTACAGAGATTCTGAAGAGGTATTAAAGACACAGAAACAAAGCACAGTCATCTATTTCACTACTTCAGTCTTTACAAAAGACTAGATAATAAATTGATCTTCACCTGATCAATTGATAATAAATCCACATTCAGTTAAAAGACCAATCTGAAGGGAAACTAAAACCCAGTATGTAGCCTTCTTCCTCCACTGATTATCCACAGAGTAGATCATCCCCTAACTACACAGTGATTATAAACTGAAGTCACTATAGTACCTGAGACAATCTGTGAGACAAATAAACCTCCCATCAAATGTGGGTGACACCCTCTGCAGAGACACAGGAAATGAAAACATGGGTAGAAAATATCTCTGTGTATCCCATATGTAATCTCCTAATGCGTTTCTTACTAATTATTTTTCTGCAGAAAACCTTTACAGAGTTATTTCCCAAACAACTGGACTAGAACAGAGAAAAAAAATATGCCTGAGAGCAAAACAAAAATTCATAAAGGGGCAAAGGGTGATTCTTAGTAAGAAAATTAATTCAGAGATGCAAAATATTTCTATTTTTTTTTTGCATAACTGTGGAGGTACTTGCATAATTTTTCAAAATATTCTGATGACTTATGCACCACATGAACCATTTTGTGACTCTCCTACTCACAGTGAGCAGAACCTCTCTTCAAAGTATTTGATCTGAATTCATTAAGAGCAAAAATGCTGGCAGGTAACTAACCAGCAACAGGAAATCACTGCAAAATATCACTGAATGAGTGAAATTTCTCACATTATGTAGAAAGCAGGAAAGAGGTGAAAGCTTGGTGCAATAGTTTGAGACGCAACATGAATAGGAATTTTATAGTTTTGCCATAAGGGCCATATCCTAAAAAACCTCCTGAGTGCCAAAATCAGGATGTATGAGAACTTTTGGCATGTAAGTCTTCACTCTGAATTAAACCCACTCACCATCTGCACAAGTCTGAAGGTAATGAAGTTCACTAGGTGCTCTCATCTAAATTTTTTCTCAGACCAAAACCAATCCTCTTTTTATAAAAAGATGACTGACATTTTCCCCTGTTATTCTAAGAGGGGAAGCATATTGAGAGTCCTAGCATAATCTTCAATGTGTTCTACCAGGTGTACACTTCCTTCAGCATTGTAGAATTGTTATTTTGTTCTTAATTTCTCTTCTTTTTATACCCGGGTATATCATCACATGAATATTTTTACTCTATTGACTTTATAACTTAACATGGAAGGAAATAAAAACCCAAAAAAGAACAACACAAAAAACCCCATTAAAATAAGAATACACTCACTCATCTGCAAGGAATATCTGCAATCTATTATTTTGGTTTTGTGGACTTTCAAGTGGATAATTTAAGCATTTGAGAAGTAAAAGCTTTTCATCGTGAGAAGATGATCAAGAACAGGGCTATGGATTCAGGAAGGTTTCCTTGGTTTTTCATCTGCCACTTGAGAGAAGCAGAGCCTTTTGTGGTGATAGGGAGGAGGAAAATATTACATGCAGCAGAGGATTTGCTCATTTGATAATATATACAGAATTCCATATGTTGTCTATAACATCTTCTTTGGTTTTTAGATTGGTTTTTAGATTCTAACTGTGACATGAAGATTTTTTCGTTTATGTATTTACAGCTCAAACCTGTACATCCAGAAACCTTGGAAACCTCCAGGTTCTGGTACTGTTTCCTAGGAGTAAGAGCAAAACCATTTAATATACACAGTAGTGCTTAATTATGAAGAGTGAATAAATCTGATCCTAAGAGAAAGCTTAACAAACCCTACTGGAATAATTTACTCATAAATCCTTTAATATGAAATTCACCTAGGCAGGTAACCCAAGCACTGAGACTGGTGTGGACTGGAGGAACATAACCCCAGCTATGCCAAATTGAACCAGAGACCAAATAACTTCTACCAGCTAAATCAGAGGACTGAACTTTAGAAGCAGCACTTCTGTGATTTCTCTGTGTGACTGCTTTAACCCATGTGCTAACCTAAATAATTACTTTTTGCTATCAAAAAGAGCTTTGGGAAGCTTAATATTTGTAGAGTAAGTTGACTAGCTCAAGCAGAACATACTACCAAAGAACCAAGTATTGTTCCATACCAAACAAACATTGTTTGGCACAGACTGAATCAAAATGCAGTTCATCATTTGAAAATGAACACTAACAGAAACCGTTGGATAATTCTTCTTACACTGAAGGAATGAAAAAGTTTGTTAAAAATGTCTTACCAGAAATCATACAGGAAGTCAAATCACCTGTTCTGAAGAGACTGACAGAAGAAATCAATATGACTGTGGGCTGGAGAAACTGGAGTCTGTTTTTCACACTGACATAAGACTAAACCAAACTGAGTAGCAATAATATGTGTCTCCCCCCAAATTCCTGAATTCCTGTTTTTTTGGTTTTGTTTTTTTTTTTTTTTTCCTTTGCTGTAGAAAATGGCATGTATGTCATCACTGAAAGTTAGAAAACATATTCTTAATGAAACAGAGAAAGAAAAAACTGTCAATATGTAAACAAGTTAGTAATGTTTGTATAGAAATTCCAGGTACCTTGGGAGCAAAATGATGAAACAGAATTAATGCTGAAATGCATCAGACTGAAAGTAAAAGAGTTACAGTGCCAGAGATATGTTGGAGGATGAGTTTTAATGAAGTGGAGTACTGAACTGTGTGCCCTGAACAGAAGAATTAAAGCACAAAGTGATGGTGCAGAATATACAGGAAGCTAATGCTGTAAAAGACAGTAAGAGGCAAAGAGGGATGACATATAAAACTGGACCTTCCACAGTCAGGATTTGTGCAGAGAGGTTTATGTACTCTAAAAAGGAATGAACACCTTGCCTCAGTTTGCCACGTGGACAACTGAGCAAGGGAAGAGAGCAGGAGGGACATAGGAAACAAAGTTATGGAGATGGAAATTACCATGGTAAAAATATCACAGTGTAAGTAGCTGTATGTACTGAGGTAAAGGAATGGGAAAATCTCTAGCCAACAACTCTGACAGAACTGGTATGCAGGATTGCGGGTCCAGTGATGAGCATCCCAAGCAAATCTATCAAAGCACTGAAGAATCTCAGCAGTACTGCCAATGTTCAGAAAGAGAACTGAAGGTCATGGAATTGCAGCCTGAAGCTGAACATCCATTTCAAAAAATGTAACACATTAGAGAAGATTGAGAACTAATTTATCATTGCAAACATACCAGATATGTTTGCAAATAAAAAGAAAAAAAAAAGAAAAGCAAAGCCACAAAGAAACATGTAATAATGCAGAAATTTTGCATTTACAGAACACAGAAACTGTCAAAAGTTTGGGTACTATTAGTGTCTGATACAATAATATATGACAAAAATTAATTAAAACAAATTATGAGATTTAGCTGAAGATAGCAAGGTAAATGAGCTGCTGTTTAAATGATACCATATTAGTATGTATCAGCACACATATTAGCATATTATTATATATTATTAATATAGTCTCTGTCTATAAACCCAAAGTAAATGTAGTTGCTTTTAATTAAGGCTGTTTTATCCAATCTAAGGTAGCTAATACAGCTCTGAATTGCTTCTGGTTGCTATAGCTCTCTGATTTCAGCCTGTGATGATCTTGGTTCTAGCAGTCTCCTTTCCCATATCTAATATTATTCTGCTCACTGCTTTTTCCACTTGTATGAAATAAAGCTAAACTGAATATAAACTATCTTGGCTTCTTACTAAAGTTTTGGTATTTTCTTACTTTGATTCTCATCTTAATTTCTTTTTTACAATTTAATATTGTGTAGTACACTAAGGTTTCCTAGGAGAGGTGAAATCATAGCTCTGTGCTGTTCAGCTGAATATGTCAAGTAAAAGAATTTTTTTTTTTCTTGGACTGTACATTTAAATCAAGTGTCCATTGTTAAATTTCAATAGAGTCAGAAAAAACCTTTTCCCTCACTTAAGAGTTATCACTAGTACCTTACTTGGACTTGCTGCCTTTCTGTGCTTTTAGCTTTTAATTTTGAGTGAACATGCTTTAGTTTTACTGGAGATAGCTCTCTTCTATATTTTGAACAAATACCGTCTAGCAGAATTTTTGTTTATTTTATTCTCATGTTCTTCACAAATTCTTTCATCTCTCTGGAGCTTGCTTTTCTGCATGTCAGGATCTCAACCTTTTTTTCAGCTTCAGTGACACCAAATATCTTTTTTTCAGTCTCTGTTGTTGTCTGCTAATTTCTCTATTCAGTCAATCTGCTGCACTCACTCATGGCTAGTTAAGTTTTGGGTTGGGGTTGTTAGTGAGGGAATGAAATAAATCAACTCTCTGCATCTCAGCAGTGGTTTGAAGGTCCCCCTGGTTAACTGCATGTGTTGATTTATACCATCTCCCAAGCAGCATTTAGATCTGCCTTTTCCTACAGTATAAACAGAACTGAAACCAGCTGTGCACATCAGAAATGCATTGCTCTTTCAATAGGTTTATGTCAGGGTTTCCGCAGCTTCATTTTTGAGACCACAAGTCTCAAGCATTCAGTTATCCAAACCAAAGTAGTGCTTGGACAGGTGTCCAGCATGTGATCAAGCTGAATTCCAAACAACCAGGATGTCCATGAGAGCCACCTCCACTCTCAAGAGAGACAGGCAGCATGCTCCACATGGACAACTCAGTTCTACTTTCAGCTGACTGCCTTCCCCTCACTCTGAAGGGATGCAACATTCTTTAATTTCTGGATTTTATTCATCCCTCCTTCATGGCAAGTCACAAGAAGTTAGAAGCCTTTGGGGAGAACCAGGGTAATCATTCATAAATATCTTCATTTCCTCTTGTGAAGTAAGAGCATAAATAACCACATCATCGTGCTTTTCATCACAATTTGAACACCTTCTCATGACGGCTTGCTGTGGAGTCATTCAAAGCTCAGAGTTGCTTTAGTAGGTCCCTGCCTCTGACAGCACCTCTAGAGTGCAGTGAATGCACTGCCAAAGTGAGAAAATGACCCTCAACAATCCCCCTCCAGTCTGCTGTACCAACCAGGCCACTTCATAGGCTTTTTTACCCAGCCCTTTTTCAATTCTGACTTTCTCACCTTGTTTAGTTGTCCCAGCTCCCTTTTCTTTTTCAGTGTTTAAATCCAGTAGTCAGGACAGAGCCTTAAAATCACTTGCAGTGAAGGATTTTCTGGAAATATATTCCTTTGTTTCTCCAGTGATGCACACATTCCGGGCTAATTAATGTCAGAATTATATTTCTATTCATGCTGTTGCCAGTAAAATGTGCAGCAAATATCCAAGGAAGGTGGTGCACCAATGACAGCAGGAAAGAGGCAAACTGAAATTGCACAGGAAGAACAGCAACCCGAAACCTCAAGGTTGAAGCACAGAGAAAAAAGGCACATGCTTGACAACGTTACCTTAATGCTTTCCATGAGCCTCCCGTGGTCTTTTAAAGAGAGTTAAAAGTTAGCTCCACCAGGTGAAAGAAAAAAAAAAAGCATTTTCTCTGCAGAATATGACTCGTCTCTAGACAAACTCACAAATAAGACACCCTGTCCCATTAAATTTTGCAACTATTCAAGCACTGCCATCTGCAAATGAATGATGGAGGAAACCTCAAGCGTGCTTCTTCTGTCAGAAAAAAAAATTATACTGACATTTTGTTTTGGTTTTAGAAAAGAGAAATCACTCTGATCATATTACTTGGGTGCTAGAATAAACAGCAAAGAATCTGAGGTCTTTGCTTTCCTTTACCTTGCCCTCAGGTATTTAAATTCTTTTTATCTTCATTTCCATTTCCCCTCTTTCATTTTTACCTCACATTTATATAACTTTCCTTCAAAGCTCCCCAGTGTCTCCATGCCATCTCAGGTGTTTTTCTTGCCAGTTCCATCACATAAATTGCTTCCAAATTCCACTGCAAAAGCTTCCCACCTAGTAACAAGAAATTCATTTTCAGTGCTTTTTCTAATTTTGAAGAAATTAAATGGAAATACATATTTCAAAGCATTCATGACAGGCAGACTATCGGTCTCCACATGCATTCCTTGCAACTTATTTTATGTTTTCAGTGTGTGCTTCCAACACCAGATCAAGCTTTGACAAATGTATCTCCAACAGTTTACTTCTCCTAAAAAAGATGATAGGAAAAAGTTGGATTATTTTTTTAACAGTGCAGAGGCTATATACTGAAACCATATGTGGCGTTTCTACTTGGGAATATGTAAAGATTCCTTGATTTTAACTGACACCATATACACCATAAAACATTATTTTTTCTCTGTGAATATTGACTCAAACTAGTTGCTTGTACAGACTCACTTTTATTTTTTCATATTTTATTTGTTTTGTAAGGAAGCCATGGAGAAGCAAACCTACCTTGGCTGTGAAAATAAATTATCTTTCCCTTTGCATCAACACAAAAAGATACTTCGAACAAATCTGCTTTTTGCTTATTTTTAACATTTTCTCTTGTGAATGTAAACATTTTAAACATTCCTCACTTGAGTAGCCATGGCAGTTAGGGAAAAGTAATGAAATTTAATTATTAACTTGAAAATTGTAATATTTACATGAAGGAATTCGAGGATGGGTTGCAAATCTGGCTGTTGCACCCTACACCCGTGAATGGCAAAGTATCCTTTGGAGTTAATGCAGGACAATTAAAGGGATATTGACAAAATTAAAGAGCTCTGGTCTGTTAAATTTACAAGTCCAAGCTGCTCCTTTAGGTTGTTAAGATTCAGTCAGCCATTAAACCCTTGGTTTTTACATCTCAGGTGCAATCCCAAAGCTCCATAACTCTCGTGGTCTGAAAGGGTGGGAGTGGAGAAAGCAAATGACACTAACTGGAATTTCTCAGCTTTACAAGAAGTTTGGACAAATATAAGTTTGGTCTGAGCGCTTATGCTCACCACTGACTTTCATGGATTTGGTAATTTCCTCTGGATTCAGTGTGTTCCTGTCATGACGTATTTTGGAGGTTAACTGCTAGAGGTCAGAACTGGGGTAGTTCAAGGCTATGTGGAAGGTGTATTCAAATGTTCTTTGAATATGAACATTTTACCCTGGACCTCTGAGACCATGAAATCCTCCTTACCCATGTAACATGAAAAAAAAGGCCTCCACCGGTCCTCCATTCTTCCACACAGGAAAAGTGAATCTTGTGACAAACAGAAATCAACAGAAAGTCCTGGCAAAATGAACAACTTTTCAAAACATTGATGATGGCTCTAATTTGAAGGCATTGAAAAAAAAAAATTAAGGAAAGGAAGATAATCTCTATTTGCAGCATTCTCACAAATTAAAGGTTAAAAACAGGCAGTGCAAACTTACTAGCAGTTCCCAACTCATATTTAAAACATTGTCACATCAACTTACTCTTTCGAGATAATGTCACCACACTCACCCTATACACAAATCTTGCTTATTTCCCCTTGCCATTTATTCGCCTTTGTGGCAGTAATTAGCAAAGGTCTCTGATTAACTCAGAGAGAACTGAAGACATTCAGGAGCATGAAGTGAAATGAAATTTCTGTTGTTATATTTTACCTCCCTCTTACATTTCACTATATAAATAGGAATCAGGAGAAAAGAAATTGAGGGGGTTTTTTTGATTCTTAAAAATATTTTTCACTTTGTTTTAGTTTCATATTTCACATCTGAAGGTTTTTCTGCCTTTTGTTCTTTTTCCACTCAGTTGCCTCTCTTTGTGGCAATTTTGTTCTGTCTAAATATTAGACTATGAATTTCCAAAGCTAGCTAAAAAGCTCTGAAACAGGACTTGAAGCTCCTTCTGCTGTGGTTTTTGCATCTATCAGATGTCCTGATAAAACTATTTTTTGAGCATTAATGAAAGGATCAAGCTCAGGAAAATAATTTCAGGAAAGGTTATAGTTATTTGTTTGGGTCCAGGTTTAGCCATATAAGCACAGCATAAGTAATTGATCCAGCATATTTCAGGAAGGCATTCCGGAGATCAAACAAGAAGGAACATGAAATCAAAGATGGAATATGACAATAACCTCCAAAACCAGCTTTATTCTCAGAGATTTTAACAGGGAATCTCACTTTCTAATTTAAGTACATACTTACCTCTGTCTTTTGCTGCTTTTACTGGCATCCCTGGGGCTTCCATGAAATGAAGCATTAAAAAAAGCCCAACAAACTATGCAATTTACAGGAAACAAATGACTTGTGATTCATAGCCTGATATCCTGCTTCATACTTAATTGATTCCAGTTAGGCGTAGCAGGACAGTAGTATTCTGCATTTTATGGCCTAGCAGAAATGTCAGCCATCTGTTTGCACCTTGCTGAAGTTGCTGGGGATGAGCACTACAAATCCTGTGAGCATCTGAGCCTGGATTTCCAGAGCAAGAAAGTGGTTTTTGTTGGTGGCTGTCAACATGAAATCATTAATAACAAATGTTCGAACGTTAGAGACAAGTTTGAGAGCTAATGCTCCCTCCAATCCAAACAACGTGATCATTCTCATCTAAACCCAACCTTCAGAAGGACTGAACAGACATTTACTCCTTGCAGTTTTGTTGTTAAGCTATGGTGGATGAACTAAAGTGTAGAGTCTGTATTACTTGGGACAGATGGGAAATTAGCATGTCATAAAATTCATAAAAAAGCGGTTGACGATGCTGTCTGCCTCAAGAAAATAATTACATAATGATTGCCTCCTTTGAGAATACCAACAGACTAGTTAGAGAACAGCCAGTTCTCTGTTTTACCTATTAGTAATATTTTTAGTTGCTTGATATCCTTCAGGTTAGATATTTTGTACTGTTAATTTATTCCTTTAAGAGTTCAACCCTTAGCTTTAAATTTTAGAGGCTTCATGTACCAGAGCCATAGTGAAATTCCAAGTTAGGAACCTTGTTCAAAATATTTGATCTAATTTAGAAGCTGATTGTTTTCTTTCGATATTTTTCCAAGTGGTTAAAAAGTTGCACAAAAGTATCTTTTTCTAATAGATCTCATTGTTTCCATACAGCCTAAAAGGTGATGGCATTCACCAAGTCCATTAAGAGCTTTGCCTTTGTCTTTATCAGGTGAAATACTGAGTGCTAAAAGGTAACCACTTATGTATTTTCTGGACTAAATAAAAAAGACCAGCTACACCCAGGCTCCCAGGTACAAAAAATATAAACAACTAAAGGCAAATGAAATTCTTGGAAAATATTAGTATTCCTAATTATTTTTTAAAAATTCATCTTCAGAATGAAAATTTAAATATAAAAATAACCCCTTTTGGAAACTATATAGAACAGCACTTTGATTTACTTTCTGCTCCAGCACAGGTCTCAGATTTTTTGGAGACAGGTTTAAATGATGGAGCTGACTCTGGAGTGTAAGGGCCCACAAACTAACTCATCCCCTGGAAGAGGGATCTTGGCCCACTCCTGTGGGATAGTTTAGATCAACCATTTTTTATTGAACTAGATCAATTCCAGAGGAGCAACTCTTTCCCACTTGCCCACTTTTCACAGGTGAGCTTTAAAGCTGTAAGGATGAAACCCCCTAATTTACTTCACTGCAAACTTTGTCTGGTTGGCTCAAATCAATCTCATCTGCAATTTAAACTAAAGAAGTGAGCTTTGCAATGAAATAAATGATCGATGTTTATGGAGTTCTGCCTGAGTTTGCTGTCTACCAGCTGTGGGAAACTATCCAGTACCTGAGGGATAGTGTAAGTTGTTAAATTGAGACATAGCGAATGAGGCAAGATTTTTTTTCTCCAGAATCCACAAGTGTTCTGTCCTTGTGCTAATGCTCAGATATTAAACTGCAGTCTGATAAACCTTTGTTGTGCTCTGGAATTATAAATATCTGCAAACCTGAAGTTTAAGGATGCTGGTGCATGTGAGGGTTGTCATTAATATATTATGAACTGTTAACAATGGAAAAAAGAATTTCTATTTCTTTTTCTGAGAACTCTTCTGTTCTGGGGTACCAAAGACGATCATTATACCTTTTGACTTATTCATAAAGTTAAATAACACAATACAGAAAAAAACAATGCATTCAACATCTCTTTTGTGTAAGAAATTCAACTTTAAAAGCTGCAAAGAAGTAAGTAATTCTCTTGGGAGTGATAAATCACAGAGAAATGCCACTGCAAAATAAACCAGGATAAAAAGTTAGTAATATAAAATCTATTTATTTGCAGGTTTTTAAACTTTTAATTTTATTTGGGAAAAGAGGAAGTTTCCTCCTTTTGGAAGGAGGGAACTCCATCAGCTCTCAGAGCAGCCCTTGCTGTGGCTCCAGTGAAGCTTGCAGTAGGCTGTCCTTGGATGCCAACTGTGAAAGCAGTAACAAATATCTACCTGCTTCTCATCTCCCTACAACTATCCATCATTCTAACATATTATAATCCATTACTAGGTGAACTCGAATAGCAACAAGTCATCAGAAAGGCAGGGATAAGGAAAGCTGGCTCAGGTCAGACAGCACAGCTGAGGACTAAAGGGAGACAAAAGGAGTTAAAGTAGGCAAGGAGGCAGCAAAGTGTTTTGATCAGGTGAGCAGGTTATAAACCACCAAAAGCAGCTGGCAAAGGGGAAAGTCAGAAGGGCTTGTCTGCAACAGTGCAGTCAGATTAACTAAAAAGGTTTAAGGAAAACTAAAATTTGGGCAACTGGTATTACAGTTCATGAAGGCACACCCAAGTCAAAATTTTATGAAAGCAAATAATTTCTGCATAGGAGTAGTGGCTCTCAAGGTATTTAAATGACGCCAGCTCTTTTTAAAAGGAATATGTGGCTATTCCCTGAAATCTGATAGACATTATCAGGATGAGGGGTCAGATAAATGATCCAAATGTCACTTAAGCTAAGGACTGTCCCAGCAGTCAATTTACATACACAGGTATATAAACACACACCCACCTCAAAGCTTTCCTGAAGATTGACAGATTCTGTCAACTTTGCATACACAGATGACATTCAATCCATTATTCCAACCAGCTCCCAAAGGTCTCAGTCATTCAAGATTTATATCTTAGCTTGTTGATGGAATCCACTTTATTTCTGGCAAAGAAATACTGAACAAGGAAATTGGAGTTAAGCAGTTCACAGAAATATGAACCTGACTCTTTGAAGAAAAGATTTTGTGCCATATTTGCATTTTTCTGACAAAGTTCAAGGAAAGCTATTTCTATACCTATTTACTGGTACAATCAATGCAATGGGAGGCTACACCAAGGAACAGAGGATGTCTGTATGCACTCTTTTCCATCACATCTAGGCAAAAGATTATCCTCACATCACACATTTTCAACAATTAGCTTATTTCAGGAAAAACAATTTACTATTCAGGGAACTTGTATGTGAGATATAACCATAAGCAGTTTTCTTGAGGAAAATTCTCACTGAGTTCTGTCAGCTCCCAAGAGTGAAACAGAAGATTTGCAAGACCCATGGCTTTTCAAAGCTCAAATATTTGAATGTTCTTTATACACTGGAAGAGCATAAAATAAGTAAGCCTGACTTAATTATAGGTTCTTGATAAAATTGTTACTGAGAAACACCAAAGGGTTTTTTTTTATTGTTTGTATTATTAAAAAATATTTCTTTGGCTCTTCTAAAAAGGCTTTAAAAACAAGACTGAAGTTCCTACGACTTAATTTATTTTTTTTAAAGTCCTTTTATTTAACTTCCATGCAGGATGATACCTTCAGCCTTTTTGTTTTCTGACAAGACTGTGCAGGGAGGTCACTTATTTTTTTTCTGCATGGAACACACAGATGTTCCACCTGGCATGGCATTGCTGGGTGACCTCTTATCACACCAAGATGCCAGCAAGCTGCTCCACTGCCAGTCCCTCTCTGAACATAACCCAAGGCAGGGGTGATGGACATTGTGAGAAATGTACAGCTTATTAAACTGGAAATCAACAAGTCACAGAACCACGGATCCTTATGCAGGGGAACAGATATCAGAATTTTTATGCTCGTTTTAATGCTCATTACAAATTCAGCTATTTCCCATTACTCTAGAGATACAAAGGGGAGAGTCTAAATAAAGTTTAGTCCTTTGTAGGACCCAACAGTAAAATCCTTCAGCTTATTAAAAAATTAATTCTGTTTGGCATATTCTGTCTGTGTTTAACCCTTCTAAAGAATTCTTATGTAAAGGTCATTTTTAATTTCTGAACAATATCTCCCAGAACAGGCTATTTAAGAATGACAGAATCTCCAATACTTAAAGCCAATGAATATATGCAATGTATGCACGCCACTAAATTTAAGCATTTGTATTAGATTTAAAACAAACAGGCAGCTTACTAACCAGATCAGTACAAAAGCAGTTTCTGTAATCGAGTTGGCACCAGTTCACAGAAAATATAATTTGAAAAGGTTCACATTTAAATGAAACTTGCTTTTCATGCTCAAATGTCATTCCAAACTCCAAGGATGAGGTATTAACCCTTCATTCACTTTGATTTAATGAAACTCAGCATGGAGCTTGAATAACCTCGACTGTACTTACTCACCACAATATAAAAATTAAACAAAAGACCCCGTATTGCAATCACTTAATTCTAAGAAATACCAACCAAAAATATATGGATAAACCTATGGTTTGCAACTGTAGGTTAAACTTGTGCCTTTTCCCTTCATCATGGGCAGGGCAACCTAATCCCTGACTTTATCAATTGTGTCTTCAAAAATGAACCACTCACCCCTTTCCAGCAGTGTTTCCCCCAACATTTGGGAAGCCAGATAGATGGGGACTGTCTATCTCTCCCCAAAAAAGGAGCCAAAACCTCCCAGCAAGGACAGTTAGGGCAGCTCCACTTCTAGCGTCCCTCCTTGTGCATCTGAATGGAGGAGAGGATTAATCCCCAGACAATGCTGACAGAACTATTCCAAATACAGAGCTTTTCTAGCACATTGCCTCCAGAGGACTTGGCTAGTCCAAGGGAAAATGACCCCCAGGGAAGTCACATGTAAATCCTCCTCTTCTTACAATCAGTCAGACCGCTGGGAAACATGCAAATGTGTACAGGCACATAAAATGTGTGTAGGTGAGTGCAGAGTACGTATACACAGAGATCTAACTACACACAAAGCATACACACACACACACATATATATATATATATATATATAAATACACACACACACAGATATACACAGTCATGCACATTTGTGCCACAGCCTGATTTGCCTCAAATTCTGTCTTTCTGTAAAAACTACTGAAGGAAATGGAAAGAAGCTTCTGTTGTATATGTATTTATATACACACACACACACATATATATATATATGTACATATACAGCATATTCAAGCTGGCAGGAATATTAGAAACCCAGAATGATTTGTGTCTTTACTTTCCACTTTGCCCCATGGCCACCTGTTTTTGTCATGAGCACTGAACTCAAAATCTGTCAGGAAGAGTGGTCTGACACGTCTGCTGCTCACAGTCAAAAGGAGCAGGTAGCAAAGGACGCAGAGGTTTATCTGTGCAAATCTGTTTGCAGAGTTAGAGGCAGATGGGTTTTCTGTGACCCCTATCCATGGCCATCCTATGTAATTTCCCACAACGGAGCTGAAGATATCTCACAGTTCCCTCAACACTCAGATTTGTTTTATGAGATGTAGAGCTTGAATTGGTATTTCTAAACCCACCACCAAATATTATTACTGGGTGCATTCCCAGTGGCAGAGTGGTCACACTCACCTGCTGAGAGCCACTTTGGTTTCACTCAGTGCCCTTTGCTTCCACAGGCTCTCTTCATTCTTTAGAACTGAAATGCTTAAATTTCTGTCTGATTTTTTTTTTTTTTAAACAGGATGGTACTTCTCATTAGCGGAGCTTTTGAATTACTGAAAGGCTGTGTAACATTTAATTAGTCTTTATCTTTACAAGTAATAAAATGAGTACCTTTAGGTAAAAGAAGGCAGTCTCCGGCGTGCCGCTGGATAACAGCAAGTTTTTGATTTTTTATTCAAACAGCTATCAAACAGATTATAATTTTAGCTTCATTATTTGGCTAATTCACATTTCCTTAAAAGACACATGAGAGCAGGTTTATAAATATTGCAACAAAGAAATTTGGAGTCAACAGTGGGAGAGGTTTCGAAGCTGACAGATCAGAACAATACTTGTAAAAATACAGTTTGTATTACCTGTAAACTGTTAGCTAGTTTCATCTGAATA
The DNA here is from genome assembly GCF_009819655.1 of Sylvia atricapilla. Lineage (NCBI taxonomy): Eukaryota > Metazoa > Chordata > Aves > Passeriformes > Sylviidae > Sylvia > Sylvia atricapilla. The sequence goes on from NC_089143.1 coordinate 64,493,801, forward strand.
GAAATATACAAATATTTCTGATACTTTCGCAATTTATCTGTTGATTATTGGCACACCACATCTTTGTTTTGAATCATCTTCAGTATGATCATATAATTTTCAAATATTAGAGGCATCCTTTCAAAATTTATCAGTGTTTTAGACTTTATAAACCAACCAGACTGCAAAACAAAACAAAAAACCCACAAAGAAAAACCTAAATGTTAGAGTTTCAATTTCAGTTCAAATATAGTATCAAGACTAGCTTCTCCCAAAGACATACTGCTAATTTTTTCTCAAGCCATCAATGTAAAATTTTTTTCTCTGAAAACCTGTCTCAGATGTAGTATAAACTAGAGTGCTGCCTTTTACCACATGAAAGGTATTTGTGATTCACATCAGTAATCAAATGATCAGGAGTAACTTCTAGTTCAGTACCTGCGATGCCTTAAGTTTTATCTTTCATGTTTTCCAGATTCTGTGCTGCCCAGGGCTGTAGTTCTGAGCCTTATATTAAGTGTTAGTCAGCTCTCTTCACAGAGTAGGCAGACAAAACAAATCCTTTTCCTCCTGAAGACCAAGGACAATGAGTACAACTTTCAGGCCCAAAAGCACAAACTGAAGAGAGAAGACAAGAAGGATGAGGCTTCACAACCCAAAGCTGTAATTGGACAATTAGCCCCACTATGCAAATGGACCAAAACTATAAAAGTGTGAGACCTCACGACTGGTCGTGTATTTTGTGACCATTCTTAGTCCACCATGGGTGTAGCCCTGGCCAGGCCCTGTCCTGCCCAAGGTGTACCCTAAAGGCCTAATAAATACCTACTTTATTCTCTAGCTCTGTCCAGTCTCTGTTTCAGGTCAGCCTTCCCAAGGCATCACCTGCACAGAAATAGTGAAGAACTACTCTGCTACTTAGCAGGTTTGGGGGTCTTTAGGGACAGACATCCACGGCAGCCACTCTGATGCACCTGCTGGAGATTCTGAGTGCATAATAAAGAAGAATTTCACTGGACAAAATGTAACTAATTGTGTGACTAGACACAGGACAGGTGACCAGGGCAACCACAAAACCCTGGCTGGAATGCAAGGAACAAATCTATTTCATGACCTTGGTAACTGGAGGATCCCAAAGTAACACCCGTGTGGAGACCCAGGAGTGGGAACACCATCTGTGGTTTCCTCTGTGTGTTCTGTGATGTCTGAGCTTTCATCTCTCTCCCAAAGCAGGGAGCTCAGGTGTGTCCCTGAGAATGCCCCCAAGTCCCTCCAAACACTGATGTTATCTTTACACAGGTATTTTACTTCTCAAAACAGAGGACAAAGAGCAGTAGGTGTTATGGGGTTTCCCACGTGGATATTTTTAGGACTTTGGTATTGCCAGCTGCAAGGTCACCAGAGGGAATCTACCCTCTCCTCACTCATCTTTCTCCTTTAACCCTTTCCTCCCAACACCAATCTATGTGGTGCTTTGGTTTAAAACTGCAACATATGCAAAATGTACATAATCTAAAGTAGACTGGGGTAATCTCCATTTTGGTGACATTTCCGTAGTGGCACACCACAGGTCACAGATACAAAACCCAAAAGTACATTTCAAGGCACAGATAAATACACACATTATTATATCCTTTGGACTCAGCCATGCTAATTCATAATTCTGACTGCAGGATTCTCCTGTCTTTTAATGACCAGACTGAATAAATGCAATTAACATCCACTTTATGCAGCAGAAAAAAATATGAACCTTGTCTAATTCAACTTTTACAATCTATGCACTGTTTATCAAACTGTTAGTTTGTTTCATTGGACTATTTGGTGCAGAATAAATTCTACCTTTTAAAGCAATGTGACATGAATATTTTTTTAACAATAACAAAGAGTGGCTAAAGCAGTAACAACACTTGTACTTCCAATACACTGAGACACCACATGGAAAACAAAAAGATTTCCAGAAACCCTTTCTGGTGACATATTGAGGTCACTGTGAATCTGTTTCTGGCAGCACCAGGATAACATTTGCAAATTCTTAACTCATGGGTGTTGTGAAGAACAAAAATGACTGATCATATTAAATAATTCTGGTGGCTAGTGAAGCTCATCCAAGTACTCCTAGTAATGCACAGCACTGCTTATCACTGCTGCTCATTTTGGACTGCATAGATGATAAATACTCCAACCTCCTGCTCACTGAAGAACAGGTAATCTGCTTGAGTTCCATTTCTAGTATCATTTTTTTGGGTTTTAAAAGTGACCTTCCATTTCCTTTTTGACCACTCTTTTGATCTGTCCACTTCACTGTTCCCCTCAACTTTCAGTGCAGACCTGAAGGTTAATGTTCCTCAGGATAGTAAAAGCAGAGTGTATCATTTCAGTTTCTTCAGTAAAAAGAAAAATTAGAACTACAAGCAAAAAAAAAACTTAATTATGTTGCTTTTTGTTTGACATTGGACAGCTTGTTCATGTGCACAGAAAATATCTCCAGTCTCATCACCATTCTAAGACATTAAATAATTCCCCGATCTCGGTATTTGTAAAAATTTAAAACATGAAAGACGGTTCTGCAGTGCAAAATAGGATTTAAATCATATCTTGTGTAAAAAGAAATTATGTCAGCCTAGTATGTAGTAAATAAAACACGTTAGGTAAAAAATGCAACTTAGCAGTATGGCATTTCTTGACCTAAATGTAGAAATTTTCTAAATGATTCAATTTAATTTCATCTCTAAAATATGTCTAATTGTTATAGTTCTAAATGAAGACACTTGTGTAAGCAAAGCAAATAATTAGTCTGTAATGCATACATGACCTGGAATAAATAAATAATGTTAATGACAGGTGGGAAGACACAAATTATGCTACAGTGTTGGCAGCAATCTCTCCACCTTTAGTTTTAATTGGTTTTAAAACAATGAATTTACATTTTAAATGAAAGCAGCAGGCTTTTCTTTTTTTTTTTTTTCCCTCTTTTTTTTTCTCTTTTTCTGAGAGTGAAGAGACTTCTAAAGTGCAACAACGTATGGCAAGAAAGAAACCATCAGGATGAAAAGGAATTCATTTTCCCTGTCTCACTATACTCACTGGAGCAGCCTCAACAATTTATTCTGCTGGGTTTTTTCCCTTCTCTGGGTTTTACATTTACACATGAGTTCAGCATCTTTCCAGCTGATGAAAAAAGAATGTATAAAGGGAACACTTTATTTCTGTTTGAACATGAAAGGTCTGTGACACACGGCTGCTTTTTCTAGCATTTGGTCAATATCTGCAATAAACAACAGCTGGCAGGTTTTTGAGAGGGTCCAGTAGGCTCTGTGTAACCAGGATTTGCTAGACAACTTTTCCCTTTAATTTACACTATAATAAACTAGTTTTTAATCAATAGACATGGCCAATAGACTTGTTTTGTTTTTGTTTTTTTTTTTTTTTAGGCAGTCGGGAGATAGGAGGGAATATTTTAATATTAATAGCATTCAGTGTATATAAATACAATTTGACCTAGGTAAATGCCATAAGAAATTTGAAAGCAAAAGCAATATACAACTTTTATAAAGATATATTGCAGCCAGTATTGCATCAATATTTTTCAGATGTTTAAAACCACTCTTTTTGTGAAAGCTATGGGTTTAGAGGTAGAAAATGGTCAGTTATTCCTTGTTTGGTCAAGGTTTGTTATTTTTCTAGTGTCCTTGTTCTCATAATTGGTTAAAGCTTTTAAAAACAAGGCCATTATTTCAAATTTTATATTTCATAGAGCAGAATAACATGGAAAAACCTAATGAAAATGAAAATTGGTTAAGCAATTTACAGCTGGAAATGGTGTGAGGATATCAACTTCAGACTTGTTGAACAAGTATTATCCACAAGGATCTCAAAAAATCTGCCTTTTTAGCAGAAAACTGCCTTTTAATTTTAAATAAGGATCAATGTAGTTCAGAAGATGAGAGAAAAGTTCTTATTTCTCAACAGAGAAGGCACAACATAACTTTACAACTAATTATTTAAAAGAAGACACAGTTAGAAGTACAATTACTTGCTACCTTCACCTTAGGATCATTACTGCCAAGGTAGACTAATAACACAATTACTTTCATAAGAAGTTCTTATTTTGCTGAATTAACAGAAACTGGTAGAGGTACAATTTAATATGCAAATTGAAAAAGGGAGTTGTAGAATTCTGGCAAGATTTCCCCTATTATTTGTGTGTGTTCATTATTTTAAAAGGAACCTAGATATATATCTTGAACTTAACTAACCTTTCTTTCTTTCTTTTTCTCTTTCTTTCTCTCTTTCTTATCAAGTAATGGTTTCTCATCATAATTGCTACAAATTGAGATTTCCAAAATTGCTGAAGGGAGTTGTGTTCAATTCACTGTGAAAGCCAGAGGGAGAAAAGTGTGTTACTCCAAGTCTGAAATTCAAATGTTCACCCTCACACTGCAAAATAAATGCCACCTGGATTTAAATTAACCCTTTTTATTAAAGGACTTGAGAGCATTTATGAAATCTTTTATATTAAAAAAGAAAAAAAAAAATTGGATTTTTTTGTAAAAAATACATTGCCATCTAAGAGGTTCAGTTTTTATATAAGAAGTTTTAGTTTTTATATATTAACCTGTCTGTTAAAGACTTTCAGTATTACAAAATTACTTTAGAATATTTTTAAAGATAGATATATTAAAAACAATTGAGTATGGCATATTGTTTTCAACATTATATGACTCTAGAACCATATTGTGTTTAAAAACAGATTTCAGGTTCACTGTAAGCAACTTCGTCCCCTTGAAAGGTTTTTTAAAGTATATTTTTAGTGTGTATTAATGAGTAAATGAATAAATAAATAGTTTCACAAACATGTAATTGTGCCAAGATACAGCTTTGGATATCTGAGGATCCAGTGTTACTTCAAGCTTAGAGGATAAATTGTTATGTGAAATATGGCAGTCAGAATTTAGTCCTTGCTTCCCCGGTTGGACATTTTTCATTTCAGCATTTAATTCAATTTTCTTCATTTAAAATTGGAACACACCCTGAAAGCTGATTTTCCTACATTTCAGCTTGACTTATTAAGCTACCAAGCATAAGTAGTCATTTCTTTTTTTTTTTTTTTTTTTTGTTCCATTAATAGAATACCTAAGTTGGACCTGAAGACCAGATCTGAGGTCCGAAATATCAGAAGCTTCATTTTTTTGACATCTGCTGATACAACGAAATAACAAAACCTATGTGTCAAGGTTCTTGATGCAATATTTGGAGATTGTTTTAAAAGGCCTGCTGTCATTCTTACTGCTATTTTTACTGCATGCCTTCCAACAGGACATGTTCTTGGAAAAGATTGCATCATTTCATACTGTTTCCTTAAGACTCAGGTGTCCACCTCAGGTTACTGAGAGAGGACGCCCCTGGAAAACTCTACTGGAGATAGGGAGCGACTTGTTTTCTCTCCTCAAGATACACAGTAAAGGGTTCTTATAAAACAAACCTGAAGGAAGAGGTCTGCTCTATTTTTTTCTGTTTTTCTACATGAGGTGCCCAGGACAGAGTTGAAGCTGGTGCTGAGGCACCCTGAGATGATTTTTTTTTTAGCCACAACCATTTTAAGACCATGCCTGCACAAATATGTGGAAGCACATACAGCAGATTTGATGTTCTGGTTCCTCCTTATGTCCTTACATGAAAATAGTTACTATTATTGCATTTGTGGTGAAGCTCAGATGCCTTGGATAAGGCATCTTTAAAAAGATGCAGCCATGTGCTGTAAATATGCTCAAACTTCGACAAATTTAATTAGATAAGCTTAAAAGTCAATTTATCCATACCTGGAGATTCTTCTGATTAAACAGGAGACACCTAAGGAGGTCAGGTGTCTCCAGACTTAGGCAGTAGTTGAACTGGGGTTTAAGATTACAGTTAGGTGTCTGAGATTCCTCTTCAAAAATCAAGTTGTTTCTTTTCAAAAAGGATGATGTGGACTAGCTGGCCCTACCTACACCAACAGCAAGAATTTTGTGGAATATGCCCTCTACAATGTTTTGAAATTTATGAATTTCCCCAACTGGCACTGATAAAGGTTAGAAGCAGTCCAATCAAATGGGATACATATTCGATCTTACTCTGCCAAATAAAAGTGCACATCACTGTGCACTGTTTTGTGCTTTCAAACCTTTGGAGAAGTCCTTCACTTATGAAAAGTGTAGCACTGTAGCTTCCCCATCCCTGTCCCCTGGTGTGTAACATGCACTAACTACTGCCTTTCTGCAGACTCATCATCAGGCACTTAATAGAAAGGTGATGAAGTAATGAGAATTAAAGAATGAAAGTGCTAATAATCCTAGATAAGACACAGAGTGCTAACAGTGCTTAGCAACATCATTTATTTCATGATATTAGGAAAACCAGTGGATGGCAAATTTAAGATTAACTATTTGTTGCGGAAAAAAAAAAATTCCCAGGTTTGCAGCTTTTCCATAGCTACTACACTCAGATTTTTTTTTTCTTACTTTTGAGATATGTTTTTCTATGAAGTGATCCTGCTGCATACTGTTAGAATTTTCACAGCTGTGAAAATATTAGGATATTTTCAGGCCAAAATGACAATAGGTGCAAAACTCCTCTTTAATTTTCTCCTAGTGTTTTCAGTTGCCATGGGATCAGGCCTTGGGAGAAGAATATTATTGGACCATGTATCCTTAGGTGCCAAAGGCCTAGATCCTGGAAAACCAGATCTCATTAATTAAGAGCAAGAATATGAATTTCTGAAAATAATAATGTTGCTGAAGCTTTCAGCAGGTTAACAGATATGGCTACAAGGATACCTACAAAGAGACCTCATCTCCCTCTCTGACCATTTTTCATGCAATTGACCATAAAATAGCTCAGGATTGGAAGTCATAGGGCTTCATTAGCAGTAGTAAGACTGTATTAATGTTCTAGTCTCTTCAAGTTAATTAGCCATGCTACACACCTTGAGTACTGTCCAGGCACAAATAACTGCAAACACTTATTCCATATGAAAATATTACTCAGTACAGTAAAAAAAAAAAAAAAAAAAAAAAAAAAAAAGGGAATCACTTCAACGTGCCCTAGAGTCTTCTTTTATATAAAATCCTGTGTCATTATCATCGAGTTCAGGCTACTCTTGCTGAGATCATATCTGTTACTTAAGTATAACCAGGGAGTGTCAGCTACCTCATGTATTACCAGCAATCTGAGAAGTAATGTTCTTGTCAGGAGGAACAGCTGCTCAATTCATCTTACTATGCCCAATCACAACCTTGTATAATAATGCTGTGCTCCTCCAGAGAGGAACAGAATGTTTCCTTTTGTCTTCATTTAGGGTTTGCCATTTCCCCCTTATAAATAATATGCCGCAGTTAGGAACCCTCATGCTGGCAAAATTTAAAAAAATTGCTTTCCATTTGGCTTTCAAGGACCTGCAAGAAAACATGAAGAGTTGGAGCATGTGACCCTTTCCCACAAGAAAAATTGAAAGCCTGAAGTTTAGGCTGGGTTACTAATTTGCCTTTTAACAAATGACACATTTGTCTTCTACCACACATGCACCATTCCTTGCTCTGGTGGTGTCCCTGCAATACCTGTGGGGAACCTACAGCCAGGGAAGAGGGGGCTTTGAGATAATATAATCTGACTACGCAAAGCTGCAAAGGAGGCTGCTACAACCCTGGCAGCCTCCAAGGAAATATTATTCATTATGTATTTACAGTTATTGGATTAAAACTCTGTAATGTGCTCTGTTCAATTAATAATAATACAGAGCAGAATGAGCTATGAGATGCATTGTGCCTTTTAAAAGATCTAATATAAGAAAAGACAAGCAGTTTGTCCTAATGAATGCATCTAATTGGTGCACTTTATTATAAAGCACTGGAACAGCATTTTTCACGAGGCAGTTCTATTTGTAACAGGCTGTCTTCAGCACGTCAGGGTGTAATAAATGTGCTACAGACTAGAACTGCTGATCAGTATTTCTGGAAGCCCAGGAAGTTAGTAGAGATTGTTTGCCACTGCAGAAAGACCTTCCCAATCCTCACAGGGGGACCTGCAGCACTGTGATCTGTTAGGGATACACCTATGTTATTGTCCTTTTGGAGCCAGCCCACTGGGTAAGTGTGTGAAGCCTGAAGAGCCAAAACAACAAAAAATTGCTGGTACTTTGTTGTACCCCTGGTGACTTCCACAGCACTGATATATAAAAGGGGCTTTCAGTAAATACTGCCTTCAACACATCTTTCACAGCAATAGCTTGGGACAGAGGTATGGTTTATGTATGACTGTAACTCACTGTCCACATCATCCTTTGTTCATCTCTGATGAATGTAAAGAGGAAGAAAGAAAAGATGCACATGCAAGATTTCTTTTGAGGTATAAGAAACAATACGCCCTAGAGGCACTTCTGAAAACACACCTTAAAGCCTTAGAGGAAAACAGTCAACAGTGAGTATTCCTTTGGCAGGACCCGTGTACAGAATGACATGACAGCATTCAAGCAAAACAGCTTAGATAATACCAAATCTATGCAGAAATCAAATCTATGCTGAAGGAATAAAAGACTATGAAAGGAGTGAGCTTTGACCCAGAGTTCTTTTGTTTTCACTCTCAATAACTAACAAGAAGCTTTTCAGGCATTTAAATCCCAGAAAACTGTACCAGTAAATGCAGTTCATTTTATTTTCGTGCTTTTGAAATAAAGGATATGCAAAAAAGCTTCTGTTGGAGAAAATAAACACGCTTTCAGGTGCAGGAGACACTTCAGTCTTTCTAGGATGCCTTTTGTTCTCATCAGTATCTTTATTTCTCTTGGTATTCACTGCTTTAAGACACTCCCCACATTTCTAGCTGGGGCTGGCAGTCCATTAGCCTGAACCTGGGAACACGTCCACAGCTTTATGGTGTTATTCAGCCTAACAGCATTAATCTGCCTTAATACAGTTTCCTATAATAAGATGGATCCACCCCATTACTTTTACTAATTTATCTGAAAGAACAGAGGATTCCACCCTGGTTGCTTGGGCATTGTCCTGGTATCTGTAGTGTTCAAATCCTGCTGATTCTGTGTAATGTAAAACAATAAATTATTACAGCCATACAGGGAGAGTATGACTGTGTATTTACCTTCATTAATACTCCTGTCCCTGAGAAAAGCAACTTTATGATGAGGGAGTAGTACAAAGGAGGTCATGGGTTATAAGTAAGCACACTTTGTATATGTATTACCATTAGGAGCTTAAGTCAGAAATGTTCAATTAAAGTAAAAGAAGAAAGTAGGCATAAGGCTATGTACAAAATAGTCCAGGATGTGACTGTTTACTCAGCTCCAGTTTAGATTTTGGCTAAGCCAGACCATGCCAGACTTCTTGTTCTGCTGCAAGCAGCAGCATTAGGTCAAAATGAGAGCAGCAGGTAGGCAGGACAGGGGGTCAGAAAGAGCTGAAAGGCCACTATTCAGCCACCATGGCCTGCAAATTGTCACCTCCAGCAGCCACTGTGTTTTGTCTGTCCAGAATCCACTCACAGAAATGGGATGGACTAAGCCTCCAAGCCTGAGAGTATAAAACATGTGCCTGAAGATGTCCCCGCTCATTACAGGGGGTTGGACTGTAAAGGTCTCTTTCAACCCAAACCATTCTTTGGCTCTATGATCTTACCCAAAAAGCTTTTGAAGTGGATTCAGCTGCAGCTGGGCTGCTGAAGTTTTCCTGCTTCCTGGTGTGATACAGGAGATGCACCGTGATGGAAGAGGAAGGGTCAGCACTTTCTCTGTTGGCTAGGAAACCAAGTCTTTTCTTTTTCTCACAGGCATATGATATCAAGAGTTATACCAAGCAACGAAATCTTATGAAATCTTCACCTGAATGGTGAATAAGTTGACTAATGTGATAGACCAGTCTGAATAAAAGGTGGTAGAGCCTCTGTTTGTCCTGTTTATTATATTCCTTAATAAGCTAAGGAAATGAAGTTGAGATCATGGAGTGTATTGTCTTGTAAATTTGTAAGATCTGAAAGGTCCATGACACAGGGAAAGCTGCATGCAAATCCTGCTTTGGTGTCACTCAGTCCTGGCTGCCCATCCTGGCCTCAGGGTAGATCAAAGCTGATAGATAGATACTGATAGAAAAATTGCAAAAGACATATATATTTCACAGCATATTTACTGTACTCCTTCTACCCCTTTTCTGCCCAAGGGTGGGTGTTGTGAGACTAATTATGTTGATTAAACAGGTCCAAGTAACCCTGCAGCAATGAGCTGTGCTGTCTTTGAGATACTCACTACCCATTTCTGGACAACTATGACCTCTCCTCTCTTCCCTTTCCTTTCCTCTTCTTGTCTATTCCCTACTTTTCAGTCTATTAACTGCTAATACTGATCCTGACCTGTACACACTCTGTCCCAGATGTCTGTGGCCTTCTGTTCTTCCACCTCCATCCCTGTTTAGGGGCAGCAGCCAGGACATGGTGTGCCAGAAGGGTGAATGGGAAAGAGTTTGGAAGGCTTTGTCCTCATGCCATTGTCTCTTCATGAGACCTTGGGGCATACATTAAACTCCCAAACATGATTTAGTGTTGTGCCCCCCGTGCTCAGAATAAGACAGCAGCCCTTGCAGATGGATTGGCATCACAGGTCCCTCAGGAATCCTGATTTCATAGGGGAAATAAGTATTTCAAGAAATGAACTCTTCAGGAGAATTCTGAAATTCTTTGGGGACTTTAACGACCTGACTATGCAATAGCTGGTGTACAACCTCTTGACATCAAACAGACAGCAAGGAGAAAAAAAACCCAAACCCAACAAAAACAGGAACAAAAGCTTTCTCCTTTGTGCCTTTGATGACAGGATATAAAAGAGATTGTGAGTTTCCTTTTTAAAAACAGTGGTCTTAATTAGGATTTCTTTCACGCTGGAAACAATCTCCCTAATAGGTCATAAATAAATTACAGATATTCTACGTACACAGTCAAAACACAAACTTGAATTAGCTCAGCCTGATGTAAAATATCTGTGTATTTTGTAAATCAAACTCTGTCATCTAAAGGCATATTTTGCCCCGCATTTTCAATTGATTGAGCCTGAACTTAAATGTTCCCTTTTGGGTCAGAGGCTGGGATTGGCCTTTTAACTTGCTTTGCAAGAGCTTCCAGGCCTGAACTTTCTCAAGCATAAATGTCAATACAGTAGTCAAAGTGTTTGGCTTATTCCAGTTAAGACATATATGTATATTCCCATATATGGGAAAACATAAAGTAAAAAATAATATAAACCCAAAGTTCTGTCTATTATTAGAATATATGCCAACATACAAAATAAACTAAATCATATAGGGGAGATTCCTCTACAAGTTATCTCTGGAATACACACTGTACTGCAATTTCTTGGAACAAGTACATAAATGCATAAATATTTCTGATAGTAGCTTATGAAAAAGACATGTGTGGAGTATGATTATTACAAACTAATTTTTTTGTCTCTGAAAAAGGTTCATGATAATTTTGTTTTCCCCAGTGTTTCTGAAGGAAAGTACAGGATGTAAAAAGATATCCGAAATACACGCAGGCAGGTCAAAAATAAAATAGAAAATTATACACTGAAAATAGATGAGAATTTTTAGTAAAGGGACTATTATTTGCATTTCAAATATTTTATTATCCTTTTGATTCGAGCTAAAATTCAGGTTGTTTTTTGCAGCAGGGCTTTCAGAGCCTGCACAAATCTTCTCTAGCTGAACAAAGGAAGAAATGAGTAACAGAGGTGAGCTCAAATTTCCAAGTCTCTTGCAGTCATCACTTTATCCAAAAACACCTTAGTGAACCAACTATATCTTGAATTACTGCTCCTTAAACCAGCAATATGAGTTTAAAATGTAACAGTTACTGTGCATCAAACTGCTAGAATTATCACACTGAATGATTTCCCTTTCCCTAAGAAAGAGACACAGGTCTCTTGTGTTTTGGGAAGTGACTCCTTCACATCCCAAGTTTCTTGTTTACTGAAACTGAGTTAATAGATTTTAAAAGGACTGAAAGGTCTATTTCTTAGTAGACTACAGAGCTTGATTTTTTGAAATTTCATGGGTCTTGATGTTCATTTTTTACAATATTTTTGTCCTAATTAGGACCTTTTCTCCCATGATCCAAACATGGTCACTTTCTTCTACATAAATGAATAAAAATTAACTTTTTTATTTAAGAATTTAATCATTTAAATTCAAGAGTTCCACCATGGTTTCCTCATAGGAGTAGTGAAAGTGCCAAATGTTAAATATATTTCATAGCTGAAGTATTTTGCTTTCAAAAAGTGAAAGCTTTGTGACTATATCATCACATTGTATGGATTATTATTAGGATTTTAAAATTTTGGGCTGGCTGGAGTGCAGGAGAAGACAGCTTCCCTCTGTTCAGGATATTAGATAAAGTTAAGTCCCATGTGACAGACAGCATACTTTTGCCAATATACTTTATATAATTAATTTCCATATGAACTATTGTGCATAATAAAAATAAAATTCTAAACTTACCTATTAATTTTGGTATGATCTGAAGAGAAAGAAAACATTCACTTGAAATTGTGTGCCAGTAGATGCAGGGAGAAAGCTTGATGCCTTTGAATCTGAAAGAAAAAAAAAAAAAAAAAGGATTTCTGAGAATTTAAAGGTGCTTAATAAATATTTGTCTAACACCACCCCAGAAATAATCAAGCTTCTCACTACAGTTTTCATTAGGCATTGTTCACCTTACAGCACTTCTCCTTTCTGATTGTCAACTGTTTCTGTAAAAACCCAAGCCCAAAATTCCAAGTGCTCCAAGGGGGAATAACAGGTTATTTTCATAATTTGTGCCTGTCTGAGGCACCACACAGTGTGAAGGATCAGCTTTCCCAGGCCTTTGTGGCAAAGTTGTCCACATACACAGTGTGAAAATATATAAGGCTATAAAGGGATATAAAAATAGATCTCTGCCTTCCCTATACATTTACTCATGAAATCACTAAGAAGGTGATGCTACAGGTATGAGTGCCTCTGAATACAACAGGTATGCTCCCACACCAGTCAAGCCCATATTCTTCTGAGCCAAAAAACCAGATGCCTGAGCCTGCTTTGAAGCCCATGGCCCTTTAGAACTCAGACACTTTTAAAAATAACTCTCTCCAACCCCATATCTGTGTCCACATCATTGCATGTGCACATAGGAAGGCTGTGTGTGGCAGCCAGGCTCTCCTAGCTCTAAACTGTCTAAAAACACTGGGTTGTGGTGGCTGCATCCAGCTTTTTCTGGGCGTTGGGGGCTGGATGGCAACAGAGTAGTCAAAGGCTGTCTGGAATGGTGACCAGCAATCTTGCTGCTATGCAAATATGAGTAAAAGTCAATTATCTTCCTCTGTAAACTGTGGACAGCCCCGGGCCTGCTGAGCTCTGCTGCACAGCAGCAGGCTGCATGCCAGGATCTCCCCTCCAGCAGGAATGCCTCCCAAGGTTAGTCCTTGAGGCTGACAGATTTTTTGCCACAATAGATTCTCTGCAAGTGATTAATAGCATGCTAAGCTTTGAAATCTTACCTAAGTGATATAAAGTATTGATTGTGCATATATAATCCTTTAGAAATAAATCGCTGATCACGTCTGGGACTAAGAGTGGATCTATCTGCACCCAGACTCCCCTCTGAGACAGAGTTTGGAAAACAAAACTTTCTGAGCCTCATGGCTCAAGCAGAGGGTCTCTCAGACAGTTTTGTCTGACCCTGTACTCCATGCAGTAATTAACCAAGCAAACCTTGCTACTAAATTTTCTCAAACCACTATCAGATTTATCTCTGAACCTGGCTAACTCCTTCCTTTTTATCAATAACCTTTACTGTCTTCTTTGTTGTGAGCAAAGTGCATGACTCCATCCGTGACACAGTCACATTGTTTCACAGGAGTTCACAAACTGAAATAACCAGGCTGTGTCTTCTTCAATTATTTATTTCCCATCTACAATCACTTCATCTCCAAGGATATGAATGTGATATTACTCAGCTGTTTATTCCTCGTAAACCATTTTACTACACTTAGGTATGTCAAATCAACATAGAAATCTGTAATAGGCTTATTAAAACAGGTCATTACAGTCATCTTATTGCTCAAGATTGATAACAGGACTGAAAGATAATAAAACATGATGTTTCAAAAGCAAGCAATAAAAAAGTCACAAAAGAACAGAATAAAAATTTTATTATGCAGTGTCAGGAATGTAAATAGTTTCAAAAGTGATATTGTCAAGCCTTTTGGGACCCATCCCTTGGGGCAGACTCTTCTCAAAAAAGACAGAATAGAAATAACTTCACAGTGCAGATTGATGGTTTATTAAAAAGTGCAGACAATATTCTGCTCAATAATCCATATTAAATTGAATCAGCTTAAATATTGGACAGCAATTCTGAAAACATACTAAGAACCAAAATCTGTTCTGCCACAGGAACATATAAAATTTGTTACTTTGGCAAGTAACATCCTGACACAGCTAAAATTATTAATATATCCACTCTGAAAACCTTTTTGTTTTTTTGTTCGGGTTGGTTGTCAACACTTTGGAAACACTCCTTATACTTATCCATAAAAGCAACATACCTCTTTTTTATTGCACGGTTATGTTCCAAGCTTTATTTATGGAAAAGTCTTCCCAGCACAAATATTTACTAACAAGATGATGACATTCTGTTTCAAGAATATGTTCACAGGGGGGTTGGAAATGCACTTCCTGGGAATATTTTGAAGAGCTGAATGCAGTTTCTTAACTGCTGCAGGTCTGTGACCTTTTTGGTACCCACACATGTATTCCAGCTAAAGTGAATCTGGAATTGAATGAAAATTCCTGTGGAAAGGATCTTTTCAGTTCCACCCCCCTTCCCCCCCTTTTTTTTTTTCATTTGATTTTGTGTCTAAGTTTCACTTGCATTGCATTTTAGTCTTATATGGAAGTGCCTTCACAAAAATCTGCCCCTTATGTAACAGTCAAGGCTGCCACTTTATTTCTAATATTTTCCATTTTTTTTCACATTGATTAATATACAACAAATAAGAAAGTGAATTAGTTTAACACTTATCTTCTACATTATCATTAATAACAGAGCAACTGAACTCAGTTTTTTGGCTGCTGAGATGCATAAATCAGTTTTGAAAATATCTGCATTAAAAATTTATTTTTAGGGAAAAGGCAGGTTAATTTAGACAACATATAACTTACTGTAGCAGAATAAAAGTAATTTTCATCTCTGAAATTGTTCCAAGGTTTTTGTAGGGAAAAAAATGAATTCTTTTGCAAAATAATATTATTTCAATTTTTTTTTTTTTTAATGTTTATCCTGCCATCTTGCTTTCCTAACTGTACCTAAGTATTACTGGAACCAAAATGGTTGCTCAGCTTTCCCACCATAACAATTCCTACAAATGCTAAGCAACATGAAAGCTGTCATTTCATAACCTCTCTAAGTAAGATGCTATTTTTTTTCCTGCTTTGTCTTTAAAGACTGTATCATTTCATAAATTGAAAGAGGGAACAAACCACTCACCTTCTCCAAACTATTGTGTGATAGAGTACTAAATGCATCCTGAAAAGTGAGCAGAGCTCCAATCTGATGCTGAGAGAGCTGCTTTAAAACAAATTTTGTCTCACTGTCTTTGGTTTATGATATCTGGTTGAAAGATGACATATTATTGGAAGTAGTGATGCACAAGCTCCACATATGCACCAGGAAGTAATAATGATTGTGGAAAGTGGAGATTGAGTGATGAGACTCTGGTTTAAGATAGTAAGTTTTGATTAATTAAAAAGCATAAAAATACATTCTCTTACACACTGGGAATTTAGGGTGCATTTTATCACTCAGAAGAGCCAACACTTTGCAGGATTAGGCAAATACCTATTCTGCAGCTGTTATTCATCAATTTTTGCAGATACAAGATAAAGCTAAAGCAGAGCCTCACCATCTTAATTTTTTTCCCTAACTCCTAGGCCTCCCATTTTTCATCTTGACAGTGTTTCTTTAGAGAAATGATACAGTATAAACACACCTTCTGAAGGAATTAAGAGAGACAAATACTGAGAAGTACCGCAGAATTCCTACATTCTTGCCTGAATAGAGCACATCCCACAAATAAAAGGAGAGGGCAGCTTGCTGCTCTTGCATTTTCCAAGTATCCCTGCTCTGAGAGAAGCAAAGGAGCCGACAGTAGGAGCAGTGGAGGTGAGCAAGTCACTGTCAATTAAAATAAAAGGGAAATGGATCCACATCAAAATTTTTGGAGCAGATATAAGAATAATTTTCTTATGTTGTCTGACTATAATTCAGGCTTGATGTTTTACCAGAATGTAGCATTCCTTGTCTGATAATTTCAGTGTGCTTTTCACATTAAAAGTGCAATTAATAGAATATGTACCAAGCAATTAGATGACCTGTTGTGACCTTTCAATTTACACTGTGACAAAGACACACACTTGGAATTCAGTAGCACACCATTTTCTGGCATTCACACAGCCAGTTTAATGGAGCTTGGCAATATTTAAATCAAGAGGGGAAAGATGAAAGCTAATTAAGGCCAATATACTAATGCTCAAATAATTTGTATGAATAGAAATTAAAAAGAAAGGGGCAAAAAGAATCCAGTATTACAGGGAGCGAACATATTTTTTTCCCTACTAATTTAAATGCCACTATGGGATAATTTCAGTGTTGGCTTGTGCTCACATTGCATGACTTTTATTAACATGAATCAGAATACTGAATTTATCAAGTGTAGACTGGAAAAAACCTACCACATTATTTTTGATCACAGTTGAGCACAACATAGGTTCCCTCTTCATATCCAAGTATCTCAACCACACAGTATGAAACCCTCCCAAATCTTTGCATGGCTCCCTGGTGTGCTAAATACTGTATTTGAGGTTTAAAATGTCCTTAAACCAGGAGAAAATGGTCATTTTCATAGGAAGGTGATCTTCTGCACAAAGACTCTCCCTTTCCTAAACTCCATCAGCACTGCTGTCCCACAGGCACAGCAAGTAAAGAACTGATGTGGAAGGTTGTAGTGGCACCCCTGGGTGCTCTGGGGGATGCCAACAGGACCAGCATTCATCCTGCACTAGGAGCACTTGAGTCTCCTGCTCATCACCAGACAGGGCAGGGACCCTCTCTCCTCTCCACCTCCATTAAAATTATGGACAATTTCAAAAGAATCAGTTTTCCCCCATGGCTCATCTTACTAGGACAGGACAAGAAATGAGCAGGTTTGGTTTGTCAGAGAATGCCACTCTTTTTCAAAATTCTTGTACCTGCTTAATAGCTGGTTTAATGAGAACATGAAGTTTATGAAGTTTAAAATATAAACTGAGGTATGATGAAAACATCTGTGCTGCATCCCAGGTTCTGACGAAGATACAAAGAAATATTTCTAATTTTGCTAATTTTGTTTGCAGTCAGATGTTCTTAACTGCTTTTGAAATGTGAAATATCACAGTCATAGTAGTAGTAGTAGTATGAAGCAATGTGCCAATTAGCACAGTTTCCTCCAGCCAAGCCCTCATTTTGCCAAATGCAGAAAAAAATGAGTAACTGGAAAACTGAGATAAGTTTCCATAATGATTTACATTGGGAATTTATCATCTAATGTTCAGACTCAGAGATTTGATGACTTTTTCTTCTCTTTTTGTAGTCTCTACACAAATCAGACTACCTCAATGGACATGCACCTTGCTAAAAAGTAATTTTCTTTCTTCCAAAAAGTACTTACTACAAATGAATATGGTTCATTATTTGTAAAGAAACTTGGTAAAAAAAAGTCCCTGTGTTATTCCACAAGCCAAGTTTTTAATGATAATCCTCTTCTGCCAAAATGATGATTTGAAAACGTATTTAATACCATGTACAATTTATTAGGGGTGGGAGAGTCTTACTTAGAAAACCAGCACTGAAGCATGCAGTGAAATGGAGAAATGTTTCCTTTTCACCCATTCTGTCTCCCTAGAGTTCACTCAGGGCTCAGTTATGCAAGTCAGTGACACAGCTGGCCCTTGACTCCTGTGTGACAAAATCCAGCCTTACAGAATTTCCTGTTTATATCTGTAACCTGGTTGGTATTCCTGCCATGTGCCCGAGAATGCTTCCAGGACTGTCTGCATGCTTTCAAAAAGAAGGTCACAGTTCTTTCAGGATCATCAAACCATCATGAGTGAACCATGAATCAAGATGGAAAACATGAGGGGGGAATGTTCTCCTGAAAGATAAGAAAATGTATAACTTCTTCAGTGCAAGTCAAATGACTCATCCCAAAACAGGAGCATCATTTTTCTAACCCTGGAATGGCAGCCTGCAGATTTCCATGGCATTTCTGGTTCTTGCTGATCTTTGATTAACTCAGGACAGCATGAAGTGCTTTTGTTTTATGGCCAAGGTCAGGCCAAATATTTCTTGTCATCTGCTTAAATAAAAAGATCTCTTTCCAGACAGATCATATGACTTTGCAGAGCACATTGCAAAAACTGATCTGGTGTGAATTTCACTGAATTGTACTCTGATATTTATACGGATCTGTTTAATAATGTGTTTTGGAAGGTAAAACTCACATGCTGAAAGGTTAGGAAAAGGTAGCATAGGGACAAGTAAAGGAACTAGTGATTACTATTTTCTTCCAGGATCTATATTTGCCATCTAAGCCTTGAAAAGTTGCATAAAGGGTTATCTAATTCTGCTGTTTGAAATATAATTGGTTCTTTATTAATCTGGCTTCATTTCCTATGGAATGTTTCAATTGAAGTTGTTCAAGTAATTAATCTGGTAGTAATGGTTTATAATGGTTATAAACCCTATAGTCTCATAGTATTGCATATCCACCAGTGGGGCAGAAAGAAATTTGCCCTATCTTGATGAAATATGTTATCTTGATTGTGCATAAACCTTTTAAATGCTTTAAAAACATGTTTATCTTTTCTATTTGCAAAGCAAAATCTGACATTAGGTTAAGAATACAATTATCAAAAATTTCACAGGTACAGAAATTATAAGAAAAAGTAGCAACAAAAAGAATTCTATTTGCTTGGTCTACAGCATAACAGTTTACAGCTATTTAAATAAGCTTTCAGAGATGGTGGTGCTTATTTATAATGCAGAAGAGAATCTGCTGTCTGAAAGCAACAAATACAATGAATTTGAACTGCAACAATAGCTGAGCTCGACAGTACAGAAACATCTCCCTAATAAGACATAGTAAGATACTGGAGCAGATTCCACAGGACTTATGCCTGGGACATTTTAGAATCTCTGATAGTGGAAATCCGTAGAAGGAAGTTAAACAAACATCTTCCAGTAGTCTGTATTTCCAGGTACTAATGGAATTAACAGAAGCAGAATGGATTGGAAGGGATCTTGAAGATCTTCTGGTTTCAACTTTCCTGTTATGGGCAGGGACACCTGCCACTAGGCTAAGAGCCCCATGCAGCCTGGCCTTGAACAATTCCAAGGATGAGGCACCCGTAATGTCCCTTGGGAATCTGCCCCAGTAACTCACCATCCTCACAGTAAGGAATTTCTTCTTGACACCTAACCTGAGCCCACTCTGTTTCAATTTGAAGCCATTCCCCTTTGTCCTGATACTACACACTCCCTTTCAGGTACTGGAAGGCCACAATTAGGTGACCTCAATGCCTTCTCTTTTTCAGGCTGAAAAAAAAAAATCAATTCTCTCAATCTTTCCTCACAGAAGTACTACATCCCTCTGGATTAGTTAACCCCATGGCAGGCCCTGCAGCTCTGTCTTGCACTAAGATTTTTATGAGGCAGAAAGAGCTGCCGCTAGCCAAAATGGGTTATTATCTAAAAACATTTCCAGGTCTTTAGAAATGCTTTAAGCATTCTTTTTTTAGAGCATCTAGAAATGTTTTGAGGGTTTTAGAAATACAACATCAAGCTTATTCCTGTCATTTTTATAATTGCTCATAAGCTTTGAAGGTAAGTGGGAAGACCAGAAGTTACTCTGGTTTGGTTTTTTTTTTTATCATATGGTGCTTCTCTGCTGTTTCAGGTTTTGCACTCTCCTTGTACTTTGCTGTTAAGTATCCTTTTTACTTAATAGCCTGCTCTGCAGTTAATGTTATTTTGAGAACTTGAAGGTCTCTCAGACATTTGAATAAACTTTTTAGACTCAAACTCATTAAAAAATCTCTAAAAACAGTAAACAAAATCTCTTTCACTTACAAGGAACACTCATGTTTTCCCTAGTTTGATACAGGGTTAAGGACATCTTTCTGCCTGTTCTTAAACTCTGTCATTGATGCTTGAAATATGCTCAGCACAAGTCTCCCACTTGGCTCTTAAAACAGTGTTTTTTAAAAAATGCTTTCAAAGTACCTTCCTGTTCTTTGATGGGGAAAAAAAAATATGACATTTAAAAGACACTCCTGAGGTAAGTACTGTGTGCAATACAAATTATCAAGCATCATTTGTGGTTCTGTAAATTCTTAATATTTTTGTGTTTGCTTATTGCTTGGGCAAGGTGACAAAGCCATTTCACCTCTCCTGCTTCCCAGGGGCCTTCTCCCACCTGTGAGATATGTGCAGAGCATCCCCAGAGCACTGCAAAGCTGTCAAACAGCTTCTGGCCAACACTTCAGCCATCCACGGCTGTCGTGGCAGGCAGTGGTGGTCAGTGCCGTGATGTCCCCAGAGAAGAGTCCTGAAAAGGACACACCTGGTCACACAGGAACATCTGCAACTGCCCAGGGATTTCAGCTCAATGCAGGGATTTCAGCCCACTTGTGAGCTGAGCCTTCAGGGCAATGCAAAAGGAGAGACAAGATCTTGGTCTGGAAATTCCTTGGAGTCTTTGTTCCGTTGCTTCCTCCAAGCCATGTGGGGTGGAAAACTCAGGAGAGCAGGAACTCGTGTAGAGAAGCCAGGGGGCGGGGCTACACCACTTGGCCAATGGGGTTAAGGACCGAGAAATAAACCAATCAGGGGAAAGATTGAAAATGGACCAATCAGGTAGGGCAAAAAAAGGAGGCGCTAGGGAAGGAACCAATGGGGGATAACCAATTAAAATATCAGCCACAAAGCCTCATGGGGGAAGCACACTTGCTCCCCCTGGGGGCGAGAGCAGTCTGCCAGGGTTTCTCCCTTAGGGGAACTACCATGTACTTTAAACCTAAGGGTTGCTTTTTATGCAGGGCAGAGCATCCGCTTTACCAACTGGCTTACTGGGCTCCACACACATCCTGCTCCACAGCCCCTGTGCAGCCAGGCCATTTTGAGCTGACCCACTGGTGCTTCTGCAGTAGCAGTGGGTGCCATCGGGGGGGAAAGAGTTTGTGAGGTGCAGGGGCAGCAGAGGTGCCCCACGAAGGACAGAAATGCAGGGCTTCTCTGCAGCAGCCCAGAAAGCACGAGGCTCACCACACTCCTGTTCAGCAGCACGCCTCGAAAACCTCAGGCAGAGTGTGTCAGCACATGTGCAAATCATCACAGAAAGAAGGATCAATTTTGTCTCTGTTGTCCTTTTTTTTTTTTTTTTTTTTTTAACTAACCAGGTGTCAACCTTATTGTTCTGCCAATTCACAAAGCTGGATTGAGGAACCAGCTGAGATCTCTCAGCCAGAAATCCACACTGGCAGCTTTTCCTAGCACAGGGAGCCAGGGAGCCCTCTTGAACTTGTGAGAGGGTGGCCTGATTACAGTAAGCAGCTCTGAAAAAACTCCACTTTGCATCAGGTGGTATCTGGTCCTAGAAGCCCTCAATGTCAGCTGAGAGGAAAAAATAAGTTTTTTTCTCTCTGTAGGTTTAAATGTCTGGTTTATTCTTTTTCTCCAGAAAAAAAGCCCAACCCATTGTTTAGCTAATCATATTATTATGATTGTGATTTCTAATGATTATGATTTCTAATGTTCTTCCTTAATTTCTGAATGCACACATACATGGCACCTGGCTGTGTATCCAGCAGTTCCAAATTTCACTTAAACCCACCCGCTGCCATGTGAATGTTGTTATCAATGGCATCCCATGGAAGTCACTGCTTCTACAGTCATCTTTCTAAGACACTGGTCATAATAGTAGACTTGGCCAAGAGGAGAGGAGCAGTACTGCAAGATAAATGGATTTCCTAGTTTTATATTTGGATGAAAATAAATTTAACATTTAATGATAATTATCACACATTTCCATTTCCCATCACAGAAGGATCCTGCTGTTTTGTCTTTTGCAATTCCGTACCCTCTCCTACTGGAAGCTACACAGAAAGCACTCTACCATTAATTTCATTTCTCTCTCAATTCCTTAAGCAACTACCTTTAATTCAACCAAAGATTTGTATTATTTGCTTTTCTCCGTTTTTAGTTTACTGCAGTTATCCTATTCAGAGCAAAAGTACTGACATTGTTAGGTTGAAAGCTGCCAATGATATGTCTGTTTGATGTATAAGCTTTCAAAACCTCCTTGAGGAAACTGTGCAGTCTTTTAGCTCTGAAAATTAAATCTCTAAGGGCCATGACAAATTTGATACACCAGTGGAAGGCATCATCTAAGGTATGATTTAGATTTAGATCTATATTTATATTGATGAAAGTTTTGATATCCATTCACATTAGCCTTTGTATCTTCAAATTATTCATATATATATGTGTGTATGTGAGATGCACAGAATGATCTGCTTTGTTTTGAACATCTTCAAAAGGCTGTACACAACTATGCATTTCTATTTAGATGAAAAGCCTCCACCTTATGAAAAGATTAGTATCTCCTCTTTCCTCCTTTTCTCCAAAGTCTCTGATATACAAGAGCTTGTATTCTTATATTTACTCCTTACAATTTTTTCTTTTTTAGGGTCCATAAAATTTGTGTCTGTTTATCTCAGTGGAAGCAAGTTCAGATCTGTTTACTCATCCTCGTAGCTTACACTTATTTTACCCATCTGTTACGTGGTCTGTAAGCGACCTACACCTACCAAACACTGCTTGTGGCAAGCTGCATTTTCCTGGTTTACTCTCTCTGATTCTGTGGTTTATTAAAAGCCTTTCAATACCCAGGGATAGTAACATCAGTGGCTCAGATTAATTCTTTTTGGTCTTTAGCCAATCTACCAGCTAATTTTGTCACTTGGCTAATTTAGTGATGTGCCAGCAAAATCCACAATTACAGCTAAAACTATTTGTACTTCTACTGCTTGCTAAGCTAAGGTGACTCCATGAATATCATATACTACTTTTACCCTTCAGTCCACAGGAACATATTTAATTAAAAAAATGTGGAAGTGGAATCTATCATCTATTCATTTAAATTAAAAAAAAAGTATTGCTTTTGTTTTTCTCTTAGCAGGACACTAGGCCATATCGTATTCTGGTTAGGATTTTTTTCCCTCTGGTTAGGAAATACAGCTTTCAAGAACACTGTTTTAGCCACAATTTGAAATCCAACTGAGTTAAATATCTGTTAAATGGAAGAAGGGCATGCCTTTACATATGGTGGCCTTACTGAGATCTGATACTTTGTGATTTTAATGTTCTTCACAGGAAAAGAATGATTTAAGGGATGTTTTACTAAGCCTTTTCCCTATTTTTAAATGAGTAAAAGTTTCCAATAAAATTTAAGAAAAAAAAATCTTCCATCAAAACAAAGAAATGTCATTTCCCTTATGGAACCTGTTTTTGGAAGACAGGATTTAAAAGGCCACAGCTCAACTGTGAACCTCATTAGAGCGTCTATTTTCACATCAGTTTAGCCTCCCTCCCCATGCACCCTCCATCTTCACCAAAAATGGTTGCATATAGAACACCGATATTTCCCCAAACATTGTTATGGCAGGCTTTCCAATTGATAGTATTTGATACAAACTTAGAAGTTAGTAAATTAAGAGCCTGGCTGTTTGCTAAAATTCTCCATGATTTCCTTAAGACTTGATAGAACTGCTCAGCACTTTGAGTTGGCACCTGTTAACTTCTAGTAATCAAAACCAAGCCTCCAAAAACATTCAGCTAGCTAAAACAGAGAAAACATGCCAATATCTGTGGTTTTTTTTATTTTTTTCTTTGCTTTGCTGCTCTGTGGATGATAATTCCTCT
This sequence comes from Sylvia atricapilla, assembly GCF_009819655.1. NCBI lineage: Eukaryota > Metazoa > Chordata > Aves > Passeriformes > Sylviidae > Sylvia > Sylvia atricapilla. Next base: position 64,517,867 of record NC_089143.1, read on the forward strand.
TTGCCCTTCTTAGTAAGTGCAAGCATAAAATAGAGAGGCAGGCAAAAAAAGAAGAGTGTCTGGGGAGGAAGGACTGGCAGGGAAGATCCCGCTGCACGAGCCAGGAAAGCACAGTTCCTCGGGCTGGAGCCAGAAGCAGCAGGTTTGGTACCGAATTAATCCCTGAGCACCTTCTGTTGCCACTGGAAGTATTATGAAAGTGCTAAGGGCTGCACATGTCCACAGGCTGCTTCCCCAGCTGCTTTGGGATTAAAACCTAGCTCCAAAAACACAGGAGATGCTGAAACATGCCATGTCCACATCTGCAAAGAGCACTGGGGGCTGAAAAGCATCTCTCCTCAGCCAGCATCTGGGGGAGGGCAGCAGGGAGAGCCTGTGCCTTGCCAGGGGCTTGGCAGCTTGTCATGGGGCGTGAGAGCAGGGGTGAAAAAGGCCCCTTTCCCAGAAGAGGGAAGCAGAAATAAGGACCAGCAGAGGACTACAGAGGAGGGCAGAAGAGCACCTAGAGCATGAAAAGGAAGAGCCCCCACTTGTTTGCATTGCTGACTCTGACTCGATTTGGAAGCTTAGCTGTCATTTTGAGAATTGGATCAGAAACAATTTTGGAAGATGATGATATTTACTTGCCAAGCCAATCCCTGTCGCTTACTCTCAGTGCCAGCTCCCTCAGCTCTCCAAAATAGCCTTCTCTAATTTTCTTTAGGCTGGAAGCAAATACCAATTCAACAGGAGTTGTGGGTTCTCAGCACTTTTCAGGAAGTAAATATTAGATACATGCTGAACTTAAAAAGTGACACATAAGTCAAGATGCTTTGTTTCAGTATTCTGCCTTCTCTGGAAAACAAATTCTTGTAATACAAAACCCTGCATCTCACTTTGATAGTTTATTTTATTTATCCATGCTGATGCTCCAGGTAGTTCTATTTAGGCAGAATTTGACACAGGTTTTTATGGCACATCATTTCTGGCGAAGCTGTGATTGAAGTGACACAGCAGGCTTCCAAAGTGCTCACTGAGGTACAGAGACTTCACACGGACTGATTGTGAGCACAGGTAGGGAGAGATTTTTCAGTGACACCCAGAAGCGTTCATCCTCTTTTAGCCAAGCCTTGTGAACTTCCCCTTTCTGATTCTGCCAATTAGAGGTGCTATCTGTGTGCCTTTGTAGGCTCATCACTAGAGAGTCAGGTTTTCATCACAGTAACAGTGGTACTAAGTACATAAATAAAGAAATCCAGTGAAGCCTTTATGAGTATAGTTTATACTGCAAACAAACCTGCAAACTGAGTGGGTATTCTCACTGTTCCTCACTAATTGTTTTCAGTTCAAAAAGCTTTGCATTATTTGTATAACCTGTTCATTACTGGAGCACTTGACTGTATCCACAGATGATCATAAACTTGCCTGTGGTCAATGGAATTTGCAGGATTTTACTGGTAGGGAATCAGCATGAGATTTTATTTATCTGTTGACAGATGTACCACAGCAGAAGCCCCATGAATTACAAATCTCTAAAAGCAGAGGGGTATATTGAGTACTATTAGGATCTTAGTATATTGACTAAGGAATGTATTTTGCCCTAAAAGATATTTCAGTCTTTAATCTTAAGTACATGTTTTAGTGCTTAGCCCTTCTTTCTTCTGTAGCCCTGAGTCATGTATTTAAGCAAATACCTTGATTAGTAGAGTCCTATGCTATGTCAGGCATTTGAACTAATCACAGCTACTCCAATTAAATTAATGCACTGTGTAAATGGCACCTACCTTTATGAACATAATGAATATACAAAGAAATGTGTATGAGAAATAAAAACTGGCTAACAAACAGAGTCTGTTGGACAAGTTGTGAATGAAGTCTCATATTTCTGAAAAACACACTGCTGCTTTTTGGTTTCATTCATGTTCTTCAAAATACATTATGTACTAGGTAGGATAAACATACACCTGGAAATGGCATTTGTCAAGTCAGAAAGGGCAGTAAGAAAAAGGGGGAGATGGGGAAGTTCCATTGCCAGTAATGAATATTTCATGTCATGACTGCAAACAAATCTAAATCACAGACAGGGTGTAACAAAAACAAAACAAAAAAAAAACCACAAATAATAATAAATAATTAAAAAAAAAAAGGAGGAGAAATGCAGGTAAGAACAATGTCTTTGTCTCTTTTTCCATCTTTATCATATCAACACCAATGAACTATTTTCCAGATATCAATGGTTTTCTTTTTTCTACATTCAAAAGTTTCACTAGATTTACATTTTTGATATAATTTATGCAAATAACATTTCTCCAGTAGTCAATACATTTTACCTCTCAGATAAGGAAATTATCTAAACCCAAGTATTTCAAACTATAATATAATCAGTGAATATCCAAATGCAATACTTTAAGGAGTCTAATTAGGGACTTCTAATCATACTTTATTGTTATCAGCCAAGCCCTGCCAACTAGTATTAATGAAATCAGACTTGAGATGGTTTACTATCAACACTGGAGTATGCAGGAATTAATCACCACAAGTATCCTACCCACACAAGTGTCCTGAAATGCATCAGTAAACTTCTAGCCCAGCAGGATTCTGTATTTTCACTGTCCCAGTGGAGTCAATGAAAAGTAGACTTCAGGATGTTTATCTTAATTTTATCCCTCTTCAATTTTTGGATGAATTTTAACTTTATGTTTCCTTTCCCTCTGCTATATTCATTTGTATTCTATGAGATCTGTTTCCATATCTATTTCCTTCCCAGTTCACTAGCTTGATGCTGCAGTAATAGCTCATGAAACCTGATATAAACCAAGAGAACCTTATGAAAATCATATGGTTCCAGTTTGGAGTTTGGGCTGACAATGCCAGTTGTACTTCAGGATTTTCTTTTTTAGCTCCCTCAATCTCTCACTTTCCGTCTCTCTCCTACCCCACTTCTCCTTTTTCCATGTTATTCTGTGTCCCAGCTTCTTGTTTACTTCACTTTCCTTTTTCTTTCCCCCCTCTGCTCCAATGCCTTTTATCTCTCCTAAACCATCTTGCAGATCCCCAGTCCAATTCTACTCCTCACTGTTCTGACCCCACTCCATCACTAACCTTTTCCCTCATCTTGCTTTCAGAGTCTCTTTGACTCTATCTATGCACTATGAATGTTTTCTGGCCATCACTCTGTGAGCCTTCAGGCAGCATGTGCCACTCATCATAGAACTTAGCAGATGGTACCTTAGATGGCTAATTTTGCAGTAGAGGATATAGTTCCTACTCATATTCAAAATCCCAGGAACTGGGATGTTTTCCCACTGCAAGAGTGACAATAGAGGCTCCGTTAGAGACAGAGGAAGAATTTTTGGTTTTTTTGGTTTCCTGAATAAAGCAATCCCATTTAATAGTTCTGATAAATCATACTAAGTTAAAACATGCAAGTAGTTTATGGGAATCAAAGACTACTTGCATGTAAAAGACAGAGATGTGAGCAGAGCTCATTTTATTTGTTTTGTAGCCTTTTTCTATTGCAACAAAGAGCCACATTCCATTGGAAAGACTGTGAGCAAAGAAGAGGGGGGAGAAAAAAAAGGAAGAGGATATAAATGTAAAATCAGTGAAACTATAAAATAATTTTAAAATATCTGTTTCTTGAATGCAAAATGATCCTCGAGGTTGGAATGTAGTAAAAGAGAGATACAGTGGCTCTCCAAAGAAGAACAGAAGGAAAAACCGGAGCAAAGCCATCCAAAGCAGGCAGTACTTCAATTTCCTCTGTCTCTTCAAGTGGCTATGGTATTCTTTATTTTGTGTCTTAGACTGTTGGGTAGCAGGTGGTATGTACTGTTAAGCTGTTGTCACATCTCATCCCAAAGCTGCTGGTATTTCACTGACTGATAAAGTGTGACCCTTTAATTCAAAACTTCAGGGACAAGTATTGATAGCACTTTATCCTATTAGGCAATCTACCACTCAGGAGAAGATACTGTTCATTATAAATAAGGTTATCAGAATCTGACCCCCAGCATAGTGAGGTAGAACACATTACTATACTCAAAGTGTTAGTTTTATCATCAGTTTTGCTATGCAGGTATTGACAGGTTGCTGTGATAACGCAAGTAGTCCAGTACTTGACAAGAACAAAGAAGAATTAGGGAGCAGGTGTGTACTGCTATCACAGGGGTGAAGGGAACACGATTGCAAAGAGTTCTGGTAGAATCTTTATGTTGTTGGCAGATAAAGTCTTCAAAATGACAGAAAATAATTGCCTAATAAAGAGTTATAGTACTGCCCTAAGCTGCAGAATGAAACAATTATTTTTATGTAGCTCCTCATCTTCAGACTCTAAAATCCTCTTTGTTGTTCTCTCATCTTTCCCTTGATCTGTGAAGACTTTTCCCTGTACACTTAACAAGTAATTTTTGTTTGTTTTCTCTCCCTCCCTCCTTCTGTGCCTCTCTGTGAGTGGCTTCTGCAGTGCTGTTCCCTTTGTGGCTGTACCATCTCGTAGTGGCCGGATCATGGCAGGCATCAGTTACCCAGCGCTGCCGACACACTGCCCTGCAGATGCCCCCTGCTCTCCATTATTCTCACAGGTCAGCACAGTTCACTGGTACCCCGTGATAGATGATGCAAAAGGAGAGCAGATTAGAGCACCAGGAGACAGGAGAATGACTCTGAATCTGATTAGTTTAGGCAGAGGGGGTTTCATGTGATCCTAAGATGCAGCTGTGGTATAAAACAAGAGATACTTCTCTGTGTCTGTCACAGTGACTGCAAAATCCCAAATGAGCAGAGACACTGTGGGCAGTTGCTCATTTAATTAACCTGCCCTGACTATCAGGTTCCAGGGTCTAATGTCATTTGATAGAGTTTTCACTTTGCTTCTTAGATGAGATCACCCATGGAGACAGTGTGTAGGCTGGATCTAAACTGTATTTCACGTGAGGGCCCAAATGCAGCTCACCTCCAAAACAGTCTATGTGTCTCTATCCAGAGTGCAGCAATGGAGGAGTGAAAACTCAAGCCTTTTCTGTCTGCTGTTCAGTGTCATGGCTGCAGCCCTGGTAAACCTCTATTCCTCAAAATGACAAATATTTCCAGGTGTGCCCTAACAGGCTTAGGTGCCTCAAGCACACAGTGGTGAGCACAGAGGTTGGACAAGTAGAGACACAGCCATCAGTCTTACAGCCTATTCCTTATGTTGGAGGATAGTTGCAGGTTAAAATTCCTAACATTTTTTTCCTAAGGATTTTTAGAATACCATGCTTTATAAAGTTTTGAGACTCACAGGCATATACACCTACCTCTAATATAAAATGAGGAGGTTTATCTTCAGTCAAGTTAACAAACTGAATTGAAACTCCTTGGTGTTGGGAAATAAAGCATATCAGCCAGTTCAGTTGCCTCCCAATCACTACTGAAAAACTTATGCACTTTTTAGTGGATTCAGCAGAAGAGAGTTTTTCCTAAGCCTACACACCTATGGAAGTCTTAACATTTCCTTTAAAATCTATTGTGCTCATATTGTGTCTTTTAAAATTAAGAACACTGCAAGTAACAGAGTTACACTATAGCTGTCACTTGCCTTATCTCAGTGAGAGGTTTTTTTCTCTATTTTCCTGATCAGAAAAAACAAAACAATACAGCTCAATGAAGAATAAAAAAATAGACAATTTAGTCTACAAATTTTACCATAACTAACTCCATGTATATTGTCTACTTTTAGAATACTGATAAGAAGATAACAATGTCCTGTATATTTTCATTAGCACCTCTCTGGGTCATTTCTTAGAGTATTTAAAACTCACTGTTCACTTTGTACAGTTTGCCACTGGTCCATCAAAGCACACAGCACCTTGTCTGTTCTCTAACTAGCAGATGGAAAAGAAGAACAAAGTTCATGGACATGTCAAAAAATTTAGTTCTGCACATGGTAATGCCCACTTGGTAAATTCTTTCTAGAGCCATTCATGAAAATAACATTTCTATTAGAAATATGATTGATAAGAAGAGAGCCTAATAATGGGAACCAAAATGCATTAGTTTTTGAAGAAGCATTCTCTTAAAGAATATTCAGTATCACTCCAAATTAAGAAAAGAAACTATCCATGATGGACAAGGGAGAGGTCTGGCTCTGGCTAACAACGTCCTGTGATAAAGGCAATCATTGCACCTGATTGCCAACCAGGTGACAGATTTTCCCAAGAGCTGGTTACTGAACTAAATATGGATTACTGGCTATTCAGAAGGTTTGAGGTGGCTTTTGTTGCCACACACAAAAAATATGAGGAAGATTACAAAAGGAATTGGAAACTTTCCAGTCAGCTTTTTTGTGTTCTACTGTGCTTTATTAAGGATTAGTACTTTAACCCTTGCAAAGAGAAGACAAAATGCCAAGTTATATGAACACAGAAGCACAGCAAAGAGCAAGAAGGTCATAGATTCATAAAGGCTAAAGAGAAAATCTTTAAAATCTGAATAATACAATTCTGGGCTCATTGATTTTAATGGACTTTGTATCAGGACATTATTTCTGTTGTGATGGCAAGATCTATATAATATATTCATTTTTACAATCATGACAATGAGTTAGTGTTTGATAAGTGCTTTTAATTTTAAAGAAAAAATATGTCAGTAATTAGAGATTATCCTTTGGCATTAATTTTATAAAGTGTGCCATAAAACCCTTTTTCAAATTAAAAAAGAAAATCTAGGCCAATATAGTGCCAATGAAGAACCTGATACGAGTTAACAACCCTGCTAAAAGACGGGAAAGAGACAGTTCAACTCCTGTTTAGTTTTGACCCCACAGTGATCAACCTTTTCTTAATGGTGCCCTCTGAAAGTACATCATCCAAAAATACATTTCAGCTTCATTGCACCCAGATTTCTGGCTCTAACAAATAGTTTTTCTATGCCAGGCTTATCATACAAAGGGCTGGTATAAAACCATTTACCTTTTTGTCAGCCTCTTTTGGTTGACAACAATTGAAGGACATGTTTCTTAGGATTTATTCTTTTTTTCTTGATACCTGAATGCATTATGGATAGAATTTCAACTACCTGATTTATTTTTGTGAAACGGGAGAAAACCACAAATCTCATTCCATAATTTCTCTAACCAAATAGGAGTGCCTCTTACCCCCACTTAAGAACCACTAAGTGAAACGTTAAATGCAAGTCAAAATGGAAAACAAAAAAACCCCCAAACAATCCCCAGAATAAATAAAACAAAGAAAAATCCAAACAAAAATTAAAAAAAAAAAAGGAACCTGAAGATCTTTGTTCTTAGAACTACTAATACCAAAGGAAAAAAAAATCAGAAAAATTTGAAGGCAACTTTAGAACTGTTGCTGACCTTATATCTATCTTATTTGTTGCTGGTCTTATTTATATCTGTTTGGCAAAAGGAGAAAAGATATGGACATAGAGCATCCACTGGAACATGACCTTTCTGTGGCATCAGCATCTCCCTAAGGCAGGATTTAGAGCAACTGCCCCCAAATCCATTGATCCTAGTTATGGGATTGTATGAAGAAGGATTAGCAAGTTACAATTTCAAATGGGATTTAAAATTTATCATGTCTTGGAGATCTCTCTGGGATTTCCATACTGCCTTGCCTCCCAAAGCAAAGCTCAGCCAAGGAATGGAGAAGCCTCCAGCCTGGTTTGCTACCATCACACCTAGGGGATAGTGGCTGGAGGGAACAAGGCATTCATCTGCTAGCAGGAACCTCAGTGGTCTTTCCTGATTAATTTAAAGACTAAGAAACTTACTGAAGAGGGAATCAAATCTGAATTAATTCCAAATGCTAAATCTAGCTTATAGAGCAAACATGGGGCCCTAAATCCAGATGTTTTCCATTAATGCAACCAAAGAACTTCATCTGCCAGCTGGTCCATAGTGAAAAATGCCTATGAATATAAGTAATAGGAAGCTAATTGTGTTCATTTACGTAATATGAAGTGCCGATTTGAGTAAAAGGATAATATAATCATTTGTGCTTGTTTTAAGAATGATTTCAAGGAAACAGGTACAAAAAAAGCACCCTTTAGCCACACACAAGGGATTTTGCTGCTACCTTTCGTGCACCTGAACAAAAATGCATATATTCATATATTTTTCTACATAAACTCTTATTGCCAAGGATAGAGAGCAAAATTAGTCTGTAGGCTATAAATCAATGGCCATTTGCCATTCTTTTAGTCTTGAGCAACTTTGCATGGGTTTAATCACTGCTAACTTCAATACCCACAATGTACCATGAAAGTTAATTTATTTTCTTTCTCAGACCTCAGAAATGAAGATTTCCACATCTGTTTATTTTCATGTCTATGATGATTTATGTGGAAACTACTCAGTCAAAAGACAAAAAATATACACAAAATACTAAAACACATACCGTATAAAACACATAGAACATCTTCTCTCAGCCTAAGGAGAAATGACAATTTTCCACCAGAACTAGTGAAGCAGAAATTCTGATTTATTGATCTGAGGTCAGATGTAAATATTTTCAGTTGACTTGTTGATTTTTGTTCTGCTTGTTTTGTTTTCTGTTGACCTTTTGAATTTATGGAAGGTAAGGTCAAAGTGTTAATGCATTAATTCAGTCAGTATTAAAAAGCCCATTTTACATCTTTCTGAGCATCCTTCAAAGCTGATATTCTGTTTAATACCTTTATCAGCCATCTCTGGAAAACAATATCATGGTGAAACTTTAAATTGTCATATGATAGCAGACAAGTTGTTTTTTACTTTACCAGAGTTTCACTAGGAAAGGATAACAGGAGAAAACCCTGAAGAGGAAAGAGATAAGTTTGCTTTCTTGAAAAAATATTCTGTATTAAGGACTCAAGCTTCAACAAATCTGATTGAATTAAACTTGAGCAGTGTGAACACCACTATTTTTTATGACTTGTTGCAAGTTCCAACTGAAAGGAAGGTAACTAGTGTGATAGACTTATATCTGACACCAAGGACTTAATTATCAGAGGACTTGTAATTTTTGAGGTCCATTTTATTGTAACTTTAATCTTTTCACGCCCTAATCACTACATCCTTTCAGAAAAGTTGTATGACATTACTCTATTGCAATCCTTAGGCACCATATTAAACAAAAGCAACATTATTACTGGTTTACAGTTGGTAAAATAAATTTGTGCCCAAGTTTCCAAGATATTTGTTTCTCTTGTGCTTGGATTTGCAGTTTCTCACAAAAAGAAGAAAAATCGACTGTAATCTCCCTCTTGAGATAAGATTTTTACTTCACTAAAACTTTACTAAATACCTTTTAATGTTCATATTTTGTATTTGTCTACATACATCTATACTTACTTATATTTCTATTTTTGTAAGCCTGATACACACAGATTTATAAATCAACTGTATTTTGACTCTATTGTGCTTCTCAGACCATTGATTCAGGTTGAAAAGTACTACTTGATATTTCTTCGAGCGAAATCCATCATTGTGTGATGGTCTACAAACTACTTGAGGCTCACTTATTTCAGGGTTTAAGTAGCACTTTGGTGATGCATTGCCTTGTGCAGATAGAATTTTACCTTTAAAGAGCATCCCACGTCTTTTCTTGTGATGGTTTAACTATGCAGTAGGACTGTAAGTGTTTTGTGAGATAATACTGTAAAATTTGATGTTTCCCTCCTTCTCAGTTATATATATATATATTTATTCTGAGTGGACTCTTTTCTCATTTGAAAGAAGGAGAGGGGATTTAAAAGCAAAATATAGTCTTTTTCTTTATATTACTAACAGAGCTGATAATAAAAATCTCAGAAGTTCACAAGTGAGGTACAATACGATGCATAAGGAAGCAAATCAACCACCTTTTTTTGCTTAATTGTACTATTGTGAACTCCTGATAGTGGAAATATCATGCTATTTTTCAGGAAACCAAATACAGGAACATTCTGAAAGGTGGCTGATGCACACAAATTTATTATCACTACAGCTGGGCATAACACTAGGTTTTCTTTTTTTCCTCATAAAAACAAACCAGCTTTTATCTACCATCAACTTCAAAAAAATACTGAATAGATCCTGCAATTCCCAGGGAGCAGGAAGCTGAAATAAGATTAAGATTAGAGAAATGTGTGTGAAAAGGCACTAATTGAAGAATATGAGCACTGAGAAGAAAGGATTAAACAGATTATAAAGCTAATGTATAGGGAATTGCTTCACACATGACCGTGAATTACACAGAATAAACTCCTCTGTTGTGGAGGAGCTTCTGTGATGGCTCCACAACTCTCAAGACAAAGCAAAAAAGGTTTTTTTCTTCTTTCTTTTGGTCATAAATACATCCAAGTATTGTGCTCCTAACTGAAAGTATAAGAGGAAGGTGGGTGTAGTGAATTTTAGGTAACCTGTCAGAATTTATTTCCATTAACATCAGGAAAATAGTTTCAAGTCCAGATGAAGATTTTCATTACCTATGTAGCTTTCTGTCTAATGATCTATAAAGTTCTATAGTTTTTCTACTCTGTGAACATTTGGATATTAATAAGATATCTTGTGCTAGTTCCAAAATTTGTGGACATTATAATTACAGGTACAATATCACGATGAAAATAGGTTTCAGAATTTGACAGATAAGGGTGTTTCTGAGAAACTGCTCAGGATATCCTTAAAACTTAAGACATTTCTTGAAGGAAGCAAATTTCATTAAAGTCTAGATGCACATGATCCTAAAAAATATAAACTGCCAAAAATAAATAACTGACCTGGCAAACAGCAAAATATAATACTATGTGCGTATACAAACCTGCAGAATAGATAAGCGACATTTACTCTCACTCACATATAAATTTCAGATAAACTGAAATAAACATCCCATGTCAATTAGAGATTTACAAATGCTGCATTTCTTTCTTTTAAAAGATGATTTTTTTTGCAAATCATGCAGAATAAGAACACAGAATCACACATACAGAGAAAGCAGTAGCAGAATATACCCCCCACATAATTTATTTCAGCCTATTTCACATAAGCCTGAAGGTAAAGTTCATTAACTCTCATGGCTACAGCATTGCTGCTGGTATCAGACTATCAGACAGACTAACAAAAGTTCAGATCCTTATAATATACCCAAACCACCCATGGCATACCCATCATTTCCATACTGGGTAATGATAAATAGCTATTTACACACTATGACTTTCCCACATATTTGTTTTTGCCTACAATACACAATAATTCCTTGATTTGGGCAAGCATGCAAAGAAACATAAGGAGCGAGTATCCAGACTCTGGCTCAGGTTAAGGACACTGTGGCAGATAATGATGGTTCACATGTTATGAAAAAACTAGAATAATTAATTAAACCATTAGAAAACAGACCCATGAACATACCATCTGGAAGTGTTATTACATTGTGTGTCTAAATTATTCCCCGACGCTTAGCGCAAATCTCGCAGAGTGGCAATTTAATTATAGAGAGGGTAAAAATTAAATTCCACAAATGATTGGAAGGCCTCCTCTCCAGCACTGTACTGACAAATCTTAGTAGAACGATGGTAGTTGATAAATCTATTTCTTATGCCATGCAGGTGAAAGGAATCAATGCCCCTAAGCAGCATTCACTGTGCTGCTTTCCTATGAAACCTGCCTGATGAAAAAGACCTGGAGGTGCTGAACCTACTTCAATCTACTGAATGAATTAATATTTCTATCACAGTACTATGAAAAGTGCAGTGGTTACTAAGTGAGGTTGCAGAGGGTAATGAAGAAGAGCGTGTCAAAACCTGCTGCTTCACAATTTTCATGCCTGCCCTCCAGAAGAGTTACAAAAGTCAGCCCACTTTCCACGCTACAAAATGGATGAATGGACACTTCAACAATAAAAAGACATCTCAGAGTACTTCAAAACAACTTTGAACTTGTTTGGTGTTTGGAGTGCTGACGTTCCTGTTTTGGTTTTTCTGTTTGGTTGAATTTTTTTGCATTTCAGTATGTTTGCATCTTTTTCCCCCTCGGTTAGAAGTCAAAATGAGAAGCAGAAATAACATGATAAGGTGAAAAAAAGTCAGTCTGTTGGCAATTTCAATGTGATTTTTCAGATCAGAGGTGCCAGGGAGAAATAGGTATTGGGTACATACTGGAGTGTATTTCCAAACTTTTCATGTTTCTTTATCCAAACCTGCAAAATGGAAGAACTCCAAGACTAAAGCTGTTCTAATAAGAACAGGAACACTCACATGCATGTGATGTGGGTCTTGTTTTCTTATGCCAGTCTCATTTCAAGGGTGATGACTTAACAAAAGAAAAGGAAACCACCATCACCAAATGTGGTTCCCAAATGGCATTCTCCAGATGAAACTTTTGTCTTGTTAGGCTGAGGTTATAGGTGGCATTTCGACCCCATCCTGTCTTTCCTCTTTACTAGCAGGTGCAGTTATTTACTAAGGAACAATGGGGAAACGTGGTTTGATACTACCCAAATATATACTTCACTGTATCCATGTATTATTTGTTGTTTCTGAAGATTCGGAAGAGCCAATTCAGTGCTATAAATCACTCATAAATAAAGAGGGAATTTCACCAGTAGTGTAAAACTTTAAATATTTTAGACTTAGTTTCTGCAGGTCCACATTTTCTATTATACATATTATATAGATAATTTCAGATTAAGTGCAAACTAAAAATATTTTGGTTGAATGAAGAGGTACTGCACTGTCTGATTTAAAATTCAACCCACCAATCAACTTAAATACATTATAAAAAAATAATTGTGTAAGCCACAAACATTTTAGTGAAAACTTTTCAAATTTTATGTAAACAAACCAAGTGTCAAGTGAGAATACTCCAGAAATAAAGATAGTTTTTATAAAAGTGAGGGGGGTTAGCTTGGTTCCCTAAATAATCCCAATCCAATGAGTTCTTAAAAAAACCATCTACAATAAAAGAGTGTTGAGTGAAGAAATGGAAGAGTGTGGGACAGCAGTGTGTATGCAGACAGAATTGTTAGCCTCCCCACACTTTACTGAACAGATTTTACTAACCTAAAAAAGTCCAGTTAATTCATGGCATGCAAAAAGCAGAACAGAGCCACAAAGACCTTCTTTCACAGACATGAGTTTGTATAATTGCACCTTCTAATGGCTCCCCTGCAAGTGCCCCTTGGAGTCGGGTCTGTTTGTTTACATTTGCTGGTTGTTTTTCAGAAGGAGCTGTAAAAAGCATAATCACAGCATCCACACCAACCAATGCTATTAACTCTGCTTTGTAAACCCTTGATGTAGCTCCGACACTCAGTCTTACTAACTACATAGTAGAATTTAAGCTGGATCATTTAAATAATGATAAAGCTGTCAAGACTGATGTGATTTTCTTCCTGAGCAATTCACCTTCTATTACGGGTTTTATTGTACTTTATAGTGGGCATCTGTAAATCTGAGGATCAGCTTAGCTTCCTAATTTACACCCATTGCACGTACTACATGGTTTTAACTGACTTACTTTAGAATGATTCACAGTAGTTGCTAGGAAACCTTTCTGTGTTCTTTTCACTTCTTATATAGCATTAGCTTTTCAATTGATAAGGCTGTACCTTTAGGTACAGAGGGATTTAAGCAGAATCAAACAATGACAGTAGGACTGCAGCATAGATAAGCCAAAAAAAAAAAGGTGGGGAAGGGGGCGTGCAAATCCTTGTTCTTTGTACAGGTAATACAGAGGATTAGAGCAAAAGAAAGGACATTGCACATTTTCCATGAATATTTTTTTGGAAGATATTCTGCATCATATTAAGAAAAGCCACAAAACAAAACTTCTTACAGTAGTTTGAAGTTTATAAATTTGTAAGTGACTGTAGCAGAGAAGCCATTTCATTGTGCTGCATTTGTTACACGGCATGTCTTCCCGGGGATCATTTCCAATGGTAATATTGTAAAGCATTTTTCTCTATGAGGGAAGGATAACTCCCATGAAGCTTTAAGGAAGTAAATGTTCTTGCCAGAAGTCTCTCTCTTGCAAACATATTTCCACTGAGATAGCACAGCTAAGTCATACTTTTTCCTGCTGAAATAGTCTGATAGATGTCCTCAGGTTAGCAGACATACAAGCCTGTGTGAGAACAACATAGGGACAGGTAGAGACTGGAGAGATAAAAGAAAACTTCACCCTTATCTATTGTAAACTGCATTATCTTACTGCTTCTCATCTCTACTGGGATAAAAGAGTCTCCTTTTTCATTAGAAACCTTTTCCCAATCAATTCAAGTATACAAATACATATCTGATGCACAGAAGTAACTATATTACTTTCAGATGCAGATTTTGCAGTATGCCATGTTTTCCTTCCCCAAAGAATCATATTTCTTTTCAAAAGTTACAGATGTTATTTGAGCAGGCCAACTGTGAAGAGCCCATGACACTCCTCCATCTGCACACCTTCCTGTTCCCACCACATCCAGGTGCCTCATTGTCCTCAAGGCCTTAGGGTGGCATTCAGCCACGATCCTAGGACACTCAGTCTGAACAGCACCACAGCCATCTTTCAAGAAGTCTTAAAGTAAATGTATAACTAGTGGAAGATTTTAAGATTTTTTTGTTTCCTACACAACTAAAAGAAGAAATATAGTTAAAATTTTCATTCTGGAACATATAAAACTCTAAGTGTCTGTAGTTCTACAGGCATTTGGTTTTTTGGTGATTTTGGTTTTGGGTTTTTTGTGTGTTTTTTGTGTTTTTTTGAAAGCAAAATCCAAACCACTTTTTTTTTTTTTTTTTTTTTTTTTTTTGCGCCTATACTGTCTCAAAAAGAATAGAGAGTTTCAGGAGATGACAGACTTCTTCCGACAGCCTTAACTTAAATCTCTTGGGTTAGCATTAATACTGTCTTGGTTAGAATGAGTTTTTTAAACACCTGCTTTCTACCAGTCAATAATAAAAAAATAAAAAAAAAAAAAAAAAAAAAAGAGAGAGAGATAAGTATTCCCCAGCATATTGCTTTCAAAACAGCCAAATCAGAGAACATAAAATCATGTGAAATAAGAAGCCTGTCCTATCTTTGGTCTGAATATAGGCTGAAAAAAATATTTCAAACAATTAGCCAAATCCATGAATAGTATTTCATAAGTGAGTCAAGAGTTCATGAAGTTTAAATGCAAGCAGAACAGTGAAAGAAAACGGGCTACATTCTGTAGATCATTAACATCAACCAGTAATGCCTGTACCAAATCCCTGTCAACCTTTTAGAAAGTTGCATTTCAAATCAAACATCTCAGAGGAATTTGAAAACACCTTGATGTAAAAGAGAATCTGCCACCTCCAATCATAAAGAATATCCTTCCCATTTAAAACACTCATCAATTCTAATTGTAGGTGGTGAGTTCATGTTTCAGTCCTTCTCTTATTACCTGTCTTCCCACTGCTGCTAAGGAGTCATTAAAGAGTCTTCAATACTCAAAATTGTATTAGAATGAAAATATTCGTATATATACTGCAACTAAATCATCTCTCAATGCCTTTGACTCACCTAAAGAGATGGAATTTTAAAAAAACTTTTATTAAAAGGCACTTGATAGTCCTTCCTATTTTTTAAAATTATTTTCTAAAATACATTCAGTCTTTTAATAACCTTTAGGATAGGCGCAAGAGTTTTATATGCAAAGTGGTAATATCAATCTCTGAGTAACTCAAGTTCAAGTTCCCACCCCAGTTCCAAGACAAACTCCTCATTTTAAGCATCACAGTGCTGCATAACTCCTCTAGCCACAAGATGAGACATAAACCTTCCTATTGCTATTGTGAAAGAAAAACTAAGTTTTAAAAGAGCTTGTAAAAGCTGAGTTATATAACACATCTTTCATTACTGTATAGTTAAGTATTCAAAGGCCTTACACTGGTTATTACTTCTCACTGAGGTCTCTTTCCCCTTGAAACACTAGAACCAACCGAAAAGACAAAATTGCAACAAAAGGACCTCCAAAGCAAACAAAAACAAACAATACAAACTCCAGATCTTAAAAGAACAGCTCTCCATGCAGGATATGCTCTTATCAACCCTCCTAAGGGTCATTCTGAAAGTGGCAGAAGACACAGTAGAGCACAGAGGCTGAGTTCCTCCTGTATTATCACAACTGATTTTACATTGGATGCTTTCTGTTATTCTTCTGTGTATATTTTCAAAACGTCATCAGAATTATTTTACATATCATTGATTGATATTGCTAACAATAAATAAGAAATTAGGAGGAAGAGGAGAGCTGGGCTGTAAACATGATTTGAAAAATTCAAAATAATTCTTCACTTGAAAAGGAATTTTTAATCATCCAGAGATGGAAATTTAGAAAATAAAATTGTAAAGAATAATAAAGAATAACTACTGAAGGCTACTTCCATCTTTTGGTTAAATATGTTCAATCACACTGACCTGACAAGATTGCTGATAAAATATATAGATGATTCTACAATTAAAATGCAAAGAGTCAGCAAAAATCCTCACCAGAACTGATGTTAAACAATGCAGAAAATCCAAACCATAACAAAAAAATAAGTAGAAATTATTATACCTACAATAAAATTAGCCTTTTCTCTTTTTAAAACAGAAAGAAATCATATTGGTTAAAAACATACAGAAAAGACTGCTTTAACTCAGAACTATGTAATGTGGCAAAGCACTCTGAAAA
Organism: Sylvia atricapilla; assembly: GCF_009819655.1. NCBI lineage: Eukaryota > Metazoa > Chordata > Aves > Passeriformes > Sylviidae > Sylvia > Sylvia atricapilla. The sequence continues at coordinate 64,534,486 of NC_089143.1, forward strand.
GATACAGAACTAGACTAGACTAGCTCTTATCTACTTTATTCCCATCTTCTTTAGAAGGAGATATATGATTCTATGAAGTACCATATTCTTCCAAGAGGAAAAGCCTGAGGAATGTTGCTGTACTTCTTAAACCAGCAATGACAGACAAATCACTATGTTTTTTTGTTTGTTTTTTTTTAATGGAACTAGCTTATGTTGTGCAGATAAATACAAGAAGAATCTAGCACCCTTGCTATAGAACTGATTATTATGGGGTGTACTAAATGTTAGTGACTGGTGTTAAAAGATCAGTGGCAAAGAGGAGCCTTGTGTTTAATTTCTGCTCACCAAAGCTACATCACACATTCCATACTTGGCTATTTTTTTTTTTTTTTTTTTAATGCTTAGTAGAAAAGAATAGCTAATTCAGACTTAGAATTGCTCCTGAGGCAAATTTGGCTACTGGAGCAGTCTCAGTTACATGTTCTCCTCTTCACTTACTACAGCATAACATGCCAAAAATAAAAACAATACAGAAAATCATATTCTTATGTATGATGGTAGCTCGCACTTGAATACTCTACTAAGATACTCTACTAAGAGCTTAAGAGCTCTCATTCAGCCAGTCACATTATTTCTATAGATACAAAGACATATTAGTGCATTAACTCTGTAAAGGATACATCTGAAAGGCCCAGAGACCAGCAGCCTCTCCAATCCTACATGATAGAGGAGTTCACTAACCCCTTAGTGGGATTCCTATACTTCCAAATGTCTTTTTGGTCTTTTAGAAGAAAAAAAAAAACTTATAGTTTTTCTTTTATTACAATTCATTCTGATTTTTGAGATTACAGGTAACCGGAGAAAAGCATAACTTGGATGTTGTAACTCTTACTTTTCCTTTTTGTAGTTTTTAAATATCTAGCAGCTGCTCAGAGATTTCTCATCTTTCACAAGTTCTGCTGCGCCACCAATGAATTAAAAGAACTTGGCTTTTTTATTTTTTTTTTATTCTGCTAGAGTCTCAACAGGTAATGCTGCATTCCTCACAGTTCAAGGCTGTGAGATATTAAGTATTCTCACCCTTCAGAGAAATGCTATTTGTGCCAAAAAAAAAAAAAAAAAAAAAAAAAAAAAAAAGCTTCTTTAACAACCAGGGATTAAAAGCACATCAAAATAGACTGTTAGCATATGTAAACTAGGCTTGCACTGCAAATGCAGTGGTCCTTGTATGCCTCAGTTCCCTCCACTGCTGTCTCCCACCAGTGCTGATAACACTTTCCTGCCCGTTTGACTCATTCATGGAGTGACTGGTGGTGGAGAAATTTATAAGGTGCAACACCTTGTATCCAACCACAGCTGCAAATCAAGGCCAAACAAAGGTTGCCTCAGCTACTGAGAGGGCTGACAGACACTGAAACAAACAAAACAAAAAAAAATCCAATTCTCACATCCTAACTCCCCTTTATGATCAAACTTCCCTTTCACTTGAGAGCATTTCTTGTCAGTCCCTGTAACACAGCACTATTCTCATTGCCAAGTGATACAAGGACCTCATGAGTTTTCATTTCATCTCCCAACTACTGCTGCCTCATCCATCACACTTTCATGGTGTCTTATAGAACTATAACTTTGTATGACTATACCAAGCTGAAGGTTTTCTCATCCTCAACAGAGTAACAAGTCGAAAGACAGTTTCTACACTATTTTGGCTTTTGCGACTAAAATAATTCCAAAACTAAACCTAAATACTCTTCCCTGTATTCTCTTTTCCCCTCTCCTCCCTTCAATGATCAGCTTGCTTAAGCAATTTTTCCCAAAAAGGCCCTCAGAGTATGTTGTCCACTGTCCAACTCTGGGAAGGTTGGCAAACCCTCCATAGCAAGTCAGAAGCAATCCACCAGGACTGTCCTATAAATTTTAGAAAAACCTCTATGGCCTTTAGTTTCATAACAGCTGCAAAGACACTGCTATGAAGGTGTTGTTGGTTCTTTCCTCTTTAGGCTGCTGGGCCTGACAGGGTATCCATGGAAATGTTTGTGCACTCAGACAGGTAACTCCTAAAGACACATCAGGTTGTTGAGAGGGGAGAGTGCCCTACAAAAACCTGCTGATGCTCTTCTCAAGGTAGCATGCCTCTCATCGATCCCAAACGTTATATCAGGCTGTGGTGACACACATGGTAAGCATTTGAAAACTGATGATTAAACAAGTTTGTTTTCCTATGCCAAATGTAGGCTTGAGAAGGAAACAGCTTACATGGGTAATCAGGTTTGTTTTGGATCGATACGCAGTAAATTGCCCAGTGCTGATTATTTTGAACAAATGTGCAGCTCTACCCCATATAATAAAAATCTGGCTGCCTTTTGTTACTCATGAAACTCATAAAGGTTAAACCTTTAGCCTGAAGGAAAAAAGATCCTTTTCATCCAATGAAAATTAATAGGACTGAGCATCCCTCCCCTCGCAGGCAGCTGTAATTTTTCAGCTAAGAGGCAGAGAGGTCCAAGAAGAATCGATGATGGAAAGTTTTTGTCACCACCATAAACACATTTTAAAAGCAGCTAGCAGTAGGCTCACTCTGAGAATTGCACGTCTGAGGCGATGCCAGTGGTACTTAGCACAGCTGCTCGTGGCTGTGAGCCTAATTCAATGTTGTTTGTCTCAAGATTTTCCAGTGGACCAATTCAAGTGGCAGCACACAGCTGATGGGCCGTATTAGCATTAACACCTCACCTGCAAAATACATAATTACACTCAAATCTGCTGATTAGAAGCAAAATACAAACACATACTAGTGGTTGCATTTCAGTTGTAACCATGCCCAGTGGAGAAAAGGAGTGGATTGTTATCTGGAAACAGTGCCACATTCTGCCTCTCAAAAAAAAGATTACTGGTAGCTTGCATAGGTATTAAAATTTCATATGATCCTTCTTTTTTATTTTTTTTTTTTTGGATGATGGTTGTTTAGGGCTTGGTAAATCTACTTCTGTTTGTTTTCCACACATTTATTTTGCAGCTTACGGTTTTTAAAATATATTTTTGTGATGCTAAGAAAAGGAAATTTTCTGATTAATTACTTCCTATATATATGTGGATATGGAATGAGCCAACAAATTGTGTGATTAAAGGATGTTAATCTAACATCTCATAGCATAGCTGCTACTCTCATGCCAATCTTCTTTACTGGAGCATGTTTGTTCCAGATTTATTTATTTTTAATAACCAGTGTTCACTTCAGAGTGAAGTTCATGTTTGTATTAAACTAATTTACATTCATTTGAAAGTGTTAAATCCAAGCCAGTCCCTTTTTTCAGCTGGGAATACAGTCAAGCACAGTCCCTGCCAAATAACTATTTGGAAAATATGTTTTTATTATTGTTGTGTCTTTAGGTGATTATTTGCAGTGGCTGATCTGAGAGCTCACTGCAGCCTTTGTTATTACTGTGAACTAAGCTTTGTTCTGCCAGAGCAGGTAACAGCTAAAAAGCTCCAAACAAAAACTAAGCTTTGAATTTAGGAATAATTTCTTAAGTTTTAAGTAAAACACAGCACCTCAGAATAGGAAAGGGTGGGAGAGACCACTGAGGGTCATCCTGTCAAGCCTCCCTGCTTAAGCAGGATCCTTTACAGCATGTTACTCAGGATTGTGTCCAGACAAATACATCTGGAATACAAATACATCTGAAAACAAATACATCCAAATAGTTTTTGGAAATCTCCTCTGAGGGAGACTCCTCACCCTCTCTGGGCAATCTGTTCCTTGTGTGTTCACACTCCCAGTAAAGGAGTTCTTCCTCACATTCAGGTTCATCAGTGTGCATCAGTTTCTGACCATTACCTCTTGTCCTACTGATCAACAGCACAGAGCAGAGCTTGGCTCCATCCCCTTAACACATTCCCTGAAGGTATTTATAGACAGTGATAAGATAATTTAAAAAGGAAATATGCATCACAAATAAACATCACACTATACAAGAAATATAAATATTTAATAAATCAATAGACATTAATAAAATTCACATTTATGTAGCATAATCCACCAAATTGCCATCTACAGTGATATATGAAACATGGGTTTGGGTTTTTTACCCTAAAAGTGCAGGTAGATAATCTAGCACTATTTAGTTCTGCTAAATTTGTTGTGTTTTGAGGTTATCTACTCAAAAATAAAGAATTCTTACATTGAAAAAACTATCATTGCTTCAGACATGCTACCCCACAAAAAGACACAATTAACATTGAAAACACATTTCATTAAAATGGTGTCTACTGAACAAACCCAACCGCTTTAAAGTGACTTATGGCAAAGGTAAAGCCTATAAACATTTCTATGGAGATGTTGAGAACTCGTATACGACCCTTTGTGCCTTCACACTCCTTCTAGGAAGGAGCACTCCTCTGAGGAAAATGGTGATCTGGATGTCTAATGAAGTCTAGATGTGTTCTATAAAATCATAAAAACTAAGCCTGGATAGGCATTCATAAGGCTACTGCTTCCTAACTTTACCAGCTACATCATCTACTTTTACTCTAACATTCACACAGACTCCTAAGCATGAGATTCTTGCTGAGGGAAAAACAGGAATAGTTTGGTTTGTTTTTTTACCTCTCTGCACTCTGTAACAGAGCAGCTGAACCTTTTTCCTTCAGTCACTTTGAAACCAGCAGCTGTTGCTGGACTTGCCTGGCCAGCTGTGCTTGTGCACACTGTTTGCTGCTGGCAACACCTCAAAGGGGTTGGATTAAAAAAACTTCTCCTGCCCTGCTTCTCCACTGATGCCACCCCTGAGCCATAGGCTTTGGAGCTGACCATGTATTCTGCAGGTGGGATATTGCTGAAGGACAACAAAACGCTTTTGAGGTGTGCAAGATTTGGAAATAAAGGCCAGTTTTGTCTCTTGCAGACATCCTCTCCACAAAGCTCCAGTAACTTCTTGGTGACCCCACTGCAATGTGGAAGCTGCCATCAGTGCTTTTAAATATGTTCTCTGCTCCACAAGCATGGGCTTATTCACTCCCTTTCTAATTTTTACAACATTAATACATCTCTTCGAAGTTTTTCACACTTCAGTCTCTTATTTTGTCAAACTAATTAGTGGTGTTTTAATCATTTTCACATCTCTGAGCATCCACATTCTCATGGGTTGCTTAACAGAGAAGTATAAAAGAATGGCTCCTTCCCTGACAAGCTTGAAGTTTAAGAAAGCAACTGCTTTACAAACTGTACTATAAGAAGTTGTAAATGACATACTGAATTGGTAACCCTTACATTGCACTCATATCATTTCTACATCGGCTCTTTCTTTGATAAACCAATCAACAATTCCTTTTTAATGAACTCTCTTCTTGAGAATATCTCTTACCTTGATCAAATAATTGACAGCTCTTTTACACAATTTGTGTATTTCTGCAAAGTATGGCATCACAAGGAAAAAGAGAATGTCTTAAAACAACTTGGAGCAACTTAAAGAAGAGAAGCAACTGCTCCAAGGAACTGACTTTACTAACAACATCCTTTTATAAGGACACTAGATTCCACCAAGATTAATGTGAAGTAAGGCACTCTGATACACATTGATAATATGCAATGCTAAAGCCTTAGAGAACAAATTACTGAGTTAACATGTTACCACAATAAGATGAAATTAGAAAGGTATTTTAATTTTCCTAATTAGAAATGAATTTTAAGAGAGAATCTGACCAAGAATTATGACTCAGACCTTTGAGAAAGGCCTGCATTTAATCTCCTGAATGAATTTGAAATCATGATTTATTGTCTGTCACACAAACTCTGTTAGCAAAGTAAATAAACTGCACATCTTTTTAAAAAAAACCTCATCTATTATTCTCAACTCACAAATGTCTTTTTAATTTTAAAATTAAATATTCAGGAACTGCAAAATATTGCCTTTAAAAATGCATTTGAATGTACTAATAAGATAAGCTACTGATTACACTAGTCCAGGTGTTCAAAACTGCCTAGACATCTCCATGGAGCACAACTCTGTGCTGTATCATCATATTCTCTCTTTTGTCATGCTCATTATGTTTAACAGAACATTTCAATAATGTACCAAAAAAAAAAAAAAAAAAAGGCGCTTTTATGCTTCACTTTATTTCATTCATTGCTGTTCTTATCCACACCAGAATTACAGTTTTTATCTGAAGGTTTTGCGTGGGAGGTGATGAAGGGCCCAATGAATCTGCTTTATTCCCTTTCTTCCCACTTGTGGTTACAGGTCATGGTGGGGTTTAGCTGGAGGGAGAATCTGAGCAGCTTTGCTTCAACAGGAAAATTAGCTGTGCTGATATAACTCCCCCATGTGGATACTCTCTTCTAAGGATGATATATATTTTATTCTAGTGTAATTACTTTGCTTTTTAATTCTATCTGAACAAATCCCCCCTGAAGGGAAGCATATCAAGATATCTCCAAAGCTTTGTTTCTTCCTGTGGTCCAGCTCTCTCAGGGGAAGATGAGATGCTGGGACAGCACTGACTCCAACTCACCCAATCTCCCCTGTACTTCAGCCAAAGGAAGAGCATCATCTGCTGTCTAGTCCAGCCAAAGAGCCTCTCCAGAGAGAAGAAAGGGATTGAAAATTGGGTACCATGAAATATGTCAATAGTAGTGGGTAGGGAGAAGGCACAGATCTGTTTGCACATGTTTCCCAGTGCAGAATTTCTGGACTTGCAAACTATTTCGATAATTTCACTTGATGTATCAAAAAGACTGCCTTAAAAAAAATTACTAAAAAGTAATTTACTAGAAAAGAATTTCTAATTAATAGAAATAAAATAAAGAGGAATATGCTATTACTTATTCAAGCCTTTATTTTCTCTCTTAGAAATACTGAGACTCTTCAGTGGTGTTACGTTTAAAAAAAAATCACTCTAACTGATCTAGAAATGGCATAAAAGGTTTTCTTCTGCTGCCATGATAAATAATAAAAGTGTGGATAATCTGGAACTGACTGATCACGGGTCATTCACTTATCAAGAATACATTTTGTATCATCAGCATGGAAAGAAATTTAATTCTCTTTGTTAATAGAAGGATGCCTACCACAGCCTGAACACGAATAGTTAAGTCCACATCACCTGAGCTTTCCAAATCACCAAAATAAAACTATTTTTAACTATAAAGCTATTTTGTAGCATTTGATTTTTCTTAAGAGTGTGATTTTTATAAGGAAAGTGCCTTGGTAACTGTTTTGCAGCTTTACACTTCAGTTACTAAAGTGTCACAGATTCTAAAGACCATCTGAACTTCCCCTTGAAAGGTATGAAAATACTCCTGGATGACTTCTAAACAATCGACTTAAGGGCAGACACTCAGCTTGTGTAAATCAGTATCACTCCATTTAAGCTAATGGAACTATGCCAGGACACCAACTTTCATCTGGCACTGTCTGGTTTTTGCTTCCAACTATTCTTTTATGGAGTTAGAGAACTAAAGGGTTTCAGGAGAGATCTTTCTGGGTACTGTCTGACCTCCTTGAGCCTGACTGATGCTTTAAAATAGAACTTTAGCTGTTGAACTAAACACTGCATCACATTTCCTCCCACAACAATCTGAAATAATGATCTATAGGCGTTTACTGTTGCCAGCACTTTTTAAAATGTTTCCCCTGGTGCCTCAACAGTTGAAATCCCAGGAAGTTAAATTAGCTTGCAAATTTGACTGAATCAACACCTGCTCATTCAAAACATATTTTAACTACTGGAAAGAATTCTTTCCTCTCATTTGGAGCAGCAAAAAAAAAAAAAAAAAAAAAAAAAAAAACAACCCTACCCAAGAACACAGAAATCATGGCCAATTTCAAGGCTCTGCTGCAATACAAAACTATGCTATAGCAAGTTGTTGCTGTTCCATCCTGTTTTTTGTGGTTCCAGAACACAAGGCAAACCTAGGCTAGTAATAAATTTATTGTCTGTCATGTTTCTTCTGAAAAAACAGTCAAATCCAGCCAAATATCTTCCCTCGGGCAGTGTGAAACTAACTGAGAAATAGAAATTAATATCACAGGATCATTAATAATTGCATGCCTATTCATGAATACACATAATTGCATGATATGCTGAATGCAGAGCAGTGAGACATTCAGATTTACAGATCTGTTGAGGAGCTGGTGCTGTGCCTCTCTACACACACTCAGCTGGGGTTATTACATGAGAATTGCAGCTGATAAGCTACAAGACCTGGAATCAAGGAGGGAAGGAACTAGCACTACCCTCCTATGCACCAAGGAAACAGCATGGCAAATGGAACTGTGGCAGTTTCAAGATCAGTCTCTCCCTCATGAACACATTTTTAGCTGTAAACATTTAAATAACAGATAGAAAACAGAATTTTCAGCTGAAATAGTCAGGAAGCAGATGTTCTGTTTGCCAGGCAGCTCTAGCTGCCATCATTTCACATGGTACTTGGGCAGCTGCATTTGAAACACCTGAGTAAACTCCAGGGAGGAGACCACATATGCAAAAATGTAGGTACAAGAGTTTTAAACACATTGCGTATTCATTTGCCACACATAAGTATCAAATGTGTCCTCATTCCTAACTTAGGACACTGTATGGCATTTCTTAAACCCACACTTTTGATGAGGGCAAGTGGTTCCCTGACACACCTAGTAATCATTCTGTCCCTGTTGAGTCTCAGCATCTCAGGTTCCAGGGACACACCACCGGACCCCACACAGCCACCAACACACTCCTGACTGGGTTCACAGAAGCACTTTGTCTTGAAAACAGTCCCTTAATTTTAAAGGGATTCACTGTTTTGAGCACTGTTAATAGTCTTTATCAGTGCATTGCCATCTCTCAACCTGTAGTAGAGAAGTCATCCTCCCCAAAAATAAATGACAGCAAAGTGTGAAGCTCTTATACACACAGAGAAACAACCCCTCACCCAAACCCCTACCCCCCCAAAAAAACCAAAACAAAACCAAAAATCACCAAAAAAACAAAGAAAGGAAGCAAAATAAAAAAAGGATATTAACTGAAGATAACTTGTAGTTATTGATGATAAACACCTCAAGCTGAAGTTTAATCAGAGGAGTGGTGCAATCATAATTGTGTGTGTATATATTATACAAATATATATACACATTTATATGTTCAAATATATTCTGCCTATATCCATAGATTATGCAATATTTTTACTCAAAATTTTGCTACTGTTTTAATTTCATGCCAGCTCTTTATAGAGCCCTGTACTAACAACTATCAAGGGGACTGTTTGTATTTTGTTCCATGTAGAAGAGGGCGAGGATTACACTAAGACTTTAAGAAGGGGAGAGATAAAGAAAAAAGGCAATAAAGAAGAGACATTGGAAAAAATAGAACACTGATAATCTTGTAGTTCCCAACCTTTTAAATCAGTCAATAAGGATGAACAGTAATTTAATATTTTAAGACCAAAAAGAAGTGGGTTTTGGAAGGCTGCACCTTATAGAATTAGAACAGCCACTTTTTGTGAAAGCTTTTCTAGTCCATGTCAAGTTTTTGAAAAAATTTATTAAATAATAAACAAAAGTGGAGTGTTTCTGAGTTCCAGACTGTGTCATAGCAGCTAACACTGTGTTAGGTGCCGTGATGCTTGGGAAGTACAGTCACAGGGCTGGGATGAAATCTCACTATGAAGGAAACAATAGTCAATAGGCTTATGCTGATCATGTATTAAATCAAGAATCACTAGCTGAACAGTAACTTCTGATCATGCATCATAATAGCAACAGAAATAAATAAGAGGGCCTTTGTTTTATCATGCCACAACTGCAGCACAGCATTGCACTGTCCCATCACACTGCTAACTGCAGGCTCACCACAGACACTGAACTTCTCCATTATGACTACAAGAAATAACATTTAACCCTGCACAAGGAAACGTATTTTCTTTCCCTGATAGGTTTCTGAAGACATCAAAATCTCAAAACATTTAAAACCCTAAATAATCTATAGTTTGAGTCAAGATTAGGGAACAGCGTATATATCTTTCTAGTCAGAGGAACTGATCACATGATACAAAGGATCCTGTTGCCCACAAAAAAATCACCTGGTCAGTGATGCAGAGTGACTGGTGTGATCCAGGGAGAGCACTGAACCTGCCCAGGTTTCTTGGACAATAAAACCTTGCTGGGTTTACTGTGCCAGCACAGGAGATTTAGTAATGAGCTACAGTGCCTCTGTCATCTGCTGCCAGTTTTCAGTCCCATAGTATAACAACTTCCACTGAAACACACGAAATTTAAAAACTGTGGAAGACAAAAAATGTACAGTTTAGGGATGCCCAACAGTGCCAGGGTCTCCTAGGTATTCCTGGGACAATTACAAGGGAGAAAAGCTGGTATTAGACCCGCAGTGCTTGAGACAAAAGACAACTAAATCCCAAATAACAGTTCCAGTCATGGAAGCTAAAGACAGACTTAAGAGAAAAGTGACATGATGGAGTGACAACTTGCCCTGCAAAGAGGGAAGAGAGTGTCAAAACTGACACAGGAGCTGTAAGCCTGAATGACAGGGAAGATGATGAAACCACTGATGGACAAGTAACAGTGGATGTCAGGAAAATGAGGTGCATCTGTGAAGAGCTAGATCTAAGCCAGCATAGAGAATGCAGCTCAAACAGAACAAGGGAATGGGAAGAGTAAGACCATGTTAAGACCTAAGGTAGGAAGGCCTTCTCTAGGGACCAAAAAAACAGAAATAAGAAGGAAATTTTTGATATTTATTCAGAGAAATGCTAGAAGCAGAACTTACATTTTTCTCTCCTGAATTGCTAAACCCATTTTAGACAACCTTATTTAGAGAATGCAGCCTTGCCATGTACTGGATTCGTGTCAAAATTAATTTGAGATAGCCAGACACCGGGTAACCCACAGTGAACTCCCATACAGAAATGTGCTTGACACATCATCCCACATCAGCACGGAGAAAGTGGATGGTGATATGGGCACACTGATCCTGGATGTCTTAGCTGACACTCCAGAGGCATGTATAGTTAAAATATAGTAAATATATAGTTATTTTAGTACAGTATATTATACTATATATACTGCAGATATACTACATTGTAGTATAGCATACTGTATAGTGCATACATGGTATAGTAAATGCACAGTTAATTCTGAATTTTTTCTTGGGCAGTCTAAACCCTACTATGGTGGACATCAGGAACAAAAGAGGGAGGAGCTTAATCTACATCATCATTTGAAAAGTAAATGAAATAAAAATGGCAATAATGGAATTCCACCAGCAAAAGACTCAATGCCCATGTCTCTCCTTGGAAATACAAACTTTCGGGATATAGAATTGTTCAACTGCGGACTTAATGACGGGCAAACAACAGAAAAGGAGGAGGAATCCAAGTAAACATCCAAGCATGGTTGAGATAACACCCGGGATGGAAGCTGTTAATGAAAATTGTATTTTTGTGGTTTCCATCTCTGGAAAGACAGATGTCTTGAGATATTTTGGGGTGTATTTTGGTGTGAGGGGGAAGGGGCAGGTCAGGCCTTGTCCAGGTGAAGCAGTACCCTGCCCCATGGCCCCCACTCCAGAGCCTGTATCCCAGCCTGGCAGTGGCTGCCCATCCCTGGCACAGCAGAGGCAATGCTCCACACCCACCTCTGGAACCTCTGACCAGCTCCTGAGTGGCCAAATGATGCAAAATCTCATCTGAGGAAAGGGCCCAGGAAAGCCAAGGGATGTGAATGGCTGAGCATGAGGGAAGCACTTGTCTTGACCCTACCTCCTCTTGGAATTTCTGTCAGCTGACCACAGCTGGAAACCAGGAGTTGGTAGCTATATGTGGCCTTTTTTATATCCTTTCTGCTTTTCTCTCTTTCTCCTCCTAATTCCTTCTTCACGGAATTTTTGAGTAATTTAAAATCAAACAGCCTTAGAGTTCACTAAGTTGAATACAACAAGTTAATGCTTTGAGAAGTGCTTTGTGTTGATTGAATATTTCACTAAATCTTTTGCCAAAGTTCTTTGATATTCTAAAGTTGCCAGTAAAGTCTTTTTGTTGATTTGACTTCTTGAGAATATCCCATGCACCTAACTCAGAGTAGATGAGAAACTGTAAAGCCCTTTCTAAAGCTTCATCAAGCAAGTTGTTCAGGGCCTTATGTTGTTCCAATGTATTTATCTTTCAGTTAAAAATAAATCCCTTCTTAACTTGTATTCATTGCATCCCTGACATGTGTCTAGTTTTACTTTTTGGTTTGTTCTTTCTCAAGTGTTAAAAGGAAAAGGAACTGGACTTGAAGTCCAGTGAGCATAAACTTTGACATGCAAGTCCAAGACCTTAACTTCAAAGACTGACTACACATAAGACAAATACAGGTTAGCTGGAAAAGTGTTAAAGGAGTGAGCCAAGTGGGTGTTTGATGAGGAAGGCTCATCAAAACCTGTCTTAAAGTTCAGCAGGAAGTCTTTCCCTGCTATCACTAAATGACTGCTCCAGAATGTTGAACTGCTAGAAACCTCCTTTGAATCTCCACCCTGGAGTTCCTCAAGGCTTTTAAGATCCAGTGTCCTTTTGAAAGTCTAACAGATTAAATACTAATGGTGCTCACTTAACCCCAACAGTTGCTAACCTCCATGATGTAGCTGTCTTTGCTGGTTAGTTTATCTTTGCCTCTCAGATACTACCTTAATAGTCTCTTTTAAGTTATTATTTTCCTGTTCAGCCTGAGGTTCATCCTAATAGCTTTTTTTGCTTACAATAAATTCTAAATATGCTAGAAATTAGTATTTTCAATTTACTTCACCCAACTGATTTCTTTTTTTCTCTCCTTTCTTTTGCATGTCTTTAAAGTGAAGCAATAGACTCATCTCAACCTCCAGTTTAACTGAATTATTAATCAGGCCATCAAAGTTGTTTACAGTTCTTTGTGTTTTGCATTTTTAACAACTGATCTTCTACAATATGCTCATTACTTTCAAAAGCTTTTCTGGTAAGAAAATCTATGCAAAAATATGTCTGGGTCCCACCATTACTTGTAGGATTTTTCTTCCCACCAACACATGGAAATTATACAACTCTTGGGAACATTTATCCTTGTAAAAACAACATAGAAACTTTACAAATCTGAGCCTAATACTTGCCATATGGTGGCTGGAAAGGTGACACAAAGGGTTTTTTTTTTGTTTATTTAAGAAAGAAAAGAGGAAGGAAAGAAAGGCAAGAGCAAAGCAAGGACAGTGTCAGAACAGCTGCTAAGAAAAATCAGCAGAGGAATCAGGGAGGAAGCAAGAAAAAAAAGTGATAGAAGAACCTATTGAGTAAGATTTCTAGCTGGTGTCTGTTTCAGAGCTGGAAAGAAGGGAGCCTTTCTTATAATTCTCTGTAGATCAAAGGCTGTTAAAATCAATACACAGGAGAGAATACACCTCAGGTGGTACAATACTTAGACAAAGTATTCCACAAATTTTTGGCCCATTTTACAAACGCTTATTAAGGCACTGGCTTCAAGACAACCCTAAAAGTCAGGTTTACTCAGCTCTGTAGGAGCAGCCCAGCAAGATGACATTCCTGGAGGTCAGGAGAACACAGCTTTGCTGTAGTGACTGCTACTAAATATCCCACCTGCTCTTGAGGAGACTCTCAGAGGGTTTAGGCACCCACTGACACATGGAAGGCAAGGAATTTTTTAGGCAGCATGTGATTACTAAGTACAGGGACACTTGCATTCTACCAGCCTTACAGCTATGTGGATCTAGACTGTGATGAGCTTGGGCTTTAGCCCATTATCTAGCTTAGTCTCAAGTGTAAACATAATCCTCGAGTGGAAGGTGAGAAAATAAAATGAGAGAAAATCTCATGTAGATACATTAGAGGTTGTATAAGTAGGACAAAAGACAGAGCTCAATAGACAAAATGACAAAATAAGCTGATTATTAAAAAAGAGAAATTTGAAGCTAGTAGACCATGAAGAAAAAAAGGCTATTAAAAGTCCCACATCCTGAAAAGGCTATGACTGTAAGTGAAGCAACTGATCCAGAACTACAAATAAAATGAAAAGCAGCAAGATGAGGCAAGGTGCAAAGCTAAATAAAAGCTAAGTAACAAAAATTGAAGGGAAATGGCAAAGAACAGAGAGTTCCAGGAGTCAAACTCATCGAAGAAGAAAGAAAGGAAAAGACAGCTGAAACTACAACAGGACTCTAAACTGTAAGAGAGCCATCATTATTTATCAGAGTCTGAGAAGGGATAGAAAAAATGAAAATGATGCCTGACCTACTATGAGAAACAGAGATCATATTAATTGTAAAAGAAAGGAATTATCTGGCTGTAGCTAGACAGTGCACTAATGGGACTGGTACAATTCATCTTACATACTCATTACTAGGAGTAGTACCTAAACACAGGGGCTATTGTACCTATCTAGTGCAATAGTACCAGCAACTAATTTAACCAAATAATTTAGGGTGAATGTGCTAAAACAACCTCAAGTTCTTCTGAAGAAAAAGCAATTTTTTTTCTAGACTGCAATACTCTTCTTTATATATCTCTCTGGTAGAGACAGCATTTAATCAGATTTGTCTCAAATATTCATTTCTGTACAAATAGGTTTCATAAAAATACATTTAAGTGGAATATATTTGAGAGGGATAAAGATGATTCTTCCATCTCCATCAGAAGGTGTAATATTCCTAGCTTTAGAAAAGATAAAGTATATTCCAAGTATTGGAATCTGAAAGTGAAATAGACTGTAATTAACAATTCTCATTTCTAGATGAGAGAAGTAGGGGTAGTCATAGCAAAAATAGCAGCATAAAATTTTGTGTTTACTTTTTCAATTAAAATAATTTGTTAGTTCCAACACAGTCTAAGTAAAAGATATTTACATTAACAGTGTGAAGCTAAATTGGTAGTATAGACAGATACAAGTCCCACGGAGTCATGTAAATACAGATCTTTGCACACTCCCCATGGAGCATCTCAACTGGATGGCACCTCTAAGCCAACACTGTGCACAGAGCACAGTAGGATATTCAGTGACTGGAACTTCTCAGCGCAGGTGAGAAAACTAGATTTTTTTATAGATTCCTTCATTTATTTTTTTAACCCTTTTTCCTCCTAAAGTGGATTTAAAGACCTATACCTGCCTCAGTATGTGACTAAAGTATAGAACAAATTAAGGAAGCTCATTTGTCAGATCAACCCTATCTCCCAAGCTGGAGAGTTCACACCATAGCCTTGTCTTTCTACTTCTGACCTGGCACCAGACTATAAAATGAGTCAAAGTGTGAGCTGAGCACTACAGAATTACTGGTAGCCACTGGTTTTCCTTCCTTACTTCTAAAGCACAGGACACAGACCATGCTCCAAGTCAAATTAAAATTTACACGTGTTTTATCCTTTGTCTTTGCACAGAACTTTTTCTGTGACCTACTTGGTGCGTGTACAACTCATGACTGAAAACACAGGCATTACATATATATTGCCAGGACTCATATGGAGACCAGAAGCTTCATGGCTACTTCAAAAAATTAATTTTAAATAAGATGCAATATATATTTCAGAGTATACATGGCATACTTTATGCACAATTCAGGTGCAAAACTGTACTCCCTTTCCTCCATCTTTTGTGATAGATGTCTATTTTATCTGTCTATTCTATGGTGCAGCAGAATGATAATTCTTCATGTAAGAGCCTCAAGGAGTTACAAACAGCCACGGTCAGAATGAGGTCAGGTTATTCCACATCCCTTTTCTCTGGTACAGCAGCAGGAGGAAAAACATATGGGATAACAGACATGAAGTCATATTGCTTGTTCTAAACATAGTTTTCTATTTCTGCCACATGTGGAAAGTTCCATGTGCAATAAATGTCAACAGCCCTTGCACTGCCCCAAATTTTTGAAAATTCTTCCACTTGTTCAGTCAGCTGAAGCAGGAGGGACACAGACCACAGCCTGTGCACTCTCACACAAAAGCACCCAAAGATTTAGCTCTTTCTTTGGGCTGCAAAGGAATGAACCTACGACAGCAAACCAGAGAAGAGACCTGTAATCAGACATGAAGTGCCTCCTGCTTTTTATCGACAGCACTGATCACATAACTATGATAAGCTAAGATGGCCACATTTGGCCTCCTTTTCTCATTGCAGGGTCAGCTAGCTCTGAAGTCACCCTGGAGATGCCACTTGGTGCCAAGAGTGACAGGAAGCTTTAAGACAGGCTGAGGCACAGTCAGTATTTCTGTACTGTCCCAAGCTTAGCCCTCCTGAGCAGACCTGGTGAGGCAGCACAGTGCCAGGCACAGCCAGGTGACCTCACCACAAGCTCTGGGCTTGGGCTCCCAGGCTACAGGGATGGGAATGGGGCATTGCTCAGTGTGCAGAGATCCCTTGGGCACACATGGACAGACAGAGCTTAGAAGGGAACTACGGCAGACACAACACAGATTTGTAAGAGATACGGTGTGAGAACCTTCTTCAGCATTCAAGCACTGAACTTAGAGTGTTTCAACTTGTACTAGAAACTGCTTATAGAGAGCTAGGATCACAAGCCCATTTATCATTATACTGGCAACTTCTCCCTTTGCATTCACAAAGAATGGGGGGAGTCTCACCAGAAAATGTGCTGTGCCTTCTGCAGTGTCCTCTGGGACAGCACAGTGCTTTACTCATACTCAGAAAAATGCCTTAAACCCCTTTCACATTATATATGCTTCACTGGGAGCCTTGCACAGTCATTGAAGAGGAAAGAAAAATAATGGGTAATTAAAAAGTATAGTCATATTTCTTTAAAAATGGTTACTTATATTTACATATGTAAACATCTTCAGAGTACTTTTATCAGAAATATAAACAAAATCAAGGCTTACTGATGGAACTCCACCCTCAGGTGAAGTTTTTATTCACTTCAGTGGCATATCTGCCTGAGTAAGGGCACTGGATTTGGATTTGATACAAATCAAGTTATGAAATATTCCCTCACAAAAAAAAAAAAACTGTGAAAGAGCTGCTACTCTACCACCATAACACTATTATTCCAAGAGTGTTCTATCAGACTGTTATTATGCCTGCATGGAGAGTTGCAGGGGAAGCAGTGCACTATGTTCCCTTCTCCCAACACAGATCTCTGCAGGTAGTTTTAATGGGGCTGTTAATAAGCTGGCAACCATCCCAGCCAGATGTAGCACTTCTGAACATTGTCCTTACAGCTTTGTCAGAACTGTTGACATGGCATGTCAGCAATGGAAAATTGCCATGGCACCCAGCAACCATCTTCATTATATGGAATCACATTGTTAATCTACAGCCAAATGCAACTTGAGGCTGAAAGAGAGTTTAGATTGCACCCATCTGTATACTATCACTCCAGGTGGCAGGTCGTTCTTCAGGATTAGAGATTGAATCAGTCTTTCCATCATCAATAAGCCCTGCTCCACAACAAGAACCTGTCAATCCAATATTTTACTTTCAGCACCGCGAGGACCGCACAGCATGGTAATGAAATTTCCCTGTAAGTAGACCACAGGGATCTATACCAGAGAGATACATCTCTTTAAAAAGCTCAGGAAAATCAGACAGTGTGCTGCACAATCTGGACAGTAACTCAGTTTCCAGCACCACCCTAACTGCTTTATCTGTTTAGGAGTGAGATCTACCAGATAAATCAGCATTTTATTTCTTATTCTTTGGGTAAAAATTAGTATTGGGTAATTATTTCCCATTTGGAAATGTTTGACAGTCTCAGAAAAGACATTAATTTCTGAAACAAAACAAGCTTCTTGATATACAGCTGCTATGTCACATATTTTTAATTATTTATTACAACTATAATCTAGGCTAAAAAAATTGTTATAAATTGCCCCTTATTAAAACTTGCTGGATATTAATATATTAACTTTTCAAGATGCAGTTTGGCATTTTCCAGAGACAACTGGAATTTTTTCAGAGCCCACTTTCTACTTGCAGAAGGCTTTTTGTTGCACTGAGAGGTCTTCTGCCCCCTTAAATCACACATTTTCTCTTATGTATGTATAATATGCCTACAACTATGGCACCTAATTATCTCCAAGACCTTCTTTCAGAAGTTTACTTTAATACTTTAGACATTTTGACTTTCTGATTTTATGTTTATTTTAAAAAAATATACTATAAAAATGTATACATGTATGCTAGCAGCAACAAATACTTTCATTATTACAAATGAAATTACATTTGCAACAAAAATATCGTGAGTGCAAAATTCTCATAATTGTAACAGGCATCTTAAATATATAGTATGTGTATTGCATTCATTCCCACTCGGTTATATTACGGATTGTAAATTAAGCTGCCTCACCTTTTCTTTTTTTAAGTGTTCATGTTTTAACTGATAATGTTTGGTTACAGTATCTGCTTCAAAGCAGATTGAAATAAGAATAAATTCATTTTTTCACTTTTGCACAATCATTGATTTTTGTAGGTTATACATTTGTTAAACACCCAACAAGTCCAAGCTAACAATTATGATCATTGAACAGATATGACTGTGATGCTATCACAGAAACTGCTGAAAACAGGAAAGTGGAGCAGAAGACATTACAATTACAGAGACAGAGGAACAGAAGACAGACTGTAAACCCCTGTTTTCTGAAGCAGTGGGACTAGTAGAAATAGATCCTAGAATATGTTTTTAACCTCAGTGCATCATTTGGTTTTGGTTCATCACATCTTCAAAAACAGAAAACAAATTTGTTTACAAATATAATTTCTTAGGAAGCAGATAACTTTATTATTATCAATGTACTACTTTGTATTTACCCCAAAAAAACACCCAAAAACAACACCAACCAACCATAAAACCAAAACAACAACAACAGTTTTCTTAGCAGAGCTCTCCTTTTTATCCTACTGACACTGTGTTTGGATTGATGATGTTATTTCCCTCCCAACTACAAGGGCTACAGTCCAGTATGTATGGAGGGAGCTCGGCCCACAGAAGTTAGAAATCTCTGTTTCAGCTAGATTAAATTTTGTGACTCATGGAAAAGAATATTAGTAAACATTCCATATGTGACACCTGTTTAACCCACCCTGCACTGAGAGGAATGCAGTGATTTAATTCTTTATGCTCTGATCCCTCAATGAGAAATAGCAGATTCAAAAAAGTATCAGTCTGGACTTTAAATTTAATCTAAAGGATAAGGACAGAAATATGGAAATTTTCTCCCACATTCCTCAGTCATTTTACCATTTATAAAATAAGGCCATATCCTTTGTTATATCCTGTTTTTTTTTCTTGGAGGCTAGTTAACTTGATGCCACAAAAGGCAACATCATATGAAAAGAAATGCCTCTGCCTCAGAAAAAGTTCCCTGCCTAGAACTCAAACTCCTCTATTTATTGTCAGACCCCAAACAGACCTTTTTGATGACCTTGGTCTTGCTTGGCAACACTTATAAGGAGATAAAGGTTACATTTACACTACAAAAAATATTCCCTGGCATTGGACCATCTGATCCAGCACACTTGCATCTACATTTCATCCGAGTTCGATTTCATCAATAAAGGATTAACTCTGGCCAAAGCGTACTACAGCCCACTTAGTTCAGTCTTGGGCTTTAGTCCTTTTGGCTCCTTTTGCTGTTTTCTTACCCATCCTGAAAAAGGGGGTTTTGTTTTTGTTGTCCAAAACATACAAAATAATAATCCTGGCACAATCTGCCAGAAAGGTATTTTTCAAACACATTGCTGATATTATGTGCCATGGGCATAGCATGTGACATATGAAGATATTGTAGGTTGCAAACCTTTCCAAGATAGTGTGGGGACACCACATAAACAAATATACCAAAGTTCTACATACATGTGAAAATGAGTTGTCCCTGAACGGAGCTGACTGCAAAGCCACGTTCAGGTTTGATTTGAAAAGGAAATCACTGGTGTACTCCAAAATAAAGCCTGTGAATATGTAACCCGGTATATGCTGCAGCTGCCCTTTCATTAGGGGTAGTGATTAACTGAGACATAGACTTCCTATTTATCACAGCATGAAAAGGGCCCTGGTTTATTCCCCTTTACAGCTCAGCCACCCTGACTCCAGCCATTCACTGACTCTGCCTGCAGCAGCTCCTGCTGTGGGTTTCCCTCTGACTGCTGGTTATTTCCTGCTGAACTCTGACTGCAGGGAGCAGTTTGCAGACTCTGACTGCAGCTTTTACCTGGCTAGACTGTGACTGCCCACCCAGACTGACCTCATAGCAGTGATTGTCTCTCCTGTTTTGCTTACTCCTTCTGGATTGTTCCTTCAGGAACAATAGGAGATGCCTTTCCTCAGGATCCTTCCTCCAGGTTCTCCTTCATTATCTCTCTTTAAAGTCTTCCCTCAGACCAGCCAACCCAACCCTTTCTTACGCTTATCTTTATTAGCCCCTGCTGTGACCCATTAAGGGCCAGGCTGTTCCTCATCTTTGGTAATTAGTACAGCTGTGACTTATCAGGGCTGAGGTCACCTGTAATCCTTTCTTTTATACCTACAGGTATGCACTGTGTATGCTATTCAATGCACTACTGGGTCTTTGGGAGGAATCAGGACCTCAGATGGAAACATGACCCTGCTTCCAAGCATAAGGATTCCCCTTTTCTCAATTCCAGTCCATTTTTACCCACTAGTGTCTCCTTGCCTGACTTTTCTACATGCTTACACACAACTGTAGAAAAAACGGTTTACAGTGCCCCTTTTCCCCAGCTGCTTGTTACCACCCAGTAACAGGAAGAAGCAGCACAGACTGATCTAAATGGTCACTGCTGTCCTCTGGATGAACTTCTCTGATTTGTCTCCTCCTTGCCATTGACAATTCCACAACAGCCAAAGTTTAGTGCTGCAGAACCAATGTTCCTCTTCTACCCCTTTCCAGTGGCCTGTGAATTGGTTCACTGCAAATCCCATCCCATCCCTGTGTGATAAAATATGACCAACCAATATTTGAAGGACCTTTTTATGTCTTGAGATGGACACCAACTTCAATACTATTCTTTGTGCAAACGAAATTTGCATGGACACAACAGAAAGTGCAGAAGGAACAAAACTTAAAAGACATGAAATCAAAATGAACAGGCCATGTGTCATTCCCTAAGGAATTTTGGCTCAGTACTACAAGAATATTCCAAGAAAATTAAGTAACAAGCATTAAATCTAGCCTCCCACTCTACACACTCAAACTCAAAGTATGAATTTTCTAACTGAGTTTCCAGGTGGAGAAATTTACTACCAAACTTTTAGAATCACCTTTGTATTTCTTGTATTTTCAGGTTGCCTGGGAACCTGTTGAACTTTTGGCATCAATTAGAGAAAGCTTAAAGCTACTCTTCTGGCTGCAAGCATCCCTTATAAACCGTCCACCCATGCAGAAGAACCAGATAATGGACCATTCTGGTCCTGTCTGTAACCCCAGAACCTCTCCCAAGTAAGGAGTATTTCTAAGGGCTTTTACCCTTTTATGACCTCCTTATAGCACTAAAGTGATATAAGTTGGATGAGTCCAATACAGACTTAACTCTTATGTGCATTTTAAGCTGCTGAGAGCAGAAACACACCCTACCACAGTTCATGGTGGATTTATCTGTCATTCAGGCCTAATGAATTTCTCCTCTCACTAAGCAGCATTGTGATGCAGGACAAATGACTGACACAGAAGGCTCCAAGCATCAGCTAGTCAGTAACCTCATAGTGCACTGACCTTTTCTCTGTGCCCTTCCCATGGGCAGCTCCACACAACACAGACTCCTCCTCTGCAGGACCACCCAACCCTGTTTGTCCCTTGTAGAGCATCTTACCTTATCTGCCCCTTGCAGCACTGCTTGACCCTTCCTCCTCACAGCACAGCCAGCAGACTCCAGCTCCCTCTCACCCAGCCGACCTACTCTTTTATGACAACCCTCCTCACTGGACACAGGCTGTGACCTCATGAAGGGCAAAGCTGTTCCCACTCTTTGGCAATCAGTACAGCTGCAACTCATCGGGGGAGATTGCCTTCACTGCTGTCCCTATTCTCTTACAATCCATCCTCCCACAGAATTGCAGTGAATTTTTTTAGCTGTATAACTAGAATGAGACTTTACAATGTATGCTGTCCAGTTACAGCAATTTAGTGAACATACCTGTTAAAAATTTGTGTAGAAAGTAGCACCATCTGAGAAATAATTTCAAAATTATGATTACAGCCAAGATATGTGTGAAGGCATAGTGAAAGAAATTGACTTGTATGGCCAGTTATAATATATTTCACCTAATGGAGGAAAAGCTGAGTCAATGAACAATTTTGTATCACCGTTATTGCAAAATGATTACAGCCTCCTTTATCACAGCTGTACAATATGCTGACTGAAGAGGAAAACATGCAGTACACACAGTGTAGTGATTTCCACCACTGTATAAGTAAATGTCAGACTTGTTCCATCTATTCAGTGATTTTCTTAATGAAAACGTCAGCATAATGCTGGCATTTTCCTCCTTTCATTTAATTCCTGCTCTCTTCTTTCATCCACTATTTGACCTTTGCATGCACTTGGTAGCTTGCCCAAGGTGCTGTCACACCTTCATTGCTCCTCTCTAATGATGGTCTTTCACTGCCAGATTCAAACAGGATACTTGGGAAGGAAGTGCAGGGTCCTGTTCCCAGTAGGATGATGAAAATCTGAATGCTTCACTACTTTAGGTGACTCTAAACTTCTGCTCTGAAAAGACTAAGCAGTGACTGTTTATCAAAATTAACCTGTTCAAATAGCATCCTTTTACAGTTGTATAAGACTCAAGAGAAGTAGGCACAGCTATTGCAGCAGCAGCACAGGAATATCAAGGGCTAGTAACTGCTGAATATTTAGATGATTAGTGAGTGGACTGTGCTTTCTCAGCTCAAAGGAAAGGGATGACACACAATTTAAATGAGGGGAGTTTTACACAAAGACAATGACAAAGAGGAGTAATGTGAATTTTATATGATAGGAACAATTATATGCCATCTTGACCAGTTTTGGTCATCACAATACAAGAAAGATATTAAGCTAATAGAGAGCATTGAAAACAGAGCAGAAGAGATGATGAAGGGCCTTGAGGAGAAACCATATAAGGAGCAGCTGAGATGAATTGGAGGAGGCTGAGAGGGAACCTCACCACAGTTACAACTTCCTTGTGAGGTGAAGAGGAGGGGCAGACACTGATCCCTTCTGCCTGGTGACAGTGGCACAACTCAAGGGAATGGCCTGAAGTTTTGTCACGGGAGGTTTAGGTCAGATATCAGAAAAAGGTTATTCACCCAGAAGGTGATCAGGTGCTGGAATGAGCTCCCCAGGGAAGTGGTAACAGCACCAAGACTGGCAGGGTTAACAGAGTGAACAACACTCTCAGGCACAAGGTGTTATCCTTGGGGATGGTCCTCTACAGGGGCAGGAGCTGGATCCAATAATTCTTGTGGGTCCCTTACAACTCAGCATATTCTTTGATTCTGTGTAAGTTACATTTACAATACTATATTGCACAGAAAAGACTTAATAATACTCTTGAGGTGGTAGTGGCCCTGAAAGATCAACAACACTTCACCTGGGTATATATTGTTTCCAGCAGAAATACAAATGAACCATGGTTCAAGAAGCTAAATTGGAAGTAAGATAAAAATCTTTATTTTGATACACATCTTTATTGTGCACCACTTTTCCTGGTGATCTGAGGTGATTTGTCTTCACTGTACTGTGCTTAACAGCCTTTTGCATGTATTAGCCAACAACTGACCTCACAGCAGAGCCAGCAAGGAAGGGCAAAGTGCACAATAAATTCTGGTGTGACTTGGAGATAGGATTAGTAAAAGTTGACCAAATCCAAAGCCTTCCTCCTCAGCAGTGCCATTCTGAGGGTTTGCTCCCTTCTTCCAGGGTCTCTATGCTTTCAAAGACTAGCTTTCCATCACAGAAGAAGCTCCTTCTCCTGCCTCCTGGAATGAACAGAACAGACACAATCACCTTTTCTACACCACCCTCCCATTTCTTTATGATATTCTTTTACAGTGCTTGTGGGTTAAGAAAGGAATGGGCTGAGTGCAAGAACAAATAGTTCATAGTACTCAAGATCAGCCACGGTATTCAACAAGAGCCAGACCTGCCTGGTCTACACCAGTACCTTGGCTATCTTGTGCTATTTATACTGATTTGTCAACATACAGAAACACAAGGAATTCCTGCCTTGGGCAGAAAGCAGTTACTAGCAGCAGTTAAGTCTAAACCAAAGATAACCTGTTTGGGAAACAGAATTATCATCTATTTAATTCTCTTTCTACATGGCATAACAAAATATATCTCATAAAAATGACTAAGTTATGAATTTGACAAATTTCTTCTATGTCACGTCTCTTACTCTTAGTCAGGTCTCTACCTGTAATACCTATAATCAGCTTTTCCTCACAAAAACATGGAAAAGAAGAAGTTGAAATGAGGCATGCAGCAAAGTATTGAACATAATAAGCAGACTAAAATAGTTAAAGCTTTAGCTAAATATTTTTCATTTTTTATCAGTTCACTGCATGCTGGGGTAAAAATAACATACAAAAGAAGGAAAAGTATTTCACATGCCATAGAAAAATGCTCACAGTCTGAAAAAAAGAGAGAACAAAGGGATCAGAAGTCAGGAAAAAGATTGCAGTAGGCTCCTCTCTGCCATGGACACTACCACACAGGCACCTCAGCACCAGATCAGCATCTCTGAAGTTTGGAACTCCGACAACTTCTTTAACCAACTTTAGACACCCATGATTGAGATTTTTGGCCATGTGCTCTGTACAAAAGCATAATCGAATGACAAAGTTCTGAGGTAATAAATGGCTCCGTGTAATGGTGAGTGCTACAGAGCAGATTGCTTATTTCTGGAAGTGAAAGATACAGTGCTCGTTCAAGGATAATCTGATAATACATCACGAGGAATTCCAATGCCACAAAAGACTAAGCAGAGCCTTGGGATTTCACCAAGAAGAGGGACATAACTAACCCAACACAATCTAATGATGAAGGAGATTCACTGCGAGCTGATTTACTGTTCTACAACCTTCTCTTGTCTCGCCTCATCTTAAGGAGCTGAAATGTTTTCCATAACGGGTCATAAAGCCTGTGTTTTCCCCTGCAGCAAAAGCCAACAGGTTTTATTTTGTAGGAAGGAAATCTGCACAAGCACCCTCAAACTAAGAAAACAAACCACTTCTTTCAACTAAACAAAATCAGTGCAGTAATACAAATTCCCTATGTCCTCCATGAGAAAACATTCTCTATCAAACCCTGCAAAATCAACACGAAAAAGATGATCTGATTGTAGTACATCCTTAAAAACGACCAGTTTTACACCAGCTCCTATTTTGTTAGATAGAATTTATTTGTTTGGAGGGGCAGGCTGCACTGTCAGGGTAGTGAATTTTACACACTAGGAAGCTTTTATATAAAATATCATCTCTTTTTTAATATATATTGGCAAAACTGAGTTAATGGCAACCAAGATACCACTTGGCTAAAAAATATATGAAAGAAAGGCAAAAGGTGCAAGTCATAGAGGCCTTGGAAAGAGAGAATTTGGGATAGGTTTCTGCATCCTCCAGAAGAAGAAAGTGCATAAACAGTTGATTTTAAATAGGAGAAAAAATTAGGAGAATAAAGCCCTAGTAGATATAGAGAATAGCTGAATTCTTTTCATAAGAATTTCACATTTCTATAGAAGGTTTTCAAAGGAAAAGAGTGGAGCACACACTTTTCCCTCTCCCTTTGGAGTCTGGGGTCATTACTCCATAATGATCAAAGAAAAAGTAGAAAGCTCAAGTAATTATAAAATTGTAAGCACCACCATTCAGACCTGGATGGACTTTTTTGCTTGTCAGGAGATGTGTTGTGATTAGATTTAATCTATGCCCTATTTAATTCAAAATAAGCAAGTTTGCTTTCTACATTCAGCATTTTTTTCCTTTCTTTCTTTCTTTCTTTCTTTTTTTTTCTTTCTTTCTTTCATTTACATATTTACCAAGGTTTATAACGTTAAACTGATAGATGATATTTTTAAATTTGCATGCTTGACATTGCCAGTTATGTAATGCATAAGTGACAGAATTTTTCAGGATCAAGTTAAGTATTATCCAATTTGTACAGGCAGACAGAATGTTTTTAGTGTGTTGTAACCCAGGAGGCTTCTCTAATAGTCACTCCTGCCTCTGAAAAGTAAATAACTACTGGGTTATATTTCTAATTCAAATTTGCTCCTTGCCATCTGTTTGTAATCCTGTGACACAGCTGATCAAGACAACCTGTATGTCTTTTGCTGTGGAAAAATGGAAAACAATAATTTAATCAATTTTTTTTTCTTTTTCACCCAGTTCAAGATACAAATAATTCACGAGCTTCCCCTCTTTCTCTTTCTTGATCCTGTATAACTTTACATAGTTTATACACTAAGAGAAAGGATAGAATTTAAGGAGTTATAATGACGGAGAAATTTTTGAAATGGCTGTTTCTACTGCAACACATTAATGAAGTTTGTCTATGATATTTTTTTCACTACACTAATTGTTAATCTGACTAATGGCTTGATTGTTAATTCAAGTAGCTTATTCTATTTTGTTGCTTAAAGCCCCATGTTCTCTTTTAAGATATTATAGAATTACCTATGAGCAATCCTGTAAAGTTTCAAATATAAAGCTTATTACCATTTGAACTAGATAACCTTAGGTAGTTGGAAGAAGTGATCTTATGGCATAAGTCAAGTAATTTTAACAGAAATCAATGAAATTTTCACAATTTTCATGAAAATTCCCCATGTTAGAAGGAGATTGAGATCTGCACTTCACACGTCCTTTTCCTCTTGCTTAAGAGATTGTGTTTTATTCATTTATAATAATAGGCCACTTTATAGAATATTATTATTCTCAGTGAATCATTTTGAAGGAGAACACAGTAAGGACCTAAAAACCCATGAGTTCAGAATTTGAAAAATCAAACAGGAAAAATTATTTGATAATATTTCTTTATGAAAAGTCTGAAGTACTATTTGAGAACTTTCTTGATTACCACATTCATGGCTAATTCTACGCCCAAACAGCCTGACTGACAACTCATATGCTTAATGTTAAAACAGCACTGAAGTGCTTTAAACCAGGATCTAAATATTTCATACAGATATGATCAGAAGCATGTATTCATCTTGGACAAGGAATCACACTCCATTTACATACCTCCTTGTCTTTGAGTATATGGTCTGAAGTTCAGAGCCTTAAAAATACATTTATTTCAAAGGGTGCTGGATCTGGCATTAATGAATAACTCTGGCTGCAGTAATATGCTACTTGAAAATATTTAATTGAGGTCTGAAAACTCTGCAGAATACCAAAGCAATTTTTAGTACAGTTTGACTGAATTCAACAACCAAAACTTTGTGACACTTCTGGGTCAAGCATTAAAAGAGCTGAAAAAAGTCACCATCACTAGGTGACTTGATGGCATTACCCTTATTGCAAGACAACTAAGGATGTGTCTACATTACCTCTGGAGAAACACTGTTTGCATTCATTGCCATCCAGAGGGTAAGCTCAGCAAGTGGGTCCATGGGAATTTCATTATGTTTAACAAGACCAAATGCTGCTCCTGCTGCACCTGAGCTGGGACCACCCCTGGCATCAATCCAGGCTGGGGATGAGCAGATGGAGAGCAGCCGTGCCCAGAAGGACTTGGAGGTGTTGGTGGAGCAGAGGCTGGACATGACCCAGCCATGGCACTCGCAGCCCAGAGAGCCAAACGTGTCCTGAGCTCCTCCAGAGCCCCCTAGGCAGCAGGGGAGGAAGAGGATTCTGCCCTTCTGCTCTGCTGAGAGCCCACCTGCAGGGCTGCATCAGCTCTGGGCTCCCAGCACAGGGAGGGCATGGGGCTGCTGGAGTGAGTCCAGAGGAGGAACACCAAGTTGATTAGAGGGATGAAGAGCATCTGCTGTAAGAAAAAGCTAGAGAATTGTTCAGCCTAGAAAAGAGATGGCTTTGGGATGACCTAATTGTGGCCTTCCACGTACCTGAAGGGAACGTACGAGAGAGATGGAAAGGGGCTATTAAAGTGCCCAGGGTGAAAGGACAAGGGAGAATGGCTTCAAAGTGAAAGAAATTAGGTTTAGATCACACTTGAGCAAGAAATGAGGATGATGAGGCACTGGCACAGGTTGCCCAAAGAAGTTGTGGATGCTCCATCCCTGGAAGTGTTCAAGACCACATTGGATGGAGCTTTCAGCAACATGGTCTAGTGAAAAATGTTCCTTTCTTTGGCAGAGGAGTTGGAAGTAGGTGATGTTTAAGATCCCTTCCAACCCAAACCATTCTATGATTCCACTCCTAGGACTTGTAGTGAACACAGTCAATAAATTTACTGCCTTGGAGGCAAATACAGGCAACAAGCAATACTAGCACACTACTGCAAGTTTTCAAAGTTAATTGAATCAGCATATGAAAATGTTTTCCCTGTGTAATAAATCTCATTATAATCAACCTCTCTATGGCAGGCACTTCCCCATGATATGCAAATTTCAATTATTTATTTAGAATATATTCAGCATTTTCATATTACTCCATTTTCTGTTTAAAAATTTTGAGAGTTGCAATAAATACCCATCTCTCCTTTGAAAATGTTATTAGCAACATTGTATGCCAATATAATAATGGATCTTTTCATAGATTCATACTACAAATATACTTTGGAAGTGAAAAAAGGATTTCACTCAAACTTCATTTAGGATCTTCCTGGTTAAATCTCTGTGCTGACTTCTTTACAATATGCAACACAGTGAGAGATAAAGGTTTAAGGATATTTTACCTATTTTTTCCCAGCAGAAGAGAAAAATTTAATGATGTAATCATTATTTATTTCCCCTTTGAAGTTCAGTCTCCATGAACTTATGCTGGATTCCCAACTGTAAAAACAGCAACATCTTGAAGGAGAAATACAGACCACTGACAAAAATATACTAAAGATCCACTGATGCTATGAATCTGTTTCTCAACCAGTGTTGTTAAACATTCTGGAGAAAAGCTGGATGACCTTATTCAAGGTGAAAAAATAAAAAGGAAGCATCAGAAAACAGATGTTATCTAATGGAGCTTTTTCACAGTTTACTGAGTTTCTCATTGCTTCTTATGAGACATGAAGAACGTGGCAAAAAAAAAAAAAAAAAGTCAAAATGTAAGCCACAAAATGAGATTGCAAGTTACAGAGATATGGAGTTCTTTTTATTCCCTGAGGAGCAAATGATCCCCTCCATCACAGTTACTGTTAATACAGAACAATAAGACCACAACTTGTCCCATGGATGGTTATTATTTAAATTTATACAAAGCATGTTTTCTTTTGTGATTCTAATCATGTAATCTCACTAGGAATGAAAGAACTTTCATGATGATGGCCATCTCTTAAAATTGCAAAACTCAACCTGTGAATTTCTGTTCTTTTTCCTTTCTATTGTTTTTGCATAAAATTTTATCAAATAATACATTACTTCAATTCAGACTAGACTGGCACTAAAAATAATCTCTAAAGAAGTAAGAAAATTTAATAAATTCTGCATATTAATTTATTTTGGGGGATTCCCATGGAAAAATTAAATTTATATGAAACAAATAACTGAAATACATATATCACATGGTCAAAGAACTGATCAGTAAAACATACAGCAGGAAAACAAGAATTCATAATTAAAGTAGATTAAATTATATGACTCATCAAAATGAGGGGTGTGTACTTAAAACAAACCTTAAAACAAACATTAAGACAAAGCTTTTATACATAGTCAGTGTATATACACCTCCAGGTACCAGAGGGAGTTTTATTATAGACAGCTAAATGATGAATGCTCAATTGTGACAGAAGGATACATCAAGAAAAGATACTTGATGATCCATAAATAAACCCCAGTTAAGAATTATTTGATGCTAAATTCAAATATCAGCATGTGAATGATTTGTTCTCTTTTTTCTTTCTGGCCCCTTGAATATTTAATTGCACTGCTCAAAAGAGAAGAAATTCAAAAGGAGCAGGAACTGTAGGAAATGCACAAGACAAGGACAGCAGACACATAGAGGATGTAGATTTCAATCTCCTCTGATCCCACCTCTCTGACTGTGCCTCATTGTGACAGACATAAACAAAATAAGTAACTGCAGAAAAGGCAGGATTCTGATAAGAATATGAAACACCATCTGAAGTTGTTTATGAGGATTCTTACCATCAGCATTTCGTATTAAATGGAGATAATTGTTCTGGGTTTCGTGGCTTCCATTCTGAACCCTCCCTTGTCCAAGGGAGCAAAGACAACTTGTAGATTTTTGACACAGTGGCTGGTTTTGAGGATTGTTACTACCATGCTTAATGCCATGATTCTGAAATGGCACTGGAGACATGTGCCCCTTGGCAACACACGGGCAGTCAAACAGGAACCTCTTTCTTATCTGGTGCAAGCTAAGAGGAATTTCTGACTGTTACTAGAAACACATTCTGCCAGCACTGTATGGACTCTTAACTCCTATGAAAAGTCTCATAAACTATTTCAAATTCAATCCCTACATTCAATTTGGCAAGGACAACAAGGAACTCAGGATTCTAGTTTAGGTTGGTAATATCTCTTTCCCTGCAGATGAAAGTTTTGCCTGTGATTTTTGCCTTTGCCGACAAAGCAGAGTGATTGGTTTTGTCTGCCTCTGTGGCTTTGAGGTCTGCCTTCTCCCTTTCCAAACTAATCCAATAAAATAAAAAGTGCTCTGGAAAGCATGACTCCTGTGAGAGAGGCATGGTCTGACTTTGAGGGAGAAAAAGTGTCTGCATTGGGATGATAAATGACTGACTATAATTAATTGATCAATTAATTGATTTTACAATAAAATCCAGTATTAGAAGTAGTGGCCTTAAATACACCATGACCTGCAGTTTTATCTGATAAATTATGCTCTATCAAAATCTGCGCTCAGCAGTTATTTATTGTGCAAAGTTCCAAATTGGATCTTCTACTTCTGAATTAATTTGGATCCTAAGTATTTTGCATTTGTATTGCCACCCCAAAGAGTTCTTGTAAAAATCATGTTTAAAAAAGGGATGTACAATATTTACAGTAGGAACATGCTTGACTTTCTATGATATTAAAAAAGCTTAGGAAAAGGGAACAATGCTCATCATCTAAATGTCTGGTCTAGAAAAATTATTCCTGGGGTAATTTCAGGATGCTGCTCTCCCTGGATTCGATTTATGTTCTGCATCTACAATAAAGGGCAAATGTCTCTGCAGTTCCCCACTGAAATCAGTGTTGGGCTTGTATTTCTCAGTCTCACAGCTTGGAAGAATGCCATTGCAAAGAAGCACAGAAAAGGGAAATGAGCCACTGCAGAGAAAGTCAAGAGTGAAGATGCACTTCAAATCAATTTTGCCATGAAGTTGAGCTCTTGTTATGTCTGGTAGGAATGGATTTTAACAGATAGGAGAAAATAACCTCAGGGCTACTATTCTCCTAATCATACAGATTTTTTTTCTTTCTTTTTTTATCATTTCTAGAAAAACCAAAATGTTAAAGATTTTTTTTTTTAAAAAATAAATTATTTTAGTGGTGCTAAATGTCTAATAAAATCTCAGAAAAGTGGCTCTATCTTGGGAAAGAGATGTTAGTTAACCTATGAAATATTGTAAACAGGTTATTTAAGTCAGACTTTGTTATCCTTACTGCTGTGTTTTAATGGTGAAAGAGATGATTGAAGAGACAAAAGATGATGGAAGATACAAAAGAAGCATCAGTCTGATGAAGTATTAGAAAGAAATTTGAAATGGCATTTGATAACCTATCAAATAAAGGGCACAACTCAATAAGAGATCACAATTCAAATATTCAGTAATGTTTAGAAGAATACACCGTTTAAAAACCCACTAAAATATGATTTTATAAGTGTTATCCTACAGCACAGGACAAAAACTGAGGAAGAAGATTTTAGAATAGTTGAAAAATCACACAAATTGCTCATAACTACTCCAAGGCTTTTCCACAGCTAACTGAAATATAGGTTATAAGTCTCAAAAAAAAAAAGCAAAATTCAGCTTCAAATACTTACCATAAACCCATCACTACAGTTACACACATCAGCATCTTTGAGTTCAGCTGGCAGCAGCAAACAGTTAGGTACTGTTGGCAAAAAGAGAAAGCAAAGTTTGCTGCTACAGATTTCTGGATTATGGCTCAAAATATCCATATCTGCAGTCTGGTTTAGAGCAGCTCCATGGTAGGAATGTATTTGGGATTTGTTATCATTTGGGCAAGCATGACAAGATAAGATCTTAACAACTATATTCAGAACATCCACAAGTTCATTTACACTGCCTACAGCGCTGCATTGATTCCTATCTCTTTCCTGGGCTGTTTCACTAACAAAAGGGTCATAGCAAATGTACACAGAGCCAAGAAGCCTACAGACATTAACTTCCCCCTGCTCCCCAAAGTCTTTTTATAACAAAAATTTTGTGTGGTTAATTGTGGCTTAGATACGTTGCCAAAGGAGTTTTCATCGACTCGCCGTTTATTCACATTGCGACATTCTCAAATTCACTCCATCTATTTTTAGAGACAGATAATAAACATTTATGTGATCAAAATAAATAATACAGGACTACTGAAACATCTGAAAAGCTTTGCTATTCGGAATGCCACCAGCTCCTGCCAAGAAAGTACGCTCAGCACTAGCCACACTTCAGTTTTCAGCCGTTTATTTTTGACATAATGAAAATGCCTTCTCTCCGAGTACATGGCCACTCTCCCTCTCCTACGTCAGAGTCTACAAGCTATCGAGGGTAAAAGATGTATGAGCCTGTTCAGACTGAGAGAGCCAGCAACTTAGTATGTTTCTTTTTTAGCATTTAATACCTTTCCTGACTGCTGCAGATTAACTGTGCTTGGAAGTTAACACTGAAGTGTTTGGACTTCCACTGTTTGAGGGCCACTGAGAAGGGATAATGAGTCAGAATTTTTTGCTTGTTCTGCATGTAAACACATTGTTCATAAGATAGGATAAATACTTAAAAAAAAAAAAAAAAAAAGAATTCCATGCATTAGGCCACTGTGCAACTGTGAACACACATTGCTGCTCAGCAGACGTGTCTGTGTAACCACAGCTGCCCACATTCTTTTGTGTAGGCTCACAGCCTGCAGACTGAAAGTCCTGAAATGAAGAGGAAAGGGGGGAAAAAAACCCTGGGTTCCAGATGATCTGACTGACTGGCTTCAGACGGAAGAATCTGAGGCAGAAGCTGCTTAAGGCTTTGGAAGGGGTTATCTAAATAAACCTGAGGGATTAATATATATTACACCGTTCATAGATAACCTGTCTGCAAAGGCAATGCTAAAAGTTTGGGACACAAGTAAAAGCATTCACCACTTCTACTTCAGCAGCCCAAAATTGCAGCCAAGCCACATGAGGGTGCATACTGACATCAGGTCAGTCCTTTCTAAAGATCTCTACAGAACTGCACTGTTTCCTGCAATCAGCAGTTTTAGGCCAAATTCTATGAATCCCACTGGCCTTGTCTTTTATCAAATAAAATGTGAAGCTCTGGTGAATTGAATGGGAACTTTAACTAAGCTCAACAACAGATTAAGCATTCCATGCTGGGGTATGCAAAAGAGCAAGGCAATTCTGTAAAAGTCCAAGCAGACATGTAGTAGATTAGATTGTCTCTACCAGCATCTCTGAAATTCAATCCTTTCTTAAATCATTTAAAAGACAGATGGACAACGTTTTGCCAAGTCTGCAATTTGGTGGTGATGAAATTGCCTCATGAATGTGAAGTTAGATGCCTACTTAGAATTTCATATATTTGTGAGAGAACAGAAGCAGAATTATCTGAGGTCTTCTAAACTGCAAGAAAAGGGAGGAAATTGGCTACATGCTGAAGCATCGACAAAAGCACAAGTTGAAGCTGTTTATAAGAATGCTGGCAGAAGATTTAAGTGCCTTACAATTTCAAATCAAAGGCCTGCTGGTGGAGAAAAGCTGGAGAGAAAAAAAAGGAATCTGCAAATACACTCATAGGCTGCTTCTGATATGAGATAGAAAAGTGGAACAGAGAAACTAAGAGAGAAGGAGCAATATCAGAAATTTTTTATATAAGTAAGGATTTCTAAGCTCAAACTTGCAAAAAAAATTAGGAAGTAATGGGAAAAAATAACTATGGTAAATACATTTGAAAGAATCCCCTGACATATATATATATATATAGAAAATACAAGCTATTTAGTTTTGTGCAATACCAACACACAAGGATATTTAAATACTTAGTAGTTCGAGGAGTTTGTTAGAATACTTGCAGTATGAGCTGTGCAAGTTACTTGTAGCTCACTTTGCCATTCTACCCCTCAGTTGTTTTCTGTGTTATATTTAAAGGAGAGGTTTTATAAGACATTTTCATCCAGTTGGTTTTAGTTTGTGCAGAGAGTACCCATGCAAAAGATGGCAACATTGGTAGATAACAGAGCTAAAACCTACTTCTATAATATATATCATAATATAATATTATATATGTGATAATATATCATATATTATCATTACATAATGATACAAAAATCTCATTACTCTTGATATGCTACACTGGGTACTTTTCTACAAGGAAGACAGGAAAAGAAGGACATCCCCAGACATCTTCTTGTTTGAAAAATCAACATCCCTGCAGTTCCTAGCCATTAATAAGAGCACACAAAAGTGGCAGATCAGTCCTGAAGAATGGAATGAAAAGAAAAGCCTAAAAACACTTTTTAAAAGGATTAAGACTTCTGAAATAGATGTGGCTTTAGATATCTGACTTCAACTCTGTGATCCAAGAAATTTGTGTTCATTGTCTCCTTTAATGATAAGGCTTTGCAAACACTGACAATCTGATTTTGATCTGAAACTTTATTTCTGCATTTACTTGTCTCAATTTCACCCTGTCTCAATGCCAACATGATAAGAGGAAATGACAGGATAATGTTTAGGTTTTTAGACTCTCATTTAAAGCTCAGAGCATGTTCACACGCCCGCTCACAGCACACTTGACCCACAGGTTTAACCCACTGCCTCTTCAAAAGCCACTCAGTGATATAGCTGACACTCCTCTTGGGTAATAGCCTCATGCAGAAACATGTGTCCAGCTCCACCTCAGCCTAAGTGCAAGGAAATCCACCCCCAGCTCCCCTCTGCAATGCCTTAGCCAGGAAACAAGGCAGCCTGGATCAGAGCAGGATGGAATGATTCAGTCTGTCCTGTAATATCTGGACCTGCCTACTTTCATCATCCTCAGCAGGCAGAAAGATCACCGTCTGGTGATCCAAGAAACATCTGTGACATATTTTTAGAACTTATTTCAGTCCTCTCCACTTTCTTTCATCGCAATCTTTTGTGTTTACTCCCTCCTACTTACTTTCATTTTACCTATGGCAAAACCAGAGCAGTAACTTCAGATTTTGCTAGTCCCAGTTTTTATTCCCTCTTTTAATCTTTGCCTTACTTTCCCATCCTCTCACAGCACAAAACACCCTTGTCCCACCCCCCAGCCTCTTTAACTACCATTTCTCCTCTCTATTTAATCTCTTTACGCCCAGAAATAGCACTCTGTGTCCTGCCTTGAACTGCCAGCTCCCTTCAATGCAGCTAAGTTACTCTTGAAATCAGTCCCCTTTTGGCTTCTCTGACTCTGCACAATGATAATTTTCTCCAGCTGTCTTTCTTCTACAGATCCCTCTAGATTATATTGCGGTTCTTGGTGGGAAGGCCAAAATATTTTCTTTATTTTGTCTCCTTTAATCTTGCCCTTAAATTATCTTGGGCCAACCTTACCAGCAAATTTAAATTTAATTACTTTTTCAAAGCAACCCATTGCCTCCTTGCCTCTCTGACATCTTTTAATGAGTGACCAGCTATTAACGTTTCAAATTCTACAAAATTAAAACAAGCATCTTGACGTTCACTTGCATCATTTTTTAATCTGACTGACCAGCATTTCATTGCCATCTTTGCTTATAAATACAAGACATATTTGGTCTCCCCCCACTTATTAAAATGCCACTGCAAAGACTGGTCTTCTACTACAAAGTTGTATCCATGTCACCCCTCTCCCTTCATTCTTCTACCACTGGGTCACTTTTTTGTATGAAACACAATCTTCTCATGTTTATTCCTTTTGCCAAGAACATCATGGCTCCATCCAATTCCCCATTCAGCAATTTCCAGTAATTCAGCAGCTTAACTCCAAATGACTTCTCATCTCAATCTCCATATTTTAACTGCTTTCCAGTCAAGTGACAAAGCAAAAAATATCCCCTCCATTCTATGTCCCATTCATTAAAAAAATCCCTTATTATGAAGCCTCAGAAAACCTGATAGTGCATCTTGTTAAGGTCTATGACGACAGGATACCTTGACTGTGCTTTCCTTGTGCACTGCACCTTTTAGCACCTGGTATTTAATTTTGCTCTTGGATCAGCTGGGCAGTGATGTTCACTGGTGTATTCACACAGGGCAGGGCCAAATGCACAACTCCCACATTTATGATGCTGAGTAGGGGTGTTCTCATGGGGGGGGACACCTGGTTGCAGCTCCTTGTTCATGTTCGAGACTGCTCTTAGTTCATGTTCAAAGGGGGTCCTAAAATGTCTCATGGGAAAGAGAGGGGGAATTATATGGAATTTTTATAGTGATAGAAGTCTTCATAAAGAAGATAGAGTCTGGAGAACTAACACAAGTTGCGCAGGACAAAATAGAAAAGTCAAGTGAAGAATCTTTTCACCAAGAGAAAAACTGGTCTCTCAGAAGGGCAGCTAGCAAAAAGTCACTTCACTTCTTCCTTTTCCTCTTCTCCCTGTCCTAGCCTTGCAGACATGAGTTGTTCTAAAGGCAGGAGTCACATTTATGTTCACAGGATGAAAACTGTGAAGAGTAATGCAGAATCTATAATAACCAGAGAGCAAGGAGAAGAATGAGGAGCTAACAAACATATTTCTGTTCTAGACATAGGTAGATATGTAAATAATTTATTTTAATGTTTTTATTCTAAACTGATGTGTCTATCATCACTCTTACTGCTGCTCCAAGCACTACAAAATCTGTCCAACACTTTTCAGTGTAAATTTCTCTGCTTCTTTTCCTCTGGATTTACAGGATCAGTATTACCTCTTGAGTTGCTCTCCATTTTGAAGTAAAAGCTTAAGGTATTTTTAATACTCTTTGTGAAACAGCATTTGCAGTGAAATGGCACTTGGAAAAGTAGTAGGAATATGTCACAGAAAGCAAGAATGTTTATACTGAATTACCTGATTTCTGTCTTTTGTGATTCTGCATATTTAGCATCATTTGGTTTAGGATTAAAGACCAGCAGAAATGACTGCTAAAGACTTATAAGTACGTTTAATCCTATTTTATACTGAGGCCTTTATTGAATCATGTATTTTAAGTTACACTCATGAGAAGTGCAAAGAAATGCACACTGAACTGGTCTTATATAGCAGTTAAAAGCCTTCTTCAAATGCTAATCATTTATAATTAGTCTACTTCAATTAGTAATGAACAAATTGCCCTCTCCAAGAAAAGAGAATATATTCCATGTGCTGATTAAAAGGGAAGAGTGATCTTCAGATTCTGAAGCAAATGATTGATGTGAAGCAAAACTCTCTCACAATTTTGTTCCTTTAACTCTTTGATAAACTGATCAACAAAGGCAAGTTCCCCAAAAGTCTTAGAAACATTATTAGCAATTCACATAAAGAAAAGCACATCTGTGTTCATACGTTCTCACTTTAAATACATCCTTACTTTAGTGCTATTTTATGCCATTTACTGAGCAGGTGTTATATTTCCTCTTTTTTTTTCTCAAGGAATCAGCTTTTAATTTGCTACTTTCTAATGTGGGGAAGGAGGAAAAAAAAAAAAAAAAAAAAAGCAATTGGCTGTTTGGGAACTGATTGTTAGGCAGTAGTCCCAAAAAGCCTTTGGGCAGGAATAAAGGCATCCTACTGATTCAGTACAACTTCAATCATTAAAGATTACACATTTTAGGAGAAAATAGCTAAGTTGAATTTTGATACAGGACTTCTTCCACTTGCTCAGTGTCTATTCTAAATAGCCCAGATAGTGTTTACTGGAAGAGGGGTTTTACTTAGTTCTGATGTACAAATTCTTTAGTCAACAGTGTGCTTCAGGTACATACAAATCAATAGTTTTGAAACACCTATTCTGAAATGGGGTAGGGACAAGGGAGAGAAAATTGTATAATTCATTCAGAAAGTTTCTGCTTTCTGCTGATATGCCAACTGGTGAATAACAGAAAATCAGTGTTGTGTTCTTTATGTTCTGCTATTAGGTGTTCTGCTTCCAGATGTTTGGAGTGGTCTTGTATAACTGGGGTTTTGTTCATTGGTTTTGGTGGCATTTTTACTTTATCAGAAGTGTGTGTGGGATATTAAATGAAAGCATACAGGACAATGCTACATGTTAAAAAGTAGAGAAAACCCTCCTCAGTGATATGGTTGTGTAGGCAAATGCTGTAGGACTGGTAAGGAATATATTAACAAAAAGGTTGCAAATGGAAAAATGCAGACCTGACAAAACGAGATAAATTTCTCCAATGACAAGTCTGTCTCAATAGGAGCAGCTGAACTAGAGAGTGAGTTTCTCTAGTAAAAGTAATGGAATTTAACAGAGATTCCTAGTACTTCATTTCAGTTTTACCTTCCTTTCACCAATTCAAGCTGCATTCAGCCCTTCCCTGAGGATCCATGGCATGGTTTATGAGGAGGAGGTGATATTTCCTTCCAGCATCTTCCACAGGCATTGACTGCCCTTCATTTGAGGAGGCAGGAGAAGGCACTGAAGCATTGCTTGAAATCTGGTATAAACTGCAAAGCGTTAAAATATTGTAATATAATTTGAAAGCATGTAGACATATATTAAACTGTAATCGCTCCCCTCTGTATGAGAATAGGGAAAAGGATATCTTACATTACACAAACCTACAGCTATAGGACTAATTAATTTCCCGATTAAAGCTGTAGATAACTCCATAAAATAATTAACAATAGCTTCATAGATCATTTACCAAGTATCTGGAATTCAGACAGCAAAACATAGTTGCTCTAGGACAATGGCTAGTTTCCCTGTTAGTCTGCTTCTTCTTTAACTACCAACTACATTAATAACATTATGGTGAGCTCATAGCAACTCCATAAATGTTTTATCAGACTTGAAGAAAGATCATTATCCTATAAAACACCAGTGTAAGCAGCTCTCATTTTGCTCACTTAACCCTTTGTCTTAATTTACTTGAAAACTTCATGGTTCTGAAAAAATCTTTTATTGTGTCCAAAAACAACAAAAACTTTTTGAAGGATTTGTTGTTTGATTGCATGTGATTTCACAGCCTTATTAAGAGGTTAGGATACCTATATTCAGAAGTAGACTGAATTTTTCTTTCTCTCAAGGTTTCCAGACACAGCACCAATAAAATGTTCACAAGACTCTGGACTAGACATGTAAAGTAGCCATATTATAACTTACCCATATGTACTTTTATACAGAATAATTTACAGAATCACTGTTTATTCAGAGATTATATATTAAGAGGTTATTTAGGGATAGACTTTTGGTCGAGTACCTTTGTTTTATGACATGGAGTCAGTTTTAACTTCTTCCCTAGACATTGCATCTGACTTTTCTGAAGGAGCAAGTTTAGGAATTTACCCTCTTGGGCAAACACAGTTATATGTAAATGCAACAGTGAAATAAGAAACTGAGCTTACAATATATTTAAAGAAAAAATATCTGTACTAGCCTTCTCTCTGGCCTCATGATGGGAAGACTGTTTTGTTTGACAGAAAATGTAGTAGTACTGCATAGTATTATCATCAGACTATTGATGGACTTTCAGAGCTGTCATCAATAGTACTACTAATTCTGCACAAATGAAAAATAATTACCCAGGAGTCAATCAATTTGCCACCTATAACACACAGAGTACTCAGAGAAGAAAGAGGAAAAATGTCTTTGCAAAGTGAAAGTTTGTAATAAAAATTGAATGTTATATTTGATGAAGGGACTTTTCACATAACAAAAATTCTCACAGCACTAGGTTCAGAATCCATGTCTTGTTTAATTAAAAAAAAATATGGAAAAAGGAACTTGGGCACATGAAATATTCAGTAGACATGAACTCTGTATGTTCTGTGAACATGAGGCAGGAAAGAGAACTGTTCCAAAGAATTAGTGAAAATACACAGATTTCAAACAGAAGTCTGGTTGCCTGGGAATCCGGTGAGAAATCCAGAATAGTTTTACAGCTGATCAAGGCTCATTCAGAAATAGATTAAAAGTTCTGATCTAGAAAGAAATTAAGATACATATCAACTATATACAAAATAATCTGTTCAGGCATTCCATAAGAATGTTCCCTTATCTTGGGTACATGCTCGTGGTAAACCTTATGATTATTTTTTGTGGCAAAACATCAGAATACCTCAATACAACTGGAAAATTTGTCTTTATATCTAAACCACAGAGAAGTAAACACCTGAATACTAAGAATGTAATACAATGACCGATTTTTGTGGAGAGAAGAATTGGAAAGAAATTTATTACTTCATTGGAGTGATACTCTAGAAGTACAGCTAGCAGTATACTGAAAAGAAAGTGAAAACATAGAGAAGAAACTTTTTCTGATAATAAATTCTGGATTATGGAAAAATCTTTGATGGAAATTACATCTCCTTGAATTTGGACTCAGCACAGTAAATGTAATAAAGGATATACTGATGGATTGGCAGAACAGGAACTGGAAGAGCTTTTAGTATTTTTCCTCTTCTTTCCTAATTCTTTACTCTTATTATTGAGAGTATGAAGTACTCCTAATATTTTTATGTCATTTCTATAGTAGGAAAAAGTTAATTCCACACTTTAAGTGAAGGAACTTCCAATTTCTGCAGGAACATCTTGCAATGAGCTACCAGATATTAAAAATAAAAGGTGAGAACT
Organism: Sylvia atricapilla; assembly: GCF_009819655.1. NCBI lineage: Eukaryota > Metazoa > Chordata > Aves > Passeriformes > Sylviidae > Sylvia > Sylvia atricapilla. The sequence continues at coordinate 64,575,482 of NC_089143.1, forward strand.
ATCAGCATTCAGTTTAACATCGACATAAGAGCTATTTCTACAGAATTCCTTTATACACCATAGAGATAAACACTCCTAGTGCCTACATAATTTCATATTGCCAACAGCTTATTTATGAGCCACATCAACAGAACAGCTCACAGCCAGAGAGGAAAAACACAAAATAAAAGTTGCACAAGCTAGAGTACAAATGGTAAGGTTATGAGGATGCAATTAGGCATTAGGATGTAATGATATTAAATGAAATTAAATCAAACACGGAGTTCCTGCAGTGTGGGGCAGGATGATGTGGGGTTTTTTGGGTGGGGTGGATGGGTGAAGCAGAATGCAGAGGCCAGCTCTCCTGAGCTGAGGGCTGGCAGGACCCTTCACGCAAGCACAATGCTAACATTAGCAGCAACACAGAATTCCAGAGAAGTCCAGAGAGCAGCATGCTCCTTCCAGAAGAGGTAGAAGCTGTCTTCAGGAGCCAGGCTTCTGGGAAGAATGTGCTTTGTGATGCCTTTACTCTTGTTAACAGCCTGAGATATAGAGAATATTTTTGGATGTTTCCAGATGCTTCAAAAATCAGACTTCCTAATTTGTCTCCTACTTGTTCTTCAGCTACACCCGGCTGTGCAACAGACTAGCAAGCAGAATCCACCATAAAGGAATTGTCTACTCTTTGCATAAACTGGGATTGATGATTCCTAATAAACCTGTAGTTTGAGCTGTGCACGTTCAGATTCAAAGATGTAAAGCCAAGACTGCTGACTGTGATCCCATCACACAACAGTGTGCTTGTGTTCTGCCAGGATGACATTTCATATAGTTATGTCTTCCTGCCACAAGAAAAATACTGAAAATGTAAAGTAAGCAAAGATACAGCAGTTTTACTCACTTTTTGCAGCACTCAAAACTCAAATCTCCATGATTATACAGTAGTGATTTTAGGTGTATTACAGGACACATGAACACAGATACAGCTTAAAATCAATCTTTGCAGAAAGCAGGACCTTGATTTGCCCCTTGCACTTCAATCTATTCTCAAAGTTGTATATTCTTAAGGTAGATTTTGTACATCCAGCTTAGCAAAGAAACAAGATGTATTTCCTGTAATACTTTTTTTCATAATTTTTCATCATGTAAGAGAACTTTCATTAGAGTTTGTTTTTTTTTTCTGGTTTTCTACATTATCAGGCATCAACAAAGGTCCTTTATATATTAAAAAAAAAAAAAAAAGAAAGAAAAAAAGAAGGTTTTCAAAATCTTTATGTAAATGCATACATTAAAAAGGTATTATATATTTTGTAAATGTGTAAACTAAAGATGCATTACGTATTCATGGAAAGAAAGAGTTAAAATATGCAGTGAGGAAGACTTAAGTCATTATTAATCCTGAAATGTAAAAGGAAGTCCCAGTGTACCACTGCCAACCAAAGGACTTTCTCACTGGAAAAGGAGAAGTTGCCGGCAGCTTTTCAGATTGTCTAGGATCTCAAAATGACTTTTACATCAATCTATCTCTTAGCCATTAATGTAAGGAATGAGGCCAAACAAAAGAAGATGGACACTCCCAAATCTGGATGACCTGGATGGGTCAGGAGAGCCATCCAGGGCTACAGGCAAGCAGACACAACTTAGTGTAGACTGACACAGCTCTAATTTCAGCCAGCAGTAGGAGTCTATCTGGATCTTGGCCAGCATCAGGCTTGAGACAGTGAAAAGCTTTTCTCTTCTCGGTCTGTTTGGGCTTTTTTTTTCCAAATTGTTATAAATGCCTATTATAAAGTTGGCTTTTTGCAAGATGTGTGCTATATGATTAGTAACTTTGTGGTAAGAATATAAGTTTTTATTTCTGCTGTTAGTAAAGAAAATTTGGCATAGTGATAGTAGTGATATAGTATGCATAAACTGTCTGTTTGGCTGGGATAACATCCAGTGAAGATGTAAAGAAGACTACTATTGATACACCAGCAATCAGCACCTACCATCTGAAGGAAGCATGGACCAAGGCCCAATCTGGAGGTGATGATGAAGACACAGCCAAGAAACACGCAGCTCTAAAACGGCGGACCCAAGGAGGGGCCATGCAAAACAGTCCCTGGAATATGGAAACTAGTTCATGGAAAAATATGAATATGCAACAGATAGAAAGGGTATTTAAAGAAAGCCTCTGAAATAGCAGGGTGTGGGCTTGGCTGAGTGCCATGTCACCCGGCCAGCCGTACTTTGCATTTTTATCTCCTAATTGTTTTATCTTTTATTAAACCTATTTCTTAAAATCTACAAAAAAAAAAAAAAAGTGAATCTCATTTTTCGCACAAATAAAACCTGCACACACTACCCAACCTGATTTTCTATTTATATCCCTATTTAGGCATATATAGGTGAGTCTACAGACCTTCCAGGAAACACATACTTCATGGCAGACACTTTGCCAGGACACACATTGCAGGGAGCAAAGCTCCATCAGCAATCCCCACAGCCCTGCTCCCTTCAACAACATAGCACAGGCCTTCCATGTTATCCAGCTGTCTTTCATTCCCATTCGAAATGAGAATGGATGTGGGAAAGTGACACATTTCCAACCTAAATTTTGGTCTCTTTCAGTTTAGAGGCTGCATGCAGTGGGTACATACTCAGATTTGACAAGCTGGAATTGCTCATGTACTGCTGTTTATATGTAGCAGAAGCTACTGCTTTGTGAAGTTACATGCACTGTGAACATATTTTACTTCTGAAATATTACTGTTTACAGGATTAGAAATAATAAAATAATAGCAAGACCAGCAGAAATAACATAGCTTGTGTTTATGAGTTTTCCTCTCCTAATGGGTAGTTATTTATAATTTACTAACCTTGCAGTGATAATGAGGGGAACCTGCCACAGCAAAGTAAGCTCTCCAACTTTAAACTTTACAGCTTAGTGTTCTGTTTGCTCAGGTAAGAGAGCTAGTTTCCATCTCAGGTGAATGTGTAGCTCTCTTCACAGCCTGCTCAGCACAGGAAGTTTGGTCTCTGAAGTTTCTCTGCAGACAATGTGCTAAGAGGGTCTCGGTGAGACTCCTTCACACAGCCCAGAGACAACTGGAGTCTGGGACACAGTGGGAGAAAGGACAGCAGCTGTGAAGTGTTGGGGGACAGAGAGGACCCACTGTGGGTGTCACACTGTGCAGGGAAGCTGCAGGTGGCCCTTGGCTCCTCCCCATGGACCATTTTTCTGATGTCTCTGTTACTGGTGTCACTACAGCACCAGCTCCCCCGGCGTATTTGAGAAGGCTGACACTTTGACAAGCACTGCTGAAGGTGATAATTGCTGTCTGGTCAGTCTGGCACTGCCTCACCACCCAGGCTAATAATATTTGTTCACTTTCTCAACTTTCCCAAAACACAAATTCAGACATTTTGCATCCTTTTCTTAATGTTCACTTGATCTCTGGTGGCTTGGAGCCTGCTGGACACCACCCCAGTGCCAACAGCTGGACCTACTGGTCTCCAATACTCTTGGCAAAAAAGACCTGCATCTCTGCTTTCCAAAGGCACCAGATTTTTAGGTAAGAGGAATCCTGCATGAAACATTTGAAGACTAAAAGGTGGTGGGTTTGGAAGGGTATTTTGGGTTGAGTCTGGTGTCAGGAGAATACAACACATTACAAAAACCATTCCATTCTGTGTCTGTATGCTATTATACAGGATAATCTGGCTCTTTGCACAGGTGTATTAGAGTCACTCTAAAAAAAAAAAAATCATAATATCTCAGTGTCCATACTACTTCCCCTGTATTTTAAAAGGAAAATAAGCCTCTAATCTTACCTAGACAATATTTCTAAGATTTCTTTCTCATCATGTCCAAACAATCAACATTCCTGTAATAAGTAATGCCTTGATATTAACTAAATCTCTAAGGTATCTTTTCACGGAGTTTTCATAGCATGGGCTGATTTATTTAATTGATGAATAGCTTTGTATGTGCTTATTTTTAATCCCACCAATTTATCTTATGAAGAATTGCTGTTTGTAATTATTCCAATATTTTTAACGATAATAAATGAATGGCATAGCTTTTAGCAAGTCTTTTAATGTTTGTAAAACAATACCCTATTTATTCAGAATAAAATATGTACTTCAGTTATTACAAAAGAGTTGATATTTTACTTGGTTTCACATGAATACAATGGATCCATCAGGCTGATTTTCTCTTTGAAACCTATGAGCACATACCTTTCTTTTAATCACATTCTCATACTTCAAAATCTGTAGAATACTCTTGAAGATCTCCATGTTATGACTCAAATATGAAACACTGCCAAAAAGAATCCCATAGCATTTTACCTGCTCTATCATCTTCTGCATCCAACTGTTGTGCCACACTGAGGATTTAAATTGGAAGGTCTTTCAGCTCGGGGAGGTTTTTTCACTAACTGGCAGAACAGCTTCATTGTCCATTGCTAAGGCTCCTTGTGCTAATGCACTACAAAGAATGATTATTATTTAATGAATACCTGTAGTCTCCAGGATGGTTCACTGAGGTTATCACTGTCAGTTACATTTCCTAAGCCTATATTAAAAATTACAGGAATAGCTACTCTCTTGTTCACTAAAGTGGACAGAATATTTTACCACTTAAGCAAAGAGTGTGCACAGATACTATCCGTAGTTGCAGTCTCAAGAGTTCTTAAAAATAGCTAGGAATCCATCTCTGGGTGCCTGATCTCGGCCTGTGATTCAAAATCCATTTTTAGGCCCTTAAATAGGCAAAGGAGTTTATAAAAGCCCTTATTATCTAGTCATGTCACACGAGTCACTGTCTGCCAGTGGAATCCATCAGTCCCCTATCATTGGAGATGAGTCATTTCTCTTTATCCAAGTTCAGAGACTGTAGGGGCTATTATTTTGATAATAGCCTTCAGGTGTTTCCATTTTGACATGTGAAGCTTTTCAAAAGACTTCTGAAGACTTTCAAAAAATATTCAAACCATCCAGACTCAAATAAGAAGAGAGACTCACCTACTGCTTTCCATTCTCCCCATCTTTCCTCTTTTCTTTTGATTCTTTTAGAAAAAACTTCTAGTGAGATTTGCATTTTCCAAATTCTTTTTGATTAGTTATTGATTTGAGATTGTAAAGCACAATTTTAATTACTTAAATTTTGGCTGGTCTAATCAATATTTTAGCTTGTGAAATGAAATATTTTTTCAATATACCATGCTTGTAGGAAAACACTAAGAAAAATGAATTTCCAATTCTTTTTTTTCCAACTTTTTCATTCATCTGTGCTTCTCTACCCACATCCTTCTTCCCACCTCACTGTAAAGTTTTTTGATCATTAAGGAAATTGTCATCACTGCACTTGATATGGGCTTTGACTAATCTTGTAACAGATGCTTTTCTGAAAGAGCAATACACTTTCTATTCATTATTTTTAAAAAGTAATCAAGGGCAGAGCACACTTACTGTTAAAATTTTATCTCTCTGTAGCATTCATACAACATACAGACAACCCTGAGCAAGAACTGAGGTGTTCTGAACATCATTGTGTTCTCAAACCTGATAAAACCAGTATGGAAGTTCTTTCAGCCTGTGGAAAAGCATCAAGCAAATCCTCCATTGTGAAAAAGCACTGGAAATTTTGCCTCAAATTTTAGGGAGCTTTCCTTCATTGGCTCCTGCTGTTTAAACACAATGAGATTTCAGATTATCATGTCTATTGAACTAAATCTCACCACTTAAATTTTGCTTATTCTACGCTTTGTGTCGAACTGCATCTTCCCATAAAAGCTCTCAAGTGGAAATACAACTACTTGACTTTTTAGGTTATAAGAACTTCTTTCTTTCTCTTCTATTAAAGGAGAAAAAGACTGAAAAGATATAACTGTTCATCAAATTTATTGTGCTCATAATCCTGTAAATTCCAATTCCACTGTTGTTTTTATTGGCTGAAAAACTTACTCAGGCTTTACTCATGAATTATGTATTTAAGAACTGAATACAGACAGGATCTTATGATCCATAATTACAAACCGAGTCTTATACAAGAATTTCTTCTTGTATCACTCTGGTAATTCTTTCAGCAGCACAGTTTTGTATCTCTAGTATGAGGGTGGTTTTGTTGGGTTTTGTGGGGTTTTTTTGAGCTTTTTTGTTGGGTTTTTTTGGGGGCAGGTGGGGGGGTCTGTATATTGTTAATCAAAAAAATATTAAAAATTTAAACAAACAACAACAAACTCGCATTGACACTGCTGCGGTCCCCATACCCATAAACATACTTTCAAGACTTCACTAGGCTATGAGTGTACTCATAATTGTTCCAAAAAAGGCTGTGTCCTCTTCACTTCGAGTGCTTGCACAAATTTCCAACGTGGCAAATCTACAAAATTTAACACTTTGCCTAGACAGAGTCACAGGCACACCCTGTACACACAAGCAAAAGCTGGCAAGGATGTAAAGAACACTAACAGCCCTGCAGCCTACTGAGCACTGGAATTGCTGGAGGAATAATTTTCTGAATGCAACCAAACATAGCCATAAGCTGGACTCAGAAGGCTCTTTAGACAGCTGGTCACATGAGATTCCTGTCCTGAATTATGCCCTGGGGCAGCACCCAGGTCTTGCAAGCTACAGAAAAAGCCTGAATACTTCTAAATACTTCTTAAACACATGTTTAAGCTCAAACCCAAAGTACTGTGAATGCTCTTATAAAATGAAGAAAAAGAGAAGCTCCACAATCTGACAGTGTTGAGTGGGAACTCTGCATGCTGGGCATCTCACTAGGTATGAAATAGTTCAGAGGTTACCAGCTGAAAGATCAGCCAACAGAATCATCTAATTTATACATGTCAGATTTCACTCAACAATTTGACAACAGTCATCCTAGATTTAGTCTGTCTCCTTTCCCAAAGGGAGTTTAAAATACTAGAGCTCTGTAGAAAATTAGGTGGCCACCACTTGTACTATTCAAACAAGGAGCAAACATAGCACTCTGCTGTGCTCCAAATCAATTACAGTAGCTCAAAAAAATGACTGATCATTTCATTATTTTATATGCAATTTGTTTTAGAGTCATAGAAACTTTGGATATGTGAAAAAAACCCCAAACACCACTTTGATGGTATATTCAATATTTTAATTTTAGCATAATGACTTAAGGCATTTATGAGTGCTTTAAACTAGAAAGCACATCTCCAACTTCCAGATCTATAAAAAGTGACAAAAATGTATCTTATTGAATATTATGCACAAGTCTATGACTTTTTTAAAAAGCTTTGAATATTAATGAACAGTTTCTGAAAAATTGCTTAAAACCTTATGAAATCATAACTCAAATCACAACATTAAAAAACTTGAGTTCCCTGTAATGATAAGGGTCCAAAAGATTTAGGACTTTTAGAATTAAAAAAAAAAAAAAAAAAAAAAAAAAAAAGCTTTTAGTTTTAAAAGAAACAGAAACACTGAGTAAAACTTCTCTGATGCCACTCAGGATCAAGTTATTCCTAGATAACAAAATACCAGCCAAGCATGAGATTTGCACTTTCACTTCAGATTTCTTGCACATGAACTTTTTCCTGCCTTATCAATGCAGCCACCAAAAGGCTTAGTGAGTGCAGTTGGATGGGAGTCTCTCACTGTAGTTCTGACTGAAAACTTAATTGTTCACGTCCATGTGTAGCAGCAAGTCAAGCCTGCAGACTCATGATAAATTTAACTGCAGAACAGAAGAAAAAAAAAAAAAGGAGGATAGATAAAATATTAACCTCCATCTGTAAGAGTTAATGTGCCAAACTATATGACATGTATTATGCATATAACTTAATTTTATTTATGTCGTAAATCAAATGGTCTGATCAAAAGGGGAAATACTCTACCTGCACTTCAAGCAATATGGGTCAGTTTAAACGTGCTTAATGCTACCGTGTCCCTAGCAAATTTATTTCTGTCATTTAGATCAAAGGCATGTATTTGCAGCATTTTCTACGCCTGCTCTATAGATGCAGATATGTTGCTTCCATAAGACCTGCTGCAAACGCTATTGTAATTGCTCAAAAAAATAGGAAAATCACAGGATTTAATTCTGTGCAAGTTTCTCTTTAGTAAAATATTGCTGGTTTTCTCTTAAGACTGGGTCATTACTTATTCTTTTCATGCAGTTCATTTCAGAAGTTTCAAAGTGTTTGACAATAACAAAAAAATCAATTAAAAGCCCAAAGACAACGCTGCAGTAACATGAAAAGAAATATAATAAAATTAAATGCAAATTTCTAAATTATTCAAATTAAAAGTTTTATAGGTACCCACAGTAATAAAAAAATAATAAAAAGCCTTCAAAGGAAGAAAAAAAGGCAACAGAGGGTTTGAAGACTGATATTTAGTTTAATATCTGTAATTAGTTTAATAATTTGGCAATACTTGTGCCTAACAGGATAATAGCAGTTGTCTACAGAAATTGCATATGCACTTGCTCAAAACTACAGTTTTTCTTTTAACTATCTATGCACCAATGTAGAGCTCCTTTATGCTGTAGCTACTGAACATGGAAATATTTTGTGCTTTTGTGACACATTTGATCTATAAATCTCAAGGTAACTTAAACAACCACAGCATTTGGCGAGATGAAAATTACTTTTACTTTCTATCTGGGGAAAACTAAAGGATGAGATTCCAACCCTCAGACATTTCACATGCTCCTGAGTGAAAATTGGAGTGCCCAGAAGCACAGAGGTGACAGATCTCCGTGGTTCCAGTGATGTATGTAGGAGTTCCAAAGCCTCGCTGTGTCAGCAGCAGCAGTCCTGCTGCCCTCACTCTGCTATGAACCTGAAGACCTTTGCTTTTGCTGCCTGAAGTGTATAAATGTTGGACTGCATGGTTTAGTCCCTGGCTGGACTGCATGATTTATTCCCTGATAAGTTGTTGTGGCACTGTATCTAAAGCCCCATGTTATGGAGAATTTGATGGCCTCTGTTGTAATACAAGCTGAGAATCTCACGGATGGTGTATTTGCCATCAGTACTTCTCATGACAGCAACCCAGTTTTACAGAGTGAAAACCCACAAACAATGGAATTAAGAGCTGGATGTAAATTCACCTGGATCAAGATGCTGCACTACCCCAGAGATAATGGAGAAATTATCATAATGAGGCAAACAAATGCTTTAGAGTCATAACTTCCCCTCCAACGCCTCTTGCAACACTTCCTTTGCTCTGCTGAGTTCTAAAACCAATCTAAGGGCTGCTGACAAGCAAGTGATAAAGGAAAATAATAAAATGCTGTCAACAAATGCTGCCTGTTCCTTTTTATGCTCTCCACACACACGATCTGGGCTACAAAAAAGTAGAAACAATCATGCTGGGTTAGAATGAAATGGCTAAATCCTGCCTCCACCTGCAGCCTGTGGCTGATGCTTAAGGGGACATGGGAGAAACAGGGAAAGGACAGATTGGTCCTGCTTAGCAAACATCACTGCTTTTGGCAGTCAGAAGGTTAAGGATTTCCTGAGCTGCCTATCTGCCATTCATCTGGAATCAAGTTCCAAAATTTAATTACAACTTTATGAATAAAAATTCACTCCTGCTTGTTTTAGACCTATCCCTTGAAAAGAGAGGTGGGTTCTATCCTTGCCTAAGTAAATGGTTCACAGTCACTTTTGAAATTACTTGCTTTTATTGGTCTCCCAATGACCCTCTTTCTTACACATTTTATGTCCTCTGCTTCCTCAGAAGAAATAAATCCTCATATATTTGGTAACATCCCTCTCTAGTAAACATTTCCATTACTCAAAATGCTCTATTCTCACCTTTACACCAGGCATTAATCATCACATCTGATAATTACTATGATTAAGAAACAGTGACACTCAAGTAAAAACATTTTTTCTCATTTCATAAGCGCTTGGTTACCTAAAGGAACTTTCTGTATATACTGTCAAAGATCCTAGTTCACCAGCACTACAGCTACTTCAGCAAACTCAGGAGCCAAACCCATTTCTACTCACAAGAGTTTCTCCCTGCAATTGCTAAACTTATAATTGTCCTTGTCACACCTTTGGTGCAGTGACCTGGTACTCCTCAGTTCCATCTGCAGTGCAAGGCACTAAGTGTGTTCCCCAAGGGCACATTGGATGCAGTCCCTCCACCTCTGGATGTTGGGAGTGTTACTGGCATGGCCAGATGCTGCCTGGTAGCCCCGGGGCCACTGAATGTGTCCTTGCACTGCTCGGTGCCAACATGGATTTAATAAAAGCCCAAAACAACAGGGTTCTGCAATGAACAGCAACAAGGCATGATTTACCTTCCATGTCCATTCCTGCTTGTTAGAAGAGGTTATACCTGATCATCATGAGCCCACAAAAACCAACCTCCAGATTTTGGATGTTCTTGAAGATATGGGGCTCCTTCTGCAGCCATCTAGGTCAAGGGCATGGTATTCATAAATGTTTAACATAAAGAGAGGGAACCACAAAGTGAGAGCAGCATTCCTTCTGCTCAGTCCACTGCCAGAATCATATTTTCCTCTGTTTTGTGCTTAAGGTGCTCTAAAAATTTTGGTCAGAGTGGTTTTTATTGGTTTTTAAAATTAAAACAATTAAACTTTTTAATCACAGTTTAGAAGCTCTACAGGTAGGATGCTTATTCCTGTACCAACTAATATCTTAGTTTTTTAAAAAATGATTATAAAATAATGTACTAGTGTCTTTTTTTCTTCTTCCCCAGAAGTGAGGGCAGAAATAACATATTTCTTCTACTTTAAAAATTAAAACCTAAAAAAACCCCAACCCAAGCCCATTCCTACATGTGGTCTTTCCAGGCGGCCCTTTATTAAAGATGAGCTTTAGCATGGTGTACTTCCTCACACTTTCTTGCTCAGTTGGCAAAGCTACCCAGCTGATCACCCAGGTTTTCAGCTGTGTCCTTAATAGCGTTTCATGCAGCTGAATTGAACTGAGGGCCTGTTGAATAATGAATTCTGCTCTGACTTTGTGAGCCTTCTCATCCAACAGTTATAATATTGACAGATTCCATTTACAAACCCAACCGTTTCTTACTGAAACACAGTCTTTTATGCAATTTTTATGTATTAGTGTGAATATTACTTCTTCTGTATGCTCACACTTTCCTTTGTGTTTCTCCCATGCCTCTTGGTTTCTGTAGGGTTTGGCTGCTGCACTGCTCCAGAAAGTTCAAAAAGCTCCAATTTTGCTAAGCTCTGCAGAAAAGTGACTTGTTCAATTTAACTTTAGGTGAGATCCAACTCAGTAACTTTGGACAGCTACAACATAGTCATCTGAGTCTGCATAAGAAGGTCCCTGCTAAGTTTGTGGAGACAAAGAGGCATTTTATAGCACAGAATGCTCCAGTCTTGTGAAACCACAAGGACCAGCGAAGATCCAGACTTTTAAACTCTAGCCATCTAACATTAGCTGAACTAATTCTGTTTCACTTACATATTTTTTTTAATACCTCCTTCCTCATAAGCACATGGGGAGAGCCAATTCCTTGATTGCCCTGATAAACAACAGCAGAACAACACTTGAGAGCGCAATGTGTTGTATTTTCCCAAGTGATTAGCAGCCCATGAGTGCCAACCTGCAAGTGCAAATCATATCCAATTACCATCAATCTAGAGCAGAAAATAAGGACATGATTGTTTGCAGAGGTTTAGTGTGTAATTCTGCCTTTTCCAATGATTTCTGCAGAACACACTATACGCCCTATGAAAATCTTCCAGGCAATTAATTTATAGTTCAGTCTAAAGAACAAAATTGTCCTCTTTGATGAGCTATGATCAAATACAGCCTAAGATGGAATGAATTTGAACCAGCAGCATGTTTCCTGCAGCCATGAAGGAGGAAGTGGTAGTAAGAGACAGCAAGGTTTGCTATGTATTGTGTTCACATTCAATCAATCATGCCCCTGCTTTGTGACTCAATTGACCCTTGTGCAGACAGAGAAATCATATTTTGGGGGGGGAAAAGGCAAAAACAAAACCAAAACAGCTGTGAAGTTTTATGGCACAGAATTACACTTTGCTTTCAAATGCACAGAAACTTCTGTTTATATCACATCTGGAACTGAAATCATAGTTCAGCCCTTGAGGACCACGTAAATAATTTGAGACTCTCAATTTGAAAAGGGCTAGGAAGGTGTGCATTAATATTTAAACTTGTTTTGCATGGCATTTTCTGGGACATGTTTTCTAATCATTGACATTATCCAAACATACCACATTTCCTCTTTAGCAAGGTTTTACTGTGGGATTATCTTGATTGATGTGGATAACAGCATTGCTGTGAAGAGAGGTTTTTTATGCATGCACTCCAGTTTCTGTTAACAACTGTAAAGATTAGGGGTTTATACAACAGGTATTAACAGACTTTCCTGTTATTAACAATTTAGGTCAGTATTTTGCTTTTTATTTTATGCATGAAGGTTTTCTGATTATGTATTCCAAGCGATTCTGCTTTCTTGTTTGATTTATTGTTGAGCAAGCTTACTTAAGTCTTTGCTCACTTTTTAATATTTGAGGAATTCAAAAAGGCTGCAGGCTGAAGGAGGGTCAATACTTTATGTTGTACATTTAGGATGAATGTAAAATGCATTTCCATTTTATTTTGTGTTACTAAAAACCTTACCACTAAATTCATCAACTCTATTAACATTACTGGTAAAATGCTGCCCTATGTGAGACATCACCAGGGTCACAATGAAACTGTCACAGCTGAATGAACTGGGCTCTGCTCAAGGCTGTAAGTGGTACTGGGTGAGAGAAGGAAAGGAAGTGCCACTCAAATACATAAAATCACATATAATTCAAAGATTTTTAAAAAATTCTACCTTGAGTCCCACATATAACATTCCTCCGTTGTCCATCTTCCCTAAGAAACCTTCATTAAGGCTTTAATTTTTATTTTTGTCAAAGAACTTAGAAACCCTTTGCATACTTTTCTGAAGGAAAATCTATGCCCCATCTATTCCCTGCTATCTGCAGATCTGAAAGTTAAACAGATTTTTTTTCTTCATAATACCAGAAACATCAGGGAGTTAAAATGAAGAAAAAAAAAAAAATTAGAGCAATAACGTTGGGTTGAAATATGTGCATTCACTCCACTTCGAAGCCTGTAGCTTCCAAAAAATTTTGTGTTTGCATAATAAAAGGAATGAATGCTCAACTGAGAAATTTTACATATAAATAGGTTTCTTACAAATCACATGTGTATATAGCTTAAAAAGCATCCCAGAATCTTGATGGCTGTAAAATGTTTAGTTGTTGACCTCACTTCATTCTTCCTAAGGAGAAACAGATGGATGTAATTGAAATTATATGTGGATTTAAAGTTGTGCCTAATTTATGGATTTTGATACATCTCTTCACTATTATACAACAAAAAAGGATTTCTTTCTTACTTTTTTTTCTTTTTTTGGTTGGATGTAGCTGTATATTTTTGAGGCTTGTCAATGTGACAGGCAAGGGTGTGATTTTGGCACAAATCCTTGCTCTTAGATGTGTATATACTATGTATTTGGCCCAAATACACGGTAATGACATCATCCACTATCTAGACATCTAAAAAGCCCAAAAATATAAATTATGCTGCCCTCTATTATTTTTGGGCACTGCCAATCCAGTGAGGATCTCTGTCTCACTCTGCCCATTGCCAGTCAGTGTGGGCAGTGTGAGTTCTGCTGTGAGCCAGGTCCAGGCCACCTGGTGATTTTGGCAGAAATACAGAACACGAATAGAACGGAATTAGAAGCTCTTATGAGAAAATAATAAGTATTCCAGAGCTAGGGTGCAAAATCTCAAGGAAAAGAACTAGCAATAGTTCCATGAGGTAAGATCAGTGGCATTTTAAATGTGTTTCATTTTATCAAACCAAAGACACAGCACCAGAAGCTAGCACTGTTCGATGGCATCACAACCATGACATCAAGGAGAGCAGGATCTGGCTGACTTAAGCTGCTGTAATTGTCTTGCATCTCATTTGAAAAAAACCTAAGAAGGTTCCCCTAATATTTTTGAAATTATTTCAGTAATGTGTTTCCTTTACACAAAAACAGGGAAATATTATCTGCTGATGCAGAACCATTCCAGTGTGCTCAATTATAAGCAAAGTATATAACTTGCATTTGTTTGGCAATTCATTAAAAATACAGTTTTCTTTCACAAATTAAAGTAGAATGAAGTAAAATACAAGCAGCACAGCTCCCTTTAGACTCAGGTGATAACATTTCTTTCAAAACCACATGACAAAACCACCTTCCAACAGGATTAAGCCTCCCCTGTCACATCAACATTGACCTAAGCTCTGTGGGATGAGTAATTTCAACAGCAAAGCCCTGTTTGGCAATATTACACAATATTTTCTGGAACCCTTCCCTGCAGCCTACTGAGCTAACACTATGGCAAGTCTCAGGATCTACTATATAAGGCAAGGTTAAACCTTCAGAAACCTTAATTAGTCTACTGAGCATTTGCAAATAGGTACATAGATAAAGAGTGGGAAAAAAAAAAAGGCAAAGGAAAAAAAAAAAAAAAGCCTACCAAGTACAGGAGGGAATATAGTTAGAGGAATGAAGTATGCTTCTCAAAAATTTGAGAAAGAATTGGGTGTAATACCAAATAATTGAACATTTAAGGTAATTTTTAGGCAATGCTATTCACAGTGGGGAATCACTGTGATTTTGCATGACTCAGACAGACAGTATACTTAAAAAAACATTATATTTTCAAGAAGCCAACCGTCTTTCTTACTTTCTTACTTTCCTGCTCAAAGAATGAGAAAAATGTAACCCATGTACCTATAAACACACAATTTTGGGGTACAGTCGCAAGCTGCTTGGAGTTCTGAAACGAATCCCTAAGCTGCATTGTCCCCTGAACCTTCTGGCAAGGAGGAAAAGGACCTACAGAGCCAAGGCAGCCCAAAGAGGAAGCCTTTAAAAGCTGTCTTGAGCTGGTTTTCACACACTGCAAGCAGACAGAGCCATCTCAGGACACTGTGCAAAAATCCAGTGCCTGGCACCACAGTTCACGCAATGTTTTCCCTACACCACTGTCTTTCAAGGCCACTGGTTATGCAAATCCTGGAAAAAATGCAAGCAGATAAATTAATCAAAGTCTTATTTCTTCATTCTTGTTTCTTTCATCCCAGGCACTAGGAGTGCCTGAAAAATGGTGAGAGGGGATCTCAAAAGGAGACTGAAATCATGACAGCTTGTCCACTAATTTCAAATCATTATGCCAGAACAGGCAGGTAAGATTTTGCACTAACTTGTCTTAACAAAGGAATGGATAAAAAGAATAATGACTTCATTCAACTAATTGTCTTTACTTTTGAAGCTTAGATTCAAGAATATTTTCTGGAGCTAATTCTCACAATTTTTAATGTATTACATTTATTACTTTCAGAAATATACTCTATCTTCTTACTGCACTTAAAAGGGAAAATATCTTCTGGATACATAAGTCCAGTAGAAAACTCTGCAAAAAAATTAAAATATCACCATGCTAAACTTATACCAATGCAAGATAATGCCATTCTCGTGACCAATAAAAGTTTCACCATACATTTCAGATATATTAAACTCTCCAGCTGGAAGTTACATGTCCTCTCTTTTCCAAACTCAAGGAAATGGAAAATCAAGGCAAGTCCACACTGAGTAACTCCCACCAAATAATACAAAAGAAATGAGTCCCAATGATTAGTCCATATAACCACTGATATTTTTTGTTTTAAAAAAAAACTCTAGGATGGAGTCCAACTGTTAGCCCAGCACTGTGAAGCACTGCCACTAAACTATGTCCCCAGGTGCCACATCCACGTCTTTTAAAAGTCTCTAGGGATGGTGACTCAGCCACATTTTTTGGCAGCTTGTTCCAAAGTCTGACAAGATTTTCACTGAACACATTTTTACTGCTGTCCAATCTAAACCTCTCCAGTGCAGCATGAGACTGTTTCATCTCATCCTATCACTTGTCACCAACCTCCACCTCGCCACAATCTCCATCCAGGTAGCTGTAGACAGTGATCTGCTTGTGTCAAAGTGGCTGCTTCTTATTTTCCCACAATATTACAACAATTTTTTAGTTTCACAATATTCTGCCCAAAAAGGAGCTTCCTGGCTTTGCAGCCCAACAGTTAGAACGTTCTGTCAGAGGCTCAAATTCAAATCTAAATCTCTCTCTGGACCAAATTGAGCATTTAGGAAAGTACTTTAGACACAAAATAATGAAGAACTGTGGGCTAATGCCCCCTCAGTCTATCATTTCTTTTCTGTTGAGCACTTGGATTCATTAATAAAATAACCTGGGAATCAACAGAATGTTCTTAGCAGCAGGCTATAGAGCTACTTTTTGTGCTGCTGACCAAGAGAGATGCTTAAGCACTGAATACATTACAGAGATGTTCCAACAGAAAGGTACAACATTCTATAATAGCGTTTAACTCCACAGTTAGGACATTTTCTTTTAAGTCAGGGAGGGGAGGGAGTAGTGCATCTCCTTAAAATCAGTAGAGATTTGGACTGTTTCTGATCCAATACACATAAGAAAACTGCAGCACCTGTTTTGTAATAGGTGCTGAGAATCTAGCTTTTGTTTTTATCAAAAATGTCTAGTAATTTTTTTTGTCTGTTTGTTTGGGGTTTTTTGTTTGCAAAAGGCATCTTGTTTTGATTAGTTGGGGGGGGGAAAAGTGGGGAGGAGTAAAGGGAGATCTGTTCCTTGTCAGCTGGAACCATTTTAATCTATTTATTTTTAAGTCGGTCACTGAACTGACAAATCAATTTATTGTGCAGCCCAAGTGCAAATCGCCTGCCCTGGAGTCAAAGTGAGTTGCACATATGTAGGCAAAATTTGGCTTTTGCTTTCTGACCACTGCCCTCTGAGCTGCAGAATACCAACTGCAGGCTCCACAGGATCCATGGCAGCCAGTGCCAAGGGGTAAACTAATAGGGAGAGGCTTCACAGAGATTAAGAGACTACAGTTTTTCTGTAAAATATAATTAAAAGAGAAGGAATCTTAATTCCTCTAATTCCTAAAATGGAATAAATTAGAGAAAAATATCTTCTATTTTTTATTTTCATAAAAGTAAGTATTCATGAGTGCCACAAAGCATTATATCACTACACATGTATTCCAACAGCAAAGCAAATGTGTCCATTAAGAAACACCTACTTTGCACTATTTTATAATTTCACCTGACTTTCTAATTCAGTAATTGTACAGCAACTAGCAGGAGCAAGCTATGCAATAAAGAAGTAGAATTGTGGAATTTTCTGCAACCTAAAGCAAAACATAAATACCTGGAGCAGATTTACTGCTTTGCCATTTGCTGTGACCAGCATGCACCTACAAAAAAATTATTGCTTGGTACCTTCCTGATCATAAGCAGGAGGAATTTTCTGCTTGCTACTTAAATCCTGTGTCAGTAACTGGCCAAAATCGGCGCTCCTGTTTCTGCAGAAGATATTGATGGTTTCTGGATTTATCTTCTCTGAACACATCATTCTTAGTAAGAAGAAGCAAGAAAAGCAGCAAAGCAGCTCCTCCTATCCACAGGGATACCACAAGGAGGTGGCACGTCCTGTGACAGCTCGGTTTGGAGCGCTGGAAGGCTTTTGGGAAGCCACTGATGCGTATCCATGGAAAGCACCGCTGGAAATCACCCCTGGAGCAAGGCAGCACATGGGAACCAAAAACCCACCTGGCAGCTGACGTGGGCAGACAAGTTGGCTTTGGGTCTGTGGCACCACGTGTCAGATGCTGCCAGCTCTTCACCTCCCAGCAGGAAAAGTGTGAGGGCAGCCCCTGCCTCCACTCTGGCCCGGAGCACTCCGTGTAGGGACCCAGTGGCCCAATGTAATTGCTACAGCTGACTTGTAAAGCTGCTGCACAGCCTGCCTTCAGGAGGGAAAAGGACAGAAACAACAAATATGTTCATCCAGCCTGATAGCATCTGTGGAATTCACCTAAAGTTCGAGGAATTCTGCATCAAAGCAAAATATGCTGTTTGAATTGCTGGTTATTTTAAGGATATACAGGTGCAATTTAGGGTTCCAACAGCAAATCACCACCACATTTGAAGAAGCATTGTTCCAGTGACAAATTAAGCTTCTTAATATTACATCTCTTTTCACCTGACCTTGTTCTCCCAAATTGAAATTTACCCATTACATTCACAATGCACTTGAATACCACTATTTTTTTTATTTGAACTGAAAGACAAATTATATGGATATAAACAAAATAAATCAGAATATCACCACTTCTTTTTGGAAACTGCTGTGTACCTCATAGTTCCTATGAAACCACCTGGTTTTAAAATCACCTGGTTTAAAACCACCTGGTTTTTAAAACCATTATTTTATTAGCATTTAATCTAGCATTAGAAAAGGTATTCTCTACTATCTGTGGGAGAATTTTAAAACATCGGGGAGAAAATTCTTCTCAGCAAGAAATCAAAAATGATCCAGCCACAGAATCTGAAATCTGCACCTCGGTGTAGGTTTGATTTCTTAGAAACTGGAGAGGTTCATCTGAGGGTGAATAACTATACTGATTAAATTTATTAGCAAAGATATTCTATAAAACACATTTTTGGACTTTTACTTCCATCCTAGTGTAAACTGCTATCCTGTGCATATCCTAATACTAAAAAAATCTCTTGAAAGATTCAAGAAGATGCAAGACTGAATTAATAACTCCACAAAGGTTTTAAATTAACATATGTAGTTCAAATTCAGGGTTTAATTTTACGGTAAATTTAAATTCTATCATAAAGAATGTTAAACTCTATACCTCTTTTTTCGCCTCATGCTTCTATCAGTAATAAAAAAAAATCTGTTTTTAAAAACAAGTGATTATGAACAGATAGTATTCATTGAAAACATTCTATCAGTGATGGAATAAAAAAAAATTTAAAAAAAAAAAAAAAACCTCATCATATTTAGTAAAAAGCAAAAAGCAATCAAGGTCCTTACATGACATTCCTATACTTAGGTTAGAACATCTTTATTAAGTTAAGGCAATCTATGTATGCTGCTATAGCAGCAAAATCCAAATAACTAAATCACCACACTTGGAGAATCCTTTGGCATACATGTGTAAAAATGAAAGAACAGACCAAAAAGTTCCATCCATCCTGTCTGGCTGATACCAGCCAGTCCCAGAGCTAAATCAGGCACCTGAAATGCAAGCAGGAGTTAGAGATGGATTTTAAGCACTCGGTTTCAAAATAAAATTAATTAAATAAATAGAAATTATCTTTTGAAGGAGGTTTTGGGTTTTTTTTTTCCTTATCATCTATTTTATATTTGTCCTAGTGCCATCTGATAAAGATTGAAAATTCTGAATATCATTCTAAGAAGAGAACATGACAGAATGGTAACTCAGCCAAACTAGCCTGTTCAGCAAAGAACCATTTGAGTTTATTAATAAGGAGTATCCAGAATAGAACTGTGACTTCACAAAAACCTCTGTCGTAAGTAAGAAGTGACCAATATTATCTCTTTCAAAACAAAGGAGGGGTTGTCCTTGCTTTTTTTAAATTAAGCTCCAAGATGAGGCTCCTCTTATTTAACCCACAAAACAGCTCATGAACAGTCAGAACACTCTTCCAGGCTGATTGAACTATTTCCTATGCTGAGATAACTCAACCCCGCATTCCTGTCTGTCTTTAAAGAGGTGAGTTACCATACCCATCAGGACATTCCCCATTCTCCTTCCTCATGGAGGCTGTGAAGTTACAGAAGACAATGCCAAACTGGAGAATTCTGCAGCATGTGAACCACCTTGGCAGGGAAGAGAACTTCAAATCCCTGTGGTCAAAAGCTGATTTTGAAAGGAGCCTGTCTTTAGCATGGAAACTGGAGCCCTCAGGTGAATACAAACCACTAAGCCTCATGTTCACATGTATTTTCTCTCTGGCTCACTGAATCATAAATTATTTTCTGCCTAAAATAACCAAGGTCAAGGAAACTCCTTGTACGTGAGAAGAGATTCTGAACCGGTTCAGACCTCAAGTATTGGGGCGGAATGCTTTAACAGAGAAGCAGGCAAACACACAGAGAGAGTTTTGTATCTGCAGCCCTTCAGCTCCCTGCTGTGAGCGCAATAAACTATTTCTTGGGCTGAGGGAGGGAGACAGGTCTGTTTGGTTTGTTTAAATTGACCTCTATTCTTGAGGCAGGGCATGAGGAGAGGGCACGGTGCTCTGTTTCTTCCCGTTCCCTTTCCATCTCCTCCATGAAGTACAGGAGAGAGAGTTTTTTCATTCTGTACACACCTAAACAGCCAGGTCCACCCTCTTCTGCAAGCAGGGAAACAGCAGAGGGACAGCCAGAATAAAGTGGAGCTGGTGCTGTCCTTTAACTTGAGATTTGGCATTTGCTCCCTCTCTCTCTGGACAGAGAAGTCTTTCTGATGGCAGAGCCTGAGCAGATATCTGGGACCTGAAAGACATGCTTCCCACTGGGAAGGATTTGCCAAGTACCTCCTCACCTTTCATAGATTGTTTACATCTGATTTGTAGGTTCTACCATTATTGCCAAGATAGGAAGGGTCAATAAAGAGGTGTCTAAACAGGTAAAATGTGAAAGCTGATCACAGTGTTGCAAGTTCAGTGAGGATGCTAATCAGAATTTAGTGACCTTCCTCAAATCTTTTCTAACACCTGTAGGAGAATAGGAATTGCTGAGAGCAGAGAGTGAATATCACTTCTGCATATTCCAAGACAAGCAGTGCCCTGTGGGAATTCAAAGAGTGCTGCCATGCAGCCTTGAGTGATGGTTCTTTGGGGAAGAATAACTAAAAAAATTCCCAGATTCTGCAATTAGCCATGTTACAGTGACTGTTAAGCCTGATTCTCTGTGCATTTCTGCATATGCTCAGGAAATACAGAGATTCCACTTTGCTTCAAACAAAATTACCTGTTAGTGGTGGTTATTCACTAACAAACAACCAAGACATGTGATTAAAAAGAATTTCATTGTGGCATCAACTCTCTCTGAAAGGAAAAGCAGGGGTGGGCAGAGGAAGAGAGGGAGAGAGAGAGATGCTCCAAGTTCAGAAGCAAAACACTGTTATTATTCTGAAGCAGGAATGACATCCTTGCATTAACACAGCATGAAATCACGGTAGCAATTTTCATGCTGTATTATTTTGTTTTTGTCAGGTCACTGACTTTCAATTTCATCAATACTATATAAAACTAAGGAAGATAATATAATAAAAAGCATCCACTTGGAGTCCAATACCGAAGCAAGAACACATTGCTTTTTCTGTGAATTTAAACCAACTAATCCACACAGAGAAAATATGTGTTATTTTTGTCCCTGAATAACATAAATGCACCAAACTCAGAAGTTACAAAAAAAGACAATATACTAAAGTAAAACCAGTACAATATTAACTGTATGATACATGGTTTGCAGGTTGATCTTTACCTTCCTCTAACATGCAAAATAGACAAAGTATAAAGCTATAAAGCTACAGTAGGCTTTGTTTACACTGATCTAAATCCATGTTCTTGAGCTTTTCCTAAGCACTATTCATTCCAAGTAAAATTACCACTTAAATCATCCCAGCCTTAGCTCACTGATTCTCATCACCCAGCTGTCCTTCTGTGTTTTGACTGAACCATTACAACTGACCTGAGGTCTCCTAAACCACCAGTTATGGCAAGATACAGCAATAAGAGTGAGAAACATGCTATTTTCAAAGCAAGCCTACCAAGCCCCCACCCTTGAGGATGCCACTCCAGGAAGAAAAGCTCACAGAACTGCATAATGCTAATTTGCATTAGCTGAGAAATCCCCAGAGATCCACCTCTCCGTTTGGAAGCATTTATGAGGTACTTTGCCTAGAGAAAGGAGGAAGGAAGAACAAAAACCAAGGAGCTATCACATACAAAACAAAAAAATGGGCTTGGAGCTTGGCATCTTTTCCGTGAGGTATGTCAGTATCTGCTTCTCTAATTCACAACTGTTCCACCAGGTTCTAAATGCCTGAGCACCTTATCTGTGCATCTGCCCAAGGCCTCAACCCAAGAAACTTCCTCATGAAAGAGGCACCAAACTTTCAGTTTTCCTCTCAGGCATACACCTCTGCAAGATCAGAGATGGTTTTCCAAGGAGATACGTGTAACTTCTTCCTTCAGGGGGACTGGAAGCCCCTAAATGCTTTCCCCAGTGGATGAAAAGGGCATCAGGGAGATGGTTGCACCCAGTCCTACTCCCTTTATTGTCCAGCTGTATCCATTGCAGGCACATCACTCACTGACCCCGAGTCCATGAGGACAGCTACCTGCTGCTCCCATTCCCCAGGAGTCTTCTGAAGCACTGAAGAAGCCCAAGTGTCTTGGCTGGAAGGGGCATAATGCTCAGTCTGGTCAAGCCCTGTTCTGGAACAGTGAGGGACGAGAAGTACACCACAGCCCATCCATCCCATAGTTAACACAGCTCCCTGGGAGGGCAGCAGTACCTCCACCTTCTTTGTAAGAGCTGAAACATGAGCAATTGCTGTGGTATCCTCCATTGTCCTACAAATAATGGCAGCCATATGTTTCCCTATTAAAATTCTGTGGGAGTAAATTAGACATCCCATGATTTTTTTATAAAACTGGATCCTTCCCATCGCTATTCGAAAATAATTAGTCCTTCTTCAACCCCAAATGATTAAAACGTAACTAACACCACACTTCTTTCACATGATCAATGTTGGTACAATGAATAGTGCATGAATTAATAATGTCTAGGCACTTTTTCTAATTGTTTCCTAATGTTCTGTTATTATATATTCATTTGATATTCACTGTAATGCTGCTGATCACCATTTTTTAATTTGTTCCACAAAAATCACACCATTTTCCTTTGCTTTCTGCAAAAGAATTAAAAGAATGAAGTGCAGTCACCTGATTTCTGTCAGGTGAGCTCCCAGGTGACTGGAAAAGGGGAAGCACTGTACCAGTTTTTAAAAAAGGGTAGAATAAAGCACACTGGGAACTTCTGACCTGTCAGCCTCACCTCTGATACTGGGAAGATCATGGAACAGATCCTCCTGGAAGCTCAAATAAAGGCTCATGGAGGGCAGGAAGGTGATTCAGGACATCCAGCAAGGCTTCACCAAGGGCAAGTCCTGCCTGACCCACCCAGAGACTTTATATGATGGAGTGACTTCATCGGCGGACAAGAGGAGGGCTACAGATATCAATTATCTGGACTTCTGAAAAAAAAAAAAAAAAAAACAAAACAAAACCTCAAACACCCCAAACAAACAAACAAACAAAGCACATCAATTGCAATGCATCTTTTTCCAAGCATATAAGTCCCTAGAAGGTGGTATTTTTCTAGTTTCTATGGTGTTAAAATTTTCCAGGTGGCATCCAGATTTATTATTATGAGTTTATTATTATGAGTTGCCTTTCTTTGTCTGTTTTCAGGTTGTGAAGTATGAAGAGAAAATCAGGTTAGATTGTTCATGGAATTCCAAACTGTCTTTTAACAAAACAAAACGTTCTAGAAACACATATTAGTAAGCCACACACTTAAAAAATTAAGTGGAAAAATTAAAAGCATCAGGTAGAAACACATTCTTTAAAAGCATGGCACCTGAATGTGATACAAGTAATAAATGTGATATCCAGAGGAGTGTGTACAGTACTTGTTTTGTTTGTTATTAGGCTTTGCTAGGCTTGATCATAACTCCCAGCACAAAATCTACTAAGACAGATTACTCAAGACAATACCACAGACTATTTTCTTTAACACAAATAAAACATACACCTTTTGCAGAAAACTCAAAAAAATACAAAATACTAAATGGGATGACCCCAGGCTTTGTTTTGTGCTGTTGTTCCTATCTTCAAAATACCTTATCAAACAAAATAAAGTGCTTACATCAATATTTTATTGAAATTCTTTAAGAGAAGGCTTATATGCATTATATTTTCAAGATGAGATGCAGACTGTTTTACTTGCAGCAGAGAGCAATATATTGGATGATAGCTGACATTTGACTCCCAGGGTTTTTCTTTTATGAATCAAAATTCATTTATGGACACTAAAGTAGAAAAGTGTGGCTAAGAAATCGATAGAAATGTTCTGTATTCTAGTTATGGAACATAGAGATAACCTTAAATCAACATTAAAGATGCTGGCCTGTGTAAACATTGACAAAGCCAAAGGAATTATTTTAAATAATAGACTTCAACCAGCAGGTATCAACAAGCTTTGTTAGTGGAGATTGCTGCCATCATTTACAACAGTCCTAATTTATTCACTATGTGAAAATGATCAGTGGTCTGCAGACGATGGTGTAATTTAGAAAAAAAAAAAAAAATTCAAACTATAGGACAATATTCATCTTTCCTCAAACAGCTCTAAAATTAAAAAAAAAAAAAATCTCTTTTAAATACATAACATTTATTTACTGGCTCACCCCAGCTCCGTGCCAGCTGCCAAAGACAGTTTTGTTTTTATTTTCCTTATTGGCAATGAGCACACTGAAATTACCCTACTGAACACACAGAGCCCATGCATTAATAAATGCATAAATCAGCAAAGAACATAAAACGAGTAGAACAAAGACCTCATATTTCCTGCCTGTCCAAAATATGGTTGCTATTGGAAAGTATTGTTTGTGTTCAAAGGACAAAACACCACAGGAGCAGAGAGGGATGAGGATGGGAGTTGTCTGCTCCAAAAATGCACAAATAAGCCCACCTCCCCAGCCTGACCCAACTGACCCAAGCAAAAGGGCAGAACAGAAGAAGAGGGTGAAATGGGTTTTACAAACAGGCCCGAGTGAAACAAAGAGTCAATATCCACAGAAATTCAGGTAAAGAACAAGACATAGTCAAGCCTGTTTTATGTCAAATACTAATTCTGGGAAGAGATATTCTTCAATTCTGGGTGTGAGACATTTTGTTTCTGAAAAACAGGAACCTAAGCTAACTCTTTAGACATCAAATAAAATCAATAGCACAAAACCCTATTTGGATTCTGTTTTACTTTGAGGATTTGATTTTTTTAAAATTTTTTCCTGTTTGCACACCATCATGTAATTTTTCCATGATTCAACAGACTGCTTGAAATAGAGCTGTTCTTGAGATCTCTCAGGTAGAGCTTTAGAACATCCACTTAATTTTCAGTTTATTCGAAAGCAATTCCATTCTATTACTCTAAATGATCATGTGTACTGCAAAGAAAGCTGTCAGGAATACCTACAAGTATACAGTTCATGACTACAGCACATATCATTTTTATTGAGTCTTCCAATAGTTGTTAGCACATAGTGCTAACAAGGCTTCAGAACCTATGCTTCTGAGAATATAAGATTTTAGCAAAAAAGGCATATCTATCTCTCATATATATAAAAAAGAACTAAAATATGCAACTTTAATGCACCCCAAAGACAAAAGCTCAAAGAATCAAAGAGAAAAAAAAAAACACCAAAAAACACAAAAAAAGCCCTCCTAAATGTGTCTTTATTTTATGTTTTAAGCAATAGACCTGATTCTCCTACATTTAACAATATTAGCAATGCTGTATCTTCAAAATGTCAGGAAATCTTTGTAAGCAGGATCAACACAATGAGAATGAGAAATAAAACACATCCAGGAAAGAAAAAGGGCTTTCTCTCCCCTTAGTTTTATGTTTTACTAAGAAATCAAAATATGCTTATTACTCCCTATTGGGAAATGCATATCAATTTCACCTTTATTTTATGAATATTTACTTAGCTGAATACCTAGTGCTGCTAATCCATATTTTATGAATATGCGTACACACACACAAAAGCTACATGGAAATTGTTTTCCTTATAACATAAAAGAACTTTTTCTCTTGGTGAGCATTTATTATTTTGATCAGGGAGAAGAGATAAGCCCTGTCACCAGCCCAAAATATATATCTGAATTTTGAGAAGTTTTAAAGATTATTTCCAAGCCACGGATTATTATTTTGTTTTCATATTGCACCTTTTGAGGCAGAAAAGGAGAGACTTTTTCCTTTTATCTTTTATTTTGTCCTTTATTATGCCCTTACCTACGTTATCTTTAGTGAATAGTACCACATTTCATAAAGATAACCTAATTATTTTCAGGACAATAAGCAGCAAAAAGCCTCAGTGACTGAGGATAAAAATGCTTACCTTTTCACCACCCCATCATGTGGTATTTTTATATCAGCTATTTTCTTTGTAAGGGTGCAGGGAGAAGCATCAGAAGCATTTTCTGCTCACATAGGAGAGGGTAACTCAATATATGTGTTTCAGAAACCATTTCTCAGGATCTTTCAATTCCATTTATTTCAAATAGCACAGCCTCAAGAGCAATAAATATACAACTGCCTGGGGACAAAACAAAGTGTTTAATCTTGATGCAAGAGGTTGCACAGTTGTTAAACAAGAGAACCTCAGAATTTGTTTCTATTAGACAGAAAGAGAGAAGAATTTTATTCAGGATACTTTCTGCCAACCAAAGGAATTAGGGAATGTAGGCAGACTTTAGCAATAAAAACATTAAATAAATGTATCATGCATGAGGATTTTTGTATGCTGACCTTAAAGCAGCCTCTTTAACTCAGCAGGAAGCAGATCAGACAGGGAAAATCAGCATATTTTTTAATGGAGCTGTGTGTAGACACTAATGTTTACATCTTTGTTGACTCTGGTTCAGGAAAACATGAACATTAGTACTTCCTTTACAAAAGTCTCATTACTAACCCTTCACCATTATAAGGACCTACATGTGCTCTTGCTTTGTTCAGCTCAGAAAAACATGCTGGCATTAAAATTGTTGCTTAGGCCTGCTTTATTTGTATTTATGTATTCAGGTGTACCCTAAAGTGAGTAATTTTTTTTTTAATGGTATTACAGTGATTTAACCAAAACACATCCTTGTCCTTCATCTAAAGTGAAGTTTTCAGTCTAGAAAAGGAGGAAACAGTCTCATAAGGCAAGAGAAACACCCACACTTTTACTTGAAAGGTGTCTTCAGAAGTGTCAGTGCTTTGTCTAGTCATCTCAGCATACAACCTCTGTCTCAATGAGCTACTCCTAAATTAATCACAGACAGCTAAGGCATCAAAGAAGGTTAAAATGCAATATTATTGTTTAGCTTGAATGAAGCAGTTCCAGTGTAAAGAAATATTAATTTATCAATTTTGTTTTGATACACTAGAACAGGCCATATATATTTTTTCTCCAAGGGGAGCGAGTTTCAACCACTCTTTTCCCATTTCACTTCATGAACTGAAGGTAATCCATAATTTAGTCTGGCAAGACATTAGTGTCCAAGTCTGCCAAAAATTATGGTCTGCAAGATCCTGAACAACACCACTGTGCCCAATCAGATATCCATGTGCCACCAAACTGGAAACCTAGGCTCTTTCCAAGAAAACAAAGATGACAGTAACTAATTCATCTGGAAAAATCTGTGTTGACAAAGCCCAAGAAATTTATTCCAACGTGACAAAATGGATCACAAAAATAAAAAATTAAATTTGGAGCTGTCTTTTTAGAAATAAATACTTTTTTTTTTTTTTTACCCTTAGCAAGGATGTCTAAATGCAGGTTTTTGGCAAACAAAGCTAAAAAGGAAAAATGGGTTAATGATGACATTCCTAAAATAAGGGTTATCTTCAATCTGATGCTTTCATCTCAGCCATAAAACATGGTACAAGGCCTGAGATGAGACCACAGGGCAGCTAAATTCATTGAAAGACAAATTAATGAATGGCATCAATGATGCAAGCTTACAGAATTGATGCAAGCTTATAGAATTGATGCAAACTCACAGAATAGGACATAATTGAGACCTGAAAGCTAAAAGTTCAGCAGGCAGAGACAAGAATAAAATTTTCAAGCCTTTCTCCTTAAAGAAAGCAATGTAATCCATGACACCTAAATACCAAAATAAACGTTCAGCACTCCTCACTTCTCACAGAGAGAGATTTTGTCTGCTTTTGGCCTATGAGTAAGAAAAGCAAAGCTGCTTCTCCTTCACATGAAATACAGTCCAAGCACCAAGTTGGGAGTTCATTGCTGGGAAGACTCTGGTTTTGACCTAAATTTGCCTAAGTTTTAACCATTTGTGTCTTGTCCTAAACACTTTTTTTTTTTTTTTTTTTTTTTTTTTGCATCAGCCAATCCTGGTCTAAAAAACCCAAAAAATAGTATTTGGAAGTACAATTTTGGGGAACTATTAGAACAAAATAAAAAGTTTTCTTTTTGCTAGATAATACATATATATATGTAAAATTATATTCACATACAGTAGGAAAAAAGCATTAAGTTGTTTTTTTCTTGGCCCAAAAAACAAGACAAAAACAATGGTCCAGGGTGGATGATAAACAACCTTTAGAACTAAGGGCAAATTGTTGGCTGTGAAAGTAACATGATTCAGTTAAAAAAACATGTGGCCCAAGGTATTCTTCTTACAGGCGATGTTACTATTACCACACAACCAGCTTCTGGTGCTAGTCCAAAAGAGAGATCTGCAGCAATAACAAGGGTGTGTGCAGACTCTCAAAGAAAATACAACTGCACTGCACAACTGGTAGAACATCATTCTGCATTGGTACAAACACAAATGAAGGATTATCCTCAGTTTTTCCAGGCATGGCGATCTCAGCATTATCTTCCTTTTTTTGCAACCATAATTTAAAATGCCCACCAAGCACTCAATTGCTAGAATAAAAGTTGATACTGTGCTAAATCTTCATCAACAGAGAGATAAACTTTTATTGCATCTCCTACATTTTCAATGTAAGTAAAGCAAAAGGACATCTGGATAGAGGGATGCACATGGACTTTAATTCCCCAAAACGGTGCTGCAGCAAGACTGGCACAATTCCAAAGCAGAGATTCTTACAGCTGTATATAAACCATGCTGCATCACTGTGAGAGGGAGATCACTCGAGGCACTATGTGCAAAATACAACCACAGTTTTAGGGGTGGTTTCTCCCTGTTAGGTTAGAGTGGTGATTGGCACACAGCTTAGTCCCAAACTAATGAGACTCCCACCTCACTTGCCTGTTGGCCTCACCTAAAATCCACAGCAAACCATGCAATTAAGCAGAGAAACCACTGCTGGAAATGACCTCTAGCCTGGCCTTAATGGGACATGTCCTGCCAGGTTCAGTTCCACCTCTGCTTTGGCCTTCCTCATCCCCTCCCTACACTGCCTCCTCTTCACATCTAATTTAGAGCTGTTCCAAGGAGACCCACTAGTTTCTGAGCAAAGTCTCCTCCCTCTACTGAGGAAAAGAAAATCCCACCTGATACCAACATACCTGTTTGCTACAGATGGATGGCATGAGGATTGGCTTTTGCAAATGAAGAATGGATATCATGTATGTTAAAAGAAGCTTTGTTAAACTTTAAAGTTCTTTTTATGTGTGAGTCTGTTGTCGTAGGTTGTTTTTGGACCCCTTTTTGTCCTCCCTTTAATCCTCTGTTCTCCCCTTGGGGTTATTGACACCATACAGCGACATGTGGAGGGAAGGCATGTACATGTGTGGTCTGAATGAGGCAGCTGGGAATAGGGAATGCTTGTCACTGGGGGCTTGGCATGACACCACCTCGCCTCCAGTCAAGATGCAAGAAGGTGTCCACCAATGGATGGCACAGAAAAGTCAACTGGCAGACTTTGGGATGGCCCAGGGGTATATAAGGAAAATGCTAGAATTTGTATGACCATTTGTGAATGTGTATTTGCCTGATTTAACACAAGGGGCATAAAAGGCAGAGCTGCCATTTTGTGGATGAGCCTCTGGCAGTCGGCCGTGCTCCCAGCACTGTCCATTTTGCCTTGTTATTTTTTTATTATTTCTCAATAAAACTTTTATAACTCATTCCCACTCGGGATCTGAGTCACTTATAACACTGTATGGACCATTCCATGGTCAAACTCCCCAATTTTTTTAATTTTTTTTTATTTTCCTTTGTAAACTTTACATTCTCTCTCTGTTCTCCGAAGCAGTTTGACAAGACAGCACCCACCAGCCCCCTGTGAATGCTTCCTATTTCCAGAACATTCCCCCAGCATGGAGCAGAGCTTTGAATATGTCAACTCACTTAACCCTGCCTGGCAGTGCACAACTTCATTCCTACTTGGATACATTTGGAAAAGCACCATGCCAAAATCTCCAATTGCTGGGTTGTGTCTGGGCACCCAGGCACAGCTCAATAACACAACTGGACTTCGAGGTGCTCTGTACTGAAGCCAGGCAGAGGCACCTTGCTCCTGCTCTGTGAGACCTGCTTTGCACTCCCCTGCTTGTCTATCTCTCTCCTTCTCTTACACTTTTGTCTGCAGTGACTGACTGTGACACTCAGTGACACCGAATCAACTTACCTACAAGTTGTGGCTTCCTGCACATTTCATGTGACCAATCAGAGGAAAAAAAAAAAAAGAAAGAAAAAAAAAAAAAAAAAAAAAGACTAATGAGGTACTAGAATGGATAATAAAAACAGAATTACTTGTCCTGCTTCAGATCTAAGGCAGTTACTGATCTGGAGACATTAAGACATTTCCCTATAGAAGGACTCTATAAATATCTCAACGGGTGATTTCTTGCTGCCTTTGAAGTGTCAGGCACTTGATATTACCAGAGATTCCTCTGCATTAGGCAGACAGATGTGATATAACATATTAATCCCAAGAGGTAGACTGCTATATCCCCTCTTGGCACTCTCCTAAAACTCAACAGAAAGGAGTGAACTTAAAGCAAAATGCTTTGAAGATGTTTGTTGTCACTTCATCCATTTAGAGAGGAATGGTGTCAAAGCCAAATGCTGTATTGCTGGAATCTGCAGGACAGCCTACAGCCATGCTCATTGCTACTTCTTCCATTTGTTCTGCAACTGCAAGGGCTCTCCAAGTAAAAATAGTGCAGGATTCTGCCACATTAAACCTTTGCAATTTTTTTCAGGAGAGAAAGCTTAATGTCATATTCAGGATCAAGGTGCTGCTGAGTTAAGATACTGTGAAAACCAAGAGTTGACTCGAACCTGAAGCAAATAAAGGATCTGGCCTTTTTGCCACAGAGGCTACAAGGTCTCCAAAAAGGAGCCAGGGGAAGAAAAAAGGCAAATGGCTGCATGCAAGTGACCCCAGTCTTCCTTGCAGTGCTTACCCTACAATTCCCCTGAAGATCTGCTCTATCACAACTACCCAACACAGCAGAGTAGGAAGGGGAAAAGATCCCTTCTGCCCTCAAGCACATTTACGCCCACAAGCAAAAGCAAAAAAAAAAAAACATATTGGCCCCAATAGAAATCACCTGGAGCACATGATTCAGGGGTTTATTGACTATAGTTATTTGTGAGAGAGTTATATTAGGGTTTTGTGTTGCAAATACAAACAAAATTCTGATAGGCTCTATACTCTTGGAGTTACTATCCTGAAAGTAGACCTGTGTTTATGAAGCACAAATGATAGAATCCTTTGTCTCTTTTTTCCTTGAGATAGGAAAAGGCACTTAAGCCCCTATTTCCAAAGGTATTTCTGTCTTCTATAAGTCACTTAACTCCCACTGAACTAGGTACTTGACTGTTGTCGAGAAGCTGACATTTAGGTTTTATCTAGACAATTTCTGAAAATACCTTCAACTCCCTGGAAAGTAAAGGAACAAACATTAGTGGCATCTCTTAAAAATGGAGAATATTTGAGGAAGTCATGAATAATCAGAAACAGGCAAACCTAAAGCAAGTTGGAGGAATTATGCCAGTTTAAGAAAACAAGAACACTGTAAGTAACACAGTCAAACAATAAAGCCACACTAGAAAATGGGAAAAAAAAAAACAACCAACAGTGAGCTCACATTATTTAAAATTTACCTTAGCTATATATATTTTGATTATGGCTATTCACACCAATATCATCTCTAGTCTGGATTTTACCTGTTTATCTAAATTGAGATGGTTAAAAGCATCTACAATTTTATTCTCTTTACAAAAACAAATAAAATTGCAAAACCCACAAAAACGAGTTTGAAATTACCACAGAAATTTTCCAAAGATTCTACAGATGGTTTTAGATGCCTTTGCATTCTTATTTCATTTTATGAGTCACTTGTGATACTCAATCAGCTCTACTTTGCTTTGTATTTATAAAAAAAGAACAAAGTGTCAGCTCTGTTGGTGTTGGATGCATCTCTATCTGTTCACCTGCATGCAATTCAGCTCTGACCCTGTGACCTTCAGTTTTCACAGCAATAACACACTTAAATCCCAACTAGACAACTTTACAAGACATTCAGAATGCCCACAAAACATGCAGTCCTCTCTCTCTCCTCTCTTTCTCCCCATCCTTCATTGGAAATTGTAATTTGTTATTTATACAAAGCATTCTGCAGTGTACACCTGGGTGACAGGAAGAAAGGAGAAAATAAGCTCTAGCAACCACATGAAATGCATGTGCTAGTTAATTGGACATTTCCCACCACCTACATTAAAATAATTTGGAAGTCGTTAGGGAGCTAAGTTTTATATTATTAACAAACAAATAAACAAACAAACCACAAAAAAAAAAAAAAAAAAAAAAACCACAAAAAACACCTACCCCTCTAAAATCCCAAGCAAACAAAAAAAACCACACAAAAAACCCCCACCAAAAACCCAAAAACAAATCCCTAAACCAAAAAGTAACAAAAAATCCAAACAACAAGAAAACCTCAAACAAACAACCCAACCAAATTTATTCTGCCAAACAAAATACCCCCCAAATTTTCCTTTTACAAGCAATCACTACCACAGGAGAAGTTTGCCACTGAATACTCTGTCACCAATTCCCAGCTTTGTCCATGGCTGCAATTTTGGGAATACTGTGGCTGAAACTAGCACTTATCCTACATATAAAAATTTCATGTTATTTTGCAGAAATAAGTAAAAGAAAAATTTTAACCTTCATTTGTTATCTAACAGGTAGGTGTTAAAAATGAGCAAGAACAATGCTACTTGGTCTCTCAGTTGATCACAGGAAAAAAAATTAAACCAAAAAACCTAAAAATTCCCCACTAGTTTCTTTAGGTTGAAGCTTATTTCCCATCAGATTTGTCAAACATATCCTTCACATTAGATGAGACAAGAAGTCCTTGTGAATGGATCAGTAAGCTCCTTCAAACTATTCAAATAACTTCTACAAATGTCAAGTTTTAGAAAACAAGAGCCTGTGCAGAATATGCCTACACTATTTCACTTTACAAAATATGCTTCAGAACATGATCCTCTGATACTGTTTTTATTAAAACCACAGCACTAGCAATCACTGCCAAGAAATGATGCTGATCTGAAAGCTCTAGCTGTATAAAGCAACACCTTCAGAGAGAAGGAATATTTATTATTAAAAAGCCCTACAAAACCCTGTGATGTAAAAAAGAAAGCTATGTACCTTCTTAGAGAGAACTACCATAATCCTGCTGAGGAACATTTGTGTGCGTAGCTGAACTACCCATATAAGGCTGGCAAAATGTTTGATCAAATTCTCAGAGTAAGCTCTGTATCCCCAAACAAAACTCTGGTAAAACTGTTCTTAATGTTAACCAGGTGTCCAGAAGCAGATGAATGCCCTTCTGAGGAGTCCTTTTAATATAACAGTTTAAAGTAAATAACCATTTCGAAGTACAGTATAAAGAGATGGGTTGGTTTGGTTTTGGAATTTTGTTTTCTTTTTTTCCCTAAAGTAAAGCTCAGTGCTACTTAAAAGCTACATAAAATTAAGCAAATTGGGGCTGAGGGGTGTTACAGTTGTGTTGAGAAAAAGACTCTCATTACACTGATGGGATTGCACTTTCAAAAGAGATATATATTTTTATCATGAGCAGCAGAATCAAAGTTTTGGGGTTTTTTTGTGTTTTTTGGTTTTTTTGTTTTTTTCCCTCTTGGTTTTGTTTTTTGCTTCCTGCATATTTTGGGTGGGGTTTCTTTGTCTGGGTAAGGGCTTTAGGTTTTTTGAGACAGATCTAAAATTTTCATATGCCCTTTCAAATCTATTTTCAAGATGTTAGACTCGAAGAAGACACACAGCATCCAAGATCCAGGCTTTTGTAGAGCAAAACAAAACAAGCAAACTATCTTTCAAGCACAGAAGCAAAAGGCTTCTGGCTTTGATCCCAGCCATAGATGTCGAGAGTTCAGAAGCCTCATGTGTTTGGAGCACTGAAGAACACATTGACACAAGAACCATCAGATAACTCATCAGCTACAGCCTTCCAAGGGTGGCAGGCAGAGAGGAGGGCTGGCTGCAATGCCCACTGTGGAGACCAGTAGGTAATGTGGATGCTCTCCCTCGGATGGAAAACTATCCTTAAGTTTCAAGTATGTGGTAGTTCCCTTGAGGGACAAACCTTGGGAGACTGCTCTCTCCATTAGGGAAAGCAAATGCCTTCCCCCATAAGGCTTTGTGGTTGATATGTTAATCAGTTGTCCCTCATTGGTTCTTTCCCTACTTCCTCCTTTTTACCCTACCTGATTGGTTCATTTCTCCTTTCTACCCTACCTGGTCCATTTTCAATCCTTCCCCTGATTGGTTCATTTCTCAATCCTGAACTCCATAGGCCAAGTTGTGTAGCCCCGGCCCCTGGCTTCCCCTGTTTTCTATCCCTGGACCCCTTGGAGGAAGCAGCAGAACAAAGGCTTCAAGGAACCTCCAGACAAAGATCTCATCTCTCTTTTTGTGCCACCCTGAAGGCTCAGCTCACAACTGAGCTGAAATCCCTAGGTTGAGCTGAAATCCCCAGGCAGTGCTGAAATCACTGGCCTGAGCTGAAATCCCTGGGCAGTTGCAGACGTGCCTGTGTGACCAGGTGTGTCCTTTCCAGGACACTTCTCTGGGGACATCATGGCACTGACCACCACTCCCTGCCACGACAGCCCACAGCAGCATCCCCTCCCTGAGTCCTGCAGAATCAGTTTCTGCAGCAGGACAAGCCACTCAAGCACAGTCCAGGGAGTTTCCCAATCTGCTCCTGCCAGTCACAGTGACAACAGCTCCTTGTGCACCGCCTCACCTTCTCTGTAATCGCTCCATAATGTAAGTGTGCCACAGATGTGTCTGCAAAAGCCTTCCCTATGCTTGTTTCCGACTTCTTAATTATTAAAGACCTCCTAATTGGTTTTCCTCCTTTGGTCAATTCAAAAAGAAAAGTGCCTAGCAATACGGCTCCATGTGCATTATTTAAAATTTCACTTTAATATCCAAAAGAATCTTTTCACATCTTTAAGCATCCAGCCAGAATAAATATGGCTTCCAGTTCTAAGCAGGGGAGCTTTTTTCTTGCTCACTAGCTTATACAATTTAATTAACATTTCTATAGTACTTCTTCTGCCAGATACTGGCTTCTTTCTTCAGCTTTGCTTTTCAAAAACACTATATAATAAATCACAGGGGGAAAATCTTTATTTTTAATTTTTCCATTTATGTATTTAATGATCACTATTGAATTTTTGCCAAGTATTTATTGGAAACTTAGAATAAATATCTGTGAACTACTAATTCATTTCTGTCTGTGAGGATGAAGTGTTCTGCTGACACCAGAATTTTAATAAAAATTAGCTCTTTTATTAGAAATATGCTCTTCATTTTCAGTAACATTATAAAGGGCTGAATTTTAAACTAAGCTAAAAATCAAATGCCTTTTTTTTTTTTCTTTAAGCTTTTCCATCCTTTGAATTTAATAAGTTTTGAGGAAACCTTCAAAAACAGAGACTGCAGAATGCCATGCCAGGCCTACTACTAATTAGTGCTCTGCAGTGGATTTGGAGTTTTCAGCAACGAGGACCAGCCTGGCCTCTTGAACTGCCTTAGTTATGCCTGCAGTTCTCTCTCTGAAGCACTCATTGTGCTGATGAATCTGCTGCATTTTCATGCACAGCTCCTTAGATCTTTTTGATGCCTTGCTACTGGGAGGCCTCGCTTCCCAGCTGACCCATGATAGGTGCACCAGTGGTCCCATTTTTCCATTTCATCAAAGTTTCAATTCTCTCTTGGTACCCCCTTTGTTCTCAGTTATTAACCTTCCTCTCTGACAGAACTGTTCATGTTCCATTTGAGGATACACATATTTCAGCTTTAATGCCCTAAATATAAGAAAAAAAGTGAAAAACCAGCACAAACACCAGAACTTTTACTATAATCATCCCCAAATTTCTCTGTCATGTGCCCATTAAACAGTTATTTTTGGCAAGTTGGCAGGGGTATCTTGAATGATAAAATGGGATCTGCTTTATCACAGGCCTCCAAGGCGTGGTATTGATTGTTTAATTATGAAACACAACTAGACATCTTTAGAAAAAAATTTGAAGCTTTTTCTTTGTGAAGAAGCTCTGTTATCCTCAGAGTATTTCATCAGTAGAGTGAAGTAGAATTCAGTATTTAGCAGCATTATGTCTTTCTTGCTGATATTTTGACAGGATCAGGTCCATTAAAATAGAGCTTTTAGTGCACAGTCCTTTATGTCTGTGTGTAAACTACCATAGTTACCTGAAGTTTTCACACTTATAATATATCTAAAACATCAATTATAAATCAAAGCATTCAACATTCAGTAGGTTTCAAATTATGAATGCTCTTGATCATATTTCATCTTACAGCTCCCTTGACAAACTATATGACAAAAGATTTTTTTTAAAGCCTAATCTTTACTAAATAATTGGCTATGTAATTGTTATGTTTTTGCATTTATGAAAAGGAACTGTGTATTTTCATTCTGAATTCTTTCCAGGCTAAGGAAACCACAAAACCAAAACAAAAATTGAAACCACAGTAAAGGGGTCCTTCCCACAACATCCACAGACACAGACATAGGCAAAAGTTAAATACGTCAGCATAAGAATAAAATTATGATTTGGTTACTTGGCATACTTGTAATCCTGTATCAGATGCACTTGAAATGGAAATTACAGCTTGGAAAGTACCAGTACAATATTATTTTCATATGCAGCCCTGACTAGTATTTTAAGAAGTAGTATCAGTTAAATTTTTGGCCACCAGAAATTCTTGATTCAAGATGTGAATATTGACCGTGGCTAGGCTATAGGCCAAATTTATGAGTTGAAAATAAATCTCAATATTAAAGAATATAAATGTCAGTGCTTGGTGGAAGCCTGTGCACGCACACATACCTTTTTGCTTTAAATTGGGCTAGGTGTTTTTCTGCCTCAGAACTGCATGTCCCTTCAGTTCTTTCCATCATCCCAGGCTAAGGATTGGCACCTGGTGTGAAATGCTATCTCCTCTCTTCTGCAACCAAAAAGAATAAGAATTGTGGCATTCTGCTGTCACAAAGCACTCCTGGTTTCATTAGCAGCAGCAGAACAATGAGCAAGCTGACTTGTGAGAAACATGCTCATCACATGTAGAGCACAGACTGTACTGTTCATGTCACGGCTGTTCTCCCCAGTATCAACCAACCAGAGTTAACTTCAGATTCCTTCATCTCTGCTCTAAGATAAATAGCAATTATTTTCCAAGAGACTTCATCTTCTCTTCTGGTCTGCTTTTCTACAATTAGGGTTTTTTGGGGGTTGTTTTTTTGGGGTTTGGTGGGGTTTTTTTTGGTTTTGGGTTGTTGGTTTTTTCCTTGTGACAGGGTGATGCTTTGACCAAGGTATTTCCTATTTCCTGCAGTCAAGAGAGAGCAAGCCTATTTTTATGCTATTATCAGCTGTGGAAATCTGAGACATGATTCACTGTTTACTGAAGTAAGTGGACAGCCTACCATTGATCTCCACAGATGAAAAACCTGACCTTTTACATGCAAGTTTTCACTCCCAAAGGAAAGCCAAGAATGGCTAGAAAAGCACAACCCAAAGTTATAAAGACCTAGCTTGGGCCATTTTTTCATTTGTGTCTTCTTTTTTTTCCTCTCTGTATTGCCTTGGTACCTTTCTAGATTTGTGAGCAATTCTTTGTTTTGAAGACAAAACGTTCTAATATTTCTGGAGGAGACAGACATGCACAAATCACATCCACTTTTTACTCAAGTTGTCCTGAAGGACAAATCATCAAGAACAGTATGGCAGACCATAATGCTTTTATTTTAACAATTTATTTTTTTTTTTACTTTTACTTTTCCAAATTAATTGATATCTACCTACCAACGGGGATTTGATATTTGGGTTTCTTTTTGCTGTTCAATGGAAAATTCCATAACTGTGGCTTTATAATTACATAAAGTAGCAGGCCTGTTCCTATGTAAAATTGATAACTTCTAGTGGCACATCTTAATTGCAGCACTTCCTAAAAACTAACTACTCAACTTTACACACTTTTAAATGAAATGATAAAAGTGTATGTGTCTATGGGATTGTGTAAATGCAGACTTTACCAGTATCATGTAGAAAATACCCAGATAATCTACTCATCAGATTTAAGTGTGGTTCAGCATTCTCCAAGTTACCAGATTATTTGTATCAAGTTTTGTCAATATAGCAATGCTTATTTCTTCTTTCATCAAACCCAAGATTCTAAAGAAATTTCAAAGCAAGACTGAAGATAAAAATTGGAACAAAATTTGCTGTTCTGGTGACATGGACATGCAGACAAACTATTCAGCTCCCTAAATGGAGTTTCAAGCAAACTTTGCAAATGTATGCACTTTAATGCACAAGTGTTTGCCTATAATCACCAAGAACCTGAAATTTCTCTGAAATGAATTAATTTCAAGACTAACTAAGAAAAACCTCTAAATGCCATCATTTACTGGTCATCAGACCTGTCTGAAGCATCACATTACTTAGACCTACACAATCTGCAAACAATCACTCTTTCAAACAATTTACAGTATTTTAGCTAAGATTCACTTTAACAGTTAAGGAAATTTGTGCTTTAAGTGTTAATATTTAAACACAGAGAAAAAAAAAAATCAAACATCCCTCTAGAAAAATACTGAATTTAGGTGAAATGCCACATATTGACTATTAGTCAATGAGTCTTTAGTTTCCCCCACATGATATCTTTTAGAATTTGATGCCATTGTTTCTGACAATGGAGCAAGTGCAGTTACGGCAAATTTACAGAAGTTTTGCAAGTAAGGAACTATCTACTGAACAATTAAAATTGTGGGAAGTGGGTATTTTATTTGTAATTATCTACATCAAGACTCTGGGGATACATTAGACTAAAGATTCAATAATCATTAAAAGGTTAGAAGTATGGAGTCTTTAAAAAAACAGATTCTTATTGAAACATCACAGTTTTAACAGAATAACACTATATTGTGCATTCTCTTTTCTGGCTGAGTACTCTGCCAGTATTTTGTGAAATTTAGGAGATATTGGAAGCAATACTTGAAGAAAGTCATGATATTTTTATTTTCCCTGAACAGTTTTCATGTGCCCTTTATATGGCATTTGAATGTTACTTCAGACTGATCCTAAAATGCATTAAACTAGAATTAAAAAAAAAAAAAAAATCTATTCTGATATTTCAAGTATAGCCCAGCTGTTTCCTTGTAGATCTGCTGGGAACGTGTCCAGTGATTCCTGAACCTCTTTATCTCTAGTCCAGTTTATATTTTAAATTTTTTTCCCCTCCAAAATTTCTCTTTGATCTAAGACCCCCAGAAGCTGCAGCACTCAGAAATACTCCCTGTCCTGAGTAGGTTCTCTCTTTGGTGGTGGGGAGTACCAGCCTGGAAATGAAATTCTTCTAGTACCAACAAGGGAGTTTCTTTTGATTTTTCAAATCAATATGTTCGGGTACTCAAGGGGAAAAAAATTAACCATGGATGACTTCCATAGATTTGGAGAAGTAAAAGAACAAAGCACCCGACAACTGAGAATGTTCCCTTTCTCCCCACACGTTTTTTCTGCTACCTCCCATACAAAGCTACCGGTGTTACACTTCCAGTGCACTCTATTGAGAGGGGCACCAAGGCAATCTGTTCTTTCAGCAAAATTAAGACAAAACATAAAAAGTTAAATGTTGTTCTTAAAGAGATTGGTACTGATTGTAATTTTCAAGCTTAGGGTTGTGGTTTATAAATATAATTTTTCTTATATTTATGCTAGGAAAAATGCTGCTCTTCATCCATAATGAAATACACATCTAAGTTGTATTTCCTTTACAGGAATCCTTTATCTCCTTCTGAGACCTTTTAAATCTCAGATGATGCCAGCAGAGGATCACACACTTAGTAAGACACACACTTAGTACAAGATGCTGTGTCTAACTATCATGCTTTCTTTAATTCCATGTACAAAACCAATGGTGAAAGACTTCAGGTTCTTAATTTATCAGCTGGCCAGTGAAATGAAAAGTGAGATCAAACATGCTGGAATGTTGACTATCACTATAATGAAAGTATTTAATTCAGACAAAAGGCCATTGGCACTGCTTGAAACTAAAACACTGATCATATTTCATTTGCAGGAGGAGAGAGAGATAACTGCATTATTGATAGAAATACCGGAGAAAACAACTGAAGTGTGTGTGTAGTAGGAGACAGGGCAAGTTCCTCAGCAGTAGGACAAAGTACTGCTCCACAACAGCCCACCTTGGAGTCTCTAGTCCAGCCCAGAGCTGTTTGAGTCACTGGCACACTGGAAGCAGTGCCCCACAGCCCACTCCTGGAGCCCCAGTCCAGCCCCAGAGCAGCTGGATGACCAGAAAGCCCACCTGGGGTAAGCGGGTGGCCACAGGAGGCCAGAGCAGATGAAAACCATTGCCTTGAGACACACATGGTCACATCTCTCCTGTTCCTGGTTTTTATGGCAGCTGAGACTGTGCTAGGATCCAAGAGGCAGCTATATCTTGCTTTTCTCTCTTCCTTTTCTTTCTTTCTCATCTTTCCCATTCCTAATTTTTTCCACTTGAAGTATGGTAATCTAAAACTGGACGGGTAGAGTTTGCTAAATTGGTGCTCAGTGAAATGGTTAATGTTGATTGAGTGTTTTGTCTTAAGCCTTCCAGATTTCTGATCTACTAAAGTTTGGCTTTTTAAACTCCTGGGAAAGCTGTTGCATTTCTCCTGTGTGCCCATTTCAAGGAAGAGCAGTACCTCAAACCTCTACTAAATAGACTTGCTGAGCAAGCACTGGGGTCTACAGCTGGCAGTGGACAAAGTTAAGTCGTGCCAAACAAGTCATCTCAAACAGACATTTTGATTTCCCACGGTTTTGAGATTTTTCTAAGTCCTGCTCTCGCATCTAGAGTGATAATGTCATTGTGGCAACTCAGAGGAAACCTCTTCCCCCATCCCCAAAAATCTGCTGTATATACCTGCACATAATACAAGCCAGTGTGATACAACTCCTGTAATCTCAATTTCTCTCTGAAGATTTGTCTTTTTTGCATATGAGTAGCCAGCAGATAGCACAAAGTTTCAGATATTCTGGCTCCACTGTCTAAATACAGCTCGATAATAGTTGTGAAATGCAGGGTTATCCTCTGAATGTACATCTAACTTCAGCATAGTAATTGAAATGGAAAGTATTTATGCAAAAAATATTAGTAGTAAGTAGTAAAATTTTACAAGTAGTAAAATACCACATGCTCTCTTTCACGACTTTGAAACCAGACCCTTGTGCATTTGAAGGTGATCTATGTAATTAGCCCACAAATATTTTAATACAGACAAGATAAAGATTATGGAATCACACTGAGGAGAGAAGGGTTAATTATTGCCTTACTGAAGAAGCCCAGGGTTAATTGCTCCACAAATTTGAAATATAAATCTGATCATTCACAGTCATTTCTTAAACTAGAGATTTAGACTGAGTTTCTGTAATATTGTATCTACACAAGTGAAAGCAAAATCCACCTTCATAGCTTACCTCAGTATAAAGCCAGCAAAATCTTCAAATTATTTTTGCATTATACAGCTGGAGCAATATATGAATTTTGATACCTTTCATTAGAATTTAGCAAACACAAAATGGATATTGAACAAAGATTCTGCTTTTTTTCTTTTTCTTAATCCCAAGGACTCAGGAGGAGAAAAAACTCCAAACCCTTCACACTTTCCTTACTCTTGTTGCCTTCAAATGTGACCAAAGTTGCTTAACAAGACACAGATTCACAGATGGAAAACAGTAGAAGACAGAACACTCTTCCAGTCATTTGGGTGTACAGAAGGTTCAAATTCAAATGCCAAGAATTCAACATTAGAAATGGATGAAACACCCAACAGGAAGGCTTGAGTCGTTAGAAAAATAGATGGAAATCTAAGCAGCAACTAAGATACCAGATTTATATTTTATCACTGGCATAGTTCCACGATAAAACAGCCTGTGGGGTGGAATAATTTCCCATGGATCATGAATCAGCT
This sequence comes from Sylvia atricapilla, assembly GCF_009819655.1. NCBI lineage: Eukaryota > Metazoa > Chordata > Aves > Passeriformes > Sylviidae > Sylvia > Sylvia atricapilla. Next base: position 64,617,730 of record NC_089143.1, read on the forward strand.
GCTTTTCAACAGTGTGCAGTGTTCAACTTGGTACTGCAACCAAGACTGATGGTACAGTACTCAGTAATTGAAGCAGATCTACATTGCCTTTTGGAATTGGACGGATTTCTATTCCAGTTGCTTTGGGAGCTAACAAGATCATCATGAAAAACTGATTAAAAAATTTATCAGAGTGACATTATAGAGTTCCTGCTTAGTACACTGAAAGTACTGAAGGTCTGATCCTGCACTAGGTATTCCCATGAGCAATACTTAATGAAATGCCCATTCCTGCTCACCTAAAAAGAATAATTCATGAGCAAAGATTTCTCATTTAAGTATTTAAAGAAGAGGTCTTCTCTTTGACCTTTCAATTACATTATCATATATACTTAGAAGTCATGGTATTAACAGCCATATTTTATGGCTTTATATTTACATATTTTAAGTGTTTTAAAAGTTACAAATTGATATGGTGGCAATCAATTTCCTCACTTCTTTCGCTAACACTTGAAAAGTAATTTCTGATAACTTTCACTCCTAACATTAACTTCGGTTTCTATGGAATACATGCTGACCTTAGCAGTACTACTAGTGTTCAGGATTAAATAACGACTAGAAGGTGATTTCTGTTAAAGTCAAATGAATAAAAGTAGGATGAGACTCCAAATCAAACCATAGTCCTGACTGCCTCATATAGGTAAAATTAGATTTTTCTGTAATGAACACTATTTATGTCACTCCTCTACTCTTAAATATTTCAATTACCTGCACTGATAGAAAAGAGCAAACCTTCATTGATCTAAAACATTATTCTATAACATACAAGAATTATTTAGGATTTGGCAGGCATACACTGGAGATTAGGTTTTTCAGGAGCATGGAATAATCAGAATGAACATCCAGCATCACACAAGCATTCTGATCCAACACACTGTGTTTACTACATTTTTTTTAGGAGGAAGAGAAGTATCACTTAAAAGGCCATGGCCTGGACATTATGTCCTTCAGATATTAAAAATAATTGCAGAAAGCAATTTTTATTCAAAGGGAGTAAGCAAAATGTGAGTACAGCTAATGCATGACTGCAGGCAATAGGATGATAGGATCATTGCTGTACCTTTTCCTGGAGCTGATGTCCACCCCTGGTAGAATTATCACATATGCCAGGGGCAATATGAGCGGTCCATAATACCATCCATAAAGCCCTCTTCTTCCTTCATACTGCTTGTAATTAAAGGAATGAATTGTCTTTCTTGCCTATTCTGTCTACCTGTTTGCAATTTCATTTCACTCTTCTGTTGATTTGAAGCCTTACAAACTGTATCATTCTACAAATCCAATCACACAATCAGCTCCAATTTCAGTCCACAGCAGCAAATAATTGAACTGTGAAAAGAAAGAGCCAGAGATCTGTTTCTGCACCTAAGACCTGCACAGCCTTGTTTACTAATTTAATTTGATGACAAAATTGGTAATTCCATTTCTTCCCAAATATTTGAAAGTTACATTTTTCTAGGTACATATCTGCTCATTTGATCTAATGGCTGTCCTTTCAAAAATGTCACAGGAAGCCATTAGCACAGCTTCAACAGTGTTAAATGGTTGGACATAAATGCTGATTGCTGAGAACAATATCCTTTGCCCACAGCACAGTGATGTAAAGGTTGGATAATTTTATTACCTTTAATAGCATTTGCAGCTATGCAAGCTAAGCCAATGATATGGGTAATCAAATCTCTGACTTACAGGATGACCACCTGTGGCTGTTAGGGAAGGAATCCCCACTGTTGGAGGCCCAGGCACAATGCCACATCACCAATGGTTTGCCATTTCAGAGGGGGCAAAGGGATGGGAAGAGGGATGAGAAGGTTGCTCTGGATGGCAAACAAGTTTTATTTTTCATCAGAATTCCTCATTGCTCATCCACAGAGAATGTTAAACATGAAGTATGGGAGACTTTTGAAGGCTCCTTGTTGCCCCCTGCACCCTCCAGATTGCATATCTACCTTTTTGGCAGGACTCAAGTCTGTCTGTGAGATTCAGATGCACAGTGCTGCCAAAACAGGCAAACCTCAGCCCATGACTGCCACGTGTGCTTCACTCTGTCCTGCTGTGGAACTGCAAATGTTTGGAAGTACAAAATTTTCAGCTGCAAGAGGCAGTCCCAGTGCCACTGCTGACTGTCATCTTCCACAAATGAGAGTGGAAGAGCTTCAAGGCAAGTAAGTTCTCTGTACACTTACTAAGGTCGCCTCATTTCCTTAATTGTAGCCTAATTGTGCAGGCTGACCACAATTTAACTAGCTATAAAGAGAGAATAGGGACCTCAAAACTAATAAAGGAAAGCTGAGGCTGTAAATATTTTCCAAATTACACTGCATTTCCTTCATAATTCCTTAGCCTACTGTGGTTTTTTGGTATCACCTTCGCAGACACTTAAGCTTGTCCCTCAACATGGCATGGTGAAGAAAATAGCTGTTGAACTTCTAAGAACTTGAAATAAGGTGGCCAGTTGAAATTCCAGAGTGATTTTAAGCCTCTCTTTTGAAACTGTGGAAATAGACTGCAAATTATATAATGAATATATTGAAAGAGAGAATACAAAATATTTAGCCCTGAACTGCTGCATATTTGAGTTAGGATTCATTCCATGGCAGCTACCATGGCTACTATCCTGAACTTCCAATCCAGAGATCTGCTAAACCAGATAAACAATAAAATATTGTTCAAGAGAGGTAGGTGATCAATCAGAAATATCTCTTATGTGAAATCAGGATACATGAAAGTAACTTTTTTTCTTTTACAATGCACTCACTTGCAAGAACACTGCATTGCAGAAAGCATTTAGCTTGTCATGTTATTCTATTATTTTATTTTACACTTCATTCGTTTCTATTACATAGTCTTGCACTTTATCATTAGGGTGTTCTGTTGTTGCAAACAGGCACGTTGAATTCTGATCCAGTTATTTCAGAAGAAATTTTTTGTCAGCCTTTAAACTGAAACAAATGGATGAGTATGACACTCAACAGTTTTAATAATGTGTTGACTCTTGGGTATTCATGGCCTTTAGATGCCTAAAAATAATAATGTTTTTGTATGAAAAATGAATTTTGATTAATGAACTGATTTTTTTTTTTTTTAAACAGCAGTCGAGCCAGCAGCTATACTTGTCATGAACCTTGTTATAAATCACATAATGTATATACCAAGCAAATTGAATTTTTCCACAGCAAAATGCCTCCCTATCACAGGCATATATCCTCTGTTCTCCTTAACAAATGAGGACAAATACACAAATACTAAAAACCAACCATCCTCCCTGGCATATGCTTAACAAATTTATGCATGAATAATTATCAGAAAAAATTCAGCAATATTGTGACCATCTGTGAAAGTAACAAGCTTCTGCATAAACCAATATCCTATACACATAAAAATTCCTTTATCTGCAAGTGCTAATACTGGAAAATGCTACACTTTCTCTGGAGTTGAAGATATACTCAGTATTATTTATTTACAATTTCATTTGCCAGTAAAATGCAGACTGAACTATCATTACTGTAATATACCAAGCTCTGCTAAGTCAAAGACCTTAAGAATCTCCAAATTTGACTAGACAACCAACTTCAGATGGAAAAAATAAATATATATAACAATTAATCCATTCAGGTGAAGAAATAAGCAATGAAAGGAAAATAAATTCAATATGCTCAACACCAAGGAAAAACATGAATGGTGGAATATTTAGCACAAAAATATTAGTAAATACTAATCACAAAATTTCCTGTAGAAATTTTAAACACGCTGTGAGCGCTTTAATAAATTGAAACTTAACCCAATTCTTGGTTATTTTTGCATTCATCAGACCAAACCATTCCTCTGGAGTTAAAGAGAGGAGATTTCCAGAGCATCCAAGAGCAGGGCCATACAGCCCAGAGCTTCTGCTAATCCACCTGCTGCCTCCTGAGTCACCTGAGAATGTCACCCAAAACCTCCTTCCCCCGCCAGCTCCAGCCTGAATCTTTTCAAGAGTTTATTTTTTCCACTTGGCATGACAGCTCTTAAAATTAAAAGAACTAGAGAATCACATATTTTGTTTGTTTGGGATTTTTTGGGGGGTTTTTTAAAGCATTACTCTTTTAACACTCTGTTTTATGTATGTCATTAACCATGACACTAAGGTCTGCTGCCGTCATTCCCATGATATTCAAAACCAATAAAGGTGACAGAATCTGGATGTATCTCGCTTCTTTATTCTCTCTCCACAAAATTTACTTTGTTTCACCATACTTAAAGGATCCAGAAGTAGTGGATATAATATATATCCTGCTCATAAATATGGGGGGGGGGGGGGGGGGGGGGGGGGGGGAGTGTGGTACATAGGGGCTTCTAGGAAGCCTCAAATTTCTTTTTGTACTGAAACATCCTCAAGGAAGAAAGCTTATCTTCTCACTGCATTTCACAAAAATTTCCCTTAATTGCACAAATTATGATTTTCTACATTTCCTCTCAGAGCTCTTTGTGGAACTCCTTTGATTCAGAGTACTGTAAGTAGCCTATTACTTGAACAATAACTTCCTTCAATAACATGTAAAATACAGGCAATTCCATCAATCTGAGGCATTTTCCCTAATCTTTTAGATAGAAGAAAATGACATTATTTTAGGTGAAAAAAACCAAACACACCAATCTGAGCAATCCAATGTTGCAGCAATGCAGTCAGTTTATTTCTGCATTTCTCAATCTTTGAGTATTTCAACAAAAAGCAATTTAATTTTTTTAACTCACCAGATTCACCATGGAAGGGTTGCTTATAACAGCAGGCATTCTCATGCAGCACTTAAAACAGTATATTCCTAAAATCTAGAAGTAAGGCAAGCCAGCTCTTCCTAATGATCTGTTGGTGAATGAAATCGACTGTTTTTCTGGTATGTCTGATAGCAGACAGGAGAACAATTTATGGATCCAAAAAAGACAGTTTTGGTTTAACACGTCTCTGTTTTGTAGAAACACAACCAAAGTTTATTTTCAGGGAGCCAAAACAATTGACAACAAAGTAAAAATGGTGTTTTCATAATGCAATTATCCTGATTAATCTACATATATTGACAAGGCAAAGTACGATTTTAATAGAAAGCTGTAATTGGAATCAACCACCAGCATCCTTTAGAAACTTGCCTTGCTGCTCTTCAATCTCAATTTTCTCTCTGCCCGTAAATATTTAATCGCTTTCATTTTTGCAAATGAATAGAATTGCATTTGGCTCATAAGAAAATAGTTTTGTAACCCTGTTACAGAGTGTGCAATCTCAGCACTTGCCATAAGCGTAAATCTTCTCCAGAATATTAATTTATTCAAGAAAAAGTAATCTTCATTTCAGAATCAACAGAATTTTTAAAAGCCCGCTTATTTGGTAATTGAAACTTTTGGAAAAGTTGCATCTTTCAGATAAAGAAATCCTAAAGAGCTATACATTTTCCATCATAAAAGAAGGGCATATTTAGAGGGCTCTAAGAAAAAAAACCCAAAACAACAAACCCAAAAAACACACCGCCAGAAATTATAATGTTACTTTAAAATGCTGAGTCAGTTGTCAGTTTTAAAATAACATTTTGGCACATTTTAACTACCAAGTATAGGAAGTCTCACAGCACAAAATCCTCAGCATTCCTACACAAATCAAGTAAAGGAGTGACTTACATAGGATTACCATGGGATCACTCTAAATGTAAACATACTCTATAAAACTGAACATTTTCTACAGGTGCACAACTGAAGAGTCCTCAACACTTCTCCGAAATTCTAGTTAATTTTATCATGGGTCTCTATTACAACTATAAAACATTTTTTCTCCTTCTTTGATGTTAAAACTCAAAACCAAATTCTAACTTTTAGAAGCTCTACATAGACATAAAATTCCAAATCACCAACAAACTCTCTGAAAGAAAACTCTTTCCATGTTAATTTTTAGAATAGATAGAATTACAAACATTTCACTGATCTGGTCAAGTCTATGACCTTCCTTTTTTTAATTTCACTGGGACACCATGTAAACAGTTTTATCATTGTCAGCCTCAGTCACAAGGCAGATAGTTACAGGTAAGAGCCAGAAACAGTGGGAAAAGCCTAATGCGGGATGTTTTCTCTGCTAGCACGAGGAAACAAGGAGTAAAACCTCTGAAGCTTTTGGTGGAATCAAGGATAGAGGAGAAAAATCAACAAAACCAAATAAAACGTGGCCAGCTCAAGGCATACAGGAAAGAAGGTCACCAGCCAACACAGCCTGGGATGAGACTCCAATGCCTGCAGTTTCTAAATATGCTATATTTAGAGATTCTATTCTAAATATTCTATAATTTCTTGCAAGAAAGGAGTAAAGGAAGTTTTGCAAGAAGAGCAGATGTGGAAAATCTACCAATACAAACATAATGTAGATCAGAGAGGTCAGGTCATGTGTTCTAGGAGCAAAGTTGCAGGGGCTTGAAGAGAACTGTTGTATAAATAGTCTCTAAAGAAAGCAAGGATGACCACACCAAAATGCTTCCTAGATGAAGTGGTTTCAAGATAAAGCACAGTCTCACTGTGATAAAATGCATCAGCAGAATAAAAAAGCTTCTAAAATTAACAAGCAACACTGAATAATCTACAGCCATGCTGTCATTAAGAAGTGAAAATATCAGCCAGAAAAAATAAATCCATTGGTAAAATTTAATAAATTTTGTAGAATTGAATTCCATCTTAAAAGTTATAAATATAAATGGTAGTATACCAAAAACTAAACCTTGTTTCAGCATAGATAACAAAGCATTTCCTTTCTTATTTTAGAATTGCCATGCATATGCAATTTAGTTTGCCATACGAGAGAACATGGACCTGAAGTCCAAGTATTGTTTTCATGTTTTTACTTTTCCTTTTTATGAAGGAATAAATTCTGCTCCTGGATTGTTTGTATTAGCTAAATGACACATGGCATCAACACACAGAGGGTTTGGTTCTCCTTCCTCCTTTCAGCAAGTTCTCTCAGTACAGTTCTGTCCCTCACATATTTGTAGGGTCTTTGACAGGTTAGATGCAAGTCAGAACATCCTGGATAATAGCTGACTGAAGCCAAGAATCAGAGTATTAAAACGAAAAAGCTAAACAAGATTCTCACATGAATCAGGAAGGTGTCCAGTCCCGTGGCTGTGAAGGAGTCTGAAGACAAACAAGATTAAGTAAGAAAATACTGCTTACATTTAAAACATTTGCAACAGTGATAATTAAGCATCTGGTTTTGTTTGCTTCTACATGCAGTAAGTGAAGACTATGGAGGAGTAAGTCTTGGTTCTGTAGCATGTTTTTTTCATAAATTTTGTGGAAAATTTCATTTCTGATACAGTCATTAGGACATTTACTCTATGTCTTTGCATAGGGTACAGTCCCTGCATAGAGAGAGAGCACATACAAGTTATATACATTACCTCCTACATTGCAGGAGCTGAATTACAGATGGAATCACCTCACTATCTCCAAGCTACTTGGTAGAAAATTCAAAAAAGAAAGCAATTTATTCTTAGAGACCAAATACTCTTCTCATGGACTCTTCCGTCTGTCTCTGTGAACACCTTAGAATTTTATTTTAATTGCTAACTTCATCAACAGGAAATTATAGGCTTTAAGAACAGAATGCAAGAAAGCTTCAGCTAGTAATAATCCATGACTAAATACAATCCCAAAAGCTGAAGGAATACATGCTTAAAAGAGTTTTGTTTAAATCCATTGCTGAACAGTTCTAATTCTGTAACCTGCATAATTTACTGCATAATGATTACCAATGTATTTTTTATGTTAATGGCACTATAATTGTTGTTCAACATATGGAAAAGAATAAAAAGGTTAAAAAAAGTATTCATTTGATAAAGCATATTTAGTAGCTTTTCTATAATAAAAGCATTCTGTGGAATTGATGAGAATTTAGAGGCATAGTTCATAAATTACTGAACATACTGACATTTTTAATATATTTCCAGTGAATATTCACTTCAATTAATTTGAAGATTCTTCATAGTATAAACAAGTCAGTTTGTTTTAAAATACAGAATGCGAACATATCCATTGTGGTTTAAACTCTACCTTTCAGCAACATGTGATTAAATATTTTAGTTAAAATTTCTTCTTCACTTGCAACACAATCATATCCTGCTAAATGCTATAGCTTAAGGCAGTATTCCATTACACATTTATAGGCCTGTGACCATACAAACAGAAATAGCTTGAGGGGCAGGACTAAAGATGTATATAATCTGTAGTTAATTCTACCTCTTCACCTCTTGTTGTCATTCAGCCTGACTCCTACTGCAGGTAACAAAAAGCAACATCTGTTGTGTGATTCATTTTGTCAGCTTAGGCCTAAAATAAATCCAGGATTTAGCATAAATTAATAAATATATAATAATACTATTTTTTTCTTATATTATGACTAAAAAAGAGAACAAATGTTTATTCTTAGCTAAAGGGAAAGCAATGTACAAGAAGTTCTTGAAAGATCACAAGATCACACAAACACATGAACAAACAACTCTGGATTAAAACCAGAGGTCAGCTTCAAATGTGAGAAGTGCCTTATTTAAAGCAGAACAATCCTCAACATGAACATAATTTGGTCAGATATAGTAATCTTCCTTCTCCTTGTCTTCTTCCTGGGCACAAGCATGTGTGTAGGTAATATGTCTGTGTGTGAAAATGACAGCCAGCATGGGGAAAGGCAGTGAGATTCCATGCTATTTTCTGATTTTGCTGCACAGATTAGGCACATCAGGATGTGGAGCACGGCAGGTTGTGTTTCTTCACTTCCCTGAGAGCTCCTGAGCACCTCCTGAGCTGGGCCAACAGGCAGCAGCAGAATGGGAAAACGCAGGAAATTCTGGGATTTCCCATCTGGCAGAGGCTTCAGAGAGTGAGTGTGAAATCCTCCTGGGCAGAAGTCTCTCCGGGAATCAGGGAGGGAGGATCTATTCCTGGCTCTGAGGACTTCTTATCAGTCAAGATAAAGGGTAAGCTAAGGATGAAGAGGGACATGGGGACAGTGGCACTCATTCACATCTGTTCCTAATGACGAGAATGACATCAGGGGACACAAATATCCCCTTTTGGATATTGTGCTGAGGTTTCCAGCTATATATCTTGCCTGTAGACCATTGTGTGACAAGTGGGAAATTGATTTTTTCACCAGCCTCAGTGAAGGGGTGCACAAACCTTTGTCCTTTTGCTGTGTGAGGGAGCATTCAGCAGGGCCAGGGGTTAACAAGTTCCTACCTTCAGAGGTGAGCACGACTTTCATACAGCACAGCAGGAAGCTCCAAAACCACCCTAATAGTGACACTGAGCTGTGAGGGCCACCAGCTACTTCTCTGATCAACTCCCAGCTTCTAAAAATTCTTCAGACAGAACAAACCATTCTTTATGAGGAAGGTACAGCTTTATATACTACCACAGGACTTGTAACTCACACCCTCCTAAGAAATCAAAACCTCCTTTCCATGGCTTCTGCTCTCTTGCTTAATTTGTAGAACTCCACAATTCTTTTCTAAGGAAGAAGCCATGCAAGGACAAAGTTAGAAAATTTTACATCAGCTTTACACTTATTGGTCTCTTGGGTGCTGCTGCAAGCATAAAACATTAAAACAAACAAACAGCTAAACAAGAAAACAAACCCAAAACTTAAACAGTAGTGCTGCTTACTATATATTAACATAGTTTGTTTCAGATGGTCTAAATTACTCCTCCTCAACTGAATAAAAAAGAATACTAGATAAAAGAATTGGTGAATACAGACAAATATCTAAATCCATTTTTCTATGAATGAGAGTTTATGTCATTTATTATTATTGAATGAATGAGACTGGCTCTCCTGAGGATGACTTTTACATTATTTTAATATAGAGATTCCTAATATCAATAAAGTGTGTCTTTCTGGAAGTACTATTCAGTGGCCATTTATGAAAAAAAAAATCACATTTGAAAAATATAAAACAGGCATCGAGGAAAACAATTTTGTTTTGTGTTTGAAATGTGTTTCAAAACATTTAAAATGTTTCAAAAATATCATTATATAAACACAGATCTTAGAAAGGGCATGTATTTTAAGTATTTTACCTGCCTTTCATCAGCAGATAATGACTTAAATATTTTTTTCAGTATACCTTCCATCAATTAAAAAAGTGTTCTTTAGTTATTTAGTTCAGAGAATAAGGCATCTTAATATAATTATCAGAAAGTAAATTAAAGTAATTAAAGATTACTACAAAATTACGTCCTTGTTAAAGCCTGAAAACAGTGGAATCAATATATGAAAGGTTACATGTCTTTAGTACAATTAGGCAAAACAAAAGAAAATACATCACACTCTGTTCAGTTTTTCCATAACTATGGTAAAATTCTACTTTTTCCTTTTGAAATATTACCTCAACATTTAACCTGCAAGCTAATTGCATGTTAGCATAAACCTGAACTTAACTTTTATTCTTTAGGCCTCTAATGCAAAAGCCTGTCTCAGCACATAAGTTCAGGAAAATAGACTTTGTAAAGATTATAACCTATAAACAGGAAACCACAGATTTCAGAAGAATGTTACATAATTTTTGTGAAAGTGAAAAACTTTAATTTGCCTAATTTGAGACCACTAACATAAATGCAATTCAAGAAATTAGTATGTAATAGCAAAATACATATGAATTGTATACACAGGGACAATTGTCTATTAAAAATAATAGTTTAGCATTCCAGTGTTCACAGTCCATTAACAAATTTTAGAACCGAAAAGAGCACCTTTTTTTTTTATGCCAGTGTAAATCCAGGTGACAGTAGTAGCCTTGCTATACCTTGTGTGATGGTGTGACAGTTTTCTGCTGGTTTAACACTGAGAATGTCTTTTCAGTCTAATGTTTCTCTTTGGCTATCCCAAGCCTAATAACAGTGTAATCCCTACCCTAATATTAGAGTCATCAGATGGATTTGTAGGATTGTTACAGATGATAGGAAAGAGCTGCATGGAAGACTACAGGAAAAAAAATTCTCAAATATAGCTGGGTAGAGCGGCAGCAGACATATAGTCACAGATGCAAACAAGTCTCTGATAAGCACAGAGCACTGGGTGTTTAAGAGAGTTTCTTATTTTATAGTTCACACACAAACCATTCTACTGAAGACAGAAGTGGCAGAGAGCTAATTTTTAAAAATCTTTCCCAGCTGTCCACTTTATTAGAACTTAAACTTTTATTAAATTTAAGGATTGGATTCAATTGACTTGATTATTGTTCAGGTATTCTGAATCACCATTGAAGAGAAGAAAAGAAAGTTACACCATTGAAAGATTTTTCTTTCAATATATGCTGAGACAGGGTCAAAGTGAGAGAATTAAAGAAATTGTTATTTAGAGTGCAGAGATAAAGCCAAAAATTACATTGGGTACTGAGCTACCATTTAGATGACAGATCACTCCCATGGATCTGGAAACTTTTGATCAGTCGGTGCCTATTCCTAACACTGCAGTACCTTTGAAAAGCTGGTGCACCTACACAGATCCCAGTGTCTTGCTCTGTCATAACCACCATGGTTCAGGCTCACTGTGGATCAATTACATCTGGATTAGAGACAGAGCTGCCAGGTCTAAGCATTCAAACTACGTAAACATGTCCCTGCCTTTGCCAGGCAATTTGCAGAGCTTTAATTTCACCTTTTGCTCCATTTTGTCACAGAGTTTTAAAGCGTATGCAGTTACCAAAGTAATTCAGGCACTTAGAGACCAAAATATCAGCAGAGAGTCAAAACTACTAGATCCTTGCCAAATGCTGAAGGCCAGGCCTTGCTTTTCCTCAAAGTGGACATGAACAGCTTCTTCCCATCACCTGTAACTCTGAAAGTTGCCACGGTTAAGTAAGAAATTTGTTACACTTTTTTTTCTTCAGGACATCTACATTTTAAAGTACAATATATGAATAGAGAAAACCTTTTACACTATCAGAACAAAGGCTTGCTTAACCTGAACCCCAACAGCAAGCTGCTCACGGGTGTTCAGGAAAAGAGCATAAGCGTGACAGACAATATGTGCCAGGAAAAAGACCCCTCCCAACACCATACAAGCATCTGACAATCCATTTTAGGGAAGAAGTTTTTTAGTCACTAATGGACACTGGATTTTTTTTTTTTCTAAATTTTTTGTTATTCTCTTGGACTCCCTACCTCTAAAAAGCCTAAGTTTAAATGACTAACCTCTCCCCAAGGGGGAAGAGGGATATTATTTTTCCACTTTAGAACTGCCACTTGAATAATGGCATTGGACACCTTTTAGAACCAGCATTGTCAGAAACAGTGAGCAATCACTCCCCATTCACCTTTTCTATACTCTCATGATTTCTTAAATCTCCATCATATTTCACCTCAACAGTTTTTTGTCATTTAAAGAGTCAGTTTCATCTGTCTTTTAAGAACTTCCCTTCTTCCACACCTCTGTTCTTTCCCACTCTGGGCCTTATCTGGTTTTTGAATATAATTCCAAGCTGTCTTTCCTAACTGCTGGGAACTGAATTAGAGCGCAGCATTGCATATACATCAGTGAAGCTGTTTTAGCTTGTCCTTAAGTGCATTCATTGCTTTGCATTTATGAACAGTGTAGTTCTGCATGACTTTTTAGTGGCATCATACGAGCTTTTTCTTCACAAAGTCAAACAAAAGCAGTGTTTGCAGTCACCACCTTTTATTCCCTTGAAGCCAGGGCTGATTTAGTGCAAGGTCATGCTACACAACTGTTTGCTCAGTCACTTAATTTCTTAGTTTCCCAAGGACTCTAAGGTAATACTCGGCTAACTTAAGGTCTGCTACAGTTCATTTTCTTGTTTTATTCTCAAACTCTTGCTCTTGGTACTGCAGTTTGAGACTGTTCCAAGGGCTTCTCAGCAAAGAAGGCAAGACCTTGCTTTAGTGTGCTTCTAAAACACAAGGAGTGCAGCAAACAGTGGCTTTACCTGTTTGCTACCTTCTGTCAGCTGCTTCTTTCACCTCACTTTTCTCCTCCTCTTGTGTTAGTCCCACCAGTTTACCAGCATGAGTCACCATCTGACAATTTAATAGAGGCTTCTGATCTACCACACCTCATCCGAAACCCAATTCCACCACTGGTCCCTTCTAATGCTGCTGCAGAGCTCAAAAAGGAAAGCACATACACCTCATTAGGGGAGGAAATTAGTTCCCTAAACTTTTATTCTCCTCCTTTCAAAACCAAGGACAAAATTCTTCATCATTAGGTTTCTTTAGACAAACAACCCACAGAATGAAGAGTTTCTACAGCTTCCTGTAGTCCTTTTCTACCTTCCCTGCCAGTTTCAGGGAAGTAGATCCAGCATCAGTAGTGTGGAAGATCAAGCCCTTCATTTTCATTTGGATATATTCTATTCTTACAAGAAAGAGGGCTGAAGCCTCTAGTCAGGAAGAAAAAGCTACATTTTAAAATTTCACCTAAATAATATGAAGTGGTAGGAACTAAAATTAAGAAAAAAGTCTGTCTGGTTTTATTTTTCCAAAACTGGATATAGCTTAGATGCATATCTTTTGAGGTTCAAGATGAACCTTCCCATTCTGTGGGGCAGTAACAACCATATTTAAAGCAAAAATACATGAGGACCTGCAAGCTCTCAGTCTTGTCCGTTCCAGCTGGCATGTCTAATACCCAAATGGAATTCTGAAGTTTGTGCAGCAACAAATATTGCCTTTGAAATCCCCAGAAACATAGCACGAGTTCAAGGGAAGCTGATGGGACTGCTTTTGGAGCAGGATACTCGACAGCTGAAGCAGTCTGGCTTTTGCAAAATACTTCCAAAGCAGAGTTAAGCTACTGCCACATAACACCTGCTGCTCTGATACCATAAAATAAACTTTGCAGATGTTATTTTTAGCCAAATCTACTTTTTTTGCTTGTTTGTTTGTTTAATTAAATACCCATCTCTTCTTCTATTGAATGCAGGGCATCTGTTCATTTGCGTGATCCTCACTCATGTCTTCAGTCCTACATTTGCCTCTCTATTCCATAAATTCATTTGTATCTATGCTACTGCTAAAGCAAAGATTTTCTGATCTGCTCTATGCTTTTCCTCCTTCTGCCAGGGTCCCTCCATCTTAACAGAGCTAAGTTTATGAAATATGAATTAATAATTCTTCCAAGTCAATAAAAACCAACATCAGTATATAAAAATCGTGTAATTACTACAATGTGTTGGGCAAATAAAAACCTACAAAAGAGATTAACAAGAGTTTTTGGAGTTTAAATATTTAAATCATATTCCACCGTTGCAAGGACATAGCTCTGATGACTTCAGGAATTACCAAAATGTCTGTGTCTTATAACTACTAGAATTAAAAAGCCCAAGTCAAACATAACCAAATTTCCGGACACCTTACTCTAAAGAAATACAAAAAATATCCAAAGAAAGGCTGCTCATCTGTCTAAGGCAGGTGCAGGGAAGTGCTGCCATCTGTCTTATGATCCTCTTTGCAATATCCCTAAGACTACCTCACACTTCTGTGTGTGGTTCTGTCTGCCCATCCCTCAAAGTACTGAGAAATGAAGTGCAGGTATTTAGCAGCTGTTCTTTATAATACTAAATCTACTCCTAACTTTTCTCCCCACCCCCCCACTCCAATGTAGCAGATTAGGACAGAAAAGTTAATTTTGCTGTTCAACTATTCAACAGCCAATATCATTCTAAGCAAATAATGCACATCATTCTCTTCTATACTCACTCAATATTTTTAAACTTCATAGTTGTACAGTGTTTAATAGATATTAACTAGATGAGTTAAGTAAAAGGCTGTTTTTCTTTTAAAAATAAAACTTTTTTTTTTTCTTGATTTTCTCCCAGTTAGTGGACAAAATTATCTATTTTGCGATTCCTGATGGTAAAGTAATATCATCATTAATTTCCACTAGTAATTTTACAAGTTAATGTCAAAACACCACTTGAAAAATCACATATGATGTCAAAGAATCCATATCATTTAATTTACCCCTTTGTCATCTTGCCAACGAGATGACAGTAGGGGCAGCAAATGACACCTGAACATTAGTTGTAGAGATGTATTATCCAAACATAACCATGACATCTATACTTCTATTCCAGGAGGAAATAGTCTCAGGTTGCTATAGAACCTCCAGCTAGGAACATATCAGGGCTGCTCTTGGGACTTTGAAAGCAAATGGTCCACCGGATTTAAAAAGAGAACAATAAAGCATTGCAATAAAAATCCCAGCAACACAAGAAAGCCATAATCAATGCCTAGGATCCCAAGTCACAAAATAATTTTACTTATGTATTTATCTGCTTTGCTTAATCTACATTTTTTTCTTTTTCTACCTTTATTTCTATTTTTACTTATTTCACCTACTCATTTTTCACTAGAAACCTATGTTCCCTCACAGTTGACTCTGCTTCAAAGCAGGGTCTGCAGTTTAGTTTCACATAAGCTTGTCGTGAAAGAGCTATCAAAGCCATTCACACAGCCTGCCCACTTCTCAGGGACAAAAGAGAACATCAAAGTGCTCTGTGCTTATTGTAAACGTGTGACCCTCCTTCCCAGACTGCCAAGATGCAAATATATAGCTGCATTCAATTTTGATGAAATTCTCACAGCACAGTAATGCAGCTTGAGTTTTGTGTTTCAGAAAGGAAAGCAGCACAAATTGAATACAGATGCAATAAATTCTGAAATTATGAAGGTTTTTTTGCAACACAAACCTTTTTACAGTGCTGAAGCAAAGCATACATTTTTAACTGTTTTGAATTAACCAGAATTTTTTTTATATACCTTTCATTTCCTGTTTTCATTATTCAAATAGAAAGCATTCAGAAATCTAAACAAAAATCACTCTTGACCTTTTCAGTAAGGGGAAGTACAATGAGGCTTGACTTGTACTCACAATACTCCTAAATCATATTACCTGACTCTAACACCTCCAGTTTTCAACTTTATTACTTATGACTTCTTTATGATCTTTCAAGGTAATTAAAGAGACTGCATCATTCTTTAAAAATAAAAATCCATAAGCTGAATATAAAACTGCAAACCAACTTACCTGCCTCTTTTCCTAATGGCTTAAACCTTGTATTTCAGCTTTCAGCAAAGGAGGACCATTTCCTACAGTATCCCAACAGAGAAAAAAAGGAGGGAAAAAAAACCCATTTTAGTCACTGAGAAACAAAAAATATGGGTTTCAATATATCAAGGTTTTGTTTCATCTGAGAGTATGTAAGAATATGTAATTTTAAATTATGCAATTTAAAGTATCAAAAACATGCTCCATGTAGTCATTTACATGCTGGAGCACTATTTTATTAAATAGCGAAATACTTATAGCTTCTGGCTCTAATCAGAATGTTTTCTCAAAATTATCTTGCTCATTTCAAATGAAGACTTAAAAGGTGAAAACAGAAAATCCAGTAAATATCTGAAAGGAAATGATCTATGGATGTTCACTCATAAATGGCAGAGTGAAAGGACACACAAAAGCTACTCTGAACATAATCTTCTCCAGACCATCAAAGCATAACCAAATCTAACCCATGTGGCTACAGCATCTTGTAATTGTCTTGAAAATGCTTTGATTTTGAATAAAGGACTGAAAGAAATTCTCAATATAGGGAATTTTAAACAGTAGAATTTAGAATTTTAGAACAGTAATAAGTGTTACAATAGTTACAGACCATATTTCTCCTTCCATTTTCAAAAGCAATGCACTGATGGAACTGTTCAGCTGGCTCCTTAAACAGAAAAAGCAACAAAGCTAGATGGAGGCACAAGTTAAAACTGAACCACCAGGTTCAAACTGGTCCTGCACACATGGGAAAACATTCCTGTCTCCTAAAACAGAGGCACAACTGCCTGCTTGTGCTGCCACCACTGTCAGTCTGCACTTTTCCATAGGTGGAAAGAGTCCTCGCTTACCCTCTCACCACTTTGCACTAGAAAACTCTTTTCCATTCTGCCTTTTTCCTCCAAGTTCAAAATTTCAATAAATGTTTAGCCAGAAAAACAGCTCTCAGGATTTTCAGTCTCAGGGGAAGGATGCTCACTTATTTTAACCAAAGAGCAGGATGCACCAGCATCAGCAGGGCTGTGGTTACTTGCCTGCTTTCCTAAACTACTTTTCCATGGTTTAACTCATCTGCACAATGGACTAGTGCAAGGAGGTCTGTGCAAAGAAGGGAAAGAGAGAGGACGACAAAACTGCTGTCATGGCATTACTCATGTTCACACGAGGTTACAGAAGTTTCTAGGTTGGAAGAGACCTCCAAGATCATCGAGTCCAACCCATGCCCTAAAACCACCTCAACTAAACCAAAGCCCTGAGTGCCACATCCAGTCTTTTTTTAAAACATATCCAGGGTTTTGATTCCACCATCTCCCCGGGCAGACCATTCCAATATTTTATCACTCTATCCATGAAAAACTTTTTCCTAATATCCAACCCTTGACACAGCTTGAAATTGTGCCCTCTCTCTGTTCTAACAGCAGCTGCAAGAATACCAAACTCCTGCATTCCAATATCTACGTTCCTTCTGGTGCCCAAGATGGAAGTTGGTGATTCCTGTGCCAAGCCCCAGAATGATGGCTTCTAGCATCTCCATAAATGACTGCTCTTTGCTTTATTTGGAAATGGATTTGTACTAAGATGCCTAAATAATTACATACCATTTATCACGTGCATCAGCAGTTCAGTGCCTTTGGCTGTCCAACTGATTTCAGATAAAGTCAGCTTGGGTTTGTGTAAGCACAGGGACTAAATATTTACTAGAGGTAATGGCATTCTTCAAAAGAAATTATTACATTGCTAATGCAGGCAATGCAGTAAAAATGACTCCTCTTTAATATTTTATTTATAGTAATTATTTTGAGTCTCAGTGTTTTTTCTTTTTTAAAAAAGAAACTGGGGAAAAAGGCTAATTTTGAATGTATTACTTTAATGACTTATTTAAAATGCTGGAGGCATTTTATTTGGCATTTCTAAACAGCACCATTTTCATTTCCTTCTGAAAAGGAAATAGAAGTGATTGCCATCATTCATGTTACATTTTTTTTAGTATATTTTCAGCAGCAGCTTTTTTTGTTTGTTTGGACACGTGGAGGTGTGTAGCTATTTTATTTTTTAGCAATAGGGTTATAGATGGATGTGTGGTGGGTTAGCCCTGGCTGTCAGCCAGCCACCCTCACTGCCCTTCTCAGCAGGACAGAGAAACAGTGTAAAATGAAAAAAAGGGAAAAAATGAAAAGAGAGCTCCCTTAATATTAAGCAAAATCCCCAAAAATTAAAGCCAGCTTCCTGCCTTCTCCCCAGGCTCAACTTCACTCCTGAGTCTTCTGCCTCCTGTTCCCCCTGAGGAGCTGAGTGCTGCCCTGAGGGTCCTCAGAGCCCCTGGAATTGGTGGAACCCCTGGAAGTGATGGAACTGGCCCCACCTCACAGAGCAGTACTGGGGTTCAGCTGGGGACTCAACTGTTGCTGACAGAAATATCCATTAAAATTCCTGTCTAATCCTCCAGTGACAGACAAGGAGGAAAAAAACTTCTGACAATATACAGGACTGGAAAACAAGTCTTTCAGACCTGGTCCCTAAGTTTTGGGCTTAATTTCTTCTGTGACAATGACAGGAAGAAAACGAACTATCTGAAATATTAGGGAATTAGTCAATAATATATTTTAGGCTTTGAAATATTAGAATGACAACTCCTTAGTATGCACCTTTTCAGATCAAGAGAATGTAAAGGCAAACATCATTAGATATAATGAAGGAAGGGGGCTTGGATCTAAGCACACAATTCAAATTAATTCGTAAGATACAATCACTAAGGGTCATGTACAGTTCATGGGAAAAATCAGAACAGTCAGAAGGTCTGCACTTTGAAATGAGTATACTCCAAAAAAAACAAACAAACAAAAAAAAACCAAAACAAAACAAAAAAAAAAAAAAAAAACACCAAAAAAAAAAAAAAAAAAAAAAAACAAAAACAACAAAAAAAAAAACTGGTTTGAATATGATATTAAAAAAAAAATTAAATATAGAAGTTCAGTGCACATGGTGTAATAAGAGTTCTGAAATTAGCTATACAGAAAGTATATGCCTTATAATACACATTATGTGAGTATTTGGTTTCAAAATTACATCATTTTTCTACTTTTTATTCCCTATTAAATACAAATCAATGACTCTTGTGCAGTAACAGTAAAACTGGGTCTTTTGCCAGACTTTGTGGCCTCACACAGGGTATTTATGGAAACAATTTGTACAAAGCATGGACTTAGCTCAATCTTCAGATTCTGGGTTAAATGATGTTTCAAAAACTATAAGAAAGGAGGAAAAAAATTAATAGAGTGGCAATGTATGGAACATATTTGATACACTCAAAGTTACCTTTAATTCTCTAACTTCTACAAAGTTCAGCTAAATACAAAGATCTTCAATTTTGCGAGTGTGTGTCTTAAATACTGCAAGAATTCTTGCAAGCTAAACACAGAGTTATTCTATTACCATGATTTACACACATTATTACCTTTTCGTTCTACTATAAAGGAAAGGAAAATACTTCAGACTGCAATACATTTCTCTGTCTTATTTTTAAATGGTTGAGAATATTCTGGGCTATTTCAATACACACTCTGGATGCCCATTCCAGCAGTAAGATAATGGTTACTCTGTGCTAAAGTAAAATATAAAACCCATCATTACTTGAGGAGATGATCTCTAAATGTATAAATCCTGACTGACAGCCACTTACTTATCACCTTTACCATTTGCCCACACATTTGTTTTTGTTAATGTTTTTGAACTCCCTTTTCCTAAAGACCTAGCAGAACTTTATGAAATACAGTGACACAGAACTCTGACACAGTCCTTGTTACAAAACATGCCTCAGATGGCAATTACTCAAAGGATGCCATGAGCTCAACAAAACCTTCAATAAATACTAGAGAACTGAACATCTGCAGCTATTGTTTCAGCTGTAAATCTTGTGAATGCTTTTTACTGTAGCAACAAACTGCTAATAAATCCAACTTTCATTGCCAGAAACATATAAAGGACAGGATACACTTCATGATGTTTTCTCAGTGTCCTCCCTGAGCCCATGCACTCAGGCATATTGTTTCCAGATATATTTTATAGCTAGCAGTGATACACTGTCCCCTCTACCCTTTCCCTTGACTGATGAGACAGAGAACATTGACTGAATGCCATTACCTGGCACTACCTCCCTCTTGCTCAACAGAAATGGGAGGCTTTATGCTTACAATTCATATTAGATTTAGCAGCAACCATCAGCATTAATTGCACATGTATCATTTAACAAACAGACTTCTTTAAAAATCCCCAAGAAGCAATTGAAGTGTTGCTCCTGCTCCTGTGCAAAAGCAACAGTTTCCTGGCCTGCTTTTAATATGTATATTAAACACATAGGACTGATGGGCCAGCCACAGGGAAGGATACTCAGTAAAGTCTCAGATTTTCCAAGTACTTTAAATGCTAATTCAATAAAGTGGCACAAAAGCTAGACACTTCTCAATAATGTTAATTTCCATATAAATAAAAATAAATAGAGAAATTATTCCTGCAGTAAGATTTACAGAAGCATTCACATGGCACATAACTTTAATCCTTACTAACTACAAAAGTCACTTGACTGGTTTTGCCTTTCACCTCCTAAAAGGCTTGTTTTTTCTTTCACCTCCTATTACCACACTTTGTTCTGAATGGAGACATGATAGAGAAAAAGAGAGAGACTGATATTGCTTGACATCAACAGAAAAGCTGAACCAAATGAAAGATCACTACCCTTATACCTGAGGTCAATAAATTCTCTGTTGGTGTTAAGTGGGTTTAAATTCAGGCTGAGGGGGGTTGTAGGTGCATGGCCTGTCAGCAAGCATGCAGCTATGAGGGGCCAAAGCATTTGGACAAAGTTTCCAGGCACGTGTTTGCTCTTCAGGTGTTCTACTGTGCTCTTGATGTCCTTACTCAACTTTTTCTTTGCTTCCTCATTTCCTGAAGGTTTGAAACCCACCATTCATCTGCAGCCTTCAGAAATGTAAAGCTGACGGGCTAATGTGTAAATTATCAAAGGTTTCTTTGTCTCCACATCCTTATTTGTTAACTAAAACTGAAAAGGAAAGAGAGGAAAACCATTCCACAGATAACTAACTTCTTGACACCTCCCTTAAAGTTAAAGATGACATTTCTCTGTTACAGTTCAGCATAGGCTGTTGAGTCAAGGAAGACTGGAAGATTCTAAGTTTATCTGAGAGATGTATAATTTGTTTTCTGGGATCTCAGCCTTTTGCTGGTGTTCATCCTTGGTAAATTCTATGTAGCTCTGCTGTACTGATTTCATAGCTGACCATCTGATTCTAGAAGCAGAGCCATCTCAAACTAAAGGAAAGAAACAGCTTAGTAGACTCTTATCACTAAAGACAGAAAAAAATAAATAAAAAGAAAAAAAAAAAAATTAGTGCTAAAGACAGAGGAAAAGATTTGAATACCAAAGATAGGAAAAAGATTTCAGTACAGAGAAGGGGGAAGAGGAATTGGATAAAGAGAATATATCTATCCCACATAAAATTCCTTTAAAAACATAATTTGTTTTCTCAAAGTTTTAGACAATACATTCTATAGAAACACTTGTCATCACAAAGGGTATCAGATGTCAGAGGTCAACAGGTTTTGCAAACATGAAGGATTTGCCATGATCACTAAATATAATAATAATAAACAAAAAAATGCTCATATGTCAGGAAGAGACTTAGTGCATAAAACTATTTTCTCAGTTAAGAAGAGTTACATTCCAGAAAATACACTTTTATGGAAACCATATTTCAATTGGGCATTTATTCCATTAAGTTCAAAAATAGCCAAAAGCACTTTCTATTGCCAGGAGATACATTAGTATCAATACATGACATAGGCTTCGAGACAACTTTTTAGTAGCTTTTCTTTGATTAAAGACACAGGTAGAATGTTCTGAAGAAACTGTAAACAGCTGCATTACAGCAAGAGATATGACTTCACAAGGGGGTTGATTATCTTCTACTGGGAGACTGAGTAAGTGACTGTAAGAAGATATCCATTTTTAGGGAGTGCTGCCACTGATGTTTTTTTTGCTGGCATTTACTAAACAGACCAAAACAGGTGTATGTTTGGTTCAGGGCAGTTTAAGGGAAAGCTGCTTATTCTTTTACAAACTAATCCCTCTTCCCTTGTGTTCAGTCACATAATAGTCTGCAGTTCACAAGTACCAAATACTAGCTAGCATTGTAAAGATGGAATCAATAGCATAATCCTATTAAATTCCGCAATGCAGGCTACTTTTCAGATATATAGTGGAATCCTCTTAAATCGATTTTTTTTTAATAAAAGGTAGGGTTATGTGAGGCTCTAGCTAGAAACCTAAAATATATTGTCTACATAATGCTCTTAAGATAGCAGTTCAGTCTGTTTTCCTCCGTACAATTTCAGTGTGTTGGCTGGATTGTAGCTGCGATGCTTTACTAGATGAACTTCCAAAACAAAACCAACACTTCCTTAGTTATTGAAACCATAGGGCAAGGAAAGAATTCATAACTTTTCTCACATAAGTCTTCAATGAGAACTGACACATCCAAGTGCATGTAAGCTATGGTTGTGATCTCATCCCAGCCCAACACAGCTGCTCACTTGCTCCCCCACCAGCTGGATCCTGGAGAGAGAATGGGAAGGGTAAAAGCCAGAAAACTTGTGGGTTGAGCTAAAGTCAATTTAACTGGGAAAAGCCACACACACAGGCAAAGCAAAACAAGGCATTAATTCACCAGTTCCCGTGGGCAGCCATCTCCAGGAGAGCAGGGCCCCATCACAGGTAACTGACTTGGGAAGAAAAAACAATCACTTCAAATGTCTCTGCCTTCCTCCACTCTATACTCTGAGCATGATGTCACATGCTCTGGAGTGTCCCTTTGGTCAGCTGGGGTCACCTGTCCTGGCTGTGTCCCCTTCCACCTTCCCAGGCACCCTCAACATCCTCCAGTGTGGCATCATAAAATGCAGAAAAGGCCTTGGCTCTGTGTGACCCCTGCTCAGCAATGACAAAAACATCTCTGTGTTATTAACCCTGTGTTCAGCACAAATCCAGAACACAGTCCCATAGCACTGGAAAAGAAATCAACTCTACTCCAGCCACATCCAGCACATTGCACCCCTATCCCATAGTATTCACATCATGCTAAGATCCCACGTTATGCAATACAACTTCATTGTCCACCAGCCCCCTTTTCCCCTCCTTACTATAAAATAAAAATATCACTCCATCTATGGAGCACCCCTAACAAAATGTCTATTGAATTGAATTCATTTAGTCAGTGACTTCGGGCTGTTTTTGTAGTGGTGATCACTTGATGGAAGTTTTAGCTGTTATGTTTTCCAGATTCTGTTCTGCCTAGCTCTGAGCTTCATATAAAGTGTTAGAGTAAGCTCTCTTCACAGGGTAGGTTGACAAAACAAATCCTTTTCCAGCTTTAGACCAAGGACAATGGTTACAATCTCCAGGGCCATAAAGCATTAACAATGGAGAACTGAAGAGAACAAACTGGGAGGATAGGACTTCATAATCTGAAGCTGTAATTGGACAATTATCCCCCATATGCAAAAGGACCAATACTTATAAATGTGATAAACCTCGTGACTGGTCGTCCATTTTGTGACCATTTTTGGTGTGGCCCTGGCCAGGCTCTTGTACTGCCCAAGGTGCACTCTTTAAGGTATTTTTATAAATACTTACTGTATTTAACTCTGCCTCGTCTCTGTTCTAGGTCAGCCTCTATAGGCATCACACTCAGGACAGGAGAGGTGGTGTGTTACATGAAGTCACTGGGCACTAAAGCCAGCTCAGGTCAGGTCACTACTGCACTGCAACTGCATTTGTGAGGCTTATCCTCCACAGGTTTACTAATTCCTGTAACTCACAACTCAAATCATGGCTTGCAACAAATTAAAGGTACATTCTTTGCAATCTTCACCCCTGGTCCTTTTGGGCCATGTTAATCTGGTTTAATGTTGCTGTGAACTCCTCTTTTCCCCAGCTTGGCTACAACAAAGGGTTGCTGCTGCAGTCTCACAGTATAGTCCATATCATAATTATCCAAAGGCTGCAGGGGGACAGCTCCTCCACCATGGTTTTTACCATGGGCTGGAAGGGAATATTTGCTTCCCCTGCTCCAGCATGGTGTCCCAGCCACAGGAGGCAGTCCTCTCTGAACTCTTCCAACGTGGATCCTTCTCACAGGCTGCAATTCTTCCCAAACTGCTCCAGCATGTGTCCCCCATGAACCCACGAGTCCTGCCAGCAAACCTGCTCCATCACAGGCATCTCATGGGGTCACATCCTCCTTCAGGCATCCACCTTCCCCGGTAGGGAGTTTCCATGGGCTGCAGGTGGATCTCCTCCACTCATTCACAAGTCACAATGTCCCCAACTCAAGCTCAGACCAAAGTCCCAGCCTGTCCAGCACAGCACCTCAGAGACAGCAGCCATGCCCTGGCCACCTGCCAGCCCAGGCACATCCACGGCTGTTATCAGAACATCCCCAGGCACAATGCAGTGAGGTGATAAGAAGTACAGCACAGCAGCAAGGAGTGAAAGCCACTGACAAGCACTGGACTCTAATAGACAGTCGTGGAAACAAGCCCCATGGCAAGCACAGGAGCCTGCTCCTTACTGGCCAAACAGCACTACCAAACATAAATTCAGTCTGGTACTTCCCATCAGATCTGTCATCTCTCAAACCCTTCGAGCCTATCACTGGGCAACAAATAAGGCTGTTGGGGTTTTGGAGCAATATTCCCCAGTTCAGTGTCCTCACTGTGAATCTCCCCACACCACTGCCCCCCTCCCCTGAGACAGCATGAGGGAACTGGAAGCACAAAAGCAAAGAACATGGCTTGAGAAAAGAACAATTTACTGGAAAGAGCTATGGGATAAGAAAAAGAAAACAATCACAGCATCACTACTAATGACAGAGAGCAAAAGACACAATCCACACATAAAAAAACCCTGTTAACAGATGTACCAATGTCTCCCTTCATCACATTTTCTTGACCAGAAGGAGCCCTTTCTTCCCAGAAAATAGTCCCTTTTACCTGCCAATAGTTTAAGGGGTATAGAATACTTCTGAGTCCTAGCCACGCCCCCTCCCAGCTACTGCAAAAAAATTAACCCTGTCCTAGCCAGAACTGATGCCTTGGGAAGGCTGACCTGAAACAGAGACTGAACAGAGCTAGAGAATAAAGTAGGTATTTATTAAAAGGGCTTTAAAGATCCACCTTGGGCAGGACAAGGGCCTGGCCAGGGCTACACCCAAGGTGGAGTTAGAATGGTCACAAAATGGACAGCTCACAGCAGGTGGGATGAGGTCTCACGCTTTTATAAGTTTTAGTTCATTTGCATATTGATGTTTAATTGCCCAATTACAGCTTCAGGTTTTGAGATCTCATCCTCCTTGGTCCTCCCTCCAGCCCCCTGTTGTTTGTGCTTTTGTGGCTGAAAGCTGTCCTTGGTCTTCAGCAGGAAAAGGATTTGTTTTGTCCACCTACTCTGTGAAGGGATCTCACTAACACTTAATAGGATGCTCAGAACTGCAGCCCTAGGCAGCAGAGAATCTGGAAAACATGGAAGATAAAACTTAAGCCATCAGAACCAGGACAGTCATTGACACCTATTGCCAAAATCCCTTCACTAACACAATCAGATTGTTTCTTCTTTTGAAAATTAATGCTAGAATTTACTTAAACATCTTTCTGGATATCTCTTTTTCAGTTTAATTGATTGCAAACTTTGTCTGCTCACATTTGAAGACTGGAGGATCTCTAAATCTCTTTCAAAAAAAATATCATGTTTGAATCAATAGGAATATCTAGAGCATTTTCCTGCAGGAATATAGCAGGGGTGTAAATACCACCTGTGACACTAGCTACCTGATTCTTGAACCAACCAAAACAAATATTATCTAGTGCCTAGTACCCAGTCCACTGCAGGGTGTGTTATGGTGATAGTTGCTGCTGGGCAGGCTGAGATTCCCATTTGTATCAGTGGAAAATGATTTATCCAGCAAGCCATGTCATAGTTCACACATATTCCAGGAGACCCAGGTATTTGTGTCTCCAGTCTTGTGTCTTTCAGGTCAAAGAAAGTACACACAGGAATTCAATAAATTCTTTCTCTATTTCCACAGAGAAGATGTGTAAATGTTCTACTTCCTACCTTTCTCTGCAAACACTTCCTATTTGTGCAGCCACTGAAGATCCTGATGCTATCAGCAGTTGTACCAAATTAGGGCCTTTACACACCTCTACACTACGTTGAGAATCACAAAAATCTATAACTACAGTTTGCAAGTCAGAAAATCATAGCAAGTCTTATGATCAGGATGATAAACCGACATTGCTAAAGAGAAGACAGATTTCTCATTTCTCCAGGCAATAAATGTACATACTCAGTGTTTTCTGGACTAATTTGATGCATTTTGCAGATTCATTTTTATTGCTAACTTCATACAATATCAGAAGTCCTGTATTCACAAATCATGAGCAGCATCCCTCACATGAGCAGTACTATCTAGACATCTTCTCTGAAATGGAATCTTGGGAACAGACAGGAGCTGAGGGCCAGACAATGCCTCTGCTTGACCTTCTGGTGCAATGGGGCCACAAAGGAGCTGGGGAGAGCACCCAGAACCCTGCCTTTGACCCATCCATCTTCCACATTTTAAATGAACCTCTCAATAGATCCCAACATGTTACAAAGGTTCAGGACTGACAGGAGGGGGGTAAAAAATAAAAAAAAAAAAAAAAGCACAAGTGTAGCAGCCTCATTAGGATTCTGCTCTCAAAGGCTCCACACAGCTTTGTCTTTTGAAGAGAGAAAGCAGCTTAACAAGTCAGCAATAGCTTGGTCCCCCCCCAGAACAGCTATGGTAACAGTCTGCTGTGCACAAACACGTTTCTTGAACTACTTTCCCAAGTCCCTGCTAATGCAAACCTGTGGAGTGAAATAAATGCAAGACAGCTCTTTTGTCTCCCTGGGTTTTTTTAAACACTCCACACGACAAGTATATCACTCCTGCTTCCTGTCTTTTGCCTTTGGTTAGAAATTATTCATCAAAATACGCATTTCTGAGATTAGGGATGAATAGCTCATGCAGCTAAATCCACAGAATCAGTTGCACAACTGCAGTCAAAGTTAACCAAAGATTTCAGAGACTTTGTTCTCGAGAAGCCAGTTGGCAGTACACTTTGACATGTACTTGGTCAAGCCCTTGAACCAACTTTTTATGGTTCACAGCAATGCTCTCTGGTGGTTACACAATTATGCTGATCAGGGCCATAACAAAACCAATTTACCCACCCCAAATAAACAATTGTAGCTCTTCTCATTTTTAGAGACTGGCAGGAAGAGGTGCTGATTTTCCTCTTCACTCCCATTTTCTCTGAAAATCTGGACAGGAGCCTCTCCCCGCACTTTGCTGTCCTCACTTCTTACTGAATAAGGATACTCCTTTTCCTTACTGGAGTACCTGCAGGGAAGTGCTCTCACCTGGACTGGGCAGCCAGTGCTGTTGGTTCAGCAACGTCATGGCTGCTGCATCAAACCTAAAAAAAAAATTAACAGCAAAACAGCACAACCAGAGAAATAAAATTACTTAATCACTGTCATATAGATGTTTCATACTAAAACTAGATGGAGTGCTACTTCTTTTGCCTTGCCTAGCCTGAAGGAAAAGGTGTGATTCTGTATAAGCAAGGGGTAGGCTACTTCAGGCCCTTTCTCAGCAGCATGTCTAACAGGTTATGTAATCCTCCACAGGAATTTGATCCCTTCTGTACAATTTTCAGCTACTGAGCTTCAAGGTTCTATTACAAGAATCACTAAGACATTAAATCTTTGCTTTAAAACCTTTCTGCTGTACTGTATCCTCCTGAAACACGAACCCTGGCCATAAGGGGTAGGAAGCATAAACTTATTTATGAAATGTCTAAAAAAACAAATGCATTTCTGATTAATAAATCACAATAAAAGTCTTGTTCTCAAGAGTAAATTATTAAAAACCACAAAGAAAACATCAGTTTTTGAGATTTCTACCGATAAAACTTGTATGCTAATTGTATTAAGATATTGATTGTCCCAATCCTTATACATACCCAAGTCCCTACAGTGTGGAGTCAGGGATGAAAATAAAGTACTTCCAAATTACTACACATTTTTTCATACATAATTTTAAACACAAGGCAAATCCAGCCTTTTCTGAACGGCTGGTAATGCCAGTATTGTTTCCCTTCTCCCTGCTCCATCCTTTTGCCCTTGTGAGAGATTTGAATTGAAGAAGCAGAAACCATGCTAACCTCCCAAAAGCACACCACTGACCTAGCTGACATAGCCTTGCATATGTAAAAATCACACATTTTATTTATAAAGCATAGGAAGTCCTAAGCATTTTAGAAAGTCTCAAAATGACAAAAGTTGAATAAATATACATGCTTAGGGCAGCACACGCAGTGCTGTGTTCATCTGAAAGATGCTCAGGGACTCAACACTTCAAGAAACCCATGAATTTCTAAAACACATCATCCTTGCCCTTTGAACAGAGACAGAGAGATGCATTCATAGCAGAAAGTCTTTCAGCACCTCTGGAAGGCAGAGGACCATTTAGATGCAGGGGCTGGAAAGCCCCCAGCACAGGACCCAGCAGTAGCACCAATTTCCCTGAACAGCACAGAGCTCTTTGGAAAGGAACTAGGGGATTAAGAAGTCTGATTTCTCATGATCTGAACACTATAAACTTAAATTTAGGAAATGTAGATAGAGACCTACACACCCCAGGGATGGGAACAAATTACAGCATAAAAACCTTCACTCAAGATGGCTTGAAGGTCAACATAATTAGTGACAAGCATTTCCATTTCTTTCTTCTCTCCTCTACTTTATAAGCAGAATAAATTTTAAAAATCTCTAACCTGGAACAACGATGTGTTTTCTATTAGACACTGACAAATTGACAGGGAAGGGAGAACAGCCACATTTCTAAGATAATTTTCTGTTATTTTTACACATACAAGAGAAACATCAGTGATCTAAAAGTATTATACAGAATATGACTGATTCAACTGGTGCTACTGAGACAAAGAAAATAAACCATCTTGCATACTCAGTGAGTCATTCTAGATACAAATCACTGGGACAAGGTTAAGAACTAGGTGTAGCAATCAAAGAGTTTTCAAGCAGGACACAATTATATGAGTAAAAACAACAGGAGGTCCCAGTGTTCCCCAACAGCCTGATGGGACAAGAGCTTTGCAGCACTTTGGTCAGTTGTTGAACCAAGTGTGAATATGGAAAGTATTTTCAGTGGAACAGTCCTGATATTTAAAAAGAAGGGAGGGGGAGAAATGTTAGTGCAAAGACCCATTTTGCAAGAATTGCTGTTTTATGTCACCCTTTAAGAGTAGGTAGAGAAGGGCAGAAGAAAACTTATGATTCAGAAATAAGTCTAATAATTTTTCTCTGGAACGCTGCTTAGAGGACAGTGTTCAGCCTGCTGTATGAAGGGTTAACATCACAATAGAACTCCCACACACAAATATTTTTAATTTGTCACCTAAATTCTCTAACGCAAACATTTATGGTGCCTTTAATCCAAATAAATTGAATATCACCATAACAATCTAGTGGAGAATCTGATCTGCAAACCAGCATGTTTCTAGAAATATACACTAAAGTCTGTGTGTGTGTGTATATGTGCATATATGCAGCTCCACCTGACCCAATACATTTTGCTGTTTAATGATTCATCAACACAAACATAATTATAAGCATATCTTGCTCTCAATTATACATACTTAGGTTTATTTTTTTTAAATTTAAACCCAGATTTTTTTTCCCATGTTTACAGCATCTAACACATTTTTTTCTCTTCACTCAAAAGGAAGAAAAATGCTTATATCCATAAAAATTTAAATGTCTTTAGCAATCAGAACATTTTCAGCTACTTAGCAAATACAGGGTCTATAATTCAGATTTGACTAAGTCTAAATTAATCAGCATGAGAGGCGAGATTTGGTTTTGTAGGGACCAGGCTCACATTCTACTGAACAGAAAGTGGTTTGCCTGAGTCATGGACTTTAGAATTCAGCCTTTGAGCAGCAAAGTGAAAGAGCTATGAACAACTATTGTGTCAAAATTTTGTTTGGAAAAAGCCCAAAAGCTTCTTTTTGTGTAACTCATGTAAGTCTTGAACTTCTGACATTTTTTAACACAGTGCCTTACATACCCTACAAAACAAAATCTTATGTCATGCATCATTAGATGATTGCACACTGCTCCTCCAGTCTGGCTCACTGATGTTAAACACTGTCTTGGAAAATCTCTTTGTACCATTTGATAGTCTCAATATCACACTTGTAGTGCAGTGAGTCAAAGATAACTTATGCTGTAGTCTAAATAATTCTTAAACTATACCTTTTTTTTTCTCTGTACTTTATTTACAATTATTTTGTACAGAGTCACAGACCATCACCTCAGAGCAGGAGAGGTTATGTGCCCTCCCCATTTATTCAACCAGAAAGGGCAAGCAGGCTCAACCAAACTTCATAAAAGTCCAAAAGTCAGTGGTTTTGGCTGGTTTCTTCCTCAAGCCATCAGAATCCCAATCCAAAACCAGCTCACTCTTAAGGAGGGATTTTCTTGATAAATCACCTGCTGCTCAAGACTCCATAAAAGTGAAAGGCAACTGACTGAGGGAAGGGAGCCAGAATTTCCATTCTAAGCAATTTGATTTTAAAAAGCATTAATTTTTTTCACTACCTCAAAAGTATCGCCATGATTGTTACCTTCTTTGGAGTGTTATTCTGCCCACAGCTGCCATCCCCCCTGGAGGTGGGAGGAAAATCTCCAGAGGAAGGACAGGACATCAGGTGACTCACCCTGACTCCCTGTCAACACAGTGGCCTGTTGTACTGATGGAAAAATCTTTTATAACACAAGTCACTCCAAGAGTTTGTGCTCCTCAACAGATAGCGTAGCAACGTAACTAAAGCTGAGTAGATAGAGAACAGAAGTTATTTTAGAACCACAAGAAATCATGTCATTTTTAATTTTGTTATAATTCTGAAGAAGGCTTTACATCATGTCTAGTGTAACTCACAGCTTGGCTCTCCCTATTTCAACTGTCCTACTTCATAAAATATTCAAATTCAGGGAGACAAAGTATTTTAAGAGCTTGGCTAGAACGAAGGAATGCTCAGAAATTCACAGAAACAATGAAACAACTAATTTCCTTAATTCAACTTTACTAACACAGAAGGAATTATTTCCTTTTTTTCCCCTCTAGATTTAGTGTACAGCATTTCTAATGTACAGCTTGAATTTGGGTTTTGCTTGGTTTTCCTCTTTGTAAGGGAACACAAAAGTGACAGCATCTCTCATGGCATATATGGTCAAGTATGAATTGCTCTCCCATATCCCTATCCACTCTTCATTATGACCAGAGCACAGGTTTTTGACCCTGCTCCAGAGGATTTTTTGTCTTCAGTAATGAAACTAGTTAATGAGCAGGTCCCTCATTGGGTAGTGTATACTGGGTGAATACAGCTCACTACTCTCTTAAATCAAATATTCAGTTGACTGCATTTAGATGCATTCAATTTTTTTTTTTGCATCTTTCATTCTTGTTTCAGCTCAGAATTAAAACTGAGTCCATACACATTTTCTAAATGCTTTAATGAGGGTGAGTAGCCGGTGAATTATCAAAAGGTTACAGAAATTGTTCTTGGCTCAGTTTTATCCCACACACTCACATTTGTGTCCAAAGGCCAAGGTCTCTCTAGTACAAGGATTTGTCGCTGATCCACAACCTTCACAACACACATTTGTGGTAAGAGTGTCCCTGCTTCTTCCATCCATGCAAAGAAAAATTCAAAGCAAGAAACACAGCTGCCTACTGAGAGACCAAAGGAACCTTACACATCCTCATTAGGATTCTCTACTTCAAGAATTGACAATAACCCCATAAATACTGGCTGTTCCCTAGTCCTTCTTTAGGAAGCCCTGCAGCTAGAAGATATCTTTGTACACTGACTAGTGATTTGCAGAGATTCTATTTTTTTTTTTTTTTTGAGCTAATCTGAGACAATTTAAGATGAATTAACCCAAAGAAGAATTATTTCTTTGACAGCAATTTGAAGACGCTCTCCAAACACATAAACATAAATTTACTGATGGTCAACGCTGACAATTTAAAGCAATATATTTTGTTTTGTTGCTCAGTTTAAATTATTCCACGGGGTACAGTTTATCAATCTTAAAATTCTTTAAAGCAAAATCAATATTATTACTGCAGCCCAGCAATGTTTTTTATCTTCTGTGGTAGCCTCTTCAAAGGAAGAGCAGTCACTAGGTTAAGACTGGAGGAGGAGACAGTCCTTCCTGGAACAAGTTTTATATTTTATCTGAAGAGATACACAGAACTGTTGGTGTATTCAAACTGAATTACTCTGCTGACAACTAAGGTATTCATATAGTTTACAGTTTATTAGTCTTCTTTCCATTTTTAAGCTCCTTTTTTTCTTTAATCTTCTGTGTTTTCCTTCGCTCCTGTCATCTTCCTAGACCCCTCCAGTTACACACTTGAGATTTAGCAAATGTGTAGAAAAGCCTAAACCCCTTAGCTTCCATGGCATTAATGCATTAGACACACTAATTTCTCTCTATTGGTTTACTTCTGTTCTTCTGACAGACAGAAAACCTCACTTGGCTCTTCACAGAGGTCCCTCTGTGTTGTCACAGAGAGTATGCCTACCTAGACTGGCACTCTTCTGCCAGTTCCAACCTAAGAACAGAGTGTGCTGCTGGCGAAATGTTATTTTTCACTGGCAGTTCAGAGGGCTGTTATGTGTCAAATAAAATGCAGCACAGCTAAATTTGAAATTGTTCCACTGGTATTGTTCTCCTGCTATACACACCATGCATTTTTCTTTACAGAACACATTGCTCAGCAAATGATGAACATTGGTCCTTTTTTTTTTTTTTGAGAAGTGCAGCATCATTAAGGAAAACTTAATGGTCTCAGGGTGGTGGATATTATGAAAAGAGAAATAAGAGCAGACCACACATACTTGGAACAAATATGTTATTGGGTAGATGATTTTTTGCAAACCTGAACAAAGCAGAAGAAATATTTTCAGACTTTATCAAGAAAAGTGGAATCAGCTTCCACTAAAATCAGGCAAGATACTCAAACATCTTGAGCAGTAGCACAATAATAATTCATGCAGATGCAGCTTTCAGCAGCATCCCATGCCTATGAAGCTACAGCATTCTCACAAACTGCTCAAATGTGGCTTCTAATGTTTACACAAGCATTTTAGACAAATAATTGTATGGCTTCATCCAGTAGTCATGATTCCCCTGACACTGTAGTTTTAAAGGTCAAGTATGGTGTGTCTAAGCACTTAGGTTTCGAAGCACACTAAGAAATTAAAATTTAGGGAAGAAGCAAGAGTGCATGAACTTCCTTTGAACTCAGTCATGTGGAATTCAGTGATTAGAACCAAGTTAATATACTGAAGAATAAATTAAACTTATTTGCAAGTAGTTCAAATGATGTGCATCTCCATCTTAAAATAATTTTCAAACAGTCATATTTGCAGACTACTTTGCATTAAAGGAACCGTATAGTAAAAATAGAATCCTGAGCAAAAGCACTGCTACTTTGCCAATCCCCAGCATGCCTCCATGCTAACATCAAATTATTTCTCCTGCAAATTCTTCTTCATCCCTATTCTTTTCCAACATGTACTTCTAGCTAAGATAGAAGAGTGCACTGTTAAAGGACTAGAGGATCAAGGACATACTTCAAGTTGACTAGCAATTGCTAAAATAGGAACAGTTATAATGCAAAATAATCTTTTTTTCAAGTGTTTCCAGTATAGCACCTGAATTCCAAAACACGTGGTTCATGTATAGATAATTGCTTGATTGCTTACTTTCATGTCCTTGCCAGGAAACACTGGGAAATTATCTCTGACATGATAGAAAAGTACAGCTTTCTTGGTACTAGCAATTTTTCTACTTAGTTTTGTTAGAAGACATTCTTAAACTAATAGGGGAGAAAAAAAATCTTCATCAAAACTCATTAATTAAATTACAAGCAAGGTAAGATGTATGTATGTAAGATAGCATGACTTTATTCCCCAACATTTCCGAGTTATTAACACTTCAGCATTGCTACTCAGTGTCAAACATCTACTTATTAAGTGAGATCTTGGGCAGAATTGCCATCCTGTTGTTGTTTTTGGGGAAACATGTTGTCCCTTAGAGCCTGACTCTCTCTTTCCAAACCTGGCATCCTTAAATTTACAAACCACAGCTACATCTCGTCCCAACCGAGAGCTAGTAGCAATCCCCTTCTGTTAATATCATCCAGATGACATCATTTATAACATCCCTGCACGTTCATCAGTGCACTCATGGATACAGGCATTGACTAAAGTGCTAAGTGGGGGTAGGCAGGCCAGAAGATGCTCTTCACTGATCTGACTGCTGGCCGTGGCCTCTGGGCTGCTGTGACAGTGTTTGCAACCCCAAAAGTAGCACACTAGTCTCTCATTTGTCAGGGCTTTGAAGCATGTCTTATTTCCATAAAATCTTCAAGCCCCAGAGGAAGAGGGAGTTTCAATAGGACCCAAGGAAGCCTTCAAGTGAGTTTCTGAAGCAGTTTAGAATTTACCAATAGGAAATTTTCTCTAGGAGACACACTCCAGCACTCTGGTCAGGGAGGCAGCTCAGGAGGCCAGAGGAATGCAGGTACAGAGATTCATCTTCCCAATTTTACCTCTGTGTAGAAATGCTTTCCTTATCTGTCCACTAAAGTCTAAAAACATTAGTACCCATATTATCTATTTTGAACACTGTGAGTACTTCTGTTTGGATTTTCACCTAATCCATTTTGAATGAAAGGTAATTTCCAGGTGAAAATCTAATTGCTTGCCAAAGGATGAGGTATCTGCATATCAGGGATTGAATAACATGCATGTACATCCCACGTGCAGCATTTCAGCTGATAAGTGTATAATAAGATGTGGTTCAACAAAACTATTGCTTAACTCTAAGAATTAGCATGACTAGATTTTGAAGAGAAGGAAAGATCTTCCAACAATAAATGAAATCTCTCTCTCCCTATTGTGGGGGAAAAGGCCTTGAGGGATTTGGGTTGGGTTATTTCCAAAGGAGTCAATATCAACTTCCTTTGAGGAAAAGGCCACTGGGCTCATCTAGTTCCATTTAAAGCAGTTTTTGCCTTCACAGTGCTGACTGCAACGTGCCCAGTCAAACCTCTGACGAGAAAATGGAAATTGGCTTCAAGCAAATGGACAGCACAGAGCTAATCCTTGGATCAATTCTCACACTGCCCAGGTATTAGGGTGAATCAAGGGGCAGCTACAAACTTCCAACATCACCCACTGCAACACACAAAGTCAGGCCACTGGCATCCCTTTGATTCATCCCCTGAACAAGGCTCAGGAAGTCACATTAAAAAAAAAAGTGTAGAAAAATTACTTCAGTTACTTCCAGCCTCCACTGAAATAGACAAAAACTCTTACACAAAATCCTTATTTGATCTACCTATAGGCACCATCATAATCTTTTATGTTTTACAGGATTGATTAAAACTTCAGTAACAGAAAATTACTCTCGTCCTTAAAAATAAGGACCACTTGAAAAGCGTAGAAGAATTTGGAAGTTTAATAGATGCATTTTGTCATGACAACTCTTTGGTAAACAAGCTGTAACGTTAAAATTAAGGGCTTTCATTTTAAAAAAGGTACCAATTTTTGACTAGCAAGATGATTAATTAACAGAACAGACTGAAAGAGTTATCCATATTCAGTAACCAAGGCATATACTTTGAGTCAAACATGTTACTCTGATCAACCCACACACATTCTGCATCTGTAGAGAAATTGAGAATATTTAAGATTATTCACTATGGACTTAATTGATGAATTTATGCCTTACTGGGTTTAAGGTGATGTTTTACTAAAGGTTATGTAAGTGGCTTCACTGCAGATACAGAAGACAAGATTTGCTTCTCTGGTTGTCTCAGGAGTGCAGGTCACCACTCTTCTTGCTGAGGGACAAAGTTCCTTAACATGTAGCTAAAACAGCAGGAAAAAAAAAAATATATATACTACCACTTCACAGTTCACAGACTGTTCCTGTCACCATTAGTCAGTATTTTTACAGTCAGTGAAGCTACTGGTATAGTAGGCTTCATAACTATCCAGCTTATAGCATTAGAAACATGTCCTTCTATTCCCTAGAAAATACTTTAGCCAGAAAGAAAGGGGGGAATTACCTTCTTCCAATTCAGCAGAAAGCTTAATCTCCTTCATTTATAGGGTGTTTTGCCAAGGTCCAGCCATGGATGAGAGATAACTGAGAAATTTTTGAAATGAGAAACAGGGTGTGTCTTGCATATCAACATCAGATATATATAAAACAGATCAAGAGAATATGGTCTATTTTCTTTTTTGTTTTTGACCCCGTTGATGATCCTCAGGAAAAGTGCATGCTTATCAGGCACCAACTTCAATTGGATTAAATTACATGCCATCTGACAGAAGACTCAACTACTCTGCCTGGTGCTTCTGTGCTTTCTCTAAAGGTAACAGGATTTTTGGTACCATTTGGGTAGTAATTACATAGTTAGAATTTTATTTTCTTTTTAAAGGTAAGCCACCTGTTAACTCCCTTTTTCAGATAGATTAAACAGGCTCATTTAACACAAATATACTTTGTTAGTCTACTGTGAATAACACCACACTAAAAATTACGATGATATAGTTACATCAGAGCTCAAGAAAACATTGGTATCTCCCAAGGGAACTGACTGTGATTGCCAACATGCAAAGAGAATCACAGAACAGTCTGAGTTGGAAGGGACCCACAAGGGACATGTCAGGGCAAGTGAATGTCCCGGACCAAACCCACAAGCTTTGCCTTATTAACACCATGCTCCACCCAACTGAGCTTTTGTTTTACCTACTACATGTATTCACCTTCCTGACTTGCAAAGAAGTCAGTGTTAATGCATGAATCAGTAATAATTCTGGCTACACAACAGTACCTTATACTTTCATCAGCATTCATGCTGTTGCAATTACATTCAAAACATATTTTTGCTCATGACTAATGTCTAAGAATACTCTAATGATCAGAAGATTGTATCCTAAAAATATACCAGATGTCGTCTTTCATTTTGGAGTGATAGAACTCTATAGTCTTTTCAGATAATTATTTTACTATTATGTAACATATTTTCAATGTAATTCACTTCTATGAAGGTGATTTAGTTTTAATACATAGATTTAGTTTTTCTTAATTATGCTTTTTTTGGATCAAGACACATCTTAGAACTTAAGATTTTGGTCAAGCAAGTGAACTGCCTTGAGATGATCCTGAATGTTTGTGTGGGTTTTTTTTTTTTTTTTTCTTCCCCCTCTAAAGGAAGTCCATTAATATAATAAGGATTATACATATTCCTAATGTAAAATTATTTATGTGACTTTCTATATTCTCTTTCAGAAGACTGGTAACACTATTAAGAGATTTCTTTTAAAGCTTATTTTATGTTCTTCTAATACACAAGATTTTTTTTTTTTTTTAGATAAACTTGACCAGAGGAAGCAATATTTGCACCAATTGTTACAAACTGATGCTTTTAACAGTTATAGACAGTTATGGCCTTTAGCATCAGCCCCTGCTGGTTTGCAGATTTGAATGATGTCCTTCAATATTTCTCTGTTCTCTTTTGTGACAGTAAGAAACTTAACAAGTAGTAAAAAGCATCTTCCCTAATGTGAACAACCAATGACAACTGCAAAATCATTTTGACATTTGGAGAGTTGTTAACATGCTCACACTCTCTTTACAATCTTGAACATGCTAATTATAAATTTCAATATTGAAGGAAAGAAAAAAGCAACAGCAAGTTCAATGCTTGAAATTCTGGTGCATTTTCTTTCACATTAGAATGATGAATTTGGGATAAAATGATCTACTGGCTTATGCCTCTTGAGAGCACTACCCTGTTTAGGAAATATGATGGTTATTACTAAAAGCTATGTGGAACAGAGTCAGTGATGTTCACACAGGAAATGGCAGGACAGTTCCCTGATGCCGGAGGTGACACTCTTCACCAACCACACTCTGAAACCCGCAATGCCTCAAGGGAAGAGCATGAGGACTCCTGCACACCCCACCCTTCCACTCAAAAAGCCTCTGGGCAGAAGCACAGACCTGAGTTTGGAATTCCCAGTGTGCTCTGCCTCTGCGGCCAAGGATGAATCCTCTATCTGGAAGAGTGTTGAATTTCACCATATCCTACCAGGAGCTCCTTAGGCAGGGTCTATTTTCCCCTGGGTGTCTGCCTTTAAGATGTCATAACCAAGTGACACACGACTAACTCATCAGTTCAGAGCTCATGATGTTTCTTTTTGCAAATTTGACAAAGGGCATATTACATTGCAACATATGAAACTGCCAACCTTACCACATGCTACTAAAATTACCTCCAGGACACACATTTACAAAAGGTCCCGTACTAAAAACATTTACGTCCTATGCATGAATATGAGCCATATATTTGTGTAAAGTTGACTTCTTTTCTGTCATATAAACATTTGATAAAATGTATCTTTCCTAGATTAAAACCATTTTGGAAAGCTATAATACAACCAAGCTTTTTAAGCAAGTGACAGACATGCACAGAAATGTGCTGCTCCCACTGAATCATGAATGTCCAGGTGAGACAGAGCATAGAGAAAACTGGGCAGAATCAGCTAAAGTTGCTCAATAAACAAGATTTCATGCACAGAAGCTGCTCTTTGGGTCTAAAACTGAAAGATCCTGTTAAGAAAAAGCAATCCAGCTCATCTCCAAGAATAGGAGGTTGGTGTTATCCTTGCTACACATAACCCCCAAACTCCTTTCTTTGAGAGCAGTCCTTTAAAGAGCATTTAAACAAATGTCCCTAGATCTTCACTTGGGCAGGTGGCACTGTAACCCAAACAAAGTCAAACATAAGCCAATAATCAGCACCCTTTTAGAAGCAGTATGGGTTTTTTAAGAACCACATTGACAACTATTTCATAATAAGGTGTGCAGCCACTTCAGAGAGAAGGCATGAATAAATAACCAGGTAACATCCTATACTGTATCAAGTATAGGTTTTGTCTAGGGTAGAGATAATTTTCATCACAGCAGTGAGTATGGGGCTATGTTTTGGGTTTGTGCTGCACAAAGCATTAATGAGGCAGCATTGCTTCTGTTATTGCTGGGCAGCACATGCACAGAGTCAAGGTTTTTTCCTCTTCTTATCTCATCACTGAGTAAGCTGGAGGTGTTCAAGGAGTTTGTAGGCAACACAACTGGAACATGAGATTCCAGCTGACCCAAGGACTATTCCATATGATGATCCATGTGGATAGACTAGAAAGCCAGGTCACCATTATATGTGATGAAGTCCTGTTTTCCCGGGATGGCTGAGCCCCTTCCTGGCCCTGGGAAGGAATAAATTCATTCCTTGTTTTGCTTTGCTTGCATGCACAGTTTTTGGTTTACCCGTTAAGGTGTTTTCATCTCAAGCCACAGGTTTTCTCACTGTTACTCTTTCCTGCTGGAGAAGAGTGGGCCAGCAATAATGTGATTGAGTTATTGTTGGGGTTAAACCACAATGTGTCATGAAACTGTATCCCACAAATCAGCTTCTCTGCTGCTGCGTTCCAGCACATAAGGACTGAATCATGAGCTGCAAGGGGAAATTCTGTGCTCCCTTTGGTTCTAAAATCCAGCTTTACTACATATCCATTATATAGAGCTGATTGTTATTTCTTCTTATCTGCTAATTGCCACAGATCGTGATGATCTATTTATATCTTCAAAACTACTCCTAAAATGCACTGCAAAATAGTGGCCTGAGGATTCTGAAGCCAAAAGTGATCAATCATTTGACACATATTGTATTTTTCTGCACAATCAAATTATATTTCTGTTTCTCATTTTAAAAAATCACTACAGTTCACAGAGAGGAAAAAACTCAACAAAACTATATGAGGACATTTTTGATTTTAAATCAAATATAAAAGGGAACAGAAATATAAAATCTACAGCTTGTAGATTTTTAGTTATTCCCCCTCGATGTGGGAGTTCTGCCCATTTTCCTCCCAACCCCTATCCTAGTCACTATGAGAATGCTTAAGACAAGGAAAGGATTTGTTACACAGATGGGAACACTTCTTGGTTGCTACACTGTGCAAGCCTGAGAGAATGTATGGTTTATGAAGTAGAAGCAAGCAAAGAAGAAGAAGAAAAAAAAAAAAAAAAAAAAAAACAACAACAAAAACAACCCCACCCACAAATTTGCCACTTTGACCATTTCTTTGGGGTTTTTTTCCTTCGTTTTTTCTTTCCAACAACCTGCTTGTTGTCTTATTGTTTCCACCACTTTTAACTGAGGCCGTCAAATTTCACCACTCAGAGAAATGGCGAACACTTGACTTTGATTAGGAACATTGGGTTTGTAAGTGTAGTAGCACTAGTATCTACTTAACTGACAATAGCAGAATCTGCTCAGCTGAATTGACAGGAGGAGGCTGGTACCCTCCCTTCAGGTATTTTCCTGTTCCTTTTTTAGCAGCTCTAAGGTTACAACAGGCATTTTTGGAGCTTTTCAACGAGAGAGAAAACGAGGCTTGCAAACAGGTCAGCAGTTCAAAACCACAAATTATCTGCATGTTTTGCTTTAGGTGATAGACTGCCATTGTTTCTAAAGTAGTCTAGTTCTTACTCTGGAGAAAACAGCATGTGTAAAAGGCAGAAAATCACAGCTCAAATGAGAGTGAAGACAACTGTTTTAAGGATGCAAAAGACACAGAATATTGATGCATTTTTACTGCTGAAGCATTAATTAAAACTCTCTTCTCATACCACAGGGCTGAAGAGCTACCAGATGACTTTACAGTCTCAAAAACAATCTTAGAAGCTTAACTGCAAAAAAGTGGGCATTAGACTTTCAAGCAATCTTTCTCTTAACTTCATAATATAAATGCTAACACAAAATATGCCTCTCTACTAATAGCTCTTCAAAACTTAAGGGTGATTAATGGTGTCACATTTTATATTTTAGTGTTGTCAAGATTCTATTGTACAGATTCTGAAAAAACAAATTATATCTAAAAATGTCTGTATCATTTTTTTCTGAAAACCAAGAGACTTTTGCAAGTGACAGGAATGAAATCCTTGCCCAGAAGCTGGTTTTGATATCAAAAATCAGTCCTCCTCACTTCTTGTTCAGCACTCATTATTGTGTCCACTACACTGTAATCCTATTCACCTCTCCTCCACAATTCAGCACTTTGCAGCACGCTTTGTCTACAAGGAGGAAAAAGTGCCTTGTTAAATCTATACAAGATTTGTTTATCTTTAATTAACGTGGACAGTGTTTCCTATCCATACTGGATCCGCCTGGAACAGAATTAACTTCCTTCACAACATCCCCTTTGGTGCTTGTTTTGAGTTTGTGGCTAAAACTGTGCAGATAACACAAAGTGGTTGTGGCTCTTTATCAACAATAAAGTGGACACAACAAAGATGAGGGGGAAAAAAACCTAAAAAACAACAAAAAAATTTTAATGAACCACCAAAGCTTTCTCTGTTTCCCACTCTCTTCCCCTCCTCTTCCCAACAAGTAGGCTGGGAGTAAGAAAGAAGCTGAGTGAGGATGCAGACAGGATGGGTGAGTTGAGTTGGCCAGAGAGATTGTAGTGGTTTGAAAACAAACCGAGTGAGAGGCTCTAAATCAGAAATACGATTTAATGAGAAGAAAAGGAAACAATAAAATAAAATAAATGCAATAATTAAAAAAAAAAAAAAAAAAAAACCCACTGAGAGTCAGAATACAACCTGATCAGGGTGATGGAAACAGTCCAGACGAGGTGGTCTTCCTGAAGCAGTGATCTCGTAGAAAGGTCTGGTCACTCCGGTCCTCTGGGAATCCAGTGGGTGAGGGCTGCTTCTACTGTCCCAAATCCCAGTTTATATCCAGGTGAGAACCCATGCTCCCCATGGGCGGAGCATCTCCCAATGGGATGATGAGTCATAGAGAAGGTCCTTGATGGCTCATTAAAGAGAGAGAACTCCCAGAGGGAGTTATCTGTGAGTCATGGGCAAGGCACTGATGGGCCATTAACTGAAGATGGTCATAGAATACATCCCAAACTACAACCCAGGACAGGGATGTTCCACCCCATCCAATGCTATGCTCAGAGCTCACTGCTCTCTCCCAGTTTGAAACCACAGAGAGCGAGAGCAAAATCAAAAGTGTTCATGGATCAAGACCAAGACAATTTAAGCACTGAAGGCAAATGGCAGAGTGGAGGGGAAAGACAGCCAAATCTCAGAAGCCAAACCCTCTCACCTTCTTAGCTGACAAAAATCAAGAATTCAAACTTGTCTCCAGTCAAAACTGAGATGATTGAGAATTACGCAGCTTATTGGTTCTCTGTGGCACAGATTCTACTTTTGAACACACATGCTTACTATTTAGCAAGCTGTAATTTTTT
Source organism: Sylvia atricapilla (assembly GCF_009819655.1). Taxonomy (NCBI): domain Eukaryota; kingdom Metazoa; phylum Chordata; class Aves; order Passeriformes; family Sylviidae; genus Sylvia; species Sylvia atricapilla. The sequence continues at coordinate 64,660,430 of NC_089143.1, forward strand.
TATGGTATAACCTTTGTGAAGACACTACATTACATCTTACCACACTAGGGATTTTTGAATTATAAGGTATGACAGGGGAAAAAGCATTTGATTCAGAAAGAAATCTGAATATGCTTGTCCACATGATGAGATGGCAAAGTCAGCCATCGTGTTGCCAGGCTCTTCATAACACCAAGGCCATTTAGAAGGAAACAATGCCATTTGAATGTGACCTGAACAATCCCAAATACAATTAAAAGCCATTTTAAAACTGCACCTAGACCAACAGCAGAGCTACTAACAGCATAGAAAAACTTGTTCCCAGCCATCTGCCTAGTGTGTAGTTTGATAGATTCTTGGGGAGAGTTAAGGAGAAAATTCCCTAGGTACTACAGCATTGATCTGTTGAGCTCTAAACTTACAGAATTTCCCAAAAATTGAATTGGAAGTCCACACAATATATAAATTCATTCAATTAATTCAACCAAGCAAGCTAATTCTGCCCTCCATTCACATGTTTTTAGTTTTCTTTCTCTTTTTATTTCCTTTATGACCTCAAGCAAACTGCAATAATTTGCCTGAAAAAAATCATTTATTCAATTCAACTTAAAAACATTATCTCCCTCCTTCTCATTTGGGCTTTCTCACATCTGACTGCTGCCAGATGTTACAGGTAGAGGCAGACAGAACATGCCATCTGCACTGCTGAATGTCTCAGACACGTCCTAACAAGCTGTTGGCTTTGTCTGAACATTAATGGCTGATGGCAGCACAGCAGGTGCACTGGAGGACCAGTGGGAAATGTGTTGAGAAGCCCAGAATGGGCTCAGTATTTAAGTTCGAGATGAAAGTTGGGAGTTGTAAAATAAAGCCTCCAGACTATTCAGTACAGATTAAACGACGTTGAGAACACAGTTTCAATTGTGACTTTCATTATCAAATAATCCTACGCTGTGTTTTTAAACCAAAAAAGTCTTAGTCTATTGTATTTCACAGATGTAGGAAATCAGAATCATAATAACCAGGATGTTTATAAACTGAAGTGCATCTTAATCGCTTGCTTGACATGCTGGAAAAAGGTCCAACAGCATCAACTGGGACATGGCAGGAAACAAATATAACTACATACACACTTGTAAAAAGATAGACGTTCCTTAGCTGATTTTAAAACACAAACCTACTACACATAAAGGGCATTACATTGCTGTGCTATTTCTAAGCAAACATTTCAGGTACTAGTGCACAACACCCAACATAAAACAAACAGCCTGAAATCAAAACTTGGGAGGTTTTTAATCACAGTGTATGAACAAATCTCTTCTACGAGGTTGTAAGTAAAGCCAATAAGTATGGCAAGAACAACTCACTTTATTATTGATGGATCAATGTTATTTTTTTATTATTGCTATCCTTCAATCCCTCTGTAACTAGTATCACTTGCTTCTTTGGTTTGTAATAATAAACCTCCCTCCCATGATTCACACTGAATTATCTCACCACAATATGTTAGAGAAAGAGGTAAAAGTTTCAGTTCCTCAAAAAAAAAAAAAAAAAAAAATCCAACATGTTCCATAAATCTCAGGAGAAATATATAGGTGCAGGCTTTTCCCTGAGAGTTTTCCAGTGTAAGTAGTCCAATACATATAGCAAATCACATCTAAACTCTGCTGGCACATCACCAAAGCCTCTTCTTGTCAGTGTACCTGGACCTACTGTGAATGAAATGTCTTTAGAGGATGAATAAATGAATAAAACTAATCCCTCTTATTACTCCCGTAAATGTTTGAGATTAACACAGAGACCGTGAACTATGTGGAAAAATCCCAGCTGTGTTATCTGATATGCAATGTTTTCATTCCTTTATCAGCAACTGAACAAAACCCTACTCATTTCACACAGAGAAAACAGTTTGTTTTTAAAGATCACCACAAATAGTTTCCTTAAAAGGCTGAAGTTGCCATAACTCACAGTTCTCTGACCTTACCAACTACCCAGCACAGCTATAAGAAAATAAGTTTACATCAGAGCCATAATTCTAAAGGTCTTTGTATGCCCACAAATCTTAATCAGAGAATGGCAAAGACATAGGTATAAAAAATAAAAAAAGACTAGAGGCAAATGTGATGAGCAAAGTGATGTACCTGATCATTTCTGCTCATTAAAAATTTAATGACTCTCCCAATCACCTCTCAGTCCCTAAATTAATTTCAAGTTTCTCTCAAACACACCAGACAAATTCTAACCCAGACTACAAACTTTGTTCTGCTCTCCCACCAAAAAAAAAAAAAAAAAAAAAAAAAAAAAAAAAAAGGGGGGGGGCAAAGCGCCAGTGCCAGAGCACCCAGAGATCCCTCTCCAGTGCTACCACACAGGGCCAGGGGTCAGCACCAAATGCCAGCCCTGGGCACACTGCCAGCAGGGGATCACCTGATGGAAAGCTGTACAGGCATGCACACACTTCAGCTGCTCCCACAACTTCAGACCAGTCACTGAGACGTGGCACTGGTGGACTAATGAAATTAACTGGTTTGCTTTGCTGAAGGGAAGGTGAAGATCACACTGAGCTCCATCTGTTCTACATCACCCAAGTGCTTTGTCAGCCAACACAGCGCAAAACAGAGACTCCTCCAGCATTTAAGTCAAACTCAGGGCTTTGAACAAGGGGGAAAGAGATAATAAAACTCCATCACAGCAGCTGAAAGGTTTTGAAGCCATTTCTTGCTTTCATCGTTTAGTATTTATTTTATTAAACCATGATCAATACCTTAAATTCTGTTCTGTACTCCCTTAAATTACTAAAGTAAATAAGGACTTCCATTAAACAAAAAAAGGAGGGGTAATTTTCCAGTCACAGAACATCCCAAGTGTTCTCCAAGTGGGACAGAAAAATTTGTGGTTTGTTTGGTGGTTTTTGGGGGGGATTTTTGTTGTTGTTTTGGTTTTGCTTGGTCAGTTTGAGGATTTTTGTTTGGGTTTGAGGGAGTTGGTTTTGGTTTTGCATGTGGATTTTTTTTTTTTTCTAAAGTTTAAACTCCTTATATCTTCAAATTGCTTCAAAATATATCACACAGTAACCTAAGGTTTTAGCTGCCTGTATTCCTATCCATTTCTCAACATTTAACTGAACAGCACACAAACTGAGAGGACAGACTGCTAATTCTTTAAATCACAGCTGGATTTACTAATGCCAATAGCGCCACTAGAATCAATGAAAGCATTTTTTGGAGGGTCGTTCATGGGTTTTGTTTACTTTTCTTTTACACAGATAAGGGTAAAACAAAGAGAATCATTAACTTCAAAACAGCTCCATAGGGTGTCAGGGATATGAAGTAGAGCCACTGTTTAACATTACATTTTCTGACTCTTGCCTTTATTATCCTTTGAATAATTAATAAAACCCTTGAAAGGCTGCTCCATTAAACAACCAACTTTCACATCGTTAGCTGCTTGGATAACTGAAAGGCCAAGCGAAATGTGAGCTACAGGTAGTTTAGAAAAAATGCTAATTTCTTTATGCTGACACTCACAAACCCTGTCAGCAGAAATCTATACAGCCTGTATTACTGAAATACAATATTAATAGTAGGTTTGAGTTCAGCAGCAAAATACCACTATTAGTTGTAGCCTGATACGAAATTAAGGGAGATTAAGCACCTAAATTTTAAGATTGTTATGTCAATTACATTTACAATATTTCTTTCCAGACATTCAAGTTAGAGGATAGTTTTAATTTTGCAGAAATACAGATTATATTTTCCTCCAATTGAATCAATATTAAGGCAGGTATCAGTTGTCTCCTTTAGAAAAAGCTTGAGCCCAAATGAACAAAGGCAAAACAGGGCCCTATTCCTACCAAGGAACAGGATCAAACAGGAAGAGTATTATTCCTTCTTCCTTAGAAAATCTTACAGTCTATATATCATCATTAGTGAAGTGGGGGGGGAAAAAAAAAAGTACCAAAATATCATCCCACACTTTCTTTAATCATATAAAAAAGTCATCACATAAGCATTATTCATTCAAAAACTGTCTCATTTTTAACAGCCTGGGGCTAAAGGGAGATACAGATGGAAGCAAGTTAACAGAACAATCTACAGAGAGGAACTCGTCATGCAAAGTACTGTTTCAAAGGAAATAAAGGATATGGAAAGAGCATTCTGCACTTGATCCACTGCTAAATATAGGCTGGAAGATGGCCATTTAAATGCATTTATTCCTATTTATATGCACATATATGCCAATTACTTCTGTAAATTTGTTTCCAAATCAAGCAGCTTTGTAGGATTGTACTTGCATTAAAAATGTGAGAAAGTTAAAAAGTTTCCAGCGTGGCATTTTCTTTCCCCTAATGATTTACTTAAACAGCCCAAGATATTGGATCTCTTTTTAAGTGTTAGTTATGAACATTCTTCAACATAATTATCTCTATGGCTTTATGAACTGAACTGTTGCAACATCTTTGAATGTTTAACCAGTAGCAAAGATCTGGCTTTTGAGAACACAGCTGTGTGACATCTCCACTGTCATAGCAGCAATATGCACAGTACCAAATCATGACACCCTTCCAAATTCCATGTGTCCAAACATAGCCTAGGAAAACCCCAGCTGAAGAACCCAATGTTCAAAAGGAATGTTGCTGAGTAAAACATTTCATATGTAATATACATCTCACTATTAGAAGTGAGATATAAATCCGCTATTGCTGTCAAAGACTAATCACAAAAATCACTGCCAACCCATGCCAATGCTTATTGAAAAGTCTGCTGGGCTACCAGCTCACATCTCAACATCCTATATCTTCTCTCATATCAAAAGTGACATTGTTGGAATAAAATTCCTACACTTGAGAGTGAGGTCAATCTACAAAGTACGAGTACATAGAGGTAGCATAATCTGCAATTATCTAGCCACTTTCAAAATTTAGCCCTTTCTTTTAGAGACTGATGTGACTGGGAAGAACAACATTTCAGGCAGTGCAATTACATATCCTAAAAACTGAAGCTCGAGAAGACCCCTGTTAATGTGGAACATTTCATAATGAACACTGTTTAAAAAACAAGCATAAGCGCAGAAGAAATTCCCTTCCCGAATACTACAGGCAATTTCCCTAAAAGCTTCAATTTCCCAAAGCTGTGATCCTTCTGGGGAAATCCTGCTTCAGAAATCCTGATCCAAATAAGACATGAACTTATCAGTTGTCATTCTTTTTGGGTTTTGACCTCAAATTGCTGGTTGTTCTCAGAGAGCTCTTCCCATATAATTTCACTGATTCTAGTAACTACGTTAGATAGTCTGCAATATACAGGCTGAAACAATAGTAAAACAAACTTATGATATTCATAGTTAGCTGTACAGGAGAAAAACTAAGCCTTTATTGTGGCTTTTTTACTCCTGCTCTGCATATCACAGAAGGTTTGCTGACATTAGAAGCCTGTTGATGAAACCTAAAGTCTACAGCAGCTTTCACTGTGCTCAACATTGTTGAGTAAACTTATAGCAAGAAGATCCCTCACACAGTCCTCTTCTTTTTTTGACCCCATAAATTAGCTGTGATGTCATTTTCCTGAAACCAGTCTGTCCTTACCACATGCTGTGCTATAGAAAAATCTCTCTCAGGCCAAACTCCTTCATGAGTAAATCCTTTTAGGTACGACTGGCTGACTTGAATTCAAACACACACCTCAAGAGTCCATACTTTGACACAGACAGCATTCCCCCCACACACTTCTCATGCCATCCTCACTAGAGGACATTTCCAGCTGTTTGGAAGAGGCTGAGCTGAGCAGTGTGTGCTAGAGCCAAGCAAAGAGCAGCTCAGCATGGTCTGCCTGAGCTGCACCACAGATCCTGCTAGCTGGAAAAAAATCAGAAACTTGCTGCCATCTGAATTTTAAGATTATATCTTGCTGCTAAGCTCCCCTTGATAGACCAGGGCAGATACAGGATACAGAGTGCCTTCAGGGATAAAGTCTCCCAAAAAAATAAGACTTTACCCCTTTTTCCTTTTTGCCAATGGACAATATGGCAGCTTCAAGCATCTCACCTATTTGAATATCACACCACTGAGCAGCACAAGATAGCATTCCCTTGCTGTGGCACTAAAATAAATCTGCTGAAGAAGGAAATAACAGGAGATGAAATCCATGCTACAGTTTCCAAGGAAAGCATGTTAATACCTAATACATAGTGTGGGGGGGAGGAATAGTAAGTAAAGTAAGGGGGGAAAAAGTATCCATTAGAAAGATGTTGTTCAACTGGTGTCAGGAGAAGATCAGCAGGACCTGGAGTGATCTGCTGGGTAAATGCAGGGCATGCAAGCTGAAACTGCCAAGGAGCAGCTTTCAGTGACATATCCAATTTCAGCGTTTACAATGCATGAGCTATTAAAATTCAACCAATATGACTCTCTATGGCAGCCTTTTTCAGAGCTATATGCTGACTAACACTTTAGTACAGAGGAGTATTTTGTTTGCTTTTTTGGTGTATATTTCTCAGGGAAAAGCACTAGCTTGTAGTACAGAGGGATTGATATCCTAATGACAGCAAGAAAATTTCCAAACCCAAACTCTGTTTCCATCAAGATTCCTATTCACCAGCTATCTGCCCACCAACATGACTCCTCTTTGTGGCATTTTCTTTGACACACAGGGTATAAATTAAAACTAGTAAATTAAGATTGGCAGGCATTTTTGTCACTTGTGTCAACCATATAAAGGTAATTCCTGTGGAAACAATTGCATAAGCACAACAGATTTCAGCACACCAAGGGCCAGGTTTCCCTCTTGGAAAAAATGGAGTGCATGAGCAAAAGCCAAGAGTCTGTAGAAAAGTAATTTGTAATTCTAGGTTTGCTGGGTTTGGGCTGGTGTTTTTCAGAAGCACCTGTACTGTCATTTATTAGTTAACATATTAAGTGTGATTTATTCAGAGGGTCAAATTGGTTTAAATTTGGATTCTGAGGGACCTTCTGCCTACTCACTTCCTGTGATGGAATTTTTCAATATCAGTACCTTATAAGTCACCAGGCAGTTGTACAAAAATTTGGGGCACCTTAGGAATGCAAGTGTGTGAAAGCAGAGTTTTAGGCAGGACTCCATGAGAGAGCATCCCTTCCAGACTTTAACAATGCTTCTAATATTGTCACCACCCAAAATTTTATTTCAATATTGGACACATGTATTTAAGTCCAAATATGGACTGGAAAGGTCATCATCATTGAACCTGTTCAGCTGTGGTGCTGAGTACTCCAAAATGCCCATAAAAGTCATGGAGTTGTACCAGTCTCATTCAGACAGCACATTTTTGAAGCTGCCCCTTTATTTGGCACTCTGGACAAGGTAATACTTAGCAAAACAAATTTCTTTAATAGACTGTTCAGTGATTGGTGTCAGGCCAAGTTAGGTTTTAATTTTTAGAAGGAGGAAAACTAATTGCCATGACCTATGGATTGGGAGAAGCTACCAGAATCAGTATAAAACTGCCTCTCTCCATAGCACTACTCCAGGCTTTGGGAAATTCAGCAATTCTGCCACAGAATTGCCTCTTGTGGGACCAAGTGTTCTCCCCAAGCATCTCACACCATACTGTTTTGTATTTGTCAATACTGGAAAAATTTTTTTATATCATCTTCTGTCTTAAATAAAACATCATCATGCAGGGAATGCCCCAGGTCCTTTCAGCTTAGATTTAGTAGGTTTCCCACCTCTGCTTCCCCTCTCCAGTAGGGTCAGGTTATTACCAGAAACAAGTTTTTCCCACTTTGCCATGTGTGACCTATTGAACAAAGAGTTAGTGAACAATATTGCTTTACCAAAACACCTGCTATGACTAAGACTGACAGAAGGCCAGCACCTAGAGCCCATCATCATCTAACCTAGCAGATTGATTTCTCTTTACTTATCTTACTATGGAAACCTTTAAGTTAAAGACTTTAGAAGTTTGTTGTTTTTTTTTTCTTCCCAAGTAGTGTGTGAGAAATTCAGATTTTACATACAGTGTTTACTCTCATTATGCCTCAGCTTGAATAAATACTCAATTCTTTTATTTTTCAGGATAAGACCAGATTTTTTTAATTTCTTCAGAGTCCTAATGCAGAATAAGTTTGTATGAGTTCTATTAAATATGAGTTAAAACTATAACTCTTCCACAAGGGGACAGACTAGAACTGAAGATCCAACCCATGGCCAAAAGGACAGCAAGGAAAAAAACCAGCAACAAGTTATTAAAAAAGATCTATTCCATCAGACTGGTCAATCTCCAGCCAGGCTTTATCAAAAACTTGAACACCAGCAGGAGAACCTGCAAATCTGAAAGGACAATCAGGTGCTTCAATGCAAGCAAATGTTACCAAAGCTTCAAAGGAATCTGAGGCCAGTCTCTAAAAAAGAGCTGACTTGGCAGACTGCTGGATTCCTTCTCCACACTGGAAACATTTCATGTTCTCTCAACTTGTACAAGAGTAGAAAGTCCATCCTTCCCTATCTCAAGACATGGGCAGCAACAGTCAGATGAAGAAAGTAAAATAATTCTAATCCATCCAAGAAACTGTTCTATGCCACCTATTCTCTGCTGTGCAAGCAGAGCAACACCAGCCCTTACCTGAAATGGTATTTTGGTACATTCTGAGCCCAGTGGAGTAGCAACATTAGAACATGGTTATCGTGTCTAAAGTGGCCCGTTTCAAACCCATTCATAAATGCAAGGAAATTGCTTCACCAGCTGCAACTTTCCTAAGGAATAAAGAGATCACTAACAGGGAATGCCTGGAAAAACTGGTACTCATGCAAGTAAGACAACCTAATACATTAAAATACAGTTAGGATCATTTATACTGTCCAGAAAACAAATAAACAAACAAAAACACACCCTAATATTGCTCAGAGTTTTATTTTAATCCTCTGAAAACAACTATTTGAACACAGCATCCGGACAACAGCAAAACACATTAGCAGCATGCAAAATTCTTCTTTTACCCCAGCCTGTTAGGCACACAAGCTACACATAATAAAAACAATTAAAAAAAGAAGTTGGGCTGGCTCTACTAAGATCTTCACTCTTCAAAACTTGCAGAAAGTGTTACCAGCAAGCAAGCCCTGTCAAACCTGCTGACACTGAGTAAAATGACATCACTTTGTGCAACAGCAATTTAAAATCCCTTAAAGAGTGTTGTATGACTAAGTAGAACGCTCTAGCCCTTTTGGCATTTGTCTGCATAGACTGAAATGTTCATGCGGATTGTGTCGACAGAGCAAGGGCATGCTCAAGGATCTTGGAGATACTTGGACATAGCTGCATTGATTGGGCAGCATCCAAAATTAACTACAATTAACCCAAAATTAACCACTTCATCTAGTGGCCCAGATGGAGATTCACACCATCACCACTTTAGGTGGGTGTGCACTCACCCTAATGCAAGAACAAACATTATTCTGAGCCTGTAATGCCCCTTGCTCAGCACAGCAAGAGTTTGCCACTCCCTGCTTCCTTTATGGGTGCAGGATAATCCCATTTTGTACAGAACTGCTGGTGCTGTCGGTAAGGAGGCTGCCTGTACTTAGCTTACAAATGTTGGAATTAGAGCAAAGAGCTGAGAATAGCACCCACAACAGGAGAACATGGAATTCACCCCATGTTTTTATATTAAATCCATGCATGCAAATAGCTGAATACATTAAAGCAAAAAAAAAAGCCTGAGTGCAGTAAAATATTCACATTTTCGCAAGTAAATTTGGTATTAAAAATTTTTGTTTCATTACACAAACATTTCCTCTACAGGTGGAATGCATGGGCTTGAAAAAACTAAACCAAAAAATCTATGCTTTTTAGTGCACTTACAATTGGACTGCAACAACAGATCAAACTTTACCCACTTGTAAAAGGTGTTACTAATTTCTCCTATAGGTTGCACGTTGACCTGTCCTCAGATTTGTACAGTGAAAACAACTGGATTTGTCTTTTTTTTTTTGTCTTATTGAGAAATATTTTTCTGATCATACTGCTGGTGAAATAAGAGAACAAAAATTCCAGTGTGGCTGCATTTATACCATCTGCATAAACTCAGAAGACTCTAAAGCTGATAGGAATTACAGAGGGAGAAAGAGCTGGTTTTTTGCCATGCTTTTTAATAAAAATATGTCTTTGGTACAGAGATGAGGGGGTGGAGCTTTCAGTGCTATCTATTCAATTCTTAATTTACTTCTAATAATATATATTTGCTTAGGACAGCTACAGGACATGCCTACCAAATGAAAAAAAATTCTTTACTGTATGTGAAAGGCAAACTTTGTCTTTGATTCACAGCAACAATGAAAACTACCATGAAATTTCATTAAAAGTGAAACTGCCTTGTTTGTAAGAGCTGGAACACACATGAAGAAATGTTTTCACAGTGGAAGCTAAAGATCAGCCCGTATAAGTCTTAGAAGATATTCCAAAGAACCATGATTTTGAACACTCAACTCCACACTAAATCAAATCAAAATGCCAACCCACAAACAGAAGAACACTTGTTTTTCTTCCCTGACGCAAACATTTATTTCTCAAAACATTTCTAACAGGCATATCCCCTCCTTTAAAATATTTACGCATGTCTTCAAGCACTGGTAACAGAACAGAATTGTATTGTTTCTTGAGGCTTTTCTGCTGCATTTTTAGCATATTACAGCAGAATGAGTTTTTGTGCATACTCCCTTGTCTTCAATTTTAAAACTACACAGACCTTTCGTGCATTATTCCCCTTAAAACAAATCTCAGCCAGTCTGGATCCAGCCCTGCTCCTGCTGATTCAGCAGCGTGGATATTCACACCAAAGGCTAAAACAATTAGAGACAAAGCAGAGGAAATAACAGCACTTTCCATTTTCCATAAATGATGCTGAAGTGTTTTCATATCTCTGTGTGTTTATAAGTGCAGGTACCCTAAGCCTTAGCCCTCATGTTTCCCTCTGCCCCTCTGACTTGTTACCATGAACACAAAGAACAGATTATAACCTCAACAGTCTGATTATCTCTGTCATGTTTCTCTGTGCTACCCTATAATTTTACCAGTGATGTCTTAATGCCAACAAAGGGATGCATTTCAGCTAAACTGTCTAAACATTAGTTGTTCTAGAGAGGAGAGAGTTCCCAAGCATCAGAGCATAAGGAAGAAAAATTATCAGACACTTACAAACACCAGGCAATGGGCAATGAAGGAACAGCATGCACACAGACCATATAAAATATACATTATTTTCACAGGCACAGGTTAGTTGGACTCCCTCAGTAGGTGTAGCTGTTCTTTCTGACTTTGAGGACAGCTGAAAAAATGGCCCAAATTTCTATTCATGCAAAATTCAGTGATGAGGCAAAAAATACACCAGGTTTGCAAAGATCACAACAGAACAAAGAAAATACTATGTGATGACAACAGAAGGCAAATTGAGGATACTGTGTCTAGAAGTAGAGGGACTCTTAACAAGGTCACTTAGTTTCCATCACAAATGGATGGAAAGGAATTTAGTTTTTTGAAAGCCCAGGTGAGGGAGATAGATGTGTTCATGTCAAAAGAGTTAAGCATGAGATGTTAAGTCTCTGTTCAGACCCAGAAGTTTGGGGTTCACTTGCTAATCTATTTTCTGAGCATACCAAGTACTTTACTTCTTCAATGCCATTTGTAAAGGAAGGTTGTTGAGGAGACAAACACATGGAGCAGATGTAAGGCAGAGTACATACCATGGAGCATTTATCTTTGAAAATGATTTACTTATCCATTTCTCCCTGGAAAAGATCTATTCATCCATTTCTGCCCTGGAAGCAGTGGATTTTATTTTCTAGTCAAATAGCAGGGGATTGTGTGGTGGGTTTCTTGGTGCATGAAATACAGACTTGAAAAGGAAAATATTAATACTGCCAAGGAGTACATCAATATCAAGCAGCTTCCAAAAAAAGAAAAAGCTTTAGGAAATTAATTAATCTAGCATTGTTCCTTTTCTTGTCTGCAGCTGTTACAAAGAGGTGACATGAGAGACACAGAGAAACAAATTATTTATAATTAAATTAAATATGAAGACATAAATGAAGAGGCATATAAAGATATTCAGAATTATATTTTAAAAGCCGCATCAATCATTTTAAGTATTTTGGAAATGGTGTGTCTAGAGAAGGAAATGAAAAGCTACAGAAGGCATACCTGGAGGGCATCCTGGCTGGACAAACAGGAATATTAGGCTAGAGATTCTTAGGAGCAACTCTTATGTGCACTTCAATTAGAAGACTAAAAGATACCAGCATAAGACCAAAAGCTACAAAATGGTGCCCAGTCTGCTGAAACAAGAAAAGCAGAAGTGAGCTTGCCAGAGTGAGCTGGCAAGTATCTCATGTTGCTGTATAGAGTATCACATAAACCTGCAGAGACAAGAGAAGAATTTGGAGACTCTTATTTTGACTTTTTTTTCCAAATAGGAAAAAAACATTTATTCGAGAAGATACTTATCCCAAGAGAGAAACACACCAGGAAAAAGATGGAAGCAAATAGCTGAGCACTAGCTATATAAAGGTGAAGAAGGGATATATCCATTAAGGGTATTTAAAGTCTAAATTCATTAAGAAAATAAATCTTCCATAAAAGCACTCAATAATACATCCAGATGCCAAATTAAAAGAAAAAGCCACTGTATCTGTCCAAGTTTGAAATCATATATATTTGACATATTTGGCAGTGTAGGTGAGGTAAATCATATGACAACACTATTGAATCATTGGATAATATTTATCAAGAGAAGGACTGAGGGAACCAAAGGGAATGAAGAAGGGTATAAACTCTTTGTGAAGCTCAACCTGAAAGAAAGCAGAACTGGATTTTGGATCACTGATGACTCAGGCAAAGGAGCTAAAATAAAAACATCTAAAGATATTTTAAATCTAGCGACTTGTTTTGAGAAATGATCAATAAGTCTCATAGGAGAGACAATTTATATAATTTACATATATGATTTTTTTAATATATTTGAAAAGGTTTTAAGGAAGGTATTATATAAGATAAATGTCATTGTTTACAAGGAACATTTCCAGCTGTACTAGAAAGATGCTGTGCCAGGATATATTCAAAAAAAGGATTGTGGCATTCTTTAGCCCACATCAGACTGGTTACAGATAGGTAATAAAACCAAAGCTAAGTCCCAGAAAATAAAAGTCAGCAACATTTTTAGTATCAGTATCAGCAAGTTCTAGGCTACAGAAAGAAACCATACTGCAAGAGATTCAGATAGCAGCAGAAGAAAACCTTACCAAGAGCAAGCAGGGTTCTCTAAGCCACTGAGGCTCAAATCTCTTCCAAGGGCTAGTTTTGTGTTTTTCCTAACAATTCTTTAATAAAAACATGCATGTGAAATGAAAGTGACTTCTTGATTTTTCTTTTCTGAAAGCAAAGAGTCGTGACTTTTTAAACAGCAAAATAAATCAAAGCATAAATTTAAATGTTAAAATTTGCATATGAAAAACTGATATTAAAGAAAAATACAATAATTATTCTTATCTTGTAATGAATAAAAGAAGTAGAGGGCTTTAGAATCGGTCAGTGATATGCTATTTATATAGCAAGAGGAGGACATAAGGATGCAACAGTGGTGGGCATACAAAACAAGTGAAAACAAATCCAAGCTCTCTTTTGAACTGATGAAACTCTTGTAGGTGTCCCACCATCCTCTGAAGAACAACAAAAACCAGAATATCTGAAGAAGGAAGAAGCTTCCAAACATAAAAAAAAAAAAATCCTTTTATGCAGTCTTTTTTGTTAAGTTCAGACACCAAAGAAGGAAGCAAGAAAATGTGGGATTTCTTCAATTTCTATCTCTTCCTACAAAACAATCTCTGCCCAAAGGCAGAATGACAAACTGAGATGCTAATTCGAGAAGAAAATCTTCCAACTACCTGAATCACCAGTGCAATACAAGAGGAATTCATCTGAGCTTGGTTACTCTTCAGTCTCCTGGAAAAGCAAACCAGCACTCAAAACATTTTTGACTGGCAGAAAAAAAAAATCTTCTGCAACTGGAACACTAAAATGCTATTAAAATATTCAAGAGATCCTTGGATGAGATACAAAAACAGGAGCTTATATCAGTGATTTTTTTGGAAAAAAAAAAAAAAAATCACCAAACCCCCATTGCTGTGAAAAGTTCTAACTTCATCTGAACTGAGCCAACTTTTTTAGGTAGCACCACCTTGATCAGCTACCCACACGGAAAAATTACACTTTGACTCAGTCCCAAGAGAAACTGACTGCATTCATTTCTCTGAGAAACTGAATCAAACATGTAAAAGATATGCTAATTCTGAAGTATTAACATTTTTCAGCAATAACCTATTTCTATATTTCTGGAGCATACATACCACTTCCCAATGCCTCCTCCCCCTCCTTCTGTGCTTTAGTATTTTCCTTACAGCCACTAATTAACACACCAAAGTGTAGCAAAATTGACAGGTAAATTATCCTTTAAGAGCATTAAAATATTTTCCAGATAAACAGTCATATCAAAACATGTTAAAGTAATTTTTTTTTCCCTTTACTAAGTCATGAAAAGTATTTCTAAACATCTACATTGCAAATTTTCATCCCACCCTGAGGTTTGGGTTTGTTTTTTTTTTTTAATTTCTTTCACATAATATACCTTTTAGAGTAACAGAAATCTTCCTTTCCTTCATGTTCTGCCTTTAAAGCCAACAGGACCAAATATACCAGCCCTTGCCTGTACCTGACAGGAACAGCTGAACCTCTATCAGCTGATTCTCTCTCATCTTTTGGTGATTATTCATTCCTCTCTCCTCCTCATCTGGCATAGGGAAACCTGCATGAAGTGCCAAGATGCTTCTTTTCATAGTCAGGCTTTCACCTCTGTCAAACCCATCCACGTTTGTGCTAAAAGCACACTTGTAGAGCATGAACACCTGTTTGTGTTTTGAATATAAGACTAAAAATTAGTAAATGTATGTTTTTATGTTGTTAGATCTCCTGAGCTAACAACCATCATATTTCTATAAGAAGGTGGTAACAGTGGACCAGTTTTTCTTTTAAATCTCTAAAATATGACAACAGTCTGCACAGAGATGTTTTTCAATACTAAACTATTTAAAGTATAGCATGTTTAAAGCCAGTTTTGTTATTTCTATATTGCACTACCTCAAAACAGCAAGTAAGGCCAAGTTTTACCAAGATCTAAACAAAGCATGCTGGTTAGAAGAATTACTGAATAAAGTTGCTGTTAAATTGAGGGAGCAATTTCAAGTTGGCCTTGACTGCAGACATCAAATTTAAAATTAAATCTGAAAAGAAATAGAAAACTAAAGGTAACTCCCACATATCATGGGCCCCTATATTCCCTCAAAACAGGACAGAAAAAAATGCTCATATCTAAAAACCAGAAGAACATCCCTAAGCCATAGCCTCAGAGGCACTCTCTTACTCTTTGTAGCTGGAACTGCTATGTCAGACATACATAAAATTGTAATAAACACACATTTGCCCATTGAGGGACATTCATGAACCCTGTTGGACAATAAGACATGCCACACAGCCTTGCCAAGTTCATCTCAAGGGAATTCTGTTAACCAAACATCTGTTCAAGATCATGTCTTTCCAGTATTATTTTGTATGCTGCCTCTGATCTGCCCACAAAAGAGCACAACAACCAGTCAGTAGAAAGGATGCAACACAGCAAGAGGCCTTTTTTTGGGTTTTCTTACACCACATGAAAAGCAAGTTTAATTAAAAAAATTGGTTAAAGTGGTGTAATTAATTATAGGGCCATTACAGAGAACAGTAATTGTTATTGATATTAAAAGATTGTTAGGTATACCAAGCTAGGAGCCAAGCCACATACCAAGGAGAAACACAAAATTTAAGTGTTCAAACTTTGCTTTTGAAGCTTTTTCCCTTTCTAAATATTGAAACAAAGAATAATGTGGGGAAAAAAAATGGACTTCCTAGTTTAACAGTCAAAGCCCACAGATAAAACCGCCTCACAATGAAAAGTGCTTTAGGATGTGTCCAATAATATTCCAGGAGAAGCCTCAAACCATTCTCACCTCTGCCATCTCAAAGGAATCCAGATTTCATTTGGAGCACAATAGCTCCAGAGCATGAACCTCACAGCAGTCACAGGCAAAACTCTCCTGAGAGGTGGTGGTTTGGCCAGCCTCAGGTGAAGAGAGCTGAATCCAACATCGCCACAGCTCCAGTATGTGCTTTAACAAACCAGTTACTGAGTGAAAAGAAAACTGCTGCAGTTATGACTCCAGGCTGCTACAGTTCTACCTTGTAATGTGCAAAAAAAGTTATTAGAAATTTCAATTCCTCCCTTTCAAGGGTTTATTTGCATGGAAGTATTTCCCCACAGCATAACTTAGTGTCTTGCCATCTAGAGGACAGGGTTGCACTGCAAACCCTTGGCTGGGGTAAAAAGCCTTTAGAGGGCTTCTCCACTGGCACAGCAAACAGGCAGGTGCCTCACTCAGGTGCACTGAGAAATCTCAGCTATTTAAACACAAGGTTGTGTTTAAAGAAAGGCAATATCCCATGTCACAATATCTGTGTCACCCTCTCCAGATCTGATTCCTGACATTTACACTGAGTCCCATCTTCTTTGGGAAAGCACTTAGAACACACAAGGATTAATCATTTCTGCTGTTCTCAAATCCCTCTTTGTAATCCAATACACACAACAGCTTTGCTACTCTGGCATGAATAACTCAGAAAAACTCATAAAAACCCTCTAGCTCAAATACACTGGACAACTGACCAAAACCTGTTCCCAGCTCCCTTCTTTCACAGTCTATTCCACAAACCAACACTCAAAAATTGCTCTGTGTAGGGCCCCTGACATGACAGCAGCACATTGCAATTCAGGCTGCAGCTATTGATGGCACTTGGCCTGCCTCTCAGCAGGGTGAAAGTCATATCACAACCTTCCTCTTGGGTTACAACATGCCTTAGCCTAGCTCTCTTAATAAAAGAGAAAAACAAACCAGCTCCGAAAAATTACCCAAAACCTTGATATGACTTTCCCTCCCCTGGGAAGCGTGCCATACATCAAACTGCAGTCCTGCTCTGGAAAGAAGTATTTTCCATTGTTACATTCTCTTTGTTCAAGAGTTGTTACTCTTCAAAATCTTGTTCAATTATTAAAATCCCAACTGCAAATATAGAGTAATCAGTGCAGACACTTACCTCGGTAAAGCAGTAATTGAAGAATAAAGGATATAAGATATGCCATGCAGATCTATGTAAAAAAATTATTTCCAGCATATGCAAACACCAAATAATTAATTGTATACAGATAGTAGGTTTAATCAACATTGTGTTTTTGTCTTTCAGAGCCTGAAGCAGTCTCAGATGGATAAGATTAGGGCCCTGAATGATGCCTAGGAAGGCTGGAGAAGATATTGCCAGAAGCAGTCTACTTTTCAGTATTTTTTATACCACACCATGCTGTCCACTACCAGAAGAGGCAACTTCAGTCTAAAGGTTAGAAAAGAAAGTGACACAGAATAACAAGATGTCCCAAAGTTAAAAAAAAAAAAAAAACAAACTTATGTAATAAACAAACCAATGCTCTTTGAGAGTATAAAACCCACTCAGAATACTATTAAATCACAACAAATTCACAACTAGAAAATGTTTGAATGATGCTGGTTTAGAACTAAAAAAGATACATCAAAACAAATCTGTAGAAAATTCTGAACATGGAGAGGTGTGTTCTTTTATACCATCCAGACAAGCTCTCTGGCAGACCAGAGAGCCCATAGAGTTACTGCTTCATTTTTTGGCATTCTGCACCCATGGTACATTAGGGATCAAACACGGACTACCTCTATAGTGAACAGAATTAATCACTTCCATTTGTTTCTTACACCTTTTGTTCACATCACAGTTTGGAGAGCCATAAAATAAAGCCAGTTTCAAAAGAAGTTGTTAGCAGGACAATCAGATTATTTTCTTTTCCACCTGCACACACACCGGGTGGTGTGGGGGTGTGTGTGTGTGTCAGGAACTATTATCAGGTCCCCAAAATCCTGACTGTATCCAGTGTTCATTTGTGCTTAGATACAATTTTGGATTAGATGCCAGTCTGGATATATTTTAGCCTTTAATGAACCATAAGAACCCTGCCTCAGCTATTTTTTTTTTCAGATAAATTGCTCTGGTAATGGAAAATATGTTGCAAGATTGTAACAACTGATATAAAAACAACACACAGCCTCCCCAGCTACTGATCCAGCCAGGAGGGCACCACTGTACTCCACACCTTAGTAGAAATGTAACACTTGTATTCACTCAAAAACTCACCCACAATCACCTCATTTTTCCTGAGAGATTGAAAAGGTGGTCATAAATCACTGTCATAGGTAATACACTGAGAAGCCAGGTGAGATAAAAGCTTTTGCCCACACACTCGTCCAGTTCTGACCACTAAGCATTTGGGGTCACAGCTCCAATTGTGCCACGGGTGTGGGGAAAACCCACACAATAACCAGGATTCTCACTTGCTTCCTGCAAGCTTTATTTGGGATTCTGCAAGGGTGTTTGGTATGGAAAATTAACTCAGGGTTCAGGAAATCCTAACACAGATTTTTTTAAAGAGGCAACTTTTAACACCTGCGTGAAACTTACAGCCATCTCACCACGGAGTTGTTTTTACACCAAATAAGCATAATTTAGCATGCAGCAGAACACAGTCACTTACACCCCCCAGGGTTTTGGGTTCATTCACTCAGGTAATCTCTTGCCCAAGTCCTCACAGCCACACGAGTTTGCTGGTTGTTGCCCCAGCAGCTCAGGTATGGAGTATGCCATGTGCCAAGATGTCCAGCTGCCATCCCACAACACAACAGGGAGCTCAGAGACAAGCTCTGATCTTACTCCCCTATCTTACCACTGCCAAACTTGGATTCCCACACACTCCTCCTGCTGCCTGTCAACCAGAGAGGGGGAAAAATGAAAATCATCACTCCAGATTGCAGCAGCCTCACACAAAGCCACCTTAATTGATAATTTAAGATAAACCTCCATACTTTGTAATGCAGTACATATATTTCTCTATTATACCTTGGAGATGACATTGCCAACAGGAATGAAGTGGGAAAGTGAACGTTAACCACTCATGCAGGATTCTCCAGGGCTCACCAGTTAGCAACTATGGACAGAATTACTTATTGTAGTCAAAAGGAAAAATATTGATGTGATTAATGGGGGATTTTAATAGACAAGCTACATTTAATTTTAGTTTAAAGTAAAAAAAAACCAATAGGATTAATGCATGGAAAAAAGTAAGCCACACCTCCAGAGACCTGAGAGCAGATAAGTATCCCTATAAAGGAGACATGTGAAAAGCTTTGGTAAGCATACTTCTCAACCTGCTAAAATCATATCCTTTCTCCTCATGTCCTTAAATTAATCAAGGGATGTTTTCTCTACCCTCCCCAGATCATGGCAAAGCAAATCAGCGTTTGAATGACTAAGGAAAGCTATAGAAATTTATGGTATTAACATTCAGTCCTGCTCATTGCTGGAAGAACCTGAAATGCAAAAAGTAAATCCCTCATTTGAGCCAAGCAAGTTTAATGTAGTCAAATTCCAATTCAGTTGCATATGGCTCCTTTTCCCCACAGGTTCAGAACACCTGGGTCTTGCATTCTACCACAAAGAAACTGCCCTGGAAACATGGCATCCAAGACATTATAATTTTTATCTACAGAGCCAAACCTGTGCAATCTCAGACTCACTAGACAAAGCTCAGACACAGGCCCTAGGAACTCAAGTGCAGCATCATGCTACACTGATATAACCTGTTGTCCTATAAGATGACCTTAGAGATCAAGAAAAAGCTAACAAGATCTTAACAAAAGACATTTCCAGCTCCTTCATGGACTGCCCATTCCAAAACCAAAGAATTAAACTTCCAGAAGCTCTGGGATTTGCTTTAGATGAGCGATGTGTAAAGTAGAATTTAGGAGGGAATGTGTCCAACCTTGGATTAACTATTTGCAACTCAGACTTTGATTTAATATGTACAAAAACACGCTACATGTCTACCTTGTTGCATCTGCAATACTTCACAGAGTGTTTGAAGACATGAGAAGTGTGACACTAAGTTACTGGCAGCTGCTCTGGTTCAAGGATGAAAACTTTGAAGTCACTGACAAAACTTAGCACTGTTAACCTTCAGTGTGTGTCCACTTTTGGGTTTGTGAGTGGACTTGGGTTTGAGATTTTTTGGTAAAAATTTACAACATTTGAAAAGGCTGACTGGCTGTCTATACCTTTAGAACGGATCTTGATTAACACTGTGAGAATTGACCACCAAATAATTTCTACCAGCTCAAGAAGAGGAGCTTTCCAGCTGAGCTGTAGTATCCTACTGTTAAATGCATTGGCTCCCTTTCCCATTGGACACCTCCACCTCAAGAGCAAAAGAAGCTTCAAGTGTCAGAAGCTCATTCCTACAGAGATCCTCACAGACAGCAATGGAGGCTGACAAATTTATTTATGCACTTGCTCTTCCATGGAGCTCTTGCCAGTCATCACAGCTGTTCCCACCAGGACTTGGCAGCTTTAGGCCCACAAAACCAAAATTCCAATTGCTGCTGTTCCTACCTGAAAAGTGCAAAGTCACTTACCAAGGCTCTGTGCAAGGGAGAATTTTAAATTAAGTTTTGCCTATGCAAATCACATCTTTCATAGTCAGAATCTGACACTGAGCAAACACTGCAGGATGTAATAGCACTGAGTGAAGTACTTCATGGGGAGACTTGAATCAGGAGCCAGATAATGAAACAACTGCTGTCATAAGGCAGCTGATGATCTCTTTTGCAGTATTCCATGTACCTCTCAGCATGCAGAAAAAGTTTGAGGCAAGCTTATCCTTGTAGCAATAAATTAAAACATTTAGGGAATCTTGTTTTCCAAGCAATTTCAATAAACGGTGACAGCTCTTTGATAGAAGTCAGTTTAACCTAAATCCCACCTGCTATTTTGCAAATAGCGACAATTAAAGAGATTAAGCTTAGTAATAGATTTGACAGCCTTGGTTCAAAAATAATTTTACTCAAACTAAATTTCAGGAAAACAACTATTCCTTGCTCCAGCTGAGTCCAGCTGTGAGAGATTGGAGGAGATTGACATCTCAAAACATTTCAGGTGCGTGTGTGGGGAAAAGGGGCAGGTCAGGTCAGGTGTTGCTCTGGTGAGGCAGTGCCATGCTCCACACCCCCAGAGCCTGTATCCCAGTCTGGCAGAGTCTGCCCATCCCTGGCACAGCAGAGGCAATGCTCCACAGCCACCTCTGGAAACCAAATCCAGCCCCACAGTGGCCAGTGACCCAAAATGCCACCTGGGGGAAGGGCCCAGCAAGGCCAAAGGGTACTTAACCCAGGAGTCAAGGGAAGCATCCTGTCTTTCCTTGGAATTTCTATCAGCTGAACACTGCTGGAACTCAGGAGTGGCAGCTATATTTGTTCTTTTCCATGTATTTCCTGTCTTTCTTCTTCTTCTAATTCCCTCTTCTCAGAGTTTTGAGCAACTCAAACTTGGATAGGCTTGAAGTTTGCTAAATGGAATGGGGCTAAAGTTAATGCTTCCTGAAGTGTTTTATGTTGATTAAATACTGCTCTAAACCTTTGTCAAGCTCTCTGATTTTCTCAAGTTTGCCAGCAAAGTTTTTTTTTTTTTTTGGTCAGTATTTCTCTTGTGTGTGTAACAGAGTACACAAAAAGCTGTAAGCCCTTTTGAGAGTCTTGTCAAGTGAGTTTTTGAGTGCCTTACACCAACATAATTAATGTAATTTCCAACAAACGTAATAAGAACTGTTTCATTACCCTACTTTTCCATTATTCTCCATAATACCTTCTCTTTTGGAAAGACCAGACTGTCTTTTATTAATAAAGTGTTAAACTGATAATGATGTGAAAAGTCAGAGGAAGAGGGGAGGAGCTGTCTACACAGGAAAAATTGTATCATACATTATTTACCCTATTTCATTCAAACTCCAAAGAAAAGGGAAAGACAGAATAAGTGACTTAATGTGACTTTCTGGATTAGACACACAGATGAGTTATAAGGATTAAGGTCAAAGGATAGATAAAGGGCATAAATCTGCTCAACATTCATTAAGATGCAGATGTTTTATTTAAAGACACTCCTAATTCAGACCAACATTAATAGAAAAAAATCTCTTAAAACCAGCACTGTCAGATATCTACTAAAACAAGTTATTTCTGAATCTTTGCATGTGACTTAAGCTAATCACATAAAAATGCAATTAGATAATTAGATAGACTTCTTTTTTGACAAAGGGCCTAAAGCCCATTTTGAGGTACTATGGAAGTGTGGAAAACACTGCACACTGTTACAAGTACTACATCAATCCTTCGTAGCTAAAATTGCCTTTTTTTCCCCCCAAGAAAGTCTCCTTGCCTGACATAACCCATCAGCTAATTAATAAATATCCACATATCCAGTTAAAGGTCTATGAGTGAACTGCACAAGAAATATTGTGTACTGTTCTGAGTTTGAGTGTGTTTGGAAAAAAAAACCCACCTAAGTACTCACCCACTTGTTCCAGTGATGTCCTGGTTATGCCAACAGGCCTTGGTTGATATTAGGTATTAGAAGGCTTTTTTTTTTTTTTTCCAATCTTACAAAAAAACCTCTGCTTGCATTTCTGCTATTTAAAGTGCTGCACATGTCTCTACAAGCCATGAAGTACAAAATATTTTATTGTATAAAATCTTTTCACATATTGACTTATGCAGGGTTTTAATATGCAGTGATCAGCATGCATTCCTTTGGAGATGTTTTTTTGTTCTGTTTATTTAAAGTAATCTTCTATGTTAGCACTTAAAAATGTACCCCATTCCTTTTTACTGCCAGTCCAGAAAAAGTCACCATCAGTTTACATAACTTCTTATGCTGAACTTCTAGTTATGGAGAGGTCAATCTCATTTTATGGGCTAGACATGTTTAGCAGTATTTTATTTTTACTGTGTCATCAAATAAACACAGATAATACAGAACTGAGAATTAAGAAAGCATAAAGACCTCTAAAGGCAGGAATTGGGACAAAACTGTGAGATTTGCACAACCTATTCTTGTTCAAACAAGAAACACTTAAAGATAAAACAATATGTATGAGTGGCACCTCAAAAACAAGCTTTAGATTTAAATGTCTGTACAAATTTCCATAGTAAATCCTGCTTTGTGCAACTAAAGACTTGTCAAAGTTAATTTCCATCAATATGAAGTCTGGCACGACAGTCTGTAATTTATGTGCAATCTCCTCTTTTCTAATTTTGAAGAACAGTTGATGTAAATTGTTCCAGACCTTTCCATTATTATGAGAAATTCATAACTTTACCAAAAAAAATACCCCAAGTAACAAAGAACTAATGTAACCAGTTGAATTGTTCTTACTCTTTTTATTTTCTAGGAGTAAAAAGAGTTTTAGAACTACATTACAAAAGCTTCTTGACAAAGGCCTACACAGATTATATTCCAAAACTACAGTATCAAATATGTACAACCAAAAGGACACAGCATTTAACAGAATTTATAAATAAAATCATATACTTGTCCACTATGACACCTCTTACTTGGCCAAATCTGCTTTTAATTTCAGCCTAGACAGTTTCAATATTAAACCCATGATCACTCCATATTAATAGCAGCTTTGTAATGGACAATTCTTCTTACAGGAAGTCAGTTTTTATTGGGTTTTAGGTAAGGTCTGTAAAAGGACTCCAGTCTCAGCTTTGTGAGAAAATCCTCCCCCCACTCTGGGTGCCCATAACAGGGGAAATCAGAGTCTGAGTCATCCTTTGGCACACACCAGAAGAACATATCCATGAAGAAACACAGTTACTGAAAAATTCCTCAAAGCTCCTCCCCAGTCACAGAACAGTTGGAGTTGGAAGGGACCCAGAAGGCTCCTCTAACTCTGAAGCAAATGTCCTAGACAAGGATCAATCCCACAATCTTGGCATCATTAGCACCATCCTCTACCCGACTGAGATAATCTCAGGGTCAATATGTCCTACCTTGCCAAAGACTGAGGCAGACCTTAAACAGTATCTGTCAGAACACCTGGTGCTTCAACATTTAGGGATTTAGCAGATTGGAAACACGCTTTAAAAAGCTTTCAAACATACATATTTACTGTGCTTCAGTTTGCACAGTAGGGCAGACACTGGGCTCCTTTTGGAGTAAGCTAAATCAAAGCACCCCTTATACTCCTGACAAGCAGATAGCCAGCCCATGGAATCAGATTAAAATCAAACCAAAATAAACCAAAAAGGACAAAAGGTGCATTGATATGCTTCAAGCATGCACATTAAGTCCTCAGCTCCTCCCAGTTCTCTCTGAACATCCATCCCTGTTGGTTCACATCACTTCACACAAACAGACACAGTCCAGCCAAACAGCCAAAAGGAGAAAACTCTGCCCTGTGTAGAAAACCTCATTCATTTTCTGGACGTGGCAGTCCCCATTTAAATCTAGCCAAAGCTTTACCAGTCTGTCTGTATTTTAATATACACACAGGAAGAGATCCTGTGAACCACAGAATCAACCTCAGAGCCATTTACTCCCAGCCTCACTACATTGCCAACACTGTTGTTTCACAGCTGAATCTGAACACCTGACCCAGTTATCAGCAGAAAACATCTTAGAACAAATTCACAAAACAGACATAAAAGACAAATGACAGACAGCCACTCAGCTGTTCATCCAAATGGTCCTAAGGGGATCTGAATACAGTGATGCTGAATGACTGCATCCTGTAACTTGTCACCTGCAGAGCACATACAGCAGAGGAGTTGTGTCTGTTTGCCATGTAACAATCTTTAAAACTGGTTTCAAGAGAACAGGAAATTTTAATCCATCCCTTGGGTGCAAAGTAAAAAGGAAAACCCACTACAAATAATATTAGCAGACACGAACACAAACTAAGGAAAGAGCACTGATTTGTTTAGGATGAGAAATCACTTCTCAGTTCAAGCTGAAGCCCTTCAAAAGGGTCATGGAACACAGGGATAATCTTGTCAATAAAGTACACTCATGTTTCCTCGAAGCTTTTGTCACAAATCCTCATTAAAGGCTCCTAAAGAAACTGAGTTGTAATTAGATGAGAGAAGATCCCACCCTTCATTTCCTATCTTTTGATCACTTATTAATGAAAAAAGTAAATTGCCCTTTCAAAGCAGTTGCTAAGTTAGTCCTTGAAATATATATGGTTCTTCCCTGTTCAGTGCAGTCAAGTGATCAAGGTGGGGCAGAGAGAAGATGATGCACAAAGAGAAAGGACAATAGGGTATAGAGTTCATAGTTTAAGAGCTGAGGATTACTGTGACAGGTTGAAGAGTACCTTAAGCAGATGGGTGAAGATGAAAATGAATGCAAAGGTGTACATTGAGGGGGGAAAAAAATAAGTTCTGCCTCACAAAATCAAATTAAGCTTTAGAGACTTACCACTAAAGAAAAATACTAGAATTAACTCACTATTCGAAAGCAGACAAATAGAAGGTTTGAGATTATTAGGAAAGGAGCAGTAAACCAAAAAGCATCAAGCTATTCCTCCTAAAGACCATACAGAAATTTATGAACCCATTCTGCATACAATTCTATTAATCCCATTTCAGAATGACCGAAAAAGTAGAAAATATGCAGAATGTTGTGAGGATAATCAAAGATACGGGGAAATCTTCTTTGGAAGAGGATTAAGTAGATTAGTTTGCTATCTGAAAACTAGGGAAGAGAGAGAGAGAGAAGCAACTTACAAAACTGCACATAGCATAAAAGAGTTGAAGAGGAGATTTACTCTCTTCTATAGCAGGGCAAGGGGAAAGAACTAAATATCCCCCAGCAGAACCATCATGAGCCAGGCGTGCCCATGCAGCCAAGAAGGCCTGTGGAATCCTAGTTTGTATCAAAAATGGTCTGGTCAGCAGAACCAAGGCAGTGACTGTCCCTCTGTGCCCAGTACTGGAGGTGTGGTCTCACCAGTGACACATCCAGTTCTGGGCCACTCACTTCAAGGCAGGCATTGAGGTGCTGGAGCTAGTCCAGAGAAGAGCAACAAAGCTGGTGAAGGAGGAGAGTAATTCCTGAGAGGAGCAGCTGAGCTTACTGAGTGGCTTAGCCTGGAGAAAAGGAGGTTCAGGGGAGAGCTTATTGCTCTCTGCATCTCCCTGAAAGGAGGTTGTTGTAAAGTGGAGTCAGCCTC
Source organism: Sylvia atricapilla (assembly GCF_009819655.1). Lineage (NCBI taxonomy): Eukaryota > Metazoa > Chordata > Aves > Passeriformes > Sylviidae > Sylvia > Sylvia atricapilla. Next base: position 64,686,657 of record NC_089143.1, read on the forward strand.
TTCTCCCTGACAACAAGGAACAGGACCGGAGGAAATGGCCTCAAGCTGGCCATCAGGAGGAATTTCTTTTTTTCTTTTTTTCCTGGAAAGGGCGGTTAAGCTCTGGAATGGGCTGCTCAGAGAGTAAAGTCACCATCCCTGAAAGAGTTCAAGAAACAGCTGGATGTGGCACTCAGTGCTGAGGTTTAGCTGACAAGGTGGTGCTTGATCAAGGCACAGACTCAATGATCTTGGAGGTTTTTTCCAACCCTAATGGTTCTAAAAGCTGGCCTAGAAACACTTTCACTTGGCCAGTTCTTGTGCCACACAATTCCACAGTCCGCATCATGTCCCAAGAGGGTTGGTGGAAGAGTTATTTTTTTCTACTCAATTCAAACTTTCCATAAAACATTCACTAAAACTAATGTTAGCATAAGACTTATTTGATTACTGCAAATCTTTAAGTTTCAGAACAAAAACACAAACAAAAACTGGTCATTGCCAGATATTTCATTATTTGCACTTAGAGAAGAGTTTTTTATTTTCTACACATTGTAGTCTTTGTGTTCAAAACTGTCAGTCCCTGTCTGGTGCTCTCATGAGAGGCAGAAGGAAAAGCAGATGTGTCAACTTCAGTATCTTTCACCCACAGTCCCCCTTCCCTGTGTATCAAGTCCACTCTCCAGAGAGCTACTCAACTTCCATAGAAACTACCAAGACAAATACTTGGGTATCTAGATGTATATACATCTGCTTCCTGTGCAATAAAAAAAATTCACCTCCTTTTGAGCCCATGGCAGCTAAAAAAGGGTAGATGAAAATAGCCTAACAAAATTCAGAAAGTGTTCTGCCCATCTCTATCAGCAACCTCAATGCTGAAACCAGTCAAACAGCCACCTGAAGTAAGCCTGCAATTTTACATAAATGCAAATTAAAAAATAGTAATAATAAAAAGACACACAAGCTAACAAAAAAGACCAAAAAACCCCTCATGACACCAAACCAATAACCTGTCAGAGAATCAGCAACTACTAGACAGACTTCCTAGTAAAGGCCTGGACATGGACTTCCTTGGAGCAGCTATAAATCAGTGTGCCACAAACAGTTGGTTAATCAGGAGTCTGTACACCATAAATCTGCAGATTACTGTAGTAAAATTGCTGAGGTTTATTCGGGAATTCATAGGCATAGTAGGTTGTCTTTCTTCCCATCCAAAACCAAAGATTAATTGATGCAAGTTTGAGCAATTATTTGGAAGCAATGCATCAATTTATATAAAACATTGACCTCTTTCACTTTTTTTTTTTACACTAACAGGAAGATACTGAAAAGATTAAAGATGAAGAACCATCCATTTAATACAAAAGGACTCCCTCTTCAAAATCATTTTGACAAAGATTAGTGTGTGGAATGCTTTTATGTTTTTCTATTCTTGTTAAATGGAGCTCCTCCTCCAGCTCCACAAGAAAGAACAGAGGCATACCTTTCATCGCAGGAAAAGATAATATATGAAGTCCAAGCTCCAGCTTGACCTTTATCTTCCTAAGTGATAACTCTCAAAAGTGACCAAAAGGTTAACTAAACTCTAAAAAGGTCATCTGTCTTTAATCTGGCTATATAGATCCTTTTCTGATGTTCAATAATGCACAGCTACTGTTCATTAAATATCACCCGTCCATTCTGTGTTTTCACCTTCTGTTTTCAGCAGCAGCTAGATTTTTGTTCTGTCATATTAAATAGCTGGCAACTTTTTCCATTCCAGCACATTTTCTAGGATAGGAAGTGGTTTATAGCTATGTAAATAAATTCCCAGCCACTCTGCTTCTATAACAATTCTGTAATGTCAGATAATGTGTAGTTGTTCTGAGCACATTAGTGCCTTCTTTGCTCCACTACACATCTTTCATACTTTTGAGATATAAGTCACCTCTTTTGCTCCTCACAAGTGATGCAGCTCAAATCATATTCAACTAAGTCTTATTTCAAAGCAATTAGATAATCCAAAGTTATACCAGAAATTAAACACAGAGTTCCAAATTTGACATACAAAGTAATGTTATACAGGATAAGGTTCTTCAGATTTCTAGAGAGTTCAGAATAAACTTTGAATAAGATTTATTCCTTAAAAATTGTATTTTTAAGTGTTCAAATAGATCTTGAAAGCTCACAATATCTTATTGAATAGTATGGGTTGTTCTTGTTGCTTTCTTCTCTTTCCTGTTTGCTGTTTTGCAAGTACTGCTTAGTTACAGTCTAGGGTCAAAAACTGCAGGGAATGAAGATTACCACTTTTTACATCCTTGAAAGTACAGCAATATTCTGAAGGCCTTCCACTCTTCATTAATCATAATCCAGCTGATAAAATATCAGAAAAAGTAGTGTTATTTTCTAAGTTTTCATCAGGTATACAGTGAAACCCATGAAAAAGACTAGCACTCTCCTGGTTAGCTTTCATGTTTTCTGCACATCTCCCTTAAAGTCAATCTGGAATATTCACAATGAAGAACTTCTTGTTGAAAATTTTTTTATAGGTTTTATCTTTGTAAACAGAATGTAGGAAAAAAATACCCCAAACAGCCACCTATTTTAAGAACTAACTCTTCAAATGACCACCATTAACCTAAGCAGAAGCAATGCATCAAGTCACTCAAAAAATATGTTGTTGCTGGATGGGCTTCTCCAGCCCTCCTTGCTCCTGGAATTAAAGAATGTAAGTGACCCACAGGGAGATACTATTTGTTCTCTTCACTGACAGCAGTAAAGGAAGAAGCAGAACATGCATCGCCATCTACATTAAAAATTTTCTTCCAGCTCTCTCCTAGCTATAATGCAATATATCATATCAATCATATCATTGTTATAATTAACACTAGGATATTGATAATATTAATATATTAATGTAAGTAATATAATCAGCCCTGTTATTATTATCCTCTCTTGGCTGGCAGTGCTGAGGCTCATAAGAAAGGCACCAGGGTAATTAAAAAGTCCTTCAAGGCTCTGGGTCAATTGGTTGTTGGAGCAGGAGCACAGGTGGTGCTCTGCTCAATCCCTTCAGCAGCAGGGATGAATGATGAAAGGACCAGGAGAACCCACACTATCAATTTTCATCAGTGGAATTTTTTTTGGTTTTTTGATCACTGGACATTTTTTTTGGCACCAGGCCTCTTAGAATCAGATGGGCTCCATCTGCCTAACAAGAGCAAAAGATCCTAGCTGGTTGAGAGGGCTTTAAAAAGATGTTTGAAGGCAGAAAGGGATGCAGCTAGGCTTTCCAGAAAAGGCCCAAGGGTGGTAAGCCAGAGTCAGGGGTGAAATCAGCAGTCCAGCTGAGGCTCATGCACACAGCATGGGTATCAGCAATTGATGGAGAGACAGGAAGACTGATTCATGATCAGAATTCCATTTTACTCAGGTTTTCCAAGTCTTATATACCATTTCAGTAAGGTTAATAATTTCTACTAATAATTAGGTTAGATGATCATACAAGCAACTCATGCATTATACATCTTTATCATAAGGGGTTGACGGAATCTTTTCTCTTAAGCAAGTTTTAATCCCATCTTCTCATAAGCTCAAAGTTCTGTTTGTCCTTGCCACAGCATCCTAGTCACCAGACTAATTATACTAATTAAGTCTGTCTTACTCTCAGACTTGTGTATTCCTACACATGGGTAACAAACAAGAAGAGCTGGAGGTCATGGTGCAGCAGCAAAGTTATGATGTATTCACTATCGCAGAAATCTTGGTGAGACTACTCAAATAGCTGCAGCACTGCATTGGGTGGCTACAAGCTCTCCAGAAGAGACAGGAGAGGGGGAAGAGGTGGAAGGGCTGTTCTGTATTTTAGGAGGGCTCTTGACACTACAGAACTTGAAGTCAGTGACAATAAGGTCAAGTGCCCAAAGGCAAGAATCAGGGTGAAGGCCAACAAGGTCACAGAGTGTAGACCATGATTTAACCCCCAGGCAGGGTTGCTTGTCCCAGAGACTGACAAAAAAAGGCATGTGCAAGTCCAGATTTCCTGGATGAATAGCAAATACTGCTTCTGAGGCTCCAAACAAATTGAGGTTCAGTGTGATGAGGAACATCCATAACACCTGTAATTTTGTTCTCTCTACTGTTCTGAGTGCTGTACAATCCTTAGCATGGAACATAATTTCTCAAGCAGCATTTTAGCCTGATTTCTTCAGAGAAGAGTTGAATAAACATGCTAAATCACGTAACTCTCTACATGCCAAGGGATGTAAATTCTTTCACATGAATATTGGCCAGGATCTGAATCCTTAAGTACTACAGCTTATCTCCTGAGACAGGAAAAAAAAATATCAACAAAATCAATTGATCCCAATATAGAAAAGGGTACAGCTAAGCAAGCTGTAGGTGCTCCACAACCTTGTACGCTTCTGGGCAAGTCTGCAGCGGGTACCTGGTTAATCCATACAGCTGCATTTCAAGAGAAATGTTGGTTTATGAATCAGTAGGTGCATGAACTGGCCTCACCAGTCTTGCCTCTCACTGGAGAGACAGCTCTCATGTCAAAGATAATCCAGTCTTAAGAGTCAAAGTGAAAGGCTGGATGGTTTGTCAAAAGCAAATGAGGATAGAAAAGATGAAAGGGATTCCAGACCTCAGATCTAAGTTTAATGTTGCTAAAAAACAGTAAGAAAGGATCAGAATGGGTAGCGATAGCTTGAGAGTTTTATAACTGTTTCTTCTGAAAAAAAAAAATAAAAAAAATCAGTCTAACAGTAAAATTATCACTTCAGTCATCCAAATCAAACCTTTGCCCATTTATCCTGCAGCATCTGTAAGAAATGGGAAAGGGTTCTGGGGATGAACAGCATACCACATGCTACAGGCCAGCATCTTAAGCCTCAAGTGCATTTGAGGTTAATCACCATCAGAAAGTTTCTTCATAATGGGTTATGAAATTAATTATCTGCAAACCCTGGGACTGAGCACACTGGAGTGGGACCTACAAGCCCACCTGTTTACATTTTGTTGTAAGAGGGCAAGGAGTGAAGAGCTTCAGTCTTGACATCTACCTTCATCTCTGCACAGTCAGCTCCCCAGCACTGATTTTTCAAAGAAATCACTGGTGAGTGAGATGTAACATACAGCCCACACAGCCATCAGTGTGGCATCCCCAAAATATAAATACAAAGTAGTCTTCACAATAAAAAGGGTGGATAAGGGCTGAAATCATTAAATCACTTCTTGAGCCTTCCAATGGCATGCTTGTTTACCCATATCTGAGCTCAGAAATGTAGTGAGGAAGACAGGTATTAAGCAAAAAGTGGGCACTAGGGAAAATAATTTCCTCTCCAGCAAGATTAAAGGCATTTTCACAGAAAAAGACTTATAAGAAGCAGTTTTATTGTATGCAACAACAATAACCAGGTCCTTTATAGACAGCACTATGAAATGCAATTTCTTTCAAATTAAGTGAGGTTATTTCCATCAGAAAAGTTCAGACCTCACCCTATATGAATAAAAAAGTTATCTGTAAGCAATTTAAAAGTAGTCATTTTCTTAAATAAAGAAAACCAAAGCTTTTATGCATCAAAAGACACAAAACCTCTCACATAGCAAAAAGTAAATGGCTAAGCATCTGTAACTTAAATTTTCAAGAAAGCACCTTGGCTGTTGAAAGGGAATCTCCCATCCCTTGAATTAAATTTCTTCTCCACATTAAAAGAAAAAGACCAGGTTGAAACAAAATCCATGATCACATCAAGATTTGAGCTCAACAAAACTTGGAGGGGTGGCTGCCTAATCTTTCTGTGCCTCTTTCAACAGAACAGGCTCACAGACTCAACAGCATTGTATCAGAATGCACCAAGATATCCTTTTGCAAGGCAATACATAAGCAGAAAAAAAAAATTAAATCCAGTGGGTTATCAGAATAGGAAAGTGCAGAGGTAGGAGAAACATTTCTCTCCCTGTGCTTACACCCCTGAAATGAGGGTAAGGGTCCCTCAGGGTCCTGATTACTAGCCCAAAAGCTTTGAGCACATTCTCAAGTTGAGCAACCATCAGACAAATCTCTTAGGTTTTTAAAGTCTGTATTCCCTCCCGCAGCTGAGCTTGGCCGGCAGCTCCCTGCTGCAAACAGAATCTCCACTTGCTGCCTTTCTCATTAGCTGATCAGTTTGTCCTCCAGAGCCTTCCTCAGTCTGAGAACACCAGGAAAGGAATGATTTCTTCCTCTTTCTTTGCCACAGAAAGGAAAATATGTCCAAGAGTGCAGCAGCTCCCAGGACATCAGGTACAGTTTCCCCTCCCTGTGCAGCCACAACTTAATATTACACACATTTAATCTTATGTTCAGCTCAAATATTTGTCATGCACCCTGTTTGCACTACTCCAAACACTAAACAACAAACTTATTCCCTGAAATTCCACCTGAACTCAATGCCAGTTTGCATGATAACTATCTAAATCAGAACCTTGCTTACCTGTATAATGAATAAATTAAAAAAATAAACACTGGAATCCTCTTTTCAGTCAGCATTCCCTGTCCATTGACCAGAGAGGTCTGCTGTCCAGGAATTTCATTCTGGAATCCAGTTTTTGACAAGCTCTACATACGGACTTTGCAGTGGGTATTCCCTTTCAGGAGCCACACAGTCTGTAGACATCAGTTTGTATGTATCAGTTGAAAGATCCCAAAGAGGTCAATGAGAAGGGTCAGCACAGCATGCTGCCCTGCAGAAACACCAGTTCAGGTCCCAGAAGTACAACAGCAACCACAACACTGGTTGGCATCTATTTTGGGGAGGAAGGAGGAAAACTCCTCATTGAGGGGAGGATTTCATGCTGGAGGCACCTTGAGCTAGGCTGAAGGATCCCTGCACCATGTCAGAGTGGACATGCACTGCCTTCCTTTTTGATTTCAGCCCTCTAGAGCATGCCCTGACCACAACAACTGATTTTATGAAGTTGTAGGACCAATGAGCTGCTGAACATGGAAATACTCCTTTTTAATAACTCATCTTTCATTTGATAGAGTGAGTGAAGCTACTACACATCTGCTGGGAGCAAGGATTCACTTTCATAATGAAAACACACAACCTATTTCCTTCTCATTTCTATGAGGGTTTTCTAATCCAAGGAAAACTTATTTTTACAATAATTTTCTTGACTAAAAAATAAAAAAGACAAACCAAATAATTCCAAGACATGAGATCTTACCAGAAAAATAAAACTTCTCACCCAAACTCCCTCTCCCCAGTGCCAGAAATCTGTTGGTTACAGGGAAGAAAACGTATTGCTCATACTGGTGTTCTCATAACTTTTTTCACTGCAGAAGAACAGCTAGCAGAAGAGAAGAGAAATAGCATCTAAAAATAAAAGTAGAACATATGCCTGAACTTCAATATAACAACTTGGGTCCAGTTTCCCAGAAATTAATAGGTCATGATCTCAAGATCCCTTCAAAAAACTTCAAATATCCAGATTTCAGCAATTGATGCAGCCTAAAAACTTCAAGTTTTGAAAGGCAAGAGAAGTTTTAATGAACTCCAGAAGCAGTTGCAAGATAATGATCATAGCAAAGGGTGGAACTAAGTTCATTACGTATTTCCAAGACAAATTCAATTCTCGCTGCCAGAGAATTTGAATTAAGGTATATGACCTCATGAAGCTGATAATCTAGTGAAGAATTTGAATACAGAGAAAGAGAGAAGAAAATAAGCGCATTAGAAATAGGTCAATGAACTGTACCATCATAAAAGCACTTCAAATTGTACCATCACTTATTTGTACCACATGGAGTTGGTTGCTTTAGTTGATCAACTATAAAGATGCTCTAAGTCAGTGGCCCCCAAAGTGGACTGTATGCACCCCATGGACTGTGCAAAACAATCCACTGGTGTGCAGAAAAAAAACCCCTACACACTTAATAAAGATATTTTTGAAATAGGATTGTTTCTTCTTGACCTTATTTTTTTTCCCTTTCTATTTTCGTATATTTTTATGAAGTCCATAATAAGACAGTAGTGGATATGTATAATTCTTAATAATTTCTTCCTTTTACAGATATGTAGTCAAAAAAAGTTGGGGGAGCTGCTCTAAATGGTTCATCCACCCAAGAGTAATAATCTTAATATCTGTAAAGGATTTACACTATTCTCAAACATCTGGTACTTCCACAATTTTCTATTCCATCTCCAAGCCATTCCAAACCACAAACAATTCAATATCAGTACCATTTAAATACATCTAGCTACAGCACAACCAAATCCTACTTCTCGCATGTTCAGTCACCTCATTGTTTCTTTATAACCTCTGAACTGAGATAATCCATTTTCAAGTACTTGAGGAAAATGAAGCTTTCTGTTATAGTCTCCAAACTGGCTAGATCAAGGCAGTGGCTTTCTGGGGATATTGAACAGAAAAGGGGGTTATTTCTAAAGCCTCTGTGTAACCATCACCACTCAATCACAGCAGAGCAAGTTTCTTAAAATCTTAGACTTCAGCCTGCCTTTAGCTGAAGCAAATCCCCTACTGCTTCACCCTTTAAAAAATAAAATAGCTTTTATCAATATGCATAGAGAACTTCAAGATCCTGAAAATGCTACCTCTAGAGCAGTTATTTTCTGCTCAGCTTTAATTCATCATTTATTACACCTTGATTTTTAGTATTTTTACAGCCATACCAATGAGCAGAGAACAGAAGTTGGTGTTTGGCAAGCAAAAAAAAATGTACCCCTGTGCTGAGATTCAATATTTGGTACTGCTTTGAAGGGAAGCACACACAGAGTAATACTCCAAAATAACATCCTACACCAGCCCCTTGACTGAAGCATCCTAATGGAGTTTTGATTTTTGGGGGGGGAGGTTGTTTGGGGTTTTTAAGCCTTGTGTAAGGACAGAGAGCCTCTGCAGTGCACGAACACAATGCTCTGCCATACCAGACACAGCTGACCCAGCTTCCTCAGCAGGGGAAGCTCTGACCCAGATGTCACCTGATTAGCCAGAGTCCCCATTGGCACTCTCTGACCAGCTTTCACTGGCTTTGAGCACCAACACACCACAAAAAGCTCAAACTTTCATCCACAGTGGCTCAGCACAGCTGCTCAGAGGTTCCAGGGATCTCCTGTGCCTTGTCCCTAGCCTACAGCCACAAGCCCCTGACTCACCGTCAGCTTCACTCAGTTCTTCCAGACTCACTTGATCCTGGCTGCAGCTCACTCCTCACCAGACCTTTCCTTCTCCCCTGCTTCCAAAGCCCTCCCCTCGCCCACCACACTGACCCTGCACAGGAGTGCCACCTGCCCTGCCTGGGGCAGCTCCTCCCACACATTCCCATTAAACCTGGAGACTTTGGGTGCTAATCTAAACAGAGTCACTTCAGGTTAAGTTTTTTAAAAAGCTCCCAACAGAAGAATTCACTAGACCAAGTTGATCTAAGCCCCATCCAGCCTCGTGCTGAAACTTCACAGCTCCTCTGAGCAACCTGTTCCAGGGTCTCATCATCCTCACAGTGAAGAATTTCTTCATAACAGCTAGCCTAAATCTACCCTTTTGCAGTTTAAAGCCATTCCCCCTTGTCCTGTCACACACCCTTGTTAAAAAAAAAAAAAAAAAAAAAAAAAAAAAAAAAAAAAAAAACTATCTCCTCATCGCTTGCAGTTCGTTTAGGTCTCCCCAGAACCTTCTCCTCTCCAGGCTGAAAAGTTCCACCTCTCTCAGCCTGTCACAAATGGAAGAAAAACCCTCCACCTTAACAAGGGCTTATAGGACAAGAGGAAACAGCCTCCATTTGCTGATTGGGTATTAGGAAAAAGTCCTTCACTGAAATGGTGGTCAGCCATTTGAACAGTCAGCTCAGGGAAGTGGTAGAATCACCATTCCCAGAAGTCCTCAAAAATTGGGAACAATGGGATTACTGGTGGACTGCAGCTTTCCTGGAGAGCTCCTTTTTTGCAGCAGCAGCCCTCTCATTAGAGAGCAGAAACAAGCCAAAACACAGACTCCTTGTTTACCACAGCATAAAAAAGGGCCTGGTTTATTCCCCTTTACAGCTCAGCCATCCTGACTCCAACCATTCACTGACTCTGCCTGCAGCAGCTCCTGCTGTGGGTTTCCCTCTGACTGCTGGTTATTTCCTGCTGAACTCTGACTGCAGGGATCAGTTTGCAGACTCTGACTGCAGCTTTTACCTGGCTAGACTGTGACTGCAGGTTCCACCAACAGGCTCTGACTGCACACCCACACTGACCTCACTGCAGGGATCCTCTCTCCTCAGGATCCTTCTTCTTCATGATCCAATCCTCTTCCTCAAGGTTCCTTCTCCTCCATGATTGCCCCTCCCCACCTCACCCAGCCCTTTTATCTCACTTACCTTATTGGATACAGCTGTGACCCATCAGGGTGAGGCTGTGTTGGGTAATGAACACAGCTGTTACTTATCAGGGGTGAGGTCACCTGTGTTCCCTTCTCGTACCCTCCTCCCACCTCACTCTGCACCAGCTCACCTTTTGGTATTAAAAAAGGGAGATATAAATTGATAAACTGTCCCCAAGCGGTGTTCTTGTGCCACCCAAGTTTTCCTTTCTGTGGCTGCAAAGATCTTTTGGTAACCTGTCGAGAGATGGTGTGGCTGTGTAAAGAGCTGTTCATGCCTACATCTAATTTTAAATGGACATACATGCCACTTTCATTTCTTTCAGCTCAGCTTACCATTTGCCCTTTCATGTTCTCCTTTAAGCCACTGGGAATTCAAAGCTATTTCAAGGCGTTATTATAGCAATCTGCATATAAAAAGCTGTATGTCCTACAGAGGGTTCAGCTGCATTGAAAACGACTCCAACCTCTTCCATTGAAGAAAAAATTAGAAGTTAATCCCATAGCTAAGATTCAGTAAAGTTACTATATTTTTCACCTGATGTGAACAGTCTGTGGATTCATAAAGCCACCAGAAAATTGTCTAAGCCGGTGAACTAAGTCAGTCTGAGCATATAAAAAATTTGTAGCTGCTACAAGGAAACCCTGGCTTAAAAGCTTGCTGCAGGATTGGGTGCTCAGCCAGGGCTCCTTGTAAAACCCAATAATGAATGGTGTAACATTGCTTGGGCCTGACAATATCATATCACACTACTATTTAACAGACTTGAGATACAGGAATTATAGTGACAAATGTTGCATTGCAGAATTATTTTTTTTTCATAATATGCCTTGTTGCTGAACATACAGAGTTAACCTCATGAGACTTATAAAAATGCTAAAATTCATCCAAGTGCTTTTGATTTACCTTACTTGGTTTACATGCTTATCTTAAAATCTCTCTGATAGTCAGAAATATCTAGTATTTTAGGTTTGAAGTTGAGCAAAGGGTTACAGGACTTGAGGAACATGAACATCAACTAAAATTGAAATATTTTCAACATAACCATGAGTGCTGGTAGTTGCAATTTTCTGGGATTATTTTCTAGAGGTGGTTTACCTACCACACAACTTGTCCTTCTCCAAGTCTGTAACTTTCCTGGGGTTATGTGTTTGGGAATTATGTTTCTGGGGTTATGTTTCCGAGCTGGTTTCCTTACCACAGAGCTTTTTCTTCTCTCTAATTTTTCCAGTCTCCTTCCCCACCTCCCCCCTATCGACCTGTTATCAAACTCTCCTTCACACCAGTCACTTTTCAGTTTTCCTTAGGATCACACTCCTTCATCACCTTCTTTCTTCTTCATGAGTTTGGACAGTGTGTAGAGATTGTTTTTAAAGGAGAGTGGAGGTGCTGGGAAAGCAGCTCCACAGGGCTGCCTTTTCCCTCTCCCACTCCCTTCTGCCAAAGCAGCCAGCCAGTCCACCCTCCCTGAGTCACAGACAAGCCCTTGCCTTTCTGTTTTTCTAGGAAGAACCTTGGTAATTGATGTTTGGCAGAGAAAAGCATCACAAAAAGTTAAAGCCAATATTATGGATGATACCAAAGATTCAAGAACTTGCGTCCTGGATATTTAGAAGTGTGGGGATTCAAGACTTTTCTATAAAGCTATATTGTGAAGAGACTGGAATGCAAGATTTAATTTTAAAAATGGAAAAGATACCGTAACAACTTGGGAAAATCTGTCTAAAAAAGCAGGAACAGTACAACTAACATTTCTGTATTAATATCTTTTTAGAAATAAAAGGCGTGTCTGTTAATGTTTATCAATTTTCAATTTTCTTTTCTTAGAGAAAGATCTTGCATTGATTTCTAAATTATAGGAAAGATTTTTCAATACAGGTGCAGCTCTGATTAAATTTTTCTAGGCCAAACAGCAGTAGTGAAATGAATAACAGTGCTGCTTTACTTATAAACATAATTTAAAAGATTATAGGCAGTTCCAATGTAAGCACGTATTGGTAAATATGTGTAGCAGGCTGACCCCAGCTGGATGCCAGGCACCCACCAGAGCCACTCCATCACTCCTCTCTGCAGCTGGACAGGGAGAAAAAGTATATGAAGAGTTCCTGGTTTGAGACAAGGACTGGGAGAGATCACACACTAAATACTGTCACAGACTAAAAAGATTTGAATTGGGAATATTAATTGAATTTATTAATAATAACATCACAGCAGCATAAGGAAAAGTAAAATCTTAAAAACACCTTCCCGCTAATGCTCTCTCCCTCTCCACTCTACCTCCTCCCCTGCAGCTGAGCAGAGAGAAGGAGGACAGAATTTAAAGTCAGTTCACACATTGTTTTTGCTGCTGCTCAAGAAGTGGAATCCTTCCCACACTCCAGAATGGGGTGTCTCCCACAGGAGACAATTCTCTACCAACTTCTCCAGTGTGAGTCCATCCCACAGTTCTGCAAACTGCTGCAACACAAGTCACTCCTCCATGAGGTGCAGCATTTCAGGCATGGCCTTCTCCAGAGTGGATCCCCCGTGGGGTCACAAGCCCTACAAGAAACCTGCTCTAGCAGTGGCTCCTCTCTCCAGGGGTCTGCAGGTCCTTGCCAGGAGCCTGCTCCAGCATGGGTCAGCATGGGTCTCCAGAGGCTGCAGGTGGATCTCTGTATCCCTGTGGAACTCCACAGGCTGCAGGGACACAGCTCCTCACCATGGGCTGCACCACAGGCTGCAGAGGAATCCAGCTCTGGTGCCTGCAGCACCTCCTGCCCCTCCTTCTGCACTGACCTCAGGGTCTGCAGGGCTGTTCCTCTCACATTTTCTCATCCTGCTCTTCTCTGGTCACAATTACAACTGTGCAACAGCTTTTTTTTTTTTTTTTTTTTTTTTTTTTTTTTTTTTTTTTTTTTTTTTTTTTTTTTTCCCTGTCTTCTTAAATCTGTTATCACAGATATGTTACCACCATTTCTAATTGGCCCAGCCTTGGCCAGTGGCACATCCCTTTGGAACCAGCTGGTCATGGCTCTGATGGTCATGGAGGCAGCTTCCAGCAGGTTCCCACAAAAGACACACTTGTAGCCTCCCCACTACCAAAACCTGGCCACACTAACCCAATACAACGTACATTACAAAAAATAAAATGCTAGTAAAATTATTACAAGTAGGAGGAGGGGATTTCTCAGATGATTATGACAGGCAGCACTCAGTCCTGATTAAAAGTGTTTTCTTGCTTCTTATTTGCAAATGCCATAATCTTCCTTTATTTTAGAATCCCGTATATTTAAAAAAAAAAAAAAAAAAAGAATGACTTCAGGCTTTTAACATGAAGACATTGAAGCATATGGTAATCCCAGTCCCAAACACTAAAATGTGTCTGTCTGTGCCAACTCTTAATTACCAGCTCATTAACACTCAGGTGTCAATTGCTGATGGCAAAGGCAGTACTCAGTTGGCCTGGTTTCTGTCATGCACAATGTAATTAAATTGACCTCCGCAAAAGGAGCCCTGTAGTTGCCTGATACCACTTGGACACCCATTGCTGCGCTAATCACAATCGTGTAATTTAGTGAATCACAGAGTGTAATGAGGGAAAGGCTCTGGAGAGCACCAAATTGTACTTGCATATGTAATAATGACTTTAAGGACAATTAGGGAAATGGTCGCTGCTCTGTTTTCTTCCAAGCTAATAATGAACTGCAGTAACTACTTGAGTTTCTATTGTTGATTTAAAATCTTAGCTGCTATTTTCTGTTTTAAAATAATGGTTAGAAGTAACTAAAATGTTAAAAAAAAAAAGCAGAAAATAGATTTTTCACTGCTTTTGGTTGGGGTAGAGTTAATTTTCTTTGTAGTAGCTGGTATGGGGCTGTGTTTTTGGATTTCTGCTGTGAACAGTGTTGGTAATTCAGGCATGGTTTTGTTAATCCTGAGCAATGCTTACAGAGGTGGCCGTGTCACTTCACTGGAAAGGGCTCCAACTTTGGCACCAGCCTCTGTGTGTGACTTCACTTTGAGTATTGTGTCTTGTTTTTAGGCACCACAACAGAAGAAATATAAAAAGCTTTGTCCTGGTTCTGGCCAGGACAGGGTTAATCTTTGCAGTAGCCAGGAAGGGCCATGGCTAGGACCCTTAGTTTGTTCTAAACCACCCCACATCTTACTCAGGGGGTGAGGAGGAGGAGGAGGGTCCCTTTCAGCTGGGTCAGTGGTGAAACAAGTGGGGAGGGCAACGCCGGGCTCTGCGTGGTGAAAAATCACACGAGTCATTTACCTCTCTTCTGCACTCTGGTATCATTGTTGTTGCTGTTATGTTTGGTTTTATTTCTTTGCTGTTTCCAGCAACTGTTCTTGTTTCTATCCACAATCTTTACCTTTTGTGTCTCCTTCTCTCCATCCCTCCACAGGAGAAGGGAAGGATGATGGGGAGCCAGCGAGTGGCGTGTGCTTGGAAGTGTTTCAGTGGGAATGCTGCACTGGAGAATACCATTGCTAAACCATGACCAGCTATGAGAAAATATCCAAAGCAGGGCTACAGAGATGGTGAAGAGTCTCGAGGGGACACTACATGAGGAGCAGGTGAAGTCCTGGGCTTACTCAGGAGTAGCGGAGTCTAAGGAGACTGCAGAAGAGGGGCCTCAAAACTGTCTACAGCTTCCTGACAAGGGAAAGAGGAGGGGCAGGCACAGATCTCTTCTCTCTGGTGACCAGTGGCAGGACTGTTGTAACCCATCTCTGAGGCAGGTTCATTGTTAAAGGATCCACTGGGATGGATTAAAGCAAAATGGTGCTAAATACCCAAGCTACAAATTTTATTAGAACAACTGCTTTGAAGTGGTAACTGAGGGGAAAAATAAAGAAATGGATTGGAAAAGGGGTGTGTAGCCATTCTGGGATGTGTGTCACCCTGAGAGAGGAAATTGTAAAGAGAGAAATAGGGAAAGATGGGTAGAAGAAGAGCTAGAGGAATATCCCCACCTGTGGTACCAGCAGTGTGTCAGTGATGGTTGCTTGGGGTTGCAGCACATAGTCCAGGTCCATTTGGGGTGGGAGTCATTGTACACATCAAAAACTGGGGTTTTGTAACTCTGGGGTTTTTTCAGTAAACACCCCCATGCCTACCCTGGAAGGATTCCTGGGCATGCATCCTCTTGGGAGCTTCTGGAAGTCTGGTGGCATCGAGGAGGTTGGGGGGTTGTGTGCATGTCTGTGTGTCCAGGTGTGCCTGGGCAGAACTTCTGAACAAAGTTCCTGAGTAAACTTCCTGGGTTTTGAGGATGCACAGTGCTGGCTCATGGTGTAGGAAAGAAACACTGCTACTCTTCAGGATCAATTTCTAAATGACAGTGTCAAAGCCAGCTTGTTTAAAGCCAAGTGTAGCCACAAGCTCCAAGTGGTTTACTGCAAAGACACAAGGGAATGGCACGAAACTGTCAAGGGAGTTTTAACCTATTTCTTCACCCAGAGTGGTGGGGCCCTGGAAGAGATTCCCCTGGGCAGTGATCACAGCACCAAGCCTGACAGAGTTCAAAAAGTGTTTGGAAATTGCTCTCAGGCACATGGTGTGATTCTTGGGGTGTCCTGTGCCAGGCCAGGAACTGGATTTAAATGATGATCCTTGTGTATCACTCCCAACTCAGGACATTCTGTGATTCTACGATCTGATTGATTTGTATGAACACAATTACTTGGTTTAGCCAAGATTTAAGTAAGGAGTCTTTCTCTAGCCAATACAGAGCTTCTGAACTCTTCAGAGAACTCTCTACCTTAGGATTTAGGAAGATGAGGCTTTTAAGACTGAGTTTATCGTATTGAACTATTTTTTTTTTTCATTTGATGGCTTAAATGAAGCCATCAGCATTTGAAGTCTATGTATTCCTGACCTGCTTCTTGGCCAGGTTTGCAGCACCACCAGTCATTTCAGTGCTGCTTCAATTTCAGCTTTCCCTGATACAATTTTCTCTTTCCCTGTATTATTTAGCAGCTTGCCACCATATCCTAATGGGGTCATCTAATGCTGATGTCTAAGCTTGAATGGGATCAATCTAGGCTACGACATGCAACAATTCAAACTTGCAAAGTTCCAGAAGGTCAGACACACCTAAGCTTGAGTATTTTGTCTTCATTAGTTCTGAAGGCTAAGAGTTCCCAGACTGATCTTTGTTCTTACACAAGAGTCCTCAGACTGATCTCTGTTCTTACATAAGTAGTGAAATTCCAGAATTGATATTTTCATGAAGAAAAGCTCAAATTTTCAAACTTTTTTTCATCCCTGCTTACCCTCTGTCACCAGGCCATCTTTCCTACACATCATTTATGAAGTACAATTGAATTTCAGTGCCACATAGACTGGATTTCCAGTTCTCATTGTTTGGTATTTTCCCTTCTGGTCCTTTTTTTGGTTGTCTAAATCCTGCTACCGACTTTAATAATTAAACTGCTTTGTGTATCCTATGTGCTGGGTATTTTTATAAATATTGATAAACAAAAATCTGATGTCCACAATCAAGCATCAGTAAAAAAGGATATTTTGTCTTTGCATGCATTACAATTCATTGCATGCATTTCATTAATCAGCAAATCACACAATATGAAGCAGAATTTTTATGAAACCTGTGAGAAAGCTTTTTTACATATACTACAGAATGCCACATGTATTTCTATGGGGAAATTGGATGGGGTCAATTTGTAACATATGCTGAAATGTAAAAAATTCAAGACTCTGCTGCAAGTATTTTGCATATAATAAAAATCTGCATCTTAGATTTTTCTTTTACACTTGTATCAGTGGGATGTCTGAGCCCTGGGCTTGTGTATGACTGATTCAGTTGCCACAGTGAATGGTTAAAAAGCCACCGCCAAAGAGTGCAAGCCATCTGATGAAGAGTTACTCAACTGGGAGAAGAACAAAGGGAAAGTAAAAACTTTAGTTCTCTGAGAGTGAAGTAAATAGATTTGCTGACAACTTTATGCAAAACACGTAGAAGGAACAAAATAATTCTAGAGATGTTACAGAATCTAAAGAATAGATGAAAGCATTTTGTGTGATGATGTGTTCATTAAAGATTGTGAATTCTGGAGACGTGATCCATCTAACAAAGAGAATGCAATGCTGAGCAGAGATTAAGAACAAAAGGGAAAGATCCTTCTTGAAGAGTGGCAGGCCATCAAGGAAAGATGCTTCCCAGTGAAGTGCTAACAGATGTAACAGAATGAGACTCTATCAGTTGAAAGTTACACAACCTACAAACAAGTGGAGTTCAGCATTGTTTCATACATAAGTTCTTACCTGCAAAACAGTGCTCAGCATGGATTGCATAAATATGCAGGTAAGGAAGACAGAAAAATTCATGGTACCCTCCCAGCAGACATCTGTAAATGTGTCTTGTGTTTGTTGAACAAGGAAAGCTAAATGTTGAAATAAAGATGATGGAAATCCTGCATCCATAATTGTGGGAGAAAGGAAGCCAGGCTCTTATTAATGTAATAACTTGCTCTTGAGAAATGTTGAATATTCCCAGCACTCTTAGACCTGTGGTTGCTCAGAATTTTTTTAAATCTTTGTTCAGAGACAATGCCCTGGTTCCACCCAGGACAGGGTTAATTTTTGCAGTATCCAGGAGTGGGGCTTGGCCAGGACCCAGAGGGTATTCTGGTGTCGTTTTCCAGGAGCAGGGGAAGAGCTCCCTTACAGTTTGGGGCAGAGGGCTGTGGTTGGGTACTGTCAGGCTCCACATGGTGCAGTGCAGAGCATTTGCCTGTCAGTGATTCTCACACCACCACCGCCCCCAACCCTGCACACTTTTGTTGTTGATGTTGTTGCTGTTTATTTTCTTCTTTCATTGCCATTTCCAGTAACTTTTTATTGTCTCAACTCATGATCTTCTCCTTTTATGCCTCCAGTTCTCCTATCCATCCTGCTGAAAGGGGACAGTGAGAGGGAGGGTCAAGTGAGAGGGAGGGCCAAGTGAGAGGGAGAAGGAGTGAGCACTGCATGGTTTGGAGTGGTTTCAGTGGGAATGTTAAATCAGAGAATACCACCCTTAAACTGCGACAGCCATCAAGCACTATTAGATAAAAAAGACTTCAACAGCTGATTTCTTTTTGGCAGTGAGTTGTGAGGGATCCGCTCTTCAGCCTGAGCACAGACCAAGGTACAGTCCACAGGAATGGCCTGCTCCCCAGTTCACTCAAAGGAAAGGAACCAAAGGGAGGCTCCATGCTGAAGTCCCAGCAAAGTGAGATCACTGTGCAAAGGAGTGCATGGTGTACTCCCCAAACAGGAGAGTTAGCTGCAACCCTCTGAAACTCCAAACTTCTGCTTATTCTTGTAGCTATTTATGGCATAAGCACACATAAAGAAGCCTAATAAAAATGCCTGATGTTTAAAAGCGTTTTCCATTCAGTTTTTGAGAGGCAACACACTATGCCAATGCAGACAGAAGTACCGAGACGTGTACACAGAATTTGCCCCATATTCTTCAAACAACAGTATTAGTTACTCATCCACCACCTGTACTGTCCATTCCATTCCATTTCTATTTTGTTTTGCCTTAAGGAAGTAAGCTCTGTTTTTGTCTCTGCATGTTTATCCCCTCCAACAAGGACTCCCACACTTTCTGATCATGACAGCTGCTGGTGATTTAACATACAAATGGCAGCCAGAAATCAGAAGGCCACGGGGTATCATTTTTTATGCTATTTTATCTTTGATTCTGCCCATTCTGAGGGCAATAAAGAGAAGGATGGTACTGATATAATTCAAGGTGATAAGCAGATCATTCTGGCTTGAATGGGCTTCTTGTGATCTTCCACATTATTTAAAGGTTCAAAGCCTACTGAGGTTTTGATCTTTTAAGAAAGACATTTTCTCCCAATTTAGCTCCTGTGTGCTGAAAGAGTATGGGGGGAATACAACAGGGTGTTAAAATACAAGATCAGTCCAGAGAGGTATTCTCAGCATCACCAAGACAGAACAGTGCCTGTTGCTCTCTTCTTTCTTCTTTGAAAGCCCTAAGGGAACACAAATCCTGGGAATAGGATATGAGCAGAGACAGATCTTTACTTCTAATAATATAGTCTGGAAGCAGTGTAGTCTGCATGGCTGATGACAAATTGACAAGCTTCTGCTATAATCAGCCTATCTCAAGAATGCGGAGTTTTTAGTTCAAATATCTTTTTATATTAGCTCATTTCTTCTTCCCTAGGTTGTGAGCTCTCTGCTATGGCTTTGAGAGGACAACCCCATACCTCACATTTTAATTCAGTCTGCATCCACTGATTATTTATATTTATTCGTTCAACTATAAAATTGTAGTTTTACATAGATATTTGGTATTTCGATTAATGTGTCAGTTTGCCCTCTTTACAAGGACCTGTCAGGGTAGAGATGTTGCCCTGTAGGAGGCCAAGAATCTACATTTATGCTCCTTGGTTTATTTAGATGAAACTGGAATTGAAGTAGGATTTCACCTGCACACCAACAAGTGCACAAAATTCTTGAAATTAATTTCTTTTCATATATCTCTCATTATACTACTAGTTCAAGGTACTTGGTCAGGCCAATTTAAATCTCTCAGAGGGGCGTGAAATTGGGGAATGAGGGAGAGAGAGACCTGTCACAGATCTGCAAGGTTTTTCCTATGTAAGAGCAAGCCAAGACCAAGAAACAAAACAAAACAAAACAAAAAATAAAATAAAATAAAATAAAATGAAATAAAATAAAATAGGCCTTATTGACATTAGTGTCACTTATTAACATTAGTGACATAGACACAGGTAATGTTCTTGTTTGATTTATTTGAAACAGTGTTTTGCAATCTAAATACTCTAAATACCATAAATAATATTTGTATTTCACAATAACATAACATCAAGGAAATAAAATTATCAAAACAAAGCTACACCTTAAAATGAAATATACTTTTTCTACCACATCTGGAATGTCCCTTTTACAATGGAGGCATATCATGCCTGCTTTATTCCAGCCTCTAAAAACAGCTTGGGTCAATCTGTATTGGTAATGGCATTCAGAGTGCTGATCCTGCAGCAAGGCAAGAGAGTTGGGAAAAATGACTGCCTGACATCAGGGTGCTTTGGGGATGGGGTGGCAGGACAAGGTCTGTCCCACTGTCTCCAGCAGAGAGCAGGTGGGGACAACTCCAGCTCTGGGCACTGAGCACCTCCCTGGGGACAGGGCTGGGCCAAGGAAGGGCTGAAACACTGGCCCATGCTAGAGGTCAGCATCAGGAGACCCAGGGTGAGATGCAGCCTTGGGAAATCTGAGGCCATCAAAGTAGTCCATGGGAATCTGAGGGGTGGGCAAGTCCTCTTTTTCTGTAAGCCACATTCTTACTTTATGTCTTCTCTTTATGATGTTGGTGTGCAGGCACTTGTTCCAGGGAAGCACCTCAACTGGTGTGGTCATTCTGTTGTCATCAACAGGATGCTCAGGAAAGGCCTTACAGAAAATTTATTCAATTGTCCAGAATCTCTGAACTATTCCACACTTGCCAGGTAAATACCAGGTAAGTCCCTCCCAGCAATACATTTTCTTAGTGTGGGAATTTTAGACTGCCCTTGTCACCATCATGTCCAAATATTTTCTGCTAAGACATTCATCTATATGACCAGCATATAGATGGTCATATAGATGGTCACCACCAGTCAGGGGTGGTTTGTGCTTGATCTCTCCCTTTGGAAGAAGAGAAAGCTCTTTGTTATATGTCTACTGCCACTCTCTGTGTCACCTACAAATACCTACTGAGCAAAACTTTGTGCACAGTACTAAACACCCGCTGGAGAGCAAGCAAATGAGCCTGTATTTAATCAGTGGTAAGCCATGGGAGGTGGCAAGTGTGCCTAGTTGCTGAACCAAGAGATGTTCAAATGCTCTTGCACACTGCAACAGCAGAAAAGGAGATAATCCACCAACTTGCTGTTTAGAAATTCTTCCAAGCTGGGTGTGGATGCAGAAATTGCATGTGGTGGAAAGAACTGAACATAGATTTCTCGCATCCTGATAAAATATTCCAGAAGTCACACCATCTGCCCAGGAAATCTTAGGTATCCAGTCTTCAACATCTTAAAAAACAAAACAGGATCCTATTTTTATGTGTTTCCAGAAAACATGTATTGAGCAGAAAATTACCAGAGAAAGAAATGCTGATAGAGACCCTTTTTATGCCATATGATCATAGTATTTGCTCATAATCTTGGCTGCTGAGGACAAATGCTTCTTTAATATGATGGGATCTAAACCCAATTTCCTTTTCCCAACCCGCCCTAATCATCAAATCCAAAAGGATTTAGGCTCTGAGTGGAAAGATGAAGAGCTCTTCATTTTTCTCTTTGAAGCTGTCCCATTTTGAAAAGAATAATTATATATTCTTTTGACAGAGAGACCAAGGGCACCAAATTGCATATTTCTCTCTAGACTGCTAGTTAGCTCATTAACCTGGATGTGGGGAGAGCTCAGTATGGTAGCACCCCTGTGATTTGACATTATTTTATTGCATAATGACTGCTGGAGTGGGTTTTTTTCTCCTATTATTTTGATTTAGGAACTAGGTTCTGTTATCACCTCTGCAGTATGAAGTTTCTCAGTTATGCCTCAGGAAAATAAGGATAGTGATGGAGGCATCTGTCATAACAGGGGACTATATTTTGGTTACTAATAAAGGATATAAAAGCACACAGAAAAGCAGTCAATAAATCTACCTTTAAAAATCTATCTTTAAAATTTTTCTATTAAAAATATCCATCTATAAAATAAATATTTTTTTCAATTTCCATATATTTTCCAGTGCAGATAGTTACATTTGGGATGAGAACATAAGATCATTTGAATTTTTTTTTCCCTCTGAAGCTTTAGATCTCTGAATATTAGCAACATGTTCAGTAAAGAGGTAGACTTAAATCTGTGAATGAAGAATTAAACACCTAAGAAGTTTGCATGAAAATAGTGGTCTCCAGTTTACTCCAGATAGAAAGGACACAGGAAAGCAATTTCCCCAGTTCAGTGAATCAGTGTGCAGACTTCAAATATTTTCTGTTGCTGCATTTCATGTCTTTCCTCCTGAGCAGTGGTAGGTCTGGAAATTATTTATATATATATAAAAAAGAAAAACAGTAAGCTCACAATCTTTTTGCCTCAATCTTTTCCTAATTAAGGGGTACCTCTTAGATCAGAATTAGTAAATAGAGCAAAGTTTTATTTCTTTAATAATAAAATAAATTAATTCCCTATGTTAAGGCATCAACAAGAGGAATCAAAGTAGCAAAATTAAACCCAGGAGCCTTAATCACAGTTTCTATATGATAAGGGCTACTTGAACTCCATCTCTAATTATAAAGGAAAATTTAAGTTAGACTGCTAGGTCTATAACTTAACTATTCATAATGACAGGAAGCCCTCAAAAATAGCTGACATAAATGGCCAAAAGCACGGTGAAGTGTCATCCTTTAAAAAGTAGTATTTGAAGCAGAATATACAATAACACATCTGGAAGGAAGTCTGTAAATTCTTAAATGCTCCCAATAAGATGAGGAATGTTCCAGAATGTTCCTGTCCCTGAAGATATGCTGGATGCCTGGACTGACTCCCTTCCCACCCCTGGAAACAGGTGTAAGAAAAATATGACACCTCACATACCTACCTCCGACATTTTACTTTAACTTAGCTGTGATAGATCTAATGTAAATGTGTACCTGGAGTGCCAAGAAGCAGATTTACGTTTTGTTTTAGGGGTTTTGTGCGCTTGTTTGTTTAATTTTTAACAGATTGTTTCAAGCAGCTCAGTGAGGTTTAATGATATTATTACAAGGTATATTGCATTTTCCCCCTAGATTATATTAATTACCTATCTTTAATTTCCAGCACACTGTCTCTCTTCTCTTTCTTTGTTGACAGCCAGAATATAAATCAAACAAAGCCTCTCAAAAACTGAATGGCTGTGAGCTCCAAGGGCATCATTTACCCTCATCTTCAGGGGCTTGAGCAGGAGAATGTTTGCCTGCATTCTTTTGTTGTTGTTGCTGTTTTTAATATGGCATAAGCCACAACAAATATATTGCTCTCATGGTGAAATCTTTCTCCTTTAGTGATATTTATGTTCCTGAACAAAACACTATTTAAGTATCAATTAATGTTGTCTGTGAGACTAGGAAGAGGAGAGAATGTTCTCTCCCTTTCTCTCTTTTTCTTCTTCACACAGGAACAGTGCCACACCACTGCTTTTCCATCAGCACCCCGCAATGTTTCAGCCCGGAATTATTCTGATCCCTGGTTAGAAAAGCTGCAGTGATGGGGATGGAATTACTAGGCAATTTTGACATCAGGTTTCATCTAGGTCTTTTTTTCCAGATTATTCTCAACAAATGGGAATACCCTCCCTACACTGAGGTGAAGGTACCAACCATTCAGAGGACTGCTTTTACACTCCGAGTATGTTAGACCAGCAAAGATGATAGATAGAAAACATCTTTCATCCAACTCTGAAAGGAGATAATGTTCTTAGGATTTGTTTGCTACCTTCCAGAGCAAAGCTTTTTGAAACATCCATGAGATTGAGGTTGATATTTTCTTTGCTTGTTTTGCTCACATTTTCAGCCAAAAACTAGGGTGATGTAAGAATGCTCTCTTCAAATGAATTTTTAGTTGTCTGAACTTCTGCATAATAAAAACATGAATCTGTCTTTTCAGGACTGCATTTCTGTCTTTCTCTTAATAGAAAACCTAAACCTTTATATCACTTAACAGCTTATATTGTTTTGCTTTGAGATAAAATTATCAGAAAAGTCTATTTTACACTGACACTTTCAAATTTCCAAACTGGATTGTGCATTTTTTTTTAAAGCAAAGCCAGTGAAGTTTCCCTTTTTCTGATGTCAAATAATTTTATTGCAGGCTGCTCTTGCTTAAAAATGCATAAGGAAATAAACGAAAAATTTCCTTTTGCTCTCCTTCAGATCACTGCAACTTGGGCCACTGCCTTTAATGGAATTAGGCTCTGATGCATATAAAATACAGCTCAGTTTTGCAACCTGAATGTTTGGATCCAACAATTCTAAAACTTAAGGTTGGTTTGGTTACATTTCCTTTAGCATGTAGTGGTAAGGCTCTGTCATACAATAAATACATTGCTCTCCAGGGTTAGTGCAAATCAAAGATGAGTTACCCAAATTCTGCTTCTAAGTTGAGCATCAGATCAACTTTAATCTTTGAAGTTTTGTATTTGAAAGCATTTTCTTTCCTTAAATGTTTGACTTAACTGGTGTTTTTTTTCCATCTGGTATGATATAGATGAGCATTTCAGTATATATTCACCTATTTGTCTAAGTCTCTCTTCTGCAGGGATAGTAAACATTATCTGTCTCCTGTTTGCAATTTTTGATATCTTCTGCTTCCCTAAAGTGGTTACCATCCAGAGGACACTTTAATCAGTGCTGACACAGAGAACAAGAAAGCTTTAGCACAGCATCTTTCATCTTGACTCAGCAAGATTTCCAGCAGTTGCATTTATACAGTTTTCTGACAGGATGCTTCCTAAGTGAAGTGTTTGCCTTCTGGAGAGCTACACCCACAGAGATTTCATTTTTCTTGATGTCTGTCAATATCATGAACTTTATTAACAAATTCAAATTCAAAAACAATTTCAGTTCAAGAAATCTGTCCAAGTTAGTTCTTGCTTATTTCTTACATACGAGGATATCTACAAAAACACAGATGCTCAACAATGGATTGCAATGGCTGTGTATATTTGTTTTTATATATATGTATCCATTTCTTAGAGACAAAATAAAATGAAGGAGCTCTTTAAGAAGAATTTGATCTCTGATTTTAGGGATCAGTGCAAAGGGTTTGACTCACAGTTTCAGAACTTGTCATAGCACAATATTATAATAAAGTCCTACTGGCTGTCTTTTACATTACTGCAAATAGAACAGAATAAACAATTTTCTACCCTTTATAGACATCTGATGCCAAGTTTTTGCAATCAAATTGCAATAACTAAATATATATCAGATACGCTTATTTTGGCCCGTACACCTTTGTATAGGTTTTAATTCACAAGTCCAAATGCCATAAAACTTGAGACTAGAACATGGAACAGTGGCAGGATATGATCGGCTTTCTCCAGGTAAGACACACAAATATTTAACAGCCTTGCAAAATTGCAATTGCAATTTGTCAGCCCAGGAAGACTATCTCTTTATCCACCCTTTACCCTGAGGAATGATATTACTTTAAAAAAGAATAAAAAAAAAAAAAAAAAAACCAAAAAACCTCTTCTATGAGCAGGTAACATTTTGGAAGTTAAAAAAAAAAGAGTTGTGTGCTTGATTGTGGGTATAACACATGAAGAAGTGGCTGAATTTAATTCTTGAATGAAAACTCTGTTCTACACTAACAAGTCTAGTTTTGTAGTACCCTAACGTGTTGTTTCTACCTTTTTGTTTACATTTACTGATAGCAGCTGTAAGAAAAAAAAAAAAAAATCCCGTGGCAACTTCCCGGAATTTGATCTACAGTTACACACACACACCCACACACAAGTATCTCTCCACAACTATATAAAAGCTATAATGCAGGAATCATTACAAATTGTATTTATCTGTGTATTTTCATGTCACCTAATTTTGCAACAACACTAATGAAAAATTACTACACCTTATCCCAGTAATTTAAGAATATGGAAATAGTTTCCCTTAATAGGCATGTCAGCAAAAACTTGCTTTTAAAAAGTGGAATTTTATTTCAAGTAGTGAAATGTTTAATTATTTCTAAGTTTTGGAAGAATCCATCTGGAAGAAACTAAAGTCTGGTTTTGAAGAATTTTATTAGGCAAGCTGCTGAGGAATCTATTGCTACATATCTAAATCAGGAATTAAAAAAAAAAAGAAAAGTCCCAGACCTGATTCCACACTGTTATCTTTTATAAGACCCTGTCTTCTCTGCTTGAACTCTAATTTACTCCAAAGACATTTATTCTCACAGGCAGCTTGTTCTATTATGCTCATAAATTGTAAATTTAAACATTAAATATTGCTTCAAAGGAATAATTGAAGGACAGAACATTCTTCTTCTTAGACCTGTGCACAGATTAACCCCTCCAAAGCTCAGCATGCCCCACTAGGAACATTACAGAACAACAGGACTGAGAGCCTCCCCTGTGCTTTTTCTCTGAGGCAAGTTTAAGTACACTTATTTCATCCCTCACAGGCGTTTTTTTGAGCTTTCCTTGAAAACCTGCTATGAAGGAGATCCCCAAACCTTCCTTATCTCAGTTTTATGGGTACTGATCTTTCCCCTTAATATCCAACCTAAATATTTCCTGATCACTTTCAGTTCCCTGTTGGGTCCAGTATGAGAACGAGAGTCCTTCAGTATTTGCACCACGCGTGCTTTGCAGAGGAAGAGGCACACACACAAGGCTGATGTTTGAAGGCATTCACAGACCTGTCCCTGCAGACAGGGCACCCAGCAGCGTGATGGAATACACTGGAGATGCTGAACAAGGCAATTTCAGTGGGAGGTGGCCAGATGCCCATTAAAACAAAGAGACAGGACAAATTGAGCCTCTGCACTGCCCAATTTGCCCTCCTGGTGGGACAGCAGCTGTGTACTGGGATTTAATGTGCCCCAAGGCTTGTGCCAGGAAAGGTCAGAGCACCAAAACTCACAGTGAGCAAGGCAAATCAGCAAAAGCTACAGGTTTAGCTCAAAAGCTCAGGCTGCAGTACTTCAATTCCTCCTTTCAGTTCTGCATCCTACCATGACCCCCTCTAGGACTGTCCCAGTGAACTCAGAAGGATTTCTGTGTGTACATGGACAATGCCAATGGCATTTAACATTTAACAAAAATAAAAAAGATTAATAAATCTGTACATTTATCACACTTGACGGAAAGAGTTCAGTTTTGGAAATAAATGGCAGGACAAGATATGGTTAAAATTCTTTTTAGAAAAAAATAGCATGCAAATGTGAAGAGAGTTTCATTAAATAGAAACACTTTGGCTCTTTGTGAACTAGAAAGTAAAACCATTTCCTTTTCCTCCCAAAGACTGAAAACAACCATAAATTACAATATATGTCTGTATTAAAAAGTTACTTAGAAACAGGTTTAAGAATGGCAAGGACTTGCTTGCTTTAAAAGCAGAAACAAGAATTTAACAATCTCCTTTAAATGAAATATTTGTCACATATTCCATTGCTTTTCTTCATAAAATAAATGAAGCCTGTAGGCAACTAAAAGGTCTGCTACCTAGAGCAGGAGGAAAATTTCACTGCTGTATTTGCTCAAATCAATAGCTATTGAAGTTGTTTGGGGAATTTTTGGACTGGGTTTTGTTTAACACACATTTTTGAAAGAATCTCATGAAATGATTTTTGTAATGCAAACGTGCTAGATGTGCACATTTAAGTGTTTAATTAGGATACTTTTTTTGTCTGTAGTATTAAATTAATAACTTCAGGGTCTAGTCCACTAGTGTACAGTGGTACACCAGTCCATCAGAACAAAGAACTTGTGGGGTTTGATCAGGAATGTTGGATTCCCTTTATATATTTGGATCCACAGCAGGATGGTTTTCATACAGGTGATTTATATACTCCTATCTAAGAAAAACTGCCATTACAAAGAACCAAAAAAAATCCAGAACCAAGAAGCAAAGACCAGTAACCCAAATTCTATTATGACATAGCAGTGACCTCTCACACATTCATCCCATGGCAGCATTGGTGGGGACAACAGAATTCCTGTAAAACGGCATGATCCAAATCCCACTGCAGTCAGTGAAGCATTTTCCCTTGTTTTACTTAATATTGAAACATCAGTAGGAACTGGTTTGAATTTGTCTAGGCATTGGCTGACAGCAGGGTGTGCTCTCATTTGTTCTCACTATTTGATGTCTTAAGGTACAGCAGGGGGAAAAAAATCACAGCACAGAAAAAAAAAAAAGAAAAAATTTTACTAGATTTTTACATTTAGTAAATGGACATGAAAGTAGTTTTAAACTTTACCTTTGAAATTTTACTTTTTTTCAATATTTCATAGAAAAGAAACGCTCTAAGATACTGTTTCAGACCACAGAATTATTACAGAACATAAAGATTATATGCAAGGGCTTAATCCTTTTCCCAACAAAGATTCTGGTGGCCAACACCATTTTAACTCCAATGGGACAGGGGTCAGCTGAGAATGTGCCATGTTCCTAATTGGAAACCTCCTTTGTGATAAAAGAGTCTGGCATATACTTTGCCTTTGTAATTTGAATTCTATCAACAACTATTCCTAGCCACAAGAGAAATATTTTTAGGCAATATATTTGTATAGTTTCACGAAACTATGTTAAAGAGAGATGTGTGGGTGTTTGTGTGTGTGTGTATGTATTTATGTATGTATGTATACATATTTATGAGCTTGGGATGATTTTCTTAAAATACTTAACTTCACTTACATTATATCTTACATTGCAAAATGTACAGACACCCAGTGTTCTTTTTTAACAACATATACAGGTGAATTTATAGAGCCTTATAAAAGATTTTGTGATTCCAAATTAAAAACCATAGAAACATAATCAAAACAATGGAGAGTGATTTATACCTCTGATAGTACATAGCGCTCATTCGGGTAATATTGACAGCTGCATCTTTGGCATTGAAAATTCCTTACAACTTTTCAGACAAAATGTTGTTGCTTACAGCTTTTTTTTCTTTTTTTTTTCTTTTAAACAAGAAAAAACAGGATTGACCAAAATACGAATTTTGGGGAAGTACTACTAAAAGTTTATTTTATTTTTAGTTTTTTAGCAAGGATAGCTTAGGAACCCTGAATTATCTTCTCACTTTAGTGTATGGTGTAGACTGTATGAATCCATTTAAAAATCAACTAAGTTGTACCACGTTTTTCGGAAAATTATATATAATATAATATATATATATTTTATATTTATTTAGAAGCTTTGAAATAGTACAGTAAACACTTTGCAACACGGTGTATAAACTACAGAAATGTCTTTGATAATTTTGTGGGTCTTCAGATTAACAACATTTTTATGACCCACAGGTGAAAAGAACATGATCACAATCTCTCTTGTAAAGTTGGAATAGTTTGGGGAACACTTGATCACACAAAAATAATATAAAACAGTCAAGTTTAAAACAGTGATATTGCATTTATAATGCACATCTCTTTTTATCTGTACGATTGGCTTTTTGTGGTGAATATAAACATCTAAAGGGCTCAGTGACATTTTGGAGAGAGAAAGATATATAGTGCTGTAAACAGGCACACACTGATCAGAGAGGCAAGATCAGTTGCCTCTGAAGTTTCTACAGTTCTACACATTTCAACTCATTTCTCAGGCCTGCTGAGAGCAATTAGGTCCTATTGTTGGCCAGGATGTCTCCAACAGCACACAAATCCTTCAGTTACACAGAACTGGATGGCCAAGATAATGAAGTTGAAAGCTGATGCTTTTTGTTGGTCGACTTTCTTTTGTGCAAATCATGCTGCTTCAGGTAAGTCCTGTAGAAGTGACTAGCATATCCTTTTCCGTGCTGCAGGAGAGAAAGAGAGACACTTCTGAGAGGAACAAAAATAAAAAATCAGTCTCCAACAGTTCTTAGGTTTAGGATTTCTTAGGGTGTAGAGAAACAATCAAAACTTGTCACAAACTGACGCTGGAAATTCTCATTACAAGCAAACAGTTTAATGTCGATTCACTTTTCAGAGAAAGCCTCTTTTTGAGTCTTGATAGCCTGAACACCAGATTTCATAGGCTGTTTTATTATTCTGTCTAACTTGTCATGGCAAATACTCCAACGTGCCTGTTACAGAATCAGTATAAGGAGAAGGCAAATACTCAGACTTACAGGTGAAGTATTACTGGAATTTCACAGGCTAAATTTTCCCTAGTTCAGCTTGGTTTTTGTTTTTTGAAGCAAGATCTAGAATTCCCCCAAAAATTCAGAAGCAGGTTTTCCTTCTCTTTCAAAGTGAACCATTATCCTCATCACTAAATGACCCTTCAGTCTCGTTTGACAGATGAAAAAAAAATGGTGCATTAGTGCTACAATTCAAATTTCAGCATTTACTGTCAGGCTGCAAATTAACTCATGTTACACGGATGAAGAAGTTCAATGCATTAGCAAAGCCATATCCCAATCCACCAGCTGCAGCAGCTCTATTACCTTCAGTCACTGGCTACTTTAAGTGTAATTGGGAGCAAAAGTAACAAATGATTTGTACTAGCATTCAGGAAGACCCCAGGTTAAATTCTGATCTCAGTCACACATTAAAACAACGAACTCACTCACTTGGCTCAAATATTATAATTAGCATCAGCACCATTATTACCTGGTAAAGCTTGCAGTGATAAAATCAGGTGTTACCTTAGCTCCAAATCAACTAAATCCCTACCTGAAATTCAATCTGCTTCTCTGCATGCAGTTTTACAGCTGAAATAAAATAGGAAGCTTAACTTTCAAATGGATCTTTGAGTCATGTACAGGTTGATGCTTGCGTGGTGACACAAAAACACATCCAGTCTCCGTTCCATTTAACATAAATATACACATTAGCCATACTTATTTCCTATATATAACCACCAGAAAAGGCATGAAATCTGGGTACTGTATCACAGGGAGGTTAGATTACTCACAGGAAAATGTTGCTGTGGGTGTTGTGTGTTTGTCTATAATCTAGCCTGCCTATGCTACAAGATGCACACAAATGAAATGTGAAAAACATTTCTGTATAAGCTATCTGCTCAACACAGAGAAAATTGCCAAATGTGTTGTTAAAATTAAAACATCTAATAGATGATAGAGGAGGTTTTCAAAGCTTCTGTAGCAAATTAGTAGGAGAATTAGAACTTTTAAAAGCTTCCGCAAGATGTTTTTTAAACAATGTTTTTAAGAATGAGATCAGAACCTTCATGATGTTTTGATGCACTACATGATCAGATTAATCAATTCTCCAGACATCTTTTAAAGTATCTTTTTTAATGTTACAAGAAGCAATAATTCCAATAATAGTAGTACAAATAACAAGACTTCTATTGGACCTTTAAAACTTTTTTTTTCCCGAAGTTCAGTCATAATTTCAGTTCTCATGTAAATATTTAGGCATAGTTGTCGAGATTGGTGTTTGCCACTGAGGAACTCGTGCTGCACTACAGACACAGCAAGACTTTGCTGGGAGAAAGATAAACAGAGATGCAGCTGGGGCAATGCCTGTCTTTTATGCAGCACCATTGCCCCACTCCTGTCTGACACAGTGCCTTGGTGGTGCTGATGTCTTTCACATAATGCAGAGATTGAGCTACTGGCTGTGTCTGGCCTTTTGCCATATAAATTGATGCATTTTGAAAATTTTAATCTCCAGTTAACATGCTTATATTGCAAAACAATCAAGCCCTTTAATAGTGATCACTAAATATTATGCATTAATTGCAGAACTACTGCAACGCTCCCCACCTACAAAAATTGTTGTACCAAATCTTAAAATATCCTCTGCCAACACATAAAAAGCATTGGATTTTAAAGGCAACTTTTGTGCTCTGGCTTTTTTTCTGGCTCTGCACTGAAATTTACGTGCAGGCAAATCTCTCTATGTCTATACCATTTTCCGTCTTTTTACAGATGGGGAATATAAATCAGAGAGGTTAAATGGAAAGGAGGATGGACTCAACTTAAAAAAGAGAGCAATGAAAGTTCTGGTATCTGTTTCTGTATGTGTGTGCATGCATGTGTGTTCGTAAATAAGCTTTTAAATAACAAACACTAAGCCTCTCTGTATCACAATTTCTCCATCTGTAAAATGGGAATAATATTGCTTACCTATCTCCTAGAGGTGCAGGAAGGTTTAAATCACTATTCTTTATAATCCACTTTGAGATCCAGAGATGGCAAGTGCTATAGAAATGGAAGTATCACAGTCAGTGTAAGAGCTGGAACAAGAACACCATAATTTCTGGTGCCTAATATCTCCTCTGAGATCACAGCTCTCTCTTTCAACCCTATTTTATCACCTGTTCTGAACTCTCAAACTAGTACACAGGGAAGCTTCAAGTCTGTGTGAGAATGAGTAGACAGGAAAAGGCTTTAATAATAATTAGTGTCATCATTCTGATAATGTAATGATACTAATTGCACATATATTCTAATATTATTTGAGATGAACAAGATGATGGAAGTTCACAAGCATTACAATTAAAATTCTTAGGGTAAAGGATTTGTGCTGTACTGATCCTTCCCAGAACAACCGAGATTTTGAGTGTTACAGTAAAAGTACCTAATGCATAAAATTTATATGGAATAAAAATAAAATAAAATTTAAAAAAATAAAAAAATAAAATAAAATAAATATTAAAATAATAAAATAAGACCTGTCAAAAATATTTTAAGATTCATTTGTCGCTCAATACACCCTAATAAGCCTCCCATCTACAGTGAGCTAATTCTGTGTAGACTGGTAAGAAAAGACATGTAAAGATATCAGTGGTAGTTGAACAGAAACAGAAATGGAAAAACCAACATAATAAAGAGGAAAGAGAAAGTAAAGTATACAGTAATTATTCCCAGCTCATGGATCAGAAATGAACAGAAGACATGTAAAGCTCTTGTCTCTTTAATAAATCTTCATTTCATCCTGTTGCGAATAATTTCTTTCCTATTGCATCCAGACTAGATGTCAGATTATTACTTTATAACTGTGAGTACAGGCAGGAGCAGCTCCTCTTATGGAAAAGCCTAGAAGGGATTGCCTGTGCTTGGAACACCTTCAAACTCTCTGAATCAGATTTTCTTCCTGCTTAGCAGTTGTAGCTCATCTAAAGGGGACAGAAAGGGCCCAGCGCTTCCCTCCACAGCTGGCAACTCAAGCAGCGAAAGGAAACACATTCTATGTTCTTTTTAAACTATTGTCACTTTCCCTCTGGACTATAGTTAAGGGCTCCATAAGCTCCTGCAGCATTACTTCTGCTCTTGACAGAACAACTGCTGAGTCCCCCCAGAAGTGCCAACAGCCTCAAGATCCAAAGGAACTGCTAGACAGTAAAATTTCCAAAGAATATCAAATACCAGTCATGCTGTTGCTGCTACTCCTGATCCCCCTTCACTTAGGAGAAAGATGACTTAAATCCCTTTATTTTAAATCAAAAAACCTCTGCAACAGCAGAGCAAGGGTAAAGCCACTATGTAAACTCTTACTATGTTTCAGATCTACATTCTTTAGGTTCAGACAATATCCAAGCAATATTTGTCTAGGCTTTCTCATGCAGGCTTTTGTGCAAGCACTCAACCCACTGTCTTCTCTTGTGGAGAAGAAACTGTGTGCCTCACTCACCGCACCACCCACATCCAGCCTTCCCCACAGAGCACAGCAAATGCTGAAGGGACACAGGGATGCTGCAACATCCTGCATTTCCCTCAGGAACAGCCCAACCATCCTGGCTTCACTTGCAGCGAGCAGTAATTTAAAAATGAGTTAATTACCCCCCATGCATTACGGAAAGGTTGGGTTTAAATTTGCATTGTTAATTTTATAACAATTCCTGTCCTTTTTATTTTGATGGTTGGCCTTACAGTCTACATGTTAACTGTAAGCACTTGAAACATGGCTCTTCACTGAGCCCCATTCGCTTCACCAGAGCCAGAAAGGGATAATTCTAGAGGATTTCTGGTGAAACCAACCAGCCAGACTTCAAGTTCAGCACTCCTGCTGTAACTCAGCCCAAGGGAACAGAGACCTCAACCCAAGCAGTGGTCGAATGTATTCTGTCAGAAATAACCTGGCTGTTCCAGCTAGCCTGGAGCTCAAGTTCAGATCCCCAGCAGCTGTGATTTTTGGAGAGAGGTCAACAAGTGAATGGGAATGCAGAGTAAACTACCAGAGCTCCCTCACCCTTCGTAGTGCTGCATCCAGGTAAAGGGTGAGACACACGGCTGGGGCTGGGGCTGGGGGATGTAGGATGGGGATTACTCTGCTGCCACCCATGTTCTGTGGATAAAAAAGCATTCCAGTCACTGCAAGTGTCAATTCAGTATATTTTGCAATCCATAAAGTCGTTTTGTTTTTTTTTTTTCCTCTTAAAAATGATCTATTACTTAAAGAAGTTTGCTAAAGCATTGCTAATAATCTTCTATGAATATTCTATTAATGGCGTTATAAAAAGAGAGTGTCTTATCCAGGCCAATAAACTTTGGTACACAGATATAAAGACAGCATTTTACTCATGTATCTTTTCCTCATGAATTAGTTTAAGGGGAACTTTTTCCTTTTCTTTCAAGGCTTTAGTAAAGAGACTTTGTTCTTCAAATCTATATATTTATATAGAGAACTCTTGGATAAAACACCTTTCATTCCAGATGCCCAGGTCTCATTTTACCCAATTAACGTGGGTTTTTAACTCTGCATTATATCAAATAATTGGAGGGAGTGGGGAAAAAAAAAGAAAAGGTAGATGGAACATACTTACTTTTGTACTTGAAAATATAGATAAATAATTAAATAAGATCACATCTCCCCTAATGTCAGTGAGTCTGTTGGCTTTGGTGATCGCTGTTTGTGTACTTTAGGGTTGTGTCTGAAGGGTCCTGAAGGTGTTAGGTGAGAATGAGACCACACCCTGCCTGTCCAGTTCTGGGCTGTCACAAGACAGGTGAGGCAGGAGCAGCTCCTGCATGTGAATTCTACCCTGCCCCAGGGTAGAATTTGCCCCTAATAACAATATGGCATCCAGTATGGCTGAAATGTTCCTTCTGGCATCTGCAAAATCCAAGATATAAATATTGTGTCTAAAAAAAAAAAAACCAAAAGCATTTGGACTGATGGGTGCAATTACCCAGATTTCATGTGAAACAAGAAAACCAATTGTGAGCATTGGGTCTTCAGGCTGTGAATAAATTAGAATAGGCCAAAATGCACAAGTTTTTGTTGCTGCACTGAAACTTTTCTGGAAACAGGCTTGATTTTAGCTAAACAAATAATCTCCACAGGCCATTAAAAATCTTTCCTTCCTTTGAGAGTATATCTTTACTTCTGGAACAAATATGATTATGCAAAAAATCCCCTGCCTTTTGTATACAGAAAACAATGTAATCACATATATTGTGCCTTTCTTTCTTCTTTCATTAAGGGCATAAATTCATGTGTCTATATTCATTTAAATCAGTTCAAGAAAGAAGGATTCCCAACCAAGCCAAAATTCGACAGTGCTGGATTCTGCACTGTAGGCGACTCCACGGACAGCAGGGAGAAGGAACTCTGCTGACCTGAGATATTCTAGAACACGTGGTTTTATTGCAAGAGTCATAGGTAAAAGGGCCTTGCCTTCAGCCACCAGCCTCGGCTGAAGGGAAGTCCCAAAGAGAGAGGGAGAAAGAACAGCAGGGTGAGAGCTGAGAGAGAAGGGAGCGAGAGAGCAAGGGGGCAGGGGGAACAGCACAGGGGGAAGAGAGTGAGGGAGAGCAAGAGTAGGGGGAAGAGGAAGAGGTAAGAGAGTGAGGTCCTTTTTACAATAGATTATATCTCCTTTTGTGATGAATATTCTAATTTACAGTCACCAACCAATACGAGACACAAAATCCTATAGAACCTACATCCAGCCTATAAGAACTACTACATTACCATACTGTGTTATATTTTAAACTAAAAACTACTCTTTAGATTTTCTGTTTTCCTACAGTGACTTTTGGATCCCTCAGCCAGCAGAAAGGTATTGTTCAATCAAAAGAGATTCTCCTTCAGCTAGCTAGACCATTGTTTTCAGGTTATATAGTAACTAAGACTCAGAACCCTACAACTCAAAGTAAGCTTTCGTTTCTATTTCGATTATAGGTTTCATATTTTCAGAATCTTTTGCTAAGCAATCATATTTATAAGGTTTCCCTGATTCATCTTCCCCAACATTGCACTAACCATAATGCAGTAAACCTGACAAACAGTGTTACCTACTGCAAGAAAAGGGGGTGAGAGCTTTGTCCTTTGCACTTTAGTACAAAACTGCCACTTTTCAAATTTGAACATCATGTTCTAGACCAACAACAGATTATAAGTATTTTTAAAAAAATTTTTTTACCAAATTTCTGACTTGCACATAATGCCACTTCTTTTAGCTTTATTTTGAGATTGGAAAATACAAAGTTAAAAGGCATTTAGGTATTTTCGAGGTTTGGAAAGTGCAACTATTTTCATGTGGCAAGTGAGACGCCTGATAAAAATGCTGACACATCGTGACAGCCACTGAAACAATGTTTCTCTGGTGCTAATGGGTGCTCTGAGATTTATACGCTACCTGGATTTAGCTAATCCTCTGAAAAAAAAATTAAAAAAAAAATTAAAAAAAAGCTTTTCAATTCTTAAGAACAACCACCCAATTCCCAGTTCATTAGTTCATTTAAGCAATGACCTTAATCAACATGTGCTTTACATCAAACACATGACCAAGAAGGATTGACTTTTGAATCAAGCCCTGGATTTTGTCATGAATGTTCTGTTGCACACAAGATACTTTTATGAGCATTTGATTTTCTGTTCTAAATGCAGGGAATTTTCCACCCCCAGCAACAGCCCAGCAGCATAACTGATGTCAGATTTGATTTATCTCTGGTTCTGATTATTTACTACCGAAACAATGCTTTTTAGTTACTAGAACTCAGCAGACAAAAGTACTAAGCTGTATTCTATAATGTACCATAAAAACACAAAAGACCATTTTTCCAAAAGATACGCTGGAAATAAAGCTTCTTTGTCTTTTGGGACTATTATAACCATATTATCTACCTGAAAACACTAAAGATAATACATGACATCACCATTAAAGTCAGAGAACCACAGAGTTTGCAAAATTTAATTCTGCAAGAGTTCTTATAATTATGTACTATGTTAAGGCCTATTAAATAACTCCCAAAATATTCCTAAAGTATGTCAAACTTACAGCACAGAGCACACTCCCTAAGAATATTTCCAAATTCTCTGTCAACAACTTATTCTAATTGCATACATGTTGTAGTACCAAATTCACATTCTTTGCAAGTCACTATAAGTTAAAAATTTTGGTATCATCCTTAGTAAAACTCCTATTTGATTCCTTGAAATAGTTTTTTAATAAATTTGTGATTGTATGCAACAGCATTTTCTTCTCCTCAATCTTCTTTTCTTTTTTCTCTATTTGTTTTTGTTCACTGTTTTTCAAAATTCACCCTTTTTATTGCATTCTTACAAAATCTGCAGTACATATTTCCTTCAGCTGACAAGCCTGAAAATGAACATCTCAGCTGGAGGATTAAGCAATGCAGAACACTCTAAAGGCCAGCTACAATGTGACTTAAAATTTTCAGAGCCCTGGGGAAGAGAGGAGGGATATGAACCATTCCTCCTAAATTGCTCATAAGTGCCCCAGTTCCCTATAGATTCAAGGGAGAAGCAGACATGTAGATCACCATTTGGTGGCCTTCAGAGGTGTCTAAATTATTCATGCAGGATTTGGCCTGAAATAATTAAATTTACATGTTCTTACATGAGGTAACATGCATTACAGCATTACATCAGCATCACACTATGAATTCCTATCCAATGGGCCTTTGCCATGATGTTTTTTTCCAATGCTCCCCTTTCCTAGCAGGGATTACCCGGCATTAGGACCCGGCAGGTATGTTCCCACTCTTTTTCTGAAGGTTTTATTTTCTGTTTCTAAAGCACACTGCTTGTCATGAGCAGCACACACTGATTTCAGGGAGTCTTCCCCAGTTTACCAAGAGAACACACGTGCATCAAAGGCTTCTCACAAGCCTTTCAAAACTTCTCTTTTTCAAAATCACATATTGGCTTGCTTCTATCATAAATGTTTCTATTCATAAATGAAGTTTGCCCATTCTTTCTCACTGAAGACTACCAGAATGGAATGATTTATACCCACATTATTAACATTTCTCAGCTATGTCAAGCAATTTATGTGGGCCACAGCATGTGAACATATTCAGTCTGCTTTCAGGAATGGTCCCTGGCACCATGTCCCAGACTTTTTAGGGATAAAAGCTGGTTGACACAGGCTAAAGGCAGGCCAGGGAGTGTGAGAGTACATACAGACCATGACACTGCAGTGGTGGAATGGATCCCGTTTAGTTCATTAGAGCAGCCATAAAGAAACGTGGAAGTACAAAGCACACAGTCCTTTATCTCAAATGGAGCAGAAAAAAACTTATTAGCACATCTCATTTGTAAAGGTAGAACCTTTTTAGATCTCAGCTCCTATCAATACACGCAGCTGTGTGCAGCTCCATTCAATTGTCATCTAAATTCCAATTGAGCATAGATGGATGTTAAATTAAAGCCCAAACAGTCAACTAAAAAAAGTCACAAAATGACAGAATTTTACTCTGACAAAAGATGAATTCACAGTATCAGCATCTATAAAGTTCCTTATGAATAAAGAAAGGTTGAGTTCAAGCAGCTTCATAATGGATCTTTCTCCAGACCTGAATGCAGCCGTGATGCTGAAGGTGAAAAGATAAAGTCAGAAGACTCAGCTCACTTGCAAAAACAGGAGTCTGCCACCCCTGTACTTCTTTGGGGGATCTACTCTGCATCCTTAGTTTCTCCTTTCTAGTTCACATTACTTCTCATGGCCTGTAAAAATGTAATGTAAAATAACACCCTTTATACATATGAAAAAGGTTCGTGTGTATGCAAAAAATGTAGGTTTATTCTTTCAACTCATACAAGCATGTGATTTTCAGGCAGAATTTAGGAACCAAGTTCTGAAAATTTGCTTCTCCATGTCCACTGTATTTTCTTCAGCCAATAAAGATCATTATCCTAACAAAGAAAGAAATCTAATTAAATCAGCAGAGTTTGGATTTTCTATGAATCCACATCACAGTTAGTTCTTGCAACACTTGGTTAGGCACTGAAGTTAAAAATTATATTCTTGCATCTTTTACTAATTGTATCTCCTACTTCCTCTCCAAAAAGGTACCCAATACCTAATTTTTCACTTTTCTGACCTTGCCATACTATGTTTTCTAAAACAAATATATTCACAGCTACTTCCCAGCAGCAGTCATCAGACTACTAGCAAGCAAATGTGGATTCTCAGTGGTTATTGCACAAATAAAGCTGTTTACAGGCTTGCCAGACAAACAGCAGCACTGATCCCTACAGTGTGCTTGTCTAAACGTGATGAACAGATGCACTTCCCTCTCCTACTGGCTATTTGGTGCATCCTTTAAATGGTTTTCCCTATTTTTCCCACTTAGGTCAAGGCAAGACAAAGTAAGAAAAATGGAAAGGAAACCCTCTAAAATCAAAGCAGTGGGAATGACCGTGGAAAATCACAGTTATTGTGTACAGCAAAAAGACCCAAAGCAAGTATAATTGCCTTTGCTCTGCAGGCCAAGGAGTTCTTTGGACAGAGGCATGGAGAGAGGAAAA
Organism: Sylvia atricapilla; assembly: GCF_009819655.1. Taxonomy (NCBI): domain Eukaryota; kingdom Metazoa; phylum Chordata; class Aves; order Passeriformes; family Sylviidae; genus Sylvia; species Sylvia atricapilla. The sequence goes on from NC_089143.1 coordinate 64,726,419, forward strand.
GATTTGCTGTGCATGGACCCAGGATCAGGCACACATTGAATCCTCCAGCTCCTGACTGTCACAGTAAGGAGGTTTTTGCATTGAAGAAGAGCATTTATTTATAATGAATAGCATTTTGCCTATCAAAAATAAATAACTCCAGTGCCTTTGAAAATTTCAACTGCAAATATTCTCCGTGCTTCCCAGAGAGACTCGTGTCCCTAAGTGGCTAAATTACTTTTGTCATAGGGTTTAAATTTATGGGACAAGAAGCATTTTGGAATTTTAAAGCAGCATAGCACAGTAATCTTGCAAATTGCTCTAAAGTTTCAAGCACTCTTTCTGCTGGGTTTTTTCAGTCTTCCTCATACTTGGCTGGTCGAAACATAGAAAATGGTATCTCATAATTAAAAAAAAAAAATCTCCCCAGATGGTATATGCACAGCACACATAAGCACTGCCAAAATTGACCTAAATGAATAAATATAGCACCAGTCTGAGATAGCTAAGATACACGAGACTTCTGTGCATTCCAGTCAGAACTGGCAAATACAGATTTAACAGCCATTAGAGGAGAAGCAGCAGTTGAAATTCTGTATTTTTAAGACTAACTAAGAGTATAATTATCTCGCAAATAATTTTTTTTCAATTATTTTCCTGTACTGTCACTGGGAAGAGCTCTAGAGTCACTTAAGATAAAAGATATTATATAAACCTAAAGATGGGCACAATTTTTAATCAGTACTTTGTACCAGGTACTGTTAATTCTGTCCAAGGCCACAGTTACACAAACAGATTGAAGCAAATAGTATTTAAGAACTATCACCTGGAGTTTAAAATTAAAAGAAGAATGCTTATTTCACTGTCTTCTATTCATTATTTCCATAAAAATTGATTAAAATAATGTAATTTATAGGCTTTACTGGGCTACAGCCAAGTTATCTTTGCATATTTATACATCCCTTTCTAATTTGGCTTTCTGAACTATCCATTTCCTTTCTATTGCTGCAATAATGCTCTGTAAGTGCTCCTCCTCTTGAGCAGGAGCTGCAAGAGGAACACATTCCGAAGAAGAATGCAAACCAGTAGTGAATGTGAGATAAAAATACTTTTCAGAAGTTATGCAATAAACATTGAACAGTTGAATCATCAGAAGTGGTTTATTCAAGATCATGAAGAACCTACTATTATGAGTAAAAATACATCGGAGTCTTGCTCTCCCTCAATTCTGTTTTAATTAGCACACGTTTAAGTTTTGTTTCAGGTGTAGGAGGTTTTTTGTAAGACTTATTTACCTAAGAGAGATGATGTATCAGAAGTGGCAAACTTGAGGTATGAGCAAATGAATCTCAGCATTGCAAGTACAGCAAATATGGGAATACTCTACTAGACTTCTTTAGAAAAGAAAAAGTTATCTTTCACCATTATTAGATGGTGGCCTTTCAACAAATCCTCCATTTCTGCTGAGAAATTCTGCACATGCAAAGCCATTCTCACCTGTGCAGAAAGCAAAGCTGTAGCCTGTCCCTGCTACAGCTCTGATTTCTGCACAGGATTATTCTCAGGATTATAAATCCCTAAATAATAAGTCAGAAGTTTCACTGTGGCAGGATATGCAGGATGTCCACATAGTTTAAATGCTCTTTTTGACCACAAAACTGTGCTGCTCACAAAGGAACAACCCTTTGACTGTGCACATATAACTTGTTCATGCAAATAAATATTTTGTTTCAGTAAAACTTTTTTTTTTAATCCAGCATTATAATGTTTTCTTCTTGGATCAAGAACTGTAATATGTACATACAGTTTATTTGTGCTAATTTCTTTGGTTTTACTTCTGTGCCTTTTTACTTTAAGTGTGTGTGAAAATGACAAATTGAATTAAAAAACTACTAATGAATGGATCAGACAGCTCTCAAATTTATACCTGATTAGTATTAGAAATAATCTAGGCTAATTTTAAAAGCAAAAATGCAGGCAGACCTCATTTTTAAAAATTAATCGAGTGTCCCATTCAAAAAAGCTGTTATTGATATTTATGTAAATGGAATACTATTATGTCCATCACAGCTGTGATAAAATTACCCAAATAATTTCCAGAAATGAGATGTAGCTAAACAAATAAAAAATGAAAGAAAATTCTTCTCCCATCATATTGACTGTACCAAAGTGTAATTTCTTGCTCTTCTTTTTTTTTTTTTTTTTTGAGAGTTGTTTCAAGACAGTGAAGACTTCTTGCTTAAAACATCTTTTCAAATATTTATGTTAAACATCAGCAGAAAACGTTGTGTTACAAATCCTGGCATACAGAATTGGGCCTTTATGATCCTAACTAGATCAAAATAAACAATAAATATTTACACGCACTTTTTTTATTCCTTTGAAAAATAATCAAAGGATTGTGGAGGCACTTCTTGTCCTGGTATAAATACATGAACATTCTCCTCCTCTAGGTCATTTATTCTAATCTAATTCAGGGATGTGGATAATGACTGTAAGTTAAACTGCACTTTTGCGTCAGCTCTGTGGTAGATTATTTTAAACAAATTAATGGTCCATTTCTTAAACACTAAACTGCTAAAAGGCTTTTGAAAACTTTTAAATTCCATTCGTAAACCAACTTGACTAGCTGAGCAGGTGACAAGTATTTTGTAGAATGAAACCATCAGATTTCAGATGTACTTTTACAGAAACACAAGGACTTGTGCTGGGATCAAATCCAGTTCAGACCTTCCTGGCATCTCTGCTGCAAAGGGAGCCCGTGGCACCCCAGGCAAAGAAGCACAGGCATAGAATGAGGCCAAAGTTATATTTAATTTCCCTGGGTGGCACGAACAGGTCTCATCCAAATCCTCTGACTCTGCAAGCCCAGAACTATGTGCATCTATCAAAGGGAATGCTGATGTTTAGAAACCGTGCCACACAAATCAAAATGTCCAAAAACAGGGATTCTTTTCTCCCTTTTCAAATTCACCTTGCTTAGACACAGGCATTTTTTATCCTCCTTGTCCTACCTAACGTGATAAAATCCTGATTAATACATAAAAGATATTGATGGTGGTGGCAATACTTTCCATGACAACAATACCATTTCATCAGTGAGGATGCTTGAGTGTATGTAGATGATGTTGCGAGCTAACTACTTTAGAATACAATTATTATTCCAGAATGTCTCCCTGTATAAACACTGTTATTTCATGCAGGAAATTGTGCCCTTGTGTAGTTTATTTCAACCTGCTTTGAAAGTAGATTAAACATTGCCAAAGTAGGGTTTTTTTAGAGCAAAATAAGCATTTCTCCATAGAAAGTTCAGGTGTTATGGAAATTTTTGACGAGATTTGTATATTGAAGAAATCCTAGCCTTTTAATAGGAAGAAAAATTATTCTATCACTAACATCAGTAGGAAACTTCAAGAAAGCTCTAAAGCATATAAAATTATTGCCCATCTAGAATGAACCAAAAATATATTTTAAAAAATGAAAGCTATTTCTTATGAATTATAAACCAAAGTACTCCTGAGGTAGATTTAATGGTGATGTTTCCACTGTTACCATCTCAGGACCTGGCTCAAAGTATTATAAATAGAGCAGAATCAAACTGATGAGGTATTCATTGTTATATATCCCACAAAATCTGATCCAAAAGAGTTTGAATCTTGGATTAGGGGTTTTGGTAACTACAGTAATATTATTTATAAAAATAATGGCTAATATAACACCACTGAAAGAAAAATTAGCTAGAAATGGTTAGAATTGAAAACATAGGAATTCTTTAAAAGCTACATTTTATTTTCCTCACTGGTGTTATTTCACTTATTCTCTCCAGTCAACTTCAGAGTTTTTTTTCCCATTTTATGAACATTTAAGTCACTATGAAAACTTCTTAACTGTCTGCAGAAATGCAGTGTTCAAACCATGTGGATAAATAGGAAGTAGGAAGTGTTAACTACACAGTGAGAAGAAAATGTAAGTAAGGAAAATCCTGGAGTTGCTCTATGAGAAAACTACTTTCAAAAATCCTACAATTTACTGATCCCATCACAACTTTAAAATTTGTACTCATGGTAATTACTTAAATCCTACATAAATAAATATGTTCCTCAAGATATATTATTTAAGTATGTAGAAGTCTACTTACGTTATATTTTGTTCAGAATAATGCATAGAGTATATATGTTTATGTGGAAATTGGTGTATGAGTGAGTCCACTGGCTTAGACCAGCAAGGTGAAAATGTGATGATGGAACAAAAAGAAAGATATTCTTTCTTTAGAATAATAAAGAATATTTACATATTCTGATATCTTCAGGAATGAGATATGTAAAATTTTCTACACAACAATTTATAATATACCTGCTGTTTTCTCTTGACCAAGCAATGATCTAAACCTCCAACCACAAAGACCCAAATGCCCATACTATATTAAGCCTTCAGTTTCAGTCATGCTGCACAAGTTCAACAGGTTGCCACAATTAATGTCAAACTGGTATAATTTTATCAAATATTTAAGATCTGATCAGTTTGTGACCCTGTTGCCCTCCTTGCTGCTCTCTTGCTATTGAGCCCAGCAAACAAAAACACGCAGTTTATTTTCTCACTTCTGGTGCAGCCTCCCTCACTTCCCATCCCCATCACAGCTTGTCTACATTAATTAGTACTAAGCTTTTGATAAGACTTTGCACAGAGTTATTTTCAGTATTGTTGCTGCTATGCCATGTGTTTCTATGGAATGAATAGACTGTCTGGAGGAACACAGTGACATGATCTGTGTAGGGGTTTTGTCGCACTTTTTTTAGTGTGTTTTCGTTTCAACTCCTTTTTACAACCTGGTATTTTATTTCCTTCTTGCTGGCTTTGTGCATTGTGGGAAACTTCTCAGGGAATTGTTCCACGGTCTTTTTTTTTTTTTTTTTTCCCTCAAGAATAAATCCAAATTTCTCATGCTAATAGTCATCACCTTCTCCATTTATCTTTTCCAAGGTTCTGCACTGAGTGCATGCATCAGAAGGCAGTGCAGGAATTCCAGAGCAGACACACTGCTGTGGCACCATGAAGGCTCCACCTAGAGCTACCAGTGAACCTCTGGAGCCACTGACTAAGGGCACAGCTCCAGGGAGTGAGTCCCTCAGCTAGCCCAGAGTGCTGACATGGGACATGGCTCTGCAGCTCGTCATTGCAGAGCCAGGTACCTGGGAAGCAGCCCAAGCTTCACTGCACATCAGAGTTATGTGCTGCTGGAGATCCAGTGGACCCAAACCCTTCCATGACATCTGCAAAGACTGCCCCCTTTTTTCTGATTACTGTTCCCAGATAACTTTTTTTTTTTTTTTTTTTAACTCCATGGATTTCTGCATAAATGCTTGGGGAACTCTGCTTCCACTGAAATGTTCAATCTGTCCTTATGAATTTCTTTTTTTCCTCTTAGGGAGAGTCTGGTAATGCTTTGCCCTATGACAACACTCGATTATTTTGGAAGCTTCTTCTACTACATGGAAGCTGTGCTAAAGAGGTTTTTTAACAGTTCAAATACACTCTATTGATTAATTCTCACGCATTTTATCAAAATTCTAATAGATTGACAATTTTTCTGCATTACTTTCCTGGTCAGATGCCAGCTACCTTGTTCCTAAAACCCCTAAATTACAAATATATGTCCTATGCTGAGACTTCTCATTGGTCTCTAATTTACAATGTTTTCTAGTACATTTTTAAGTGATAAACCCAACCTCTGACATTCTTTGGTTACTAGCTCTTGTTAGAAGCCAAAAATTAAAGAAACACATAATCCACTGATTCTTTTCCATTTCTTTTAGTCAATTTGTTCAACAACATCCTCTCTAATTTTTCATAATTTATTTTAAATGGTTATCTGGGATGGGTGCCTTCCTAGACAGGTTTGCTTTCTCTGTCCCTCCTCACGTAAATACAAATGCAAAGAATTCAGAATCTCTGCCACATCCTTGTCCTCACTAACTGCAACTCAAGAGACACACCAATTTTCTCCTAGCTTACTACACCTGATGCCTTGAAGTTGTCTATACTGTTTGCATGCCTTGGGCTATTTGCTCTAAGGTATTTATGTTCAATAATTACTACTCTAAAAGTCACCACCTAGAATTTCTGTTCTTTTCTGATCATTTGGTTTAGATTTTTTTTAAGGCACTCATCAAATTCAAATAGTTTTTTGCATTCTGCAACACACTTTTATACTATTTGCTACTCATTTTTCATGTAGTCATTTTCATATATTCTTCAACTTTTTATACAGTGTTTTTGCTTAATATAACAGTTCTGTTTCATACATTTTAATTATTTCTTTTAAAAAGTCATTCTGCTAACAAATTGGCTTTGACATGGTCTTTTGTGTTAAGAAGTTGAATTTATTTTTTTTAATTGCAATTACCCTGTGAATCAACTAAGGTTCCTTCCTAAATCAACTTCCTCTTATATATATTTTTGCCTTATTAATTTAATACATTATTAATATAATTTATTTACTCATTTCTACAGCTAGTGCTCACTTTCTTTTTTGTTGTTCCTGTTCTTTGCTATAAAATAATAATCTAAAATATCCAAAAAAAAAAAAAAAACCAAACCCAAATAAGGGAAAATAAACCAGAGGAGCATTATTCTTGTTTTTGCAGAAATTTTAGCTTTGAGGCTCAAGGTAAAAAAGCAAAACTAAATCTGGAATCTCAAGTGTGGATTATGTAATAACACTGATTTGTATTGGTTACTTCTGGTATTTTACATCCAGTGGTTTATGTCCTTATACCAGAAAAGTGCAAAATGTACATCAATGTCTCTGTGTAAAGTCATTGTTCAACAAAACTACTTATGTTTGTGTAACAATATTAAAAATTCCTAAACTATCAGTAAATTAAGCATGTCATTGCTATTTGAAATTAAACTCCCAGGCCTAGAACAAACCAGAACAGAAGTATCACTGTGGTGTCACCAGGTAACAATCATCATTGCAACATCCATACTGCACCAGAACCCTGTTCCAATTAGACCATCTAAAGATGCGACCAAACTTGTTAAATTAAAGTTAAATTCTTAACTGAGGTGACAGTGATGGAATCAATACTGACAGATTGTGACTTAGTGCTGAAGAATTTTTTGTAGAAATAAGTGATGGAAGACTACTCCAGGAAAGACTGAAAGTGTACTGAAATTTCACATTGGTCTTTAGAATACGACTGGATGATCGGCACATGACATTTTAGCCCACACAAAACAAGCTGATTGTCTCAAAACAGGTTTTTAGGGATGGCTTTCACATATCAGCACTGGTAGTCAAATTAAAAGTTGTCAGTAAAGTGAATCTAAAGAGTGAAGTGGTAAAAAGACCTCTCCTAAATGAATGAAAATACCAGGACAGCCAATTAAGGATGGAGAACTGAGCTGTCTGTTACAGATCATTCTCAGCACAAAGATCTTCACATATCAGGACTGCCAGCACACCACCCCCCAGAACAACTAAATGCTTTAGGAAAAGAAATAAATTAATACCATTCAGAGAGATTCTTTTCTCTTTTACCCTCAATCTGCTGTCCTAAAAGACCTCTGTTGCACTAAAAAGGGGTCGATATTGCAGTGTTAATGTCTTAGGCTTATTTGGATGAGATAAACATCATAAATTCCTCAAGTCAAGGAAATTACAGCCTCTAATAAAATACAGAACACAGCAAATAGAATGAAAAGACATATTAGATCAAAGTGCTATTCAAGGGTTCTACAGCTGGCTCAGACTCCAAAAGGAATTATGAAAATCTTTTTGAGATCTATCACACTCTTTCATGCCACATAACCATAGTCAAAAGGTGACTAAAGAAAGAGGCAAGATTTTAGAATGAGACAGAAGGCACAGAGGAGCACTGACAACAGTCAATACTGTGCAGGCTGAAAGGTGATCAGAATGAAGGCTCTTCTTCCTTCCAAACAATGTAAACAGCTACTTCAAAATAATATACATAGTGTTTATTCACAAGGTAGTTCTCAATTGTAAAAAGAAGCTCCTAGGACTGTTCTCTCAGTTTAACTCTAGGCTTAGAAAACATTAGCCTGGCAGCATCAATGTTTAAACCATCTACCCAAGAAAATTTTGAAAATAATCCAGCATCAGAAAACAAAACTGAGCAACTCCCCCACTAATATTAGCTGACACTCTTGTCGTTGACAATGATGTCACACTAGAAACAATCACGATTTTGAAAAGCACTGAACAATGCCTTCTTCACTGGTGCCTGAATCCAAGAGAAGCCATTTTTCCCCCCTGTTCCTAAAATTGTGCCTGTATTATTCCTAGCATGAAAAGCAGAAAGAGCTAATTTCTCATTCCCACAGAGGGAACACTTTCATACAGTTTTTTTTCGAACAATACTTACTCAAATATGGTGGTTTGTAAGGCGCTCGTGTATTAGACAGCAGTCCATCGAACTCCTTCCTTTCCAGACTGTTGTGAAGGGCCTTCTCTTTGCCAAAGGTGGAGAAGGACCTTTCTGCCCCGGGCTGGGCTTCTGGTGTTTCAAACACTTCAGTGTCTGGAACGGAGTCCATGCCAGGTACGTGCAGATTGCTGCGGTAATCTGCAGCTTGGCGTCCATCAGATGGAACAAAGGAAGGCATCCAGCACCGATCTGAGTGGCCCAGTGCTTTACATTCCTCTGTGCAATTGGAGAAGAGATCCATGCCTGCAAGCATGAAAGGAAAAAAAACAAAACAAAACAAAAAAACAACTACAGATAAAAGCTTCGGCATCATGAGCAGCTGCTGACAGAGGAGAAAGATTATGCCAAGGGAAGAGAAGTGGAAAGGGAAATGCCGTAAGAACTTCTTCCATGAGTTTCATCTCCTCAACAACAACACAAAAAAAGATCTAGTTGTCCAGTCTTCAGAAGCCAAAGACAACTTGCAACAAGCACAACTAGGATGTCACACACCTACACACAAAAATAGCACAAGAAGAAGAGCATTGGTGATTCTGTCTCTCAAAATCACTTGCAGATCTCGTAATTTAGAACCCAGTCAAACAAGGTTCCACCCTGCATGTAGTTTGATGTCTGTGGTTCACCCCTCAAAATACCTCTTTTAAGAACCATTCCTGCTTAGGCATTATTTCTACATAAATGTGTCTTTGACCAAAGAAATTCAAAGTCTGGATTCAGAAATCACAGATTTCACTTATGAAGTGAAACATTAATGAGTCCTATAAAGGAACTATCTGTGCATACATCGGTATACAGATGGAGCCTATTGATATTAAAAGCAGATGTTTCAAAGTAGAAATTGAGCTTTCAAGTGATCAGGAGAGCTTATTCAGTTATTACATCACTCTTTCAGAGACAGTCCTCATTGCTGCTGCTGCAGTAGTCCTTGCTATCATCAAGCCATCCAAGAAATGGGTCACAACCCTATAATAAAAAACTGCAATTAGCAGTACAAAGGCACCTGTAGTCCAGTGCAATGTGGCTGTGGATACTATTGAAAAAATTTTTAGTGCTTTCCCTATATAAGCAAACAATTATCCATGCCAACATGAAAATGTTTGCTTTCAAATCCTCTAATGCTATTAAGATCTCAAATGACAAGCTATGCTGCTTTTGACTACTTTCAGATCAGCCTTCCAAAGGAATATTTCCTGGCTATGAGTCACTAAGTCGTTGGATTATACTTGTTTTGAGAGAAATGATGTATGAAATCACAGAGACAGAGTAAAATAAATACCAGCATCTCCAAGTTGCTTTGTCCTGCTTTTGGGTGGGATAGAGTTCATTTTATTCCTAGTAGCTGGTACAGTGCTGTGGTTTGGATTTAATATGAGAATAATGTTAGTAACAAAGTGTTTTGGTAGGTGCTCAGTAGTGTTTACACTAAATCAGGGGCATTTCAGTGTCCCATGCTCTGCCAGTGAGGAAAAGCACAAGAAGTGAGAGGGAGCAAGGCCAGGACAGCTGATGTGAGCTGGCCAAAGGGTTATTCCATATCAGAGATCATTCATGTCCACTTCATAAACTAGGAAAGCTGGCAGGGAGGGGTCAACCACTGCTCAGGGCTAAGCAAGTGTAGTGTGCATCACTTCTCCGTCTTCAATTTCATTCCTCTCGCTTTCCCCGTTTTGTTATTATTACGTTTATTTCAATTAATAAACTATTCTTATCTCAGCCCACAAGTTTTACTTGTTCCTGATTCTCCTGCCCGTCCCACTGGGCCTAGAAGAATGAGCAAGGAACTCTGTGGTACTCAGCTGCTGTTTGGGTTAAACCAACACAATTTTCAACACAATACAGAAAAGCAGAAAGGTAAAAGAACCCTTTTTTTCTTGTATCTATAAAAAGAACTGAGCATCATAAGTGTGCATAAAAACTGAACTAAATCTGTTATAAACATTGCATTTGCAAGCAATTCATTAGAATAACAACAACAACAACAAAAAAGACATGACTTAGAAATAGGAAAAAATTTTGAACAGCTGTTATATAGGACAAGAGGACAGAGTTTTAAGCTGTGCCAGGGGAGGTTTGGGTTGGACATTAGGAGGAATTCCCTCACAGAAAGGATGATTAGAGATTGGAATGGGCTGCCCAGGGAGGTAGTGGAGTCATTGTCCCTTGGAGAAGTTTCAGGAAAGGCTGGATGTGGCACTCAGTGCCATGGTCTGGCTCACAGGGTGGTGTCAGGGCACAGGTTTTGACTCAATGATTTCAAAGGTCTTTTCCAACCTAGTCGATTCTGTGATTCTGTAATAAGATTCATGTAATAGAGCTCATTTACCAGGCAACATTCTCAAGAACTGGATTAGCTTGATCTTCAGTGTGTGGATTAGTATTAAGAATTCTACCATAGTTTTGAACTACAATTTGAATTATATTAATAATATTTATGTAATGTCTCACACTACAAAAAACCAGTCTCTTCAGAAAGGAACAATGATTATGAGCTATCAACAAGTTCTTGAGTAAGAAAGGCAATCATTTAGACAGAAAAAAAAAAAAGAGGAAATGAGAAATGAAAGCTTTTTATCTCTGATTAATCTCACTCTATAATGACTTTTTAATTTTAAATTAAGCAATATACAATGCCAGGTCCAGTTTCGATTAGAAGCTTGCTGTGATAATTGGCATTCAGAAGCCTGAAAATAAATTTCTGATCAGTGAACTGTCCAAGAATGCAAATGTGAACTACAGATATGCCTAAGGAATCAGATGAAGATCATCAGGCAAGGAGAAAAATAGTGCAAATATAAATTCCATAGTGGTAGTAGCTTTCAAAGACTGAAAAGAAATATTGAGATGCAGGCTTCCCAGAAAGAAATTAGTATCTAACAAAGTCTATAAAACTGTGTGTGTGTGTATCTTATGTACCAAAATGTCTGAAAAAAAATGGGTTTTTGCCTTTCCAAATATTTAAAAGACAACAAACACAAAATGGTTATTTCAATTTGCAGACTTCTTGGCAAAGCTACATGTGAAAAAAAAAAATAAAGCCCCACATCTAATAAGAAAATTATTACAGATGCATTTTGCGGATAATGTATCAGTGATCAAACTAATTTCAAACTTTCCTGAAAGACAGCAGAAAAAAAAACCTTGAGGATAAATATTAAATATATATTTTTTAGTCTGTGGGGAGGGAAAGATTAGAGAAAATATTGTTTTAAGTACATGCATTCAAATATATACCCTTTCCTTCCCTTCATGGATCTTTATTTCACCTGGAAAATTACCCTCCATTTTACTATTTTGTTCTCAGATCAGGTGCTAAACTGCAAAATGTCTCTATCCAACTATTTTTTTGTTCCCTTTTGAATACTGCTTGTCTACTGCAGTGCACTGAACAGTATTATATAACAGCTTATTATAGAAGAGATGTTATAGCCACTATAAATCAGGATTTTGAATAAACAAAGTAATGAATGTAGGAGATATAAAATGTGAGCATGTATTGCAAACTTTTTCCCTCTTTGAGAGGAGAACATGTAAAAAGAAAAAAAAAATTATATACATTGGAATTTAAATATACACTGCTGGAACACATAGCTAAATGTAAATACTTGTTTAGAATGGGAACAAAATGTTCAGAGAGGTAAGGGTTAGGAATTGTTCCAGCTTGGATCAGTCACAACAGTCCCTGAGAGTTTAACAGATGCAGAACCAAGCCCTTGGGTTTAGTATTTTGACAGAGAAAAAATTCAAATTAGCAGCTAATTTTCAAAATCCCTGGGCAGCCATGCAATTTACACTGCCTGTGGTATGAATGCTGGCTATTCTTCCCCCACCTTTTTTCCTGTGGGTCATAGCATAGAATTTTCTGGTTCTAACTGAAAAACATCTAACACAGGGTTGGTGAAGGCTAGGGGCTATTTGCTGTTTTCCAAGAAGGAAGGACATATGGTAAAGAAGACACTCAGCACAGAACTCCTTCATACCCCAATAATCATGGTCTTGAATATATATGGAATATATATATATATAAATAATGAAACCACATTTACAACAAAATGTCTAGCACTTTAACACTTCCATCTCATCTCCTTCATAAATCTGGTTATATATATATATATATTATCCTTCTGAACTAAACTATCCATCACAAATCTACATCAAAGAAAAAAAAGCTTTGTATTTTTCCCTTAGTTATGCTGTTAGACCTTGCATGCAGATAAACAGATTCCAAAGGTGACTCTGAATTACAAATTTCCAATGCCCTTTGCGGATAAAAAAACCAGACAGTACAGTGCACTGAAGTCCTGACACTGATAAGCATTGCACTACTCCAATTGTAGCAAACATATAACAACTCATGGCAAAGGCCACTGCCTCACTCCTATTTGTTTAAGTCTCATTACCAGGAGGGGCAGTAAGCAACATGAGCTATCCCACAATCTGGACTTTGCACATTTTGAAGGAAAACTATCTCCTGCCCCTCCCTCAAAAGCTGCCAAAAACTCAGAAAGGTGTAAATTAAGTTTGATATCTGAATTACCTGAACTCAGCTGGCTTTGGAATCAGATACTTGGCAGCGCTGCATTTTGGAAGCATATTCCAAATTTCACTTCCTTTTCATATTTCAAAGGGAGAAAATCAAAATTTCTCAGTGAGTTTTAATTGGATTGAAAGACTATTTTGTCAAGGCAAAAAAGGCCTAAATCCATTTTTAAATAATGTGTCCTTCTCAGATTAATTAAGGGAGAAGAGCCATGCACCAAGAGCAACAAGTGAACAGTTTCATACGTATTACTGAGTAAAAGATTTAACAAAAAAATGAGAGTATTAATCAAATGCTGACAAAGTATTTTTGCAATACCATTATTAGGAGAGCGTTTTCTTCAACATGTGCCATTTTTTTTCCAGATCCTTGCCGCTTGCTTGGAAATAAATAGCATTTCTGTTTCTCCTGTGCCAGTTAGATGTGAGATAGGTGTGACATGGGCAACTAGACCTCCTTTTCAGCACTCCCTTCCTGAGCAACTACCCATTTGGTTGGATTATCAGTGAGCAAGTTACTCATTTCCCCATGATTCATGTTTTCTATTGGTAAATAAGGATAATGATGCTAACCTACTTTGTAGCTATCTACTGAAGAATTGGACTTTATGAAACAGAGTTATTATCACACTTTCTTGCTAAGCAATTGGTGTGCTGCCTTGGATAAAACTGACTTCATCAGAGTATGAATAAAAACTTGAATATCTTCAATATTCAGCTCTTCCAAATCTCAGCTTCAAAGGCCTGTCTGGACCACTGAGATGGGAACATTATTAAGTATGCAGACCAAGAAAGAAGAGAAAAAAAACCCAACCCAACAGAAAGGAAAACCAGAAATAGCACTTAGCTTCAGTCAAAGCACTTATTTTCTAAGCCATTTTCATGTTCACTCTCACTTTATCTGAGATAGACTTTTTGCCCAAGTGATCTTCAAAACAGGATTTAGCTGTCAGTCTGCCTAGGCTCAGAGGAAATACTGGTTTTCTCTGTCCCGTTATCACTAAAATTCTTCTTCTCTTCTTCTTCTCCTTATGGACACTGAAATATTGCAGCTCTTCTGCCATAATGAACCCTCTTGGCATTCAGCTAATCTGTAGTGAAGAGGTGTGAGCCAGTGTTTCACCCTGTGCCTTTTCATTAGACCCTTATCAGTTCCCCTCATAAAATCCGCCAGGAGAAGCCTAATTTCAGGTTTCAGCCAGTCACCACTGCAAACTGTCCAAAACCAGATGAAAAAGCTGATGCATTTTACAGGATATACATGGCAGTGCATCACTGGCTTCTCATCTTGGGCATTCCTCGCTGAAGTGCCTCTGAGACATCGTGCCAATTCCATGAAAGGAAGGGTAATAATACTGTGAAGGACTCTGCTTGGGAAAGCCAAGTAGCTAGTGAGCAACCATATGAAATAAATTGATGGCACAAGTCCAAATCTTACAGGACAGGTGTCTAATCATACCATTTAAATGTACACACATGCAGAGCATTAATTGGCACCCAAGCTGGCAGTTTCACAAGGGAGGCCAAGAATTTAATCAACCATGGGAAATAAACTAACCTCGTGTTCGAGAATTACTCCTACAGAACACGGCTGAAATACAGTGTGTTAGTAAGAGATGGAAGTGTTGTGTGAGTTATGTTCGTTCTATAACAAGCAGCAGCTTTTCTCTCAGCAATTTTCAAAGAAGGGCACAGGTCAGTAGAACCTAGGGTTTGGGAAACCCCGCCTCTGTTTGCCAAAAACCTCCAGCACCTCTTCACCTTTATAAAGCCATTTTTTTCCAAATGCTCAGATTACTAACCCAGTCAATGAGACTATTCAATCCACAAAAAAATTAGGATCTTGAACATTTCACTCCTTGCCATTTCTTGCCAAAAGCAGATGACAGTACTTTAGTACTTCATCAGAGTTAAGGTAGGTAAGAATTTGGATAATTATGAGGCATTCATGTGGTACTTTAATGGGAAAAGTATGAATCCTTTACATACATTTCAGCACATTTAAAACATGAATAAATCACTTTTAAGAAAACCTATTTTGTGAAAAGGTGAACGATGATTTTATTTCAAAACCCAAGAGAACATTTTATGATACATAGAACAGCACAGTTCAGAATTTTCACTGAATAGTTGTGCAAGATAAAGCTGTGGCAGTGTGGCAGATTTTCATCCTAAGTGTTTTCCTTCTCAAGGAATAACTGACCACGACACCCAGTTTGGATAGCAACGGACTGCTACAGAATAGCTATTTGTGTGCCACAGGATTGTTCCGTAGTGACAGAAGTCCCATGGCTGAACAGTAAAAAAAGATATTTTGCCAGCAGAACATGCTGCTGACTAAAACTGCTGGAGAATGAGTTTTGTCTGCCAGGGTCAATTACCTACTAAATATTTTTAGATGCTTTTGAAAACAAATATGATGCTGCATAATATCAGGTAGCATCTTGGAAAAAACCCAGCCCAAACAGCCACCATGTCATCAATCAGTGTGTTTTCCTTCACTAATTTAGAAATAATTGATTTTAAAGCATTAGAATGACCAAAACAATTGAGAAGGCATTCCCTCTATACTTCCTCTAGCCTTCGAGATCAAACAAGATTTATGCTCCTTTTATTTTCCCATAAAATTCATCACCAAAAGCTAACAGCAAGAGTGAAGTTTTTATGTCAAAATATCTTCTCATCACTGAGGTAAAAGGGCACATTCTTTGCTTCAAGACAGCATGATTTAGCCCAAAACCTACAGGCAAAGTATACAGTATGTGTGTAGAAGATTAAAGCTTCTAGAGAGATTTGTACTGAAATATTTATTTGGGACTAGCATTAAAAAATGGTGCATGCAAATTATTCTCACATCTCAGCACCAAAAAGTGTAATTGGTGCATTCTGAGTTTTCAGTTCCAGCTACTAATTGTGAGTAGACCAAGCCTAATAGTCAGCTTTCATTAGTTACTATGTGATCACCACTCAAGCTACAGAAGTTCACAAATCATATCATATTCTTAAATAACTTCAAATCATTTAAGAATCTGGCATCATTTGTAAAATTGAGTATTCTGAGTTTTTATTTCAAACTATTAATTGTGAGTAGACCAAGCCCAATTGTCAGCTTTCATTACTTACTATGTGATCACCACTGAAGACACAGAAGTTCACAAATCACATCAGATTCTTAAATGCTTTGAAAATGTTTAAAAGTCCAGAATAGATTTTCTCCACTATTTTGACAAAATAGAAATAAAAGAAGAATTCACCCCACTAAGGATCAATGCCAAATATGACAAGTATTCATAGTCTACTTTTAAAATGGAGGGAAAGGATAAAGAACAGAGGCACAACAATAACAGCACAGAATGCATCTAAAAGAAAATAGCTTTCAGTTGATGTGCAACTATATGATTATATTCCCACCATCAGTCAAATCCAGCCCCTTCTGCAGATGTTTATTCTTTTCTCTCCTGTTTGGTTATTATGGTTCATTATGTTGAGGGACTAAGCTGATTGAAATGTTCATGGAGATGACTGCTGCAGTAAAATGCGTAAAAGAGGGAAAAAAAAAAAAAAAGGCAGGAATGCAGGGAGGGCAGCAGGAGAGAGAGCTTTTTATAACTCAGTAGCCCTGACTGCTGCATCAGAAACAGTGCAAAAGAAAGGGTGGGGGGAGGCTAAATACATGGCTTTTTCAAACAATAATAAATCATACACCATATATAGGCCAAAAAATGAAAGAGGCTCTGTGTTCAGATGTAAACTTCTGGCAAGACCTGGTTTGTTGTCAGGTTCTCAGACACAAAATAGACACTCTGTTCACTTAGCATGAAGCCCTGCAAGAAGCAGGGAGCTCCAGAGACTCTTGGCTCTTCTCAAGTCTCATTAGGTCTGCATATTAATGACTTGCAGCAATAGAAAGAGGCCCTGTGGCAGCCTCCTCTTCCCCTGGTGCCTGGGTTTCCCATCGTTAAGGGCACAGTGACTACAGCAGCAGGAAAATAGGGGACATTTACAGAGCAGGCGGGTGAGGCAGCACTGCTGTGACAGCACTGGGTCCCCTGCCCTGGTGTCTTCTGAGGTGGGGGTCAGGGAGAAAAAAAATAAAAGAACTGACAGCATTTTGTATGACACTGTTGTAGCAAATCTTTATACGTGACAGAGCACAAAGGAAACAAGGGGGAAGACAGCAGTGTACTGCACAAAGATGTACCAGACCTGTGGAGGCTGTGGTAGGAAAGAAAGCACAGCATTGGTAGCTAAAATGCAGTGGGAGGGTGAGGGTGAATTCTAATGCACAGGCTCTGAACAAATGTTCCTTTCAGAAGCAAACTGACAGTATGAGAACTAAGACAGCAAGCCCTACATATGGGCATAACACTGCAATGTGTGTATTTCCTAAGTGATTCATAGTCTTCTAAAGCCTTTCTTTCCTCTGTCAAGAAAATGTATTTAATAATACCCTATTAACATGGAAACCACTGGCACTAAATGGTGCCTCAATTCGAATTAACAGACAATCCTCCAAAAATTCTAAGGTATTACACATTCAGAGCACCCAGTGTGTCTCCACTGATCTCCAGCAAGAAAAAAAAAACAAAACAACAAAACCCTCACAGTCTGGCTGTCATTCAACCATTGGGTTCATTCTTTCCCTTGGGAACTCCTCCTTCACTTCTCATTGCTGTGCCAGCTGAAGTGCCTACTAAACAGAATTGCTTAACACTTTGAAACTCTCTAAATCTGCCATAGGAGAAAATGTACTATAAAATGTACCAATAACTTCGTTTTAATGTGCAGGAAGTTTTGCTACAGTGAATGATGCAGTATAAGACACTAATTCCCACCCCCAACCAAATGAATAAAATAAACTCTGCCCCGTGACCAAAAGAGGTTGGAATTCACCTCCTTGTCCAGGCAACTGTAGTAGCAAGCTGAGGTTAACCCAGCCTCTCATACAATAAATATGCTCACCTTATTTATGCCTCTCTTGTATTATATTCCTTTAAGTAACTGCTCCTTCTAGTCTCCCTACTTAAAAGCTCCAATATTTCCATTCTCTTATCAGACTTACCAGAGGATTGACCTCGATTAGTGGCATCATGATCACTGTCTCCTTGCTCACTGTCTCCATGACCACTGTCCTTAGAGCTTACTATGTCTGCTTCCTGGAATGCAGAACTAGACACAGAAACATCTTTACATTAGAATAAACATGAAAGAGGAACTCATAAAACATTCTTCCGCCATCACATGGCCAAACACGGCGCTGCATTCCCACCCCCCTCCCCACTCCTGCCTGCTGCACGGCTTCCACGGAGGTTCCCTGCCCACCCCAAACAAAATGAGGAATTTTCAGACTTTGGGAGCCTGGCTGGAAGGCAGAGCAAGAGTTATTGCTCCTCCCGGGTTTCATGTAATGGGTAAAAGTAATTTGGTAGCATTTACTTAAGCTGGTTAGCTGAACTTGAACTCAGTGAGAAAATGTTTTCTGGGAGACCCTACAGAAGGATATTCATAAGTATTCGAACCACGTTTTAGACTAATACAAACCGAGATTTTGTTCTCTTTTCTGTCAGCTTTGAAACCAGTTTAGAAAAGCCGTAATTCAAGTTTATTTAGTGCGTCTACACACATTCGACTTCCCACTGCTTTATTGCTCTGTTAAACCTGCAGTAAACACATTTCTGCACCCCATTCAGATTTGCTAAAGCATGCAGGAGGAATCCAAAGCTGCGGAGCTCCTACCTGTTTACTCGTCGGGGTCTGTCAACTAGATAACTGAGCTCAGCACGCTGGTGTTTTGTCTAGGAGAAAAAAAAAATATTGGGAGATACTGTAACTCTTGATATTTCTGTAATCAGCAGCAGAAAATATACAAGGGAGCAGCTCACCATATTCACTATAAATGGTAATGCTTAGCTGCAAGTAGGCCAGCAAAATCTGTTTCTAGAATGTAAGGGGGAAAAAACAGCTCTTAGTCACACAGATGGGAAGGCACGAGGGATTTTTTCTGGAGTTTTTTGAGGCAAGGTTCTGACGTTTCCTCACAGTGCACACTGTTGAGCATCACAAGGACTCCCACAAAAAATTAGCATACCTATTTCTAGAGTTGTGGACTACTTAGATGGTACTGGCATTGCACCATAAGGAAAAAAAAAGAAAAATACTTTGAGATACCCTCAAGTCATCAAAAGGCAGCAGAAGCCATGAGTTTTATAGACAGTTTGAGGCAACGTCAGTATTACAAATCAATATTGGAAATTTCACTGCAAAACTTAATGCCCTAGAACACACCATTCAAACTACCTTTGTCAGACTGGACAACAATCAGGTTTCAGTCTGTGAAAAGAGAATGTGAGGCTTTCACTAGTGCACAGGCAGAGAGGTGCTGACAATATATATGAGCCAACACAGCACAAAATGATTAATGGGGGAGTAATCTGGCATGGTCTAGGCTTTGATAAAAATTCTCTACACACCAGGTAACACAACACAGGCAAGACTGCGGGGGACATTAAGTCTCAGCACACAATTTTACAGAAACTCTTTCTTGCGGCTTTTCTTTGCAAACTTTGGGGTTATAAAGAGCTGTGGAGACAGAGTAAAGAAAAGCCAATTATTAAACCCTAATTAATAAATTAATAAATTAATTAAAGCTCCTGATAACTACAGTGATTATCACAGTTCCAAAGGGGGTTTCCTCCAAAGCCTCACTTGCTCATGCAAAGATCTCAGGAAGGAAGAAGAGACAGGTTTTAAGCGTTGCTTCAGAACATCCTGTGATTACCCCCCACGTCACTTCAGCCTTGTCAAGTGCAGAGATTCTGCCAAGAGCCATAACCCCCCCACATCTCCCAGCCCACAGGCGATCCACCCACAGCTACCGCTGCCTCGGGGGATCTCTGAGCCCCGATGCTGCCCAGCCGGGACCAGATTCCTTCAGAGACACTGGGCTTGGGGCGGGGGGGCTCAGGGGGAACACGCTTGGCTGCAACAGCTGCTAACCCCGAGCGGGAGGGAGCCAGCGGTGCGTGTGTGTGCGTGTGTGTGTGTGTGTGCATGTCTACCTCTGAGACCCTCCTCTATCGCCAAAGGGCAAAGAGGGGAGAGACAGCGGGCGGATTAAAGGGGAAAGAAGGAGGATTGGGAATGCAAAACGCCCTTCCCGACGGGAGAGGAGGAGCGGGAGCTTTCCGGAAGGATGCTTGGGGATGACTTGGGGATGAAGTCTGAGGCGGCTGGGGAGGGGGTGTGGGATGCCAGGGGGTGCCGGTCCTTACCTCGCTGGACAAAATGCTGCCGTTGGAGATGATGTCGGGCTGCTGGTCGGCGTAGCCGGTGACAATGGCCCCGCAGGGGTTGTGCTCGGCGTCGGTGCTGCGAGAAGGGCTACAGGGCTTGAGGAACATCAGGTCGGTCTTGGCGGACTCGGGGGTGAGGCAGACTTGGTAGCAGTAGTTCTGGTTGTGGTGGTGGGAGCCGAAGCTGCCCGACTCCTCCACAGGCACCTGCGCCGGGTTGCTCGGCACGTTGGAGCTCTGCACCAGCATGATGTCCGACTTGCTGAGCTTCTTCTTGCGGGCCCGCGCCTGCCGGCTGCAGCAGGGGCAGCAGCAGCAGCAACCCAGGCAGCAGTCGCTGGCCAGGCAGGTGTAGATATTGAGCTTCTTCTCCTTCTGGCAGCGCACCGCCAGGACGATCATGGCCAGCAGAAAGATGAAGGAGACGGAGCCCAGGGCGATGATGAGGATGAGGGTGAGGTCAAGCGAGTTATCCCCCCCGGAGCGGCTGGGGCGATGCTCGCCGGAGCCGCCGCCGCCGCCCCCCGCGCCCGTGCCCGCGGCCGGGCCGCCGCCGCCGGAGCGCTCGCCCGCGCCGTCCACCAGCACCACCTGCACGGCGGCGGTGGACGAGAGCGGCGGCTGCCCGTGGTCGCGCACCTCGATGACCAGCTCGTAGGGGCGCTGCGGGTCGCGCTTGGCCGGCACCCTGCGGGCCGTCCGCAGCTCCCCGGAGCGCCAGTCCATGCGGAACAGCCCGGCCTCGTTGCCCCGCGCGATGCTGTAGGTGAGGCGGGCGTTCTCCCCGTCGTCGGCGTCCACCGCCGCCACCCGGCTGACCAGGTACCCCGGCTCGGCGCCGCGGGGCAGCGCCTCCCGGGCCGGGGTGCCATTCCTGCCGGGCAGGGGGCTGACGATGGCGGGCGCGTTGTCGTTCTGGTCCACCACGATGATGTGCACGGTGGCGTTGCCGGCCAGCGGCTGCGGCTCCTCGCCCGCGTCGCGGGCCTCAACCTGGAAGCTGAACTCTTTGAGCTGCTCGTAGTCGAAGGAGCGGAGGGCGTAGAGAAACCCGTTCTCGGAGTTGATGGAGACGTAGGTGAAGACGGACATGCCCTGGATCTGGCTCTCCAGGATGGAGTAGGCGAGGCGGGCGTTGGCGCCCTGGTCGCGGTCGGTGGCGCTGACGGCGTAGATGTAGGCGCCGGGCACGTTGTTCTCGCTCACGTACACCTGGTACACGGGCTGGCTGAAGCGCGGCGCGTTGTCGTTCACGTCGCTCACCCGCACCTGGATGGACTTGCTGGTGCTGAGCGGCGGCTCGCCGTGGTCCCGGGCCACCACGGTCAGCGTGTAGGCGTCGCCGCCCGGCTGCTCGCGGTCCAGCGGCCCCTCGGTGACGATGGTGTAGTAGTTCTTGAAGGAGCTCTTGAGGCGGAAGGGCGCGTCGCCCTGCAGCAGCTCGCACTGCACCTGCCCGTTCTCCTCCGAGTCGCGGTCCGAGACGCTGAAAAGGGCCACCACGGTGCCCGGCGCCGCCGCCTCGCTCACCGCCTCCTTCACGGTGGAGAAGCTGATCTCGGGCGCGTTGTCGTTGGCGTCCAGCACCCGCACCAGCACTTTGCAGTGAGCGGGCACGGCGTTGGGCCCCAGGTCCTTGGCTTGGACGTACACCTGGTACACGTTGCTCTCCTCGTAGTCCAGCTCGCCGCTCACCTCCAGGCGCCCGGTGCGCGGCGCGATGCCGAAGAGCTCCCGGGCGCGGGCCGAGATGTGGCTGCTGAAGGAGTAGATGATCTCGCCGTTCTGCCCCTCGTCGGGGTCCGTGGCGTTGAGCTGCAGCACCAGGGTGCCCGGCGGCGAGTTCTCCGGCAGCGACACGGTGTAGACGGGCTGCTCGAAGGCGGGGACGTTGTCGTTGGAGTCCAGCACCCTGACGGTGAGCAGGGCGGTGCCGGTGCGCTGCTGGGGCTGCCCGCCGTCCACCGCCGTCAGCACGTAGCGGTGCACCGCCTGCTGCTCCCGGTCCAGCGGCTGGTCCAGCACCAGCTCGGCGAAGCGGTTCCCGTCCCCCTGAGTCTGCACGTCCAGGGAGAAGTAGCTGTTGGGGGTGATCTCGTAGGTGCGCAGGGAGTTGGTGCCCACGTCGGGGTCGAAGGCGCTCTCCAGCGGGAAGCGGGTGCCCGGCGTGGCGCTCTCCGAGATCTCCACGGTGAGGTCGGGCTCCGGGAAGGAGGGCGGGTTGTCGTTGATGTCCAGCACCTCGATCTCCACCCGGAACAGCTCGAGGGGGTTCTCCAGGAAGACCTCCAGGTGCAGCAGGCAGGAGGGGCTCTGCTTACAGATCTGCTCCCTGTCGATCTTCTCGTTCACGTAGAGTACCCCGGTTTCTAGGTTAAGCTCCAGGTAAGGGCTGCGGGAGTTGGGCGCCGTCTGGAAGCGCCGAGCCGAAAGTTTTGTAATGTCCAAGCCCAGGTCCTCGGCGATATTCCCCACGAACGTGCCATGCTCCTGCTCTTCCTGCACCGTGTAATGGAGCTGGCAAAAAGCCCCCTCCACCATCCAGAGCAAGGCAAAGAGGAATAGCACAACCATCTCCAGACGGGGAAAGAGATTCCCCCCTCCCCGACACCACCGCTGCCTCCTCTTCCAAAAGCCACCGCCACCTCCTCCTCCTCCTCCTCCTCCGAAAATACACACTACAGTGAGTGTGTGTGTGTGTGTGTGTGCGCGCGCGTGCCCGCGCCTGCAAGCGTGTGGAGAGGGAGAGAGGGGGATCGGGGGAGGGAGGGGGAGAGGTTGGTTTTGGGGGCTGGGGGGGGGTGCTAGATACTATTTCTTCTGATTCATGTTAGGATTTTTTTTCTCCCCCATCTCCCTCCTTTTTGTTACGGGTATTACTGTTTCACACGCTGACCAAATGAAGAAGACAGGCGTCCCCACTTCATCTGTGATCTTCGAAATATACGGCCAACTAAAATAGCTATTAGCCGGCTGTAGCTAGAGACACACAGTAGCCCTCTTTTATTTATTCCGAGAGTCTTGGCACTGCACCGCGGCAGCAGCAGCGGCGGCGGAGACAGCAGCAGCAAATCCCAAGGAGGAAATTTTTGTATTTCAAGATTGTCCTCGGTTTGTCTTCCTGGTGGGAGTTGGAGGGTAGATGCTGCTGAAACAGACGGTGGACATGCCCTCTTTGGATGCAAGGAAAAGGCAAAAAACCGTGAAATTAAAAGAAAAAAAAATTACCCACAAAAAGATTTCATATTAAAAAAAAAAAAAAAAAAAAAAAGGCAGAGAGCAGCTTAGCTACCCAAAACTTTCATTCCCTGATGTCCCTGGGATTTCCTTTTATTTTTTTTCTTTTAATTCAAGGATTTTAGATTTTTCTCTCTTCTGTTAAAGGTCTTTCTTGTTCTTCCCTTATTGCTACGAGTACGTTCATCATCATCATCATCATCACTCTGCTTTTACGGCGGTGCCGATCGAGGTGGGGATTTTCTTTCCACTCTTGCCGCTTTCGCGTCTAGCCCCTGTGTCTGTGTGTGCTGCTGCCGTCGCTGCTGCTGCTGGGCTCCGCTCCCGGCTCCGCTCCCGGCCCGGCTGCTCCGATCTCTGCCAGCAGTTTCTGAGCGGGCAGCGCTCGGCTGCGCTGTTTTTGCGCAGCGCCCGGCTCCTGCCAACCAATCGGCGCCCAGCACCGCCCCCGGGGGCGGCGTCCCATTGGCCGCGTCGCGCGTCGAGTGCGCTGCGTCACAGCCGAGCCGAGCCGCGCGCGGGCTGGGCGGGCGAGGCGGGCAGAGCGCGCGCCGGGCGCCTCAGCGCCTCAGCGCCTCAGAGCTCCGTTCCCGCGGAGCGCCCGGGGATCCCTGCCTCGTTCGCTGCCTCGTTCCCTGCTTCTTTCCCTGCCTCGCTCTTCAATCCCTGCCTCGCTCTTCAATCCCTGCCTCGCTCCCCTCGGGGCCGCCGGATCGAGAGATCGCCGCTCGCCCCTGGCGCGCGCGCACGGCACCCGCACCCGGGTGAAAACGTCAACAAGCCCCGCTCCTTGGAGAGGGAGTTTCCACCCAGCCGCCGCCAACTTTTCCTTTCCATTAACGCTTTTGGAAAGAGGCGTAAACAAAGGGAAACTTGAGGTTATTTTTGTTGCCGTTCCTTTCCCCCTTCCCCGCCCCTTCGTGTGTTCCACAGTGGAGAGAGCGCAACTTTCCGTCATTCATCCGTGCAGTGTTTGCAGCTCCGGCAAATTTAAAGTATCGAGAGGCTGCGCCAGTATTTTCCTATTTCCATTTTGGAATTTCCAGTAGTGTAACGGGGGACCGTCAGGTGGAAGAGGGGAAATGAGGAATATTGTCTGTCATCTGGTACTCAGGGTGGTGGGGTGGATATCCCTGGAGTCTGTCAGGGAGAAGGGCCAAGGGAATCCAAGGGAAACGCTCCGCTACCGGCTGGCGGTGATGCCCGAGAGACCCACGTCCGTAAGGCTAGCAAATGAATAAAGCGAGAGTAAAACAGTAAAATACTTTTAATTCTTGTGCGGGGGAGGGGGGTGGGTGTTTCTCCTCCTAAATGTTACTGGTTTTGAAAAGCAGCAAAGCAGGGACGTGCAGCTCCTGCTCTATCCCCATCTCTAATCCATCAGTCAGCAGCCCCTCCGTCCACACATCTCATAGATGTAGTTCGTCTACAGGTGCGTTTTTCCTGCGGAAACGCAGGAATCCACATTGCGATGGCGAGGCCCCGGCACAGGTTGCCCCGAGAAGCTGTGGATGCCCCATCTTTGGAAGCGTTCACAGCCAAGCTGTCCGTGCCCAGGGCAGGAGGGCTGGGAAGCAGCCGGCCTTCGGGCTGCCCCGCGATCCCGACCATTCCGCGCTGTCCAAAGCCGCGTCCCCCGGCTCCAGCGCCCCCGGCCCGCCCCTCCCCCGGCCCGGCGTGCCGCGGGCGGCGGGCGCCCCCCAGCGCCCACAGCGCCGCACTGCGCCCGGCAGCGCCTCCGCCCCGCGGGGCACACGGAGCGCCCCGCGCTGCTCCCGGCCCTCCGCCGCTCTCCGCACAGCCCCAGCTCCACACACACGCTGTGCGGCTGCGGCAGGGCCACTGCCTCGCCAAGGGAGCGGGGCACAGGGAAGCGGCAGCCGGCGCGGCGGGCAGGGAGATGCCCCCTCTTCCCCAGATTGCGTCCTGTTCTCCCCCTGTTCTCCCCTTTAGGGTGGCTCCCTGCCCACCCCTGGGCTTTGTGGCAGCGCGGGGCACAATCGGCGGGGCGATTCCGGTGGGCGTTTTCCAGAAAAATTGAAAAAAAATATTCGTCAGAATCCCCCGGCTGCTCGCGCTGCCCGTTGGATGCGGACGGGGACCTCGCTGCCTTCCCTTTCCGTGCGGAAGCGCCGCCGCTCACCTGCCCGTCCGCTGCCGCCAGCTCCCGGCTCCCGGCGCGGGCAGCGGAGATCGTGCCTCTCCTGCCTGGCTGACCGGAGGATGCCCATAGGGGAGCGGCCGCTGCCCGGCACTGAGCGCGACCCGGGGCAGCCCGGCTCTAGCCCTTCTCTCCCCGCCGCCGGAGCGCCCGGAGCGGCCGGCTCTCCTGCCTTCGAGGAACGCGGGCAGCCCGGGCGCAGCGGGCGAAACCTGGGAGCCCGAGCCCTCCCGTGTCCGTGTCGGTGTCCGTGTCCGTGCCCGCCTCTGCGGGCCGGAGGAAGCGCCGGAGGCGGTGGGGGGGACACATCCCCGGCCTCGGGGCGCTCCCCACGCGCGCTCGAGGCGCGGCACCCACGCGAGGCTTCTGCAGAGACGGCGTGATGCGGGGGGCAGCAGCCACGCGGGAACGTACCCATATTTATACCCACACACGTGTATGGGCGCGGGGGGAGCCGCTCCCGCCCTCCCGCGGGGCCCGCAGCCCCGGGAGCCGATCTGCCCCCGCGATTCGAGCGCAGCCGGGTCTCCATTTTGGGTCTCCGAGCGGCGCCTGGGAAGCGGCGGGGATCCGCGGCCGCCCTCCCGCTAATGCCGGGTGACAAATCGCGCTTAGCCGATACATGAACGAGAAAATGATTTATGGATTTTCACGACGGTCGGGGCCGATGAAGGCGACATGAATTATCCATCCTAATGTGCAATATATCATTTTCTAATAACACTGGGCTGGCCCTAACGCTGTGCGCTGCTCCCTTCGATAGCAGGTATCGATTCGGTACAGTCCGAGCGCTGCCTTGCCGCCGGACACGTACCTCCTGCAGCACCAGCTGCGATCTCTGTGTTTACCTCTTCCTAAAGCCCAGGGCTATGGACAGACCCCTGACACCGTGGCCTTTAGTTTTTCCATCTGTCATCGTTTAATTTGGCAATTTGGCTGAATGAAGGCTAATCTTTCGTATCACTGCGTTTCACTCTGTGCTGTGATTTGGAGACGGAAAGAGAGGCTGCCAGTTTTGTAAATCCTCCGTGCTGACAGGGATGGCACCTGGGTGAGTCAAACCTTTCCCCCTTGCCAAAATCCTCCTTGGCACCCCAAGTACAACGGGGCACTTTCTAACAAGGAGAACAGATGCTAAATCATACTTCTGCTCACACAGAGCTTCCCTGGCACCTCCATTTACTAACTTTCAAGGATGATTTTAAAGACAAAATTTTTGCATTTAACTCATACACGGTAGGAAAGTGAATCATCAACACAAAAAATTGAATTCATGTGCATAACAGGGGGAAGAACTGCCAGATCTGGAGGTTGCTCAGCCCTAGGTCCAGCCTGTGTCCAGGGCATCCCCTCTGCCCCAGGCAATTTATTTTACTCTTCATCACAGAGTTGCAGTGAAGTCATAGTGACATAAGCTGTGAACAATCCCAATTATTTATCTAAATGGTTCCAAGTCTAAAATATCACTTTCACATTAAGAAGGACAAGCAAGTCCTGGCCTTCCATGAGACAATATAAAACAGAGATGGGGAAGATGGAGGTAAAGGATTTATTTGGGGTCAGGGGTTAGATAAGTGATTCCTGGGGAAGACGTGAGGAAATGCTTCATTGCTCATTAGCCAAGTATAGTTTTTCCATTGCTCAGACACAAAAGGAGTCACATGAGTAAGGGAACATTCGAATGCTGGGTTGTGGGATAAATAATCACTCTTCTAACCCGCACAATCATATTTTAGGTTGCAAAAAGCTAATCCCCAGTGTTTAGTTGAGTCACCAAAACGATCTTTGGGTTCCATTTTAGGTTCCATCATAGCTTCAGGCTGAGGAACATTGTGGCCTCTTCACTGTCTGGATGTTAAAAACACATTGAGAATTGGCCTCCCTTGTTCCTCAAAGGTCCTGGATTGCTACTCCTTGTTTTAATATTAATTATTTTGTTGGTTTTTTTAAAACAACAACAACAACAAAACCCCACCCAGGTTCTTCCGCAAGAAAATCACAGCTCATGGTGCAGGAAAGATTACTGAAATCAATGATAGGATTAGGACTGTAAATAAGAAACAGTAGATATTATGGTTAGAAAAAGCCTGCTTCCTAAGAGGAAGATGTGTATGTATTACTGATGGGGCCATGGGATGAAATCCTGGTTTATAGTGAAGTCGATACAGAACAATTTTGCCAATTAACTAAGAGGCCTGATAAAGGTTATTTGTACCAGAGGGGAAGGTTCACTGCCACCACTCCCTCAATGGATTTCTCTCTTAATTGCCAACAAGGAGACAAAACAGGAAGGCTAGACAATTTGGCTAATCAATAAAAAAAGCCTGTCTTCATGTTTGCCTGAGGAGCATTCTGTATGCCAGATCGATGTGGAAGCCACCAAAGTTCTTGCAGAGGTCACCAGTGATTAAGACATTTTCTGATGGCTTTTAAACAACCCCAGAGACAAGCAGCTGCCACAAGGTTGAAGATGTAAGCAGAGCTAGAGGCACGATGACAATCATCGCCTTCACACTTACGGGAGTGCTTCGTGGTGATGAAAACAACTTGTTGTATTTATGACCTTAGACAGCTGTTTTAATAGGCAATGATCAAGTGTGACTTCACTATGTGCTCTGTACTCCACCAGTGATCAGATACGATGGAGCCTCTCCAGAAGGTGCCAGGAGTCTAGAACAGAATTACAGTGGATGCTTCCTGCAGGAGTTTCTTAAGGCCAGCTTCTGCCTCCTTTTCTTTGCCCACCCCCTAACATTTGATGCACATTTCAGGGAGACTACTCAAGCAGCAGGAAGCTGTTCAGTGCAACACAGTAGATTGGTACAGTCTGCTGCTATTATCCTGCCTTCTCCAGCTTTCAGAGTCTATCACAATGTTTATCACAAAAAGAAAAAAAAAAAAAAAAAAAGTAAAATCCCAGCCTGTTTCAATGACTTGTGATTTTAGCTGATTCAAGTCTGCACTGAAATAAATAGAAGAAAACTATTTTTTCCACAGTTAAGCTTGAACATTTTCTATCAGTCAGGCCTTTTACAGTGTCCAGGTCGGAGCAGCCAAAGTCCTGATCATATCAAAACAGCAGTTTCTGTATGCATGGCTTTACACTAACATTTGGCCTGATTCCTATGAGCTTGTGTCATGTCCCTTTACTATTAATGTAATAATTAGTCACAAATCTGACATTTTTAAACTCCACTTTTATTGCTGTGCTGCAGATACATTATAAACAAACGAAAATGACTTTATACAAGGTGATCAGTCAAAAATACTGACTTTATCTGTTTACTTGCAGAAAGGCGGTGACATAGGTATCTAAAATCACAGAAGATATTTTTTTAACAAAAGACTTTTCAATAAGGCAAATTACTTATCATCTAGCTAGAATTTGCAGAAAGATGGTTTACCCTACAGATAGAGACCTGATACAGAATCAGGTGAAAAGAAATATATGATCACGTTGATCAGGAGAGGCATCATATTTATTTTCTCTATAAATGGTTGGGGTTTTTTTGGTTTTGGGTTTTTTTTGTTTGGTTGGTTTTTTATGGTATTGCTGAATCAACTGCACCCATTTCCTTGAACTTCATCAAAATACAGTTGACCTGTATCTGAATTCAACCAATGCTGCTAAGCTTGAATGATTACCGGAGCAAATGAGGACAGAACTACAGTGGAAAACTCCAGTTGTTTGAGACTCTGTTAGGCTTCTTATAATACACTCAAAGTCATAGGTAGATGTAGTTGCTCATGATAAAGAAAATTGCACTGTTGATTTTCTTTTCAACAGCAAGTTCAAACCTTGAACTAAAGCACAAATTGTTTTGAGGTTCAGCTTGAAAGCAGTAGTTCAAATACAAAACTTCTATGCTTAAGACATAACACTGTAGTGCTTGACAGAATAAATACAAAAAAGCTCTAAACTCTAGATTGTTTGCCCAGAAGAATTTTTATTTTTGGGCTTCAGTGTTCCATGTATATATAATTACCATCATAATTCTATCATCTGAGTCATTGTGCCAACTAGGCAGCAGATAACAATAGCATCAACTAGGAAGGAAAAATAAAAAGATGGCAAAAGAGATGTTATAATTATGTAGTCATTTAGGAAGAGTGCGCACATCTGTATTTTTGTACCTATTGTAGGTGGAGCTACTTGCACTAGCAATATTCAAGACTGTATTTTTTGAATCTTCCCTTGGCAAGACCATATGCTCAGGTGTTTGCTTTTTCTCCTAAAATTGCATCTGTCTACGGAAGACTTTTCCACAGTCTTACCTACCTCAATTTCAGAATTTCAGTATTGAAGAAGTCCCAGCTGGAAAGCAGTTTAGTCACATTATGAGGTAATGATCATATATTTTCTTTTTTTTTTTTCTTTTTTTTTTTTTTTCTTTTTTTTTCCAATATTTGCAATATTCAATTCAAAATCTTACCACCTCCACATTTTGGAATAGTGACTTTAGCAGATGGAGGTCTCAGGAGTTGTTGCCATTCTCAGGAAGATACACCGAAGGGATAAGTCCTCAAAACTTCTTCCACAGAAGCTGTTCCTTGAAACACTTCCATACTCTCAGAAATTTATAAGTTGGTCTTTGAAAAATCTGTGCTAGACATTTCCTCTGACGACTGCTTAGTGGCTGGACTGCATGACAGAAACTGAGCAAGTTCATGTATTCCACACAATTGCTGTGGAAGATGAACAC
The DNA here is from genome assembly GCF_009819655.1 of Sylvia atricapilla. Taxonomy (NCBI): domain Eukaryota; kingdom Metazoa; phylum Chordata; class Aves; order Passeriformes; family Sylviidae; genus Sylvia; species Sylvia atricapilla. Next base: position 64,756,780 of record NC_089143.1, read on the forward strand.
AGTTTTTCTCACAATAATTATTTCCAGGATTCTGCAGAGCTGGATGTAGATCTGAAGCATGTGCACACTTATCCATACACTTGTTACTCTCAGTGGTGGTAAAGGAAGCAGGAGAAAGTGGAAAAGCATCTCTATAGAAAAACACAGGGTAGCAGAAAAAGGTGATCACAATTACTAAAGGATAGGGAAATGGCTATAAAAGTATAACTGTGGCAAAACAAATGGTAAGACAGAAAAATATATTAAAAAAAAATCAAACCAACATTTAGGCTTAAAAGCAAGACCAATCAGGCTATAACCACAAAGCTAAGTACCCTTCCAGACTTTTCAGCCGCTTCCCAAGTTCCTGCAGCCCAACAACAACAAAAGTTAGTTTCCTTTCCCTTTTCATTAGCAGGCTTTACATGTGCATATGGAAAAGCTCCTAACTGTGAGCTGTTACTTAATTAGGTGAAGTAGGAGTAGTCTGTGCTATAGATTTCAGTGGTCCACCCTCTATTCATTATGCAAGTTGGGGCCTGGCGTTGCTACAATTACAGTTCTTCAATTAAAAATCAAACCAGGAGCTTGTCTCCCTCACCAGAAGTCGGTGCAGCAGTGGGATCTCCAGAGGCTGAGCCAGCCTGGCTGCTGCTGCCTCACGGAGCTGCAAGGTTGCTCTGATCAGCAGAGTCTCACAGCTACAGGGCACAGGGACAATTCACCTCGCTCAGCAAAACTTTGCAAACATGATTAGTAAAGTATGCGAGTTGCATAAGCAGGCTTAGGAAATGTTGGATTTCAAAGCTCCCAATTTTGTTGCTTCTAGTGAGCCTGTAAATCTCGGTGATCTGCTGCTAAAGGATCCCTCCCTGCTGCCTGTCAGTCCTGCAGTTTGTGCATTGGAATGAGGCACTCAAAAGGTACCCAGTTTTTGTTCTGGGACAAGATCTTTCCCAAGAAATCTTTTGCTGTTTGATCAGCGCGCACCACGAGAAGCGCTGCTGATGCCGAATCAGAGCAGGTTCATACCTGCAGCACTTTACCTTCTGTTACAGTATCCAGTGTAGGAGGAAGGAGAGAAAAGATCCTGCATCTAAGGATGTTGACTACCTGTGCTAGTGCGTGTTAACATGTAACATCTGCCCCGGGTTCCTTGGTTTTAAGAAAGGCTATAACAGTGTTGCCAAATGTGTCTTGTCATGAATGGGTGAATACTTGGGAAACACTTGGGTATGGTGAGGAGAACTCCGGAGGTGATCATGATTTTAGAGGAAGAGGAGGGTTGGCACAATATGCTCTGGAGAAGTCTGCAGCCACATGTGACTGTCTCCTTGTATGCCCACAACAAGCCTCTGAATCACACCTGCTTCCTTTAATACTGGTGATTTCTCATTCTGCAGTAAAGAGGCTTTACTATGCAAATCTTTTTGAAGGAACACAAGCATATACAATCATATGCATATGCTTACATGTAATTGCATGAACTTTGATGTTGAGCTTGGAGAGAAATGATAGTTCTGCAAGACGTGCGAGTGGGGGAGAGAGGAATATAGCTGCAACCAAGTTCAGCAGGAGCAATGGGCAGCACAAACCCGACCCTCCCTCTAGCGAGAATCTTTTAATTCCGTGCACTTCTAAGCTCTCGGGAGAGGCTGATCAGCTCAGCCACTCGAGACAGCCAAATGTTACCCCCATGACTGGCAGGGTCATGCTGCTCAGCACGGAGCCGGACCGTGGCTGCTCCTGCCGGCTGCCAAGGAGCGGTGCAGGGCACGGCAGCCGCGGGGAGAGAGAGAGAGAGAGAGCATCCTTTCCCCAACAGCAGCCTTCTGCCTCTCACCGAGAGCTGCGAGCTCCAGCAGCTGCTGCTGCTGCTTTAGAAGGAGCAGTCCGGCAAATCCTGCAGCTGTGGGAGGCAGCAGCTGGATTGCAAAGAAGCCGTGTCATGTCCACGCAAAAGGAGGAGCGATGCTTATTACAAATCGAAGCAGCGGTGCAGCGTGCTGTCGTGCCGGGGCTGCGCTGCCGTGGGGAGCGTCTGTCTCCAGAAGACTTAAAGAAGTGATCAGCCGGGGAAAAAAAAAAATATCACATGGGCGCTGTGAAAAACTCTGTGTGAGCTAAGCTCGAAAGTAAAGAGATTTGCAGGAAAGGGAGGGAAAAGGAAGTGAAGGCAGGAAGAACTCAAGTTGTGGGAAGTGTTAAGCAGAAGAATGAGGCATGTAAATGTGATTTAGGGCAGAGTGGGAAGATGTCAGAAATCTTGTAGGAAGGCTTGGATTTTCTTAGCTCTGAAAAGCATTTGAGAGTTTGCTGGATTTCAGCGCTTCTCAGAGATTTCCCTGTAATTGGGGGAAACTGGTGAAAGAGGATCATTGCTTCCTGTGAAAGGCAATGTCAAGAGCAGAGTGGGAATATTTTGGAAGAACTTATTGCTTTTACTGGTTGTGCTCTGCTGCGGGCTTCTATTGGAAAAGCTTCTCCTGGAAGGATGCATTAAGAAGTTGCTCTCCCTTGCTGCTGTAATGCTCGGCACTGGGGATCTGGGGAGCACTTGTGTTCCCAAATTTCCAGCTCTTGTAGTTTCCAAGAATCTGGAGCTGACCAAGAAATGAGGTTATAACATTCAATTTGCTGGAAAGAAAGGATATAGACATTTGACCCTTTGCTGTATTTTGCTCAGCACAGAAAGGAACAAAAGCACAATTAGGAAGGAAGAAATAGCCTTTATGGCATGACCAAGGTGCTGATAAATGGCTTCAGAAATGCAGTTCTTATTGCAAGCCAAGATAGAAAATCCAAATAATAATTGTATACATTGATTTAACAATGTAGCTATATGGGCTTACAGGATAGTATTGAAGAATATTAACTGAAAATCCTTGACCACAATTCAGAAAATTATAGCATCATCAGAAGTCCTTTATCTACAGAACTGTAACATATAAAACTAAATTTGAATGCCCCTTTTTAGAATTTTCAGCAGGTAATAAATAAGCACCTTCTGTTGTGGTCTCGGTGGGAGGAAGGAGAATAATACTTGATTGGCACTCTAATCTGAGAAATCACAAAAAATGGGGCTAGGAAAAAATGCATATAACTATTTTTTTCCTGCCAAAATGAGCTTTCTGGGTAATAAAGTGATACTGCAAATTTCTAGAGGTGATTGCTATAATAAAATGGTTTCCAGAGTTTATGTGCTTTTAGGGAAAGGCAGAAATTGTCGTTTGATGTAGTACCAATGTTAGAAGACAGGATTGTGCTTTTGCTTTTCTAGTGGTGGTGACTTGGAAGAACTGCCTCAGTCATTAAATGTGTAAAACGGGCATAATATTTCTCCTCTATGAAGAAAGTGAATTAGGGCCATAAGAAAAAAAGATTCCATACAGGAATTGGATTTCATTATTGCACATGAGCCTACCCTGAGAAGGTTTCTCTTTAAGCCTCTCTACTGAAATGAGAGAGAAGCAGAAATGTGTGCTTTGGGCATCCTAACAGCAGAAGTTTGGGAGATTTTTGTGGTAACTTGGTGGGGTTTGGCAGTGTGAAAAATGCAGTGTTAGAGCTTCCAGTGCTGCATTAAAAATGCTGTGGCCATGCCAAAATACAGCCTGGTATAAACACATTTGGCTTCTTCAAATGTCTTTAGAATACAGAGAGATGTTAATTTTGTAGTGGCAGTTGCACTGCTTGTCCTCTGTGTGCTGGATTGTAGCTGCCATCTGTCTTAAGATGAAGAAGAAGACAGTAGATGTTCCATATTGCTTGGTTTGTCTAATCTGCTAGGACTGGGACTGTCTGATAATCTGGAACCTGATGCAACTTGTCCAGTTTGTTACTGCTGGGTGATGAGATAGCATGTCTGTGGTCCAGCTATCCACATGTAGAAGATGCTGATCATATCTTAGCAATCTAAAAAGCCTATCATAAATTTATGGAAATATTCAAGAAATTAGAGTAAAGGTTTCCTTTGTACCATTTGGTTGCCAGGTGGTGTGGCATTAGGCAATAATAGCTTTCAGTCTGTGAGAGATGTAAGAAAATTATGAAGTGATTTAATGGCTATAAAAACATTGTGACTTTGGCATCAATTCTAGTCCCACTTAAATCACTGGAGTTTTTGACACAGGTGATTTGTTGGTTGGTTGGGGTTTTTTTGTTGTTTTTCTTTTTTTGTTTTTTTTTTTGGAGGGAGATATGATGAGCTCCTGCTTGTGTAGCCATAGCTTCATTTGTCCTACAAATCAGTGTGTGTTTGTCAGCCAGTTGACAACTGTTCTTTGATCATTTTGGGATTTTGTTTTTAATTTTCCTCATACAAAGACAAAAAAAAATGTATTTTCTCTGTCACTCAGAGCAAAACAATAAAAGCCTTGCCTGAAATTAGGAGTGATCAATATCCAACCAGCATATATTTTAGTTAAAATGTTTTGGAATCATGTTTCTTGTTTTTAATGTTTGATGCTATATTCATCTTTTGGCCTTGGTCCACAGTATAGGTATGTGGACACACACACATGTACAAGTGGGAGTAAAACTTTCAGTTGCAGAAGTCTGATCTTGCATTTTGTGAACAAGTGAAATGATGATGAAAAGCCCATAGGTAATTGTGACCTGGACAAAATGCAAAACTGGGACTCTGGAACTGGAAATACAGAGAGTATTTTCTGGAAAGAAAATGTCCCATTCTCACCCCAATTTTTGGCAAATAATTTTTGTTTCGGCGTGAAACTGCAGGATAGAATAGCTATTTTCACTGTGAATAATGATAAATCTCAGAATTGGAAACAACTTCTATGCCTTGTTTTATCTTCATTTCAGTTCCTCAAACCAAATTAATTTGATTATATTGTAGAGCAAAATGCTGGAAATGTCCTTTTTTAAAATATATGGAAAGTAAAGTAAATAGAAAGCAAGCATGTGTTCCTTTTTATTGTATTTTTATGGAGGTTATAACCAGAGTTATTTTCCTCCAGATTTAATCTGAGTTCTTATAAGCAGTTACTCTTATGGAGTCAGTATGGACCAGATCCAAAGTTGTTCAAGTAAAATAGCAAGATTTCCAGTGACTGCAGTGTTCTTTTGATCAGGTCCTTAATCTTTTAGAAAATGTTAAGCTTAATAGGACTATTGTGTAAATGGTGCTGATGGAATTCTCTTTTGTGCCTAAAGGAGAAGGTGGAGATTTACAAAGTGCTTGTCGTAAGTATTGTTTTACTTCATTGTCATTCTGTTCCCTTTCCAGATGTTTTGTGTACAAAAAGTTAAAGTAAATCCCTTTTCTAAGGTTTGCTATTGTGTTAAGGTACTTAAAGTTTCATGTCTTTGTGTCAAAGAGCTTTTATGAAAGAAGATTTGTCCTGGCATATCCTGTAATAAACATCTGGAAACTGCAGGGGTTGGCGTATGGTGGCTGTATAGCAAGAATACAGTTTAACTAGCTGGCTTTACATCAGGATTAATTTTCCCTTTTTTTGTTTGTTGGTTTGGTTTTTGTTTGGGTTTTTTTTATTTTTTTTTTATTTTTTTTTCTTTTTCTTTTTTTTTTTTTTTTTGTTGTTGTTTGTTTGTTTTGTTTTGTTTTGTTTTCAATTCTGTCTATTCACTTATTTATTTTTTTAATCTGAATATTTATGTCCTACCTTGGTCAAATGATCTGAAATAGTCTTCTGATTGGTGGACAGCAGAAAACTCCTCATCTGGGATTGATGCTGGGAGGGCTGTATGGAAGCAGATTACATCTCTGCATGGTATTCACTGATTAAGTGTTTGAAGAGCAAAGTTTCGCATCTCTAAAGACAATTTCCTTTAGTACAACATATAAAGGAAAATGGGTATTTCTAGATTAGTCAAGAGAAAAAGCTGCTACAGAGGTAATAGGCATCATTTGTATGTGGGCCAGAAGTTTAATTAGGATTTAGCAAAACAGAAAACTAGAGCTTTAGCCCATCTGATACAAACCAGAAGTGAAAGCTCTTAAACATTTTGGGGACGGGGCTGGGGGAGAGGAAGGGAATTTCAGGTTTTTTGCAAAATGGAAAGTGAAAGACAATGAGTAGTTTCAGTAGTAATAATGAAGATGAGGAAAAATTGCAGAAAATACCATAAAAGAATAAAGAAATAGAAGTTTGCAAAAGTCTCAGAGGGAAAATTAGGTAAGGAAAGTTCTAGCAAATAGGAACTGGAATGTGAAGTAGTAATTCCTTTGCTACATTTATAGTCCTGTGAATGAACAAGCAAAACCAAAATCCATATTTTGGATGTGATGATGCTGAACGGTAATGATCTGTAATGGCAAGAGTCAACATCAGAGTTCTCAGATGACAATTGGAGGCTTTAGAAAATAATTTTAAGTGTATGACTTAATCGGTAATTCTTAGAGAATTATTATCACTGACAGTCCAGGAACAGATTAATTGAGTGGACATGCAGAAATAGAGTTATCATCTCCTCAATTTAGCTGCACTTACCTAAAGTGCAGCTTGACTGTTCCAGACAAAATGGGGCTAGGTCAGTCAGGGTGGAAGTGAGTGGAGTGAGTCAGCCCTTGGACAGAGGCACAAACCTGGATTCAGTCTTTTGAGCAATGGAAACAGCATTTCCATGTGCCAGCAGTGCTTGCTGAAACCAAGAAAGGTTTACCAGCACAGCACCACCAGGAGTACCGTGGAGGAGATGCTGACCAAGGACCTGGGGGAAGATGGCTCACCTCAGGACCTCATAGTCCTTCAGAGCTCCCCTGTGACTATTCCCCACAGGCCTTCCAGCAAAAGGAAGATTTTAACTGCTTCGAGGAAGAAGGAGAAAAATAAAGATGGAAATGAGAAATGCAAGCGCTTCCAGATACTTGCAGATATTCACTGTGAGTGCCTTTGTTCAAGAAGTTCCCAGCCCCGTTTGAGTCTGAAGGAGGAAAAAATTGCTTCTGAGGCATTTAAAACTAATTTTGTTTTCACTAGTGTGAGAACATAAATTGTGATGCTTATGAAAATATTTCATTTTAATTGTGTATGTTAAAATATGTTTAGCATACAGGATGGTCTAGATTTAGTCCTTGGAAGTCTTATTTTGTTGCTCTGTGTATTTCACCTGTACTTCCAATCTGTAAAACAAAGCAAAGTCTCATTGTACTTCTCTACTTTGTTACCTGTTTTTTCTGAAGAGGCCTGCCTCAAGAGGCCATGCTTTCTAAGCCAATAGAAACTTTCTAAGCCCAAACTGCTAATAAATGCCAACGAATATTAATTATGGTGTCAGTGTGGGGTTCACATTAGGAACAGCAAGATTACTCTTAGAACCAAGGTGGTTGCAGTCTGCTGCAGCAGTATGAGCAGGTAGCAGGTCTTTCCAAGTAGGGGTCACCTATAAATAAAATTTACCAGACCAGAACCATGCAGACTTATGCATTTTGAAGTTAAACGGTGCTCCCATGGAGCCTCTCCTCCCATCATTAATCTTTTAACAGAAAAGGGTGCAGGGAAAACCCACGCTCAGGCATCATCTAAGTTTGGGTTGTGTTTATCCTGTGTAACCCATGGACTCATGCTTTTATTTATATCCAGAGCCCATAGTGAGAGAAGACTGCAAGAGGCATTAACAATGCCCTTTTTCCTTTTTCCCATAATTCAGATGGGATTATGGAGTGCTCAGGTGAGTTCACTGCTCTGAGCACATCAGGAGCTGCGATCCCTTGTCTCTCCCCTTCTGTTTTCCTGATGTCCTTCTAAGGCGTTTTCTTTTTCCTTCCAACTTTCCAAATCTGATTGTGATATCATTTTATTATGTACAGAGGTGACTTCAGACTTACGTGGTTTGTGGTCTGCTCTCCTTGCTGACTTGACAGATTGCATGGAACCTACTTGTCCACAGGAATGCTTAAATCATGTGCCCCAGGTTAGCCCATGGGGAACAGGCCTTGAGTCCTCACAGACTTCTGCTAGACCAGACATAATGCATGCCTCAGATGCAATGACTCTAAGTATTTTAATTACATGGATATATGCTGCAGAATCAAATTCTTCAGAGAATTATCATCCTTAAAATCAATTGATTCAGATGATTATTTTCATTAATGAAAAGAAGAAATCTAGAATACCTGTTTGAGACTGACTGAAACGAAGTTTAGTTCTGGTTTTCATAGTTCCTGCAGTTATGTAAAATAGTGGAGTTCAGTTTAATTGACCATGCACAATGTGTTTGCACGTTTCTAATTTCAAAATCAGATGCTTAATGTTAAAGTTAGAATTTGGATGACATAAATAGACAAATACAATTTTTTTATATGTGCCAACTTTTCACTTGCAATGATGCTAATGCTTAGATACCTTGTTTAATGGTAGTTAATATAGTGATACTGATTTTGTCCCTGCTGTGTTCATTATTAACCCCAGAAGGCAATAGAAATTTTATTAGACTTAGTACTGGATATTAATACTGTGCCTGACTATGTTGTGAAAAAAAAAAAAAAGAAAAAGGAGCCTGCAAATATTTGTAAGTTAATTGCCTGACTTGGAAACCACTAATGTACCTGAATAACATTTACTCACAGAGATTGTCTCAGTAAATTCAAAATCTGTCCAATGAGTAGATGTCGAATAAGGCCATAAATCACACCTTTATGGAAAGTTCAAGAAATGGTAATGAGAAGGCACTCTCAAGGTACTATGGAAACTTGAGAAGTTTTCATTAGCAATATTTTAAAGTAATATATAATTAAATAAAGAAACTGGTCAAGGTTTAAACATAAAAAACCAGAAGTTAAGCTTAGTTTGCCTACATTAAAAAAAAATACACCTGAAGTAGCCATCAGCTCCTGGTAGCTATTTATATTCTACCTGACAACAACAGCCACCATGTCCATGTTCCATCAAACCTGGTACACCACACTCAGTGGCCTGCACATGGTTTTTCTTTTTTTTTTGTATCTGGCCGGAGTTGCAGCAGAATCAGTGTGTGGGCAATCACCTGAGCCATGAAGGAGCCTGGCACTCAGCTTCCACGTGGGAAGCAATGTGGGGACAAATGTTTCACGTAGCCTGCCTTAGGTCGAAGTGAAAATGGTCCACCAGCGTTTCAGCTGTGCCTTGCTTACCTGAACAGTGAGTTGGGATAATGTCACTAGAGTGAGTAGGAGAAAGAACTACACAAGCTGATGGCCAAACAAAGTTCCTGTCTCAGAGGAGGTGATTTCCTATATCACCTGCATATGGATGTCAGTCTCTGTCTGAGATGGTTAATTGGGGTGCATATAGCCAGGGGCAAAGAATCTCTGAAAATTCAGTGGGCAGTTTGGGAAGCCAATAGTCCTGCCCAGAGCAGTTGTTCAGGAGGGTGACTGCATCAGAGGATGCAGCTGCAAGGCACCCGGTGACTTGGAAGCAGCCTATGTGCAGTTGCAGTCTTTTGTGACCAAAAGAGGTGCATCCCAGTGGCCCTAGGGAATAGGAAGGGATGAATGTTGTCCTTTGAGCAGGGTTAATTTTGCTTACGACCCGAGGTGCACCTCTCCAGCCCTATTCTGAGTGCTCAAAGCCTTTCAGCACTAATGCACCTTGCACCCCAGGTTCCAGGAGTTTCCGTGTGCCCATCTGGGGAGGATTAGTTGAGACGTGCAGGCAGGACCATCAGTGCAGCAGCCTGGGGTGCCCAGGCTAATGCTGACGCCAAATGTGGGTGAGACTGTGTGGTGGCAGGTTCCATGCAGGCCTGTGCCCCATGGCATGATGTCACAGCAGGACACCCACAGCAACAGCTCCAGGACCACTGTCCCTGGAGAGGCCAGGGTGACACCAGGGCTACTGTCACCAGCACTCTGCCATGCAGGAGCTGTCCTGCTGCCAGGAGCTGAAAGGAGGCTGTGGCAGAGCATTGAGACACCGTGACACCACTTGAGAAGTGTTGAGGGGGAGGAGAGGAGCAGAGGGGTTTTGCAGCAGGAAAAGCACCTCTTCCCCAGCTGTTGCAGTGCAGGGGGGTGCAGAGATGCAGAAGTTCCTGCTCTATAACTCTGTGGAGCCAGAGGAGCTCCCAACCCTCAGGGAGCTCAACACCATAGGTAAGGCCCCAGGGCTGCCTTGCAGGAGCACTCTCAGTGACACACAATTACATGGAGACAAGAGTTGGAAAGCCCAAGGCTGGGGCTGTATGTGGGACCCTTCTGGAGGGTACAGACTGCTGCAGGAGAGCCCTGCTTTGCTGTGCCTTGGAGCTCAGAGGTGCCTTTAGTATCTGTGATGTCCAATTCTTAAGGAGAAGGGAGCACCCAAGATTTATAGATGCTTGTGGTAGAAGTGATGTCTAAAGATCACTTGCTTTATATATATATATTTTATGTTTTCAAAAGTCTATAAATTACTATTACATCATTATATAGCTCCCAGTATTTTTTCTACCCTTTCTCTTAGATTTTAGAGTAACAACCATACTACAGATTAATAAAATACTCTTTAGTCTTATTTTCAAGAAGAGAACCTAGTAGTACATTTTGTTTTCCAATCAGAATCTGAGAAGACACATCAAGAAATGGAGCAAAGAAGCCCTGGACGAACTCCAATGGGGCAGTATCTGAGGGATAATTACCTAACCAACTGCTCTTCTAATTGGACAAAGTTTGTTAGATATGATGATCTGTTAAACTTAGAAAGTTGTAGAAATCTGATGCCAGGTGTGTCCAGGACCACTGGGACACCTGGAAACTTCCAAATAAAGGCCTGCTTTTTCTTTTGCTATTTTAGCAGTGTTGCAAGGGTTTTTCTCTTACGATATTAGGCAACAGCAGGGAAGAACAAAAATCAGCCACTTCACAGTCCACAAAAACTCACCAAGTTTTCTTTAAAAAATTGCAAAGTTGGCATGGAAATTTCTGCATTAGTCCTTGACTTGCTGCTATATAAGCACATGTAAGTCCAGGCTCCTGGGTGCTCTGACCAGGATTGGTAGGGGTACCTTTTTATAGACAGATTCCTTGCTTTCTACACAAATTAGTTATCATGTGCAGTCTGTTCTTTCACACCTTTTGGGAAATGAGTCAGAGGGCTTTGGGGGGGGGGAGGGTCTTTGGTGGTCTTCATTCCCCCTACAGCTCAATTCTTGGCCTCATTCCTACTCCTGTACTGTACTGTGTTGTGCTTATCTCCAAGATCTTGAGCAAGGATGTTTGTCCCAGAAAAGTCCTGCTGTTCTTCCACATGGCCCTCTTCTCCAGCCCCCTTTTGTCCTTTCCCACAGGGTGTTAATACCAACAACTCTTGGTTATTGCTCACAGTCACTGTTATTACCAACAACCCTTGGTTCACTCTGCAGCCATCTGGCTGTGGGTGTTTTAAACACACACATTTAGCCCCCTCTGGGAATCTACAGTAGCCCAGGCCTCTAGGCACTGGCAGTACCTAAAAGTGAAAATCACCTTTGCAAAACTACAGCCTGCCTTTCCTCTCCAGGCCTGTCTTGGACACAGGGCAGGTTTTGAGCCTGGGGGCTCAAAGTCAAGAGCACAGCTGGGCATCCCCAGTGACTGGGAGTGCTTATTCTTGGCAAGACGGAGCTTGAGAACACTCCACTGTCACCCGCATGGGTAGGGGCATGGAGGATGGTGGCCTGTGCTGACTTCAGAGCATGGTATGGCTTTCATTTTCTTTCCAGAAATCTGCAAAATCTGGTCTGCAATGTCTCGGCACATCTACAAACAGCTCTTGCAGAAGAAGGTGAGCCTTGACTCCTGCATGTGCCTCATCCTGCTCCTCTGATGCTCCAGAGCAGGGCCCAAAGTGCCATCCCCAGGGTCATGCAAGTCATCTGGTAGCCTCCTTACCTTTGGGCAGCCCTGCCAACACTTCCTCTTGTTTGTGTTTTCAGGCAGTGGATATTGGAGTTGGGAGTTTTGTTGTTTTCCCAGCACATGCCACTGTGGCAGAGGGCAAGGTTTTGCCTATTGAGAGACCTATGTTCATTCTGAGCAAGCCTCTGAAGATGTTTTACAACCTTGAGAGTGAGGAGGCCAAAATTCCTGGTAAGAAAATGGGATCCTTTCCTTCCACAGGCCTTGCATTTTGGCTTGATGTCAACACCTCTAAAAATAGCAAACTTCCAACCTGCTGAATGTGGGCACTGATGTGGTAGCCCAACACCCTGCTCCTGCCTGAGGAGCCAGCCGTGTCTGCTCAGCTCCTCCATGCTCCAGCTCGTTGCTCACAGTAGGAGGCAAAGCTTTGCTTGGTCTTTCCTGTCCACTGCGTCCATTCTGGAGATATGGATGAAGCTGAAAGGGGGGCACTGTCTGGCAGTGTTGCCTGAGAGCTGGGTGCTGATGACCTCTAGTTTCTGAGGGAGAGAGACACTGTTACTTTGCTTGTTTGCCAGATGAGACACCTGTTGTTCATCCAGACTTTGAAGCGATCGCTGCCAACACCCACTTTCGCCAGGAAATCGTGGAGCACTGTGTACAGGAGACCCTGCTTTGCTTTGCTGAGGCCCTCCGAGACAACAAAGAGGTGGAATTCTCCTTCAGGTGCATCGGTATCCTCGCCGTGCGAACAAAAGTGGTCAGCATGACCTTCTTTGATGGCTGCCTGCTGGAGCTGGATACAACAGGAAACATGCTCCAAGCCCTTCTCGAGGTGAGCTTGTCACTTCTCTGGGATTCCTCCTCGTGGCTTTGTGGCAATGTGTTTCCAAAACTGTCCAGTTGCCCTGTCTGGGCTGTTGTCACCTGCCTCACCACCCAGCCTAGGCACACTCCTAATGAGCTAGTCCGTCTCATGAGTGCCTCAGCCCCTTTGAGGGAGAGGCTAATGACATCAAGGAGAATGAGTGTGAGACTTTCTGAGAAGCAGCCTTTGTGTCTTTGAGCACCACGGTGGTTTGCCACCATTCTGAGCAATCAGCACATGTTCTGGATTTCTGCTGATGTACTGCTGTTCCCTTCCAGGACCCCAACATGATGAACATTGTTGCCTTTCCAGGCCAAAACGATTTTAGTCGGGTCAGCCAAGATGAGGTTGTTGTACTGCCAAGGTGAGCAGGATGGCTGCTGCAGCCCTCAGCTTGTCGGACACCTGTTCAGCCACTGTTTTTAGGGTATCCTCCTGCTGAGGCTCCTTTCCAGCAAAACTTGGGTAAGAGCAGCCACTTCACAGGAGAGCTTCCCTCTCCATTGCTCACTCCTCCCTGGCTTTGGAGACTGCAGATGAAATGGCCATTCTGCTTTCAATGTGCCCAGAGGGTCTGTGCAAGCATGTGCATTCTGTCCTCCAAGGACTAGGCAGTGCCCCCCAAAGACATGTGCCAGCAGCTTGTAAGTGTCAGCCTCCAAGGGAGCCTGTAGCCCCAGCTTTACCCAGCTGGTGCCTTCTTGTTTCCAGTCTTGTAGCTGAGACCCCGCACCAGCCATCAGCCCTGCCGATTTCCCTGAAGCCCAGAAGAGCTTCGGAGCCTTGGGGTGGGGGTTCCCGCAGAGGTATGTCCCAGCTGAGTGCTGGCAGGGTCTGTGTGTGCTCCTGCCCTGGGTCACTGCTGGGGAACCCATTATGGAAGAGGCTTTGAGCTGTGGGGAGTCCCTACAATCCAATTTCCCCAGCGGGCCCCATGGGATTCCTCAGTACCTCCCAGTACTTCCCACGGGTGGATCGCTTCTGCTGGTATAAGAGGGAGATGAGAAAAACCATGCCCTGGGGCAGTGGGTGGCTTGGTAGGAATTCAGCTCTGGAGCAGATCCAGTGTGGGCAAAAGAGAGGGGCCTGCCTGGAACTGTGACTCCTAGGAGTGGCAAGGGTTGTCAGTGAGCCTCATGTAGAATGGCTGTGCAGCTCTCCCACCCATGTTGTCCCACATAATCTCAAAAGACTGTGTGCTCTTCTCTTGCCTCCTGCTTGCAGTCAGTGTGCTGGATCCAGTGTTCCTGGCTCGGCGGAGGATTTCTCAGGCCAGCCAGCAGTCGATGGAAGCTGATCACGGTAGAGACAAGGAAGCTGGCCCAGGCGGGTGAGCCTTGTAGAGGAGTGCTGTGGCTGAGGACAAGCCCTCAGTATCACCCTCATTATCACTTGTGATAATGGCTGATGCCGCCCTTGTCTGGGATGCCTGTGCTGATGCCAAACAGCCCTGCAGACAAGTGGTCATCCTACTGACCTGCTGGGTGGTACCAGACAGGCTGCCATCCCATAGACACAAGCTCACACTCCCACAAGCTCAGACTGCTGGCTGTCCTTTTTTAGGCACCTGCCCCTAATCCAGGAGAAGACCGAGATGATGCTGAAGCACCCCGCATCTCCAGTTCAGCAGGGATTGAAGCCCACTGCAGGTACTACCCAACCCTCAGAAATGGTAGGTCCATCCCAGGGTTTGGCCGGTCCTGTGTCATGGCTGGGGCTCTGGGCCAGGGCAGGAGACACAGCAAGAGCTGCACATGGTCCCAGCCCTCCTGCCCTGCCCAAGCTCAAGGTGGCTAATGCTGCATGTGTGCTCTGTGAATGTCTTTCTCCAGGGAAGGCACCCCCTCTACACTGAGAAGGAAGAAAAGGAGCTCCAGCTGCTGCTGGCATCCAAGCGCCATGAGGTGGAAGCAGAAGTGTGGCGCAAATACTTTGGCAACCGAGCGGTCACTGAGTACGGACAGGTACAGCATGCACCTCACAGCCCCCAGGAAAAGGACATTTTGCCTTTCTGCTCGGGGGCAGGGGAGCAGGGAAGGTGTCCTAGAGCAGCAGCAGTGCCATGGCTGGGGTCTGCTGCCTGCCCGCTGCCCTGCAGCAGGAGCTGTCCCCGAGGCGCGGGCTGGAGCCGGACGCTGGCTGTGGCACAGGCTGTTTGCTCTGTGCCCTCCCTGCCAGGGAGCAGCTCCACGGCCCCGTGAGCGCCGAGCCAGGCCTGTGCAGGGCACACAGGCTTCGGCTGGAGCCTTGAGAGGAGCCCCAGCTGTTGGCAGCAGTGCTTTAGGGGAGTCTCCTCTGCCTTTGCAGACCTCCTGCCCCTACGTGTTTGAGGATCCCTACCGCCCTTCCCACATCCTGAGGAAGGCCTACTCCAAGAAGCTGAAGGAGAGGGCAAGGCGGAGCAAGGCAAAGAAGAGGGGCTTGGAGCAGCCAGCAGAGCTCCAGTTCCTGAGGAAAGTTCTGGAAGAGTAAGTGAGGTGGAAGGAAGGCCCACAATAGGCCCTAGAGCAGCGGGATGGCCTCAGCAGCACCGCCGGGAACCAGGGGCACTGGGAGCCTGCCCAGCCACAGAATGAGGCCCTTTTCCCTGTTTGCTTTAGCAAGGGTGTGCAGACGAGCCTGTTGGAGCCCTGAGGAGAAGGCCCAGCGACTGCCAGCCCTGCCAAGAAGCTGCAAGCAGCCCTACAGAAATTATTGTCACAGCATTCATGCTTTCCACCAGGAGAGCTGCCAGGCATGGGTGGCAGATCCAAGGACTGCCTTAGATAAAGAGAATATGCCAAATAAAGGTTGCAGTGACCATGCTGCTGTGTTCATTGCCTTTCTTTGCATGCTCTCCAGAGGCCAGGAGAGCCCCCTGCAGACCCATGGTCAGACAGCAAACTGGCTGGAGGTACCTGGCCCTGCCAAGCAGTGGTGACGGGCCATGGGACTCCATAAGTGATGTAAACACCACTCTGTAGGGATAACCAGAGGCCTGTGGCTGATTCTGGGACTGTTAGGGCAAATTCGATCTGGGAAAAGCAAACAGTGGGCTTGATGCTGCTTGAAGAGCTGCAATTGCATGGAGAAATATGCGTCATTGAAGATACTCCTTAGTTTAGGCTGTGGCTGACCCTCAGGAACCATTCAGTGGCCTTCCTGGGAGAAGGCTTATTCACTTCAGGAAGAGAGGAATTTTTGAAAGTGTGAAATTCCTTTTTTTGGCAAGGTAAACTACAGCATGAAGAAGAAAGCTGTGATGACCTGGAAAGGTAAAAGAGCACGAGCAGCAGCATATGCAACTATGCCAGCCCCTGTCAGACCCTGGGGTCTCCACTGGGACTGCTACTGCTGAATATCATCTTCCTTAATGCCACAGCTAGTGAGATTGAGTGCAGCCTCAGCACATTTGTAGGTCTCTTGGGAGCAGGAGCCAGGCTGACAGTTTTGGAGGTAGCTCTTCACTCTATGGCCTTTATTACTGAACTAATCCAGGCACTGAGCAGACAGAAAACCTTTTTGGCTTCCCCTCCAGGTTCCCAGGCCTCCTGAAACATAATTTCCTGACTCTGCTGCTGTCTGGCAGCATATCCACAGTGGCTGGTCTGTAGCCAGCAGTCTCTGGTGGCATTAGCAGCTGGCTTGACAGGGATAGAGGTGACACAGGGTTGTGAGGGCAGGCTTAGGTGTTTGAAGTCACATTGCATTTTGATCACAAACTTAGGTTATTAAATGGTTATGTGTGTCATTTTTTTTCTTTTTTCTTTTGTTTTTTTAATTACCTGGGGTGCTATTTGTGTTGAGAGGCTGAGGGGAGCAGAATGTATTGGGCAGAGGTGAAATGCTTCAGCAAACAGACGCTCAGAAGCAAAGCAGTAGGACTGGGGAAGCAGAGGAATTTTTCTAAACCAGCCCTGCCTTGCAGAGGGGGCTTGGCCCCTGGGCAGGATGCACTGGCACTGGAGAGAAGTGGCTTACTGCCCTTCCCTGCCCTTCCCTGCCCTTCCCTGTCCTTCCCTGCCCTTCCCTGTCCCCCACGAGTGGGAACCACCAGGGTGGGAAGAAAGCCATGACCTATAAAAGAGTACCAGCAGCAGCTTCTCAGACCCTCTGATGCCTGGGAAGGCTGAAACAGAGACTGAACAGATCTGGAGATTAAGCAGATATTTATTAAAAGGCCTTTAATGATACACCTTGAGCAGTACAAGAGCCTGGCCAGGGCTACACCCAAGGTGGACTTAAAATGGTCACAAAATGGATAACCAGTCATGAGGTCTCACACTTTTATTAGTTTTGGTTAATTTGCATATTGGTGTTTAATTTTCCAGTTGCAGCTCTGGGTTGTGAAGTTTCATCCTTCTTGTTTTCTCTCTTCAGTTGTTTGTGCTTTTGGACCTGAAACTTGGATTGCTTGTCCTTGATCTTCAGCAGGAAAAGGTTTTGTTTTGTCTGCCTACTCTGTGGAGAGAGCTGACTAACACTTAATATGAGGCTCAGAACTACACCCCTAGGCAGCACAGAATCTGGAAAACGTGAAAGCTAAAACTTAAGGCATCTTTCCTAGCTAGGGAGACTTCAGTCAGGCCAGATCACATTCATGAACCTCCATCACCTATGTGGTCCTGTGTGCCGGTCACACCTGGTTTACGATAGTGATGTGAAAGTATAACTATAAAGTATAAAGTATATGGGTTTGTGTTCAGCTAAAATAATGGACAAGGTGTAAGGGCTGGCCATGTGCCTGCTGCTGCCAGTGAGTGTGCTTTGTAGAGTTTTAAAGTGTAAAGAGGGCCAGATTTGTCAGTTTTCTAAACCTTTTTAGCATAGCACACCCAAATTTCTCAAGCAATATGTTGAAAATATGTATTAATTTTCAGCACAGAGGTGCAGCCAGAAAGAGTAGAAGAAAGCTAGTGAATGTAGAGATGTTTTCACTCTTGTACCTTGAGAAAGATATCTGTAGGACCATAAGAGTATCGTAGCCAGCTTTTGCTTGAAGATGCTGTGGATGATTTAAAGTAAGATAAAGGTCTGATGATTGACTGTCCTATTAAGTGCAAATGCTTCAGCAGTGTGGTTTCAAACTCACACCTGCTCCCACAAAACCAAGACAGGGCTTCGAAATGAGCTGTGTGTTTAGCCAGAAGCCCAAGAAGGACTAATAGCCTGCTGGAATGCCTTGGGAAGGTATCACTCACTTTGGTGGAAGTCATTGTAGCAAGCTGCTGGTGAAACTGGTTTTTGCTTTGATTAGCATTTTACTTCTCATGATCAGCTCCTTGCTAGGGAGCACAGTGTCTCAGACCTTAGCTTATAAAATAAAATAAAATAAAATAAAATAAAATAAAATAAAATAGAGACTGGCCTTTCAGAAAGGTGTATGCTTACATATTATTCTGCTTTCAAACAACTAATGTAAAATTGGCATGCTTACATTACTGGCTGTTGTCTTTTCATGTGAAGTGACTGAATTATTGCCTGAGAATGTTATGTGCTCACATAGAGAGAAGCCTTGTGCAATGTAAGGCAGGCATTCTTTCAAGATGTGATTGCATTTTAAAAAAGTAGTCTGTTACAAATACAATGTGGAGCAGTAACCCTTACTCCTAAACACAGATAGTAATCTAACCGGAGCTGTAAAAACTGACTTCTTGAACATTTGGTGAAACTTCTAATCCTTCTGGGGAAATAATTGTGTGTTAATTAAGAGCCGGGATTCCACAAGGCTTATTAGCTGTCTAGCTGGATCTGAGAAGCAGAAGGTTGAGCAGAGTTTAACTAAAGTTTAGAGCTGTTAATTAGTTTGCTTTCTTTCTAGTCTCCTTTCTATTTTCCCGGTTTTGGTTTGTGTAGCGCACTTTGAATGACCCGTGAGAAGCTACTGCTACTGTGCTTCTGACATGATAGCTCCCAATTGTAAATGCTGTACTTTTCTAGCTGGGAAAGAATAAAGCTTTAAAAGAGCTTGGCTGCCCTTAGCTACAAGCTGGCTTGTTATGGATGAAGAAATGACAGAAAGTGGAAAAAGCAGGCTGGCTAATCTTGTTAAATTGGCTGAGTAATGTTGCATTCACAATACGTGAACTCCATGCTGCAAGGCACAGATGCTTTAATAAACTTTAGACGACCTGTCTTACTTTAGCAGCCTTTACAGGGCTCAGAAAATATTTGATAAGTGCATGAAAACCTAAAAATGGAGCCGCCTTCCTTACAGACCTCTGTTTAGAGTGTTACAGATACGGGAATTTGTGAATGTGCGAAGGTTGTGCTTCCCTGATGTGTGCCTGGACAAGATAAGGGAGGGAAAGGTAAAACCTGAGACCTGTTTTATTGGGTTTGAAAGCTTGTTAAAGAGCAATGTGAACTGTTTCCTGATTTTTTCACTTGGATATTATGATTTTGTTTACTTTTTGGTGGGGTGGGGTGAGGGGGGTGCTAGCATGCAGTGCAAAACTTCCAGGGATTCTGATATGATGTGAGATGAACTGAACAAAACAGCTACTATTTAAGCTCAATAGCCCCTGTGCCCCTCAGTGAAACAATTTTAAGCCTAATGAGTAGGAGTGGTTTGAAGGTCTATTGTAAAAGAATTCTACTGGAATTCTATTTGTTAATTCATTAATTAGACTTGTCAGAGTCTGCTTTGTACTTACTACAATGACTACCACTTCGTTCTAGGGGTGTAGCTTAGCCCTTGAGCTAATTTGACTTCTGGCTTCAGTCCTCTCATACTTAATGCGTCACTTTTAGATGTTTTGTTGTTCTACTCATCGCAATGTTTATATCTTCCTTTCAGTTTGTAGTATGTCTCAACAAGGACATTTGCATCAACATAAGTGCATTGGCCTAATGCAAATGATCTCCAAAACGGAATATGCATCAGAATGACTAATCCTGGTAACTTAAATGGGTTCACACCAGTAAGGTGTGCCTGTGTTTTAGATCAGCAGTTTGGTGGGTGGGGGCCAAGTGGAAAAGGGCATTAAGTGTGATGTAGATAGCCCTTGAGTTATAAATGGAAAGAGTACTTGGATTTGTAAAAATGTCCTAAGCATGCAGATTAGATTTTGTGATTACAGCCCTGTTGTACCAAGTGCTTGAGGGCGATGGGGTTTTTCTCAATCTTTAGTTAATTCCCCACTCCTTTAAAACGCATGTTTGTTTTTCATTAGGAGTAGCCTAAGAATATCTATAAAATCTAAATTTGAGGTGCCTCTGAAACAATCAGGTGCCTGGTCATAAATGTGAGAGTATGGGCATGCATTAGTAAGAATCCCACAATCTGTTACAGAGAGCACTTATTGTGTGATTCTTTTGGCAGTGTTTGAATTCTTTCACTACTAAATCTTGGGTTTCTTTTCTGTCAAATGCACTGCACAGCATTCTGATCTGACACCCACTTGGCAAGAGTTGCTTGCTTGGAGCTATACTACATTCCTTTAGTTTAATTTTGAAGTTAAAGGTATGTTTTATAAAGGGTAATCCTCAGTCATATGCAGATAAATGTCTTATATAGTGTTGCTTTCGACAACTAAATCCTCTTAACCTTAACAGAGGAAGAAAACTGCCTTTTAAAAACATTAGTGGACTTACAGATCCAAGCATCTTTTAGTGACTGATTTGGAGAATCTATCTGGGTGGGAAGAGTTCAGTTCTAAAGCACCTCACCTAATCCTGTTTGCTTGACAAACATCTGTGCAAACATCTTACGCCCTATTGCTTACTTTGCAGGATCTTTTTTTGCTAACTTCCTATTCTGTTTTACCCTCTGAAAAATTGACACAGAACTTTCTGACATTTATGATCCCAGGAGTTTCTCTGCATTTTGGGGATTGCCAGGATATAATTTATTCCCATTTCTCGGTTACAGGCTCATTTATACAAAGTGTAACTGCAGGCAAAGGTACTACATTGTTTAGAACTGATGCACTGAGAACAGCATCTTGGTCGTGGAAATGCACACTGACAAGGGTAGTTTTAAGATTTCAGCTGGGTCAACAAATAAAGCTACAATAAATGTTAATGTTTTGAAGAAATGTCTTTAAAGTGATAACAGCTGAGCTGTAGATCTTGGCAGGAAGCAGCTGGCTAGTTTAAAAGATGGCAACAAAAGATTGTTTTAACACTGCAGGGGGAAAGAATGTTCTTTTTGAGAAAAATTCTAATAACATGAATGCATGGTATTGTAAAGCACCATTTAGAATGTGTACAGTTACTTACCAGAATATAACAGGAGGAGATAGACAAGTAGAGACCTGAATATGGAACGGGCCTGTAAAATCTTTGGGATAATCTTGTGAAAGATGAAGTAGGTCAGTGTCCTGTTGTTCTGTTATTTTATAGTCCCCTACTTTGGCAGCTCATTTGAGTGATAGCTGATGTATTTCATGAAGAGCTATAGAAAACCATGAACATCTATATTAATTGAGATACTGCTTCTGTAATCATAGAATCATATTGTAGAATGGATTGGGTTGGAAGGGGCCTTAAATATCTTGTAGTCCCAATCCTCTGCCATGGGCAGGGACACCTTGCACTAGACAAGGTTTCTCAGAGCCCTATCCAGCATGTCCTTGAGCACTTCCAGAGATGGGGCATCCACAGGTTTTCTGGGCAATCTGTTAAGGGCCTCACCACCCTCACAGGGAAGAATTTCTTCCTAATCATTAATCTTGACCTACTCTCTTCCAGTTTAAAGCCATTCCTCCTTGTCCTGCCATCACACGCCCTTGCAGAAAGTCCCTCCATGTCTTGTAGTCCTTTTGGGTACTGGAAGGTGCTCTAAGATCTCCCCAGAGCCTTCTGGCTGAAAACCCACAACTCTCAGTCTGACTTCATCAGAGAGATGCTCTGGCCTTGTGAGCATCTTGCTGTTGCAAATTTCCGTTGTGCATTATTGCCTCCTGTCCCCTTCTGTGCTTGGGAGGAGTTTTGGGCTGTTTGGTTGTAGCTCCAGCTGCAGGCTGTGCTTTAAGCCATCTAATTGTTCCTCAGTCTCCCTGGTGTTCCACTGCCTTCTCACTGCCTCATGCAGCTCAGCCACCTGCAGGTTCTCCCCTGGGCCCAGTTTTGCAGGTGGTTTGCTGCTTGTCCCTGCCTCAGGAGAAGGGTCTCAGTGAGGTGTCTGCTTTGTAGCCTTTCTCCCCTACAGCTCTCTCTGGGTGCAGGCATTGACCACAGAAAAGGTACCTGGTGCAGATTTCCCCACTGCTTCAGGCACTCTGGGTGGGCTGGTCTGGAATTGTTGTTCCCACTGCTCAGAGAAGCCCCTGTGTGCCCCCATCCCCACCCTGCTGTGGGACATCCCTGCCCTGGAGTAATTCACCTCAGCAAGGGACCAAATCTGACTCAGCTCGAGGCTGAGCTTCCTTCAAGGATCTGGAAGGAACTGTATCAAAAGGACACTTATAAAACCAAACTCCTCTGAGTTAAAGTGGGTAAGGAAAGATGAGGCTTGCTCTCCACACCTCTCTTACCCACTTTAAACTAACTGCAGTGGAAAAAAAAAGTGTACCTTTAAAGAGGATATTAGCACAAGAATCTAGACCGACTGTGAGTGTCCTATTCAAAAACCTGCCAAAGACACTGTGACCTTATTTCCGTAGCCCTAGTGTGTTATTAATTTGCTTGGGATTGTACCCTGTAATTCTCTCTGCTGAAGCAAGCTGAATTTCTGACTCTTTCCCAGCAAATTGAAAGTGCCCTTTCAGGATGTAAGGTAAGGACTGACCCTGTCTGTTTTTCAGCCAGGAAAGAGAAAGACAATAAGTTTCATGAGGTAGCTTTTGAGTTTGGAGTGCAGTATTATCCAAATGAAAACCCCATATTCCTCTGAAGCGATGGCCTCCACTTTCTCATGTGGGACATAACAGTGGTGGGCCCCTCTCTGTCACACAGGGAAGATCTTAGAGGTGAAATCTCTCTGCTAAAAGGAGATTAGGACATGGAAGCACACCTTTGTGTACAGCTCTGTGGGGTGCAATCCAACCTATAAATGCTCTTCCTGGAAATAAAACAGACAAATCATTACAGGTTTGGTATTCTGAATAACTGTATCTGGGTGACCTAACATTTTTAAACTCTTGCAAGCTGAAGTCAAATGAATTACAAATCTGGAAATCCTGTTAAGCTGTTTGCTTTCTAATGGTTACGTGGCTTAAAGGTCTCGGAAAAATCAGGAATTTGTGGAGTCCAAGTCACCGATGTTTTATACTGTAGTTAAAAAATGTTATATCTGTATCCCAGTTCAGATCAGATGACAGATACATTTAGCCTTTGTGCCTTAATGCCACTGCATATGAATGTGTATATAATATTCAAAATATGTGTTCAATAAAAATTGAATTTCAGGTAATATCTGCGTTCAAATCAAGGATTCCTGAGTGATAAATTGTTCACCTTTCTTTCCTGTCCTAGGAGATGTACGGAAGGGAGCCAGTGATGATATGCTGTCAAGGTAAAATGACTTTGCTCAGAAAAGGGGAATATTTGGAGTTCCTATTTCAATGAATAACATCACTGGAATGTTCACCCCATCAGGCAGCTCTGGAAAACAAGCTTTCAGAAGGTCATCAGCTCGTGCTTGTAACCTTGCTGCCATTTGTCTGGTAGGATCTCTCTTCATCGTAAACCTGAATGCATTTATTAGGATTGCAACGAAGAGAAAGTCTGAAGAGAATATTAAAATAGTTGCTATTGTGCCAGGACGAAATTGTTTGTTTCGGCAAATAGCGGAGTCCACGGAGCTGTTGAAATGAAAGGTCATTTTCAGACTGTGGAAGAAAATAGGATGTTCTTGTGAAAGAAAAGAGGAGAGATGTGTGTGTGAGCAAGTGAACATTTTTTTCTGTTGTTCTCACGAAGAATCAAAAGGTTTAGAAGTTAATTTTGCTTTTTTTTTTTTTTTTTCTTTTCTTTTTAACCCATAATGACCAAATACTGTGTTCAAGCAATCCTCCAGACAGACACAAGTCTAATCCTTCACACAGACACAAGTAGGGTCTTTTTAGCTGCAGTGAGTTTGCAGGAAGAGGCAGGATGAATGTAAATGCTCTTGTTTTATCTATCAAGTTGATATGAAGTTCACTAAGGCTATTTTTGACTGTGAGGGACTTCTTGAATTGAAGAAGATAAGACACCCCACTTGCACTCTGTTTTAGGACTAGAACTTAAAATTGCAGTGGAGAAAACAGATGTAACTGTTGTCCCCAATTTACTTTAATAGGACTGTGAAGTTGCAGAAGTCTAGTCTTTTGCTGTCAGTGGCAGGAAAAATCTCAAAGATGTTCTTTTGAAAATATTAAGTTTCCCAGGAACAAATAAAGCTTGGTTGTCCTTTCGGTTCACTTATTTGTTCATGTCTATTTAAATGTTATTTCTAAGCGTAGGAAAAGTTTTTCAGGTAAGAATTGTTGATTATATTTTGATGCCTTTCAAGGAGGGAAAATAAATTAGTGCTCTCCTTTTCCCCTATATAGCATCCTATATATATCCCCTATATATATCCCCTATATTTCCCCTGCCCATGGAAGGGGGTTTGGGGCAAGATGATCTTTAAGGTTCCTTCCAACTCAAACTGTTCAGTGATATCTGACAGAGGCAAACATTGTTCTATAGAGAATATCTCACATATGTTTATTCTCCAAAAAGCCCTTTTCAGACCTAATTTCTTGTAATCTGCTTTTGATCAGTGAACAAGGGAAAAACCTGTCAGGGAACTCAGCCAAAGCAAATTTCTTTCTCAGCTTTACAATGAACTTCAAATTTAACAAGACAATGGCCAAATGTTGTTCTTGTGTGTATCACTTCTTTACACAACAACAATTTGAGCCCGTTAGAAAAGTCTTCTTAAGCTTATCTGGAGGGGCCTGGGGGTGTCCCTAAAAAGGCTTCAAGATTGTGAAATTTGGCAATTAGGCACCAATCTTCCTCTGAGAAATTTAGTGATACACGGTGTTAGGGAATATGTTAACATCGGGTGCTGTAGGTATATTCAAATTCAAAAGAACACAAACAGAAATCAACAATGAGACTGTTGGTCTCATTGTATTAATAGCACCTGCAGGGGAAAAAAAATCAATTAAATCAAAATGGATGCTAGTTGAAGTGCTTCACTTCTTAGTTTATTCATCTGCAGGTGAACAACCTGCCACTGTTAAAACCTATTTCCTAGATGCAGTTCTAGATTTATCGATACTCTCACGAAGCGGTACACCAGAAACCTTGTAATCTTGTAACAGTCTGCCTATATGCTTGAGTCAAGTTTTATACTGGCAAATATGGGTGTTCGGGGAGAGAGAGAGACACGGCTGAGTTTCATGGACCGTGCTGGGAATGGTGAGCTCTGAAGGCGCTTGTGTTGCCTCCGTGGATATGAGTCATGCTGAATTAGGCAGTCTCACCCATACTTTGTGCAAGATCATCAGCAAGCTCCATTCTTTTCTTTGAAATGTAAATCGTCAGTTTCTCAGTCACTTGAATACTAAACCCAGCAGATCAGAATGAGTGCAATGCTGGATTCTCTTTAACTAACAAGTCTTGTGAAGAGTGCTGTTTTGTTTTATTTTCCTCACCATATACTACTCTTTCTGCTGTATCTTGATTTATCCTTTCCAACCTTGTGTTGGTGAAACCTGACAGCCCTGAAAAAGCATTATTTTGTTGCAGGTTTTTGTGGGCACACTATACATAAAGGTCATTCAAACACAGATTTGCTGTTCTGCCTTTCAGCTTGACACTGTGTGGATTCCAGATTTTTTATGTAAATGGTGTTAGGATAGTATATTTATTTCCAGCGAAAAGACAGAGCAATCAATTTAAAAAAGCAAATGGTGCTGCTCCAGATCACACACTTTCCCAGCTAAAAATAGAAAATCAAATGCTAGGAGTTGCTGAATGCTTTCAATCCTCACCCTAAGGTAAAATTTCAAATCAGGAGAATTTACTAATTTAGATTTAACAAACTACCACTTTCTGGGCTTAAGTCTTTTGTTATATGGTAAAATAGTCAAATCACAGCCCTCTGGAAATATTGGCCAAATATTTCTGAAATTGGCAATGTGTTTTAGAAAAGAGTCATAAGGTAAGATCACAGGAGCTCTAGTCCTTTCTGTTTTTTTTTCTTTCTCCCCAGAACTGTGTGTTTGTAACACCTGCTGAGCGAAACAGGATCTCTGGGTCTGTAATAGCTTTTAAACTCTAACCTTTTGGTATGTAAGAGAACCAGCTGGCTAATCTAAAGACATTCTAGAATAAATAATGCTTTTTCTCCCGTGTATTAGCAGCAACCTTTATAGAGGTTCCATGCATACTTTCTCTTAAAGGTTATTATGCTAATTTAATGCATTACATTATTTTCCTCGTAGTGTAAACATACATAATAATCCCATTTATTTTGTTTATTCTAAAAATACTGAAATGCTAACCACAGTATAAAAAGTGGAAAATACATTGCTGCCATCAGCTTCATTCTCTGTGCTGATGACAATGAATTTTAAGTAACTCATGCCAACTTTTCTTGGCTGTATACTGCTAATAGGAAAAGACAGTGGAAGCAGGATTGCTATTGCCTTGGAAGTAAAAGAACGGTAGGTGCTAGAGAGAAAGAAACATTACATGGACTGATTTTTTTTCTCGCCTTAATTTAATATTATTTTTCTTTTATTAGGTTTTCCTATTAAAAATGGGCTGTGTTATCAGTAATGTGAATCTTAATTGAGTATCCTTTTGTCTGCCATGATAATTTTTAGCATGCCATAATATTGGCTATACTGTTCTGAAGGTTGTTCCGACCTCCAGTCTTAAGTAAAATAATTTCTTACAGAGGGCAGGATAACCTTCACATGTACTATAATTGTCCTTGGATTTCTATACACTTTACAACTCTCACTAGAGTAAGATTTTCTTTCCATCTGTCATTTTCATGGGGTTCTGCAGTTACATCTCACAAACTGATTTTTTGAAAGAAAGCAAGCTCATGAAGTGACTGCACAGGTCCAGACACACAGACCTTTCTTGTTTGGCCCTTGTTGGCTCCATCCTGACTCACTTGCCTGCCACTTTGTCTAGTAAAGATTTTTTTGGAGCTGGTCATTAACTTATTCCTCTGTATTGTGTGTGAATTGGAAAATCCCTTGTGCAGTCTTATGGGTCTACACCAAACAGCTAGTGAAGATGGAATGGATTTTGGGCTCTGATTTTACACACCCTGTTCCCTTGAGATCTTCCAAAAGCTAAACAAGATGCTGAACTGAACTCAACTGATACTGAGTTGAACAAGATACTGAAGATATTAAAGAGTTAATTTGTCTTTTTCTTAAATTCTTAATATACTCTTAACATCACTTTTTCAGGAAACCCATTCAATTTCTTTCCCGCCTTGTGTTCATGTATTAGTCTGAAACTTGCTTAACAATTCTAAGAGAAAACAGTGAAGGGAAGCAAACCATAACCTGTGATGGCAAACACAAATCTCCATGAATATTCACATGAAGGAGACTTAGTCTCTTTTCCATGTGATGTTTGTTTTGCTTTTTTTCTTAATTTGACAGTGTGTTGCTTATGAAAAGATCAGAAAGAGTACAAACACTGAGTATACATATTTCAAATAAGTTTGGAATGAAAATCACATTTAAAATAGTGTCAGACACTACAATAGCAAAATTGAGGTGTGGAACTCTGATTATGCCAATTAAACAAAAGATTGTTATCCGTAATTTTTTTTTTTTTTTTTTTAAACCAGCAGTGCACAGTAGTGGCTCCTATTGATTTGTAGTCTGGTGCCAGACGTTATTACTGCTAAAATATAGTCCATTGTGAAAAATCAATGCATGCATACTAGAGTACATTAATTACTGAATAGTTTTTGCTTCCCAGCTAGGTGCCTACTGATTCAATATTAGGTCTTCACATGATAGAGATCTAATGAACCTTCCTTCTGTAATCCATTATCCAGATGCAGAGCTGATTTGCTCACAAACTTCAAACTTTGTGGCAAGTTGTGCAATGTTGTTGCCTCTCAGGTTTTGAAATGATTCAGCTTGTTCAAAGAGACTAAAATCCCAGAAAATAATCACTACAGGATCAGATGAGCAAGTAGAATATATATGTGGCTGAAATGAGAAGCTACTAAAATTTATCATTAAGAAAAATGCATTTGTTTGTATATTAAACTGTGCATATGCTTTCTCTATATCCATGCTCTATTATTAACTCCATCAGAAAGGAGTAGACAGATATACAATTTGCAGGTTTTGGTTTTAAGTGAATGGCCTGCTTTTACAGAGTTCTCTTTGGAGAAATCATCTTGCATTAATGTGTGATTTTTTACATGAATCTGTAATACCTTTGAGGCAGTTTATAGTGTTTCAAATGGGCATAAAAAGCAATTCATGGATGTACACAAACTGAAAACATGTATTACTGAAGCAAAATCTCTTGCTTTCCTGTAAATAGCTGCCCTCTCAAGAAGTCAGAAAATGTGTTGCTTAGGATTACAGCTGGAGTTAAAACAAGTAATCAAAACATATTTCCCTTTTTCTGAAATAAATGTAGATGGAGGTGATTTTGACTTGGAAATAATTGCAACTTAAAAACACTCTGCTGCACACACCCTAAACCTGATGTGTCTAAATCTTGTTGAGCCCATTTTTTTTTCTGATGTGAGTGCTTTGAAGCTCAGCTTATACATTTTAAATTTGTTTCGCTTAACTCTTTGAGCACCTCGCTCACTCACACATTTCACTGTTACATGAAAATAGTTTGAACACTGTAGTATAGTTCATAATGTTCTTTGTGTGTCCTCATGCAATTATTGAAGAACTAGATATTGAAAATGCTTTGTCAAATCTTATTAAAAGAAGAAGATACTTGATATAAAATCTTTAAGTGGAAAAATGTGGATTTTAGTTTAAGGAGTTTCACAGCTGTGGTTTTTTTTCCAGAATCTCGATATACAACCTGTCTGATGTGCTCAAGTTAATGTGGTGAAGGCACTCACTACCAGCATTGAACACTGAGTATTTCTGTTGCTGAGTTACTGCTATGCATCTCATGTTTTAGCTTTCTGGTCCAGCTAAGCTTGCAGTAGATTTTGCTTGTTTCTCCCACTAATTGATGGCTTAAAATTAATATAAGTATGTCGGAGCTTTTGACCTTTGGTTTGGGTTTTTTTTTTTAAGTCCTGTCATAGTTTTTATTATGTCCTGGGTTTTTGCCACTGGCTATAACTGAAATTCTCTACACTTGAAAGATCAGCAAGTTACTAATCAAGGTTCATTAGGTGATCTTGTTTGGAGAGTTTTTGTACTGAGTTTAGAAAGAGTAGAGATGCGATTTCTAATGAGGAAGACTTGACCTAGAATGACACTGAGTAAGACCTAGGTACTGCATATGTGATTCATCAGCACATTATATTGTTTTTCTTCTAGAGGTACCTGCATTTCCGCATTCATTCTCTCAAAATCAGTGGCATACTTAGAAATACCTTTATTGCAAGAAACATGTTTGCATCGTCCAACAAAAAAAGTTGTCCTTTGAAACATTTCTTATTTTTCAGAACTTGTTTCATGGCTGGATGATGACCAATTATGCCCCTAAATTAGACGTGTAACTGCTGTGTTGTCATATAACATAGAGGTAGCAAATATATATTTTCAGGACTAAATTTCAAACCACTTTCCTTGTATTTCAGTTATTTCAAGCTGTAAGAGAATCAGAATTAATTTACAAAGAGCATTTTTTCTGCAAGGCTCTCTGGGCCTCAAAACTTTCATTCCCTACTTGCTCACCAGGAAGCATTGTATGAACAGGTTTCTTCACACAAGAAGTGTGTGAGTTTGGTCTTAGCAAAAAGGACAGGATCTTCATTCCCACTTCATTAGACTATTCTGTCATTAAGGCATATAAGGAAGTGCTGTCAAATTCTCTTGAAATAATAAAAGGAAGAGCAGGAATTACTGAAAGGCATCACATTAGTCCTTCCTTATTAGGTATGTAATGAGATGAAACTGCTCTATGAAAAGTCGTAAAGAGGGGAAGAAGCTTTAAAGTACAGATTTTAAAAAATAAAATAATTTCTGTATTTTTCTTTTTAATCTGGAGCTGATACCATTGCATATATTCTGGTAAAAAGAAAACTAGAAGCTCACTTGAAATTTCACAAGATTATTTTTTCAGATAACATGCCTTTAAAGGCTGAGCTTTGAGTTTTTAGAAATAAAAAGTAGGGAAAAAAAATAAACCCAAACATTTCAGGGAAGGTTTGCAGGGGAAATAGGTTTTTTATCCTTCACATAATGGGAGAGAGGTGGGAGGAGTTGTGATCATCTGAATCGTGATTTCTCTGCAGTGCAGTTGTGTGTCCTCATAACAAGACCACAGATTCAGAATATAAAATTACAGATTAGTTATGCATATTTGAAAGCTGTTGAAAGAGACTTGCTAAGCTCTAAATTGTGGTGGAGTTGTTTCAACAATAACTCAGAATTAATTTGCAGAGTTTATGAAAGCTGAGGTTGACACAGAGACCATGAAAACAAAGTGCAGATATCTGCAAATACCACAGCCCAGGACATTTTTATTTGGAAGGTTTATAATTTTGACAGTGGATTTAGAGTTTGAATGTACATTTTTCAGTGGTTTTCCATGAGTGTGTTTGTTCATCTCTACTTCAAATAAATACAGTCACTAAGTAGATGTGAATTTATTCGAGGAGTAAAAATTAATTTCTGCTCTTTTTTCATCAATGGCAAGTAGCAATTGTTTGGTTTTTTTAGAGGAGAATGAATTTGAAGACACTTCTATTATCTGATAAGAGTATAGTTTTGTGAATGGTATTAATCTCCCCAAAGGTTCAATATTTGTCTTTTGAGTCCATGAAGACTCTTTATGCGTTTTGAATGATAGCTCACATTGATTTCATTAAACTGAATAAAATGACATCCTCAGTATTGTGTCTATCTCCTCCCTCTACCTTTCAGTGACTGTACAAGTTTCAATCAAGTTGGAGGCTGATAGAATATTTTTTAAGCTCCCTTTTAGGAAACAGTAGATATTGCCACAGTAATGAACTGGGCCATTCCTTCTTGTTGAGCAAGGAAAATGTTAATCTGTGAAGAGATATTTTTTAAATTGTGCGTGATTTAAGTAAAACAGACATTCCCAAGCTATATCACAGACACTTGCAAGTGTTTCATTCTTATTATCTTTGCTTTCAATTCATCTATTTTTCTTTTAAATTGCAGTTCAAATGTTTGGAGATTTGGACATATAATTAGATTTCTCTCACAAAAGAAAAAGTGGATTATACTTCTTGACGGTAGGTTCTCCATGGAACTATATTTTACATTCCATAACTAAAACATGTCATTACATAATTGTACATATAATTTAGTGTAAAACCTGAAGTCTGCCAGATAATGCCAACATGCTCACAGTTTCTATTGGCTTGGTCAGGCTGCATGGTCTGTGCAGTCACACCTGAGTCAGCACTGTAGAAAATTACTACAGAAGGGAAAAAATAGAGAAAAGGGTTTGACAAACCCCTGTGTAGGCTTTTGCAGTATCTTGCTTCTTAAACTTTTCCAAAATTCAAAATAACACACCTTTTTTTTTCATCTCAGATTATTTCTTCCCGTGTGGTCTTTTTTCCTTTCCCCTTGACAACGCTTCTTTGGTATCACTTGATCCATGGGGTTTTGGATGTGGTTTTTTTTTGTGCCATTGTGGTCCATTTTGTTTACTGCATCAATAGCTTTGCTGTTAATGAAACGGTGTGGCTGGGGGGCAGTTCTTGAAGGAATGCTGATTATTCCAACAGGCATCTACACACATTGAAATAATAAAACATCTGGGCAGTTTTGGTTTTAACTGGCATTTTCGGATTTTTTGATGTTTGTACCCTGTTACTTGCTTGGAAGATGAAAGAACTGTTAATTTCTGAGTGGTTAGATCTTTTTGTGGTTAATTAAAACGGAGTAATTGAGTTCAGCTGATATGAAATTGTTCAGTTTAGTTGGTGGTCTGAACAGCTCATTCAGTGTTTTATAGCCTGGTACTTGAAGTTGTTAGAAAACAACAAACAGAAATTGCTGGGTCAAAAAGCATGTAGAAATAGAGGCATAAATTCTGAAGTATGTGAGCAAGTATTTCTAATGCTCAGAGAAGTCCCTGGAAGGAACATGTTACAAAACCTTTTGTGTTTTATGAGTGCTGGGACGAGGATTACTTCTACATCTTGTTTTTCAGATATTCACAAAATTTTATACTGTTTCCTCGCATTTTTTTAGCTTTTTTGTCGGTTCCCCCTCCCTCCCCTTCTGTTCTCGTGGCTAACATGTTTATCCCTTGCTGTGTTCACAAATAACTGCTCAGCAGGCAAATGCCTAGTGCAAGAATGTTGCAGAAGTTCAGGCCGATGACTCAGGTCTCCGCAGGAAAGCCTTTTCTCCACTGTCACTGCTCAGTGACAATTGGGGGTCTGCTTTCAGAGAAGAATTACACTCTCCTGCATCATTGCTGGACGATGGAGGGTTTGGTTTTAATGGGATTCTGTTGCTGTGTGAGAATAGTCATCCTTAACTCTTAGCATAAAAGGAAAATAAGGATTTCCTCATCAGTTTTTTTACTACAAAGAAGGGGATGCTGCACAGTTTTCATTTTGCATTTTGAGATATAAACCCTCAGCGGTCAAGGAAATCTAAAAAAAAAACCCCAACCTGTAGATGATTAAGGATTTTTTTTTGCTCTCCCTATTGCACTAAAACCAGTTTTTGACTGGTTTTGAGGACAGAAGATTGAGTTGAGAGGGACAGAGCAGTAAACATTGTAAGACCTGCTGAACCTGAAAGATTCCTCTTTGATCACTTCAGAAGGAAGGAGTAATTGAGAGAGACTTTCGTATGTTGAGGTGAAGTTGTCAAGTCTTGCATACATATTTTGATATAAGGATTCCACTGGAACTGAAAGAGGGTAATGGAGGAGTAAATTAGCCTGTATTTATCTTGGATTTATGTATTTAGCACACTAACATACCTCAGAACATCACAGTCTTCTTATGGAGTATGTCTTACTATAAATAATTAGTATTATCAATGTCAGGATTGTGTTGCTAATACAATCTTGTTGCATTTGGTCATTGAGACATAAAATATTTCCAGATTCTTGTTATGATTGGATTTATCCCTGTTCTCGAATTTCAGGCTTTTTTCCAGTGGTGCCTGAGGCTTGCTGGGTTAAATGATGTCTGAGGAAGGCTTTAGCGTTCACTGCTTGACTGCTTTATGTGGAATTAAATGAGCTTAATGATACAGTATTATGGGTAGTGATGAGCAAAATAGAACTACAGTGTACAACACTGATTAAATTACTGTATTTTTCTTAAGCTAAACTTCTACATCAAGATTTATAAGTTGATTAATGTTAGTCATGCATGAAAGCCTGTCTGAATTAGATTCTCAATGCTGCTATAGGTTATGCTTAGAGAATTCTGATACACGTATAATCTTTGAGGTCATCTTCAGTAAGATGTGATGAAAGTAAAGTAATATTAAAGAGGTTTGAATTCCGCTTTTTTCCCCACTCTGAAACGTTTAGGAAGGGTGGCAAATATTGCCACTGTCAAAGTTATGCATGTGTTATAAGATATGCACTATTGATGCTCTTCAAATGCCAGGTGTGGCTGGTTTATGTGGTTCAGGAGTTGTAGCAAGGATATTAAGATTATTCAGGTGTTGTATGTTCATGACCTTAATAAACACATGACAGCTTTTATTATCTGAGGTTTCAAACCCCAGTGTGAAGAAGGGAGGGATGGTGCTAAGTGAGGCAGAAACTGGAAGGGGTTGAGCTATTGCTTGTTTGGTTTGCTTATTTGTTACAACACTACTCAAGCATAACTTTCTTCATGACCTTTTAAATTATTTGGTACTTGATGATGTACTTCATTTGAGAGTGTCTCTCTAGCCTTGAGATTT
The DNA here is from genome assembly GCF_009819655.1 of Sylvia atricapilla. Classification (NCBI taxonomy): domain Eukaryota; kingdom Metazoa; phylum Chordata; class Aves; order Passeriformes; family Sylviidae; genus Sylvia; species Sylvia atricapilla. Next base: position 64,790,363 of record NC_089143.1, read on the forward strand.
AAAGTGGTCATTGCAAAGGAATATTGATGTGCAGGCAGTTAATAGATTTTGATTCCATGGAAATGCTGTAGGGCAGCTTAGTCATTTGGGTTTTGACACTGGCTGCATTGTGACACTCAAGTTTTACTGGATTAAAGCAGCTGAAGCTTGTAATGTGTTGACTGCTATTTCCTTTTTTGTTTTACTCCTACTGAACAACAGGTTTTAATTTTGCTAATGCATGGAACTAGTGTGTTTTGGATTTGTAAATCACTTTCTAGATCTATAGAAAAATCTACTTTTTTCTGCTTGTGGATCTTTTGTGGGTTGAGTCTGCCTTTTACACTTCACTTCAAATTTTCTCTGAATATACCTACATAATTCTTGATTATATTTTACTTGCGTGTAATTTATTTCAGGCATTCCCAGTATTAGCATAGGTGCAGATAATTATGACCTGGCTAACTCGAGGAGAGGAACGGATATGTATGTGATAATTTACCTTTCAAAAAAGTCTTCTCTTCTTCTCTTAAAGCTTACACTAATAATTTCTTCTTTCAGGAAGGGTGAAGTATTCTTTCTTCATAGGTTTTTTATTTTTTTCCTAAGAAAAACATAGATTTCCAATTCTATAGCTTATAGAGTTCCCATCGGTGTATGAACTAATGAAATAAGTATTGTTTCTTTTCAGTTGTAGTGTCATTTCTGTAATAAGCTATTCATATGCTTTCTCATCTAATGCCTTTTTGGTGTTTTGTTTTTTTGTTTTTTGTTTTGTTTTGTTTTGGTTTTTTTTTTTTTTTTTGGGGGGGGGGTGTTGTTTATTTGTTTTTTGGTTTTTGGGGGGGTTTTTTGAAGCTCACTTGAGAAAGATTTCTTGAGTAGAGGATCTGTTTGCAGCGTTCCAGTTGAGACTGAAATTTCAGGAGTTATGGACTCCTGAATACAGAAACTTATTAGGAAAATGCTGACAAACAAATTGCAAACATAATTCCGTGGTAAAATGCTGAGAATATCCTACATGCTGCTGCATGTTCTTGTTGTCATTTGTACAAATACAATATACAAGGGGGGAAAGGAATCTGCCACTGTAAGATATTAATTCCAAGAAACTGCAATAACTAACCTTTTTCAACACTTGGGAAGAAAGGAAAATAGCAGTTAATTCATCTCAACTGTGTTAACAGTTGAAACACACATAAAAGAATAAATCTCATTCAACTCTAAGGTGTCTAATTTTGACATTATTGTTTCAGACCATCACATGGAGGACAGCACGGGGCTTCATTTAATTGGATTGTGTTGGAAAAGGCTGCTACAAGACACGCTGGAGCAGATTTCCCAACAGCTTTAAACGCAGCATAATTCCTTTCACAGAGTGGGTGGGAAATACCATCACTCCTGACATGATTCTGTTTTACACTTGGTTTGCACATATGCAGGTGCTGACATAAGGTCCAGAGCAAAATAAAGGATGGGCTCTTGAAAAGTAGTATAAAGAGAAATAAGATGCTCAGCATGGATCAGGTAAATGCACAGCTGGGAGTGTAGGACAGGTAACTGCTTTGGTTGAATATAAACTCTGACTTTGTTTATACCATAACAAAGCACATCACTTTTTCAATATTAGTTTAGTGTGCATGAGGAAAAAAATGTAATCCATATGATGACTGATTTTTGTTACTGTTTTCTTTAAGGCAGAACATAAGAGATTTGGATTCCTACTGGTTCTTCACTATAAATCAGATTAATCTTGCTCTAATTGTTTTCTTTTTAATGTGCCTTTCTTGAGGTCATCTGATTTCTGCTGTTTTAAAATCACTTAGAGGGTTATCTGCCTTCTATCTTGGTCTCTCAGTTTCTCTTCATGATAGAAACCTTAAAGAAAACACAGCTATCTCTTTATTGGGCTATTACAATTCTGTTCACTTTGAAAATATAGCGTTGAAATATCAGAGATGTGAGTGAAACTTTGAACCGGTTTGCTGTGGTTTTAAGTTTTTAATTAAAAGCATATTTTCACCAAGTTTAAAACAGTAGGAAAAATAGTTCTATATAAACTGGGTTGCCAAAACCGCTAGAGGAGAAAAAGAAAATTATAACAAAAAGATTAATTTTCTTCTTTGAGGGCTTCAAATTCAGATTGCTTGCCAGTAAATGTCGATCAAGTCAGCCAGAGCAGATTGCTGAGACTTTAAGCAAGCCATCCCAAGCTTGCTTCTTGGCACACAAGAGTCTCAAGTCTGGTGATCTCTTTAACTGACATCCCCCACACCAGAAAACCCCACCTTGCACAAACCCATATTTTATGTATGGTGGTGGGAGGGCCATGGAGATGGCACAATCAAAGGGCCTGGGACAAAATGAGGAGGAGCAAACAAGCCAGAGTCAGACTTCAGTATTCTATTCACTACAGTGTGGTGCCTTTCAAACAGACCAAGGGAAAGAACAATCAAAGAGTGGAAGAGATTTCAGATCACAAGTTCATTAATTATGAAAGCTAAAGGATAGATAGCACACACTTTAGTGAAGGTGCAATGATCGGTGTACACCATTCCGTGTGTACAATGTAAAATTGCCTTGAACCCTGCGTGAGAAGTAGTGAGCTGCTTCTGGAGAAGAATAATGAATACACTTTAGAAAGGTAATGACATGCCTATACATCACGGAAACAGGAGGCAGAACACAAAACAAATTAATGATTATTTGTAAACCTAATAAGGAAATGTCAAGGACAGCTAGTGCACCTGAGAGCATATGAATGGGAATGAAAGAAAAGGGAAAGGCAACAGACACTAAGAAAACTACATGAGAATCGCTGTAGTAATCATTGAAACCATATACAAAGAGAATTTAAGATTAACAAAAAGACTAACAGATCTGGTTTTCATAATATTCAGGGATGTTTGTCAAAAACTTCAGTGGTGTTTTCATCTTCTGTTCAAAAAAAGGACCTTTCAGACAGTGAAAGCATAGAAAGAAATAAAAAGTCTTTTGTGAACCTTGGTTGCTTATGCAGCTGTAGGTATGGAACCACCCAACCTGGGCATAAAACTATTTACCATAAAAAACCACAATTCTCAAATGCTAACCTTAACATCTGCCTAGCTTATGAATTTTTCTTTTCATTTTGATCAATGACTGAGAAACTGTTTTAAAACATAAAAAAAACCACCTTAAAACCCAATTGTTATAGTTGTTTTGTTTGGCTTTTTTTTATTTTTTATTTTGAGGAAATGCTGTGTGTTCTGTCACCGCACATGGTAAAGCATCTCTGATCTCTCATGTCTCAGGCTTCTTGGGAGAAGAAGAGAACAAGGAGTAGTTGCTTAGGCTGGAAATCCATATACACTTCCTCTCTCGTATTTCTTAAAAATCCTTATTTTACTGTGGATTTTGGAAGGGGATCCAAAGGAATGCTTTTGCATTGGGAAAACTACATTTCTTTGCAACTGCAACCTTCTCAGGGAATGGACCAAGTTTTGCAGTCTTCTAAAATAATATTAAGAAGAAAATTATATTTGAAGAGTGCTACATTTTGTCCTCACCAGAAAAGAACATTTTCTTCCCCATTTAAAAGCACTAAGTTTGTAAACTTTATCTTTTATGCTGTAATATAAATCTTTAATAATGATGTAAGAGAATTTTTTTTTGCAATTTGTCTGTTTCCAGCCCCAAATTTCGACTGTCTCTAGTTATAGCCTAATGAAATTCAAATAGCTGGACTGAAGGTTAGAGGGGCGATGACACAAGGAGCTGATATTAATAATGTATGTGAGCAAATAGACTTGCAGTAGCAGTTCCAACAGTGTGGAACAAGTTACAAAGAGAGGTCTGTCTCAATATGACCTGCACTAGAAAACAGGATTGAAACTCAAGGTCTGCAAGTTTCAAAACACAGCTTTCCTGTCTGCTGAGCTCCTGTCTAGTAAAAGCCATCCCCCGCTGTGCAGCAAATGCCCACATCATTTCATGACAATCTGGCCAAATAAGCAGTTACAGATTTTTTCCCCTTCTGAAGCTGTCAACCTTACCAAGTGTGATGTGGGACTGAATAAGTATCTGTGCTTGATCATTTGTCACAGTGGAAATAACCAGTTTTCGTACTGGTTCGGTGACAAAGCAATAGCAAAGTATGGAAGCCAAATTACCCCGTGCTCCAGAAAACATGAACCTGCCTCATGTTCTGTGCTTCCTTAGCACAAAAGGATTTGTAGTTTCATTAATTGAGCATGGATTTCCACCTGGCTAAATGATCATGAAACACAATATCAAGATCTGCATCCTGCTTTAGGTTCTTCTTCATTAATAATAATAATACTCGTTTCTTTTCAGGTAAGGACTTCCAGCTTCCTGTATTGTTTATCCTAGAATCTATCAATGACTTGAAAGGAGGATAATCTTGTCTGTCATCTTCTCTCAAAACTCCAAGAAAAATGAATGCATCAGATAAAGCTCATGTCTTACATGATTGTTTTTGTGTCAAGTTTTGGATACACCCATGCCATTTTCTGGAAATACTCAGCTGAGGATTCATTGGTATGATAGTCTTCAAGTGTTCTTGAACTCCCCTCCTGCTCACCCCTCAGGATTTGTTTGTGTCAATTTTTCTTCCAAACACCTGACAGGTGCCTTATATAGTGAATTAAGATAAAATGGTAATTTTGAAAGCCCTGAATTAATAAGCATGCTTTACATTTTGATAAAGTGCTTCAGAGATTTAGAAAAAGCTGGCCTTTATTGGGGCAAACTTAGAAATTAAATTATGATTTTTATTGGTGGGCAACCATTTATCAACCAGCTTCAATGGTTTCCAGACCTTACAAAGTGACACATCAAGCCAGTTCTTGCAGAGATAACACTTGAACAGAGTATTTAGTCACTGTTGTCAACTTTGATCCATCAGATTTAGATGCAGGTAGTTGATCTGATGGTAAGTACAGCCTGTCTTTTGCTTATAGGGAAAAAAAATACTATAATCTTCCATTGCAGCATTCCCCAGAAAGCTTTATTGGTTCTGTTTGCTGCTCAGTGGATTTATGAAGTCTCTCTTCATACATCATCCTGCTGACTCAGCAGGATCTACTGTAAGCACGAATGATGTTGCACTGGAATAGACTCTGACCCCAGAACAGTCTTGCATTGTATGCCACCAAAAGAACAAGTGTAGTCTCCTAATGTTTCTAGCTATGTAATTTCTTCAACAGTACTCTTGTTGCTCTGTGCCCCTGGAAAGGGCTGGAAGAAGATTATCTGCCTTTCACAGAAGAAGACATTACAAGTATCAAATGTGTGCTATTCTCTTGGTAATGTTATTTGGCTGTTCAACACTGACTGCAAGATGCCTGCTCCTGTGGATGTAAGTAATCTTTTTCAAACAGTAAAAGTTAGTTGGCAATCTCCCTGCACTCTTTTAAGTGGTTTATCACCAAGTAAGTTTTTCTGGAGTGTTAACAGTGTCTCATAACAAGTAGGTTATTCTGGGATGTGTGCTGTAATCTCATATTGGCAGTTCTTTGGTAGCTAAGCCACCATTGAAGGAGAGGACACAAGTCACCCGTTATCTCATCGCTGTGTTTATAGTTAATTTAATCCAGGAAAGATGCTATCTTATTTGCCCAAAGGAAAAAGGTAAGTAGGGACTAGCCTCTGGAGTTGTTCAGTCCACTAACAAGTAGTCCCCATTAAAAAAAATAAATATGTACATGTTCTCCTGGTTTGTCTTTATGGTCTTCTCCTACCAGACTTCAGCACATTTCTTGCCCTCTGGGGAACTGAATAGGCATCTGTGCATGGTGCTGTGCTGAAATCATAAATCCTGCTGAGAGGAGGTCTTTGCAGCCCAGGTGAAGCAATTCACTGGCTATTGCTATCCAGAATTTGGGAATCTTGCTGCCTGTGATTGCAGCCCAGTGCAGGGGCAGAGGGAGTGGATTAGAGGTGTGGTGTCAGCCTTGCTTGCACAAGACAGCTGTGGCAGGGATGGTTTGGAAGTTGCTCTGGCTCAGCAGTTGCTCTTTAGGATCAGGTGCCATTTGCAAGGGTGAGAAGCACCACTTCTTGGGAAGTGGGAAACACAGGAACCTTTAGCTTTCAGTTTTTACTGAACTATTCTGCCCTTCACTAGTCATTCTTGATGTTGTGTTCTTATTTATCTTTGTTAACTTGCTTCATTACTCTTGTATTTTTTTCACTGCCAATTGTTTAAAAGATTGTTTCATTCATGGAAAATGAAAATAAATTCTGAATTCTTAATGAAAGCTTTCCTAAACTAAGAAGTCAGTTCTGGGATATAGCTCTCAAAATATCTTTAAAGATTTCTCTCCAGCTGCCCTGCTGCTGTCTTTGCTCTGCATGTTTATTCTGTTGGTGAGGTTGAAGCCTCATTATTATCACTAAGGAGTGAATCTCAGAGCTTATGATAAATAATTTCAAGGAAACCTCAGCCCAGCAATAAATAAAAAAGAAAGCAGAATGTTAGGGCTTGTTGGGAAGCAAACAAACAACAAAAGAGTACATCATGTACTAATCCCAGGTTTGTCTGCATTTCATTGGAAACCATATGTAACACTGGTTCCTGCTGATTTGAGAAGGATGTAGTACATCTGCAATGGGTTCAGAGAGGGACAGCAACAAACTGTAAAGCCATGGTCTAGTTTCTTTTTAAGAAAAAAATGTGGAAAAATTAAGTTTCACAGTTGGAGAGAGATGATAGACAGAAATTAAATATGGGTTCAGAGCATATTTTTGAATCCACATTAATATTTTTACTTTAATTGAGGTTCATTTATGAATAATTGTTTTTATATGCAGTGAAGAAATTTTTTACTGTGAGGGTAGTGAGGCACTGGCACAGGTCACCCACAAAAACCTCATCCCTGGAAATATTCAAGGGCTAGCTGGACAGGTCTTTGAGCAGCTTGGTCTAGTGGAAGGTGTGCCTGCCTATGGCAGCAGGGTTGGAACCAGAGCATCTTTAAGGTCTCTTTCAACCCAAACTATTCCATGATTCTGTGACTTTTTTTTTTTTTTTCCCTCGAGAAAAAAAAAATCTGGAACTCTCAATGGTTATTTTTTGTTTCTTTGAGGATATTTTGTTACATAAAAGGAATTTTGACAGAGCAGAAAAAACCTGGCAATTTAAAAATTAAAATACTAACCAATTATATATTGGCAAAACCTGCAAAATTTAAACAGGGTTAGCTAGTCACTATAGCCTCAGGCTGCTGCATCAAGTAGTTTGATAATTATTTTCCTGCTTGTCAGAAATGGAGAAGTGCTAAAGGCAAGCTCTGTACTGTGTAACACACATGCATGAGTTCCACATTTGTACTGGCTCACATGCTGACAGACTGCTCCAGAAAAATGAATGATGCCAAACTCTACAGCAATTGTCATCTAAACAGGGCTGTTAAACAAGGCAAGTCATGCCTTGAGAGTGTTTTGATTGTGTTTTGGGAAGGGGGAGTGTGGGAGTAGGAATCCACTCTGATTTGGGTTTTATTTAAAAATTTTCCTCTTGGCTTTTGAGGAACAATGCTAGGAAAGTAGCATTGTTCTAGCCCTAGCTTCTCAGCACTAAGTGAATTTTTTCTTTAGTTTCAGAGTACATAACAATAAGCATATCTTATGTTTACATTTGGAACCAACTTAACTAGTTTCAACATATCCCAATTCTGTACATCTCCACCACAAATGCAACCCACGCCATTCTCAAATCTATCTGGTAGCTTTGATTTCCACAGACATTTCTAAATAAATTAAAATTTAAAAGTCTGGGGTTTTTTTCTGTTCTAACTTCTTTTGAAGGAAGATAGTGCTTTGCTTGAAAATAAGTAATTCCCATTGACACAGAACTGTTGGAATTGCAAAGATGTCCAAGATTTTTGAGACAGGAATGTCCCTCCAGCCTTGGATTCCTCCTAAAAATCCTTATAAAGAAATCCTGTTGAGCTGCCGAAACTCAGTGCATCAGGTGAGGTTTGTTAACAGGATTTAATGCTTTTAACAAAACCAAAATTACACTGAAATCCCTTGCAGAAAAAAAACCAATTGTAATATTCATGGTGTGTAAGGCTGCAGATCGTGCGATGTTGTGCAGTTACGAGTGTCAAAAGATAACAGCCCGAGGGCTTGAGATGCAGAGGCAAGACAGAACAGACCTGGGGCTGGGTGTGACTTGCAGCATGCTCCCTGGGAAAGGCTGGGAGCTCTGGAACCAGTGATTCATGTATACTACTTATAAACTATTATTTAAGGAAAAAAAAAAGTTGCTTAATTCATTAATTACTATAATCGCTTACTTAATAACAGGGTAGTGGAACTTGATCTGTTTGTGCCTATGAAATTGAAAATTGCATGCTGTGGCATACCTGTCTGCAGCTAGGAAATGTTTTACACTGTTTGTGTTATTGGATTTCAAAGATTATTTTATTGAAATGATGATAATTTAGGTTGTGGCATTAGTTATTAATAAGGCACTAAAGTAATATTGCTAATTAGAGACTAAGAAAATGGGATTAGAATCCCAAATAGGCATCAGAGTTTAGAATAGGTAATTTGGATCTGGTATGGCCTGAAAATTGATATGCTGTCTCTGCAAGATTTTTAGCTCAATCCATAGAATATTCAAGTTGCGTCTTGGTCAGAAACCCCCAAACACTCTGTTTGTTGAGGAGTGGGAGGAGAGGAAGGAGGGTCGCTGTGGCTGATCTGAAATCAAGTTTATGTAGGTGAATTCACAGGAGGTGAGCATGGCTGCTCACATGAGCGTACTCTCTGTAAATTCAGGTGAGATTATCAAGATTGTGTTTTATTTCATCTGTTTCTACTGTATTTAAGAGCAGGTATTTAGTGCACAGTTCGAAGATCCTTGTGGACAGCCTAAGTGAAGTTTGGGAAGATGATCCCCACCATTTACTTGTTCAAAGAGGTAAAGGTTGCAAAGAGAGAGGCCTGAAAAGATTTTTTAATGAAACAGGTTGGAGGAGAAAAGGAGAAGAATGGAGGGAGTTTCATGAGAAAAACTTTTTTTTCTTCCTCAAGTAGTGTGTAGCATATTAATGCAGCAATTCAGAAGTGTGTTCAACTAAAATGTGTTGTTGGAACTTAAATGATCTTGGAACAGATGAACTTTTAAAAAATTATTCTAAACCCAAATGTTTTAATTGTCTGTATGTGAATAAAATGCTACTTTTCCTCAGTCACTCTTATGAAGGAAGGAAGTTAGAAAGTAAGCCCTCAAAGGACGTGTAATTTGGTTGAATTAATTGAGAGCTGGCAAACACAACCACTGAATATTATTCCTGTCTCTGCCATGACTGACCCTACCATATTCTACAAATGATTTTTATGAAACCAGGTAGATTTATTTGTCCTTTCAAATTCATAGCTTTCCCATCTTTCCAGGGAAAGAACATGTGTCATACAGTGCATGTATGTACTGAAACAAAAGCGTGTTCCATCATTATGTGCAGAAAAAGTACCCCTCAAACAAGCCACTTTACACCAAATCCCCTACACAGAGCTGCTGAAAAATTTCAAGGGACCATAGTAGTCATGGAAAGGTTGGTCCTATTATATGGTGAATAGCTGCTGGTGTTGGCAGCCAGTTTCCAGTGGGAGATCTGGAACTGGATCTAAAATTCCAGTAGGATGCTGGTGGAGAATTGGACATCTGTGCCTGCAGTGCTGGGTCAGTTCATGTCACGTTGGCCAGGTATTGCTGAATTTACCACAGGGAAACGCTATCAGTGGGAATGGGTCTTCAAACTCCTGTAAAGCTAACATTTAGATCCCTTCCTTAGTTCCTCTGAGGGATTCACTTTCACCTTGTGACTGACAAAACAGTTATTTTCTGGATATTGATGTGTAGTCTGTTTTTTTTTCTTGCTTTGCTTTGTTTCTTTAGTGGATTGAGAGATTTAGGAATGGAAGCATGTGCTTCCCTTCCTCTTTTCCACTCTTTCCCCTGCTTAATTCACCACTTGTTGCTCACTGGTTAACATGCTCTTGCAGGATGTGAAATCAAGGTGCCAGTTTCTTCAGGAAGGGAGTTTGCCATTGTTTGGTTGGTTGGTTTTTGCTTTTTTGTCTTCTAAACTATTTTGCTGAGTTGGTCTGTGGTATTTTCTAGCTGTTGAATTTAATTTTGTTATGAACAGCAGATCAAAGATTAATTGAGCCAAACACACACAGCTCTCCCTTCCCAGGGCAGTGTCCTGATTATGAAGTATAGGACTGGTTCCTTCGTTTTATTCTTCAAGGATTACTGAAATTATTTATTCAATATGAAATGAAATGCATGCTTAAGGATGCAAATATACATAGCTACAAAATGACAAAGTGGTTAGAGTTTTCTCCCTCTGGCCTATTGCTTCTTTAGTTATTAGACATTATAATAGTTTTAATAGTAGGGTTAGGCAATCATTCTGCCTTAGAGATGTCCATTGTTTAGTCTGTAGGATGACTTCCCAGGCTGAGGGTCATTTTTATATTGGTTTCCTCCAGCAGAGGATAATCCTGACTGCACAATACCAGGATGAAAGTGTTCCTTGCTTTTGTTCAGCTGTGTCCTTCACAAAAGGAATTCAGGGGTGAAGTATCTATTGGCTATAACAAGGTTTCTCAAGAGCAAGGTGGAGAAATTAGGCCTGGCTCATGCTTAGCAGAGGAAGAGATGAGAGACAGCTCAGAACAATTCATGAGAAAATGTGAGCTTCCTTCTGGAAGAAAAAGCAATTTATATATATATATATATCTTTGGCTCATCTGATCAGGTTTATCAAATAAATGCTTTACCTCCTTAAGAAGATGATATTTTGTACTTGAACACCATTACATGAAAATGTAGCTTTATAGAAGATTGCTTATAATACAGACGCCAGTTTTTTAGAGTTTCTTCTAACTCCTTGCAGTGTTTTTATGAAAATGACTTTGCTGAGTCATATCTTTCTCTTCAAATGTCACCAAAGAGACAGAAAATTCCCTGTGAAAATTTGCATGAAATTTCTATTTCACCATTGTGATCCATTGCCCTTAAGAGTCGCTCTGATTAAAATAGTTAAGTCTGTCCAAACATAGTAATGGTGGAAGTTATGAATTCTGTCCCCTAAATAGCCTACTTTTGAAAGAAATAAATTAATGCATTTCTGATCCAGAAGACATGCTGTTTTATTAATTAGTGTACAAGGAATTGTTAGGTTAGATGATTATGTTCAATTAAGCATAATGAAAGTAATTAATATAGGTTCTGGTTTTAGGTGGTTGAGTTAATAGTGCCATTAAATACTTCTGTTGTGATACTGCTCATTCTAGCAGAGAAAAAAGTTTAAAAGAAAAGAGGTAAAAGTGTTTTTTCTTTGTTTCTCTCTCAGTGAGCAAAATAATTTCTCTACTGTTGCAACATATACAAAATAGTTTACAATTCTTTTGTAATTGCTAATGCTTTAAAGTACACTGTATTAAAATACATTTTAAAATTTTGCAGCATATCCTTTAAAATATTTAATTACAATGTTGTTTCAAGGTGCTAGTCCCAGTAAAGGGAGTGTACTTCAAAGTATGCAAGATTCATTCACCAAACACCTCATGCTCTGTTATGCAGGTCCAGAAAAGGGCCAGTAACCCACAACAAATAGGGTTTGAAAAGGAAGTGGTTCCAAGTAAGGATTTCCTCTGGGTGTTACCATGTCTTTCTGGCTTCTGCTGTTTTGTTTTGAGGAGGTGGCAGTGGAAAGTTGTTTCTCACAGATTCACAGAGGGTGCTTTTATGCCTCAGAGTTCCTAAGCCACCAAATAAAGAAGAAACTTGTGATGAACCAGCTTTGGAAGTATTTAATTTCTTTAATCATATTTAAATGAGATAAAATGAAATTTTGCAACACAACCAATTGCTGTCATAACTATTTCTTCAGGGATTTTTACCACACAGAATGGAATGTAGGAGTTGTGGAGGTGATGTATTCACTTCCCTTGGATGTAGGTTGTGCTCCTAAGGTTCATGAGGCTACACTGACCCAACACCTGAGAACACTCTCAGCAGATCAGTCTCTTCAGAAAATGCACTGGTCACAGTCTTAGGAAAGACTTGGCAGAACACATTGCCCCATCTTGGATTAAAAAGCAATTTATTTCTACTTTCAAAAAAATCTAAGCAGCAAAAACTTGATTTAAGGAACTTATAAATTTGAATTTTAGGAAGTAACTACATAGGTACGTAGAAATGGGGTAGAGAAATGCATCAGCCAGCAACAAAACCCCTAATTGTTTTCCCCTGGTGATTAATCCTGCAAGTAACCTGTGTTTTCACAGTCCCAGTAAAATGAAGACCAAATGCCACTTGAAAAATTTCTATTTGTTTGACATCTTAATGAGAGATATTTCAGCCTTTTCTGCTCTACAGCTAGTGGTACTGCGTCTCTTGTCACTAATATATAAAATCAAACTCTAGACACTTTAAAATGGAAGATAAAATTGACCTGTTATCCATGCTGATATATGAGCTTTGTCTCGAACATCTGTTCTAAATATGCATCTGGTAGGAACAGTTGCCTCTTTATCAGCTGAGAAGTGACAATTGACTGGAACTTTTCCTTTGCCTTCCTTTGCTGTGCAAGAATAAAATTTCAGCCTCTGCTGGATGGATTTTCCCACAGCTGTTACCAGCTTGCAACACATCTTTCTGTTGTTGCTGCAGCTGTGGGTGTCCTGTAGCTGGCTTATGTAGAACTCAGTGCAAACCATCAGCTCAGTTTTTTTTTTTCTGTGAAAGGACAAGAAGTGCTTGCATGTACTTTTTCTTTTTGCTTTTCCTACTTGTGGAGGACTTGTGATGCATGAACAGTAAACGTCTCCAAAAGCAGCCCTATCTCAAGTGAGCTGTTGCTGGAGAAGTTCTGGGTTTTTTTTTTTTTTTTAATTAGGAATGATCTGTAACATGAGCTAATCACTTTGTTTGTATGAGGTCTTTTCACAGCAAAGCCAGAAAGATAAAGCCCTAAAGCAATTATTGTACATTTTGCTGCTTCTATTCCCTCTACATCCTTGCTTTCCCAACAGAGACCATATTATGCCTTTTTCCTTACTGCTGAGAAGCTCAAAAGTATGATACTGTTCTAACTTTATGAGCTTAAAAAGTGGCCAAAAGACATGCAAATGAGAGACAGAAAATCTTTTCAGTATTGCACAAAGTGTGGAAAATTATTCTGCTATAACTTGGGTAGTTGAACTGAAGGAAGAATGTGGTGATTCAGAGATAAAAGTGGCAGAGGCAGTTCCATTTTTTTCTGTTTCTGCTGCTACTTCCATTTTTTTCCCCTTCCCAGTCAGGGGGAATTGGCAGCAGAGGGATGGAGCTCAACTTTGTGCTTCACGTGTGATATTTCAAAGCAATGACAAGATAAAGTGATGCAGAGAAGCCTCTTTTAATAGCATGTATTTCTCTGACGCATTCCAGATTTCATAAACGTTGGCTTTGCTGTCTACTTGGGTTCAGTTTGAGATGGTAAGGGCTGAAAATCACTATCCCAAATGTCAAATTCAAATTTAGGGCTTTTTTTCCCCCATGGTTTAAGGACAAGATAAACCTGTAATTAGAGCAAATAGATTTTTTGTTTTAAGGAAAAGATTGTGAGAAAATATTACGTTATTGTACCAAATGAAGAAACAACAAGAAAAGATTATATAACTACTATAACTGCTATAACCTACCCAGGCTGGTATGTTACAGAACTGGTTTTTTTCCCCTTGTAAGATATTTGATAAATCTTTTATACAATTAAAACACTGCAAATGCAGAATTCTAGTACTGGTACTGAAATGCTCAGTATCTGATGAATATACTGATTACTATAGGAAACAACTTGGTAGTGTGTACTGGTGGGATATTAAATGAATTTTCTTTCTAATGTTGTTATAAAAAAAGATGTAGATCAGTGTCTTTGATCTAATCTCTAAAAATTCATCCTCAAACTGCATGTATGTCATAATATACTAATTTTTTACAAAGAAATCCTGTCTCTTCTCCTGTATACATGTAATATTAGAAAAGCAATGGTGATAAACTCTTCAGCTGTTCCTGTATGCAGTGTGCCACTCCTTTGAACTTCATAACTGGCATTAGCTCCTTATTCTATGCAAAAGTGGAGCTTAAACACACCAGCTGCATTGCAAGTTGTGATCCTGCATGACTTTCTCACTAGTTTCACTCTGTAGTCCTCTCAAACAGGATAATTTTCTACTTCCACAAGTTATCATATTAACTTTGGAATGATGTTGCTTTGATCATGTGATGCAAGAAATCTGCTTGCATTGTAGTAATGTAAAAAAAAAAAAAAAACCTTGACTGATTTTGTCAAAAAGAACTCCTAACCAACTCCAGAGATGTTTCAGCTGCATGTCACCGAAGCCTGCAAAGCTGAGGAGAGGCTGCCAAATGAAGTAGAACAGGGAAGAAGTCAGAAGTACTCCAATTACCTGAGTGCATGACACTAAGGTGGTGAAAGTAATGTAAAATGCATTAAATGAGGTCAGAGACATGATTTTCTTGAAGCTACTTGGTGTGTCAGAAGTGCTTTAAAGAACTTTCAGTTTGCCTTTGACATTGCTGTAATCATTTAAGTAGAAAAAAAAAAAAAAAACAAAAAAACAGCTTTCCGGTCCTTGTAATTGAATATGGTTTCTGCAAATTCTTGTGGATTCCTCAGGTGGAGGATCTGTGCAATGGGAGTCAAAGGAGGTGCCTGATGTCCTTTTTGAGAACCAAGCAAGATATGTCCAGTGTAGATGTCAGGATACTTGAAATTCATTTTGCATCTGTAAAGGTGGCAGCACAAATCACTCTTGGTAGAGTCTACAGGCTGCAGCCAAACCCTTTAAAGGTCTCCTCTATCAGCATGAAAGGTTAGTGAAGTGTTCTGCAGGGTTCTACATCTATCTTTTATGGTGTCAATTGCCAGAGAACTGAGAAGAGATAAAAAAGGAGGAAATTTCATTAGAGGAAGGGATTGGGTAAGACAGCTGGTGGAAGAAGGTGGGAAAAATTTCCATTTGTATGCAAGGAAACTTTAGAATCAAAGGGTCTCTGCAACCTTTAAAGGGGGATTTTTTTAATAGCTCAGTGTACTCAAAGTTCATTCAGCAAGAGACTTTTCACAGGTGATCTACTGCTCCTGGGGCAGGTTTTATGCAGAATGAGCAAGAGCAGCTCCAGGAGCTGGGCTAGCACACGTGCTTAATAAACTCATCTCAGATCCCGCCAGTGCTGGCTTTTTGTCTGCAGTGCTGGGTCTGCCTCAGCATCAGAGCCAGCAGCTGCTGGGCTCCTCTGCTGTCACCAGCAGACACCAGTGCAGTGATGTGGAATTACTACCAAATGCCTCAGTGACACGGGCAAATCCTTTGTTCTGCCCTGGCAGCTGCCCAGAGGCCATCAGTCCACGATGGAAAGGAGGAGGGCTTGGCAGGGATTTGAGTTGTGTGTTGACAGAAGGCACATGAACAACTGTTTATTTCCAGAGTCTTCTCGGGTAGCTCTGAATATAGCTTTCCTGTCATGAAAATGTGGTTGATTGTGATCTTGAATCTAGGGAGAAGGAATGCTGCATATTGATGTTTCTAAGTGCCTCTCTTCACTTTTTTTGCCCTCTTTGTCAAAAATGAATGTAATTTAAAATTTAAATGATAACATTAGTGAAAAATTATTAAATTTAATTTGATTTAATTTAAAATAAAATTGCTAAAAAGTTGGATTAACATAGAAAAAATGCATAATTACATATTTAAACTGTAGAAGTCCTTAGGGAGAAACACCATCATAACTCTCTTTTTCCTTCTCTTCTACCCATCCTTTCCCCAATGACTGTATCATGCATCCTCAGATTCTTTAAGAAATTATGCACTTGAAAGAGTAACAGACTTTTCGGAATGCCAATAACTGTAAAACCATGCATTTGCAAATGAGGAAACTGATATGTAAAGGTTCAATGAGTTCTTCAAAGAACAAATTAAGCTGGTGTTAGTCATTATGTATCATTGCTTATACCCATGAAAGTGGGTGTATCTACCATGCTCCCTTTCCTAAATAAATTTATAGCTAGACATCTAAAAGGAGCAGCTGTAAATGCAGTATTTACAATTTAGTTTTTTGGGGGGTGAAAATCTGCATATCACCGACTTCTATAAATGTAAGCACAAGATAATCCTTCATCAGAATTAGTCATAACGATTGTGAAGAGATCTGAATTTTTATATTGCTCCTGTCCCTGTTGTGAGTTTCTCTTATGCATAAGCTGATAGTTTCAGTTTTTAAATGTGCCAGCCACCATTTTTTAATACCAATGAGTAACAGAGGTTGTTCTCTGGCAACAGTTACCTTAATCTTTCACGGCCCATAAAGGTTTGATGTGCCATTAACTAATATTCTTGAGGTGAAAATTTATTTTGCTGTTGTCTAAAGCTTTGAGTATTTTAAAGAAAAAATTCTCTAGCTGTCTATTAGAATGAAAAAATGCTTGATCAACATTGTGGAATAAATTCTGATTACCGACAGCTTTATAATTGCATTAATATTGTTAAAATTATTTTAAAGCAGATTTAGGGTTCTGCCTTTAAAATAATGCTTGTAAAAAAAGTGAAACAGTGTCAGAAAGGTCTGGCATGTTTTTGATGTAACTGAGCCTACCATTCATTCTCCCTTGGTTGGCTTAGGATAAGTATTTGGACCCAGTTTCACCACAGATTCCCTATGTGCATAAAAGTTCACAACTACATGTGATAGACTGCTTTAGAACCATGAGTTAATCTTTAATTCTAGGTTTTGATTATCTGAATGCTTCTATGTTACAAATAAAATTACTTTTAAGAAAAAAATTTAAAAATCATACAGCTATTAGTTGAAATTTTAAAAGTAGTTGTATTATTCAATTAAAATATTTTTCTGTTTTGGTGTTTTTTTCAATGCCCTTGTTCCATCAGTGTTACAAATTTGACTTTAAAGCAACCCAATTATGAAATATTTCTCAGAGGAGAAAGACTACAGCACTTAAGACTTGTGATTTAGGAAGAGCACTGATTGTTAACTTGAGGTCAGAGGTGATTCAAAAGGCATTTAAAAATTCAAGAAGGGGTAAGTTAGAGTGAGATTTGGAAATGAGAGAGTTACTAATTTCAGTAATATATACATATATAATGTGTTTCTGTTTTCATGTGGCTGATGTAGAAGCCAAAGCATTGTAGGCTTAAATCTTAGGTCTTAGTGTATAGTGCACAGGGCTAAGTTCCTTGCTGGCTCGAACTGAGCAGAGTCCAAAAGCATGGCTTTTTCAAGTCAACAGAAAGAGAAGTCTATGCCATCCAGCGCCACTTACTGAACTGGAATGCAGAAGGGCAGGGAACTGCATCAGAGGAGTTTACAACGAAGGGTAAGACTGGAGTTACTGTCTATGCTGTGTGGCAGCTATCTGGGATCCCTGGGGATGCCCAGGTGTTGGAATTACAGCATCATTTACTTCTCCATCATCCACTCTTGTCTGCTGGCTGCTGCCTCTCTCCTTCTGGTCCCCCCTTGCTTTCAGTGAATATTTCAATTTGCCCCCAGCAGCCTCCTGTCTAATCATGTGGAGATAGGCAGTCTAAACAAGTTGTGCTAGGAAATCCATCTCCCAGTTGAGCTGCTGAGCCAATCAAGGACTTGGCTTCTGTTTCCTCTGTGCTGTTCATTATATGAACACAATACTGTTCACTTCAATGGATCCATGAAGGATAATCATTAATTTCCTAGCACAGGGTTTTCCCTGAGTTTGGGAAGAAGGAGTAAGAAAATATCCACCCTGATCTGAAACCTGGAGTCAAACATATTCCCATGTAAGAAACAGAAATATTTTTCTTACAATCTTTGGTTCTGATTATCTTAATATTAGCTAAAAAGTCTTATTTTTTCCTTTTTTATTTTCTTGAAATACAGGATTTTGTGGGTTGTTTTGAAAATATTCAAGCAATCTTTAAGCTTTTAAGCTTCCTTTGTCCTCCCTGTCCCAGTTACCCTGACAGTAGCATTGAATTCCATTTATTATTCTCATTTTAGGAGGGTTTTTTTTCATAAGGAATAAGTTCAAGATTTACCAACCACTCTTTATCCCCACATCTGTTTCTTTCCTTAAGTGAAACAACTGGTAAGCTTTACATGCCAAGAAGAGACTTTGAACATAATTGCATCAAAATGTGCCCTTTCATCAAATAAACTAATTTTAGAAAATTTAATCATGTTTAAGAAAATCAGTGTCAAGCTTCATCTATCTTCTGTAACAGAAACAAAACTGAATACTAAAGTTTGTTCATTTATTTTAAGCCATATTACTGTGATAACTGCTCTGCAAGCAGTCTGGGATATCAGTTTTGTGCTCAGCAGCCTAAATTGTACAGTTTTCTACTTGGTTCTTAGTGTTCAAACATCACAACACAGATTACCATCAGTTACTGTCTCATTAATACCTCCTGGTTTGATATAAAGTGATGCTGCACTGAGGAGTAAAGAGGTACACCTTGCTTTAGAGGTTTTAGTTATATAGTTATATTCTTACATTCTTTGGAGAACTGGTCAAATTCTTGGCTCTCAAATTGAGTACATGAACTGTAGCTCTGAGGAGGCAAGGCTGGAGCTGAAATGCTTCCCCATGGTCCTGTGCCAAACCAGGGTTTGGCAAAGAAATTAATCTGCAAAAACTTTTTTGTGAAATAATGCTAGCCTGAATCAGGACTTTCTTACGTGGTGCTGGAAAGAGTAGTTTGCTTTTACTTTTTGACTTTTTACTTTTCTTAGCTGTGCTTGTATTCTTCTGCCTTGCTTTGTGAATTTAGAGAAAAAGATACAAACCCCGTTTACACCCTTTATGACAAATCAGAAACCATCATGGAATCATAGGGTGGTTTGAGTTGGAAGGGACCCTAATGATCATCCAGTTCCAACCCCTCTGCCAAGGGCAAGGGCACTTTCTACTAGGCCACATCTAATAGACTGGTTTGGAGAAATATCTCCAAGGTGTTTGAGGGGTTTTTGGTGAGTTTTGGTATGATTTTTTTCCCCATTTGTTCTACTGGAATTGTTTCATTCTGTTTCTGCTCTACACTGGCGCTTTAAGAATGCTCAAAGCATTTCTGAGTCCAGAACAGAGAGATATTTCCTTCCTGTGCATCAGCTGCTGTTTGAGGTGTAAATGAGTAACTTTCAGCCTTGACTACTGGCAACTTTTCGTGTAGGTATGACTCCATGCCTGTAAATCCCTGAAATACAGGGACCACAAACCATAGTCTCATAAAGGGAAAAGTTTTCCAGCCAAACTGAAAACATGTGCTTTTGATTCTTGGAAAATGTTAAAATAGTGGAAGGTGCAATTACACTTAAAAGTTTATAGGGGACTTTTTGAATAAAATTTCAGAGCTCAAATGGAGACTTGAAAAGTTGCAGTCCTTTTACAGAAAAGGCTCAACATATGCATAGAAAAGTATTCCTTGTTAAACAGAGCAAGGGCAAAGAAATAAACCATTATCTGGTGCCACTGGGTAAGTTGCCATTACATTATGCTTCAAGAAATGACAGCAGATGAATGGAAGGAAAAAATTGGAAAAGCTAGAGATGGCAGTCCATAAAATTGTGCAAGGGAAAATGGAGTGATTGAGTTAAAGAACATGGAAATAATTTCTTCTCTACCCTAATGCATTAAAAGTGAAAAATAAATCTAAGTTGAGACTCAAGTGAGGCTTTTCAGGTGGCATAGCCTGTTTTACCATTTTTTCAATCTAGACTTCAAATAATAGTTCAAAATGAAACATTTTAAAATGCTGTACTTTACATTTTAGACTAAGGTGAAAGCAAAGGATGGAATTTCTTGCTGTTATCTTGGCAGCTCTGCTTGTTACAGCTCTGACTGTGTTCTCATGTTAGATGACTATTTTGAGATTGCAAAAGCAATGTGGAATGAGGAGATAACTTGCCTTTCACAAAAAAAAATTAAGGGAACAACTTGAGACAAAATTTTAAAACAACATCCTGAAAATTGCTGGCCATTTCAAAATCAGAAGAAAAAAAAAGAAAAATGTCAGGGTAATTTTTCATTAGTTTTTTCAGAAATACAAGTAACTTTTTTTTTTCTTTCATTGCTTTTTCTTTAAGGAAATTAAAAAATAAAACTTGCATTGCTCTTTCAAGTGTATCTTCTTCTTCCTTTTCTTGCAGGTTGAAATTGAAATTACATTGAACAAGATATTTTGTCATGAGCTAGTGGCCTGGATAACCTTAATATGAAGTGGTACAGTTTAATAGAAATAAATGGTCTTTATTCTCCAATCTGTCTGTTTGGAGAGAATAGAGGTTATCATTTCAGTGCAATTCCTACATAAACTAAAAGTGGGGAAAAAAATAAAATGGTAAAACTAAACTAAAGGAACTTAAAGTTCACCTTAGAGAAAATATTTGTCAAAGCAGCATCAAAGTCTGCAGTGTCATGAACTGATACTGAGAGAGATTCGTCCTGAGGAAAGGCATTATATTTGAGATGTCTTTTCTCTTCCATGCCTTCTTTGAAACACTTTACTTTCATAAAAGCTAGAGATCCATATTTCATTTCAGGGACACTCAACCTGATGTCCATCAAAAGTTTCCAGTTTTTAGATTAAAGCAGAAGTTGGGAAACAGGACACCTGTTTATATATAATTTTTTTTTTAGTGCCTGCATGGCTTCATTTTTCCTTTAGTTCTGAGAATCCCAGAATTGTTATGATTGGAAAAGACCTTTAAGATCCTCAGTCTGACCATCAGCTCAGCACCACCACTGTGTTAACCACTAAACAGTGTCCTCAAGTGCCGTATCCAAGCATTTTTTGGAGCACTTTATAGATTGGTGTATCCAACTCTTCCCTGGGCAGCCTTTGCCAGTGCTTGACCACCCTCTCCATGAAGCAGCTTTTGGTAATGTCCAATCCAAACGTCCCCAGCTGGTGCAACTCGAGACTATCCCATACTTTGGTTTTAGGCATTCTGGAGCAAGGACCCAATTTTGTTTCCTGCTTGCACTTTTCTTGGCTAGTGGTATGCTGCAGAGTGGGCTGGTCTCCACAGTGATGAGAGGCCCTGTCTGAGTGCCTGTGTGCTGGACCAGTGGAATTCCAGAAGGCTCTGGAGCAGTGCTAAGAACGGCTTATCTGTTTTCATGGCTTCCAAGGAGACGTGCTGTGTGTGTGTCTGGGTGTGTATTTTTATATATGTATGTGCATGGGGTGTGAGGATGACTAAAAATGTGCTTGCATTTTTTTTTTCAGTATGTATATACTCAAGAGAAGGGGATGTGAGCAGCTGAAAAGTGCCCAGGCTTTTGACAGGTTCTTCCTTGTCACCCACCCAACCCACAGAGGTGAGCAGTACTGTGTGTCATGTCGTGATACCAGACTAACCTTTGATGCTCTCTTTTTCATTCTCAGACACATACAAAAAAGTGTCTGCCTGAACACAGGAGGAGAGGAGATGCTTGCTCACAGCTGCAGCTCTTGCCTCTCCCACCTTTCCCAAGGGGGAATCCCCTGCAGCACTGTCCTACCAGAGTTTGCCTGGGTAATGCTTTTCTCTCTGAGCCACCTCTCTGCTACATTTATCTTCTCTCATGTCTTCCTAATGGACAATATAATTCCCAGTTAGAATCTCTGACCCTGGTTGCTTGATTCCCTCAGCAGGTCATGTTTTGGACAGCTTGGGAATACCTGCACTTGCAGCAATCTTAATTAAAGGTGGATGAATTCAGCTGAATTCAGCAGTTTCAGTGAGTTCCAGTGTCAAACTGAAGCGCTGTGTTTTGGCTTTACACAGAAGAATTGGTTTATTTGAATGTTCACTAAAGCTAAACTGAGTAAAGGTCTTGGTGGTGTGCTCAGAAGACATAGGCAACATCAGAGGGAGTAAGGGAATAGGGCAGTAGAGATTTTACATCTCCATAAAAAAAACCCAGTTTTTTAAAAATCTATTTAAAGTTTGCAAATGCAAGTTTAAAAGTTTTTACATACACACATTCTCTGAAACACGCATCCTTTTTCAACAGCGTTCTGGCTCATTAGTTTTCTTAATACCTAAATTATTTATTCTGGGAAACTCATAACTTTTTTATTTCTGTGAACAAGCAGATAGTGAAAGATTGGTAAATTTCACGACCAGTATTATGTGGCATTTCAACCTTAATATATTTAAATATCTGAACTTGCATTAAGTTTTTTGGCTCAATTCCATGACACATTCCTTTTTTTTTTCAGAGTGGCCAAGTTTAGATTTTCAGCCAAAAAGCCAGAAGGCTTTGGAGAACAGGTAAAACTTGTTTCTTGAGTTGTCTAACTTTGCATGAGTTTGAAAAAGTTTTAAAACCTTTGTGCTTTAACCCAAATCCAGCTCCCAAATTCAAATTTAGCCCATCTAATTAGGATTTGGATCAGACAGGTGAATTGCTGTCTTTAACATTATTATTTATACATGAAACCATCTTCCCCTTTATCTTGCTTTTGTTGAAATTAGTTCTGAATAAAACATTATTACCAAATCCTGAGGCTGCATGTTTAAAAAAAGAATAAACTGACCAACCATGATTTCCAGTCAGTTTCTTTAGCTGGAGCTGCTCTGATAACTTCCAACTCATCAGTGAAAGAAAATGCTCCAAATCTAGAGCATTATTTTAACATTTTCTTTCCTTTCTTTAATACAAGAAGTATCTTGGCATGAGCTGTGCTTACTTCTCCCAGGAAGACTGTAGCCATGTGATTTAAATCTAGACCTGTGAGGCTTCCTAACAGCTACTTCCTGAAATATGTACAGATAAGTTACAGCAGCCTGTGATGACTTGTTGAATGGTGCATTAAACCACCTGAAGAAGAGGTATTTATGCATGCCAATAATGTAGAACATGTTGCCAACTCTGGTTTTAGGGAAATAATTGTTGTAGTTCATCTGATTGCTGTGCCATGTTTTGCACAGTAATTTTAGAGACAGATTTAAGGACAAGAAGGGTTTCGGTACCATGAAGTTTTATGTATTTGCTTGCTGTAAGGATCTACCCAGCCCTTAATTAGTGAACCTCCTTTAAAAATTAATATAGTAAGTACTGGCTTAAATTACTGAAGTTCTTTCTTTTGTTTAAAGCAGGCTTTGCACCATCACCTTATTTAATCAAATCTATAAGAGTACTCTAGGCTGACTGGCCTGAGGTGTTAGCTACTGCTGAAAGACCAGGTGCCTTTGTACAGGTCTGTGCCCTGCAGAATGTTGCCACTGCAAGACTCCCTTCTCTGGAAGGAAGATGGCAATTTTGCAGAGTTCTGAACCGAGGTGACTCTTGCTGCCAGTGTGTCTAGATCACCTAGAGCAATGTGGAGAGTCTTGTGGCTGAGCAGAGGTAGAATCAATTTCTAAATTTCGTCCTTACTTCTAAAGACCCTGTGTGCCTCTCAGAGGCTTTATAATCATTTATCTACTTTGGACTCCACTTACTGCCTTTAGAGTGGGCTTTTCTATTCAAAAGTTTTATAAGATAAGAATTGAGATAGAGACAAGAAATACATGTAAAGCCTTTAATTGGTTGCTGCTTTCTAATGTTCTGTATTTTAGTGTGTTTATAATATAGCTCTTCAGTCTCTGAGTACTTACTAAGGGAAATATTTACTCTCCTCCTCCTACTCACACTCAGTCAGAAAGCCAGGGTATATGCCACAGTCTGGAAATACAGTAATTTGATAAATTGACTGTTTAGCCAATAATACCCACTCTGCAAATGGTTCAAAACATTTGTTGTATCACTACATGGTAAATCAGTGACTGAATACTGGAAAAGAACTCTGGCTACTGAAGTCACAGTGTCCCCTAACTCTTGGAAACTGCATTGTCTATAGAAATTTAGATAACCCAAGTTGCTGAGTAACCTCACACTGTGCACAGGAAGGTGCTAAGAGTGTAATATAGGGGCAATATCAGGGAGGGAAAATGTCTAAAGGTAACCATTAGGAAATGCTTGCATGAAAAGTCAGGGTGCAACTTCTCAAAGTAGGGTGTCCAGCTGGACTGGAAGTTCCTAAGAAGAAAGTCCCCCTTGGACTCCATGCCAGATTATTGCCCTTATGTGGGGGAAAAAAAAAATATCATCTGCATCTGTGGCCTAATGTCCCAGTGGAATTTTTATAAATGTCAGACTTATTTGGTGCAGAATTTAGAACTTTTTTGCTTTCACTAAGAATATCCCAACAGCACAGTCTGTGTTGTTCTGGGTACCATCTGCCTCCTTCTAAAGCCGTTTTTAATCTCTAATCAAAGATTAATAATGCCAAGCTTTGGGCCATGAAGACTGTGGAGGAGAGAAAAAGAAAGTGCCTACGGCATTCACCAAAGACATGAGAAAGTCAGGTGCAAGTCGGTGCTGTGATTTATAGTTGGGATCCAACAGCCAGGGATGCTGAGACAAGCCCTGAAACACCACGCCAAGGCTGTGAACCTGCTGTGTGCCACTGCCTCTTTGTAGAGGGGAAGTGCTTTTCCAAAGAATCACTTAACACCTCCCAGATGGTATCTCTCTACCTCTAAATGCAGCTACCCAATGCTGCCTGCCAGTATTTAACTTGGAGGGTTGTTCCTTAACTCTTTCATCCCTATCTGTATCCTGGATGTGCCTCCATGTCCCAGTTTTGTTCAGATTTCCCAGGGACAGGCCTCCCCAGGGTTCTTCCCTTTCACCTGGATGTGTGCCCAATATTAGAGTCCAGTCTGAGGCTGAACTTCTACTGTAGAGTTTGGAATCCACAGGTTATGAGACTAAATGAATGTAAATTTAATTCTGATCGGAGCTGAGCAGTCAGGTTCCTCTCTGACTGCTTTCTTCACGCAGAGCTGGGGCTGAGCCTTCAGTGTCCATAACAACAACTTTCCCTGCAAATGGTGTCCTAATTCTGTCTAAAACTGTCCTGGGGGACTTTGACAGCTCCTCTGAGTTCTTTTTGCTATTTCTCTTCATCTGTTCCCCTTTATCCAAAATTCTTTTCATGATGCCAGTCTGTTGGAAATACAGTTTTGATGGGTTATTTGAATATTAGCTACTGTTTGAACAATTCCAGCCCTGTGCTTCTTGGGTTACTGCTGAAGTTGTTGAAGTACTCAAAAAATCATTCAAGCTTTTATATACATATTCAGAGGAGATTTTCATCTTTAGAATATTCTATATAGCTCTCTAACTCTTGACTGATATGAAATATCTGATCATTGGATTGTTTTTAAATGGATGGAGAATGTATTTCCATTTCTTTTCCCTCCTTCTCTGTCCCCAAACATTCAGAATTGGAGAAACTCAGTTTTCTTGGAGAAAGCCCACAGCCTGAGGATTTGGCTGTTTTCTTGGCAGTTTGAAATCACTGTCCCAGAGAGAGGAATTCAAAATTTCAGTGGAATTAAAAGTTGATTCTCTAGTATTCAAAGGGTGCTTGAAGCACAGGAGTTTCAGGACAGCTTTTTTCACCTCCACATTTCCTCCCGGTTTGTGTGTTGAGAAATCCAGCACGAAAAGGTATTTTGGGATCACCTATCACATAGATCTGTACCAGGTGGAGACAAGGTGACAGATGAATCTTGCTGCCTGTACCCCTGGAGCTGCAATCATACTGGTCTTGATATCAAGTGTGTTCTTGTATCACTTGCGCCAGAAAGAGCAAGAGCTAAGGATTTTTAAGGCAGCTGAGGAAAACTACCTGCTTTGATATTGTTGAATTTCATCAGCACTCTTAAATAGGTCTTTATTTGCCTGAAAGCCTCTTATGATGTACCTCAAAAATTACCTCTGGGTTTGTGCTGGATATGCTTTCTTGGTTTGGGTTTGGTTTTGGTTTCTATTTAATAATTGTGTTCCTGTCTACAGTTTAATGTTAGTATTCCTGTGATACATGAAGATTTGGTGGATTCCTTTCAACTTGACATTTAAATCTGATTTTTTAATATGATATAGTTACCTAAGAGAAATTATTAGATGCAATTTTAAACTCAGGAGTCCTTTGCTGTCCATAATATTTTTTAACAGAACTTGGGCTCTGTTGGAAAATAAACTTGATTTTCTTTCCTTTTTCTTTAATATTGATGACATCTGGGGTCTCTATAATTATTGCTTGTGTTTGAAACATAGAGGAAAATATAACCCCTATTCACTAAGACAAATACAAAAAGGAGATAGAAGAAATTCTTTTCAGGGTTGAAATTATTCTCATCTTTGGCATAAGCAATAAGCAATTGGAGAATATCATTTGCCTAACCATTGTCAAGCATTTGTAAACATCATGACAGAGATAATCTTTAAGAGTAGTTTGAAGAGAAGGACAGCTGTTTCTTTGTGAATACTCATTTGTTGTTGTTTTTCTTGTAAATGCTACAAATGATAGCATTATTGAAAACAGAGATGGAATATATCACTTGGATGCTCATCCTTTTAGCACTTTGCTTCTGTTAAAACCCAAGTCCCCAAAGTATGTTTTTGGGAAACATATGTCATCTGCCAAAAGCCATTTGAAATCTAAAAGCACCATAATGTTTTCCTTTACTTTGTTTTTCAAAAGTAAAACATTTACATTTAGGGTGAAATGCTCCTTTTAAATACAGTATACTCTAATTGTGACACTAAGTTGTTTTTTCTTTTTCCAAAGAAGTTCAGATGTTTAAACATTTGGCTATAAAAGCTATAATAGAGGCATATTTTAAGGAAATAGAGATCTCTCAGATTACTTGAAAACTAGAAGGACTAGAATAGGGTCACCAGACCAAGAATTTGAAGTGTTTGTGCCTTTCACCAAAAGCAAAATTCTTAGCAGGGTTTCCTGCTGATCCCTGCAAGTATCTCATGTTTAAGATAGGACAAGAAGGAATGGAGTAGAAAGAGGAGGAATGGCTTTAAGAGGAGAGATGGCATCTTTAGATTAGGTATTGGGAAGAAATTTTTTGCTGTGAGGATAGAGAGGCTCTGGCACAGGTTGCCCAGGGAAGCTGTAGATGCCACACCCCTGGAATTGTTCAAGACCAGGGTGGATGGGGCTTTGAGGAACCTGGTCTGGTGGAAGGTTTCCCTGCCCATGGCGGGAGGGGATTGGAACAAGGTGGTCTTTAGGGTCTCTTCTAACTCTGATAACCACATCAAAATCACTCTTTCCTTTCTGTATGGAAATAAGATGACATTCTATGTGGCCAAGCTGCAGTAAGGGCTATGAGAATGCACGTTCTGCAACCAAAATCTTTCCTAAAATGTTTAACAAACTGAGTCAATAGTTGCTAATAACAGTTGTGTAATTTGCAAGCCCAGAATGTCTTGGGGCAGGGATATCTGCAGTGGAGGGGGAGTACAAAGAAGATATGCTCCTGCCAGCTGCCTTACCCACAAGAGAGATGCAACCCAGCTCTCAGCTAGTTCTACAATATAAAAATCCTTTCAAGATAACTCACCTGAACAGGTAGCTCAAATGGAGCTCTAGTTGTGGCTAGAGTATTCCTGATAAATGAGAACTAGAAATTTTTTCCCATTTTATTCTTCCATCTACATGTAAGATGTGAAGTTTTTCTAGGAGACTCCTGTGCTTGGAGTTCCTGCTTTGCTTTAAGGGCTAAAGCAGAGGCAAAGGTAGTGGATTTTAGTTATTCATTTTCAACTACCTTTTGTTATCCACTAGCTTCATGAGAAATGTCACCCCTAGAAGCTCCTTACCTAAGTTTAGTTGTAAAAATAATATTTCTTGGGTTTTTTTTCCCAAGCTTGATGTACTTTTGAGGTTATTTACTATTAACTTCAATAGGAGAAAGATTTCACTTGCTCAGATCTGTCCTTTTCAGAAAGTATGTTATATTAAAACATACCTATGTTTGACTCTCTCTGTAAGATAGGTGTTTTTCATTTCCAGAAAGCATATTAAATTAAGACATATGTAGGTGTGAATGTATATAGAATATCTGTGCATAAAACCTTATACATATGGTAATGTGCTTTATAACATGAGTGAGAGCCTGGCTGTCTGAACCACTTGTGAATATGGGCATGAATTGCTCTGTTGATTATATAAACTGCTTCAAAAAAGGTGTTCAGGCCAAGTGAGAGCACTGACTACTCTCAGTAACTCACAACACTGTTAGCATGCCAGAGATGTAAAAAGTGCCAATGCATCCAAGCCGAGAAGAGCAGCTACTCGTTTTTAATGATGCACTGCACTATCCTGAAGGCAGTCAGCATTCCCATTTTCATAGCAGAGCACATGACCAAGAAAGGTATAAACTTCTCATGGTGTGCATTTAGGGGGAAGAAAAGGGAAATATTTTATATTTATCTGCAGGGAGTTGGGTGTTCTGCAGCAAGATCAGCCAGTTTGTTTTTATGATGGGACCAAAGTTTTAGATAACTCCAGTAGTCTTCAATTTCATCTGAAACTGAGCCTCACAGATAAGCAGTAAAAGCAATCCAACATTGAAATTTTATAGATTGGGTGCCTCCCCAGCCTGGTTATAGTAATTGGTCTGAACTCTTGACTTTGTTTAGCTGGCTATTTGTTAGCATGTCATTTAAAAGTAGTGGATATCTTATTGAGTCTTTCAGCTGATAGATGCTTCAGAGCTTTAAGTACTTTAAATACTTCAGGTGGTACAAAAATGCCCAGTGCACAAGCTGATGCTGCCCTGCTTTCACAAGGTGGTTTAAAGTGCCAGCTTAAATGCTTATGAAACAAGTTACTGGTACAATAAACAGCCTTTTAATCACCGGCTATTCATCTGTTAACTCTGGGGTGAAGCTAAACTTTTAAACTACAATATAGGCATTACTTGAAACTACCTCTGAAATATTTAATTAAGTTTAAAATATCAGTGTCTTTAGTTTCCTTATGTTCAGAGAAGTCAGATAATGGGAATGGAGAAACTTGAAATAACAATCTGTTACTTTCTGAGAGCTTCTCTCTATCCTCACTGATGAGATTTACAATGTAGTAATGCTTGCAATTTCATCATTATTTTGTAATCTTCTTAAATGAGTGTCTCATGTTAGTGCAGGCAATCACAATAACTACTTGAATAGGATTTGCTGCTGAGCAAAGCTGCTTGTGTTGCAAAAGCAACCAGAGGAAGGCACAAGCAAAAAAACCCATTGTGCAAAGTGTTTACTTTCCCATCGAGTTTACAGTGAGTCTTGAGAAGGGAATTTAGTGATGACTTCACCCATGCTAGCAAGATGTCAGCAAACTGTCAAAGAAGGAAATAATTCTCTAATAGCAGCTTAAGGCAAGTTGAAAACCAAAGGAGATTGGTAACCACAACACTTATTTAATGTGGAATGCTGTCATATTTCTATGGAGTGAATAAGGAAATTCTCTTGGCTTCACGGTGCCTACTGTTCCCGTGGTCTCTTAGCCTGGGAGAGGACTTGAAGTGGGAGAAGTGTGGTGTCTGGCTGGCAGGTGACACCTCATGCTCAACAGCTGTGCCCCAGGGAGACTGGTTCTGCAGTTTACCTTCCCTCAGAGGTGCCAGATGAGGCGATGGAGGCAGAAAGGAGTCACTGCATCAGGTTGTGCATGTTCATATTTGGACACACTTGCCTTGAAAATGACCCCAAACCCTTTTTTCTTTTTTTTTTCTTTTTAATGAAGTTTCCTCATTCCCATTCCAAACCCAGGCTGGATGGAGCCCTGAGCAACCTGATCTACTGGGTGACATCCCTGCCCATGGAGGGGAGATTGAAAGGAAGATGATGTTTGAAGTCCCTTCCAGTCCAAGCCTTTCTATGATTTTTGGTTAAAGTTGTTTCAAACCCAACCTTTCACTAAGCACTATTTATTCATGCTATGGTGCACTTACTCCTTTCAGATGAAAGTTGTATGTTTGGTATATGTTTTATTCTGTTGAAATCTTTGAGGCTGTTCCTATGGGCGAAGTTATGTACATGAGTCTGTAGCTTTAGAGTCTGAGCATGGAATTAGATCACTAAGGTTCACAGTTACTAGGCATTAAACACCACAGTCCTAGGTTAATTTTTAAAATATGTTTTTGCCCCAGAAGAAAATAGCAGTATTATCAACACAGGGCTGCTGTATCACAGTTGTTAATTTATTCTCCTAGTAAAACTCAGGCTAAGAAAATATTGCTACTCATTATGTCTTTGCCTCTATGCAACCTGCTTAATTCTGTTGTTGTTCTTTTTATCAGAGATATTGATCTATGATCTGATGTCCCTGGATTGAGTCATGATTAGGCTGTTGATCCAGGGCTAATTGTGCTTTTGGTTTCAAAACTCTTTGTAATATCTGCCTGGAGGTGTCTCTTATTAAAAAAAAAAAAAAAACAACAAAAAAAAAAAAAAAAAAAAAAAAAAAAAAAAAAAAAAAAACCAACCACAAGATCGTAGCTGCTGTACAAGTATTAGTGTTAATGGCCTAGTACTGATGCCTCTTCTGGTCTATTAGAATTCCAGATTCCTAACAGCAAATATCTTATCCTCATTTTTGTTTGCAGATTTTTGAAGTGGTGTGAAGAAAGAGTGAGAACTGTTATAATCCTTATTAACTTCCTTAGAGCCTTATGGATATTCTCTAGCTATTGAAATAATAACCCCTTCCCACTCAAGTCCTACTCAAGTCACAATTCAAAATTCCTTCTTGGTAGAAGATTTTTTTTTGGGTGCTTGGTAATTTTAAGTCAATGATTCCTGAGGCTTCATTTTAAATTTAATTTTATGTGTGAAATAAGTAAAATGGTGAAGAAAAATGACACCTTTTTCTCCCAAACACCATTAAAAATATATTCAACTATCGCATCTCGATTTTTTATAAGCATGACTATGCATCCTGATTTCAGATGGAAGTTAACCTGTGCTAATGACTCTCGCAATTCCAACATTTTTCTCACGTTATGTTTATCAGCCCTAATTAATGTTGCAAAATTAGCGTTGCGTTGGAGCTGCAGGGGCCGGATGGTGATTATGTACCAACGTGTGGGGATGGAGCTGGAAATGCACCTGTGTGGGCAGCTGCTCTGATGGAACACTGTCAGACAAAGTCAGGATTTCATCATCACACCACCCTGTCACTTGCTGCCAGGATCTTTCTAGCACTGTGTAAAGCTGATTAACTCCTTTTTTTTTTTTTTTTTTTTTTTTTTGGATAAAGCAGAATTCACAGCCGTGGCTCTGGAGGTTACATCTTAGCGCAGTAAAAACATAATTTCTTTGAAAAAAGGCAGGTTTTATTTTCATATTCAACTCCTGGGAGTAAAATTGAATTTTATTTATACAAGCAACTGGTTTCTGTTACTGACAGCAGTTCCTATTAATTCTTCAAAGATATCTTAAGCAACAGCTAAAATGAGGGATGATGAAATTTACAGGGAGTTTGCTTCCTCTGTAGGCAGTTTTATTTGCTAAAAAATGTACCTAAAAAGCAGGTAAAAAATATGTGGGCACCTTTCTTTAGTAAATGCAGGGACAGGATAAGGCCCTTAAAGATTTTAGTTATTTGAGGGTCACCTCCTGAAAACACTTTCCTAAATCAAACATAATTATGCCAGTTAGGAAACACTGTACGCTATTACAATATGTGCAATTAGAAAATACTGAAAAAGCCAATGTTTTAAAGCTAAACTATCAGAAATCTTGTTACATTTCTAAGATGGATACTAAAAGATTTCTTTTTATAAAGGTAATTACAAATACATCGTGTGGTCTTAGAGGCTGATTTTTGTGTATCAAATACAGCAGCTTTCACAGCTAAATACTCTCACATGGACCTTTCCTAAAAAAAATTAAAGAAACTTGGGATGAAAAGTAAGAGGATGTGTGTTTTTTGAGAATGATGGATATGAGGACAGTACATGGGAGAACATGCCTACAGGTGGTTGCAGCAGAGATCTTTGACCACCAACTCTGAATGAATACATAAGGAAAGGTAAGGAAGTGTTAAAAATGAGATCAATGTACTTTTCAAGCTAGTCAGAGGTGTTTTCTGTTAATTTCAGTATTGAAGGTATGAATATTACCTGCAAAAGTAAAATATTATTGAATATTAGAGATGTTCTGAACTGATCTCTTTCCACACTTTATCTGCTCCCTTCCTCTGCCCTCCATACTTATGTTGACACTAGGCTCTCCACAACTAGTTACTAAAGAAAAAAATAGCCTTAATGAGAGTCCTCAGACACACATATTTAATTTTCACATCTGAAAGTCCTGGAAAATTCAGGAGGTAGAGAAGAGGAAGATTGGTTATTTGTTATTTCACAGCTGGAAAGGCAGATTTTCAGAAGGAGCAAGCATTGACAAGAAACAAAGCCCAGTCTGATTCGACTGTGAGAAGGGAATTAGTAATCACTGCTAAATGTAAACTACACAATTATTACTGTTTTTAAGCAATAGTTTCTCAGTTAATTTTCAGCTTTTGAGATAGAATGGGTGGCAGATTTAAGGAGAGAACAGGAGACAGAGAAAGAATAAAGGACAGGCTGAAGTTAATAGCTGAAATTATTTTTTGAAATTACTTTTAAAAAACAGGTTGTTGATAGAACATTGATTTTAGTTCAGAGTAGTAATTTCAAGCAGCTGAAAAGAGATCTTTTGAATACACCTTCAGCCCTTAGTTTGATTTAGAACATGCAAATGGATATGAAAAGGTGTCTGCTGTTAATAAGTCAGAAATTTTTGGAGAAATGCTAGCAATTTCCAAGAGGGCACATAAAAATATAAGCTGTAAGGTGGTTTTGTGGGTTTTTCCAGTTATTTAGCATCTGGTAAGTACAACAGGCTTTCTTAGTAATACCAGATTTACTAGTCTTTGTAACAAACATTATTTTAGTGGAGGTGTTTTTTTCAGCTGTTTTTGTTTCTCTTTGTGTACTTGCAGCATTTTCATATCAGGAGATGCAGGGGGAAAAAGAGATCCTGGTGGAAGGAGGAATCATGGTTAAACTAAGGTGAAGAGCCAAATTCCTCTTTGCTGAGAGGAGGAGATGGGAAACAGGACACAAGACTCAAACTGTAATAGTCCACATGGACTTCAAGAGTCCATCTGATTAACTTCTGTAACTCAAAACAATGCATTATCTGCACAGTTTATTCTATTATCACCACATGGAGAATTAATGATCTCATTTTCAAACCAAATGAACTATCTCTTATTAAACTTAAGTATAAGCTACCTCAGAGATAAAAAAAACCCACCTCTGCCAGAAAACACAATTGACTTTGAATTAGAGAAGGATCAGGGTTGAAAATAATGTTACTAAAGGCAAGAGAGTTTGATTCCAATTATATATCCTTATGACAAGCAACAGGTAGTCTGGTCCCTTGCACTTCTGTTTCAGTCTTATTGATCAAATTTGAAGGAAAACCTTTGTACAGGTTTTCCCAGGAATCGGCAGTTTGGGTTAATGGTGCTCATGATTTGTACAAGAAGCATTTTCACTTGATCACAACTGTCAGGATTTAAAAAAAAAAAAAAAAAAAAAAAAAAGGCAGTAAAAACCTTCACTAGAAACCAACTAAAATCCCACCACTCAATAATCAGAGAATTAAGCCTATCGTTAGGTGATCTATGGAACATTCTACTCTGTGCCAAGTCACTAGGAGATGGGAAAAAGTGTTTCAACTTGGATTTCTTATCCTGAAAAAAATCGTACATTCTGTATCCAAAAAATTCTTCTTCCCATGAGTAAGACACTGATGAAATACTTATTCATAGGTCAGGCATGTAAACTGGTATCTTATACAGAATGCAACATACTTATTGCTTTTTTCTTAGTAACATTTTTTAAAGTGCAGCTCGATAAGTCTATGAAAGTACACATATGTGTATGGAGAAGGTATACTTTTATCCATATTAATTGAAGTGAAAAATAATTCTTGGAAATCAATGGATTTTCGAAAGAAAATTAGCTACTTCATTCTCTTAAGTGTGCTGAACTGTCATTGGCAATGCTAATTGCAAATTTTGTTTAAAAAACCATTTTCCTACAATTTTATGGCATTTAAATTCCCTTTGAATTTATCTGGAAGCTTTCATAAAGAACAGATAGAATGAAGGTCTGAGGCACAGTAAATAACCTCCTTAACATCTGCAGAATTGTATGGAAGAGCTTTTGAAAGAGTCCATTACATCGTATATCACTACACTATTTAACATATTTTCCAGAAGCATTCCATTTTGCCTAATGTTCAATTCAATCTCCAGGTCAAGATGATGCTAAATCTATTCTGATTCAATGCAAAGGAAGACTGAAAGTAAAAATCCCCTGATCATCAGCTCCTGCAGGGCTGGAAAAGTCTCAAAGTTCGAAGGTCACTGTGTTTCCTGTAGCAACATAATTTAAGTGAGAGAGATGAAGTAATGAACTCATACATAGCATTATGAGAGGTAATGTTTTTCAAAAGATCATCAGATTCGAACTATTACTCGTGAAGAAAGAGTATCAGACAAAGTCATTTTGGTGACAACGTGGTCGACACGAGAAAAAGGATTATGCGGCTTAACAAAATTTTTATAGCAGAAAATGGTTGCTTTTTATTATTATTTTTTAAAGGGAAAAATCCTTATTTTCAGTGAAATTAAACTGCTAGAAGAGGAATGAAAGAAAAAAGATACTAGAGAGTAAAGAGTAAATGAAACTGCACATTGAGAATGGGTAGACAGGCAGAAACACTAATTTCTTGATTACAAAATGGCATTTAATATTTTACTTTATTAAAGTTCTTGATAGATATCTTGATTATATGGCTGTATATGTCATATAGGTCTTTCCTCTCATGACAGGGGAGCAAGGATGATTGGGTGGCTTTCAGTCTCATTGTTAGTATATAATTTAAGGAATAATCTTTTGACTCAGAGGGATGTGTGGGTAGGGACAAAGTGCTTATTTAACAAATTTAAAGTCATAATGCTTCATACCAATCTTATTCTTTTTCTCATCAATTACATGGACAGTATTAATTTAGATTTTTTTTTTTTAATCATCTACTTTTCTAAAAGCACCTGCTGTTCCTTGGGGATTTCTTGGTCTCATCTGCATTTTGGAAGCATTCAACAACCCCTTCTTTGCTTTGTTTGCTGTGCAGTATTTAGATTGTAATTTCTCTGGGGCTTTCTCAGTCCAGTTGCAGGCTCTGTCATATTCTTGACAGCCTCGGCTCTCTTTCTTGTGGTTTTGTCACATTCCTTGCTTCACTCTGCTCCCCGGGGTCTATCCAGCTGTTTCACTCTCGTTTCTATGGATGGCGAGCGGGAGTGAACGCAGGTCCTGCATTCTTCCTGTCACAATCACCTTTTGTCCCTTGTTCCGTGGCTGGCAGATGTCTGGCTGCCTCAGTCTGGGGCTCACAGCTGAACAGCATCATCCTGAGCACACAGCACAGAGCACTGAGTTTTCTGTGTGCATGTGGAGACACAATTTTAGGCACTCACAGAACACCAGAATCCATTTGGTGGTCGTGTTTTGACACAGCATGTGTTTTTAGCTCGTGGTTCCGCATGTATGTGTTAATGCCTGCATCACTTATTGCTCTGCTTGTGGGTTTAACCCTAAACTGCACATTCAGATATGTTACAAATAAGGGAAATTTAGAGTTAGATCCCGGCAGGCTGTTCACCAGTGGATTTCAGGCCATGTCCAACACGTCATAAGAGCATTTTGATTCCTTTCATGGGTGGCCCATGCTACAGTGTCCTCCCTTCTGCCACAAGGGTATTCCAGGCAGTCATCTGTAGCCATGTGCCGCTCTGATTGCATATTTTTTTCTCTTTGAAGACTTTTAAGTTTCCTAAAACTCTTTCTTTCCATTTTTGTCTAATTTTTGAAACTACTTTATAATTTCTCCACCCCCTCTCAAACCGCTCCTTTTTTTTTTTTTAATAGAATTCTTGTTGTACACTTATGGAATATTAGAAAGTAAGACCATATGTTTTGTCTTGACCCTGCTCGCTCTTGGAATTTCTATCAGCTAAACGCTGCTGGAACCAGGAGTGGTAGCTATATTTGTTCTTTTCTATATCTTTTCTGTCCTTCTCTCCTTGTCTTTCTTCTTCTAATTCTTTCTCCTCAGAGTTTTTGAGTAACTTAAAATCAAATGGGCCTAGAATTTGCAAAGTTGAATGGGTCAAGTTGATGCTTTGAGAGAGATTTTATGTAGATTGAATGCTGCTCTTTTAGAGCAATTTTTTTGCCAAAGTTTCTGTTTTCCTAAGTTACCACTGAATTTTTTATTGTTATTTGACCTCTTTTGAATATCTTGTAAGTATTTCTTCCATGTATCTAACTTGGAGTGCATGAACAACCCTAAAGCCCTTTTAAAAGTCTCACAGTGCAAGTTTTGGGGCCTTACAGGACCCTATGTACTTCTGTGTGCGTGCTGCAAATCGGATTTTCTCCCAGCAATTAACAGCCATTTTCCTTTTGTTTCTTTAAGAAAGACTAAGAAATTATGATAAATTAAAAGAGGAAAACAATATGTGTGTGCAGATACATGTCTACTCTGAAAGAAGTGTAGAAATAAAGTGTAAAGGCATAAAGAAATCTTTATATCAGGAAGCGTGATACTGAAGGAAAAACTTGTTAGAGAGATAAAGCAGAATGGAAAAAAAAAAAGTAAAAAGTAAAAAAAAAAAGTAAAAAAAAAAATAAAGTAGCTGGGGATGTGGAATACTTTCATCAGATGTGCACAGAGCTGGGCGTGTTTTAGGAGAAACAAACGGCTTTCAACTTAGACTCCTCAGAAATGTGTGAAATCAATTACACTTGAAAAGGTAATAACAGGAGGGAAGGAAATGTGAGAATGCATTATTGGTGTCTCTGTTGTACTGGAGAAGCAAAATTTTTCTTCTTAATGATAGGCCTTGTCACTTCAAACAAAAGGGTGTAGCCGATTTAAGCCCTGAAGGTGTTTCTTGCTTGTTTAGTCACAGCCATTCCATATTACCATTTAAGACCTGGGTCATTCCTCTGAAAGTTTTTACAAGAGCCATTTTCAAAGCACTAAAGACCTCATCATCTATCCACTGAAGGCGAGGTTCACATTTCCTGAAGATTTGGAGCAGGCTCAAAATAAAATAAAACCAGTTTCTTTCCCAGAGCCATTAATAGTCAGTTTCATTGTTTATTTTATACTAATTAATCCAGTCACAATATAATGCACAAATCAATTTGTCAGATTGTATAATAGGCTGTGTAATATTTACTTATTTGGTTTTATACTTTAATTATTTTTTATAGTCTAGGAATGCCACTTCAAGGGGGTAAATAATATTTAAGATGGAATGGCATTTTTTGCCTATCATTAATGCATTTAAAATTTTATTAAAACTATAAATCTTATAATTGAATATTCCACATGAAGTTCAGTTTTGCATAATATTACATATGGCAAAAGTCATGCATTTTTTCCAGTTTAAATAACTGTGTCTTTTTAGGAGACACATTTAGATGTTGTTTGGAATTGAAGAATGAATGTATGGAATACTCTGCAAGTAGGATGATATTTATAAGTGCTTTTTTCTTTTCTTAATTTTTTTGTTGTTGTTGTTGTTTAAATTGGAGTGTCTGTGCCTGTTATTCTTATGCATTAAAAATTTCTGAAAATATTAATGGAAGAAAGTTTTTAGCCCTAGTCACCCCACAGGTCAAAACTTTATGAAATGGCCTGGGTGTTTTTTGAAATATCCAAATTGCAATGTTCTAGGTGATATCCACATTTATTTAAAAGAAATAGCAGCAAAAAAGGGTGTTTATGGTTCACTGTTTTTCTGTGAATTAAAGGAAACTGCATTGCTTGTAGTCTGAACTGATGTTATAGGTACTGTTTTCAAGATAGCATATTTTCTAGTTTCTTTTTGCTGCTCTACAAACCCAGATGGAAGCTAATCAGTAGAATAAGTGAAAAATGAAAAAAAGGCAGTTAAGGCTCGTCAAGTCCTGTGGCCTTGAAAAGGAGCAAGTGGGTCATGTGAATAAAACATGCAAGGTTTGT
Organism: Sylvia atricapilla; assembly: GCF_009819655.1. NCBI lineage: Eukaryota > Metazoa > Chordata > Aves > Passeriformes > Sylviidae > Sylvia > Sylvia atricapilla. The sequence goes on from NC_089143.1 coordinate 64,828,360, forward strand.
ATAAACCACTGCAACAGCAGTTGGGAATGGGATATGAAACCTCAAAACCTGAGACAAACTGAGCAGGAGGAGCAAACCTGAAATGCCATTAGGAAAATTGCTTAGATCATCCAGTATTCTACTGGGATTTATCCCTTCACCTTGCACCAGGATAAAAAAACTCCAAGGGATCTTGGTCTCTGAGCCCTTCTTGATGGTGAAACTTCCATAAGAAAAACCAATGGTTTCAGCTCAGTCACTGCAGTTTCTTAGGAAGTAGCGTGGCAGCTGGAAAACTGATAATTGCAGTTAGTGATTGTATTCAGCCCATTTGTTCCAGCTGCTGGAAACTTGTACCAATATCAGTTTGAAAGCCACTGAATTGTGTGTCCTATACTTGCATCCTGGTGAAGATCCTAAAATTTATCAAACCACCAAATAAATACCTGGTGCACATGAACACAGTGGTAGCAACTGAACTGGGCATGGAGGAGGTGTGCAAACTCATAACATGGTGAATATTGTTGCTTCAGTTTTCTGTGAAGCTTCATCAAGAGAAACAGCATGAGAGAATGCCATCAATCAACATCAAGATTTGATGGATTGAGCAGCAGCAGTTTAAAGTGTAAAATTACGGCTCATTTTCAAGCTGCTACTAATTGTAAATCAAACTCTGAAGTGTTCTGTTGGAACTGTAACTGTGGATGAGCATCGTTATTGTTTTCAATTTGCCACTTTCATTTTGATAGGAAAATGTATCATAAAGTTTTGATTTTTAATTTATTTTTATTACCAAATGTTTATTATCATGTTTGTCATTTTGACTTGAGCATCCTGGGAGAGAATTTTATTTTTAATGGTTATTCAGTAAAAGGAATTAAATCAACCTTAAGAGTGTATTTTACTTAATTTCAATCATGGTTTATTGCTCAGAGTATATTTATAAAGATATGCGTGATTATGTGAATCATTAGAAATTATGTTACCAAGGAAATGACTTAGTGAACCTTTAATTCAACACATATTTGCTTTAAAATATTATCAAATGGGGGCCAGAGGGCCCAAATATGAGATGACTCAATGAAGTAGAAATTTTTCTGAAAAATAATGCAAATATTGTGAGCGCTATTTTTAAAAATAGCTAGAAACTAAGACCATTCTTTAATGAAACTTAGGCTTCAATGACAACAATTCTTTTCTTCAATGATAACAATTCTTTTCATAGTTTGTTGTGAACTCTCTGAAGGAAAAAAAATTACACTTTTCATGCATTGGTGAGTAATGCTGTAATCATTTTCAGCCATTCAGACAAATCCACTTTGAGCTTAAATAGGTTGAATCTCTGCTATACTGAAAGATATTGGAATACTTCTGAATGACACCTTGTTGACTTTAAGCACTATTTTATTTAAGCACATAGACTGGTGTTTAATATGCCATAGAGTACTTGTGGCTCATGGACAAATTTGAGAAGTTTGAAGTTTATAAAGGAAAGGATATTTTTTCCAGAAATTAGGGGTTTCTGATTTTTTTTCTGAGATTGAGAAGAAGAAGAGAAGAAAATGCATACCAGAAAATTCAATAGTAGGCAGTGATTTTGAGCCAGTGAAATCACTTTTAGGTACTTTATTACTTCCTTAGGTTCTGCTGACACATGAAAATATTATGAAGCTGCTTTTGAGGCCATGATTATGATCCCAGTTACCTGTTGGCATAACCTTTGGGATGAAAAGATGTTAATGATTAGTCAACTGTTGATATTTTTATACAGTTCCTTTTATTTTTAACCATCACACCCTCAACAATCCCACCAAGTTAATGCACTGTGAAAGGACACAACTAAATAAATGAACATTTCTTTCAGATAATTTCTATGAAACTACTATTTGTAACTATTATGTAGAATACTGAAATAATTTAGTAAGTGTGGAGAGGTATCAGTGTGCCATCCAGCAATTTTACTGGACATCAATGTGACTTCAGTGTTTCCTGGCAGATGAAGAGACTTTGTCGTGATAAAATAACCAGTGACAAAATTTTATCTGAAGGACAAGTATTTAATAATGTGAACATAAGCCAAAATGAACAGTGAAAAGTATGGTACCAGCATATCCTGAGAAGACCAAGGGTCAGTTACAAGAAGTGGAAAAGCCCAAGAGTTTTTTGTCTGGCCCAAGATGTGCTGAAGGTTTTCCTTCTAAAGCTGAGCACAGACATTTCATAATGAAAGTGGGAGATCAGCCTTGATTATACAGGACTTAAATTACTCCTCTGCACAATATTTTATTGTGCAAGCTCATGAACAGTTTTTTCAACATGTTATTTTTTCTTGTAGTCCTGTTAAAAAAGTAGTCTGTATTTTTTTAAGTTGGATTATTTTAACATCAGCTGGACAGACCTGCTAGGTGTCATCTAGCTCTCTGTGCTGCCCTCAGCAATATCACCCCATCCTTTTTATAAACAGATCAAAGATCCTCTGAATATTATTCCATCCTGTTGAGGAACTTCACCACTGCAGAAATAAAAGACTTTCCTCTTACAGGCAATTATCTTCATACCTTTTTTGTCTTTTTTTTTTTTTTTTTTCCCTTAATGGGGTGATTTTTTATTTTTTTTTTAAATTTCAGAAGTATTTCTTCCTCGTTTTGTTTCAGTCTCCCAAATTATTTATAAAGGACAAATATATGCCTTCACAGACTTTGTTTGGAAAGGGAAACATAATTTAACCTCCCCATATATTTTTACTTATCAGCATTGCTATTTTAGGCCTGAGTTTTATGAAACTCTATTGATATAGCTCTGCTGAATACTTAAAGGCAGGCTATAGGTCTGTGCAACTTAAGGAACATCCTAAACCAAATCATTCTGCATACAGGTAAACCTGTGACGAAACAAATTTTTGGTGACAGAATTTAAAGCATTCGACAACTTTGATGACACAATAATTGCTCTAAGTGATTTGAACTTTGTGTTGTATGGATTGACATACGTGTTCCAACAGTTTATATCTGGTGGTTCCTGTTTCCCTGTCCTTTGACTGAAACAGAGCTGACTGTAAAGGTGTTTGCAGCTCCTTTCAGGGTATGGCTTGATCAGCAGTTTGCAATTATTGCGGTTAATGAGAGGATTCTTTATGCTGTGGCTCGTGGAGTTAACCTCTGCATTAGGATAGGTGAGATCCTGTCACAAAGAAATGATTATCTAAGTTGTCTGAGTCATATCAGTGACATAATGCCTTTGTTGTAATACAGTGTCATCAGGCAGTTTATGAACAGGGTTGCTATGAAGCGAAGCCAAACTTCACAAAAAGTTATCACCAGCTCGTGTTGCTTTGTCCTGAGTTTGGAGGAGACCTGAGCAAAGGCACACTAACAATGCTGTGTGGGGAGATTTCCTGTGCTAAACCCCTTGATCAGAGGTATATTTTGCTCTCAACTCAAAAGCTTGCCTGCACTCCAATGCCTGTGTGGAGGCAAGAATGTTTTCCATTTTGCACACGTGGCTGTGTCTTTGTGCGCTCACTCTGTGTGTTCCCTGTGGCTACCTGCGATTGTATGCCAGATATATGCTAGTGGAAACTACTGGAACATTTTCAGGGCTGTATTTCTCATTTTAATTAGTGGCTGTCATTTTTCACACTGCTAGTAAATCACTCCAAACAGGTTGCTTGTGGTTGTGGTTGTGTTGGAGGCATAAATCTTTTGTTAAGAGATTAGTGAGTCATCTATCCCATGGCCCTCATTGCCACCCATTACACTGTTATAATAAAGCTTTCTCCGCTATAGATCCATGAGTCTTCTCCTTTGGGGATTGCAGAAGAGCCAAGTGGTGTCTGGAGCAGCAGGGTAATGGGATAACATATGGACAATGCAAGGCTATCACCTTCCTGAGCCTTTTTGTATTCCATGGAAACTTTGCAGTACAACTGTCAGTCATGGCATTTCACCTCAGAGCCAAAAGCAAGACCAGGGGCAGGTATGAACAGAAGAAATGTTAGTTTTTGGTAGGTAGAAAGCATATCTGAAATCTGCCCTTAGACAAAAATATGGTATTTTCTTACTGGTGACACAGGACCACTGTGCTCCTTTTTAGTCTTCACAGAAGGTGCATGCAGGATAATATATATTGTCCACTCTGGGATATAGATTTGTCTTGTTCTAAATTGTTGCATCATCTCCTATTTATAAACTCGAAGTCTCTAAGGAAAAATTAAGTTGCACTGGACTGAATGCATATACAAGCTATATCTCAAAAAAAAAAAAAAAAAATCAGTGCCAAAAAACATCAATCTAATTCCTATGAATTTTCTCTGCAGATGAAATAGAAATAAAACATTTATTTACTTTTCGGAACTATTGTGAAAAAAAAGTTTGAGCTTAAGAAAGAGACATATTTTTATCACTTGTTTTAAAACAGCTTTTAAATTGCTATAATTATGTCATGAAATAATTCAGTGAATACTCTGCCATACAACTCCCAACACACATTTGAAAAGGAGAAGAGAGGTGAAAGCTGATGGTATCCAAGCAAAGTGAAGTGAGGGACAGTTTAGCTTAATAATTGCCTGTAAGAGCTATTCTTAATAACCAAGCACCATTTCTTATATGCATAAATATACAGAGAACATGCATAAACATTGAACTAAATGACCTTTTTAGTTGGTTTCAAGGTTTTCCTTAAAAGATTGAAAATATATGCAAAACCCTGTATATCTTGAGTTAAATTCTGTTAATCAGAAATTAAAAATCCTTTTTTTTTTTTTTCTGGTTGCCTAGAAGAAGAGCTTGAAGTGAAACCTGTGGGTACAAATAGCAGGATGAACAAAGGTTATGTACCAGAAGAAAGGAAGTCCCTTTTCTTACTACTGCAAATATAACTTTTTTCCTATTGAGCATCAAATTAACTTAAAGGTAACACTTCTTTTTATAATCTTCAGATTCTCTTAAAGTCTGTGGTAGTCATCAAATAATTCACACTGCTACCCATTTTTAAATATCAAGCATAAATTTGTGATTTTGACTTAATGCTTTACACTAATGAATATACTTTGGATTAATGCTGTGGTCAAACGGGAGTAGAAAACCACAGCAACTTTAAAAAAAAGTTACTAGAAATGTTAGAATCCTTATACATCTTACTAGTAAAAAAAAAGACACTGCAAACCAAAATATTCTCCTTTGAAGTTAGTCATGTCCTCAGTCCAGATTAAAGAAATGCAACAATTTAGGTGCAAATCTCAAGGTGAAAGAAGAACATTACAAGAAAGTCTTGTTGAGTTCAATGTTTAAATGCTCTCTGCATATTTATGCATATAGGAAATGGTGATAAGTCATTAAGAATATATATATATATATATGTGTGAGAACACTTATGTAAGGGTATTTAGGAACTGATTACCCTTTTTGTAAAACCACATGACAACACCAGAGCTCCACAAGCCAGAAAATGTATCCCATTTTAAACAGGCAAGTTGTGTGTTAAAACTGCCACCAAAGCAAAATGAAAAATTCTGAGTCCAGAAACGTTATGAGATCTGCAGTTCCATGAAAAAGATGCAAGGAGACATGATGTATTAGGTGGCAGAACTGCAGGCCTGATAAGGAGAAATAATAATTGAATCTCTCTATAGAGGCAGCAGCTCATTCCCTCAAAAAATAGAAAAATAAAAATATTTAGAGCTATCCAGGTAAGTTCTCTACTTCTTCACATAGTATTGCTCCAGAAAAGCCAGATGCACCTTAGACTGATTTGTGCAAGGTCATTTTCATCAATTTTAAATCTTCTGGTGTGTGACTCTCCCCATTGGAGGGATTTAAAAAAAAAACAGCACACTGAGTATTCTGCTCTACTACAGTCTGTTCTTGAGAATACTTAGCCTAATAAATATGCAAGGAAATAGACTGCAATAAGGAGATCTGATGGAGTAGGAACAGATGAAATGCTGTCTGCCAATCCTTGGATTTTGGTCAAAATTCTAGTAGAGACAGAGACATGAATCCAATGGAGCAACCTGCAGCTCATCTATTTATCTTATTTCATCAGAAGCATTATCAGAGTGTGACTCCTAAAGAGGGAGAACATTATTGATCTGCTGTTAGTAATGACTGTGCTGAGGGTCATCTAGCAAAAATAGACATAGTTGCTCAGATGTTCTACACAAACCTTACATTCAAGAGGAAACACACCTGAAAATGCTATTTTTTTCAGTCAGTTTGATGGGATGTCAGAGTGCTGAGTGTTTATGAAAATATTTAATGTGCTTAAGTGCCATTGATTTAGGAGTCAAAATCAACTCTCTGGTGTTTTGTGCAGTCTGAAAAGAGGCCTTAAAAGCTGAATGGAGTAAAGAGGTTGATGGCTATTGACTCGCTGGTGTCTCCTAATATGTGCAATTAAGGAGGTCACAATAAGGGACAACTGCAAGAGGTCATGGCCTTTGCTGAATTTACAGAGGGCCGTGACCAGGTCACTGTGCAGGGCCATTTTAAAGTAGAATTCTGTCAAAAAATGAGGTCTAATGCAAAACCATTGATTGATGCTATTAACCTGAAAATTAAGAATGTGTCTTGTTGCAGAGGAAAGTGAGCACGATGCAAACGCTGCCAAGGAATTCTTAGATGTTTTTAGAAAACTTCATAGCCTAGAGTAAATATAAACTCCAGGGGGAAAAAGATTAATTTCTAGAGAGAAATGCTTTTACAAGAATGATGTTCTAGCTGCATGAAGAAGTTGTGTGTATTTGGGAAGAAAACAAGATAAAAATTTGATCCTTCAAGAAACTCTTGCCTTTAGAAAGGGCAGAATTTATGACATCAGGAGGTATTTGCAGACAATTATCACTACAATGTCACCTACAGATATTCCAGGGGAAAGGGCTGTATAAATCAATTTGAAGAATTTCTTTCTATTTCAAAACATACTTGAACCATTAGTTCAGAAACAAGGATCTGCTTATATCAATTAAAGACATGGAGAAGTGAAATCTACTGTTACACCAAAGCATCAATGAAAATATGCTGTGGATTCAGTGTTTGTGGCCCTCAATTTCTAAACTAAGTGGATCTTCAAAAATTTGAGATGGGAGAGGGAATTAAAGATAAAATTAAGTTATTTCCACAAAAAGACCCTCCTTTCTGGGTATCTCTATTCAAACATGAAAATGTGGCATTGACACAGATACTTGCTAGAACTTTCAAATGCCAAACACTTGGTTTGTTTTTGGTTTTTTTCAAGCTGATTCACTCTGATATTTTATAGAAGCAAAGTAAAACTTTAGCCTTTAAGACAACATGTGCTACCAAAAATAGCCTCTGGTGTGCTTATCCCTTTTCTTGCAATGCTTTCTCTTGAAATAAAATCTTCCTGGAAACTTACAGTAAACTCCCAATCAGTACGACATGGGTCAAAGCACCTCTCTGGTTTCCAAGCTGGTGTTTGGTTTGTCAAGCCAGCAGATGTTATTTGACATACTGTTCTGTGTCAGCAGAACAGTATTTTGGAATATGATACCGTATTTTTAATACAACACCTCTCTGTTTGAAGAGTCTTCCTTTTCCTGGAATGTATTTTTCTCGAGATGGTCTTCATGAGATCTCTATAGCTATATGTAAGGTAAATAATATTTTTGACTGAGGAGCATGGTAAAATACATCCAAAAAACCCAAAAATGAAATCACTCGCTGTTCTCAGCAATGTGTGTTGTAATTGTACCTCTGTCCTGATTAGCTCAGCAATTCCCTACTGATACTGCTGTGTAATGGCTCCCACACAGTTTCTGAAGGGAAGGTCATGGGTGTATTTTTTCAGGATTTTAGTAAGGGTTTTGGTACTGTTCCTCAGAGAGTGATCTGGACAAGTTTTCAAACTGTGGGATGAGCAGGTTCTTGGTGCACTGGGTGGAGAAGTTGCTGAAGGACAGAACCCAATGTCATGTCACCTGAGTGACCTGTCACCAGCAGTTCTCCTCAGTGTTCAGTTACGGGGCCAATCCTGTCAAACACATAATCATAAAGCAATTGAATGGTTTGGATTGGAAGGGACCTTAAACATCTCCTGGTTCCAACCCTCCTGCCATGGGTACCTCCCACTAGACCAGCTTGCTCAATCCAACCTGGCCTAGAGCACTTCCAGGGAAAGTCCATAGCTTCTCTGGGCAACCTGCTCCAGTGCTACCCTCACAGTGAAGAATTTCTTCTTTATATTGTAAAGAATTTCTCCTAGATCTTTATATATTTATGAATGGTCTGGATGCAGAACCTGAATGCATCATTAGTAAGTTTGCTGATGGTACCAGATTTGCTGAGAGGAGGTGCTGCTGACTCTCTTGAGAGACAGGAGGCCTTGCAGAGGCACCTGGATGGAGTGGAGCTTTGGACTATAAGGTGCAGATCTCCCTGCTCTCCAGTAATGGGACACATGGGAACAGTTCCAAGCTGTGCCAGAGGAGGCTTTGACTGGATATTAGGAAACATTTCTTTGCCGAGAGGGTGGTCAGACATGGGAACAAGGTCTCTAGGGAGGTGGTCAATGCCCCAGCCTGCTGGTTTTTAAGAGGAGTTTGGACAATGCTCTTCATACCTTCTGGCCAGGCAGATGGACTGGGTGATGACTGTAGGCCCTTCCCAGCTTAAAGGAGGTCTATTCTATTCTATTCTATTCTATTCTATTCTATTTCTATTTCTATTTCTATTTCTATTTCTATTTCTATTTCTATTTCCATTTCTATTCTACTCTACTCTACTCTACTCTACTCTACTCTTTGCTATTCAATACTGTTCATGCTGCCTCAATTCTAGTAATTTTGGTGAAGGTTCAGTGGATTTACACATTCTGTGTCTTTTAAAAAGCCTTTCAAATGGGGTTTTTTTGGGGTGGTTTTGTTTGTTTGGTTGGTTTTTAGTATTTGTTGTTTGTCTCTTTGTTTGTTTGCTTGGTTGGTTGGTTGATTTTGTTTTGCTTGTCCTCTAAAGCTTCTCCATTACCTCTAGACCTCCACTGAATGCAGGCCTGTCTCATTGAAGTCACCTGCAGCTGAAGAGGCAGCTGGGATAGAACCAGCAAACTGCAGAATTTGGGTAATTAAGAAGTAAGCACTAAAACTTTTATTTTCAGTTACCTGTTTCCAGACAGGAATCCAAACCTCAGAGCTGTGTGTCTAGATTTACTGTGTAGGCAAAGGAATCTGAGTGGCAATTGAAAATCCAGAAAGGGACCTGATGGGTCTAATTGGAGATGCTGACTTGTTTGGGTTCCTTACACCTCCAAGTCAAGCAAAAGATAAAGATTTCCTCATCTCAGTGCTTTATTCCTTTACTTTCATTTTTTAACCACTATGTAGGATTCTTTTAACAGAGTTTAATATTAAAAATTATTAAATTAGTCAGAAACTGTTTTACCTGTCTCACAGAGAGGAAGCTGCCTCAGAAGAAAGTGATCTATCATTCCTGCTGGCTCACAGATGAAATTCCCCTTTTACAGGGATGAAGATGGGCACCATCCACCTCCTCAGAAAACACAAGGTAAGGATGATTGTGCTGAACAGAAACAACTTCTTTTTAATGTAATTCTAGTGCTTAAAAGTAATTAAAAAGGAAAAAAATCTACAAGCATATTAGTTTTTGGTTCCAGTTGTGAAGCATGACTACAGTGGCATTGTCACACTTAGTAGTGAAAGGTGTCTGTACACAGAGAGGGAGAGCATTTAAAAGCATTTTTCCTTTAGTTTTCCTTTTCCAGGATCCTGCTGTTCACTGCACAGGAACCATGTCTGCTGAATGAATGTGAGAATAATTGATTCTATTCTGCATATTCTTCTTTCTAAGATAATTTCTGTATTATAGTTAATACAGCTTTTAATGATTCTTCAACTAATTTCAGTATGTGCTGTCACTTTCTGGACTTCATCTCATGCATGTTTTGCTAATAATCTTTTAAACTTTGTCTCTCTGCTTTATTTTCACCCAGAGATTTAAAGACATAATTTTCATTCCTATTTTGATGGTTACCTTTGAGCAGGGGTGCCTCCTGTGTTTACATGTGTAATAGTAATGTAATATGAAATCCTCTGTCCCATGGGCTTTCCCCTGCTAGCATTCCAACTATTTAGTTTAACCCACAGTAACATTTTCTGGGGTTTTCTACTGTCATCCCTAACAGAACATTTTAATTCACTGGAACCAGAATATAATGTGGCCTCATATGATTCTCAGTATTTCCCATTATATCATTTTGCTGAGCTTTGATTTATCTTTTTTGCCACTTTCTAGAAACAATCTTAAATTATCGGCCTGCTGAATCCCCGTTGGTGCCCTCTGTTCTTTCTTTGATTGATGCATTTTTCTAACTGATTTCCTTGTGTACTAGCTGCTTTTTTTTGTTGTTTCTTCCTATCCCCTTACTGAGGACTTTATTCTTTCTCACCAATTTAAAGTCCTTTTGCCCAGACCCACTAGTTTTCTCTCTCAGCAAGATGGTGACCATGGTCCTCAAAAAAATTTATCAACACTTTGAAGCCTCTGCTTTGTGTTTTTAAGCCCCCAACCTTTTACACTCTGATTCACCACCGCTGTTCTGGGAGTTTGGGGCTTTATTCAACATTGACAGTGGCAGTGAATCACCTATGACATTAAGCAGATTAGACTGAACCTAATTATGTTGTACTTGGGGAATTACAAACCACAAATTCCTCTGATGGCTTTCTAGGTCTGGGGTTTAATGAAGCAGCAGGATTTTCTAGTATTTTTTCACGTGGCATCATGCTTGTACCACCTTAAGGGGGAATGTCAATGTGTTTCCTCGATCCATGTCTCCTAGCTTCCCACCATTTCTTTCCTGCATGGGCTCCCACTGTTTGCTATATCATAGTATGCTTTAAATAAAGATCACAAAAACCTTTAAATAAAGATCACTGCCCAAGCAAAAGAGGTGAGTCAAGGTTACTCAGCCAACCTCGATTTTTTTCATTCCCCCCCTCCCATTTTCTAACTTGTGAGACTTTTCCTTTGCAGTTCTGTAAATGTTATTTTAATGTAATTTGTGCCTAACATATAGATAAGTCTATCTAATAAGCAGTTGGAAATAATATATGTAGATTTTTCTATTTTATATTCTTTTCTGTAAGTCAGCAGAGTAGAATTCATTAACTTGATATGGATCTTTTTCAGTCTTTTCAGTAACCATTCACCAAAGAATGGATTTAGAAGTGTATTTATATGGTAAATCTACTGATACTGCTTACTTTAATATAAAGTTCATCTTTTTAATGCCTTTCCATATATATACATTTGGCTTTTTTGGAAAGGGACTTGTAATCCAATCTTCTTTCTTCTCATTTTAGCAGAATTATTGCGTATAAACTAACATAGATTAGTTGCAAGTATTAAAAGAAAACTATTTATTTGTGTAGCACTTGAAATATACTTGAACAACTATTATTAAAGAGAGTGACATTTAATACTTTAAATAGTCAAGATTATTGAGTTGTGGTAGGTTTTTTGTTTGGTTGGTTTGGGTTTTTTTATGGGGGAATATTGAAATAGAAATTATGCAATGAATGGATTAAAAAAAAATAAAAAAGCCAAACCTGTTTGATAGAGAGCTGTAGTAATGCTTAATGGAGTTTTTTTCGCTTTTCTGAGAGTGATAGCACAGCATGTAGTATATAACTGACTAATGGAGATTTACCACTCAAGTAAGTCAATCAAAAATGTAATTTAGCTTGAAACTCTCATGGAAACAGCTATGACTCTTGTATCTGTCCCAATTAAATACAGCGTGATGATGATTGCATTGGTTTTACTAATAGGGTTGTTAGGAGAATTTCTGATGAAGCTTTTGATGGGGATGCAAAAATGGAAGTTTGAGTCTTCTGAATTAAAAAAAAAATCATTGGCCACACAGGATATTTAAAGCAATTTTCAAAGGGACAATATCCTTATTCAAAATTATTTTCATTTTGAATATATAATTACAAAATAATGTATAATTTAATCCAAAGTAAGGCTTAGTGGGGTGTGGAGTTTTTTCAACCTACTTTCTTTCAAAATCGTTCATTAAATCATCAGATTCTAAAACAGATTTGTGATTTTACTTCTAGAACGATTAGGAACATCAACTTAGCCACTGTACCACCTTCAGCTGTCTCTGGAAAGTCTTCACGCTGGTGTTGGTGAGTCTCATAAGGCAGAAAGAACACCATCTACTTTAAGTAAGACCAGTATATTTACCTCTAAAAAACTGGCAGTTGTTTGAAGCACACCAAGAATCCTTGGCATGATTCAAGCCCTTCTTCTGGCACTGAAGTGACTTACAAACCTTGTGTAGAGAGGTACATCAGAGATGAATGCCCACCAAGTGATGCCAGCCTGAAGAACCTGAGAAACCACAAACTTCTGGCATACTCTTCCAAGCTCTCTTCTCAGAGTAATCAGAAATGCATTTTCCTATACTGCACCAAAAGCCCCCTGTAGATACTCCATGGACAAAATCAGATAGCCACTAGCATGACCTTCTGTAATTAATTTATGAAGGTAAAATGTGTACATTTGCCAGAAGAAGAATGGTATCTCAGAAAAGGAAGGCTGCATTTCTGATCTTTCAGCCCTAATTCTTAAGGAATAACTGCCAAAAATAAGTATATTCATAGCTAACACTCACAGCTGTGGTTGACATTAAAAGCCACTGAGATAGTGGCTCCTTGGTATCTGGCCTTTCTCTCCAGGTGGCACCTCTGCCTGACCTCTGTGTCCCACCAGACCTACTGAACTTATTATTGCTCTGCTTGCTGATATTTCCCTCTGCTCTGCTGGTACTAACCACCATTTTCTTTGGAATTGTTCAATAAGTATCATAATAATTCTCAACTTTGAGCTTATTGGCATTATTTTAGCTCTAAGGAAAGCCTTGTACGCCCCAAAAGCTTTTCTGTTACACCCAGAAAGTGTAACAAAAAAGGAGATAAAAAGTCCTCACAAAGTTTCACTTTTTTCTGAAGCATAGATGGAATATGTGTGCTTCACAAAATTACCTCCTAAAGTGCACTTCTATAAAATGAGTACTGCGTATCTTCCAGAATTCATCACAGTTTGACTGTATTCAGTTAAATACTTTGTACAAAACACAAATCACTTTCTGGTTGAAAAGATTTGATGATGAAACTCATTTGATGCTTCTAGGACAGATTGCAGCAAGTTTATGATGATGCTATTTTTCCATGTCTTCCTTTTGCTGTTGTTTACAGATGAAATAATCTCCTAAATTACAGCTGAAATGAGCAAAAATATTTCTGCAAAGTTTTGACAAAGTAAATACACATGTGATTGAAGAACTATAGGTATTCACACATCGCTTTTAATTTTCTAATATCTTCTGTAAATTAGGAAGATGTGCATCTTTTAAACACATGGTTGTGAGCTCTGTTTGGTGTTTGTTTTTTTTTTATTGTGTGACTATATATATATAGAGAGAGAGTCATCATGCCTCATGCCTATTGTACAAAAATCTTACTTAGGCACAGTCATAGGTGAACCTGGGAAATTATTGCTATTCCAGCTCATGATTTAAGAATATAATAGTTCTGATTTATTAATTATAATAGTATGTATTAATAATTCAAATTAATATGAGAAAAAGAATGCAGTTATATTGCTTTTCATCGGAAATAAACAACTATTTCTAGAACTCTCTGGGTCCAAAGACTGGTAAGTTCAACCTTCCTGAAAGAACGAGATGGACTCAGAAAGAGCTGTCAGCATCCTGAAGCCATCACTGGGAGGCATATTGTCTTGTTTTAGGGAGTTTCTTCCATTTACTGGGAGAAGACAGATGCTGATAGTCCTATCCTCCATGGACTTTTTTTTGACATTTTCTGAGCACAGCTTAGGTGCTCACATTTGTCAGCCATTCACTTTTTGATCTAAAGCTGGGTTTACCTGAACAATGAAGGCTGAAATCCTGCGGTGACCTCAGAATTGTAGCTGTGGTTTCTGTGAGAACCCCTGCACCTCTGGTACTGTTCTGCACATGTGCACCCTTTTGCACTTCATTTTATTCTAGAAATATGAATGGCTGCTCATTGCCATTGTAAGCTGAAGGGAACCTGAAACAAATGTAGTTGTTAGTTAGCTGACCACCAGGCAACTGCTGTCACAAATACTGATTTTTTTTTTAAGGCTAAAATCAGCTCAACACATACAAGTCCTGACACCCTGATTTCTCAGGTGAATGGCCTTTAGTAATGGAAAATTTGTGTTGTTTATCATAAGGATGTTGGGAAAGTTCAACCAAGCCAAAGCAAAATAACACTGGAGTGATAAGGTGACCTCCTGTGAACTGCCTATATAGCAGAGGTCAAACTCTGTCCTTGTTCGTCTCCAGACAATTAAAAAATAATCAAAAATAAGATTTTATCGTATTTTCCATGTATTTCACTTATCACATTGTGATGCTGGTCTCTAGTATACTTTTAATGGGTGGAAAAAGTTTTAAGTGTGGAAAGTCTTACAAAAAATCACTTCTATATTAAGTATAAGTATATATTAAGTATATTAAGAGCTACTTCAGCAGTGAAAAAAAAGCTGCCAGCAGTGTCTTGGGTAACAAGGCATGTGGGTTTTCCACATTGACTTTACTTGTTGGAAGAAGTTGACAAATAATTTAAAAAAAAAAAAGACAAAATCAACCCCCCAAAAAACCACCAATACCTTCTTATCTAAAATAAAAGAAATCCCAAGCTAAATAGTATTTTCAAAAGACGTCAAAGGTTGACCTTCATGATCTCAAAGGTCTTTTCTGACCTAATTATTTCTGTGTTATGGTGACATCAGTGGACTAAAAGAAGTAAACTTTTTTTAATGGTCGTTTTGCTGCTACTACTTTTTCTCTGTAGAGCTAACCTGTCATGTATGGTATGATGGTTAAGCAGTCTCTGTGTCAAAAAAGAGACAGACTTTTAGCGTGGTCTTTTACAAGAACTAGTGTAATTACTAGGATGTGAAGGGGGTAGTTACATTTTAAGCAGTTATGGATTGGGAATGAAAAGTAGATAGTGAAAGCTTTTAGTCTTTCATGGAAGAAAATTCTTATGGTTTTGATTGCCCAAAGAAAACTGTGCTAGAGCTTAAATGGATCTTGAGAACAAGAATAGCAGTAGCTGCGTGACCGCAGTTAGAATATTTTCATTATTTTCATTACCCACAGGTAAAGTGCCTTTGAAATAAACCACCTTGAGATTTCAACAGAAAAATACCTTTTTTTTTGTCTCTGGGTCTTCTGCAAATCTGCTGGTATCAAGCTTAGTAGGCATGCTGTGCTGTCATTCCTTACCCTCTGTCTCACACCATTAGTGTCTTAAAAGAATTTCTCTGGCAAAATAAACTGTAATTGCAACTGTTCAGTGTCCACCTGAGAAAATAACTTTTGCTATTAAAACTGAGTGGATCAAAAAGGTTCAGCACATTCCTTTTCTACCATGTATCTGAACAAGACCTACAAGTAAGGGAACAGGCAGGAACAGCATCTCATAGTACATTTATATTTAAACCTGTCAGGTTTTTTTTTTATTCCTTTAAACCTATTAATCTCCTCAGTTTTTATACACTTCCTTTGTATCTCTCTACTCTCTCTTCTTCAGTGATGTTGTGTGACTTCCAGACTCTTTAATACCAGTTTAACATCAATGAGTCAGAATTAATTTTTGTTTCCTTAATAAAGGCCTTGTTTTTAAGTGTTCTCGGCATTACAAATTAGAGTCACATTTTTGCAGATGCCGAGATTCCTCAGCTTTCCGTGCCCTGGTTTTGAAAATATTTTAAATGCCTATGTGGTTTGCCTTGGAGTGTAAATCTGTCCCTCAAAGGAGGATCTTAAAATTGAGCATTCCCATTAGTGGCAGTTTCAAGGCCAGCTTTAATGAAGATGTTCCTTTCACAGAGGTTTTAAGAGAAAGCGCCACAGAAATATGAAAGCTTCCTTCTAATCCTTAAAAAAATCTAGAAAGTAGCCATGAACTGAAAGTCTTTAACTGCTTCCCCCTCCACCACCACCTCCCTTGCTCTAAAAAATGAAGCTATTCCCTGAGAAACTTTGTAGCTGGAAGCCCATTTACATTAATAGCTTCAGCAGGACCTAATGATCATTCAGAGCAGCAGATGTATGAAGGTTTCCATAAGGAGATGTGTTTGGGCTCCCGAACTTGCAAATGGATAGTCCTTTTAGAAAAGCAGAAGTCTGGTCTGCTAGCTTGTTGTCTGAGGATGGCACAAACCACACTAGTCCTAATTTACACTGCCAAAGCACAAGTCAGGCCAATGTGGATGAAAGAGCAGTATTTTGGGAAAGCCTGATTTCCAAACCATTGTAGAAAGAGAAAATGCATACAAGGATTTGTGTCAGTAGTAGCTGATTTCCCCTTTCTGAGGCAGAGAAAGATCAAAACCCATGAGGGAGGCCAAAATCCCTGAGGGAGGCCAAAAGCAGATTTCAGCCCTGTTTTGATGTTTCTCATCATGGCTGGAGGAGAGAGGAGTACCTGCAGAGATACAGGGCTGTCTTTATGCCATGTTTGCTCTTTGAGCAGCATGTCTGAGAGGTTTTGGTGTAGCATTTGCCATCTGAGCAGGATAAAATGTGTGTTTTGGGGACGGGTAGGACTGACCTAGAGCTGCATGTGCCATGATGGTACATCTTCACTTAACTTTAATGGGGAATCATAGGATGGTTCAGATTGGAAAGGACCTTCCAGAGGTCAACTCGTCCAAACCCCTGCCATGGGCAAGGACACCTTTCACTAGACTAGGAGGCTCAAATCCCTGTCCAATGTGGCCTTGAACACTTCCAGGGTGGAGCACCCACAGTTTGTCTGAGCAACCTGTGCCAGTGTCCCACCACCCTAGTCATGAAGAATATTTTCCCAATATTTGACATAACTTGCCCACTGACAGTTTAAAGCCATTCCCCTTTGTTCTATCCCTACATGTCCCTGTAGAAAGTCCCCTCTGTGGTTGTAGCTCCTTTCAAGTATTGATGGATTGTCTAAAGTCTCCCCAGAGCCTTCTCTTCTCTAGGCTGGACAGTCTCAGCCTGTCTTCCCAGCTCAGGTGTTCCATCCCTCTGACCATTTCTGTGTCCCTCCCCTGGAGCTGCTTATACAGATCCATATCCTTCCTGCTCTGAGGAGCCCAGAGCTGGATGCAGTACTCCAGGTACTGTGCCACTTTGCAGTCTGGCAGGTGACTTCTGTGGCGCCCCAGCACTGGCCCCACCAGATTTTCAGCGTGGCACAAACCATAGCATCACTGTCAGACTGGCTGGCTCTGGGATTTTTTGTTGTGGGTATTCTGCTGCTTCTTTGTTGAGGCTGAAATTCTTCCACTGAAACATCTGACTGCTGAGCTCTGTGTCCCAGCTGACAAGAGAAAATCAGCTTCTTTATATATATATATATAATCTCATATGTATATACTCAGCAATGAACTGTGTTAGCATCTTAGGTTGAAAAATGCCCAGATAATTGTATATCTACAGTTTTCCTTTGCTGCATTAGTTATTGTGTCATGGCATGAAGAGACACCCTTTCCCTTGAAGGATCTTGGGCTAGTATTTTTCACATGCAGAAAAATATGCCAGAAAATTACTCTGTGATAGTTTACATAATTCTGAGTGGGTTGGAATCAACTGCCAAAGCCTATGTGCCTTGTGCAACTTCGAGTTGGATGTCGGAAATGTTTTATGGGGATTGGAAGCATGACAAAGGAACTGAGGGAAGACCAGAAGCCTTGTGGAAAGTCACTGGAGTCCAGGCAGGGTGCTCAAATTGTGTTTGAAATGGAACCACATACATGGCCTTTGTCAACTGAAACCCATCCTAGGTGCACACACAAACAATAAACAAAACATTATTGTAAACTTATGTCAGTTCTGATGCAAAACAACAGCAATTATTGTTCCTTATTTTCTGATGAAAGTACCAAGACACCCAAGGGAATTTGCCACATGTAAAGCACTGCAAGACACAGTCCTCACCACGGTTTATTTCAGCAGCCCAAGTTGCTTCTCATTGTAGACTATAAAAAGCTATTATTCCCAAATGCTCCAAAATAAGTCTGAACATGTTTGCCTATAATGCAACAAGGTGAAGTTAATTACAGGAAGCTTTAGAAGTGTACAGCTCCTGTGCTGCTGACACAGCAGGGGTGGGTCGGTCTGAAGGGAAGGGGAGTGGTGAGGACAATCCCTATGTGGGAACCACCTTCAGAACAAAACCTAAAACTTCAAAGCAGGCAGAAAAAAAAACAAAAAACCACCCAACACAACAACCAGCCCCCTGTAATACTTCTAAAATGTTATAATAAATGAAGTGAAAATAACATGCCCATTTACATCTCTTTGTTCTTACTTACGGTTTAACTTAGTGTCAGGAGATTGCCAAAGTTTCAGCATCAGCATCTGTGCTCACCAGCTCTGACAAGATTTAGAAGAAGAAAAGAAAGAAAAAAAAAAAACAGGTTTTATTTTGCAAATTACCTGTGTTCATGTGCAGCTTACATATGGGGGCGTTGATGTGTGCAGTAGGGAGTTACTTTTAAGCAAAGCTGCAGCTTGAGATGTGGTTCCCAACTTGGAGACCTGGTTTTGGGCCCAGAATTGCTGAATGCTTCAGCACAAATCCTTTGTGTCTTGTACACCACCAAACCCATGATTAATGTGGTACCAAAAGAACAAAAGTATGTCCTCCTCCCTAGCTTTTACCACTTTAATAAACATTTACTATCGTTTTAAATAATATTTTATCAGCAAAACTCCCATGATGTGCAGAGCTCTTTTAATTTTGATCTACAACCAACTTCCATAAGTGTTTTTTGCCAGAACTTCCAATTTCTTTTAAACACAGTATTTGAAGTTTAGATTATTTCATTAGCAGTCGAACTTTTTTTTTGTTTGTACTATTTATTAGGTCAGACAGAGAAGTGTTTTTAACATCCAGCTGTGCTTCAATTCATTCATGACTCGATTAATGGGATCTGTTGCATTTTGTTAGCATCAAACCATTAGCTAAGAACTTTTAAAAAAAGTGTTCTTCAGGTAGTCTAATCTACTAAATTCAGACAGTTTTTATAAAAGAGCTGCATTTTATTCCTTTTGTATGATATTCCACCATAAGTTAAGATGAAACCTGTTGGTCTGCAGGTCCTCTTCTTAAATTTCTTTGTTTGAAAAACATTTACTAATTTTATTTTTATTTATATGAATGACATTTATATTCACTTTAACTAGTGAGGACTTAACACCACCCAGTGCAAAAATATAAGAAAAATATATTCTTGGCCACCATGTCATTTTGCTTTGAATTTCAGGGTCATTTTCTTTAAATATTATTGTATGAATCATCTCTTTACAATTTACATCAATTTACACTGATAATAAAACGCTTTCTGGTGTTCTCAGATCCAAGAATTATGAAAACAAAAACATGATGCAGACACAAAACACAAGCTTCTGAAACTGGAACATCCTGTACCATTACTTGAGATAAAGATCTTAGCTAAAATTTAAATATTGCTGAAATTATTTCCTGCGGAAGTTATTTTGGGATTTTACAGTTAACTACAGTTGAATAAAACCTGTTCCTATGAACAGTAATATTTTAAGTATTTTTAAATGCTCCAACTTTAAATAAATTGATGACCAGTGAGATCATCCCTAGACATTCAATAGCAATGGTGTTACAGGAGTGTCACTGAGACAGTAATAATGATATCATCATACTAACAAGTAAATTGTATTTTGTATGACTCATTGCTGCTTTTTGATAGAAGTCTTAGCTTCAGAAATTAGTATGTGAGATGATTGGTTTGGTGAATGAGCAGAGAAAGCACAGAGGACAGAAACTATTTTTTTAAAAAAATCCATGAAATTTCTAATATTTTTTTCTTAAGTTTCAAGGCACTGTCTGAAATTCACAATTGGGGCAAACTGAACAGTAATTTTTCTGGTCCAGCCCTTCTGTGGAAGTAGTTTTAAGCCGTGTTCATGGATGCATTTACTTAATGCTTATTCTCCAGTGCTACACAATTTAACTCAAGAACCTGACTACAAAAGGATCTGGTAAAGGAGTTGCTTCAGAAGGATTTACATGTTTATAAATGTGTTTATAATACGTTTATAAGTATGTTTATGTTTTGTAGTAAATACTTCCCAACTTTCATATTCCTAATTACTACTTCTCTTCAAACTGCTGCTTGAAAAGCAGTTGGGTCATTATACACTGAGACATGATTTTGGTTTGTTTTCCTTCTGGTGCCATCTCTTCCACCTCTGAAAGGATATATATATGTGTATGTATATGTATATATGCACATATATGCATGAAACATTTCTCTTTAATTAGGGATATATATGTGTATATATATATGAAGTATTTATTTTAATTTTTTTGGTTACAATCATAATGCAAATTATTGTGCTTATTGCATGACACAGTTCACCGAACTGGAAAGAGAGGTGATTTTGTCATTTGGAGCTGTTCTTGATTTATTACCTCACAATGTGTGGTGTGCACAAGCACTATGTGTGGCTTTATGGAGTGGGAAAAGAGAGGACAAGACAGACTATTTGGGTAACAGCAGAATTTGAAGAATCTACTCAGGGCTGTCCTCCTTTGCCCTGGGTTAATCTTGAATGCTTTTCACAGTAATGCAGAGGAGCCTGGGTGTGCAGCTCTGATTACGTGGCTTCCAAAAAGTGTTTTTATTTACTTTAATGCCATGTATTAGCCTGAAAACCTTATGAAGGCTCCAGATCACTGCAACTGCATTGCATTCATCATGCAGCTCTTCTGCTACAGAGAGAGCTGACAGATAGGATTTCTCCCCATTTCCCCCATAGAAACCCTGAACAATAATCTTGTACTTGCCTAGGTAATAGTGTATGATTTTTCCCAGCCACTTAAGCTGCTATAAATCAAGTAAGTACATGGGTGTCAGAGGAAGACATAACCCTTTATTTATGAATGTGTTAAAAGAACTGTCAGAGAGGGATATTGATTCTGGTTTTATACAGGGAACTAGTGAGAACAACCAATCAATGTAACATAGGGAGGACTTAACATTGTTATGAAATATTTAGGTTGTAGGGAAGTATAAAAATTAAGCAATTTCCAATGGACAACAGCAGCATAATTCTTTGCTAAAGAGAAGATGAAAGCAGAGATTGGTGATTAAAAAAAAAGTAAAATGAAAGAGTAGGAGAAACTAATGAAGACTGTTCAGATAAAGACCCTGTCCATTGATATATTTTGATTAGAATACTTTGACAAGAGAGCACAATTCTGAGCAGCTATTTGCAAAATATATTCTGTAGGATGAAAACATGGATTTTGTTTACTCAA
This sequence comes from Sylvia atricapilla, assembly GCF_009819655.1. NCBI lineage: Eukaryota > Metazoa > Chordata > Aves > Passeriformes > Sylviidae > Sylvia > Sylvia atricapilla. The sequence goes on from NC_089143.1 coordinate 64,849,721, forward strand.
GCACTCTAAGGTGCCCTGAACTGAGAGAAATTATTAAACAATTGCAGAAGTACTTAAATTGGTTATTAATGTGTGCAAGTAAAGAAGAAAATTAATATTACCATAATATGGGTTTAGAAAAAGAAAGTCCCGAAAGCCAAAATCCGAGATATAAAAAGTAATAATAAAAAAAATCATCTGCATTAATTTTAATTTTTTTTTAGTTGGTTCTTACTGTGCTAGTGCCCTTTTCAAGTTCAGTTTGTTCAAATCTTGGAGGCAAGTGAGGAGGTTTGTTAGATCTAATTGTCTTTTTTGAGCACTAATTATGTGTACTTGAAATGTCTTCATGGTTGATGGCACTGAGGGCAAAAACAATACCCTATGTTATCAGTAACCAGCCAAATAAGCACATGGCCTACTTGTATTCCACCTGCTGGAGCACTGGAAAAACTATCTGCCAAAGGAACAGGAAGTATGTGTTCCAAGGAGGAGTTCATCGAAGTGTTTCAAAATGAATTAAAACTTGAGTCGTGGAGTATTCGACAACGGTAATTTTTGTGTATAATTGTATAATAGACAAAATAATACAACTTAAATGCATGTGGTGTTTGCTGTTACAATTGGCTAATAATAATCTGAGGATTTTGAAGTGGTTGACCTTTCCATATTTCTGAAATTTATGCCCCAAAAGCCCAGTGTACAATAAAGTAATTAAGAGTGCTTTTCCTAATTTGACTGCAGAGTTCAACATTTAAAACAAAGCTTCTGCTTAAATAGCAAAATCATAGAATCAGGGAAAGGTTTGGATTGGGAGGAACCTTAGATTCCACTGGCTGCCACGGGCAGAGACACCTTCCAGTAGACCACGTTGCTCAAGGTCCATCCAGGCTAGCACTGAGCATTCCAGGGATGTGGCACCCACAACTTCTCTGGGCAAGCAAGGGTAGTGACTCACCACCCTCACAGAGAGGCATTCCTTCCTAATGTCTGACCTAAACGTGCCCTCCTTCAGTTAGAGCCATTCCCTCTGTCCTGTTACAACATGCCCCTGTAAAAAGCCCCTCTCCAGCTCTCTCATAGCCCCTTTAGGTACTGGAAGGTGCTATAGGGTCTCTCCAGAGGCTTTCCTCAGGATGAAAAGCCCACGCTGTCTCAGACTGTCTTCACTGGAGAAGTGTTCCAGACCTTCCCTCATCTTTGTGGCCTCCTCTGGATTTGCTCCAACGGTCCTGATGCTTGCTGATATTTCTATGTTCACAGAACAGGTGAAGTCAGAAGAGATCACGGTGGGACATCTGGTCCAACCTCCCTGCTCAAACAGGGTCATCCTGGAGCACAGTGTACAGGATTGCATCCAGTTCTGGAATATCTCCAGGGAGGATATCTCTACAGCCTCTCTGGGCAAGCTGTTCCAGTATGCAGTCACCCACACAGAGAAGCAGCTCTTCCTCAGGTGGAGCTTCCTGTGCATCAGTTTTCTGCCCATTTCCTCTTGTTCTATTGCCTGGAACCACCAAACAGAGCCTGGTGCATCCCCTTGGCACGTCCTTTTAGATTCCCCTCTCAGTTATCCCCAGCTCCCTCAGCCTTTCCTTGTCAGAGAGATAATCCAGTCCCTTCATCATCTTCACAGCCCCTTCCTGGATCTGCCCCAGGAGCTCCACATCTCTCTTGGAGTGAGCAGCCCAGAAGTGTCACAGTGCCCCAGAAGCAGCCCCACAAGGGCTGACCCTCTAATTGCTGCGCTGCCTGAGGAATCCTGCTCTGCTTTTCAAACACTAACAGGCTGATGTCAAGAAAGAATAGATGGAAGGAAAAAACATCACAATTCTGTTTTGCTCTGGGGCCGGGTATGAATCTGGTGGCTCAGGTCTGTCACAAGCCGGGAGGAGATGCCCATCACGGTGTGTCCTGCTCATACAAAACATGGCCTTATTTGTCAGCAGAACAAATTGTTTTGATCATGTCCTGTTTAGCTGAAGTAAACACTTGATTTTAATAGGATTTAGATGTGTGTTTAAGCACTTTGACCTGAGTCTTAAAACAGTAACTGTACCCAACCTCAGATGCTTCTAGACAGTCTGCTGCCTGTTTGTCTTCAGCATCTGCTGAAAGGGATAATGAATGATATTAAAGAAAACTTCAGGGGAAAAAAAAAAAAAAAAGTAACATTTTGGTCTTTCCCCACACTTCTAAAGGGCAGAAAGGGAAAGTTTAAAAAAATATAATGAGCCAGGGGGCTGAGTGCCGATCTGAAGAGTTTTGTGATGTTCAGTAAGGATCTGATATTCAAATACCAATCTCTTAATCTCAGAGTCCACGATGAAGGAAGTTCAGTTTTACTGTGAGATATAGAGACACAAGGTGTTTGCAATAATCATTTTAGGAGGGTTGGTGCAGAGAAGAGGGCAGAAAGCTTCCAAAAGCTGAACTTCAGAATAGATAGCTACAGTCCAAAGGGAAATGTGAATTTCCCTGTGGATATTTTAGATAGGATTGCTTCTTCCAGTAATATTCACCTGGATCAAGAGTTGATTCAACTGATAATTCCTCATAAGTTGTTGTCATAGTTGTTTTAACTAACCATTGTTAGAAAAACTTTCTTTTTCTCTATTAAAGAAATCTTTTGCAAAAAAATAGATCATAAAGTGAATTTAGAATTTAAAATGCAAAATCTCTGGAAATATTCCACCTTAAAGGTAAGACTTCGAAAGATAAGAGGCTTAGACCCAATTTGGATTGTCTTTCCAAGTGGAATTTCCTTGGGGCTTTTTGAAAACCATGAAACTTTCCTTCCTCTTACACTGCATTGATGTGAAAAAAGACCATGTTAATATTTGGAGAAAATAATTGCTGTTAAACAATATCATTATTTACTACAAGGCTTCATAGTAAATGGTCTTAGTAAAGTGGTATTCTAGCAGTTCTATCCTGTATTTGTTACATCCTTCCTCAATTTGTTAATTTTAATTCTAATGTCTGCATTTGTTCTTTAATTTAATAACAGTATGAATGGAAGGGAGAGTGAGATCTATTTTCTAATAGTTTGAATAAATCAACATGAAAGATTATTTGAGATAGTAGGTATAGATCTAAGAAAATAATTATACTTAAAAACGTATTTCTCACACCATTTTCCATTAAAATAATGTAAATACTGAAATAAAGCAAATGTGATTTTGCTGCCAAAGCTGAAGTTCTACTGTTTTGTATTAACGGGTACAAAATTGGTAAAAATTTGGTAAAAGAAACATCTGCTACTGTAATTCGTGATTAATGGTAGCCTCTGTCTTCAGTCATGAGTAGTCCATGTGCATGGTGAAAGAATCTCTTGATAGAGTTTCTCACTGGAAATAGTCTGGAACAGAAATAACTTCAGAAAGAAAAATGTGCGCATCTTTGTAAACAGAACGTGATAGGCATCAAAGAGACAAAAAAAAAAAAAAGTAAAAGGAGAATAGGTTGTGTTGGAAGTTTACCTATGTTGTCTTAGTAGGTTACTAGAAACATGCAAATATAAACAAGTCAGCTACCCACGTCTGAGCTAGAAGAACCCGGGCATTTCTCTTTACATTGGATGTCTGAGCATCCAGTGAGGTTTGCCCTGGGATGTCCTTGAGCAGTGGTCAAGTGTCAGGCCAGAACCAAACTAGTTCATCCATGTAACTCTAGGGAGCACTGCAGTGCTGGAAATCTGATGAAAGAGAACTTAAAGATGAGGATCTGGCAGTTTGGAGTTATTTAAGAGTCCATGAATCTTTAAACAAGAACAGCAGTCATTAAAATTAAAACATGAAGTCCTAAGAGTTATAACATTTTGCTGCTTTGCATTTCCCTGTTGTCTTAAAATAATGTGCTGTCATGTTTATTACAACAAATCCTGCTTTTTTATTTCCTTCTTTTGCCCCACTAGCTCCATACTGGTATTGACAGTGAGGAAGAGTGAGGCATGAGTGGGGGTCAGGTGCAATTTTCAAAGTTGACAGGCAGGTTCATTGCTTTGATGTCTTAAAAGTTATTTTCAGAGATCTTAAAGGTGGCCTTAAAAATTGGTTTTGATTTACTCATCTAGAAGTACGCTACTACTAAACTTCAGGTAAAATACCAGATATTTTATGTGAAATTACTAATATTTATATACTCAGTCAGGCCCATTTGTCCACAAATGCTGTGACAAAAATTAAGGGGAAAAATTACTAAGTGCCACTGCCCATATTTACTGAAACAATACAAAATGTGACTCTGTGACTTGATTTACCTGTTTCTCACATCTGAATTATGGTTCTATATATGCTCAGTTTCTTTTGAATTTGGCAACTAAATACATTGCAAATACTTTGCACAAACTCTTTTCATGTTCCCTTAGGTCTGATGGTGATCAGAGTGGCTTAGTGACCTGTGACTGTCTTTATTTCAATCTCAGAATCACAGAATACCAAGTGCAGAGAAGACCTCAAGGATTACCTGGTCCAAGCTTTGTGTTTGGTTGGTTTTGGTTTGTTTTTTTTTTTTAAACAGATATAAATTATTTCTATTCCAGCTTTGCACCTTACAATTTGATATCAAAGGAGTAGAACACACACAGACTTGCTGGCAAGGTTTCTCTGCATGGGTGGGACCTCCATTTGGCAAAGCCACTGGGACATGGTGCTCCCTCCTGTCCCCTCACTGCTGCCTGGCAGTAATGCCATGGTGACATACAGCACCATCTCCTGATTGGAACATCAGCAGAAAACAAGCTCTAAATGATGGTCTGGGGTGCTGCAAGTCTGTTAAGGACTTCGTAGAAAAATTTTGTCTTGTTTGGGGTGACCCTGCTAACTTGGATTGACCCCTTGGGGCTGCCTTGGGCTGCTGGAACCTTGAATGGACAACGACAGCCTCGAGGACAGACAGACACCCTTTTGCCTCTCAGTGTTTTTTCACTCCGTTCTCTGGTGGAGGTAGGTTTGTGCTGTAAAATCCTTCCTTCCAGCAGCAATGAGAGGAAACGCATCAGCCAGGTTCACTCTCTGTTTCAAAAGAGAAACTCAACTTATTGTCACAGACCAGTATCACCGAGGTAAAGACGAGTCTGGTGAATCCAGATAAATCTGTTCAATCCTAACTGGAATTTCAGCTCAGGCTATGGGGATATAAACTGTCAAATGCAATGGATCAGGCCTGTCACTTCTTCCATCAAAACCAAAAATAAAGCACATTTTTTTTGTCCCATTATTTAGTTTCAAACTCTTTCTCATAGTGTGAAGGGAAATCAGAAAGCAAAGGTTCTATTATAATACATTTGAAGTGTAACTGATTGAGTAATCAATGTATTTGAGTTCCTCTTCACATAATAGCAAAAAAAAAAAAAATCTAATGAACTTCTTAAAAATTGTATTTCTTGAAAAGATGAAAGTATGTAATTAAAAACTGATTGGCATAGCAATGAGATTAAACTGAGGGTTCAAAACGTAATGGTTGAAAATTAGTTTTTAGGCTATCCAGTCATCCCAAATAAGAGGAAATTATACACACTGTCTCTGTTTGCAACAGCAGTCCTTTGATGGCCAGGAGGGATAGAAAACAGGTAAATTCCAATGAATTAATAGCAATCAAAGTCCAGCACTTCCCATGAAGCCTTCTGGTGGAATAATAATTGTAAATATAAATATATTTAGGCCGTTCTCACTTCTCCAGTGAGACAAAATACCAGCTGTGACATGGGCCATACCTACCATTACCTGTAGTATCTTCTGCTGGACCATTATTCTCAGTTCTCTGGTCTCTCTACCATCTCTATGCCTCAAGAGTTCTGAAATAACCTCATAGATTTAGTTCTGCTTCTTGTCAATGGAAGAAATAGCTAGATTATTTCATAGACCGCATTTTATTTTGCATGTTTAGGGGAAAAATTGCTAATATTTAAGTGATGTATGATTTTATTACTAGTTTTGATTACAGTTTTTTTTAAAATGAGAGACCTTTCTTCCTATATATATATATTTAAGAGAGATTGGAGGGAAAATATTATCTCTTTTTAAAAGAAAATGCAGTCTTAACTTCTTTGAATTAGAGATACTTTCATTCCCTTTTCCATTGTCAAAAAGAAAAGGTCATTAAAAAAGCCACTAGGGAAAAAAAATCCTCAATTATCTTAAATGTGGAACTGTTTTTATATTTCGTTTGAAAAATATGGGGTGATAAATTTAGATTCTCTGTGAGAAACAGAGTAAATTGGATGTTATTGTAAAGCAATGGAGTTTTTTGTTCCTTCTGCTGTGGAGAAGATAAGTATGTCAGTAAACCATTTTGACCAGTCAAAGCTGATTATTACATTCAAATTCTGCATAAAAACATGCAAGTTAGGAAGCCATATTAAATTTGATGCCTGCAGAAAACTGATGCAGAAGAAGGGGCTGAGTTTTATATTTAACACCTCACATTTGTGACTCTTCATGCTTGATGAACTTGCATGAGGTTTTGAAACACAGCAAATCTCTTCCCAAAATTAAGTTATGCTTTTATAAATGTCATTCTAGCAAGGAACAAAAGCAACTAACGTAATTTATTTTCCATATTTCATCACAGGAGATGATTTTTCTTCATTGAATTTTTTCTGTGCTAAAGAGCTTTATTTTTTTAACTGACTCAGTACCCCAGTTTTACTGTGCAGATAAAGGAGTTTGGTTTTGTGCAGCAAAAGCATTATTCATTTTATTTTAGAGGTAATTTTAAAATATGGACTGTATATTAATATAGCCTATTCATTCTAAGTGACACATAAAGCAGGCTTATCTTGACTTAGCTTTTCAATGGTGTAACATTGTGTGCCTGCTTTCCTCATTGTTATATTAGTAGCATACTGGACTCATTTTCTTTACACCATCTGATATATATTACATTTTTTCCCCTCCCTCTTCCTAATTAGTTGTTTTATGTTAAATAGTGTGGTCTGGTATTTTCTTCCCAGATCTTTTTATGCATGATTTCTCACTTTCAAAAGGTTATAGGGTCTGATTCTTAACTATTTTAATTTATTTCTATGTGCTAAATATGGATTGGTCCTGAACTTCAGGCTGCTAAAATTTTGGACTAGAACTTTTCATTTAAATGAAAAAGTAGGTATGGAGTGACACTAAGTAGTTGAGACACTCAAAATAAGTTAGATTAATGGAAAATTAGAGTTTTCTGAATAGAAATGAGCAGGAATACAAGGGTTTTACAGAGATTTGTAACCCATATAGATTCTAATACTTTTTCAAATAGTAGAATGTAATGTGTAGGCAATTCATTGAATGCTATGAAAAAAAAATACTTTCATCATCTTATTTGCTCATCTAATTAAAATTAAATTGCTGTGGGATATCTGAGGATTCTATAGAAATGCCAAAAATAAATCAGAGCTGCAAGAGAAATTAACATCAATCATTGTGTGTTCCTCCTACCACAGAAATTATGTGCTATATGTGATCACTAGTCAACAGCCTAATAAACTTCACTTACTTCTTTATAACCCCGGAATTTTATTAGCATGTGTAATATAACTCGAGATATGTAAGGCATGTTTAATTGTACTCACTCACACCTTTTAATAAGATGAAACTTCTTAGCCATCCATTTTTATTTGTTATTAAAGTGGTAGGACTGCTGAATTAATGGAGGTTAATAAAAAATCCCTAATGCCTTAGTCAAACTTTGCCAGTCCTGGAGATGAAGAATTGATTTAAGTTGTGTTTGCTATAGACACAGAAAAACTCCATAAAGGGCACATTTTCATATTCCTACCTATGAATAAATTATTTTAAAGAGAACAAATGATTTAGACTGTTATCTCTGCTGGGCATCTGTGATCATGTGGGACATAATGAGCTCTTTCTCATGCAGACTGTACACCAAGGCATCACAGAAGGCACAGCAGGAATTTGGGACTCAAAATCTGATGTGCTGGAAATGTGATGCTGCTACTTTCAGGGCTCCTCTAACCACAAACAAGATTCACTCAACAGCATCACAGTGAATTTGAGATCACTTTAAAAAAGTTCTTTGGGCCAGAGTTTTAATTTCCTATCAGTACACTTTTATTAACCAGCTTTGAATGTTTTGAATTGATAGGTTTTCTTGAGCATACATTTTGGGTTTTTTTAATCAAGTGTACTACATGAGAACATTCAAGTGTTTTTTCCGTGTGTGCTTCTGGGTTGCAGTTTAAGCTCTTTCCGACAACAGAGTGTTTTGTGACATAGCATTATGCTTTGTAACAAAATACAACAAGATTTCCCACATCAGGTCAGGAGAAAGCCTTAAGTAGCCTAATTTTTAGGTTTACCAGGGAACAACAAGTAAGGAAAAATAAATAAAAGGAGGGCATGCTAAAGTGATCTTCCATTCTTTGCAGTCTTTTTCAGCTCTTTCTAGTTTTTTCCTTCTCACCTGCCCTGTGCCAGCAGAGAGCACAGGATCTCTCTACTTGCTTCTGAGTATCTGTGCCTGGGCTCAGACCTGGTGAGTGAGAAGCCAAGTGCTGCTGCAGCTGCTGAACTGAGAGATAACATGTCTCACATCTGAGCAATGACCCTGTTTGCCTGGTTCTGTCAGGGCCCATGGATAAATGCTTATTCCTGTAAATCCTGAAATGGGGGATTTGCTTTATTTGCAGAGCACAGGACTGGTAAACTTTATATAGTCTTGAAAAGAGAATTAGCGTTAAATAAATGAAAACTAATTTACAAATATTTTAACTCAGCTCAGTTCTTCAGCGATATGGTGATACACAAACCCTCAACTCTCATGTTTTGCTTTTGCCTCTCCTGTAGCTACCCTCACCTTCAAAACTTCCTCCTTCTCAGATTTGAGCAGAAACCATTTGAAAGACAGCTTTTAGCAGCATGTCTGCATGCTGTTGTGAGAGTCAAGGAGGATGGAAGGCATATTGCTCTAGCTGTGTGTTTAAATTGAGTGCAGATGACAACTATCTCAGGTGCAAAGGTCTGGGAGAGATTTCATAAAAGTTTCCAAGATTTATGTCACCTCAGATCAAGTTATTTTATTACATCTGCTCTGAACGAGGATTTTTTTTGCATCCACACCATCATTTTGATGAAGAGGCACCTGAATACCCAGAGCAGAAGCTGTTGGGTGAGAAAAAACATGCAATTGGGGCTGGAGTTTGGCGTGTTTGACTCACACCAAGGCACACATCTTTGAGCTGAAGCATCTCATTCAGAGGAGCTGTTCTCTCCCCCTCTATACTCCTGGAAGTTTCAATTTTATCCCAAGGTAATGGAGCAGAGAAAACTGGGAACAGGTAAAACCCTGAGATGCTGTTTAGTTGTTTTTTAGTTCAGTACAAATAGCTGCAGAGTTACACAGCTGTGAAATGTCCCATTTGGTTACAGAGTGGTGAATGTCCTGCTAGCAGTTGTTGAGCTTGATCTGAGTACATTTGTGTTGTTCCTATTAATTTTTGTTATTTCTAGAAGGCAAAGGTGATATTAGCATTTAAATTAAAATATATTTGTTTTTCTGATTCCTTATTATTTACTGTTCTATGGACCCTTTTAAAAGTACTCGTTTGTTTTTCCTCATTTGGTCTGTAATTTTCTGAACCAACTTTTATTCCATAACGTTTGCCCTTTACACACAGTCATTGCCCTCAAATGCCGAAGCCTCATCTAAAGCACTTTCCAAGTGGAAATAACTTTGTCATTAGAAAAAGGGGAATTGTGTTCTGAAACAATTCTTCATTTAATCTTCAAGATTATCATCACCTTTCATCCTTAAATACCCACTTGATTTCTGGCTGGAATCTTCAATTATATCCTTTTGAAAAGAAATGAACCTTCTGGTGCCTGGCTCAGTGTTGAGTTTGGGTTGCTTACTCAACTTTGTATAATATCTAATTTACAGGTCTTGTAACCTTCCAAAGAGATGCTAAAAAGTGAAAATAAAAAGCACCTTCAAGCAAAGATGATATAACATTACATGAAATAATCATCTTAGCATTAAAGAATCATTACTGCCTCTGCTTTGGTGAAACACAGAAAATGTGATTCTTTGTTGTTGTAGTTTTCTCTCCTATAACAAGCACTCAATTTTGAATATATTTTAGTCAGCTTTTGGTGCAGAGCCTAATGTTTCCTAGTCAAACATAAAGATGCAGCTGTTCCATGTCTGGGCTTAAATATGAAGCTCAGCTTGATATATTGCTTTAAACGTGACAAGAAATTAAAACACAAAAAGCTTAAAGCACAGAAAAGCTTTTAAAATGAGATGTATAAGAATAAATATAATATATTGGTATAACATATGTAGCCAAGTTATCCCTAAAGTGGTCTACACTTTAAAAAATACATGGAGTACACATCAGACATCTCTTTGCAAATCCATATGATGCTGTAAACAAGATATTATTCCACACATTTTGGCTAGATTTTCCTGTACAGAACCTGATGATTGCATGTTAATTATATAAAAGGTTACATCAGGTTACATAATCATTTGCCACCACAAAATAATTCTGCACCACAAATCATTCTACACCACCAAAATGCATTTCAAGTCATTTTCTTGAACAATGTAGATTAGAGGATCAGAGCTGCTCAGCAAGTCCCAGTCATCCTGTGCAGCACATTCCACATCAAAAACAGTTGGGAGTCTTGGTGGGCTTTTTTCTTTCAGTTTTTGCTTTGAACCATTCGAGGTGAAAACCTGTCCTTTTGAAGTCATCATCAGGAGTTAATCCAGCATGAAAATAGAGTCTACGAAGATTGGATCCCAACAGACTAGGGATTTGTGTCTCCTCACAAACCAGTTTCTTCAGCTTTTGTAGATTGGGTATATATAACTTTTTTTAATCTATCTTTCTTTTTCTTTTCTTTCTTTTCTTTCTTTCTTCTTCTTTTTTCTTACTTTCTTTCGTTCTTTTTCTTTCTGTTTCTTTCTTTCTTTCTTTCTTTTTCTTTCTTTCTTTCTTTCTTTTCCTTTCTTTCTTTCTTTTCTTTCTTTCTTTCCTCTCTCTGTCACTCTCATTCTCTTTCTTTCTTTCTCTCTTTCTTCATTCTTTCTCTTTTTCTATGTTCTCAGTGTGATACTTCATGGAACAGTTAAACATATTCTGCTGTTTATGATCTCTATTTCCCTGTCTGAACTCAGGACTAATGATATCTTGAGTAAACTAAATATTAAAGGGAAAGCAAGTACATTTGAGAAGGATATATACACAAAGAGCAGAACATCAGATTTATCACAAGCTCTTAATTATGATGAATGACAGGAATTTTGTCAGCATGAGTTTGATTGCTATCATAAAGCTTTAATGAAATATCAGTTTGGTGAATGATAACCTGGTATTTTTCCTTGTTTAAAGCATGCTACCCACAAGCAGAAAGAGTTCATTTAGGCTCATGCTTGCAAGGTACAATTAGATATTCAGATGGCCCAGTGTAAGTGCATGCTCTCATTTTGTGGTGGATGGGGAAGTGTGGCCTTGGCTTCACTCTCTGCATTGTTTGAAACAAAATAGAGCAAACCAACAGCTTCTTTTTGAAAAGGATAAATTAAACTTGGCCTCCAGCTGGGCTCCAGGTGGGTTTTTAAGGGCCACAAACGTAGAAGGTGATGGTAGGCTGCAAAGTCTGGGATCTGATGGGTGTATCTCTGCTGATAACAGTCACGGCTGATAGCGCTTTGTAGCCAGCTCAGAGAATATTGTGCACAACAAAGGAAAGAAACTGGTTGACTCTGAAGTGTTTGATCCCAGGAAGAAAAGTGCTGGTTTGTGTAAAATAAGTTGCATATGTGGTTTTACCAACAGCATGCTGTAATTTTGGCAAAATAGGCCAAAAATAAAGAGAAATAATTAAAATTAAATGAAAAACCCACAGGTTTTTTCAATATCCACATCTAGCAACAAGAGACAAGTTGTACAGTATTAATCTCCTGACAGAGGGCAGCTCTAGCTCTTCTAACTTTATATTTTCACTATGTTGTTTTTTATTCTTCTTCTCCTTTGCATGTAAGAATGAAAAGTGAAGGATTTATTTTTCCTGACTCATTCTACGAGGAGCTGGGGTTACCATAGAATTGTTGTCTGCAGTACAGCGGAAGTTTCTGTCCAAGCTGATCTTCTGAATTCCTGGTGGGAGCAAGCAAAGATCCCCTCCCATTCCAGTCACCTTTTCTGAACTGTCAATAAGCATAAATAAACCACAGTCAAAAATTCCATTGCTGCCCCAGGTTTGATTAAAACAGCGACTCATGATAGCATCCCAAATGCACAACCATGCACTCCCAAAATGGAAATTATCAGAGAGAATAAGGGGGGAATTCAGGCAGAGGAAAAGAGAGAAGAGCAAAACAGAACTTGCTTTATTTGCTGAAGATGAAAAAGACTTTCTGCAGAGAATTTCAGTGAGCTCATTGCATGGCTGGGCATCCAGCCAAGGAGAATCAAGTCTCTGAGAGTTCACTGACCACAGTAAGACAATTAAAAAATAGAGGATGAAGAAACCATTATAGCAATAAAAAATTTGGAGGTTTTTCTTGATATCTTGTGTCTCTTTTTCTTTTTCTTTGTCACAGCCAGGAAGCAGGTTGCTTCTATTTCTGTACCCATAGTGGAAAAGCACAGAAAGCACACAACCATAGCACAGCATTTTTTGGATGGATATTCTTTCTCATATCATGAGAAATCAGGTTTTTTCAATGAAAAATGTCTCAAATTCTTCATAAGCTTATGGTTATGGAAATGGGGCCACAAGAGAACAATTTGGACTGAAAACGATGAGAAATTTGTCAGGAAGCACAGATAAATCTTACTGCTGCTGAAAATGCACTTGATATTATCAGTCTTGTAACATCTGTGCCTGCTTTATGTTGAAACAATTTCTTCCTCTCTCTCACTTTTGCAATGTGTTTAATTATTATAGTGAATATTAACTTAGTGTGCTCATGTCTTCTCTTATGGCTATTTTTTCTTCTTGCCATTTCATCTGATTATTGCTGCATGAGTTCTGCTTCCCTTGATGCCAGATCCTTATTAGCTGTCAATGTTTATTTCTAGAGTAAAACTGTCAACGAATTTTATTACAAGTTTTGACCTTACTGAGTAAGTAATGCCAAATAAAAACATATTTTTTTATGGAAGAGATCATCAACGGTGACAACATGGATTTTTTTTTTTCCTAAACCCATATCTTTTTATTTTGGCATACATATGAAAAGGATTAATGTCTGTTTATGAGCCTACTCTACATAATATTTTTCAGTACCATAAGCCACATAAAATTCCAAACACTGGTATAACTGTACCACTGAATAACAAATCAAAGCAACCCAGTTTTCATGGAAGTTCATATATGACTTCTTAATAATCTATATTACACTTGTTTATAGAAAAAAAACAACAAAACAAACAACTGCACACCCTCCCTTTCCCTTTAACTAACCAAAATCTCAAGGCTTCGATTTGCAAAACAGCAAATGAGATAATTGAAATGTACCTGTCATGTTTTATTTGATAAACATCAAATCTTATTTTAGCAATATATTACTACAGAAAATATCTATTTTTCTCTTGCTAATGATTTGTTTGAATGTGAAAATAATTTTGATAAAAACTATAGGTTTTTCAAAGAAAATAAACCAGAAAAAGCTTGTGAAAAAGCAGTCTTCACAGTAATAGAAACCACCATTGTATGCACAGCAAAAATCCATTTTCCTCCATATGTTTTATATGTGGATTTTCAGCAATCTTTGTCTAAATTTACTGTAGAGAATCTTGTTTCTAAAGTAAGACCACACTGGCTATATTATGTAATACTTGGGTATTATTTGTTTTGTAATATAAGTTACTTCAGGGGATTTGTTCTCATTGATTTTTATCATCTACAAATAGCATTTACACTGATAAGAATGGTGAAATATTCTACAATCAATTTTCAAAATCCACACCCAGCCTATTTAGCAAAATATTTCCATGTCTTCACAGAACTTATTTTTCACTAATAAGCAGAAACATAAATGGGCCGTTTAAAGGACAGCAGCTTCCTAAAAATATTCAGTAGCAAGAGAAACCACTCCAACATAGTCACAGAAAGAAGGAACACTTAGGAACAGAGGCAGCATCTCTGCAATTTTTTTCTTCTCTTTCACATCCCAAATGCCTCCATTTCCCCCTATTCCCCACATGGAAATTTGATTTGGCTAAATACAATTGGTATTTTTATTTATATATTAAATGGTTCCTTTTTGGTCCCACATTTGTTGTCTCCTTAAGCAATTCTGTTGGTCTGCTCTCTGTTTTCAGCTTTATGGCCTTAGCATCCTAAAGACTTTTCTTCATGAGCTTATAAAAATGCTACACAGACTCAGGAAAGCAGCACAAGGTTAACATCTTTGCTTTTCTTCCTCTGCTCCCCTTAGCTGTCTTTTCCTGCTTAATACAAGACATCGGTGAGGTGACAAAATTATAAGGTCTTCCTAGGCTTTCCAAATGGCTAAAGCCTTGGTAAATCCATTCTCTCTCTCTCCTCCTGTCTTTTAAATCACTAAATTTCTGTGTAGACAGGAGAGCTGGTGTTCCCAAGAGAAAAATTGGAAGGAGAAATTGTCTTCACAGACATTTGTGGGATATCTGTGAAAACTGAATTTCTGACTATGCTTTCTTGTAAAAGAAGGTGTGGTGAGGGGAAGAGGAAAATTACTTTTAGATCAGGCCTTGACAAGAGGGTAGAATTCTGGTGAATTTGGTTTGAGCATGCTGGCTGTTAGTAACAAAAGGCAATTTTCTCTCTGTCATTCTTACAATTTTTATTTAAGCATATTTTATGCAGCACTTTAGTCTAGGCTCCTTTACATCACTGCAAAGGTTAATGGCAAAGGAAAGGCCATTAAAATGGAAAAAAATAAAGAGATAAATCTAAGAGGAACAAATCTTTTAAAAATTAAGCAGAAAATGTGGTAGCTACTGCAAGAGAAGTGGCAAGCAACATTTTTTGGCAGACAAAAAGCCCCATAAAACTTTCCATTGTTTCGTCACACCATGTTGTGCATGAGAGTGCAGTGTATCAAAAAATACTCATTGAAATGCTCAATTTTGTTTATAATTTTGAAGGCACTTTTTCTGTTGTGATTTCTAAGTAATAGCTACTTACAAGGACACTTCCTGGCCATAGATATCAAGGTACTTAAAATTGACATTAGTTTTTCCTTTCTGTATATGAGCAACCTGAGAATTAGGGAAGTGACAATTCTCTCCTAAAATACCTGCAGCGTCAGTGCTGGAATCAAGAAGAAAATCAACCACATTAGCTGGGAAACATGGAATTATATTTTACAAAAAAAAAAAACAAAAAAAAACCTCCCCCAAAAAATAGGATTTTTGAGTTGGAAGGTAGCCAATTTTATCAGTCTTTCATAGAAAATGAAGGAGGGGAGGGCCACAACTCTGAAAATCAAATACCTTCTGAAGTTCTGGACAGGAACCACCTTTTCTTTCAGAATTTCTACATCATGCAGCTCAGCAGTCTTGCCCCATCCACACAACCCTTTGCTGTGACAGGGAGATTTGGGGACCCCTTCCAGTGTCACTATCATCAAGTCCAGTTGTGCTGTTTTGAAGGGTTCAAGTCATTGGCTTACTCTCATTTGAAAGTAATTGTGTATTTAATAGATGAACCTTTGAAAACACCAACTGCCATGAAAAATTAAGTAGGTTTTTTAGAGACTGGTGGATGGCTGCCAAAATATTTGGCATTCATGAAAGTTTTAAATTTTTATTTGATGTGTCTTTGGTGGATGATAGGCAGTAGTAAAGGTTGACTTGGATCCAGGAAAACTTTAAAATGAGAGTAATTGATTTGCTTCAATAATAATCAAAATGAATGTATTTTTTAAAAAGTTCCTGAGTGCTCAGGATGTCCACTGTTTTGTGATGAGTGAATGGTCCCCAAACATTTGTGTGACCAGGACTGTTGATGTAGGAAGGTAGATAAGCTGATTAGAGGTTTAAACTAGGAAAGGAAGAATCCCTGAAAGCTGAGGGATGACGTCTGAGGATTCAGCTGTCCATGGTATAGAAGGCCAGAAAAAGATTTGCCATGAAAAATGTATAGGATTTAAAACAGAAAATATAAATATTAATACATCAGGTAAAAATCTCTTTTTTTTTTTTTTTTTTTTTTTTTTTTTTTTTTTTTTTTGCCACTTCAGATAATGAAATTGATGCCAGAAACTGAAAATAAATGTAAAAGAGGTTAAAACAACATTATAAAATACAGCTAGCTGCCATATATTCTTTAAATTACAATTATAAATAATAAGCAAGACAGAATCAGTTGAATAGAGCTAATAGCAAATGCACAGGGTATGCTGCTGGTGGATAAAATTTGGAAGTAGCCTCAGAGTGAAACTGTTGCAGAAGGGAAGGACAGAAAAAATTTGCTCTGTCCTTCAGTTCTAATGGAGTTTGGTTAAAACTCGAGGATCAGTTAAGTGGCTGCCTGCTAATGCATAATTTATGGAGAGTAAAAGATCTATATATTTAATTGAATTCATGTTATAAGGCTCTTGCCATGCCACCAATAATTCTTCATAAACCCACTACAGCTTTCTTATCTAGAAAGTCACTGCTTCCTCTCCTGCCAAAAGAATGGATGGTGTTTCCTGAAACACATTTTCCACCATTCAGGCTGACCTCCCTACATTTTGGGGTGCAGAAGCTGAGGCAGGAGAGGGGGATGGCATTTCTTGGGGCACATTAAGGAAGCAATAGAGAGAAGAGGAGGAAAACTGTAGGCTCAGGACCAGCCATGATGGGCATTTTGGAACACAGCCTAATGCATCAGCTTGACCCACTGCCTTTCATAAAACAATATCTTCAGCTGAAGGAAAAAGAAAGACATTTTAGAAAGGCTCCCTTTAGGAATCTGGGAGGGTTTTAGACCAGCTGAGCCTTTGGTTACTTCTTTAGGATGGCAGTGGGAAAAAGAGAAACCAGTCCCTGTTCAGACCTTATGAGAATGAAGGATCTGGGCTGAGTAGTCTCACTGGAATAAGCTGGAGTTAATAATCTCCTTGCATATCTCATGATTTCCTCCTGCTGAGGAGCTGTTGTGGGTCAGTCTCTGCCTATAACTCAGCAAGATCACATCTTCGTTCTGGGTGAATAGAGCATCTGCAGCATCAATGCATTATGTGCTGTAGTTAGCTAAGCATATTAATGATTCTATTTTCTTTTTTATTATTATCTTCTAGTCTGGTATTAGATCTGAAAGGAAAATGGGTAGCAGTTTATCATCTATGTGATTTTCCTCTTCATTTCCCCTTTAATTCCCCCCACGCTTCTTTGAGGGTATTATGTATTTAATCTTAGAGCCAATAAAAACTTCTTTTAATGCTGAATCCTTTCCAGTAAATTAAGAATTTACTTTAAGTAGCATCACTTATAATGAAGGAGAATATATAATGCACTTAGTGAAAAAAACTCCCAGTGGGTTCCATGAAGCAAGCTCCTTGTTTATTTTTTGTCCTGAACTGAAGTCTCTAAAAACCCTGAAATCAGCCTACTGTACCTAAGCAGGTAAGGAAGCACATTTCATTCCCTTCTGTATAATTTACAGATGTGCAGATTTGAAAACCTGAAAACACCTAGAATATAAAACACAGGCCATTAAAATTTCACCAAGCTATTGGTGCATGGAAGTTGTACTCAGGTGTAAGAGTATGCATAGAGATATAAAGCCATCAAATAATGTGAAATTCCCTGGTTACTTGGTCCTTACTGACTGATATTCATTTACCTATTCCAGAGCTGAAACTTGTTCATTTTATTTTGCAGCCACTAAGCCTTGCAATATTTAAAAAAATACTTAAAAATGTGTCAATATGCTTTACCTTGAAATATGTATCACATGTCTGGCAGCTTTTTACATGGAAGATTTAACTCCTGAGCTGGTGGGGTTTATCTTTGTGACTAATTTTTTTAAAGTGGATTGTTCTTAAGTGGGCTGGCCTATTTTTTTTTTTTTTCATAAACAGAGTAAAAATTACATCAGGATGTTTTGAATATAGCCAAAGATCTTCCCCTTACTTTTCAATCTAGAGGCATGAACCAGCAACATGTGCTGTAGGCATCACACATTTGGCTATTGCTCACTGAAGGTGAAAGCTAGTGTATGCTTGTTTTACAGAATCCAAACCCTTGAAAACCTGGAAAAAGATGAGGGTAATTTTGAATTGATAATAGAAAGTTATTATTCCTAGAAATTTACCCAAACATAGCATACCAGACCATTAAATTACCCCAAAAATAATTTTATTAAAGGTTCAGAAATTTAGCGAGCTTGATGGGCTGTCACTCTCTACCCCTTACCTCTTTTTAAAGACAAACATTAAGTTCTATACACACAAGTCTAAAAAAAAGCTCTTTGGAGAAACACAGCTTTTTAATTAGAGGAAAATCACACCTATTATGCATTCCAAGTTCAGTTCCAAAAGGAACATTACCCTTCCCAGCGCTAGATAGCATCAGCACTCTCAACACATGTTTTAGGGATAACTTCCTATTTTCAATTGCACCAGAAGATGGCAATAGTAATTTTTAATAATCAATAGCAATAATAATTTCACCGAAGTCAGTGAAAGTTCATGAGGAATGGAGCTTGCATGATGGTTTCATACTCTTTTGGTTAACTTGCATTTCTACTTTCCAACTTCAATCAAAATTTGAGATGTAGAGAGTTAAGATAATGGGTTAAATATGACTATTCAAGACTAATTTGTATTTATTCTGTTTTTAAAAGTAGGTGAAGTAGAATATTTGAAAATTGGAGTACCTAAATCAGTATTGGCTTCAGAATACTCTGCTTCCACCACTGGTGTGTCATCTTGCTATGACCTGCCCCTGAAGGCAAGGGTAATGAGCTTCTTGTTAATAGACCTCTCAGGGCTGAATGGAGCAAAATAACAGAGACTGACCTGGTTTTATTCATATATGTAGGGGTCATTTTAAAGCAGTTTCATTGTAGTGCAAGGCAGATATACAGCCATCTTGGTTGTGACCTATAGAAATGAAAAAAATGTAAAAGTTTAAAGATGTCAGTTAGGAAAATACATAAGGAAAATAAAAAGGAAGGGTAAGAGTAGATAGCAGAAAGATGCCACTCACCACCAGTGGATGTATGAGGACTTAAAGAATGCAGTTAACTTCTCAAAACACTGCCAGAGAAGGAACTTCCCATAAGATAAGCCACCACAACAGGAATTTGATACAGCACAGCAGGAAGAAGTTAATTCCAGGCTTACCAGAGGTGGAGGTCTAGTTAGCATCTGGACAAAAATTCCCACCATGGCAAACTGTGGGAAAGGAAGCAAGAGCTTAAACACATACCTTCTCAAGTTATGGGAATGACATCCATGCCCTGTGGAAACCTGGAGCTTGGACTGTATGAGGTGAAACCCCAGGAAAGCAACTCCAGACCCCACCACTGAGAAGGCTGGGGTGAAGAAGGACCAGTAGGATGCCATAGGGATCTACATGGCAGTGATATCTTCTAATATCTCCTACTCTCTCTCTTCCTGTTTCAGTCTCTTTCTCTCCCTGCTCCCTTCCTACTTTTTCTATCTTTCTGCCTAACATTTAAATAATAAAATAAATTAAAGTGAAATAAAATCCATAATACTGACTTTGGCATCTGGTCTCATTTTCTCATTAATTCGGGCAGAAGAATCTCTTATAATCGAATCACGAGAGGATCCAGCAACAAGACTTGATGATAGCAATTTATATGTATGCTGATTGAGGTGGTTGTCACAGTCTTGATCTCTCTGGGGGTGGCAGAAACCCACCAGGCACCAAGTTCAATGGGTTAATAAACATTTGGGTTCAGCTGGGAATGTCCAGGTGCCTCCCCTGCCAGGGGAGATATTTTGTGCTGTTATTGGCAACACTGTGGATGGATTATGTGCAGTCCTCTGGTGGAAGGCCTCAGAAATGTGTCTGGGGGTGCTTCAAGGGTGTTTGATGGTTTGTGACCCCTTCTAAGACATGACTGCTGTTTCTTCTGTCACTGTAGTTGAGCCAGCTATGCCCCATCAGAAGGGATGAAAACCCTCAGGCCTATGTGTGAATGCCCTGATACCTCTCCTGAAGGGAGTTTTACACCTGAGCCAATTGTGCAAGAGAGGACGCTGGCATGATAAAAAGCAGTATCCCAGCTCCTTAGGATGTGTTTCTTATCGGCTTTCTCCCTTATCTGGCTCACAGCCCAGCTTGTTGCTAAACAAAGGTTGGCTTATGATGGTCACCACACATAAAAAAACTCCTCCTCCCCTTTGATTGGTGGTGCAAACCTGGCCTCAGCAAGGCACCCTGATGATTTTGCAAATGGCTGATTATTTTGAGTCATTAACCTTCAACATTTCAGTCTCTCACACAACTGTGTCTCTTTAC
Organism: Sylvia atricapilla; assembly: GCF_009819655.1. Lineage (NCBI taxonomy): Eukaryota > Metazoa > Chordata > Aves > Passeriformes > Sylviidae > Sylvia > Sylvia atricapilla. The sequence continues at coordinate 64,870,134 of NC_089143.1, forward strand.
TTTTATTCTATTTGTCCTTATTTTGAGGAAAGTCATATAACTAAAGTCTTCTTCAAGACAAATGTGGAAATTCACCTGACATTCTGCAGATATTAGGACATGTAGAACCACAGCAGATTTCAGCCATTTTATTAGTCCATGTAAGAGCACGTGAATGATCGTCCTGACATTTCAAAGAGATGGTTCATAAATTCTACTGCATATGTTGTGATTTCCTAGTTCTTAATTTACTGTACTGTGTACTGTAATGATTTACAGTCCTGGTACACAGGTATCAGGTAACCACACAAGGTTATTCCTATACTTCCCTGTACTGGGAATACACCCGTATTCCCAGGTGTAACTACTGTGATTACTGTCAGCTTGCTAAACAGCAACATCACTAAAAATTTTGGTTTTGTTGATAATTTCTTCATCTGGCACCCTGAGCAATCCTAAAGCACTGAGCACAGCTTTTGACAATATATAAATATTAACTTAATCAAAACCATATCTCAGGGTGCCTTTCAACATTGAAAAAATGCTTGGCAGCAATACTGGGTTAAAAAATTTCATCTCTACTCCTTGCTCCTGCCCAAAGCAATACTATGAAAAGAACTGATCTGGGATCCAACTAGTTCCCTCTTAAGGAAAAAAATAGCAAGTGTGTTGTTGGATGGCTGGATCTACTATCTGCTGTGGTTGAGGGCTGCCCACAGAGGTGGTTGTTTCTCACATGTAGGAACAAGAACTATACTGCTTAACATTTTACAGCCCAGATAATATAAATAGAAATGAGGTGATGTTTCTGCAGGCTTGTGCCTCTGCACAAAGGCAGCTCATGCTGAGCTCCATCACTATTGTTCTGGTGCCTCTTTACAACCGTGTTGACCCCTCAAGTCCAAAATATCATTTCAGCTGGTGAATTAAGGCACCAATCTGGATTAAGTCACCAATCTCAATTCTCCACATTTCTTTTCTCTCATGGAGGTGTCAGTAATGGAAAAAGGTTTCGTGCATTATATCTCAGGCAGGTGCAAGTGGATTTGACTTTGCTAAAAGCTGATTTTGTGTCATGTGAGCACAGCCCAAGGGCATGGTAAACCCCTGCTACCAAGCAAAGCTGAGAGGCAGAGCGCAGATGTCTGAATTTGGTGCCTTACGAAATTTATGGTCAGTGGACAATGTGTCTGGGACCTCTCCACATCTGCCCAGATCTGTGCTTGCATCAACACTGTCTTTCAGGTGGATGTGGCATGGGGTCTTTTGATAGGAAAACCCAGACAACAGGCTCACTAAAGTCAGCTATGAATTTTAAAATTTAATTGAAATTACTTACAGATGTTTTAGGGTAGGAGTTTTGTCAATTATTTAACTGGTGCTATAGAGCATGGTACTGAAAAGTACCACTTTGATCTGTGTACCAATAGCCAGTTTATTTGCATCAACACATCTCTAAACATGCCTGTAAATTAGAGATTCAAATATTTAAGATCACAGTAGACTGTAAAATAAAGATATTTTAGAATGTACTGAATTTTTCCACAGGGACTTCACACAATCAAAGTAAAAGTGCTGGCCCAACAATTTGACTTAAGAGTTGGGGAGGGGGAGAGAGAGAGAGTAGAGGTATTGGTGTCAGCAGGGGGTTCATAATCTGAATAAACTTTCAAATGGAAACGGTATGGAAAAGCTCTGTACCTTAAGGGCAGAACAGCTTTATTGTATAAAGTAGTTTATTTGGTCTGTTATGGCTTTCTCTGCAGAACAAAATTACCAGTGTCTGTTGGCTAAATGGAAAACACTTGGATCATAAAAATATCAAATGAATCTCTTTGGCAACCACTAAAAATCTACACATATTTATGTAACTGTTATTTTTTTCCCTGTTATATACTGTCTGGAAATATAGCCTAAAGCTTCCTTAGATCTCTTGCAAAGAACCAGCACTCAGATCATCCCTGCAAAAATACATTACTTAGTATAAGTTAATTTTTATTATGTTCTTTGAAGGTTTTTATTCACTCCTTCGTAATATTTTTTGTATTAGAAGAGCTCTACTTATTCATGGCAAACACAGATGTTGACAGGAAAGCCCTAACATCTGCTTTCTAGTGGCCATCAAACTTAGTGAATTAGTAAATATGGAACAGATTGTGAATTTGTTTTGAATGCTTTGAAGTGGGAGTATTTAATACCTGCCTCAGAGCTTTTGGGTCCCAGAGAAAAAGTGAGCTGCTAATGAATTTCTGATTGTTTAGAAGGCTTAAAATGCAGCACAATGTAGCCTGTAAATTTGGGATTTCCCAACTTTTTCAAATAAGCCTTTGTATAGTTTCTATCTAAAGGAAAAAGCCAGCTAAAGAGAATTGTTTCTGCTAACAGAGTCAGAAGAGGCCTTTTCTACAAGGTGATAGATGTGTATCTTTCTTGCATAGGTCATGTGTCCTCAGAAGAAACCAAATCTTTGCTGCAATTCATCTTTAATCTTTTTGCAGCATTATTGTTTCAGATAGAAAACTGTTATGTGACTTACAGATATGATCTCGCCTTTTGTCTAGACAAAATAATAAGCCAAACACAGCAGAATCATATTAGACACCCTCTGATTTTATTAAGGTCAGTGACAATATGGCTCTAAATTTAAGAGAAACTAGTTTGTTGGTTTGGTTTTCTTCTCCACATACCTGATTCAATTGATTTAAAAGCTCCAAGTGATTAATATATCTACTAAAATTAATTTTCTATGTTTTATTTCTACCACCAGGATTTCTAGCCACTTGGAGTCCTTTCCACAGAAATTGTTTCATGGTTGCAAGTAATCCTGTTTTTCATCCAATGCTCTTTCTATAACCCTTGGATTCTCCACAAGAATTTGCTCTTTCACTTACAGGCCTTTGCTAAAAAGCTGTAAACTTTATATTTAGGAAATATGTGCTAAAAAGACCTCGACTGATGGGACATTACATTAATTTTAGGATATGAGAGATATTTATCCTTAGAGAAGAAGATAGGAGTGTCAACCTTTCAAGCAATTGGAAATCCCAGTCCTATATCAAGGTGTTCACTAGTGCTTACACAACTTCATGTGGGCCACTTAGGAAAGTGGCAATGGGATGTCAAATTCTGAAACAATACTTTTGACCAAATGACAAGACCTCAGCATCTGTGTCTTTCCATAGTTAATATGCATTGTCCAGTTCTGCTGCACACTAGTGGTTTTTTTTCCCCAATAGCTACTTATTTTTGTTCTCCAAGATTGCTTATTTTGCTGTGAGGCTTAGGACAAAACTTCTCATTAGTGTTGATTGAGAAGACGATGGTTGAGAAGCCAGGTAGCACCTGGCTTCATATACCCTAATAACACCACAATAACTCATAAGATTTATGAGGACTTTGATGTTTTTGCCTTTTTGATTAGAAAACTTTATGAGGAGCAGGCATTTTAATTTTTCGTTTGTGAGTGCAGCTGGGGAGGGGCTCTGGGAGGATTGGTGAGCTGGAGATCAAAAGTATGTTCTGTCACTTAAAATGGAGCCATGTGCTGTATCTGAAAGGCAATCAAACCCACTCTGTCTGGTGTCCTCTGAAAGACAGAGGATCCCTTCAGAGCTGTGCCTCTTTGGAGAGAAAATGTGTTCTCCCTGGCTCTGGCATGCTTTGTTCTGGCTTTTGTGATCTTCATTCTCTGTGTTCCCTCAAAAATATCTCTGTTTCTGTGATTTATAGATCAAAATACATTCTCTGATGTAGCTGGAGCTTGATCCCTTAACTGCTTTGAAAACTTGAATGAAGGCTTTCAGCTTGTGTAAGAACGTGACTGGATGCTAGTGGAAGTTTTTTCAGCATAAGCTTCATTTTCTACTCAACTCAAAGCCCTGGAAGGAAGAAGTCAGTCACATAGTCACCATCAGGATCTGTAAGTAACTCTGACTTTAGGAGTTACCCAACAATTACAAAAATAGAGCACAGTATTATGAAGTCATGTGCCAGTTTAGCTATGTTCTCATCCATGAGAAACACATTTCTAGAAAGGTACGGGTGGTGAAAAGCATTTTTGAAAAACATTGTCATCCAAAGTGTAACTTTGCATCAATTTAAGCAGCAGATTTTGCTGGTGTTGGAGAAAAAGATGGATATATTTTTGAAGTTTTTCTGCTATCTAGCATGATTTTGGTCTTTTCTCAGTTCTGTGTCTTTCATAGACTAAGAGGTGTGTTTTGAAGAAGATTTAATGGTTGCTTCAGCTGAAAATAAATGGCATATAGCAGTGTCCCACTGGAACACTGCTGACAGCTAAACCAGCCTGTCTTGTGTCCTCTTATCTGCCAAAGGTCCAAAGAGAACAGGATCAATAATGTAATAATTTTATTGTTTGAAGCTTCTGAATTTGTTTTGTTTTGTTTTGTTTTTGCTGCAAATTTTACTAACCAAGATTTTGTTTCTCTAATCATCTATAACAATATTTCTATGTACAAATGGGCAAAACCATTTTATTTTTCTTGTAAAAAAGACTAAAAAAAAGACTACTCTTTGGATCTGAACATAAATACAATAACCAGAGAACCAGAGACAATATTTCACATTTATTTTATTATTTATTTATTTATTCAGTGCACAACAATAATTCCAATAACCTGAAGTGCAGTAACATCAGTGCAGTTCAGCTTAATTTTCTCTTCGTTTCCTCCCCTTTTTCTACTTGAAAGCTAGAAAGGGATAAAGTGAGGCAATTGCATTTTGTAGAAAATTGCCTTGCTGATTCCATATTTACAGCCTTTATTAACCTGACAGGGAAGAGTGGAAGAGCCAGCAAATCAAGGACAGGGTTGAAAATGTCAAAGTTGTGGAGCATAATACCATAATTACCAAAGTACATCAGGTATTATTAAAAGTTTGATAGTTCCCTCTTATGACAAGTGCAGTAATAAGAACAGGAAATACACAAAATTAATTTATTTTTATGCCAAAAATAATAATGAGGTGAGATGATTACATCCAATTTGCAATCTCAAACTTGTCATTTCCCAGTGGACTGGACCAGTAATTTTAGTGGCTTAATTAAATCAGTGGTAATAATTCCTCCTCCCTTCCCCCATCTGCTTAGGAGAGGGAAAATTTAATGGAAAAGCAAGAGAATTTCCACAATAAAAGTTGTTTTTAGGTTTGCACTCAAGACAGAGATTAAGTACTTTATTGTATACTTTTATGTATGCTCTTGAAGAGTGTCATTTCAGAACTTGTGTGTTAATATTTGGAAGAGAACTGTTCAACTATTCAAGAACTGTTAAACACCTTCCTGAATGGGAATTACTTATGTTGCATGGGAAATTTTTATAACTTTCTTGTTGCTATAAACACTATACATGTGTTTTATTTCCCTAGAATAAGAGTAGCACAGTTTACTCTATGTAAATATTTGAGGATGTGATCAAATGTGATCTCTATAGCCTTAATATCTGTTAATATTGCAAACTGCTTTGTGCAGCATAATTGTAAGGTCAATAAAGTAACAGGTATTCACTTAAAAATTGTATTCAACAGCACTACACAGACTCCAGAAATTAATATTTTAATTAATCACTTAGTAGCACCCATATTTCGTTACATTTCTACCTTGATATGTCCTGTAAAACAGAAGTGTCCATTTTATGCCACCAATAACCATTAATTATAAATTAGGCAATCTCAGTGTTTTAGGCTTAGCAAACCTAGAAAACCTAGCAACAAGAGAAGACAATTCAATTCCATCTCAGATTTTCTGAAACCTGTATGAAGCTTATGTTCCTTAAATATTAACTCTGTTTGCATCATCTCTGTTTGATTGTTGCTCATCAATTTAATAAATTATTTTTCATTAAGATCTTCCTATCAACATCAGCTTCTGAGAATAAAAACCTAATTTGTAAAGTCCCTTAGGTTTTCTGCTAGCCATTTAGATATCCTAAATATTGGATAGATATTTTTTATCTGGTGGGGTTTTCTCTTAAATTCAGCTCCTCTTAGAAGATAGACACAGGGTTAATGGAAACAACCTTAAAAGACTGAAGTGCTTGGTCATGCTGCTTAAGTAGTAGGTGGCAACCAAGTACTTATATCTAATATTATATCATCATCTGCTGGGGATATTTCTAATGAGAATCCTCACCAACTTGTTCCAGTGTCATTAGATGTATAGCAAAAAATCTGGGAGAAAATATATGAACTACTGAGAAAATGTGTAAATGACACTAAGGCTGATTGAACAGTAATGAATTATGAAAATAACTTATATAGAGAGAGAGGTCTAACTTGCTTTCTAAGGTGTTTCTTTTGGTGTGTTGCATATACGGGAAAATATCTGAGCTTTGAGTAGAGAATAGAAACTAAGAATGTAACTACTGCAAAAATACTGATGGTCTTAATCAAGTAACTTGGTTTTACTGGTTTTGTAAAACTTTACTCATAAGAAACTCCTCATGCTCTCCACTGAATGCCTGTGGTGTAGTGTTTCTTCCCCTTACATCTTTTACCGCTCATAGTCCTGTCACTGTAGGTGTTTCCATTCTGATTTTGTCCTCTTTTACACAAGCCTGCTGTCATTTCTCCCCATTAATGGTTGCTAAAGAGCATCCTCTTACACTGCATGTACTGCACACCAAGATTTCCTTCCGAGGTGCTACTTGCCATTTGCCAAAGGCCTTCAGTAATTTGTAAATGTTAGGTATAGTCTGAATCCTTCTGTGGAATCCAGTGTTTGGGGTTAGAGCTTTAATTTTTTTTTTTTAAATAAATTCACATGAACACATAAATTAAAAAAACAAACAGGTTGTGAGAGTTCACTTTAATGAAAAAAATTAGCCAAGCTTTCACTTATCTATTAACCTTCTATTTTCCTGAAGGAATTGTCTCTGTCAATGCTTTTATTATGACAGGGATGAATGGGAGAGGGAGGTGAGGTCTACTCTAAGCAGGTGGTTGTAAAAACTGCATATGAAAATTGAGAATGTAGAAAGAAATAAGAGGAGACCTTCCTCCATTTTGTTTTTATGCTACAAATGATGAATAATAGGCACATTATAGACAAATGCAAAATGGTAAAAAAATTAAGTAAAGCAAAAAATTAAAAAGAAAAAAAGGCAAAGATGTGGAAAAGTATTTTGTAGACAAACTTGTGCGGTTTCTCTAAGACTTTTAATAGTCAATGCTAATAGGACTGAAAACAACAAAAACAATTGGAATAATAGAACCAGTGTTCGTTGACTGATAATCTCATCTTGGAGATATTGCAAGGAAAATTAATTTTTTTACAAAAAGAAATAATTTCCTTGTTTCTGAAAAATCAAGTGTGTGCCTTGGATGCAAAGGCAAGCTAAGGTAAAGATGAATAAACTTATAGATAAGCAGCTATCAGCCTTGCATCTGATTGTGAGCAAAAATCTAAATGTTTATTCTGTTTTTTCTTTCCAGTTAGAGAATTTTTGTTAGTCTATTCCCTGATCCTTGCTGGAAAATCATAGATTGGAACAGTCTTTTCACACTTAATCAAAGGATTTTCTAGATAAGAGACATGGATGGACTATTTGTCATGCAATTAAAAGACACAAAAGTTCAACAGAAAATTGAACTACCGTGTAAGTATATACCTACCAGTCTTTTAAAAACTGTTTGTCTCTGTTTGTCTGCTTTGCAATCTTCATCTGTACAAATATGCATGTATTTTGTTTCACTGATCATACATGGGAGAGCAATTATTTAATGGAACTTTTTACAGAGAGATTAGGACTACACCAGTGACTCTTGGTGCAACTGCAGAATGTGTTTGTGTGTTTGAGTTATGGTGTTACTTAACCTCTCAGTGCAGCAGAATTTACTGAACTGACAGAATAAAGAGGGGCTGCAGCTTGCATCCACTTAAATGCCTTTGACCTGTGTTAAATTGAGGGTCTTCACTGACTTTGATCATATATATATATATGTGTGTATATATGTAGTGGGCTTTATATAGTTTATATAAAATACATAGAATGTATTGCTATGTGTATTGCTACAGTAATAATGATAATTCCAATGTATGAAAACTTTACAAAAACAAAGGAAAATGAAGTTTTTATTTGTTTTTTGGGTTTTTTTCTTGGATCATTTGCATCTAAATTTCATTTTGAAGAGTGGCATTTCCTCATTCCTTAGGGAAAAAATGCTTTAAATCCCAAGTCTTTTCCCAGCTAGTACTTCAATTACTAATGCTTCCTATTCAAGAAGTAGAGAGGCATCACTTCTGTATAAAAAAGTATTGCTGTTCTAAACTCAGAGGTTAATTTGACTGCTGAAAATGTGTACACTACTTTGGCAGTTTAACAGGTACTTTGAGCCCTTGTAAATTGGTTTATACTAGCAAGGATAAAAATTACAAGGGTTACTAATCTTCACACTGAAATCATTAGGATAATTACCACCAACTGTTTTATTATCCAAGCACATTAAGGGAAATGCAGTTGCATCCTGGAGCAATGAGTAAAACCTGGGTAGGTATGTACCTGCCTGGGCTTTAAATAAAATGTTGAAAAATGCAGACTGAAGCTCGTGTATGTGCCTTACATGACTTTCCCAGTGGTAAACTTAGATAGTGTATATATCAAGTGGAATATTCTCCCTGCAAGCAGGTCCATTATTTCTCACAATAAAACCACATCAGAGCTCCTTTTTCTGGTATTTTTTACTAATTATGGTGCTCCCTCTCATTTGGTTTACATCTCTTCCTCGCATCAGATAAGGCTATTATGTGTTATTATTTTTTCAAGTCAAAACTCCACACTTTCAAAATCTATTTGTAACACTGTAATTTGAGTCTTCCAGAGGAAATGAACAAATCTTGGATGATTCTCTTTTTTAATTAACACTGCAAGTAGGGGTTTGATTTCCTTCCTTTTGTGTTTAACACTGAAAATATTTCCCATTCTCCCAAAAGGGAAACGCAAATGCCCCCATGAAGCCTTCCTAGGCTGTTGTAAAATTCAGAAAATGTACAAAAATTATTCTGAAAGAATGAGTACGTAGTGCTACTCTCTACACCAAATATGTGCCACTACCTTTCCCAGTACATTTCAACAAAATAGGTTCACAACCACATAAAACAGTTTCTAGACTTTTTTCTTTTATAATAAATAACACCTAAAAAAAGTAACCTGAATTACCCAAAACATATTTTAAAAAATTGTAATGAAACCGAAAGCCTTTAGTGAATAAAAGTCAGTATTTGGTTCAGTAGAGGGATAAAAGCTCTTAATAAGTAACATTACTTTTCAGTTGTTGTATTATTTCAATATTTTTTGTATAAAAAACCAGGTCGTGATGGGCAAACTTGTCAGGTAACTTTACCAACAAAGATCATTACAAGCACACTAAGCAAAGTAAATAGCATGAGGAAATAAATCAGAAAATGAAGCTTAATACGTAACCTGGTTTTAATATTTTTATAATTTTTAATGTTTAAAAATTTTAATATTTAAAAATTTTAATATTTAAAAATTGCCTTTTGGGTGTTGGGCCATTGTGATCAGGGCAAATATTCTGCATAAATGGGAATTAGAGGAGGGAGTTAGAGGAGAGTAGTGAAAAACAAATAATAGCAAAGAAAACTTTAAACTCTTCAGAATAATTGGAAAAGGGATGATTTTACTTTTCTGTTCATGTTTCTTGCTTACAGAGTACTGCTTCCCAGAGCAGAAAGATGTATTGCACAGAAGAGCAGAAAACTTGTTTTTATAGCCCAGCACATCTCCTTTCAGACCCTTGCCTCAGATGCTTGTAGCTCCCCACAGTGAATCACAAAAATGAAAGGTAAATAATCTATGGGAAAACAATGGACCAAACAAACACAAATAACAGACATAATTCCCAGAAGTTTTTGATGATTTGAGTGAGTGAAAGCCACACTTGTACACGAGACTCAAGTTTCTTCTTTTCCTAGCATGCCCTCAGGTGGCTATCATAGTGATTTCTTCCCAGGGTGTCGTGCTGTTGCTTTACAACACCTTTAGGTCTGTGGGCTTGAATGAAATACATCCTTCTTTTAATGGCTATGGGCTCCGGCAGAATAGAAATACAAAACATATCACTGTACATCTCTTACAGCTGAGGCAGTCCAAGCCACTTGCCCACACATCTGGAAAGTGAAGGGGTCCACCAATAGGTTATTCTTGTAATGAAGATGTTTTCAACATTATTGTATCATAATCAGCTTTTAATTTTTCCCTCTCCTTTCCCCTATACATTTCCTCTGTATGACAGAAGAAATCTTTTTTATGGGAAGCCCCACAACAGTATTAAAGTCTCCATCAGCCCATGAAGCTGTCAAACCCAGGAACATTATGCCACAAAAAAATCTTCTGTACACACTGTCATACCCTTAACTGGTGTAAATTGACTTAGCCTCATTGACTTTAATGGTGCTATATTTGCAAAACACTTATGTCAACTCTGAATCTGAACCACTGTATTAAATCCATTACAGTGTGAGATAACTACCCAGGGACTATATTTACACTTTGGATGTTCCTGTGTAAATACATAGGGAAAACATTTCCAGGAAGCTCGGCATTTAACCATTAAAAGATGTCCAATTACTTTGTATTTCATTAAAATTGCCTTCTCAAAGAATTAATGAGAGGAAAATAAACAACCCTTAAGGGTCATATTTGTGATGGGTCCACCACAGAATCACAGAGGGTCCCTTGAGGTCCTGCCTCATTGAAAATATTTCTTTATTTTTTTGCATTAGTGAACAGAGTTCAAGCATTCAGTCTCACCGAAGACAAGAAAAAACTATGATGATCTTACAGATGTAAAACATGAAGCTTAAACCCATAGTAAAAACAATGATTCCCTGGAGTTTTGCAGAGGAACAGGGAAAACAAAGGTTAGCTTTTTTGGATGTGGCACCTTTCTTGTTTTTGTTTCAGCTTTTTCATTTTAAGGGATGTGTACAAGCCTGGCGCATTAGTCTGACGTTGGGAAAGAACATGTAGTTACAGAAATGTCTGACAGTGGGGAAGTGCCTGGGGTGTCTGAGGTCAGAGGATAACTGATTGCTCATACATTATCTAGTAAAGCAAATAAATAACTGACATTTTAGTCTCTGAAAAATCAGTTTAAAGCCCATAACTTGACTGCTTTGGACAATATATGGATTCATGAAGACAACTGTTCAGAGATGGTATGAAATGATCTTTCTATAAGGAAATAAAATATTGAATGCCACCAAACTCTAACTATTGCATACAAGTTGGAAACTGTGAGAAAATACAGGCAGTATATATTTTTACACAGCAAATAATACAGTAAATTTCTGGAAAGAATGATGGTCTTTTTGAATGGCACTTAAATTTGGAAACATGATAATTTGTAAGTTTCTTATTTCGTACAGAATTTTTATGAAACTTAGGTAAAAATAATTCACAGGGAAGCACTCTGTTCAAATGGATAAAAAAAGAAAATGTATGCTAGCTAGATGACCATTTCCAATCTTAAAAACAATTGAAAATCTGTACTGCAAGACATACTAAACATTCCAAGGGCTGGGCTATGACTTGAATTTTCCAGGAGCAGTTTACAGTCATAGGTGAAGAATAACCTCTTGACAGAATGTACTTGAACCAAATTGAAAACCCGTTCTGTGCATTTCTTTCCGTTTTCTTTGGGTTTTTCTCCTCCCATTACCCTACGAACATAGGTGACAAGACCTGTGTGTTCAAGCACTCTACATAACATCTGTGAGTGGAGGAGAAGGGGGTGGCTGTCACACCATTCCTCGAGCAGTGCTCTGTCACCCTTGTCAAAGGACATTAAAGTCTGGTATGGGACATAGTTCCCATTTGGTTGCAAAGAACAAAAAATCTGAGTTTGCTGCATATGAAAAAATAGCTGCTGCCCACTCTCTGTTTGCAGGCCCAGCCTTCTCTTCAAAAGCTGCCTGCTAGATCTTTCTTTAGTCATGTTAACACCATTTATTAAATGAGGGGTTGGTGATGCATGGTAAAGCTCTAATATGTTGTTGTGGGGGTTATTTTTTTCCACCAAGAGTCTGACAGGTTTGAGGGAATAACCTCATTTTTAAGTCATAATCCCTACTGGGTTTGCATGTATGGAAAGGACATTACTTTCACACCAACCTGTGAGTTTATACTGATACCTCATCTTACACTGAGACATTGGTATTGCTGAATATGTTACTCAGGGTCCTCACAACACCACGAAGTAACTAAGGCTGTTTGTTTCCTGACCAGTGTCAGAAATCTGTGGCTGTTTTTAGCTCACACCTTCTAGGAAATCACTGTGCTGAGACCATGCAAGAGCCTGTGTACAGTTCAGAGATTAAACATATTTTCTGCTTTCCTTCCCTGTCCAAAAATATTTTGCCCTGGAAAGTCCTACTGCAGTGACTCATCTGTCAGAGAATACAAGAGTGAGTCTGTCATGATGCCCAGGGTTTTTTCTTAAGTGTGTCATATGATTTTTGTCCCTGAAATCCGTGGAAAGAAAAGATTGCTGACCCAGTTCACATCATGTCTAAGTATCCCATTGTCCATGACTCAGAAGCTGACTTTTTACTGAAGACAAGCTACTAGTAACTCCAGGTTATAATTATTTATGTAATTCTGGTGGCTTGTGGGAAAACTGGGTGAATTACAATGCGAGTATTTTGTCAACAAGTTTATTCATATAAATACAATACTGTTGCAGGTTAAATAGCTGGGTAGTGACATATCTGAATTTATAAAGAAGTTATTCTGCTCCATTTGAAAGTGTGGGGCTTTCCCACACAGCACTTTACCACAGACAGATTTAAGAAAAAATAATAAAACTCTCATATTCTTCTCCATTATGATTCCTCCTGTCTATTTCAAAGGAAATACAGGCTTTATGCATGCCGTCAATAGATTTAACCCGAAAATCTTCAAGCTATATATTGAGCTGAAAAACTTTTAAGATACTTTCAATTGCATATGTAATTACTACTCTACAGATATAATTCTAAAAATTACAGTGAAAAGAATCGCACTAATTCCAGATGTGAATAATCATAAAGTAAGAGAGTTGTTCTATCAATGTCAGCGTGACATTTCATGTAAAAATGTAAAACTGGGTCTTGCCCTTTTTCAGAAGTACATTCAACAAGATGTTAATGAACATTCTGTAAAAATAAAATGTGTTTCAGGGCTAAAATTCAGTATTAATTGTATGTCAAGGTGTCTTGCAGATATTTTAAGAGATGACTGTGACAACATTGTTAACACGTAGATTGTAAACTTAGAAATGGGGAGGGACAAAAGAAGGAATTTTAGCTTTTGACAATTTTCGGTTCATACTATAAGTTACCAAAACAAGAGAGCTTTATACAGCATGTTTCACAAAAAGAGCATTTTTTAAATAACTCTGGAAAATAACCACATATACTTAAAGGTTGATTTAAACGTAAAGGCTGATCTTTCATCTGCAACAAAATATTTCAGCTTTGTTAAACATATTACAATGAGAAAACAAAACTTTGCCAATATTATTTTTTAAAATCCATTGATTTGGCTCAAGCTTCTTAAATGATAAAATAATATCTGGGGTTTTATGCTGTTTGTTTTCCTGATTAAAGGTATATTATAATAAACCCTTAATTGTCAAGAATAACAAGAAGAGAAAAAGTTGCAGATAATCTGGTTTATTCTGACCAAAATCTAGCCTGAAGGTGGGCTTGTCTTTCAAAAAGGGGAAAGAAACAACAATTAAATGCTACTTTCAATTTACTAGGCTGATTAGAAGTAATTCAAGTACCTCAAGTGATGTAAAGTTTTAAATCTATTGATTAAATTTGCATGTCTTAATTTCAAAATCATCATTTATGTGGAGTGTAGCCTAAACTGCAGAATCTTTTACTACTTCAGTATTGATTTTTGATATGTCAGATGTACTAATTAAAATTGATATTTTGTAGATTGCATTTTTAATATTATTATTTGCTCGCATTTTAACCATTGACGTCAATGATATCTTGCAGAATTTTATGGGTCATCACATGTTACTCCACTGGACAAAGGAAAAAAAAAAAGCAGATGTAGCTGCTTTTAGTACAGAAGAACTTGAAGACTGTGGCACATAACAGAAACTCAGAAAAGATCCAGTTTTGGTTGAATGCAATGGGTCTGGCATGAATGCATGGTGTTAACTGCAGCCCAACATGAATTCTGTTTATTCCATAGTAGAGAGCTGTGAATAAACGGGTTGAATAAACTGACTTCAGGCATTATGTCCCTCAGATTTCCATCTGACAGAGATGGGCTATATGTTTATCACTTTTTAACCCGGGTTCTTGCTCAGCAGCACCTTCCTGGTGCTTCCTGGCAATTTTGGACACTTTCATCAGAGAGATGCATTCCACACCAGTTAATCTTGGTGATTTTGACCACTTTTCCTCAGGATAAAAACAGCATAGTAAAATTTGAGTTGCATTTGACCTTTCTCACAGAACTTTTACATATTATGTGATTTGACTTTTGAAGTTCAATTTCACCTCTCCTAGGAACCAGAGAGTTGAAGACTATGCTTATTTTTTTTCAGCTGACAGAACACACTTCAAATTATTTAATATTGATAGAAATGTTATTATCCTTATCTGAAGAAGTAAGACAGTACAATTACATCAGTTTTGTAGGCAATCAAATATACTTAGCTGCCATTTGAACCCAGGGATCTTCCAAAAGTGAGTCCAGTCTATGGAGGAAGAGGCCCACAAAGAAGTGTCTAAGTGTGTACAGTAATAAATCTTCAAATAAGTATTTTTCTAGTCCTTTATCCTTATTATAACTGTCTTTATCCTGATGCTAAGTGCAGAAACAATAGACCCTTGAACCTTATTATATGGATATAGCAGGTTCCCTATAGACTAGGACAGTTTATAGACTAGGACAGTTTATTTTATTAAATAAAATATAAATGAAAGCTACATTACATGAAAAATTAAGAAACCTGTTGCTCAGCATTACACAAGGACATAAGAAGAATGGGGTATAGAAAAAAAGCATAGATCATTTAAGGAAAATGAGAGTGGACATTGGCAGTGTTCATACTTTGCAAAAAATCATCTGAAGGATCTTATTGAAGGATTCTGTGGGGGAACAGAGAATAGACACATAAGGGGACACTGGATTAGTGAACAAGGAGTAATGTTATAAGGAAACACATATAAATTCACTGAAACAACAGGTAAATAGGAGATCTTATTGGAAAATTAAATATGTTCTTGTCCTCTGAGCTGTTTGGTGTTTCAGTGGCAGTGATTTAGATGTCCTAATTTAGTGTAAGATGAATTAAGGTTACTGTAAAGGGCATTCAGCCAAGTAGTTTGAATGTACATGCCTCCATTGCACAGTTCAATACTTGGCAGATGGAATTATCTCCTGTAATCCAAACTAATTGAGCAGAGATCCAAGATCACTGCTTTTGGGAGAGCTCTGAAATATGGAAAAGAGGAAAAGCCAAGCTTCTGCTGCCTCTTAGCAAAGGCCTCAGGCTACATTCCCCTGCGGGGTGGATGGGCAGATCCTGTGTCTGTGCATGCTCAGCATCCTTGTGCTGCCCTTTCCAGGGAGATTTTCCAGTGACATCAGCAATGGGAAGACATGGAAAAGGCAATTTGCTCTTAAAAAGCTCTGGTGTTGTAAAATGGGATTTCAGAAGACTCAAAGTGGGTTAGCCAAGGTTATTCCAGGAGTGTTGTTGTGTAACTTTGCCTTGGATCCAGTACATCAGATGAGGGCTGGGCTATGCCCTTTTCTCTTTGCAAACTTGGACTTTGTAAAATTATAAAAGCAAATGGTGAACATGGGCATATGACACTAGACCCCTGCTTCTCTCATTGTACATCTTAAACTGAGTTGCTGTAGTCTTTACTGTGCTTTTATGTTCTGTTTAAATGTGTTTTATATTAAAACAAATGGTAGTGTAAGTTTTTTTGCTACCAGAAGGCACAGACAGGAGATTTCTACCTAAAGGAGACTCCAATTTCTTTAATATTTAGCCTGAAATTATTCTTCTTTAATGAAAGGGTTTGGCTGAAGGTTTTGAGTACATATAAGTGATGCATTTCTCCCAATCATAACATTCATTATTTTCAATCTGTAATATGCATATTTTAAAAAAAGTACATAAAAATGCTCAAAATCCTTGATTACTCAGGAATTATGTGCAATGAATTTATGAGATAATGTTTTCAGCCTTGTCAATAAAGCCTAAACCCCTGCTGGGCTGCAGCTTATGTCATGTGCTGCACACACATTTCTGACACGATATTATGTGACCTGGTTTTACCTTCCTGTATTTAACTCCTATCAAATGGGTCATTTGTCCCATACTAGAAGAACTGAAGGAACAAAAAGCAGCAATTGATACTACCACAACAAAATAGAGCTGTAGGTATTATTTAGATTGTTATTTAGAGCAAATAACAATCTGGAAGTAATAGAAGAGTCACATGGATCACAGGTATGCTGGCTTGGGAGTAGCATTTGGTTAAATATATGGATGTTCTTCCAGTTATGTGATTAGAGGAAAACATTTAAAAGTGCTAACAGCTATATTTCCATTCCTGTTCAGTACCTTTCAAACACTTTTCCCTAATTTTTGGTAGAAAACAAAACCCAGTGCATGTCTACTGAGCAGAGAGTTTAAGCAGCTGAACATATTCCCCAAAATTGAATTGCAGATGATTAGCAGATAGAACTTGGCATTGGAATCACTGATGTGAAAGGGGAAATGTTTTTCAAGAAAGCAACATATTTGGGACAGAGAAGGGATTGAGCAGACACAGTGAGGATTACTTCGTTTAAAGACCAGTACATATTTGCACATTGTGCCTGATGTTCATCTGGTGTCATATAAATGTTTAAAGTTAGACATGTTAGTTATAAGGGTATTGATACCTATCTTACAAGTCTCATTTCCAGTAGTAACTTTGTACAGGTTTGTCACAAATGTTTATGTATCTTGGAAGTGTCCTTTCAATTCGTAACTTTGTACAGGTTGTCACAATAAGCCCTGAATAGTTGCTAGTGTAAAAAGTTACAGAGAAAGAGTTGCGACAGTGTTTGGAGGGCTGACACCAGAGATAGAGGGAAAGAAGGGATTTTTCTTACTCCACAGAAGGCTCCAAATCAGGACATCACTCCGGGCCCTGATTGGTGGACACAACTGACCAATCATGCAAAGGCGGGAAAGAATGATTGGTCCAGAGGAGCTCTGGCAAATGACCAATGGGAGCCTGGACACCTAGCCAATCATCTAGAGGATCCAAAATCCACCAATCACGGGAAGAAAGGAGCATATAAAAGGGACTGACAGCCTAAGGAAGAGCCTTTTCCCTGAGGGACACTGTTTCCAAAAGGGAGAAGAGCCCATATATGACTATACCAGTATGTAACTCTGACAGGTTATAAAGGGTTCCAGAGTAGCACGCCACTTAGGATGTTCCAGTAGTCAGATTGTTTCAATAAATGATAGCCCATTTTTTCTAACTCCGAATCTACCGACTAATTTATACCATCAGGTATATCAAATTTGTGACTAACATTTCACCCATTAAAACAAAACAGCTTGGCAATCCCACTTCCCTCCAGTCTTATAACCTCATCAGAAATCAAAGATTCAGAGAAGTCTCAGGTTTTGTGTGCTGGAAATTTGCAAGAGCCTCATTGTGACAGCTGATGGGTTGAAGTGGGGACAGCCCAATGCTGGCTTCCCCTTGGGATCCTTGCTGGTAGTTGCTGGATTGTGCTGGGGACAGCTCCTGACGGAGGCTGGCTTCCCCTGGGGCCCCATGGTGGTAGCTGATGGTTTGTGCTGGGGACAGCTGCTGCCCGAGGCTGGCTTCCCCTGGGGCCCCTTCCTCATAGTTACCAGCATCTGCAGGGTGCAGCATCTCCACATTCGCCTTCTCCTTCTTCATGTTGTCTCTCATGCAACGCAGAAGGGGATGATTTTGACACACTTAACAACCCAACCGACACTGGGACACTGGGACATGTGTAAATATGTATTTGAATTTGATATTATGAAGACCATCACCACCATAAATTTTTATCATTATTATTTTTATTAAAATTATTTAGGACTACTACTACTACAATTACGACTAAGACTACTACTACTACTACTAGTACTACGACTAAAATTACTACTACTATTAAAATTGTTTGTCCTTGTTTTCCTGTTCCTATTCCTATCCTATTCCAATTCCTATTCCGAAAACTATTCCTTTTCCTATCCCTATTCCAACTCCCTATTTCATATTTCATATTCCTATTTTTATTTACTGCTACTGTTTCTTCATCGTCTTCCTTGTGTGCTTGCTCTTCTGCAGCGTGCAGTGTCAGCCCTAATCCTGGGGCTGCGGGGCCCGGCAGGAGCAGCAGAACAGGCTGCGCAGCGCCCGCAGCGCCCGCCGGAGCCGGGAGAGAGGTTTCTTGCGGGGGGCACGCTGCTGGCTGATGGTGCCGGCCTCTGGCAGCTGCTGCTGGAAGGCCCGAGGGGCCGTGTGTCCTCTGGGGGCCAGGGCTTCCACGTGGGGAGGCGAGGCACAGAGCAGCCCTTGGAGGCGTGGCTGAGATGCCCCATCCTCAACCCAAGCCTGGCGGGGTTCGGGCACGAGGCACTCTCCTCCCGCCAAATCTGATGGTCTTTGCTCTCTGTCCTCATCCTCACAGAGCTCCAGGTCGCTGATTTCGTCCCACTCGTCGTCCTCGTGCAGCAAGACCTTGTCCCCGATGCTCTGTTCCCAGCTGTACTGCAGGTGGTCTTGGTCACCGTCGCTTTCCCAGTTGGACAGCACGGAGGGTCTCCTTCCATTCCCTCCGGACACCTTCTGGCCAATAGAGTCTTCCTCTTGGGAAAGCTCTTGGCCAATGGACTCTACCCAATCCGACACTTTTCGGTAAGTGCCGACGTCTCCGTGGGACAGCTGATGCTGGCTGAAATCTGCCCAGTCAGAGAGACTGTGGGAGATAGCGACTTGTCCCTGGGAAAGGTCTTGCTCTGGAAATATTTCCCCCTCTGAAGGTTCCTGGTAGCTCCCAACATCACCAAGGGACAGCTCGTCGTCACCCGATTCGCCCGAGTCAGAGAGCATGCTGTAGATTATGGCCTCTTCTAGCCAGAAGGCCTGCCCAATGCTGACTTCCCCTTCGGACCAGTCACTGTGGCTGCTGGTTTCTGCTGGGGACAGCTGCTGCCCAATGCTGGCTTCCCCTTGGGATCCTTGCTGGTAGTTGCTGCATTGTGCTGGGGACAGCTCCTGCCGGAGGCTGGCTTCCCCTGGGGCCCCATGGTGGTAGCTGATGGTTTGTGCTGGGGACAGCTGCTGCCCGAGGCTGGCTTCCCCTGGGGCCCCTTCCTCATAGTTACCAGCATCTGCAGGGTGCAGCATCTCCACATTCGCCTTCTCCTTCATGTTGGCTCTGCTGCAATGCAGACGGGGGTCCCGGGAGCTGCTTCCTGCTAGGCAAGTGGCTCTCCTGGGACTGGGCAACGCAGGGCCCCGAGCCCCTTATATAGGCCTGCGGGCGTGGCCCCGCCGTGTCCCCACAACGTTCCACGTCGCCCAGGGCGCCGACGGAACGCTGCCGTGTCACCAAGGGCCACGGCCGGCACCCCTGCAGCAGCCCGGCCCGCTGCAAGTGGCCCGCAGCAGCCTCCGGCCTGGTGGGCCTCTGGCCCCTTGTCATGATCTGGTTATTAAAATGGTGCCAAATGCCTCTGCCCGAATTGGGGTGCAAATGAGAGCGTGTGCCAAAGTGAATAGTATGGACTTAATTGAAGAAGAAATGAGAGACAGAGAGAGAGAGACAGAGAAACAGTTAGGAGACAGAGGGAGAAAAAGAGAGTGGCCGAGACAGATTGAGTAGAAAACCTCGCCAGTCAGTGGATCCCAGTGGCGTCCCATTGGGATGTGCTGTCCATCAGATGTTGGTGCTGAGGGTGCCCCGCACACACGGAGTTCAGAGGGCCGATGCACACTTGGGCCGGGTGGGAAGGCCCAGGTGCCTCCCCTGGCAGGGACAAGTTTGCCAGAGTGTCCTGCAGCAGCCTCTGCATCTGTGTCGGCCCTTTGGCCCACGGGCAGTGCTCTGTTGCGAGGCCTCGGCAATGAGCGTGGGCAGCGCCTTGGGGCTGTTTGACGGATTGATGGTGCCTCCTGAGCTGCCCCTCAGGGGAATGTCCCCTGGATGTGGCCTTCCCGGGGTGGGGATTGTACAGCCGAGCCCGCTTGTGTGAGGGAGGATGAGTGTCCCCTGCCTGTGAGCAGAGGCTCCAGCACAGCCCCAGGACTCTCCTCCTCCCTTCCCGGTTGTGGGCAGCGTGTGCCAACGTGGCGTCGGCAGAGGAGCCTGGGGGCTCTGGCCTCCTCTGCCCGAGCGTGGCCCGAGCTGATTTTCAGGACAGCTGCTGCGTTTGGCTTTCCTGTGGATGCGTTCTCCTGCCTTAGTGCTGTTTCCCTGTGCCCAGAGCAGAGGCAATTGAGCACCCTGATTGTATCTGAGGTTCCCTTGGGCAGCCCAAAGGCCAGCCCAAAGCCGCAGTCAGGTGAAGGAGGGGTGGGCTTGGGTGGTCTCAGCCTCTTTATTCAGTTTTGCCACGATGGGCAGATCTCCTTCCCGGCAGTGTTGAAGCCATTTCCCATCCCATTGCAGTCTGTGCCACGGCTGATGTGGCCCGAGGCCCTGAGAGGCGCCGTGGCGCACGCAGACGGCCCGAGCCCCACGCTGGACGGGCCTGGCTTTGGAGGGTGGGCTGTGCGGGCCGTGAGGAATTGGCCAGCTGGACGCCGGCGGGGAGCTGTGCTCAGTGGCTCCATGTGCAGGCCGGGGATGAGGGGTGTCCCTGAGGGAGGGCTCTGCCTTGGCCACGGGGCTCTGGAAGGGCTTTGCCCTGACGCAGAGAGTGGCTGGAGCTGGCCCTCAGCACGGGCTTTGAGGGGACAGGGAGCTGAGCGGGGCAGGGGCTGAGCAGAAGCGCTTGGGGTGCGGCTGGAGGAGAAGCTCAGCGTGAGCCGGCCGTCCGTGCTGCCAGCCCAGAAAGGCAGGCCTGTGCTGGGCTGCACGGAAAGGAGCGAAGGGCAGCAGGTCAAGGGAGGTGACCGTGGCCCTCTAGTCCATATTTCAGAGCCCACCTGCAGCACGACATCCGTGTGTGGGGGCCCCAGCATACGAAGGACGTGGGCCTGCTCGAATGAGTTCAGAGGAGAGCCATGGAGATGCTGAGAGGGCTGGAGCAGCTGTGCTATGAAGACAGGCTGGGCAGAGAATGTGTTCCAGTCGTCTAAGGGAGAGATGCCTGTGCCTGAATTGAGTGACCATATGATGACAACATGGAGATTTTATTTCACATGGATTTCATTTCCCAAGAAGTGTGAGGGAGAGAGATCGAAAGAGATGGGAGTGTATCCTAGGGTGACTTTATGATGCTCCTATCCCCAATTGTCTGTTCTGTGTCTGCTGTATGTTGTGTTCTGTACCTTTCAAACTGGCTCTGAGAGCGAAGCAGGGAAGGAAGCAGCACGCAGCGTGTTTTCTAGAAAACAGCCTGCACTCCTACCCAGTGCTTTTTTCCTTGGGACTCTGTGTGTTCGTCGGAGGCACGGACAGCGGCCAGACAGAGAGCTTTTTCTGCTTCTAGTTAGTTTAGCTAGTTGAGGCAGAGAAGCTCCCTGGATTGTTCTTCTTGTCGTTTTATTTTATTTTATTTTATTATTTTTTTGTTTTTTCTCCCTTGGGACTATTTAAACCTGTCCTGGAGTGAAAAACCCAAAAGGACATCAGGATGTGGCACCTGCAGCCCACTGGGGCCTGGAGCTGGGCCTTTTGGAGCACCAAAGGGCCTGGGACTGCTAAGAGACTGAGAGAGCTGAGCTAACTGACGGCAAGGGCTTCTCTCAGTTTTGCCATCTCTCTTCAGAGCGGTGAGAGGTTTTATTGTGTGCTGTTATTCATTGTTAATGCTTGTGGGCATTTTTTTTTGTCAAATCAATAGTTTTCCCCACTTTTCTCCGAGGAAGTTCTTTTCCCAGACTGGTTGGGGAGGGGGGGCGGGGCATTTGGGCTTGCCAAGCAGAGGAACCCAATTGGCAGGTTTCCTCCCAAATTTGCCCTAAACCAGGACAGAGTGAGGACTCAGAGAGAGAGAGGAGGAGTTTGTAAGAAAATCAGAAGGAACTAGATGATTTTGAGATCCCTCCCAACCCAAACCTACACTGTGACTCACTGGGACATGTGTGAGTATGTATTTGAATTTGATATTATGAAGACCATCACCATCATGATTTTTTTTCATTTTTATTTTTATTAAAATTATTAGGACTATTACTACTGCGATTACTGCTAGTACTACTACTACTACTACTACTACTAGGACTAGGACTACGACTACTACTACTACTACTACATCTGTTTGTTCTTGTTTTGCTGTTATTATTCTTATTCCTATTCCTATTCTATTGCTATTCCTTTTCCTATTCCTATTGCTATTTCTATTCCTATTCCAACTCCCTATTTCGTATTTCCTATTCCTATTTTTATTTACTGCTACTGTTTCTTCATCGTCTTCCTTGTGCGCTTGCTCTTCTGCAGCGTGCAGTGTCAGCCCTAATCCTGGGGCTGCGGGGCCCGGCAGGAGCAGCAGAACAGGCTGCGCAGCGCCCGCAGCGCCCGCCGGAGCCGGGAGAAAGGTTTCTTGCGGGGGGCACGCTGCTGGCTGATGGTGCCGGCCTCTGGCAGCTGCTGCTGGAAGGCCCGAGGGGCCGTGTGTCCTCTGGGGGCCAGGGCTTCCACGTGGGGAGGCGAGGCACAGAGCAGCCCTTGGAGGCGTGGCTGAGATGCCCCATCCTCAACCCAAGCCTGGCGGGGTTCGGGCACGAGGCACTCTCCTCCCGCCAAATCTGATGGTCTTTGCTCTCTGTCCTCATCCTCACAGAGCTCCAGGTCGCTGATTTCGTCCCACTCGTCGTCCTCGTGCAGCAAGACCTTGTCCCCGATGCTCTGTTCCCAGCTGTACTGCAGGTGGTCTTGGTCACTGTCGCTTTCCCAGTTGGACAGCACGGAGGGTCTCCTTCCATTCCCTCCGGACACCTTCTGGCCAATAGAGTCTTCCTCTTGGGAAAGCTCTTGGCCAATGGACTCTACCCAATCCGACACTTTTCGGTACGTGCCGACGTCTCCGTGGGACAGCTGCTGCTGGCTGAAATCTGCCCAGTCAGAGAGACTGTGGGAGATAGCGACTTGTCCCTGGGAAAGGTCTTGCTCTGGAAATATTTCCCCCTCTGAAGGTTCCTGGTAGCTCCCAACATCACCAAGGGACAGCTCGTCGTCACCCGATTCGCCCGAGTCAGAGAGCATGCTGTAGATTATGGCCTCTTCTAGCCAGAAGGCCTGCCCAATGCTGACTTCCCCTTCGGACCAGTCACTGTGGCTGCTGGTTTCTGCTGGGGACAGCTGCTGCCCAATGCTGGCTTCCCCTTGGGATCCTTGCTGGTAGTTGCTGCATTGTGCTGGGGACAGCTCCTGCCGGAGGCTGGCTTCCCCTGGGGCCCCATGGTGGTAGCTGATGGTTTGTGCTGGGGACAGCTGCTGCCCGAGGCTGGCTTCCCCTGGGGCCCCTTCCTCATAGTTACCAGCATCTGCAGGGTGCAGCATCTCCACATTCGCCTTCTCCTTCATGTTGGCTCTGCTGCAATGCAGACGGGGGTCCCGGGAGCTGCTTCCTGCTAGGCAAGTGGCTCTCCTGGGACTGGGCAACGCAGGGCCCCGAGCCCCTTATATAGGCCTGCGGGCGTGGCCCCGCCGTGTCCCCACAACGTTCCACGTCGCCCAGGGCGCCGACGGAACGCTGCCGTGTCACCAAGGGCCACGGCCGGCACCCCTGCAGCAGCCCGGCCCGCTGCAAGTGGCCCGCAGCAGCCCCCGGCCTGGTGGGCCCCTGGCCCCTTGTCATGATCTGGTTATTAAAATGGTGCCAAATGCCTCTGCCCGAATTGGGGTGCAAATGAGAGCGTGTGCCAAAGTGAATAGTATGGACTTAATTGAAGAAGAAATGAGAGACAGAGAGAGAGACAGAGAAACAGTTAGGAGACAGAGGGAGAAAAAGAGAGTGGCCGAGACAGATTGAGTAGAAAACCTCGCCAGTCAGTGGATCCCAGTGGCGTCCCATTGGGATGTGCTGTCCATCAGATGTTGGTGCTGAGGGTGCCCCGCACACACGGAGTTCAGAGGGCCGATGCACACTTGGGCCGGGTGGGAAGGCCCAGGTGCCTCCCCTGGCAGGGACAAGTTTGCCAGAGTGTCCTGCAGCAGCCTCTGCATCTGTGTCGGCCCTTTGGCCCACGGGCAGTGCTCTGCTGCGAGGCCTCGGCAACGAGCGTGGGCAGCGCCTTGGGGCTGTTTGACGGATTGATGGTGCCTCCTGAGCTGCCCCTCAGGGGAATGTCCCCTGGATGTGGCCTTCCCGGGGTGGGGATTGTACAGCCGAGCCCGCTTGTGTGAGGGAGGATGAGTGTCCCCTGCCTGTGAGCAGAGGCTCCAGCACAGCCCCAGGACTCTCCTCCTCCCTTCCCGGTTGTGGGCAGCGTGTGCCAACGTGGCGTCGGCAGAGGAGCCTGGGGGCTCTGGCCTCCTCTGCCCGAGCGTGGCCCGAGCTGATTTTCAGGACAGCTGCTGCGTTTGCCTTTCCTGTGGATGCGTTCTCCTGCCTTAGTGCTGTTTCCCTGTGCCCAGAGCAGAGGCAATTGAGCACCCTGATTGTATCTGAGGTTCCCTTGGGCAGCCCAAAGGCCAGCCCAAAGCCGCAGTCAGGTGAAGGAGGGGTGGGCTTGGGTGGTCTCAGCCTCTTTATTCAGTTTTGCCACGATGGGCAGATCTCCTTCCCGGCAGTGTTGAAGCCATTTCCCATCCCATTGCAGTCTGTGCCACGGCTGATGTGGCCCGAGGCCCTGAGAGGCGCCGTGGCGCACGCAGACGGCCCGAGCCCCACGCTGGACGGGCCTGGCTTTGGAGGGTGGGCTGTGCGGGCCGTGAGGAATTGGCCAGCTGGACGCCGGCGGGGAGCTGTGCTCAGTGGCTCCATGAGCAGGCCGGGGATGAGGGGTGTCCCTGAGGGAGGGCTCTGCCTTGGCCACGGGGCTCTGGAAGGGCTTTGCCCTGACGCAGAGAGTGGCTGGAGCTGGCCCTCAGCACGGGCTTTGAGGGGACAGGGAGCTGAGCGGGGCAGGGGCTGAGCAGAAGCGCTTGGGGTGCGGCTGGAGGAGAAGCTCAGCGTGAGCCGGCCGTCCGTGCTGCCAGCCCAGAAAGGCAGGCCTGTGCTGGGCTGCACTGGAAAGGAGCGAAGGGCAGCAGGTCAAGGGAGGTGACCGTGGCCCTCTAGTCCATATTTCAGAGCCCACCTGCAGCACGACATCCGTGTGTGGGGGCCCCAGCATACGAAGGACGTGGGCCTGCTCGAATGAGTTCAGAAGAGAGCCATGGAGATGCTGAGAGGGCTGGAGCAGCTGTGCTATGAAGACAGGCTGGGCAGAGAATGTGTTCCAGTCGTCTAAGGGAGAGATGCCTGTGCCTGAATTGAGTGACCATATGATGACAACATGGAGATTTTATTTCACATGGATTTCATTTCCCAAGAAGTGTGAGGGAGAGAGATCGAAAGAGATGGGAGTGTATCCTAGGGTGACTTTATGATGCTCCTATCCCCAATTGTCTGTTCTGTGTCTGCTGTATGTTGTGTTCTGTACCTTTCAAACTGGCTCTGAGAGCGAAGCAGGGAAGGAAGCAGCACGCAGCGTGTTTTCTAGAAAACAGCCTGCACTCCTACCCAGTGCTTTTTTCCTTGGGACTCTGTGTGTTCGTCGGAGGCACGGACAGCGGCCAGACAGAGAGCTTTTTCTGCTTCTAGTTAGTTTAGCTAGTTGAGGCAGAGAAGCTCCCTGGATTGTTCTTCTTGTCGTTTTATTTTATTTTATTTTATTATTTTTTTGTTTTTTCTCCCTTGGGACTATTTAAACCTGTCCTGGAGTGAAAAACCCAAAAGGACATCAGGATGTGGCACCTGCAGCCCACTGGGGCCTGGAGCTGGGCCTTTTGGAGCACCAAAGGGCCTGGGACTGCTAAGAGACTGAGAGAGCTGAGCTAACTGACGGCAAGGGCTTCTCTCAGTTTTGCCATCTCTCTTCAGAGCGGTGAGAGGTTTTATTGTGTGCTGTTATTCACTGTTAATGCTTGTGGGCATTTTTTTTTGTCAAATCAATAGTTTTCCCCACTTTTCTCCGAGGAAGTTCTTTTCCCGGACTGGTTGGGGAGGGGGGGCGGGGCATTTGGGCTTGCCAAGCAGAGGAACCCCATTGGCAGGTTTCCTCCCAAATTTGCCCTAAACCAGGACAGAGTGAGGACTCAGAGAGAGAGAGGAGGAGTTTGTAAGAAAATCAGAAGGAACTAGATGATTTTGAGATCCCTCCCAACCCAAACCTACACTGTGACTCACTGGGACATGTGTGAGTATGTATTTGAATTTGATATTATGAAGACCATCACCATCATGATTTTTTTTCATTTTTATTTTTATTAAAATTATTAGGACTATTACTACTGCGATTACTGCTAGTACTACTACTACTACTACTACTACTAGGACTAGGGCTACGACTACTACTACTACTACATCTGTTTGTTCTTGTTTTGCTGTTATTATTCTTATTCCTATTCCTATTCTATTGCTATTCCTTTTCCTATTCCTATTGCTATTTCTATTCCTATTCCAACTCCCTATTTCGTATTTCCTATTCCTATTTTTATTTACTGCTACTGTTTCTTCATCGTCTTCCTTGTGCGCTTGCTCTTCTGCAGCGTGCAGTGTCAGCCCTAATCCTGGGGCTGCGGGGCCCGGCAGGAGCAGCAGAACAGGCTGCGCAGCGCCCGCAGCGCCCGCCGGAGCCGGGAGAAAGGTTTCTTGCGGGGGGCACGCTGCTGGCTGATGGTGCCGGCCTCTGGCAGCTGCTGCTGGAAGGCCCGAGGGGCCGTGTGTCCTCTGGGGGCCAGGGCTTCCACGTGGGGAGGCGAGGCACAGAGCAGCCCTTGGAGGCGTGGCTGAGATGCCCCATCCTCAACCCAAGCCTGGCGGGGTTCGGGCACGAGGCACTCTCCTCCCGCCAAATCTGATGGTCTTTGCTCTCTGTCCTCATCCTCACAGAGCTCCAGGTCGCTGATTTCGTCCCACTCGTCGTCCTCGTGCAGCAAGACCTTGTCCCCGATGCTCTGTTCCCAGCTGTACTGCAGGTGGTCTTGGTCACCGTCGCTTTCCCAGTTGGACAGCACGGAGGGTCTCCTTCCATTCCCTCCGGACACCTTCTGGCCAATAGAGTCTTCCTCTTGGGAAAGCTCTTGGCCAATGGACTCTACCCAATCCGACACTTTTCGGTAAGTGCCGACGTCTCCGTGGGACAGCTGCTGCTGGCTGAAATCTGCCCAGTCAGAGAGACTGTGGGAGATAGCGACTTGTCCCTGGGAAAGGTCTTGCTCTGGAAATATTTCCCCCTCTGAAGGTTCCTGGTAGCTCCCAACATCACCAAGGGACAGCTCGTCGTCACCCGATTCGCCCGAGTCAGAGAGCATGCTGTAGATTATGGCCTCTTCTAGCCAGAAGGCCTGCCCAATGCTGACTTCCCCTTCGGACCAGTCACTGTGGCTGCTGGTTTCTGCTGGGGACAGCTGCTGCCCAATGCTGGCTTCCCCTTGGGATCCTTGCTGGTAGTTGCTGCATTGTGCTGGGGACAGCTCCTGCCGGAGGCTGGCTTCCCCTGGGGCCCCATGGTGGTAGCTGATGGTTTGTGCTGGGGACAGCTGCTGCCCGAGGCTGGCTTCCCCTGGGGCCCCTTCCTCATAGTTACCAGCATCTGCAGGGTGCAGCATCTCCACATTCGCCTTCTCCTTCATGTTGGCTCTGCTGCAATGCAGACGGGGGTCCCGGGAGCTGCTTCCTGCTAGGCAAGTGGCTCTCCTGGGACTGGGCAACGCAGGGCCCCCGAGCCCCTTATATAGGCCTGTGGGCGTGGCCCCGCCGTGTCCCCACAACGTTCCACGTCGCCCAGGGCGCCGACGGAACGCTGCCGTGTCACCAAGGGCCACGGCCGGCACCCCTGCAGCAGCCCGGCCCGCTGCAAGTGGCCCGCAGCAGCCCCCGGCCTGGTGGGCCTCTGGCCCCTTGTCATGATCTGGTTATTAAAATGGTGCCAAATGCCTCTGCCCAAATTGGGGTGCAAATGAGAGCGTGTGCCAAAGTGAATAGTATGGACTTAATTGAAGAAGAAATGAGAGACAGAGAGAGAGACAGAGAAACAGATTAGGAGACAGAGGGAGAAAAAGAGAGTGGCCGAGACAGATTGAGTAGAAAACCTCGCCAGTCAGTGGATCCCAGTGGCGTCCCATTGGGATGTGCTGTCCATCAGATGTTGGTGCTGAGGGTGCCCCGCACACACGGAGTTCAGAGGGCCGATGCACACTTGGGCCGGGTGGGAAGGCCCAGGTGCCTCCCCTGGCAGGGACAAGTTTGCCAGAGTGTCCTGCAGCAGCCTCTGCATCTGTGTCGGCCCTTTGGCCCACGGGCAGTGCTCTGCTGCGAGGCCTCGGCAATGAGCGTGGGCAGCGCCTTGGGGCTGTTTGACGGATTGATGGTGCCTCCTGAGCTGCCCCTCAGGGGAATGTCCCCTGGATGTGGCCTTCCCGGGGTGGGGATTGTACAGCCGAGCCCGCTTGTGTGAGGGAGGATGAGTGTCCCCTGCCTGTGAGCAGAGGCTCCAGCACAGCCCCAGGACTCTCCTCCTCCCTTCCCGGTTGTGGGCAGCGTGTGCCAACGTGGCGTCGGCAGAGGAGCCTGGGGGCTCTGGCCTCCTCTGCCCGAGCGTGGCCCGAGCTGATTTTCAGGACAGCTGCTGCGTTTGGCCTTTCCTGTGGATGCGTTCTCCTGCCTTAGTGCTGTTTCCCTGTGCCCAGAGCAGAGGCAATTGAGCACCCTGATTGTATCTGAGGTTCCCTTGGGCAGCCCAAAGGGCCAGCCCAAAGCCGCAGTCAGGTGAAGGAGGGGTGGGCTTGGGTGGTCTCAGCCTCTTTATTCAGTTTTGCCACTGATGGGCAGATCTCCTTCCCGGCAGTGTTGAAGCCATTTCCCATCCCATTGCAGTCTGTGCCACGGCTGATGTGGCCCGAGGCCCTGAGAGGCGCCGTGGCGCACGCAGACGGCCCGAGCCCCACGCTGGACGGGCCTGGCTTTGGAGGGTGGGCTGTGCGGGCCGTGAGGAATTGGCCAGCTGGGCGCCGGCGGGGAGCTGTGCTCAGTGGCTCCATGTGCAGGCCGGGGATGAGGGGTGTCCCTGAGGGAGGGCTCTGCCTTGGCCACGGGGCTCTGGAAGGGCTTTGCCCTGACGCAGAGAGTGGCTGGAGCTGGCCCTCAGCACGGGCTTTGAGGGGACAGGGAGCTGAGCGGGGCAGGGGCTGAGCAGAAGCGCTTGGGGTGCGGCTGGAGGAGAAGCTCAGCGTGAGCCGGCCGTCCGTGCTGCCAGCCCAGAAAGGCAGGCCTGTGCTGGGCTGCACTGGAAAGGAGCGAAGGGCAGCAGGTCAAGGGAGGTGACCGTGGCCCTCTAGTCCATATTTCAGAGCCCACCTGCAGCACGACATCCGTGTGTGGGGGCCCCAGCATACGAAGGACGTGGGCCTGCTCGAATGAGTTCAGAGGAGAGCCATGGAGATGCTGAGAGGGCTGGAGCAGCTGTGCTATGAAGACAGGCTGGGCAGAGAATGTGTTCCAGTCGTCTAAGGGAGAGATGCCTGTGCCTGAATTGAGTGACCATATGATGACAACATGGAGATTTTATTTCACATGGATTTCATTTCCCAAGAAGTGTGAGGGAGAGAGATCGAAAGAGATGGGAGTGTATCCTAGGGTGACTTTATGATGCTCCTATCCCCAATTGTCTGTTCTGTGTCTGCTGTATGTTGTGTTCTGTACCTTTCAAACTGGCTCTGAGAGCGAAGCAGGGAAGGAAGCAGCACGCAGCGTGTTTTCTAGAAAACAGCCTGCACTCCTACCCAGTGCTTTTTTCCTTGGGACTCTGTGTGTTCGTCGGAGGCACGGACAGCGGCCAGACAGAGAGCTTTTTCTGCTTCTAGTTAGTTTAGCTAGTTGAGGCAGAGAAGCTCCCTGGATTGTTCTTCTTGTCGTTTTATTTTATTTTATTTTATTATTTTTTTGTTTTTTCTCCCTTGGGACTATTTAAACCTGTCCTGGAGTGAAAAACCCAAAAGGACATCAGGATGTGGCACCTGCAGCCCACTGGGGCCTGGAGCTGGGCCTTTTGGAGCACCAAAGGGCCTGGGACTGCTAAGAGACTGAGAGAGCTGAGCTAACTGACGGCAAGGGCTTCTCTCAGTTTTGCCATCTCTCTTCAGAGCGGTGAGAGGTTTTATTGTGTGCTGTTATTCACTGTTAATGCTTGTGGGCATTTTTTTTTGTCAAATCAATAGTTTTCCCCACTTTTCTCCGAGGAAGTTCTTTTCCCGGACTGGTTGGGGAGGGGGGGCGGGGCATTTGGGCTTGCCAAGCAGAGGAACCCCATTGGCAGGTTTCCTCCCAAATTTGCCCTAAACCAGGACAGAGTGAGGACTCAGAGAGAGAGAGGAGGAGTTTGTAAGAAAATCAGAAGGAACTAGATGATTTTGAGATCCCTCCCAACCCAAACCTACACTGTGACTCACTGGGACATGTGTGAGTATGTATTTGAATTTGATATTATGAAGACCATCACCATCATGATTTTTTTTCATTTTTATTTTTATTAAAATTATTAGGACTATTACTACTGCGATTACTGCTAGTACTACTACTACTACTACTACTACTAGGACTAGGGCTACGACTACTACTACTACTACATCTGTTTGTTCTTGTTTTGCTGTTATTATTCTTATTCCTATTCCTATTCTATTGCTATTCCTTTTCCTATTCCTATTGCTATTTCTATTCCTATTCCAACTCCCTATTTCGTATTTCCTATTCCTATTTTTATTTACTGCTACTGTTTCTTCATCGTCTTCATTGTGCGCTTGCTCTTCTGCAGCGTGCAGTGTCAGCCCTAATCCTGGGGCTGCGGGGCCCGGCAGGAGCAGCAGAACAGGCTGCGCAGCGCCCGCAGCGCCCGCCGGAGCCGGGAGAAAGGTTTCTTGCGGGGGGCACGCTGCTGGCTGATGGTGCCGGCCTCTGGCAGCTGCTGCTGGAAGGCCCGAGGGGCCGTGTGTCCTCTGGGGGCCAGGGCTTCCACGTGGGGAGGCGAGGCACAGAGCAGCCCTTGGAGGCGTGGCTGAGATGCCCCATCCTCAACCCAAGCCTGGCGGGGTTCGGGCACGAGGCACTCTCCTCCCGCCAAATCTGATGGTCTTTGCTCTCTGTCCTCATCCTCACAGAGCTCCAGGTCGCTGATTTCGTCCCACTCGTCGTCCTCGTGCAGCAAGACCTTGTCCCCGATGCTCTGTTCCCAGCTGTACTGCAGGTGGTCTTGGTCACTGTCGCTTTCCCAGTTGGACAGCACGGAGGGTCTCCTTCCATTCCCTCCGGACACCTTCTGGCCAATAGAGTCTTCCTCTTGGGAAAGCTCTTGGCCAATGGACTCTACCCAATCCGACACTTTTCGGTAAGTGCCGACGTCTCCGTGGGACAGCTGCTGCTGGCTGAAATCTGCCCAGTCAGAGAGACTGTGGGAGATAGCGACTTGTCCCTGGGAAAGGTCTTGCTCTGGAAATATTTCCCCCTCTGAAGGTTCCTGGTAGCTCCCAACATCACCAAGGGACAGCTCGTCGTCACCCGATTCGCCCGAGTCAGAGAGCATGCTGTAGATTATGGCCTCTTCTAGCCAGAAGGCCTGCCCAATGCTGACTTCCCCTTCGGACCAGTCACTGTGGCTGCTGGTTTCTGCTGGGGACAGCTGCTGCCCAATGCTGGCTTCCCCTTGGGATCCTTGCTGGTAGTTGCTGCATTGTGCTGGGGACAGCTCCTGCCGGAGGCTGGCTTCCCCTGGGGCCCCATGGTGGTAGCTGATGGTTTGTGCTGGGGACAGCTGCTGCCCGAGGCTGGCTTCCCCTGGGGCCCCTTCCTCATAGTTACCAGCATCTGCAGGGTGCAGCATCTCCACATTCGCCTTCTCCTTCATGTTGGCTCTGCTGCAATGCAGACGGGGGTCCCGGGAGCTGCTTCCTGCTAGGCAAGTGGCTCTCCTGGGACTGGGCAACGCAGGGCCCCCGAGCCCCTTATATAGGCCTGCGGGCGTGGCCCCGCCGTGTCCCCACAACGTTCCACGTCGCCCAGGGCGCCGACGGAACGCTGCCGTGTCACCAAGGGCCACGGCCGGCACCCCTGCAGCAGCCCGGCCCGCTGCAAGTGGCCCGCAGCAGGCCCCCGGCCTGGTGGGCCTCTGGCCCCTTGTCATGATCTGGTTATTAAAATGGTGCCAAATGCCTCTGCCCGAATTGGGGTGCAAATGAGAGCGTGTGCCAAAGTCCATAGTATGGACTTAATTGAAGAAGAAATGAGAGACAGAGAGAGAGACAGAGAAACAGATAGGAGACAGAGGGAGAAAAAGAGAGTGGCCGAGACAGATTGAGTAGAAAACCTCGCCAGTCAGTGGATCCCAGTGGCGTCCCATTGGGATGTGCTGTCCATCAGATGTTGGTGCTGAGGGTGCCCCGCACACACGGAGTTCAGAGGGCCGATGCACACTTGGGCCGGGTGGGAAGGCCCAGGTGCCTCCCCTGGCAGGGACAAGTTTGCCAGAGTGTCCTGCAGCAGCCTCTGCATCTGTGTCGGCCCTTTGGCCCACGGGCAGTGCTCTGTTGCGAGGCCTCGGCAATGAGCGTGGGCAGCGCCTTGGGGCTGTTTGACGGATTGATGGTGCCTCCTGAGCTGCCCCTCAGGGGAATGTCCCCTGGATGTGGCCTTCCCGGGGTGGGGATTGTACAGCCGAGCCCGTTTGTGTGAGGGAGGATGAGTGTCCCCTGCCTGTGAGCAGAGGCTCCAGCACAGCCCCAGGACTCTCCTCCTCCCTTCCCGGTTGTGGGCAGCGTGTGCCAACGTGGCGTCGGCAGAGGAGCCTGGGGGCTCTGGCCTCCTCTGCCCGAGCGTGGCCCGAGCTGATTTTCAGGACAGCTGCTGCGTTTGCCTTTCCTGTGGATGCGTTCTCCTGCCTTAGTGCTGTTTCCCTGTGCCCAGAGCAGAGGCAATTGAGCACCCTGATTGTATCTGAGGTTCCCTTGGGCAGCCCAAAGGCCAGCCCAAAGCCGCAGTCAGGTGAAGGAGGGGTGGGCTTGGGTGGTCTCAGCCTCTTTATTCAGTTTTGCCACGATGGGCAGATCTCCTTCCCGGCAGTGTTGAAGCCATTTCCCATCCCATTGCAGTCTGTGCTACGGCTGATGTGGCCCGAGGCCCTGAGAGGCGCCGTGGCGCACGCAGACGGCCCGAGCCCCACGCTGGACGGGCCTGGCTTTGGAGGGTGGGCTGTGCGGGCCGTGAGGAATTGGCCAGCTGGACGCCGGTCTGGGAGCTGTGCTCAGTGGCTCCATGAGCAGGCCGGGGATGAGGGGTGTCCCTGAGGGAGGGCTCTGCCTTGGCCACGGGGCTCTGGAAGGGCTTTGCCCTGATGCAGAGAGTGGCTGGAGCTGGCCCTCAGCACTGGGCTTTGAGGGGACAGGGAGCTGAGCGGGGCAGGGGCTGAGCAGAAGCGCTTGGGGTGCGGCTGGAGGAGAAGCTCAGCAGTGAGCCGGCCGTCCGTGCTGCCAGCCCAGAAAGGCAGGCCTGTGCTGGGCTGCATGGAAAGGAGCGAAGGGCAGCAGGTCAAGGGAGGTGACCGTGGCCCTCTAGTCCATATTTCAGAGCCCACCTGCAGCACGACATCCGTGTGTGGGGGCCCCAGCATACGAAGGACGTGGGCCTGCTCGAATGAGTTCAGAGGAGAGCCGTGGAGATGCTGAGAGGGCTGGAGCAGCTGTGCTATGAAGACAGGCTGGGCAGAGAATGTGTTCCAGTTGTCTAAGGGAGAGATGCCTGTGCCTGAATTGAGTGACCATATGATGACAACATGGAGATTTTATTTCACATGGATTTCATTTCCCAAGAAGTGTGAGGGGGAGAGATCGAAAGAGATGGGAGTGTATCCTAGGGTGACTTTATGATGCTCCTATCCCCAACTGTCTGTTCTGTGTCTGCTGTATGTTGTGTTCTGTACCTTTCAAACTGGCTCTGAGAGCGAAGCAGGGAAGGAAGCAGCACGCAGCGTGTTTTCTAGAAAACAGCCTGCACTCCTACCCAGTGCTTTTTTCCTTGGGACTCTGTGTGTTCGTCGGAGGCACGGACAGCGGCCAGACAGAGAGCTTTTTCTGCTTCTAGTTAGTTTAGCTAGTTGAGGCAGAGAAGCTCCCTGGATTGTTCTTCTTGTCGTTTTATTTTATTTTATTTTATTATTTTTTTGTTTTTTCTCCCTTGGGACTATTTAAACCTGTCCTGGAGTGAAAAACCCAAAAGGACATCAGGATGTGGCACCTGCAGCCCACTGGGGCCTGGAGCTGGGCCTTTTGGAGCACCAAAGGGCCTGGGACTGCTAAGAGACTGAGAGAGCTGAGCTAACTGACGGCAAGGGCTTCTCTCAGTTTTGCCATCTCTCTTCAGAGCGGTGAGAGGTTTTATTGTGCGCTGTTATTCATTGTTAATGCTTGTGGGCATTTTTTTTTGTCAAATCAATAGTTTTCCCCACTTTTCTCCGAGGAAGTTCTTTTCCCGGACTGGTTGGGGAGGGGGGGCGGGGCATTTGGGCTTGCCAAGCAGAGGAACCCCATTGGCAGGTTTCCTCCCAAATTTGCCCTAAACCAGGACAGAGTGAGGACTCAGAGAGAGAGAGGAGGAGTTTGTAAGAAAATCAGAAGGAACTAGATGATTTTGAGATCCCTCCCAACCCAAACCTACACTGTGACTCACTGGGACATGTGTGAGTATGTATTTGAATTTGATATTATGAAGACCATCACCATCATGATTTTTTTTCATTTTTATTTTTATTAAAATTATTAGGACTATTACTACTGCGATTACTGCTAGTACTACTACTACTACTACTACTACTAGGACTAGGACTAGGACTACTACTACTACTACATCTGTTTGTTCTTGTTTTGCTGTTATTATTCTTATTCCTATTCCTATTCTATTGCTATTCCTTTTCCTATTCCTATTGCTATTTCTATTCCTATTCCAACTCCCTATTTCGTATTTCCTATTCCTATTTTTATTTACTGCTACTGTTTCTTCATCGTCTTCCTTGTGCGCTTGCTCTTCTGCAGCGTGCAGTGTCAGCCCTAATCCTGGGGCTGCGGGGCCCGGCAGGAGCAGCAGAACAGGCTGCGCAGCGCCCGCAGCGCCCGCCGGAGCCGGGAGAGAGGTTTCTTGCGGGGGGCACGCTGCTGGCTGATGGTGCCGGCCTCTGGCAGCTGCTGCTGGAAGGCCCGAGGGGCCGTGTGTCCTCTGGAGGCCAGGGCTTCCACGTGGGGAGGCGAGGCACAGAGCAGCCCTTGGAGGCGTGGCTGAGATGCCCCATCCTCAACCCAAGCCTGGCGGGGTTCGGGCACGAGGCACTCTCCTCCCGCCAAATCTGATGGTCTTTGCTCTCTGTCCTCATCCTCACAGAGCTCCAGGTCGCTGATTTCGTCCCACTCGTCGTCCTCGTGCAGCAAGACCTTGTCCCCGATGCTCTGTTCCCAGCTGTACTGCAGGTGGTCTTGGTCACCGTCGCTTTCCCAGTTGGACAGCACGGAGGGTCTCCTTCCATTCCCTCCGGACACCTTCTGGCCAATAGAGTCTTCCTCTTGGGAAAGCTCTTGGCCAATGGACTCTACCCAATCCGACACTTTTCGGTAAGTGCCGACGTCTCCGTGGGACAGCTGCTGCTGGCTGAAATCTGCCCAGTCAGAGAGACTGTGGGAGATAGCGACTTGTCCCTGGGAAAGGTCTTGCTCTGGAAATATTTCCCCCTCTGAAGGTTCCTGGTAGCTCCCAACATCACCAAGGGACAGCTCGTCGTCACCCGATTCGCCCGAGTCAGAGAGCATGCTGTAGATTATGGCCTCTTCTAGCCAGAAGGCCTGCCCAATGCTGACTTCCCCTTCGGACCAGTCACTGTGGCTGCTGGTTTCTGCTGGGGACAGCTGCTGCCCAATGCTGGCTTCCCCTTGGGATCCTTGCTGGTAGTTGCTGCATTGTGCTGGGGACAGCTCCTGCCGGAGGCTGGCTTCCCCTGGGGCCCCATGGTGGTAGCTGATGGTTTGTGCTGGGGACAGCTGCTGCCCGAGGCTGGCTTCCCCTGGGGCCCCTTCCTCATAGTTACCAGCATCTGCAGGGTGCAGCATCTCCACATTCGCCTTCTCCTTCATGTTGGCTCTGCTGCAATGCAGAAGGGGGTCCCGGGAGCTGCTTCCTGCTAGGCAAGTGGCTCTCCTGGGACTGGGCAACGCAGGGCCCCCGAGCCCCTTATATAGGCCTGCGGGCGTGGCCCCGCCGTGTCCCCACAACGTTCCACGTCGCCCAGGGCGCCGACGGAACGCTGCCGTGTCACCAAGGGCCACGGCCGGCACCCCTGCAGCAGCCCGGCCCGCTGCAAGTGGCCCGCAGCAGGCCCCCGGCCTGGTGGGCCTCTGGCCCCTTGTCATGATCTGGTTATTAAAATGGTGCCAAATGCCTCTGCCCGAATTGGGGTGCAAATGAGAGCGTGTGCCAAAGTGAATAGTATGGACTTAATTGAAGAAGAAATGAGAGACAGAGAGAGAGACAGAGAAACAGTTAGGAGACAGAGGGAGAAAAAGAGAGTGGCCGAGACAGATTGAGTAGAAAACCTCGCCAGTCAGTGGATCCCAGTGGCGTCCCATTGGGATGTGCTGTCCATCAGATGTTGGTGCTGAGGGTGCCCCGCACACACGGAGTTCAGAGGGCCGATGCACACTTGGGCCGGGTGGGAAGGCCCAGGTGCCTCCCCTGGCAGGGACAAGTTTGCCAGAGTGTCCTGCAGCAGCCTCTGCATCTGTGTCGGCCCTTTGGCCCACGGGCAGTGCTCTGTTGCGAGGCCTCGGCAATGAGCGTGGGCAGCGCCTTGGGGCTGTTTGACGGATTGATGGTGCCTCCTGAGCTGCCCCTCAGGGGAATGTCCCCTGGATGTGGCCTTCCCAGGGTGGGGATTGTACAGCCGAACCCGTTTGTGTGAGGGAGGATGAGTGTCCCCTGCCTGTGAGCAGAGGCTCCAGCACAGCCCCAGGACTCTCCTCCTCCCTTCCCGGTTGTGGGCAGCGTGTGCCAACGTGGCGTCGGCAGAGGAGCCTGGGGGCTCTGGCCTCCTCTGCCCGAGCGTGGCCCGAGCTGATTTTCAGGACAGCTGCTGCGTTTGGCTTTCCTGTGGATGCGTTCTCCTGCCTTAGTGCTGTTTCCCTGTGCCCAGAGCAGAGGCAATTGAGCACCCTGATTGTATCTGAGGTTCCCTTGGGCAGCCCAAAGGCCAGCCCAAAGCCGCAGTCAGGTGAAGGAGGGGTGGGCTTGGGTGGTCTCAGCCTCTTTATTCAGTTTTGCCATGATGGGCAGATCTCCTTCCCGGCAGTGTTGAAGCCATTTCCCATCCCATTGCAGTCTGTGCCACGGCTGATGTGGCCCGAGGCCCTGAGAGGCGCCGTGGCGCACGCAGACGGCCCGAGCCCCACGCTGGACGGGCCTGGCTTTGGAGGGTGGGCTGTGCGGGCCGTGAGGAATTGGCCAGCTGGACGCCGGTCTGGAGCTGTGCTCAGTGGCTCCATGTGCAGGCCGGGGATGAGGGGTGTCCCTGAGGGAGGGCTCTGCCTTGGCCACGGGGCTCTGGAAGGGCTTTGCCCTGATGCAGAGAGTGGCTGGAGCTGGCCCTCAGCACGGGCTTTGAGGGGACAGGGAGCTGAGCGGGGCAGGGGCTGAGCAGAAGCGCTTGGGGTGCGGCTGGAGGAGAAGCTCAGCGTGAGCCGGCCGTCCGTGCTGCCAGCCCAGAAAGGCTGGCCTGTGCTGGGCTGCATGGAAAGGAGCGAAGGGCAGCAGGTCAAGGGAGGTGACCGTGGCCCTCTAGTCCATATTTCAGAGCCCACCTGCAGCACGACATCTGTGTGTGGGGGCCCCAGCATACGAAGGACGTGGGCCTGCTCGAATGAGTTCAGAGGAGAGCCATGGAGATGCTGAGAGGGCTGGAGCAGCTGTGCTATGAAGACAGGCTGGGCAGAGAATGTGTTCCAGTTGTCTAAGGGAGAGATGCCTGTGCCTGAATTGAGTGACCATATGATGACAACATGGAGATTTTATTTCACATGGATTTCATTTCCCAAGAAGTGTGAGGGAGAGAGATCGAAAGAGATGGGAGTGTATCCTAGGGTGACTTTATGATGCTCCTATCCCCAATTGTCTGTTCTGTGTCTGCTGTATGTTGTGTTCTGTACCTTTCAAACTGGCTCTGAGAGCGAAGCAGGGAAGGAAGCAGCACGCAGCGTGTTTTCTAGAAAACAGCCTGCACTCCTACCCAGTGCTTTTTTCCTTGGGACTCTGTGTGTTCGTCGGAGGCACGGACAGCGGCCAGACAGAGAGCTTTTTCTGCTTCTAGTTAGTTTAGCTAGTTGAGGCAGAGAAGCTCCCTGGATTGTTCTTCTTGTCGTTTTATTTTATTTTATTTTATTATTTTTTTGTTTTTTCTCCCTTGGGACTATTTAAACCTGTCCTGGAGTGAAAAACCCAGAAGGACACCAGGATGTGGCACCTGCAGCCCACTGGGGCCTGGAGCTGGGCCTTTTGGAGCACCAAAGGGCCTGGGACTGCTAAGAGACTGAGAGAGCTGAGCTAACTGACGGCAAGGGCTTCTCTCAGTTTTGCCATCTCTCTTCAGAGCGGTGAGAGGTTTTATTGTGTGCTGTTATTCATTGTTAATGCTTGTGGGCATTTTTTTTTGTCAAATCAATAGTTTTCCCCACTTTTCTCCGAGGAAGTTCTTTTCCCGGACTGGTTGGGGAGGGGGGGCGGGGCATTTGGGCTTGCCAAGCAGAGGAACCCCATTGGCAGGTTTCCTCCCAAATTTGCCCTAAACCAGGACAGAGTGAGGACTCAGAGAGAGAGAGGAGGAGTTTGTAAGAAAATCAGAAGGAACTAGATGATTTTGAGATCCCTCCCAACCCAAACCTACACTGTGACTCACTGGGACATGTGTGAGTATGTATTTGAATTTGATATTATGAAGACCATCACCATCATGATTTTTTTTCATTTTTATTTTTATTAAAATTATTAGGACTATTACTACTGCGATTACTGCTAGTACTACTACTACTACTACTACTACTAGGACTAGGACTAGGACTACTACTACTACTACTACATCTGTTTGTTCTTGTTTTGCTGTTATTATTCTTATTCCTATTCCTATTCTATTGCTATTCCTTTTCCTATTCCTATTGCTATTTCTATTCCTATTACAACTCCCTATTTCGTATTTCCTATTCCTATTTTTATTTACTGCTACTGTTTCTTCATCGTCTTCCTTGTGCGCTTGCTCTTCTGCAGCGTGCAG